>NC_060119.1:354737868-357350368 GCF_021461395.2 Schistocerca americana | reverse complement strand
ATAAATAAGTAGAGAAACGAGTTTTGAGTATTTGGGAGCAGAAGTGAGGGCTCAAGATTGTAGAGGAAAGAGTGAGTAATGTGGTATTGTAATTAACACACAAGACTTGCAAGGACATAACCAGGGAGGAGCTGAGGAGGAGGGTAGCTGCACATTCCTCCACCCCTCCCTCCACCACATAAAAAAAGTCTTCACAAGCTAAACTCCCATCCTGCCCTGCCAAACATATGGTCATACTAATTCCATATCCCTTTGAAGAAATTTGGAACATCTAATGGATACTGAGTAGTAACAAATACACATAGTGGCTTTTGTGATGAAATCTCGACACTGTTTCATCATTCATCATGAAACTAACATGCTGAATTCCAAGAGATAAGGAAAGACCAACATCACAACCTAATGGAAGATGGTTAGATAATGTTCAACACATCCAGCAGAAACTAAGATGAGCATGAAACTTCCTGGCAGATTAAAACTGTGTGTCAGACCGAGACTCGAACTTGGGACCTTTGCCTTTCGCAGGCAAGTGCTCTACCATCTGAGCTACCCAAACATGACTCACGTCCTGTCCACACAGCTTTAATTCCGCCAGTAACCCACGAAAGGCAAAGGTCCCAAGTTCGAGTCTCAGTCTGACACACAGTTTTAACCTGCCAGGAAGTTTCATATCAGTGCACACTCCGCTGTAGAGTGAAAATTTCATTCTAAGATGAACATAGCTGAAGACAGTAGTGCAATCTTTTATCCAGCAGTGGGTGTTGAATACTACTAATGATTACTAATTTATCCCTTTTTATTGTCATGCTGGAGGATAAAGGAAACCCGTGTTTTTTGGCCCAACAGCAAAATCGATGGAGGAACAACCCCCTTTTTGTGGTTCTCAATGATCCCATGGAGGTGGATGAGGTCATGACAGATGGACTAGCAATGAAGATGCAATTCTCAATGGCAGTTTGAGTCTACGAGAGTCTATATCAGTTGCAGTTCTAGAACCTGCACACCTCATTTAATTTGAGCCATGGAGTATAGTTCCAAGATCTTACAGGGTGGGTCACTTCCTTGCATGATGCAATCTACTTTTAACAAAATTTCATTTGTGGCACCTTTCCTACTCCCACCAACAAAAAATGAGATACATCTTGAACATCAAATGGGAGGACTACGTGACAACATTACAGTTCTTGAGTAAGGTCACCTAAACAGCACTGAGGCAACCGTCATCACTCTTCAGTCAAGATGATTAGGCCATGTTGTGGTGTAACACGGGATTCTTACAAATCCCACTTTTATGCTCTTAGGCAGATGAAAGATGTTCATGATAAATTAAGTGTGGTTTAGGTAGTAGTTAAGTGTAGAACATCTAACATAGTGTGCTCTCATTTTATATATGTGCAGATGAAATTTAAGTCATTTTGGATCCCTAGTGCAGGACACAAATGAGTGGTATGAAAAGGAGAGACCACATTTGTGAATCTTCATGAATTTTGTGAGAATAATTAAAGAAAACATGCTTCTGCTTAGATAATACAAGTGGGTACACAACAAAGAAAAAACAAAATGAAGGAGTATTAATTAGTATCAAAAGCAGAGAAAAGAAAAATAGTTTACCACAGCAGCAGGTTCATAGGTATGCTAAGCAACCTTTGGCATGTGTGTGAAGAAGCATCTCGTAGACAACATGGGAGAATTCCATGTTATTACACAATAAACTAAATAGACACTGTAGCCTGGGAAGAAACAGAAAGAATGAACAGTTCATTGAGGAATGCAATGAACCTATGACGTTAGTTAGTCAAACCTCAGGCATATGAGAACAAGTAGAAATGTTAGAACAAAATAACGAAGAAATTTTCTTTACTTTATGTCTATGGTCGCAAATTTTATGTCATCAGACTACTGGTTTCGGTCTATAATGACCATCTTCAGATCTGCAGCAATATATGGGAAAACATAACTACACTAGCAGATTGTCTACAGCTTAAAACAATAAAATAGACCATAATGAAAAGTACTACTGACATACATGTACATTTGTATGCTTTAAGTATGAAGAGGCATACCTGTTTTATAAAAACATGTCCTAATGTACTGCAGCTATAGTGGCATTGTCAAAGGTTGAACTCAAAATTAGCACCAGCATCATCAAATATATATAAATAACAGCATATGCAAGAGCTATCTTGTTAGCAGCACTACTCTTCAGAACAAACGTCCGTACAGTAGCCACAAGATGTTTGTACTGCAAGTTCACCAGATGTCACTACTTTATGCACACTCATATTCTTTAATCATTAATTGAACAACTTAAAGTAAAGGGAGATACAATCGTTAAAGTCTATAATGGGCTTATCAGGTATAAGAGGCATTACAGTCATAAAAAGTGATGAAATAAAACAGGACAAAAGTTAGATTGTAAAAAGAGGAAGACTTAAGAGACAGTAATTGACATATGTTCAAGTGCCAATATTATAGATAATGACATAAATAATAAACAGCTTTCAGAGTGCACAGAATATTATAAAAACTATAAAACAAATTCCCATGCCTTCTCATTTATTTGTCTCAATGTGAATAAGTGATCCAAAGTGGATCTGTTAGTGCGGAAACCACATTGGTAGTCCCCAATCAGTTCTTCGGTTATGGGAATCAGTCTGTGTAGTATACACATCGACAAAATTTTATACGTGACATCGAGTAGGGCAATTCCTCTGTAGTTATCACAGACAAGGGGATCATTCTTCTTAAAGATGGGGCATATAATTGCAGTTTTCCAATCGGCCGGTATGTTTTCTGTCTCCCAAATTGTTTCAATTAAGGAATGTAGTTCTATTTCCAATTGTGGTCCTCCATTTTTTAAAAGCTCAGCATATACCTGGTCTTCCCCACAGGCCTTGTTGTTCTTTAATTTCTTTATTGTTTGTCTTATTTCATTTACTGATGGTGTGGTGACTTGTATATCAACTGTATCTGGTTCTTCAAATGTAAAGTAATATTGTGGATCATTGCAGTTGAGCAGCTGTGTAAAGTATGTCTTCCATGTTTCTTGTATGTCATTCTTGTTTGTAAGTATTTTCCCATTATGGTCCTTTATAAACTGTTCCCTTTTAGTGAATTTTCCCAAGGACTTTTTTATATTCTGGTACATCTGCCTTGCTCTGTGATGCTTGAAATCATCCTCCGCTTCTCTTACCATGTTGTTGTAGTGTTTTCTCTTCTCTTGTCTTAGAGTTCGTTGTGTTTCCTTGCGGATTTTATAGTATCTCTCCTTTAGTGTAATATAGTCCATGTCTTGTAACCATGCCTTCCTCGCATTTTGCCTCTCCAGTACTCTTTCTTGGCACTTTATATTAAACCAGATTTTGTTAGTTCGTTTTCTTTTACCTATAGTTTTGGAAGCTACATCTTGAATACTGTTTCTGAGGTGTCTCCATCTACTTTCCACGTCTTGGTGGTCACTATGTGTCAGTCTAGATTCCGATAGGTTAATTTCCATTTCTTTCCTAAAGTTTTCTTTCATTTTTTCTTCTGCCAGATTTTCTACATTGTACCTTTTAATTTCAACCCTATTTGTACTTTGTTTCTTTTTTAGCTTTATTTTCATTTGAGCTATGATTAACATATGATCTGTCTCACAATCTGCTCCCCTAAAAGTTCTAACGTCTTTAATACTGTTTTGAAATCGTCTTTGGATGGCGACATGGTCAATCTGGTTCACTACTTTTCCATCTGGTGATATCCATGTCCCTAAATGAATGCGTTTGTGTTGGAATTTTGTGCTGCTTAATGTGATACCATTTGCCATTGCAAAGTTTATGAGTCGCACACCATTCTCTGAACTTTCATCATGTAAGCTGTAATTCCCAATGGTTGGTTTGTAGATTTCTTCTTTTCCTACTTTGGCATTAAAGTCTCCTAACACTATTGTTACGTTATGTCTACTTATTGAATTATATGTCTGTTCCAGTTGACTATAAAATTATTCTTTCACGTCATCTTCCTTATCTTCTGTGGGTGCATGAACATTTATAAATGTAATATCAAACCACTGAGCCTGAACTGTAATGTGTGATATTCGATTATTAATTGATTTGAATTCCTTTATTGTGTCAATTGCTGTTTTATGAATGTAAAAGCCCGTTCCAAATTCATGGCGCTGACCGCAGTCTCCATACATTATTGTCCCGTCTCCTATTTTCATTGATCCCGTTCCCTGCCATCTTATTTCTTGGAGCGCTACCAGTTGTACCTTGTATTTTCCTAGTTCGTTTATTAGTATTTGTGCGCTTCCTGGGCGGTATAGACTTCTGACATTCCACGAGCCAAAAGAGAAATCCTTGTAACTTTGCCAATTTCTGTTCCAGTAAATTCTGTCCTGTTTCCACAAGGGATCCAACTGCAGGGACAGAACATTACTAGACTTGCTTATGCAGATGATGTAGCCTTAATAAGCACTTCAAAAGCTGAATTAATCAGGATGATGCAAAAATATTACAAAATAGCTGAGAAAGCTGGACTTCATGTGAATGAAGAAAAGACAGAATATCTAGTCATAAGTAAAAAACTCCAAAAGAATACACCACTGACCGTAAATGGTTTCACTTTCAAGGCAGTTGACCACTTCAAGTACTTAGGGAGTCTTTTTAGCAGAGACAATAGAGCAGAAATAGAAATAGATGCCCGTCTAGCAGCAGCTAATAGAACTTTTTACAGCTGTATCAAAATTTTAAGGATGAGATCACTTAGTACTGAATTCAAAATCCGTTTTTATCAGTCAACTATTGTACCAGTAGCATTATATGGATGTGAAGCTATTACATTCAGGAAAAAAGATGAAGAAAAACTGTTGATATTTGAAAGAAAAATACTAAGAAAATTATTTGGACCAATCTTCGATGAAAATGTCATGCAGTGGAGGATAAGGAAAAATGAAGAACTACGGGAGCTGTACAAACATAGTACCATTGTGGAAATGTTAAAGAAGAGAAGACTGAACTGGGCTGGTCATGTAGCAAGGATGCCGGAGAACAGACTACCCAAAATAGCATCCACTAAGAAATTAGAAGGAAAGAGAAGAAGAGGAAGACCTCGAATTAGGTGGATGGAGAATATCCGGGAAGATGCAGCTAGGATGGGCATCAACTCTGATTGGACAACAATTTCCCTGGATAGAAATAATTGGAAGAGGCTCGTAGAGCAGGTGTATGGTCGATAAGGCCTTAGCCACGTGTAAAGTAAAAAGTAAAAGTATAAAACAAATAGCTAAATAAGCCACAATGAAAGGAAACAGACTGCCACACTTAATCAGTGCCCTCTGTTAGCGCTAATGCCAGAATTCTGCATAGGCGACAAGCGGTTAGAGGAACATGAACACCAGGGGGCCCCTCGTACCCTATGGCACACCTCTTTTTAACGATCTAACTTTTATCGTGTTTTATTTCATTACTTTTTATGACTGTATTGCCTCTTATACCTTATAAGCCCATTATAGACTTTACCAACTGTATCCCCCCTTTATTTTAAGTTGTTCAATTAATCATTGAAGAATATGTTTATGCCTACAGTAGCGATGTCTGGTGAATTTGCAACACAAACAGCTTGTGGCTACTGTACGGCAGTTTGTTTTGAACAGTAGTGCTGCTAACAAGATGACTCTTGCATATGCTGTTATTTGTATATATTTGATGATGCTGGTGCTAATTCTGTGTTTAACATTTGACGATGCCACTATGGCTGCAGTACATTACAACATGTTTTTATAAAACAGGTATGCCTCTTCATACTTAAAGCACACAAAGTACATGTATGTCAAAGTAATTTTTATTATGGTCAATTTTATTGTTTTAAGCTGTAGACACATTGCTAGCGTATTTATGTTTTCCCACATTTTGCTGCAGATCTAAAGATGGTCATTACAGACCAAAACTGGTAGTCTGATGACATAAAATTTGTGACCAAAGATGTAAAGTAAAGGAAATTTACTCTATATTCTGGTCACTGTTTTATTCATGACCATGTCACAGCTTGCAAAATAAAGAATTTGGTGAAGTAGTTCATGTCCCAAACACTTTGATTAGTTTGGAGGAACCTTCACAATGAAATCTGAAACAAAAAGTACAAGAAAAAGTTTTATCCATCAGCAGTACACTAAGTTTTATGGGAAATACAGTTGAATACCAAGAAGAGTTTCGGTGTCCTAGCAAGTGTACTAGAGCATACAATGTTCATAAACCTCATTTTGAAAAATATTTAATCTGTATGAATAAAAGGAAATGGATTACAGCAGATGTTATTGAGCTTACAGAAAATGGGAGATTGTACAAAAACGCAACTGATGAACAAGGAAAAGTTGAATACAGGAGACTAAGGAATTTAGTCAATAAAGAAGCTAGGAAAGCAAAAGAAAATTTTCTTGAGGAAATGTGCGGGGAAGTGGAAGAAAATACGCAATACAGAAGAACTGATGTAGCCTACACAACAGCAAATAAATTTTTTAACAAACATAAAACAAAACTCTCAAATGTTCAAATGTGTGTGAAATCTTATGGGACTTAACTGCTAAGGTCGTCAGTCCCTAAGCTTATATACTACTAAACCTAAATTATCCCAAGGACAAACACACACACACCCATGCCCGAGGGAGGACTCGAACCTCCACCAGGACCAGCCGCACAGTCCATGACTGCAGCGCCTTAGACTGCTCGGCTAATCCCGCGCGGCACAAAACTCTCAGATGCAATAGAAAATAAAGAGGGGAAAATGCTGTTTGGTGAAGACATGGTGAAGAGATGGAAAGAATACATTAAGGAGTTGTATGCTGGAACATCTGTTTCAGAGGAGGTAATAGGAAAAAAAGAGCAAGCAGACAAAGATGACAAAGGAGATAACATTCTGCAAGAAGAATTTGACAAAGCTCTAAAAGAACTATGGGACAACAAAGCAAGAGGTATTGATAACATGCCTGCAGAACTAAAAAAGAATGCTGTTTAAACTTATTAGATCCATCTAGAACAGAGGAGGGATACTGACAGACTTCCAGAAATGCATAATTGTTCCTATACCAAAGACGGCAGCAGCTACAAAATGTGAACTGTACCAGACTTTAAGCCTAATATTACATGCATCAAAAATTCTCATAAAAATAATTCTAAAGAGAATTGAAGAGAAGGTGGAGGACATGCTGAATGAAGATCAGTTTGGTTTCAGAAGGGGACTGGGAACAAGAGAAGTGATTCTGGCACTGAGACTCCTTATGGAAAAGCAATTACTGAACAACAAACCAACTTATATTGCATTTGTAGACCTGGAAAAGGCATTTGATTAGATTATCTGGCAAGAGATATTCAGAGTGCTGAGGAAAAGTGGAATGAAGTACAAAGACATCCATGTGATACTCAGTTTCTATACGAATGAGGTGGCAGTGATTAGGAACTGTCAGCAGGAACAAGAAGCAAATATTAGAAGAAGGGGTAAGACAAGGATGTGCTCTCTCTCCTCTTATATTCAATGCTTACATCCAGGAAGCTATAGACCAAGTTCGAGAAACTACTGAGGTGAGGATCAAAATTAATGGGCAGAAGATAGACATGCTACGTTATGCAGATGATATTGCTATAGTCACAGAGACAAAAGAAGATCTAGAGGAAGTCCTCAGAACAATGGAAATGATTCTATGCAATCAGTGTGGAATGAGAATAAACAAGAAAAAGACTAAAGTGATGGTGTGCATTATAGAAGCAGAATATAAATCTCTGAGAGTGAGAATTGGAAGAGAGGTGCTGGAAGTGATAGAGGAATTTACCTTACCTGCGAAGCAAAATCACGATGATAGAAGCCAGAAAGAAATTGCGGGCAGAAAACAACAAGCCAAAATTTCATTTAATTTGAGGGTGAACTTACTTACCAGCAAGAACATCAGTCTGAAAGTAAGGAAACATATCATGGAAGCTTTTGTTGAAGTGTGGCCCTATACGGATGTGAAACTTGGACAATGGTAAGGGAATAGAGAAGATAGCGGATGCGGTGCTACAGAAGGATGATGAAGTTCAGCTGGAGAGACAAAGTAACAAATGAAGAGGTGCTTAGAAGAGTACAGCAAACCAGATCTCTGTGGAGGGACATCCAAACAAGAAGAGACAAACTTGCAGGGCACATCCTAACACACAACATCATCATCGGAACAATAGTAGGAGCTATGGGGGAAAGAATCAGCGGGGATGACCAAGGATATCATACATGCAACAGATCATGAATGATGTTGGCTGTAACACATATGTGGAAATGAAGAGGAAGACAGGCAGAAGAGAGGAAAGGCACTCTGTTGCAAACCAACCTCAGGGTTGAACACTAAAAGAAAGAAAACATTAATAATCTCACAAAGATTAAAGCTTTGAAGATAGTGTGTTTCAGGAAATTTAGACCACAAGTGGAAATACTAAAATATTTACTGGTTTTAAGTTTGATTTTAGTCAGTACATAAATATGAATGCACATATGCATGGAGTATTAAGTTGTCAATACATGCTATGTGGTGCTACAGAAGAATTCTGAAGATTAGATAGGTAGATCACATGACTAATGAGGAGGTATTGAACAGAATTCGGGAGAAGAGGAGTTTGTGGCAAAACTTGACAAGAAGAAGAAACCGGTTAGTAGGACATGTTCTGAGGCATCAAGGGATCACAAATTTAGCATTGGAGGGCAGTGTGGAGGGTAAAAATCGTAGAGGGAGACCAAGAGATGAATACACTAAGCAGATTCAGAAGGATGTAGTTGCAGTAAGTACTGGGAGATGAAGAAGCTTGCACAGGATAGCGTAGCATGGAGAGCTGCATCAAACCAGTCTCTGGACTGAAGACCACAACAACAACAACAACAACTTATATTGTCATCTATTATTAGCTGAGACAGCAGAGCTTGTTACAGATGGCCTCTGTGTGGAGCTAGGTATCCTACATTACATAGATGAGCAGTAGTTGCTAATAGTATGTGTATTGTTTGAGGCAACAGAGGGAGATAAAGACATAAGGGAGGTGAGGGTAATAATTAACATAGAGGACACCACTGATCATTAGTGATGTGATCTCTCTTACATGGCTAGGTACAAAACAGTACAAACTTTATTTATTTACTGGAAGTGTTTAATTATATTTAGTTATGTTTGTTATTTTATTGCCTTATTGATTAATTTTATTATTTAACTGAGATTCTACAGCCTTATTATTAACTTGCTTAATGCTTAGTCAAAGCTGTTATGAATAAAGTAAGCCGCACCCTCTTTCATAATTTAAATTTAAAGAAAGAGACAAGCAATTCTTTTTAAAACAATGGAAAATCCAGGATGGAATGTAACAAAATAATGAAAAGGATAGTTGGCACTCGCCATAAAGCGGAGATGCTGAGTCGTAGAAAGGCACAACAAGGAGACTGTCAGAAAATTAGCTTTTGGACGACATGATCTTTATCAAAAATAGAACCCCCCCCCCCACACACACACACATGCAAATGCAACTCAGACACACATGACCACAGTCTCTGGCAGCTGGAGGCAGACTGTGAGCAGCAGGGCATTATAGGAGAGGCAACCGGGTGGGGGTTAAGGAGGAGGCTGGGGCTGGGAGGAGGAGGAGGGATAGCAGGATAGGGGTGGGGAATGGTAAAGTGCTACTGGGAGTGTGCAGGGACGAGGTGGAGAGTGGTGCAGCCAGGTGCAATCGAGAGGTTAGATGGAGGGCAGGGGGGAGAGGGTGGGGTTAGCAGAAAAGGAGAGAAGTAAAAAGACTTGGTACATTGGTGGAGTAGAGGGCAGTCCAGTGCTGGAATGGGAACAGGGAAGGGTAGATGGGTGAGAAAAATGACTAAAAAAGGTTGAAGTCAGAAGGATTGTGGAAACATAGGATATATTGCAGGGAGAATTCCCACCTGCGCAATTGAGGAAAGCTGATGTTGGGACGGATACAGATGGCACAGGCTGTGAAGCAGTTACTGAAATGAGCGATGTTGTGGTGGGTGGCATGCTCAGCAACAGGATGGTCCAGTTGTTTCTTGGCCACAGTTCGTTGGTGGCCATTCATGTGAACAGACAGCTTGTTGGTTGTCATTCCCACATAGAATGCAGCACAGTGGTTGCACCTTAACTTGTAGATCACATGACTGGTCTTACAGGTAACCCTGCCTTTGATGGGATATATGGTGGAGGGAATAGGTGGTGGAGGGAGGATGTATGGGACAGGCATTGTATCTAAGTCTATTACAGGGATATAAGCCATGAGGCATGGGGTTGGGAGCAGGAGTTGTGTAGGGATGGATGAGTATATTGTATTGTACAGGTTCAATGGGCAATGGAATACCAATGTGGGGGAGTGGGTGGCTAGTGGGTAGCATATTTCTCATTTCAGGGTACAATGAAGGGTAGTCCAGTTGCTACAGTGCTGGGTGGTACTGAGTCATGAGAGGAATCTCCTCCGTGGCCATGCACCTTTTAGCCAGATGGTGGGGCTTTGCAAGGTGCTTTTTTAAAATACACCAGACCATATACGGTTGATAGATATTAGATCTTCCATATCCAAAAGCTGTATACTTAGTAGATCCCAAGGCTTGTTTAGAAAAGTGCTTATACAATAGTGAGATGGCACAGAAATTTAAATTTACAGGAAAATCTGTGGGCTTTACAGATTCAGTAGGCTGCCGTATGTCAGATACCCAAGTTAACTGTTTCAGTACTTCACAATTATTTTTCTCTGGAGCAGTTTTCTTTACTCTTGCTATCCTGCGACCTTTAACTCGATTGTATCCCTCACTGTCTTAACCTAATTTTAGTCACTGAATGATGCCAGAGAGAAACTTATGTAATTCTCTTGTAAATATAAGAAACAGATAAAATAACACAGAACCCATTACAGTTGATTGTATATGACAAGACAGAATTGGCATATACATGACATATAATGTACATTAAGTTTAAGGAGAATTTTTTACTTTTTGTATACTATGACCTATTATGGTTGAGTTTCTATGACTTTTTGTAAGGGAGATTATCTGCTGAAAGCTAGTAGCAACGTAGAGAGACAGAGACAATAAACGTACTTACTTATGACTATGACTGCTTAACAAATTATTAATGTGTTGTTACACCAAACCATTACGCTTACAATACAGGTATGTTAAGATTAGTTTTCAGGGCTTGTGCGGGTGAAGGCAAGAGAAGCCGATTCTGTAGGGTATGCTGACCACACTTCATCTTCTAGCATCTCAGTGAAGAACCCATCAGGGAGGGAATCCTGGGTTAGGGAGATATGGGATTCTGTCTTTGGGGGTTCTATCTTCTTTCTTCCTGATTATAATAAACTCATTCTTAATTATTTGTTTTGTAAACAAAACTCACCTTTTCTTGTTCCACCCTTTTTCACTTTAAGGCATCATCAGTTGGACCCAGAATGATGGTTTTGTTTTGATATGTATTATTTGTAGATTGAAAAACAGTTCACACCTAGTTTTTTGAAGTAAATATGTGATCACTTAGCAAAATCATCATTCTTAATTTTCTTGTTTTTACTTCTCCAACTGGAGTATCTATTCTATCGACCCTGTTTCCACATTTATATGTTTCTATCACTGAAACTGTTCTTTTCCAGAAACCACATTGTGATAATTACAACTTCTAATCTACAATAGCAAGGTGCACATACAGTTAACTGTTCCTGATGATATATGTGGTAGTGATACATGTGTTAGTCATGTCACAAGCATGGAAACCACCCCCTAAGTGAAGGTAGGTATGATGAACTAACATACACATAAAGGTTACACAGTACTCCACGAGAAAACTTCTGGTGCCTTCGTTGAAAATGTAATTATTTCTGGAGAGAGCACACTAACAGATTGATTAACAAGTGAGCAGTGAATGTAATATAAGAGAGACAGGTTACCTCACAAGAGATAGCACTAGCATATAAATGATTTGAATAAATGCAATAACAAGGCAATAGTTATCAATATACCTTGACTTTTAACCTGAGATTGATGAACTGATGAGATATAAAATAGATGTGTCATACCTTATAATTAAGGGGAAAAGTAGGTACATTGTAAGAACAAACTTAAAGTTATCCTCTGTACGACTTGAGATGAGGCTTTTAACATGTAGTGCAGGTATGCATCTCAATGTTTGTAACAGTCTGTCCTGAGCTATGAAATAAGATAGATCTCTTCATCCTGTATTGTAACTGAAGTTGTACAAGAGAAAAACATTGCACAAATAAAACAGAAGAGCTGATGCAAAATTGTTAAGTCATTTAATAGCTCAGGGTGACTGAAGCTGTCTTCCAGCACCCGCACATCACAACAAGGTGACAATGCCCAATGGCACAGAACCATGGCACTGCATAGGAGGAGCATGAAGATAATCAACTTCAAGAACGGCACTCGAAAATTATTTATGATGTAAAGGTGACGCACATACATCAGGATACAGATCGTACATGGACTACAATTCAAAACTATGCATGGAACACCCAATTTTCATCACATGGGTGATACTGATTCCTTGCCAAATCTTTTATGGCAATCCCTGGTCTGGTAGGAAATGTCTTGGAACCCCTGTTAACTGCTTTAAGTCCAGCTGAAACATATCATGAAGACAGCTGGTATAAATATGCAAATATGGGAAGAACGTGCTGTGAACCACTTTCTGTGGAGGTACACTACAACCACTCCTGTCAACTTGTTAGAAGGAGAACAATGAAGATATACAGAGGCCAAGCGACAAGCAAGAAATCTCCATCAATCCCCATCAATTTCCAACTGTTCAGTGTGATTTGTGTGGGAACATGTTTAATGCCAGGATTGGTCTGTTCAGTGACCATAAACACAGCCATATGAGTTGGAATGCTCACTCTATGCATGAAGAAGTTATGCATATTCAAAACTAACTGCAGCCGCTACAATTGAACATAGAAAATGTAGCAACACAGCATCTGGGAATAGTAATTACCCCATTATTTAAAAAAAAGGGTAAAATCAAGAAATGCATGCACTAGAAAGGTGAAACATTGCTGTGACAAGGACAAAAAAATTTGGATGTTAGTACTTGAAGCAGGGAAAGCACATATGTCGAACCACCATTAAGGAAGAACAGTATGGTTGTAGGACTCATAGGCCAACTATTGATCTCGCTTTTAACACAATTGGTCCTGAATTCAAAACCTTTAGCTCTTGGCATGAGCTTTTAGAGGAATTGTGGCTCAAGTTTAGAAAAGTGGTTGACCAAGCACTCAATAGATATGTACCTAGAAAGAAGAGCTTATGATGGGAGGGATCCTTCATGGCACACAGTCTCTGTAAAGAAACAGTGACTACCGCACAATAAGTATTAAAAAAAAAGCATTGGGTGAAAGATAGAGAGTATTTAGTATTTAGCTCTCAAAGGGAGAATGTGCAGAGCTTTCAAAGACTGCTGTTGCATAATCTTATAACAAAATTTCTCACAAACCCAAAGAAATATGTAAAGACTGTCAGGGACACCAAAGACACTCTTGGATGATGCAGGAATTGAAATTGAGGGTATCAAAGTAAAATCAGATGTGCTGAACAATTTCAAATGTTTGATTACAAAGGATGATAAAGGATTGCTTCTCCAGGAATTTTTACAACACTGCAGAGATCAGCAAATTAGATATAGTGTCAGTGATGTTGATCAAAAACTGAAATTGCTAAAACTGAGCAAGGCCACAGAGCTCAGTGGAATCCCTATCACATTCTCTATAGGATTCTCAAAGGTGTTAGCCCCTGTTTAATTAAAATATACCATACATCCTTTGCACAATTGTTGGAAGAAAGTGCTGGTCAAACTCATCTAGATTAAGAGTAGCAAAAGTGATGCACAAAATTATTGTCCAATAACACTGACATCCACCTGTAACAAGACTGACATCAATCTGCTGAATAATCTTAGAAGATTCTGAACTAAAGCACAATGAGGCACCTCGAACAGAACAGAATTGGTTCTGAAAACCCAAAGCACTCTTTTCTCACAGGACATACTGAAAGCTATGGATCAAGGCAACCTGGTAGACGCTGTATTTCTTGACTTACACAAATCATTTGACTTACAAGGGGAGCTTGTGTAGTACACATTTCTGCTGCTAGGCATGTATAGCAGAACTCATGGCCTGTTCAGTGCCACCTGTGTTATTATCATCTGCAAGTACTGTTTTTGTTACTGCTGTTTTGTTCTTGTTTCGTTTCTTATGATGTCAAGGTTAAGGAAACAACATGCAGCTGTGAAACTTTGTTTTCTGCATGGCAAAAATGTTGCTGAAATTGTTAACACTTGGTTTGAGAATCTAGAAAGACGGTTGTATATGTGGATGACACCTGGAGACAATGGAAGGTTTCAGATACATTGCATAATGGTAAGACAGAGATTTTGGAACCAGGTTTTCAACTGCAGAACATTTCTAGAGGAAGATGTGGACTCTGACCATAATTTTCTGGTTATTAACTGCAGGTTAACACTGAAAAGAATTGCAGAAAGGTAAAAAATTAATGAGAAGGGACCAGGGTAAATTACAAGAACAAGACGTTGTTTAGTGTTTCAAAAGCCACTAAGGATTGCCTACTTTAAACATGAGAAAGGAGTACAACGGAAGACAAATGGGTAGTTGTGATAATGAAATACTGAAGGTGAAAATAGGAATCATCAGGCAACAGAAAAACTTCAAAGCAAACCTTTGGACAACCCAAGATATTAGATTTAATCAATGAAAGGAGAAATAATACAAATAAAACAGGAAAATGAAACAAAGATCATTTTTAAAAACAAAGAAAAAGAGAACCACACACACACACACACACACACACACACACACACACACACACAGAGAGAGAGAGAGAGAGAGAGAGAGAGAGAGAGAGAGAGAGAGAGAGAAGGCAAAATGGGAAAAGATTTTTTGATTTGTAAAAGTGGAATTTTACATGCAAATTCAATAGAGTAGTTCCAAATTAATCTACAGCATTATACGTTTTATTTATATACAACAGGTACAGTAAAACATGAAGAATAATCAGTACTCCAGCAGCGAGAGCACCACTCTGTACTGCACTGACGGCTACCGCCATGCAGCAGCGCTGCTCAATCACTGATGGATGGCTACTCTAAGGTATTTTTCAGTTGTTGCTGGTTCCGGTGATTTGTCACCAACAGTGTAATGAAAAGCTGGATCCCTTAATCTACTTATACACAAGTTGAAACAATGGAAACTCCAGGTAGGAATACCAACAATGTAGCATAAGATAGATTACTATTTGCCATGAAGAAGACACATTAAGTTGCAGGTAGGCACAGTTAAATGGCATTTGCATCAAGTTTCCGGCCACAGCCTTCATCAGCAAAAGAGAAACACACAACATTTGTACACACAAGCTAGCACACCTCATGCACACATGACAGCCAACTCCAGCATCTCGTGCAGGATGAACTGTCACCGCCAGACTTAGCAAAGAGCAAAGTAGACCACCATATGGCACAACAGGCAGCTGAACACAACATACTTGATTACTATGGCTGCTTCACTGCTCGAGCCATCTGGATCCTTCCCTCCTTTAACAGCTTTTCTGAAATGTGCAGATGGGAGTTATTCTTACAACACATTCTCCCCTCCTGTAACTATCCTGGCCTCAACCTATGGTAACATACTGTCCTCACACCCTCCACCCAACAGTTTCCAGCCCTTCTGTCCTATCATCTCCTACCCATTCTTGTCTCTGACTTTGTTTATTTGCACCCTCTGCCAATGTACCCGCCCTCTTTCCCTGCTCCTCTCCTTTTTTCCTCACCTCCCTTCCCCACAACAATGCTTGTTGGCATTCTAGTCCCTACACATTCCACCAGACAGTGTTCTGCCTCTCTCCTGATCCACATACTAATAGCCCATCCCCTTCCCCACCCCCTCCAGACTACTGCTTCCATATAATATGATAGTTGCATTCTGGCCTGAGATGCTAGAGATGGCGGTCATGTGTGCATGAGGTGTGTTTGCTTGCTTGATTGAATGAATGGTGTGTGGTTCTCTGTTGCTGATGAAGGCTGTGGCCGAAAGCTTTATGTAAGAGTCTTTTAACTGTGCCTGTCTGCAACTATGCACAACATGGTACATTTATTTACAGAGTCAACTTCCAGTCTCTGCACGGGCATTGCTTCCCTCCTATAGAATACATTGTCTTCCACTAAAATCCTCATGGAACATCAGACCATATCCAACACATCATTTATGCACACTGTCAACCATAATTGTCATATAACATCCATTGGGTACTCCCAAAATTACTTTTACATCTGTCAGTTTCGTTCTGTGAAGAATAACGTGCAGAGTTATTTCTGCTACAAAGTCTTGACTCCATCAAAAAACTGGATCCAGTACTCTGCAAGCTCATTTTTTGATCACTAAATGATAATGCAGAACTGTATCAAATGAATTTTTAAGTAAAGGAACATGGCATCATTCCCACTTGATGTTTGCTGCTTGCTGCCTTCATGGTCCAACACTTTTAATGGCCAGAAGTGTAAATGAAATTTGGAACCAACCTGGACCTTATCAATAAATGTGGTGCAAATTTGTTCCAGTCGTGTCTGGTCAATCATGTCTGCAATACATATCACGTGCCACTTCAGCCGAACTTAAAATGGCTTTGTAGCTCACGGACATACATGCACGAGCATCAGAAGCAAATCCAGTTAATTGTGGTAGTGTTCAGAGCTTAAGGATTTTACACAATAAGTAGCATATGCAAGACAGTTAGTCGCGACTCTCCCTCTGCAGGTAGACTAGATATGCGACTTGTCCGATAAGTGCCAGTAACTTATCTAATACCCTTATAGTTCAAAGTGTTGAGCATAAGATACAGTGGTCACACTGGTCCACACATAACACAACCATAACCCAATCATGGCCGGATGAAGCTCTTGCAAATTGCAATAAGCACAATCTATTAGCCTCTCTGTTCTTTCATTTTACACATTTTAATCGTTAATGGCTGAGCCAGCTTACCATTACATCCTTCAGAGTGGGGTGCCATGTGAGTTTAACAAATAAGAGACCTAGGAACTTCACTGATTCCTTAAAACTGAGAATGGCATCCCTCACTTGTAAGCGTGATAGATGGAAAACAGGATGTTAAAAAATATACACTGCCTGACAAAATGTGAAGCACACAGAGGGTGCGGATGAAACGAAATGAAACTTTGCAGGTTGAGATGATATTTGATGTTATGAATGAAAACACGAACAACACTAGTGTAATATTCTGTTGTAGAATATTACATCAGTGTTGTGTGTGTTATCATTCATAATGTATAAAATATTTTACCAAGAAACGACGGAACAGTCAATCAACGCAATATGTGATGTTATTTCAGTGATCACGAATTTAAGTCAGACTCACAAAGAATTTGGCAGTTTGAGCCCAGTTATCAGTAAAGGGTAAAATCCCCTCTGACCTGGATGCATGCAAGGATTTGGTTGGGAAGGGTGGCATAAAGCCATTGTATCCTCTTCTGAGGCAAGCTGGCCCACAGCTGCTACAACTGGTCCATGATATAATGGAAACTGGCGCCAGGACAGAGTTGATGTCCGAGCTGGTGCCAAACATGTTCTATCAAGAACACAGCCAGGGATCTGGCTGGACACGGGAGTACTTCAAATGCAATAACAAGGTAATAGTTATCAATATACCTTGTCTTTTTTTTTTTAGACATTTTATAGAGTAATGTACCATGTGTGGACGAGCATTGTCCTGTTGAAAAATGGCACCACCATACTGTCGCATGAGAGTTAACACTCGAGGATGAACTATGTCTGTTATTCACAGTAATGCCATCAGAGTTCCCTCAGTAATTACCAGCCACAAACTGAAGTCACTCTCCGTTGGCTATCCACACCATCAGACCATGAATAACATCGCTGTGCCTCTCCAAAAACATTGGAGGAATGTGCCTTCTCTTCACATTGCTACCGCAGACTCCAATAATGATTATCCTGGGTAGTGCAAAAACGCGATTCATCACTCAACACAATGTGATGCCATCCATCAGCAGTCCATGCACCCCTGACCCCCTCCCCTCCCCATTCCAAACACAACCATTTGTGTAGTGATATTATTAACAGCAGCCTATGCATGGGATGGTAATTCCAGTTGTTGCTTGTCTCCGACCAAAGGGTGCAGGATGATGCAGAATGTTGCACGGAGTTCATTACTTGTTCTCTGATGGCAGGCACAGATGTGAAGGGTTATGAAATGCTTAGTGCATAATACAGCGATCCCTCCTTGTGGTGGTCAGACATGACTGACTGGAATCTCGACGAAGCGTACGCTTGCTCTCAAGTTCCCTTACAGTACACCATCACGCCCATGTTACACCCAAATGCCCCAAAAATCTCAGTAATATAGGATTCAACCAGCTGGCCTAGTGTAGACCCACAATGAGGCCCAAAGTCTGTCAGACACCGGTAAAGCTTTCTCAGAGAGTATGCAGCATCTCAGTGTTCTACAATGATCAGTCAATGTCTGGTGCTGTTCATAACCTTTATATGCCCTACCATGCCCAGCAACAACAGTAAACACGAACAACACTAATGCGCTCTGGCGGTCATTCTACCTGTCACAGAGAACTGCAATTGCGTTCCTTTACATACCTGCCAATGGTGCATAATGTGCAATGTTACACTCACGTCTGACCATGTGTTCTGTGCGCTTCACTTTTCTTTTTTTTTTTTTTTTAATTTTTTTCCTCAGACAGTGTACATATAGTTTCATACAAAAAACAGATGGCTTGCTCACTTATTCCCCTGGCAGTTGAAGGGATTGCAGTTGTGAAGATGGAGGAGGAATAGAAAATTTAAAGTGTTCCACAAACAGAGAACATAGCACAGGCCTTGCAGCTGTGTATGACACATTATTTAAACCATATGACACTTAATATCCGCTCTTCATAATGAACACCAGTCTCCTGAGGGAAATTTTAAGGTTTATTTTCAGCTTTACATCTAAAATAGCACTTTACCACAAAAGTTCTCAATAAACTGGGAAGAGACCATGACAGCCACATTCATAATCACATGATACTCACAAGTCGTATCGCAAGACTTGTGAATGTCAAAAAATACTCCTGTCATCTGTTGTTCATGCAGGAATGAGTGTTATATGTCTGCTTCCAGCAGTACTTCATTGTGATTGTCTTAAGAATATGTCTATTTTTCCTTAATCCAATCTTATAATGGTTAGTAAGATTTCTGGCTTCCAACAATGAGACTAGGCAAAGGTTAACCTGGCACCCTGTGGTAGCGCAAGATAGCTCACTGTGGAGTTGTTTCAACATTCCATACAACCTGAAGTCATGTTTGTGAGAGGCAGCTAATGTATCGAGAAGTTCCCACAAGCATGCCAACTTAGACTACACTGCTTGTAGAGTTAAAATTTGTTTCGTTACTTCCGAACTTCACAGTACCTGTGGAGGGCTAAGCTCTGGCTCTTAAAAATTATAGTGTACAAATGTTGTACCATCATCATCTAGCTACCTCTTGTGGTGGCTTGTGAGTAGTCTGTACTTCAACATGTTATCAGCTAGACTATCCTACCTCTGCCCAAAATCGTCCCTGCTGTCCCCCACATTTTTGTGGCAAGATGGAACAATTCATGACACCCAGAAACTCCTTGTTCTTGCGCGCTCGCGCTCACACACACACACACACACACACACACACACACACACACACACACACACACACACACACAGGGTGGTCCACTGATCGTGACCAGGCCAATATCTCACGAAATAAGCGTCAAACGAAAAAACTACAAAGAACAAAACTTGTCTAGCTTGAAGGGGCAAAAACCAGATGGTGCTACAGTTGGCTTGCTAGATGGTGCTGCCATAGGTCAAATGGATATCAACTGCATTTTTTTTAAATCGGAACCCCAATTTTTTATTACATATTCATGTAGTATGTAAAGAAATATGAATGTTTTAATTGGACTACTTTTTCGCTTTGTGATATATGGCGCCGTAATAGTCACAAACACATGGCTCACAAACAGCTGGTAACAGGTAGGTTTTTTCAAATTAAAATACAGAACGTAGGTGCGTTTGAACATTTTATTTCGGTTGTTACAATGTGATACATGTACTTCTGTGAACTTATCATTTCTGAGAACACATGCTGTTGCAGTGTGTTTATCTGTAAATACCACATTAATGCAATAAATGCTAAAAATGATGTCTGTCAACCTCAATGCATTTGGCAATACAGCGAGTAATTCACCTTCTGTAATGTTCGCATTGCATTGACAATGCGCTGGCGCATGTTGTCAGGCGTTGTCAGTGGATCATGATAGAAAATATCCTTCAACTTTCCCCACAAAAGGAAATCCAGCAACGTCAAATCCAGTGAACATGTGGGCCATGGTATGGTGCTTCCAACGACCAATCCACCTGTCATGAAATATGCTATTCAATACCGCTTCAACCGCACGTGAGCTAAGTGCCGGACATCCATCATGTTGGAAGTACATTGCCATTCTGTCATGCAGTGAAACATCTTGCCCCAAGGTGGATTTTCTGTTGCCCAATAGTGCATATTATGCCGGTTTACGTTACCGCTGTTGGTGAATGACACTTCATCGCTAAATAGAACGCGTGCAAAAAATCTGTCATCGTCCCGTAATTTCTCTTGTGCCCGGTGGCAGAGCTGTACACGATGTTCAAAATCATTGCCATGCAATTCCTGGTGCATAGAAACATGGTACGGGTGCAATTGATGTTGATGTAGCATTCTCAACACTGACATTTTTGAGATTCCCGATTCTTGCGCAATTTGTCTGCTCCTGATGTGCAGATTAGCCGCGACAGCAGCTAAACCACCTAATTGGGCATCATCATTTGTTGCAGGTCGTGGTTGACATTTCACATGTGGCTGAACACTTCCTGTTTCCTTAAATAATGTAACTACCAGGAGAACTGTCCGGACACTTGGATGATGTCGTCCAGGATACCGAGCACATGCCTGTTGGGCATTTTGATCACAATAGCCATACAACACGATATCGACCTTTTCCACAATTGGTAAATGGTCCATTTTAACACGGGTAATGTATCACGAAGCAAATACCATCCGCACTGGTGGAATGTTATGTGATGATGATGATGATGATGATGATGATGATGATGATGAGTCCCATACTCCTTTACAGAGCGTAGGGGAGTGACGCGGGAGACTCGCGCCGCCTTACTAGGCAAGGTCCTAGTGGAGGTGGTTTGCCATTGCCTTCCTCCGACTGTAATGGGAATGAATGATGATGATGATGATGAAGACGACACAACAACACCCAGTCATCTCGAGGCAGGAAAAATCCCTGACCCCGCCGGGAATCGAACCCGGGACCCTGTGCTCGGGAAGCGAGAATGCTACCGCGAGACCACGAGCTGCGGACATGTTATGTGATACCACATACTTATACGTTTGTGACTATTACAGCGCTATCTATCACAAAGCGAAAAAAGTGGTCCAACTAAAACATTCATATTTCTTTATGTACTACACGAATATGTAATAAAAAATGGGGGTTCCTAAATTAAAAAACACAGTTGATATCCGTTTAACCTATGGCAGTGCCATCTAGTGGGCCAACCATAGCGCCATCTGGTTTCCCCCTTCAAGCTAGACGAGTTTCGTTCTTTGTAGTTTTTTCGTTTGATGCTTATTTCTTGAGATATTTGGCCTGCTTTTTTATATATATATATATATATATATATATATATATATATATATATATATATATATATATATATATATATATATGAAATAAAAAAAACAGTGAATAATTTTATTAGAGCTTACATGGAATTTGATTTAATCTCCTTCAAAGTAATGTCCTTGGTTAGCAATGCACTTATCCCAACACTGAAAGCCTGACTGAAGGGCTTTTTTTGGAAGGGCATTCAGCTGCTCTGTCATGGCCCTCTCAATGTCAGGAATGATCAAAACATTATCCTTTCAGCACAGTTTTAATTTTTGAGAAGAGTCAGAAGTTGCATGGTGCCAAATCTGGTGTGTAAGGGGGATATGGACAGACAGGAACACTTTCTGGCTGAAAACTCATGAATAAAAACCAAGGAGTGACATAGCGCACTGTTGTGATGAAGAATGAAACCACTGGCCCATTTTTCTGGTCTCTTTCTTTGTACATTGTTTTGCAAACTCTGAAGTATGTTCTTATAAAATTTGGTGTTTACAGTTGTTGCCTTTTGAGCAAACAATTATCACGACTTTGATATGATTTTGACTGGCGTTCCTTTTTAAGGCAAGGAGATTCACATGTTTTCCAGTGAGAACACTCAGTTTTCATCTACATCTGAATGAAGATGATCCTTCAACTCTGTGCAAACTGACATACAATTTTCCTTCTGTTCATCACTCAAAAATCTGGGAACAAATTTTGCACTCACTCATCTCATTTGCAAAACATCGGTTAAAATGCTTTGCCAAACTTGTATGAGATGCTAAGTTTTTCGGTAAGCTCTTGAATAGTTATTCACCCATTTGAATGAACAATTTTTGTCACTTTCTGCAAGCTTTCTTCTGTTTTTGAGGTTAATGGTTGTCTGCAATGTTGCTCATCATCTACCAACTCATTTCCGCTATTAAAACGCTCATACCACCTGTAAGCAGTCTTCAGAGTCACAGCATTATTGCAATACACCAATTTCAACATTTCATGAGTTCATTTTGTAGTTTTTGGAAATCTGAAACAGAATTTAATTTTATGCACAGTTTGAAATCCATGATGAATGACAGATAGGTTTAAATACGACCTCACTCAATTGTGTCTGGGTGCTGACCGACACATTAGATTGTGTTCCAACTCAACACTGCCTGTCTCAACAGATCAGGCTGTGAGACAAATTACATCAAATGGTTGTAGCATCAACAATTGCTGCTAAAATTTGTTTTGATCATACCTTGTATTTCACTCAAATCTACTCAAATTTTGAATGTTGTCTGCACCCAAAATAATTCATCTAACCAAGAATCACTTTTGGTGGTCTGTCTTCAGGTATTGCTCATTCTGAAGGATAGAGCCAGCTTGCAAAGTAATTAGTGGTGAGCAGGTTTGCCACCACTTCCCATTTAAAAAGGACCTGCAAGTTATAGAAAACAAAAGTGTGATCATTGACAGCAAATGACTATGATGCTATGCTAAAATAGGCCATGCTCCTTTTGATTAAAGGCTTTTGTGTTTCATATGAGTGAGCTTCCTGACAGTTAAACATGGCAGCACACAACTTGCACTGAGAACTCCTGGAAGGAAAAATAGTCTGGTACGTTGATTGATAAGCTTTGAGGTCCTCACAGTCATGAGGTTAATGTGATGGTAAGTACAAAGCATAGTTTTCATCACAGAGCAGTTTTTCTGGAAGCTGAGATTTCGAAGCATTACAATTGGAATCTCCAAATTCCTCTGGTTGAATAGGAAGAGCAGGAAGTTCAAAGAGGTGGATAAGATGGCTGCATTCGTTTATATAGGAAGTTACTGATAAATCTGCATACAGATTATTTGTGTCTGTGATTGAGAGAGATTAAAAATGAAGATAAAAGGAAAAAGTGTCTAAAATGTATTAGTATCTTTTAAATAGGAAGTCCAAATTCATAACAGTGTATAAACTTGCTCAGTGGTCAGTATGAAGTGCATTTTGTTCTCTATGAGGATGTAACAGCAAATAAGGTACAAAAAGGTCTGTTGATTTGTGATCGAGTTTAAATTAACATTAATATTGCTAGACTTGGTGTGGAGAACAGGAAAAAAAGGCTCCAGTGAGGGCAGCTAATACAACCTCAGAACAGTGCACTACACATTTTTTTCTGTAGCAACGAAAAAAGTTATTGTCTTTGGAAAATTGCATTAAAAATAGTTTTACCATCAGTGAAATCAAAGTAAGTTACAAACAATCAACAGAAACTTGATACTTTGCTTTTGGGTTAAAAACTTGCCACATATACGATCTTCCTTTTAATATTATGAAAATAATTTAACTGATTATTACAAAAGCAGCAATGTTCTTAGAGACAAGGCTGATCTACGTGGCATATAGCTAGTTCTGCAACATATAGAGGGAATGAATGTTCACAGTCTTTCATCAAATTAATGCCTCCTATGTTTCCTCACTGTTTCTACGACTAACTGATACACCCATGGTATTGTCTGTAACCCCTCATCTACTAGCCAGCTCTTATTTCGGTCAAATAATTGTTTCTTTTGTTTCCTATGGCCAACTTCTGAATTCCCCATTGCCTCCAATGAGAGTGCTGGAGATCATCAGTGTGAGCATTCTGTCATCGTACCAAATGGTGGTGCTGAAGCACCTCCAGAGTTTGCAGGTGCTGAAGGACACTCCCCACTCACCAGCTCCACCCGTTTCAGTAAAGCTAAGCCCAGACGATCTGGACCAAGCCTCCTGGAGCGCTCACTATTGAGAAAACCCAAAGACTGTTGCAGCTGTGTAGAACATTGAGGACACAGCAAGCCCATCATCCTATCACTAGTAAATTTTCTAGATTGTTGAACAAATCAGTAGGACATCACAGGAAGATCACAGTCACAAAACATAGGGCATGCACATTATAATGTATGTTTCACATATAAGAGCACTGGTTAGAAATGAAGAGCATATAAGGAAATGAAGTATTAATGGTAATATAATCCACTCAAAAATGTTTTACTCCACCCTAATGATTTGCATAGTACTTTTTTGACTGGAAAATTTTTTCTATACTCTTTTGAACACAATGACCACTGTTTTTTTTTTTTTTTTTTTTTTTTTTTTTTTAAGAAAAAAGGTGCAAAAACAATTTGGGCCATACACACCCATGTCGGAACTGTAGAATATGAAGATGAAAAACAAGTTAAAAGTGACTCCACGTTATGCCCAATCAACTGAAGGAAAGTCAGCTAAAAGCGGGAAGTTGGAGAAAGGTCCATAAAATACACCATAGAGACAACAGACGTCCTGATAAAAAGTAAAATGCGGCTGACAGCTCATGCATCAGTCGCTAAAACAGCCAATAACTCAGATGGCAAACATAAATTAGAACATAAGTGGTTAAAAAATAGGGCATTCTGTCTGGAAATGGTGAACCATCAAAGATTGAGCACAATGAGTACAAAGTGGTGCGGATCACAACCTAACAAATGGCAATGGCTAAAAGAACAGTGCCAATGTGCAACCTAGTTAAAATGATCTCCTCATGGCAAGAGGACGTCAGCCAAGCCGATGAGAGGGGTTTAATTCGCTGGAGCTTGTTCCCATGAAGGGAAGACCAATGGTGATGCCAAAGTAACACCACACGCTGACAGACTGCAACATAGTGATCATTGGAGGGAATGGAAGAACTAGTGAGCCTAGGTACGAGGACTGCAGCCTTGGCAGCAGCATCAGCGGCCTCATTTCCCGTCAGACCACCGTGATCGTGAAAGCTTTCCTGGACCCGTTGTACGAACGGATGTATGTTGTAGAGCATACAGAAGCTCTGAAGAGCATTGAGAGAGTCAGAGCAAATGACACAATTGAAAAGCCTGTGTCGCCGGATGTACTGCATGGCCTGATAAAGAGCGAAGAGCTCCGCTGTAAATACTGAGCAGTGTTTCGGCAGTCGATACAGAAAATAGTGGGTGCCAATGATGAAGGCACACCAAACACCATGATCAGTCTGAGAGCCATCAGTGTACACAAAGGTACTATTGTGAAGTTCCGTGCGAAGGTCAAGAAACTTATGGCGATAGAGCGATTCTGGGGTAGTGTCCTTAGGAAGCGAATGGCATCCAACGTGAACATGGGCTGCCGCACGAAGCCAAGTTGGTGTAGGGTTCACAAAGACTGGGAAAGTGGCAGATTGCATGAAGTCTACCAGAGCAATAGCCAGGCGGTACCAGAGAAGAGAGACACATCCCACAATGGCGATCAAAGGAGTCATTGAAGAAGGAGGCATAAAATGGGTGGCCAGGCATGGCAGACAAATGGCATGCATATCTGCTACGGAGAAAACCATTGTGGTATGACAGCGGTGGTCTGGTAGCTTCTGCATACAGACTCTCAACTGGGCTAGTGTAAAAGCTGCCAGTGCCCAAAGGGATGCCATGATGGTGGACTGTATTGAGACGGTGTAAGATGGGCAGATGTATGAATGAAACTCCCATAGTCTAGTTTCGAACAGACAAGGGGCCAATACAAACAGGGGAAGATGGTCTGATCCGTTCCCCAGGAAATACCACTGAGGAGATGTAGGGCGGCCAGGTAAGACGTGGGAGGACCAAAAAAGTTTATCAAGCATGAGCCCCAGGTAATAGGTTCAATGAATGGAAGAGCAATAGGTTCAAGATGTAAAGGTGCTGGAAGAAACCAATTGTGCTACCAGAAATTCATAGAAATGGTTTTGTCAGTGAAAAAGCAAAAGCCAATGTCGATGCTCCACAAGTAAAGACAATTGAGACTATGCTGAAGACAATGCTGAGGAGATAAGTCTGTGGAGAATAGATGGCAAAATTGTCAACCAAAAGGGAGACCGTGATGCCCTGTAGGAAAAGGTCACGATAAGGTTAATGGCAATAGCAAAGAGGATGATGCTCAGGACGGAAACCTGGGGCACACCATTTTACTGGATAACAGTGTCTGACTAGGCAGAACCCTCATGTACCTTGAAAACTTGGTCTTTTAAAAATCCCTGAAGCAAATGGGATAGGTGGCCTCAGAAGCACCACTTGTAGAAAGCACAGAGGATACAATTCCTTCAGCAGTTGTCATAGGCTTTCTCCAAATCAACAAACATGGACACAATTTGGTATTTCTGCAGAAAACCGATCATTACATGGCTCGACAAAGTGACAAGATGTTCAACTGCACAATGGTGTGCTTGAAATTGTGCAGTGGTTAGTAAATTGTGAGACTTGAGCCATCATACCAGCTGGGCACGAATCATACGTTCCATCACATCGCAAACACAGCTGGTAAGAGAAATGGGGCAGTAGTGAGAAGGCTGGGCTTAGGTATGGTTATGACAAGTGGCTTCATGCCAGCACCTGGTAAATGTGCCCTCTGCCCAGACGCAATTGCACGTATGAAGGAGAAAGTGCTTGCCTGCAAGAGAAAGATGCTGCAACATCTGAATGTGAACAATGTCTGGCCCTGCAGTGGAGGACCAGGGTGAAGTGAGAGCATGACCTAGCTCTCTCATAGTAAAAGAGGCATTGTAGCACTCATAATTCTGAGAAGATTTGGGTATCGCCCAAGTTTTGTCCACTCGTTTTTGATGAAGGAAGGCAGGGTGATAGAGGGTGGAGCTCGAAACCTCCCCAACATAGCGGCCCAAGATGTTGGAGATAGCAATAGTGTCCACCATGACATTACCTGCTACTGTCACGCCAGAAATCAGGGAATGAACCTTGGTCCTAAGAGTTGTCGGAGGTTGTCCCACATGATGGAAGAGGGATTGGAACTAATAAAAAGTACTAGTAAATGAAATCCACCTAGCTTTTTTGCTGTGCCAAAGAACGTGATGACTCTGCACTTGCAACTGTTTGTAACAAATACAGTTCGTCATCGTAGGATGATGGTTAAAAATAGAGAGAGCATGTTTTTGCATGCAAATTGCATTGTGGCATGCCTCAGTCACCAAGGGACCAGGAAACAGTGCTGTAAAGATGAAGTTCGAGGAATGGAATGTTCTGCAGTGGTGAGGGTAGTGTTCATAAGGTATTCGACTTGTTCATCACAACTGGAGAAATGTCATTTGTCGAAGGTCGCCAGGGAGGAGTAGAGCCTCCAGTCGACCTTAGAAAGCTGCCATTTGGGTGAGCACATAGCTAGAGAAGGAGTGCAACGACCACTGCTTTCAGCCATCTGTTTAACAGAGGTGGAAGTAAACCAGTATTCGCACAGCAGTTCAGTGGAATGGGGCTGTGACTCCAATCGTCAGCAGAAAATGCGGCTTGTGCGCACTGTCCATTCTGTCAACATGCCACAAAGAGTCATTTTAACCTTCGACCCTACACTCATTGTTACTTTACAGCAAGATGATTTGACAGCACAGGAAGTTGCCCACTGCAATGGTGTACACAATAGCAAATTCGTCTGAACATTCAACTCCTACTGTGAGGTATAAAACACTGAAGATCTGCCTTGTAGTAATAATCTGTAGTTAACAGCACCCGCAAGTTATCACTGCCTGCAAACTGTGGCTAACAGGTACTCCAAGGAGAATGCAACAGGACCGCGTGCTGCATTTTTTGAAGCAAATGGAGGCCAGTTCAACCCACACAGCATAGAACCATTGGGACATAATCACTTTGGCCTGTAATTGTTAGAAACAGCAGTACATATTTCCCAGAACCTTGCTGCGTGAAGAATGTTAAGTGAGGAAAAACCTGTAACAGAACCCGCATTAATGGTGTTGAGTGCAGGATTTGTTTGAGGCCAAATGATCATTGTAGAAGAAAGTGTAGATAATCAAGTGTAATTGTACATTTCAGACATGCAGTTCCGTAAGTTCTGCACGAATGTGGGCCCGTCATATCACTTCCACTACCTGCTGATGTAAATCCAACTGAGCATGCCTGGGACCAGCTGAAATTTGGAATTTGTCATGGCAGGAATCCTCCTGGCACACAGTATGACTTCTGGAGGACAACCGCCACGAAGCAGGACAGGCTCAAGCAGCAAGGTCTTGACCACCTTGGGCCAGCATGCCAAGCATTCCAGTGCATTACAGTGCACAGTACAGAGAGCAGTGATATTGTCTGTTACCTGACAATATTTTTCTTTTACACATGTGTGTAATGATATATAGTTCTGAACTTAACTTTGGATATTATTTTGTTTTTGTTTCAAAGTAAAGTTACTTTTTACATTTCATACGGCTTGTTTTTCATTTCTTCCTAAGTCTATTCATTGATATGCAGATGATGCAAAACATTTTTTGAGCAGTTTATACCAAAAGTTATTAATTACATTTATATTATCATGAAACAATTTTATAAAATAATCCTGATCTAATTACGCACTTCCAAAAACAATTTTGCATCCTGATATTAAGAGGTAACATTGACTCATCTTATAATCACTAAACACTGGCTAGATGACCAAGAATTTCCCATTTTTTCAGCTTTCATAAAATTAATGAAGGAGAGACTAGGACTGTTGATATTTTTAAAAACATCGGGAATCCACTACATCAATAGCAAAAAAAAGTATCATTATCGGCTCTCGATATATCAGAAACAAGTATTGAAATTTCGACGAAAAAAATATCAACATACCGGCCTATAAAAATATCGGCTGCACATTGTAAACATGCCACTTTTAGGTCCGTATATTTAAGTATTGATTTATTATTCGATATTCTGTAAATCAACAAGTTTGCAGCCTGCCTATCCCCCTTAGAGCAAGAACTGAAAGGAAAATGATGCATCTTCATGCTTGGCAACAACCACTTCACTAATAATGGTAACTGAAAGTAAGTGACAATAGAAGGTGTCCAATGTGTCCGTCATTCAGTTTTGTAACATATTGGATCTGTCTAGGATACCTCCCTGTTTTTTCGTTTCTGCCAACGCCAGTTACCTAGCAGTTGTAATGTTGAAATTGCATGGTGAAACTAAATGTTGCAGTTCCTGTTGGTAGCGCAAAGAGCTGATTACGTAGTTATTTCCCCTCGCAAGTCTACGCCCGCCACAAAGACCAATCTTGCCATGTGAAGAAATAGCACACGAGTTGCACTAAAAGTTGTTTTTAACCACGACTAGTGTGCTATTTCTTCACGTCAGAAATCCTGTTATTCCATTCACACCGTCCACCCCCAATAGTGCAATCAGACTACTACTCCTGTGCCACATATACTTGCTTCCCACAGTCAAAGACTGAACATGATGAAAATTCAAAAGGCAGTAAGGTTCCTTCACACACTGAAAGTAAAATTATGCTCTACTATACTTTCAATAGAACAACTTTAAGTATTTATCAAAAATTGTGAAAAAAATATGATATAAAATAAAAATATTGGCACTGGATATTGTCATTTTGACATTCAAATTTTATTAAACATACTCTGTCATTTTCCTTTGAGACCAGCTTTCCCTGCATTTATTTAGATGAATCAGCTGTAAACACAGCACTGGAACAAGAAATCCATATGGACCCACCAATGACGATACTAGACTCCATTACACTTATGAAGGCAGTTCAAAAAGACACACAATATTGTCAATCTCCAATTCCTGAGCATTATAAATGCTAACTTGCTTGCAAGCATCCATACACTATATGGTAACCTAGTTTGTCAGGCACAGTCCAGAGCATTGTTGCTGCTAATTGTTTTAGAAACTCTATGTAGAGATCACTCAAAGCAAAGCACCCACTTTTCCCCATTGACACACGCATATAATTCAGGAGACGATCAGCCTGAACTGGAGGACAGACAATCCTCTCCTTATCAAAAACAATTTAACAACCTTTCTGAAAGTCATAGCATGACTACCTCATTCTGTGTTTATATCTAAAAACAAAGATGATGAGACTTACCAAACAAAAGCGCTGGCAGGTCGATAAGCACACAAACAAACACAAACATACACACAAAATTCAAGCTTTCGCAACAAACGGTTGCTTCATCTGGAAAGAGGGAAGGAGAGGGAAAGACGAAAGGATGTGGGTTTTAAGGGAGAGTGTAAGGAGTCATTCCAATCCCGGGCCTTTACAAATGTCTGCTTGTGTCTGTGTATGTGCAGATGGATATGTGTGTGTGTGTGTGTGTGTGTGTGTGTGTGTGTGTGTGTGTGTGCACGAGTGTATACCTGTCCTTTCTTCCCCCTAAGGTAAGTCTTTCTGCTCCCGGGATTGGAATGACTCCTTACCCTCTCCCTTAAAACCCACATCCTTTCATCTTTCCCTCTCCTTCCCTCTTTCCTGATGAAGCAACCGTTTGTTGTGAAAGCTTGAATTTTGTAAGTATGTTTGTGTGTCTATCGACCTGCCAGCGCTTTTGTTTGGTAAGTCTCATCATCTTTTTTTTAGATATATTTTTCCCACGTGGAATGTTTCCCTCTATTGTATTCATTCTGTGTTTATTTATAGTTGCAACAATAACAGTCTGCTTGAGATCCATGTAGCAAGTATAAATAATATCACCAAATGGCAAGAGGAAAATACACTGAGGTGAGAAAATCTGTAAGATACTTTCTAATATTCTGTCGGACCTCCACCTGCCTAGTGTAGTGCAGCAACTTGACATGACTTAGAGTCAACAAGTCGTTGCAAGTCCCCTGTAGAAATAATCAGCCACGCTGCCTCTACAGCCATTCACAGCTGCAAAAATGTTGCTGGTGCAGAATTTCGTGCACAAACTGATCTCTCAATTATGTCCCGTAAATGTTCGCTGGAAATCATATGGGGTGATCTGGGTGACCAAATTAATCATTTGAATTGTCAACAGGCTCTTCAAACCAACTGCGAACAATTGTGGCCTGATGACAGTGCATCGTCATCCATAAAAATTCCATCTTTTTTGGGAACATGACGTCCATGAACAGCTGTAAATAGTCTCCAAGTAGCTGAACATAAACATTCCCAGTCAATGTTTGGTCCAGTTGGACCAGAGGACCCAGTCCATTTCATGTAAACACAGCCCATTCCATTATGGAGCCACCACCAGCTTGCACAGTGCCTTATTGACAAATTGGCTCCATGGCTTCATGGGGTCTTCACTACACTCAACCCATACCATCAGCTCTTATCACCTATCAGGACTCATCTGATCAGGCCACAGTTTTCCAGTCATCTAGGGTCCGACCGATGTAGTCATGAGACCAGGAAAGGCGGTGCAGGCAATGTTGTGCTGCTAGCAAAGGCACTCACGTCACTGTTGTCATAGCATTTTAATATCAAATTTCACTGCCCTGTCCTGATGGATATGTTTGTCATATGCCCCACATTGATTTCTGCAGTTATTTCAAGCAGTGTTGCTTGTCTGTTAGCACCGACAGCTCTACATAAACACCACTGCTCTCAGTTGTTAAGTGAAGCCTGTCAGCCACTGCATTGTCTGTAGGGAGAGGTAATGCCTGGAATTTGGTATCCTCGGCACACTCTTGTTACTGTGGATCTCAGCATATTAAATTCCACAACAATTTCTGAAATGGAATTACCCCATGCATATAGCTCAAACAAGCATTCCATATTCTAAGTCTGTTTATTCCAGTCATGTGGCCATAATCACATCAGAAACATTTTCACATGAATCACCTGAACACAAACGACACCTCCACCAATGCACTGGCCTTTTGTATCTTCTGCATGTGATACCACCACCATCTGCATATGTGCATGTCGCTATCTCATGTCTTTTGCCACCTCAGTGTGCCCTGACCAGTTATCAAAACAGTGTGCACAGAAAACTGTCAGTATGGCTGGAAACCTGAAAATGTGCAGTCTAACAAGATTGTTGACAGGCTGGAATTTCCATGCTCTACGGGTAAAAAGCTACAAAACATGCACAATCTGACTCACCAAAGCATTTTCACCTTTGTTCTTGGAATGAGTCTCACATGAAATGTATTTCAGTTGGGTTACTATCATGAAGGAACACTTTCGTGCAACACTGAAAAGCTCACAACTATGGAAGGACAGACAGAATGCATTTATCTTAGCATTTAGTCTTATATTATCAAATTAGAAGTCACTTGGAGCTGTTTTAGTTTGGAAGGCTACCTATGTAGCTACACAAAATAACAAACAATGATGATCTGATAGCTAATAATAATATATGTACAACCACACTTTTATGCTAACAGCCTAAATGAGACCGTAAGTCCAGAATAACAGTGAGGTTTGTATTAAATGGAGTTAAAACTTAATGTAAACTGCATCATTTGTGTAGTACTAAGGTTGTGTGACAAATGGGAGCAACAGTAACACTAAAACAGAAAGAAACAGCATGAAGTGGTACCTGCGAAGAAATATTATCAACAATCAGAATAGGATTTCTATGTAAATATAAGGAAAACAAAGAGTGATGGAAATAGCATCTTTATTATTTTCCCCAACAACTATCATGTTTCATGTCAACAATTCCTCTTGTTTCTGAGTTACTGATACAAAGAGATTTTCTTGCCACGTCTTTGCCATTCTGTTTTACTTTTTGAAAACAAATTTAAAAGATGTTTCATACAATTTACATTGCTGTTGTACAATGGATCATTATCTGAAAATCTAAGTAAGAATTCTTGTCAGTCAATAAGATACATATGTCAGCCTCTCACTGAGCATTAGCTATCATCCACATGTATGATCACTCTGTACCATCACAATCTTCACTGACATCTGTATCAAAAACAACATGTTTTTAACTGAAGGTAATAACACATTTCCATTACATGCATGTGTAGTTCAGTCATCTAGGGCGCCAACACAGAAAGACATGACCAGGAGTAAAATATTCCACCTCAGAGAAGCAGCTTCAAATGTAATTACCAAAGTTATCCGCTTCTGCGCTTATTTTTCACGGCTAACACTACGTTTGAAGGTCATGGAACGAAGTTCTTGGCCTGCCCTACTTCTGCTTGCAGAAATTGGGCGTAAAGACGGCGAAGGAGATGGGCTTGTTGAAGGTGAATCCTGTTCCAGGCTACTACCAGTAACTGCACTTTTTTCACGTTCTTTACGCTGCATACTGAATCTTCCCATACCTGGTCTGTAGATTTCAATACTTGGTCGATCCTGCAAGGAAAACCAATTTTGCACATGATTTCATTTGTTCTCATTTGGACAAGAAATTTATTAAAACTTTTATTCTACACTGGAATAAGCTATGCCCAAAATGCACTTCTAAGCAGAAAGAACAACCAAGGTATTGAAACTAGCCTGTCAGGATGTTTATTATTTGTGGTTTTCATCTCTTACCCTTAGGAATGTGGCATTACAACTCCATTTAAATTCTATACAAAAGAAAAAAATGCTGAAACTGTAGTCCTTTGTTACAAAACACAACACAGATGACAGAGAATGGCCTCTCCATCCACACAGAAAAAAATTCATAAGTACACACAGCCCCAACCTGCAGTTCTTTCCACTATGTTTCATCGCTCTATGAATCCTTCAATTATTTTCATCGTCCCCTGCCCTCCTCCAAAATCATTCCTACCCTTCCAAATCTAGACCACCATTGAGTCCGGAGATTTAAACACAAGCAATCACTGACTTTGTAATTATGTGACAATCAACACTTCACTTCATCTTAAAAGTATCACAATCATTATTTACACTTTATAGTAAAATTAGCACACAGAGGCCTTGAATGACAGTGTGTGTATAAAAAGTAGAATCCTTATCTCAAAAGACAGACCAAATGACACAAAGAAACAGGTTTCACGCATGATATTTTATTTGATGTTAAGCTGACACATTGTCTGATTTACTATGAGCTGAGTCAAATGAAAATGTAAATATATTCCTTTTTAAATTTTTATTGTTCACACATGGCGCAAAACTGTATCCCTCTTCGACATAGTCTCACCCATCCCCTCTGAAAGTTCATCAGCATTTACAAAGAGCCTAAATTGTTGTATAAGAGAAATCTTTTGGGATCTTCATAATCACATATGCTCCACGTGGCATACCTTTCCAATAGAGTGGCACTTCTTCCAACCCAGAGCTTCTCTGAGTGGATCAAACATATCAAAATAAATCTGGGAAAGATGTGGTGTTGAGTATAGTTGATGCTGAAGACACTCAAAATTCTAGTCTGCTATTGTTGTTAAATGGCCCGTGCAATGTCAGGTTGCAACACAACACCTGCAGACCACAATCTACTTTGTTTCAATCTGACTGCAGACCAAAGATGATTTTTAATGTCAGCAGTTGCAAAGTTTTACCAATTTAAGGCTACTGGCACCATTTTTTATTTTTTACTGCTACACTTACAATTTTTATTTGACCCTCCTTCATGGGGAAAAAAAGTTATTTATCATTCCGTGTTCAGAAATCTAGGAACATAATTTTTTCAACATACCTTAACACTGAGTATTTCCACTTTGAACTTTTACATGTGTAAACTTAACCTGTGAGCCTGTGCATACACACTGGCTCTTCATATTCCTCATATGAATGTTAACAGCATATATAATAATTGCCATTGCATTATACACTTTACTTACCTTATTTCTAATTCTTCTCTCAGCACGAGGATCTCGCTTACTTTCTGATTCTGTAATATTGCCAGATGCGTTCCCCGAAGTTGTGGAAGAGACTGAACTATCATTACTTTTTACATCTCTGGATTTGTTCACAGACTGGTCATCTCTCAGTTCACAGTTGTCACAAGCAGACATTTCATTTTCATTTATATTTTGCACACTGTCTGCTTCCTGGTCTTGATTTTCTCCATTCTCTTGATCTAGTGTCTGTTCTTTTTCTTCCTTGCAGCTGACTGCTTCCTCATCTGTGTTAATGTTGTGGCTGTCTGTATCATTTTCTCCACAGTCGGGAAGGAGCATGCCATTTTCTGGGTTGGTACTTCCTTTTTGTTCATTATTGTCATCAAATTGGTAGGTTTTTCTGTCTTCAGCTCTGCTAACATTCTTGGAAATAGCCTCCTCAGTTAATAAATTGTCCGGTTTATCAGTTTTTTCATGCACTACAGCATCTATGCGCTTGCTGTTTGAATCAATACAAACATTAGTAAAATCTAGTGAATTACTTCTTTTCAGTGGCTGACCAGCTTTCGTTCTTATATCAACAATTATTTTTTCATTGGGCTTAACTTGAGATGACTGGTTACTGCCATGTCCACCCACAGAACTGCTCCTCTTCACAGATTTCTTGTTATCCTGCTGACTAGCCGTTCCTTCAACAATGTCTAATTGTGCACTATTATCTTCAACACCAGACACTGCTTCCTGTTCAGTTTCTTCATGACACTGTTCCTTATTTTCTTTGTCCTCTGAGGCACCATCAGTAGGCTCTCCAGGGTCATCGACTAGTTTCTTAGCACTGATGTCTTTTTCTTGAACTTTGCTGTCTATAGATTTTTTCCTTGTCTCTGATTCACTATGTGAATTAGATGACCTCCTGTGTTCACTGCCATAGCCACTCCTCTTATGTTCTGTATCTTTTCCATATGTGTATCTGTCATGTCTTCTTCCTTCATTTTCTCGATAACTTCTCCTGTTTTCTGACTCTTTAATATTTTTATCATCTTTGCTACTGTGTCTTTCATTACCACCCTTTCTATCTATATCTCTCATTTCCTTATAAGATTTTCTGGGATGTGTGTCCTTTGAAGAAACAGATTTATCGAGTTCTTGACTGGCATGAGCATCCCCAGACTTTGTATTCTGGTTCCTCTCATTTACAACCTTCTTCCGTTGGTCATCTAATAATTTTCTATGTATTCTCCCTTCAGCAAGTTTTTGTCGTTCATCTCTGTAGCTTTTTGGCCCACTTTCCCGGCTCTTCACATCACGTGTCCTGTGAAAATTGATTTACTTTTAGTGACAGGAAGAAAGACATATGAAAGAAAGGGCTGTGTACAAGTGCAAAATTATCACAAACATTAACTGGGGGCCATGTACATGTGCAAAATTATCACAAACATTAACGTATCATAAGTCTTGTTTTTCTTATTGATGTGAAAACACTCCACTTAACATCTTCCGTGCCAGTTTTTGTTGGCTTTTATAATATGCAGTTAATGAGTGCACTACAGCTGCCCATTTTCTGCTAATTAATAATGATATAAAACTTGGGCTGGCTTGTTAAATAAATACAGAAAAGCCCTTCCCTTACTTAGCAATTTTTGCAGGAAAAGGTGAGACTTGATGGCTTCAAATTTTCAAATCAAAATATATTCGTGTTATAACTTACAGAGATATTTGCAGCAGCCAAAGACCCAAAGGAAATTAAACTATGAAGAGTACACTAGGGACTCCATCTACAAAATAAAAGCCATTCAAAATCTTATAAGAATCCACCACACCAGCTTACATTACAGCACTTAGATACTGTTCTATGGTGGCTTCTAAAAGAGTACATTTAATCATGAAAATGGAATAACACTATTCTCAAGACTTGCAGAAGTGATAAAGAAGTGGAGAAAATGCTAAGTGTGGATTGGTCAAATAGTTAATTACGATTTAGAATTCTTAACATTCATACAGACTTTTTATTGTTGAAATAGTAGGCCCTCTTGATGTTACATTTCTATATGGTCATAAATGAGTGAGAATTACTTCTGAGAGCTGTAAGATACTGAGTTGAAGAATATGCTACAGTTGCATCACTGTCTCCACTAAAATCAAAAGTGTATGCAGTTTCTAATTGTGATAGTAACTTAAGAAATGTACACACTTAACAAAAAGAAATTATTCCCAAAACTCTAGACATTACTTCAATTTACTACAGAGCAAGGTTAAAAGACTCTCTATGTCTCTGGATGGTAGAACAACTGTGCAGTTCAGCTTGAGAAACAAAAACAGTTCTTCACAGATACATACAAATTGTTATCATTAGATAAGAGAAACAAGATACAGCATTTAAAGACAGGGTCTCACTTTTGCTAGTTTCAGCTTAGAATAAGACAGAACAATACTTTTCAATAACTAACAGAAGAATCATACTTTCACTGCTTGCCGAACATGAATAGTGCCACAGAGATCCCCTATTGGTTCTGCTGCTCATACTGATAAATGTTCTCCCATCAACTGTTTCACAGACATCCTGTGACAAACTGCTGCTTCAGTGGGCGCCAATTATAAGTTTTCAACCTAGACGTGTTCTTACCAAATGCATAAAACATACGTCGCATCTTACTGCATCTGACTGGGAGGTTAATTTTGTAGGCTCATGTCATTAAATACAATCTGCCTGTGGCTTACTCAGTGCTTACCAAATGACAAGGCTATCAAGTAACTTACTATGTGAAAGGAAACTTACGCATTAAGAAAAGTTATGTCACAGCCAGTAAGGGAAAGTACAACACTGGTTCATCCATTGAAAGCTGCCTTGTTTCCCAGAAGTTCCAGCAACATCTGGAAAGTCTGACACACTTCCAGCTGCTGGGATAGTTTTATTAAGGAAGTTATTGAAATTAAATTAGCAAGTAACCTTATGAATAGAGATGGTGGTTTTTGTTTAAATTCTGTCTAGAATCCTGCCGTCTCGCTTGTCAAAAAACTGAGGGATAGAATTTAAGCAACCTCATCCACTGATTCTTAATTTCACTATCGATAACTTCTGACACTGGTCATCTTCACTTTGTGATGGTGCTAGTATTTACTGTGTGTGTGTGTGTGTGTGTGTGTGTGTGTGTGTGTGTGTGTGTTTTATCTTTACGAAGTTTCTCTGAAAACCTAAGCTTTAAATTCGCTTGCACAGTGCTTACTTGCTGCAGTTTTGCCTTGAAAATGGCAGGGTGTGCTCTTGTCAAATTATCAGCAGTTGTCGACAATATCACCTGCCTGCACTCCTGTAAGGTCCTCAGATGTAACACTTTTGATAGCATTGTGTACTGTGTACATTAGAGGACTGATTCGGAGACAATAATTGTTTTTATCACCATGACAATGTTCCCTGTCTTAATGCAACATTTGTGAGGCACTGGTTTATGGACAATAACATTCCTGCAATGGACTGGTCTGCCCTGAGTCCTGACCTGAATTGCTTCAGACCCCAACGTCCAACTTCACTACCTTCTCTGGTTTTTTGAGGAAGAATGAGCTGCCATTTGTTGTCAGAACCTCACTGAAAGTGTCCCCAGCAAAGCTCAAGCCGCCATAAAGGTGTAGGGTGGACACCTACCCACTAACAGGTGTCTTGATACTTTTGATCCAATAGTGTTTTGCAAAAGGGTGAATGAAAATGTTTTAAAGCAAACTTTCATGACATCATTCAAAACTTGAACAACAACAACACAAGAATCAGGGACTTCTGTTATAGCTATGACTTTTGGTGCTCTAATCACATTATTCTTGAGGTGTTCTCATGTTTGTGGAATTGGTTCGCTGCTTACGTAACTTGTAAAGCTTTCACCGATTTTTTGTGCTTGTAACGACTGTACATTACTTTTGGTATATTAATTGGTGTTGTGAAGGAGTGAGACCTTGATTTTTGAGAGATAGGACGCAGAATTTATTTTGACATTCACAATCACTCTTGGTACCGTACAGGAGATAGCCACAGAACCTTTCAGAAGTGCACCAAGTATGGCTTTAGTGAGTGCCTGGGTTTATCTTTTACTCATCCACAGATTCTTGATCAGTGTGGTGTGTGCATATTAATGGAAGAACACTTATTGTTAGAGTCTTGGAAAGTGAAAGATAAAGTTCAATAATTCTCTGATGTGAAATCCATGATGGAAGAAAGTTTTAATTTGTTGTTGAAAATTACTGACTTCCTTGCTCTTTTCAACATTCTGCATTGGAAGGAAGGAAGATCAGGGTTTAACACATCATCGACAATGACGTCATTAGAGACTAATTCTGCACTGCAGTAGTCTAGACTGTTTTGAATCAAAGACATCCTCATCTAGTTACCTAATTATTTATGATGGGTATTTTTCGCTTCTAAAGAGAAATGAGCTTTCTATGTTTTAAGTGATTAAATCATGTTAATGATTCCAAAATAAGTGATATTGCAATACTGTATAAGGACAGTATATCCAGGGATTCCAAAATCCTCCAGCATGGCAGTGCTGGCCGCCCATAATCAAAAATTCTGCTTACCTTATTGCCAAGGGTAGACAGATTATCAACTGGTGTACATTTCTGTAGTGACTGATTCCATACTTAAAAAGCAAACCAGAGTTATGAGTTAGGCAGCCCATTTGCAGCAAGCTCTTCCAATTCTGCTCCATGGGGCGGGGACACCAGCATGCACCTCTCAGGTCACCAGGGACAGGGACAGGGACAGGGACAGGCACAGGTAGTATAGTGAAACCCATATCTCACATTTTCATGCAGTTCAGATTTTAAAAACACAAAATAGAGGAAAATGAAGAATTGAGGAAAACATGAAAACCCCAAAAATAAAAGCAAAAACATGTGTAATTGGCATATATGACCAAAAATTGTAATCCTCTCCAATACATTGTATAAAATCTGTATAAGTGAAGGAATTTAAATATACAAGACAATGTTTATACAATAATTTGAGGTAGCAAATTTCATCAGTTTTTAAAAGATCACAGATGTGTAACAGCAAATAAAAACACATCAAAAAACTGAAACTGATATCCAGGTAAAAGGTAATCAAGCTATTTTCCGACGTAATATGAACACAAATTAGATGTCAAAACACACTTTTTGTAAGATCTTACCTTTGAGCTCACACAGGAAAAAGCAAAAATTGATGAACATGGTGAATTAAACCAAAAACTGTGAGGTATGGTGAAAGGCATTGGAATCTAACATGTGGTGATGTGTGGTTTCCGTCTGTAGCTAATGGTAAAGCAGCATACTCTGGTGACAAGTGCAGTGACCTAAAGTGTACTGATTGTAAACTTTTCCTTGTTTATTGTGCTAAGTGGTTGAAGTGGAGTGTTCTGAAGTATTGCCAACGCACACTGTTTGCACTTCAAACTCGTCATTTGCTGTAGTGCAAACAGAGCTGGTTTTGTGAAAGCACGTATATACACAGAAGTTTTCCTTCACATATAGTACTTATATATACCAAAGAATATGAAATAAAGTTAAGTGTGCTGTGATTTCAGTGTGTCTCCAACCCAGCAATCCGTTACATTTACAACTATCTGTCTGCCATCACAATATATTACACACTACTGAGGAATGCAACAAAGACAAAAAATGGCTCTCAGCACTATGGAACTTAGCATCTGAGGTCATCAGTCCCCTAACAAAGACAAACAAGCCATTACACAACTGTTCACTGAATACATTCAGTTGATTGTGATGCTGCACACAGCAAATGGAGTAGGCTACATTGGCTGCAATCAGCAGAGGCACAACACATTCCAGATTCTGTTGACAGGTTCCAAACTCCACTACTGCAAGTAAAATTAATGCATGGTATTGAAGGGCATTAACTATATAAATTAAACCTAAGTGGAAACTGCAGTCACTCCATTTGCTATAGCTTGCTGTTTATCACTCTATATGCTAGAAGCCACCACATTAGCATGACATCACCATGATATAAAACTATTGGCTGCAGGTGGAAAACAAACATCTGAGATGTTACAAACATCCGAGATGTTGTAACCCAGCAGTTTTCACTGTATTTCACAGCTTTCAGTTTATTTTATCATATAGGCTAAACATTTTTGCTATTTTGAAGGTGAATATAAAATGAAAGAATACTAAAAAAAAAAAAAAATAATAATAATAATAATAAAAATAAATATGGCAGTAGTGTGTTGGAAAATGGCTCTTAATTATCTTGTACATGATTAGCAAAAGTGATACTCTTTTCAATTACATACCCTACTGTATTACTAGTGGCAAAACTCACTTCTCTTCTTAAGAGGTCTTGTATCTGATGTACAATTTTGAAGATAAGGTTGTACATCTCCTGAAGGGTGTTGCTGAGGACATGTACCAGGCCCTACTCCTGGAAGAGGTTTTGACAGCAGACAACTTCATAAAATGGTGCCAGTATATCGAGACAAAGCATCAAAAAGGAACTATACGCAAGAAGTTTGAATGGCTTCCAAACGTCGTATCAATGTCTGTGGTGGAGGAAGAAGCTAATTTCACAAGTGTTCTTCATCAGATAGTGATAGAGGAAGTTCAGAAGGCACCTGGATTGCACAGTGAGCAAAAAACAGAGACATTTTAAGAGGTCATAAGGGAGGAAGTGGAACAGACATTGAACCCAATCTCTCATTCTTCATTTCCTTTTAAAACGGTAAAAAAGTCGAGACCCAGGCAAAGTCACATTCCCACAATGCCACATGAGGAACCTGTTTGGACACCAAGAAAGACTGATGTCTGGAGGATCCAGGATAACCAACCAGTATGTTTCCACTGTGGATGACCGGAACATGTGCTGCACTATTGTCGAGAGAGGCAGCAGATATTTGATGACGCCCACGCTAGAAGACCGATCTTAGCCGACGCCAATTCCGGGACAACAGAGATGAACAAGAAGATGTGGGTGCAGGACGATGTAGGTCACCATCGCTGCAAGCTACCCACTGGAGGACGCTCCCCAACATGCCGATCAAGGTCTCCATCGCCGTTTAGAAGCTCCAGCCAGTCACCTGGCCGCCGCAACCTGGAAAACTAAAGGGTGCGACCTTCCTTGGAGGTGAGGCCGCCAAAGAGAAAAATCCTCCACTGTCAATCACTGCAAAAATTATAGGAAACTACGTCGATATCCTCATGGATAGCCGACCAGCCCAAGCTCTTCTGGACTCTGGAGCATCATATTCAGTCATTTAGGAGAAGTACCATTACCAGTTGCAGAAAACCATATTTGTCGACAGCAAAACATCTCTGCTGAAGATCGCTAATGGGAAATATGCAAAACCTACAGGAAGATGTATCATTCGTGTGGGTATAAGTGGCCATACACAGCCCTTATAATTCATCGTCTAACACGATTGTAGTCATGACTTCATTCTCGGATGGGACTTTTTGAAAGCTTCTCAAGCTATTATAGATTGTGGTCGCTTGAAGATTATGCTAGACGAGATGAGATACGGTGGACAGGAAGATGCGCATCTGAGTGTGTGGAGACTATGTGTACTGGATGAAGTGATCATTCCTGCAGTCAGCACTAGAAAAGGTAGCTGTCATGTGTCATACCATGCATCAACCCATGGATCTTGTAGTGGAATGTAAGAGAAGCATACCACTGAAGAATAACTTGGTCTCCCAGCCTCTGTTGTTTCGTTTAAGAATGGATTCGGTGGATTGTGGATAGTTAACTGTCACCGAGAACCACAGATCCTTCCAAGACACATGTGCGTAGCAAATGCTGAGCCATTAATTGCAGAACAGCTGAATGTCATAGAAACCTCCCATGCCAAGACATTGGGCGAAACTGGCACTACCACTACAAAACAAGATCTTCTAGCTCGACTATCACCGATCTCACTAAGGAACAACAGGGGAAGCTACTTGCTATTCTTCAAGAGTTCTCTGAATGCTTCAATCAACAGGACAAGAGCAAATTAGACAAGCATTTTTTCTTGTTTGTTTATGGATTTGTGATTTGGTTATGTAGTAACCACAACCAACTGCGGGAACGCCTTGGGCTGCGGATTGGAGCCACCAGGCGGGGAAGCCGCCGGCGGTGGAGCAATGGATTAGCACTGGAGACTATCAACCAATAAGCCAGAGAGCATACCGAGTGTCAGCAACGGAATGTCGAATAATATGCGACGAGGTAAAGAAAATGATGAAGAATGACATCATTCAGCTTTCGCAGAGCCCATGGTCATCACCAGTGGTTCTCGTTAGGAAGAAGGATGGCAGTTGGCACTTTTGTGTTGATTAAAGGAAACTTAATGAGATAATTATAAAAAGGACCTTTATCCTCTTCCATGAATTGACGATACACTAGACTGTCTGAAGGGGGCTAAGTTTTTCTCAACCATGGACATGTACTCAGGATACTGGCAAATCGATGTAGATGAGGCTGATCATGAGAAAACTGCATTCGTCACCCCTGAGGGCGCTTATGAGTTTAAGGTAATGCTGTTTGGTTTGTGTAATGCATCAGCAACTTTTGAACAACGATGTGTCTTTGTTATTTAGATGACACTATAGTGTTCTCAGGGACATTTGATGAACACATAAAAAGACTGAGGGCCGTTCTTAAGTGTCTCCAACAAGCCGGACTGAAACTTAATCCAAGAAAGTGTCTCTTTGGAGCAAAAGAAATCAAAATACTTGGGCACCTTGTTCAAATGACCCAGAAAAGATGAGAGCTATAACGGAATTTCCAATTCCTTAAAGTATTAGAGATGTGAGAAGCTTCCTTGGGTTGTGTCCTTATTACCGTTGTTTAATCAAAGACTTTCGTATCAAAGCCAGGCCACTCCAAGAGTTGTTAAAAGCTGATGCCAAATTTATCTGGGATGGTGCTCAACAAGATTCTTTCAATGTCCTGCGAAAAGCTCTGATGACTGACCCTGCACTTGGTCTGTATGATGAGAGAGCACCTACAGAGCTACACACAGATGACAGTTGGTATGGGATCGGCGCTGTTTTTGTGCAGATTTTGGATGGAAAAGAGTAGGTTATAGCCTATGCTTCTAGAACACTTTCAAAATCCAAGAGAAACTACTCAACTACAGAAAGAGAATGTCTTGCTGTTATCTGGGCCATGTGCAAATTTCGACAGTATCTCTATGGAATGCCATTCACAGTTCTTACAGACCATCATTCACTTTGTTGGTTGACAGGTCTTAAGGATCCAATAGGACGACTCACCAAGTGGGCGCTACGTCTTCATGAGTATGACATTACTATAGTGTACACAGGTGGAAGAAAACACCACGATGCCAACTGTCTCTCAAGAAATCCTGTGCAAGATCATCAAGACTTTGATGAAGATAGTGACTGTCTCGCTGCACTCCAGGATCTCTCTGCTGAGCAGAAGAAGGATGCCAAGATATCTCAAATTATGCTTGCCTTAAATCAGCCAGAGGATGGGAAAGGACAATTTAAGGTAGTTTATGGATTATTTTGCAAGAAAAACTTTGATCCGCTTGGAAAGAGGTGGTTATCGGTGTTTCCTAAACACATGCGCTTAGATGTTGTACAGAAATTCCATGACACACCTGAGGCCAGATGTTTAGGATTTATTAAGGCATATGATAGGATCCACAAGAGATTTTTCTGGCCAGATTTATTTAGGAGTGTCCGTTACTATGTGTCGCACTGTCGAGAGTGCCAGACAAGAAAGGCAGTTCCTCAGAAACCACCTGGCCAACTCATACCAATTCCACCAGCCGAAATGCCTTTCCAGCGTCTTGACATTGACCTTCTCAGAGGATTTCCAACGTCTGCTAGTGGCAATAGATGGATTATTGTTTGGATTGATTATCTGATGCAATACGCCATTACAGAAGCCATGAAAACATCCTAAGCATTCAAGGTAGCCAAATTCATTGTGGAAGGCATTGTATTAAAACACGGTGCCCCAAGGTCATCAATTATGGACTGAGGAATAGTTTTTCAATTGAATCTTCTGACAGAGATAAACCATCAGTGGAACATTGCTCATCACATGACGACTGCCTACCATCCACAAACTAACAGGCTTATTGAACACCTTAATAAGACCTTGGCCAACATGCTATCAATGTTCGTCAATGTTGAGCAGAGCAACTAGAATGAGGTGCTACCTTTTGTGACATTTGCCTACGACACCGCCAAACAAGACACCACAGGATTTACACCATTTTTCCTGGTGCATGGGCGTGAGGCAACGATGATGGACACTGTGTTTCCGTTACGTCCTGATGACGTGGATGACGACTACATTGGCCAGGTGTTAACCAGAGTTGATGAAGCTCGGCAGTTAGCTCGACTCTGCACACTGCAGGCTCAAGAAAACAATCGCCACTGCCCTGTTGTCTACCAGCCTGGTGACCTCGTCTGGACCTTCACTCCTGTTCGGAAGGTTGGTCTCTCTGAGAAGCTCCTCAGGCGCTACTTTGTACCTTATAAGGTTGTAAGACAGTTGTCCGATGTTACTTATGAAGTTGAAGATTTCGACCCTGACGCAAGACGATGGATCAGAGATACGATCCACGTCCTTCAAATGAAGCCCTATAAGGATCCTGCAACCCAGGGTAAATTTGAAGCTCCAGCAACAGGCAACAAGCGGAAAGGTAACAAAGAATGTAGCAGCAAGGGAAGTTCTAAGAAGATCACTGCCAGGGCGAACATCAGTCATCGAGAGTCGGAGTATGCAGAACTGATGACTCGTTCTCAGACTAGGAGGATGTAACACCGAGATGCTGTTCTCTTAAGGAGGGAGCAATGTCACAGAAGAAGCTGAGTAGCAGCGTGGTGTAGTGGATATGATACTAAACTGTTCCATCGAGTTCAAAACTCACCTGGACTGTACAATTTTAATTTCTATATTCGGTTCGAGTACATTCTAGAAGTATCCACAAATGGCAAGAATCATTGTATTGGAATGTTCTATAGCTGTATATATACTCTATTTGTTCTGACCGGAGGCAGTTTGCTCTGCGCTCTTGTATGTGCAAGTGCTGAATAAGCCTGCGCTAGGTGAAGTTAGTGTTCGTCATTCATCCACTTACACCTTCCTCTACGTGACAATATGATATGCAGTGTATTTTCAAATATGTGTAATTGCTGTGCAAAATTCAAACTTTATTCTCAGTGATAAACTATATTTGATTTAAGACATATTCTTGATAACTTTCAAGTGTTTTGAACACTGTGCACAATACATTTCACAGTAAATCAACAGCTGCAAGCTGAACCTGTGTGTTCTGCAAAATTTTTTCAGCCATATCTAGTTCTGAAAATGGCCCTAACGGCAGTGTAAGTTCACCTGTAGTTAGTACAATACTTCCATCTTTCTTTTATGACTGCACTGTGAACATAGCTTTACAAAGTATAATCATGAGGCGCAATAAAGTGTTGTGTGCACATTACAACTGTAATGTGTTCCATTTTGTTGTGCCCTTCAGTAGCAGTACAGTGAGATGCATGTACTTAGACAGCTGCAAGCCAAGGGATGGCCTTATGAAGGGACCTGGTCTAAAACCGGTGGTCATTTACGTAAATAAAAGTGTGATTGTAGACTAATGATTTTTCCTGACTGTGTTGGTTGCTGATCCAATCAACAGTATGTGGGAAATATGTTACTAGTAATTACCACTGTAAATGGAAATGAAGTTGGCTTAGTATTAACTATATATTATGGAATGTACAGGTATAACTGGTTATTATTTGGGGTAAAAGCATGCCTCTCATATTCCAAAGACATTTGGAACAGCTCATCCAAAGAATAACACAATGTGTAAACTGCATAGATGACATCACAGGAGCAGCATGTTACAAATTTAGAAGTTTCTTTCAATAGATTCCAGTCCAACTGCATTCACAGTCAACTGCAAAATACACTTTCTTTGTTTATTGTTAAATATTTAAGCCATAATCTCAGCAAAGTGCATCTTAAGCCCGTGGCTAAGTACATCACAGAAGAAAATAGTCTGTGAGACCATAAAAATGTAAAATAATACAATCCATCTTCAGTAAAGTGACATACAATGGAAATTTTATTCCTTAGGACACCCAAACAGAGCAACCATTGATCTGGTTGTGCAAAAAAGATATTGCCTTTTACTGGTCCACAAACTGCTAGAAGGTCTTCATATAATTAAGAAAGTGTGTTACATTTGCTTCTGCCTAGCAACCTTCATGCCATTTAAAATGCTTACATCATGAAAAGGTGCACTGCAACATGGTACCTGCACACTGTTGATGCACTGAATGCTGATGCCATTTAATAATTGGTGGTGTATGCCTCTAAAACATTATCAATGTTGCAATAAAAATTTTCCCAAACAGAAATGGCGGCACAAGGCCTTAATTATGGGCAAAAAAGTTTCATTTATACCACTAAGGGACCAAGTCCCACCTGATTATAGCCCATAAACTACTGATCTCTCTGCTCAGCCTTCAGTCAAACAAGCAGAGAGATCAGCGCAGCACCTATGGATGTAGGTCTTTTTTCTTTGTAATTAGCATGATACTCATTACATGCCCAACTCTCAACATTTCGAGGCAGATGCACTCTCCCACTTGCCGAGGGCACCCGACTACAATTTTGACATAACTGAGGCACTGTGTTACCAAATAGAAGACAACATGCAATTGACGTGAATTTCTCATAATCACTCATGAAGGAGCTCAATTCATGAGGCAAGATATAACAATCTGAAGGGTGAGATTCTGTTCTATGGAAGTGACTCAAACAATTGGCAAAGAAAATAGATCCAGTGCATTGAATAATTTTTTTCTGTGTGACACCTATTAAATATCAGCACTGGAATATTATTGTGGAATACAGATGAAGCTTATTGCAAGGATTGTTCAGGCCCAAACAGCAAGCCCACATGAAGCTGCTCCTGTTTAGCCTTTATACGTATGGCCTGAACCACACCACCATTGAGAGTGGGTAAATTTATATTATAATGGACAGCTCAAGAGGGCAATTTGATTCTGGGTGGTTGATGCTACCTCAAATTCACTGTATGACAATGCTTACAACACAAGTACTGACACAGGCCTTATCAAATATCTTTCTTACACAAGGAACTCCTGAAATAACAGTGTGACAGTTGTCTGCAATTAGAATCATCGGAGTTTCAGTAATTTTGCGGGTGTAACAGTATCCAACACCTGACCACTGCTCTGTTCCATCAAATGTCCAATTCATGGGTGGTGCAACAGTGTGATCTGATGAAAAACATGATGTTGTCAGTGTAATCCAGCATAGCTGACAAGATTCCTCAGATATTTTAGGTCCAGATATGGCAACGTCGGCAGCCCAGTCATATGGGCCCAGACATTAGATGCACCCAGGCCAGAGCCCACAGATGAGGCATCATCATTACACAGGATTGCACGTTTAGCCCAACACCAGGGTGCCATTATCAGCAACAAATGTTACAAGTCAAAACTTGTCAGAGCCAGGACCTGCCAACACAATCAGCTCCAGCCACGATACTGAGAATAGCAGAAACTTCAGCAAGCTCACCCAAAGCTGAATTGCTACATACATGTACCACTGCATGCCAACTCCCACTTAGCCCCCCTCCAACCACCTTTCCGGCAGCTATAGGCTCAGGTCCACACACTCGTATCAGCCTATTCATTACTATAACCAGTGTATGTGGCACAGGTCAGAGTGACATCTAGTTGTTGCCAGCTGTTGTCCACCTGGCACGTCACACTGAATGTTCAATATTTTAGAGGAGATACAGGCTTAGACATAAAACATGGCTGCTGGCCAGCCATCACAGAGGCTAATTCTAAATCATTCACATAAAGTGCCAATAAAACAGGCTGCACTTCAGAATTCTAAGTTCTTTGTACAATCTGGCAACACTGTAGGTTACCAAAGTGTCTGGAGGAAGTGTAGCCTTCCACTTGAGGTATTACAGTGCTGTATCTGCTTTCAGTCTAGTAGAAAATGTTTGCAATGTACACAAAATCGTGAGTTCTAGCCCATGACTTCCTTCATTATTTAAACTGCATTGTAACTGTCTGCTAAAGGTAGCAATCTCACAGAACCTCAAAGATAATTTGCTTCACTTTTTAACCTACCATCAATAGCAAAACTTTTTGCAAAAGAACTCGTGGCTGTGTCAAGATCAGGACAATTTAAACTCGAGAGTTTCCTCACTCTACAGTGGCCAGCAGCCACTGCCACCCACAACCAACCACTTAACAATGGTTGACATCCTAACAGGTGAACATGGTGTGGAGTATCTTGAGCACATTTCTGCTTTCCCACTGGTATGCATAAAATTGTTTCTTATTTTAGTTTGATTTTCCACATGAAATAACTTTGATAAATAAAGTGATCAGTGTGCAGTACACACCACATGTTGGTTGCTATGAGAGTTTTTATCAAGTGTCATTTTCTTATTTGAAGTTATATTATATGTCTTGCTATTAAAAATTGGATTCTGTACACTTGAGTCTTATGAAAGTCGTTTAAGTGTTATAAAATAGTGTCACAAGTGGAAAAAGATGTAACATTTGCAACATATTCACTTTGAGTTTAATGGAGAGATACAGGCAGTGAGGCACCTCGAAACATTTGTATTGTGTGTGGGGAGAGTGCTACTGGACAAAACACATCAGAAAAGGGTCTTCTTGTTTCAAGAAAGATCATTCTGGCAAGAATGATTTTCCACAACCAAGAAGTCTTAATAATTAAGATATGTGATGAGCTGTGACATTTGCATTCAATAGGCTCAGTGCAGAGACTGGTGTAGATGTAACACTCGCTTAATTCAAAGCAACAAAAATCAAAGCATTGAGTGTTACTGTATTTTTGCTTGAATGTTATCTGTTTGCTCACTGAACATTCCTAAGCCATATTATAAGTGGTGACGAGTTTTGATGGTTTTATGTTAATGTCTTAAGAAGAAACTAAAACCCATCTCCTCATTTACATAGGACTTGAAGAGAAAGTATTTTGCACATTTTGGCACAAAAAATGGTGTTGTGCACAACAAATTCCTTCCCAGGGGTGTTTCATTGCAGCTGGCATTTTGCCAAAAACTGAGACACCTTTTAGTTGCATTATAAGAAAAACAACCAACAAAACTGCATCAAGTATTGGTACTACAAAAGAGGAGTTAGTTTTGTAAATCATTGCTCTCGCACACTGTTTCATTTGAGCTTGTGCCCTCAAATGTTTAATGTTCCCACTCCTCACAAAAATTCCTTTCTGGTTGAAAATGCAATCCAAACCTAGCTTGAAGACACCTTTAACTCCGAACGAGTAGGTTTCTGCAAGTGTGGAATTGGTTAACTACAGGAGCACTGTCAGACTGTTTTACATAATGTGAGAGAATATAAAATGCTGTTGAAATATGCAATGTACTAATACAAATGGCTTACAACTTAGCATCATAACCTTACAACAAAGGCTTATTTTAATAAATTAAAGTATCAGTAACATGAGCATGCTTAAATCAACATGGATTAGTAAGATATTATGCACTTTGGACTTTGGAACGGTCTGTGTTTAAGTGCTGCCTGTGTCATAGTCAAGTAGTATGGAAATTTGACTATTGGAGTAGATGCATAAAGAAGCTCTATTAAGGAATTAGCCAGTACCACAATTTCATAAATAAAATTGTGCATTCACAAAAGCTAGAAACTAAGTTGGCAGAAACAGAAACAGGAATTATCAAGTTTGCAGTATCGTAAGTTTTGTGCCCTTACTCTCTGGGGTACTGGAAGTAGTGGAAGGACTTATGATTGAGAGGTTTTTTAATATTTCCTTATTGATTTTCAATTTCGCTACTTGTAGCTCGGTTACAGGGCAAAACTTGAATTATGGCATGTAAAGAAAACTTTTATTAAACTAGCATGTGCCATATCATTACGAAGTTTCATATTCATGAACCGTAGAACAAGTATTGATCTATCTAACCTAAAGTAGCTAAGAAACTGACCTCCATCACATAATGCTACAGTTTTGACTTTATGTGCTGGAAGTGCTCTGTTGTGTCATATTATGAGACAGCCTGAAAGCTTAAGTAAGTATGTGAATCAGCCCCGCAATTTACAAAAGGTTACTCATGCCTGGTATAGAGCACAATTACTAATAATAACCAGATGCACTGTCTACAGACAAACATCATAAATAACTATCACAATAATTTATGATTTTCACTCTTAAGTGTCCTGAAAACTGAAAAGCTGATTCAATTTTTGGAGAGTCTCCAGTGGTTATACTGCAAACATTATGAGCAGCAACATGTCTTTTGATTGTTACAGATTTAGAAAATATTTTCTTAAGAATACTGTCACTATCCCCAAAACAGAGGAAAACAAATGAAAAGACAACAACACAGCAGTGATAGTAAAACATGAACAAACACAGAGACTTTACAAGCTATGAATAATATGACCTAAAAAGCAGGCTAAGAAAGCTGTGGAGAAAATTAATGTAGTAAATGTGTGCAATTCAAGTTTAATTCCACATTCTGCTAACATGAAAGGAGGAACAGTCATCAGAACATGGAACAAAGAATGCAAGATGCTGACAATAATGCCTACAATAAATTAACCTTAAGCAAAATTATCATTCAGTTTATAAATACTGAAAGAATGAAAAGTATCATCTACTCATAATGATTGCAATATAACCACTGCTTATGCTTTGTCAACGAAAGAGGAAAGCATCTATTGTATATTGAAGAGCTTTTCAGCTTGCAGTGTTCAGATACAGAGAGGACCCGAAATAACAAAAAGTTTACCAACCTGAGCAATGGAATAATTCGTTATGCAGTGCTTCACATCAGTGCAGACTTTATTAATTTAATCCCTGATGGTTTCATACGTACAACACCTATGGGCTGTCACGATGTTCATATCAGAATTATCAAGGTGTAATGCAATGGTACACAAGGGCAGATACCTTTAGTATGTGCCGATACTATCCACACATGCTTATGCATGATGTCCAACTATCACTATGTTGGAATATAGCCCTGACTCGGTTTTTGCCTGTGTAAGAATTTCTCAACTGTGGGTGAATAGCATTAACACCCCGGCAACAAACATAGATACATTATATGCCAATAATCACAGCAAACTGCCCTAAGCTTGCGTCTTCCTGCCAACGAGCCAATTTTTTTTTTTTTTTTTTTCCTCCACAGCAGACTGTCCGTTGTGGAGACAATGAAGTGTTACAGTGCTGAAGATCGCTGTGAATGGAGACATCTAGTTGAAGATGTGATTGTACAAAAAATGAATGAAAAAAATGAGGTAACAACACAAAGCAATGAGTAAACCAACTAATGATGATGCCAATGATGGGCGGTCATGAATTGAGTGAGTACTATATTCCCAAAGTCATATTATTCAGATTGATGCCGATTACAAGACACATTGTTTTCAAGTTGATCTTGAGGTGTGTTTTGCAAACAATGGTGCCCAATTTAAACTACAAAGTCTGTAATTTTTAACTTGTCATATAACATATAATATTATTTATAAAAGGAGGTGCATAAAGAACCATTATACTGCAAAAATGATACTACAATAGGCCTGATAAAGTATGAAGCAAGCTATATTGAGTATTATTATTTACAGTAGTTACTTATTTCATGAAAAATTGCAGTTATGATCTATAAGTATGTTTTTGAGTGAACTACATTACATATATGTATTACAGCTACATGTGAGAAATTATGCCATTGTAAAGGTGTTATGGAACTTTTATTTGCAATTTCTGTAAAAGGAACAAACAAGAGTTTGCACAATTGCAGAGGTGATATGTAGGCCTTTAACTTTTCATTTTTCAGCCTTTAGAATCTGTAGAATGTCTTGTTCCAGTAAAATGTATACTTCCCAGAAAGTCAGATGATAGCGATAATGGGTTAAGTAAATTTGCCACAAGCTATACACAACTTACAGTTGTAGCCAAAATTTATCTTTGCTCCCCCGGACTGAAGCTTACATTTAATTAGTCTTAACAACATTACACATATTGCATTAACAGTATCAAAATAGTCATTAAAGACAATGGGGAAGAAATTATTAACACTGATGGTTAATATATCTGCCAATGACATTTCATTGCACTCAATAACTGTAAAATACGAAAACCAAAGACATCATTAGAATATGAATATTTCAAGGCACATGTCACCAAAAGAACTTAAACATTCTCTCATTGTTATAGTAAATTACGTAAAAGATGGGAGAAATCACAATTTGCTCAAAAAATAATTTTTTTGCAGTCAAAGAATTAAGTTTTCTAACTCTATGCCATTTGCTGTGCAAGAATTGTTCAGATTACTTCATCAAAACCACAAGTAAATATCTAGTGAACATAGTAAGATAATTCAGCTCCAGTCCTGAAAGTTCATCAACTACGTATTCTTTCCTTAGTCATCATTTTGTGATGCTGCCAAGCCATGTCAAATACAAGTAAAACAGAGAAAAGAGCATTTTATTTATTCAAATAATAAGTGGTCAGTATATTTTAAAAGAGTGGAACCAGGAGTGCAGAAAACTGATTGATTAACTAGATATAACATAAAGAACGTGTATAGTTACTGCCATTTCAGCTACACAGCAACCCGTAATATTTGTTATGCAATTATCTGCAGAATTAATGTAATTATAACAATGAACTCTGTTGTCATTTTTGTTTCATTAGTAGCTCATGAACTGAAGGCTATGTTTGTTAAGTCATTTCTCCAAGCACATCCAATGTTACCTGAATGACACCTTTCCAGGATGTTGGATTGGAAGACGAGGAGCAGTAGATAAACTTCATTATTGGTGGCCTCCCAGGTCTCCAAACCTCACACATTATGACTTTTATATGTTTGGTTATGTAAAAGACTGTGTCCTCCCCCCACCCCCACCCCCCTCCTTCCCTGTGCCTGACACTCTTGAGAGTCTGTGACATCGCACCGTTGAAGCCATGAATTCAATAAAGAAAGACCAGCTGCTTCTTGTGTGGCAGGAAATGAGCCACTGTTTTCATATTTGGCATGTAACACATGTTGCTCACATTGAATGCATAAAATTTTGAACTTTTCTCTTTACAGGAATGTTATAATTATGTTACTATCTTTTGTAGTTTGGAAGCAACAAATGTTTGAAATCTGTTCCATTTTTTTTAAATAGCCCTGTATAGCCACTGGAGACTGTCCAAAAATGCAATAGTGTCTGGTGAATAAGCTTCCCAGTTTACAGGATGCATATGAGAGAAAAATAAAAATAACTGTGGTAATTATCAATTTACAATGTTTAATTTACAGCTGGAGCATCTGAGTATTATTAGCCAGCACACTGCAAACACTAAACCTAGTTATGGAAATGGAAATAAAACTCGCTGATATATACTTTTCGTTTTCTGGTCCTCGGTGGCCACATCTTTCAAATGCAAACTATAGTCACTGATGACGTTCAAGCAAAAATACAGTAATAGTGACTCTTTGACTTATGTTGCTTTGTACGAGGGTGGTTTGAAAAGTTCTCAGAATCACCATGAGACGTCAACGCTTGAGCAACGAGTTGTTCACGTGATATCCATTGGACTGTTGCCTGTAAATATGTGCCACCTCAGTGCTCTTGGAAGAGAGGTGTGGCGGTGATGTTGCTGTTGTTCCTGCGTAGTGATTTACAAAGATGGGAGGGGGATGGAAATCGAGATTCGAGCAGTGATTAAGTACTTTGTAACAAAAGGTATGAAAGCAAAAGACATTCATGCCAATTTCCAGAATACACAGGGGGATCATGCTCCTTCATATTAAACTGTTGCCACGTGGACAAATGAATTTAAATTTGATCGCGAGAGCTTAGATGATAATCCGCACAGTGGTCAGCCACGATGAGTCACTACTCCCGATATCATTCCAAAAGCCCACAAAATGGTCATGGAGGATTGCCGAATGCAAGTGCGTGAAATTGCTCGTGTTTACCAGATGTCATCTGAAACGGTACATCACATTTTAACTGAAGAATTAGAAATGAACAGATTACCTGCAAGATGGGTGTGCCCACACACATGTGCTGTCGCCATGGCAAAATTACATGAACTAAGGTATGAATTGTTTCCACACCCACCTTATTCACCTGATATGGCATTGTCAGACTTCAATCTCTTCACAGAACTGAAAATTTTTCTTGGTGGACAAAGATTCACTTCAAACGAAGAACTGATAGCCAGAGTTGACACCTATTTTGCAGGCCTAGAAGAAACTCATTTTCAAGATGGAATCGAGGCACTGGAACATCATTGAGCCAAGTGCATTAATCTCCAAGGGGACTACATTGAAAAATAAAAAAAAAAGTTTCAGTGATGTAAGTACTATTTTTCTATTCCGTTCCGAGAACTTTTCAAACCACCCTTGTATTAGAGCTTACAGTGCTCCCACACCCAACACTTCCACCTAGCCTATTGAATGGAAATGTCACCATTCATGATATATTTCAATTATAGAAACATTCTGAAGGTTGAAAATCATTCACATCAGAACGTTCTTCTTGAAACAACGAAATCCTACTCAGACGTGGTTTGTCTGACAGCACTCTCCCCCCACACACTACAAATGTTTTGAGCTGCTTCCACTGCCTGCACCTCTTCACTGAACCCAAAGCAAACAATATGTCATAAATGTTAGACCTTTTCCCCCTTGAGACTATTTTGTAATACTTAAACAACTTTCAAAATCCTGAAGCATGAAAAATCCAATACTTAATTGTTTAATGCATACTAAACTTCAAATAAGAAAATGACACTTGAAAAATACAGTTGTAGCAATCTATGCATAACAGACTGATACCTTTAGCAGACAGCCAAAATGTGTTAAAAAATGAGGGAATGAGTGGAATCAAACTTTGTGTTTTACATTGTGTCACAGTACAATCACAAAGCTGGTGGACTGGCCACCAGGATTGACATCTTTCACTCTAATGCCCAGTCCCAATACTGAGATATCACTCAATCCTTACTGGATGATCACAGTGTCATTCTGCCCCTTTGTTTGCCAGTCCAGGCCAATGTCAGGACTAGGGCCTATTTGGCACAATGTAGTCATTAAATGTAGAGTTGTTTTCTGCCCCAACTGAAGGTAATATAAATACGAGTGGTAAACGTTTGTGTTAAGGCAGTGGGAGCCAAATGCTTACTAGTACAGGTTGTGTTAAGCCAGTGATATGTTCCACAGCTGGAGCCAGATGCTCACTAGGAAGATTAAACATAACTGTGCAATGACAGGCACACAGTTCACTTGCTTGTACAAGACTGTTTGTCACACGACATATTAACCTGCAGTTTAAAATCCTGCTGTGTTGTTCGGATTTGCTTTGTATGGTTATATGAAGCTCGAGGTAACTTGGACCCATGACTTTGTATTTGATCATGCTTACAATTTCGCAAATTGCTCATTCCTTCTATTCATTGTCATCTGGGGCTCACTCCTAATCATAGTTTCACTGCTCATTCTGGACTATACTTTTGTGTATCCATTAACACTGCTTTTAGCCCATACTTATGTAGAGCTGGTCATGTTTCCCAAGGTAAATCTGAAGAAGTGGAGAAAATATCTGGTTAAGAAAGAAAGTGAAGAAGGACCAGGTTGAAAAAGGACACAGGACAAAATAGGGAGACAGAAAATACAACTCTAACATCAAATGTCGGGAAAGAAAAAAAAAATACTAAAAAATAAGTAGAATACCACAGAGTGGCCAGGGAGAGATTAAGAATGGAACAGAGACACAGTAGGACTGAAGGAGTGAGTGGAGGAGTATGGAGTTGAGAGACAGCAGGGAGTGAGACTAGCAATTGTTTTATCTTTGTGCATTGCAGGTGAGTAAACCACAATTCTATGAAGTGCCAGAAGTGTGCCCCAAGCCTACACAACAATAACTTGAATTTTAAGATCATTTAAGAACATTAATGCTCTAGCGCTTTAACTCAAGAGTATCTTGATTTTCAAATGCAGGCCTCCTTAAACAATTAAAATTTGAAATAAAATACAAGCATATAATGAATTAATGATGGCATAGCAAATCAACAGCAACTCAAATCTCTCTCCAAAACTAACATGAAGTACTGAATCCATGGAACAATTTTATCATAACAGCAATAACATTTCTTAATGAACAATCTATTCTTCCTCCGTAACTTTAACTCTGATATGTATTTACATGCTATTATCTATTCTTCAGTTTCTTTAAAATATTCATTTCTAGCTATTTCCATGTTAACTTCTGTAACAGTTTCCTCCTCCTTTGATTATGATGATAATATAAAACACTCTTATTTGCAATAATTGTTACCTGTTGTCTGGTACAGGCCTCTCTTTCTTTTTCTCTTCTCGCTGTTTTAATTTATCATCTTCTCTTCTCTTGCTACTCGGTGGTCCCTGAGGCAATGGTGACCATTCTTTCTCCTTCACATCCTTCCCACTTTTATTGTCTTCATTATCTTCAGTTTCATGACTGCGTAACACCTGCTTGTAAAATCATTGCCAATAACATAAACAATACGTGATGTCAAAGATAACTGTATTTAATACAATAAAGTGTTTCTTACGAGAAATCACAATGGGATGTCCTTACTGCAAACTGACGTCATAGTACTACCCAAGTTGATATTTAACACTCATAATATACCTCCTTTTGTGCTAATGTGATATGCAGGAGCAATCATTGCATGGCTAATCTCTGGTAGCAGAAATATCCTTTTTTTTTTAAACTTTACAACTATAATCAACCAATCCAAATGGTTCTGACAAATGTGCAACAAATTTAATTTTAATGTAAACTTTCAATGCAGTTTCCTTCTTTGACACCTAAATATTAAACTATGACTTCATCAAAAATAATAAATGAAAGTAAATGATGCAGATGTATTTGTCGAGCAATAGATTGTTACTGCCCAATCCTTTAACTTGCTCTGAGTGCCATGAGTATGGTCAACCACCTGAGGCCGAGTTTCCCTTGTGACCAGTGTATCTCCCTGCGCTGAATATTTCTGGAGCACTACATAAGGCAAATGATGGTACCCCTTTGGAAAATGGCAGCAAGGGATGGGAAAGGACACCAGGTGCATTCAGTATATATGCCTGGGGGCCTCATTCAAAATGTTGAAGAGGCTATTCCGACAGCCATTGAGGGAACATGGTACAACCAGCTGTAGTTTGTGGAACACACTGGAACAACTATGCCTGTCACCTGGGCTCTCAGGTCACCCTTCGGTAATTTCAGTGACTGGCAGAGAATATTGAGAAGACCAGCCATATGCATGGAGTTTCCATGAAACTCATAATTTGCAGCATTGTCCCCAGAGCTGACTGTGGCCCTTTGGTTCTGATTCAAGTGGAAGGAACCAGAGATTTCAAAGGTTCTGTGACAAGTTAGACGGCAATTTCTTGGATGTGCGTCAAAGGGTTGTCAGCTATGTGGTCCCCCCTAAATGGCTCTGTTGTGCACTAAACATCAGATGCTGCTACTCAGGTAACTGACTATGTCTCGGGTGCACACAAGGGATTTTTAGATTATGCAACTATCCATCCAATCCAGATAATAATAACTGTACCAAACCCAGAAGTATCAACAAAAGAAATGCCTCCCACAGGTGTGAGCATTAAAATCATAATGATTAACTGTCAAAGTATTTGCAACAAAGTGCCTGAGTTTGAAGTGCTCCTGAGAAGCAGTGAAGCTCACATAATACTGGCTACAGAAAGCTGGTTGAAACCTGAAATTGATAGCAGCGAGATTTTTGTGGAAAATTTGGGTGTTTATCACAAGGATAGGCGACTGGGAAATGGAGGCAGTGTGTATGTGTCACAGTAGGGAAACTAAAATCTGCCGAGATAGAAATTGCTGCTGCATGTGAGACTGTTTGGGGAAGACTCAGTATCATGGATGGGCATCAAGAGATAACTGGATCCTTCTACCACTCACCAGACTCACTTCATGGTGTAACCAAAAACTTCAGAGAAAATCTCAGTTCACTTGGAGATAGTTCCCCAATCATACTACAGTCTCCAATGAAGGTTTTATGTTTCTAACAATTAATTGGGAAAATTATAGTTTTGTTAGTGGTGTGCTTGATAAGACATCAAGTGAAACATTACTAAATGCCTTCTTTGGAAACTACCTAGAACAGATAGTTCAGAACCCCACTCATGATGGAAATATATTGGATCTAATTGCAACAAATATACCTCAACTCTTTGAGGTTGTCCACATCAAAACTGGTATTAGTGACTATGATGCTGTTGTGGCAACAATAATTACCAAAGTACAAAGGATAACTAAAACAAGCAGAAAGATATATATGTTCAGCAAGTTAGATGAAAAATTGGTAATGTCATATCTCAGTGAGAAACTTGGAACTTTCACCACAGGGCAGGAACTTTCAGAGGAACTATGGCACAAGTTTAAAAGAATAGCTGACCATGTGCTGGATAGATACGTATCCAGTAGAACAGTTCATAATTTGAGGGGACCCTTTAAGGTATACAGTCACTGTAAACAAACTTCCAAAGAAACGGGAACTATTGCATAATAGGTGTACAACAAAGCAAAGGGCTATAATAGAGAGATGCTGAATAAAACAGGTTTTACTGTCAAGAGAACAATATATGATGACCTCAATGACTACCACAGCAGGATATTGTCAAATGAGCTTCCACAAAACCCAAAGAAATTCTGGCTGTATGTAAAGGCTGTTAGTGGCACCTAAGTTAGTGTCCAGTTGCTAGCAAATCAGACAGGAACTGAAACTGAGGGTAGCAAAGCAAAAGCTGAAATGTTTAACTCCATTTTCAAATGTTCCTTTACAAAGGAAAATTCAGGACCATTTCCCTCAATTTAATCCCTGTACCACTGAAAAGATGAGTGCAATAAGTATCAGTGTCAGTGGTGTTGAGAAACAGCTGAAATTGTTAAAATTGAACAAAGCTCCAGGGCCCAATGAAATCCCTATGAGATTCTATACTGAATTTGCGACTGAGTTAGCCCCTCTTCTAACTATAATCTGTAATATATCCCTCTAAATAAAGCCACACCCACTTCTTGGGAAAAATCACAGGTCACACCTGCCCACAAGAAGGGTAGTAGAAGTGATCTTTAAAACTACAATCCAATATCCTCAAGATTGATTTGTTGTAGAAACTTGGAACAAATTCTGTGCTCAAACATAATGAGGTATCCTGAACAGAATGACCTCCTCAATGCCAAGCAGCATGGATTCTGTAAATATTGGTGATGTTAAACTCAACTTGCACTTTTCTCACATGATTTAGTGAAAGCTTTGAACCAAGGCAATCAGGTAGATGCAACCAATCTCAATTTTTGAAAACCATCTGACTCAGTACCCCACCTACATTTATTGTCAAAAGTATGATCGTATAGTGTATAAAGTGAAATTTGTGACTGGACTGAAGACTTTTTGGTTGGGAGGGCGCAGCATGTTACCTTGGATGGAAAATCACTGTCCGATGTAGAAGTAACTTCAGCTGTGCTCCAGGAAAGTGTGTTGGGACCCTTATTGTTCATGTTGTATATTAATGACCTTGCAGACAATATTAATAGTAATTCAGACTTTTTGCATATGATGCAGTTACCTATAATGAAGCACAGTCTGAAAGAAGTTGCATAAATATTCAGTCAGATCTTGATAATATTTCAAAGTGGTGCACAGATTGGCAACTTGTTTTAAGTGTTCAGAAATGTAAAATTGTGCACTTCACAAAATGAAAAAGAATAGTATCCTCTAACTGTAAATCAATGAGTTGGAATTGGCCAACTCATACAAGTACCTGGGTGTAATGCTCTGTATGGATATGAAATGGAATTATCACACAGACTCAGTTGTGAGGTAAAGCAGGTTGTAGACTTCTGTTTATTGGTAGAATACTTGGGAAGTGCAGGCAGTTTACAAAGGAGATTGCTTACAAATCACTCGTGTGACCAGTTCAAGAATATTGTTCAAGAGCCTGTACCAAATACGACTATCAGGAAATATTGAACATATACAGAGAAAGGCTGCAAAAAGGGTCAAAGGTTTGTCTGATCCATGGGAAAGTGTCACAGAGATGCTGAAAAACCTGAACTGTCTAACTTCTGAAGATAGACGTAAACTATCCCGAGAAGTCTGTTGACAAAGTTTCACAAACTGGCTTTACATGACAACTCTAAGAGTATACTAAAATCTGCTATGTGTTGCTCACATAGGGATTGTGGGGATAAGATTAGAATAATTACTGCATGCGCAGAGGAATTCAAACAATCATTCTTCCTGCATACATGAATAGAAGTGGTGGTGTTTATATGATTTCCCTGTCTATAAAGAGGTGATGTTAAGCTCTCTTAGGTTGCCTTTGTTTAATCTAAAACATCATATTAAATCATGTATGGATAAATGAAGTATTCCAATCATTTGCGAGATACAGTGGCATTTATAGTGGATCACATTAATAATTTTTCCAATTTATTTCTGCAGAATGAGTATCACACAAACTGAACAATAGCTTCATATACAATGTGTTATTTATACTATAGAAAATGGGTTACTTACTCATTGGAGGAGGACAATTTACATGGCGCACATATTATGGGTAGGCAAACAGTGCAGCTACAATAAATTAAATTCTGGATATGCAGCTATACAAACTGCAAGTCTTCCACCAATATTTTGTTCACAAAGTAAGGACTGCATTTCATACATTGTCCAAATTAAAGCCACTATCACAATTTTTAAATGTTCCACAAATTGAATCTCAAGCACTTTCTTGACCGGTGAGTCCCAAAATGACAATGTGGAAGCTAAAATCAACATGTTACTGTAGATGAAAGAGTAACCCACATCTATACAATGCTCTACCAGTGCTGACTAGTTCGTTTGTACAATACAGGTGATTAATGGATCTCCCATGTTGATTGGCCAATGAATGAAGTGACACAAATTTGTAAAGGAATCTGCATCTGTTTTTTGATGCAACAAAATATCTTTACATCTTCTTGTTGTTGTTGTTGTTGTTGTTGTTGTTGGTGGTGGTGGTGGTGGTGGTTTTAAGCCTGAAGACTGATTTGATACAGCTCTCCATCCTAGTATTTCATATGCCAGTCTCTACATCCCTGCATAATTACATCAGTAACATGCATCTGAACCTGCTTACTAAATTTCAGCGTTGGTCTCCCTCCCTTAATATTTACCTTCCGCACTACCTATCATCATCACATTGAAGATTCATTGGTGCCTGAGGATTTATTTATTTGTTCCATGTGATATGATGGTACACAGTGTGTTACAGATGCCGGAAAATATCAGTTAATTATTGTTAACATATATTAACATAAAGTATCCTAATGTATTAATTGCAAAGATTGGTTAAGTTTACTTCACTCCATTCCTTAGTGTTTTCAGTTTAACGTAAATAGCAAGATTACTGTTCTAGGTATTCATTTATAGAGTAAAAACAGTGACACAACAAATATGACTTCAGGGCGTTGCTAAATTTTATGTTGTCTTTGATGGACTTAATACTAGTGGGAAGATTATTGAACAGTTGGAGGGCCACATTGAAAGCTCCCTTTTTACAGAGTTGAGTGTTTGTATGTAAAACATGCAGATTTGAGTTTTTCCTGGTGTTATGTTTATGTGCCCTATCAATGATTGCTTCTTTTAATCAGGCTGTGCCATAATTTTTTTTTTACCCAACCAAATTTGAAACTTCTTCATTATTTATTCGATTTGCCATCCATCCTCAAGCATTATTCTATAGCACCAAATTTCAAACTCTTCTATTTTCTCCTTGTCCAAACTGTTTATTGTCCATGTTTCGCTTCCCTACAAGGCTACAATCCAGACAAATACTTCCTAATATTTAAATTTATATTCAATGTCAAGAGATTTCTCTTTTTCAAAAATTCTTTTCTTGCTACTGCCAGTCTGTATTTTACATCCTCTCTACTCTGGGCATCATCAGTTACTTTGTTGCCCAAATAGCAAAAATCATCTATGAGGTGCTATCCAAAATTTTCACGACTGGTGCTGCCATCTGTTGAAAATCTTACCTTTGGACTTCTAGTCACCATCACCCACGAAGTAGTTCCAATCCGCTTGTACACACCGGTCCCAGCACTTCTGCCACTGGTCGTACATTTTATGGAAGTCTTGTTCTTTGAGGGCATTTATCACTGCCAGCAATGCTTCTTGAATCCTCTCTAGAGTGTCGAACTGATGACATTTCAACTTGAGTTTCAGTTTTGGGAATAGCACGAAGTCGCAAGGTGCCAAATCTGGTGAGTACGGTGGGTGGGGTACAACCGCCATGTTGTTTTTTGCCAAAAGGTCCTGGTGAGCAAGGACGTGTGACAGGGCACGTTGTCGTGATGCAGCAGCCAGTTCCCTTGACGCCAAAGTTCGGGCCGTCATCGCCACACGTTTTCACGGAGCCGTCACAGTAGTACACGGAATTCACTGTTTGATTGGGTGGGATGAATTTTTTGTGCACAATTGCCTTAGTATAAAAGAAAACGATGATCATGCTCTTCACTTTCGTTTTCATCTGACTCGCTTTTTTGGGTCTTGGAGAGCCCGGGATCTTCCACTGGGACGATTGGTGCTTTGTGCCCCAAACACTTGTTGAATCATTGCAAGGATCTCTGCATCACTTTTCCCGAGATTTGAACAGAATTTTATTCGCCCATTCTGTTCTGTTCGCGGATCCATCGTAAAATCGCCATGCATCAAACACAGAGTATTACGGAAATCACTGTGGACACGCAATACGTCCTCCCAGCTGAGTGCCACTCTACACACTGACTCATCAGATATGCAGCTCTTGCCACCTAGCGGTGCACAAATCTACTACTCCTACTTTCCAGATGGCAGCACCAGTCCCAAAAATTTTGGATTCCATCTCGTATTATTTTTAGTATCATTTCCTAATCTGATGTCCTCAGCATCACCTGATCTACATTACGTTACCTCTGTTTTACTTTTGTTCACATTCATCTTACAAGACACTGTACTTTTCGTTTCACGTATCTTCCAGGATTTTTGCTACAGTAACAATGTCATTGACAAAAACCTCAAAGCTATTATTTCTTCTCCCAGAATTTCAATTCCCACTCCAAATCTCTTCTTGGTTGGCTACACAGCTTTATCAATGTACATGGTGAATAACATCGGGGATGGGCTACTTCTCTGTCCCCTTCCCTTTCATGTTCTTTCACTCTTGTAACTGCAATCTCTGTGTTTTATCCTTGATACCTACAGAATTGTGAAGATTGTAGTCAACATTCCCAAAGGCTTTATCTAAATCTACAAATGTAATAAATGTACCTCTGCCTTTCTTTAACCTATTTTCTAACATTAATCATAAAGTTAGAAATGCATATTGTGTCCTACATTTCCTGGAACCCAAACTGATCTTCTTTGATGTCAGGCTCTACCAGTTTTTTCATTCTTTCCTAACTAATTCATTTTAGTATTTTGCAACTATGGCTGGCTCCTCCCAAAGGATCTCAATAATGTTGAGGGAATGTTGTTTATTCCAACTTAGGTTTTTCAGAATTCTGTCATTACTTTTCACATTATTATATCTCCCATCTCATCTTCCTTTACTTCCAGTTTCCTTATGAAAATGTCTTTCAGTTCATTTTCCTTGTTTAGCTCTTCTGTTTATTCCTTCCATCATTAATTTATATGCTTAGTCCTGCTTTTCATCTGAGCTAATGATATTCATACAGTCACTTCTCTAATTTTTCTATGGATGGCATCAATTTTTTCCGTATTCAAACATGTTTCTACAGCCTTGAATTTGTCCTCTAGGTGTTCCTCCTTAGCTGATTTTCACTTTCTGTCAGTCTCATTTTTTGATGTCTGTACTCCCTTTTGCCAACTTTCCCCAGTTAAATTTCATATCTTGTGTGCTGTTGATGATGATGAGTTAGAGGATTTAATCTGGGTCAAATATCTGCTCGTTTTGTCCTCTATTGCCTTCATTATTTGATCTCTAAAAGCTACTCATTTGTTTTGCACTGTATCCCTTCTTGCAGTCACAGTCAATCGTTGTCTAACACTCCCTTTGAAACTCTCAACAACTTCTGTTTCTTTCAACTTATCCAGGTCTCATCTCCTTAATTTCATCTTTCCACTGCTTCTCAGTTTCAATCTGCAGTTCATAATCTCCTGCAACTACTGAAACGGCTGCTGCCCTCTTCAGGAACCACAGATCCATAGGTTGGTCTGACCTCTCCACAGATAATCCTCCATTGTTGTTGTTGTTGTTACAACTATAGTACAGTTACTTGTATCGTACAGGCACGCAAGTTACCACACCTCGGTAAAGTCTAAGATTCTTGAGGGTCCTACCTTTTTATTGGCCCGAATTTTGACAAAGGTATAACTTCTTTGTTTGATTATGTGTTCATGTCATTTTACTGTCAATTTAAAGGTGAGTTTTAAGAATGGACTGATAGAAATACCACAACAAGCCCTCTGTCCGATCTGGTGAGTAATTCACTTATGGGAACTCTGAGGACAAGGCATTGAACTTGGCAAGACTCCAACCAACAACATTCTGTAGGTACAGGAATAATACATTTGTGGTATGGCCTCACATAAAAGATGCATTTCATCAGTTTTTGAGGCATCTGAATTTCATTAATGGCAGTATTTAATTCATCCTGGAAACGGAGAAGGATGATTGGTTCCTGTCTGTGGATGTTCTCATTCGTAAGCTGAAAACACAGCAAGACATGCTGTACACACCCCCACCCCACCCCCCCTACACACACACACACACACACATATATATATATATATATATATATATATATATATATATATATATATACACACACAAAAATCTCTAATTACATGTCTGCAGTTTCCATGGCCCTTCACAAACTGCTGGGATCCTTAAAACTTTGGTGCATAGGGCACATGTGAGTTTCAGACAATGGCACTCTGCAGCTTTGAGTTCTTACTCCTAAAGAGCATTTCTGAAATGAATGGATATTTCCAACAACAGATTCACTAAACATTTCACGTGAAACCAAAAATATGTGAAACTGAGAACACTGAAACACTATTAAAAAGATGAGGGTGAATCAAGTTAATTGCATTTCTGCCCTAAATGGGTGCACTTTCCTCAAACACAGGTTGTATCATAGCAAACACTGTGCAAGTGTTCTTCCACCGTCCTATGAAGACTGCATCTATAATTGGTTCTGTGAAGGAGATCTTGTTGCATCAAACAGGAGGTATTACCAGATTCCTTGTGAGAGAATACAGACTGACCAAACACAACCAACTATTGGTGTGAGACGCCCTGAACACCATTGGTAGACCTGCTTGCTCAACCAGACAAGCCAGTAGCTGCGAACTTTGTGCAGACATGGTAATTTCCACCACATCAATTTGGTACTCAGTGTCTAAGGAAGCCACACAGATACAATTTTTAAAACATTTAATAAATTGCAATAGACATTTTCATTTGGCCACGGCTTAAGGTCTGGCCCCTGCTATAATTAAAACAGAAAGAAGTTGCTATGGTGTTGCCATCAATGAAGATAAATCGACAAAGGATTCAACTATCTGAGCGCTTTACCCATCTGCTGCAGTGGAGGGTTTACACATCTGCAAGGTGTACATCTATGCCACTGACTAGAATTTGTGTTGTAGACTTGGCTGCATAGTACTCCATGGTATTGCATATAAAACCAGTTATGGTACTGTTTTGTCAATCTCTCAGCTCACTTTAAGGATGACCGGAAGATATTTAGTCGAACTATCAACTGAAGGGTTGGAATCCGTGGGGCTACAGGCCTTAAATTCAATGGATTATTCAGTACTCTATAAAAATGTACAAATACACAGTATAATAACAACACAAGTGTTTAGAGGTTAATCAACACATCTCAAATTATTTCTTGGCCACCAGGTACTGCAGCTCAACTTCCTTTGATGATCTGATGCTTATTTTTAGGTTTTTGTATGTAACATGTAACACAGACGTCTAAGAATCCAAAATATTGAACATCTCCCATTTGATAATGTTAGTATAGTAATAGGTCTACAGACTGCCTTCAAGACCGAGATGTCTGTGTGCATAAATTCTCTTTAGAAGTGTACATATGTATTCTGCATTGGAATGTAATGGCACAGATTCTTCATTGTAAGTAACCAAAACAACTTCCATTTAATAATAATAATAATTTGTTTACAACACTTAAAATCATCATGAGGCACAACTGCAATTAAAAAGACATTGTCACACATCTTGTTTTGGTTGTAGGGCATCACCACCCCAAGGAAGTTTTGTCAGGTGGGGAAATAAAACACGAAATCTAATGTAAAACGTGAACTAGCTGTCTGAAGATGAACCTATAGGTTCAAAACCAGTAACAAGCTGTTTAAATAAATAAATAGATAGATAACATTGTAAAAAGTGGCTGGTTGCTGTAACCTTCTGTGTTAAGAGTCAACCTATATTTTGTACACAGCCATCGACTCAAAATGTCTGTTTTTTACAAAATAGCATTTTGAGCAAACACTCAGAATATATTTTGACTGGGCAACCTTAAGAGGATAATAATCAAAATGCTCATATACTTTTTGTATGTGTGGGAATAACTTTTGTACAACAGGATCAATACTTATAATTTTTGTTTAGCTGACTCATTATACACAATGCCACACATTTTATGAACACCACATATAAAATTGATATTACAACATATGAAATGCCTGGAATGTTTTTTGGTCAGGGTAAAACTTTTCAGCTGCAGGGAAGTTATAAAGTCAAAAAGTTTAAGTGTTCTAATGCTTTTATATCACTGTATGTATATTTCATCCTTCTTTGTTTATAAAATGGGCCAAGTTAAAAACTTATTTTGATGTTAATTTTCTTTTTGTTTTACAAAAAAATTGTCAGTGCTTCTTGTCGGTGAAATGAAATATGGTCACAACGCAGAGCAAACACATAGTAGCAAATTGTAAGTTATTCATGCATATGTGGTTTCTTGGTACACTGCTGAGAGAACTGTATTTGTGCCCAGTAACATACCTCTCACGGAGTTTTCATTTACAATAACATTTCTAAAGAACTTAGTAAACCATAGGTACTTAAAATCATCAAAGCCCTTTCCTTTCCAACAACCAGCTACTCTAGGGAACAAATTTCTAAAAGTTATCTTACCAAAGAATGATGAAAATCGCTATTGATATTTCTTTGCCCTGCGAAAGCATAAGCATGAGCATTGAGGACACACAGAAGGACAACATGGAAAAGAAATGTTATATCATTTAGTGATCAGTCAATCTAACCTCCATAGCATGTCAAAGCAGCCACCTACCTCAATACTAAAGTTGCAATCTATAAAAACATTACAGTCTATTGGTCTTTTTATCAATATTCCTGTCAGTCTTTTCCATTCTAACAATTTCTGTGAAATAAAAGACAACACTATAATTCTCTTTTGTCAAACAACTTTATGGAATGCATCATATTAGTTGACATCACTTCTCTTGTAGTTTTGGCGTACTGCATCTATTCTCATGAACAGTGCCACCTGTGATTGTGAAGCTAGTGGGCCACATCTGAGTTTGAATACTACTTGTCAATAAAGAGCATGTCCAGTTCAAAATAGGTCTAAATGTTGCAATTATTTCATAACTTTTTCCCAAATTGTAGAACTGCATTTCCATTGTTGTGACTGCATATACAATGAAATCTGAGAAATTAAGTCTTAAGGCCAAATATCATAAACATAAACCCCTTTTTAATTTGTGTGGAATAAATGAATGAAATCTAGCTGACCTTTGAACAACATACTTTCATCACTGCAGAGTTTTGATGTGTTGAAAACTACTGCAGATAGCTCTTCAATCTTTATCAGTGATATTCCAAATTTTGAATAAACTATTTTCTCTGGTACTGGCGAAATTATCACTGAAGTGAAACCTTATCAGACTTTATATAAGGTCTTGGGACAAAATTTTGTTGAAAAGTGGAATGTTTGAAAGTATCTCTGCTGATAACCACTAATTATCAATTTTCCCACACAAGCCATGGAAGGGAATTGTCTGAAATAAATTCCAGCAGATCATCTGTCAGAAAGATCGTTAATAAAAAGAAGCCGCATGAATCATTCTCTAGTTAACACATGCATTCTAACAGTAACCATCACATACATGCATAAATAGGTGTAAATAAGTTATTTTTCTCAATTAAGCCTGATGGTATAAAATTCTCTTTTCAACATTATTTCAATACCACTTCTAGGCTCTTGAGATTCTGAATAACAATCAGCTAAATCTCTCGTAGACAGGGCATATTGGTGTGTGGTATACTGATGTAAATGACTCAGAATTGCTACTCTGAGATTCTGTAGAACTGTCATTAAGTTCACCTTATTGTTTTCTACAGAGACTTTCCAGGAGTTTATCCTCTGCACAACAATAGCAAAGTTTCATTTCTTATGTAAATATGTAACTCACTTTAAATATACAGAGACCACAAGATCAAATGTTAGTATACTCTCCAATTAAGCAGCCCAAACTTTGAACATTTACTGGGGCCAGATGGACGGGGGCGACAAAGACAAGGGAGGAGGGTTGACAGATATTTGAAGATGCTTGTTAATGTGTTCACAGTACACAGGTACCAGTACAGCGGCATGTCTTAAGATACCCAAAGTGCCGCACTGCTGAGAGTCAAATGATATGGCACACCTAAACACATATATACCACCAAAAATACCTACAGCACATGTGAAATGGTGTATGTGTCTCATGTGACACACCATAACATTCAAAGGGTTAATAATTTGCTCTTTATTCATAAAAATTACAACGAAGAAGCTATTAAGAACACATTATCCTGACATATTCCATTCAAAAACAATCACTGAAAACATTGCAAGGAATTACTCATGACAGAGTTACCAATTATTTAGTCATCATTTGCATTTTGTCCAAGTATATGGTACCCACCTATAGACAATCTGTAACTTATTTCAATAAGTGCTTTTAATAAGGTATATGTTTTTTCCCCACCAGCTGCTACGTTCAGCAGCTTTCCGAGTTGAAATTCAGTTCGGATTGTAAAATTTGGTGTCCATTTACACGTGGAACAGTAGCAAAACTGAATTATATGTGAAAGCTCCTTCCCATCACTGTCTTCACTCACATTTTATATGCTCAGTACAGTACACATCAATACCTATCTTTCATAATTTTCGATAACAACATATTATTTATTACAAGGTGAGGCAGAGAAAGTACAGGTTTTTCAAATGGGTAGAGCACTGGAAGAAAAAGGGGGCAATAGTCATTCCTGTCCACCAACCACTGCTGTAGACACTGATGTTTTAGCTCAGTACCTATGGCACTGTGACCCATAGAATACTGTGCATTTAAAGCATAGCAGTTTTTCCCTGCAAAAATGTGAATCTGTGATGACCGTCTTCAGACAATACTTCAATGCTACCCAGTAAGAGCGACAGTAGACAGCAACATGCTACTACAATTGGCAGATTTGCTCCAAAGTACAAAAATGAGACAGAGTGGAAACTACACTGCCTTACATAAAGGAATGAAAATCCAAGCAAGTAGAACCAGTGAGACTTCTAACTGTAGCATTATGAATGGCAACATCCTGTGGCTTTATACATGTCGGGTTGGTCCCGAAAGTAGGTAGAAATGCACTTACAATGAATTGCACTTCCATGCATAGTTGAAGGCCACTGAATTACAGAAAGAATTTTGCTCACCACTTTAAATGGAATAATACTGTACCAATAATTAGCGACAAAGCAAATTTTCACATGACTTGTGCAGAGAATAAACAGAATTGTAACCCACAACAGCTGCACCAATGATGTCTTCATAGCCTCAAGGTGACAATATGATGCAGCAGGTCACAAATTAGGATAATTCCGCAGTATGATTTGAAGAGGTGGCTGTTCTCTTAACAGTTTCATCCACATGCTATAGCAAAAGATAAGTAACTTTGGTCCAATTTGATGATAAGGTATAGACTTTGTGTAAACATGTTTTTTTCTTTTCTCCCCCCCCCCCCCCCCCCCCCTCCCCAATGGAACAGTGCAGCAATATACACAAAGATCACAGAGGACGGAGGAACAGTACTCTTTCTCCCAAACGATAAGCAACAGATGTGCATGGTTCTCACACGTACCAGATTAAGTTCATTATTTATACTCAAGAGGTCATCTGAAAGTTAGGATGTATGCAGCACAAGCACAACCACAAACAGTAGGAGACTAAAAAAATGTTATTATTCAGGACCTGATGGAAGAGCCAGTGCAAATGTTAAGAGTGATCAATAGATAATTTTGCACAATAGTTATGAATTTGTGTCTCTAATGACTGATGATATCTTAATTTTATCTTTTATAAATAACTCTCAGTGTTCCTGTTCAAGCTATATGAACATATCTTACTTTCTGTGTATGTATGTATGTATTTTTTTTTTCTTTTTCTTTTTTTTTTAAAAATAAACCAAGTGCACATGTTTCAAAACAGCACGTTTCTTCTACCCCACACTGTGTAAATCTGTTTTAGTTACAAGGAAATACTCACTTTCAAAACTGACTCTCCATCTTTCCGTCGTTTTTTTTCTTCATCCTTAATTCTCTTACGTTCCATTTCCTTCCTGCGCCTTTCTTCTCGTTTCTCATCACGTAACTTCTGCTGCTCTGCTCGCCTCTGTTTAATGTATTCCAGTAGAGGAGTTGTTGTTATTTTAGGTGCTGGCTCTGTTAAGTTTTACTGAAGTTTTACTTCAATACATTAGTTGTACAAAAACCTAATTTTTTGCCCATGCAATATACAAGAACAATGAACATCTACCATATTCTGAAACATATCTGACATCATAAAGCACATAAAGGTCACCATAATGGTCATGAAGAAAATTATCATCTATTATTGCCCATAAGATGTACCACAAACAGAATTACATTTATCATCATAAAGACTGAGAAAGAAACAATGAGATGCAAACAACGTAACATTACTAAAAACTTACTTTTGCTTCAACTGGATAACTGAACAGATACATCAGCCATACAAAAAGAAAATACATTACTATAGGTGAGTCAGCATAAGCTGACCCCTGACAATTGCAGTGGACTGGATGCAGCAGCTTCTTCTGATAACGTAACATGATTTTGTAAATATCTCTATGGCAAGGCATCAGTGTTGTCACAGCTCTGTAAATGGCTAGTGTTTATGTCGGCAATCATTAGCACTTTGCAGATGAAAGCTGGCAACAGTGTTGCAAGCTGTCAGGACTCTTCTTATGCTGTCTTGACTATAGATCAAAGGGCCATTTGAGCCTATCAATACAAGACTTCTGCTTTTACACATGAAATAACGACGACAATATTTATTTTGCTTCTATACTTATTGTGTGTGTGTGTGTGTGTGTGTGTGTGTGTGTGTGTGTGTGTGTGTGTGTGTGTGTGATATATATATATATATATAATGGAAGGAAACATTCCACGTGGGAAAAATTATATATAAAAAAACAAAGATGAGGTGACTTACCGAACAAAAGCGCTGGCAGGTCGATAGACACACAAACAAACACACAAAATTCAAGCTTTCGCAACAAACTGTTGCCTCATCAGGAAAGAGGGAAGGAGAGGGGAAGACGAAAGGAAGTGGGTTTTAAGGGAGAGGGTAAGGAGTCATTCCAATCCCGGGAGCGGAAAGACTTACCTTAGGGGGAAAAAAGGACAGGTATACACTCGCACACACGCACATATCCATCCACACATACAGACAAGCAGACTGCTTGTGTCTATATGTGTGGATGGATATGTGCGTGTGTGCGAGTGTATACCTGTCCTTTTTTCCCCCTAAGGTAAGTCTTTCCGCTCCCGGGATTGGAATGACTCCTTACCCTCTCCCTTAAAACCCACTTCCTTTCGTCTTCCCCTCTCCTTCCCTCTTTCCTGATGAGGCAACAGTTTGTTGCGAAAGCTTGAATTTTGTGTGTTTGTTTGTGTGTCTATCGACCTGCCAACGCTTTTGTTCGGTAAGTCACCTCATCTTTGTTTTTATATATATATATATATATATAAAGATGTAATGGGTCAAAGTAGATGTATGGTATAAGTAGGTTCAATATTTTCAGACCAAATAAGGGCTGATTCACACTTAAACATTAACATTAATACAGTAGTCATGTGCTGAGTAAAAGGTATAGTACTCTACCGTGAATTGCCTTTTTGAGCATTTTTGAGAACTTGAGTAACAATTATATTGCAATTTAGTTATTGATTTCATATGTTTCTTCTTTACAAAGTAGAGGTCTCATCACTGACTATTTCAAGGTATATAGTAAAAGATCTGATAAAAAGGATGTGTAACCCAAGTAACTAAGTCCCAAGCTAATGCAGAGTGTACAAATTTTCACTATGCTACATGGTATTCTGACTGAAACCACACGAATCCTTATGTCTCAGTGAGCTAATAACTATCTCAGTTCCCTTGCTGTTTCTATACGGTACCTCCATTTTCAGCTGTTGCTACAAAATTGTGTTCTTGTAAGAACTCTACTAAACTCATATTACTAAGAACACAGTGAAAGTATTTTCTCACTGGATACTGTGTAAGCTGAGATGAGAAATAAAAGTTAAGCTGTTATGGCTGTGTTTTGTGACACAGTTTTGGCAATGCTTGCCTAGAAGTATGCTGGGGCTGCAAGAAGATCTGTCAAAATCTGATTTTAAAAAATCCATTACGGAATAGCACACACATTTCATCATCATGAACTGGCTGTAACCCTTCATGTCCCAGTAATAAAATAATATCAGTGCATGAAATATATTTAAAAAGTGATAGCAGGGAACTAGTGGCAGCTTCTGTAGACTGTAAAACACAGTCACTTTGGTGGCAACAATTTAAGCTGAACTTTGACGTTAAAATCAACCATAACTCAACTTGAACTATGTATTTCAAGAAATGATGGAGAACAACGAACAAGCTGTGAACAACATTAAATAATTCATATAACTTATGGGAATGCAGCCAGATTATGCCTTCGATAACCACCAATATTTTGATAGGTGCACATCCAGTCATATCAGATGACACAAATGCAGCAAGGAATGGGTGCACACCTATCAAAATATCAGCAGTTGTCGAAGATGTCACCTGGCTGCATTCCCTTAAGTTAACATTATTTCACAATATGTACAAGATTTCAATTTTGACACAAAAAACACATCACATATTGCTTGCTTCTCATAAATTATCTCAAACTATCTTCTCATTAAGCCAACATCGATGTAGTGTCAAACTACAGCTAGTAAAGGAATAGTGTCCTGCCCAGTTCTTATGCTCTCCTTAACATTGTCTGAGGAGAAGGATTCATTTTGATGTGATAATGCCAATGAAAATAAAGTCTTGGATGAACAGACAGTAAATGTATTTATACACTTTTGGGACAGAATATCCTCAGTATACACACAAGTAAATGTATTTATACACTTTTGGGACAGAATATCCTCAGTATACACACATTGCTGTGCTTTATTCTATCAGCAATAAGGCAGAAAAGTAATTAAATTCTCTTCAAATAAGAGGTTTACTTACTGTCTGGAGGTACAACCACATCAATAGTCTGCTTTGATGAGTTGGCTTCCTTTTTCTCTCTTAGTGTTTCCAGAAATGCAATATATTCAGGATCATCTTTTAATGTACCTGCTTTAAGATCTCTCTTTTTCCCCTGACGTTTTTTGGGTATCCTTTGAAACTGTGCAAACTCAACAACTGCTGGATATTCATTCCCTGAAATAAAGATGATTATATCAAATCAAAATTACTCTTGCATAGTTTTCTTTGGAAATGTTGATTTTTTTTTTGACACAATGGAATGAAAGGAAAAAGGAACTCCACAATCAAGCCTCAACAACATCGCAACATCAAACAATTGCAGTATCATTCTCTGCCCTAACATGACACAGAGCATAGGTGTAGAGCGGCATGGGCCTAGCTCAACCCTAGCCATGTCAAAAGGCTTTGATGGACCCTGCACTAATCCTCTTACCAAGGAAGAATCCACATCAGGACCAAGAAATGAAGCCAGATCCTCCAGATGGTAGTCAGACACACTGACCAATCAGCCACGCAGATTAATGATGACGTAAATGTTGGTAAAAGTAATTGGTGCTCTTTTCTGGGATATAACAATTGCTTTGATAAACAAGAGTATATCCTTCTAGGAAAATCTTAATTTAGTTTGTGTATCAAAAACTAATATTCTGGTTGATCACAACTCTCCAAATAACCATGAGATGCATGAGTGTCCATTTTATCAAGAAACTAATGTATATTGAAAGAATGAGTGTCATGAATAACACATTTTTATCAATGTAACTTGAGGCTACTGGCTATACCTAGGTTGGAAATTTTATTCCAAGCTATTGGAATTGGATTTTTCAATAATTCATCAGCACCATTCATTCACTCAATGACATCTGCTTGCTGTTGAAATAAATGTGTGATGAAGAGTCGGATTATCTCACAGTAGACAAAATGTCTGCATAATCACTGAGGAACTGGTTACAACAGAAAACTGAAAGATTTCAAGTTAGTTTCTGTAATGAAACTGATCTTGCCTTTATACAACTTATAAGGAATACGAAAGTGATTCACAAACATGATTATTCGAGGGCTAATTATGAGAATTGTCCAGGACCCCATGTAAGAGAGGCACAGTAGGAAAAGTGTTGGGAAAATCAAGACCAAAATGAGAGGAATATAAGGATGGCTATGATTTAATAATTCACACATGCCAATATCATTAGAGACTAAGCACATACTGAGATTTGAAAAGTATGGGAAAGGAAATCACCTATGTCCTTTACAAAAGAACCACTCCGGCACTAGGCTTAAACTATTCAAGGCATCCACTGAGATCAAAGGTTGAAATCTGAGAACCTTTGATATTTAAAGCAATGAAAAAAGAAACGAAGGACTTGTTGAAACTATACACAAAGATGAGGTAAGTACTGACACTGACATAAGTCGAAAGAATAACAACAATACGAAAGGACAGATGCTACTCACCTCATAGAGGAGGCACTGAGTGGCTGACAGGTGCGCAATGAAAAAGACTGCTAGATATTATTCAGTTATCAGTCTAAATCCATCAGAAGTACACAACAAAACACATACACATTCATGCAAGTACAAGACACACACATATGACCACTGTCACCTCTGGGTACTAGGTTTTGACTGCAAGTGCATCTGAGGTGAGCAGCAATCTTTGCTGGGATGGGTTGTGGGGATTCAAAGAGGTTTGGGCCAGGGAGGGGTGCAGGACAGGTGTGGGGAAAGATGCCTGTGCTTTTTGCAGAAGCAGGGAAGTGGTGGGGGCAGGATAGTGGGTATGGGGACAGGGCAGTGGGGCGGGGCAAGGGAGAGAGACAGAGAAGGGGAAAGAATTATGCAGGCACTGGCAGGACATACATTGTGTGTCAGAGTCGGAGCAAGTAAGGGGATAGGAAGGTGGAGTGTGGGGACTACTGAAAGTCAAGGACAAGGGGTAACAGGAATGAAGGGTATGTTGCAGGGAGACTTCCCACCTATGCAGTTCAGAAAAGCTGAAGTTGCTGGAAAGATTGCAAAGGTTTTGAAACAGTCGAAGTCGAGCTAATCATGTTGGGCAGCATGCTTAGCAACAGGCTGGTCCAGCTGCCTCTTGGCTATGGGTTGGAAGAGGCAAATCATGCTGACAGACAGAGTGTTGGTTGTCATGCACATGTGGAATGCAGTACAGTGGTTGCAGCTAAGTTGGCTGATCACATGACTGCTCTCACAGGTAGCTCTGACTTTGATGCAGTAAGAGCTGCCTGTGACAGTGGATTAGGTGGTAGTAGGAGGACGTACAGGACAGGTCTTGCATCTGAGTCTACTGCAGGGATAACAGCCATGGGGTAACAGGTTGGGAGCAAGAATGGAACAGAAATGAAGACAGTTGCGTAAGTTATGCGGGCAGTGGAATGCAGTTGAGGGAGGGGTGGCAAGGATATTTCTCATTTCAAGGCACAAAAGAGGAAGTCAAAAAAGTTACTGAGTTGTTCCAATCCTGGGTGGTACTGAATCAAAGGAGCAGTGCTCCTATGTGGCCCAACATAGGGTATGTGGGAATGATAGGTGACCAGGGAGACGAGGTAAGGCAAATCTGTTTCTGGACTTGGTATGGAGGATGAATTTAAGGAGTGAAAGACATGTACATTAATTCTCAGATTACAATAAGATGGTACCTGTGTGAACCAAGTACATTGTGTAAATTAAGTTCTCATATGGCACTTTATAAGGCACCAGTATTTATAGGAAGAAACAAAATTTTTGTCACAAAGAAACGGTTCTGCAACATGCCAAGCAGTGATATAGAAATTGAGAAGTGTGAACTTCTATTTGAGACTGACATAGATATGGAATGCAAAGTTAATACTGTTGGGTCGAGCTGCTCACCCAGTAGGCCTCAACAGTTATGGGAAAAACTGGATGTAAACAATACACTCATCTGGTTGATGGAAAACAAACGACTTATATGGTTGTAGTTTTATGCATCAGATGAATTATTCATTCACTCTTTTAAGTGAAACTAGTCTGTGGGGGCAACTGAATGAAAACAACTGATTCAGTCAGTTGGACTACTTTCCAGTCTTTTGAGTGAAACTAGTCTGTGAGAGCAACTCGATGGAAACAATAGAATCAGTCAGTTGTAGTTTTATGTGTAAGTTGGATTATTATTCATTTTTCCTTTTTTGAAAAGTCTGTGGGAGTAAGCGAATGAAAACATTCGACACCATTGTAGCTTTGTGTATTAACTGAATTTTTCATTCTTTCCTTATGAGTGAAAACAGTAAGTAGGTTTCCTCTCAGTTGAACCACATATCCATTCTTTCAACTGAAAGCACTCTTTAGTGTTATATCTGACTGACCTAGCTATTCATTCTTCTGAGTGAAGCCTGCCTGCAATAGTTTCATTAGCTGAACTCAAGCAGTGCTACATTATGCCACCAGAGGGTAGCCCTACCCCAGGGGTAAGCGAAGACATCTCTCAGGGGGTATGGTGAAGTTACTTCATCTCCTCCCCCCACCCCCCTACAATGTTACAGTATGAGTGCTCTTGTTCCTGGTGCCATTAATGTTTAGCTAATTAAGCTGACATATCTCTGGGGTAGGCCTGCCATCATTTAAATTGCTGACCCCAGACAAAAACTTCAAAAACCCCAGCCATCTGAGTCAAATAGGATTATTTTCCCAGACACATACAGCCTGTAAATGGTAAGTTGGCCAATGGCCCATGGGAAGTGGGGCATGAGAGGGGGTAATGTTCCCTCGTTTGTGTTTCAGTGCTGAAAATGTCAGTGGGTGCTCAGCTCCTACTGATCAGCAGACATAAATTACACACAAAGGTAACAAGGATTTGTTAAAGTGCATTGTAGAGACATTCATGTTCAAACATAGTACTCAATTGCTATAAGGAATATGAATGTAAATTAAGCCAGTTTTAATACAGCTCAACGAGTAGTAGGAAATGAGCTTTAAAATATTCAGTTGTCTGATGGGCAGGGCAGTGTCATGGTGCATGCGACTGCCGATATTCGGCAGCTTCTCACTGTCTCAGTAAAAAAATACGGAAAATACATGGTGATTAAAAATGATCTTTGCAACTATAATCACATTTATTTCAGAAATGGGGAGAGGTAGAAATGAGCAGTTTGCAACACAATGTTTATACACACCTAAGATTCTAGTATCCTCTTAACAGAGTTCACTGTGTTAAGGCAATTATATTTTCAAACAAATTGGGGCACATTAACATATTTGCATATTGCAAAAAAGTCTTGTTGTTGTTGTTGTGGTCTTCAGTCCTGAGACTGGTTTGATGCAGCTCTCCATGCTATTCTATTCTATCCTGTGCAAGCTTCTTCATCTCCCAGTACTTACTGCAACCTACGTCCTTCTGAATCTGCTTAGTGTATTCATCTCTTGGTCTCCCTCTACGATTTTTACCCTCCACTCTGCCCTCCAATACTAAATTGGTGATCCCTTGATGCCTCAGAACATGTCCTACCAACCGATCCCTTCTTCTACTCAAGTTCTGCCACAAACTCCTCTTATCCCCAATTCAATTCAATACCTCCTCGTTAGTTATGTGATCCACCCATCTAATCTTCAGCATCCTTCTGTAGCACCACATTTCGAAAGCTTCTATTCTCTTCTTGTCCAAACTATTTATCACCCACGTTTCACTTCCATACATGGCTACACTCCACACAAATACTTTCAGAAACGGCTTCCTGACACTTAAATCTATACTCGATGTTAACAAATTTCTCAGAAACGCTTTCCTTGCCATTGCCAGTCTACATTTTATATCCTCGCTACTTCGACCATCATCAGTTATTTTGCTCCCCAAATAGCAAAACTCCTTTACTACTTTAAGTGTCTCATTTCCTAATCTAATTCCCTCAGCATCACCCGACTTAATTCGACTACATTCCATTATCCTCGTTTTGCTTTTGTTGATGTTCATCTTATATCCTCCTTTCAAGACACTGTCCATTCCATTCACCTGCTCTTCTAAGTCCTTTGCTGTCTCTGACAGAATTACAATGTCATCGGCGAACCTCAAAGTTTTTATTTCTTCTCCATGGATTTTAATACCTACTCCGAATTTTTCTTTTGTTTCCTTTACTGCTTGCTCAATATACAGATTGAATAACATCGGGGACAGGCTACAACCCTGTCTCACTCCCTTCCCAACCGCTGCTTCCCTTTCATGTCCCTCGACTCTTGTAACTGCCATCTGGTTTCTGTACAAATTGTAAATAGCCTTTCGCTCCCTGTATTTTACCCCTGCCACCTTTAGAATTTGAAAGAGAGTATTCCAGTGAACATTGTCAAAAGCTTTCTCTAAGTCTACAAATGCTAGAAACGTAGGTTTGCCTTTCCTTAATCTTTCTTCTAAGATAAGTCGTAAGGTCAGTATTGCCTCACGCGTTCCAATATTTCTATGGAATCCAAACTGATCTTCCCCAAGGTTGGCTTCTACTAGTTTTTCCATTCGTCTGTAAAGAATTCGCGTTAGTATTTTGCAGCTGTGACTTATTAAACTGATAGTTCGGTAATTTTCAAATCTGTCAACACCTGCTTTCTTTGGGATTGGAATTATTATATTCTTCTTGAAGTCTGAGAGTATTTCGCCTGTCTCATACATCTTGCTCACCAGAAGGTAGAGTTTTGTCAGGACTGGCTCTCCCAAGGCCATCAGTAGTTCTAATGGAATGTTGTCTACTCCCGTGGCCTTGTTTCGACTCAGGTCTTTCAGTGCTCTGTCAAACTCTTCACACAGTATTGTATCTCCCATTTCGTCTTCATCTACATTCTCTTCCATTTCCATAATATTGTCCTCAAGTACGTCACCCTTGTGTAGACCCTCTATATACTCCTTCCACCTTTCTGCTTTCCCTTCTTTGCTTAGAACTGGGTTTCCATCTGAGCTCTTGATATTCATACAAGTGGTTCTCTTTCCTCCAAAGGTCTCTTTAATTTTCCTGTAGGCAGTATCTATCTTACCCCTAGTGAGATAAGCCTCTACATCCTTACATTTGTCCTCTAGCCATGCCTGCTTAGCCATTTTGCACTTCCTGTTGATCTCATTTTTGAGACGTTTGTATTCCTTTTTGCCTGTTTCATTTACTGCATTTTTATATTTTCTCCTTTCATTAATTAAATTCAATATTTCTTCTGTTACCCAAGGATTTCTACCAGCCCTTGTCTTTTTACCTACTTGATCCTTTGCTGCCTTCACTACTTCATCTCTCTGAGCTACCCATTCTTCTTCTACTGTATTTCTTTCCCCATTTGTGACAATTGTTCCCTTATGCTCTCCCTGAAACTCTGTACAATCTCTGGTTTAATCAGTTTGTCCTGATCCCATCTCCTTAAATTCCCACCTTTTTGCAGTTTCTTCAGTTTTAATCTACAGCTCATAACCAATAGATTGTGGTCAGAGTCCACATCTGCCCCTGGAAATGTCTTACAATTTAAAACCTGGTTCCTAAATCTCTGTCTTACCATTATATAATCTATCTGATACCTTCTAGTATTTCCAGGATTCTTCCATGTGTACAACCTTCTTTTATGATTCTTGAACCAAGTGTTAGCTATGATTAAGTTATGATCTGTGCAAAATTCTACCAGACAGCTTCCTCTTTCATTTCTTTCCCCCAATCCATATTCAAAAAAAGTCTTAATGAAATGTAATTAATCCAAACTATCACCTTACTTTGTTGCAAAAAACATATTAATTTATATTTTATTAGTATCTTGTAAGATGAAGAAGTGTAAGCAGATATGCAGTACTTATCAGTGCTGTAAATTTTCTTCAACAGCTTACGTAAACATCCAATGCAAGTTTCATCATAATTCAATCTATACTCATTAAATCTCCAGAATGAGATTTTCACTCTGCAGCAGAGTGTGCACTGATATGAAACTTCCTGGCAGATTAAAACTGTGTGCCGGACCGAGACTCGAACTCGGGACCTTTGCCTTTCGCGGGCAAGTGTTCTACCAACTGAGCTACCCAACCACGACTCACGACCCGTCCTCACAGCATCACTTCTGCCAGTACCTCATCTCCTAACTTCCAAACTTCACAGAAGCTCTTCTGCGAACCTTGCAGAACTAGCACTCCCAGAAGAAAGGATACTGCGGAGACATGGCTTAGCCACAGCCTGCAAAGTTCGTAGAAGAGCTTCTGTGAAGTTAGGAAGGTAGGGGATGACGTACTGGCAGAATTGAAGCTGTGAGGAAGGGTCGTGAGTCGTGCTTGGGTAGCTCAGTTGGCAGAACACTTGACCATGAAAGGCAAAGGTCCCGAGTTCAAGTCTAGGTCCAGCACACAGTTTTAATCTGCCAGGAAGTCTCATTAAATCTGCTTTAGTAGTTTCTATAATAAACTTTGTTTTGTCACTGCTCCATACATTACTTATTTGGGAAAATGCCCTTTCACTAGCAGCATACTGATACAGGTGATATGAACATCTAATTTGGGTGAATTGTTTCACTATTATTAAATCCAGAATGAGTATCTGTCCTGAATTACTTTTGAAAATATTCAGGACAGAGCTAGAAAAATTATGACTGTCACAAAAAAGGGGGGAGGGAGACTTAAATTTATGCACCATCTGTAGCACAGGATATCTAAGCAATATTTCAGTTCCATTTCTGGCCTAATGCATCCTCGTTAACCTGTGTTATTGCTGCTCTGATGTGAACTCACAGTTCCTGCAGGCTCTCCCCTCCCCCACCCCTTTTAAAAAAAACTGTACTGAGGTTCTGCAGGACATGGGTGTCAGATGTGGTCTGTACAACCATTCCATACATTGTGCCAAATGCTGGATGGTGGCCAGTCAATAACTAACATGGGAGGGAGGGAGGGGGGGGGGCAGGGGGGCAGCACAGTGTCTGTGAAAGTTATGCCACAATCTGCACCTTTCTACCCATTTCCTTTTCAGAAATATACATGATCAAAATTGTAAAGATCATTTTGGAAAAACCTTCAGATGTATAGGAGAATCCAGTGTGCTTGCCTCTGGATTTTTGATAGACTAAAACAAAAAAACCACCTACAGACTAGTTCTCGTTCAGTGAATTTTAACTAAGTTTTATTGCACTCTGTTTATTACCAATCAATTGAATTTCCCCAAACATGAAACAAGGTCCACACAATTGGATAAAAACTCTCTCCAGTATGCCTCTGGATGCCCTTAAAGCTAAGACCAATCCCGGGAAACCCAATATTGTAAAATTAAACAATGTAAAATCCAGAAAGGAATGTTACAATATTACATAAAGGATGATTGCTACTCACTATATAGCAGAGGTGCTGAGTCGCAGATAGGCACAAAAAAAGACTGTACACAGTAAGCTTTCAGCCAACAAGGCATTTGTCAAAAAAGACAAAAAACACACACACACAAAACCACAGTCTCTGGTAGCTGAAGCCAGACTACAAACAGCAGTGCATGATGGGAGAGGCAACCAGATGGGGGTAAAGCAGAGTCTAGGCTGGGGAGGTGGAGGGATAGCAGCGTAAAGCCGGATGACGGTAAAGAGCTGCTGGGGGAGCATGCAGGGACGAGGTGGAGAAAAGGTAGGACAGTTAGGTACAATAGGGAGGTTAGACAGAGGGCAGGGGAGAGAGGGTGGGCAGTTGGAAGGGAGCAGAAAAGGAGAAAGTAAAAAGACTGGGTGCGTCGGTGGAATAGAGGGCTAGCATTGGAACGAGAACAGGGAAGGACCTAGATGGGTAAGGACAATGACTAACAAAGGTTGAGGTCAGGAGGGTTACAGGAACATAGGATATAGTGCAGGGAGAGTTCCCACATGCGTAATTCAGAAAAACCGGTGTTGGTGGGAAGGATCTAGATGGTACAGCCTGTGAAGCAATCACTGAAACAAAGAACATCGTTTTGGGCAGCTTGTCCAGCAACAGGGTGGTCCAGTTGTCTATTGGCCAGTTTGTCGGTGGCCATTAATGCGGATAGACAGCTTGTTGGTTGTCATGCCCATGTAGAATGCAGCACAATGGTTGCAACTTAGCTTGTAGATCACATGACTGGTTTCACAGGTAGCCTTGCCTTTGATGAGATAGGTGATGTTTGTGACCGGACTGGAGTAGGTGGTGGTGGAAGGATGTATGCGGCAGGTCTTGCATCTACGTCTATTACAAGGATATGAGGCATGAGGTATGGGGCTCGGAGCAGGGGTTTTGTAGGGATGGAAAAGGATATTGTGTAGGTTTGGTGGACAGCAGAATACCACTATGGGGGTGCCGGGAAGGATACTGTGTAGGACACTTCTCATTTCAGGGCATGACTTGAGGTACTTGAATCCCTGGCGGAGAATGCAATTCAGTACCTCCATCCTGGGTGGTACTGAGTCATGAGGAGAATGCTCCTTTACGGCCGCACAGTGGGACTTCAGGAGGTGGTAAGTAACTGGAAAAATAGGGCAAGGGAGGTCTGTTTTTGTACAATGTTGGGGGACTGGGAGTAATTACAATCTGCAAAGACCTCAGTGGGGCCTCAGTGTATTTTGAGAGGAATCACTCGTCACTGCAGATGCGATGCCACAGGTGGCCAGGCTGCATGGAAGGGACTTCTTGATATGGAATGGGTGGCACCAGTCAAAGTGGAGGTATCATTGGTGGTTGGTAGGTTTGATATGGACAGAGGTGCTGATGTAGCCATCTTATAGGTGTTCAACATTGAGAAAGGTGGCTTGTCGGACTGAATGGGACCATGATTATTATTATTATTTGAGGTGAGGGGTGCTAAGTGTCACGGTATCAGAGCCCTGACCAAAAGTCAGCATGCCAATCTCATGGGTGGGGATGAAGGTGTTCCCATATGCGAAGCAGGTTATAATGTATTAAAGTCTACCTCCCTTCCCCACCAATTTAGAGATGAGGCCTGATAGTTCACAAAATTTCACCACTCTTATTACACTGGAATCAGTACCTGCGAGGATGGTGGGCAGATCTCCATCAGTATTGAGGGCTGCCCTAATATCAGTATATAGGACACATGTTACCAAAATATGTTTAACTGAAGGTGATACACCACAAACTTCACAGAGTGGTGGATCCTCCTGCCAGAGGAGGAAGCCATGTGTTAAACGGCTATGTCCGATGCGTAACCTGGTAAGCAGAACCTCCTTTCAGCAGTGAGTCTGACATGCCTTTGTAGTCAATTTGAGTGACCGCAGTTTGTTTTCCATCAGCTGCAACCATTCAGTCTCCCACTGATGCATGATATGTCTGTCAGAAAATGGTATGATGGCATGCAACAGGATGGGACACTGATGGACAGCAGCACCTTGACATACTTCCTTGGTGGGTTTGTCGGCAATGTCATTTCCCTGTAGCCTTATGTTGCCAGGTACCCAGCAAAAGATCACCTCCCTGCAAAGGTGTTGGAGCCGCTGTAAGGAGTCATGGATGAGCTGAATCAGCTGGTCTACTGGATACACTTGGTGAAGTGCTTGCAGTGCACTAAGTGAGTCAGGACAGACAAGAAACCTCATATGGTGATGTCTGCGAACCATCTCCAGTACCATCAGAATGCCATGTAATTCTGCATCATAATTTGTGAATTGTTCAGAAAGATGCACTATAAAAGCTCTATCACGAAAAATAGCAAAACAAAAGAGGACATTTTCTTGCCGGGATCCACCTGTATAAACAAGAATAAAACTGTGGAACGTACTTAAAATAGACGAAAACAAAGTCGAAGAAAGCATAATCTGGAGTACAAGTTTTCTTGTAGTGTGTCAAGCTTAAAATCACTTTGGGCCTCTGAAGACATCAAGGCAGCAATGAATTCCATCCCTGGCTGTGTATTTAGATGCCTAATAGATCCAGATCCTCGAGACGGTCTGTACCACATATCCCAAATGGCTTGGTCGCATGGGGCCGATTCCTGAACAGCCATTCAAAGGTGGGTTGGACCACTCCTTTAAACGTCAATGACTGAGGTAACGCTGAGATTTTCAGTGCCTGTCGAGCCAAAAGGATACAGTGCTGAATCCAGAGTGGTGGTTCACTAGCCTCTCACATAGACTCAGAACAGGGCTGGTTTGAAAGGCTCCAATCGATATCCGAATGCCCTTATCGTTGTCAGCATCTAACATCTTGATGCAGGAAGTATGGGCTGATACACAGACCATGCTGCCATAACCTAAACACGATCAGAAAAATGCTCTATAAAACTGCACGAGGCAGGACCTGTCAGCGCCCTATGTTTTTCTGCTAAGGTATTTCAAAATATTCAATGACTGGAAGCCCTTTGTTCACAGGTCTTTCAGATGTGGGAGCCAAATTAATTTTGGGTCAAATAATAATCCCAAAAAGCACACAGTTTCTTGAAAACGTAAAAATATTGTCCCCCACTGTGATCATTAGCTGGCTAAAACTTCGACAAGCACGGTTAAGATTTACATGGATTCTTCCTGGGCGAGAACTGAAAACCAGTTGTCCTGGCCCAGGCTTCCAGCCTCCTAAAGGTTAGCTGTAGCTGCCTCATCATCATTATAAGATCAGAGGAAAAGTAGAAGATTGCAATGTCATCCATAAACAAAGAGCATTTAACAGGGCTCCTGACTGTGGAGGAAATGCCATTGATAATGATGGCACAGCCATTGATAATGATGGCACACAATGTGACAATGAGGACACTGCCTTTGGGGACCCCATTCTCTTGAACATAGCAGCCAATGCAATATCAAAAACGCCAGTTCTTCTGAAAGGATTGGATAAGAAATGACAGGTGTCCACATAGACTCCATTCATGAAGTTGGTGAGGGATGTTTTACCTCCAACTAGTGTAATTTGCTTTTTCAAGGTCAAAAAACACACAAACCAAATGGTTTTTGTGTGAAAAGGACTCCAGTATCGCTGTCTCCAGGAGAATTAAGTTGTCAAGGGTGGAATGGTAGTGCCTGAAACTACACTGGGAACAGGTCAGGTGACCTCGGGATTTGAGCAGCCAGACGAGGTGGTGGTTGAGCATGCACTGTTAAAGGCTCTACAGCCCTTGCCTGGTTTCCAGAATGGAATTAATATTGCCTCCTTCCAAATTGTGGGGTACTGTCCATCAATCCAGATCTAATTGAACCAAGAGAGGAGCTGTCCTTTCACTTCAGGGCACAGATGAAGAAGCACGCCACAATGGATCTCATCAAGTCCTGGGGCACTCTCTCTGGCTGCAGACAAAGCTGATTCCAGTTTCCACATGGGGAATGGAAGGTTGTATACTTCCTCATTATGCGAGAAGAAATTGAGCTTCCTAATCTCTGCAGTTCTACAGAACACCTGAAAAGCAGGAGCTTGTATGAATGACATAGTGAAAGAAGTGTTCAGCTAAAACCTGAGCCATGTCTTCTGGCGTGTCCCCCAATACTTGACAAGGCAGCAAGGGGATGCATACTGCCCTTGCCTGAAAACCATCTTATTGAGCTCCAAATTTGCACCAGAGAACCCCTCTTCCATTCTTTTATCACTCACCACACATGCGCTCTCGCAGTTCTGAAGACATGAAGGTTTTCTGTAGTTGGACGGTGTTTGGAGTTCCGCAAAGCTCTTTGTCTGGCCCTGATTGCCAATCAACAGTCGTCATTCCACCAATGTACACGCCATCGTCTGAAGTGGTTACTAGACTGGGAGATGGACTCAGTGCCACCCCACTGTACCTAACAAGTGATATGGGCCACCGTCTCCTGTGCACAATCCTTTTGCTCAAAAATAGCCCGTTGATTGCACAGCAAACAATTCGCCCTTTGTATCACCCATCTGTGTGGTCTCCTGACAGCCACTGTCCCAGTCGGCAGACGGATCCACACTGGGAAGTGGTCACTAGATTGTAAATTTGTAACTACTTCCAACTGAACTGATTCCGCAATAGCTGGGGAACAAAACCACAGGTCAATGGCTGAAAAGAGACCCTGTAGCTGTGGAAAAGTGTGTTATCTGATTCAAGTTCAGAAGACAGATATTCTCAGAATCGACAAGTCACTCGATCATCCGACCCCTGGAGCAAGGGGTAGTCGAGTCCCACAGCACATTGTATGCACTGAAGTCACCCACAAGGAGGAATGGGTGTGGGAGTGCCCGGAAGAGTTCTGTCAGTGTGTCTGCATCCAAAGCATCATTAGGTGAAAGATACAAAGAACACACTGTGATATTAAAGGGTGCTAGAACTTTCACAGCAATTGCTTGTACGGTTATGTTAAGAGGGACATGAGAGGAGCGGCATTTGTCATAAATGAAAACAGCCACTTCAACTTTAGCTGCTGTAAGGGTGATAACCCTGTAATGCAGGTGTGTCGGTGACTTTAAGACGTGTTTCTTGTAAGCAGATGCAAAATGGTTTCTCCTGGACCAGGAGCTGTAATTCTTCCAAATGTGAGCGATATCCATTTAAATTCCACTGTAACACAAAAGTCCCTGTGGAAGCCAATATTTAGTGAAGATTGTTCTTGGCTTTCTGTCTTGGAGTTGGTAATTTACCAGGGAGGTCAGGGGGAACGTTAGCTGGTTCTCGGCTCTCTGGTTCCTCCAATTGGAAGTCCATATCCACAAGAGCATGGTCCCCATCAGAGAGAGAGAGAGAGAGAGAGAGAGAGAGAGAGAGAGAGAGAGAGAGATCGCCGATCCAAAGGTTTAACTACTAGTTTCTTGGCCTTGGAACTATTTTTCAAAGGTTGTTTTTCTTTACTTGTGGGAGGTGGTGGTTGCTTGGGTTGTGGGGACAGCTTAGTTGGCTTCTGCTGTTGGGCAATGGTACGTGGCTTAGATGGTAAGCCCATTGCCAATGGCTTCTGAATGACTTCTGTTTCAAGTGGATTGTTTCCCCAACAGGTACACCGATAAGTACACATGCTTGTACTTGAATCTTGGTATGAGTTAGTGTGGAGGCATCACACTTGGCGACTGGCATCTTAACGGCTGATGGAAAAGAAGTAGCAAAAACTGGAGGTTGCATAACTATATAAGCTTTTTTAGCTTCACCATTGTGTATGTGTCTCTTGACTTTCAACTCCTGAATTTTCTTTTTCTCATTGTAAACCACACACTTTCTGCTCCAAACTGGGTGATCCCTGGAGCAGTTTACACATTTTGGAGGAAGTATACAAGAATTGCCTGATTTGTGAGCTGAGTCTCCACAATTGCCACACGTAGCCCTCCCATTACATCCCATGGTGGTATGGATAAATTTCGACATTTGAAGCATTACATTGGGTTAGGAACAAAAGGGTGACCCTTAAGACGGATATAGCCTGCAAGGATATGTTCAGGTAATTCCAGAGTATTAAACATTAGAATAAATGTCGCCGATTTTTCCAATTTGCCATTGACTCCCGTCATATAGTTCTGCGCTTTTGTAATGTCCATATTTGACCAGCCTTCAAGTAACTCCGTGGGGTCCACCTCCATTATTCAGAGCAGGTAACCACACCCGTATTAAAGTTAAGGGTGTTATGCAACTCAGCTTCATCCCAGAAGCTTAGATATTTGGTTTCACTTAGCAGTTTCAACTACAAGTGTTCCATTACAAAATCATTTGACACTTTTTAGAGATCTAGAAATAACTTCCAATGCCTTGTGAATATAGAAATGCGAGACCTTCTCAAAGATTCCCCTCTTCTCTTGATTACAATGAAAGTGTTATGGCACACTAATGCCCTGTTACTATCATTCTGAGGCTTCTTTTTTGGAAGACTGACCAACTGAGCTCTCTTTGACAAGTGGGTGTAGGTACTACTTGAGCGTACACCTGTCCTGTCAGGAGTAGTAGTTTGATGAGACCGCTCCATAGGTATCCCACAAGACGCTAGGGAAACAAAAGTCGACAAAGTCAGAGCCTCACATGTCTGAGAAAGGCTTATACAACCTGGGGGTGGCTAGAGACCGTTTTACCTCAAAAGCCGTTCACCTCAACAGCATGTAGCACACCTTGAGTTTGCGTTTTTTTTTTATCAGAGAGGTGTGTACCTTTCTTGTGGTCCAGGCAGTGAAGCCAATGTCCCTGTTCTCCGAAACACACAACATTCCACTCCTGCACCACACGGTGGTCACTGAAGCATGCTCAGAGCTCACAGTGACAGGGCTGGTGGTGCTTACTGGTTCCCAGCTCAGGAATCCCGGGGTTGCCAAGACCCATACTCAGCAAACATATGCTGATACCCTGAGGGGGAGTAGGACTAGGTGAAGTGAATGGGGGGAGAAGGTGTTGAGGTTCTGGAGGAATGTGGATAATGTGTCCTCACCCTCAATCCAGAGCACAAAGATATCATCAATGTAACTGAACCAGGTGAGGGTTTAGGATTCTGGGTATTTAGGAAGGATTCCTTTAGATGGCTGCTGAATAGGTTGGAGTACGATGGTGCCATGAGGGTGATCGTAGCCATATCCCAGATTTATCTATAGGTAATACCTTCAAAGGAGAAGTGATTGTGGATGAGGATATAGTTGATCGTGGTGACTAGGAAGGAGGTTGTTGGTTTGGAATCTGTTAGGTGTTGGGAAAGGTAGTGTTCAACAGCGGCAAGGCCATGGGCATTAGAGATGTTAGTGCAATAGTGACAAGCTGGACACCGTGTGGCAAAGGAACAGGTATTGTGGAGAGTCGGAGGAGGAATTGGCTGACATCTTTTATACAGGAGGGTAGGTTGCAGGTAATAGGCTGAGGATGATGTTCTATCAGAGAAGAGACACAGTGGGGACACAGTAACCAGCCACAATGGGGCATCTTGGGCAGTTAGGTTTATGGGCTTTAGGAAGCATGTTGAAGGTAGGAGTGCAGGGAGTCATAGAGGTGAGGAGAAAGATGGACTCCAGGGAGAGGTTCTGGCATGGGCCTAAGGATTTGAGGAGAGATTGGTTGGTTGGATTAAAAGAAGGGGAAGGGACCAAACTACGAGGTCATCAGTCCCTTGTTCCAAATAAAACAATGACACAAGTGTGAGAATAAAGCAAACGAGACTGACAACACTAAACAGAATGACAGGAAAAAGCACAAGAACGAGGAAGGGCGACAAACATGTAAATGGACAAAAGGGGGACAAAACCACAGAAATGCAAGAAACGGGATGAAGAGAGTAAAACAACAAATCAGATGACCATGGTTGGCTGACCATGAGAATAAAAAGGAGAAGCCAGCCACCCTGCAACATATTAAAACTTCCACCCTAAAAGCACTAGGGTGGAGAACACAGAGGCACAAAGGACATGCACTAAAACTAAGATCAAATGATAAAACCCGCTCTCATGAATAAAACGTACAACGAAATCAGCCAATGAGGCATTGTCAGATAAAATTAGCGGCAAAGAGTCCGGTAAACCAAGATTCCATCGCTGGGCAGTCAATGTGGGACAGTGCACTAGAAGATGGGCCACTGTCAATCGGGCACCGCACCGACACTGAGGTGGGTCTCACGATGCAGGAGGTAACCGTGGCTCACCCAAGCATGGCCAATGCAGAGCTGGCATATGACAACTGATCCCCTGCGAGAGGCCTGCATGGAAGACTTCCACACATTCGTAGCCTCCTTAATGACACGCAGTTTGTTGTGCGTACTGTTATGCCATTTCATCTCCCAAAGTAGAAAAACCCTGCAGCTTAAGTCAGAATGTAGGTCAGGTTCAGAGATGCCCATCTCCAGAAGTGGTTTCCGTGTAGCCTGTCGGCAAGTTCATTGCCTGGGATTTTGACGTGACATGGGGGTCCAGATAAACAACACTGAACGACCGGACCGTTCCAGGGCATAGATGGATTCCTGGATGGTCGCTACCAAAGGATGACGAGGGCAGCACTGGGCGATAGCTTGTAGGTGCTCAAGCGGCCAGTGCACAGAAGAAATGACTCCCCAGTGCATGAACAGGTGTGCTCAAGAGCACGAGATACAGCCACCAGCTCTGCAGTGAAAACACTGCAGCCATCAGGCAAAGAATGCTGTTCAATATGTCCTCCATGGATATAAACGAAGCCAATGTGACCTTCAGCCATCGAGCCATCGGTGTAAGCCACTTTGTGGCCTCGGTACGTGTCAAGAATCAAGAGTAAGTGGTAGTGGGGAGCCGCGGGGTTAACAGAGTCCTTAGGGCCATGTGAAAGGTCCAGACGAAGCTGCAGTCTAGGTGTGCACCATGGAGGCGTACATGAATGGACCTCAAGTATAGGTGATAATGGCAATTACTCCAGTTCGGAAAGGAGGGATCGGACACAAACTGCAATTAGAAGCCCTGTCCTGGGCCGCTGATGTGGGAGATGAACCGTTGTGGGTGGGAAAAGGAGACGGTTATTCACACGCGCAGGAGAACTACAAATGTGTGCAATGTAACGGGCCAGCAGTTGTACACGCCTAACCTGCAATGGAGTGACTCTGGCCTCCACAAGGATGCTCGTAACCGGACTCATTCTAAAAGCTACTGTCGCTATGCGAATGCCACAGTGGTGCACTAAGTCGAGTAAACACAACGGTGAGGGAGCCACCGAACCATAAACCAGACTCCCATAGTCAAGGTGGCATTGAACAAGGGCTCTGTAAAGCTGCAGCAGCGTAGAGCAATCTGCACCCCAGTTGGTGTTGCTCAGGCATCGGAGGGCATTGGGGTGCTGCCAGCACTTCCTCTTAAGCTGACGAAGGTGAGGAAGCCAAGTCAATCGGGAATCGAAAACCAGTCCTAAGAATCGATATGTCTCCACTACAGTGAGTGGATTGTCATTAAGGTAAAGGTCTGGATCTGGATGAACAGTACGATGCCGACAGAGGTGCATAACACACGACTTTGTGGCCGAAAACTGGAAACCATGGGCTAGAGCCCATGACTGCGCCTTGTGGATGGCTCCCTGTAGGTGCTGCTCTGCAACACCAGTACTGGTGGAGCAGTATGAAATGCAGAAGTTGTCTGCATACAGAGAAGGTGAGACGGACGGCCCTGCAGCTGCTGCTAGACCACTAATGGCACTAAAAATAGAGACACTCAATACAGAGCCCTGTAGGACCCCATTCTCCTGGATATGGGGGGACCTATGGGAGGCACCATCGTGGACACGGAAAGTATGAAGCGACAGGAAATTTTGGATAAAAATCGGGAGTGGGCCTCGGAGACCCCACTTGTATAATGTGGCAAGGATATGATGTTGCCAGGTGGTGTCATATGCTTCTCGTAAATCAAAAGAGACGGCAACCAGGTGTTGACATCTGGAAAAGGCTGTTTGGATGGCAGACTCAAGGGACAGAAGATTATCAGTGGTAGAGTGGCCCTGGCGGAAGCCGCCCTGACATTGAGCCAGTAGGCCACGTGACTCAAGCACCCAACCCAAGCATCGATACACCATATGTTCCAGCAACTTATAAGGAATGTTGGTGAGGCTGATGGGCCAATATCTATCCACATCAAGCGGGTTTTTACCAAGTTTGAACACCAGAATGATGGTGCTCTCCTGCCTTTAAAATGGAAAGACGCCATCGCACCAGATCCGGTTGAAGATGACGAGATGTCGCTTGTAATCAGATGAGAGATGTTTGATCATCTGACTGTGGATCCGATATGGCCTAGGAGCTGTGTTGGGGCAATGTGCAAGGGCACTGAGGAGCTCCCACTCTGTAAATGGAGCACTATAGGATTCACTGTGGCATATAGTGAACGAGAGGACTTTCCCTTCCAGACGCTGTTTGAGAGTGCGAAAGGCTGGGTGGGTAATTCTCCGACGCAGGGGCTAGAGCAAAGTGCTCGACAATAGCGTTTGCGTCAGTTGATAATACACCATTTATGTTAACACCGGGAACACTTGTTGGGTTCTGGTACCCGAAAACACGTTTGATCTTTGTCCAGACTTGGGAAGGTGACGTATGGCACCCAATGGTTGAGACATATCTTCTCCAACACTCCTGCTTCTGTTGTATGATAAGTTGGCGAACACACGCACGGAGCCGTTTAAAGGCTATGAGGTGCTCCAGGGAAGGGTGCCACTTATGCCACTGTAGAGCTCGCTGACACCCCCTTGAATGCTACAGTGACTTACGGCAACCACCAAGGTACTGCCTTTCGCTGGGGCCACCCTAAAGAGCAAGGGATTGTGTTTTCTGCCACAGAAACGATAGTTGTAGCCACCTGCTCAACCATTACATCGATGTTACCGTGTGGGAGAGATTCAATGGTGACAGCAGAGGTGGAAGTTTCCCAGTCCGCCTTGTTTAAAGCCCATCTGGGCATGCGGCTGTCAGCCTGATGCCAGGGCTGTGACAGGAAGTTGGGGAAGTGGTCACTACCACACAGGTCATCATGGGCTCTCCAATGGATATATGGGAGAAGTCCTGGGCTGCAAACTGATAAATCAATGGCTGAGTAACTACCATGAGCCACACTGAAATGTGTGGTAGCCCCAGTATTTAAGAGGCAGAAGTTGAATTGTGACAGTAAATTTTCGACATTTCTGCCTCGGCCAGTAAGCACGGTGCCACCCCACAAGGGGTTATGGGCGTTAAAGTCTCCCAAAAGTAGGAAAGGTTTAGGGAGTTGGTCAATCAGTGCAGTTAATACATTCAGGAATACTGCACCATCTGGAGGAAGATATACATTGCAGACAGTTATTTCCTGGGTCATCCTTATTCCGACAGCCACAGCTTCAAGAGGGGTTTGAAGGGGCACAGTTTCACTACAGACTGAATTTAAGACATAAACGCAAACTCCACCTGACACTCGATTATAGTCACTAAGGTTCCTGTAGTATGCCTTATAGCCACGGAGGGCAGGGGTACGCATTGTCGGGAACCAGATTTCCCAGAGGGCAATGCAGAAAGTAGGTGTAAATCTTAACAGCTGCCGTAGCTCAGACAGGCGGTGGAAAAAAGCGCCGCAATTCCACTGAAGGATGACATCACCGTGAGAATGGGAAGGCATGGAACATTCAGTGGGGCAGTTTACGCCAGTCGCCTGAGCAGTCTATATCCATTGTGTCTAAGGGTCCAGCAAGATCTAGGTCCTCAGCAGATGCCAGAAGCTCTACCTCGTTCACAGACGCAGAGCTTGTAGGTAGTGTTGGTGTGGGTGCCACTGCAATTCTCTTGGTCTTGGGGACCTTTTTTTTTTTTATTTTTCTCGCTGCTCCTTGGGTTTCCCGGGCTGGCAGGATTTCACTGATCCAGTCTCCAGGACTGAGGGTGAGTGTGAAGTCCTACAACCAGCTGCTTCTGGGCTCTTCAGCCACTGGCGGGTGTCTTCTTTCCCACTAGCAGAAACCTGGGAAGGGAATGCCCCAGGGTGACAGGCATCTACTCTTTGGCATACGTGGGGAGTTAACGGCACAGGCATCAGCAGAGCGATCCCTGTGTTGTCAGGGGGCTATAACCAACAGGGTACATGGTGGCCCCACCACAATGGACTGGCTACTGTGCTGGATATCAGGTGCAAACTAGTCCTTGGTCATCATCGGCGCAGAAAGCGAGGCGTGCTTGTCGGAAAAATTTTGAAGAATGGAGGTCAAACCCTACAAGGGACTATCACATAAATGCCGAAATGTGTGAGACTCCTTTTAGTTGCCTCTTACGACAGGCAGGAATACCTCAAGCCTATTCTTACCCCTGGGCCCGCAGGGAGGAGGGGGGGGGGGAGGATTTGAGGAGAGACTGGAGGTCCTGCTGGATTTCTGGAATGGGGTCACTGTGGCACAGTTTGTAGGTGGATGAATCTGAAGTTGGTGGAGTCCTTGATTGATACATTGATTGATTGACTGATGACTGATTGATTAATTGAGAGGGTTTATGAGACCAAATGGTGAGGGCACAGTCCCACAATTCTGAATTTACTCACAGAAGAAAGAGAGTCCGCTAAAAGTGGACGGATCCAATCAGGTAGTCAAATTATAAAATAATTAAGTTAAAACACACACAATAAAAGGCATAAAAGCTGAGACTGAACCTAAAAACTTGAAAAAAGGGGCTGTCCTTCCATGGGGGAGTAGTTGTGGGATCCCAGACCGAGAAGACATGAAGAGAGATTGTAACCAAAATCACCCTTCCTCTGCTCCAGGAGTAAAACAAAATCTTATATCTCAGAATAAAAACCACTTCCACAGAGGAAATCGAGGATAAGTTCAACCATCCATCAATTGTCTGCTGATATTAAAATTAAGGAATTGGGAAGACTATACTTAGCACTAAAGGCTAAAAGCAGGGGACATTCCACCAATACGAGGGATACTGCCAGCCTGGCTCCACAAACACACTATGGGGTTGATTTGTTACACAGGAGGAAACAATGGGAAAGTCTGGTATGACCAATGCATAGACGGCATAAAACAGTGGACTCCTTGTGAGAGGAGCAGAAGGAAGAACACCTAACTGCAGTAAACTCCTTGATTGTGCAGAGTTTATTATTATGAGCCGTAGTGCACCAGATGTCATTCCACTCCCTTGGACAAAGAGAGATTTGACATAGATCTGCATATCCACAGCCAGAATCATGAAAGGGAATAGGGATTAAGTATCTGTTGCTGTAGCCAGGTGGTCAGCCTGTTCATTCCCTGGGATGCCCACATGACTGGGACCCAGAGAAAGACAAATGAGCAGCCAGCAAGGCCAAGGGCAGAGAGAAGGTCACAGATAGCAGAGACCATTGATTGATAGCCTGGAGGCTGCTCACTGAGTCTGAAAAATTAAAACAGTGTGGAGGGAGGCCTGAAAAACAAAATGGAGGGCTCTATGAATGGCTAGAAGCTCTGCTGTGAACACACTACATGATTCCAGCAATAAATGGTGTTCTAAGCCAGTAGGAGACATGAAAGCATATCCCACATTATCAATTGTCCAGGAACCAGCAAGGTAGAAGATGGTAGCACCCTGGAACTCAGCAAGGATGGCACATAGAAAACGCTACAAATCATAGGGACGATGGAGACTTTAGGACCTGGAAAAGGTCGGTCCTAATCCATGATATAGACACCATCCAAGGTGGTGTATGCAAGGAAATACACGGGATGCATTCCTGTGAGTGGAAATGGATATCCCAATGAGAGGATGTGAGACGCATGCCCACCAATGGGCGATTGTGAGAGGGAGACATCCCTCGTTTGTGAAGAGGACAGGGTACATGGAATGGCCCGGGAATTGGCAAATGGCGACTGCATAAGATACCAGGAGTTGGTTCCGTCATATTTGTAGAGGGGGAATCTCCACTTCTGTGAGGAGACTGTCAATGGGACTAGTGGGAAAGGCACCAATAGCCAGATGCACCCCACAACAGTGAACAGGGTCAAGTAGTTGCAAAGTGGAACGAGCTGCTGAGCCATAAACCTGACTACCATACTCTAGTCTGACCAAGACCAGAGTATGGTAAAGATGGAGAAGAGTGGTACGGTCTGCATCCGAAGATGTGTGGGCCCGGAAGGGGAGAGCATTAAGCTTCCGCTGTGCATGTAGTCTTCAAGTGGCAAATATGGGCAGCCCTGTTAACTTTTTATCAAGAATAAGGCCCAAGAAATGGGACTGTGCTACAACATCGAGGAGCAGGTCACCTAAATAAAGTTCTAGATCGGGGTGTACTGTGAGCCGACGACAAAAATGTATAAACTGCATTTTAGAGGGAGAAAACTGGAAGCCATGGGAGATGGCCCATGCAGAGGCCCATCGGATGGCACCTTGGAGCCGGCACTCAACAGATGCTACTGAGTGGGAGCTGCACCAGATGCAAAATCTTCAATGTACAACACCGGGCTAACCACAGGCCCAACAGAGGTGACAAGCCCGCTGATGGCTATGAGGAAGAGTGTGACACTTAGCACAGAACCCTGTGGGATACTGTTCTCCTGAATCCGAGACGCACTGAGTGAAGTGCCAAATTGAACCCGGAAGAGCCGGTGCGATAAAAACCCTTGGATAAAAATTGGAAGGGGGGCACAGACATCCCAGTCATGGTGGGTAACTAAAATTTGATAACACCAAGCCATGTTAAATGCCGAATGCAGGTCAAAGAAGACCATGAAAAGGTGCCGGTGGTGAGTAAAAGCCTGTTGGATGGCTATTTCCAATCTGAGTAAATGGTCAGTTGGAGGTCATCCTGCCCGAAGTCACAATGATATGGGGACAAAAGGCCCCACGATTGGAGTACCCAACATAAACTGAAGCTAACCATTCTCTTGAGCAGTTTACGAAGCACATTCGTCAGGCTAATCAGGTGGTGGCTGTCGAGAGATGTTGGGTTCTTCCAAGGCTTAAAGATGGGAGTAACTACACTGTCTTGCCATTGTGACAGGAAAGCAACTGTGAACCAAATGCGGTTCAAGACCTTGAGGAGATGTTGCCTCTGGGGAATGTCTAAGTGTTGGATCATCTGGTTGTTGATGGAATCTGGGTGTGGGGCCATGTCTTGTAAGAACCTGCAAGAATTCCCATTCAACGAAGGGTTCATTATAGTGCTCAGCGGGGTGCGGCCGGAAACAGAGGAGTGTCTGTCCAATTTGGCGTTTCTGCCAGAGAAAGGTAGGAAGAGGATGCTGATACTACTGCATAGTGTGTTGCTAGGTGTTCTGCAAGGACCAATGGATCAATGGACAGAGAGCCTTGGAGGTTAAGATCCTGGACAGTTGACTTTCACTGGTGGCCCAGAAGGCTACAGAGCTTTGACCAAACCTGTGATTAAAAGGCAAATGTTCCCACGGAAAAAAACATAGTGCTCCCAGCATTCCTTTTTACTCTGCATAATAAGGTAACGAGCCTTAGCATGGAGACGCTTAAAGGCAAGGAGGCTGGTCTGTTAAGGGCATCTCTTAAATCGTTACAGTGCCCGTCACTGGGCTTGGACAGCAACTGCTACATACTTGGTCCACTACGGTACTGGTCGATGACGAGAGACACCTGTGGATAGGGGGGCAGCAGTGCCAACAGGATGAAGAAAGTGGCAGAGATGCCTTGCACGATGACATCAATGAAATTCGAGAGGGAGGTGTCGAAGTGCACAGCAGATGTATATAAAGGCCAACTGGCCTGCAGAATGCACAATGTGGGGGCCTGTCTGCCTGATGGCAGCAGGGGAATGATAGAATCACCAGAAAGTGGTCACTGTCACAAAAGTCATCATGGGATGACCAAGGTAAGGAAGCAACAAGAGCAGGGGAGGAGATCGTGAGATCAATAGCAGTAAAGGTGCCATGAGCAGCACTGAAATGAGTAAGGGAAACATCATTGAGGAGAGACAAATCGAGGTATGAAATAAGTTGGTCAATCAGGAGACCCCTACCCATTGAAGTGGCACTCCTCCACAGTGGGAGAAGGGCATTGAAGTCCAAAAGGAGGAGAAATGGGAGTGGGAGTCGCTGGATTAAGGTAAATAGTTTAACGTGAGGAACCTGCCTACCTGGAGGGAGGTAGACATTGCAAATGGTGATTGCCAGAGTTGTTTGCACTCTAACTGCTATTGCTTCCAAGATGGTACATAGTTGGATCCAGTCCCTAATGACATCAGAGCGAACTAAAGTGCACACCCCGCCAGTTGCTACCTCGGGGCCAGCATGGTTCTGACGGAATGCCCAATAACCACAAATGCTGGAGAGTGGTCATCGCAGAAGAGCATTTCTTGAAGAGCAAGACAGAACACAGAATAGGAGGAGACAAGATGTTGTATTTCTGGTAGTTGATGATAGTATCCGTCGCAATTCCACAGGATGATCGTCTGGCAAGAGTCCACATTAGACATAAAGAAGCCGAGAAAAAGTCATGTCACTCAGTCAGTAGTAGTCACCAACAAGGATGGGGTGACATCCACAAATAAGATGTCAGACTCAGGTTGTGATGGGGAAGATGGCACCTCCAGGGACACCGGGGAGGGGCAGGCATTGCCTTAGAACTTATGTTTCTTCTTCTTATCTTTCAGAGGTAGAAGGGGACAGAGCATGGAGGGAGTACAGGCATCTGCAAGATCCAGAACCGAAAGAGAACAGACAATCTTGGGACGCACAGATTGGGTCTCTCGTGGCCGAGAGGTGGTAGGAGGCTGCTTGCTTGAGAGAGGAGCCCAAATGCCAGCCCGTGACGAAGAAGGGGAGCACTTCTTCGGCTGGGGAGGGGGAGTGGCTCCCAGATGAGAGGTTGTGGAAACTGCAGGGGAGGGGATGGGCAGAGGGGTACAGGGCTAGGGTAAGGAAGAGGTACAAGGGGGCAAAAGTTGACAATAGTGACTCTGGATGGAGTCTCTCATATTTTTGGCGAGCCTCAGCATAAGACAGGCGAGCCAGGAACTTGTATTCTTGTAAGCTGGACAATCCGGCGAGCGAGGGGAGTGTCCGTCCTGACAACTGACACACACAGGCGGCAGAACACAAGGGCTTCCCTCATGGAGTGGGTGTCCACAGTCACAACACAGAGGGCCCACCATACAGCAGGAAGACATATGCCCAAAATGCAAACACCGAAAGCACCACATGGGTGGTGGGACATGCGGCTTACGTCACATATGTAGCACGTAACCTTGACCTCCTCTGGGAGGGTATCCCCCTCGAAAGCTAGACCGAAGGTGCCGGTATTCGGGGGGCGGGGGGGGGGGGGGGGGGGGCACTGTCTTTGCGACCCTTCTGTACATGTTGAAACTGTGTCGTTCCAGGTTAACTCCGGTTTGTCATCAGTTTGCAGGATGAGGCCCCTATGAAAAATCGCTCCCTGAATGATATTCAGAGACTGGTGAGGAAACAGACACCAGGAAATTGCCAAGATTATCACAGGCATGAAGAACTGCAGACTGGGTGGCAGAAGCAACTTTGATCAACAGGGGGGTCCTACTGCATCTTACTCAGAGACTCCACTTCACCAAACTTTTCCTTGATATTCTCCACAAAAAACAATGGCTTTTTGGCAGTGGCTTTGTCCCTATCAGTCGTAGTACAGACAAGGTAGCAGGGAAAGTGTTTCATCCCAAGATGGTCAGCCTGGTCCTCCTTCCAAGGTGTAGCCAGGGAAGGGAAGGCTGCTGGGTCATACGAAACAGCATTCAAGGATCCTACACCATTTGAAGAGACGGCCATTTGAGAACGGCCAGATCATTGTAGCTTGATATGCTTCATGTGCCAAGCATCTTCCCAGATACCACCCAATCCGATCTGGGGCTCTCCCCATGGGTGCCATCCAGCCACAGCAAGGGACGTCTGGCACGGCAGCTGTTTCCGGGAGTTCCAGTGCTCCAAGAAGACAAGCAACCACTCCTTAGCATACATGGGAGGGAACAGTTCAGATATCAGTAGTGTGATCCCTGTGTTGCCAGGGGACTCAGCCAGATGGGTACATAACAGCCCCACCACTTGGACTGGCTCCTCATGCTGGTGATCTGGCAGCGTGGAAGGGGGTTACAGTGGGGAATGGAGAGGAAAAGGAAGGGGGGAGAGGAATCCACACCGTAGATGCTAGGGAGGGAGTGCTTCCCCAAATGGCTCAAACTAAAAACAGAAAGTTTAGAAGTGGAGATCAAACCTCAAGCAGAGATCTAAACACCAAAAAGGATGAAAGAACAGACAGAAGGAAAATAACTGCAAGCAATACAGGGAACCAGGTGGATAGCCAGGTTGATATAAATCAGAACACCGAGAGAGGGGAAGGATGAAGCAACAGGGAAGGAGGGAGGGCAGGGTGAAGGAAATGCAGCCAGGGAAGGAAAAATTGTCTGCAATAGCTCGGGGACCCATGTGCAACGCATTCGATTCACAAAAGAACCGTGAGCCCCCTGGCAAAGGGGGTGGGGGTGCAGTCCTCCTGCCACATAATCTTTTTGTGGTTCAAGACAACAGTGGTGGAGCCTCTGTCAGCAGGTAGGATAGTAAGTTTGGGATCAGTTTTTAGATGATGGATTGCAGTTTTTTTTTCTGTGGATCTAATGTTATTTTGCATGTTGAGGGATTTGGGGAATGACGGTGATGCAAGGTTCTAGGTTAAGAAATTCTGGAAAGTTGACAGGGGTGTGATTTGGGGGCAGTGGGGGTAGGTCACGGCTGGATAGAGAACTGAACTGAGACAGGCAGGCTTCAACATTGATCTTTGGTTGAATCTGACTGGTAGGGTTGGTGGCGAAAAAGTGTTTCCACTGTATGGACCTGGGGAAGGAGAGAAAATCTTTAAGAAGTCCTGCATGTTGAATTTGGTAATGGGACAAAAGGTGAGGCCCTTGGAAACGACTGATATTTCTACAGGGATGAGGCGTTTGGAGGAAATGTTTGTGACTGTGTTCCAGGTCTGCTTAGGTTCTGGATTCTTTGTGGTGTTGGGTTGGAGTATTGGAGGGTGAGTTAAAGGTAATAGGTCTGCCAGACAGTGTTTGTCAGTTGTGAGGGGATGTGGGGGAGGTTTGGAGGTGGTTGTAGAAACAGTGGAATGTGGCAGTCCAAGGCGGGAGTAGGAAGTGAGCAGAGTGGAGAGTTTTGTAAGGTGGCTTCAGTCGCCAGAGACCGTGGTCGTGTGCATGTGTGTTCATTTGCATGAGTGTGTGTTTCGTCTGCTTTGAAAAGGGCATTGTTGGCTGAAAGCTTATTCCGTTGTGTGACAGTCTTTTTGTTGTGCCACCTGCGACTCAGCATCTTAGCTGTATGGTGAGTAGCAACTATCATTTTCACAATATTGTCAAATTCCATCCTGGATTTTCCACTGCCTGATTTTGCCTGACAGCTTTTCTTCCATCCTAAACCAGTGCCGTTTTCCTCTGTTAGTATTTTCTAATGAACTAGTATAACCAATGTTTGTCCTTCTTTCTCTTCGTTCCTGTGTTTCTCTTGTCTGCACATACAACCTACAAGCCACACTGTAACAACCGTCTCAGCCGTGGACAACAGATGGCTACAAGACCAAGCAGATTGATGATGCAGCATCTTATATCCCACATTACTTCCGCTGATATCATTAATCCTTTACCTTGAAATTGATCTCCCTCCCTGTGTCACTCTTCCATATTTTCAAACACCTTTCCTGTGCCACACGATCCCCTATCACATCCTACCAACCCCACCCCAACCTGTCCCCTTCACCTCTGTATTCCAGTTTGCACCTACTAATTTCACCTTTAATCCAGTCACATATGCTGTCCCCTTCTTCACAGTTATCCACCCACAGACCTGCAACACACAGTAACTTTTTTTAATTATATTTTTTCTTTAATCTCTTTGTGACTTCACACCTTTTTCTATTGATGTACTCTGTCAGATTTGTTCTTGCTTGCTCTCTTTCCATCCTTTTCGTGATTTTTCTCACACATTTGGGTGTTTTTTGAGAATTTTTTCAGACGTAATTTTACAGTTATTTAGATATTTTTTCACGTTTTTTCCATCACCATGGATCCTTGCTCCTTCTATCTGCATCAATACAGAAACATTTCTTTATCCGTAGCCAGAACACAGTCCCACATACTGTTCCTGCGTTGTTGCTTGGTTCATGGAATCCCCCCCCCCCCTCAAAATGGCCTTACCATAAAATTACCCATCTCCTTCCTTCCACAATGACCTCCATCTGTTCAGATTCCATAAAAACTTAGCCCTCACCAACACAGTCCTGCAAAACCACATCAATCAAGCCCAAACCACCTTGCAATACTTTCTCTCCACCCGCAACATTATTGTGCTATGAAATCCCAATGACTTTGATCTAATTACACACATTGAAACTCTTGCCCTCCAGGAACTAGAGCAGCATGCACAACATCACCTCAAAGAAACTCTCCATCCTGCTCACTTCCTCCTCCCACCTTGGACTACCACTGTCTACCGCCTCTACAATAACCTCCAAACCTCCCCCACATAGCTGACAAACACTGTCTCGCAGACGTACTACATTTATTCCACCCTCCAACACTCCCACCACCAATCAGAATCAAGAACCCAAACAGACCAAAAACACAGTCATCAACATTTCCTCCAAAAGCCTTATCCCTGTAGAAATATCAGTCCTTTCCAAAGGCCTCACCTTTTGCCCCACTCCCAAATTCAATCATACAGGACTTATTAAAGACCTTTTCTACTTCTCACAGTCCCTACAGTGGAAACACTTTTTCGCCATCAGCCCTACCAATCACATTCAAGACCAATTCTGAACCCTGCCTGACTAATTTCAGTCCTCCATTCAACCATGACCCATCCCCACTGCCTCCAAAGCACCCCCTGTTAAATTTCCAGAATTTCTAACCTTGAACATTGCTTCACCATCATTCCCCAAATTCTTCAACAAGCAAACTAACCTTAGATCGGCAGGAAGAACTGCAATTCACCACCTAAAAACTGATACCAACCTCATAATCCTACATGCTGACAAAGGCTCCACCACTGTTGTCTTGATCCACAAGGATTATCTGGCAGAAGGACTTCACCAGCTGTCAAATTCATTCGCCAAAAAGTGCACCACAGTGATCCCGTTCCAGAAATTCAGCAGGATCTGCAGTCTCTCCTCAAATCCTTAGGCCCATCCAATAATCTCTTCCAGGAGTCCATCTTGCTCCTCACCCCTACCACTACCCTGCACTTCTACCTTCAACAGGCTTCCTAAAGTCCACAAACCCAACCACCCAGGACAACCTACTGTGCCCGGCTACTGTGCCCCCACTGAGAGACACTCTGCTCTTGTATACCAACACCTTCAGCCTATTACCCGCAACCTATCCTCCACCGACTCCCCTCAGTACCTGCTCCTTTGTCATACGGTGCCCAGCTCGTCACTAATGATGCCATCTCCCTTTACACAAACGTCCCTAATGCCCTGGCCTTACCGCTATTGAACAATACCTTTCCCAACACCCAACAGATTCCAAACAAACAACCTCTTTCCTAGTCGCCATTATCAACTATATCCTCACCCATAATTACTTCTCCTTTGAAGGTGTAACCTACAAACAATTCTGGAGTACAGGTATGGGCACCCGCATGGCACTATCCTATGCCAATCTATTCATGGGTCATCTAGAGGAAACCTTCCTAAACACCCAGAATCCTAAACCCACCTGGTTCAGATTAACTAGTGACATCTTTGTTATCTGGATTGAGGGTGAGGTCACCCTATCCACATTTCTCCAGAACCTCAACACCTTCTCCCCCATTCGCTTCACCTGGTCCCACACAACCCAACAAGCCACCTTCCTCAATGTTGACCTCCACAGCAAACATGGCTACGTCAGTACCTCTGTCCATATCAAACCTACCAACCACCAACAATATGTCCACATTGACAGCTGCTACCCATTCCATAACAAGAAGTTCCTGCCATACAGCCTAGACACCTGTGGCCGTCACATCTGCAGTGACAAGCGGCCCCTCTCAAAACTCACTGTAACACTGTAATTACCTCCCCCTCACAACCTTGTACAAAAACAGATCTTCCACGCTTTATCTTTCCAGTAACAACCACCTCCCAAAGTACCACAGCCTGGTCACAGAGGAGTATTACCTTCATGACTCAGGCCACACAGAACTGGATGTACTGAAATATAAGTGGCGTTCAAAAAGAAATGGGCCAGAGGCGTAATAACAGGAACCAGTACCTGTATGTTACAAGTATTGACCCTAGCTGTTGAGACACTTGCCCCAATGTGACACAAGACGGTGAATGGCTGTTTCATAAAATTCCCAGGGCTGCGATGTTAAACATTTCCACAGGTATAGCTGGACGTCATTGTCCGTGGTGAATCTTTTGTCCCTCAGAGCCATTTTAATGGGACCATGGCGTAATCACAAAGAGAAAGGTACGGGCTGTATGGAGAGTGGCTGAGAACCTCCCATTTAAATTTCTGCAGGAGTGTTGTGGATGTGTTGGCTGTATAAAGCTTTGCATTGTCGTGGAGCAGAATGACCCCACAGGTGAGATTGCCTGGTCATTTCGATTTGATTGCTTGGCAAAGGGTGGTCAAGGTTTGCAAGTAACACTGGTCCCATGCTGCAGGAAGTGAATCAGAAAGGGGTCATCTCGGTCAAAGAAGATCATCAGAGTAACCTTTCCTACAATCGTGTGGATGGCCTTGGATCTTTTTTGGTAGTTTTGATCCTGGATGTTTCCACTGGAGACTTTGTTTTGATTCTAGTTGGAAGTGATGACACTATGACTCATCTCCAGCCACCATTCATGCCAGGAATCCATTCCCTTCCCGAGCATAGTGCTGCAGATGAGCAAGACAGTGGGCCATTCAACATGCTTTCTGGTGTGGTTGAAGACTGTGGGGCACCCACTGGGCACACACTTCGCGCATGGACAGTTATTCCTTCATGATGGTGTGAACACCTCCGATGCTCAATCCGACCACGGCAGTTATGGCTTTCAATGTCATTCGGTGGTCCTAGGTAATGAGTGCATCCACCAGCAGGATGATGTCATCGGTAATGCAGTGTGGTGCTCCAGCTAACGACACCCGTCCTTCCCTGAAGCACTTGTGCCATGACTTGACCCTTGCAAGGGACATGCAGTGTTCACCGTACACTTGCGACATTCGACATTCCTTTTGCTGTCAGGAAACGAACAACACCTCTTTGCTCTTCTGTTGACGTCTCCATGTCACTGCAATGCGACTGGCAGTGTTGGATGATTTATGCATGCTGCTGCTAGCTCTGTATAGTCACGTGGTGTCCACGCGTGCCGTCTAGCAATGGGCTGTGAACTTCCACACTCTTGTCGGAACCACACCTCATTACACATGCCACGATATTACCCTCCTGTCACCGGTTTGCGCATTCCAGACTCCGGCTCTTTATTTTTGAACGCCCCTTATATATTCTCTGCCAGGGTTTCAACTACCTCCTATTGTGCACTGAAATGAGAAATGTCCTACTCACTATCCTTCCTACCACCCTCTGAATCTATACATTATCCTCATCCATCCCAACTAAACCCCTGCTCCTAATCCCTTGCCTCATGGTTCATATCCCTGTAATTAACCTAGATGCAAGATGTGTCCCATACATTGTCCCACCGCCATATACTTCAGTCTGGTCACATACATTACCTATCCCATCAAAGGCAGCACTACCTGTAAAACCAGTCATGTGATCTACAAGCTAAGCTGCAATCAATGTGCTGCATTCTCCATGGGCATGACAACCAACAAGCTGTCTGTCTGCATGAGTGGCCACCGAGAAACTATAGTCAAAAAACAACTGGGCCACCCTGTTGCTAAGCATGCTGCCCAACAGGACTTTCTTGATTTCAATGACTGATTCACAGTCTTTGCCATCTGGATCCTTCCCACCAACGCCAGCTTTTCCGAACTGCGCATGTAGGAACTCTCCCTGAAGTATATCCTATGTTCCTGGAACCCTCTTGGCTTCAACCTTTGTTAGCCATTGTCCTTACCCATCTAGATTCTTCCCTGTTCCTGTTTCAATGCTACACAGCCCTCTATTCCACCAACGCATGCAGTCTTTTAAATTGTCTCCTTTTCTGCCCCCCCCCCCCCTCCACTCCCCCCGACCCTCTCTCCCTGCCCTCCGTCTAACCTCCCAACTGCACCTAGCTGCCCTATCCTCTCTACACCTCGCCCTGTGTGCTACTGCAGTAGCACTTTACCATCTCCCGCACTTCCCTGCTATCCCTCACCCTCTCTGCTCCAGCCCCTGCCTTACCCTCACCCAGTTGCCTCTCCCATCACGCTCTGCTATTTGTAGACTGGCTTCAGCTGCCAGAGATTGTGGTCGTGTTTGTGTGAATTGCGTCTGTGTGTGTGTGTGTGTGTGTGTGTGTTGTTGGGGGGAGGGGGTTTGACAAAGGCCTTATTGACCAAAACCTTACTGTGTGACAGTTATTTCGTTGTGACTATCTTCGACTCAGCATCTCCGTTATATGACGAATAGCAACTATTCTCTTCATAATGTTGCAAAATTATAACTTTTCCCTTTAGCTGAAATATATGTGTGCTCAAAGTAACATTGAATAAGTTTGTTAGAACATGGGTACAAGATGTAATTCAACTTATTAATTTTACGGCATTATTTTAAAAGTGCGACTGCTCACTGTATGCCAGAGTTGGAAGGCAAGAGCCATTTCAGTTCGATTCCCCATTACATCAAATTGCTTTCACCAGCTAACCTGAGCATGGTTTTTATGCAGTTTTTCCACATTCGTCTAGGTGAATGCTGAGTGAGGTACCCATTTAAGCCTCATCTACATGACACAAAAACACTTACAACATGAAAAACTTATCTACTTATGAACGTTATTACATAGATACATTTAAACACATATAAGACTACCTTTAGTGGTACCCTTGCCTAGCGTCGTAAAGATTATTGTGTTTCGACTGTTATTAGAACTGCAAGGTTTGGAATTTATAAATGTATTTTATTCATTTGTACCACTTCATGGGAACAAAAAATATTGCATGTGATTCTGACGTACCAAAAGCCTGATGAAAATAAAGAAGCCTTAAATATTACATAAACATACATACTTACGAATGACAGTCATATACAGGGCTATTACAAATGATTGAAGCGATTTCATAAATTCACTGTAGCTCCATTCACTGACATATGGTCACGACACACTACAGATACGTAGAAAAACTCATAAAGTTTTGTTCGACTGAAGCCACACTTCAGGTTTCTGCCGCCAGAGCGCTCGAGAGCGCAGTGAGACAAAATGGCGACAGGAGCCGAGAAAGCGTATGTCGTGCTTGAAATGCACTCACATCAGTCATTCATAACAGTGCAACGACACTTCAGGATGAAGTTCAAAAAAGATCTACCAACTGCTAACTCCATTCGGCGATGGTATGCGCAGTTTAAAGCTTCTGGATGCCTCTGTAAGGGGAAATCAACGGGTCAGCCTGCAGTGAGCGAAGAAACGGTTGAACGCGTGCGGGCAAGTTTCACGCGTAGCCCACGGAAGTCGGCGAATAAAGCAAGCAGGGAGCTAAACGTACCACAGGATGGTGCTCCACCGCACTTCCATCATGATGTTCGGCATTTCTTAAACAGGAGATTGGAAAACCGATGGATCGGTCGTGGTGGAGATCATGATCAGCAATTCATGTCATGGCCTCCACGCTCTCCCGACTTAACCCCATGCAATTTCTTTCTGTGGGGTTATGTGAAAGATTCAGTGTTTAAACCACCTCTACCAAGAAACGTGCCAGAACTGCGAGCTCGCATCAACGATGCTTTCGAACTCATTGACGGGGACATGCTGCGCCGAGTGTGGGAGGAACTTCATTATCGGCTTGATGACTGCCGAATCACTAAAGGGGCACATATCGAACATTTGTGAATGCCTAAAAAAACTTTTTGAGTTTTTGTATGTGTGTGCAAAGCAGTGTGAAAATATCTCAAATAATAAAGTTATTGTAGAGCTGTGAAATCGCTTCAATCATTTGTAATAAACCTGTATATAAATGGAAGAAATCTTACAAATAAGTAAGATGTGATCCTGAAGATAAATTCATGCAATATACTATATCTGCAAAGACAATTCATACTATTAAACAATATCGATCAAAGAAATTCAAAGGATTTTAATGAATTACGGCAAATACTTTATGCGAAAAAATATTTCTTACAAGTGGCAGTATATGATTAAAATGCAACTGATCAAAAAAAATGTACCATATGCGGTTTATGTCCATGTCATCTCAGCATTTACTGAAAAAGAGAGATGAGTGGGAAGACAGAAAGAGAGCTTCAATAAATTTAAATTAAAAATAAATAATCACATAAAAAACCTTTTAACATACCACATTTTTAAAATGGATAAAATATATTAAATAATTTTTCCTGCTCTCATACAGATTCCTAATGCCGTGCAGATAGTCCTAAAAATTTGTGCTCTTGAATTTTTAATAGGTATAACAATACTTGTAAAATTTAAAATGAAAGACACATGCAATAGGTAATCAATGCATGAATAGTTCATCTAAGTCACTAACAGTTTTACTGCAGTTCAAATGACATGAACTGTTCAGCGATTTTTCTGAATGACAGTTATTCTCCATACTCCTTACTATTATCTATTCCATGCATCTCACGTTTTCTGCTTTAGTTTTACAATTGTTGCCATAGCTATTAAAAACCCACAAGCACAAATTTTCAACACTATTTTTACAGCATTAGCAATTTGTATGGGGTGGGAGAGATTATTTAATACTTTTTAGTCCAATATAAAAATGTGTTATATTCCGATTTTTAGTCTAGTGTGGGTGAAATTTATCAACTAACTTCAAAAATTTTTATGAGGTTAGAACAGACATATCTGGTAATTTTCAATTTATTTCAGTTTCTTTTTAACCGATTAAACCAAAATATTACTTCCTGCAACATATGTCTCATTAGAGAGAATTGAGCTCACACAGAAGCTTAGCAGCAATCATTCTTAACAGTGAAACATTTGTGACTGGAACAGGAAAACAAGGAAATGGCAGTGGTACACCAAATACTCTCTGCCACACATAAGAAAATAGAGTGAGTTAATATCATTTTGTCCTCCAGTTCTGAGGTAAATTTCAAAGTTTCAATTCTTTAGCTTACCGAGAAGTTTATTCATAATCAGTTGCAAAATTTGTACTGCACAGACAGACAGACCAAAATATAAATTACCTTCCACCACACACTACACTTGAAAGCTAGCCAGTATTGCAGTGTAATCCAGATCTGAGTTGTGTTGAAAATTTCAAGTGTCTAGCTTATTGGGAAGTAGTTTAAAACCAACTGCAAAATTTGTACCAAACAAACAGACAAGAAGCCGATGATAAAAACATGTTAAAAAGTGATTGTTCATTTATATATACATAAATTTACAGTGCAGCAATGGATATTAAACTTTTAAAACAAACCAAAATTGGTATTTAATGTCACAAGTATGAAAGTTCGTATTTAAGTAAGTAAATGCATACTTTTGGAAATACTTTATTTTTTTCATTTATATCTCCTTGAAATAAGATTCTTTATTTGCTTGAAAAAGATTTGTCAATCCTAGTCTTGGTTCATGTATAACCCAAAAGGCTGAAAAAGTGTGTAAATAAAATCACTCAAATAAGGAGACTGACTGAAAACATATAGCCACATCCAACAGACTCGTATCAATCAGTTGTCCTGCGTCGAATGAAACCACTCAAACCTGGTGAGTGAGTGAAAACATTCATATACCTGACATGGCCGCATAGACTATTTTCATTTGGTTGTTTCATTTGACTCATTAAACTAAATGAATGAAAAGACAAGCAACTGACCAATCAATTGTCGGTTGTCCCATCACCAATGTGTCATTCTGGTATGGGTCACCATAAACAACTTGATGCTGGTTGCAGCCCAGTTGCACTTGATGTGTTGCTATTTAACATTCGTTTTGTATTCAGTGGTGTATTCTGCTGCACTCAACAGAATTGCATAAGCACCTGCCACTTTTGCTGCATGCTCTCACCCCCCCCCCCCCCCCAAATGCTTTTACAAATTTCAAGAGTGACGTGTTTTCTTCTGGGAATCTTGAAATGTGACCCACCCTGACTACTATTCTCCCCATGACACAGACAACAGCTTCCTGCTTTCAGCTCTCTTCAAGGTAGCAAATAATGCAGAACAAAAAAATGCCATAAAACAATGGAGAAATGGTTAAAGATGTTATACCTAGGATTAAAACACAAATAAAATGCCAAAGAAGCTAAAATAACAGCATAGGGAAATGTGACTGGCTGACAATATACTATAACCAAGGGTGAGCCAGTCTGTAAAATACCTTGAAGGCACTGAAACAAAGTGAAACAAGAAATGCGAGAAAAGAGAGAAAATAGCACCATAGGGAAATATGACTCACTGACCACTTACAAAAAACAAGGGTGAGCCAGTCACCCTGTGTTAATACGTTATGGAACATCTTCCTAAAATTTCTGGAAACAAATGTGACACATCACAAAATCTTAAAACTTTAGTCACATTTGTTTGAGTGTCACATAAACCAGATGGCAGATTTGTTGGTAAATCTGCCACCACCTTCTGGACTAAAAATAAAATGGTCTAGTAATATTTGGTGTCCTGTGATCTGTACGCCACAAGCACCACACACTGGAGGGCCCTGTGGCTGGGGAAAAAGATATGCATTGTAGGGCTGTGGCCTATGCAAAAACAAGTAAGGAAGACATCATCCCACCTGCTTCACTCAATGAAGGTACGCCACAGCTGCATTGTGGACTATACTAGATGCAGCTTATTTTCTGTCAGTTCCATGCAGCTGGCCGGAGTGGCCAAGCGGTTCTAGGCACTACAGTCTGGAACTGCGCGACCGCTACGGTCGCAGGTTCGAATCCTGCTTCGGGGATGGATGTGTGTGATGTCCTAAGGTTAGTTAGGTTTAAGTAGTTCAAAGTTCTAGAGGACTGATGACCTCACAAGTTAAGTCCCATAGTGCTCAGAGCCACTTGAGCCAAGTTCCATGCACTCTTTTTCCCACAGATGCATGACTCTGTACAACAGTGAGATGACAGCTTGTAGGGGGAAATGCAGACTGAGCTAAGTGAGGATCACAACTTGCCTCCTTGATTGCTACATCTGCCCTTTTGTTCTCCGCAATACCCATGTGCCCTAGCATCCAGCAGAAAGACACCCCCTTTCCTAGCCTTTGTTAACTGGAGAAGGGTACCGTGGATAACCTGGACTACTTTATTGGCTGAATGCAAGCATTGCAGAGACTGAAGGACACCCAGGGAGTCAGAACAGACAAGGAATTTGGCACACACACACACACACACACACACACACACACACACACACACACACACACACACACAACATGTATTTTGCTCCAACATCCTCAAGATCGTGGATAATTCGACAGCGAAGCAGTGAAATCTGGTGGCAACCAAAGGGCATGGTTGAGGGGGGGGATGGTACAGAGCAACCAGTGGAATCCCTGTGCTCTGTGTATGGACACATCCACGAATACAGCTACACGGCTGTAGGAAATTATCATTCTAAAAGCATAAGCAGGAGAATAATCTCCCAAGTACTGCACTAAAACTAAAATTATTCTGGGCTCCTGCAACAGTTAATACCTCATATTTGAGCAAGAACATGCTCCACAGCACACATTTTGTGTGGACCCCAAACAGCCTTGTTACTCATGGACAACTGTTAAAGGGAAAGACCATAGCCGGATGAGCAATACCATTTGCCAACCTACAGGCACCTGGGTCTTAAATGTAGTGCTTTCCAGTTGCCTTTGAACCGATTAACCAAATGTTCTAATTTGAAACTTGCTGACACTCTTTGCTGAAACGAGACACAAACTCGGAAATTTTCCGTTTAACAAAGAAATACTCAACCAGTAGAGCACTTCCCTGTAACAAGCAAAGGTACTGGACTCAAGTCTTGGTCCGGCAAACATTTTTAATCTATCACAAAACTTTAAAAAAATTGTGTTGTGATTACACTTGCTCTAAAACTTTATTCATACTCCTTTTACAGAACTACATTTTCCAGCCCCATCACAGGTAAACCTGCCACACACAAGTGAGAGCTACAAATGAGGTGACATGTTTCATATACAAAATTACATGAAACAAGTGCAGCACATTCTGCAATACAATAATTTCAACATTTGATATTGCTTCTCCACATGGGTGACTGATTCCGCAGTATGTTTTCATCTACGTTTTTAAGATCCACTAGCTGACATGTTTTTCTTCTGTCCTCTTCAATCTCCCATCTTTTTCTCATTTACACATTTGTTTTTCCACGCTTTGACCTATTTACCCTTCCTCCCATATCAGTCGCTTTGTGTAGCTTCATTTCAACCAATTGTTTGTTTCTTTTATCACCATCACTGCATTTCTTAGTCTGATCTACTCTCGCAGTCTGTATGTCAGATATAAATACCTCACAGAATACACACTATTCCATTTCAAAGGTCTTGGGCAAGATTTAACACCTGAGACCGTAAAAACAAAGCATGATCTCTCTGGACATCGAAGGAAATTATTCTCAAGTACTGATAAAATGAAGCTGAAGCAAGTAATAATATGCCAAGTTTGTATAATGTGTTACTGTGCCCAAAACGAACCTTACACGCTGCAAAAGACACTTATTTCAATTCAGACCATTAACACCCCAGAGAGTCCATAAGTACTTTCCTCATCACCAAACAGACGTTGATAAGGCGATAAATTCGTTACTAAAACGTGAAACTTCAGAAAGAGATTCAGCCACCATCCTCCTTTGACGCAGATCAGTGTCGCCGCAAACAAGATATCAGCGACGTCCATTATCACATTTTAACTCAGTAATATATGTAAGGCCTGTTTAACCTCGAGATAAATGTGAACTCGCTGGCTGATAAAAATTGCAGAAAGTATAAAGGTTGGCGTTTGTAAATACAGTTCCGAAAGGTATCACATAACAGTGGTAATACATACCTTTGTTATCCATAAACACATAATTGTCGAACTGCTCATGGAAGGTAAGCAGATCTGCCATGTTTACGAAATTTATGTACACCCTCGAAAATGCATTGCTGCCCAGACTCATGTCTGCAGGAACAAAGTAAATGAAATCATGCTCTGGTAGAGGCGAAACAAGGTCAACAAACACGTCGAGCGTCATCGTTGGTGGAAGCCTCCGAACAACAACCTGTAAGAGTGTCATATAGACATGGGTTCTTCAACTTAACAGCAGTGATGGTTCCAGTAAATAGCACAAACTACTACAATTTAAGTAACTCAGTCTTGCCTTCGTCGGCGGACGAACACGATCTTTCTTCTCTTTCTGTTTATCAAAATCAGATGACTCGTTCTTTGTGTTCTCTCCATTCTTTGATACAGTTTTGTTGATAATGACAGGCTTTTCCTGGAAAACCACACGTTTACTCTTATTCGTTTCTTCATTAACTGCATCCTTCGATTTGGTTTTCAACACAGATGGTAATGGATTTGGTTTAGAATCCTCCGTATCCTTCGCCTCACCAACTTTCTCTGAAGACATTTGTAACGAATCTCATTTACTAAACGTAAGCAACAACCTCTTAACCTAATCTCGTTTCATGACACTCTCAATCATAACAAATACACGACAAGCAACACAAAACTAAGATGTACATATCAGTCCAAAGATGCTACTGATTATAAGGCAACGAAATCGATACACAGTATTCACATCTAATAGCGCAAATCTTAAAATGTTTACAGTAATTTATAAAATTCTTACACTGTACTGTACATAGCTCCAGAAAAAAAAACACTTAGATGTTCTTTGCTAGTTAAACAGATCAGAGTTCCCAACTTTTCGCCTTGCGGAGAAGAAAATATAGGTGAAATGCCGTAAAATGCCAATGGCATACTTCACTAACGCGAGCGAACACTTCAGCAAGGAATATCACGAACGGCATTTAATGCATTGGGTAACAATAATCTGCAAGGGTATGATAAGAAGCAGATGTGTTCCCAGTATACAGATTGGTTCCAACGAACTATTATTTATTTGTTTATTTTTGATCCAACATCAATGAATGAAGTATCATACTCAAAAAAATTTTGACTGGTTAAGAAGCGTTGCGGACATCGATTTCATATCTTACCAAAAGCATAAGATATGTGATTAAACTGCAAACACATTATGAATTACAATCGAGATACATACATATCAAATGAGGCGATAAAAGGCTGCAAATGCCCGTTTTGTTTTTCCTCAATCATTCCGAGAATTATGAAGAAATACAACTTGTTTATCCCTTGCTACGAAAGAGAATCGAAGAAAATATACACAAAAAACTTAATGACAATTTGTACATCCATAGTAAGAGCCATGCTTCAAATCTGCAAACATAACTTTGATTCGGTTTTTCTAAAAAAGAAAGTGTTTTGCAGAACAGACAGGTTCAAGGACTGGTTTAAATCATGTATTAAAGTACTCGTATGTTTTAAAATGAAATAGGAACCTTTTCTGCTCACAAAAACTAACAGCAGTCTAGAATTTCTTAGTTATTTGAAAAAAAATAAAGTTTCTCTTGAAACACGTCATAAAAGAGGCAAAAATAAACGAAAATGACAAATATTATGTAATCATCAAAATGAAATTAAGTCTACGCGGAAATCTACACAGGGCTCACAAAAATAATGTATTTGGTTATCACAGCCTGGAAAAAATGTTACTAATCCTAGGACTGTTGTAAACAATTTCAGTTCTAATCATAAAGCAGTTGCTGATAAATTGTAGAAGGAAAAAGTTTGGAAATCCACCTAATACAACACTGAAAGAATTTTCATGTACTGAAATAAGTAATCTATTCCTGTTTCTCGACCCAGTAGGCCAAACTGAACTCCTAAATACCATTAATGTACAGAAGAGTAAATAATCAACTGTTATTACTGATGTTCCAGATTAAATCATAAAAATATCAAGGCACATACCCCTACTTTATTTGACATCTTCAGTCCATTTTTATCAAATGGCATCTTACTGAAGCAACCAAAAACATCAGAAGTAACACCTCTAAATAAGAAAGTGACCAGCATTGTATGTGTAACTGCAGACATGTGTCACTACTGCTAGGGCACTAAAATTATTGAAAAAGTCTTCCTTTCACAAATGATTACATTGATCAACAAACTAATATTATTTCTGGGTGTCGAACTGAAATGGGCACTTTCAATATGATAAACTATGTCTTAAATGCAGTAGGGGATAGCAGAAAATTTCAGCATTATTCTTAGATCGAACAAAATCTTTTGGTGTGATTGATCATTCTGTGCCCCTGAGATTGCTTGAATTATATGGTGTAAGAGGTGTGCCAAATGAGTAGACTAAATCATATTTGTAAAATCGCTCTCCGGTAACTGAAGCAGAGTATATGGATAGAATGAACTCCAGGTAAATTTTTCAGAACCATATGGACTAAGTCGTGGTGTTCCACAGTGTTCAATTCAGATCCATTCCTATTTCTAATATACACTAATTATTTACCATTACATGTTAGGGATTCAGAACCAGTACTGTTTGCAGATGACATCAGTCTATTGATTGAAGGAAATAATGAAGTAGAGCTTCCTGCAGTTTTAAAAGATATTATGAAAGAATTGTCTGAATGATTCAGCAGAAATAGGTTAATAGTAATTCCCCAGAAAACATACTCATGCAATTCCACAGAGAACAAAATAAAAATGCAGTACAACCAAAAATATGTGTGCATAATCACTGTTACTGAAACTAAATTTCTTGTGGTTTTTATATAAGAAAATCTTACATGGAGCTCTCATATCACACTCCTAAACTCAAAACAACCAAAAATGAGCTATGAAGTAATAATTATTTGCAAAAGCACTAATACAGAAACAGCAAGAGCCACAAACATTGTTGAAGAGCATTCATTACTGAAGTACTGTATCATTTTTCTGGGCGAATGTACACCAGACCAAAATAGTTTTCACAATACAAAAGGCACTTATAAGAATAATAACACAAACAAGCAACAGAAAACCACGTAAATCTTTCTTTAAAGATCTAAATATCTTACCTTCTCTGTTGTTATATATTGGAAGTAGTTATGCATGCCAAATAAAGTGTGCAGAGAAAAGAAAACTGTCCATGATTACAGCACTGTCAGACAGTGACATACATGTTACTCATTGCAACACCACATTACGCCAAAAAGATGTATATAAAGCAGGAACATACAGGGTGTTTCAAAAATGACCGGTATATTTGAAACGGCAATAAAAACTAAACGAGCAGCGATAGAAATACACCGTTTGTTGCAATTTGCTTGGGACAACAGTACATTTTCAGGCAGACAAACTTTCGAAATTACAGTAGTTACAATTTTCAACAACAGATGGCGCTGCGGTCTGGGAAACTCTTATAGTACGATATTTTCCACATATCCACCATGCGTAGCAATAATATGGCGTAGTCTCTGAATGAAATTACCCGAAACCTTTGACAACGTGTCTGGCGGAATGGCTTCACATGCAGATGAGATGTACTGCTTCAGCTGTTCAATTGTTTCTGGATTCTGGCGGTACACCTGGTCTTTCAAGTGTCCTCACAGAAAGAAGTCACAGGGGTTCATGTCTGGCGAATAGGGAGGCCAATCCATGCCGCCTCCTGTATGTTTCGGATAGCCCAAAGCAATCACACGATCATCGAAATATTCATTCAGGAAATTAAAGACGTCGGCCGTGCGATGTGGCCAGGCACCATCTTGCATAAACCACGAGGTGTTCGCAGTGTCGTCTAAGGCAGTTTGTACCGCCACAAATTCACGAAGAATGTCCAGATAGCGTGATGCAGTAATCGTTTCGGATCTGAAAAATGGGCCAATGATTCCTTTGGAAGAAATGGCGGCCCAGACCAGTACTTTTTGAGGATGTAGGGACGATGGGACTGCAACATGGTGCTTTTCGGTTCCCCATATGCGCCAGTTCTGTTTATTGACGAAGCCGTCCAGGTAAAAATAAGCTTCGTCAGTAAACCAAATGCTGCCCACATGCATATCGCCGTCATCAATCCTGTGCACTATATCGTTAGCGAATGTCTCTCGTGCAACAATGGTAGCGGCGCTGAGGGGTTGCCGCGTTTGAATTTTGTATGGATAGAGGTGTAAACTCTGGCGCATGAGACGATACGTGGAGGTTGGCGTCATTTGGACCGCAGCTGCAACACGGCGAACGGAAACCCGAGGCCGCTGTTGGATCACCTGCTGCACTAGCTGCGCGTTGCCCTCTGTGGTTGCCGTACGCGGTCGCCCTACCTTTCCAGCACGTTCATCCGTCGCGTTCCCAGTCCGTTGAAATTTTTCAAACAGATCCTTTATTGTATCGCTTTTCGGTCCTTTGGTTACATTAAACCTCCGTTGAAAACTTCGTCTTGTTGCAACAACACTGTGTTCTAGGCAGTGGAATTCCAACACCAGAAAAATCCTCTGTTCTAAGCAATAAACCATGTTGTCTGCAGCACACTTGCACGTTGTGAACAGCACACGCTTACAGCAGAAAGACGACATACAGAATGGCGCACGCACAGACTGTGTTGTCTTCTATATCTTTCACATCACTTGCAGCGCCATCTGTTGTTGAAAATTGTAACTACTGTAATTTCGAAAGTTTGTCCGCCTAAAAATGTACTGTTGTCCCAAGCATATTGCAACAAACGGTGTATTTCTATCGCTGCTCGTTTAGTTTTTATTGCCGTTTCAAATATACCGGTCATTTTTGAAACACCCTGTAACTACGCAATAGATTACCAAGACAATAAAATCTCTTTCTGAATTGCAATACTTTAAAATGTCTATGACATCTGATCCAATCCAAAACTGCTTTTATTCAGTTCCACAGTATATTATGGATGAAAGCATGTAATTCTTGCTTTTAGTTGCAGAAACGATGTAAATCTGCATGAATGGTCAAATGTGTAATTGTACAGTATATGGATTCAATTTGTTATAAAAATTTAAGTGACATATTTTTGATGGTTGTAAAGCCAACAGCTAAAAAAAATTTTCTGTCCAATATCTCATGCACAATGTATGTACTGAAAAAGAAACAAATATATAGACAGGTGAATAAATAAATAAAGTTCCATAATCAGATCCTGGATAGCGCTCTATCAAATAATTTTAGGAAGTTTATATCATGTCAATGAACTGATCAAGTCCTTGCATGGAATCTCTCACAGAGAAATATAGTGTCGAAACTGGAGACAACGACAGAGACCTGAAATATTAAACTTATTATTTAATTATAAAAAATGAATGATATTGAATTAAGCACTCCACAAGTTGGTTTTGTAACACTGTTCCAGATTTAATTTCAAGAAGAGAAATAACACAACAGAAGCAAATTAACAAAGTGTCAGAATTATAGTAGTACCAGAAACAACAACAATTATAATCGGTATCTTATGGCTACAGTGTAAAAGAAATGATTCTTGTTTTCATCAGTTTTATTTCCCTGTTTGTAAGCTAGTGCAACAGTTTGGATGCCAAATCTTGGGATTAAATTTTGTCCATTACCACAGAAATTGTTTTAGAAAATGTATGGTGTATTGCGGATCTCTGAGGCAGAGAAAAACCATCAATCTGAAGTCTTGTATTTGGGAACTAGCAGCCAGCTCCCTAACACTCTCACCAGTACTGTCAGTAATAATTAAGCTTATAGGAACTAATGGCTGATCATAAGAATTCAAGAGATTTTGAGATATAAATTAAATACTTTGGAAAGTAAAACAATAGAAAACTACATTTAATAAAACACTTTTAATATATACAGTTTGTCAAAAGATGATGATGAAAAAGGTGCAGCAGACAGGTGTGGTTGTGTAGCACATTGAGTGGAATTGTTATACTAATCCTAGGAAGCAAACACGAACTGTTAGGGAACATGAGAAGCCAGCAATGACGGGTACTGGGTAGGAAAATTCCTGACAATCAGTGGAGCTATGTTGGTTTCAGTAAGCTAGAGAAGAGCAACCATCATAGGGAATATATGTATAAGTGTACAAAGCCACCAACAGAGGATGGTGGAGGCAGCACTTGAAAGTTTTCTTCAAATAATATTCTCTGGTGAAGTAGCTATGACTAGGTGTCATGTATTTTAGGAGCAACAGATGTATAAGGACTTGTAATTAATCTTTTACCACGAAAATTTATATTTCCAAACAGAATATAGATACAACATATTTGGTTGCCATTGAGGAGCTCAACAGTGAAACATGTATACATTGTCTGTAGGACTTCCACCGCTGTAGGCAGCAAACTAATTAATTATCAAATTAACAAAGACAGATGCACCTTGAATAACAAAGCAACACACATAGTTTGTGATATACATAAGTTATAAGATACTTAAGATGAAATAATATGTGGCTGCTTATGTATATTAATGGCAAATAAACCACATTTCATCTTTAATATGGGAATTAAGTGAGATTCTCATTGAAACAGCAGATTACAAGATGTGAAAAAATTACAAATGATGCACAAAGTTGTGTAGGGCATAGATTAGCCAAAATTTTTATGTAATCAGGTTTAACAGATTTCCTAATTTGTTTAGAACATTTATCATTCGGTTTTTCAAGGAACTGTAGAATGAAAACCAACTTTAGGGTAGCATTTTAGGAGTGTCACAGGGTTGTTATTTCGTACAAAATATGTAAAAGATTTAAAGAGTAATGTTGAAATCTCTATGAGGGTGTTCACAGACGATCCTGTTTCCTATACAAAGAGTGTACCATGCAGGTAAACCTGCAGATGGTCGACATTTGGTGCAAAGACTAGTAGTTGAGCCAGAACGTCAATAAATGTAACGTATTATGCATAAACAGGCGAAGACTTCCGCTGCTGTCCAATTAAATTATTGACCGTAAATCACTGGGAACAGTGATGACCATGAAACCTCTGGGGCCTCCACCTGAAGCAGGCTGATATGGAATAACCACATAAAACTAGTTGTAGGTAAAATAGGTGTCTGCCTAACACACGTTGGAGGAATCTTAAGGTAATGAAAATCATTCACATACAAGTGTCCTACGATACACTTGTACTGATTGTCAGTTTGGGCCTCTTACCAGTTTGCACTATCAGAAGAGATGGCAGTGGCCCAACAAAGAGTCAAATTTTTCGTTACAGTTTCATTTAATAGTCGTTAGAGTGTTACAGATATGATCAACAGTCTCCAGTGACAGATGTTACAATCCAAGGAGAGTTGTTCAACTTATTACATGCTCTCTTGTGTCTTTTAAAATGGCCACAACGAGGAAATCATAGAAATTAGAATCCACACATAGGTTTGTAGACAGAATGTTCATTCCAAACATCATTTACATATGGAACAGGGACACAGGGATACAGTTAGTGATACAAAAAGTAGTCTCCACCACATGTCACAAAGCACTTACAGAGTACTGATGTGGATGCAGATACCATTACTACGTGGTATTTGGCTGTGCATGGCTTAGAGTAATGCAGTTTTTCTGCTACACACCTAAGTCTGAAGCATATCTAGCAGCATATTTAGCAGCAATGACAATGGTCTTTCCAGATGGTAATGCCACTATTTGCTGACTACTTGATGCAATGTGGGCTCCAGAACGATCTATACACACAAATGTTCCAATGTTGGCTGCAGTAACATCTCTTGTGGTCGATTTACCGCAAGTATTTTCAGAATTTCATTAAATATGAATACAGTTGTTGTAATAAGTGCTATGACAATTGTGCATAGGAGTTGACAGTGAAGGTGTGAGGAAAAATATTGAAAACATTTAATGTTAAATGAGAGATGACCAAAGGGAATGTTTATCTTTCTACATAAACAAATTAAAGAAAATTCAAACAACCCTTGTAGAACTATAAAAAGAAATATAACATGCTTTTGACTATGGCCATAGGCCAGATCTGAAAAAGAAATTGCCAATTAACAGTATAAAGAAAAAACTGTCAATAACATGAAAATATATTTTTATTTTTCATTAGAATTTTTCGCAGTTGGGATTTATCTGGAAAATGTACGACTGAACAGAATTTTTACACCTCAAAAGTGATTTGAGTTCATATGGTCTTCAGCGTGTGGTGAGTAGAACGGCAGGAAGACTTCTGCCTCCTGGAGCGATGAAACGCTAAAGCCAGCCACTTCATTTGTGTCTATGTGGTTTGTAGTATGCAGTGTGCAGTAAGGAATGGCAGTATCTACTTGGGCATGATGATGTGTATGGCTCTGAACTGGGCTCTGATTGGGTTATTTTTTCCCTTTTGTTTCACTTTGGCCATCAATGTAGTTGTGTATGACTCTTTGAATTTGCGTGCAATTTACTTGCTGTTGTTTATTATTATGTGTCACTTGTCAAGCCTTTGTCAGATTGTCTCTGTTTAGTTTTGTAGGTCATTTGCCTTAATAAAGTCTAGCATGCAAGCTTGAAAAGTGGGCACATTAAGTTAGAACTTTTTATGTATGTCGTGTGAGTCAACACAGAACAGGTTAAGTCAAAATTATTCGAATGGTAGGTTTTTTCATTGTTTCGGCAGCTGAAGGAGCAGCAGAAACCGTAGTGAAAAGTCAAACTGACTTTGCAAACAAGATCCACAACCGAATCTGATACTGACCCGACTACAATTTCACCAGGTAAACTGACTTGTCGTTCTTCCAGGATTTCGACTGTATGACAAAAAAATGAATGTGTAATACCACATTTGTCGACTGCACCAACTTCATACCACCTTGCAGGTAACCAATCCCAATTTTCTTTTTGTTATAGAGAGAACTGGAACTTGCTCTTTAAACTTTTCCATCAGATTACCCAATTAAATTGTTCTTAAATGACGTTAGTAGCTCCCTAACAAACCATTTCTGACGGAAGTCCCATGTCTTATTGGAACGTTTTCACTTTCACCAGCACCAGAAAGCAAGTTCAGGATTGTGCCTTGCTTGTGAATTTGGTTTGCATAGCTTTAGTAGATTTTATTTACGAAAATCCTAAAAGTAAACAAGCACATGGAATGGATACAGTCATCTGTGATGTATTAGCAACATTCACTCTGGACACTGGAGTCCACAGAGCAGCCTTGAAATTCGCTGATCAGTCATTATATAAGCTTGATCCGTCATAAGTCAGTGGTTGCATCAATGACTACAAGTGTAATAAGAAATGGAAGGAAAATATATTTGCTTAACAAGAGTGATAGGGCACAAATCGCAGAATATCTGAGTGACCACCATCAAACGTTCATTTCTGAGGAAGAGGATGTGGAACAAAAATGGAAAAAATTCAGAAACATCGTCCAGTACGTCTTAGATAAGTTCGTACCGACTAAGGTCCAAAGCGAGGGGAAAGATCCACCGTGGTATAACAATCATGTACGAAAGGTACTACGGAAACAAAGAAAGCTTCATCATAGGTTTAAGAGTAGTCGAATCATAGCTGATAAGGAAAAGCTGAACGAAGCGAAAAAGAGCGTAAAGAGAGCAATGAGAGAAGCATTCAACGAATTCGAACATAAAACATTGGCAAACAATCTAAACAAGAACCCTAAAAAGTTTTGGTCATATGTAAAATCGGTAAGCGGATCTAAATCCCCTATTCAGTCACTCGTTGACCACGATGGCACCGAAACAGAGGACGACCGAAGAAAGGCAGAAATACTGAATTCAGTGTTCCGAAACTGTTTCACTGTGGAAAATCGTAACACGGTCCCTGACTTCAGCCGTCGCACGGACGCCAAAATGGAAAATATTGAAATAAACGATATCGGAATTGAGAAACAACTGCTATCACTTAGTAGCGGAAAAGCATCCGGACCAGACGAGATACCCTTAAGATTCTACAGTGATTATGCTAAAGAACTTGCCCCCTTTCTATCAGCAATTTATCGTAGATCGCTGGAAGAACGTAAAGTACCTAGCGACTGGAAGAAAGCGCAGGTCGTTCCCATTTTCAAGAAGGGTCATAAATCAGATGCGAATAATTATAGGCCTATTTCGCTTACGTCAATCTGTTGTAGAATAATGGAACATGTTTTGTGTTCTCGTATTATGACGTTCTTAGATAATACAAATCTCCTTCATCATAACCAACATGGATTCCGCAAACAGAGATCATGTGAAACTCAGCTCGCCCTATGTGCCCAAGAAATTCACAGTGCCGTAGACACTGGCGAGCAGATTGATGCCGTATTCCTGGACTTCAGGAAGGCATTTGATACGGTTCCGCACTTACGTTTAGTGAAAAAAATACGAGCTTACGGAATATCGGACCAGGTTTGTGATTAGATTCAGGATTTCCTAGAAGAAAGAACACAACATGTCATTCTTAACGGTTCAAAATCTGCAGATGTAGAGGTAATTTCGGGAGTACCGCAGGGAAGCGTGATAGGACCTTTATTGTTTACAATATACATAAATGACTTAGTTGACAACATCGGTAGCTCCGTGAGGCTATTTGCAGATGACACGGTTGTCTACAAGAAAGTAGCAACATCAGAAGACTCGTACGTACTCCAGGAGGACCTGCAGAGGATTAATGCATGGTGCAACAGCTGGCAGCTTTCCCTAAACGTAGATAAATGTAATATAATGCGCATACATAGGGGCAGAAATCCATTCCAGTACGATTATGCCATAGGTGGTAAATCATTGGAAGCGGTAACGACCGTAAAATACTTAGGAGTTACTATCCAGAGCGATCTGAAGTGGAATGATCACATAAAACAAATAGTGGGAAAAGCAGGCGCCAGGTTGAGATTCATAGGAAGAATTCTAAGAAAATGTGACTCATCGACGAAAGAAGTAGCTTACAAAACGCTTGTTCGTCCGATTCTTGAGTATTGCTCATCAGTATGGGACCCTTACCAGGTTGGATTAATAGAAGAGATAGACATGATCCAGCGAAAAGCAGCGCGATTCGTCATGGGGACATTTAGTCAGCGCGAGAGCGTTACGGAGATGCTGAACAAACTCCAGTGGCGGACACTTCAAGAAAGGCGTTACGCAATACGGAGAGGTTTATTATCGAAATTACGAGAGAGCACATTCCGGGAAGAGATGGGCAATATATTACTACCGCCCATATATATCTCGCGTAATGATCACAACGAAAAGATCCGAGAAATTAGAGCAAATACGGAGACTTACAAGCAGTCGTTCTTCCCACGCACAATTCGTGAATGGAACAGGGAAGGAGGGATCAGATAGTGGTACAATAAGTACCCTCCGCCACACACCGTAAGGTGGCTCGCGGAGTATAGATGTAGATGTAGATGTAGATCCGTTCATGTGTGTCCCACTTGGTGGTGTCTACATCTCAATAGCTGATTCCTGGTGCTTTATCTTTCAATTTTAGCTCATTTCTCGGATTCTTTTGTGAACAGTTTTACTGTTAATAAGCACTGCATTGCTGCACCAGTCCTTTCAAAAACTTTATCATTCCGTTCAAAAACGCTTTCTTTCTATTTTTAAAAAATCACACTTGCTTCTATGGCTGAAACAGAATGAACCTTAGGTCTTAAACGTCTCACTGTATATATATATATATATATATATATATATATATATATATATATACTGATTCACGTAAAGTTTGAAAATCTCTGAGAAATACCCTGACACGAGGGGTTCATTGATCAGGGAAACATCTCTGGTATTCTGTCGCAGCTGCATGGGCACTGCCATTACAGTACACATATACAAACAACATGTATACGTGTTCTGCATGGGTGAACATATGCAGCATGGATGGATCAGTCGTCTGCTCCACTGTTATTCTGTCCTTCACAGAGCCTACACAACACTTCAGTAAGTAATATTCACACTCGTCTTCGTAATCATTCATGGATGTGTATAGTCTTCAACCTGTTCCAGTTTCATAACGATCGAAAACCAGTCACATGTTCTTAGGAATTTTTTGGTTTATTTTCACATGTAGAATCACTCACAAATTATGTGACATTACTCCTGAATCACCATATATATATATATATATATCAAAAAAGTTCACCTTGTTTCCGAGAGTTCCGGAACCTGTACAGAAAACTGGAATGGAGATCAACATAAACATCATTTCCGACCTTTTTATTGCTCATGAACACCACATATTGCTAGTTGTACCACCATACAGCGAGACCTTCAGAGGTGGTGTTCCAGATTGTTGTACACACCGGTTCCTCTAATACTCAGTAGCACATCCTCTTGCATTGAAGCATGCCTGTATTCGTTGTGGCATACTATCCACAAGTTCATCAAGGCACTGTTGGTCCAGATTGTCCTACTCCACAGTGGCGATTTGGCGTAGATCCTGAAACGTCCCCTTTGAACAATTATACACGACTGTCCTTAACCTGACACACAATATTTTTAGCGCAACGCAATCTGACTTTCAGAATTCTCTACAAAAGAATGGCCCTGACTAACATTAAACTATACCTTTCACAAATCACTTACCTCACAAAAATCTTCGCTGCTCAAGCTACTGCAATACAGCAAGCGCCACTACTGCCAGCTAAATAAAAGATTCAAACTACTAAAGGCACTAACTACTGATAGGGATAGTTAGCAAATGAAAGATATTAATAGAGAACAAACAATGTATTTACCTTAATATCATCACAAGTCATAATATATATATCAGTTCATGACAAATTGCAAACCTCCGCCATCTCTCTCCCCACATCCACCACTGCTGGCGGCTCACCTCCAACTGCGCAACGCTACGCGCTGTTCACAGCCAGCTGCCTAACACTACAATGGCGAGTATTACAACAATGCAAAGCAGACACAGACTGCCCACAGCACAGCCAGTGATTGTCATACAGAGGTGGCGTTACCAATAAAAAACCTAAACAGCCTACTTACATAGAGAAAACATAAACAGCCTACTTACATAGAGAAAACATAAACAGCCTACTTACATAGCCCCCATGCTCCCCACAAAAATTTTTACAAATGGTGTTGGGCACTGGCCAATACAGATTTGACAAAAATTTTTCACAATTACAGTAACAAAGATATAAAATGCACACACTTATTAATATTATGTTGGTCAAAAGATCAAAATTTCTCACAGTCCATAAAGACAGTCCACATTGTTCATCACAGTAAAAATGCAGAGTTTTTCTCAAAGTCCAAGCAGTAAAAGAAAATGCACATAGAAGTAGTGGATTTCCATGCAGTCTTGAAGAAGTAGTGTTGACCTTCCAACGGAAAGACAGTGCTGACTCTCGACATGCAGACAGGTAATGGGCCACAACAGAGCAAACCCACAGCAGAGTCATTCGAAGTTTGGAAGAATATTGGTAGGTAGGTCATCACAGAGCAGACCCACTGGAGTCCTGGTAGAGATTGTGGTATTGGTGGGCCACCAGAGGTGCAGACCCACTGCAGTCCTTGTAGAAATAATGGCGTTGGTAGGTCATCATAGATGCAGACCCACTGTAGTCCTTGTAGAGATAATGGTATTGGTGGGCCACCAGAGGTGCAGACCCACTGTAGTCCTGGTAGAGACGGCCAGCAGCCATCTGTTGCGACTGTGCAGGTGCACAATCACCATCGAAGATTCTTGCAGAGAATATAGCAAGTCCATAAACCACCACTTGTGCACTCAGAAAGTTTTTCTTTTAATTGTCCTTAGAACCAGCAATGCTGTTATCCAGTCCCTTGCTGAATTACCAACACACGTGCAAACACTATCAGTCCCTACTTCTCACATATTGTCCATATACTATGACCAACAGAAACGTGTGCAGTGAAATGGAACTTTCATTAAAGAACATAACAATACAGATAACATTTGTAGTAAAACAGGCGTTACAAAAGAATAGAAATAGACATATACGTCAGTGTTACAGGAATTATGACATGAGTACATACATAAAAGATCACAATAACTTTTGAAACATCAACTTCACACATTAGCATTAACACAAAATAGAGTAAATAATGTCTAAACATCTTTACAAAGTAAATAACATATTATTAATGCCAATTATATTCGAGGATAACAGTATTCCTCATCATAGTGAATGTAGCTTAATATTAAAAGAAGAAAAAATTCTATGAAACTACACAGAGACAGGAAGAAAACAAATACTCAAGGGTACACAAACACATAGTGGGATAATACAAAAGGAAAGGACAGGGTTCGTTTTCAGTGTAACATTTGGTACTGCAGTCCATCCCAAAACTTCATTCTATAGATCTTTCGTCTTATTTCAACCTTTGCTTCCACCAAAAAAATCTTATCCAAGCATGCTTTCTGTATTCTGTTCATATTTCTTTCAAAATAATTATTTCTGATTGTACAATACTCATTTGGGCCCAAATCCTTTTTATATAACTTCGCAATGCATTCTTTACCTATTCTCCATAGTCAGTTTCTCATATAGTCTACCCCCTCTTAAGCTAACTTAAATCTACTGAGCTCAGATGCTAAACTAAGGGACGAGGCAATGCAGCAGCACAAAACAATTAACACAAACATCAATGACAAAAATACAAATGCCAAAGCAATTGCAATATTACAACTCATATAGGGCACTGTGCAGCAAAAAAAAAAAAAATAAATCTGGCTTAGCAGAGTAACACAAATTAAAGTTCAGTAGCACTATGCCTGGCAAACAGCAGCTTATATCGAAACATGACATAGCTCAAGTAGAAAAAATAGTACACTAAAGATAACAATGCAGATAAGGCAAATGTATAATCACATCTTAATGTCTAAGTAATTAAAGTGGTGCACCACAAGAAGTTATTCTACCAAAAAGTTACCAATTACTTGAAAAGAAAATTATGAATGCAGTTACTAGTTCCTTCTTATTGTTCTTTCCTTTCCAAGTGCTCCTTTTTTAAAGAATGTGGATCATAAAATAATTATTTAATAGATCTGTTGACAGAAAGTGTTCACATTAGCAAATGCATTTTATTTTATAAAAGCAATGCTGCAACACAGCTGGAAAACAGATGTCAAATGAAATAATCAACTATGAAAAGCAAAGCATAAAAATATCATTCAGTAGTCATGTGACATTTCGTAAGTTAGTAGAAATTCTCTCAACTCTCATAGAAAGACGCTTGTCATAATCAGGTGTGCAGATGTAAAAATATTTCTTGTCATTTTATTAGGCATTTCAGTAAATATCGTAAATTAAGAGCTAGTGTAATCATATGTTTTCAAGTTCGACCGTGTCGTTTTTGCGATGCTTTCTCTAAAGGAATGACAATGGCCAGGATAATGGCCTTCCCTTTCCTTTTTTTTTCTTCCTGTGCTCTGAAAGGCACGCGCTAATGACTTTTTCTCCAGGCGTCTGACACAGCTGGGTGCCCGCGACGCATTACGTGCAGGTGGTCACTTAACTTTCGTACGGAAATATTTACGACAGCAATTTTCGCTAAAGTGACAGTCTCACATAAAAATACTTCACAGGTCAAGAATTAGCGTTGCAAATCTGTAGAAACAAAATCCTATGAATATAACAGTGTCCAAAAAATGTTCAGTGGCATTGTGATACATTCACACATGATTCACACATGTCATAACTCTTAAAGTACGTTTCTTGGTTTCCAACATCCTTTTCATAAATCAGAGTCCCTAAACACTACTCATTATTCCTTACCTCATTATACATATACATATTCGTCGACACTTCTCCAATATTTCATCGTGAGAAATACGTAGCATAATAAACATTCCTCAACAACATAATACACATCGTCGTCGTAATAATAACATCATAACACTTCAGTCAAATCTCAAAATCGTCGTAACTTCCTCCAATAATTTCTAAGCCTAAAATAATTCTCTGCTCATGTCAAAAGTGTCAGCTGCCTCAAACGTACTTTAAAAATCATGATCTCATACCAAATACATCATTCAAAGCTCTCATAGTATCACAATGATTCCGAAAAAATATGAACAGTTTACAAAGTACAGACAAAATACAGTTTCATAAGTGTGAAGTTATCCAACGGTGTAATTACGTAAACATGTGTCACTGACGTAGTAAAAAACATGTTTATCTCTCAGTTAAATGATCAGATAGCTGTGTAATTTGTGTGTTAGAGAAATATGGTACCGATGTGTAAAGTTGTATAAGCAAATACCATATTAGCTAGGGCTCCTTGTGCTTGCCAAACACATGGTACACAAAGTAAGCGTGTACCCCCCTGAGGATTAATGTAATTATACCCTCAGGTGTTACAGATTACAGCAATGAAATGAAATGTATCACTGAAAACTTTCTTTGTAATTCAAAAATCTTTAAAAATAAATGTTTTAAGTACAAAATTAATCACTGAAATGCGTGTCCTGTAGCGCTAAATGTGCATATTGTTGTAAGATAATCTCTGTGAAAGTGTCGTAGTTATTTTCCTCCAAAAGCTAAGTTCTGCAGAAGCCAATGTACTTACCTCATGATAAACAAAAGTGAAATGCTTTGCGTAGAGATATCTTAGTTATTACGCTTATTGTTGTGATGATGAAAGTACTGTGCTGTTACGTATTTTTGCAGAATCTGGAATTACAGTTAACTTGGAAAAGTCTGAATTCGGTAGGTCAAAGGTGAGGTTTTTGGGACATATTATTTCTTCTGAAGGCATTCAGCCGGATCCTGAAAAGTTAGAAGCAATCAGAGCCATTCCAGTTCCATCCACAAAAAGACAAGTCCGCAGTTTTCTAGGTCTCGTAAATTTTTACCGTCGTTTTCTGAATATGCAAATTCTAGTTACACCAAAACTTTGTTCTCTCACTGGAAAAAATACTATTTGGAACTGGGACGAACAAGCACAGTTGGAATGAAACGTCCCCTTTGAACAATTATACACGACTGTCCTTAACCTGACACACAATATTTTTAGCGCAACGCAATCTGACTTTCAGAATTCTCTACAAAAGAATGGCCCTGACTAACATTAAACTATACCTTTCACAAATCACTTACCTCACAAAAATCTTCGCTGCTCAAGCTACTGCAATACAGCAAGCGCCACTACTGCCAGCTAAATAAAAGATTCAAACTACTAAAGGCACTAACTACTGATAGGGATAGTTAGCAAATGAAAGATATTAATAGAGAACAAACAATGTATTTACCTTAATATCATCACAAGTCATAATATATATATCAGTTCATGACAAATTGCAAACCTCCGCCATCTCTCTCCCCACATCCACCACTGCTGGCGGCTCACCTCCAACTGCGCAACGCTACGCGCTGTTCACAGCCAGCTGCCTAACACTACAATGGCGAGTATTACAACAATGCAAAGCAGACACAGACTGCCCACAGCACAGCCAGTGATTGTCATACAGAGGTGGCGTTACCAATAAAAAACCTAAACAGCCTACTTACATAGAGAAAACATAAACAGCCTACTTACATAGAGAAAACATAAACAGCCTACTTACAATCCCTCAGAATAGTTGGTGGGTCACGTCGTCCATAAGCAGCCCTTTTCAATCTATCCCAGACGTGTTCGATAGCATTTATATCTGGAGAACATGCTGGCCACTCTAGTCGAGTTATGTCGTTATTCTGAAGGAAGTCATTCACAAGATGTCCACGATGGAGGCGAGAATTGTCGTCTGTGAGCAGCAGGAAACGTTGCTGCACTCGCTGGACAGGGTGTCTAAGGCGTTCAGCCTGACTGGTTTTGCCTTGAAACAGGTCTCCGACGATTGTCTGATTGAAGGCATATGCGACACTCATCGGTGAAGAGAACGTGATGCCAATCTTCAGTGGGGCATATGGCATGTTGTTGGGCCCATCTGTACCGCGATCCACGGTGTCGTGGTTGCAAAGATGGACCTCGCCATGGGCGTCGGGAGTGAAGTTGCGCATCGTGCAGCCTATTGCGCACAGTTTGAGTCGTAATACGACGTCCTGTGGCTGCACGAAAAGCATTGTTCAAAATGGTAGTATTGCTGTCACGGTTCCTCAGAGCCATAATCCATGGACGGTATTGACTGTCTAGGCATGGTTGAACTACAGACAACGCGAGCCGTGTACCTACTATCCTTGTGGAATGACTGAAGCTGGACCCCCTCCGTCTAGTAGGCGCTGCTCACGCATGACTGTTTACATCTTTGGGCTGGTTTATTTACGTCTCTGAACAGTCAAATGGACTGTGTCTGTGATATAATATTGAAAGTCAACGTCTGTCTTCAGAAGTTCTGGAAACAGAGGTGATGCAAAACTTTTTTTGATCTGTGTATATATATCACTCAGGGTGTCTTGAAAGGTACAGTATAAATTTCCTTTGCTACTGCCTCAAAACTAATTAAGATACACACGCCAGTTTCAAGATGAGAGTCTTAGGTGACATGTACAATATCCAGCCTGTATTCGAGCTCTATCGACGGTTAGTGTCACAAATCTGTATCAACTGTGGCTATGGCAGCAATGATTTGGTTCTTCAAATCACTGATGTGCCTTACAGGGGTTTGGTAGACTCTGCCTGTGCCATAACCTGACAGAAATAAGTACATCAATATAATGTCAGGCGACCTAGGACGAAAGGGAATTGGGTCACCTCTGCCAATCCACCGACCTGGAAACACATGGTCTGGTTTCAATGTGTACAACAGTTGTAGTCGGTATGGACACACCTGTAAACGTTTCTGAAGGAGCGAGTGCAGGGCCATGCTAGGGCTTTGCAGCTCCTGTGACACTCTTCTGAACAGAATTTTGCTGTGAATGTTGAAAAGCCAGCTATATCCGTCCTATATCGTCTTTACTTGTTTCAGGTTATCCAGTGTGATGTTTTACACTGACAGTTCCTGTCAGCACAAAATTCCTGTACACAGGTGTATCAACGTCTGTAAAGGTGGTTGCTTCCTATACCATAGTTGGAAGTTCCTTTTTAACCTGTGTGTCCAATCTCGTCTGAATAAACAATTCTACACACTGAACCTTTTCTTAAACCATTGTCTTTATGTTTCAGTTGGGACAACATAGAACACGTGCAAGCAAAACTCTGTGAGTTTGTCTGTCACATAAGACAAACATGGCGCAAATATCTTAATTAATTTGGGTGCTATAGCACACTGAAGCTGTAGGGTACATTTTATGTGTGTGTGTGTGTGTGTGTGTGTGTGTGTGTGTGTGTGTGTGTGTGTAAAGCCCATGCCTCGCATATTAGAAGTTATGAGTTTGTTTCATATCTGATGGGTACACTTATGTATCAGATAGAGGAGTGTTTTCTGGTTTATGTTTTCGCATGTTCATGTGTTGTCTGCTTACAGGTTAATGTGAGATTGATGAGTAATGCTATGAAAGCACTAAGTTCTATAAGGTTTAGACAGTTGTAGGAATTTTGTTAGACAAATAATCAGAAACATGTTTATATGTTGTCTTCCATTTTGGTCGAAGATTATTCTTTTTACTTATCTGTCTAGGACTGCCACAGAGGTATTGATGTGAGAAATGCCTTGTGATAGTCTTACTCATTCTCTAACAGATCAGAAATTGTTGCGATCATTAACAATCTTAGATGTAGTATATCATGATGTATTACTTAAAAGGGCTGATATGGACCACCTGATGGGAATAATTTAGTGCATAAAGGTACAAATTTAGTATAGTTACTGTGATTTCCATTTGCCAGTGGAACTTATTATTGGTTAATAATAGGGACTGTAAGGTGTAATACGTTTCTCAAAGTGATGAAGAGCACTGCTTGAAGCTAACAAGCTTACCATTAGATTAGAGAGTGTTAGCGTTGTATCAAGCCTTCAATGCAGACCAATAGTAAGTGGATAAAACCGCTCAAATTAGAACGTTTTTACAAAACGATTTGCATTTACCTATGCACCGACGAACGTCATGTCGGCACATGGCGAAAATGTGCTAATATCTGTAGAATTGTGAGTTTGTTTTGAACGCAGTCTAGTGACACAATACCGAACATTGTAGCACTAGCAAAGGAAAATGAAATTTTCACTCTCAAGGGCCATAGACAGTAGCTTAGTGTGGCGATCTTGAGTCTTAAGGCTTTTTAGTTAAACTGACACGGGAGCTGTGATGCAACAATCACATGTGGAACTGATAATGTATCAAGGCAATGTGGTGACAGGTAATCAAGGCTGTGACGTCACGCTGTGTATAAACAGTGACAGTGGATGATAGAACTTGAAGTAACTGGGGCAATAACCTATCATCACATTAGTTGTGGCTTAAGTGGCGTAAACCTCTGCATGTCAACACATAAGATAAGCTCAAAGTGGCGGCAAGATCCTTTGTGGACGCTCTGTACAGCTTATTAGACCTCTAATAGTGGAGAAATGCTTTGTAATTGATTTGTTGAGTTTTGAATAATGTGCCTCTCTCCTTAGGAAAGCATTTGATAAATGTTACGCATTTATATTTGCACCTAGACCACGCAAGACTCACATTTATTCCAGGTTGGGCTGCTAATGATGTATTTATATCTGTTACTATAGGTTATCTATCCTGAGCTGACTGCAATCTAATTAAAAAGAATTACAGCAGATGCGTTTCGTTTTTATTTATAAAGCATCTTCCGTGGCTATTGATGTTTCTTCGCATATTCTGCTGTTTCCATCCTTGCTAGCAGCGGTTGGTGTCGAAAGGCTTAGTTTCACATCTGCACTTGGCGGTTTTTGGCATTATGCAGTATGTCCTGTGTTGCGCTATTTACAACTCACTTTCTTAAACTGTTTCTCATTCTGCACTCATTTCTTCATACTCTACTTTATACAAACATCATCTAACTTGTTTCATCTATCTGAGAGCTGAGGATCAGTTGGAGATTATGAAAGAAAGAAGACTCGGATCACAGAAAAATGAGCCAGAAGTCAAGATCATATATTTGTGAGAAACCACCGATCTCAGAGACTGTAATATGTCAGAGCGGCCAAGAGGTGTGGTTTGGGAGAGAAGGGTGACTCACGCCGAAGCATGCAGAGAAACACCGGCAAATGTGTCACTGACTATATTGCATCGAAGGTACACAGTGGGGGATCCACTGGCCATAGTGCCGCCCAGCGTGCATGCATGAGCCAGCGCCAATGCCAATCTGTAGCATCGGCGTCTGGTGGCCCAGCCTTGCAGATGTAGCTCTCCTGCTGACACCACAGCGAAGTGGCCGCTGCGTGCATTAGCTGCACCAGTAGCGCAGAACACAGCTGACTGCTCCCTCAAGCTCGACTCGTGGACCCCATGTAGAACGCCAAAGGGAAACTACCGATCGCCATCCTTATAGTGAGCCTTAGCACCTCTGACCATCTGTCCAGGGCAGCTCGTTCAGTGACCACAGACAGCTCTGCAACCGAAAAACCGCGAGTTCGCGGCCCTGCCCCGCTCCTGCGGCCGGCAGCTTGCAGTCCGCCGGACGATCTCATCCAGAGAGCGGAGGCCAGCAGCCGTTCTCATGCTGGTGCAACTCCAAGGGCGACAAGCCCCGCCACACCTATGATACATCCGTGCAACAAGGGTTGAAAGTAGTTTCAGTGGGCCGGTTGGCCTCTGATGTCTATCACCAAAAGATCGTCGTGGTTGGCCTGCAACATAAACAATCGTCTTCTTTCTGGATCTAGATGCGGACAGAATGGCTACACATCTGCCTGGTTTGAGGATCTGGGCTCGCTTCTTTATACGTTTTTTCCCTACGCCTCTGACGTAGATATTCTGGAGGGGATAAGTGGAGTACTATTTAATAATCACAACGTCAGCTTCCCTCAGCCCACTTCGGTTCGTACACAGAGGTCACTAGGCGCTGTTGTAACTGCAGCTCATGTGTTTTTCACAGCATGTAGCTGCCCTGTGCTACCCTGATTACTTCATATTTGTATATACACTACTGGCAATTAAAATTGCTACAAAACGAAGATGACGTGCTACAGACACGAAATTTAACCGACAGGAAGAAGATGCTGTGATATGCAAATGATTAGCTTTTCAGAGCATTCACACACGGTTGGCGCCCGTGGCGTCACCTACAACGTGCTGACATGAGGAAAGTTTCCAACCGATTTCTCATACACAAACAGCAGTTGACCGGCGTTGCCTGGTGAAACGTTGTTGTGATGCCTCGTGTAAGGAGGAGAAATGCGTACCATCACGTTTCCGACTTTGGTAAAGGTCGGATTGTAGCCCGTCGCGATTGCGGTTTATCGTATCGCGACATTGCTGCTCGCGTTGGTCCAGATCCAATGACTGTTAGCAGAATATGGAATCGGTGGGTTCAGGAGGTTAATACGGAACGCCGTGCTGGATCCCAGCCGCCTCGTATCACTAGCAGTCGAGATGACAGGCATCTTATCCGCATGGCTGTAATGGATCGTGCAGCCACGTCTCGACCCCTGAGTCAACAGATGGGGACGTTTGCAAGGCAACAACCATCTGCACGAACAGTTCGACGACGTTTGCAGCAGCATGGACTATCAGCTCAGAGACCATGGCTGCGGTTACCCTTGACGCTGCATCACAGACAGGAACGCCTGCGATGGTGTACTCAATGACGAACCTGGGTGCACGAATGGCAAAACTTCATTTTTTCGGATGAATCCAGGTTCTGTTTACAGCATCATGATGGTCGCATCCGTGTTTGGTGACATCGCGGTGAACGCACATTGGAAGCGAGTATTCGTCATCGCCATACTGGCGTATCACCCGGCTTGATGGTATGGGGTGCCATTGGTTACACGTCTCGGTCACCTCTTGTTCGCATTAACGGCACTTTGCACAGTGGACGTTACATTTCAGATGTGTTACGACTCGTGGCTCTACCCTTCATTCGATCCCTGCGAAAACCTACATTTCAGCAGGATAATGCACGACCGCGTGTTGCAGGTCCTATACGGGGCCTTTCTGGATCCAGAAAATGTTTGACTGCTGGCCTGGCCAGTACATTCTCCAGATTTCTCACCAACTGAAAACGTCTGGTCAATGGTGGCCGAGTAACTGGCTCGTCACAATACGCGTCACTCCTTTTAATGAACTGTGGTATCGTGTTGAAGCTGCATGGGCAGCTGTACCTGTACACGCCATCCAAGCTCTGTTTGCCCAGGCGTATCAAGGCCGTTATTACGGCCAGAGGTGGTTGTTCTGGGTACTGATTTCTAAGCATCTATGCACCCAAATAGCGTGAAAATGTAATTACATGTCAGTTCTAGTATAATATATTTGTCCAATGAATACCAGTTTACCATCTGCATTTCTTCTTGGTGTAGCAATTTTAATGGCCAGTAGTGTAGTGCCAGTTTTTGCCTTCGTGTCTGTGAGTGGTGTTGTACACCTGCTTTGCAGAATCATTTGCAAAATACCGACATTGCCTGTGCCTGCCATCTGATGTGCTGATTGGACCCTACGTTCCAGCCACAGCTCCGCAAAATTTACAAAAATTTCCCAAATCCATGCCTGTTGTGGTGCAGCAACACATATACACAGGGCGTAAAAAAAAATATTCAGTATTTCAAGGGATGGTAGTATTACGCATGAAAACAAGGCAAAAAGTCTTCTGACTGTGGGTTCTACAAAGTATACATTCTGACATATGACATATGAGCACATGTTCATGGGAGGTGCTCTGGCGATGTCATCAATGGCAATGCATTACTTGTCCTGCTACATACAACTACCCAATAAATAACGTTAATTACAGTCCCTGGCATTGAATACTGCGAGGTAGGAAGGCATCACAAACATGCTGTTGCTGATATGAGCACCATAGATGCATTGGTGGTCCATTATCATACCAGGGTCAACAGTGTGCTGGGATATTGCCATGCATTATTGACATAAACATTAGTTGGCTCAGTGGTGTGCAGTGAGTTGTTCCGTTTACATTGAATGATTGTACTGTGGTCTTGTTACATCTGTCTACGTTCGTGTTCATTTCTCCTATCTCCAGGGGCATACTGTGGTGTTTGGCCTACTTACAGGCCAGGTTTAAAGTACATGTTATTGTGATGTTTTCTCTCTTGCAGATACTCTGACGCAAACTGGCAATGGAGGCCTTTTATTTCACAAGGGAAATGGCAGACATGATTTACTGCTATGGTTTAGCGCTGGTGTTGACCCTAAATAACGAAAATTGTGAGATCATCCACATGAGTGCTAAAAGGAACTCGTTAAACTTCGGTTACACGATAAATCAGTCTAATCTAAAAGCCATGAATTCAACTAAATACCTAGGTATTACAATTACGAACAACTTAAATTGGAAGGAACACATAGAAAATGTTGTGGGGAAGGCTAACCAAAGACTGCGTTTTATCGGCAGGACATTTAGAAAATGTGACAGACCTACTAACGAGACTGCCTACACTACTCTTGTCCGTCCTCTTTTAGAATACTGCTGCGCGGTGTGGGATCCTTACCAGATAGGACTGACGGAGTACATCGAAAAAATTCAAAGAAAGGCAGCACGTTTTGTATTATCGTGAAATATGGGAGAGAGTGTCACAAAATGATACAGGATTTGGGCTGGAAATCATTAAGAGAAAGGCGTTTTTCGTGGCGACGGAATCTTCTCACGAAATTCCAATCACCAACTTTCTCCTCCGAATGCGAAAGTATTTTGTTGACACCGACCTACATAGGGAGGAACGATCACCACAATAAAATAAGGGAAATCAGAGCTCGTACTGAAAGATATAGGTGTTCATTCTTTCGACGCGCAATACGAGATTGAAATAATAGAGAATTGTGAAGGTGGTTCGATGAACCCTATGCCAGGCACTTAAACGTGATTTGCAGAGTATCCATGTAGATGAAGGTGTAGATGAGAGCCTCTAAACTTTACACTGAACGATTTACGACACGCAGGGTAGTATCTGTTACACTCTTCATCTGATTGTTCCAGCGTCTTGAGGAAACGGATTCCATATCAGCCAACAAAGTAGACAGTGGAACGCCTTGTTCAGTTCACACACCTGATATGGAGGAACATATTCTAGATGATGTGGACAGCAATCCTGGAACCAGTATGCGGCGAACTGCAGCAGGTAATGGTGTTAGTCATTTTTTGATCTGGGCAGTACTTCATGAGCAATTTCTGCATCAGTACCACGTTCAGTGCGTCCAGCTCCTTAGAGCACAAGACGATCCTGTCAGAGTGCAGTTCTGCCAATGGTTCTTGCAGCACAGTGGTGCAGATCCACAATTTGCTCCGCGATTTTGTCTTCTGCTGAGGGAGGGCTTACATGAGATGGCATTGTAAATTTCCAAAATCAGCATGTGTGGTCCGATGAAAATCCCCATGCAGTTCAAGAAACAAGGCAGCAGAATCGATTCTCAGTCAATGTACGGGTAGGCGTTTTTGGCGACAGATTCCTAGGGTGCTACCACAGAGATTAACCGGTGATCATAATCGCCGCTTTCTGAAGAACGTGCTTCCTATCTTGCTGAAGGACGTGTAATGTCAGGACAGACTACGGATGTGAATCTTGCATGGTGACGCACCAGCACATTTTCTCTGCATTGTTCGTTGGTACCTGAGGAGAACACCTGAAAACTGGTGGATTGGCCTGGGAGGTCCCATACCGTGGCCTGTTCGTTCTCCGGGCCTAAAGCCACTAGACTTCTGGTTAAGGGGACAGATGAAGCAGCTGGTCTATGCCACTCCAATACACGATGTGTAGACACTATACAGCTTTATCTTCTGTGCATTTCAGCACATTCAGAACCAACCAGTGTATTTTCTCTAATGTTTGAGCGAATATTTGCAATTTTCTTTTTACAATATGTGGCTGGTATCAGCCCAAACAAATACTGCTCATGCCCACTCTTCTGTGACATCTGCTGCCAAAGGAAAACGATTTTTTTTTTGTTTTCTGTTACAAACCACATGATTATTAAAACGAAATAAAACGAACCCATTCGACAGAGCGATTACAAATTAGTCCAGTATGATTTTGGTTTACATATTAAAAAACTAGAAACCCGCCTCGATTGCGAGAAATGCACCTAGTGTTAACCTAGGTAGATAACTACACCTTCTTCAGAACAATAAATCCCACAAGTGCCTAAGAAGACCTTTGTCAATGATTAAGAGAACACCATAGCTATACATTTATAAACGAAAAAAAAGGGAAACACAAACAGTACATATGTAGAAAGTCTAAACCACTACTTAATTTAATGGTGTAACCTCCGCCTCACACCGGCCTATGTTGGATGGGCCATGACCCACCATAAACTGCAGCTGCAAATGGTCGCTCACTTATACGCCCGACCCGCTACCTATGCATATGCGCAAGACAAGGGAAGTTACTTGAATGCGCATGCACATACGAATACGTGAAAGTTTATACGTGGGACGTGGCTAAATAGCCCTTATATTCCCAACCGTGGATCAACGTATATCAAAAAATAGAATGGATAGAATAAGTGACGAGCTAAATAGGAGATGAAGCCTAAAAATAACCGCACACGGTTGCTTATTTAGCCTGGGGGGGGGGGGGGGGGGGGGAGGGGGGTGGCTGCGGGGATGTAATCTAAAGACGTCGTGGTAATAAAGATATAGGGATAAAACGTGAGGTGTTCAACGGGCTAAAATCACCTTCATCGTAAAAGGAAATGAGGAAAAAAGAAAAAAGATGAACAGCTTGACCAACCGCGCTCGCCAATCAGTGCACCCATGTGAAAATCCCCAGATCATCAGATTAAAGGTGCGAAACCTTCAAAAAAATTTCTGTTTCTTAATAGGAGTTGGTAGTTAAGGATATTGTCTTTATCATGTTGCAGATGCTTAAAGATCTGCATTTCTTCCAAAACATCCAGTTTTAAGCCCTTAACCTCGGCATGAAGTAACTCGATATTAACTGGAGGGCTCGGCGCATGAGCCGTTTGCACAAGGTGTTCCGCATAAGTAGAGCCCTTAGTACAGTCACCGCTTCTAGTAGGAATATGCTCTTTATACCTGAGACCCAGAGCTCGTCCCGTTTGCCCGATGTAAAATTTTGGACAATCCCCGCATGTAATTTTATATACTCCTGATTGGGAAAGTTTATCGCTCTTATTGTGCAAGGAGTGGATTAAATTCCTATGTAAACTATTATTAGTAGAATAGGCGACTCTGAAATTATGGGCCCTGAGTAAACGCCCCAATTTGTAACTTATATTGCCTATGTAAGGGATAGATATCGTTGCCACTTGTTTGTCATCTAACCCATCCCCTAGGGTGGAAGACGTAATATTATTTTTATTTATTTTCTTGTTATACATCTGTCTTACCAACTGAGGCCTATAGCCATTATTTATAGCAATATTCTCAAGTGTGACCAGTTCAGTTTCTACCGCATCTGGTGCAAGAGGGATAGCTGTAACTCTGTGAATATTAGAATGAAAAAAGCCATCTTATGGGCGTACGGATGGGCCGAGTCTGCAGGTATAATATTGTCGGAAAACGTATTTTTCCGAAAAATATCAAATTTAATGCGGTTGTCAACCACAGTTAAAGTGAGGTCCAAAAAATTTAATGACTTAGTATCGGATTCTCGCTCAATTGTAAAACTGATATTATGGTGAAGCTCGTTAAAAATCGAAAAAATATGGTCTACATCACTTTGAGAACCATCAATGATTAATAGAATGTCGTCAACATATCTTTTGTAAAATTTTATTCTCCTACGAATCTCTCTGTCACTGGCAAAAAAATCAGACTCTAAGTAGTTCATAAAAATTTCTGATAAGATCCCAGCTAGGGGGCTCCCCATAGCCAAACCTGCTGGTTGTAAGTAAAATCTCCCATTAAATGTAAAGTAGTTGTGTTTTAAAACGATCCGTAGCAGCATCATCAACTCATTGACCTCTTTATCCAAAAGTTTTTTAAGGTGACGCAAATTGCACTCTAGTTTTTGCGTGTGTGGTCGACCGGTACATCAGTATATAAACTTGTTACGTCAAACGATACTAATTTAGAATCTTCAGAACAAGATACCACGCGTAAACTGGTAGCTAAATGAATGGAATTTTTAACGGAATAGTTTTTACTAAAAACGAAATTTTCTTTAATCTTAGTATGCAATTATTTCGCCAGCTTATGATAGGCACTTCCCGTACTGTCAACGATAGTGCGAATTGAGTGATTTAACTTATGAACTTTAAACTGACTTCTCAATTTAGGGGGCTTGGGATTCATGTTTACCAGCCCCTTCTTTCGGAACTCTCCTATCAAATTTTTAGTATTTTGGATCCCAGCTCTAATTTCTTTTTGGAGAGTAATAGTGGGGTCTTTGTTAAGCATAACTATCCCGCTGTCATTGAAAAAAGCTTCGGTCTTGTGGATATAACTACGGAGTTTCCCTTGTCAGCTTTAGTGACAATAGCATCATTTTGTATTAGTTTGCGGTTATTACTCTTTAAAACCTTATTTGTGTTATCCTCTTTATGTGCACTGTGTGCGATCTTACTCGTAATTTTGTAGGCCTCATACGCCAATCGGGTTTGTTTCTGGGACCGATTTTCAAGTCAACTATTGTGTCTTCTAGAACTTTTGGATTTGCGGTGTTGGGCTCGAAATTAAATTTTAATCCTTTAGAGAGGAGATACTCCTCTTGGGACGAAAACCTAGGTTAACACTAGGTGCTTTTCTCGCAATCTAGGCGGATTTCTAGTTTTTTTATATATTAACCAACGATTGCTGACGCGCTGCGATGTTCAAGGTTCTAGATTTTGGTTTATCGGTATGTATTAACATGGGCAGTAAAACACGAAGAATAACCAGTACTCCAGCAGCAGCCAAGTTCCGCTGCTGCATGGCGGTAGCAGACGGTGCTTGGCGTGGCGACACATGAGGCGGGACAGGTTGAACAAGAAAGACGTTTCTGCTGTGGGTATTGACTGCATTAGAGACAGGTCGAGAGTAACCTACATAGCCACAGTAGTAGTGGAGGTGCATATGCCTACTACGAAAATATCTACTGAATTTTACGAAGGTTTAAGAGTAAATAAACATAGCACAGAGAAGACATAACACCTTTTATTTAGCTTAACTACCACACATGCTGAGTGGTAAGAGTATACATTTGGAGTGCAATTCCCTACCAACAAAACAGTCAATGAATTATGTAGTTGCTACCAAAGCAATTTTCTGCAGCTGTTTTGCATTTCATAATCAATATTGAGCTTATTTTGTTACTTTATTATTGATTCTTCATTGTGGACAGATGATCAATTAACAGTCATGTAACATAAAAAAGAAGCCTAAAGTCTACTCAGAGTAAAGTAGCCAACAGACGCTTAGAGTAAAATAAACTAAAAAAAGGGAATCAGAAAAAGAGAAAACCAAAATTAAGCACCGTTTCATTGTGTCGTTCCCTTACGTTAGGTGTTCAGACAAACCGCAGTTTTGTTCTCGACACTGTTCCAGCCTAGAATGGATGCTAGCATTAGCACACGCTACATCATATGACCTATCAAATGCAGAGAAGACCTTTCTGATGCGACTTTTCATCTCGTCTCACTTCTCACATTGCCTAGCGTACACAATGTCCTTTTTGACCACCAGAAATAAAAATCAAGGACAGACAGATCAGGCGACTTATCTTGCTATTCAGTATCTACAGCATAACTCTGTCTATGTTTTATTGGGAAAAAGACCCGAGCTGCTTGGCACACAGATGCAGTGCACTGGCTATGTGTACCATCCTGTTGCACCCACGTCGCTTGACTCGTGCTTAAATCATTATCGTCAAGCAGAGCAGGCAGTTCGTTCCGAAGGAGAATCGCGTCTATCCTTCCACTCAATCTACCTAAAAACTAATGGGAACCAACAACTCGCTTACCGATAAAAGCACCCCAGCAATTGACATGATCTGCCACACCCAACCAATGGATGTTCATGGAGCCCATTGGTGTTTGGCAGTACAATCTGTCATACGTGTGCTCCAATACGTTAACCCATCTGTGAGTAGAGTCTCTCTAAAAACTCAGTAGATTGGCTTAATTCCCAGTCCCATATTACTATCCTATCGGTCTTATCCTCTACTATAGCCTCTAGAGCATGTGTTGGCGGAATGGACGCATATCTGAGCCTTTCAAAATGCGATGCACCGTGCTGCGTGAGTTTTTTAAGTCCCTGGCGAACGTCCTTGTACTACTGTGTGGATCTGCGTGTACCTTATCAAACGCAATGGCATTGATTCGATTTTGCATAGGAGTGTTTCGCTGGCGTTTCGCCAGGCGCAAATCCCCTGTGTCTCGAGCTTGTTGTGTGAGGGCTGTTCAACAAAGAATAATTTTTTTTTTTGACAACATACCTTTACTCATCCTCATAATTTTGTTGGGCCTTCTCAAAGTAGTCTCCCATGTGCGATGCACTTGTACCAACGTTTCTGCCAGTCTTCAAATACATGCTGGACACCATTTTTTGAGAGGTCCTTCAAAAATGCCTCCGTAGCCTTCACCACATGATTGTTAATGCCTCCCACGAAAGTAAATAAATCAGAGCTGTGTTTCCTCTCTTCTGCTACGGTGGTGCTTGGTTCTGTGTTGTGAATTTCTTTGCTCCCAAGAGTTTCTTTTGTTTTCCATGTTTTTACTCTTTGAAGTTTTTGTTGTTGCTGTGAGTCATCTTTGAGGTATCAAAGGAAGACGACCACTATTCCTAAAAGTGTTGTGTTGTTGTTATAAAATTATATCCTAAGCTCATCCACAATAGGTCATGGGCCCAGGTTTGAACGCTTCAGGCTCTGAGAATTATAGTACTGGTTCGTGAGGCTATTTTTCCGTTTACTAGGATATTCGTGAGAATGCAAAATTTTTGGAACGGCACACACAGCGCTTCAGTTGAGTGATGATATTAGTCGTACAAAGATTCGCGAACTGTCAAGTGAAGATCAGTGGGAGACATGGAAACTTTGTTTATAGGAACATTCTCTTTATTCGATTATAGATGGTACACGTCAGTGTCCGTCATTAGCGGGAGGAGAAGAACCATCCGATGCATATCGGCGCTGGCAATGGGACAATGCTCGGGCAGATCGTATCGTTGGAACGGCGCTTGATGATTGACCTGTTATTCATGTAAAAAAGAAGACTAACGCAAAAGAAAATTGTGTGTGTGTGTGTGTGTTGGGGTTTATGGGCGCTCAACATCGAGGTCAGAAAATTGTAATACCCTTATGTCAGTATATGAACAATCTTCATTGCAACGACTGTATACGTTGTTCGATTGTTTCTTTGAAACGTCAAAAGATTACGTCAGTCTATAACAAAACACATGTCGCTACTTGCGAAAACCTTCCATGAGTTGTGCAGTGAACTGAACAAAATTAATTCAAATGCAACTTTGCCCCTTTCACTGCTCCACCATCGTATTTTCAAAACATTAGGACTGGAATATCAATTTTACAGGTCGACCTAGTATTGTGTTCCTGAACCTGAGCAGACGACACAGCTTCTAATTGAGAATTTGCTTTCGATTGAGAATTCGCTAGCTACACAGGCAGCTGGTGTTTTCTACGCAAAATCGAATGAGCAACATCAAAAACAGAAAAAAACTGCAACAGGCGGGAGTAAGTCAAAGAAGAAAGAAAGTCGGACGTGTCTGTATTGCAAGAAAGCTGGAAATATTATCGCGAACTGCCGAAAGCACATGGCCGCAGAAGAAGCAAAAGCGACAGCTAACAACAATAATAATTCGAGTTCCAGTTTAAAGGTGACCAACAAGCCAAACACATTTCTAGCCACTAGCTTGTTGTCTCACGTTAATTTTGATAGTGCAGATTCTTGGACTTGGGACTACTTGCACGACACATCATATTTCGCCAAATAAACGGCATTTCGCTACATTCAAAAAGTTTCCGATTCTACAATGTGTGCAGACAGCCTGGCAAAGAAGTTATTTTTGCACGTGGGACTGGCAGTATTCATACTGAAATAATCATAAACAAAAGGTGGACACTTGCTTTGCTTGAAAATGTCTGGTATGTACTTGATGTCAGACATCAACCTTTCTCTGTCCGTCATGCTACACAACGTGGATATAATGATAACAAAGGTGTTATCATTCGGCGACTTAGTGAAATAGTCGCAACAGGAAGATTAGTTGGTTCAGTATACATTATGAACATGCGAGTTTGACCTCCAGATTTACAAGTAATGATTAACTTAGCAACTTCAGAAGAATAACTACAATGTTGGCATGAGAGGCTCGGTCATCAAAACTGTTCAAATGTGTGTGAATTCCTATGGGACCAAACTGTTGAGGTCATCGGTCCCTAGACTTACACACTACTTGAACTAACTTATGCTAAGAACAACTCACCCCCCCCCCCCCCCCCCCGTGTGATAATGAATAATTAGACAGTGAATATAGCAATAATCTTGACAACAACGTTACTTACTGTTCGGCTGTGGGGTCATTAATGTACCTGGCATGCTATACTCGTCCAGATTTCGCTTATGTTGTTTCAAAAGTTGCTCGATCCTTGGAACGCCGTAAAACGTATTTTCAGATAACTTCGTGATACTTCAGACTTAGGTCTCTTCTACTCTTCGCCTGGAGGTAATCTTTGTGCCTATGCTGATGCTGACTTTGTTGGCAACACTAAAACAAGATGATCAATAAATGGTTTTGTTTCAATGATTGGTGATACGGCTGTATCCTGAACATCTCAACTGTCGAAATCAGTTTCACTATCAACCACTGAAGCTGAGTTCGTTTACTGCAAGTGAAGGAGCTAAGGAGTTAGTATGGCTCAACAGGCTGCTGTTGGAGATGGTGGAAAAAGAAACAAGTCCGTATTGTTAATTGACAACGCAAGTGCCATTAAATTAGTGATAAACGTGGAATTCCTAAAACGTTCTAAACACATCGATGCGCGGTATTATTTTGTGAGAGAACTCTATCAAAATGGGGATATCTATGTAGAATATGTGTGTCCTGAAAATGAATTTGGTGACATATATACAAAGCCTTCAAATTCAAACATATTTAAACCAATGTGTATTAAGACAGGACTTCGTAACTAACGTGTTTTGACCTCTTATTTTTTATTTAAAAGTTTTTCAGTGCACAACAGTTTGATTTGGGGGGAAGTGTTAAAGTTTATAAATCAGAGCTGTGTTTCTTCTCCTCTGCTACGGTGGTGCTTGGTTGTGTGTTGTGAATTTCTTTACTCCTAAGAGTTCGTTTTGTTTTCCATGTTTTTATTCTTTGAAGTTTTTGTTGTTGCTGTGAGTTATTTTTGAAATATTAAAGGAAGAAGATCACTATTCCTAAAAGCGTTGTGTTCTTACTATAAAATATCCTAAGTTCATCCACAACAGTTTCTTCATGTTAGGGAATAGAAAAAAGTCACGTGGGGCTAAATCAGGACTACAGGGAGGGTGAGAGATGCACTTCACTTTGATTCACTGCAACATATTCAGCAACAACTTTGGCAATATGTGGCCGCTCATTATCGTGGTGCAGCATCCAGCCTGCTTCATGGTAATGTAGTCTTTTGCCCCTGATATGGACTTGCAATGTTTTCAGGACATCCCTGTAGTATTGTCCAGTTACTGAAGTCTGTGCAGGTACAACATGCTGATAAACCATTCCATGAATATCAAAGAATGAGATCACCATAACTTTCCCAGCAGAAGCAACCACTTTTGCTTTTTTGGGGGTTGGTGATGACGGAGATTACCACACTGAACTTTGGTGTTTGCTCTCAGGATCAAAATGATGTAGCCAAGTTTCATCAGCAGTGATTACATTTGAAAGAAACTCCGAATCTTTCCCTAACATCAACTATAACTGCGTTCAGACCTACACACAAATATCCTTTTGTAAGAGAATCAACAGTCTTGGAACCCATCGCTCACAAACACGTGTCATGTGGAATTTATCTGTCACCAACATGTGGGTGGTACCCAATGAAGTGTTCAGTATTTCAGAAACTGATCTTAAGATAATTCGTCGATCCTCTCTCTCACAATGACAGCAGCAGTGTTGATGCTTTCTTCTGTACGAGCAGTAACTGGAGCACTGGGTCCACCTTCCTTTGAAATTGATTGTCTTACCTCTTTAAACATTTTAAACTACCTTCGAGCTGTGCTGTACTGTAGGGAAGAACAGACGCTCCACAGGCCTTCCTGGCCTGCCGCTGACAGGAGTCCCAACAATGAAACTACTACGGCGTGTTTGTTGCACATGAAGCTAACAGAATATAATAAGATTAAATTTTACTGCGAGAAATTATCACAAAAAATTATGATCATTCTTTATCGAATAACCCTCAGTCTGAAACGTGTCTGCATAAGGATGCCTTCCTTTCATTCTGGTTTCAGCGAACATCCAAGCTGTATCCCTGGCAACTTCATTACACATGCCTAAACAAATAAAATTCGTAGTATGGGATCGAGTCACAAAGATCCACTACACCAACAACAGGATGCTAGTACAGGTATGCCTTAGCAGCATTTACCCATTATCAGAATCATGTCTGTTACTTGTCTGCAGTATTCTGTAACGTGGCATGAAGAAGACTGAGATGCCTCTATTCCCAGCTCCACTGTCTTATAGCATTTGTCATATCGGGAAATATTTGTTTGGCGCATCTTCCTTGCACGATTGCCTCGTTTTGTTTGTCGCCGTAACACACAGTGTCTGCTACCGTCATGCAATAGTGTTACTCAGCCTCTGCTAGAGTACTGATTCTTCATGTTCTGTTTCTCTTAAAACATATCGATGAACCGAATATTCCACTAGACTAATTTTGGACTGATCTATCGAATGGGCTCCTTAAATTCCACTTTAAAAATCATGCTGTTTGTAACGGGAAACAATTCACGTTTTCCACTGACACTAGGGGTCACTGGAAATTGGTGTGAGCAGCACTTGTCTGGGCTGACTGCAGCTACTCATAGAAATAACTAAATTGCAAATATCTGTCGAAACTCCGGAGAAAATACGCCTGACGACTCCTATGACGGGCACCCTGTATGTACGAGGTGTGTGAGAAAAGTAATGATACTGAAAACACTGGGAGAGATGTGTACACGCTGTGTTGTTCTACTTGTGTATACCGGTATGTTCATTCCTTCCAGATGCTCAGTCCAAGTTTCAGTTCCGTGCAGCCATCACATGATTTTTGAGAGCACCATCTGTGAATCTGTATTTTAGTTGTGTGTTACGAAAATGAAACAACAGAATTTAGAGCAACGTTATGCTGTCAGCTTATGTGTTAAACTTCGGAAATCCGCGAGTGTGACCTTTGAAAAGTCGAAACAGGTCTGTGGGAAACATTTCTTATCAAGAGCACAAGCTTTTCGCCGACACAAATCATTTTTGGAAGACCTGGAACACTTTGAAGATGAACCTCGCTCAGGGAGTCCTTCAACTTCAAAAACAGATGAAAATGTCGAACGTGTGCGTGCTCTTATGAGAACGGACCGACGTTGAACAACAAGGATGATGAGTGACTTGTTAAACTTGAATACTTTCCTCGTACATTAGATTTTGACTGAATATTTGCACATGTGAAAGGTTTGTGTCAAAATGGTGCTGAAACACCTCACACCTAAGCAGAAAGACAGTGTGCGTTGATCTTATTGAGAGGTTTGACAATAACTATGAAAGGTTCAATCAAGCGATCAGAGCGTATGAATCATGGATTTTTTTAGTACGACTCTGAGAAAAAGCGACAAAATGAGGAGTGGCACATTGAGACATCTCCTCGACTAAAAAAAGCTCTAATGAGCGAATCAAAGATCAAAACATTGTTGATTTCATTTAATAAAAGTAGGTATAATGTGCATAAGGAATCTGTTCCTCCAAGACAAACTGTCAACCAAGAGTTTTACAAAAATTTCCATGAAAGGCTCAGGAAAGGGGTAAACCGAGTGAGACTGGACATTTCAGACAATCGATGTTTCACCATGACAATGCCTCATGTCACACAGCCAGTCCTACCACGGAATGTTTGACCTCAGAAGGCAATCTTGTTGATCCTCAGCAACCCTATTCCCTTGATCTGAATCCTTTTGACTTTTTTCTTTTACCGAAATTAAAAAATGTCTTAAAAGAGCGTCATTTTGGAAATGTGACTGACACGTTAAGGTCCTAAGAGTTGAAGCTTTTTAGCGCTGCTACCAATACTGACAACAACGACTCCATCAGTGTATAGCTGCTGTTGACTCTAGCTTTGTAAAAAGGAGGGCAATGGAACACTTTGAGAATAAAATACATCTTTGCCCTACACATCATAGACGACAATAACTCTAAAATATTACTTATGGATATGAATCTTACTACGTTGGAGGCACAAAATAAAACTGAGATACTACATTGCCCCATATGTAGATGGAAATTGTTCAAATCAGAATTATTTTTGTCTGTGTACAATTCTTAGCTTTATTAGTTAGTATTATTTTGCATGGGACAGTTATTGAACTTGTACGTTGACCTTAGAAAGATTTTCAGTTAAAACTTATACGTTCTGTACCTAATGTATTTGCAGCCTAAGGCCAACTGTTAAGTTTTTCTTTAAGTTCTCCACCAGTGACAGTTATTATTCAGATATTTGATTGGACATCATGTGCTTTTAATACATAATTTTACAATATACCAAGAAAATACATCAATATAGGTAAGAAAAGAATAATACAGTGGTCGTACATTGCATCAAGATATTTGGTGGGTGTGGGGGCTGAGCAGATAAAGTGGTGACACTGCTGGTGTAGAAGGCCAATCTTAGAGTTTGTGTGGATGGCTATCATACACCTTTAGGCTCCGTGAAACCACACTGCCTGGCTCATTTTTCACCAGTGATTTTAGAGCACAGTTTGTCTTCTCCAGCATGGTGGTGGATTTGCTGACCCACACACTCAAGTGCGACAAGGAATGCGGGCTAAGCAGGCTTGTCAGCTGTGCCCACTGTGCAGGTCAGGACCCAGCAGCGGGGTTGTGCCAGTACAAGAGTATGTAGGCACATGGCAACCACAGCTCCCTGGCAGCTAGTACGTCCCTTCCTAGTACCCACAAAGAGGGACATGCACTTACGTGGATGCCTACAGTATGCAATGGAAGGCAGGTGTCATGAAGGTGGAGTCACAGGGCCTGAATCAGCAACACAGCTTACATCCAGGGCGGCTGTATTCAAGTGTATCACTGAACGGACTGTAGGTAGTGGTTTGCAATCCTTCAGTGTGGTCCTTCAACAGGAGAAGGTCTGGTCCACCCACATCTTCTTCAATCACAGTGGTGACCAAACAGCAATGGCAGCTTGCAGTGGCTACATCCTACTATAGCTGGCTTTGTGAGCTCTTAAAGGCAAAGTCTTCTCTTGGCAAGAGGCAGCACATCAAGAGTCACCAGTAAAGTTACCCTGCAACTAGTGACTCTGTCATTCTGTCAGAATCAGAGTTGCAGACAGGATGAGCAAACACTGAGACTGAGGCTTCACAAACGATCATACTTAAGCTGGACATCGCGGCTGTGATGGGGTTATTTGCTCCTATTATCTGGAGGTGTAAGCAGACATGTCCCTATTTTCATGTCTCATTACTGTCATTTTCCTTTGCCCTCGATCTTTCTGTCATTGCTCGAATGTTGTGAAGTGATTGGGCTTTGGAGGTTACATGTTATGGCTCCAAGTGAAAAGCTCTAAGAATTTATGTGTGCACCCAAAAACTGAGTTTACTATGCAGCTATAGACATCCAAAAACAAATGTTTGCATCGAAAATATAGCACTACTGCAGTGCCGTACATTTACATTACATGGTAGTTTCAGTTTTCCTTAGTTTTGTTAAAGAAGTTTGTTATACACGAATGAGAACGTTTCTCCATGCTTGTCACTGTACGCATTCTTACAAAAATGTTTTTGTGTAGCATACAGTTTGCTTGGAAACAGTTTTTTTTTCGAAAAAGACATAAGACAATAAAAACAATACTTAAATACATAAGAAGACACATATTATACACAATGGCCCTAGAGTGGATACTTGGTTTTTAATGACATTCAGTTATATTTGTTTCAGATACTATGGATACTAGTTTTTGAGTACTGCAAATCTTTGCTTTTTTAACGATATTACAAATCTATTTTAATCGATACCAGGAATTAATCTACTTGATTTGCTGATGAATGGATAACTTCTTTGTCCTGTCATTCTCCATGGTTTGGAAATCATCCAGAAAAATCTACAGAAGAGTGTCATCTAACATCATTGTTTCATCTGATTACATTGTTTGTGTTACAGTTTTGATATCAGGCAGGTAGGATATCTTGACAACAGCAACAAGGATTGCCAGTGTTATTGCCAGTAGGAAAGTCAGTCTGTTTCTATGTGACATAGCTGATTGTGGCACACATGTAACAAATTGTACAACAAATACTTGTTTAAATCATAAGAGACAATACACTGATCTCAGTGATTACCATAGGAACACATCAGTGGTTTTCTGTTGTAGTTTATATCTAAAGAATCACAAGAAGTGGCAGGTCAAACAAAACAATAAATACAATCTACATGGCTAATCCAAAGGTTCAGTTTATACACTAACGGATATGGAGGTTGGAGACATCTCCATAGGGTGTGTACAGATTACCAAATAGATTTTTTTGTACATTAACTTTTAATCGTTAACAGATTGACTGCTGCCAGAAACACAGGCAGTCCATCGTATTTCCAGGTCACATGGTTATTCCTTATGGAGATGTGAATTGACAGCTCACTTCTCACAGTCATTTTTCTGCTTAACTTTGACAGCAGTTGGGTACATATGGTGTGACCAGTCTGTCGAAACAGGAAACATGCACAATATCTCTGGACACATTGTTGGACCTTAACCATCTCTGTGGCACAGTGGAAACATGAGCAGGTGGAACTATGAGTACAAGTTTTTTGGCAAATGACTCATACGCCCATATGACATAGGATGCGCTGAGCATTTTAAAGTAAACATCACAGCCAGCGACATATGTTTGTTGGCAGAAACGACCTATCCATAACGAAAAGCATAGTAAATTCCATGTTAACCTGTCTACACTTCGTCATAGTAAACCAGAAATGAATCGATAAGTGAGACAAAACCGAAATAACTAAAACTTACAACCACACCTATTGGCACATAGAATATTCATTTGTCATTTTTTCTGTTTTACGTTGTTCCTTAGTTGCTTCAAAATTCGTGGAGGTATGTTCTGCCAGTACAATTAATTGAAGACAGTTTATTTATTGCCATACATGTTTCGCTTCTTTTATTTGTGAAACATCTTCAGTGGTCTGAAATAAATGTCTCTTCTTAATACACATAATAAACGTATCATGTGGTATTTCCATGTTGCTATGTTACATTTTTTGGTGCTTTTCTCTCGTTTTTTTTTTTTTTTTAGATTAGAATTAACTCTTGTAGCACAAAATTCGTGATCTGTTATCGCTCGTTGTAACTATTTCAGCAGTGCTAGCCCATGCGTGTGGTCCTGAAAATGTGTTCATTAGTCTCCATGCTCCAGTTGGTCAAATTCTGGTGTTCTTTCGCCCACATTTGATTCAACAAATAGTGTACATCACTTACACTTTGCATTTTGTGTTCAACATGTGTGTGTTTCCGGTGTGTTGTGTTGCCAACCATCGCAGTGTGTTTACCTCTCGTCTTTTGTTTGTGTTGTGTGTGCGGTTTGATATTTTCATTTGTTGTGTGTGTGTGTGTACTCAATGACCAAATCCATTTAAGCAATAACTCTCTGATCATGTTAGCTACTACAACAATAACAAACAGAAATCCAGAATGTAGGCAGAAGAAATAATTAATGAATCTTCCTCTCCCTCCTTTTCTCTCTCTCTCTCTCCCTGTCCCCCCCCCCCCCCCCCGCTCTCTCTCTCTCTCACACACACACACACACACTCAACACAAATATTCATTAAAAAATCACATTCTCTAGAAAGGATGACACATTTACACACGAAAAATACACATGCACACACACATAACAACAACAAATGAAAATATCAAACCACACACACAGCACAGACAAAAGGCGAAAGATAAACACGCAGCGACAATTGGCAACACTACACACCGAAAACACACACATGTTGAACACAAAATGCAAAGTGCACATGATGTACACGATGTGCTGAATCAAATGTGGGTGAAAGAACGCCGGAACTAAGCCAACTGGAGCACGGAGACTAATAAACACATCTCTAGGATTCCACGCATGGGCTAACGGCGCTGGAAATCGTAAGCAACACTGAACGATAGTTTCACTTCACAAAAAGTTGATTCCTAAAAAAACATTACAAAATGTAACAGCAACATAATGGAACAACTACATAGTATGTTTATTATTGTATAAAAAGAAACGTGTATTACAGGCCGCTGAAGATGCTCCACAAATAAAAGAAGTGAATCGCATATAGCAATAAACAAACTGCCTTCAATTAGTTACAAAGACAGAACATACCTCCTCGAATATTCATTTGTCCTTAAGAAGACCCACAGTAAGTTTGTGCTAGTAAGGTATTTGTTTGCTGTCGGTGGATATGTATCTGACTACACCCTACTGAACAAAACTAGTTATTGGTCGCTTTGGAGAACATAGTCTGTGCAGAATACCATGGCCAGTAGACGTGCAGGTGGCAGGGCACACATGGGGAGAGCGGTGGTGGTGGGTGCTTCAAACACGCACTGTAGGGGACACGCCAAGTACTGGAGAGAAAGTGACAGTCTAAACTGAAGCCTACACTCAGACACATTGTAAATATTCAGTGAGGCCCCTCCATGCTCACACTTGTATGGTGAACATTCAAAAAGATACGTCACCTCTGCTTTGGTTCGTATGCAGGAAAGAATTCCGCCGAAAATGTAAAGATTTATTTTCGTCTGGCTTGTCAGTCACTTGTAATTTTCAGAGAAGTGGCACAAGTGGCGAATTTTGAGTAAAACCTACAAATTTCTCTTGTGCCATGTTAAAATTTGCTTCTTTCGTGAAAACACAGTGGAGTTTACACTGTCTCACCTCACTGATGTGTTATGTATGCAATTGCGATAGAATTCTGAAACTGTGGTTTAGAAGTTTATTAAGTGAGGAACTGAGGAAAAGTAACGTCAGTATCTTATGAAGAAGCACATCCTTGATTCAAAATAAATGTTTGTAGGAACAAGGGCACTAGCACAATTGTTAGTGCAGGTTGCCTATCTTAGGGACAAACATACATTCAGGGACAAATTTATTGTTCTCTTTTGATTGACAAGTCCTTAACCTATTTCCCCCCCCCTCCCTCGCCTACCTCAACCCCTCAGAAAACCTCCAACCCCTCCCCCTCCCCCTCACTGATAAGGTACACTTTCAGACCTGAGTTATTCGAATCGCTCCTTCTCCCTCTTGTCAATTTCATTGACTACTTAATTAAATTGATCAATTAATTAACCCCCACTCTGATAAACCCCCAACACTCCCCTCCCCTCTCCTCCTCCCCTACCTGGAAATTTATGGAATTGGCTGCTCTGTGCTGGAAAGGAAGGATGTCACGATAGGAAATTTAATTACATGGCAAAAGGTATATTGTTTATTTTAAAAAATTCGGTTGGCAGGGGTTAGATCTCTCTTGCTCATCATGCTCTGCTGTTTAGGAAGATGCAGGTCTTGTAAAATACATCGAAAAGAAATAATTAAATCGATCGCTTTTTTTATTCCAATCACGCAAGGAATACCATTGTGAAACATCCATAACATGTAATCGAAGCAAAGTACTTTGCAGCAATGTTTTTGAATGTGCATTTAGATATATATTCAATTGGGTTTAGTAACTCCTGCAGCAGCTCGTGCTCAAAGACAAGAGTATTTCCGACAAAAGCAGGCGAAGTGTCGCAGGAGTGTTTTCATAAGTGTGTCGTGGTCTTTTCTTTTAGAGTCCGTGTTCTAGTGTGGCAATTGTGGTATTCCTCGGAATAAAACGTGTGGTTGTTTAAATATTCTTGCATCATCAGCAAAGCTCTCTCTTTGTGCAGTGGTACATTTAATTTCTGTGACACCTGTATGTGACAATATTCTGCAACACCAGGTGTAATAACTCCCAAAGCAAGTAGTGAAATGCAACACAAGAAACTGCGCCAGGAAAGCGGGGGCAGCTTAGAGTCCATGGCGGAATCGATTCTCAGACAGGCATTTGCCTTGAAGGAGATCTCGCGTACGTCGGTATCCCAGCAGGGGTTTACCAGGTACATGCTTCCTTGTTTCAGAAGACTCGGTCCGACCGCGACCAATAGCGCGTGCAACTTCTGTAGGGGGATACTGCAGGCAGTGATGAATACAGCCACTTTCCCCCAGGGGGACATATAGCTTGACGGGGAGGGGAGGGGGGGAGGAGAGGACAAAGTTATAGGCTTAAAATTTAAGTGATAGCATTCTAAAGACGTAGCAGCGCTATTAATATTTAAAATTTTTCATGAATAGCTAATATATAATTAAATAATATGTAGGTTAAGTACTAAGCTGTTAGGCTAAGCCTAAGTTAATTATATTAAATAATAAAATAATTTTATTGGATGCAAAAAACTCACATTTACATCAAACTACTACATCGAGGCTTTTTTACAGCATATCTCTTGATGACGTCTTCAATAAAACTTTCTGTTGGCTCGTCGTCCCCTTCAGTTGAAATCTTCACACAAGCTTGGAGCATTTCCTGACCCAGCCTATTCCTTAATTTTGTCACCACCCTGTTCTGTGTACTAAATGACCTTTCCACACTGCAAGTCGAAACGGGAATGCACAGTACACATTCAGCGAGTGTCCATAGTGCTTCGTAGTCGATGTCAGCTCTCAGAATGAAAAAAGCAACATCAGAAGACGTATCGTCTAATTTATTACTAACAACGTACCTAAAAGAATGCAAGTCTGCAATAACAGCGTCGACGTTTTTAAGTCCCGAAATCAAGCACAGTTCTTTACAATCATTATCAGTAAACTGTAGAAATTTTTAAAACTTTCGTAATATGCACTTAATTCTATCACTTTTATTTCCTTCTCTGCAAAACGTTGCTCAATTTCATCAATCATACTGTTAACAAATTTCCTTGCGCTTTTCATAGCTTGAATCTGCTCCTCTACATTCGTGAATAGCACACCTTTAACTTCTGTTGCGTCCTCCTGCAGTTTTTTAATTTTATTAATAGTTTCATTTTCTGCACTATATCCATCACAGTCACAAAGACAATCGATGCTTCTTAAATGTTCCAGAGTTCCAGAAACAAGTAGAGGGATTTGCGAAATTTTAAGTGATTGTCTCTGCAAAACTTTACATAAGTTTGAGACTGCATTTAACGTATCGTCTAAAATCACTAAACCTACAATGAAAATTGAATTCATAATTTCTAACAAGATTCCTCCAGCTAAACTTGTTAAATCCGCGCCGTCCTTGTGTATATGTTCACATGCCATTACAATGGACTTGTAGGATAGCAAAATAGAATGAACTGTGCGATTGGTACTTAACCATCGGATGTCAACAGCTTCGGGTATTTTTAAAACAGGTTGCTCTAAAGCACACTGAATTTCATGCAAAACATTTTATCGTTTGGAAGAACCATGAAAAAGTTTGTAAATGTCTTTAACAACATGTAATGTGCGTTTTATAATGGGCTGTTTATTCCTAGAGTTGGTGGCAGCAACTGACAAAACATGTGCTCTACGGTGAATGTATGGCAGATTATGGCCCTTCCTCTCCGACAACCGAGCGCGGACTCCTAAGATAGAACCACTAAAATTAGCAGCATCGTCGAAAGAATAAGATAATAATCTTTCGTAAGAAAATTTTCTTTTCTTTAATTAGCAGCATCGTCGAAAGAACAAGATAATAATCTTTCGTAAGAAAATTTTCTTTTCTTTAGTTCAGTATCAATTGCTGTAAATAAGGATTCAGCTAAAGTGCTTTTCAACTCAACGAGGCATAAAAACCTTTCCTCCACTTCAAACGATGGAGACAGTGTAACATATCGAAATACTAATGACAGTTCAATTTGGTTGGAAACATTCGTAGATTCGTCTGACATTAATGAGAAATATTTGTCATGGAGAAGTGTTTCATCTTGAAAGTCTAAAGACTCTCCTAAACAAGTCAACAATTATGACGCAGTATAGTTACTAAGATTTGTGGACCCTTCGCTCTGAAATTTTAACCACTTTTCAAGATTAATGTCGCTTTTCAATACTACCTTACGAATTAGAGGTTCATATTTTGTTGTGTGGGGTATTTCGTCCTTACTAAGGAAACACAGACTTCGAATTAACTATGACAATGCTTGGCACTTTAAAGCTTTTTCATTTTCATTTCGTTTAAATATCTGTTTATGAATTGGAGCGTTTAATCCCCGTAATCTACAATTTTCAAGTGTAATGGCTGTTGCATGTTTTTCTGAATTGGCGTGCTTTTCTAGTTTTCCCGTGCTTCCGGTAGCTTTTCTAAATTTAGTGAAAGGTACAGAAATGAACACTCCTCCTGTTCTCTGTAGAGCTTCGATATCGATTTTTAAATGCACTTCACACAATTTGCAGAAAGCCCCACCCCGCTTGTGATCAAAGTGCAACCAATTGTACTTACATTCCCAATTTTGCTGATACTTAATCTCACGTTCAATACTTTGTTTAGAATTGCAATTTACGGATGGGCCAGAAATAGCACATTTATCGTTTGAAAACTGTGGAATGGAAACTGAAGACTTGGTAGACCTACACAATTCATCGTCACAATCACTAGCACTTCTTTCAGTAGACTCACACTCGCCTTTGTCTTTTGCAGTTCACTCTCCTTTATTAGAAAAGAAAGAAATTAAAGTTTGTTGTTTCGACATTGTATTTCGGCACTAGCACTTCTTTTTATGTTATAAACTGACGAAGGCTGCATGTAGCACACTACATAATCACATCACACTTCCATAGTAACCTGTCGACTGACTTTTACAACCTTACAACAGTTTCAACAATGCATTGACTTTTTATACAACAATGAAAGCTTAGATTATACTCGTAGAGCAGCGTTGCCAAACGTCCCACTCATGGTGGAACGTACCGCTTCTTTAGGCAAAAACTGAGTATCCCCATTGACACTGCGAAAATCATTGTCAAGTGTACACAAATATTTGGTTTGAGCTTTTGACTCATCGATTAGGAAAAATCTATATGGCTATTAAATCTTGGAAATATTCTCAGTAATGCAATAAAAAAATCTTTTATAATGTCAGATGCTACTTCCAATTCTGTAGCAATGCCCGGGAACGTGTTTTGCGACATCAGGTTTATTCTAAGGGCAAATAAAGTATAGATACGAGTGGCGGATAAGAATAAAGTTCGCGAGGGTGGGCTGCGTAGCTAAGCGATTAGCTTACACGTTAGGCCGATTGGAGGTGCAGTAGGGAAGACATGAGAGAGGAAAGGCTGACTTATTCCACAATCGGCGTTGCCAACATACCTCACAACGCTTAGCTTTACCGCACACTTGTTATACAGCAACTGCTAATTTGTTGGTGTTGGTAGTAATAATAATAAAAAAGAACAATAGACGCTAAGTGTTCCCATCCGAACCAATAAGTACGAAATCAAAGTATGGGCATACAGCTGCGACCTATTGTGTTACACATTCATTTTGCTTGTAAAAACTGCGGGCCTATGGGGTATCGTCTCAGTTGTGCGACTGGATTCGTGATTTCCTGTCAGGAAGGTCGCAGTTCGTAGTAATAGACGGCAAATCATCGAGTAAAACTGAAGTGATATCAGGTGTTCCCCAGGGAAGCGTTCTGGGACCTTGGCTGTTCCTGGTCTATATAAATGACCTGGGTGACAATCTGAGCAGTTCTCTTAGGTTGTTCACAGATGATGCTGTAATTTACTGTCTAGTAAGTTCATCCAAAGACCAGTATTAGTTGCAAAGCGATTTAGAAAAGATTGCTGTATGGCAGTTGACGCTAAATAACGAAAAGTGTGAGGTGATCCGCATGAGTTCCAAAAGAAATCCGTTGGAATTCGATTACTCGATAAATAGTACAATTTTCAAGGCTGTCAATTCAACTAAGTACCTGGGTGTTAAAATTACGAACAACTTCCGTTGGAAAGACCACATAGATAATATTGTGGGGAAGGCGAGCCAAAGGTTGCGTTTCATTGGCAGAGCACTTAGAAGATGCAACAAGTTCACTAAAGAGACAGCTTACACTACACTCGATCGTCCTCTGTTAGAATATCGCTGCGCGGTATGGGATCCTTACCAGGTGGGATTGACAGAGGACATCGAAAGGGTGCAAAAAAAGGGCAGCTCGTTTTGTATTATCACGTAATAGGGGAGAGAGTGTGGCAGATATGATACGCGAGTTGGGATGGAAGTCATTAAAGCAAAGACGTTTTTCGTCGCGGCGAGATCTATTTACGAAATTTCAGTCACCAACTTTCTCTTCCGAATGCGAAAATATTTTGTTGAGTCCAACCTACATAGGTAGGAATGATCATCAAAATAAAATAAGACAGATCAGAGCTCGAACAGAAAGGTTTAGGTGTTCGTTTTTCCCGCGCGCTGTTCTGGAGTGGAATGGTAGAGAGATAGTATGATTGTGGTTCGATGAACCCTCTGCCAAGCACTTAAATGTGAATTGGAGAGTAGTCATGTAGATGTAGATGTAGAACTGCATGTCATCACGACTTCTCCATAGTTGACTCCAAACTTCGTTAGCAACAGCAGCTGGCGTAGTTGAAATTTTGTCACAACGGTGCAAGTTAACAGACCAGGTGATAATTTTTATGTTTCACCACAATTATAGATATGAATTTCTCGGGGGGGGGGGGGGATTTCCAATTTTCGGGGGAGGGGGGGGGGGACTTTCCCTCCTGGGCCACTCCCTGAATTCGTCACTGACTGCAGGGGAATAAACAGAGAAAGAGCACATGTTTCAACAGCAATTTCTAGGGTGCTTGTGTTCGGGGATTACCGTGACATCCAGTGTGTCAGGGGCGTGGCCTGAGCAAACACCTCTTGGACACTGGCGTGTAACGTGGCCACTGACAGAGACATTGCTTCCAGGGGCCGCTGGTGCACCCCGACTCCAGGCAGTCTGTGCAGGTGGCGCGACAGGATGGTGGATGGCGCATGCTTCGCGATCGAAGGATTTTTAACAGTGTAATTACGTGCGATGGGTGTTTTACAAGACTTGCATCTTCCCAAACGGCAGACAATGATGAACAAAAGAGATCTAACCACTGCAAACTGAATTTTTTATAAGCAACAATATACCTTGTGTTATGTAATTGAATTTCCTGACATGAGATCCTTCCTCTCCAGCACAGAGCTGCCAATTCTTGGTTCGAATCCTGCCTCGGGCATGGATGTGTGTGATGTCCTTAGGATAGTTAGGTTTAAGTAGTTCAAAAGTTCTAGGGGACTGATGACCTCAGATGTTAAGTCCCATAGCGCTCAAAACCATATGACCATTTTTTTGCCAATTCCGCCAATTTCCAGGTAAGGGAAGGGTGGAGGGGAAGGGAGGGTTGGGGGTTTACCAAAGGGGGAGGGTTTAATTAATTGATCAATTTAATTAAGTAGTTAATGAAATTGATATGAGTGAGAGGGGGCTATTCAAATAACTCATGCCCGAAAGTGTACCTTATCAGTGATGGGGTGGGGGAGGGTTGGAAGTTTCCTGCGGGGTTGGAGGAAGAAGGAGAGAGGGGAAATAGATTAAGGACATGTTAATCAAAGGGAAGGATTGTCAGCAGGGGGTAATAATCCTCTTAGCAGAATAATAGCTTAAGGATGTGTCAATCAAAAGAGAACAATACGTTTGTTCCTGAATGTATGCTTGCCCCCCGAGGTAGGCAACCCACACTAACAAATTGTGCTCGTGCCCCTGCTGCCCCACAACAATAGCATTTGTCTTTTCATTGGCTCTCAATGGCCCTTAAAAATCACATTCTATCGTCAGAAAAGTCTGTAGTTAGTGTAATAGTAGCACAGTAGATAATGAAGTTTTGCATAATAACTATATGCAAATTACTCTCCTCTTTGCGTGGTATCGGTCGCCAAAATCTCATTTAGATTGATGAAATATGAGGAATGTTGTATTGCACTATTGCTTTATCTCTGGCGTGACTCGATCGCAAATGAGGGTGCTACGTCAGATTAATATTGTCGAGAGCGAACTTGAAATAAGTAAACCAACACGTTAGCTAAATTTCATACAAAGCAAAATACTATGTAACACGCACCAAACGCAAAATCATAGCGATCCCTATATTTTTTGCAACTTTTTCGAATTTCGTACTGTACATTACTTCCAAGTAAATATCGCAATAACTATGACCATTAACTAAATGATGTGCACATCACAATGAACCTGAGATATAAAGCTACAAGTCACGCGAAGATGAGTGTTTCTTACCTAATAGTTTCTGTAAAATCGTTTGAGAAATACTGCAGGGTGCGCGCCTCGATTTGTCATTGCTGACTGGCCAAAAGGCGGCAGGCAGTGCCACGCTTCCTCTTCCGAACAAACAAGTGAACTCTCCCAACGTTTTGGGCGAAAACTGGTCACTGCGCATCAGCCACTGTATCCTGTGTGGAATCTAGAACTGGTACAAAGCAGTCATATGATCCTCCACTGCTGACATAATTCACAGTATAACTCGAGTCACGAGCGACAGCGGTCGAGTTAAGCCTCGTTCTGCATGCCCACATCATGGATTCTCCAAAAGCCAATGAACATTCAGTAGTGTCCTGTGTGCTCTGCTATGAATGTTGTAGCCAATACATGGAATAAGCGTGAACGTAGTGAGTAATGTAGTGACTTTTTTCCATTTGTTCCAAGTTGTTATCGCTGATGGTAGTGGTAAGCAAAAAATACTGCATAAAAAAAGCGAGAGAGATATTTTGCTGAATATACACCAGTAACAGGACTAAGGGAGCACCACCCCATATTGCATTCTTGCCAAATTTATTCAAGATGGCGGATCCAAGATGTGGCGACAGATGTGGCAATGTCGCAATGATGTCATGGTGGGATGTTCAAATTTTGGCAGGAAAATAGGGCAATTGAGCTACCTACACCAACCTAAATGCCCTCCACTCCCCTCCCTTCCCATCTCTACCATCCCCTCCCCCAGAAAATTTCGCGAAAATTTTGACAGGATAAAAGGTCAGTTGGGCTACCTCCACTAACCTAAGTCATTTAACAAACACCACTTCTGTGGAACTAGCAGAAAAAGGACTCAGCTTATGCTGGGCTGCTGGACAGGATGGACATAAGTCTTTATTTTGCATACAGTATTTATTTAAACAACTTGATTTTGATTTGTCATAGGCAGTAGCTCCATCCAGTGTGTTCACCATGAGGTCTGGTGACCAACTGACCTAGTACACAGTACTGCCACCAGAGGGCGCTGTCGTCCCATGGTGGTCCAGGGAAAAATGGCGGGAAAAGGACGCAGTCTGTGTCCAGCTGCTGGAGAGAGGAAAGAGTGTACTTTATTTATTTTCAGTGGGAAGTTGGAACAATGTATACTTAGGAACGGATTTGACATAGTTTGTTTATCACACTGATACAAAACACTCGCCCTGATGTGCTTGGGGTTACAGTAAACAGCCTACAGACCTGCAAACTACTCGTAAATTACCGAATTATTACAGTACACTGATGTACAGACACACAAACAGCTCGTAAATTGTCAAAATAATGCATGTATAACGCTCTGCGAAAACGCCCACTAACTACAAACTGTAGAAATAATACAGAGCACAGCATACAGACCTCCAAACTGCTCGTAAATAACCGAAGTTTGTAAGAGGTCCGAGCAGATGTAATTTCGATGTATTGCTCATGCGCTGCCTGTGATATGCAAGGTATAAGAGAATCTCTGACCAGAGAGCAGTGTTGACTGCAGTAGGAACTGTGTAGCTGTGACAGTAAGTTGTTGCTAGTCTGCAGTCTGACCTGCTCTGGTCTGGTGTATCGTGTTGGCTGGCCGGTTGCGGTGCAGCGATGCCGGAGCCTGAGTATTATTGTATAAGGTAAAAAACAGCCTCGCGCATGTGTAGTAATGTTATCTCAATTCCCATGCAAATGTTTTAATAATGTCCTAATAATAATCTTTCTGATATAAAGTAATTTTTAACAATCATTCATTTCAATTTAAAGAATTTACTAATTTCTCAAATCCATGATCATCCCGATTATTGCAAAAAAAAAAATCTGTTGTTTCCCTTTCATAAATCACAAATCTATCGGCCAGCATTGCATGGGGCTGTGCCAGAAAGATTTATTGTAAGAGAAGATATATATGCGTTATCCGGCGACTTCATTGATGTAAGAATTTTCCTTTTTTCATTCAGAATGATCTTTCAGGGCCATGACGCAGCACTGATGACGTCCAAAGTTTACCAGGTTAAATTCACAGTCAATTATTGAAAAGTTATAAGTGAGTGACAGTTTAATTGAGAAGTTAGTTACGTTGTATTATTACCAGGTTACTGAATTTATTTTTTTATTGGGATGTTACACTGAATGTGAATGACATAATTATAATTTTTACTGTAGAGAGGTTTAAGAATAATTCTGTTTTGAGGTTACACTAGTTATTAATAATTTTTGTGGGGAGGTTACAAGTTATGCAGTACACAATTGTACAGACTCGCAGAAAACTCGTAAATTGTCAAAATAGCGAATGTATAACGCTCTGCAAACACGTTCACCAATTTTAAACTGTCGAAATACTGCACTGCACAGCATACAGAGAAGTTCATAAAATAATCCAACAGACACGTTCACTTAGCATAAAATTGGCAAAATAATGCATGTATAACGCCCTGCAAACACCCTGAAAACGCCTAAACAGCCGATAATAATGCATTGCACAAACATTCATTGCATGTAAAAACGCTTTCGAACTGTCGTTAAGATATTCGACGGTGACGTATCAGTGAACTGTACCCTGCAGAACTCCAAGGCCGAATGACAACTGGATGCATTTTTCCTAGTGATATTAACTGGACAGCCCGTTCCACATGTGAGACGCTTCTGGCTGCCCACGTGTTTACCTAGCCACCATGACCTGCAGCTATGAAAGCTTTCATAGCTGCAGGCCCAACACCGAACGAGATGTTTCCACAGCGGCTCACCCCCGCAGGTGTAGCTAAAAGGTTGTCAGTGTTACATTGACGTCACATGTCTATGTAAATAAGAGCCAAGACTCCCTCTTGGAATTTGTAAAGTGTCACAGATATACAAGGGTTAGAACTTTAATAGTGGCAACTATTCGTTTAAAGCTTGTACAAAATAGATATGTGTTTCAAAGTTTTACTGACCGTCAAAGTAGTCACCAGCATTGTGTATAACCCGTAACCAGTGGTGTGGAAGTCGTAGGATACTCTTAGCAGTGGCAGTTGTGTTGACAGTTCGAGCTGCGTGGTCTATTGCTCGAGGAATTTGTAGAAGTTCTGAAGTGGAGGCTGTGAAGTGTTTCCTTCAGTTTAGAAATGAGTTGAACTCTCCAGGACCTAAGTCAGGGGAGTGCAGTAGGTGGTATAGTACTTAGCAACTCCATCAGTCAAATCACTAACAGCTTGCACTGTATGTGCTTGAGCATTGTCTTGCAAAATGATGGTGAGGTCCTGCAGAAAGTGTCATCACTTCTGTCTCTAAGCTGTTCGTAGGTTGTGTTCCAAAAACGAACAACATTCATCGGGCAATTAGAGCGCGCGCTCGAACACTGTCAACACAACTGGCACTACTAAAAGTATCCTACAACTTCCACATAGCTGGCAATGGGTTATACACAATGCTGGTGACTACTCTGAAGGTCAGTAACACTTTGAAACAGATATCCACTTTGTATGAGATGTAAATAAATAGTTGCCACTATTAAAGTTCCAACCCTCGTAGTTAATGGTTGCTTTTGTGGCTGTATGATCTTTCGTGATGTCTCTGCTAGCCTGCATGGAAATTCTTGTCCCAACAGGACCTGTTTCGACAATAGCCCAGAATAATGCGGACTGCATTGTCCCTGATGGTCCTAATTATGTACTCCGTCCATCACATGTTACCCTTTCTGGAAATCGTAATGTCATGCTTTCTGTTGGATCCCGCCTGGAAGGCTGTGCATGGGTAGGAGCAGAAAAGGTGAAAATCTCTCGGTACTGCAGTGTGAATTAAAATCTCATTTACTTTAGCAACAAGAGTAATACATAACATTGTCCTGAGGTGCGAAGCTGAAGCGAAGTGTCCCGGCTGACTGCTCTTGATCAAATGGGGAGAATTAGGAGTGGAGCTTGTAGATCTCTCCCGCTCCGGCTAGAGTGCGCTGTCGTCGGTGTCTGTCGTAGTGCCAGCTTTAGAACTTGTATTTATGCCGTTCTGCAAAATCATCGCATAGTCCAGTAGCACTGTCTGCATGGCCACTAGCGCTGATGCAATGTACATTCTCCTGAATTTCGAGGCCAAAAAGTTCAAATACGTCCTTGCCAAAAATGTTGGTAGCATCACAAGAGCGGAGCACATGGAAAGACACTGTACGTTTCGTTGCACCGTATGTGGCTTGCAAACTACACACGCCGAGCACTGAGATTTCCTGTCCAGTAAATGCAGTCAGTGTGGAATGTGAACGATGAAGCGGGGGCGAACCAAGCAAGTCATACGTTGATTTGTTCAGTAAGAAAACCGACGCACCAGTGTCCAGCTGCATGCGAACAGAACGGCCAGAAATGGTCAGAGTCACAAAAAGTTTCCTCGCATCGCGCTGAAAGCGAAGGGAAGTGTCTGGCAAAACTTGAGTCACACGACGATCTGTCGAAGCACATGAAGCAGAAGGCTTGGAATAAATAGCATTAACATCCATAGGCTGGTGTGAGTCATGACCATGATGGTTGCCGTTGCTGTGACGCCCACGCGAGTCACGCGAACGGGAGACAGGTTGTGAAGTAGTGTTTCTCTTACTGCACACAGCTTGCACGTGTCCTTTCTTATTACAAAAAGGACACTGTGCTTGACGGGATGGGCAACTGTCCCATGGGTGGGCACGAAAGCAGTTCGGACATGATTTCAGTTTCTTAGAGGGTGCCTGATTTGAACCATGTTTACGTGCGCGCGAGCGGCGCGACGTGGCTGGGACCGGGCGGAAGGGCACGTGTTGTGCCGCGGTAACAATACACACACCCGGGGTCACGTCGAACGTGGAAGTAGCCATGTCTAAAGTATCTTGTCTGTCTAGCAAGTTCACTACTTCCTGCAAAGACGTGTTCTTAAATCTGAGGATTTGTTCGCGGATACGGTGATCCGCCACATTCTGCGCAATAGCGTCTCTAATCATTATATCCGCATGTTGTTGTTGTTGTGGTCTTCAGTCCTGAGACTGGTTTGATGCAGCTCTCCATGCTACTCTATCCTGTGCAAGCTTCTTCATCTCCCAGTACCTACTGCAACCTACATCCTTCTGAATCTGCTTAGTGTATTCATACCTTGGTCCCCCTCTACGATTTTTACCCTCCACGCTGCCCTCCAATGCTAAATTTGTGATCCATTTATGCCTCAAAACATGTCCTACCAACCGATCCCTTCTTCTAGTCAAGTTGTGCCACAAACTTCTCTTCTCCCCAATTCAATTCAATACCTCCTCATTAGTTACGTGATCTACCCACTATCTTCAGCATTCTTCTGTAGCACCACATTTCGAAAGCTTCTATTCTCTTCTTGTCCAAACTGGTTATCGTCCATGTTTCACTTCCATACATGGCTACACTCCATACAAATACTTTCAGAAACGACTTCCTGACACTTAAATCTATATTCGATGTTAACAAATTTCTCTTCTTCAGAAACGATTTCCTTCCCATTGCCAGTCTACATTTTATATCCTCTCTACTTCGACCATCATCAGTTATTTTACTCCCTAAATAGCAAAACTCCTTTACTACTTTAACTGTCTCATTTCCTAATCTAATCCCCTCAGCATCACCCGATTTAATTTGACTACATTCCATTATCCTCGTTTTGCTTTTGTTGATGTTCATCTTACATCCTCCTTTCAAGACACTGTCCATTCCATTCAACTGCTCTTCCAAGTCCTTTGCTGTCTCTGACAGAATTACAATGTCATCGGCAAACCTCAAAGTTTTTACTTCTTCTCCATGAATTTTGATACCTACTCCGAATTTTTCTTTTGTTTCCTTTACTGCTTGCTCAATATACAGATTGAATAACATCAGGGAGAGGCTACAACCCTGTCTCACTCCTTTCCCAACCACTGCTTCCCTTTCATGCCCCTCGACTCTTATAACTGCCATCTGGTGTCTGTACAAATTGTAAATAGCCTTTCGCTCCCTGTATTTTACCCCTGCCACCTTCAGAATTTGTAAGAGAGTATTCCAGTTAACGTTGTCAAAAGCTTTCTCTACGTCTACAAATGCTAGAAACGTACGTTTGCCTTTTCTTAATCTTTCTTCTAAGATAAGTCGTAAGGTCAGTATTGCCTCACGTGTTCCAACATTTCTACGGAATCCAAACTGATCCTCCCCGAGGTCCGCTTCTACCAGTTTTTCCATTCGTTTGTAAAGAATTCGCGTTAGTATTTTGCAGTTGTGACTTATTAAACTGATAGTTCTGTAATTTTCACATCTGTCAACACCTGCTTTCTTTGGGATTGGAATTATTATATTCTTCTTGAAGTCTGAGGGTATTTCGCCTGTCTCATACATCTTGCTCACCAGATGGTAGAGTTTTGTCATGACTGGCTCTCCCAAGGCCATCAGTAGTTCTAATGGAATGTTGTCTACTCCCGGGGCCTTGTTTCGACTCAGGTCTTTCAGTGCTCTGTCAAACTCTTCACGCAGTATCTTATCTCCCATTTCATCTTCATCTACATCCTCTTCCATTTCCATAATATTGTCCTCAAGTACATCGCCCTTGTATAAACCCTCTATATACTCCTTCCACCTTTCTGCCTTCCCTACTTTGCTTAGAACTGGGTTGCCATCTGAGCTCTTGATATTCATACAAGTGGTTCTCTTCTCTCCAAAGGTCTCTTTAATTTTCCTGTAGGCAGTATCTATCTTACCCCTAGTGAGACAAGCCTCTACATCCTTACATTTGTACTCTAGCCATCCCCGCTTAGCCATTTTGCACTTCCTGTCAATCTCATTTTTGAGACGTTTGTATTCCTTTTTGCCTGCTTCATTTACTGCATTTTTATATTTTCTCCTCTCATCAATTAAATTCAATATTTCTTCTGTTACCCAAGGATTTCTATTAGCCCTCGTCTTTTTACCTACTTGATCCTCTGCTGCCTTCACTACTTCATCCCTCAGAGCTACCCATTCTTCTTCTACTGTATTTCTTTCCCCCATTCCTTTCAATTGTTCCCTTATGCTCTCCCTGAAACTCTGTACAACCTCTGGTTCTTTCAGTTTATCCAAGTCCCATCTCCTTAAATTCCCACCTTTTTGCAGTTTCTTCAGTTTCAATCTGCAGTTCATAACCAATAGATTGTGGTCAGAATCCACATCTGCCCCTGGAAATGTCTTACAATTTAAAACCTGGTTCCTAAATCTCTGTCTTACCATTATGTAATCTATCTGATACCTTTTAATATCTCCAGGATTCTTCCAGGTATACAACCTTCTTTCATGATTCTTGAACCAAGCGTTAGCTATGATTAAGTTATGCTCTGTGCAAAATTCTACAAGGCGGCTTCCTCTTTCATTTCTTCCCCCCAATCCATATTCACCTACTATGTTTCCTTTTCTCCCTTTTCCTACTGACGAATTCCAGTCACCCATGACTATTAAATTTTCATCTCCCTTCACTACCCGAATAATTTCTTTTATCTCGTCATACATTTCATCAATTTCTTCATCATCTGCAGAGCTAGTTGGCATATAAACTTGTTCTACTGTAGTAGGCATGGGCTTTGTGTCTATCTTGGCCACAATAATGCGTTCACTATGCTGTTTGTAGTAGCTAACCCGCACTCCTATTTTTTTATTCATTATTAAACCTACTCCTGCATTACCCTTATTTGATTTTGTATTTATAACCCTGTAATCACCTGACCAAAAGTCTTGTTCCTCCTGCCACCGAACTTCACTAATTCCCACTATATCTAACTTTAACCTATCCATTTCCCTTTTTAAATTTTCTAACCTACCTGCCCAATTAAGGGATCTGACATTCCACGCTCCGATCCGTAGAATGCCAGTTTTCTTTCTCCTGATAACGACGTCCTCTTGAGTAGTCCCCACCCGGAGATCCGAATGGGGGACTATTTTACCTCCGGAATATTTTACCCAAGAGGACGCCATCATCATTTAATCATACAGTAAAGCTGCATGTCCTCGGGAAAAATTACGGCTGTAGTTTCCCCTTGCTTTCAGCCGTTCGCAGTACCAGCACAGCAAGGCCGTTTTGGTTAATGTTACAAGGCCAGATCAGTCAATCATCCAGACTGTTGCCCCTGCAACTACTGAAATGGCTGCTGCCCCTCTTCAGGAACCACATGTTTGTCTGGCCTCTCAACAGATACCACTCTGTTGTGGTTGCGCCTACGGTACGGCCATCTGTATCGCTGAGGCACGCAAGCCTCCCCACCAACGGCAAGGTCCATGGTTCATGGGGGAAAGTATATCCGCATATGAGCGTCCAAACGAGTAATTAAAGTCACAATCAGAAGTTAGTCCCTGAAGGTCCGCTAACCAAGATTTATTCGACTGAGTAGGGCCACGCCGGAGGCAAAAGAATTTGTAGCGTGCATGTACCACATTTACACTGTCACAGAAGTAGGAGTTCAAAGTATCAATCACTTCATCGTAAGTTTTAGTTTCTGGGCGGGTGGTGGGAAACAATTTCACGAGCAGACGGTACTACACAACACCCGCGTTGGCAATGAAAAAAGCAAGCCACTCTGTACCTGGTATGTTGTATGCTACGAAGTGTGCCTCGAGCTGCACGATGTATTATGGCCAGCGTTCAACGTCAGGACTGAAGGCACGAAATGGCGGCGCCATCGGCGACTGTGTCGGCACAGGCGGTGGCGTCGGTGGCGCCGAAGTAGCTGCAGTTTGCAGTGTGACCAGTCCATTTATGGCAGCAAGCAGCTGCGTCATCTGCTGAGCCTGAAAACGTACAACAGCGGACAGCAAAGCCTGTTCCTGTGGCGAGGCCATGGTTTACACAAATGAAAAAGTCTTATACTGAGGCTAGCACGAAAAGAAAGCAGTACCGAGCAAAGAAAGGAAATGATCAGAGAGGAAAAAAAAATTTAATCCCTGATCGTCGCCAACTTTTGTAGCCCGCCTGGAATGCGGCGCGTGGGTAGGAGCAGGAAAAGATGAAAATCTCTCGATAGCGCAGTGTGAATTGCACTTCTGGCCATTAAAATTGCTACACCACGAAGATGAGGTGCTACAGACGCGAAATATAACCGACAGGAAGAAGATGTTGTGATATGCAAATGATTAGCTTTTCAGAGCATTCACACAAGTTTGTCGCCGGTGACGACACCTACTACGTGCTGACATGAGGAAAGTTTCCAACCGATTTCTCAGACACAAACAGCAGCTGACCGGCGTTGCCTGATGAAACGTTGTTGTGATGCCTCGTGTAAGTATGAGAAATTCGTACCATCAGGTTTCCGACTTTGATAAAGGTCGGATTGTGGCCTATCGCGATTGCGGTTAATCGTATCGCGACGTTGCTGCTCGCGTTGGTCCAGATCCAATGACTGTTAGCAGAATATGGAATCGGTGGGTTCTGGAGGGTAACATGGATCCCAACAGCCTCGTATCACTAGCAGTCGAGATGACAGACATCTTATCCGCAAGGCTGTAACGGATCGTGCAGCCACGTCTCGATCCCTGAGTCAACAGATGGGGACATTTGCAAGGCAACAACCATCTGCACGAACAGTTCGACGACGTTTGCAACAGCATGGACTATCAGCTCGGAGACCATGGCTGCGGTTACCCTTGACGCTGCATCACAGACAGGAGCGCCTGCGATGGTACACTCAACGACGAACCTGGGTGTACGAATGGCAAAATGTCATTTTTTTAGGATGAATCCAGGTTCTGTTTATAGCATCAAGATGGTCGCATCTGTCTTTGGCGACATCGCGGTGAACGTACATTGGAAGCGTGTATTCGTCATCACCATACTGGCGTATCACCAGGCGTGATGGTATGATGTGGCCGTGCGGTTAAAGGTGCTTCAGTCTGGAACCGCGTGACCGCTACGGTCGCAGGTTCGAATCCTGCTTCAGGCATGGATGTGTGTGATGTCCTTAGGTTAGTTAGGTTTAGTTAGTTCTAAGTTCTAGGCGACTGATGACCTCAGAAGTTAAGTCGCATAGTGCTCAGAGCCATTTGAACCATTTTTTGATGGTATGGGGTACCATTGGTTACACGTCCCAGTCACATCTTGTTCGCATTGACGGCACTTTGAATGGTGGACGTTACATTTCTGATGTGTTACGACCCGTGGCACTACCCTTCATTTGATCCCTGCAAAACCCTACATTTCAGCAGGATAATGCACGACCGCATGCTGCAGGTCCTGTATGGGCCTTTCTGGATACAGAAAATGTTCGACTGCTGCTCTGGCCAGCACATTCTCCAGATCTCTCACCAATTGAAAACGTTTGGTCAATGGTGGCCAAACAACTGGCTCATCACAATACGCCAGTGACTACTCTTGATGAACTGTGGTACCGTGCTGAAGGTGCATGGGCAGTTGTACCTGTACACCCCATCCAAGCTCTGTTTGACTCAATGCCCAGGCGTATCAAGGCCGTTATTATGGCCAGAGGTTGTTGTTCTGGGTACTGATTTCTCAGGATGTATGCACCCAAATTGGGTGAAAATGTAATCACATGTCAGTTCTAGTATAATATATTTGTCCAATGAATGCCCATTTATCATCTGCATTTCTTCTTGGTGTAGATATTTTAATGGCCAGTAGTGAAAAATCACCTTTACTTTATCAACAAGAGAAATACGTAGCTTTGCCCTGAGGTGCGAAGCTGAAGGGAAGTGTCTCAGCCGTCTGTGTAGATCTCTCCCACTCCGGGTAGAGTGCGCTGTCGTTGGCGTCTGCCGTAGTGCCAACTTTAGAACTTGTATTTACGCCGTGGCATCGTTGCTATCGATACCACACCTTCAACACATGTCTCAGAAACGGTAAACGTTATCGCTGTTAAAAGCCTTCATCACGTCTGTGCATGCTTGTATAAACACTACTAATCATAAAAGTATTCTTGTTGTTTGTAAAGAGAGCACTGTCTAAGCACAGATGGGAAATCAGAGCAATTACGCAAACACAATTCGAAGCGCTGTCTTACAGAAGAGAAAAATGGGAGGAATTTTCGGTGACCTACAGCTACTGGTCTGGAGATGTCCTAATGGGACAATGGTGGATGAGGGACAGCACCTGTCTGCTGCAACTTTGAACACTTGAACAAAGAAGACATCATATTACTCTCAGAATTTTTCCATAGATTCCTTGCACCCCCATCTTGTTCGAACCAGTCTGTAGAGGCTCCTATGTCCCAACATAAAAGATGTCTTGTAAATGAATGGAGCATACTGATGGGCTCTTACTGAATTTACCCGCCAAATTTCCGGTGCTGCCGGTATGGGAACACTGACTGTCACTATTTTTCTGCAGATCAGACTTTCAACGGCAAATCTGTTTTGTAAGGATCGTCATAACACACTGACGGTTAAACCTTGCAAAAGTAGTCTACAGACCGTAAAATGCAGAAAGACACTTCCTCAATTGCACTGCTCTGCCACTGTCGACGGAAGCTTGAATGTTTCAGCGTGAAACAGATCTCCAAACCCGGCTATATATAATCACATATCGTGTCGATGTAATAAACACATAAATCGTATCCTACACCAAACAAAATCATCACTTCTGCATGCTGCATGTAGCTAGCGATCGCCAGAAACTCGTACATACACTACGAAGACAGATAGGGTAAACACACGGGTCATATATAGTATTTGCAGCACTAGACATTTCCCACAAGGTCGGTAAGTCATCTTCCACAGCAGACGGTCACAAGCCATATGCCCCCAAACTCACACTGGCTGGACGCACCCTCGGCAAACCGAAGTCACTCTCCGAATTGTTGTAGAAAGGCTGGGCCGGTTCCCTTTGGCACAAAGGAATTATTGTTCCTGGTCACGACCTGCTTGCTTCCTTGCTTTCTACATCCGTTATCAAATTCTGAGATTACAAAAACATACGTATTTTCAAACGACTTGCCAGAGTATCACACCGTTTACACGATACTTCTTGACATCAAGGACATAACAGTGTGCTACCAATCGCCTGCCGAATATAATTCCGAAGATGTAGACTGGAAATGCTAGACAAACCCGAAACTTTAGCGAGATGCAGGGTGCTGTAAGCCACTGAGTAACTAGAAACTTGGCCTGTCTGCAAAGATCTTTACATGAAAATTCGAAAAAAATAGAGGAAACTGATATTCTGACTCGCGAATACCAATGTCGGTGACATAACAGATTCCAAACCATCCTTATAATTTACAAAGTCAACTAAAATGCTTCTCGTATCTAGAGAACCAGCAAACATGTCTTCCACACATCTTTCACCTGCTAGATGCACACATCACAGTCGATGTTCTCTGAACCAAATAAAAGCGGGAAGTGTGCAAAAGCCGTCAGCCAGACAATTTACATGAGAGGGAATAATGGTGCAGCACAAACACATCTTCACAAATTTCCACGGAGCGCACGCTCTCACGAAGGCTGTTCAACGCATAGTGAGTATTAGTTCACTATTCAGCCCTTTAGAGGGTGACACAGTTAAGTCAGCTATGTTCCTGAACCCCCCACCGGTCTTTCCATTCAGACCGCTCCTGCCATTAGCTGGAAACGTGAATCATTCCCGCCACACACGCTACCGCTGTCATGTACTCCTCGCACACCAACAGAATTGGCCCATGAAACTGGCCACATATATTGTATCACTGTACTTACAATTAAATATAACGATCGCGGTCTCAATTGGATGACATTCGACAGTGAGCGAAGTATCAGAAACACATTCAGCTGACAGCTCTGGCTCTGAAAACAGAAATATCTGCACCATTCTTATGACTTGATACACTTTTCCAAGTAAAAAAAAAAAAAAAAACCTTTCATTCCTTTGCGGCTATTGCAGTATTCCGCATCAAACCCACGCCTTCCATACGTCTACATATAGTAATTTTCTTTGCACATGTCGTAACACACACACACACACACACACACACACACACGTGATTTATAAGCCTGATCCTCAAGGCGAATGTATCACTCATCCCCTACTACTAAGTCTAATAATTCGCCTATAATGATTGCTGGCGATACGAAACAATACTGAGCGAAAATCAGCGATGGGTGGACATGTCTCATAAGTTTTTCCTGCGAGTGGTACCATAGTGTCTTAGAAAGAGAAACATAACCTTCTTACAAGTCGCCAGATGTTAAAAATAGTATCGCCACGACTATGTTACGATCACAATCGGTCTTGGTTCTATAGGTGCTCACGAGTATCGCTAACGATATCCATGTCAAAAACTATACAAGCCTTATAAATCGAGGTGTTGCATTAGCTCCGAATGATGTTCTTTTTCCACACAAATACCGCGACACCGAATATAGACGGTGATCGCCGGTGTGTATATTAACAGACCGAAAGTGCGGTTACACATCACCAATGGTGTAAGCTCGCAATAAAATCAGCGAATTTAGAAAGTGATTCGCCTAAGGAACGTGGTATGAAGCCGATATTTACGACTCCCTCATGCCGCCGCTAGATATTTCTCCAGTATTTGTAATGCATTCTGTCTCGATGCCACGTCAGAGGTTCTGCGATATATCCACTGGGTTATAGCCGATGATTGATTCAGAATGATCACACACAGTAGATGGTGTGCTGATTGAGGTCGTAAGAAATGTACACAGGCTTTTCAGATCTATACTGTTACCCTTTCCAGTAGAAATGCTGTCTTCGTTTTGAAATCAAGTCATTCCATTCAACCCTATACCTGCGTTGGATCCAGAAAATGAAGCAAACGCTCTGCAGCTGTAGAATATGTGGGTGGAGGTGACTGGATGCGTTCGAGTACAGTTCTATACTATGCCGCCCAGCCAGAAAAATAGTGCATTTGTACTAGGTGTTGGCAGATGTACTACATTTACAACACAGAACACAGAACGAGAAGTGATTTCATCTTCAAACAGATAGTAGTCACATAAAATCGATAAAATTACGAAAAATGACGGAAATACTTATAAGTTGACGGGAAAGGCATCGAAATGCAGGGAAATTGAGGAAGTACTTACGTGTCTTCTGGTTGCCGCAAAACAATTCTTGTAGATGGGAACGAGTATGCGACAGCAAGAGGAAAACGAGAAAACGATGACATGGAAGCACCGGGAACCATGGAAACAGTCTTTTTCTTTCGTCGAGGCAGCATTCTACTGTATGTCCATTGTGGTAATAGTGATACACTCGAGTTGACTGCTGTCTTTGATGCTTTCCTGGAAAAAGAGAGAGCCATCTGCCTCTAAACCTACTTGCATCTACGTTGAAGGATGACAGAGAGTGGATGGAGTGATCGGTTTGAGATGGAGTTATAACGATGTACGTTTTAATGGTAGTCTGATGATGCATTTTAGAGAGAGAGAGGGAGAGAGAGATGTTGCTGCAGGTCATTTGACCATGTTTTCCGTTGTTCTGTCAGGATGCATCACTTTTGTGACATAGCCTATATTCGACACGTATACAGCAACATGTTCTGTGTGTGACTTAGAGCACTGTCTATTTGTGATGGTTAATAACAAACCTCTCGGTCATCAGAGGACTCGCATCTCATGTGTGATGAAGCGTGACCATCCTGTTTCGACACATCCCTCTAAACGAACGAAGATTTATGCGACACACTCCATTCCCCTGTCGCATCTTGGATATAAAATCGAGACTTCAGTTTCATAATTAAGATGATTCAAAGTTAGCCACAGGTTTCTGTGAGGCACTGCAATCCCCGCGTATACATCTGATTGGCAGATGTCCCGTTTACAGAGTTAGTGGTGGCAAGACGCGTAATTTCAAATGTCAAACGCCCCTGCTATGCGTTTTCTATTTTCTTGTAAGAGGTGTTCTCCGTTACTACCGATCATTTTCTATGGGACTGGTGCGGGCTTAATGTAATTTCTGAGCCGGCCGGTGTGGCCGTGCGGTTCTAGGCGCTTCAGTCTGGAAACGCGTTACCGCTACGGTCGCAGGTTCGAATCCTGCCTCGGGCCTGGATGTGTGTGATGTCCTTAGGCTAGTTAGGTTTAAGTAGTTCTAAGCTCTAGGGAACTGATGACCTCAGATGTTAAGTCCCATAGTGCTCAGAGCCATTTTTTTTTGTAATTTCTGAACCGTGATCAGAAGTGAACAGTGAACGCTATACATCTCTGGAAAGCTATATTGTGTGTATATGACACAGAATTGATATTTTAAGGAAGCAATTTTTTTCATTTTACAGTTTGGTATCATAGCTTATCGTAGAGATACCTGCAAGAAGGTTGTATGTCATGTGCTGGAAATACGAGGATTGGAACTTTAATAGTGGTAACTATTTATTTACAGCTCGTACAAAATAGATACATGTTTCAAAGTTTTACTGACCTTCACCGTAGTCACCAGCATTGTGTATAACCCATTGCCAGCGATTTGGAAGTCGTAGGACACTCATAGCAGTGCCATTTGTGTTGACAGTTCGGGCGGTGCGGTCTATTGCCCGACGAATTTGTAGCAGTTCTGAAGCGAATGCCGTGAAGTGTTTCCTTCAGTTTAGAAATCGAGTTGAACTACGAGGGCTTAAGTCAGGGGAGTGCAATAGGTGGTATAGCACTTAGCAGCCCCATCAGTCAAACAAATCAGTAACAGCTTCCACTGTATGTGCTTGAGCATTGTCCTGAAGAATGATGGTGAGGTCCTGCAGAAAGCGTCATGACTTCTGTCTCTATACTGTTCATGTTTGGAACACATCCTACGACCAGCATTCCACACGACTAATATGTCAGAAACTGCAGCGATCTAGCCTGTTTTAAGTGCAGAACCTTGTGGCCTTAGGAGAGCATGCGTTTATGTTTTGTCTTATCAGTAGCTTCTTGGTATTCATCCTAGGCACTAGAACAATACTTTAGAATTGATAGCACAGTTGATTTACGTAAAATGCTTCGAACTCGGTCCGTCTGAAGCTCCATGATGCATAAAACCACCCGTTTTTGTTTTAACCGACTGGTGTTACCACTCTTATCTACTACTATACACCGATAAGGGGTGCTAACGTCCCCGACATGCGCACATCTGGAGAAATCTTGTGCATATGGATGGTTGCGGAACAGCAGTTATGGACTAGAGACGCTCCATTAATTCACGAGACGCGGAATGTAGTGCTCTACTTCTGGTCAGCTGCATATTAAATCGGTAACGGTGCTTCATAGTGGATTGGTCAAAGACAGTGCGACGGGATCTTCCAGTCTCTATCCTAAGAATGCGAGAAGTCCTGTGACTCCCATCCTCATAGATGCTCGAGGTTCTATAAATATGTAGATCGCTGTCTGGTATACTTTGTTGATGTATATGTTCGATAATTAACACTGAATGGATGTACTGCACAGTCATCTACCCACGTTCGCAAAATAGAGGAGGGGCAGTTCAGCGATGATACAGAACCTGGGAGTCATGCTGTCGCATTATTGGTTGGTGTTGAAATTGCTGTAAAATTACTAAAATTGTTCGCACTATCAACTTTGATGCTCATTATTACAGTACATGACGGTGTCTCTTCCATTCTATCAGTTCATGGCTACGCTGTTGATTACCACATAATGATAGACTGTGATGGCTTGTTTGAGATGGAGAAAGAACCTTGGTGGAGGGGCAACACCTTCTGGACATGCGTAACACCGACACAGTGAAGGTGTACAGTGACTGCAGTATGAGGAATCAATTAAAACGAAACTCAGAGCCGTCAGCTGTCCCATCACGGTGACAGACGAGTTTAAATGTAGAGGCTGTCAACCACCTTTGGACAGCAGTTTGGAAACGCTTCACACTGCCGTAAAACTCTTCCAGTTTCCCTATGATGTGACTGTCTGTTATTTAAAATTATCCAGTGTCTGCGTGTGTGTGTGTGTGTGTGTGTGTGTGTGTGTGTGTGTGTTGTGGTAGCAGCAGCAACAAGATTTACACCGTGTGATGTATAGTTTTCTGTGAGAGGCAATGGATCATAACGTGTTAATGTCAGTTTAGAACCTGACACAGATCTCAAAGTCGTGGTGGGAAAAACAAAATGTGTGGCAAGGCGCGTTACAGTGGGAAAAAAGCAATGTTTCAAACAACGACACAGAGCCTCTCTCTTGCGACTCATAATCCATGTGACATGGCCATCTTCCTACAGTACAGGTTATGAAACTTTACGCTGGTCAGCGCAATGGATCAATACCTGTATATTTAATAGGATCGCCGCATATGCTCAATGCTGTCATGCATATGGTATTTGTTTTCGATATATTGGAAGAGAGAGAAGCGGTAAAAATCTATCGGGTTCTCTATCCGATGAAGTTAGCGGAGCTTTTATAGTACGTAATTGTTCTCTGTTGGATGGCACAGAATGACGATGATAGAATGTTTGGGTGGTAGATGTGAGTGGACCGTGAGGGCAGGTTTGCTTCGGACTGCAGTACCTGTATGTAGTTTGGAGATGCACTGCAATGCAGTAGCAAAATCCTCGTCCTTCTCCCAGTCCCCATACTGTCTTTTATACTACCTCATGTTGCAGGAGTTGGCTTCGTTTGGCGCTGACCTGGCACATCTTAAACGGTTGGCGAGCTGCAACAACATGTTTCCATTTCCACTGAATGTTCAAAACACGGTACTGTCGCACAAACTCAGCTTAGCCTCTTTCAGCATGGTTGCAGAATGCGATAGATACAGCTCTCTCCGACTACTGCTCAGTTCAGACTTAAATTGAAACCATCACATGCACAAAGCTGCATGGATGGCAGGGCAGAGTCTGAGGAGCAGTTAGAAGATTCATAGGGACTATCTAAAACCATGTACTGTAACAGATAGGTTCGAAAAAGGTGACTTGTTTCGACATATGAGAGTGCCAGAATATCATTCACTAGTGGCTGTAATCATTAAAAGACTTCTCCTTAGGATCAAACGCAGGTATGTGGTTGAATGGAATGACTTGATTCCAAATTGTAGACAGTATTTCTACTGGAAAGGGTAACAGTATAGATCTGAAAAGCCTGTGTACATTTCTTACGACCTCAATCAGCACACCATTCTCAATCAATTATCGGCTATAACCCAGTGGATATATCGCAGAACCTCTGACGTGGCAACGAGGCAGAATGCTTTACAAATACTGGAGAAATATCTAGCGGCGGCATGAGGGAGTCGCAAATATCGGCTTCATACCACGTTCCTTAGGCGAATCACTTTCTAAATTCGCTGATTTTATTACGAGCTTACACCATTGGTGATGTGTAACCGCACTTTCGGTCTGTTAATATACACACCGGCGATCACCGTCTATATTCGGTGTCGCGGTATTTGCGTGGAAAAAGAATTTCATTCGGAGCTAATGCCACACCTCGATTTATAAGGCTTGTGTATTTTTTAACATGGATATCGTTAGCGATACTCGTGAGCACCTATAGAACCAAGACCTATTGTTATCGTAACATAGTCGTGACGATCCTGTTTTTAACGTCTGGCGTCTTGTAAGAAGGTTAGGTTTCTCTTTCTAAGACACTATGTTACCACTCGCAAGAAAAACGTATAAGACATGTCCACCCATCGCTGATTTTCGCTCAGTATTGTTTCGTATCGCCAACAATCAGTTATAGTAGTAGTAGTAGTAGTAGTAGTAGTAGGGGATGTGTGATATATTCGCCTTGAGCATCAGGCTTATAAAGTATGTGTCTGTGTGTGTGAGTGTGTGTGTGTTTCGACATGTGCAAAGAAAATTACTATATGCATTCGTAAGGAAGGTATGGGTTTGATGTGGAATACTGTAATATCCGATAAGGAATGAAAGATTTTTTTACTTGTAAAAGTATATCAAGTCATAAGAACAGTGCAGATATTTCTGTTTCCAGAGCCACAGTCATCAGCAGAAGGTTTTTCTGATACTTCGCTCATTGTCGAATGTTTTCCAATTGAGACCGCGATCGTGATATTTAATTGTAAGTACAGTGATAAAATATATGTAGCCGATTTCCTAGGACGATTCTGTTGGTGTGCGAGGAGTACATGACAGCGGTGACGTGTGGCGGGAATGATTCACGTTTCCAGCTAATGGCAGGAGCGGTCTGAATGGAAAGACCGGTGGGGGGTACAGGAACACAGCTGACTTAACCGTATCGCCCTCTAAACGGCTGAATAGTGATCTAATACTCACTATGTGTTGAACAGTCTTCGTGAGAGCGTGTACTCCGTGGGAATTTGTGAAGATTCAATACAAACATGTGTTTGTGCTGGACCATTATTCCCTCTCATGTAAATTTTCTGGTTGACTGCTTCTCCATGTTTACCACCTTTGTTTGGCGCAAAGAACATCGACTTTAGTGTGTGCATCTACCAGGTGAAAGACGGGTGGAAGACACTTACGCTAGTTCTCTAGAGATGAGGAACAGCTTAGTTGACTTTGTAAATTATAAGGATGATTTGGAATCTGTTATATCACCGACATCGGTAATCGCGAGTTGAAGTATCAGTTTCCTCTATTTTTTCGAGTTTTTATGTAAAGATCTTTGCAGACAGGCTAAGTTTCTAGTTACTCAGTGGTTTACAGCACGCTGCACCTCGCTAAAGCTTCGGGTTTTTAGAGAATTTCCAGTCTACATGTTCAGAGTTGTACTCAGCAAGCGATCGGTAGCATACTGCTATGTGCTTGATCTTGAGAAGTATCGCGTAAATATTCCGACAAACCATGTGAAAATACATATGTTCTTGTAATCCCAGAGTCTGATAATGGGTGTAGAAAGGAAGTAAGCTAGCAGGTCGGGACCAGAAACAGCAAGGCCGTTGTACAACAGTTTGGAGAGACCTCGGTCTGCTGAAGGAGCTCTGGTCATGTGTTGGGCCAGTGCATGTTTGGGGGCAGATGATTTGTCACCGTCGGCTGTGGTGGATGACCTACCATCCTCATGGGAAATATCTAGTGCCCTTAGGTCTATATATGATCTGTGTGTTTATCCAATCTGTCTTCGTAGTATATGTACGAGTGTCTGGTGGTCGCTAGCTGTATGCAGCATGCAGAAGTGATGATTTTGTTTGGTGTAGGATACGAATTATGTGTTTACCACATCGACACGATATGTGATTATATATAACCAGGTTTGGAGATCGGTTCTGCGCTGAAATATTCTAGCTTCCGTCACTAGTGACAGAGCAGTGTACCTGAGGAAGTGTCTTCTCATATTTCATGATTTGTAGACTACTTTTGCAAGGTTTAAATGTTAGCACATTATGGCAATCTGTACAAAACAGTTTTGCCATTGAAAGTCCGGTCTGCAGAAAAAAATAGCAGTGTTCCCTCACTGGCAGCATCAGTAACGTGGGGGGTAAATTCAGTAATAACCAATCAGAATGCTCCATTCATTTACAAGACATCCTTTGTGATGGGAGATTGGAGCTTCTACTGACTGGTCCGAACAAGATTTTTTTTTTTGGCGGGGGGGGGGGGGGGGGGCAGGTATCTACGGAAATATTCTGAGAGTAATTTGATGTCTCCTTTGTTCAAGTGTTCAAAGACAAGTTGCAGCAGACCATCCATCTCTGGCGGGATGCTCTTCCTCATCTGCCACTGTCGCATCAGGACATCTCCAGACCAGTAGCTGTAGGTCACCGAAAATTGCTCCCATTTTTCTATTCTGTAGGATAGTGCTTCGAATTCTATTTGTGTAATTGTTCTGATTTCCCATCTGTGCTTAGACAGTGCTCTCTTTACAAACAATAAGAATGCTTTTATGATTAACAGTGTTTCTCCACGTATTAAGGTTTTTACTGTTTCTGAGACATGTATTGAAAGCACGACATTATGATTTCCAGAAAGGGTAACACTTGATCGATGGGGTACATCATTAGGACCATCAGGGACAATGCATCGGTGTTATTCTGGGCTATTGTTGTAAAGAGGTCGTGTTGGGACAAGAATTTCTATGCAGACCAGAGGAGACATCACAAAAGCTCCTACAACATTAAAAACAACCGTTAACTATTTCTATGACACTTTACAATTTCTGAGAGTGAGACTTGGCTCTTATTTAAATAGACATGTGATGTCAATATAACACTGACAACCTTTTAGCTACACCTGTGTGGGTGAGCCACTCTGGAAACATCTCGCTTGGTGTTGGACCTGCAGCTATGAAAGCTATGGATCAGCCATAGTGGCTAGATAAACAAGTGGGGGGCCAGAGGTGTCTCATATGTGGAACGGGCTGTTCAGTTAAGATCGAAGAATGCATCTAGTCATCATTGCGTCTTGGAACTCCTCAGGGAACAGTTCACTGATACGTCACAGTCGAGTATCTTAACAACAGTTTTAAAGCATTTTTACGTGCAATGAACGTTTGTGCAATGCATTATTATCGGCTGTTTAAGCGTTTTCATCGTGTTTGCAGAGCATTATACACGCATTAATTTGCCAGTTTTACACATAGTGAACGTGTCTGTTGCTTTATTTTGTGAACATGTCTGTATGCTGTGCAAACCATTTTTTCGACAGTTTACAATTAGTGAGCCTGTTTGCAGAGCGTTTTACATGCACTATTTTGACAATTTACGATCTGTTTCATGTCTGTACGGCAGTGTACTGTATTATTTCGGTAATTTACGAACAGTCTGGATATGTTGGATATTTGTTGCGACCCCAAGCATGTCAGGGCAAGTGTTTTGTATCAGCATAATAAATAAACTACCTCAAATCCGTCTCTAAAAAATTGTTCCAACTTCTCACTGAAAATAAATAAATAAAGTACACTCCTTCCTCTCTGCAGCAGCTGGACACAGACTGATTCCTTTTCCCGCTATTTTTCCTGAGATTGCCATGGGACGACACTGCCCGTCGGCAGGAGTACTGTTTACTAGGTCAGTTGGACTCTGGACATCATGGTGAACACATTGGATGGAGGTACTGCCTATGACAAATCAAATTGTTTAAATAAATACTGTATGCATAATAAAGATTACGTCCATCCTATTCACCAGCCTAGAAAAGGCTGAGTCCCTTCCTCACCAATTCCACAGAAGAGATGGTGGTTGGATGACTTAGGTTAGTGGAGGTAGCCCAAGTGACCTATTTTCCAACTAAAATTTCCCCGCTATTTTCTGGCGGTGGGGAGGGGAGGGGAGAGGGGGGTTAGTTAGGTGGAGGTAGTCCGATTGACCTATTTTCCCACACAAATTTGAACTTCTCACCATGATGTCATTGTGACGTTGCCACATCCTTCGCTGCCATCTTGAATCCGCCATTTTGAATACATTTTGACATCAATGCAATGTGGGTTGGTGCTCTCTTTGTCACACTACTTACTCTTTTTCCAATTGCAAAGCTCATGTAGGCACACCCTACAATTGTCACTTGGAACCAGCAACAATGCATTCCCAGTCCGTGCTTCGACCTGCCCAGACTGCCATGGTTTGTGAATTATAATACAGTGAAATGGTGTGTATGTGCTAGTCAGCTGCATGGAATCACCCCAAAAAGATATGCCAACGTGTGTCAGAATCACAGAAAGAAGCTATCACGTTTGGACATGCCCCTGCCGTCACCTTGAACAAAGTTGTGTGATCTGTTGGTGCATCAATGTGGGCTTCCCAGTGTGTCTACAAAGAATGATGTACCACTCACAGACATTTAACTTAGTGTTCTAACAACGGTCGTAAATAGATCATAGTCCACTGGATTTAGAGACGAGTGTCACACCTTCTAAGTGGGCGTTAGTTTCAAATGAGACAGGAACTGCAGCTGTTAGCGATTGTATATCAATCTCAACCAGTTTCCAAGCGAACATCACAAAGGAAACTGTCTGCACTGGATATTTGGAGTCGAGTACTTCACAAAAGGCCATCGTCCCTAGCAGTACATAAAGCCCTGCTCCATCAATAGACTAAATAACATACAATCAGGACGGTAGCTGACTGGAGGCGCAAGCTTTGTTCTGACTAGTCGCAATTTTGCGTTGTTTCAAATAATGCAAGGCGCTGTGTGACAAAGGCCCAACGAACCGCTGAAGTCACCGTGTAATTCAGGCTGGAAGTAGTTCTGTGATGTGTTGTGGGTGTCTTTCGTATCATGACTTGAGTCCACAGATTCATGTCAAAGTTAACAAGAGTCAAGAAGTTTATTTTAACATTCTAGATGTTAAAGTGTGAACTTTCTGCTACATCTTCGTGATTTATTCGTTGTGGACACAACCATGTTCATGAAACTGCACACATACGTTCCTCATTTGATTAACATTCAGGCACTCTATCACTCTTCAGTGGGATGCTAAGTCACACAGTCCTAATTCCATAAAACAATGTCTGAGATTATTTGTAACAGTAAACAAAACGTAGCTATCACATCAGTGAGTGGCTACAGCTAGATATGGCGTACCTGAAGAAACGTGTCAACTCTTTTCCTCGCTGAATTGTGTTAACTATCAAGGACATAATGGAAGTCACTCTGTGGTTTCGGTTGGAAATAGAGTGAACAGCCACTCTCTGACGATTCACCTACAGTTCCCAAAGAAATTTAGGTTGTGAGAGTCATAATGCGACAGTTAGCGCCATTTTCTTGCAGGTCTTGCCTCCATCATTTTGGAAGCAATCTTGTGTTCCGTCATCCACGATCTGTCCATTATGATTTGTGTTGGGAAGCGCACCACCTTCAGAGGCTGCAACTGTGTTATCGCGAGATCTTCGCTGCAAATATACTGGCATAGCAAAACCACTGTCATAGTATAGTAAGCTTTATAGTTTGACCCCTGTTTTCAATTATAGTATTTGACACTGATGACTTTCTTTCATTACCTTGTTTTAATCTGGTTTACCCTCCACATTCTCTCTAGGGACTGGACTTTATTCTGATGGCGTAACAGCAAAAAGAAGCATGTCCATAGTTATGCTAGCTACCTCTCTTGATATACTCGAAGTGCAGCTGCAGCATTACTGTTGTTTGATAATAGAATTTCACCAATAATGCTCTGTTCCTTTTGTCCAAATGCATGGTGACACATCAACAAGTTCACTGAGATTGTCAGGTGTATGAGACTATGAATCACTTTGACTGATCACAGCACGCCGTGGCCACAGTTACAACTGGATGGTGGCGCTGTGACGCATGGAAATCATGCACCCAATACTCTGGACATTAATGCTGCCAAATTTGATACTTATATGGCTATTAGTTTCCATTTTATAACATGCTAAATAGGGAAAGTTTATTATAACCATCTGGGACGATTTCATTAGCAGAATCTGCTGACTTTCACTGTTCTCACTCTAGCTTTCCTGCTGTTGATCATTTGTTTCATTGATTGATTACTAGACAACGAAACAAATGTAGTATGAGAGGAAGTCTGACACCAGTACAGTCGAGGGACAGAAGATGTTTGTACTTCTCCAAAAAACATTTATACCCTCTTTCCATAGTCTGCACAAAATAGACAGCTGCAAGGTTTACACAGGATAGACTAGTGTGGGAAGCTACATCAAATTGGTCTTTGAACTGAAGACTACAAGAAAAACAACAATAAGAAAGAACGAGTTGGAAATGTATATCTTGCTTGTTGTCTATAAATATGGACCAGAAATGTTTTATCAGGAATGACACAAGCACAGCGAAGTTATCACTTAGTTTTGCAAATAAGAAAAAGTAAGGAGGAAGATGCTTTTCAAGCTGCTAAAGATTAAAATTCACAGGAGCTGTCTTGAGCTTTCCATCTTTTTTCGATTGAAAAAGGAAATATTGTGTAAAGTATAGTAAGCTATATAGAAAGTAGAAACAAGGAATTTAGTTGCATCATAACTTGTGTGCACTTATTGACAGTAAGTATTTTCTTATCTTACATATTTCATTTTAAGAGACAAAAAAAGAAAAAAAGAAGTTAATCAAATGGCTTTCCACATTGCATACCTATAGTAAAGTGTCACATTGAAGTCAAAGATCAAGTCACAGAATAAACAACGACGAAGAACGTTGCTATTGAGTGCAGATATTGTTTGTCCTATTGATGGTCAGCAGTTCTGTTTGCGCTGTATTCATAGAATTGCCATATTGATATGATATAATATTATGCACAAATAATATATGAAATTTTTCTTTATGGAGATGGTTATTAATTGTAACTGATAGTGATAATAGGGGACATATAGACAGCTGTGCAACATGCATTTCATAAAAAAAAGAAAGAACAATTTTGTTGTTTTGGTGTTCAGGCACTTGAAAAGTTGTCAGAATAATATTTTCCTCTGCTCAGAGAGTAATTATATTTGTATAATTTTCATAAGATAAACATTAGAAGATGTCTGTGCATATGTACATTTTCTGTCATAATAGTAAACCCCTAATTCTTTAAGGAATCAGATTTCTATATGTGAAACAGCTTCAAACGTCTGAGTACTTTGTAAATGAGTTAATGAATTAAATGTTTGGCATTAAGCACATAAGAGAGAAATAGTTCAGAAATGGTTTGAAATGAAGCTTAAAGTGTCTTGGAAGTCGCTGAGTACTCACATTATGAAACACTAGGTGAATATAACCTGGCTAACTTGCGTTCATAAGCAGAAGCAAATTTTTCACGCATCTAATGTTTAAGACTCCTGAACTATGTGTCATACAATGACACAATTTTCAGCGACATTTAGCAGTATATGTGGATACCATCTAAAAAGTGTGTTGCGATTAGAGTTAGTGGTAAAATACTATTAAATTAAAAAGTTGTGTCTGACATAGAAGTTTCACTGTGAGTCATTTTTAGTAGAGGCTAGTTTTCATTGCGTCTAAATGGGTATGATGACATATCTCCTGAACTACGTGTCTTACAATGACAGAATTTTGCAGGTACCCTGGTATATTCAGTGGTATTTGCGGATACTGTCTGCAAAGGATGTTGCAGTTACAGTAATTCGTAAAGTAGCAATAAACTAAAATGTCGTGTCTCAAGCTGAAATTTTACTGCATGAAAAAGCAGAAATGTAAGCGATAAACTTTTGCTATTTGTCATTTTCTGGTGGGTTTCAACAAGAAAAAGTTTCATAGAGATTTTATTAATATTTCTTATGTACATGGATTTACATATGAATACTGCTAGTGTATTACATGGCTATTGTAAATGATGGACCCATTTTCAAAAATTCCTATGTATTCAAGTACAAATCCAAAATGAACAAGCTTTATACCAATGAAAAGAGGAAGTTTCGAAGTTTTTGGCCAGTGGCAGAAGGCAGACGGTGATGGTTTCAGAAGCAGCCAATAGAGATCACACTGCAATATGGTTGGCATTCCGTTTTGGTCTCAATTGTGAGTGAGATGGCGACTGTGGAGTACAAGGTTTTCTGCATTCTTGAGTTCACGAAAAGTGAGTTGCAAGTTGCAGTGCAGTGGGCGTTTTATACCAAATTCAGTATCCAACCATCAGCTCACAAAAGCATTAGCTGTTGCTTTAAGGAGTTTAAACAGACTGGGAGAGTGTGTAAAGGAAAAAGCACAGGCTAATTAATTACAAATTACTACAAATTATTAAATTTATTAAATTGATATCAAACATTAAGAAAAATTTTCCTCTTTTCATCCATATAAAGCGTGTTCATTTTTGATTTGTACCTGCATACACAGGAACTGTTGAAAATGTATCCATCATTTAGAATAAACATGTAATTCTATTGAGAACATTAGTAAAAGAAATACTGTGCATTTCATTAGACCACTACCTGCTAAAACAACCTTGTGCATTATACTCCACTGACAATGGAACATTCCTGAGAGTCAATAAACAAATTTGATGAAATTTAGAGGGTGTGTAGAGGGGCAAAATAGTGTAATATTCATTTTTTGTTGTATAATTTCATTTTTAACGTGTAAAACAAACCCCAAAATGTAATTAGGCGTTTTAGGTTCAGAGGAAACATCTTAAAAATGATGACACAAAAAAAATGTTTTCCATATAGAAGTTGATATTGGATTAATGTTCTTGAAGACTTTGTAATCAACTTTTATAATAATTTGAAATTTTGTAGAATACCCTTGAATCATTTATTAATTTTGAAAAATGAAAACTTTTGTATCAATATAAATTAAACAAGCTTTCAAGCCTGTGTAATAAAGCTGGTTTCTAAAATACCGTTTTTTCAGAAAATAAGATGAACACAATGTGGTGTCTGAGTACTTTGTACCAATGTAATTAAAATATCTAAAGATACATTACTGTTCTAATTATTTATTTTACTTATATTTGTTTTATGTTTTAAATTGATATTTTACATTTTACATTCATATTTTTGGTTTTTAGAACCAGGTTTTGAATTGTAAGACATTTCCAGGGGCAGATGTGGATTCTGACCACAATCTATTGGTTATGAACTGCAGATTGAAACTGAAGAAACTGCAAAAAGGTAGGAATTTAAGGAGATGGGACCTGGATAAACTGAAAGAACCAGAGGTTGTACAGAGTTTCAGGGAGAGCATAAGGGAACAATTGACAGGAATGGGGGAAAGAAATACAGTAGAAGAAGAATGGGTAGCTCTGAGGGATGAAGTAGTGAAGGCAGCAGAGGATCAAGTAGGTAAAAAGACGAGGGCTAATAGAAATCCTTGAGTAACAGAAGAAATATTGAATTTAATTGATGAAAGGAGAAAATATAAAAATGAAGTAAATGAAGCAGGCAAAAAGGAATACAAACGTCTCAAAAATGAGATCGACAGGAAGTGCAAAATGGCTAAGCAGGGATGGCTAGAGGACAAATGTAAGGATGTAGAGGCTTGTCTCACTAGGGTTAAGATAGATACTGCCCACAGGAAAATTAAAGAGACCTTTGGAGAGAAGAGAACCACTTGTATGAATATCAAGAGCTCAGATGGCAACCCAGTTCTAAGCAAAGAAGGGAAGGCAGAAAGGTGGAAGGAGTATATAGAGGGTTTATACAAGGGCGATGTACTTGAGGACAATATTATGGAAATGGAAGAGGATGTAGATGAAGATGAAATGGGAGATAAGATACTGCGTGAAGAGTTTGACAGAGCACTGAAAGACCTGAGTCGGAACAAGGCCCCTGGAGTAGACAACATTCCATTAGAACTACTGATGGCCTTGGGAGAGCCAGTCATGACAAAACTCTACCATCTGGTGAGCAAGATGTATGAGACAGGCGAAATACCCACAGACTTCAAGAAGAATATAATAATTCCAATCCCAAAGAAAGCAGGTGTTGACAGATGTGAAAATTACCGAACTGTTGTTGTTGTTGTGGTCTTCAGTCCTGAGACTGGTTTGATGCAGCTCTCCATGCTACTCTATCCTGTGCAAGCTTCTTCATCTCCCAGTACCTACTGCAACCTACATCCTTCTGAATCTGCTTAGTGTATTCATCTCTTGGTCTCCCTCTACGATTTTTACCCTCCACGCTGCCCTCCAATACTAAATTGGTGATCCCTTGATGCCTCAGAACATGTCCTACCAACCGATCCCTTCTTCTGGTCAAGTTGCGCCACAAACTTCTCTTCTCCCCAATCCTATTCAATACTTCCTCATTAGTTATGTGATCTACCCATCTAATCTTCAGCATTCTTCTGTAGCACCACATTTCGAAAGCTTCTATTCTCTTCTTGTCCAAACTATTTATCGTCCATGTTTCACTTCCATACATGGCTACACTCCATACAAATACTTTCAGAAATGACTTCCTGACACTTAAATCAATACTGGATGTTAACAAATTTCTCTTCTTCAGAAACGCTTTCCTTGCCATTGCCAGCCTACATTTTATATCCTCTCTACTTCGACCATCATCAGTTATTTTGCTCCCCAAATAGCAAAACTCCTTTACTACTTTAAGTGCCTCATTTCCTAATCTAATTCCCTCAGCATCACCCGACTTAATTAGACTACATTCCATTATCCTTGTTTTGCTTTTGTTGATGTTCATCTTATATCTTCCTTTCAAGACACTGTCCATTCCATTCAACTGCTCTTCCAAGTCCTTTGCTGTCTCTGACAGAATTACAATGTCATCGGCGAACCTCAAAGTTTTTATTTCTTCTCCATGAATTTTAATACCTACTCCGAATTTTTCTTTTGTTTCCTTTACTGCTTGCTCAATATACAGATTGAACAACATCGGGGAGAGGCTACAACCCTGTCTTACTCCCTTCCCAACCACTGCTTCCCTTTCATGTCCCTCGACTCTTATAACTGCCATCTGGTTTCTGTACAAATTGTAAATAGCCTTTCGCTCCCTGTATTTTACCCCTGCCACCTTTAGAATTTGAAAGAGAGTATTCCAGTCAACATTGTCAAAAGCTTTCTCTAAGTCTACAAATGCTAGAAACGTAGGTTTGCCTTTCCTTAATCTTTCTTCTAAGATAAGGCGTAAGGTCAGTATTGCCTCACGTGTTCCAGTGTTTCTACGGAATCCAAACTGATCTTCCCCGAGGTTGGCTTCTACTAGTTTTTCCATTCGTCTGTAAAGAATTCGTGTTAGTATTTTGCAGCTGTGACTTATTAAGCTGATAGTTCGGTAATTTTCACATCTGTCAACACCTGCTTTCTTTAGGATTGGAATTATTATATTCTTCTTGAAGTCTGAGGGTATTTCGCCTGTCTCATACATCTTGCTCACCAGATGGTAGAGTTTTGTCAGGACTGGCTCTCCCACGGCCGTCAGTAGTTCCAATGGAATATTGTCTACTCCGGGGGCTTTGTTTCGACTCAGGTCTTTCAGTGCTCTGTCAAACTCTTCACGCAGTATCATATCTCCCATTTCATCTTCATCTACATCCTCTTCCATTTCCATAATATTGTCCTCAAGTACATCGCCCTTGTATAGACCCTCTATATACTCCTTCCACCTTTCTGCTTTCCCTTCTTTGCTTAGAACTGGGTTTCCATCTGAGCTCTTGATATTCATACAAGTCGTTCTCTTATCTCCAAAGGTCGAACTATCAGTTTAATAAGTCACAGCTGCAAAATACTAACGCGAATTCTTTACAGACGAATGGAAAAACTGGTAGAAGCGGACCTCGGGGAAGATCAGTTTGGATTCTGTAGAAATGTTGGAACACGTGAGGCAATACTAACCTTACGACTTATCTTAGAAGAAAGATTCAGAAAAGGCAAACCTACGTTTCTAGCATTTGTAGACTTAGAGAAAGCATTTGACAACGTTAACTGGAATACTCTCTTTCAAATTCTGAAGGTGGCAGGGGTAAAATACAGGGAGCGAAAGGCTATTTACAATTTGTACAGAAACCAGATGGCAGTTATAAGAGTCGAGGGGCATGAAAGGGAAGCAGTGGTTGGGAAAGGAGTGAGACAGGGTTGTAGCCTGTCCCCGATGTTATTCAATCTGTATATTGAGCAAGCAGTAAAGGAAACAAAAGAAAAATTCGGAGTAGGTATTAAAATTCATGGAGAAGAAGTAAAAACTTTGAGGTTCGCCGATGACATTGTAATTCTGTCAGAGACAGCAAAGGACTTGGAAGAGCAGTTGAACGGAATGGACAGTGTCTTGAAAGGAGGATATAAGATGAACATCAACAAAAGCAAAACGAGGATAATGGAATGTAGTCAAATTAAATCAGGTGATGCTGAGGAAATTAGATTAGGAAATGAGACACTTAAAGTAGTAAAGGAGTTTTGCTATTTAGGGAGTAAAATAACTGATGATGGTCGAAGTAGAGAGGATATAAAATGTAGACTGGCAATGGCAAGGAAAGCGTTTCTGAAGAAGAGAAATTTGTTAACATCGAGTATAGATTTAAGTGTCAGGAAGTCGTTTCTGAAAGTATTTGTATGGAGTGTAGCCATGTATGGAAGTGAAACTTGGACGATAACCAGTTTGGACAAGAAGAGAATAGAAGCTTTCGAAATGTGGTGCTACAGAAGAATGCTGAAGGTAAGGTGGGTAGATCACGTAACTAATGAGGAGGTATTGAATAGGATTGGGGAGAAGAGAAGTTTGTGGCACAACTTGACTAGAAGAAGGGATCGGTTGGTAGGACATGTTTTGAGGCATCAAGGGATCACAAATTTGGCATTGGAGGGCAGCGTGGAGGGTAAAAATCGTAGAGGGAGACCAAGAGATCAATACACTAAGCAGATTCAGAAGGATTTAGGTTGCAGTAGGTACTGGGAGATGAAGAAGCTTGCACAGGATAGAGTAGCATGGAGTGCTGCATCAAACCAGTCTCAGGACTGAAGACCACAACAACAACAACAGTTTACTATATGAAATATTTATATTTTGTTAATTGAAAATAGTAAGTAACTCATTATTACTATGTAATGAAATGCTTAAAACATAACTTTTTACTCCACGCACATAAAATGAAAGAAATTTCAACATGTTATATAAATGACGAAAAACTCAATAAGAAACAAAAGTCAATAGGATTTCAAACTGTCACAGGTGACCTTCTAAATATTCTGATTTGTATTGGGCATATTTCAGTACTTTGGTAAGCCTTGATGATGAGAATTGACTATCTACTATGCCTGCAGTTTGATTGTATTATTTCTCAAGTGGAGATTGACATCATAATCTCTCAACAGAACTACATTGGATGCTGTATACATCCGAAGTCTTTACCTGTGCCATCAAACTCTTTGGGATCACCAGATGAACAAGTTCGTTGTCCTTAGCGAAATGCCCTAAACATTCCTTTCACACTGGCCACCGGAAGAATCTAACAATAATGCAGATCTTTCTCCTGTACTGGGAAATAAACATCTTTCAAATATCTTTTGATATGTTCAGATGTTTGTTTAACAGATTCTGATACTGTCAAAAGGAGACTTGGAGATTCAAAAAATGATTCTCAAATCCTTGGTCCAGACTCACTATTAATTTTTTTGAAACTATGAAAAGGCGGATTTTCAGTGTGAAAAAAACGGTTATGATCATCATAGCTAAGGACAAAAAACATTTGGTGACCCGAAAGGGTTCTATGGCACAGGTTGGAAGAACTTACAGATCTCGTTCTATTGAGTGATTATGATGTCAATGTCACCTGGGAAACAATAATGAAGATGTATTCACTAGTACATAATCAATTTTCTTCATTAAGGCTTACCAAATGTACTGAAATAAACTTGATATGAATCACAATACTTAGATCACCTGTGACTTTTGAAATCCTGCTGGTATTTTTTTATATTGGCTTCTGAGTTGTGTATGTTACAAGAAGAAATTTCGTTCATTTTACATATATGGTGTAAAGAAACATTATGTTTTAAGTATTTCTTTACAGATTATCTTAATTATTTTCTTTTATGAAAATGAGTTATTATTTTCTTCATTAACAAAATACATGTATGTGAACTGATGAACTAAAAAACAAAAAAACTTATGAATGTAAAACATAAAATAACAAATTAAACATAAAACAAATATAAGTAAAATTAATTATTATAATAGTAATGAATGTTTAGATACTTTAACAAGATATGTAGAAATTCTCTGATAGCACATTGTGTAAGCTTATTTTCCAAAAATGATATTTCAGAAAGCAGCTTTATTACAAAGGGATGTATGTATGGTGCATGAAAGCTCCTTTAATTTACGTTGTAACAAAAGGTTTCATTTTTCGACATTAAGAAATGGTGGTGGGTCGTTTATTGACAATTGGGAATGTTCCCTTGTCAGTGTTGCATGACATAGTGTATGATGAACATGATGAACAACAAAACATGACACAGAAGAATGCTCTGGCAAGTAGACAGTCAAGCAGGCGCTTGCTCACACTAAGCAAATACACTAGTACATAAAAGCAAAGTCATACAGAGATGATGACTCTACAGATGTTCATTTGGATGCTTTTTACTAAACTTAATATACCCACTTTATAACATTCAAATGATTTTAACGAAAATACTTTGGCCCACGCAGTTCATAAATTCATAATTTTTTTGTTTTCTTAATCCTTTTGTCATTATATAATCTGTAAACACACTGCCTTTACTACTCCATTAGACACAATTTCTCTTATATAATAGTGTCTAACATCAATGTACTTTGATCTTTGGTGATCCAAAAGATCAACGTATAAATTTAAAGCACTCTGATAATCATTAAATAATGTTATACTCTTGTCATAGTCTATATGCTCATACAATAAACTTCTCAAATAAATGACCTCTCAACAATTCTCAGAAAGAGACATACACTCAATCTTAGTATTAGAAAGAACAACAGTCTTCTGCTCAGCACTTTGTCATGATACCAAGGAACCATATAATTTGAAAATAAAACCAGTGTATGACTTCCTGTCTAAGAAACAATTTTTCCTTCTGCATCTAGAAGACTACATCATTTTAAATCTCCTTTTGTCCTTCTGTAAATCTGTGACAATAGTCCTTAGCTTCCTTCAAATATTTCGAAATCCTCTTAGTACATTTTCATTTCATGTTAGAAAATTTACAGCTAACTAGCTTAAATAGCTCCCAGTTAAAAAATATCTGATCTTTTAATACAAACAAATACATTAAGCTACCTATTAGAGCTTGATAAAGAGCATCTCAACTTCATTTTCTTTTTCACTTAGAAAAATCAAGTTTAGTTTCAAGAGGAGTTTTTATGGTTTTACAGTTTGTCGTATTCAACCTTTCCAACAATTGATCAGAAGACTCCTCTTGAATAAAGTTTACATACCATTAATCCTGCCATATTTCATTTCCATTCCCAATCAATTTGTAGCTATTCCTAAATCCTGTTCTTTGATTTCCAAACTTATATTTCAAGAATTCAGTCTCAAATGTGTCATTTGAGAAAATATAAAATATCATTGACATATAAGGCTATCACTGTAATTAGGCTGTTCTTATATTTTAATAACATGCAAGGTTTTGCCTAGATATTTTGTAACCGAAACACGACAGCGTCCACGACAGCGTGGACGTGAACCGTATGTGCAGTTGACGGACCTTGAGCAAGGGCGTATAGTGGGCATGCGGGAGGCTGGGTGGACGTACCGCCGAATTGCTCAACACGTGGGGCGTGAGGTCTCCACAGTACATCGATGTTGTCGCCAGTGGTCGGCAGAAGGTGCACGTGCCCGTCGACCTGGGACCGGACCGCAGCGACGCAAGGATGCACGCCAAGACCGTAGGATCCTAAGCAGTGCCGTAGGGGACCACACCGCCACTTCCCAGCAAATTAGGGACACTGTTGCTCCTGGGGTATCGGCGAGGACCATTCGCAACCGTCTCCATGAAGCTGGGCTACGGTCCCGCACACCGTTAGGCCGTCTTCTGCTCACGCCCCAACATCGTGCAGCCCACCTCCAGTGGTGTCGTGACAGGCGTGAATGGAGGGACGAATGGAGACGTGTCGTCTTCAGCGATGAGAGTCGCTTCTGCCTTGGTGCCAATGATGGTTGTATGCGTGTTTGGCGCCGTGCAGGTGAGCGCCACAATCAGGACTGCATACGACCGAGGCACACAGGGCCAACACCCGGCATCATGGTGTGGGGAGCGATCTCCTACACTGGCCGTACACCACTGGTGATCGTCGAGGGGACACTGAATAGTGCACGGTACATCCAAACCGTCATCGAACCCATCGTTCTACCATTCCTAGACCGGCAAGGGAACTTGCTGTTGCAACAGGACAATGCACGTTCGCATGTATCCCGTGCCACCCAACGTGCTCTGGAAGGTGTACGTCAACTACCCTGGCCAGCAAGATCTCCGGATCTGTCCCCCATTGAGCATGTTTGGGACTGGATGAAGCGTCGTCTCACGCGGTCTGCACGTCCAGCACGAACGCTGGTCCAACTGAGGTGCCAGGTGGAAATGGCATGGCAAGCCGTTCCACAGGACTACATCCAGCATCTCTACGATCGTCTCCATGGGACAATAGCAGCCTGCATTGCTGCGAAAGGTGGATATACCTGTACTAGTGCCGACATTGTGCATGCTCTGTTGCCTGTGTCTATGTGCCTGTGGTTCTGTCAGTGTGATCATGTGATGTATCTGACCCCAGGAATGTGTCAATAAAGTTTCCCCTTCCTGGGACAATGAATTCACGGTGTTCTTATTTCAATTTCCAGGAGTGTATTTCCTCTTTGAGAACGCCATTTAAAAAAAAAGCTGTCTTTAAAGCAAGATGTGTGAAGTTTAAATCTAATTCGCTAGATAAACCTATTAAGAAGTTTAGATCGCCTTACCAAACGTGAGAAGATTCCCTCATAATCAATTCCTGGTTTCTGTGGGAGTTCTCTTGCTACTAACCGGGCAAGATGCTGCACTTTACTTCCACTGTTGATTTTTTCTTAAACAGCTATTTACACCACAAAACTCTAGCACTTTCTGGAAGATCGACCCCTTCCCAAACGTTGTTGTTTTCAAAAGTTTGTAGCTCTTCATCCATAGCATGTCTCCATTGTTCTGCAAGGGTTTTGGAAAGAGCATCCTTCATGCTTATTGGGTCCTTTGTCTAATCTGAAGTTCCTGCACAGAAAAGTCTCATAATCATCATTTCTCCATTTCTTTTGACCTGCCATTGTGATTTTGCTATCTTCTTCACTTTATCTTCTTGTGAAACAAGTTTTTAATCATCAGTCTTCTCCTCTGACTGAACTGAGGCTCCTGAAGAATCATGTAAGTCATTTCTTGATGTAGGATCAGTCTCATTTTCTTCTTCACCTATACCCACTGAACTCATGATTTCTTCACGATTCCTTATTTCAACTTATACATTATTGACATCTTCTATTATAGTCACAACTCTACTTATTTCTATATCATTTACTTCAGGATCTTGAAGTTTATAACGTTTTGTGGTATTCTGTATCCCACTAAAATAATTTCGTTTACTCCTTTAACTTATTTTGTTCTCTTAATTTTAGAAATACGTTTTATGATCTTGCTTCCAGTTATTCTGAGATACCATTGTTTAGTTTCTTGCTAGTCCACAGTTCATAGGATATTTTATTTTCTGAAATTGAGCTTGGTGATCTATTGCACAAATATACTGCACTATGAACAGTTTCAGCCCAAAACGTTTTATCAAGTTTACCATGAAATAATACACATCTAGCCTCTTCTGCCATAATTCTACTGAACGACTCTGTTGCAACATTTTGTTCTGGTATATAGAAATTATCGTTTGCACACTGTTAAAACTCAGAAAACAGAATTATTTACTGTTATATGTTCTGATTATTTTCATTTTCCTATCATGCTGATTTTCTACCATTTTTTTTGAAATTCTTCAAATTTTTCGCAAGTTTCGTACTTTGCCTTTAGAAAATGCACAGATCCCATTCAGCTACAATCACTTTGCGAAACGAGAAAATACTTTGCACCCATTAATGACATAACTTCCATTGGTGCACAGGGATCTACATTATAACTTCTGGTGGTTTAGTTGCTCTACTGCCTTCACATGGAAAAGGCTATCTTATGTGCATGTCCTCATTACATAACACACAATTCTGCTTACTAATACTGATGTTAACATCTTCATACACCATTCTTTTACCTATCGTTCATGTTCATAAGATCCTTTGCATTTAAATGTACCAATCTTCTATACCAACGAGACACAGTAAATATTCGAGAAAAATTACGTCTTCTGTCAATATTCAGCTGATAGACATCATTAATAAGATCTGAAGTAGCAACTAATTCTTGAGTTTTCTTAAATAAAATATTGTGAGCACTACTAAATTCAAATGAGTTTCCTTGTTCAGTCAACCTGATCACAGACAACAAATTTGTTGTCAGTTCTGGAGCACACACTATTTTTCACTGTGACACAATAGCAAGTCTTTCCAAGTACTTTTGTTAAATCAACTTCTCCAGAGCATAACACTGGAATATCAGTCTGATTTGCTAGCACAATTTTATGCATGCTAAATCGTTCGCTATATTATACATCCAATTTTTATCTACAGTGAAATCCATGGTAGCAACAGAATCAACATACCATTCACTTCTGTTAAAAGAAACACATAGATGCACTGCATAAAGATATTTGAGGTTCTGTTTTGTTCGATATCATTAACCCCATTGTCAGGGTACTTAGTTTTAAAATGTCCTGTCTTTCTGCACTTATGGCAAATAACTTCTTTCTTACCTCAATGTTGGTGTCCCACATGATTTGACAGGTTTGGCGCTGTTTCTAAATGATGACACAGAAGTCCCTTTTTGGTGAAAATTATTTTGTTTACTTTGCCTCAGATCAATTCTAGTCGCTGATTCCACCTATCAGGTTTGAGCAATGATGTCATGCCTACAGCTTAATGTACATATAAACAATCTTTGAGAGCAACTGATTATCAAGGAGAGTAGCATATGATAAAGTTACAGTTGCAGTTTATCCCACAAATTAATTACTTAGTCACAAATTATACTGCAAAGAATTGAAGGTAATGAAAATAAATGATAACAGAACAAGAGAAATATACATGTCTGATGTAAATTATTACGCTAATTTGTGGGAGTAAGAAAAACACAGAGAACCTTTAATCCCATTAGACTATAGCCATAATCATGGAGGCCTCTTCCTCTCAGTCAAGAGAAAATAACAATATAGAAATTACTGAAAATGTAACTAAATGCGGTTCATGTTATGAAATCTTCAAAAAATAAATTGTATGTAATTACTTATCAATTCTGCATTTACGTACATAGAAGCAACATTGGTATCTGATATCTTGACAGTAAGGTTTTATACTGTAATTTTATAGGAGCTGAATTCAAAAATGATACTTTGCTTCCTTTTTTAAGTTAGGAGAAATCTTAGAAAAAATCGACAGCAGAGCATATTCCTTAAAACACACTGTCAAAACTGATATTCAGACTAATTTTTTACATTTACTTATTTATTTGTGTTCCATAGATCCAGTATACAAGAGAATTGCATGGATGTGAAACGAGTCATAACTATACATGAGAACAGTAGCCAACTTATAGAAGCTAACAGTATGCGTAAAGGAAATATGTTAACAATTGCAAGCCTCAGCACCTCCTAAAGTAAAAAAGAGGTATAAAACAATACGATAATTAATTTCAATTATTCCGTATCAAGTTACAACTTTTCTAGAAGTCAAGTATATTGTTATTTTGATACAGCTCATCATGTTCAATTACAATGTGGTAACAGCAAATGTATTACAAGTCATATCTGACTTACAATATAGAAGTGTTTATGTTAAAGAACTCATCAAGAGAGTAAAAAGAGTGTTTCAGAAGATATTCTTTTAATTTACTTTTCAGTTTGGTGCTACACTAGTAAGATTTTTTTATGACTATAGGAAGTGCACTAAAGATTATTTTGCTTGAGTAGTGTACATCTTTTTCTACTAGGCTTAAGTTTTTTCCATCCATATGCAAGTCATGTTTTGATCTTGTGTCATAGGCATGATAGTCACTGTTGGGTTTGTGCATGAGTAGGTTCTTAACTAAAAAGGACATAAGGGATAGGATATATTGTGAGGTCACTTTTTATATTTTGTGTATTTTAAAAAGATTTCTGCTTGAATGATTTCTACTCACTCCACTTAGAATTCGGATAGTTATTTGCCACTGGTTGATTTATGAAAGAAAATACCCAAAATAAGCAGCCTTAACAGTGTTAGTATTTGCAGTCACTGCTATAATGTGTAGAGTGAACTAAGTTTTTTTCTCAAGTCCAGAATATGGCACAACCAATTAAATTTATTGTCGATGTGGAGGCCTAAAAATGTAGAAGAACATTCTTTATGTATGTCTTGATCATTAGAGCTTAGATGTATGTCCTACTGCACTTTCTGAGCCTTATAGAAATGAATGCACTGTTTTTTTTTTTTAAATTGTAGTAAGGCCATTGCTGGTGAACCATTTATAGATATCACTGAACACAAAGTTGGTAGATGTTGCAATGTCACTGTCAGGTGTTTTTCAACTAAAAGAGATGAATCATCTGCAAAGAGAGTAAATTTAGTAGTAGCTTTTGTACACTGTGGAAGGTCATTAATAAAAATAAGACAATGTAAGGGGCCTAGCCCAGAACCTTACGGCACTTCTGTACTTACTGTTCCCCGACCAGATGAGGCTATTGTACCATCTCTGTGATTAAGTGATACCCTCTGCTTTCTATCAGTTAGGTATGATCGAAGCCACACTCCCATTCTGGCACTTAAACCATAATAGATAGCTTTTGAAAGGAGGATTTCATGGTTCACGCAGTCGAAGGCTATTGTTAAATCACAAAATATACCAACTGAATCTAATCTCTTGTTCAGTGCTTCTAAAACATTATTGGTAAATGCAAATATAGCATAATCAGTTGACAGGCCTCCTTGAAATCCGAATTGACGATATCTAAGAACTTTGTTGATTTTGAGGTGCTCCACAATTCTCTTATGTATCATTTTCTCAAGAACTTTGAAGAAACTTATTAAAAGAGAAATCGGGTGGTAGTTAGAAGCATCAGTTTTATCCTATTTCTCCAATAGTGGTTTCACAACAGCATATTTTACTCTGTCTGGGACAATACCTTGTTGAAGTGATTCATTAAATACATGGGAAAGTATTACACAAATGGCATTATAGAATGTTTAAGTACCTTAGAGGAAATGTTATCAAAGCCACCAAATTCGTTCAGGAGGTCCATAGCCTCATTGGCCAAGCCCTCTTCCCAGTCTCAAGTGTCAGAAATATACCACTACCATAAAAGCAAAAAACGCAACAACAAATCATGTATAGAAAATAAAATATTGTTTGAAAAGCTCCATTTAAACCTTTAGGTTACGATCAGATCGATTAGTGCACCCGTAAAGGCACAAGCTGACTTTTTTATTTGCATTTACCAATAATGTTTTAGAAGCACTGAACAAGAGATTAGATTCAGTTGGTATATTTTGTGATTTAACAATAGCCTTCGACTGTGTGAACCATGAAATCCACACAATCAATGCACCAGATGCTATTTGGGACATGATCACGAAAGTCGATAGATATCGCTGACGATTAAAACTGGACATGGGCACACCAGAGTGTCGTCACAGGGAAGTATCACTTCTGCGAACCATGGACTTAAAATACCGTTAACCTAACGTTTTGAGGTATGTAAGATGGCGGACGTTGCGTTCAAGTTTCTGATCGAATGACAACTCCCTTCTTTAGATACCTCCATAGGTATAGTGCATGGTGAAATTGTGAACTTGTGGAACACAACAACTGGAAAACGAAATAAATAATAACAAACATGAAGCATGAAAGGAACAGTAACATGAAATGTGAAGAAAACGTCACAGAAATCCCGAAAGAAAAGCCAGTACAAAAGTAACGAAAAATCACAAAAGGTAACAAATACTGGAATCAGTAACTAGAATTAAGCCATATAGGTCAAACAATCCTGTTGGAAGAACATCCACAACTGTGCATTATACCAGAGGTTGAAAATACTGCTTCAGTGGTAATGTATTTTATTATCACACAACCTGTTTCAGGCTCTCATAAGCCCATCCTCAGGAGTTGCACTGGAAATTGAAAGAGAAGAGACAATTTCTACACACCGCAACACACATAAAAAACAAAAAATGTCATATAAAGTTTTAAAAACTTAAAAAAAAAGTTTCGAAACCGCCGGTCGGCCTAGGAGCTGTGAAACCTATGTCAGTGCGAAAGTGACTCCAGACAGTACTGCAAACGACTGCCTGGGTAGGGAAATATACAATTAATGACAGGACACTTACATTGTTCTAGGGCCCCCGAGCGCCACGGTAGACGTGAACTAGGCGTCGTGTACTACCTATGAGTGCAGAACAGAGAGTAGTCGATGGGAACGAGGAAGTAAATTTGTAAACCAGAGTGGCAAAAGTGCTGCCATCTATTGACAGATAGAAGTCGGGGCCACTAGCCCAGCCATTCACAAATTGAATTAGTTGTTTATATGAAGAAAAATAAAAACAATTACATAAAAAATACACAAAACAAGTGCATTATGCGTAGTAAAGGAGTGAATTGAACAGGTCGGTACAGAACTGTGGTACAGCTGAGTGGAAGCTGCGATATAAAATTATTATATAAACCGTAAAGCACAATGAGACTTTCCTTTTACATGAGTGTCAAACAAGTTTTAAGTTTAGTGGGGATATATAAGTGGCAACATAGAACAAAATGCCACAGTCATCAGTTAAAAAAAAATACCCATAGGCTACTCGTATTTGCAAGGTCTCATCACTGATAAACAGGGAAAGTAGCGAAACCTTACAGTCTATACTATCAGAGAGCAATATGCCAATTAACAGCTAGTAGCAATAGTACTAAAAGGACACATTAAAAGTGGGGTCAGTTTAAAACCTGCTAACCAACAGTTGACAGCTAATCGAGGCTTAATGAGAGAAGATCTGAGACGAATCTTACATCATGAAAGACAGGTAAATTTTTAATTAGTGAGGGTACAGATAATGCCACAGTACTATAATGCGCCTTAGTCATAGGATAAAATGAAAAACATGCAATATTTTACTAAGAGAGTACAATTTTACAGCTATGTAAAATGAACTGGGTGGACCTTGTGTGGACCTCACTATAGGAAACAGCCGTATGCAGTACATTTGTTAACCCTATTGAAGGCCACAAAAATTATGGCAAAAAAAATGCTGACTGAATTTAGAACTGGCTCCTTACGTTGAGTATGTAGAATGCTGCAACTTGTGTTTATATTTGAAATGGAATGGTTATTGTCCTTCAGGTGATTAGTGAGAGAGGATTTGAGATGCTTCTGAACCGTATTTTAAAGGAGCGGCCAGTTTGACCTATGTATGTGGAAGAGCACTCACTACACTGGATGTGATAGATTGTGCGTCTGGTATCACTTTCGCATTGACATAGGTTCCACAGCACCTAGCCCAACTGGCGATTTCGAAATGTTTTTTAAAAGTTTTTTAAAACTTTTTTATGAATTTTTTGATTTTTATGTGTGTTGTGGCATGTGAAAATTATCTCCTGTCTTTTGCTATTTCCAGTGTGACACCTGAGGATTGGCTCATGAGAAGTCAAAACCGGTTGTGTGATAATAAAAGAAATTTAAAACTGAAGCAGTATTTTCAACCTCTGCCACATAGATCAATTCTAGTTAGCAATTACAATCATATCATTGTTCATTATTTAGATCATTTTCCAGGATGTGTGTGCACTGAAATGTAATAGGATCTCTGCATTTGTAAATGCTCTTTGAACGGCTGCCAAATAGTGACAAATATTGGAATCAATATTTAGAACTGATCTATGGGTTTTAATTTTAGTTATTGATTCCAACTATTGCAGAGTTCGTTATTTAGACAGTTTCTGCAACATATGTGTGCACTACAGTGTTACAGGATTTCTATGTGAAAAATAAACTTGGATTGGGCACCTACAATAGTTGTTACTTTTTCGCTGTAATTTGGAGATCTAAGAATTCTAGGAATCCTACATGCACCGAGTCCGCATATTTACTGCAAATGTCTAACATTGTGAGCCATCGAATAGTTGGGATCAGTAACTAGAACATGCTAACAGGTCAATTCTAGTTACTAAATCCATAGTTCCTCGTTTAGACTGTTTTCCTGCAGAATTTCTGCATTTGTAATTGCTATCTAAACCATCACGATAAAAATGACAAATATTGGAATCAGTAACTAGGATTGAGCTCTATAAGAGGTCAACTCTAGTTACCAATTCCAATATATGTTACATTTTGTGAATTTTCGTTAATTATGTATTGGCTTTTTTAAGAATTTCTGTGTCAGTTTTTGCACATCTCATGCTACTGTTTTGATATATGTTAATATTTATTTCATATTACTATTGTTGTGTCACACTGTAGTTTCTCCCCACAGAAAACCAAAACTTTCCTGCAGTAGTTCTATCTGATTCTGTTCTTATTATTATAAATTAACACTATTTTATGATCTCACGACTTCACTCTCTGCTATACTGTAATAGAATTTAAAATTTCTCTGTGTTTCTCTTATGTGCATAAATTGTGAGAATAATTTATTTAATTAATATTTCGTTTCAATTTTGTTCTTATTTGTATCCATTATCTTAATTTTGTTTTGGTGTAATTTGTGGCTAATATGTAAATAAATAATCGCTAGATTTGTAATTTTAACATACCTACATTCCTTTGTTTATAGATATCATCCATTGGTTTCAATGGTTGCCTCTATGTAGTGTCCTTGATTCAGGTATTACAGCATTGCTCAAAGCTTTCAACTAAATTGGGCAATAGAATTTGTCTAACTTTTCACTCAAAAGCACTGCCAGTGGTACCCTCTTCTTTCATATTGAGAAGGTTGTTTTTAATTAATCAGTTGTAATAGCAATTCCTGAATGTTGACTGGCCATCATCATAGGGGAGTATTTTTCCAATAATCCTGCTGAGAATAATGAATCATTCATTCATCACTAATCACAAACAAGTTTTGCCCATTTCTACTCCTTGATGTATACAGCTTTTCACTGAATCACATTTTTGTAGATGTACTGAAATTAATGTGCTCAATAAGTTCATTCTTCTCGCAAAATCAAAGTCATCAGACAAAAATTTCAGTTTCTACCACAAGTCCACTGTCATCACTTTCTGCTTTATATACACATACAAAGACAGATCAATAGTAAGAATTATTTTCGTCTTGCTCTTGGCATCTTCATATACAAGTACCTCTGAGGTACATTTTGCCAATCATTCGAGAATTAGCATGTTGCCAATTGAAAATCTCTGTAGTTTTCACGTCCTTTCAACTTCTGCACATTAATCAAATAATTCGTCACCATCTTCTATTGAACAACAACATCCCTGACTGGGCCCATAACCAGTTAAGATTTCTGACAGATGTAGATATGTATGTGGATATTGCTAGCTGATTACTTCTATTGAGAATAATGATAAATATAATACTGTACACTATATTAGACCGCATCACGTAAAACAGATTTGTACATTATACTGCCATGAGGGCCACATGACATACTATATGATGAACATTATAAATGACAAGACATGACACAAAAAGTATGCACTGGCAATTGGACAGACAGTCCATTGAGCACATACTCTGACTAATGGTGTTGGCACAAAGAATGATATAGCTAATGTTGACATTGCGCTCCACGAGTTTTGTAATGTTACTTCCTGTTCTTTCACGTTGAGAAGTCGTTCTGTCACGTGAAACACAAAATAAGTTCTGTGATATTTCGGCAACATGCCTCGTAAAGTAGAACCAATAAGAAGCAAGCATGCTCTCTACATCACATACAGCTTTCTCACGCTAAGTTCAGACTTCATTTGGTTGCAACATGGCTATGGTGTGGACCAAGGAGAAAATGTGTGTCTTGATTGAAGCAATGAAAGAAGAACAATTTCTGTATAATGTAAAAAGCAGAAATTATTATAACATTGTCGTATGGAAGCACTCTCAAGTGGTTTTTTTTTTCTAAACTGAAGCATGTTAGGCCTCGACTGAGCAGCCTAAAGAGGTGCCAAACGAAATTTTATAACATGTGTAATATGTATAACGTAGAAAACAGAAGGAGGAGGAAAGAGAGTATGAGAAGTGGAATAGAGACAGATGATGTAAGTATGCACTGTTCATCTACTGGATCATTAGTAACTTAAGTATGTACTGGTATTTTATAGTACATTGTAACCAGAAAACGGAATGCAGCTTGTTTCATAAATCGTTTCGAACAAGTTTTAAGGTGTATACGCCAGCTTTGTGGTATTTCCGCAGCTGTAATTTCTGGACGAACATTATACCCTGCGAAATAGCGTGACAACACCATTATCGTCATCCAACGCATCAATAGAGCACAGTTAGTTTTCTGAAAACCACTGCTAAGTGCGTGGAAAGATTTGCTAGTTAATTCTGACGTTGTATTCAAATTATTGACTATTTGTGACTTTTGAAATTAATGTCTAGTATATTGTGTACCGATACTCCGCTATTCAGCCAGTAGCACGATGGTTAAATAGTGCATGTGTGTACATAGTATACCATAAACAATATATAATTGAAACGTTTTGTGATTTTAATTCAAACAGAGTGCAGCACTGAGGATGGGACTGTTACTTTCTCGAGAAATTTCACCTTCATATGTGAATATTCACGTGTGTGAAAGTGAAGACTTCGTTTTTCGCTACTACTGTGTATCTCTGTATTTCATTTATAAGTATGCATGGTTCTCTTTTTTCGTATTAAGTGATACTATTGTTAATTGGTTGAATTCAATACTCACCAGCAGCAGGAGTGTACAGGTTACTTCATAAGTAATCTTAATTTTGCACTTGCTGCCTCCATATTTTTCAAAATCGGATTTGGAAACATATGTAACCCATACAAATGCATTTATTGCATCTACTGGTGCAAATACTTCTACTTCTACTTACTGTTACAAGTGTGCACTGACTATCACGTGCTTATACAATGTAATTCTAACACAAAAAGCTGAATACTTTTATCTAAGCCATTATTTTATATATTCCAGATAGATGACAGCTCTGATGAAAATGATTCTGTGGAACCTTCCACAAACAGTGCAGTACATGCAGCGGATAATGATATCGACTTTACAGAAGAAACAGACATCATAGTAGAAATACTGTCACCAGCAACAATGAGTGTAGTGCAGAATGGTGCACCAAGCAAAAGAAAGAAAAGTGAAGGAGATTACTCTAGAGCACTTCGGTTGATTGCTGAAAGACTGCAGTCCAGTACCACTAATGATGTTGATACATTTGTCAAATACTTACCCACAGAAATGAAAGCCATCAGAAGCCATGAAATGAGGATGCTTGTTTAACAACAAATTTTAAAACTTCATTATGATGCAGTAATCAATCATTAAATGTGTGAATTTCATGTGCTGTTATTTTATTCTTTCATGGAAATACACAAAATCCTTATTACCTCCATGCAGTTCATTGTATCCATATGATACATAGCTTTTCAGAATGACTGTCAGTAGTAGTAATGTACCTTTGAGCTGTCATATCATTTTAAATCTTCTCATAAGAACCGTGTGATATGGAGTGGGTGTTGTCACATTCTGATCGTCATTTATGGGTACAGCTGTGTCAAGCCATACTTTCTTGAATTTTCAATCACTGGTTTGAGTTGCACTCTAAAGGTTAAAGCGATACATGTTAAATTAATATTCAGAAATGCTGTATAATTTGTATACCGTAACTATGGTATCAAGTGAAATAAGGTACCTGGATGATTAGTGTGTACATGCAACAGTACTGTATTGTGAAAAATAAATCACTGCAAAAGTGAAATGAAGTTTGGCTCTAAGATTTGTGGCTATCTGCATTAAAACTCCCCCCATATAGTGTAGATTTTAAAAGACAAATAGGTTAATTTCCTAAGTTGCTAGTTTATTAAAAGAATGTCAGTGAGTGTAGCAGTTACATATGAGTTGATTTGAAGTCATAAGTGAACCCTGTAGCGTTCAATCACAATATTTTACATTAAATATGAGTACAATCAGTACCTAGAGGCAATGTCTAACCTCAAGTTCTTTCATCTTCATAACCAGTAGCAATAACAAATTAATAAGTGCAACAGTAAATAATTTTCGATGCAGTACATGGTAAAACAATAATTAATTTAATATAATAAAGAAAAATGATGAGAAAATCTTTCAGGCCTATAACTGGCTTTAAATTCAGTCTCAAATTGTCACAAACATGGAAGAATTAAAACTTTCATAGGATTGTCAGATAACACAACTGTGCAACTGAGAAAAAAATCTACTGAACACTATGGAGCTCTTTTTATCTTTTTCTTCTAATGAAGAAAATATATCTTTAACCTAAAGCAATACTGCATGGCCACATCCTGGTGTTAGTTTAATGTTTCCTGGTTCATTTGCGCGATAAATCGTAATGATTTAGAGCAAGTCACTTCAATACACATTGCACATTCATTTTTGAAATTGACTACATACTGAAATTATATATATATATATATATATATATATATATATATATATATGTGTGTGTGTGTGTGTGTGTGTGAATATATATATCTATATATTACTGTTGATATGTAAGCACTGAAGCGCTAAAGAAACTGGTATAGGCTACATATTCAAATACAGATAAATGTAAACAGGCAGAATACAGCGCTGTGGTCGACAACGCCTATATAAGAGAAAAAGTGTCTGGCATAGTTGTTAGATCAGTTACTGCTCCTACCATGGCAGGTTATCAAGATTCAAGTGAGTTTGAACATGATGTTGTACTTGGCGCATGAGCGATGGGACACAGCATCTCGCAGGTAGCGTTAAAGTGGGGAATTTTCCCATACAACCATTTCACGAGTGTACCGTGAATATCAGAAATCAGGGAAAACATCAAACCCCCACCATCACTGTGGCTGGAAAAAGTTCCTGCAAGAGTGTGACCCACGACGACTGAAGAGAATCGTTCAACGTGAGGAAAGTGAAACCCTTCGACAAGTTGCTGCAGATTTCAATGCTGGACCATCAAGTGCCAGCGTGCTAACCATGCAATGAAACATCATCGGTTTGGGCTTTTGGAGATGAAGGCGCACTCATGTACCCTTGATGACTGCACAACACAAAGCTTTACACTTCAACACCGACATTGGAATGTTGATGACTGGAAACATGTTACCTGGTCGAACAAGGCTCGCTTCAAATTGGATCAAGCGGATGGACGTGTATGGGTATGGAGACGACCTCATGAATCCATGGACCCTGCATGTCAGCAGGGGACTGTTCAAGCTGGTGGAGGCTCTGTAATTGTATGGGGCGTTTGCTGTTGGAGTGATATGGGACCCCTGATATATCTAGATAAGTCTCTTGACAGATGACAAGTAGGAGAGGAACCTCTTTGATCACCTGCATCCATTCACATCCATTGTGCATTACTATGGACTTGGGCAATACTAGCAGGACAATGCGACACCCCACACGTCCAGAATTGCTACAAAGTGGCGCCAGGAACACTCTTCTGAGTTTAAACATTTCCACTGGCCACCAGACTTCACATACATGAACGTTGTTGAGCATATCTGGGATGCCTTGCAACGTGCTCTTCAGGAGAGAGCTGCAGCTCCTTGTACTCTTACGGATTTATGGACAGCCCTGCAGGATTCATGATGTCAGTTCCCTCCAGCACTACTTCGTACACTAGTGGAGTCCATGCCATGTTGTGTTGTGGCACTTCTGTGTGCTTGTGGGGGGCTGCACGATATTAGACCAGTGTATCAGTTTTTTTGGCTCTTCAGTGTGTATATGAGCAAAAAGTCAGTATAAATTTGAAAACATAATAAACCACAGAATAATGTAGATAGAGAGGTAAAAATTGACACACATGCTTGGAATGACATGGGGTTTTATTAGAACAAAAAAATCCCATATTGCTAGACACATGTGTTAGTAATATCTACCCACCACCTTTTACGCATTACAGAAGTTCTTGTACAGAATAAGAGTTAAGGAGAAACTTTAGTTTTCAAGTTTTACCTTGCTATGTCTCAGACATCTTAGGTCACTGGGTAAGTTACCAAAATTTTTGTTGCAGCATAGTGCACCCCTTTTTGTGCTAAAGAGAGCCTTAATACAAATGTCATTTCCTTCTTCTACTGTAATTATATACATTATAGTTCATTTTGAACTGCCATTAATTTACAACAAACTTTGTGAGGGGTTAAATATTCTGTGAAGCAGTAGTCAGAATGCCTCACTCCTTAAACAGGTGTCTACACGAAGAACATGGGTGTGCATCACATATTATTCTAACAGCATAGTTTTGAGCAATGATGACTTCCTTTCTTAAAGATGAGTTACCTTCTTGAAGCTGTGCATCGTCATCAAAACGCTGCATAGCCAACCACTTCTTCATTGCTGGGAATAAGTGGAAGTCGCTCGGTGCCAGGTCGGGACTGTACGGCGGATGAGGAAACAACTCCCACTTAAAAGATACGAGAACTTCACGAGTGGCATTTGCCGTGTGGGCCCGGGCGTTGTCGTGAATCAGCAAGATCTTTGTTTTTGAGCTCAACTTTCCCCTGCGCTTGTTTTGTATTGCTCTTCTGAGGTTGTGCAGAGTTTTGGCAATACCTCTGAGAGTTTATTGTAGTGCCTCTTTCCAGGAATTCCACAAAAATCACACCTTTTCTGTCCCAAAAGAGGTAACCACGTGGTTGAAGGTGCAGGCGGCCGAATTTTACGACGAAGGAATTTCCAAGCTCGTACATCGCTACGATAAGTGCCTTAATTTAAATTGCAACTATGTAGAAAAGTAGTATTTAAGTGTGGCTTTCATCTGTATATAATAAAAAAATTTCCAATACTTTATTTATTTTTAATTCCAAAACGTAATGTACTTTGTGTATAGCCCTCGTATTTCTCAAATCTACTTCATGAAATACATTACTAGCTACTGTTCCAAAAAATTTCGGGCGAACTGCCGGATGTTTGCAACTTCCTGCCGCAATATTTCGGCGCAGAGTCTTCTGGCCATCTCCATGTGATACTGGCTAAAACTCCCTGAGCTCTGGTATTTAAGCCCCCTGCGGTTCATGCGTGGTGGATTCACTTGTCGTTGCACGTGTGCTACTTGAGCGCGTTCGATATTGCTGCGTCGCGCGCCCTCTGTGGCGAAAACTCGCCGCATCGATGTCAATTCGATTGTCTTCCTGCTGTCCCATCACAGACCTACGCTGGCTACAGAGGACACGAAGTTTTTAGGCAACTGGATTCCATGCCGAATTCAATTGATAACCGCCGTCACGATTAATAAGAGACTCATTGTCAGACAGCCGTATTTCCACGGATTCAGTAATAATAGAACTCCAAAAGTTAGACGTATGGGCCACAATTTTTGTCTCATTGTAATTCATGGCATGACAAGTGGAAATACAGTGTTCAGCGATAGCAGACTTACAAGGCTGAAGAAAGCGAGTATGCTGCTGAAGTTCTACAAAGCGATCCTGCACGGTACGCGTAGTTTGCCCTATAAAATTTGCCACACTCACACAGAATTCTGTAAACACCTACCTTGCGCAGCTCTAGGTCGTCTTTGACAGAAACTCCAAAAAGACTCTCGGTCTCAAAATCGAAGTGATAAAACAAGTTACATTAGAGAAGTAGTTCTATAAAACTTCGAGAAAAATGTAATTATTTGTGCAAAAGCTGAAGGCTGAGACAATACTGACAACTACTGCTAGCACTTACCTCAGCTCATTGTGCAGTATATTAATTGTTCCTTTACCATTATCATGCTGCCGAATCTAGCGACGTGTTCATAAACTTCTGTGGGGTTTTCTCACTCATCTTCCACAACAGCCAACAAAGCTAATTCAGTTGAATCCATTTTCACCTATGACTATGTGTGCTTCGCACACCAAGCAGACAGCTAATGATTGACACGCCAAATTAATTGAACAACTATCGCTAGAGAACATTGAGAGCACGAAATCACGTTAACCGGCTCGTTCCGTGGACTGACGGCGCTCTATCGCGTGACATGGGATTTCTCGTACACATCCACGTCAGCGTTAGCTGACTCGAAGTAGAGAGAATATAAAATGTAGACTGGCAATGGCAAGGAAAGCGTTTCTGAAGAAGAGAAATTTGTTAGCATCGAGTATAGATTTAAGTGTTAGGAAGTCATTCCTGAAAGTATTTGTATGGAGTGTAGCCATGTATGGAAGTGAAACGTGGACAATAGTTTATACAAGAAGAGAATAGAGGTTTTCGAAATGTGGTGCTACAGAAGAATGCTGAAGATTAGATGGGTATATCACATAACTAATGAGGAGGTATTGAATAGGATTGGGGAGAAGAGAAGTTTGTGGCACAACTTGACTAGAAGAAGGGATCGGTTGGTAGGACATGTTCTGAGGCGTCAAGGGATCACCAATTTAGTATTGGAGGGCAGCATGGAGGGTAAAAATCGTTGAGGGAGACCAAGAGATGAATACACTAAGCAGATTCAGAAGGACATCCCATGAAAAACTGGTTTGTTTTAGGTGAACTTTAGTTTCTAGTCCAGTGCGATTTTTGTGCAGTAGTCACTTCTCCCTCGACACCTTTCCCTTCAAGATTTATAGGTTTTCTTTAGGTCTTGTGTTTGGCTTTTAATAGTTTAACTCCCTTATTTGTACTGGGATTAACTAGTGATACCACATAAATATTGGCCATTGATGCTTGCAAAACTGTTTCACACACAAACCAGAGAGACACTTAACAATAAATAAGTGTGCCACAACATGTAGTTAAACGACTTGCAGTGTCTGTAGGTTTCAGTCCATTACTTTATGAAACACTACAAAAGCCAGACTACATTAAAATACATTACACCTACTCATCACTCAGATTCAACCCACAGTACTATTTCCACTTCCAGTTGGAGCCATACTGCAATCCATTTCATTGTGATATACGAAATATGGTACTGGCATGTGTAAAAATTCACTTTATGAATGTAGTATAGGCGAGATGTCGTATAATTCAGATTGATACCTCACTGCTTCAATTAATGTTTTGTCATTTCTTGCAAATTTTGACAAAAGAAATAACGAAACTAAACAATTTACCTCAAATAACCAACAACAAATGACTGATATCAACACCAAAAACCACAACGAAACGAAACATGGAGATCTGCATGATGCCATGTATTGGGAGGAAATGAGCTAGGATGTCAGTGGTCATGTGATCAACAACAGATAGGTGCATTAACAGTTGAAACTTTGTTCCTGAGAAACCTTGATGGCGTCTTCACATGATGTGATGGGTCGGTATTGCCCATGTGGGTGCTGCCTTTTGAAATTCATTGCAGAATGTATTGATTGCATGAGATGTGATGTGATGTGACGGTCAGTACGAATTGGCCTTATCCCTCTTAAGGAATTAGTTATGACAGGATTTTAAATTTGGTCAATAATTAACGCAAAATATTGCAAATCATATTTTTGGAGCCCCCAAAACGTTAGACAGGCAATCTGCTATTAGTATTTGCTTTTGGGATAGTCGCTTAGTAGTATAGGTTGTACATCCTTAATGTATTTTTTTTGTGGGTTTTAATCGTATAGCCTACACTGTTGTTCTCCTTTCCACATCACTCTCTTCTGGTATCACTGGTCTGCATATGCCAGAACGAGATTTTCAATGTTATACCTGTAACTGGTGAAGTATCACATTGGCTCAAAGTATGGTTCAAAATGCTGAAAGGAATGTCTTATTAAATTTCTCAATGAACTTAATATATAGAAGAGTTATGCTTATCCATATATGTTCCACACTGAAACTATGATACTGCTTTTCCATAAAGATGATGGGCTGGCAATGGGCTCTAGTGATTCAACAGCTAATTTAATTGAACAGTTGCCTACTTGTTGTTAGATTGTCATGACAATTTTGATTATTAACTGATATTACAAATCAAGAAATTCAGTAAGCATAATCCAATCGATAAGTCAACATGTATGAAGAAGAATTTATTGAAATATGGGATGGGAGATCCAAAACCGCCATCTTTATTCTTTATCAATTGAGGCAGAGAGATAGTGGCTAAAAATCTTCGTTTAAAAATAATGAATTCTAATGAAGAATAGTTTATGGTTTGATATACTTGACACAGTGTACAAGACGAGATTTTTCATACGTCATTAATATTGGTTTAAAAGTTTAAGATTCATGAGCACATTCACATTATGAAATGCTAGAGTGAATAGATAGACGCATTAATTTAAAAATTACAGAAGATATTATGATGGATGAAAGTGGAGACACTGATAGTGAAGCTTATATTGATGCTGATCATGTTGTGGGTAAATCCTCAAGACAGTGAACGAGTGTCGTTTTGCTTTTGTTTCAAAGCTATTACATTATGTTGGAAAGTAAATTGCTGCAGTGTATCTTTCTTCCTTCAATAGAAGCAGATTTTGTGGCTGCAAGTAATGCTGTCGAGTCATCTGTGGGGTCAAATTAGATTTTGAAACAAACTACAGTTGCTGATAACACTCCAGTTCCTACTTTACATCTGTAAATCAAAGTTCTGACAGATTTGTTATTGGGCCAGGATTTTGTGATTGTCTAAAGCACACTAGAAAAGCAGATTTTGTCATATTCTTAACTAGTTAGTGGGAAGAAAATTAAGAGTAACTTGTACATTAATTGGCAGACAGGAAGTTGACACTCTACCAGTTCCAAAATCATAGGTTATAAATACTTGTTGAGAAGACCTACACTTACCAATGTAAAAAATTTGGAAGAGAACATGAAAGTATTTGTGTAAGCAGTGCTACTATAGATTAATAGTCTTTTGATACATATGAATCTCTGTTATGGAATGGCTTTTATTTCCGTAGCTGCTGCTAAAAACTGGCCATTGTACAGATAGTTAGTAATACAATGTGTTGTTGTGCTTTTGATGACTAAAATAACTGTTATACTTTAATGGACTATTACATTCTGACTGCAGTCAGTGATTGCTCCACTGGCGATGAAAGCTACCCCATTTTACATCTACGTCTAACTTTTTTAAATACCAATTTATTTTGAAAATTATTTAATATTTGAAAATGTACTGTCGACAAGGGATCTCAGATCGATTCCATATTCCTAGATTTCCAGAAGGCTTTAGACACAGTTCCTCGCAAGCGACTATTAATCAAATGGCATGCATATGGAGTATCGTCTCAGTTGTGTGACTGGATTCGTGATTTACTCTCAGAGAGGGCACTGTTCATTTGGTAGATGGTAAGTCATAGAATAGAACAGAAGTGATATCTCGCGTTTCGAAAGATAGTGTCAGAGGCCCTCTCCTGTTCCTGGGTTACATAAATGATCTAGGTGATAATCTGAGCAGTCCCCTTAGATTGTTTGCAGATGATGCTGTAATTTACCATCTAGTAAAATCATCAGACGATGAATTCCAATTCCAAAATGATCAAGAGAGAATTTCTGTATGGTGCAGAAAGTGGCAATTGGCACTAAACGAAGAAAAGTCCGAGGTCTTCCACATGACTACTAAAAGGAACCTGATAAATTTTGGGTATACGAAAAATCCCACAAATCTAAGGGCTGTCAATAAGACTAAATACCTGTTGTTGTTGGGGTCTTCATTCCTGAGACTGGTTTGATGCAGCTCTCCATGCTACTCTATCCTCTGCAATCTTCTTCATCTCCCAGTACTTACTGCAAGCTACATCCTTCTGAATCTGCTTAGTGTATTCATCTCTTGGTCTCCCTCTACGATTTTTACCCTCCACGCTGTCCTACAATGCTAAATTTGTGATCCCTTGAAGCCTCAGAATATACCCTACCAACCGATCCCTTCGTCTAGTCAGGTTGTGCCACAAATTTCTCTTCTCTCCAACTCTATTCATTACTTCTTCATTAGTTATGTGATCTACCCATCTAATCTTCAGCATTCTTCTGTAGCACAACACTTCGAAAGCTTCTATTCTCTTCTTGTCCAAACTATTTATCGTCCACCTTTTTACTTCCATACATGGCTACTCTCCATACAAATACTTTCAGAAATGACTTCCTGACACTTAAATCTATACTCGATGTTAACAAATTTCTCTTCTTCAGAAACGCTTTCCTTGCCATTGCCAGTCTACATTTTATATCCTCTCTACTTCAACCATCATCAGTTATTTTGTTCCCCAAATAGCAAAACTCCTTTACTACTTTAAGTGTGTCATTTCCTAATCTAATTCCCTCAGCATCACCCGACTTAGTTCGATTACATTCCATTATCCTCATTTTGGTTTTGTTGATGATCATCTTATATCCTCCTTTCAAGACACTGTCCATTCCATTCAACTGCTCTTCCAGGTCCTTTGCCGTCTCCGACAGAATTACAATGTCATCGGCGAACCTTAAAGTTTTTTGCTTGCTCAATATACAGATTGAATAGCATTGGGGAGAGGCTACAACCCTGTCTCACTCCCTTCCCAACCACTGCTTCCCTTTCGTGTCCCTCGACTCTTATAACTGCCATCTGGTTTCTGTACAAATTGTAAGTAGCCTTTCGCTCCCTGTATTTTACCCCTGCCACCTTTAGAATTTGAAAGAGAGTATTCCAGTCAACATTGTCAAAAGCTTTGTCTAAGTCTAGAAGTGCTAGAAATGTAGGTTTGCCTTTCCTTAATCTTTCTTCTAAGATAAGTCATAGAGTCAGTATTGCCTCACGTGTGCCAGTATTTCTACAGAGTCGAAACTGATCTTCTCCAAGGTCAGTTTCTACCAGTTTTTCCATTCGTCTGTAAGGAATTCGCATTAGTACTTTGCAGCTGTGACTTATTAAACGAATAGTTCGGTAATTTTCGCATCTGCCAACACCTGCTTTCTTTGTGATTGGAATTATTATATTCTTCTTGAAGTCTGAGGGTATTTTGCCTGTCTCATCCATCTTGCTCACTAGATGGTAGAGTTATGTCAGGACTGGCTCTCCTAAGGCCATCAGTAGTTCTAATGGAATGTTGTCTACTCCCAGGGCCATGTTTCACCTTAGGTCTTTCAGTGCTCTGTCAAACTCTTCACGCCGTATCATATCTTCCATTTCATCTTCATCTACATCCTCTTCCATTTCCATAATAGTGTCTTCAAGTACATCGCCCTTGTATAGACCCTCTATATAGTCCACCTTTCTTCTTTCCCTTCTTTGCTTAGAACTGGGTTTCCATCTGAGCTCTTGATATTCATACAAGTGGTTCTCTTTTCTCCAAAGGTCTCTTTAATTTTCCTGTAGGTAGTATCTATCTTACCCCTAGTGAAATAAGCCTCTACATCCTTACATTTGTCCTCTAGCCATCCCTGCTTAGCCATTTTGCACTACCTATCGATTTCATTTTTGAGACGTTTGTATTCCTTTTTGCCTGCTTCATTTACTGCATGTTTATATTTTCTCCTTTCTTCAATTAGATTCAATATTTCTTCAGTTACCCAAAGATTTCTACTAGCCATCGTCTTTTTACATACTTGATCCTCTGCTGCCTTCACTACTTCATCCCTCTGAGCTACCCATTCTTCTTCTACTGTATTTCTTTCCCCCATTCGTGACAATTGTTCCCTTATGCTGTCCCTGAAACTCTGTACAACTTCTGGTTTAGTCAGTTTATCCAGGTCCCATCTCCTGAAATTGCCACCTTTTTGCAGTTTCTTCAGATTTAATCTACAGTTCATAACCAATAGATTGTGGTCAGAGTCCACATCTGACCCCGGAAATGTCTTACAATTTAATACCTGGTTCCTAAATCTCTGTCTTACCATCATATAATCTATCTGATACCTTCTAGTGTCTCCAGGATTATTCCATGTATACAACCTTCTTTTATGACTCTTGAGCCAAGTGTTAGCTATGATTAAGTTATGCTCTGTGGACAATTGTACCAGACAGCTTCCTCTTTTATTTCTTCCCCCCAATCCATATTCACCTACTATGTTTCCTTCTCTCCTTTTTCCTACACTCGAATTCCAGTCACTCATGACTATTAAATTTTCGTCTCCCTTCACTACCTGAATAATTTCTTCATCATCTGCAGAGCTAATTGGCATATAAACTTGTACTACCGTAGTAGGCGTGGGCTTCGTGTCTATCTTGGCCACAATAATGCGTTTACTATGTTGTTTGTAGTAGCTTACCTGCACTCCTATTTTTTTATTCATTATTAAACCTACTCCTGCATTTCCCCTATATGATTTTGTATTTATAACCCTGTATTCACCTGACCAAAAGTCTTGTTCCTCCAGCCACCGAACTTCACTAATTCCCACTATATCTAACTTTATCCATTTCCCTTTTTAAATTTTCTAAGCTACCTGCCTGATTAAGGGATCTGACATTCCACGCTCCGATCCGTAGAAAGCCAGTTTTTTTCCCCCTGATAACGACGTCCTCTTGAGTAGTCCCCGCCCGGAGATCTGAATGGGGGACTATTTTACCTCTGGAATATTTTACCCAAGAGGACGCCGTCATCATTTAACCATACAGTAAAGCTGCATGCCCTCGGGAAAAATTACAGCTGTAGTTTCCCCTTGCTTTCAACCGTTCACAGTACCAGCACAGCAAGGCCATTTTCGTTAGTGTTACAAGGCCAGCTCATTCAATTATCCAGACTGTTGCCCCTGCAACTACTGAAAAGTCTGCTGCCCCTCTTCAGGAATCACATGTTTGTCTGGCCTCTCAACAGATACCCCTCCATTGTGGTTGCACCTATGGTATGGCCATCTGTATCGCTGAGGCACGCAAGCCTCCCCTCCAACATCAAGGTACATGGTTCATGGGGGGAGAGCAACTTAAATTGGAAAGACCACATCGATAATATTGTGGGGAAGGCGAAAGAAAGACTGCGCTTTGTTGGGAGATCACTTAGAAGATGCGAGAAACCCACTAAAGAGACAGCCTACATTACACTTGTCCGTCCTCTGCTGGAATACTGCTGCGCGGTGTGGGATCCTCACCAGGTAGGATTGATGGAGGACATCGAGAAAGCGGAAAGAAGGACAGTTCGTTTCGTGTTATCGCGCAATAGGGGTGAGAGTGTCACTGATATGATACGCGAGTTGGGGTTGCAGTCACTGAAACAAAGGCGGTTTTCTTTGTGGCGAGATCTATTTACGAAATTTTAATTACCAACTTTCTCTTCCGAATGCGAAAATATTTTGTTCACACCCACCTATGTAGGGAGAAATGATTATCATAATAAAAGAGAAATCAGAGCTCGAACAGAAAGATTTAGGTGTTCCTTTTTCCCACGCGCCATTCGAGAGTGGAATGGTAGAGAAATAGTATGAAAATGGTTCGATGAACCCTCTGCAGACACTTAAGTGTGAATTGCAGAGTAACCATGTAGATGTAGATGTAGAAGCAATGAGTAGAAAATGAGTGCAGTAAATGGCAGAGTACCGATCCACATTTTCAGCATCTAATCCCCAGTTGGTTCAACAATAAGGTGGTTGAGCTAGTCCAAAGGTCAGAAGAAGGCAATATTTATAATGTGCTGAAATATATTTTGGGAGGGAAACTTATGCTTCTCCCAGAGTATAAAATGTTCAGGTCGTTAACTACCTCTTACAGACCGAGTATAATCAAAAGAATGTTGTAGAATTGGATCCAACTGAATGAGGCAATGCAGGTATTACGATACTGGCCCTGTATTCAAGAGAGTGAGGTTTGCTCTGTCTGAGCGTTCTGATTTAGATTTTCCATCGTTTCCTTAAATCATTTCAACCAAAAACTGGAGTGGTACCTTCAGCAAGGCCATGATCGGCCACCTGACTTTGAAAAAACATACTTCTATATTCTATGTGGATGCATATTTCAGTGGACACCAGCTGTTTTCAAGGTACAAATCACATCACTGTGAATGGCAACTAAAGCCCTCAGTAAGTCGGACTATGCCAATCAGAATTCAAAAGACTGCACATGTAGAATTAGTAAACACACCATAAATAACTAGCTGCACCACAAAACCAAAGATGACCAACCTCAGGTATTAACAAGTCTTGAAATATTAATTAACAACAGTTGTGAAAGTATTATTAACTCTGTCCTCCATTTTTTGACTGCTATCATTTATTACATGATCATTGCTAGTTTACTCTCAACAGCTTCCTCCATAACACTATTGCAGTAACTGACAGTGAATCCAGAATCTACATGTCATTATTCTGCATCTGATAACACGTACCAAGCCAATATTCTGCAATTGTATATTTGCTGGCTGTTGTAGGTGTATGTAATGTATATGTTCTATACAGCAGTCCAGTGGTCCTAACCATCTAACTGATGTACAATTTGCCACAAATGCAGAGGATACTATAGACACATGCCTCACACATAAACATAGTGAATGCTTTACAGATACTAGGAAGTCCCTAATGTTATCGGGTGATCAAAAAACAATCTTCTTGGAAATACAACCTGCATGAGTCAAAAAATCTGTGGACTTAGGCAGAACCTCATTATTCTTTTGTACCTTGAAAATGACGTTGTGTACTCCTGTGGTAATACTGGAGGTTGCTGAGGATATTACTACACTATTTTGTATTATGCATGTGTGCTACTGTGGAAATAAGAAGCCAAAGGATCAGCATTATGCGAATACTAGTCACCCTACAAATCCCTTTAAACATTTTTTTAAAAAAATATCCAAATTTATTTTGTATTAGGCGAGTTATCCTTTACTGTTAAGAATGTAACACTTTGTGGGTATACTTTCATCATTAGCATAATCGAGCACTGTTTGGATCTTTTAATTCTTAAGTTGTTTACTAATACCCAGCACCGGTTTAGAAACATTTTAAGACATTTCAAGCAGGTGCTCCATTTCTTATGGATTCCAGGGATTCTTGCTGATTTCCTCTGCTGCAAGCTGCACATCGGTGAAGTTCAAGCTTCCATTTACTCCCTTCCATATTATAACAAAATTTATCTCAATTTTCGACGAAAGAAGATTCATCAGCAAATGGATCAGGTCAACAACAAAGTAATGAAATACTGTGGAGCAAAGTTACCCAAGTTTTGCCAGAAAATAGCCATCACAGCTGCTTCCGATCGTGTAGTGATAAACAATTTATTGATTACAATTTTATGGGTACAATTTAAGTAATAACCATTTAATCACCTTAAAAGAACTGTATTTGCCTTTTGTTTAAATATTTTTCTAGTAGCAAAGCATCAATTTTCTTGTCAAAAACTACCTCGAAAATACAGCACTACCAATTCGGTTAGCAGAAAATATCCAAGATAGCGAGTGGGAGAATATGAGTTAGTAGAAGCTATCAGCTATTGGGTACAATCGACAATGGTCTGAAATGTTTATTCTAATAGCTTCTAGACAGGACTGAAACTTTTTCAAAGTTGGAGCAAAGTTACCACTGTGCGTCGAAGTAGCCTGGCTTTACGAAATTCATTCTTTCCACCTCCATACGCGAGTAAAGCAGGGAGGTACCCTTTTACGGGGTGCGATGGCAAGTACCCTCCACCTTGTACTCCACACCGCATCGAAGAAGATTATGGATGCGGATCTATTACGGCGTTTGTGTCTTACAGTTCAACATTTGTGACCTGGTCATACTATATGGTCATCTTCGTCATAAGCACTATTATTCGTTGCTGTTCTTGAATTCCGAGGTTTCCGTTTCTTTTCGGTAGAGCTCTTATAGTCTTTTTTCTTCGCTTGTAAATCTTGTGCGTTGATCCCTATTTGTAGACAGATCACTGGTCTATGTACGAATTATCCGATATTTTCCTTTACGTAGTTCCCATCTTTTATTGCAGTCTTTGGAATTATGCACATTGGCATCTGTGATAAGTCGATGGAAGGAACTGCACGATAGCTTGCGTAAGATTATACTGTTCTTGGGAAGGGTAATTAGACGAGAAAACTGCTGGAGCTAAGTAGTGTGTTGCTGAAAATTTATCGAGATGATTCTTCGGCTAAACACGAAGGGAGCGAAAACGTTTCCGATATTAAAATGACGTCACTGAAAACTGCAGGAGCAACAGCTCCTAATCGAAATATAACCGTTTTTAGTCATGTGAAGTACGAGCATCTTATAGCAGGCATATCTGGTGGTGTCGCGTCAACCCTCATCCTACATCCGTTAGATCTCATTAAAATCAGATTCGCAGGTGAGTGCAATTGAACTTTGAATTGTGAACACTTCACTCTACTGGCAGGATAGTTTGTGTACTTAGATTTCTGTTGATTATTTTGTAATTCCTTTGATCTAATTCAGTATCTCATGCAGTGTACAAAGAAATAAGAATAATAATCCCCTCATTTTTCTGTACTTAGTGTTCCCAGGTTATTCATTCTTGTTTCTCTATTGTATTGTGTGAAAGTGTGCAGTGTCTATATTGTTTATATCTGGACTGTAGTGTAGCAATTTATTCGCCCAGCAATTGATATTAATAATAATAAAATGTTGGATTTGTCAGCCGAATGAAATAAGCAAACAAAAAAAGATGCAGTGTTAGCAGGTCGTGAAACAACGTGTGTGTGTGTGTGTGTGTGTGTGTGTGTGTGTTCATAATTAAATGTAATCGTGAAGTTTGTTTGGCAATTTCCTTAAATTTGTAAACATTTGGCACAGAAGTCTTAGTTAAAATGTTTTAAATGGTTGTTGATAGTGATGTTACAGAATTCGCATCAATGTAAAATACAAAATCAAATCTTTGTAACATAATAAAAGCTCTAAATAGCTATGTTCAATATTTTAGTGTAAGCTGAAATGTTAACATCATATTTTTTTTTACAAACTTGTTAGAGTGCCAACGTCTTGTTGTATTACAGTTAATGATGGACAAACCAAAACAACACCACAGTACAAGGGTTTAACAAGTGCAGTAACAACTATAGTGCAGCAAGAAGGTCCTCGTGGCTTATATAGAGGTGTGACACCAAATGTGTGGGGCTCAGGAAGTGCTTGGGGATTTTATTTCCTGTTGTAAGTATTTACCTTAATTTTTAAGCTAGTGCATTGTTTCGAAGAATGTTAAGCCATTTTAGTTTGGCATTATGATTGATGCGTGTTTATTGCACATATGAGAGGAGTATTGGAGCATGGACTTGGCATATCATACCTAATAACTTAAAATTAGAATACTTTCTCTTGAGAGATTGAAATGGAACTGACATATTGTTTTCTATCATATACATAAAATATAAAATGTGGATCTGCATTGTCTATTTCAGTATAGTCAAGCATTTACATAACATGGTTTACCCAATCATACCGTAGCTGTCGCAATTCGGAATTATTTCCTATAGGCCACTAAGTAAATATAGCATGTTCATGTAAATAATTTTGAACGTCCATACTGTTTGCAATGGGATGTTCTTCTTAAGTAACAAATGTTGTTTGTGTAGTGTAACTTGAAAATTTTTGAAATTGCAAAGCCTTAGTTTTATGAAGTGGTCTGATAATGACTTGTCTGTCTTCCCCAGAACAATAAATCTTAAAGGGGATTATTACTTTAGTGACAAGTATATTACAAAGCCCTAATGAAAGATGGAAGTCATAGTATAGATGCTATTGAAACCTCCATTTTGGTAGTTAACATGGCAAGCTTTTCCCCTCCATGTTGAAAAACCAAAGCAATGCCATTTCTGCTACAGTTCTATCACATTTTGATGGCTTTGCTCACGGTAGTAAAGCAGTATTTCCCTAACTCCATTGTTTCTCAATTGTAACTTCACACATTATTACTGGGATTACTTTCACTTTAAACACTTTCTTTTGTGGTATTGTCACTGCAAAATCACTTAACATATGAAACCACTGCTCCTGTGTGTCAAACGTGTGTGGGTGGCAGTATATCAACTGATTGAAAGGTGTATGTAGTGGTAGGTACTAAAGCCCAGTTGGGGAAGTCTGCCACCTCCACATTTGAGATGTAATGGAAAGTATTGGGGTATGGATCTGGTGTACCACATCTAATAACTTTAGGTGATATTTTCTCTTGAGAGTTGGAAATGGAACTTTTGTTTGTGGTTGTGGCCTCTCTTCGCATTTTCTTGGTCCGGGACCCATGACCACATCCCTGTGCAAGGAGCATTCTTTTATCCCACTGTTTTTCCAGTTTTTAGATTTGGTTTACTCATTTGTGCTCTCTGCTGCCGGCCAGAGTGGCCGAGCGGTTCTAGGCGCTTGAGTCTGGAATCGCGCGACCGCTACGGTCGGAGGTTCGAATCCTGCCTCGGGCATGGATGTGTGTGACGTCATTAGGTTAGTTAGGTTTAAGTAGTTCTAAGGGACTGATGACCTCCGCTGTAAAGTCCCCACCCGCTTTTAATGGACACTCTCTCTTCCGTGAGTAGCTTTGGAAGTGTGGGACTGATACCTCACTGTTTAGTCCCATAACCTACCCCAGCAAATCAATCAGTCAATGATGTCTGTGCAATGTTATTTAGCCCAAATGATATTCATAAGTATTCAAATAACCGAATGGAGTTGTTACTGTGTACAGCTCTGTGTTGCTATGCAATCAGTCTCTGCAAGCATACTAAGTGGATCAGTATTTTTTAAATTAAATCAAGGGGGGAAGGAGGTGGCTCAACGTTTGTTAATAGTCATGCGTTTGAGGCAATCATTCTTGAAAATTACTGCCCATGTGTACAGGTGCTCTTGTTATGGCTTCTTTACGTTCCATTCATGTACTGGTGTCGGAAGAATGACTTTTTAGGTGCCTCTGCATGAGCTATAAGTAATCTAATCTCCTGCTCACTTTCCCTACAGAAGTGATATGTAGAGTTGTTGTATATTCTTAATTATTAGCTAGTTGTAGAAATCTTGTTTGTAGGATTTCTCAGGACTGTTTCTCTATTTGTTGGTATTTTCAGCACTATCTCATGTTTTCTAACATATGGAAGGTAGCCCATGAAAAATTACTACACGGTTATAATTTTCCCTAACAGATAATTTTTGTTGCATATTACCACCATAAGATTTATATTATAATAAAGATGCTTAGAAATATGTCAAAAGTGCTTCCTAATTTTATTAATTCCAAACAATATACAAGGTATTCAGTTTGGAATATACTGTAATAGGGCAATGCATCAGATGAGGATATCTTTACATCCATTCCAGAATGTCACTGAATGAAAATCAAATATTTTGTTTTGTAAGTTTGCATCTCTTCAGCAGTGGTGCTGCAACTGCATCAATCAATCCCAGTAGAGGTGTCACATACATTTGTTTCTTGTGAGGTTTGTTATTTCTTCCACCAGAGGCATTGCATGTCATATTCATTCCTGACTGGCTGCTGTCAACCAGTAAGGTTATTACCTTTGCTCAAGGCACATTTTCTCAGTCTTGTTGCCAACCTATAATCTGCATTTTAGAGAATGTTGTTAGTTACTATTTAATCATAATAAATCATTGTATAAACACCATATGTTAGACTCAATATAAGGTAGAGGTATACTGCAACCAATTTCATGTTTTGTTGGGTGAAAGGTTTCTGAACAAGGATATTACCTCAAGATATTGTCACTCAAGACAATATTGGCAACTTCTTAATGTGTGCTTCTTTAGGTGATAAAAGCTCTACATAAGGAGGTGTTTTTGTGTTTGTAACAATGAAATGGGAAAAACAAGTTACACGATTGTCATTTCATCATAAGATTTTACTCTGTGCCATACAATTAATTTTGTGCACAAGCCTATGTTACAGTATCCTCAACAAAAGCCAAGTTAAGACATTGACGTACCATATCGTCATTTGAAAAAGTAATTGGTATAGTGTTTGGCATTGGTCTGCTTGAATCCAGAAATGATGTTGGATCCTGCATCCTCATTATGAAGACTGAATAGCTCTGCACATCAGTACAAAAAGTTTTAATGAGATTGTTATTTTAAGTAAAAGGAAATACAGCAGTTAGTCAAGATATAGAAATGTGTAGTTTTGGTCCGATTACCTAGACAGTTTGTTAATAAGCAGTGGCGAAGTTCTTCTCTTAATGAAATGCCTTTTGTAGTAAGATGGGTGGTTTTGGTCATGGACTTGTGAAATCTCTTTATCGCCAGCACCTGTGCAGCTTGGAAAACAGCCACATATGGGCTGCATGAAGCATTAACTCTTGGCGTTATCCCACCTTGGATATTCCATTTTTTAAAAAAATATTCCATGAGAATGTTCAAAGGCCACTTTGTCATGTAACATTAGTGGTTGTGCAACTCAACATGTTGAATGATTACTTTCGTTGATTGGATTTCATAAATGTTTCCTTGTAAATTGCAACAATGATGGCTACCAGCTGATCACATGTTTCCAACTGTTAAATTTATATGCTGCAATACCTTGTACTGTAATAATTCCCTTCTGCAGCCATAATTATAATTTTGATTTACATTAATACATTTTCATTTGCAGTATTCAAGGAGTCAGTATTTCCTTCCTGTAGTGGTACAAATAAGGAATTCTAAATTGTACAAATTTTCTTTCGGAATAACAGCTGATTAACAACATTTTAGTTGTCTACAAATTATGATAGTGTACTGGTATTAATATGCCAGTAGGATGGTGATTCTATTATGAGCTGGTTTGCAGGTGTGTGTGTGTGTGTGTGTGTGTGTGTGTGTGTGTGTGTGTGTGTGTGTGTGTGTGTTTCCTACTTCTTCGTTCTTTAGGTGTTAAGAGCATTTTATTTTAAAATTTATCATTCGCACACATTCTCTGTGCTAGTAACTGAAGGTTGACAGTGTCAATTTTGGTGAAATCATTTGTATGTTGTACATAGTGTTTGTGATCATGCTTTTCAATCTCACAGTGAATCATCTCCAATACGTAATAGAATGATTCCCATGCCCTCTCATATATTCGTAAAATTTGTCTGGTTATTTCAGTAATTGAAGAAAGAGGTTGTTGGCACTTTGATGGAATAGATTCTAAACTTTATCCTGCCAAAAACTATCGCAGATTAGGCATGCTGTGGACCAAGCTGTCGGACTATGTTAACAGGTGACCTCTTGCAACTGTTTTTGGTGCCATGGTGACTACGGCCCTCTGTGGTGTTTATGCTAGGAGAACACCTTCAGACGCGTCCGGCCATCCTGATTTAGGTTTTCCATGATTTCCCTAAATCACTCCAGGCAAAAGCCGGGATGGTTCCTCTGAAAGGGCACGGCCGACTTCCTTCCCCATCCTTCCCTAATTCGATGAGACCGATGACCACGCTGTCTGGTCTCCTTCCCCAACCATCCAACACCTTCAGAAATCTCATCATTGGCAAGTGAACTTTTTACAGTCATAGGAAGTTCAGTTTCTGAAGTTTTAATCAGATTGTTGGGCTCTAAAACAGCAAATTGATCTGATTTGTGTTCCATGGCTTTGCAGTGTGTATAGCTTTGACAGTAATCTGTTGATGCACTTTAACAGTGACCTCAATTTCTGGTTCAAAGTCAGTCTCCCTTGCAGCCTTCACTCCAGGCACCATTATTTTCCTGAATCGATGTGCTATGTCAACAAGATAATTTCTCATGTTATTCAAAAGTAATAAACATTCTAAAATTGACTCAAAGAATCTGTAAATACTTTCAGGCATGGTTGGATCCATAAACATATAAATGAGAACTCACACAATGTTTGCAAGAGCTTGAGCAGCCCCTCTGTGTTCTATAATTTCTGAAGAACCCCAGTTCTTAGTGGTGCTGATGATCTTTCTAAACAACTGATACAGACTTAATGGCTTTGTAGTGAGCACTTGATCATGTATCCTAGTCTCTTAACTGCAACTGTGTCTTTCAGAAGGTTGGTCCTCATGTGGATAGAAGCTGAGTGAAAAGCATCGAAAGTATCTAAGGTCCCAAAAAAAGTTACATGTGATGAAACTATTGTAAAAGGATGTAATTCTCCCAGATTGAGAATGGTGTGCACAGAGTTCAAACAGTGCCTTAGGATTAAGTGCACAAATTCTTTATTGAATATTTCAATGCACTCCAGTCACTGTAGAATAATTGTCTTACTCTTGTTCTTGGCACTTTTGTTATATCTAGACAATGCTGTTCAATAACCTGTAAAAGATCTTGGGTTATCTTCCCAGTTGGCTGAAAATAACTTAGAAAGAACTCTTTTAATTCAACTTTAGCTTTTGTAATTTCACTAAATTTAGTTACCTAAAAGATGCTGTTGAAAAAAGATACAAAAATACTTAGATTTTTATATGATTTTTAACAAATCCACCCTTAGTACAGTGTCGTATTTAGATACTGGTAAGTCTAAGCACTTGCAGAAAACTTCATTTTCCACTGGCATTTTTCTCTGTAGCTGTAAAATGGAAAATTCTGTTAAGCTAAAAACATAGTTATGCGTATTAATCGTTTTAAAGCAGGGGTGTCCAACCTTTGAGCGTACCAGCAGAATTTTATGGATTTTTTGTTACTGCTTGTATGAGGTGCTCACTTCTTAGGCCGCACTGAAACTTGCTTTGGGCTGCATGTTGCTGCGAGTTGGATAGTTTTCTCAATTTCTTGTTTTTCCGTTCGACATGCTGCTTCGCCAACATAGCCAATTGTGGCAGTCACACTTGCTCTTGTTTTCTGTTTGTCAAAACATACTAGATGTTTCTCTGAGGTTTCATAGTCGTAAACACTCGAACTGTGTACACCAAGCTTGAAAACTAGTAACAAATTAATAAGTATTGGTTGAACTTGGTTGTGTTAAATATCCTACAGCAAATTTTTGGTTTTTAGTTAGGCATGCCATACCAGTTCTCAGAATTTTCTCACCCCTTGGCAGCCTGGTACAGAACCATCAGATGTCAACTATTTCTTGATTTGCTCCCTTTTCATCTGGTGCACTGTCTTCGAATCTTTCCTTTATGTTACAATTATTTAAAAGATTTTCTACATTTCCTTTGAGCTCTTCAGTTTCTTCTTGAATGTCCTCCCTGATTTTTCAGTTTGGTTTTTGTGACCTGCAAATTCACTCCAAGGTAGAGAATTTTAAATTTTCTTCCCTGTCATTTTGGTCTGATGCTTTTTGAATACTTGCTGCTGATGCAGAAAGTTTAGTAAATGTCAGCATTGGGCTGGACAACAGGTGGTCTTCCAAAACATTGGCCCTGTGTCTTAAATTATATTTCTGCAGAAAGAAATAAAAATACATTTACAGTACCTGAGAAAAATGACGCACCCAGAAGACATGTTTGGATGTCAGTGTAATGTTGTAAATGCACACCATAAATGGTATGGACATGATTGTAGAGTTGCAGTTCTATGTGAAACATAGAGCAGCCATTAGTCCATTGGTGTTGTCTGTGTTTTGTGTTACCCGACCTATTAGGGTATATAAGGAATGCAAACAGTGACAGATGTTGAGTAATCACTGTTAAGGACAAAGAATATTCATACTTGCATGAGACCATCTTATCAGCACCTGGGGCAGACTTTGAAAGGGATTTAATGTGGGTCTCAAATTGGGTAGCTGTTTGAATTGTGCAATATCTAGATTTTAGGGGCATCAACCAACCAACCTGTTCACATCTGTGCCTGGTATCTAAGAACAAGTAATAGTTGTTTGTTGCAGCATTATTGCCCCACACTGTTGAAGACTAGCACCAGCACAGTGGCCTTCTTAGTCATAGATTGCCCTAATTTGACTGCTTTGAGGTGGCATCTTAATCTTCCTGGCAGGCTACCTCTGGTGCTAGCAGATGACACCAAAGTGGCTGATCTAGAGTTAAGTTCTGCCCCTGAAAGTGGTTTTTATTCATCCCTGTAGGGTAGTGCTTTTTGACCTCGTGGACTGCCTGAGGGGTTGGTGGGATACCCCCTGTCCCGACCCCCTGTGTGTCCCTTGCTCGGTGGCCCAGCCTGGCCTCTATCCTTTTCACCTTTTTATTCTCTTTATTTTTGTTCATTTCTTGGTTTCTTTGTAGTGGCTGATCTTTTAATGATATGCCTTTTTTCTGGACTTTTATCTCTTTCTTATTGTGTTAGTTACACTTGGGCTTTCCAGGTATTTCTCTCACCTCCTTCCTTCAATGACCACTCCTGGTGTGCCACTTATCAAATGAATGGGCTGATGACCTAGAAGCTTAGTCCCTATCACTTGAGGCCAACCAACTCACTCAAACCAGTCACACTAGAGAATCACTGTCCCATGTGTTGGCTGCTGTTGTTATGACATAGATGGCTGCATTTGGGGTGGTGCCATGGCCAGGAAGTGTAGAGTGCTTATGAATGGCATCACATCATGTTAAGTGATGAATCACAGTTCTGTACTACCATAGATGACCATTATAGGTGAGTATGACGACAACCTGGAGGGAGATCACATGTCAGGTCACTCAGTGATTTTAGTCCCCATCCCAGATTCGGATGAAACTTGGCACAGAGGTAGCCTATTGCAAAAAGCACCCCACCTCTATAAGTTAAAGTTGTTCTGGCAGCTCTCCTAATTAAGCTAAAATGATGGGAGAGGTGCTATTTTGCAGCATTCTTCATGAGCTTTCATAGGATATACAACAGAATGTAAGTTTGAAATGAAAATTATCAAAAAGCACACCTTCAGAATTTTTCAAACAACTGTAAACACTTCACATATCAACCAAATGATTTCAAGAGCTCCTCAGTGGCAGCGGCTGTTAGGGCAGGCATTGTCGTGCAACAAGCACTCCCCTCTCATCGGAATTCACCTCCTTTTGTTTTGAATACTCATTTAGAGTTTTGTAGAGGCTCACAGTATCATTGTGCATTGATAGTCTTTCCCCAACACAGAAATTTGACCAAAATGCCTTCTGTCCCAAAACACTGAGGTCATGTTTTCCCCCAAAATTGTGATTTTGAATTTTTTGGTAGATGGGGTATTTGTGTGGTGCCACTGTGAAGACTTTTTGTGTCAGGTGTCTGAGTCACCCATGTTTCATGTCCAGTTGTAATAGAGCTCAGAAAATTCTCGCCTTCCAATTAAGTTGCTCAACAAGCTCACACACACTATTGACCCAATTTTTATTATACTGTTTCTCAGTTGTTTTGGGACCCATCTCGTGTATCATTCGTGATATCCCAGTGTTTCTGTGAGTCTCTCATAGGAGAGTTCTGGAAACATTGCAGAAATTTCATCCACTGTCAATTGGCAGTCTTCATGAACAGTTTCCTTGATAATTAGGTTAATTTAACAACATACTTAAGTTAATATAACTACTTTTTTGTGTTTTTTATTTTTATTTTTTTATTGTTTTTATTTTTTTAATATTTTTTTTCTTAATTTATATCTAAAAATTCCTCTATGGAGTAGAAGGAGTTGTCATTCAGAAATTCTTTTAATTTCTTCATAACCAACAAGTATTTAAGAAGAAATTAAAAGAATTTCTGAATGACAACTCCTTCTACTCCATAGAGGAATTTTTAGATATAAATTAAGAAAAAAAATATTAAAAAAATAAAAACAATAAAAAAATAAAAATAAAAAACACAAAAAAGTAGTTATATTAACTTAAGTATGTTGTTAAATTAACCTAATTATGTCATGTATTGGAAAATTCGACTCGTTCCACATCATTACGAAATATCGTATTCATGATCCATGGAACTAGTATTAATCTAATCTAATCTAATCTAATCTAACCTCCCCCCCCCCCCCCCCCCCCCCCCCCCCCACCACCAGTCAAAATGGAATGTCCTACACTCCTGTCTGCCATGAACGTTTGTTCTGCCTCCACTAAACTCACTTCACCACTTAAACCCAACTTTTTTCTGTTCATCACATCTTCACCGTAAACTATTTTGATTCCTGAATAAATTTTGGTGGATGTTCCTTCCATGAGTAGGAAGCAGATCACAGCACTTAGTGGGGCTGGCATCTTTCATGCAACTGGACAGTACAGCATGAGTTTAAGTACTACCGTGTTCCTGCAATGCCTGGTCTGGTCATGGGATCACCCTCTGTCAGTGTTGCCAATCTTCCAAAAAACATAAAACCACAGCCTGTTATGGTCACAGCACACTTAATTTCTGAACATGCCTCATAACATCACATACTCCTTCTACTTGCGAAGTTTCATTTAGTTTCCTCCTCCCCTTCTGGTTGCTTCAGCTTAGTAGATGGTATATTTTAGTATATATGAAAAATTGCTCATTGATAAAAGTGAAATAAGCATAGAAAACTCTTTAAAAGTTCTTTTTGGTGATCCCTTGATGCCTCACATGTCCTACCAACCAATTCCTCTTTCTAGTCAAGTTGTGCCACAAATTTCTCTTCTCTCCATTTGTCTTAAATACCTCCTCATTAGTTATGTGATCTACCCATCTGATTTTCAGCATTCTTCTGTAGCACCATATTTTGAAAGCTTCTATTTTCTTCTTGACTAAACCATTTGTTGTCCATGTTTAACTTCCACACATAGCTACACTCCATACAAATACTTTCAGAAAAGACTTCCTGACACCTAAATCTGTACTTGGTGTTGACAAATTTCTCTTCCTCAGAAAAAGCTTTCCTTGCTATTGCCAGTCTGCATTTTAGATACTCTATACCTTACCTCATCAGTTATTTTGCTCCCCAAATTGCAACTCATCTACTATGCTGTCTCATTTCCTAATCTAATTCCCTCAGCATCACCTGATTTAGTTAGACTACATTCCATTATCCTCATTTTGCTTTTGATGATGATCATCTTATACCCTCCTTTCAAGACACTGTTCATTCCATTCAACTGCTCTCCCAAGTCCCTTGCTGTCTCTGACAGAATTACAATGTCATCGGTGAACCTCAAAGTTTTTATTTCTTCTCCATGGATTTTAATACCCACTCTGAATTTTTCTTTTGTTTCCTTTACTGCTTGCTCAATATACAGATTGAATAACATCGGGGAGAGGCTACAACCCTGTCTCACTCCCTTCCCAACCGCTGCTTCCCTTTAGTGACCCTCAACTCTAACTGCCATCTGGTTTTGTACAAATTGTAAATAGCCTTTCGCTCCCTGTATTTGACCCCTGCAGCCTTCAGAATTTGAAAGAGAGTATTCCAGTGAACATTGTCAAAATTCCTTAATCTCTCAGATAAGTCATAGGGTCAGTATTGCCTTGCGTGTTCCAACATTTCTACAGAATCCAAACTGACCTTCCCTGAGGTCAGCTTCTACCAGCTTTTCCATTCATTTGTAAAGAATTTGTTTTAGTACTTTGCAGCTGTGACTTATTAAACTGATAATTCGGTAATTTTCACATCTGTCAACACCTGCTTTCTTTGGGATTGGAATTATTATATTCTTCTTGAAGTCTAAGGGTATTTCACTTGTCTCCTACATCCTGCGCATTAGATGGTAGAGTTTTATCGTGGCTGGCTCTCCCAAGGCTAACAGTAGCTCTAATGGAATGTTGTCTACTCCCAGGACCTTGTTTCGACTTAGGTCTTTCAGTGCTTTCTCAAATTCTTCGTGCAGTATCATATCTTTAATCTTCTACGTCCTCTTCCATTTCCATAATATTGCCTTAAAGAACATCGCCCTTGTATAGACCCTCTATATACTCCTCCCACCCTTCTGCTTTCCATTCTTTGCTTAGAAGTGGTTTTCTATCTGAGCTCTTGATATTCATACAGCTGGTTCTCTCTTATCCACAGGTCTTTCCATTTTCCAGTTGGCAGCATCTATCTTACCCCCTAGTGATATATGCCTCTACACCCTTACATTTGCCCTGTAGCTAACCCTGCTTAGCCATTTTGCTTTTCTGGTCGATCTCATTTTTTAGACTTTTGTTTTCCGTTTTGCCTGCTTAATTTTCTGCATGTTTATATTTTCTCCTTTCATCAATTAAATTCAGTCTCTCTTCTAGCATTTACTTATTAGTGCTTAATGACCCAAACATAAAGTCAGATTAAAGGATATCTAACTTGGTATGCAAACAGTGTTTCAGAATTACAGCACAAACATTTTGTAGTGTTAAAATACTTCAGTTTGTAAAAAAATCCTGTGCAGATGTTGAATAGTGTTTTGCACACACTTCCCGCTGCAAATATCTCACTATGTTGAATGCTGGTTAAATTTCATACTGGTGTAGATTTGGTGTTTCTTCATTTTCTAGTGTTGCACACAGTTTCTCTTAATGATTTTGTTGTTCCTCCTATTGCTTCTGGGTTGATGGTTCTATTCCTCTGTGCATCAAACAACTTCGTTGTTCCAATAATGTGGGACATATGACTGTAACCAGTTTCCTCACAATGTATTCATTGATATGTTTTAAACTCCTTGAGAAGTACTCTTATGTTTCTTTTTACCAGTATTCAATTTGTAAATGACACTGGAGTTTAATGCACAGATGTTTAAAAATTAGAACACAGCAAGGAGCCATGTGCTTGTTTTGTACTAAACACTGTGCGTGTTGCATAAATTTTTACACCTATCTAATACTACCCTACTGCTGTTTTGGAAACACACATTTTTTTACAGGCACAAGTATCTTCATGAATGTAGTCATGATGGGTTGTTCTATAGAAGTAAACAGTGAGCCTTTCTGGGAACACAAAATGCCATACACAGTTGTCATAAAACCAAGCCAATGTATCAAACATCTCTGTCTACAGGGGAGGAGTGCAGCAAGAATCTCACATTTATATTTTGTAACATTTCCACTGAAGTTGGCTTCAAATCAATCAAATTAGTGGCAAGTGGGACACTGGTATGCCAGTTGTCAATGGTTATCTTTCTCCCCGAGTGTCTTTGGGTAACAAGATATTTAAGAACAATTGAGAGGTGATTAGATTGCCTGAATGAACCCTCAGACTGCGTTCCTGGACATATCTCAAATCTGTGCAAATAGAAATGTCTACATTCTCCTATAGAAATTACCTTTCAGTGCAGGTTTTTTGAAATTTTTAGCCAAATGCTGCTTTCATGAACAACACCCCTGAAATAGAAATAGTCAGATATTCTTTAGGGAATATACTCCTGTGAATTTTTTTCCTATAAGGGTCAGAAATTTGTGAGTAGCAAGCAGCAGGCAAGATTTGGAATCAAGATATTTTTGTGGCACAGTAGCCAATGTGTTAAATTTAGAGTGCAGTCACATAAACTCTTCTTCTTCTTCTAATATTTCAGCTGTATAGCTTTTGGCCATCTTCATTCTGTTGGCTCTCTGAAGATAGCTGAAACATTAGAAGAGGGAGAAATAGTTTGTGGCTGCACTCCTTAAATTTATTGACTCAGCAGCAAGAGTCCTTCATCTCTCATGTACTTCACATATAATAAGGTAGGTGTTTCAACTGTAGGAGGAATATTTGGGTGAAAAATACATTTGAGGGCTCATTGTAGCGCGTTGCAGTGGTGATGGTATCTTGTTGAGGAAATGCCTAGTTTTCAGGTTATAAAATTATGAGATTAGTAAACTGTTACATCGTTGCTGCACGGTACTATACCACTGCACTTAGTGCTGTATGGTACGGAGAGATTGGGCCTTCACAGTATGCTGATTCAAGCAATTACCACTGCTGCTGTTGTGCAGAAGGAACTAACTGCCGTGTACTAGTGTATATTTACACATCCTGTCTAGTAAGTCTGGGCAACTTTCCCGTAACTCTCTCCATTTCCTAACCTTGTCAATCCTTTCCCTTCCTCCCTCTTTCTTCTCCAACCCCTTCTGCCAGTAGGAGCACTGGCACATTTCCATAACTTTCACATATTGTTTTTTCCTCTGGGCACTTGGTAATTTTGTATCTGAATATTATTGCTCATTTATTCAGCTACATATTTTGCAGAAAAAACTTTTGAATAAAGGAGATGAAAACCAGGTAGCTCTAACATCACAAATTCAATTTTATTTTTTTGTACAATTAAAATACATTAACTAATAAAAGAACTGTTTTCTTTTAAAATATCAAATCTCCACTTCATCACTGTGGGGTGGTAAATTATGTTTGCATGTTGTTTTAGTGGTGGGGTGTATACAACCCGGGAATTTTTTCATCCGGGAGAAAACTGTGAAAAACCCGGGAATTATTCATTGTTTTAGTTTTTAGTTACATTTTTGTAACTTTGACTAATAAGAACCAATACTCTAACAAAGAATATTACTATATCTTGCTACTGCAGAATAATACTGCAGCAATAAAACAAACGAGAGAAAAAACAAAAATAAAACTTAAGTTGCAAAGGAAATGCACCATATACAAGAACAAAACACAGTGCTCATACAAGTGTCTGCCAACAACAAAATGTGTCAGTCTTTAGGAAGACTGTGCAGTGCTTCATAACAACAAATTGCCTCCAATGAGCGTGACATCACAACTGTTAGCAATAGATTCGTTTGAGCGGTTGCGAGCGAGCTTATGCGCATGTGCAGTGGACTCACGTATGAGTAGTACCTTCTCTTGCTTCTGGCTACAGAAGTGTGGCAGTTATCTGTACAAGCAATTGCAACAAACAGCCAGATGCTATCCGGAAAAATTTTACTGGTGCGCCTAAGCTGGCAGGTTCACGTATGCGCAACAGGCCTGGAACTAGTGGGCAGGGGCAAACCGGGGTATCTGCCCCCGGTGGCAGTTTAGGAGGGGGGGGGGGGCACCAAATTCATGTTATTGTGGAAAAAAGACCTTGTTTCACAAAGCTCCCAGCATCTGTCGCATCTAGAAATAAACTTTCTTGTAGACAAAAGGGGGCGGGTCTAAACGAGTTGAGTGAATAAAGCCGAAAGGGTGAATGACAATCGCTGTTTATGTGGTTGACTGGGTTTGCAAATGATCAGCGTTGTCATAATTACTAGCGAATTCCATAGATTCAGACTACCAGAGTGGAAATAAATGACTAACAGGAATAACAGGCAATTAAGATTACATATTGTCTTCTCCGTGTATCCAAGAAAATGAAATTTTGACAAAACATTTTTGGCCAAACCGTTGCACTATTAAGGGCCAGTTGCTAGCAGCCGTTGAAGTTCTATTCTGGGAGCAGTGCGGAAAACGCGTTGTACGAACACGTAATAACACCTAACTGGAGAACAAATGCGGGATAACTAAACCGGTGATTGTGGCAGGGTTAGTGAAGTTAACTAGAGAATAAATTTTGACACTGGCAGGAATAGTTACAGAATTAGTGATGACAAGATTGTTTGTTAGAACGAGGAAGGAGAAGAAACTGAGAATCTCACAAATCACGGAAGAATATGATGATTCCAAATTTATATAAAAATTTCGTACTACTACTACTACTATTCGATCTCGTGCTTCAGAAGCTAGAGACTATGAATGAAATGTGAAACTATTTCCTAACATACAACTTTCTGCTTGTAGTAGGCCTCATAGGCATTTGATTATATTGGTACTTCGTGAATTATATTCTGTCGTGATAATGATGATGATGATGATGATGATGATGATGATGATGATGACCATACAACACCACCCAGTCATCTCGACTCCCTGAACCTGCCGGGAATCGAACCTGGGACCCTGTGCGCGGTAAGGGAGAACGCTGCCGCAAGACCACGAGCTGTGGACCTGTCGTGTTATAAAAATGACCATTTGTGCCAAAACAGTTGTGTTTATTTGGTGTGTGTAAAAATTGTTGCAATATTAGGTAGGCATATTTTGTTTTATCTAGCACACAGTGACAAAATACACGTAATCATATCGAGAAACCGCACCAGTCTTGGGTACTATTTGTATTAACAGCTTTTCTGGTAGTAGACGGCGACATTTTGTTTTTTCATGTAGTAAAACATTGACGAACTTGGATGTGGTAATAGATTCTTTCTCTGAAAGGGAAGTATGCCAGATAAAGCCGTGGCAAGATTAGAGAGAAAAAAAGGCTAGGACTTAAGGATTGAGGAAATGTGTACTGTCTTGCTTGTCTCTTGTCTTTACTTGTTTTATGTATCCTAAATTTAATTTTATGTCACTCGAAACAGCAAGTTATTAGCTAATAGGCAGTAAAGACTGCAAATTTTCTGAAGAATTCTTGTTCTCCCAGTTACAAATTATCCCATCCACTATTAATTGCGAGATTTTTTTTTAAGAGGGGCAGGGTGTCAAACTGGCCGACTGGGAGCAGGAGAGGCACCACAGGACATTTTAATTTCCACTGGCCTGAATGTAGTTTGATGGCACCCATTACAAAATATTACACATTTGGATTTCACAGAGCGAAATACAGAGACGTGCGATGGAAGGAGGATGTATGAAGAGGCGTGGCACTGCACTTCGGCACACTTAAGACGAAATAGCATGTCTTAAGGTCCCTCGATCATATGTTTTACGTATCAGACTCATCAGAAAGATGTGCACTGCAAAATGAAGATATTTTTGAAAAGTCGATTTTTAAAATTTTTGGCGTCCTACCTCAAACGCTCGAGGGAGGGGGAGCGCCACTGTCTAATATTGCCCAAGTTCGGAAATATCCTAGATCCGGACCTGATGTGCAGAGCAGTCTGAGTTGTAGTGGTGAGGTGGTAGTCTCCACGTGATCCGTGTTTATGTTAAGTGATTTTGCTGTTTCCCTTTGTTTATTGCTCTCACGTCAAATGAAAGCAAAACTGATTTCTGTGGCCGGGAGCTATCAAGTGAATTAAAATACATTCACATAATTATGGAAAGCTAAAATATGTTATTTGTTTCAGATTTTATTTTGTTTCCACCTTTCTGACACTCAAGCGTTTATTGCCTTGCAGAACAATGAAGTTATTTTTGTTGGTTTGTTAAAGAAATTTGACTTTTATTAATCTTTTCTGCTGAGACAGTCAATTTATTTGAAACTAAGTGTTTAATTCCACACTATGGGCTAATTTCAACTGTTTGCTACATTTCAAGCTCACATTTCCACCTTCTAGCGCATATGGTATTATGCCATAATAAAGAACCAAACATGAGATAATGCAGTACTGATAATTCAAGAAAATTTACAGCTGAATCTAGACAGACGAATGTGCACTTCAAGCCGAATTATGTATTTTAGTATGGTTCACAAAATTCCCATGCTCTTAGAGTATCCTCCAATGTCTTGTTTCTTTTATGACATAATGTAAGATCTTTTAATGTTTTACATGTACAAACGTACAGGCTCCCTGCATCATCGTATCTGCGCAAGCGCAGCGACACCTGTCATCTGGCGCAACTGCTGAAAAGAATAGATTTCTAACAGGTCGCGGGAAAATATTCAGAGTGGTTGTTTGAAAAGCGTTACTTTGAAGTAAATTAAATTTCCTGTTACACAAGATGAACTGTCGCAAATGTCTGATGAATTTCTTAAATAAGAGCGTTTGACTCTCATTCAAAATTCAAATCTTTGAGAACAACCATTTAGAATATTTTCGGGCACAGATCAGACATTTGTCATTGTTAAAAACTTTACTGGCACATTTGTGTGCGCAAAAAGATCAGCATTATGTGTGAAAGCTTCTTTCCCATTCTTCTGTGTATTATTCTTGTCAGTAAGATTGATGTATGAGCTATTAAGCTGATTGTAAGATAGTTTTTACACTTGCATGCCCATGCTATCTTCGGGGTTGATGGATGATCTGCTTCTGAGGGTATGATGGTATGTGTCTAGACATACATTCTACAAACCAACTCTGTGTTTTGATTGCCACTTCCCTCATTGATTTTAGAAATTTCAAAGGAATGTTATAGTGTGTTCCTTATTGGATCTGAAATATTCCAAAGGTCTGTAAAAGTCTAATACTGGATTCCTCATACTTTGTATTTCTTTCCCTAACATGTCGTGAGGCCTTCAGTGTATGTATTCAACACGTTTCCTTTTTTTTCTTTGTTTAACTGCAGAATTTCTCTTGCAGTCTCTTGACACCTTTGCTTTCAAGTTCATTGAAAGTTGTTTAATTTTCTGTGTGCTGAATCTGCTCTTCTGATAACCCTTTCTTCTTCAATTTGTTCATATTTTTCCTGCAGTCATCGTGCATTAGCTTCCTGCACTTCCTATTTAGTTCATTCCTAAGTGATTTAGGTTGCTGTATCTCTGTCTTATTCTGAACATCTTTGTGATTCCTTTCTTTTGTTGAAATATTTCTTCTGTTACCCAAGGCTTCTTCAGTTACCTACTTTATACCAACATGTTTGCCCATCTTTGGAGATTGCCCATTTTAAAGAACTCCATATCTCTTCAATTGAACTGCCTCCAAGTGGTATTCATTATCACAATATTGACAGTATTAGAGAATTTCAAACACATGTTGTCATTCCTCAGTACTTCAGTATCCCACTTCTTTCCACATTGACTCTTCTGAATGATTTTGTTAAATTCAGCTTACTTGTTTGCACCAAATTGTGAGCTGAGCTATGTATGTGTCTGCTCTTGGGTACAGCTTACACTCCAGTATCAGATTTTGGAATCTCACCAAAATGTAACGCAGCTGAAATTTTCCCATGCCTCTAGGCCATTTTGAAGCATACTTCCTCAGCTTGTGATTTTTGAACAGTGAATTTGCTGCTACTAGTTCTCCTGTAACTTTTTTTCTATTCCCTCCCATACTACAGTGTTCCAATCTCGCATGATTATTAGATTTTCATCTCCCTTTACTTACTGTATTATCTGTTCACTTACCTCATATGCTTTCTCTTAAACTTCAGCAGCTGCTTTTGAACTATTGTTTGCTGTCGAGTCTGGATTTTCTAAAATGTGGTCTGCAGAGGGTGTAGATATTTTGTACAATCTGAAAAGTATCGGAAATAAATAGTATTGGTGTTAATCTTTGAACAGAAAGCAACAAAAAATTTCCAAAAAACGGACTGCTTGTTTCTTTGTTTATGCCGATCATACGTAGAGGATCATAGCACAGTCGATGGTGAATGATTTTCAACAATTTTTGCCAAAAGTCCTTGATGACACAAGGGGGGAAAAAACTCATAAGTTGCATTGGCCATGATGATAATGCCAGCGGTCACGCAGCAAGTAACTTAGTTATTTGCTGGAGAGAAACATCTGATTGTATTAGTCAGATTTATCACCTAATATCTTCTAGTGTGCATAGGAATTTCAATTACCTTAAACTGCTGAATCATTCCAAAACTATTTATTTTTGAGGTATCAGCATCAGAGCAGAGAGAAAGTTTACGGAATTAGTTCGAACACCTGCAAAAGTGCACACATTTGAAAGGCAAATGTGTTTAAAATAATAAAATGCTTTTTTCATTGTTATTGTAAATTGGCTTTTGTTGAGGACTGCTTAGGATTTTTCTAAAATATGTGGTCCGTGTAGGATGTGCGTTGTTGGAGTACACCTGTTTGTGTACAGGTTTTTCTCAGCATACAATGTTTGAGTCCAGATGCTTGTGCTCTCTCTCTCTCTCTAGCCCTTGCAGATTGACTCATACTTCAATTATTAACAGTACATCTTACAATGTTGAAATTACTGTTACAGCTATAACACCATTAAAACATGGATCCAAGGAGGGAACAGCAAAAAGCCCTTGGGACCATTCCTCCATATGTTGGCTGCAGCAGAGGCAGGGATTCTCACCCTCGTTATGACAAATCCTATATGGGTGGTGAAAACTCGGCTATGTCTGCAGTATAGTGAGTTGGATCTGTCGAAGCTACCAGACAGCAAAAGATATGCTGGGATGATGGATGCTCTGAGAAAAATTTACCGTACAGAAGGGATCCGGGGACTTTACAGGGTGAGTACATTTTATTTATTTCAGTTTGCAAATTTTCTACTTCTTTTTATGTATGCATACTTAAATTGTGTTCTGGTAGGAGCACGGTCATGGGTTCATTTCTGTCCAAACCCATTCCACCTTAGTTGTGGGTGGCATCATCAGTGTGTCAATAATTGTCAGAATGTCTCGGTGTTGCAGGTAGCAAGCTGCATTTATCATAAATATGTAGCTAAAATGGACAGTAATGGAAAACACGAAATATAATATGAGGTACAGTACGTAGGTACAAACATTGTGTTAAAAAGGGCCAGAGATTCCAACTGCCTCGAATTTCTAATTTTATTTCCAGAGGAAATAAAAAAAGTGCAAACTGATGCCACGGCTGTAGTGAAACAGATTTGCATATAAACATTTGTGTTTTCAGTGTTTGGACCTGTCAATCATTTTGCAAGGTTTCCTTTTTTGATTATGTTAGTTTAAAATGTTGTTGTTGTGTTTGTCAGAGACTGTCTTAAGTTTGGAATCTAATCTGGTAGCAGTGTGGCAGTTCTTAGTACGAGGGGAGGTCAAAAAGTAAAGGGACTACTGAGAAAAGGAATATGTAATCTAATGGTAGAAAACTGAAATAAACATTATTTTTCTGTATAACCTACTTGCACTTAAACACACTTCGTTGAACACTTCACAAATTTTTTGATTCCATCAGACAGTGTTTTGGTTGCATCTGTAACTAGTTGTGCACTGCACAAATGACTTCTGCATTGTTGCAAATCTTCTCCAGAGTGCTTCCTTCAGTGGTCCAAACATACGGAAATAGCTTGGAGCAAGCTCTGGACTGTACAGCAGGTGCTTGAGCAGTTTGACTCCTTATTGTTTCGGTTGTCCATTTGGCAGAATGTGGCTGAGTGTTATCTTGCTGCAGGATGATACATGTTTGCAGTTTTCTGCAATGTTTGAATCTGATTGCAGGTTTGTTTAGTTTGCGACACACTGCAATACTTCTCACTGTTCAGTTTTCTCTCTTTGGGGTGAATGAATGACCACCACACATTCCATGTCCCAGAATAGTATTACCATAATCTTGCCAGCTGATGGTTGAATTAGTTTCTTAACTTCTGGTGGTGGTGAATGTTTCCATATCGTGCTTGCAGCCTTACATTCCAGTTTGTGATGATGCACTTAATTTTGTCTACAGCGATGATGATGATTTCTTCAGTAGTGGGTGCATGTTGAGCTCTATGTCCCCTCGAAACTTGCGGGGAGAGTCAGTATTAAAGTTGAAGGAAAGGACATACATCACCTAAAACTCTCTCACATTAGTGTCAGAGTGGTAGACAGTTGTGCTTAATGTTAAATTATAGCATGAAGAGTTAGGACAAGTGAAAATTATGTTCTTGTTTCACAAATTTTGCAGCAAGAGAAATGTAAGTGAAGGACCGTGCACTAACAACAATAGGCATATTTTGAGTCCCATATCTTCCGATGCTATCGCCATTCCACATTTTATGTGCTTTTGGAAAATTTGGAACACAATGCACTGAAGGTTGAGTCCATTCAACTTATGTAGATGTAACTTCCCATTACCACATGATTTCCATCATACTGTGAATATCAAAGTTTCGTTGTTTTTTTTTTTCTAAAGTTTGGTTGGTTTTTTTATTAATTGTGTGTTTCATTATTTGCAAACTTCCATGCATTGAGTCAGTATCTCCATGACAATACCAGTAAGTCAGGTCAGCTGTTCAAATGTCTTCAGTTGCCAGTATAGAGAGGGAGAGAATTTTGCAGTACTAGATGTAAGGTGGTGGTGGTGGTGGTGGTAGTAGTAGTAGTAGTAGTAGTAGTAGTAGTAGTAGTGTGCTATATCACTACCTGTCCAATCTGTGGAATGTCCTGGTCCATTCTTATGTAACACCTACACCCAACACTTTGCCACTTGGTTCATATACCCATGGAAGACCCAGATGCAAGGTATATTCTATGTACCCATACATCACATCTTATTCCAGTTCCACCAAAAAAATATCCTCTGAGGCAGGACTGTCTTGTGAAAACAGTGTTAACCCAAATCTGTTGTTACCTACACGCAGCCTTTGAGGCACAACCACCAACAGCTGCCCACCTGAAAGAACAGCTATTCTAGACTCTTGTCTAGAGCAGAGGTGACAACTCAGTAGAACAACATGCTGCTGAGCACATGATAGAGACTGTTTCCTCACAATTTATACATATGACACCACCACCCTTCCCAAATATGAACTTCTTCAAAATCAGTATGAATTGTCCTTACAAAACAGTCATCAATCTCGCAGTCCTCATAGCCTCAATCTCCTCTAGTTGCTGTCCCACATCCACTCGTTCCACCCCAGTCTGTCAGTAGTACTACTCACATCTTGCTCTCTGCAATCTCTCTTCCTCTGTTCTCTCTCCCTCCTAGTCATTGTTAGTGAGTTTATTTATTTTCCACCAATGACCTTTTTTTGTGTATCTCTAGTTTGTTTTACTTTATTTCTCATCTTATTGTATTGTTTTGATTCTCGAATAAGTGAGTATTTAAAAAACTCCAAACTCTGCAATGTTATGTACTTAGTGTTAAATAAAATTTATTATTGCAGGGTTTTGTTCCTGGGATATTTGGTGTTTCTCATGGTGCACTCCAATTCATGACTTATGAAGAAATGAAAAATAAATACAATAATTACAGAAATGTACCTATTGATACAAAATTGGTAAGTGAACAGAATGATACATGAACTGTTTGTGCTATATGCTAATCTTCATATAGTTTGGATCTGATCCTGACTAATTTTTTGGAGAAAGCTCATAAAGTGTGGAATTAAGCTGACAGCTAAGCAAATATGAAGAGTTATTCAAATGAGCTTCCCACCTGAGAACTATATTGCAGTTAAATCATTAAAATTTGTACTTCTGTGAATTGTTAGGTGATAAAGAACATCTCCCTGTTTCTTGATATGGGGACTGCTGCTTACGTATTTTAAGCAGTGTATTTTATCTGTTGTTATTAAAATGCTGTTTCATTGTGTCATATAAATACTCGTTTTTGAAGCTTTGTGCTTATGCCATTCAATGTGTAATTAACATGACACAAAAGATAAAAGATTTTACTAACTTGGAACTGCTTTATTAACTGTTAAAATCTTAAGTAGTTCACATCCATTAAATAGACTCACTTTTGCTTTTGATGTGGGTATTTAAGTAATACTTACTTAATTTTCTCAGAAGCTGGCTCAATTCACATTGGATATAATGTTCAGTTCCATTTAAAATTACTTAGATGCTTGCAAGTGGAATTGTGTGTATAGTGTCATTAACGAATCATTTTTACCATTTGTATGCTAGTCACTAAATCAATTAAGGAATAGATACCTGGCACCCTTATTTCAGTCTTTGTGATTTAGTTCAGTTTAAATTTTTTATATATGTTCTGTTGTACACACCATACTCTTATTACACAACAATTTGGTTGAATTTTCTGTGTCAAATGCTTCTTTATAATCAACAAATGCATTTTAAAAATATTACTCAGTCATTTGTTTGGTTAAGAGTTCCCTTGAAAACACAATCTGCATATAATTTGCATTTACGGATTCCATTCTGTATAATAGTGTTGTTATCTTTTTCTTTTTTTTCTTTCCCAGGAGGGTGTTAAAATTGCATTGATCAAACTTTCCATTAATTAATTTCTTGTGGAGCTAACTACTAGTGGTTGAGTGCATTCTTGCTGAAAACAAGTCCCTTTGCCATTCTGGCATTTCTTCTCATCATCCTTGCTGCAGTCTCCTCTCCTCTCTCTCCTCTTATGTCTTTTCCACTTGACTCATAAACTGTGGTGGCTTCTTTGATGTGGATTAAATGTGCCTAAGGACTTGAGATTTTGATTGTTCTTCTACCCCCATTAGCCTGTATCTTAACATTTTTGACTGACGAAGTATGATTCCTGTTGTTGGGTTTCGCCCTCCACATATAAAAAAAAGGAGCATTCATTGTGGTCTTTGAAGGTGACAGTCCTGCAAGAGGGGGAAATAATAATATTATATATATTTTAGAGGGAAAAATTCCACATGGGAAAAATATATATAAAAATCAAAGATGCTGTGACGTACCAAATGGGAAAGTGCTGGTAGATAGACGCAATTGTCTCTTTGATTTATATATGTATGACATTTAACTATGTATACCTCCCTTTATGGAGACTGCCTGAACATTGAGTAAATGCTCTATGTGAAAAATCACCACTTAACTTTACCTTTGAGGAAGATCATTATTTCCACGCCCTCCTCCTGTGCTCTTTAATGTAGCAAATCTTTAAAGAAGATTGCAGAATACAAGTATGCAGACAATCTGACAGATTAATGTACTTTGAAACTTGGATGATAGACAAATACATATGTTCCTTGAGGACTTCAGGATTCCTTCCGAAAATAGAGCAGTGTTCTCAACATACAATACATCTTGGACAAGTGCACTCCTCAAACACAGACATATCCCACAAATAACAATGTAGGACAAGCACTCACAACAGGCAGTGGATGGAGGTGGTTTGGACAGTGGACTGTTGGAGCCATGTCCGTCAGTACCAGTAACCCCCCCCCCCCCCCCAAACATTTCCTAACTGAAACTTGATCCCTATAAGGAAAAGAGAAAACTCAAGAGAAAGACAGGTGTGGTAACTCAAGTGGACACAGATTCTGAACTTTGCCTTCTAGCTCTTACTGCTACAACCCTGCTTCCAAAAGTGCTTGTTAAAATTGTTCAGTGGAACTGTAATGGTTCCTCCCATCACTGTGCAGAACGTGAACTTCGTAGCACTCTACCCAGAAGTTGGTATAGGCTTGCAGAATAATCTATTCTCAGACATTACAAAACCTGTTACAACAGAGCTGACATTGTGAAGGCATTGGGTGGGATTTGTATGTTGGTCCATGAGACCAGTTTCACTGAACAGATGGCACTCAGTACTTCATTGAAAGCAATAGCCTTACATGCAAAGATGTTAAACTTTACATGTTCTTTCAAAGTGGATGGTGACAGGACTCCAGATAGTTACTAATTATGATCTTCCTTACCTCCACCTGACCTCATATTGGGTGGATTTTAATGCACACAATGCTTTCTGGGGGTAGTTCCGAAATTTATCAGCAAGGCTGCCTGCTGGAACATGTAATTGACAAAAAAACTTTAATTGTTGTTTTAAACTCAGGGTTTCAAACTTAAGCCCAGCAAATGACACCTTCTCAGCTATCAATCTATTCAGTTGTAGCTCCACTTTTCTCCCACCTTCATAGTAGAAAGTGCATGACGATTTATTTGGTAGCAACCATGTTCTGATTTTTTTTTCTTTCTGTGCCACGCTGACAACCAACAGGATAGACTCCATGCAGAAATCTAAAGAATAGTAATGGGTATAACTTCCATTTATTTTAAATTTGTACTTTTTCATACATCGGAAAAGTGGAATCATCCTAAGACATACCGTTATTGCAGTATAACAAGTGGCAGAAGCAGTGATCACCTTGTCATCCTTTTCCCACTTCCAGAAACCTGTGCCACAGTGGAAACATAAAATATCCATTACAAAAATTTCAGCTAGGCAACCCATGTATGAATAAGACATCCACATAAATCACCTTCAAAAGAATTTTAGCCTGGTGTGCTATCTGATTTAAAAGATTGAAAAATTTTTAACCATGATTTGGGTTTGTATTTCCTCCTCTGATATATATACTGTATGAGAACTAGTTATTCTCTAGTACTACAGGTATCTTTTACATGCTATTCAGTCTGGTCCCCCCCAGTGTTGCTAAACAACTAACAATCACTTTCCTGTGAAAGGCTCAACATCTGAAAATTATCATCTCACATCCCATCTCCATATAAGACAGGTTTATCTCTCTCTATTACTGACTCTCGTAAAGATATGTCCCCAGTGATGATATCAACTTCTTGAAACCAGATATATGAGGATGTAGGTTAAGATCCTTGGTACTATACCCTGGTGGGTCGTTATTTGTGTGCAATTGATGGAAAAATTGGGAGTTTTGTGTGTCACTCAATAGTGTTAAAAAGGTTGAATTACGTACACTGGTTGCAGGATGTAGTGGATAGGCTAAATGCTACACATGCAGGAGGTTGTGGGTTCGAATCTCATCAGGCACAATAATTTTTTTAATCTTTATCAGATTGACTTTGATCATTATTTTTATTCAGTTAATTGGTTCAGATGTAATTTTTTCTTTCTGTTCCATTGTCACAGCATTTTAATCACCACATGAACTTCATTTGTTTATTTTGTCTTAATATCTTCCTTTTCTAATCAGAATTTTTGTGAATATGAATTTAAATAATTTTATCTATTATACTACTGTTGTTTGGAAATTGCGATCAGTTAAAAAACAAAAGATAAAATAATCTATTTATATTGAATGTGCAATGCTGTGAAAAATATATTTCTCATTACCAGATGGTCAGTTTTATTTGTTGCATGGCAGTTGTCAGAGATTTAAAACATAACCTAAGTAGCTACTACACAATTTACAAAACACAGATGAAGATATAAATGAAATAAGGGATTATAAGTAAAACAAAATTTGAGTGAAATGAGAAACAGATATAATGAATGCAACAGTGTGAACGAAACAGGGAGACAAAACAAATGAAATTAAATTGAAACTTGTTCATCAGATTGATTAAAAACACATGAATAAAGATGTAAAGTGGGAAAAGGATAAATATGAAGAAATAAAAGGAGTTAATATTCTGATTAAAATTATGTGACAAAGGAATAAAAATGAAAAATTATATTTAAATAAATTAACTGAATAAAAATGATCAGTCAGTAAAGATTTAAAAATAAAAAAATGGTACTGCGCCTGACAAAATTCGACCTTGCAGCCTCCTGCATATGTAGCACTTATTCTCTCTACCACACAACCAAACTACACAAGGCAGCTTTTTAATGCTATTGAATGGCACACAAAATTCAGAATTTTTTCATCTATTTCTTGCAAGCGAGGGCCCACCAGGTTGACTAGCTGAAGTGTGCGATACCTGAGAACTTAACCTACATAATTGTATAGATATTTTCAAAAAGTCTATCCCACCCAGAAGCAGACAGTGACCATTACGTCAAATGGGTACTTGGATCAGTACTGGGGTGCAGCACCAAGTCCTTATTGCATACAAAATCAGATGCTATTTCATGGAATACGAACTTCATTTTTAACAGCTATCCAAATTTTAGATTTGAGTAAGTGGCCTCATGAAATGAACAGCTGTTACCTTATTTGTCTCACAAATGGTGAACTAATGGCCGATCCTGATTCTTCAGAGTAAGTCTACTAACAACCACTGTTAAAATATCACCCACTATCAGCATATCATTGCAGTTTTTTACCTGTGAAAAGCCTATGTCGTCATACAATAGAATCATATTTATACTACTCTACATGTTTGGGGATTTAGAGGTGCCCTCCTAATTTTTGTCTGGAATTTATCACTTCGGCCTTACCTTGTTAAAGTAGGTGCTGGCCAGTCAGTCAGCTCTGCTCCACGGTTATGCAAAGTTAGGTATTTGCTAGGCATTTAATTGTTGTGCTGGTCTTCTGTGGAATGCGCAGGATCCGAGGCTGTTCTGTCTTCTGATGTGTGATCCTGCTCTTGCATACTGGCTGTCCCCATCCTTCCTGGTACCAGTGGGTTCGAAAATGATAGCTTGTGTCTGTGCCTCATGAAATGTTTGGTAGCAACAATGATGATGCTGGTACAAAACTAGTGGTAATACAGTGGGTTATCAGCCTTCTCTGTTTGGGAGAAGAGAGGGAGCAACAGTGAGTCAATGCAACCCTGATGTCTGTCTGTCTGTATTGGGGGCTACTGTGTGGTCCCCTGGGTGTTGTAGACTGCCACCCATGGCATACACAGCAACTCCCCATCTACTGCCATTGGAGTGTAGGACCTGAATTGGCCTTATCGACAATAGCAAATGTTAAAGCCTGAGCAACTCTCCTTACCAAGCTATCCCCACTCCTTCCCTGACTAGAATCTGCGTGGCTTGCCCCACCCAGCTAACTCCATTCCATTCCAATGGCAGAAACTTGGAATATGCTTGGCTTACTTTGATGTTACGTTACAACCACACGTCACTCAAAGTGACACATTTTGTTGTACTTTCCTGTTTTTGTATTATAGCTTGCAATATACCATTCATTGGTGGAAGAAATATTTATTAGAAACAAGTCAACCTAGGGATGACATTTTATAAACAAATCTCATCAGTCTTAAAAGCCTTCAACAAATATTACCACAAAAAATAAGGAAGTTCAAATTGGCAAAGCTTTGGCACAGTGCAGTGGGCAAAGATGTAGAGTACAGAGAGAAGGGTAGCAGGTTCATGTATCCCCATGTGCAAACAAATTTGTTTCCATCTTAGTATTTTTGATACTTTTTGGGAATTTCTTATTAATGTAATAAAAGTATGTTCAGTGAAATTAAATGTTATAAAAGGTGCGACAATAAAGTAATGAGACTGATCTGAGAAAATATGTTGCATACCGTTTTAGTCAAGTTTAGTGTTGTCTCCTTCAAAGTAGTTGCCTTCTGATTGCACACACTTTTTCCAGCGCTTCTGCCATTGATGGTAACATTTCTGGAACTCATCTTCTGTCATATCCTGTAAGACCCTCATCACAGCTTTTTGGACATCTTGTGTTGTTTGAAAATGGTGTCCCTTGACTGCAGTTTTGACTCTCTGAAATAGAAAAAAATTCGTACGGATCGATATCTGGTGGAATAAGATGACTGGTAGTACTGGTATTTGTTTTGAGGTTAAAAATTGCTGTACTGACAGCAGTATGTGATGGCGCATTATCATGATGCAGAATCCAATTATCAGCAATGTTGGCACGGACACGAAGAACTCTTTTACCAAGTCTTTCTAAAATTTCTTTTTAGTAACATTGGTTAACTGTATGTCCAGGAGGCACCCATGCTTTTATGAACAATTCCCTAGGAATCAAAGAAGCACACAAGCATGCATTTCACTTTTGACTTTGACATGCGAGCTTTATTTGGTCTGGGTGATCCCTTTGAGCACCATTGCAAACTTTCATCACCAGTGATAACATGGCTAAACAATTCTGGATTGATTTCTGTTTCCTCTGACAGATCAGCTGCCACATTTTTCCGTGTTTCTCGCTGTTGTGGTGAGAGATTTTTCGGGATAATTTTTGCACAAATCTGTCTCATACCATGATCTTCATTTATTATTAGATGAACCGATTCTCAATTGATGCTCAGTTCTGCTATCATTTTCACGGATAATCTTTGATCAGATTGTACGAGTTCATGCACCACCCTGGCCAAGTTGACATTCGTCCGTGAGTTGATGGTTGTCCACTGCAGTCTTCATCTTCAACATCTGTTCTGCCTTCACTAAACATTTTATGCCAATGAAAAACTTGAGCTCTTGACATATCATCCTCTCCAAAAGCCTTCTGAAGCTTACTGTAAGTTGTCATTGTTTTCACCCAATTTAACGAAAAAGGAACGGCATACTGGGGGCGGCTGGCTGGGTGTTGGAATAGGCAACAGATGAGGATCTGTAGCAAGGGGGAGCACAGTAAGGGAGGTCGGACAAAGGGAAGAAGTTACCCCTAGAGGGGCAGGTTCCTATAGGTGAGTCGGCTTGGGAGGTGTACATTGGATCAGTGGAGGCTGATAAACAACCTGCAGGCAAAATCGGTTTTGATGGTGGGCCACCAGCCTGTCACCTGTCAACAACGTGAAGACTCGCTGATTCCACTGACCATGGACTACTGCTGCAATCAAAAACTCATGGCGACCAACACCCGAACCCAAATGGGGTTCAAGTACGTATAGCACAGTGACTGAGGTGCACAACGCAGCTGGTACTGGAGGTGCCAACATTGTCGTTTTCCATCTGTCTTGATAGTAGCAGCCTTAGGATCGAGTAGTGTCAAGCCATTGTGAGTGAGGAGTCTGCAACAGGAGGTGTAGCGCTGTGCACTGCTGGCATCTGTGGAGCAGCTGCGCCAGGCTCGTTCTCGCCATAGGAGTGCACCTGTAAGAATAGAAAACGTGTAAGTATCTCTTCCACCAAGGTATCAGCAATGCCCTTCATCAGCATTTTGGGGGCCTGTATGAGGAGCTCTGCCTTCTCATTGAACTGCAGGCTAAACAGGAGTGTTCTGATGTGTGGATGCTATGGTGCAAACAAGTTGTGAAAGATAATGAGAGGTGAAATGTGGCCAGCTATCCATCAGCAGGGTGTGCGGGAGGCTTTCAATGGAGAAGATCAGGGTGAGGGCACACACAGCAGAGTCTGCTGTCGTAGAGTGGCTGTTGACAGTGTGTGGGAAATGCGAGTAAGCATCAATGAGGAGCAAGCAAAATATATTCTGGAAAAGGACCAACAAAATTGAGGTGAATGCCTTCCCAAGGTTTTGTGGTACCAGCCAAGGCTAGTAACATAGGTGCAGGATGGCCTGATGACCTCCACATAACAATCAAATCTTAAATTTTGTTTTGTTTTGACACTTCGCCAGTACACAAAATAGTGAGCAAGCATCTTCATCTTTGAGCCACCCTCCTCTGCCCCTGTTGGTGTGATGTTAGAGCTGAAGGATATCCCATTGGAGGGAAGTCAAGAATGACCACTTGAGGCACTAAATGTTCCATTGTCAACGAGATCATCCCCATCGACAAAGTCAGTGTCACAGCACAAAATAATTATGGATGAGGTTGGACATCCACACTGGGGTTGGTCGGCCATTCCTGCTGGATGTGTTGCACTGGGTGGAGAACAGGATCCTCGCTGATGGTGTGAGTGATTTGAGAGCTCATAATATGAAAGCTGTCCACAGCCTTCTGAGCCTCCTCATAAAGATTAAAGCAAAGGATTTCAATCTAGTTGAATCCTGAGTTCAGATCCAGGTGCATTGTGTGTGTGTGTGTGTGTGTGTGTGTGTGTGTGTGTGTGTGTGTGTTTTATACTACAATACATGAAACTCCTATGTCGGTCGTACTCGTTGTTGTATACAAATTGGTTAAGAGGGTGTACGATGGATGCCACTCGTGGGATGAATTTATGATAATTCGCAACTTTGCCCAGAAAAGCCTAGTGCTGCTACAGATTATTGGGTCCAGGAAGAGCCTCAATGCCATTGATATGACTTTGTTGGTCATATCCCCTGTGGGAGATAACATGTCTGAGGTATTGTATAGTGGGTTGGAAAAAGTGAGACTTAAACAGATTGCATTTGAGACCCACACCCTGTAAGTTCGAAACAGAAGCGGAAGGTTCTGCGGGTGCTCCTTGTGTAGTGGCCTGTGAACACATTGTCATGTAGTTCATACAACAGGGAATATGTTGTGAGAGTTGCTCCGAGAAACGTTAAAAAGTGGCAGAGTACTTGCTACCACTAAAACCAACTGTTCATATGTGTAGAGATCATAAGGTTTGTTGATGACAAGTAACTTCTGAGAGTCGTCATCAAATGGGAGCTGCAGATACGTCTCCAATAAATCTTGTGCTCATGCAGGGTGTATACGACCCGGAACAACCAGGAGATCCGGGAAAAACCTGGGAATTTTTTTAGAATTCCAGGAATTGTTTGTTGTTTTAGTTTACAGTTAAATTTTTGTAGTTTTGACTAATAAGAATCGATACTCTAACAAAGGATATTACTGTATCCTGCTTCTGCAGAATAATAGTGCAACAATAAAACATGAACGAGAAAAAAAGGAAAATAAAACATAAATTGCAAAGGAAATGTGCCAAATACAACAACAAAAAAGTGTTCATACAAGCGTTTGCCAACAGCAAAATGTGTCAAAGGCTTTAGGAAGACTACGCAGTACTTCATAACAACAAATTGCCTCCGATGAGTGTGACGTCACAACTGTTTACATGAGATTTGTTTTAGCAGTTAGGAGTGGGCTCATGCGCATGCGCAGTTGAGTGGCTTATCAGTGGTACCTTCTCCTGCTTCTGGCTACATAAATGTGGCAGTCGCAGCAAGCAGCTAGATGAAACCAGGAAAAATTTTACTGCCGCACCCAAGCTGCCATATTCACATATGCGCGGTATTAACAATGAAAACAAAGATGAGGTGACTTACCGAACGAAAGCGCTGGCAGGTCGATAGACACACAAACACAAACATACACACAAAATTCAAGCTTTCGCAACAAACTGTTGCCTCATCAGGAAAGAGGGAAGGAGAGGGGAAGACGAAAGGAAGTGGGTTTTAAGGGAGAGGGTAAGGAGTCATTCCAATCCCGGGAGCGGAAAGACTTACCTTAGGGGGAAAAAATATGTCTGCTTGTGTCTGTATGTGTGGATGGATATGTGCGTGTGTGCGAGTGTATACCTGTCCTTTTTTCCCCCTAAGGTAAGTCTTTCCGCTCCCGGGATTGGAATGACTCCTTACCCTCTCCCTTAAAACCCACTTCCTTTCGTCTTCCCCTCTCCTTCCCTCTTTCCTGATGAGGCAACAGTTTGTTGCGAAAGCTTGAATTTTGTGTGTATGTTTGTGTTTGTTTGTGTGTCTATCGACCTGCCAGCGCTTTCGTTCGGTAAGTCACCTCATCTTTGTTTTTATATATAATTTTTCCCACGTGGAATGTTTCCTTCTATTATATTGGTATTAACAATGAAGTTATTTTTGTCAGTTTGCTACAGAAATTTGGTTTTTATCAATCTTTTACACTGAGGCAGTCCATATGTTTGAAATAAAGTGTTTAGTTCCACACTATTGGCTAATTTCAACTCCTCACTGCATTTCAAGTGCACATTTTCATCTTCTAGCACATATGACATTATGCCATAAGAAAGAATCAAAAATGAGTTAATACAGTACTGGTACTCCAAGAAAATTTACATCCCAAAACCCACACCGAAAAGCTTAATATCAGGTCGGGGCCTACTTCATTGCGAATCTGGACATATGAATGTGCTCTTTGAGTATGCACTTTAAATGTGCCATTTTAGTATGGTTCACAAAATTCCGATGCTCTTGGAGTATCCTCTGATGTCTTTTTTCTTTTGTGACATAATGTAAGGTCTTTTAATGTTTTACACGTACAAACATACGGGCTTCCTGTGTCATAGCAGCAGCCAAAGTGCGGTGGCGCCTGTTATCTGGCGCTTTCTGACGACTAATGAAACGAACCTATTTCTAACAGGTCACGGGAAAATATTGCAGATGGTGGTTTGAAAATCGTTAGTTTAAAAGTAATTTTCCTTTTACACAAATTGAACTATCTGCGAGAATGTACGATGAATTTCGTTAATCACAGAGCTTTTGATGACGAGCCATTTAGAAGTATTTTGAGCCTAGAAGATCAGACATTCATGTCGTTATGAGCAAATTGATGTAGTGCTATGGAAAGCTTTCTCTCCTCTGTGGTATCTAATTTATTTGTGGAAAACTTTGAGGACAAGTCACTGGACTATGCTAAAAATTTTACTGGAACATTTGTGTGATATATCCTAAAGTGTAACACGCGCAAAAAATATCAACATTATATGTGAAAGCTTAGCTTCTCTTGCAGCTTATTAACCTTAGAGACCAATATTATATATGAAAGCTTTGCGTTTCTTGTAGCAACACTATCTATATTAATTTAAAACGTCAACTTTTCCTGTTTGTGTATCCGCGCTACATAAGTGATGTTGCTATTAGCTGACTGCATCACATGTCCTGTGGTCTGAATATCCTCTGTCATCGTCTGGCAGGATCACATGACATGAGCTATGACTGGCTTACAAAAGAGCATCGCAATCTCGATTACAGTGGTTCCCTAAGTAACATGCGGTGTTTGGTGGAATTCGAATTTATACTTTCATAATGTGAAAATATGCAGTGTACATGTTGCTGCACGTCAAAAATCTTTCCAAAAGGAGTTTTCTTCCCTGACTTTAGTTTTCTAAAGTGCCGGGAAATTCTACGCCCGTGTATAAAAGCATAACCATTCAAAGGGGTGATAAGTTTTACAGTTCCGAGGGAAAATATACTGTCACTTAACACGGAAAAAGTGTGTTTTCATCCGGGAGAAAGTGTATTTTTAACCGGGAAAAATCCGGGGAATTTTTTTTCCTTGTCCACGTATACACCCTGTATGCCAGTTTAATCACCAATTCCTCTGGATGCGAGGTGGTATTTGTCACAGCCTGTGCATTAGTCATCACCTTCAAATTGCTACATAGACAGTTTGCTGAATGGTTTCTTTATAATGATGAGTGGTGTAGCCCATTGCGTGGACAAAACATATTGAGTCACCTCCAAAGCTGTGAATCTGTCACATTCTTCCTTAACCTTCCTATTGTTTTTCAAGAAACATACACATTGTGAATGGGTCAGTTACACCTGCTAATAAATATTATTACTAGGCAGTACTTCCAAATATGTTTTGTAGATTTTTATGTGGAAAAACAGGCATTGGAACTTATCAGCATAAAATTTTAGTTGAAAAATATTCTTATGTGGTACTTTAAAATACTTTTTTTGTGTAGAAAAACAGTTCAGAGCTTAAATTTCAATGTTTATTGCAAATACTATTATAAAATTGAAATTAATTCGCAAAATTTGTCTTTGCGGAACTATATTGAACTATATGCCCATTGAATTAACTTGAAAAATTCTTGCAGTAAATGATTGTGTGCACTTGGCAGAGGAATTATTGACATCTATTACAGTTAGTTTCCCTTTTGGTGTTTCATTGATCCACACTCTTCCTCCCCTCTTTTGTTCTTTTGGTCCTGAACTTGTTCCTGCAATATAACTTTGATCTTGTGAGAGAGATTTTTGGTCATTCATTCCTCTTGTATTGGTTTTGTTACCTCATTTCGAAGTTTTCTTTAGCTCATATCAAAGTTACCTTAGAAATTGCCGCCTTATGTGCAGTTTATTTTGATTGTTCTCTGGATTGATGTGTACATACAACACACAGACTTTATTGCTGCAATACCTAGCATGTTACAGAACACAGGCCATCCTTTGGTACACCTTTTGCAGGAAGAAGTGGTGGCGAGTTTACCTGTTGTCAACTCCCCCTTTCGTTTTGTTGTAATGGTATTTTTTTTTTCTTAACAAGTATGAAACTGTTACATCCCTCTGGAACCCAAAGGTGATTGAAAGTATTGGTCTGCTATTGTTTGGCTGTTTTTCCTTCAGAATCTCAGCTTTGTTCTTTCTGAGAGTTTCTGTTAATGTTTGATTCTTCTTGAAGTTCTTTGGCCAGGGTGTAGTCTATAAAGACATAATCGGTGATAACTTTTGGCCTTTTCTCAGTCGTTTCAACAAGCCTCAAAACATTTCTGCTTTGATTTGTTTCTCATGATCCATTTTGTGGCTTTTCTGTATACGCTTTTCCTGCACAAACGTGTGATGTTTTTTCGCCAGATAACAACTGTAATTTTTTCCATATCCCTCTGCGTTTTGAAGGTATATTCTCCCAGAAGGGACACCTTCCTTTGGAACTAACTCCTTATCCACTGTGACATCTTTGTAAGGAAAAACATGTTAAACAGTCCCAGAAACATTTCAAAGGGAGTCCTGATAGCAGCCAGTGTATCATGATGTTGCTTAGCTGGTTGATCTCTTTAGTCAAATCTGAGAAATCTGCGATTGCTTGGAATCGCTGAAGTGACAATGTTGCATGAAAAACTGGCTGACCGATCACGTTGTCCCATAGCTCTTAAAGAGATTCTTCAGCAGATGAGTACACACTAGCTAATATAAGAAGTCCCAAATAAGCCTTCAGTTCCTGACTTGTAATAGGAGTGAAAGTTGCATCTTTGACTTCTGATACCCATGTCATTTCTCTGTTGGTTTCATTCAAAAGCACTATCAACATTATGAACAGTGGAAATGACGATACTTTTGTTTAGTCAATCTGGTGAAGAGCAAACTGTATAGGTCCTGGAGCAGGATGGAGAATGTTTGCAGCCCTAAAATATAAATGTAAAATAAAGAAAAATAAAGCGAACTATAGTTAAATACAATACAATAAAATACAAAGTAGCACAATACAACCTAAACACAACAATACACAAAAATTTAAGATATACTGCATACAAGCTCCAAGGGGTGATGGATAATAGAGAATTCGGCCTTTCTAGACAATCCGCACCATGAGGTAAAGGGATAACACTGAGAAAGCCCGTCCCAGCACTGCGTTGCTCGCCAAAACAATCACCTACAACTGGATCGAGCTTCAAACCTGGGACTAAAAGAAAAATATAGACAAAGACTAACAAAAATACTGAAAACAGAATTGACAGCAAGAAACAAGACAAAAGCTATAAATACTTATGCCATACCAATATTGACCTACTCATTTGGAGTAGTGAAATGGAGTAACACAGACCTAGAAGCACTCAATACACTTACACGATCACAATGCCACAAATATAGAATACATCACATACATTCAGCCACAGAAAGATTCACATTAAACAGAAAGGAAGGAGGAAGGGGATTTATCAACATAAAAAACCTACATTATGGACAGGTAGACAATTTAAGAAAATTCTTTCTAGAACGAGCAGAAACTAGCAAAATACACAAAGCAATCACTCATATAAATACATCGGCTACACCACTGCAATTTCATAACCACTTCTACAACCCTTTAGATCACATAACGTCAACAGATACGAAGAAAGTAAATTGGAAAAAGAAAACACTTCATGGCAAGCACCCGTATCATCTAACACAGCCACACATCGATCAAGACGCATCCAACACATGGCTAAGAAAAGGCAATATATACAGTGAGGCGGAAGGATTCATGATTGCAATACAGGATCAAACAATAAACACCAGATATTACAGCAAGCATATTATTAAAGATCCCAATACCACAACGGATAAATGCAGACTTTGCAAACAGCAAATAGAAACAGTAGATCACATCACAAGCAGATGTACAATACTAGCAAATACAGAATACCCCAGAAGACATGACAATGTCGCAAAAATAATACATCAACAGCTTGCCTTACAACATAAACTTTTAAAACAACACGTTCCTACATACAAGTATACACCACAAAATGTACTGGAGAATGATGAATACAAATTATACTGGAACAGAACCATTATAACAGATAAAACAACGCCACATAACAAACCTGACATCATACTCACCAATAAAAAGAGGAAATTAACACAACTAATCGAAATATCCATACCCAATACAACAAATATACAAAAGAAAACAGGAGAAAAAATTGAAAAATACATCCAACTGGCTGAGGAAGTCAAAGACATGTGGCATCAGGATAAAGTTGACATCATACCAATTATACTATCAACTACAGGAGTCATACCACACAATATCCACCAGTACATCAATGCAATACAGCTACATCCAAACATATATATACAACTACAGAAATCCGTAATTATTGATACATGTTCAATTACCCGAAAGTTCCTAAATGCAATATAACACATACCGTACAGTTAAAAGGAAGTGACGCTTGATCAAGGTCCGCGTCACTCCATTTTTAACCGGACTTAACGTCTGAGAAAGTGAAGGAAATAATAATAACAACAATAACAATAATAATAATAATAATAAACCCCATGGAGGCCCGGGAAAAGAATAGGCCTCCGGTATGTTCTGCCAGTCGTAAAAGGCGACGAAAAGAACAAACCACTAATAGGGCTAACCCCCCTTTAAGTGTGATTAGTTAGTTCAGTACAGAACTAACGGAGCCTCGGACAAGCGCTGTCATGGTCGGGGACGACGTTTGAACCCTATGCCCGTCCACAGTGGCAACGACACTGCTAACCACACAGAAAATGATTTAAATCCAAATAGAGGTGTTTTGCAGGACATGCTTCCTGCAACCACCCTAGAAGGAAAACAGACAGAGGATGAGATGGTCTGATGAAGTTAACCGACACCTCATGTTCTGTTATTACCAAGCAACAAACTTACGAACCAACACAACTGGATACAGATCACAAGTATACATAACATTTATTACCAGATACCCAGAATTAAAATTTTTAACAGGACGACGACTAGCTGATCAGATCGTGTAATAATCAAAAATAACAGGATGCTGCAGTCAGAATTAGAAAACATCAGACAACAAGTACAACAAATACTGGAACAGAATAATGTACAGTCAGAAGAAGAAGAAGAAGAAGAAGAAGAAGAAGAAGAAGAAAATACAGTAATGGACTCAAACATCCCAGAGCAAACAAACCAAGAACAACACGCATCAATTAAACAATCAGAGAAAAACGAAATCTTAAGACAGCCACCAGAACAAGCACAAATAGAACACGAAGTGACACACATGTTAGGTATAGAAGAAAAATTTCAGCTGACATATATAGAATACAAAGACACAAATACAGACATTAGACCATTCTTGCATAGACCACCAAATAACCCCCAAGTCGAAACAACTACTATCAACACAATCATACACAACAAAATAAATGAAAATACAACTATGGAAGAGTTAAAACTACTGCTTTATATAGGCCCACTCTCTACACTAAATATACACACTAGGCAGAGATGAGAACCAACCAACACACAGAAGAAGCCCACAAAACCAGTATGGCAACACAGGCTACAGATCAGAATAGAAAAAATTACAAAAGACATCGGACAGCTAACACAGTTTATAAGAAATGAAATATCAGACAAAAAACGAAAAAGGTTAGGTAAAATCTCACAACAAGAAGCAATAGAGCAATTAGATGAAAAGAAGCAAAAATTACAAGCATTGGCCAAACGACTTAGAAGATAAAAAAAAGTGAAAATAGAAGGAAACAAAACCAAATATTCAACACAAACCAAAAGAGATTTTACCAGAGAGTAGATAACACACACATTAAAATAGACAATCCACCAAACATAAGACATGGAACACTTCTGGAGCAACATATGGTCAAACCCGGTACAACATAACATACAAGCAGAAACAGACACATATAAGATGATGCCACAAATGCCTGAAGTGGTAATTTTGCAACATGAAGTCACCCGAGCAATTAATTCTACGCACAATTGGAAAGCCCCTGGAAAAGATAAAATAGCAAATTTCTGGCTAAACTAGTTCACTTCAACACATTCACATCTATCTAAATTATTTAACATAATAGAGGGAAACATTCCACGCGGAAAAAATATATTTAAAAACAAAGATGATGTGACTTACCATACGAAAGTGCTGGCAGGTCGATAGAAACACAGACACATACATACACACAAAATTCAAGCTTTCGCAACAAACTGTTGCCTCATCAGGAAAGAGGGAAGGAGAGGAAAAGATGAAAGGAAGTGGGTTTTTAGGGAGAGGGTAAGGAGTCATTCCAATCCCGGGAGTGGAAAGACCTACCTTAGGGGGAAAAATGGACGGGTATACACTCACACACACACACACGTCGTCTTTCCCTCTCCTTCCCTCTTTCCTGATGAGGCAACAGTTTGTTGCGAAAGCTTGAATTTTGTGTGTATGTATGTGTCTGTTTGTTTTTCTATCGATGTGCCAGTGCTTTCGTATGGTAAGTCACATCATCTTTATATTTAAAAACAAATTAACAGTTACATTGCAGACCCATACACATTCCCTGATACACTTACACATGGAATAACCTATCTGAAACCTAAAGATCAAGCAGACACAGCAAACCCAGCTAAATATCTTCCCATAACATGCCTACCAACAATATACAAAATATTAACTTCAGTCATTACACAGAAATTAATGACACATACAACACAGAACAAAATTATAAATGAAGAACAAAAAGGCTGTTGCAAAGGGGCACGAGGATGTAAAGAGCAACTGATAATAGATGCAGAAGTGACATATAAAGCTAAAACTAAACAAAGGTCGCTACACTGCACGTGCATTGATTACCAAAAAGCTTTTGATAGTGTACCCCATTCATGGTTACTATAAATATTGGAAATATACAAAGTAGATCCTAAATTGATACAGTTCCTAAACATAGTAATGAAAAATTGGAAAACCACACTTAATATCCAAACAAATTCAAATAATATCACATCACAGCCAATACAGATTAAGCATGGAATATACCAAGGGGACTCATTAAGTCTTTTCTGGTTCTGCCTTGCTCTGAACCCACTATCCAACATGCTAAACAATACAAATTATGGATACAATATTACTGGAACATACAAACACAAAATCACACATTTGCTATACATGGATGATCTAAAACTACTGGCAGCAGCAAATCGACAACTCAACCAATTACTAAAGATAACAGAAGTATTCAGCAATGATATAAATATGGCTTTTGGAACAGACAAATGTAAGAAAAATAGCATAGTCAAGGGAAAACACACTAAACAGGAAGATTACATATTGGATAACCGCAGCGACTGCATAGAAGCGATGGAAAAAACAGGTGCCTATAAATATCTAGGATACAGACAAAAAATAGGAATAGATAAAACAAATATTAAAGAAGAACTAAAAGAAAAATATAAACAAAGACTAACAAAAATACTGAAAACGGAATTGACAGCAAGAAACAAGACAAAAGCTATAAATACTTATGCTATACCAATATTGACCTACTCATTTGGAATAGTGAAATGGAGTAACATAGACCTAGAAGCACTCAATACACTTACACGATCACAATGCCACAAATATAGAATATATCACATACATTCAGCAACAGAAAGATTCACATTAAGCAGAAAGGAAGGAGGAAGGGGATTTATCGACATAAAAAACCTATATTATGGACAGGTAGACAATTTAAGAAAATTCTTTCTAGAACGAGCAGAAACTAGCAAAATACACAAAGCAATCACTCATATAAATACATCAGCTACACCTCTGCAATTTCATAACCACTTCTACAACCCTTTAGATCACATAACATCAACAGATACGAAGAAAGTAAACTGGAAAAAGAAAACACTACATGGCAAGCACCCGTATCATCTAACACAGCCACACATCGATCAAGACGCATCCAACACATGGCTAACAAAAGGCAATATATACAGTGAGGCGGAAGGATTCATGATTGCAATACAGGATCAAACAATAAACACCAGATATTACAGCAAGCATATTATTAAAGATCCCAATACCACAACAGATAAATGCAGACTTTGCAAACAACAAATAGAAGCAGTAGATCACATAACAAGCGGATGTACAATACTAGCAAATACAGAATACCCCAGAAGACATGACAATGTAGCAAAAATAATACATCAACAGCTTGCCTTACAACATAAACTTATAAAACAACACGTTCCCACATACAAGTATGCACCACAAAATGTACTGGAGAATGATGAATACAAATTATACTGGAACAGAACCATTATAACAGATAAAACAACACCACATAACAAACCTGACATCATACTCGCCAATAAAAAGAAGAAATCAACACAACTAATCGAAATATCCATACCCAATACAACAAATATACAGAAGAAAACAGGAGAAAAAATTGAAAAATACATCCAACTGGCTGAGGAAGTCAGACATGTGGCATCAGGATAAAGTTGACATTATACCAATTATACTATCAACTACAGGAGTCATACCACACAATATCCACCAGTACATCAACGCAATACAGCTACATCCAAACTTAAATATACACCTACAGAAATCTGTAATTATTGATACATATGTCATATGACATATTGATAAATATGTCTGCTTGTGTCTGTATGTGTGGATGGATATGTGCGTGTGTGCGAGTGTATACCTGTCCTTTTTTCCCCCTAAGGTAAGTCTTTCCGCTCCCGGGATTGGAATGACTCCTTACCCTCTCCTTTAAAACCCACTTCCTTTCGTCTTCCCCTCTCCTTCCCTCTTTCCTGATGAGGCAACAGTTTGTTGCGAAAGCTTGAATTTTGTGTGTATGTTTGTGTTTGTTTGTGTGTCTATCGACCTTCCAGCGCTTTTGTTCGGTAAGTCACCTCATCTTTGTTTTTATATATAATTGATACATGTTCAATTACCCGAAAGTTCCTAAATGCAATGTAACATATACCGTACAATTAAAAGGAAGTCACGCTTGATCAAGGTCTGCGTCACTTTCCATTTTTAACCAGACCTAAGGTCTGAGAAAGGAAAGATGATGATGATGATGATGATGATGATGATAAAGTAAAATATATTTATTATGCTCACCTGGCTCTCGACTTGCTGGAGTATTTGTAGATCACTCTGTACCGTTATGCAATGTGTATACATCTCCCAACAACATTAGTTTCTTTAGACAGTGGTACTCCAGCTCAATCTCCTTCAGTCATATCACTCTCCTCACTTCCAACCAAATAAATTATCACCACTGCTTGAACCACCAAGATAATCTTGAAAATCAGGATCATTGGCAGGACCATCTAGCATTTCATTATCTAACTAATTCAAAAGCTTTTCTAATTGATCATCACTTAAAAATTGTACAGCCATTTTGACACACAAAATCAGACTAATGATGTAGTTTTTATACTTTGCCTATTCTTACAATATGAAATGCCTCAGAAGCATTGTAGACCATACGACAATCACATTTTTTCAACGAAAACTTTGTTAGAATTAAAGTGACAATTTCTGACTGGGTCTAAACCACCTATTCACAATAAATGTGTGTCAAAATTGTCTCCAAATTATTTTAGATTTTGAAATTAAATTTGAGGACAAAATAAAGTATTACGTATCAAAGGATTACCTAAGACCCTGCTAGAGTATAAATATTAATCACAGTTTTGTGTTAATTTTTTAAACTGGGTCAGTTAGACTCATTCACAATAGGAAGGTTACCATATTTACTCGAATCTAAGCCGCACATGAAAAATGAGACTCGAAATCAAGGAAAAAAAGAATTTCCTGAATCTAAGCTGCACCTGAAATTTGAGACTCGAAATTCAAGGGGAGAGAAAAGTTTAGGCCGCACCTCTGAATCGAAACAAAGTTGGTCCATTGTGATACGAGACAAAATTTAGGTCGACTGAATGACGATACAGCTACAGTAGTTTGGTTTGAGTTGTAAGCTTAGCAGTTAAGCTTTACCAGGTAGCCATTGCGATGTGTCAGGCGCTCCGTCCGTATTTATATGGGTACCAGTCCTTTTTCACATGCTTCTTCTGGTTTGAATTGATTGCTTATTTTTCTTTGATCTGATAAGTGCCGTTCTTTTTGTTGTAGGTGTTTACGTCACTCTAAGCTGAAAATGCATTATTGTACTGTGTCATGCATTGTTTGTCACATTCTGATAATGAATGTTTACTGCCTGTCGCCGCTTGCGGCATGCCTTGCTTTTGTGCGCGCTACCGCTGCTTACAATAAAAAATAGAGAAATCGTCTCATTAGCTAAACAATGGCAAGAGACTGCTATTTGTTATTACTTACACTGCTGCTTTCTTTGATAATGATCAACAGGAACTAAATAATAGACTGTGCATGATAGAAGATGTTCTGAACGAGAGTTTAGCGAAAATTTTTCTCGTTTGAAAATCCTTGCAGACGCCTCTTTAGTACATTACATTCTGCACAGAAATTAGTGATCTTAGATTTAAAAATCTAGTCAGTTGCCGTGCTTCATTTCTGACTGTATCACTATTAGGCATAAGAATAATACGGATATAAACATGACATGATATATATATTCTTCCGCGTTTGCTATTGTCTCACTCTAGTTTCGTAGTTTATTAGGCACGCAGGATTTAAATGAGATAGCAGAAAATATGATAGAATACATGGCAAAATGTTTATATTCGTATTATTCTTATGGTGAAGAGAATACTGCGTGTGATTCACAATTCAAAAAGTTCCTATTAGCAACCATCTCTTCTCACAGGTAGGAAAAAATTCAGAACGTAGAGTTGGCCATATTGACAAACATCCCAAACAGTCTTTCCAGTTGGATTTTCGTAGTACATTGAAATGCTGCTACATTCGAAGATGAAAAATACGGAATTTGTATTTACTTCGTTGGATAATGTATGACAATGTAGTGGTCGAAACTCGGGGCGGAGAAAAAAAGCTCGTCTTCCACCTTTTTTTAAAAAATTTATTTACTGATGCAGAGGTTTTGGTACCAGTATTTATCATTGTGCCAGCAGAACATTCCTTTGTAGCGCTACATATATTAGACGGCAGAAGTTAGTTGTGGCGGCACCTACCAACATTTTTCAGAACTTTCGCTTACTTTGCACCCGATTCTAAGCCACAGGTGGTTTTTTGGATTACAAAAACCGGAAAAAAGTGCAGTTTAGATTCGAGTAAATACGGTAACTGGATCACAAAGTGACAGTGGCACTGGCCACACCCAGAGAAGAGGTGTTCTCTGTCAGAGTATGTGGTAAAGCTCTTAGCCCTGCCTAGCTCCTGCAAAAAAAGTCTGAACTCTTCTTGCAAAGTTCATAGCGTTCCTAGTGCGGCACATGGTCGGAAATCAGGTTAACCACATTAGTAAATGTGAATCTAAATGCTGTGAAAGCATTAAGGCGAAACACATTTTCTGTGGAAGGACCACTGCCATATATGCCATGTCAGCTGTTAGTTATTAGGGAACAGGTATCTGTTGTCTGTAGGTAACAAGACTACATACAGGTAGAGGCAATGGTGGAGCACAGAACAGATACATATGAGAATTCATAAGCTGCTGCAGCACCCATATCAGCTTGACTAGAACAGCTTCCCATTGATGCACACATTGATGAACAACTTGTTAGAAACCACTGCAAGGTTGTAACACACAGGACTGAGACATTAATGCCCATTGGTTGAGGGCTCAGGGTGTGTCACGAGCAGACAATAAATTGACATTGCTGCAATGTTTTTTTCCTGGCATTGGGGGCAGTCTGGCCAGTCATGTTGGACTAAACAAGCAGGACATGATTTAAGTGCTTACGGGAAACAGCTCACTGTGGATGTGTTTGTGGTACAAGTGGACCATATTGCTGTGATTTTCATCTTGGAGTAGCACCCAAATAAGAGTGCCTGCTGTTGTTAAAGTTGAAAGTGGCCACATCCACCAAGGAATCCAACCACTTGAGAAACTTCCATTTGTGATACAGAAAATGTCTCATCTTAGTAGGAATTTTCCAACGGTAGCACCTGTTGACCATCCTCAGCAGGGGCTGACCTAACTTCATCCTGGACCAGAGTATGTGTTAAGACTCCTTATGTTGAGAGGTAGCAAAGCAGCAGTTCAGACTGAGACCCTGCACTTCTGCAGGCAAAGCGCAGTAAGATTGATGACATTGTTCGTGCACTGATCGAACTCCACCCTCAAAGAAATAACATGCATATGTGAGGGGCAATAAGTGACACATTTTGTCAAACGAGAGGAAAGGGTTCTGAAGAGACATGACATCACATGTTTTTTTGGTGACCTGGAAAATTTAATAATTTGTTGTATGTTCAAAGACTATCTTCACATTAGGAAATGTGGCATATATAAGATCCCATGCCAATGTGGGAACTCTTATATTGGAGGCATGCTGAACAGTGCAGAAACATTGTGCTGAACACCATTGCCACACACATCTGGGGCAACTGGTAACAGAGCATTGTCTGGACACAGGGCATTGCATATTTTATGAGAAGACCAAAGTTTCATTTTCAGTGGCATCTTCCTGGGATTGTGTTTGAGGAGGGCATATATTTCTGTATGGCAGACAGTTTTAACAGGGATTTTATTAAGTGCTGCATGGAATCCAACACTTGGCTGCCATTAAATTAAAACCAAAATGACCCGACACGACACGTTACTGACATGTAAGTGTACCTTTAACTGCAGGAGTGTCCAACAGCATAGTCGTTGCCCAGTGCACATACAGAAGGCCTTTCTGCAGCTCCTGGCAGGGGGTACTATGAGTGGTGCTTTCCCCAAACTGCGAATATCTTCCTGTGTGTATTGCCTGCTCCTGGGCTGATAAATTTGGACCCAGCCCTGTGATTATCAATTGTCTTGCAGCAGTGACAGCAGCAGCTACCCCCACCTGAAGATATCAAACAGTTGTAGTGATGAAATATTGTGGGATTTGCACATATGATCTGGCAGCAAACCTGAGAAGAGTATTTTAGAGAGAGAGAAAGGGTTCCTGAAGGGGGTCAACTTTCTAACAAGTAATGCATGGGGATGGAATCCAACAGAGAAAAAGGGCCTTAATGGTAGTGCTACCAATTACTTTCTAGATGCTGAGGTGTTGCCATAAGTGCCTCTTTTGCCTCCCAGTCCTCTGTAGTTTCATCATAGGCAGGGGAAGGAAGCAGATAGGCCAGTAGTTACTGTGGCTTTGCCACGAATCCAGTCAACTCCTTGTCCAGCACAGCTGTGTGTTCCTGTTGTAGCAATTCCAAACACCATTGGTTTTCCAACTGCTGGTGCAGTAAACTTGGAAGCACTATCTCCAAGGAGTGCTAGATGTCATCAAATCTGCAAGAAACACTTGTAGAAAGTCTAATCAGCCTTGTCGCCACTTGTGTTGTAATTCTACACACAGTTCTAAACGTTACTAGAAGCAAATACAGTAGCGAAATAGTCTGCATCACTCCAGGGTTGTATGAAGTTTGGTTGCTCGGTGTCTCCAGATGGTGCAAATTATTGGTGGAATGCACAGGCCCTGTGGCAGTGCTGTCTTGTGATGTGTGATTGTTGCTGCCTGGCAGCTGTCCTGCACTGAAGTGCAGGTGAGTTGAATTGTTATGGCTCATATCTATGCTGTGCAAAATGTTGTGGTAGTGATGGCAGTGGTGCCAGTACGAAGGGTGGTAACACGTTGGCCTTCAGCAGTATTCAAACCTGAAAATTGCATGTTACAGGTGGTGCTCTTCCGGTGGAGTCATTCTGACTGTCATTTGAACACACCTCACTTCAGTATTTGGGAAAGGGTAAAAGAAAATTAAGATTTTAACTAGAGCTTTGTGTTAGAAAAAGTATGGAGGACTAGACCAATGCATTCGGTGGTGTGTATGTATCAGTTATTTTATTTTCGCTGTTCCTGAGGACTGTTACAGCAAAGACACAGGATTGTGTTCATTTTCTTCTATGTTTTTGGAACTTCGTGCAAGCATATATGCATCACTGTGGATTTTTATGGAAGAAATATTTTGTCAGCCGAAAGTTTTTTTCCCTACAGCATCGTTTCTCAGTGATGTTATTTTTGCAGAGCATCAGATCTTCACCTAAAATATTTAAAAATGTAAAGATTTAGTAGCAGAGTGAATCTCTTTTTTATTACATCTGATGTTATATTACAAACTCCATTTTCAGGGAACTGGTGAATATTTAACATTTGCTGCAGTTTCAAAGTTGGTAGCAGCTGCTGCAACATATCCATACCAAGTAATTCGTGCAAGGCTGCAGGATCAGCATCACGACTACAAGGGCTCATGGGATTGTATCCTCCGCACTTGGAGGTATGAAGGGGCTAGAGGGTTTTATAAAGGGCTTATTCCTTATCTCTTACATGTGACACCTAATATATGTTTGGTATTTGTAATTTATGAGAAATTTACTGAAAATAGCTGAATGATTAAAAGACTTTATTGTAAAGACATTTTTGTTTTGTCCATTGTTCTGTTAACTTTATGAAGTATGAATCTGATGTATGATGGACTGCTGTGGTAAACATGTTCCTTTATACTTCATATTGTATGTGATTTATGCATTCATTGAAATTTTTGCAATACCACAGAAACTTGACCATTTCTGTCTTGCAGAAAGTATTTAGAGGAGTCTAAACCTAAGTTGTGTTGAAGTGGTATTTGACAATATAAATATGTTTTGCAGTGTGTACTTTCATAGGAGATGCCCTATTGTATTGTGCACTGTTCACCACTTTAGAAGTTTTATGAAATATAACTGAGAAATATTTTTCCACTTTTATTCTTCTTAACGTACAGTTACAATAAGAGATGGACATAACCACTTCTGGGGCAATACACAAAGCTTTCCATGACACACTAACATCAATTTTATATTTCTGCCTTTGTAATAAAAGTGGTAACTGCTGTTTAAAAATTGCGTTGAAAAGTTACAGACGAGGGAGCAAGACTGAAAATTATTGCCAAGTTGCATAGTTTTTGAGAATAATCAGACAATGTGCACCTAGTTAAAATTTTGAAACTGGCACACAGCATATGGTACTGAAATTGTTTTACATGTTTAATGTGTAAATTTAAGCCAGCAATTACAAAAATATGGCACGTTCCTCAAGTTATTTTGTGATTGTAAACTAAAGTTTTCCTTCTGCTTGTTGAGATATACCACTGATTTCATGTTGTTAGATATCATTGGACTGTTGTTCAGAGCCACAAGAAATATATTAAGTTGTAGTCTCCCTTAACTTACATTGCATAAAGAGTTAAAGTTGTCTTAACACCCTCCATAGATGACAAAATGTAAATTTGCTGTTCAAGGCTCAGAATAATTCTGTTTGTAAGGGGAGAGCTTTCTGGTATCTCTGATGGTAAAAAGTACTTGCTATTTGTGGCAGTTGGAAAATAAATTACCATTGTACTGTATTGTATACCTATTGTAGTGTGTACCTACTGCTTCTTAATTGTAAGTTAATTCGGAAGAAGGAGAAAGTATAGGATATTCTGCTTTGCTCTGTTCATGTTTCAATGCATTTCATTAGCTATTCCATAATGCAAAACGGACCCACAGTAATAGATATTTTTCAATTTAGAATCTTTTTAAAGGTGAATGTGAACACACAGTGGGGTGGCCATAAGTATCAGAAGTGAAATAAAAAATAGCACGATACAAATGAATGGAACTTAAGAGTGAATCAAAATATTAGAAGTGCTTTTTCTGGTGACAGATGGTCTCCAGTATTATTGTTAAAGGAAAAAATGTTACATGAATGAATGAATGAATGAATGAAAAGGGCAACCAAAGCAAAGCCGTGCTATTACACTGTCTTGAAATGCTATTAATACAGATCCATCTTCAAAAGTATCTTCTCAATGGCTTCTAAGAATTTAGTATTTGAAAGCATAAAACTAACAAGTTTGATCTGTTGTTAGATTTCTTACTTGAACTTGATGAGAGTGTTGAATTTATCAATTTGTTTGATGTAACTTTTGAAAATTTCCTGGTATTTATTCTAATAATTTTGAGATGTGCAGACGAATCCCATCTACTTTCTGCCAGAATATTTTAGCCCAAAATCCCATCCGGCCATCTTCAAGTGAGTAGACAACTACTGAAGAGCCATGGTGTATTCATGGTATTTAAGCTGAATCTCTCGTGCGAAATGTGCTGGCATCTTCTGGCACATGCGTCGCACGACGACATGTGCAGGAAGCAGAGTTGTGTGTATGCTGCCCTCAGTGGTGGAAGTGAGAGATGATCTAATCATTGAGTATTGAATTACTCCATTGATTCTACTGTGACTGGATAATTTTAATAATTAGATTCCAATTTTTATCAGTTGAAAGCCATTGTTATTATTTATAAGATTATTGGCAAGGTGTTTTGCTACTAATTCTGTGATTACTAAATCCCAAAAACTGAAAACTGTAGCTAAAATTTTTGTTTTATTGTATTCCATTGCGTATCCCATGGAAACAGTATTCTGCTACTGCTGATTTTAAGTTGCCGATGATGGTATGTCTTGTGTTCCTGGACAGTTCGTGTTGTCTAGCCTATATGTACAGTGCCACACTCGCAGAGAATTTTGTAAATGCTTACTTTTTCCAGTTTTAAGTCATCTTAAACTGATCCAACCATGGCCAAGCTTTTCACTAGTGGATGGAAGATAATCTTCATTTTATTTTTCCTAAGCAAGCTGCCTATTTTAGAAGACAAATTTCTGGCAAATGGAAGGAATGCAGTCTCCAGTGTATTGCTTCTTGTTACTATAGATATGCATGGACTTCCTTATTTAGAGTGAAATGTAGCCATTCTCTTTTAAAAACTGTCTCAAAGTGTTGCAGTTTTGCATGCTGGTTTTCGTCATCTGATATTATGTTTGCCCGACTGTTATGGTACTAAGAACACTGGCAGTTTTTATGGGATGTTGATAGCTAGATGCCTGGAGTTTTAGATCTGTGTGTGTGTGTGTGTGTGTGTGTGTGTGTGTGTGTGTGTGTGTGTGTGTTTTTTTTTTTTTCTGTTCTCGGAACGGTCCAGTGACCCATCATTCTTACAGTGTAAAGTCCCATCTTTCTCAATCTCCATTGCAACATTGATGTTCTTATGTAATGAGTTTAAGTGACTAAAGAATTTCTCTAGTTCTTGTCCGTCATGAGGCCATACAACGAAAGTATCATGTACATAACACCAGAAAACTGTGGGCTTAAAAAAAAGTAGACTAAAGTGCTTACTCCTTGAAGTCTTCCATAAAAAGATTAGCCGTCACAGAGGATAAAGTGCTCCACATGATGATGCCATCTGTTTGTTCAAAGAATTTATTAAATAAGAAGTAGATTGAGGAGAGTGTATGTTCAAACAGGGCCGTCAGACTAGCACTGGATAAGTTACCAAGAGATGTAATGAGTCCATTAAAGGCTTTGATAAAAAGTGAGACCAGTTCAAAGTTAAATAGTAAATCCAAGCTGCTAAGCTTAATTGTCTTAAGGTGATTGACAGAATCTGTAAATTACATATGGGGTGACAACACTTACCCATATACAGCTTCAGTAGAGGGGCCAGATGTTTTGCAGTAGAGTTGGCCGAGGGCACCAATATTACTTACTTCTAATTGTATGGGACATCATTGTTGTGAATCTTGGGAAGACCATATGGTCTTGCTGGTACTGCATTGTGTGGTCTCAGCGTCCTGATAACTTGCTTAGGTGGAAAACTATCGTTCAGAAGAGTAGCAGTTTTTCTTGATATATGGCTCATTGGGTCACTTCAGATTTTGTGGTATGCAGAATCATATTGCTGACCATACATCTTGTTGTAGGCTTCCCTTGTCAAAAGAACTGCGGCATTACCGCTATCTGCAGGCAGTATGGCTATGCTAGTATCTTCTTGGAGGCTGGAGGGAGCAGCTCTTTGAACTGGTGAGATGATATTCAGTTGTGGCACACATTTCAACAGCATTCGGCAAGATTCTTGTCGAAGTTCATTTGCAGAACCCACAGAGAGAGAGGTCTAATGGTGTCCTCAATAGAACAGGTGAGATGAACTGTCGGAGTGTTGTACAGAACACGAAAGATACACCTGACTTCAGCAAATATTAAAATCAGTAACAGAACATTGCATTTTCATGCGGCACCCAGTGGAATATAATAGAACAATAATTTTAGCTCCAGTTTCCAATTTTTGGGATTCAGTTATCAAAGAATTGATGGAAATAAGTCTTGCCGATAACCTTTTAAACCACAACAGTATCTTTCAACTGAATAAAAATTGGAGTCCTATACTTTAAAATTATCCAGTCACAGCAGAATTGATAGGTTCATTCGATAATCACTGATCAGATCATCTCTAGCTTTCACCAGGAGGGGTATAATTTAAAACTCAGCTGTCCCGCACAGGTCGTCACCTGGTGCATGCCGCGCAAGACACCAGCATGTTCCGCATGCGTGAGATTCGATGTACTTGCTGTTGGATGCACATGGGCTATTCAGTAGTTGTCTGATCATGTGAAGAAGGCCTGACGTGTCTGGGCCAAAATTTCATGGCAGAATGTTGACTGGATCCAGATGCACACCCAAAACTTACAAGAACGATTTATTTGCTGATTATAAAGTAGATACGACAGTTACACATGACTTGGAGTAAGTATTCTGCCCATTTCTGTGTACATTATAAATGATCCTACTCTTTTGCAGCAGTAAGTTTGGACATCTTTAATATCACCATTAATGTGATGTTGATGTCTTTATTCGAACTGTATATGTGGTGCATTTTTTGCAAGCTTAAACCTGTCCGCAGAAAAGCCAATTGAGACCTAATAAGGGCTGTTCTGCAGATTGTCAGAACATTAAAAATATAAATATAGTAATGTTATTGAAATAAACAACTATCTGTGGTGAAGTGATTAGTTCTTGTTCACTGATTTATAGGTCCCAGGTGAAATTCTCCATGAGCACCACAAATTGTTCTAATAAAAAACTGAAGTGGCATCCAGTTAGGTTTGTGAGCATGACAGAAGCTGCTTGAATAATAGAGCAGTGATAGTGATACGGTAGCTAGCCAAAATGGGGAAATTTTTACTTTTATGAATGAAGTGATTTGATAATTCTGAAAATGTGTTCTTTTGGGTCAGTTAAATTATTAAAGATTTCTTAACCTTAAGTAATAACTCGGCTTCAGTAAGAAAAGTCAATTAGACTTCTACTTTGTCAGAGTGCAGATTTGCTGACTGAAGCACTCCTGAGAACATTAGCTACAAGAAGAGGAATTGTTAATTATTAATTTCTTCCTTTTTTTTCTTGGATAACACACATGAGCTACTACACATGTCAGTGATCTTACCTTGTGGTGTATGGAATATTGATTATTCAAATTGCTAATGAAGCCCGGAGTGATTATAAAATATTTAACTAAGAACAGGAAGTTAATCACTTGACTGTACATTATGAAGTGAATGCCTGCCTGTATATCAAGATATTGTTGTTTTGTAAAAAAAAGGGAAATAAGTAGTTATCACTTTTACTGATGCAACACATATTTTGCTATTTTGTTAAGTTTCTTACAAACTACACCTTAGGGGACAGCGGTTTGTGTGGTTGTTCGGGCAAATAGGCTGTGACAGAAGTGGTGAAGTAAACAGATACTTCCAGTATCAACATTGTGTAATCCCATCATATTTTTATACTGGTTTTATTTGTATGTGACATGTGTAACATAAAAACAAAGCTTCAATTGTTGCTTGATGCAAAATGTCTGTGAACTAGTTTCATGTTTGTATTTTCTGATGATACCCTTTCCTGTATGTCTTCTGTTAAGTAAAAGACAACTATTCCTGTCACACCATAATGAATTTTTCCACTCTGTAGTAGTGTGTACATTTAAATATACTTTGTCAAATAAAAGTTGTGGAGCAGCATTAACTGTGGAACTAACAGAAGATGGATGCAAAAATGATTTTATACTGCTCCTCGTATTTTCCATACTTTGCAAAATACAGTAGCTTTGTTTAATGAACTGTACTTGTTTTATTCTTCAGGTATTTCTTCTTATACAGATATGTAAAGGTGATAGTCAAATTCCTCCATCTTAGAAGTAATTGCCCCTAGTTCCATGGAACACTACCATCAAAGACCTATTGTGTTAGGCAGAAGAGTGTGTGTGTGTGTGTGTGTGTGTGTGTGTGTGTGTGTGTGTGTACTTTTCTTATTGCTGTTAAATGAAAGCAAGACACTAGTTCCCTATGCATTTAAGTTTAAGACCATTATGACAATACGTAGGAAGGCTGCTGCCCAGCTATCCTGAGTGGCCGATTGTACTAAGAGTTCAGTCAGCTTAGACTCAACAATTTTCTGTTACACTATTACCAATTTATGTTTCTACTGTCTAGTGTTTCTGAATAAGCATAAACTGAACTTGTACAGGTGCTTCATTATTGTTACCTACAACAGTAGAATTGCATTGATCTAAATTGGGGATATATGAACAGATAGAAGAAAATATCTTCAAACACAATTGGGACTGATTGTGTTTTCAAACAATAAAAAGTCCAGGATGGAATAATTAAAATATTGTAGATTATCATTTTGTTAGTATTCTACTTTTTATGATATCCCACATACTATAAAAACTACTTAATTTCTCACATCAACAGAGTACAGTCTGAGATTATTACAACAGTCAGTGTATTAAGTGACAGTGTATTATGTAGTAGTATGTATATGTGGATCCATCAGGGATGTAATTTGTCGCAAATTTTGTAATTCTTGTCAGTTTGTCGATACAAAACTGTGCCACTATAAGTAATCTGTTGCATTTGCTGCCAGTAACCGTCAATAACACAAGATTTTTGGTACATCTTCATTATTGTAAAGTAATCATTTTTCCAGCAACTAAGATGGTGTATGATAAGACTCTTCTAAGTGAATCTTGATTACAAGTAATTATATAACACACAAGGTACATTGCAGATGTGAGAAGGAAAAATTGTGATCGTACTGTTGCCTTAGATATTCAGAATATTGAGAAATGTATACTTTAAACTAATGCATTGATTATGTTTGTAATCACTTTTTGAATCAACACCAGCTTCTCATGTTAACTACCGCATTAATTAAATTATAACTTTATTCATTGCATGACACTTTGATGCTGTAGTTACCTTGTAAATTTGTGCACATTAAAATTTGAGTTAAAGTAAATTTTAAGAGCTGAAAGTACTTCTGCAGGTAGATGTCGGTGATCTTGATATCACTGCTGCGACTTTGTTTTTGTGGCTTTGCTGATACATTGAAGTAAAAAGAAATATCTCTCTATATAAAAAGAAAACAGGAAAAAAATTCAAAATATGTTTAAATAAAGTAAGTCAAGTCACCCTACTTAATTGTAATAGGGTTGCAAGCTTATTTTGTTGCATGATAATATTATTACGTTCTTTTTCTTAGTTTTTGTGTTGAACAATCTGTTAAGAGACTGTTAAAAGTACAATAAAAATGAGAAGTTTGTATTCTGTATTGTTGTAATAATACATTGGATATTTTTCATGTGTACAATTTTTCATAGGTATGTTGCATAAAATTCCTTCCTCTGCTATATTCTTGGTAAGACTAAGGTTTTTGTTATGTACAGTTAATTGTTTGTCTTCATTTGCAATAGAAGTTCTTAATTACAAAATCTGGTCATCCACATCATTCCTATAGTGCTAGGAATCGGAGTAATAAAATTAACATTATTTACAGTGCAGTTTCGAACTTTTCGTCAACTGAAAACTATAGCACGCCCTCAATTACCCTGGTTAGCAAGAATGCAACACTGCACAGATAAACAAAAAATTGGATAATCCAAAATATATTATTTTGCTGGGAGCTGCTATTTATTATATTTGCAAAACATGACATATTTATTTGAAAACCCACTGTTTTATTTAAATGATGTTCACTGGAAACTGAAGGATTTTTTTTTTTTTTTTTTTTTTGCAAAATTACACTTAAAACAGTGTATTTTGTACCAATTGCTTTCTGTTCACTTCTGGGAAATAATTGCACAGTTTTTCATTTCTGTTTTTCATGAACTTTTTTCTGGCAGTGGCTCTCATTTCAAGGAGAATCAGATAATGGTGTAGTAAAATGAACTTTGCCCTGTGTGTTCTTCTACCAGGTAAAGAAAGGCATTTCTGTGCCTTGAGGTGCATAACAAAAGTCACATCATCAAAATATTTGTTCTAATGAAACAAGCCTTTCTTTCCACTCCAAAAATCCCCAGCTATGTATTGGTAATCAGCAAACTGGATAATTGGGAGCTTGCTGCAAATGTTTCATACAGTGGGATTAAAGCTAAATGTGATAAATACAAAACATGAAAATCATTTGTAGAATTTAAAATTTGAGACTATTGAACAAAGTCAGTGTGTTACCCTTAAAGATGTATACTGTCAAAAGTAAAATTGAATATCAATTGGTTATTGATCTGATCATCACTGTAGAACCTCAGTTTTAACTATTTCTGTTATTGTTAGAGGTATAGGGAGCAAAATTTTATGTAATTATCATAACTGAAAAACTTCAAATGAATACACTCAAATGTGTGTAATTTTGATGTTTCTCATGGAAGATGAAAACTGTGCATAAGATGTTGTTGATGTTGATCAATAAAATGCACACAGTCCAATCAATGTTTATGCAAATCATGACATCTGGATTCTGGAAGACTTCATAAGTAACCCCCATGCCTGCCTGCTTCCATTTGCCTTGTCCTTATTTTTATCACCCTAAAAAGAGGTGGAACATTTGTTCCCAGGACAAGTATTGAGCAATTTTTTTTGAGTCTGGATTTTTCAGATGTTAAATCTCTCCTGATGTTTGAATTGATATGGATGCTTACTGGTAACACACGAAAGGAAGGAATTTTTGTTACACTTGCATTGTGCTCGTAATAACTGCATTAAGGTATTTAATTGGAACAACATACGCTCTAATGTACGGGTTTCATAATTCAGAGATGACTTTATATTGTTTCATAATAATGAAGTAAAGTTTTGCATTATGATCAGAATGTGTAGTTCAGTTATGATTATTTGTCACAGGGTGGAACCCTTGAGTCTGCCAACAGATAAACTGGCCCATTATATAGTCATGCAAATTGTGTTTATAGCATCAGAAACTTGCACTTTTTAAATTTTGTTGTGACTTGAGTTCCTTTGTACAGGAAGCACATCTGTAATTATATACTTAATGTTTCTCATTTTTAGCATTATGTATTAATTTATTGTAATCTAATAACAGTGTACATGAACTATGAGCAAGTAAATCCCTGATCTGTTTTCATTAGCAGTGGGACTGAAATTTCAGTAGGTAATAATTCATCAGACCTTGTCTTCATAGTGACATTGTGATAAGTCACATAACACACATTTCTCTACAGAGCTGCATATGTTTTCTGTGAATGTTGCTTGGAGGTATGGGGATGGTGCATATTTATAAAACTAAAGCCAGTAAAATTATTTAATGCATGTTTATAATGAGTTCTGCCTTCACATCGTGTTGTAACTATATAGTATTGAACCATTCCTAGCTTGGTATTAATTTCTTTTGCTGCTTAGTTGTCAAATACCACTTCTTTGTTAATATTTATGAATCTGGAAAAAATTATTTTGTTTGTAAATAAAAACCTTGCAGGTTCAAGGTTTGTATATAGTTTGAAGTAATTTCATCAGTTATTTTAAATGGATCTCTCAGTGCATTTCTAAAAAAGGTGTGTGTGTGTGTGTGTGTGTGTGTGTGTGTGTGTGTGTGTGTGTGTGTGTGTGTGTGTGTGTGTTAGGGGAGGGGGAGTAGCTTCTATTCCTCACCGAGCTGCACATTTCCTAGTAAAATCTCTCGTGGATTGAATAAAGGCGAATATTTTTGTTTTATTTGGAGAATCTCATGTGCAGAATATTGTTTAGTGATGTGTCCATGAATTGTAAGTTTGATTTGTTAATTTAACAAGCTGGATCTGTACATATAACATTCAAAAGCAATACTTTTTGGTTCTAAAATACTATGTACTTAAAATAGAAGTATATCATTTTATTTCTTTAGAAATATTGTTTTGGAGAACATACTTTGATTCCTGTTAATTGTGATATATATGTAATATCTGAATATTTGCTGTTAAAGTTCTCCGTAATAAAATTTTATTTTTTTATTTCTTGTGTTTGACAATGCAGGGAATAATATCCTCATTGTAATAAATAGTGCTTACTGATGCCTAGAATATCACAATTGTCATTTTTATATGATATTTATTTCTGAAAAGTCCATAATATGCTGTATGTTATGTAAAGCAGCTAGTACTTTCATTACAACAATAAGAGAACATACTGGCAGTAGATAAACTAACTGTGCTGATGATGGAAAATAAATGCTCTTTTCTAAATGAAAAGATTTTTCCAGTATCTTGTCTTTGGTGTTGGTGTGTTCTAAAATTTTTTGCAAAAATAGAATTTTTACATCTCATAAGTGGAGTGAAGGTACAGGTTATACTAGAGAAATTGATATTTGGGTGAAAACTGTGTAAAATGCTGCTTCAGAAATGTATGTATGTGGTGGCAGTGATCATGAAGACGACGACTTAAGTAGTCTAAAAGAATATAGTCTTTGGGGAACAAAAATTAAATTGATCATTCCACTCCACATATTGTATGAGCTGCACCTTCCTTTCTATAGTTCACATATAAGCTGCTTAAGAGCATTACTTCCAGATAATGCAGCAGATCTGACAAGCTCTTTAATACCAAGTATAATTTGTGGTTTGTTTTTATTTGTGTAGTAATTTCATTTCTAATGGTGCAGCTGCACTCCATTCCTTGATATGGTCAGTGCTTCGTTGTGGCATAGGGTACTGTTTATTTTCCTTGTTTTTGAAAGACTTCACGCATAAGGAAACAGCCATACAACAAATCATGGTGTGTGTTATTAACATGAACACATTTTACATTTGTCATTTTGTTGAGTGAAGTACTCAGCCATGATGAACATGGGTTATCAGGAAATGAATGAGGATCTTACTTCCATAATATTTTTTTAATAAAGTTGCTGACCTCATCTGGGTTTGAAACCATTAACTGTAGAATGATAGGCAGGCAACTATTTACTTCACTGGCAATTACCAGTAACAAGACTTTATAGTGCGGTCTTGTCTGATGATACACACAATGTGGTGTATGATGTGGCCAGAACAAAGTTTTTCCATATTGACATATTGTTCTTTCAGAAAGTGTGCTTTGATTATATCAGTGCCAGTGGTCATAGTGTACCCATGAAAGAAGGCAAGAATAATAGTGACACAGTTGGCATTTTTAATCCAAGGTTTGCATTTTCATGAAACAAATGAAATTGAAAATCTTCTGCATTTATATTTATTTCTAAATAATTATAGCTCAGGTGCTAGTTCTTCAATGTTCATCTTCTAATTTTTTTTACAAATGGAAACACATACAGAACAGTGAACAGCAGTGTGGATGGTTTGAAAATGTGAACCAAGAAAGGAACAGCTAGTGTTTGGGGTACTCATATATGGTGTAATAGTTGTTCACTTTTATAACGACATTGTTGGTATAGTAAATTTTGAAAATTGCAAAACTATATAAACAATCTTGTTGAAACGATGTGCATTAATATAAACTTGTCTTACCCACTTAAACTTCATGATCGTAATTGGATAGTTAAAAAAAGAAAATTAAGTTGTGTTAGTTAGAATATCCATAGCTATTAAGTGCCGGCTTTGAGTGTATTGGTTTATAATGTGATTATATTTAAAATTCATAGATAACTCTCTGGATTTGTGCTGTTAAGTCTCTGGAATTTGTACACGGAGAAAATTGGTAATTGTTGAGAGAGGGGGGGGGGGGGGTTTGTAAGCACATAGCATTCCAGAACATCGCTGACATTAACCCTCACTTACAAATGCACTTTTTGCACTCTACAGCTAGCGCACGTACTATTTGACAATACTGTAATTCAGCATTATTAGTAAACTGTAAATTGTGCCATAAACATCATGAAGTATGTTTTGTGGTGTGCTATATTGAGCCTTCCCTACTGTACATTCTGCTCTTGCTTTACCAGTCCCCACTGCTTAGTTAGTTCACGGTACTGTTACCAATAATGAAACTTCAGATGGTACACAATACACAGTTCTCGACACACACGAATATGATTTACCACAGTTTTCCCATGAAATGCAGTTTCCAGTAGTTTAATCCACTCGATCAAAAAGTAATGAAAAATGTAATAATACCATGTCGTTAACATTTACTTGCCTGTGGTACTAGTTGCTAACTGTCGTGGTTTAGAAAGAAATGAATCTCTTCTGGGTGTAAAACCTTACCTTTGCAGACAAAAAGAAGAGGGAAACACAGAGTAAAAGTATGGAAGAAGGGAAAATTGGTAAATGTCATCCTGAAAGATAGTGTTGAAAGTAACTGTAGTTCATCAATAATAAATCGTGTATTTTATAGTTTCAACAAGCATTAAATTTCGAAGGTAGATTAAAATTTCAGACCAAAGAAGAATAAACATAACTGTTTGTAAAAAGACTGGAAAAGAAATAAATTACACAGAAAGAACTCCACTGCCATCTTTACAATGACTGAAACATAGTGAAAGGACATAAACATCACTATAATGGAAAATATTGAAAGTTTTAGAAGTAAGAGGGGACAAAAGATTTTAGTTTCCAACATTGTTGCTGGCTTAGTCAGTTGATAATCAAATGCAGCATTCTAAAGTTAAGTGCATGAAGTACTCTGTGGTTTGGTCCTTTTCATCTTAATGGTGTAATGTGTTGCCTGAAAAAGGCTGTCAAGGAGAGTGAATTGTTTTTATTACTTTCATACACAACTTCATGGCCCTCATAAATACCTAATATTCAGTTAAAATACTGGTTTTACTTAATCAAAATAAAACAATGGCAAATATTTGGAGACAGTAGAAAGACTACATTTTATGGTCACATTTGAAAAAAACAGAGCTGGGTCCAGTAAAAAAATACACTGTAGCTGTACTGTGTGTCTGGTAAGTATGTGAAATAAGTACAGCAGAACCCCCAGTGTTCAGGAAATTCACACAGTATCTTATCAGCAACCAAGAGGATGCCTCCAATCCAGCTTTTGTGTGTGTGTGTGTGTGTGTGTGTGTGTGTGTGTGTGTGTGGGCAGGCGCAACGCTTTATAGGGGATCGGAAGAACCAAAAAAACTAAGCTTGTCATATGCTGCTCAAGTGCGGCATGATGTGGTACGTGTTAGATGAATACTGAATCTATCATCTGATATTTTAACATACTGTAGCCATCGAGAGGATGGCATAAGTAACAACAGGTAGGATTTAGTGAGTGTTCATCCTTTAATTTTTGCATGTGTTTAAATTATTTCGAGATAATACTTGAGCTAATGTAAATACAATTTTAAAAAATTTTGTGTCATAGTGATGAAATCTATGCATTTGGCCATTATGATGTTAGTCTTCTGGGTTATTCTGCAGAATAGATAATACTGTTATATTTTAACATTGATAGTTATCTTTTCTGGGTTCCATTTCAGGTATGAGGGTGTACGGGGTTTTTACAAAGGGTTGAGTGTTAACTTGACTCGTGTAACACCAGCAACAATGATCACCTTCGTTGTATATGAGAATGTGTCGTATTTCTTGCTAAGCTTCAGACGTGAACCAACCAGCCTTTAAGAAAATTAGACAATGAATGACCCAGAAGAGTTACCAACATTCCTTGCAGTGAAATCTACAAACTATGATATTGTTAAGCTTTAAAAGTTGTTCCACGGAGCATTTAAAATGTTCACTTTAATTTACGAAAAGATCCTATGAATAAGCAGTTTAGTGGCTACTGAGAATGTAAATTTGATTGATAGGACACATTAATAAAATCTAGTAATGTGAGTTTTTAATAATATGGATTAATATTGCTATGGCTGTGATTGTGTATATTGTAATATGTTGAGATCAGTGTGAATTTGTTTCACAGAGATCAAATACAGTAATAAAATTTTGTAATTTCAAAATGTCATTCTTGTCATTTAGTTTCAGGTAATTAATACTACTAACATTGTTTTTTAAAATCCAGATTCTGCCTGAGAATTACTTAGATTTTATCTCTCTGATTAAACAATAATGACATGATTCCTGTAATGATGAACTGTTAAGAGGGGATGCTGTCAAGTACTTAAATAAGAAACAATCTGTGTAGTCTGATTTTATCACGATAATGTCATAATGCGTATCTGACTATATCATGATAATGTCGTGTGTAAGGCAGTTTATATGTCGTGATGCCAGTGCATGTGTATTTCCTTGATTAGATCCTGCAAGAGAGTTAAGGCTGTAGGTGCTAAAAGTTTCATGAACAACAATTTTAGTGGAGAAAACCTTGACATTTGGCAGGAATTTCATAGGTGTCGTAGTGAATTAAATACACAGAAAATAATCTAGCAGTGAGACTAATTGCAGTTTGATAAATGTGGTTTCAAAAGTTTGCTTCAGATGCACAAATTCTTCATACTATTAAAACTAATACCGACAGAACTGAGTCAATACTGAAGAACAATACCTTTTTGAAGTCCATATGAAATGAAAGCTGAATGCAATGTGACAAGAGTAAAATTTATCATCCTTTCAATTGGTCTACCTACATCAATGAGAAATATATATTTATTCTGTGTTGTTTATTATTCTGGCTTCTGAATGTTTGAATATTAGGTAAGAATCCATGCAAAATGGTTACCATGGTTTCTAATATTGTATCAAACTCTTAAACCTCTCTTCTAAAAATACATATCTCAATAGTTTGCCTGAGCCCTGATTGGCATCACTAGAGAAATGAGCCTCTGTACAGAGGCCACATTACTCAATACATTGTTAAAGTTTAAAAATTCATACCTGTTGTTTGTTTATATTCGAAAGCTGTTTAGTGCAAATATTTCAACAGTTGTCTAAACCCTTTATGAAGTGTTGCCAATGTAACAAATTTGTTTTTTTTATAGCTATTGCAGAGTTGAAATTACTGAATTTAAATGGTATCAAAACTCCTTTTATACTCACTGACTTTTGAGGAGATCTGAATGCAATGACTGTCAAAGCCAGCATGGATAAAAGTCAAGTCAGTAGGGGGTGGATTGAAATTGTAAAATTTACCAATATTATCCAACATGTTATACCCAGTCGTGAAGCTCATACAGCAAAATCAGTAAATCAAAGTGCCAAAACTGGAAATGGGCAATGGTAATAAACCCAGATTATACTGAGTTAGGTTGACATTGCCCTTGGCTTATAGTGACATGTTAATGTCGTGCTGCGAGTGCAGTCTCAACGCTACTGATCAGCTGCACTGAGAATTTGACACTTGAGAAATCCTTGGTGAGCTCTACACCTTGCATCTGATTCCCAAACCTGCATCTTAGAAGCACCTGAAGTATTTTTTAAATCTTAATAGAAATTGTTAATTTCTCTCCCACCTCACCTTCTGAATTGATTACGTTGTGCTTTAATTTACAAATAAGTACAACATTTCTTACTTTCGTTATACTGTAGTACATACCATATAAGTGGGGTGTTATTAAAATATTAGCTGATTGTAATTTTAAGGTACTGAGTGTGATGGTTCAGGATATTTGTTTTTTTATTTATTCTTTAGCCAAACAGTAATATGTACAGTAGTTCAGTTAGTATAGAATAGTAGTTAAGAAACATTGGTATTGGGAATCTCATTTATATAACTGTTCACATTGTGTTCTGTTTTTGAGTAAAGTATCTTTGTGTATTATAGAAATTCCTTGGGAGTAGTCTACCCAAAATTTTGTTCATTGTGTTGGAATTAGTCTTGCTATTAAAATTTTAGCAAGAATTGGGTTTTTAGTATTATAAATGTTTGGGGAAGAACACATTTCTGAGTAAAATTTGTCATGAGATATGATATAGAACTTGCCAGCATCTCCTTGTACTTGTTTGTCTAAATATTATTGTTGTATTCACTGACTTTTCTAGTCCTTTGGAATCATTTTTAAACTGTAGTGCTTAATGTAGTAAATGTAAACCCTACAAATGTCCAAAAGGTTTCCACAAATAAATTATGTTGTATTTAATTTTGTGTGTAATTTATTTAATTTTACTGTTGTCCATGGTGTAAAATTTTCAAGTTTACTTCTATATTGTGAATTCCTTCACAGGAAACTAATACATCATTTAAGAATGTACTGCTATTATACAAACTGAATGCGAACATTGGGTATGTAAAACTTGATAGTAACCCACACAGATTCTGGTCTAAAATATTTTCAGCATTGGTGAAACAGGAATTTCATTCAGTATGATGACAGCAGTGCAGACGTAGTAGATAAAAACAACTGCTCCCTTTATGAGGCATGTAATTTATTTTCAGACTTAACTTTATTCAACCTTGTGGCATTTATTCACTAGTTAAATTGGACACTTAAACTGGCTGAAGAAATTTGAGGAAATAATAGCTTAAAATTGTAGAGGCTTTCATGGCCACTTGTGGACAAATTGCTTGTTGGCTTCTGTCTCGGTTACTTCGGCAGACATTTGACGATTTTTATGATGCTACCCAGCTTGGCCGAAATGTCAGAAAAATCATCAAACAAATGTCGACCAAAGAATACAAGACAGAAGCCAACAGGCAGTTTGTCAAATTATGGTTTGTAGGATTTCAGGTGAAAAGTTTTTCTATTGCAAAGGGAAGCAAAGTACAATGTACACTGATTTTTAGGAGACCTCTATGTTCACTTAAGCTGGCAAATTCACACAAATTTAGCGCATCCCACATTCATATTGGGTGAGGTGGAAAGTATGTGTAATCGTTCACATTAGACGGCAGTACTGGAACTGTAGACATCAAGCATGCATATTACCATTGCTGAAGATACGGTAACAGTTAGTGAAAATCTGTGGCAGGTATTGCCTGGTCATACAAGGGCTGGGCAAAACACCCCAAAAAATGGAAACACCCCAAAAAATGTGCTTTGGATCATCAGGACATTTATTAATTTCCAGAGAGGATTAATGAAATGTATTTGGTCACTTTTAGTTCTGTGTAATGACTTAAGAGAGTACAATGTTAGATACATATACTTATTGCCAGGCTGAGTCAGGACTGTCTGAAAACATTTCCTCTAGTAAGGAGCCTGGGATATTTTTATGACCGTCCTGCCCTCGTATATCTAAAAAACAGAATAAGGTAATTATTGTTAAGTGCCAATGCCTTCGACATTCCTCTATCTAATCTTCTTTTGTTGTACCTGATGAAGAAGGAACATTTGTGACTGCTGTGATATTCAGCTGCAGTATTCCTGATATGTGTGAAGCACTGTCAATGGCTGAAGGGTTGAAAGAAATTGAGGGGATACAAGTGACTGCAGAAAATTGAGAGTTCCTCAGCATCCGTGGGTTCGGACTGTAGCGTGGAGGGACTTCGGTACCTTGCCAGATGTACAACTCATCCGTGCACGCAGTGAGATAGAACATTAGCCACACCTACTGAAGAGCTAATGTCAATTCCAGAAGAAAAACCAATCAGCTGGTAGTGCATGATTTCTAGGAGAAATTTACTTGCGCCTTCAGAAACATGGCTTGTGATAATAAGCCAATTTGAGCTGACTTTTCCTCAGCTTCATGACAGTGACAATTTGTCTAGAGAAAGGGGCATGATTAGTAAGTTGTGTGCAACATATGGTGAATGGTTCCCCCATATAAACAGAGAGATAATTAGAACTTATGCCTTGCACATTTATTCGTTTGTTCTGGCTTTCATTTTTAAAAGAGAGTAAGCACATTTGAGATAGATCATTGAAAAAAGGGAGAAAAAAATTGTGTATGTCATCACAATAATCAATTCAGTGCGTAGTCTGTTTTGTAAATAAAAGTTGTATATGAAGGTATGTACATTTTTGACAGAACCATTGTACAAGGGTTGGAACTGTAATAGTGGCAACTATTTATTTACAGCTTGTACAAAATAGATACGTGTTTCAAAGTTTTACTGACCTTCAAAGAAGGCACCAGCATTGCATATAACCTGTTGCCAGCAATGTGGAAGTCGTAGGATACTCTTAGCAGTGCCAGTTGTGTTGACAGTTCGAGCGGCATGGTCTATTGCCCGATTAATTTGTAAGAGTTCTGAAGCAAATGAAGTGAAGTGTTCCCTTCAGTTTAGAAATCGAGTTGAACTCACGAGGGCTTAAGTCAGGCGAGTTCAGTAGGTGGTGTAGCACTTAAGCAGCCCCATCAGTCAAACAAATCAGTAACAGCTTGCACTGTATATGCTTGAGCATTGTCCTACAAAATGATGGTCAGGTCTTGCAGAAAGTGTCATCACTTTTGTCTCTATGCTGTTCATTTTTGGAACACAACCTATGACCAGCTTAGAGACAGAAGTGATGACCCTTTCTGCAGTACCTGACTACGTACAGTGCAAGCTGTTACTGATTTGTTTGACTGATGGGGCTGCTAAGTGCTATACCACCTATTGAACTCGCTTGACTTAAGTCCGCCCAAGTTCAACTCGATTTCTAAACTAAAGGAAACACTTCACAGCATTCGCGTCAGAACTGCTACAGATTCGTTGGGAAGTAGAATGCACCGCTCGAATTGTCAACACAACTGGCACTGCTAAGAGTATCCTACGACTTCCACATTGCTGGCAACAGGTTATATGCAATGCTGGTGCCTTCTTTGAAGGTCAGTAAAACTTTGAAACATGTATCTATTTTGTACAAGCTGTAAATAAATAGTTGCCACTATTAAAGTTCCAACCCTCGAATGTAGTGTAGTTGCCTGTGATATTATGTTGTGAAAACATCTGAATTTTTTCGTGCATTACTAGACTGATATTACAAATGTTTTCACATATTTACAACATTGCTTGGCAGCTTCACTGCAGAGGAGAATAGGTAAGTAAACTTTTTTATTTATATAATTGTAACTTACACCAATTATGCTCTTATGTAAATTTATTTCAGTGTGACTAAACTAATAGTTACCAGTTTATTTGAGCCAACGTTTCGCATTTGAAGTATATGTCAGTGTTGTTGTGATCTGATATTTTACCGAGGTGTAAGGCATAAGCTACGATAGAATATAAGTCATCAATTTTTACTTTAACGTTTTAGCTGCTGAACAGCAGATGACGTCTACATTTGACGTAAACAAAATATTTTGCAAAAACTTGACATAAGCGAGCATGCGGTGTCACCTGCTCGTAAACAGCTGCTTTCACACTGACGTCATAACATCAGCCAGTGGCCGAGCAGAGCACTTACTGCACAACCTTATTATTTATTATCCTTAATTAACTCATCCCACCAACAGTTGACATGGGCAGCCTCAGAAGGATTGAAATGTTCTCGATGGATTTGTTACTCAAGTGACATCCAGTGATTAGTTCCCGTTCAAAATCACTGAGATTTCCTGGCTGACCCTTTCTGCTGTTACTGCTTCTCTAATTACAGCATAATACTTTCTGCCCCTTTTCATACTGACGAGTCTGTCACTTATGACACCTAGTGGTCAGTTTTATAATACATAGGAGTACCAGATACTTTGATGCAGTAATGTAATAGACAAACCCCACTGTTATAGACCATTGGTTCACAAGGAAAAGCAAAATGTCTGACATTGAATCAAGGACACTGTTGATAAATCTGGTGAATAATGTTTATATGATTCCCTCACATTTCTCACAGTTGGTCAAATAGCAGTCATAGAAATTATTCATCACTGACATTCCAACTGGCATCTAATTGTGGTTTTGTCCATTATAAATGGTTTTGTGAAAGCTTGTGACTGCAAAAAAGTTTTTTTTTTTTTTAAAAAAATAACTTCTGCTACCAGTCACAATTTTTTTAAATTCATCTTTTACATTATGTGTTTCGGAAAATTATTCCCATTTTCAAGCGCATATTGCTCTTTGTACTATGCCATTTTCAAGTAACCTCACACATGGGAAACAGTATGTAAAAATGGCATAGTACACAAAGAAAAACACACCTTAAATTGGGAATCATATCCCCGTAGGTGCCGTGGAAGATGTGAATAAAAGAAAGCTGTGACTGGTAACAGAAAAGTTGTTTATAAACAAACACATTGACATCCAATTATAATACACGTGCAGCTCCACTCAGTGAGTCCATGCTCATATAGCTGCTTGCACTTTTTGGTTTTGTCCTAGTTTTCAGTGGTATCACCCTGAGTATCATCTAAATAACTTCAGAGATACTTCCATTTTTCTTCCCTATGTTGCCTGGATTGTTATTTTAGTAGTTTAGAGTTTTGTAGTAGAGTGCCGCTCAGATAGTTTGATCTCTTGTTGTTGCAATCTTCTGTAATTTTTCAGTTGTCTGTGCTCCTGATAGCACCTTTTTTCATAGTATTATATTACACAGATTTGCACTGTAGGAAATGAGGTGTGTGCAAAAACAAACCACAAGGGGAAATGACAGCTGTCTAGAAACAGATGGATGTTGACTTGGCTAGGGTTAACTGGCTTCATACTGCTTCAGTGACATTGAGGCGCCTGTGGCGAAAGCTGTGACATCTCTGGTAAAACTGTAAACCCTGACGATGTCACTGTGTCTTCTGAAGCACAAAATCTAATGTCTCTCTCCACTAACTGCATTGAATAGCAGACAGTGGTGAGATTGTTGCCCTCTTACATCTTATCAAGAGAAATGAGGTGTTGCCCAGAGTTGATACACACCTTTGAATCAGCATGGGATGCCAATTTGTAGAGCCAGTGGTCAATTTTCTGTCAAGTCTGGATGTGCTCAAAAAGTGGGTTTGTTGATTATTGGGAGGTCCAAAACAGTGATAGAAAAAATAGGGCTGATAGTGGAAATAGAGAAATAATGATCTGGTTAAAGAAAGAGGCTTGTGTGCGCTTGTTAAGTTTGCCAGGAGGTCTTGTTAAGAGATGTGGAAGAAGCTATGCCACCATTTATTGAACGCACCTGATTACAGATGCCACCCTGGTTCTGAGGCTACCCTTGGCCCCTTTAAACATTTGGCTGAATTGGTGAAGGCAGCAAACGTCACACACTGGGTGCAAGTGTGAGATACAATTTGCAGCATCTTTTCAAGGTTCCCAGAAGTCCTAAACCAGATGTTCAGATGATTGTTGTAATTTAATAGGCAGAGTTCTCAACCTCTACCTCGGGTGGGGAATAGTAGCTCCCTTCTTAATTGATCAGGCCTGCGCTATACATAGGAATCAGTTCTTGAGTAAAGAGTTTGTGCGACATTCAGAGGTTTGTTTTCTTTTTAAAGTTACTTATAAAGAGATAAAGAGGGAAAGACTAGTCATGTTACTTTCAAAGAACTTATCTGCGGATTGGAAAGAGAAAATGTTACTGTGATTATTAATAAACTGCAAACCACACATAGTAATGATCCAGAATTAATCTAGTGTATTAAAGATAGTAATGTCCACATAATGTTAGGAACAGGAAGTGAGCTTAAACTGGACGTGGATAGCAGTGAAATTCTACATTGCGATTGGAATAAATACAGAACTGACTAGAGGGCAACATATTAAACCACACTGTAACTAAAAGATTTTAACTTTCTGAATCAGTTAATGTAGAGGAGGGAATTGATGATAAGACTATCATAGCATCAGTGACTACAGGTTTCAAAAGAAATGTTATGAAAGACAGGAAAATATTTTTCCTTGAAGACTGACAGGAGATACATTGTGGACTATCTGGCCAGTTAACATCAAGAAATCATCTCTGGAGCTGAGGATGTGGAGCACAAGTGGATAAAAATCTAAAACACTGCACAATAAATGTTAAACCTGTATTTGGTAAGCAGGTTTGTGAGAAATGGCAAAGGCCTGCTGTGGTTCAGTAGCTGTGTTAGAAAGCAAAGATAACTTCGTAAAATTTTTAAGCAAAATTAAAGCTTTGTTGATACACAGATGAACAAAGTCAAAACAAGCATAAGGAGAGCAATGCAAGAAGCATTCAGTTAATTATAAAGTAAACTTTTATTAACTTATGAGCGGAAAAAAATCTGAAGAAGTTCTGATCATATGAAAAGTCATCCTACTTGCACTGAAATGGGAAATGGCAGACGGCTGAGGTACTAAATTCAGTCTTCTGAAATTGTTTCTGTGGAAGATTGTAATATGGTTTTCCCTCCATGATTGCACAAGTGTCAGACTGGCAGATATTGATAAAAAAATCAATGACAATCACTCAACATATTAGGGGCAACTGGAAATGAGAAATTGTATGATTATAGATCATAGAAAAGATCTTTCTCCCCTACCAGCGGCAGTTAATCGAAGGTCGCTGGAACAATGAAGTGTCCCAAGCAGTTGTGTAGAGATGTAAGTCATCTTCCTCAATCTGTTATAGAATTATGGAATGTATTTTGTGATTGTGTATTATGATCCTATTGGAGGCACAAAATCACCTGCAGGATTCATCATGTATTCTACAAACAGTGACTTTCTAAAACACGGCTACCTCTTTTTGATTTTCTAAAATTTGACAACCCCTCTCATTCTCCACGAGATCCAGAAGGTTGTAGATAAACAGCACTGAAAATTTATACAGTATCCCTTGTTGCCTAGAAGGAATTCAGTATACGTTCACCTTATTACCTAGTGATTAAAATTTAAACTTCGAAAATACTGAACAAGCTTTGTGATTGGGCGCAGGATTAACTTAAAACACCAGTATATTAGGGAGTATTCATCAAACTTCACTTGCAGGTATTACAGGAGAGGTGTTGTGCATATGGTCAGGTTTCTGTTAAAATTTTGAGAATATATGTTCCAAGAAAATGCAGGCAACATTTTTATTGACAAAAAGGGCGAACTGTAACTCCGTGCTTGGACCCAGATCATTGCCTTTTGCATTATTACAGTGCCTAAGATCATTGTTTGTGAAAGTCAAGGATTCGGGTTCGTGAAAAAGGCAGACTGAATTTAAGACTGGTCGTTAGGAGTGTTTGATTTGTCCAGTTGGTGAAACTGAGAAGCATAGGGGTATTGGTTTGAATTCGTTTGGTGTAGAAATTTAGGTTGCTACAAAGTGTAAACTATATTACACAATGGAAGATTTATTCTGGATGTTGTAAGATCTATAATCCTCCTCATAAAAGATAACGAATACACCAACCGATTTTATTGTGATCATGTATCTTATGCAAGGATATAAGTGAGAAAGGTAGATCCTCAGATGAATGTATACTTGATTTATTTATTTTTCTTTCAAGTGGAAATGGTGCATATCATTCTATTTCTTAAATACTGACCCTCAAAATTGTAATAGTAAGCTATTTATATTATTTATCGTCCTTGGACCATTCAGTACAATAATATCGGACATGTCATGTATAATACAGAAAGAATTACACAAAACATAACATAATAGGACAGGATTAGGCGAGGATAGGGCAGAAAGTCAGTGATGGCCTAATGAATAGAAAAATCCCAACATTGACCTTAGCCAGTTAGGAAAAACACGGAAAACCCAAGTCAGGAAAGCTGGATGAGGCACAAACCTCACTCCTCCCAAATGCAAATGTTATGTTACATGTTTAAAAAATAAAAAACATATGAAAACATTATGGAACACTGCTGAAAAGTGTTAACACATGAACAGCTGCCAATACTATATCCACTACAACTAATCTTGCCCCACATCCCTTTTCTGAGGAGATATTGTCCACTGAATCTGAAACAAAGAAAACAGAAAACCAACAGCAGAAATATTCTTTTGTGCACACTACCACAGCATAGATCAAATAGTACTCAACAACAAATAAGGCTTAGTGCACATGTAAGCTAACATATCCAGTTTCGTTGTAAGAAAGCTTCTCAACAACAAATGATTTTAACTCTGCACTGAAAGTCATTTCCATCTCCCAAAATCTTTATGTATGTTGGCAGTGCATTATAAACGACGCCAAAGTAGGTCACATCTTTGAGTACAAGGTGCTTTTACTTGTTTTAATGGAGGGACCCCACAGCTGCAAGTGTTACAACTATGGTAATTGCTATTCGCTTGCAGGTCGCTAAGTTTAGGTCTTATCAACACAGATTTGTGTATGTTCAGGAAGGATACAGTAAGTGCACACAACTTTTTAAATAGATTTCAGTGCACCCTAGCACAGCTATGTGATAAGATTGAAATAGTTCTGTAATGTAAAAATTTCATTTAAGTGACTATTGGTTTTACCTCAAAAACTATTCCATAAGGTACAAGGGTCTGGAAGTAACCAAAATAAGCCATTCTAGCACCTTCTGAGGAGAGCAAACTTTAGAAATTATTCTCAGAGAAAAAAGCACACAACTGAGTCTGGAAGAGTTTAGTTACCTGGTCTTTTCAGTTTGTCTTGATCAACGAAGATACCTAAAAGTTTTGTTCATCATACTTTTTCTGACTTGTTTCCTCGCATTACTAGTGGGTGATCTTGGTTTTGATTCATTTTTCCAAACTGAATGTAATTTGTTTTGCTGGCCGGCATGGCCGAGCAGTTCTAGGCGCTTCAGTCTGAAATTGCGCGACTGCTACGGTCGCAGGTTCGAATCCTGCCTCGGGCATGGATGTGTGTGATGTCCTTAGGTTAGTTAGGTTTAAGTAGTTCTAAGTTCTAGGGGACTGATGACCTCCGATGTTAAGTCCCATAGTGCTCAGAGCCTTTTTTTTTTAAAAGGGTTACCTTGTTGGTATTGAACCATTAATGTGTGGACTTGAGGACTTGCTCAGTAGTTGTAGACAGAGATTCCTTAACATTGTTCACTATTACGCTGGAGTCATCTGCAAACCACATGATTTTAGCTGCAGTTTCTGGCAATGTCATTTATATAAATAAGGAAGAGGAAGGGGGTGTAACACACTATCCTGTAGTACCCCTATTTCCACTTTCTTTGCAACAGATACTAATCTGATTTAATGACTGGAATGAGCGTTTATGAGATCCAAACCTATGATCTATTTTGCAAATATAATCTAAACCACCTATTTCCTGTCCCTTTTGTCCCCCATTGCTTCCAACTTAATTGAAAGATTTCATGACTAACGGCATCAAAAGCTTTAGAAACACTACAACATTACTGTTGTTACCCAGGTTTCAAATTATTTCATCTGTGTAATCAATTATTGCTGTTTCCATACTTCTGCCTGATCGAAAATTATGTTTATTGCCAGTCAGTAGAGTGCAGTCGGGCAACTACTTAATAATCAACTGTTTCATGATCCTCACAATTACTTTAGAGAATGCTGAGAGGAGTGATATGGGTAAATAATCTTCTACTTTACGCATATTACCATTCTTGCAGGAAAGGTATTACTTTCGAGATATTCAATCTGTGGGGAAACACTTCCTCAGTGAATGATAAATTAACCATGTGAGTCAATGGCTTTGTAATTTGTGAAGCAGTACGAATGACAAGTGACACTAGTACTTCATCTACAACTGCTGACATTGAGGATTTGAGGCCTTCAATCATCTTTAAAACTTGTTGGAACTAACCTCATGCTGTATGCACGTGTATGATACATAAGTTTATTGTAATTTGTGAAATGCAAGCTAAGTGTTTGGGAACATTGGTGCAGTTTGGCAGGTCTTTATTGGCAATATTAATGTTATCAGCAGTTTTAAGCAATTTTCTGCTCTTCATGTGCCTTCTCAGTTTCACTTTTTACAATATTCTATACAGATTTTGATTTCTTGCCCAAAAATCTTATTATGCTATAGTTTTTAAGTAGTTTTGCCTTTGCAATTACCTGTCGATGTATTATTTTCTAATAAGTCTTCACATATTCTATGAACTAGTGATCTGTGGACTTTTCACTGAGAACTGATCCTTTTAAAGTCCTACAGGAAGTCTTAATCCCTGACACAATCCAGGAACTAGATTTAGTGACCCAACATAAGTAGACTCGGGCCAATTTCTTTGAAAAACATGTTTCATGAATACAGATGAGAAAGCATTGTTAGTAACTGATTGTGAAATGAATTAAAACCAGGATTCATAACTTACACTATCAACAAAACTGGCACATTGTTACGCAGAAAAAATTCTTCTATAAGAAACAAGTAGACTGAGGCAACAAAGGTCACGGAATATCTCCTAAAATCATGTTGGATCTCTCTTTCCCACATGCGGTACAACAACTTGACTTGGCATGGACCCAACTAGTCGCTGGATGTCCCCTACAGAAATATTGAGCCTTGCTGCCTCTATGGCTCTCCATAATTGCAAAAGTGTTGATAGTGCGGGACCTTGTGTACAAACTGACCTTTAGATTATGTCCCATAAACATTTGATGGGATTCATGTCAGGTGATATGGGTGGCCAAACTTATTTGCTCGAATCATTCAGAATGTTCTTCAGACCAATTGCGAAGAGCTGTGGCCCGGTGACAGTGCACTGTTGTCCATAAAAATTCCTTTGTTTTGGGAACATGAAGTCCATGAATGGCTGTAAATGGGTCCCAAGTAGCCGAACATAACCATGATCGGTTCAGCTGGACCAGGGGACCTAATCCATTCCATGTAAACACAGCCCACACTATTATGGAGCCACCACCAGCTTGCACTGTGCCTTGTTGACTACTTGGGTCCATGGCTTTGTTTGGCTATCCCAGACTCAAAATCTACCAATTATTCTTGCCAACCAAAATTGGGACTCATCTGACAAATACATGGTTTTCCAGTCATCTAGGGTCAACCAATATGGTCACAAGCCCAGGAGATGATGTGCCGTTAGCAAAGGCACTCGCGTCAGTTGCTTGCTGCCATAGTCCCCTAATACCAAATTTCGCTGCACTGTCCTAAAGCATACATTCGTCTTACATTCCACATCGATTCCTGTGATTATTTCATGGAGTCTTCCTTTTCTGTTACCACTGACAACACTACACAAGTGCTGGTGCTGTCAGTCATTACATAAAGGACGTCAGCTACTGAATTGTCCATGGTAAGAGATAATGCTTGAAATTTGGTGTTCTCGACACTTGATGCTGTGGAATACTGAATTCCCTAATGACTTCCAAAATGGAATGTTCCATGTATCTAGCTCCAAATACCACTCTGCATTCAGATTTTCGTAATTGCCTTTATGTGGCCACATTGGAAACCTTTTCACGTGACTCACCTGAGTACAAATGACAGCTCTGCCAATGCGGTGCCCTTTTATAACATGTGTACACTATATTACCGCCATTTGTATATGTGCATGTCACTATCTCTTGACTTTTATCACCTCAGTATATAGATCTATTTCTTTCACAGATTTAGATGGAGTTTTAAAGTTGGGTCCATTATGATCAGATAGCCCTAAAACAGTGTCAATAATGTATCTCTCTCTCTGTGGTGTCCATAGCTGAAAATATGTTGTATATAAGACTGTCTGTCCTGTTTGTTGTTCGTATTGGGGATATTTATAAGAGGAAGCATGGTGAAGCTGTGCAATACATAAGGAAATAGCATCCTTGATGCAGAATAATTCACAAGGTTTAAATTAAAACCTCCATAGACAATTATATTGTCTCTTTCAGTAAATATTATGTCCAGCAGAGACTTCAATTTATTAATGAAGGTATCTCCTTTCCGCACTTGATCTGTATACTGCTTTATTATATTACGTGATCAAAAGTATCTGGACACCCCCAAAACCATATGTTCTTCATATTAGGTGCGTTGTGCTGCGACCTAACTGCCAGGTACTCTATATACCCTACAATGATTAATGTTAAAATACTTAATTCAAAATCCCTGCAACAGTGCTCCACAATGCACATATCGTCAATATTGGCATTGTTTACAGCAAGTTCAAAAGATTTTTTCCTCAAACTCTTGGATATTATAGCTTAAAATTTAAAACCCTGTAGAACAGACAGTGGTGACAGCTGTACTCACGTTTTCTGTGTTATATCTGATTTTGAGGTGGAGTCTCAGAAATTCTTGAGCACTACAGGTTTTATGTGGCCTTGTAGGTCTTTCCTTTGGCTGCATTGTAATGCTAATTGCAGCAGCTCCTGACGAGGCTGGATCATCATCTGCTGGCATTGTTGGGCCTCCGGCTGCCAGTGCAGCCCTCTGCAGCTGCATACACTGCTGCCGATGCCAACATAGAGCCCTCTGTGCTAGAGGTGACCTGGCTTCTGCGGCAGGTGACCTTATCTCTGTAACAAATTCACAGTCTTCCTTCCAGTGTATTTTCTTGTGAAAGCGATGAGTATTGACTGTTACTCTTCTGCTGGCTACTGTTCCTGATCAGCCCAAATATTTGAACACTGTCTGAATATGAGTTTACCAGAAAGTTGCGGAGTAGTCTCCTTGTGTAAATATATCTTCAGATTTTCTCATTTACTTTCCCTACAGTTTCTGGTTTTGACAAATGCTTCTTGTGAAGCAAAATGCTTTCAAACTCCGTCTCATTTGATGGAATCTCTCATTCGTCCCCCAAGGATTTCTTTTTAGGTTGTGCGTAAAAGAAACCATATAGGACTTCAAGTGCAATAGTATCACCATCTGAAATCCGGGCGGCGGTAACTGGCTGATCTGTTGTGTGGCTTGAGGTGACAGTTTGGCAGAGTTGGTTAAGCTAAGAAATGTGAACGTAAAATAAAGTCTGAGTAGTACGGCCCAAGGTCTTTCTTTACTCTATATTTAATGTACTTTTAATCATACACAGGTAAAACTGTGAAGTAATTCAGAAAAGCTGTCTCACATAACAAAAAAAAAAACTTTGAGAAATACTTTAGTGCTTGTTACAAGTAGTGTGTGTACACCAATTGTAAAAAAAAATGTAATGGGAAGGGGAGGGGGGATGGCACCATGTACCGTGACTTACTAAACAATGGCACTTGGCTGAACTAATTGTAATGAATATTGGATCTCATTACAAAGGCAATACATAAATAATAAAATCTCTACTTACAAAATGCTGGATGATCTTTTATATACAGGGTGTAAATTTTAAGTTTACAAACCAGAATAACTCGAAAAATAAGCTTCTCACGAAAAAATGTGTAGAATCCAAAGTTTATTTTTTTCGAGGGGGACATCTGCCGGTGCTAAAATTAGCCCGCCACCCCAGCCCCGTGGGGGTGATACGGGAGGCAACTTTAAAATTTCAAATGGGAACCCCCATTTTTATTGCAGAATCAGATTCTACATAAAAAAAACTACGTACATTTTGTCTTAAACATTTGTTTTAATTCTTGGTAGTTGGCGCTGTAATTCAAGAAAATCCATCTTCTCATTTTTGTGTGGAAAATGGTTACAGATAAATAAAAAATACTAATTTACTTCGTAAATTTTGATTCGCTAAAACTACAAATCTCTCTCTCTCTCCCTATAGGGTGGGGTTTGAGAGAGAGGAATTAGGGTTTTACAAATGTTGACAAACAAAACTTATCCGAATCTACGGAAAAAGTAATATGTGAGTCAACATTTGTAAAACTCTTATGGTTTGCTGTCGAAGAAGGTGGTGGTGTTGCATGACAGTGCACAGCACACGGCCCGTCACATTATTGAAACCATCAACAAGATGAAATTTGTGGTAATTGGAACACCCTCGCTACAACCCAGACCTTGCTCCAAGTGACTTTCACTTGTTTGGGCCGCATAAGGATACTTTGCATGGTCGCCGATTTGCCTCAGATGTGGACGTGCGAAATGTGGTGTAAAAGTGGCTTCACGACCAACCGAGAACCATTTATTTGATAGGATTGCGCAAGCTTGTTGACCGGTGGGCCAAGTGAATTGAGGAGGAGGGAGATTACATAGAATAATGATGAGCATTGTATGCTCCTAGCTTCATGTTAATAAACGGTAGAATGAAAATTGTAGATAATTTTTGACTTGCCCTCGTAAAAAAAGTACTATACATATAAAACTGGGTTTCCACATGCAACTAAAATGATACCCCAGCAAATCACATGACGGCTTACATGGCAGTGGTGCCGTGTGCTGCTGTTTCCGCACGCTGCCGTAAAATTCTAGTTGGGCTGCCTTGAATGTAGCATCAGCTGGGATTATTCGGACGAACATCGGTGTTGTCATTCAGGTTATGGCATTGGAATTGAGACGAGAATCCAATAAGAAGAAGAGAAAGCATAACTATTGGATTTTAAAGTGGATTTTGCGTAGATATAACGCAGAGGCATCAAAGACAGTTACAAAGGAAATAGCACTCGTAAAGGAAAATCCATTCTTGAGCCAATTTTGAATTTAAAAAAAAAAAAATTCGAGTAACTGTTGATATGCGTATTAAAAAATCCAGTACTCACATTAGATATCCAGAATGAGCGAAACTACAAGTGACACTTCGATATTTTGCATCTACATGTACATCTACACACTGCAAACATCGTGAAGTGCGTGCCAGAGGGTACATCCCATCTTACGTCATTAAGGTTTTTCCCCCTTCCATTCACGTATGCAGTGCAGGAAGAATGATTGTTTAAATGCCTGCGTGCGTACCTGTACTGTAATTAATGAAATCTTATCCTTACAATCCCTGCGGAAGCGATATTTAGGAGGTTGTAGTATATTCTTAGAGTCATCATTTAAAGCTAGCTCTTGGCACACAGTAAGTAGGCTTTCTCGGAATGATTTACGTATATCTTTGAGTCTGCCAGTTTCTGTGACGTCTCTGTGACACACTCACATGTATCAAATAAATCTGAGACCATTCGCTTGCCCTTCTCTGTATACGTTCAATATCGCCCGATAAAAGTGTTACACCAAGGTATTTGTACGAATAAACAGATTCCAAGTGTGGCTCAATAATATTCTAATCACATGTTTCTTTCGTATTTTGTAGTGCACAATTTTCTATTTCGGAACATTTACAGCAAATTGCCAAACTTTGCATCACTTTGAAATCTTATCGACATCTGACGGAATATTTATATAGCTTATTTCAATTAGTACTTCATTATAGATTACTGCATCATGTGTAAGAGGCCGGGGAGATTATTATTAATATTTTATACAAGGTCATCAATATACAATGTGAACAGAACGCGCCTGAAGTAAATTATACATCTGCTGTGATTCTCCATCCAAGAAAACTTGTTGCGGCCTCCCTACCAAACAATTCTCAGTCAAATCACAAATTTCGCCTCGATATCATATACGATCATAATTTCGATTGTAAGTGAAATGCGATACTGTGTCAAATGTTTTTCGAAAAAATCAAGAAATATTAAATATAATTCATTTCCTTGATACAATGTTTTGGAAGTTAGCCAGTGGTGCTTCCAGTTTAGAACTGAGTGATTTACATTCGTCAATATCAAAAGCTAGAGAATTTCGATAGCCACCACCCTCAAGAGGATGCACACTGTTGTGCAAGGGTTACTGAACGCTAATTTACTATGGCCCTCGTACATGTACTAATGAGGTGGCTATTTCCACATAAATTCAATTGCTGTAGAAATTGTGTGATAACATCTCCAAAATACGTGAGCTGGGAAAGGAAGTTGGGTTATGAACACGAATAAAGAAGAAAATGTGCTAAGCTATAATAAATAGATTTATTCGCGTGAGGCCAGAATTATAACTTGGATCTTGACACGGAATATTAGAGTAGCTTGTTGTTCAAAAATCATGAACATGAGCAAGAACTGTTGCTAGTTTGCTAACAATACATGCCCGTATTCTTAGTTTGATTACACTAAACATGCTGTGGACTCTACTGTGAATAGAGATCTATTAATACACACATCAAAAAAAGTTTTGCATCACCTCAGTTCCGAGAGTTCCGGAACCTGTACAGAAAACTGGAATTGAGATCAACATAAACATCATTTCCGTCCTTTTTATTGCACATGAAAACCACACATTGCAAATTGTACCACAATACAGCGAGACCTTCAGAGGTGGTGGTCCAGACTGCTATACACACCGGTACCTCTAATACCCAATAGCACGTCCTCTTGCATTGATGCATGCCTGTGTTCGTCGTGACATACCATCCACAAATTCATCAACGCACTCCTCAGCAGTGATCCGGCCTAGATCCCTCAGAGTGGTTGTTGGGTCACGTCGTCCATAAACAGTCCTTTTAAATCCATCCCAGACATGTTGGATAGTGTTCATTTCTGGATAACATGCTGGCCACTCTAGTCGAGCGATGTCGTTATCCTGATGGAAGTCATTCACAAGATGTGCACGATGGGAGCGTGAATCGTCGTCCATGAAGACGAATGCCTCTCCAATATGCTACTGATATGGCTGCACTATCGGTCGGAGGGTGGCATTCACGTATCCTACAGCCGTTACGGCGCCTTCCATGACCACCAGCGGCGTACATCGGCCCCACATAATGCCACCCCAAAACGGAACCTCCACCTTGCTGCACAGTGTGTCTAAGGCGTTCAGCCTGACTGGGTTGCCTCCAAACACGTTTCCGACGATTGTCTGGTTGAAGGTATATGGGACACTCATCGGTGATGAGAACGTGATGACAATTCTGAGCGGTCCATTCGGCATGTTGTTGGGCTCATCTGTATCGCGCTGCAAGGTGTCGTGGTTGCAAAGATGGACCTCGCCATGGACGTAGGAGTGAAGTTGCGCATCATGCAGCCTATTGAGCACAGTTTGCGTCGTAACACGACGTCCTGTGGCTGCACGAAAAGCGTTATTCAAAATGGTGGCGTTGCTGTTAGGATCCCTCCAAGCCATAATCCATAGGTAGCGGTCATCCACTGCAGTAGAAGCCCTTGGGCGGCATGAGCAAGGCATCTCATCGACAGTTCCTGTCTCTCTGTATCTCCTCCATGTCTGAACAACATCGCTTTGGTTCACTCTGAGGCGCCTGGACACTTCCCTTGCTGAGAGCCCTTCCTGGCACAAAGTAACAATGCGGACGCGATCGAACCGCGGTATTAACCGTCTAAGCGTGGTTGAACTACAGACAACGCGAGCCGTGTACATCCTTTCCTTGTGAAATGACTGAAACTTACCGGCTGTCGAACCCCCCCCCCCCCCCCCCCCCCCCACCCTGTCTAATAGGCGCTGCTCATGCATGGTTGTTTACATCAAAGGGACTGTGTCTGTTATACAGTATCCACAGTCAATGTCTATCTTCAGAAGTTCTGGGAACTGGGATGCTGCAAACTTTATTTGATGTGTGTACTAACGTGGAATTTATTCTAATCGGTGATGGGACACTTTACCGAAACCACAGACGTATGACGTGAAGCCGACGGGTGCAGGGTGATGATGTCGAAGCTGCAAAAGCACATCATACCGTTTTCCGTAATTCGGAGTGGAACACAATTAATTCGCGGCCGGGTGAAAAGTTCATTTTCGACCAGGCTTCCAGACGAGTACAACTCAGCACGAATTTCTCCATGGATACAGAAGAGATAAAGCGACATTATTCTACGACCGTCCACAAGCTAGTCATGCTTTTCTATCTCTTGCGCCACCACACGGGCACCCATCCTGTTGTTCTCAAAAATTGCTAATCCCGCCATGGCAACAAAACCGTTGCCAATCATGACCCCGAAATGGACGCTCTATGCTCCCACTATAAAAACAGAAAAATGCCCTGCGCCAATCTTAAGGGTTTGCACCAAAACCAAAAGGCGGCTTTGAAAGTGAGCATTCGTTACTGTCCTCCCACCAAGCATAGGCCTCACTAAGTCCGCGAGCGGGCCTATTCGAGTGTGGAATGCAGTGATAGAACATGTAAATTTGCTGATCTACGATGCGCGTCCCGCAGAGCCAGAATTCTAACACACCAAGCAGTATGGTCACAGCAGCCCAGCACGCTGTCGTATGGCTACAAAACAAGGCTTCCAGGAACACGAAGAGAGCGAGCTGCAAACCGACGTGGCCGGCGCCGACTCGGGGCGACCCGGCGACTACATAAAAGACGAACTGTGATTGTGAGGCCCTTCGCCACTCTCACATATTGTCCTCGCTTCCTTCCCGGAATGTCCCCGAATGGGCACATTCACGGAACCCCTGGCTACCTTACCCCGGCTGAATGCAGCCGCTGCTTACAGCGGGCGGAACGTATTATTAAGAAATGAAATCCATCCGCTCACCGATGAAATTCCCCAGACATGTAAGTACAGTGAGCTCAGTCGCCGATTCATGCCCCGTATTCCATAACAGAAATAAAATGACAACATTTAAATTATAACCTGTTTTCATGTTGAATTACTAAAAGAAAAAAAAGGACTGGGAAAGGACCCGATAAGCTTTCCAACGAGAGTGGAAGGGACAGAAGGGCCCGTCACCTTTTAGCTTGCAGTATGTCATATGAGAAAATTTCTAGCTGGGTTTCACGTGATAGATGTTTTCGGAATCCACGCTGACTGGCACAGAGGAGGTTGTTCTGTTAGAGGTACGTCTTTATGATTGAGCTCAGAATGTGTTCTAATATTTTACAACAAATTAGTGTAAATGATGTAGGACGGTAGTTTTGTGGATCACTTCTACCATCCTCCTTGTTATTGGGCGTGATCGGTGCTTACTTCCAACTACTGGGCATGGCTTTTTTTTTAAGGGATCTGTGACAGATTACGGTTAACAGAAGGGGTAACTGGCATTACAAACTGGCGATTATTTGCCATCTCTCCAATATTTGTACCACTTCCTCACTTTCAGTGTTCTTGTGTGATATTCTGGATTCTATTTACAGTGGCATGGAAACTCATATTCTAGATATATGTTTTCACTATTGCACCACAGCCGCGCGGGGTAGCTGAGCGGTCTAGGGCGCCTTTTCACGGTCCGTGCGGCTCTCCCCGTCGGAGGTTCGAGTCCTCCCTCGGGCATGAGTGTGTTATCCTTAGCGTAAGTGAAAGTTAGATTAGGTAGTGTGTAAGCTTAGGGACCGATGACCTCAGCAGTTTGGTCCCATAAGACCTTACCACAAATTTCCAGTTATTGCACCACACATCAGTTAAATACGACGTAGTATTAAAGATATTCTATACCGAATTTTTTACTTATGCTTAGTGCAAATGCGTAACAGACACTGTAATATACAATAAAGTGACGAAATTAGTGGGAAAGTGATAAGCACATATAGATGGCGGCAGCCTGGCGCGCACGAAGTATAAAGGGCAGTGCATTGGCGGGGCTGTCATTTGTACTCAGGTGTGAAAAGGTTTCCGACGTCATTATTGCTGAAAGAACAGGAACTAAGAGACTTTGAACAAGGGATGGTAGTTGGAGCTAGACGCATGCGACATTCCTTTCGGATACTGTTAGGGAATTCAATATTCCGAGATCCACAGTGTCAAGAGTGTGCCGAGGATAGTAGATTTCAAGACATTACCTCTCAACACAGACAACACAGTCGCTGACAGCCTTCGCTTAACGACAGAGAGCAGCAGCGTTTGAGTAGAGCTGTCAGCACTTGAAGACAAGTAACAGTGGGTGAAATAAGTGCAGAAACTAGTATTGGATAACTGCAGAAATCAATATGGGACGAAGGACGGACGTATCCTTTAGGAGATTGCGCCAAAATGTGACGTTAATGGGCTATGGCAGCAGACGACCGATGCGGTACCTTTGCTAACAAAACGGCAGCGCCTCTCTTGACCATATCGGTTGGACCCTAAACGATAGCAAAAGCGTTGCCTGGTCAAATGAGCCCCGATTTCAGTTGGTAAGAATTGATGGGGGGTTCGAGTCTGGTGCAGACCACCTGAAGCCATAGACCCAAGTTGTCAACAAGACACTGTGCAAGCTGGTAGTTGCTCCATAGCTGTGTGAACCGATCGTTGACTGGAAATAATACGTTTGGCTACTCGGTGACCATTTGCAGCCATTTATGGATTTCACATTCCCAAACTACGATGGAATTTTTATGAATGGCAATGCGCTATGTCACTGGGCCACAGTTGTTCACGATTGGTTTGTGGAACATTCTGGACAATTCCAGCGATTGATTTGGCCACCCAGACCACCCGGCATGAATCCCATTGAATATTTATGTAACGTAATCGAGAGACCAGTTTGCGCAGAAAATCCTGCACCGTCAAAAGTTCCGCAGCGTGACTCAGTATTTCTGTAGATGACTTCCAACGACTTTTTGAGCCCATGCCACGTCGAGTTGCTGCACTGTGCCCGAGAAATAGAGGTCCAGTACGACATTAGGATGTATCCTATTACTTTTATCACCTGAGTGTAGTTGATTTCCTGTATGAAGAGCTACACTCAGTCTAAAATTATACTGTTACCAGAAAAATCCTTTCTCAAATCCACTGGGCGAGTGTTTAAGAACATTGAAGATGCCAATGTACTAGACTCCGAATATACTGGCAGCACTGCAATAATTTTTACCATTTGAAGAATTAAGTGAGCTGTTGTGCAGTTACATATCACCTTTCGCTAATCACTCACTAATACTTGTTTGCTCACACACAGATCTTATCTACATATCACATACACACATCAAAAAAAGTTTTGCATCACCCCGGTTCCCAGAACTCCTGAAGATAGATGTTGACTGTGGATATTGTATCACGGACTCAATCCCTTTGGCTGTTCAGAGATGTCACTAAACCCGCTCAAAGATGTAAACAACCATGCATGGGCAGCGCCTATTAGACGGAGGGGGTTTGATAGCCGATCAGTTCCAGTCATTCCTCCAGGACGGATGTTCATGGCTCGTGGTGTCTGTAGTTCAACCATGTGTTTTTGACACGGGTTTTAAGGCTGCTGAAATCATTACTACTGTGAGGAAATGTTGTATTGTCTGCATATATTACTGTGCTGGATTAAATAAGTCATGGCACATCACTGATCTTTTTTAATAACAAGAAAGGGTCTAATACAGATCCTTATGGACGTTTGCCTTAACTTGTTCTGTATTGGACACTTCTTAGTTACTCTGTCATCAAACTGTTGAAGTAGGTATTTGAATACGGTGTGTATAGCGTCAACAGTTCACAATTTTTTCCTAAAAACGTATTGTTATACACTAACTATTCCTAGATTTTCATATTCAAATACTTTAGAAAAATCTGGGCAATTGGCCTGTAACTTGTAGGCGAGTCTTTGTCTCCCTTTTCATATACTGGAAATACACTAGACACTTTAAGGTCACCAGGAAACATCCCTCGGATATACATTTGGTTGTTGTCGTTTGTTGTCTTCAGTCCAGGGACTGGTTTGATGCAGCTCTCCATGCTACTCAATCCTGGGCAACCTACATCCTTCTGAATCTCCCCCTGAGGGTCCGGGGTAAGAATAGGCCCAAGGTATTCCTGCCTGTCATAAGAGGCGACTAAAAGGGGTTTCAACCATTTTGGCCTTCAATGTGATGGTCCCCATTGGGGTTTGACCTCCATTTTTCAAAATTCTACAGAAGTATGAGCCTTTTGGGGAAGGACACCTTACGTGGTGTATCACCAGTCCTCAGTGCACTAAGACCTCGGCACTCATCATCGTAACGGCGTCGTAACTGCACCCACTGTTCATCCATTTGGGCCTAAACACCTGATGGGTTGCACAAGTTACTGCACCTACGATCAAGATGGACTTTCCATGGCACCCGAAATCCAGCACAGTAGCCAGCCCGTGGTGGGGTCGTCATGTACCCTCTAGGTTGTAGCCCCCTGACAACACAGGGATCGTACTGCCAATACCTGAGCTGCACCCTCCCCACGTAAGCCAAGGAGTAGATGCCCGTCTACCTGGGGCAACAAGACTCCCAGCAACGGTCATCCTGCCAGGTCGCCCTTGCTGAGGCTGGGTCGCGCCTGTGGGGAGAGCCCCTGGTCAGAGTGGGTGATATCAGGGTGGACGTTTTGCAGATGAAACGTCAATATGCATCAGATCGCTCTGCGGCCGCGTCTTCTAAGAGGAAAGGTTCTGTCTCTGTCTCTGATTCTGGTACTTCTGCCTTTCCCCCCTTGGCCACTCCCTGGGAGGAAGGACAGGCCCGCCGGCTTGGGGCGAAATACTTCCCCCGCTATTTGGTCTGTTCTTGGACCGATGGGGGGACGTTCGCTACCTCGAAGCCCATGTTCTTTGTACAGCATATCAAGGATATCTTCGGAGAAATCGAGGCTCTTAGTAAAATGCGTTCAGGGTCCATTCTCATATAGACCACCTCCGCTAGACAGTCGGCGGCGCTCCAGGCATGCGACTGACTAGGGGACATCCCAGTGTCCATTGTCCCACATCTGGCACTAAATAGGATGCAGGGGATTATTTTCCATCAGGACCTCCTGCTGCAATCTGATGAGGAGCTCAGGGCCAACCTGGAGCGCCGTGGTGCGCATTTCGTCCGGCGAGTCCAGCGTGGACCCAAAGATCGTCACGTCAACACTGGGGCCTTTATCCTCACCTTCGAGGAGGATGTTTTCCTGGAGAAGGTAAAGGTGATGTGCTACCGGTGCGATGTACGACCTTACGTCCCGCCTCCTATGCGATGGTTTCGATGTTTGCGCTTCGGGCACATGTCGTCACAGTGTGAAGCTGAGCCCCTTTGTGGCGATTGTGGACGTCCTCTTCGTGAGGGACATACATGCACCCCACCACCTCGGTGCGTCAGTTGTCCTGGCCTCCACTCGCCTAGATCTTTCGACTGCCCCACATATCACAAGGAGAAGAAGATACAAGAATTGAAAACCTTGGACCGTCTGTCTTATTCTGAGGCCAGGAAGAAATATGACTGCCTCCATCCCGTGATGTTGACAATGTCGTTTGCTTCGGTCGTTTCCACTCCTTCCGCAGTATCCTTACCCCTATCCTGTCCCCCCTTCACCTCCTCACCCCATCCGGGGTCTATGCCTCCGCCTCCCAAATCCCTCCCTCCCAACTCCTCCTCCCTCACAGCCCCTGCCCCCTCTGCCCCAGGGGCTGCCCTCCCTCCTCCTCCTCCTCCTCCTCCTCCGCCACCTGAGAAGTGACCCTCTTCTGAGGCGTCCATCTGGGAAACATTACGGACCCCGGCTTCCGAGGTCCAGCGTTCGAGCGTGAGGACTTTCTTCGGGTCCAGCCCCCACAGCCCACCATCCCTGTGACTCATTGATCTTCCAAGAAGGCCTCAAAGAAGAAGTCTTTATCCCCCTCTCCACCCCGGCGCGTTTCGTCTGATGCTCCTTCCAACAGTCGCTGCTCCCGGCCATCCTCAATTTCGCCGGGATGCTCTGCTGCCAGGCGCTCAGCTGGCCTGTCGTCGGCAGAAGCTGCTGCCCCTCCTGCGCAACCCAGGAATCTGGCCGCAGCTGGCGACGACTCAATGAAACAGGATCTGCCTCCCGACGGCTGTAGCGATGTTCCCTCGAAGCCCGGCCCTCCGCAGCCGTCAAGGTGACCAGCTCTTCACCCGCTTCGTTCACCCTTTCTCTGATTCGCGATGGCTCTGTTACATTGGAACATAAGAGGTATTTGATCTAATCGGGAGGAATTACAACTGCTCCTCCGCCTACACTGTCAGCTCGTCATTGGTCTCCAGGAAACGAAGTTACACCCAATTTACTTTACCCACTATACCTCCAAGTGATCTGACCTAACCCCTGTGGACGGTATTCCAGTTCATGGTGGGGTCATGTTGCTCGTTCAGGACGATGTCTATTACCATCCCATCCCATTGACCACCCCACTCCAAGCAATAGCTGTCCGTATTACTCTTTCTGCCTTTACTTTTTCTGTTTGTACTGTCTACACTCCATCGTCATCCGCAGTTAGTCGGGCTGACATGATGCACCTCATTGCTCAGCTTCCTCCACCGTTTTTATTGTTTGGCGACTTCAATGCCCATCATCCCCTTTGTGATTCTCGTGCATCCTGTCAGAGAGGCTCCCTCTTGGTGGATGTTTTCAACCATCTCAATCTTGTCTGCCTCAATACTGGCGCCCCGACTTTCCTCTCGGACTCTACTCATACCTACTCCCACTTGGACCTCTCGATCTGTTCTACCACTCTTGCCCATCGGTTCCAGTGGTATGTCCTTTCTGACACCTATTCGAGCGACCATTTCCCCTGTGTCGTTCGTCTCCTGCACCACACCCCATCCCCACGTCCCTCGAGCTGGAACATACCGAAAGCTAACTAGGGACTTTACTCCTCCCTGGCGACCTTTCCGGTCTCTACTCATACCTACTCCCACTTGGACCTCTCGATCTGTTCTACCACTCTTGCCCGTCGGTTCGAGTGGTATGTCCTTTCTGACACCTATTCGAGCGACCATTTCCCCTGTGTCGTTCGTCTCCTGCACCACACCCCATCCCCACGTCCCTCGAGCCGGAACATACCGAAAGCTGACTAGGGACTTTACTCCTCCCTGGCGACCTTTCCGGACCAAGTTTTTCTCAGCTGTGACAGTCAGATCGAATACCTCACGGCTGTTATCGTCAATGCGGCCGAACGTTCTATTCCTCATACTACCTCTTCTTTACATCGCATTTCAGTTCCCTGGTGGAATGAGGCTTGCAGAGACTCTATCCGTGCTCGACGACGTGGTTTACACACCTTTCGCCGCCATCCTACGCTGGCGAATTGTATTCATTACAAACGACTCCGAGCACAATGTCGTCGAGTCATCAAAGACAGCAAAAAAGCTTGTTGGGCCTCTTTCACAAGCTCCTTTAACAGTTTTACTGCCTCTTCTGTCGTCTGGGGTGGCCTGCGCCGGATGTCGGGCATTAAGGACCACTCCTCGATACCTGGCCTGACTTTCGGTAATAAGGTACTTGTGGACCCTGTGGATGTCTCCAACGCCTTCGGCCACTTTTTCGCGGAGGTTTCAAGCTCCGCCCATTACAACCCTGCCTTCCTTCCCAGAAAAGAGGCAGGAGAGGCTCGGCGATCTTCCTTCCACTCGCTGAATCTGGAAGATTATAATGCCCCCTTCACCATGCGGGAACTCAAACGTGCTCTTGCACTGTCCCGGTCCTCTGCTCCGGGGCCAGATGCCATTCACGTTCAGATGGTGACACACCTTTCTCTGGCAGGCAAATGCTTTCTTCTTCGTACCTATAATCGTGTCAGGACCGAAGGTCAGGTCCCCATGTGTTGGCGTGATGCCGTCGTTGTTCCTATACCCAAACCCGGGAAGGATAGACACCTTCCTTCTAGTTACCGCCCCATTTCTCTTACAAGCTGTGTCTGTAAGGTCATGGAATGCATGGTTAACGCTCGGTTGGTTTGGATTCTTGAATCTCGACAGCTACTTACCAATGTTCAATGCGGCTTCTGTCGACGCTGCTCCGCTGTTTACCACCTCGTGACCTTGTCGACATTCATCACGAACAACTTTTTGCGAAAGCGCCAAACGGTAACTGTGTTCTTCAATTTGGAGAAGGCTTACGATACCTGTTGGAGAGGAGGTATCCTCCGCACTATGCATAGGTGGGGCCTACATGGTCGCCTGCCCCTTTATATTGATTCATTTTTAACAGGTCGAATGTTTAGGGTACGTGTGGGTTCCGTATTGTCCAACGTCGTCCTGCAGGAGAACGGAGTGCCTCAGGGCTCCGTTTTGAGCATAGCCCTTTTTGCCATAGCGATCAATCCAATTATGGATTGCATTCCACCTAATGTCTCTGGCTCTTTTTTCGTCGATGACTGCGCGATCTACTGCAGTGCTCAGAGAACATGCCTCCTGGAGCGCTGCCTTCAGCGTTGTCTTGACAGTCTATACTCATGGAGTGTGGCGAATGGCTTCCGGTTCTCTGAAGAGAAGACGGTTTGCATCAACTTTTGGCGATATAAAGCATTCCTTCCACCATCCTTACAACTCGGTCGCGTTGTTCTCCCATTCGTGGAGACAATGAAGTTTTTAGGGCTCACACTGGACAGGAAACTTTGTTGGTCTCCGCATGTCTCTTATTTGGCTGCTCGTTGTACACATTCCCTTAACGTCCTCCGTGTTCTTAGCGGTTCATCTTGGGGAGCGGATCGCAGTGTCCTGCTTCGCTTATATCGGTCCATAGTCCGATCAAAGCTGGATTATGGGAGCCTCGTCTACTCGTCTGCTCGGCCTCCCCTCTTACGCCGTCTCAACTCCATCCATAATCGGGGGTTACGTCTTGCGACCGGAGCATTCTATACTAGTCCCATCGAGAGTCTTTATGCTGAAGCTGCCAAATTACCATTTACCTACCGGCGCGACATACTGCTTTGTCGGTATGCCTGCCGGCTGTTGTCAATGCCCGACCACACCTCTTATCAGTCCTTCTTCGACGATTCTCTCGACCATCAGTATGGGTTGTATGTGTCTGTCCTGCTGCCCCCTGGAGTCTGCTTTCGTCGCCTGTTTCAACAATCGGATTTTGCCCTCCCTACCATCTTCAGAGTGGGTGAGAGCCAGACACCACCTTGGCTCCAGGCTCTGGTTCACATTCATCTTGACCTCAGCTCGCTCCCGAAGGAGGGTACTCTGGATGCAGTGTATTGCTCACGGTTTGTCGAACTTCGTGCGCGACTCGCCAGCAACACCTTTATTTACACTGATGGCTCCAAAACTGACGATGGTGCTGGCTGTGCCTTTGCCGTCGGGGATGTCACCTTTAAATATCGGCTCCTCGACAAGTGTTCCAGCTTTACGGCCGAGCATTTGCTTTCTCTCAGGCCGTTCAGTATGTCCGCCGCCACTGCCATTCTCCGTATGTACTCTGCTCTGATTCACTCAGTGCTCGTCAGAGCCTTGGAGCTCCATATCCGGTCTATCCCTTGGTGCAACGGATCCAGCAGTCCCTCCATTCTTTTGCTGATGATGGCTCTCCTGTTAGCTTTATGTGGGTTCCAGGCCATGTAGGAGTGCCTGGGAATGAGGCTGCTGATGCTGCGGCCAAGGCTGCAGTCCTCCTGCCTCGGCCAGCCTCCCTTTGTGTCCCATCATCTGACATTATTGGTGTTGTTTGTAAGAGGTTTGTGTCACTATGGTGGGATACTTGATCGTCACTTCAACAAAATAAGCTCCGGGCCGTAAAACCGTTCCCAACAGCTTGGATAACCTCCTCCTGACCCTCTCAGCGAGAGGAGGTTTGGCCAGGTTGCGGATTGGGCATTGCCGGTTAAGCCACCGCTACCTGCTATCTGGTGACCCCACCCCGCAGTGCCCTTGTGGTCATGCATTGACAGTGCGCCATGTTTTATTGTCGTGTCCCCGTTTTAATCAATCTCGTGTTGTCCTGTCTCTGCCATCTACCCTACAGGAAATTTTAGCTGATGACGCTCGAGCAGCTGCTCGTGTTCTTCGTTTTATTGCTTTGACGGACTTGTCCAAAGACATCTAACTCTTTTAATTATTTTATCTGCGTCTTTGTAAGAACTTTCTGGTGCCCCCCCCCCCCCCCCTTGAGTTTTACCAGATTCTATGTGCACTTACATTTGTGACTGGGCGTTAATGACCGTAGTAGTTGAGCGGTCTAAAACCCCACCAAAAAAAAAAAAAAAAAAAAAAAAAAAAGAAAATCCTTCTGTATCTGCTTACTGTATTCGCCTCTTGGTCTCCCTCTACCTCTGCCTCAGAACGTGACCTACCAACCGATCTCTTCTTTTAGTTACGTTGTGCCACAAATTCCTCTTCTCCCTTATTCTGTTCAGTACCTCATTAGTTACGTGATCTAACCTTCTAATTTTCAGCATTCTTCTGTTGCAACACATATAGAAAGCATCTATTCTCTTCTTGTCTAAACTATTTATCGTCCATGTTTCTCTTTCGTACACACCATACAAATATTTTCAGAAATGACTTCCTGACACTTAGATCTATACTTGATGTTAACAAATTTCTCCGAGCGAGGTGGCGCAGTGGTTAGACACTGGACTCGCATTCGGGAGGACGACGGTTCAATCCCGCGTCCGGCCATCCTGATTTAGGTTTTCCGTGATTTCCCTAAATCACTCCAGGCAAATGCCGGGATGGTTCCTCTGAAAGGGCACGGCCGACTTCCTTCCCCGTCCTTCCCTAATCCGATGAGACCGATGACCACGCTGTCTGGTCTCCTTCCCCAAAACAACTAACCAACCAACAAATTTCTCTTCTTCAGAAACGCTTTCCTTGACAGAAACATTCAACATTTTATATCCTCTCTACTTCGATCGTCATCAGTTATTTTGCTCTCAAGATAGCAAAATACATCTACTTCTTTAAGTGTCTCATTTCCTAATCAAATTCCATCAGCAATACCTGATTTAATTCGACTACGTTCCATTACCTTCGTTTTGCTTTTGTTGATGTTCATCTCATATGCTCCTTTCAAGACACTGTCCATTCTGTTCATCTGCTCTTCCAGGTCTTTTGCTGTCTCTGACAGAATTACAATGTCATCGGCAAACTTCAATTTCTTAAATTTTTTCTCCATGGATTTTAATTCCTACCCCAAATCTTTCTTTTATTAAATTTACTGCTTGCTCTCTACACAGATCGAATAACATCGAAGATTGGCTACAGCCCTGTCTCATTCCCTTTTCAGTCACTGCATCCCTTTCGTGCCCCTCGACTCTTATAACTACCATCTGCTTTCTGTAGCCGCGCGATTTGAGGCGTCATGTCACAGACTGCGCGGCCACTCCCGCCGGAGGCTCGAGTCCTCCCTCGGGAATGTGTGTGTGTGTTGTTCTTAGCATACGTTAGTTTAAGTAGTGTGTAAGTCTAGGGACCGATGACCGAAGTAGTTTGGTCCCTTAGGAATTCACACACATTTGAACATTTTTTTGATATCTGTACAAGTTGTAAATAGCCTTTTGCTCCCTGTATTTTACACCTGCCACCTTCAGAATTTGAAAGAGAGCATTCCAGTCAACATTGTCAAACGCTTTTTCTAAGTCTAGAAATGATAGAAACATAGGTTTGCCTTTCCTGAATCCATCTTCTAAGATAAGTCGTAGGGTCAGTATTGCCTCACATGTTCCAGCATTTCTATGGAATCCAAACAAATCTTCCCCGAAGTCAGCTTCCACCAGTTTTTCCATTATATAAAGAATTCCTGTTAGTATTTTGCAGCCATGACTTATTAAACTGATATTCCGTAATTTTCACACCTGTCGACACCTGCTTTCTTTGGGATTGGAATCATTCTTGAAGTCTGAGGGTATTTCACCTGCCTCATACATCTTGCTCACCAGATGGTAGAGTTTCGTCATGGCTGGCTCTCCCAAGGCTGCCAGTGGCTGTAATTGAATGTTGTCTACTCCCAGGGCCTTTTTTTTTTTACTTAGGTCTGTCAGTGCTCTGTCAAATTCTTCATGCAGTATCATATCTCACACTTCATTCTCATCTACATCCTCTTCCATTTCTGTAATATTGTCCTCAAATACATCGCCCTTGTAGAGACCCTCTATATACTCCTTTCACCTTTCTGCTTTCCCTTCTTTGCTTAGAAATGGTTTTCCATCGGAGCTCTTGATGTTCATACAAGTGGTTCTCGTTTCTCCAAAGGTCTCTTAAATTTTCCTGTAGGCAGTATCTATCTTACTCCTAGTGAGATATGCATTTACATCCTTACATTTGTCCTCTAACCACCCCTGTTTAGCCATTTTGCTCTTCCTGTCGATCTCATTTTTGAGACGTTTGTATTCCTTTTCGCCTGCTTCATTTACTGCATTTTTATATTTTCCCCTTTCATCAATTAAATTCAGTATTTCTTGAGTTACCCAAGGATTTCTACTAGCCCTCGTCTTTTTACCTGCTTGATCCTTTGCTGCCTTCAGTAATTCATCTCTGAAAGCTACCCGTTCTTCTTCTACTGTATTCCTTTCCACTTTATTTGTCAATCTTTCCCTAATGCTCGCGCCGAAAATCTCTACAACCTCTGGTTCTTTCAGTTTATCTATGTCCCATGTCCTTAAATTCCTTCCTTTTTGCAGTTTCTTCAACTTCAGTCTACAGTTTATTACCAATAAATTGTAGTCAGGGTCTACATCTGCCCCTGGCAATGTCTTATAATTTAAAACCTAGTTCCTAAATCTTTGTCTTCCCATTATGTAATCTATCTGAAACTTTGCAATGTCTGCAGGCCTATACAGTGCATTAATTGGTACAGAATAAATCTGTTACTTTCTTCACTAGTTGCACGTTATATATGTAACTACACTGTCTGATGATTTCAACTCTTCTTAGAATGAAACTAGGTGAGAGGTCAGAGGAGGTAAAAATACTCATATTTGTTGACAAGCTACAGATATTTTTTGAAAGAAATTCTGATGAACTGACACCAGCTTTGACACCACCATTTCCTACTTCTTCAATTGATGTATTAAAAAAATAATTGAAGTTTTGGGGGACAGATATTAATTTTTTGTTTTATTGCTTCTTTAGCAACACTTCTTATTAGTTCCCATGTAGCTTTGTGCTTATTGGTGGAATTCTCAATACTACATGTGCTTTTTTGGCTTCCACGATGGTTATTTTATACCCATTCATACATTTAACATAGTTTAATCTGGCATGGTCGATCATCATACTATACATACTGTATATAGCACAACAACATAACTAGGTTTTTAAAAGTTGTCAGTTGTTAGTATATCATGGAGTTTGTCTGTCTGGAACCCTGGTTTCTAAAGCCTTTGTCAATTACTTTGCATTTCTTTATGGGGATTCTGTCCATAAATTGTATCAAAAATGCTTCAAAAAACGTATTAAATATTGTCTTCAATGAAAAATCATTAATTAAAGTGCGATATGTGTCACTATGACATTGGCCAAACCAATCGCTGTCAGCAAGAGACATACAAAAGCTTACAATTTTGTTATCAGTGACTGGTCTTGTGATTATAACTTTAGGGGCAGGCCTAGTTCCAGTACTCTTATCATGAGGAAACCTACTTCTGTAACTTAGAGATATGTAATTATGATCTGAAAATGGAAACACAGTCACACCACGATTCTTCTGTAGTCGTAAAATGGAAAAATATTGTCAAGACATGCTTAATGCCTTGTGGCCCCATTATTGATAGAGTGTAAATTACCCTGTCTCAGTAGATTTTTCAGTTCAGCAACACTACATTTATATATTGTTATATAAAAATCTGTAGTTAGATCTCCAGGTATTACAGTGTCATGATGCATCCAATTAGTCTCTTTAAATTCATGCACAGCATATCCATTTTAAAAAATGCGTATTCTTAAGTGATCTTTGAGGATATTATTACTACCTTAAAACTGACAATAACTATACCAGCAGCTTTGGAGCTCTGTTATTCATAGAAAAAAATCTAGATCCACTCCAATAACAGAACAAATGGGTGACTGGGTAGCATAGATTTTCACACTAGCTCTTAAGTGCAATTTTGTGCAGTAACTATTTGCTATATTGTAGTTATCAAATTTAATAACTGTAAGTTCACTCTCAGTGCCCAAAGTTGACTCAGATAAGAATATCGAATTCATTGTGTAGCACAAAACTGTTTACAAAAAAATATTTACTCATTGCATGTTTAGGTAGCAAATTTTAAGACCAAAACTGTTATTCCTTTTACATTGAACATACTGGCGAGAGGTATAAAATCTTTTACACTGCTTATCTTATGGGCTTCTCTTGTTAATGACTTAGACTAAAAAACATTTAGACAGAGAGAGGAAACTCTTTTCCTCCTACTCACAACACTTAACAATGGTTCTTCTACTACAGCTTTCTCCCTTCCTTGTGATGATAGTGTTATTGCTGTTACTGATACTGCTGTTTGTGAAACTTAAGTTTGTCTGTACTTCCATTGTTGACTCTGCGCCTACTGCTGGAATTGATGTTGATTCTGATGTTCATCCTGGAACCACTTGAGTCTTTGGCATATCCTCAATTGTTTCTCCTTAAGTCCCTAATTTGGATGATCATGTATCAGCTGCAGGATTTCGATAGTGACATTCCTCATTTGAATCCAATGATGATTCTTCTGCTGCTGCAGCTGATTATGATGTTGGTAATATTCTTACTGCTATTGTTCTTGATATAGCTGCTTTTACTGTTGTTGTAACGATATTAGAAATTCATTTGACTATGAGTGCTTATCCGGTCTGTTAAGATGTAAGCCTTACCCAGTATGAAATCTGTGAACAGTTCAGCTGATGTGTGCTATCTATACCTTTAATGAAATCACTGCAAATATAAGAGCACTGTTTATTAGCTATAGTGATTTTTTTTGTTTATACAGGGTCATTATGGTAAGTTGTACATGTGTGGTAAGTTGCAGACAGTGACATTCCTGTGGGCGAGATGGCTGCAGCATCTTTTCAGACATTTCGTGACCATTTGAGATTCATTTTTAAATATGTCATTTGACCCCCTATTAACACAACAAAATAAATTTCGGTTTAAACTGTCACAGTCAGTAGATTCCAGAGGCTTCCTTACTTCTGGCAATGGGGCATTTTGTTTCACAACAATGGTTGCTTTAAGATGTGTTCACTGATTAATAATTTTAGCTAGTGGATGCCCATAGCCATCTGATAAAATTAATATTTTAGTTATATTATCTGAATTTCTGGTTCAATGCTGTTTTGAAATTTATTCACATGGTTAACTGACACATATTTATAACTATGCACTTGGTTTCTATTGTCATACCTTTTTATTTTACCATTACAGTATATGATTCATTGTTGTAATTTGTTTGGTTGTTGCATTCGTAATATTGGTTTATATTTAAAGCAAGAATTTCGTAGTACTTTTCCTTACTTTTTGGCCCAGCTAGTGAGATTTTGTGCAAAGAAGATGTGGTTTTTCTCTTTTTGCAGCTGAACTGCTGCTTTTGTCTGCCGCTATTTTGGTACTATAACATGTCGTACGTACACTTTCACAGTATATGACGTTATTTTTCCAAGATGAACACTTTGGTACGTTTTTTGTAATTTATTTACAAGGCTTATACATTTCTGACTTCATTTATCACTAGGGTTGCCAAACGTTCTCTGTACTCTACGACAACAATAAAGTTCATGAAAATACTGTATTTTACATGATTTGATTTATTCTAGGAATTATGTTATATGAATAATTAAAAGAACACAAAACTAGTTCGTAATTTTGTGTATAATGGATTGGATGAGTAACTGAGCAATTAACTGAGTACTTGTTGTTTTAATACAAGCTAACCTTAACTATCAGTATTGTCAGTGTCAAAATTTCTTGTGAAAGTTTCATCTGACAGTGAGGGTGATCTCTTTTGAAACGCCCGATAAATCGCGCAGTGCTAACAGGTAATTAGGGTTGTGGAAAGGGCCAAGGGAGTTGCAGTCGGATTCATTTCACAATTGTAATTTATTATCATTTAGTTCACAAATACACTTTTGAAAGAATTAAATTTGCTTCGTGGCGGAAGGCATCCAAACAGATGCTACAGAATAAGTTCAATTTTGAAAAGAAGTGACACACAGTTAAATTTACGAACAAAATAAATCATATACATATAAGAGATCAGCGTGCGGAGCGGCTGAAGGTCGCCGGATTAAATCTTCAAATTCCAAATATACTATGATGATTACTGAAGGCAGAAGGCCACCATGTTTTAAGATGCTAAAAGGGCAGATGGCCCGTAAGGTACACAGAAAGAGATAAACAAGCGCAATAAGAAGGCTGGAGGCCACAAAGTTAAATTCAGAAAATTAAGGAAATATATATATTATAACAATCGGTAAAACTATACATTAAGTTTACAAATTTCCTTTTGCAACACCAACGGCAGAAGGCCCACAATAAATTGAAAAATCTTTCAGAGGAAATTACAATAACCTTTCAAGAACAGAAGGCAATAATGTTTGGACTTGAAGGAAAATCTGAGAACATGTTTCCAGGGCTGAAGACCCTCAATTAACTTCGCCCAATTGAAAACATAAAATAAAACCCCAAAAAACCTTTTAAAATAAATTACAACAGCATTAACACTGCCAAAGAATAATTAAGGGAACAACAATCAGGAACCTTCAGGGAATCGGTCTGCCCTCCTTCACTTAGGCGAGACAGGCGGTGAGCCCAACTACACTCGATTCGTCCAAACCCAACCAAGGGACAGTCACAGACCGACCGACGACCAACCGTTTGCTAGCCACGATGGAGTACGCTAGAATTCAGGGCTGCAAATAGGTGACAAGTATCACTTTCCTCAAACAAACGCGTATGTGAACTGAGCTGCCAAAACTACACACATTGGGCAGCAACAACAGATGAGGAAAAGACACTGCTTAAAAAAAAGTACGTTAGCGGCCAGTGCAGGTAACAAGTACACTAACGTCCACAAGGCAGAAAATTCCACTGGTTCACTTAACTGTGGATAAATTAATTTAATCAATTCCACTTGACGGTGGCTATCCCGAATACTTCACTCATTGTTGCTCACAGGAAAACCTCCACAACAGCAACGTCGGAACCAACAACATAAAGCTCAAAACCAGTCAACCTTCACGTCCTGGGTCGGCGAGCGACGATGCCCGTACTGGTCGGACAGCTCCAGGCAGACTCCGACATTGCGCAGAGACCGCCAGCGGGCCCAGTTGACTGTGTCGCACGGAGATGTTCTCAGACCAACCGACCGACCGACAATCCACTAAAAGTCAGGCCCAGCTTAAGTGATGCGTGGTGGTAACGGTCGGGCGGGCGGGCGATGTCCACGCAGGGCTCAGTGCTGCTGCAAGCCGGCGACTGTCTGGCCCGAAATGCACTCCAGACACGTTGCAACTGACTGCCAGGGCCCAACTCATGACCCGAACCGCCGCCGTGTACTCCCCACCTCGCACGTTCTGACTCACTCCACGACAGATGACAACCGGGATGTCATAGCAGCCAAGCAAAGATCCTATCGGGGGAATATATCGATACGCATTACTAGCGCCGATGACGGTCAGGCAAAACAGCAACTCAGTAACGCCAGTAATTTAAATCAACGTGGTGTGATGGAAATACGTTAAAACTGGGTGTAAAATATCAAATGGTGGGACCGCGAGCCATGCATGACTCAACCTCCCCCCTTAAACTTAACCCAGGATTCCTAACCAAGAGTTGACCGGGCCTAATACACGTATAATAGTGCACGGCCCCCGAAAACGAGGAGTAAATTTACTAAGGTTGCTTCCGTGCACCTGCCTCCCAAGGAAATTGCGGACATAAACTTGGTCCCCTGGCCTACCCTTAAAGGTTTTGCGATTACGATTGTAACGCTAGGCTTGCCTATGATGAGCTCTCAGTTTATTACACCTGGCCTGGTTCCAATTTTCCTTGATGATCCGCGGATTAACCTGAGGTGGAATAAGATCCTGAATTTCCCACAAGTTAACTGGGTTGGAAAAAATGAAGGATGCAGGCGTAACTCGCGAGGCTTCATGAATGGCTGTATTAAAAGCAAAACTGAGCCAGGGAAGACTGGAATCCCATGTCCTGGGCGTTTTCTGATGATAAATAATCAAAGCGGATTTGAGATTGCGATTAACCCATTCCTTAAAGGACCGTTGGGGATAATACAGGGTGATGGTAATATGTTTAACACCGTTCTGGAAGCAGAACGTCTTATAAAGGCCAGAAAGAAAGGCAGGAGCGTTATCACTAATCAGCTGCTTAGGTGTCCCGAAAACAATAAAAACACTAGTCAAGTGGTTAATCGTGGTGGCAGCGGTAACGTTTCGGCAAGGAATAAGCCAAGTAAACCTAGAAAATGCATCAATTACCACGAATACATATCGATGACCCCTTTTAGTGCGAGCTAAAGGCCCCAAATAATCTATGTAGAGTTTCTGCATAGGAGAGGACTCTCGTTCGGAACTCAACCAGTCTTGTTAGCTTTGGCTACGTTACATAAGTGACACTGAGCTACCATCTGTCCAACATCTTGGTCCATGGAGGGCCAAGTTAAATGCTCCTTGATCTTTTGGAGCGTGTTATAAGTGCCCAAATGATCACCCACCAAGGAATCATGAAAATAACTGAAAACTGGACGGACCAAGGTAGCAGGCAAACAGATTTTGGACTGCCGAGCATCGCCGACCTTCCTGCACAGAATACCCCTCTTAATCTCATATTCTTGCGCGAGCTCTCCCGCCAACACACGCTGCTGAATGCCAGCCCACACAGGATCCTGATCCTGATGGTGTGCAATGTCCTGAAACAGAAGTTGAAATTGACCTAATGCGCTGCAACTAAGATTGTCACGACCCACATGCTTCCCTCCAGCACTAGGCACTTCTTCAGTAAACATCCTGCTGAGAACATCCGCCAAGACATTTTCGGAACCTTTAATATGCTTAACTTCGAACTGAAATGTTGAAATACGCACTGCCCACCTGGCAATACGCCCAGTCTTACGCGGCCTCGCCAATAACCAGCTCAAAGCTTGATTGTCGGTTTCCAATTGGAAAACCCGATGCTCGAGGTAGAATCGATACTTCTCTAACGCAAATAAAACGGCTAAGGCCTCGCACTCGTAGACCGAGTACTTAAACTCGGCATCTGTTAACCGCCGAGACGTGTAAGCTAATGGTTGTCTCTGCCCCTCGAATTCCTGTAAAAGAACAGCTGAATTGCCGGCATTAGAGGCATTGTCTGCACAATAAACCTTTTACTAAATCCAGTACCCCAAGAACCGGCGGATAAGCCATGGCTGTTTTAATATGCTCTAAGGCAGCCTCCTGGGTAGGTCCCCACTCAAAACGCACATCCTTACGGCGTAACTGATTTAAGGGTGCCGCCAGCTGAGCAAAATTGGGGACAAAACGCCTAAAGTAATTTGCCATGCCTATAAATTTTCCAATTCTCCGCTTATCAACTGGAGGAGGCAACGCCCGCAGGGCTTTCGTTCGCTCTTGATCAATACGAATATTCTGACGGAGCCTATATGCCCTAAGAACGATACCTCCCGCTTAGCCAGCGTGATTTTACTAGGTTTGACCGTCGGACCAGCTTGCTGCAATCTCAAAAGAACTTGCGGAATACGCTCCAAATGATCCTCGAAAGTACGACTGTAGATAACCAAGTCGTCCAAATAATTGTAGACGCAAACTAATTTCAAGTCCCCAAGAATATTGTCCAATAAACGAATAAGCACTGCCACTCTGCCGGCTGGAGTGGCCGAGCGGTTCTAGGCGCTACAGTCTGGAACCGCGCGACCGCTACAGTCGCAGGTTCGAATCCTGCCTTGGGCATGGATGTGTGTGATGTTCTTAGGTTAGTTAGGTTTAAGTAGTTCTAAGTTCTAGGGGACTGATGACCTCCGATGTTAAGACCCACAGTGCTCAGAGCTATTTGAACTTCCGCTCTGGTGGCTAACCCAAAGGGAACTCTGTTAAACTGGAACAAGTTCCAATCCGTGCAAAAGGCGTTGACATGTTTACATTCTTCAGCCAAAGCAATTTGATAATATGCCTGATTCAAATCGGGAACAGTAAACCAATTATCCCCGGCAAACCAAGTAAAAGAATTATGCATATCGGGCAAGGGTACTAAGTCGAGTACAACCTTGGTGTTCAAACGCCGGTAATCAAAAAGCGGTCTGAAATCGCGTCCCTGATCCTTAGGCACCAGAAAGATTGGAGAGGCATAAGCGGAAGTAGAGGGTCTGATAACTCCCTCTTACAGCATCCGAGATATCTTAGCCCTGAATATCTTAACCTTCGGGGGTGAGAAGCGATAAGCAGATTGCCTAACGGGGGTGTCATCAGACAAACATATATGATATTCAAGAACGCTGGTAACCCCCAGGTTATCGCTGAGGAGTTCAGAAAAACTGTGTAACAAGTTGCGCGACTGGGACGCCCCATTGGGCGAAAGGTGGTCTAGATCAAATTGATTAGCAGCAACCTCCACGCCGAAAGTCTCGGCGGTTCGGTCTACTCCTTGCGCACTCACAAAGGCCAAACTTCTCACTAGAAGCAAATCTAAAGGAAAAGGTGCGTCCAGAATAATTCTAGATCAGCCCGGTTTTATAAATGAAATCACACCCCAATATTAGATTAACAGGGAGACCCTTAACCAAGGCTAAGGATACAGGCCAGGAAAAATCGGCAACTGATACGCTGCCCTGGACCCAACCCTGCAAAGACAGCACCTGGCCATTGATCACCTGACATATCTGCACCAGGGATGGGACCGAACAAAGTCTAGTAAGATGCCCAAATTCCAAAAACCATTCAAGACTCAATAATAACAAAGAACTGCCGGAATCCAGGAGAGCGCAAAAGGGCTCGCCACCTACCGGAGCACAAACATAAGGCAAAAGGGACGAAGTGGGGATGATCATGCTGGTACACCATGGCCTAAAGGTTGGAACACAGGTTCGTGGGGCAACCCGGCGTCATCTATTAGCTCTAGAAGCGCGAGGCTGACCACAAGAGCGTACCAAATGAGCTGAACTTCCACATCTGAAACAACGCCAGGGTTTGCCTTTTACTAATTTCTACAGATGTGGGCAATCCGGAATCGACACCCATGTCGCACCTCGCAACCTCCCGACGTCTGTGGCTCTCAAGGGGTAATGCGGATGCTGCTATAACGGCATCACAAAGTTCTCCCCAGGTTTCAGGCTGCTTACCAAAAACGAAATGCGACTTATCCGCTGCACGCATTCCCTTGAGGCCAATAGAAACTGATTCACTTTCCGGTAGCTCAATCAACAAGGCCAAAGATGCAGAGTACTTGTTTTAATACGACATAACCTTAACTATCCGCTGTGTGAGATGTCCTTAGGTTAGTTAGGTTTAATTAGTTCTAAGTTCTAGGGGACTGATGACCTCAGATGTTAAGTGCCATAGTGCTCAGAGCCATTTGAACCATTTTTGAACCTTTACTATCAGTACTGTCAGTGTCAAAATTTCTTGTTAAAGTTTCATCTGACAGTGTGGGTGATCTCTTTTGAAACGCCCGATAAATCACGCAGTGCTAACAGCTAATTAGGGTTGTGAAAAGGGCCAAGGGAATTGGGGTCAGATTCATTTCACAATTGTCATTTATTATCATTTGGTTCACAAATACACTTTTGAAAGAAATAAATTTGCTTCGCGGCTGAAGGCCTCCAAACAGATGCTTTAGAATAAGTTCAGTTTTGAACAGACGTGACACACAGTTAAATTTACGAATAAGATATATCATATACATATATGACATCAGCATGTGGAGTGGCTGAAGGTCGCCGGATTAAATCTTCAAATTCCAAATATACTATGATGATTACTGAAGGCAGAAGGCCACCATGTTTTAAGATGATAAAAGGGCTGATGGCCCGCAAGGTACACAGAAAGAGATAAACAAGCGAAATAAGATGGCTGGAGGCCACAAAGTTAAATTCTGAAAATTAAGGAAATATATACATTGCAACAATCGGTAAAACAATACATTAAGTTTACAAATTTCCTTTTGCAACACCAACGGCGGAAGGCCCACAATAAATTGTAAATCTTTCAGAGGAAATTACAATAAACTTTCAAGAGCAGAAGGCAATAATGTTTGGACCTGAAGGAAACTCTGAGAACATGTTTCCAGGGCTGAAGACCCTCAATTAACTTTACCCAATTGAAAATATAAAATAAAGCCCCAAAAAACCTTTTAAAATAAATTACAACAGCATTAACACTGCCAAAGAATAATTAAGGAAACAACAATCAGGAACCTTCAGGGAATCGGTCTGCCCTCCTTCACTTAGGCGAGACAGGCGGTGAGCCCAACTACACTCGATTCGTCGAAACCCAACCAAGGGACAGTCACAGACCGACCGACGACCAACCGTTTGCTAGCCACGATGGAGTACGCTAGAATTCAGGGCTGCAAATAGGTGACAAGTATCACTTTCCCCAAACAAACGCGTATGTGAACTGAGCTGCCAAAACTACACACTACATTTGGAAGCAACAACAGGTGAGGAAAAGATACTGCCTAAAAAAAAGTACGTTAGCGGCCAGTGCAGGTAACAAGAACACTAACGGCCACAAGGCCGAAAATTCCACTGGTTCACTTAACTATGGATAAATTAATTTAATAAAATCCACTTGATGGCGACTATCTCGAACACTTCACTTGTTGTTGCTCACAGGAAAACCTCCACAACAGCAACGTCGGAACCAACAACATAATTCTCAAAACCACTTAACCTTCACGTTTCGGTCGGCGAGCGACGATGCTATTACCGATCGGACAGCTCCAGACAGACTCCGACACTGCGCAGAGACCGCCAGCGGGTCCAATGGACAACGCCGCACGGAGATGTCCTCGGACCAACCGACCGACCAACAATCCACTAAAAGTCAGGTCCAGCTTAAGTGATGCGTGGTGGTAACGGTCGGGCGGGCGGGCGTAGTCCAAGCAGGGCTCAGTGCTGCACCCAAGACACGTTGCAACTGACTGGCAGGGCCCAACTCACGACCCGAACTGCCGACGTGAACTCTCTGCCTCACACGTTCTGACTCACTCCACGACAGATGACAACCGGGAAGTCATACTAGCCAAGCAAAGATCCTATCAGAGTGTATATATCGATACGCGCTACCAGCGCCGATGGCGGTCAGGCAAAACAGCAACTCAGTAACGCCAGTAATTTAAATCAACGTGGTGTGATGGTAATACGTTTAAAGAGGGTGTAAAATACCAAATGGTGGCACGGCAAGCCATGCACGGCTTACCTTTAATTTCATATTCTTTGCAAATAGTAAGTACGGCATATGAGTCTGCTAGACTGTGTGTAGAAAGTAAATATTTCTCTGTGGGTTATTGATTTCTCGAAAGGTTAGCCGACAACCTCTGAAGTATTATTTGTCACATTTCTTGTCCCTGTGGCACGACTGCTGCCAACCTCTGCGGTTTAACAGCTGTGGCACTATCTAGAGTGTTAAAGTCTGTGATGTGTGCTTCAGTTTGTTTTGTGTCAGACAGGTTGAGTGCAATAAAGATCTATTATTCGGTTTTACAGCTTTATGAAATAATGAATCAATGGTAAAGGCAGCTTTAGTGAACTGAGTACTCTCTTTGCGCTTATAAAACGTAATATTGGTCATGAAACGGATGAGATAGATGATGAATACATTAGAGAGAAAAAATGAGCCAGAAAGATTGATACGACAGTGCAGAAGAAAAAACGGGTGCATAAGTAGCAAAGTCAGTGGCAAATCGAACATGATGCTTGATTAACTGATGATCTGCGAAATGAATGTAACAGGAAATTAATTATGTGGAGTTACATTTACAATTTCCTTGGCTATATATATATATATATATATATATATATATATATATATATATATATATATATATATATATATATATATATCCATCAAGTACACAGATGTGCCAATATTGATTCAAACCACTAACTGACTCGAATCAAGATAAAATTTACACCGAAGAAAATCCATCAGAAAAACAACGCACATAGAAAAGCTAGACACATAAAAGATCATGGAATCCACCGTAAAATGGGAAAAACAACTGGCATACATATGGGGAGAATTCCACAGAAAGGTCAGACAAAAGGCAAAAGAACTAATACCACGGAAAAAGAACACTAAACGCCCTTGGTGGGACTCAGAGTGTGAGGAGGCACTAGAAATATGCAAACAAGCTTTTCAGGACTGTAATAGTAAAAAATCCCCAGAAAGCCTATGTTGTTTCCAAGGATCAAGAAAACAGGCTGCAACACCTATTAGGCAAACGAAGCGAAAGTATATAAAGGAGCAACTGGGTGCTATAGAGGAAAACTTCCGCAACCACAACGCGAGAGAATTCTACAGGACCTTCTCAAGGAAGATCTGTTGGTGCACACCTCAAAATTTGTGCTTCAGGAAACCAGATGGGAAACTAGCACTAAGTAACCAAGGGAATTGTCAAGAATTGGTACGTTATTTCTCCGACCTCCTTAACTGCCCTGAACCTGTAACAACATTTCCAGTACAGAACTGTACCTCCACCCAACCAGAATCACTCCAGCATGTGAAGAGATCAGCAAACACATACTTAAACTAATAAACAGCAGGACATTTGGTGAAAATGGCATCATTGCAGAATTACTAAAGAACTTTGGACCAAAGTCACTACAGGAGCTCACGCTAATAATCTCTACCATCTGGCAAACAGAAAAACTTCCTGGCGACTGGAGATGTGCACTTATCCACCCACTAAACAAGAAAGGAGATAGGACGAATGTGAACAAATGGTTCAAGTGGCTCTGAGCGCTATGGGACTTAACATCTGTGGTTATCACTCCCCTAGAACTTAGAACTACTTAAACCTAACTAACCTAAGGACATCACACACATCCATGCCCGAGGCAGTATTCGAACCTGCGACCGTAACGGTCGCGCGGTTCCAGACTGAAGCGCATAGAACCACTCGGCCACCCCGGCCGGCGAATGTAAACAACTATAGAGAAATTTCCCTGCTACAAGTCACCTACAAAATTTTCTTAGCATGCTTACTCCATGAGAAGATCACAAGAACAGTTAGAACACAAAATTGGTGAATACCAGGCAGGCTTTCGCCCCTGTCTTTCGCGCACAGAACAAACACCCGATCTGAAAACAATTCTAAAATACAAGGCCATCAGGAGTGTGCCAATCATTTGCACCTTCAAAGATTTCAAGAAAGTGTATGATTCTGTGACCGACAATCCTTGTTCAATGTCTTAGAAGAACGGGGACTCGACCCCAAAACACTACGATTAATCAGACAAATATTATCTGACATAACATGGAAAGTTAAATTCATGGGTGAAATCTCATATCCCTTCATGATCAAAATTGGAGTGCACCAAGGCGACTCATTATCCCCACTATTATTCAACCTGGTCCTGGACAAAGTAATATGGGAATGGGAAAAAGAACTGAAAACTGAAGGACAGTGGAAACCAACACGACTAGGAAGATGCTGCGACAAAATAGAAATATCAAACCTAGCTTTCGCAGATGACCTGGCCATACTATCAGACAACAAAGCAAAAGCAAACATACTGTACATATAGAGGCACTAAAAGATTGTGCAGAAAAGTTGGGCTGTAAATCTCTTTCGAGAAGTCTGAATTTTCTGCTCAAAATTAAACGTAACAAAATTAGACACAAAATACGGCAAAATAACCAGAGTTGCACACTTCAAGTATCTAGGTGAAATCTTTGAACCTACAGGAGGAGAAAAGATCGGACAGAAGGCTCGACTACAAAAAATGAAGAGAGCGTTCGGCAAGACAGAGCATGTATATAATAAAAAATGCATGTCCAGTCACACAAAAGTCAGACACAACGACACAGTAATACTGTATGCAAGTGAGACGCTAACACTCCGTACGAAAAGCGACATGGAAAGCATACTGAAGGAAGAAAGGAAAATCATGATGCAAATTCTCTGCCCAACGGTGACAGAAGAGGGATACAGATTACACTCGAGGGTAAGTACTGAGAAGATGTTAAACATAGCAGCAGATGTTAGAAAAAGAAGGTTGAAGTTCTATGGGCACATCATCAGGCTATCACCAAACCGACTGACCAAGAAAATTCTAAAATACATACAAGGTGTAGGGAAGCAGCCTACTCACGCCTTATAAAATTCACATCAGTCTTTCCATTGTGTGCCAGCCAGTCCGCTGTAACTAGCTCGGACGCCATAAATGTTGCGCAATACTTTAAAAATCAAGTAAATAACCTGAAACGTTTCTAGCATGTCAGGAGTAATACTAAATCAATATGTGTTGAATATCAGTTCAATAACTTAACCATTTTCGAAATTTGGATGTTTTTCTGTAAAAATCATTGGCGCAACAGAAAAGAGCTAGAAATTTAAAAAAATATATTTAGATTCCTTTTGCCTAATAATTTAGTAGAAACAGTATTCTGGATCTCACAAATTAAAATTTTAGTTGAAATTCATGATTTTCTGGTTTTTGTCTTAGAAATTAAGGAAGCAAGATGGATTAAGTAGGCGAATAAATAAAGCTATGATGTTTAAATTTAAGTAGAAGGGAGATCCGCTATAATCATAAAAATGTGAGAAATTTCAACAGAATAACTATAAAACTATAGCTATAAGCGTTTATCTCCAAAGAGCAAGTTCAGAGCTCGTCTACTGCGTGAAGTGTAATTAAATTAATTCTCTCGCCCAAAATATTTGACTTAACCACGTTAGACTTTTATTATGATTACTTACTTTCGCGCTGATTGCACAATTAAATTGAAAGCTTCATCCACCATCAGCAAAGGAAGCAATGATTTATTCGATACTTAAAGTGGTGCATTACTAGCCCAGCGGCTAGTCGGGAGAGCAGATTTGATCAAGCGTTCCCTTAGCCGTCCGCACCGCGGCTTTATATGTAAGAACGCTGCGCGAGAAAAAAAGAAAGGCCTCAGTTCTCTCCAGACGCTGATTAGCGCACCACCTGTGCCCGGAGTCGCGTCGCATAGCGTCGGTATCATTGCAATAAACAGCCTCAGATGCCGTAATAAGTTACTCGGGATACGCGTAACCATGAAATCGTTTTCGAGTGAAGTGTTAATTCTGGGATGACTTTAATGATCTATCTTCAGTTTGCGTATGTCGTATTTTCACGTGCCGCCGCAGGACAGACATTCTACCATTATTTAGCGTGGCGTTTGACGAAAATTATCATCAAATTATGGCGAGAATTCACTTAAACGTTTAATTTGAACAGTTATAGTGGCATCAGCGCATTAGACTCTGAAATGCTCTGATAGTTGGATTGTGTGTATTCTTTTTGGTCTGTGACTTTCAGAATGTAGTGAACATTTTAGAGAGAATGGTATTTGATTATGAATCCCAGACAATCTCCTAATTCCTCAGGGCTATAAGCTGTAGCTATAAATGTATTTCTCAGATGAAGTGGGCACTAGGAATTCTAATTACAGGCTTCACGTTTTGCTAATCACTTTCTGGTTGCCAATATTGTAGTTAGGGAGCCAGTGTTGAGAACGGCAAACAGCTTAAATACAAAACATTTGTTCTATTCTTCCACCCACTGCCCCACAAAGGGATCAAATCACCAGTTGCATGGATCACACAAGTCAAACTAGACCTAGAAGCAGCAAAAATCGACTCAATAGAAATTGAAGACAGAAATGTATACTGGGAAAGATACACAAGTGGACTGCGAGATCAGAGGCGTATGTATGTGTGTGTTTATGATTATGATGGTTGGCTGTAATGGTGGATGATGATGGGTGAGGTGGGCGGTTTATTCTTGTTATTTTCAAGTTAAGCAACAACTGGAAAGAAAACGTCACATATCTAAATAAAAAATAAAAAAGAAAACCATGTAGACTGATTGTATAGTTCTGGACTCTGCTTCTGCCTCCACATGTGAAAATTCATCTTGCAATAAGCAAGAAAATGTCATTGCAGCTGAATTAGCCTCAAATTGTCACGTCGTATGGCCTGCCACACGCTTCAGCGGATGGTCTGCTTTCCGTGTTCCGCGCGCCGTTGGCAGTCGCGTACTGTCGTGGGGCATTACACAGTAGCGTGGATGGTCCGCACGTAGTGTGACCATCTGCGCAGCCTCTCTGTATCTTGTACTGTCTCGTCGTTAAACACAGAAACAAGTAGGTGTGCACACTCCTAGGAGTACAAGCCGCCGCTGGGTAGCCGTGCGGTCTTGGGCGTCCTGTCACGGTTCACGCGGCTCCCCCCGTCGGAGGTTCGAGTCCACCCTTGGGCATGCGTGTGTGTGTTGTCGTTACCGTAAGTTAGTTTGATTAAAGTAGTGTGTAAGCCTAGGGACCGATGACCTCAGCAGTTTGGTCCCATAGTCCTTACCACAAATTTCCAAATTTTACAGCATACAGACGAAGCAGAAAAACTTAACTGCAGCAAAAGTATTTCACTAAGCACACATGTAATATCAGCTTTGAAAGTTTGAACGAGGCCTATCAGAATAAATGTGGTAAGTAAACTAATATTTTCTTTGCATTCTTATTTTCTTTGTATAATAACTACAGAATTGCAATTAAAAAATAACAGAAATTCAAAATTTTGGTTTCTGCTCAGAAAAATGGTTAATCATATAAAATAATCTTGCCAGCTGAAAATTTCAGTCCTCAAGAGCGTTGGCCTGTGTTCAGTGAATTTTTGATTCCTGACAGGGCATAACTCCTGAAACAACAAAATATTCTACTATTTCATCTCGTACAACATTAACCGGGCTACTGACAGATGCAGTTTTTCCTTATTTTCGAAACTGGTTACATACAGAACTTCCTGACATCGGTGAAAAACCCTTAATTTGTATCTCAAAATTCCTAAAATGCATTCAGTAAACCTCCGGACTCGAGTAAGTCGATAATTAAAAATCTTTTATTTGTGGTTCATGTTTTTTTCGCGCGTCCGCTCTTTCAATATGTTCTGGTAAAGAGAACCCTTCGACTGCCACAAGAAGATATTATGGCGAAGGGGAATCATGTGTACCTGTCATTAGTTTTGGTTGGGGTAAAACTAATGTATCTTTTTCTACTTTCTCACAAAACACACTGTTTTTAAATATTATTCAATAACAGTTTTTTGACTATGTTTCAAGATCAGTGAAAGTGATAGACACACGAATGGCCATGAGAATAACGGGAAAAATATTTGTTACTGAAAAAGAGTGGCCCACTTTTGATCGGTTTCATTAGATGGATATGTTTTCGATCAATGGCTCAGATGCAATGAGGATAATTGGCGACATTTAGGAAACCATTGCTAATTTTGTTCCGTTTTTCAATGGAGGGCTTGCCAGAGCAGTCTTTCCTTAACACAGCTCAAATAGTGACCACACCTGCCTAGAAATCTGTCCAATCGTTAATGTACCCATTAAATAGGTTCAAATGAGGTCATCAATCCCCTAGACTTAGAACTACTTAAACCTAACTAGCCTAAGGACATCACACACATCCATGAAGGGGAAGGATTCGAACCTGCGACCGTAGCAGCCGCGTGGTTCTGGACTGAAGCGCCTAGAACCGCTCGGCCACAGCGGCTGGCCACTTAATAGGAAATCTGCAGATCGGTAAATGTGTTTCCGCTTACGAGATGTCTCTAACGTGTAAAGCTTGTACAGTATTTCACGCATATTTACTTTACATAATACAGTCAGTCCCACCGGAGAGAGAGAGAGAATACCAAAGAGAGGCAACATCGCGACCAGAGTGAAATAAACTGAACGATCATCCGAAATGTTTTCGGAAGTCAAAACAAAGGGGCATGGTACATGATAGCGCGTAAGAACATTAGGAAACCTAGGGCAAAACAATAAACTCAATATTCACGTAAAGTAAAACATGTTGACGTTTTTTCTGTTCTTGTGTGTAACATAAATCCACAAAACCACTAACAGATAATGTTTGCAACAGTACTCATTTGAAACACAATATATTTTTAGTTTTCTTACTTCTGTGCATGCAGTTATATACTGCACGAACATTAGGCTTGGTTTCAGCAATTGCTTATCTTACAGGTTACCATACATAGTATCTCACTTTCAAAACACCCCAGAATGACTTCCGGAAACATGACGCATAATAGTACAGTGTGTCACCGCAGGCAGCATTAAATAACGTGCCTATCACTTTGGTCCCTACGAGAAGGGCAGGTTGGGGAGGGGGGCAGGGAGCATGGTACAATCCCAGAGGCCCAAGTCTAACAAGGGTTCAGACCCCCAGGCTGCTCAGTTGGAAAAAATCAGACTACACTATGTGATCAAAAGTATCCGGACACCCCAAAAAAACATACGTCTTTTATATTAGGTGCATTGTGCTGCCACCTACTGCCAAGTACTCCATACCAGCGACCTCAGTAGTCATTAGACATCGTGAAAGAGCAGAATGGGGCGCTGCGCGGAAGTCATGGACTTCGAATGGGTGTCACTAGTGTCATACGTCTGTACGTGAGAGTTCCACGCTCCTAAACATCCCTAGGTCCACTGTGATAGTGAAGTGGAAACGTGAAGGGATACACATAGTACAAAAGCTTCCATTTGCACTTTTAAGCCGCGAGATGAATTCACACTCGTAGTGTAGCGCCACGATAGTAGTAGACTTTCAGCTACCTTTCGGCATTACCCGGGGTGTACCACTTGGAGGCAGTCTACTTTTACTTACAAAAACGCCCCAAATCTTTCCCGACTAAGATCTAGAAGACCACCATGGAGAACAGCTCAAAACCTTATGGCTACGTCTTACGATGCTATGGATTCATGGAAAAATGAATGGTCTCAGACCGGACTATCCAAGAATTGCAATGAAATATCACCTGGTGGAAACCTACCTGGTACAGTCCTGCCAAGAAGAACTTGGGTTATATTCAATAGACTCAGAACTGGTCATGGCAGAAGTGGCGAGATGCTCTGTAGATGGGGCATACGAGATTCACCACAGTGTGATTGTGGACATCCAGAGCAAACGATCCAGCACATCATTCAGGAATGCCCTAAACGTGCGTTTAAAGGATCCATTCGAGAACTTTATGCAGCCTCCCCTGCAGCCGTCGAGTGGATGGAAAACCTAGACACAGAACTTTAAAGAGACTCTATAGATTCCATATATGTGATTGCTGAATGACCTTACAGCAACAATTTCTATATGATAATTTTACCTGATCTATGACAAGATACCTTATTGCAACAACCTGTGTATGCCTACTTTATCCTTAATTAATGTCCATGAGACGAGACATTATTTATATGTTATAATGTATGTATTTAAAAGTGAAACCATTTGTACTTGAAAACCACATACGCTAAATAATAATAAGTACAAAAGCGCACATGCCGACTTCGTCTCTTGACTGACAGAGACCGCCGACAGTTGAAGAGGTTCGTAACGTGTAATACGCAGATATCTATCCAGACCATCACACAGGAATTCCAAACTGCATCAGAATCCACTGCAAGTACTATGACAGTTAGGCGGGAGGTGAGAAAACTTGGACTTCATGGTCGAGCGGCTGCTCATAAGCCACACATGACGCCGGTAAGTGCCAAACGACGCCTCGCATGGTGTAAGGAGCGTAAACATTGAACGAGTGAACAGTGGATAACCGTTGTGTGGAGTGACGAATCACGGTACACAATGAAGCGATCCGATGGCAGGGTGCGGGTATGGGGAATGCCCGGTGAACGTCATCTGCCAACGTGTGTAGTGCCAACAGTAAAATTCGGAGGCGGTGGTGTTCTGTTATGGTCGTGTTTTTCGTGGAGGGGGCTTAGGGGCTTACACCCCTTGTTGTTTTGCATAGCACTATCACAGCACAGGCCTACGTTGATGTTTTAAGCACCTTCCTGCTTCCCACTGTTGAAGAGCAATTCGGAGATGGTGATTGCATCTTTCAACACGATAGAGCAACTGTTCATAAAGCACGGCCTGTGGCGGAGTGTTTACACGACAGTAACATTCCTGTAATGGACTGGCCTGCAAAGAGTCCTGACCTGAATCCTATAGAAAACGTTTGGGATGTTTTGGATCGCCGACTTCGTGCCAGGCCTCACCGACCGACATCGATTCCTCTCCTCAGTGCAGTACTCCGTCAAGAATGGACTGCCATTTCCCAAGAAACCTTCCAGCACCTGACTGAACTTATGACTGCGAGAGTGGAAGCTGTCATCAAGGCTAAGGATGGGCCAACACCATATTGAATTCCACCATTACCGATGGAGGTCGTCAGGAACTTGTAAGTCATTTTCAGCCAGGTGACGGGATACTTTTGATCAGATAGTGTATCTTCTTTTTCTTCTTCTTGTTACGGCCTCTGTAAGACCACGGGTAGCCCCTTGGTGGACTGCATTTTCCTCTTCTTGTCTCAGAACCTCTTCATTCTTTCTCTTCTTCTCTCCCGCTCTTGTTCCGAGATCTTCAGTGTACGTTTCTCCTGTCGGCTCCACTGGTTACACTCTAATCTTTTCCTGTATTCTTCTCTGTCATTGATCTCCGGCATATTGGTCGGTGTGTATTTGTTCCTCCAATTTTCCCTTCCTTCGACCTTGATCCCCAATTCCAACCAGTCCTTCCGAAGTTCAACAACCCACTTGGTTCCTGTCTTTCCCCTGGTCCTACCTGTTGTTTTCCACACTCTCTTCGTCATTCTGTCCATACTCATCCTAACTACATGTCCAGCAAACCCTGCCCTTTTGAGTCTGATTTCGCCAGATAATGTTCTCATGTGCCGGTACAGTTCTTCCCCAGGTCTTCGCATCCACCTCTTTTGGGACCTATTATTTTTCTCAGTATTTTTCTCTCTTCTTTCTGTAGTTGTTCTGCCCCATTTCTTCGTAGTGTCATCGTCTCAGCAGCATATAATACTGCATTCCTCACCGTTGCCTTGTAGTGGCTTATCTTTGCCTCTGTGGATATATTCTTTTTATTGTATATCTGTCTCGTGATGGAGAAGGCTGACCTCATCTTCTTTATCCTCTCTGTTATTCCCTCCTTGCTCCTGTTCCTTCCTGTTATAAATTCTCCCAGGTATTCAAAAATCTGTCCACCATTTGCACAATGCCTTGTGTTTGTCAGTCTGCAGTGTTATTTAATGTCTTTGTCTTGTTATAGGCGATCCTCAGTCCCACCTTTCTGGCTACCTTACTTAAGTTGTCGGGTTGTGTCTTTGCGTCTTCTTCCGTCTCACTTACTATTGCTATGTCATCTGCAAAGGCTAGGCAGTCCACTTGAGCCCTCTTGTCCTTTTTGTCCCCCATATGAGTCTTCGGTATTCCCATTTCCTCGTCTATTGCTCTCCACTGCCTGATCACTTCGTCCAGTGCTATACTGAACAACAATAGTGACAATCCATCTCCCTGTTTAACACCAGTCTTGATCTCAAATTCTTCTGACAGTGCTCCTCTGAATCTCACCCTTGCTTTTGTGTCTATCAGAATTTCTTTTATGAGTTCTTGTGTAGTTACATCAAGTCCTCTGTTCTTCAGGATCCTAACACGAGTCTGTCTGTCGACGGAGTCATATGCGTTTGTGAAGTCCGCGAATGTTATTACTGTCTTTTTGTCTTTTATGGCCCTATGTTCTGTGAGTTGTTCAGGATAAATATCTGTTCTATACAACCTCTTCCCTTCCTGAATCCCGCTTGGTAGTCTCCAAGATAGTGTATCTGCTATTGTGTAATAACTTCGTGTCATATTGTGTTTTAGAACATGTTCAAATACGGCAACATTCATCAGTCATCAGTTCATAATAGAGGTCACTGTTGTCAAGTCAGCAATATCATATTCACAGCTCCACCGACACAAGATTGCCGTGTCATTTGACTTTTACATTCGCTGTTATGCAAACGAATAATAGGTTGCGTTCTAACAACCCTACCACAACAAAGGCCAAAATTTAATAACGATTGTGGTGTTGCTCACGCTGCTAAATATTGCATTTTCGGGCAACAACTAAGTTATTATGTGGCAGGTGTCATTAGAGCACAGTTAATAAAGTCATTTAATGTAATAATGAATAAACTAGGCACTCATCTTTTCGTGATTCCCATGCTTGTCTCGTTGTAAAATCATGGCTCAATCGTCGAAAATCTTGGTGGTGATGATTCCAAGCTCGGATGCAAAGAGGCCTAGGTTTTATTCTGCTATATTCAAAAGTTTTGTAGATGCGCTTCACAAACCATTCTCGAAGATTAAACCTTTCAAAGTTAGCATAATGGCGATGTAAAAAAATAATCAGCACTCCGAATTTAAGCTACACTTCCTTTTTATTGCAATATCACATAACACACAAAACATCACTTCACAATACAAAACATACTTGAAAACATCCTCACTGTTAAAGTTCACATTTTATAAGCTGACGACAATATACGTCTTTCCAACATGACGTCCAAGACTTGACTTTCTCTAGGTCCGACTCTCTAACAATTAACTAATAATCGCTTAAGCACCCAAAAATCAGAGTTACAAGTACGTCAAAGATCATAGTGACAAAAGAAAGAATACACATAAGAATAATATCATTGCAACATAAACATATCGATGTATCACAAATGAAATCAAATCTGAATGTTGTCTCAGAAATATGTTAAGTAGTTAACAGAAACACAGTAGCTGGTATCGAGAGGTTGAGTTGAGGTGCCGTAATGGTTACGTAATTCAAGTACCATTACAGCGTGCACCGAGCCCCGCCTATCAGACTAGCCCAAGTACAGTGTGACAATAACTGAACTATATGAAATAAGGCTTAACTCAGTTACAAACCATGGTGTGCATACACTTTATTGAACATGCAAACGTCACTACAGATGTTCGGATTTACATTACGACAAGCTCGATATGCCTGCCATCATTGGCGGTGACGTGGCGCAGACGAATAGCGAGGTTCTGCATGACCCGCTAAAGTGTCGGGACATGGATGCTGTCGAACCTGTCTCTCTTTCTTTCCGTCGTTGTATCGGCTCAGGCACGCGAGGCCACAAGTCTCAGAAGCCCCACTGCATCAAGTGCCACTGGCGTGCGCCTGGAATGCCAGTCACCTTCCGCACCGACGGGGTCTTGGCCAGGCCTCGATGCCCAGTGCCGGGTCGTCACGCAGTACCGACAATGCGCTTTGTGTGCATGTACTGTCATGCCCCAGGTCCAGCTCTGCACAAACCTTATACATACCAGCAGTAATTAATTAGTGACAATCTGTTTACAACTACAATGTAAAAATACAAGAAACGCACTGACAATGTAAAAATGCAAAAACTGAATTCCAGAATATCAAATAATGAAATGAATCTTACACTAGATTATCTACTACTTGCAATATATACATGAACGGTTACAAACATGGTCGAGCATGCACTTACAGAACTATCGCATCCCCTGAATCCCATCTTCTATTACCAGTGACCTTAAGATTATGCCTGACAATTACCTCCACCATTGAGCTGAAATAGATTTGCGCACTCTTTTCTTTGCTAATCCTGGCTTAGATGTATTATATCGTTCTGTTGGCGAACCTGATCTCTGATTATTTCTTGCGGTCGCGTTTCGGATCCCAACTAGTGTTTCTAAGTGGTGTGAAACTGATTTCCCTTCATCAACACACACGCCAGGCACTCTGATGCTGCCTTGTCATTCCTGCCTCATCCAGTGTTGGGTGTATTCTATGTGAATATACTCCTTCCTGCCACTGCTCTCGCTCTTCTCTGGTCCCGGTATCTTCGCTTCCAGATAATCTCTTCTTCTGCCCGTTCTCGCATAGGTATCTTGTCTCTGTATACGGTTTGTGCTGTCAACACTCTTCGTCTCAGACCAATTCGCATACAGTCCCTCCAGGTAGTACATCTGATAGTGAAAACGACAATTTATGCTTCCAAGGAAGTGTTTATTTGTCAACATAATCTCTCCTAACATCAGTATATGTCATCCAGCGATGTTCCAATGCCATTATCCAATCTCTGCAGTGTTCCTCTGGAAGTGCTGCATAGTACCCATCAACAGCCGGAATGGCTTTTTGATTGGACGCAAAGCGGAGACTAATGACGAATTTCTTCAGATTTGAGAATAGATGGTAGTTCATGGGATCCAAATCTGGGTAATAGGATGGACTTTCCAGCACTTCATATTGAGAATCCCTCAAGTACCCCACTGCCAAGGCACTTCTGTGGGCAGATGCATTGTCCTGATGGAAGGTGAATTTTTCTTTTTCAAGCCGGGCCTGTTTTCTCGAATGCTTGTGTCCAGCTTCGGTAGAAGTTGATTGTAGTATTCTACAGTCATTGTTTTACCTTTTTCAAGATGATCAATCAACAAAATTCCTTTCGAAAACCAAAGCACCGACGCTGACGAATCGGCTTCTGTCCATCGCATAGACTGCTATTTGGATTCGGGTGTGTGAAGCCGTTTCATCCACTGTCAAGTAGCGAAAGTGACCAACACGTTCCTTTAATGTCCCTAGAAAACTAGCAATTTCACGAATCTTTAGACACCGAGCTTCTAAAATCATGTCATACACTTTTTACGTTATTTCCGGTGTGCTTGCTCGTTTTGGACGTCCTTCGCGTCGATCTCTTGGACACTTTCACAGCCATGTTTAAATTCGGCCGCCCACTTCTTCCCGGTGGAAATTGAAGGTGAAGAACCGGCAAACACATTTACTAGCCGCAAATGAATTTCAGTCGATGCTAAACCTTCTTTTACGAAGAATCACTGCACGATACTAGATTTTTTTTCCATTTTCAACACCACGCGGACCACAACTGCTTCAAACGACTGCCTAAGTCAGTTGCTGGCTGGAATGACAGGCAGTTTCACGTGGCGACTACGAACACATGTACCAACATAAGGGGAAAAAATCACGCGAATAGTGCTGCGATCTTTGACCTAATACAACTCACAGTAAAGGGAATTAAAAACATTATAATATTGACGGCCCTTATTGGCTCAGAGCACTATGCGACTTAACTTCTGAGGTCATCAGTCGCCTAGAACTTTGAACTAATTAAACCTAACTAACCTAAGGACATCACACACATCCATGCCCGAAGCAGGATTCGAACCTGCGACCGTAGCGGTCGCTCGGTTCCAGGACGGCCCTTATTGTCCGCATTTTTAGTTGATGCTTGGGGTAGTAATTTATGACGAAATTTTTAAACATTTATTATGAGACACTTTTCTTCATTTTGTGATGCATTTTCTTAAAATTTAGGTCATTTATTAAGTCATTTTTAGCGTTTTAAGTATTTTGTAAACTCTTTTACAACAACGGCATGTGGGCTCTCGTCACAAGTTTAACGATAAGTGAAAGAGATCCGATTTTAATCATATTTGCAACGATTAATTGACCAGTGCCCATAACGGTTTTGCTGTTGAAACTTTGAACACTTGAATTTCTACAACCAAGGAAATAGAAGAAGCAGTAAAATGTGGTCCACCTAACCATCCAAAACATTTTCCAGCAGGTTTAATTGCCGTGTATCTCCTACATCTGTATATCAGCGCACACTTCGAACAATGAATGTGTGTCGCGACACTGGTTAGATTTTTAGTGGAAGTCAACAAGCATCAGTTTGTTTTTCTTGCCATCTATTTTCCAGTCAGACTGAGACAATTCCAATACCGGCCACACAAGTTTTTTTGCAACAATCTCTTTGATGGAAAAACTGCAGTTCCCTAATATTATATTATATTTATAAATGGAAGCCTGCCATTTGTTTTGAATACAAATGAAGCTATGTCATAGTTCCACTGCGAACATCTATACCACGTTACTTTCAGGTACTTGTATTACATGAGTGAATCTAGTTGTAATTCACCTATTTTGTAGCCAACGCTACTATATTTTTATGTGTAGTGAGTGCACAACCTAGCGCTCATCTACGAGTACACCCACAATCCAAAACTCGCCGATGATGTGTGGCGGAGGTTACTTCACATACCACCTTCCCTGTTCTATTTGAGAAAGGAGTGCGGGCTGGACGACTGTCAGTAAACTTTCGTATGAACTCAGATTTATCTGATTTTCCCGCCATTGTTATACAGGGTGGACATTAATAAAATCAACAAACTGCAGGGAAGGGTTCCTGACTGGAGATGGAGGAAAAAAGGTCCTGTGAACATGTGTCCGGAAATTCATCGTTGCCAGGGTAGATGGTGCTGACGAATGACAGTTCCTATGAGCACCAGCAACTGGTGTGACGAAGACTCTGTCCATAATACAGCCCCAGAAAAAAAGTCAAGGGGCATAATGTCTGGAGAGGGGAGTGATGTCCGGATCAGTGGATTGGAAGGAACGGTCCAACAACCTGGCCACCCCACTCTCCAGACATTACGCCCCTTGACTTTTTTCCTTGGGATATATAAAGGATGGAGTCTTCATCACACCAGATGCTGACGTCGACGAACTGAAGGCTAGGATACAAGCTGCTGTCGGTACTGTGACAGAACACATGTTACGAAACACCTGACGGGAACTGGAATACCGCCTCGACATTCTCCGAGCTACCAAGGGAGCACACGTTGAGGTTTACTAATGAAAGTGGTCTTAAAAAAAACCTAGTAACACTAATCTATGTAACGGCATCAAATGTAACTTATTATGTCAAACGGTTATTCTGTAATAAATTGTTATAATCAGGGCAAGACTTTGTGCTCACCCTGTATATGGGAGGAAGCAATACGTTGCCTGCTGCGTCTTAGAATTGTAACAACAAACCTTTCCGTGATGCACACCACCTCTCTCGTAGAGTCTGCCGCTAGAATTTGATCGGTATATCCGTGATATCGATTTTACTAAAAGGACTCCCGACGAAATGCGCTGTCCTTCTTTGGATATTCCTCATCTCCCTATCAAGCCTACCAGGTAAATAACTCAGAATGGTGTGCAATACCGAAGAATCACTTGACCGAGGCTTCCCTCAGGTGCCTCTGCCACGGGTGAAATACCGTGCGTCCGCAGTCTCTCCGCAGCGGCGAGCCTCACGTGTGACGCCTTGCGGGGCTCGTAAGCTTGGAAGCTCATTCAAGTCTCGCCTTCAAGTGTTCCTTGGACCTGCAGTGGAAGGGTGGGGGTGGTAGTGTTGCGCGCGCGCTGCAGCAGTCTAGTTCCTAAGCTGAGTGTAGTGAGAAGGTTTGCAATTGCAGGAAGAGCGTTTTTAGTGGAAGAAGTTTTCCGTGCAGGAGGGAACTTTACGAAGCATGTGAGGCTGCAAGTTGGACTGTGTTCTCATGCTTCGATGTGTTCACATCGTGACACTGTACGTCATTTATTTCGCAAATTCCAGACAACAAGTCCAGTTCGTGATGCACCACGAACTGCTAGGCCAACAATTTTAACAGAACGGAGAGTTGACGACATTTCAGACGTCGTGTTGCAGAGTCCAACGAAATCAATGAGGAGATTATTGCAAGAGGCTAAAGTCTCTTGTACGACAGCACTTAAGGCGGTAACCAAAGAACTGAGGATGCACCCGTGTAAAAGTACTGCTGTGGAACAGTTACACTGAATGGACCATACGAAACGAATAGCGCATTGTGAATGATTTCAGTGATTTGTTAACCAACATGGAATTGGTGGTTTAGTTTGAACCTTTGTTTTCACCTGTCTGGCTACATTAATTCCCAAAAATCACGAATCTGGTTATCAGATGATCCACATGCCTTAAGAGAGAAGCCATTACGCACAGAGAAAAGTGGAGTATGGGTTGCCATACAGCGAGCGCGAATTGTATGGTCGATCTTCTTCGATACTATCGTCGCTTCCGATGTCTATTGTTCTCGGAAAATTTATCCATTTATTGCCCTGCTGAATGAAAATCAAATCAACCATTAATTTTTTTCCAAGACTATGCTACTGATCACACGGCACACAAGTCCCTATGAGTCTTAGATGAGATCTTTTGAGACAGAGTAATTACGGCAGGCGCTCACTGTATCCGTCGCCAGCTGGCTATTTCTCTTGGTGTGCGGCTAAAATATTTGTGTATCAGAATAACCCAGAGAGAATAAATGAAATGAAGACAGCGATAATTTATTATCTGCATTCGATTACATGTGAAACATTGGTAAACGTAAAGGTGTTGGACTATGCCTTCAAGAAGGAGCAAAACATTTCCATCGCCTACTGCTACATTGGTCAGTATAGCATGTTTAGTATAATTAATTCATTTCATTGTTTTAATTGTAGTAATGCTGAGCCCCATCTCCAAACATAGCTGCAGCCACTAGCAGTTAATCCCAGGCGCTAGCTTACACAGCGACAGGAATGTGCTGCCAACTTACGCGCGCAGGCGACTCACTCGGCGCTCGTCGATGGGAAGTGACTTTGCGGACGCACTGTACATTCCCTCAGAACTTTTTTGATGACGTTCACTTGTTTATGTTGGCGATGAACTGTCAGGCCTTGCACCAAGCGTCTATACTTCGCAGTTCTTCCTAAATTTCGCTGAAATCTCTTCGCGTTGTGGCTCGCCTATATACAGCACCATCGCCTGCGAAAAGTCGCATGGAGCTTCCGATCTCGTCATCTCGTTGTGTCTAGGCCATATACTCTATATACCGTGATCACTGACAGTCCTATAATACTTCCCCGGGATACGCGCGATGCCGCTTTCCACCCGGTAAGAACGATATGCTCAGTTTTGTGTGCGAGGAGGTCCTCAATCCAATCATTACGCTGCTGCGATGTAGCGATAGGTCGTGCTTTTCTCAGAAGTCGCCAGTTCGGAATTATACAATGAGGTGAAAAAATCATGGGACAGTGCGGTGCACATATACAGCTGGCGGTAGCATCGCGTATACAAGGTATAAAAGGGCAGTGCATTGACGGAGCTGTCATTTGCACTCAGGAAATTCATGTGAAAAGGTTTCCGATATGATTACGGCAGCGCGACGGGAATTAACAGACATTAAACGCGGAATGGTAGTTGGAGCTAGACACGTGGGGCATTCCATTTCGGAAATTGTTGTGGTATTCAGTATTCCGACATCCACAGTGTTAAGATTGGGCCGAGAATTCCAAATTTCAGGCATTACGTTTCACCACAGACAACGCAGTCAGTCCTAACAGACAAGTAACACTACGTGAAATAACCACAGAAATCAATGTGGGACGTATGACGAACATATCCATTAGAATAGTGTGGGAAATTGTACTTTAACGGGTTATAGCAGCAAACGACCGAAGGAAGTGCCTTCGTTACCAGCACGTCATTGCCTGCAGCGTCTCTCCTGGACACGTGACCAATATCGGTTGGAGGCTAGGCGACTGGAAAACCGTAGCCTAGTCAGATGAGCCCCGATCTGTATTGGTAATAGCTGATAGCAGGGTTGGAGTGTGCGGCAGGCCCCACGAAGCCATTGACCCATGTTGCCAACAAGGTACTGTGCAGCCTGGTTGTGGCTTTATAACGGCTATGGAAATGTTTATCTTCGGCTGCTTGGAGACCATTTGCAGCTATTCATGAACTTCATGTTACCAAACAATGATAGAATTTATATGAATGACAATGCGCCCTGTCACCGGGTCGCAATTGTTCGCGACAGGTTGGAAGATGAAAGTTGGACTTCAATATTCCTGCGGAAAGTTGGCCACTGATTCTACTGTGGTGTGTATACACAAACTCTGAGTCTGAAACACAACTATTATCGCGAGTGGTAGCGAGCGAACCGTTGGTGAGAGTAGTCGGCTGCAGCCTGCGGTGTTGAGAAAGCCGCGCGACAGGCGAGGTTACGCCTTTCCGTGTCCTTGCTAGTGGCGCCAGAGACTTTAGTATTAACTGAGCATTTATGTCACATTTGTGTATGCATACATTAAGAGTAATATTCGTATCTTTGTTGTGACCAGATATGTGATTATTGTTTATAGATACTGTGGAATAATTAAAGTTGTTGGGCCGGCCGCGGTGGCCGAGCGATTCTAAGCGCTACAGTCTGGAACCGCGCGACCGCTAATGTCGCAGGTTCGAATCCTGCCTCGGGCATGGATGTGTGTAATGTCCTTATACGAGGGCTGCCCAGAAAGTAAGTTACGATTGATCGCGAAATGAAAATCACAGTGGAAATCAGAAATGTTTCATTTGTAACAGTTAGCTATACCTTTCAGCTACTTCCCTACGTAGTCACCGTTCTGACTCAGGCATTCGTCGTAGCGTTGTACCAACTTTCCAATACCCTCATCATAGATAGCAGCCGCCAGTGCTTTCCGCCAATTCTCTACGCTGGCCTAAAGCTCGTTGTCTGTGCCAAAATGTTGTCTTCATAGCCAGCGGTTCGTTTGAGCAGAGATGAAACTCAGTGGGAGACAATTACGGCCTGTATTGTGGGTAACCAAACATTTCCAATTGAAACGATGCAGAAACATCTTCATTGCCCCTGCAGAATGAGGCTGAGAATTGTCTTAAAGAAGAAACCGCACGACAGTTATGTAATGTTGGTTGCATAGCTTCAGGGGAGAATTCTCACCAGGCCCTCGTACTTGGCGGGAGACATTATTTTCTATAATACTGTATGTTTACGCACTCACTAAGAGCTGAGGAATGAAAAGAGCGACATAATTCTACCTAGAGTCATACTAGAGACGCTGCCCAACACATCTTTGCAAAGCTTTATCGGATTTTCATAGTCGTTTCCATTTCGCGACCGATCGTAACTTACTTTCTGGACAGCCCTCGTACTTGTTAGGTTTAAGAAGTTCTAAGTTCTATGGGACTGATGACCTCAGAAGTTAAGTCCCATAGTGCTCAGAGCCATTTGAACCATTTTTTTAAAGTTGTTGCTAATTAAGTTGTGAAAGAAAAAGGAAGGAAGTTCAAGGTAAAATTTGTCAGTGTTTAAATTGTCAGTTTCAAAATATAGTAAATTAAAAGTGTTTATTGATTTCTTTCATTTTTTTACATCGCCTAAGGCTTGTTGACCAAACTCCCCATGATAATTCAATTATTATATAAAAATGGTACTAGTTGTATCATTAGTTGCGACCATGCATTGCACTCTGCATTGATCGCAGTATTGCTTTTGAATGATTTTGGGATGTTGCTAGATGCAGAACATTCATGCAGTTGCAGCGGCAAGACGACGTAAGTTACTGTTGCATGCAGGAGCATTGTTGTACTAACTGTTAGATGTCAGAAGATACTTTTTAAAATCGCAATCAGATACACGAGTATTTGAAGCCATTATGACTATTTTTCGACCGTGACTGTCTCAAGAAATATGTAAAGCTTTTCTTTTTTTTTAAAATTACCGCTACCAGTCACAAACTTTTTCAACTATTGTATTACTTATTTATTTAGCAACATGTTTCGAGGTAAACTTCATCTTCGGGCTAAATGGCATTACAAATGGTTCAAATGGCTCTGAGCACTATGGGACTTAACATCTATGGTCATCAGTCCCCTAGAACTTAGAACTACTTAAACTTACCTAACCTAAGGACAGCACACAACACCCAGTCATCACGAGGCAGAGAAAATCCCTGACCCCGCCGGGAATCGAACCCGGGAACACGGGCGTGGGAAGCGAGAACGCTACCGCACGACCACGAGCTGCGGACTAAATGGCATTACAAAAAAAACTTTAAAATAAGGCCATACTGATGTTACATAGTCTTTCCGTAAATGCTGGGGTCATCTTTTTTCTTCTGGCATGGCAGTCTCACAGTGATGCGCTGGGGTGCCTCTATTTCCGTGCCTCTCCTGGTCACTGTTCACAAATTGTCACTAACATAGCAGTAACTTGGAAACACGACCACAAAAAGTTCTGTACTGCCTGCACTACAGAGCTGTATAAGATCGTTTTCTAAATTTACCCGGAAACTTTTCGCGAGAACTAAGTCGTCTTTCTTCAAAGGATTCCCATTTAAGCTCCCCGAACATTTGTGATATACAGGAGTACTGTAAAAGCTCTGTATCTTCCGAAGTATTACATGTACAATGATCGATGCATGAGTAGAACGGTAAACTCAGCAAGTTTGCATTTTGTACTCAACAAATGTACTGCGAGTACCCCTCTGATCACACGTCACAAATGTACATTTACATCTACGTAGGTACTCCGCAAGCCACCGTACAGTGCGTGGCGGAGGGTACCCTGTACCACCATTAGTCATTTCCTTTCCTGTCCCACTCGCAAATAGAGCGAGGGAAAAAGACCGTCTATATGCTTTTGTATCAGCCCTAATTTCCACGTGCTCCTCACGCGCAACGTACATTGGCGACAGAAGAATCATTCAACAGGAAGCGTCAAATGCCGGTTCTCTAAATTTTCTCAACAGCGTTCCTCGAAAAGACCGTCGCCTTCCCTCCAGGGATTCCCATTTGAGTTACCGAAGCATCTCCGTAACACTTACGTGCTCTTCGAACCTACTGGTAACAAGTCTAGCACCCCACCCCTGACTTTCTTCGATGTCCTCCTTCAATCCGACCTCGTACGAATCCCAAACACTCGAGCAGTATTCAAGAACAGATCGCACCAGCGTCTTATATGCGGTCTCCTTTACAGATGAACCACACTTTCCTAAAATTCTCACAATAAATCGAAGTTGACCATTCGCCTTCGCTATTTCATATCGCTTTGCAATGTTGCGCTCAGATATTTATACGACGTGATTGTGTCAAGCAGGACATTACTAATGCTGTATGTGAACTTTATACATTGGTTTTTCCTACTCATTCGCATTAACTTACATTTTTCCACATTTAGATCTAGCTACCAGTCATCACACCAATTAAAAATATCGCCGAAGTCATCGGCATCATCAGCAAACAGCTGCAGATTGCTGCCCACCCCGTCCGCCAAATCATTTGTGTATGTACAGAACAACCTGGATTCGCAAGAGAGATGCTTTCTAAAACCATGCTGAGTCGTAGGCATAAGCTTCTCAGTCTCAAGAAAATTTATGACATTCGAAATGAGAATATGTTCAAGGATTCTGTAGCAAACGGAAGTTAGGGATACTGCCGATTGCTTTCTGTCAGATGAGCAGTTTGGCTTCAGAGGAGGCTACTTCAACTCCCACCAACTGCTGCGTCTGGTGGATCCCGCCATGAGGGCTCTGGAGATCCAGGAGTACCATCGAGCAGTACTCGTGGATGTGTCTCTGCCTTTGACTCCATGTGGCACGACAGCCTCGTGTACAGACTCTTTGTGCATGGGGTCCCAACGTCACATGGGGTCCTCCCCCAGTCCAACCTATCTGGCAGGGCTGATTAAGGCACATCTACTGTGCGGCAAGTACACGCCAGGGTGCTGGAGGGTCGGTCCTTGGCCCCATCCTGTGTTCCCTTTATACTGCCAATGCTCCGCGGGTGAAATGTGTAGAGTTGGCTCTCTACGCCGATGGCAGTATGAATGCTGGAAACACAGGCTGCCGCCTTGAGAAGGGTTGTGGTGCACTGGATGGTTGGATCACCAAATGGCGGCTCAAGTTCAACCCTGCTAAGAGCCAGGCGATTGTTTTCGCCAGAAAACAAAGCCCATCAGCTCTCTCCCTAGTCACCACCATGGGAAGCCCATCCTGTGGACCGTGAGCGCCACCTACCTCGGGGTCAAACTTGACCAGAGGCTTACAAAGCTACTGAACATCCGTGAGCTCCAAAATAGGGCCATGGGGCACTTACGAGTGCTCTGCCCCTTCCTTAACCCTGAGTTGATGTTTCGCCCTCGCCACAGCATTACTCTCTACCTGATTATGGTCCAACAAGTGTTGGAATATGCGGCTGTAGTTTGGGTGAAGGCCGCCGACTGTCACGTTGCCAGCGTCCAAAGGGTGCAAAACCGGGCGCTGAAACCGGCGTTGCGTCGGCCCAGAATGTACCCTTCCCATCCACGAGAATGCGGGCCTCCTGCTGCTGCGAGACAGGTTTTGCAACATTGCTCATGCCTTTTACAAGAAAGCAGGCCACTCCCACAGTCTGCTCGTCAGTGGTTTGGGCCACCAACACCATCACCGACGAGCTACACATTGGATGGACCTGTTGTGCAGGTAAGACTCCGCAACGCCTGAGGATCACCCCACCCATGAAACCGAAGGCCAATCCATCACGTTAGGTTCCACCTCACCACCCCAACAGGAAATGCAAGAATTGCACATTGGTGCTTAGCCTAGCAAAGGACGAGCTCAGTTTTCTCGCCCAACCAAACTAAGCTTTGGCGTCAGTTTTAGTGGGACTCAGCAGTAGCAACCCTCTCTTGGAGATGGCGAGCAGTGGCATCGCCAAAATGCTGAATCAAGTTGAAGTAGCAAACCTGAGGAGACTTTCAAGATTCAACTCCAAATCCTCCCTATACTGACTTTACATGGTCGTCTCATTTTATATCGCAGTCAAGTGAGATGACATGTTCCAGATGTCTACCACAAATCTTTTAATCAGATACTGTCAGGCTTTATCTTTTTGCTATAGGCATTATCTTATTTATCAATTGAAGACATAAAGTCTGAAAATGAATCCGTGATCGTATTTTGGCACTTTTACAGGTCTGTCTTGATCACACAAATTTATTTATTTTATTTTATTTTTTACATTTCATTGTTAGCGGTTTAGGCTACTGCCATCTTCATAAAATATTCTGATGTAGTATCAACGTCAAACTGAACATGTAGGTACATAGTAAGTGGATTTATTTGTCCACATTTAAAGAGAGCAGCCATTCATTACACCAAATGGAAATTTTGTACAAGTCTTTCTGCAATTCCTTACGATCCCTCAACGATTATGCTTTCCTGGTCCAATTGCGTCATCATTGAACAATCTGATACCGCTGCTGATCCTCTCTGATAAATCGTTTATCACGCCCTTTATAGTGATTTGCAGAGGTAAGTCCAGAAAAATAAACGACGGAAAGAAGATTAGTTTAACATCCCATGGACAGCACGCTTATTAGAGACGACATAGATACAAACGTAAACTGGATTGAGCTATCCCTTATTTATGTTGGAAGTACTACAAAAAACTAGAAATAATTCATAACACGTGTACAGTGAATTCCACAGCAGCCTGATAGACTTCCATTCAGTTACCTGAGCGTTTAAGTCTAGCAGCTGTTTCCCGGACACACTCTGTTTTAACTGCAGTGGGTCTTCTAGATGAGCAGGAATGATATTCCGACTGTACGGTTTTCTGCTCAGTCTTGCTGTGTTTTTCGCGAAAGCGCTCACCCGTGGTCTGTTTATCGCGCCAGGGTGCGCGATCTCGCGTCACGTCAAGTGAAGCTTGCAGCATCAACGCGAATTTTCATGCAAGACGTAAATAGCACACACTCGCTAGAGCACCTCGTCCCAGTTAATCGAGAAGTGGGCAAAATATCACATTGTTGTTATTGAGCTCTTCGGTCAGAAGACTGGTTTGATGTAGTTCTCCACGCTACTCTATCCAGTGCACGCTCCTTCATCTACGAATAACTACTGCAACTTACAGCCTTTTAAACGTGCTCACTGTATTCATCCCTTTGTCTCCCTCTACAATTTTTTCACCCCACACGTTCCTCCAATACTAAACTGGTGATTCCTTGATGTCTAGAATGTGTCCTTTCAAATGATATCTTCTTTCAGTCGATATATGTCACAAACTTCTTACCTTCGCAGTTATATTCAGTACCTCCTCATTGGTTACGTGATCTGTCCATCTAAACCTTAGTATCCTTCTATAGCACAACATTTCAAGAGATTTTATTTTCTTCTTGTCTGAACTGCCTACTGTTCACGTTTCATTTCCATACCAGGCTATATCCCGGGCAAATACCTTGAAAAAAGATTTCCTATCGCTTAACTCTGTATTCGATCTTAACAACTTTCTCTTCTTCAGAAACGTTTTTCTTTCAGTTGCCAGTCTCGGCCATTATCAGTTATTTTGCTGCTATAATAGCAGAACTCACGTACTACTTTAAGTGTCTCGTTTCCTAAACTAATTCCCTCAGCAACGCCTGATTTAATTCGACTACGTTCCATTACGCTTCTTTTGTTTTTGTTGACGTTCATTTTATATCTTCCTTTCAAGAAACTGCCCATCCACTTCAGCAGCACTTCCGCTGCCTCTGACATAATTACAATGTTATTGGCAAACCTGAAAGTTGCTATTTCTTCTCCCTGAACTTCAGTTCCTTCTTTAAATTGTTCTTTCGTTTCCTTTACTGCGTGGTCAATGTACAGACTGAACATCGGGGAGAGGATACAGCCATGCCTCACTCCCTTTTCAACTACTGCTTTCCTTTGATGCCCTTCTGCTCTTATAACTGCCCCTTATTTGTGTAAGTTATAAATAACCTTTTGCTCCCTTCGTTTCACCGCTTGGTACCTTCAGAATTCCAAAGATGGTATTTCAGTCAACACTGTCGAAAGCCTTATCGAAGTCTACAAATGTTATAAACGTAGGTCTGCGTTTCTTTAACCTATCTTCTTACATAGTTCGTGGGGTTAGTATTACCTCTCGTGTCCTACATTTCTTCGGAACCAAAATTGATCTTCCTCGAGGTCGACTTCTACCACTTTTTCCATTCTTCTGCAAATAATTCGTGTTAATATTTTGCAACTATGACTTATTAACTGATAGTTCGGTAATATTCATATTTGTCAGCACTCGCTTTCTTTAAAATTGGAATCATTGTATTCTTTTTGAAGTCTGAGGATATTTCGCCTGTCTTACACGTTTTGCATACCAGGTAGAATGGTTTTGTAGTGGCCGCCTGTTCCAAGGATCTCAGTAATTCTGAAGGAATGTCGTCTACTCCAGGGGCCTTGTTTAGACTTAGGTCCTTCAGTGCTCTGTCATATTCTTCTTGCAGTACATACTCTCTCATTTACTTCTACGTCCTCTTCTCTTTCTATAACATTGGTTTCAAGTACATTTTCTATGTATTGCCCTTGTATATACTCCTTCCATCTTTCAGTTTCCCCTTCTTTGTCAATACTGGTTTTCCATCAGAATTCTAGACGTTTACACAGCTGATTCTCTTTTCTCCAAACGTGCCTTTAATTTTCCTGTAGGCAGTTTCTATTTTCCCGTAGTGATGTATGCTTCTATACGCTTACATCGCAATAGAGAGCAGTGTTCATGGCTAAATGTGACATAGCCTAAGTGTTGGGAGAAGTTTAGGCTGCCAAGAGCTGAAGCACACTTGTCACGAAATTCCTGCATCTTATGTAACGTAGTCTGTAGTGTGGACGTAAAGCGCTGTTTGTGCTTATCGGTCCGTCAGGACGGTAAGTTTGACAGACTCCTAGGTGCTGTTGAACCAGAGCAGGCTACATGTCGCCGTCAGCTTTAGCATTGCTTCTACATTTACATATACTCTGCGCAAGCTACTGTACGTTGTGAGGCAGGGGATACCTTAGCACTACTGAAACTTCCCCCCACCCCTTTTCCATTAGGGAGCGGTGCTTGGGAAGAACGACCGTCGATAAACTTCCGTATGAACTCCAATTTCTCTCATTTTCTCCTCGTTTTCATCTCACGAGACATGTGTGGGAAGGAGTAATATGCTTACCGAGTCTTCTTTGAACGTACGCTCTCGGGATTTCAACAGTGACACTCTCCGTGACGACTCCTCTCTTGTAAGAACTGCCATTGAAGTTTTATTGAACATGTCCGTAACGCTCTCGCATTCACTAAACAATCCCGTGACGAAAAGCACCGCTCTTTGTTGGATCTTCTCCATCTCTTCTATCAATTGTTCTTGGAAAACGTCCCATACTGATAAACAATACTCAACGAATCGGTCGAAAAAAAATTTTTTTTTCATATAGTTTTTTTCTTTCGTATATGAATTACATATCTGTAAGATTCTTGACATCTATATTATCGACAATTAGTTTTATGTGCTCATTCAACTGTAGAAGGCTCCGGACTGTTACTCCTTGCCATTTTATGGCCATTACTATTTCCAGTGATATTTTCCTCTTTTTTTTGGCTGATAGAAGAGTAACGAAGCTCTTCGCCTATTAATGCGTAATATGTTACATTAGCATCACATACACAGTAGAAAACTCTACACGTTGAACAGCACTCGTCCAATCTGACAAGGACTGCGCTGCAGGCATTTCATGCTGTTAGCAAAGGAACTCGCGTCGGTCGTCCTCAGCTATAGCCCATTAACGCAAAATTTCTCGACACTGTATTAACGAATACGTTCGTCGTGCGTCCCCTATCCATTTCTGCCATTTTTCCACGCAGTGTTCCTTCTCTATCAGCACTGAAAATTCTACGCACACGCCACTATCGGTTGTCGAGTGGTGGCCGTCGGCCACTGCGTTCTTCGTGGCCAGAGGTAATTTGATATTTCCTGCCACACTCTTGGCACTGTACATCTCGAATACTGAATCCCCTATGACTTTCCGAAATGGAGCGTCCCATGCGTCTAGTTCCAACAACAATTCCGCGTTCAAAGTCCGTTAATTCTTGTCGTGCAGCCAAAATCAGGTCGGAAACTTTTTCACGTAAATCACTTGGGTACAAACGACACTCCGCCAGTGCATACCCTTTCGTACCTTGTGTGCGCGAAACTACCATCTGCATATGTGCATACTGCTGTCCCATGACTTTAGTCATTTCATCGTACGAGACTATTTTTAAGTATGAATGCAAGAAAGGTGAGCTGAATTGATACCAATTTCAGTTTATGGCGCACAGAGTATCTTACCTGTTATAAAGTAGAGAGGAAGTGCTTGTGAGTCATTCTCCGTTGTGCGATGGTTGTGTTCCTGTTGACAGCTACGCTGGCGCTAGTGTTTCAGCACACCGAATTTCCGTCTCCAAAGTGGCGCGTGCATGGAGCTGTCGGTTGGGATCTCCAGCATCATGGTGACTGTAGAGTCAAGAATGCTTACTCTCCAAAAACACTCTTTATTAATCGTTGCTTCCATGCAGGAAGTCGACGACTTGCACTCGGGAGTCGGCTCTGGTTAGCGGACAGAGAGTAAGTACAGTGTGGCAGCAGAATTCTGTGGGCGCAGAACAGCGGCTGAAGGCGATGGCGCGGTTGCTGATGGAAGTCAGGAGACAGCTCCCCAAGAAGTATGGTTAGACAGCGAAGTCGGAGTACACTGCGTGCGGCCCAAGGCGGCTGGCTGGAACGTGCAGCCACCCCGAATTGAACCCATGACTCTTGGAGACTGGCTGTAGTGTCGAGCGATGGCACCCAATGGGCGCCTCCACCTCGGCAGATCCAGTTCGAAGCCTGGAGGCATCAAGGTTAGCTGATGGTTCATAGACCAGCGGTTTTTCCTAGTTGATGCCACTGCTCTATAATGCTGTAGCTGCTAGGCCCCACGTTCTGCTGATGACTGGCGCTGAGGCTAAGCCAGTCGAATACGACGGCCATCCGCCACCTTACCGGGAGGGCCTATATCCGCATGGTACTACTCTACTAGTCAACGTCAGAGCCAACGTCTTACTGCATCAGTAACCTCCTTGTTATCTACGTACTGCTTCAGGCAGAGTGGGTCCTTCATTGGACCAAACAGACGGTCCTTTGTTGCTCTTTATGGTCTTCTGTTAGGTGGCTAGAAACCAAGTGGGAACACATCTTTCTGTACCTCAACTGGTGGACAAGTATGTCAGCACTACCAACAGAGGCGTCCAGATAAGCAACGACGTAAATGATTGCGATCCATCGATGATCTCGAATGATTGTGTTCGCATGTTCCAACACTGCTGGATTCACACTTGCTTGCGGCCGCCCGGCATGCGGAGATCGGACGGTTTTGCGCGAGCTTGTGCAATGATTACAGACACCTCGCCCAACGACTCACTGTGCTTTTGTTCACTAACATGTCTTCGTAAACATCCTGCGAGCGGCTATGAATACATGCGATGCTCTGGACTTCCGCCAAATGACAGCTTTCTGCTTGGAACGCACCTCCGTTACAGACGCCATTTTGAAGTCTACGTATAGCGCCGCCACTTATCGGAAATTCATGGAATTATAGGGGCTGAAGCGGGAAAATTCCACGATGTCTCGCAACAAATTCCGCATTTCTTCATCCGAAATAAGCGGAGAAAAAAAAATGTGTTGCATTCCTTATTGAACGCCCCTCCAACGTCTGAAGCATAGATGTATCGTTTTTATTATGAAAGTAGTGTATACACATTAGACATTAAAATCACAACGGAATTACATAGTTTCTTTCATAAATTTTTTTATAATTTTGTTTTGTTTATTTATAGACGCAATCACATGTTTATGACACAGTCATAACCGGTTTCGGCCACACAATTCTAAAGGCGGCACACACTGAACACAGCTTCATGCGTCGTCAAACCGGTTATGACTGTTGTCATAAACATGTGATTGCGTCTATAAATAAACAAAAAAATTTTATAAAAGAATCAATCACGCACTCCATAGACAAAATGTCGTTTTTTTATTTCATAACGTGTCTAACAAAACAAGACGTTTGCGTTTCGTGGAGGGAAATTAGTAAAAATTAGTACTTTGTGAAACCTCTGTTGTTTCTAACTACCTCAAAAATCTCTTCGTCATTCATTTAGTTAGGCTTTGTAGTTCTTGCAGTGAAACAGTCGCCCTCTCTTCTCGTATCGCTCTTTTCAACTCACATAGGCCTCAAACTGTCTTTCATTGCAATAAACACGCTGTGCAAGTATTCCACAGAGCTACGTACAGGCGAGGGCACGACATCGGTAGCTTCGTTTTCAAACCACTTTTTGGTTGTAGCAGAAAAATTCTAATCAGTACTGTTTCTAGTATCACAGTGTACATGTGTCCCACTCTGGTGTTCAGCCAAGAAATGAGTGAATTACCTTTACTGCAGAATGCTGCCCAAATCGAAACGCTTACACAATCAAAATCGGCCCATCTTTGAAGTATAGAAAGGCCTTGGCCGCACAGTACTCTATTAAGTGTTATGTGTTTCAAAATTTCGTCATCAGATGAAGCTGTGGGATGAAGTGTACAAAAAAATTAACGATAGTAAATATGAACGTAACAACATAAGAATGCAGCTAAGTATTCCACTATACAGAACTTTCAATTAGTATCGTATATACATCAAAATCAACCTCACGAAAGTCAGCACGTAGATTAAATAGAATACTGATCATTATGACCTCATCTCTTGTTGACATATTTGACCGTGCCGTTGTATATACCAATGGAACCAATGCCAGTCTGAGCGTGACGATTAAGCTGCCAAAGAAGTAAACGAAGCCTGGTAGGTGACGCGAGCGTTAACCATAGAAAGCAACTGAATGAGTAACTTTATAAACTTCCATGGATTGCGATTAAGTACATAGCAGTAGCTCGTGAACAATTTGACAAAAATACATTTATGCTACTTTTATGGAATAGAAATCTACTAAAAGCATGAAATGTTCGTCGTTAGGTAACAGCGTGAACAACGTTACAGAATAGCCTTTAGCCAATAAGCAGAAGACATTTGCAACCAATAACTGGTGTGGGAAAATATAAACATAAAACCGATATAGATAATAAATAAAATATAAGTTGTGAAGGAATAAGTTTCTAGCCCTCACTAAATAAAACGTTACGTAAATATCGTCAACTGTAGTCACAGTACAATAGCCGAACATGTAATAACTGACATAACAGAATTATTTAGATGAGAGCAGATTAGTGGCAACGAATTGAAATAAAAAATAGCTGTTACACAATAAAGCAGATTTTTTTATCTTTTAACTAAGTGTTAGATCATCGTGTAACTGTTCAGCTGTTATCAGTTTGCAACCATCATAAAAAGAAATGTTACATGAGTATAATCATCATCAGTGTTCTGCCAAAAGGCAGGTTTTCGCATGGTAGTTCTCCAGGCTGTCCGGTCTTCCACCATCCTCTTCAGGTCTCCATAATTTCCTCTTCTCCTTATGTCTTCTTGTATCCCCGTCTTCCTCTCAGTCTTTTTTCACAAACCAATCCTTCCAAAGCTCTGCTAGCAATCACTCCCTTTTCAATGACTGTCCCAACCAGTTCTTTTTCCTTCCTCTTCCAACCTTCAGCAGACATCTTCTCTGAACAACCCATTTCAATACTCTTTCATTACTCACTCTTTCCATCCAGCTTATTCTCTCCATTCTCCTCCATATCCACATCTCAAATGCTTATAACCTTTTTTCGTCATCTCGTATCAGAGTCCATTTTCTGCCCCATATAGTGCCACACTTCAGACAAAACATTTGCCAAGACTTTTCCTTAGACATTTATCTAATTTGCCAAATAAGAGTCTCATCTTTCTGTTGAATGCCTCCTTCACCGTGGCAATACGAGTTTTCACCTCCTGGTGACATCTCAAGTCTTCAGTTATTGTGCTTCCAAGATATTTAAATGCACTTTCTTGGGTAATGGTAGATTGTCCTATTTTAATATTGGACAGTCTGCGTCTTGTACTGATGACCATACTCTTTGTTTTTGCTGTGTTTATTTGCATCCTATATTCCATACAAGCTTCATTCAGATCTTTCAGCATGTCATTTACCGTCCGCTCACTTTCATTTATCGATGGTTCTAAACTTACTCCTTCTTAACTTATATTTTATTTACTGTCTACATCGGTTTAATGTTTTTATTGTCCCACACCAGTTATTGGTTGCAAATGTCTTCTGTTCTGATTATTAACCAAAGACTATCTCTGTAACGGTGCTCACGATGTTTCCTAACGACGCACATTTCATGCTGATAGTATATGAGCTTGTATTCCATAATAGTAGCATCAAGATATTTTTGTCAAATTGTTCACGAAGTTCTGACATGTAATTAATCGCAATCCACAGAAGTTTGTAAAGTTACTTTTTGGCTTGCTTTCAATGGTTAATGCTCGCACCACCTCTTGGGCTTTGTTTATTTTTCGATAGCTTAATCGCCACACTGAATTTGGCACTGGTTCTTTTCATATAGACAACGGCACTGTCAAATATGCAATCATGAGATGAGATCAATATTGTACTTAGTCTATGTGAGCACGTAGACTAAAGCTTGATTTTAATGTAAGTACGATACTAACAGAAATTTCTATATAGTGGAACTTAGAGGCATCCTTACGCTGGTACGTACATATTTGCTATTGTTAATTTTTCAGTACACTTTATTCCACAGCTTCAGCCGAATAAAGGCACGTACGCACACACTAATACCGCACAGAGCCGACTGCATTTATACCGAGTCGCACACCCTAGCACCCGAATCGTTGATATCTTGTTATACGCACGTTGTTCGTAATTGAAGTGTTAAGTATCAAAACGCTGTAGAAAGAGAACTACTGTTCAAAACTGCGTCATATTTTAACAGCATATTGTTGACGCAGGGCGAAAAGTCATGGGGAAAAAAGGAACCATTAACGAAAATATGAGCAATAGATGACGCTGTAATCTTCTTGACGTAAATGAGGACTGCTACAAATAACAAATGAATCTCAATACGACGGCTACGTTTTGAGACGCACATTACACCATCCGTACTAGTCAAAGCGCATGACTGCACAAGTTCGGCAGTCAACTTTAGTGGCACTCTTACTTAGGTAAGCCCGCCCACAACGGCAAGGTTGTACTAGACCGGATAGGAACAGTCGGTTTTTAATTGTCTTGAGGGCGAAAACCTCATAAGAAGCAAAATGACATCTGTTTCTAATAGTAGTCAGACTGGCGTAAGAAATGTTCAATACGCTGTCTACCGTTTTGTGCCACAAGTTGAAATCGAGAAACAGCATGTTCCACAACAGATTGGATGTCTTGGGGCTCACATTCAGAATGCGTTGCGCAATGCGGGCCTTCAATTCATGTACGTTCGTGATTGGAGCACTGAGTACAACATATTTCAGATAAACACACACCCATAATTCACACGGCTTAAGATCTGGTGATCTGGACGGCCAGGCTGCAGGGAAATTACGGCTGATAATTATAGCACTCCTGAAACGCCACTGCAGCAGCCGCTTCACTAGCTGTGCAATGTGCGGAGGAACGCCATTTTGCATAAAAATGATCCTATCCATACACCCACGCTGTTGAAGGGTTGGAATGACGTTGGTGTGCAAAAGACTCTCACAGCGTTTACCAGTGACGGTATAGGTAACAGGACCCGCAGGACTCATCTCCTCGAAAAATACGGCCGTACGCTAAACGATGCCGTCAACATGCACCACACAGTCACCTTTGCAGAATGGAGTGGTACTAATTGGTGTGCTCACGGATTTTCCCTTGTCCATATTCTGCAATTCTGCGTACTGACATGGCCTTGGAGATGAAAATGGGTTTCGTCTGTCAACAGAATGTTCCATGGCCATCCATTACCCACTTTCATGTGAGGAAGAAATTCCAGAGCGAACGTTTGTCTTGTCGACAGGTCTTCAGGAAGCAACTCCTGAACATGGGAGATATTGTGTGGGTAGTAATGCAGAATTATTCGTAGGATTTTATGCATCGTGCTCGCAAATGTGTCCAACGTTTGGGCATTTCCCTGTGTAATGGATGTTTGCACACCACCGCTTGACCCTTCCTGCGATGATCTAGCCACAGCTTCGACAGACGTCGGTTCAACTATTTTTCTCCATCTGCCTCACTGAACTTCAAAAGAACATGTCTTTTTGAATTTTTTAATTATTTTCTCGAGAGCCTTAGCAGACATCGGACCAGTTCCGTTTTTTATATCCTTGAGTCTCTGGGACTCCTGCAGGGCTAGTGGAGCACTGTCACCGTTCTTCTAAAAGAGCTCTACCAGCACCACACGAACCTTCATCGAGACAGTCACGATGAACATTTATGACGCAAACTGAAGAACAGCCGGATGCCGCACGTCTGTTGGTGTGCCAATTCTGATACTTGACAGCACCAACTATTGGTCAAATTTTCGTAAAATTTTTTGCGTCCCACGACGTTTCCCCCCTGTACGCGCCGGTTTTGCTTTTTCAGCATATAAAACTGTTTTCCGTTTGACGTCATTCTGAACAGCGGCGCGGTGTGGCCGCGCGGTTGTAGGCACCATGTCACGGATTGCGCAGCACCTCCCGACGGAGGTTCGACTCCTCCCTCGGGCATGGGTGTGTGTGTTGTTCTTAGCATAAGTTAGTTTAAGTCGTGTGTAAGTCTAGGGACCGATGACCTCAGCAGTTTGGTCCTTAGGAATTCACACACATTTGAACATTCTGAGCAGTGGTTCTCTTCCTACATCGTTTTGAAATTGGAACTTTAATTACAGACGTCCTGTATTGCACTCCTGACATCAAAAGCGATACCCCTCGACTGCATTTGTCAGTGTACTGGACCTCATATTATTGCATACACACTGTGCACTGTTATTCCAAACGACAATACCAGTTTTCCCACCAATATCCACGCCTTTATACTGATTTCCACTACTGTACTTGCTCTTGCAGGGGCTGTTATGACAAGACTAACCCCCATTGTGTAGCCAGATGAAGAAACACAACACTGTGCTGCAGTATGTAGCAATTTGGTCCACCGCTGATAGTAGAATGCTATGTTGCAGAACGCTACGCCAGGCTATTGCAACTACTAGCTGCAGAGTTATGTACCTAAGTGGCTGGCCTGCATACCCCTTGGCTGTCTGCGACGACCTACCTGAGGCTGCTGCCACAACACTTCTATGTTTTTGTGCTCGCTACTGTATTGTGCAGCAAAAAAATGTGGTAAAGAAACCGCTGTTTTAACCATATCGGCATCCGTTATTGCCTTCTTCAAGACACTGTTGATAATCTGAGCACAGTCCATGCAGGATACGGTGGCCAATGTGCGGTGACCAGTTTTCGTCCAAAGCCCTGGGCGAGGTCATTCGTTTGTTCAGAAGGGGAGGCCAACATTGTTTGCCCACTTACGGCCGGCTGAGGTGACAGAATCAAGGCGCACGCCCTGAAGTCTTTCTCAAATGATTTTACACAATCTATATGGTAAAAAAATTATTTTTGTGTTACTTATAGCTTTATATGTCAACTTCATGATGAAGTGCCCATCATTTCCGCTAATGGTCATGTTGTTGTTGTTGTGGTCTTGTCCTGAGACTGGTTTCATGCAGCTCTCCATGCTACTCTATCCTGTGCAAGCTTCTTCATCTCCCAGTACTTACTGCAACCTACGTCCTTCTGAATCTGCTTAGTGTATTCATCTCTTGGTCTCCCTCTATGATTTTAACCCTCCACACCGCCCTCCAATGCTAAATTTGTGATCCCTTGATGCCTCAGAACATGTACTGCCAACCGGTCCCTTCTTCTAGTCAAGTTGTGCCACAAACTCCTCTTCTCCCCGATTCCATTCAATATCTCCTCATTAGTTATGTGATCTACCCATCTAATCTTCAGCATTCTTCTGTAGCACCACATTTCGAAAGCTTCCATTCTACTCTTGTCCAAACTATTAATCGTCCATGTTTCACTTCCAATGGCTACACTCCATACAAATACTTTCAGGAACGACTTCCTGACACTTAAATCAATACTCGATGTTAACAAATTTTTCTTCTTCAGAAACGCTTTTCTTGCCATTGCCAGTCTATATTTTATATCCTCTCTACTTCGACCATCATCAGTTATTTTGCTCCCCAAATAGCAAAACTCCTTTACTACTTTGAGTGTCTCATTTCCTAATCTAATTCCCCCAGCATCACCCGACTTAATTCGACTACATTCCATGATCCTCGTTTTGCTTTTGTTGATGTTCATCTTATATCCTCCATTCAAGACACTGTCCATTCCATTCAACTGCTCTTCCAAGTCCTTTGCTGTCTCTGACAGAATTACAATGTCATCGGCGAACCTCAAAGTTTTTATTTCTTCTCCATGGATTTTAATACCTACTCCGAATTTTTCTTTTGTTTCATTTACTGCTTGCTCAGTATACAGATTGAATAACATCGGGGAGAGGCTACAACCCTGTCTCACTCGCTTCCCAACCGCTGCTTCCCCTTCATGTCCCTCGACTCTTATAACCGCCATCTGGTTTATGTACAAATTGTAAATAGCCTTTCGCTCCCTGTATTTTACCTCTGCCACCTTTAGAATTTGAAAGAGAGTATTCCAGTGAACATTGTCAAAAGCTTTCTCTAAGTCTACAAATGCTAGAAACGTAGGTTGCCTTTCCTTAATCTTTCTTCTAAGATAAGTCTTAAGGTCAGCATTGCCTCACGTGTTCCAATATTTCTACGGAATCCAAACTGATATTCCCCAAGGTTGGCTTCTACTAGTTTTTCCATTCGTCTGTAAAGAATTTGCGTTAGTATTTTGCAGCTGTGGCTTATTAAACTGATAGTTCGGTAATTTTCACATCTGTCAACACCTGCTTTCTTTGAGATTGGAATTATTATATTCTTCTTGAAGTCTGAGGGCATTTCGCCTGTCTCATACATCTTGCTCACCAGATGGTAGAGTTTTGTCAGGACTGGGCCTCCCAAGGCCGTCAGTTGTTCTAATGGGATGTTGTCTAATTCCGGGGCCTTCTTTTGACTCAGGTCTTTCAGTGCTCTGTCAAACTCTTCACGCAGTATTGTATCTCCCATTTCGTCTTCATCTACATTCTCTTCCATTTACAGAATATTGTCCTCAAGTACGTCGGCCTTGTATAGACCCTCTATATACTCCTTCCACCTTTCTACTTTCCCTTCTTTGCTTAGAACTGGGTTTCCATCTGAGCTCTTGATATTCATACAAGTGGTTCTCTTTTCTGCAAAGGTCTCTTTAATTTTCCTGTAGGCAGTATCTATCTTACCGCTAGGGAGATAAGCCTCTATATCCTTACACTTGTCCTCTAGCCATCCCTGCTTAGCCGTTTTGCACTTCCTGTCGATCTCATTTTTGTGACGTTTGTATTCCTTTCTGCCTGCTCCATTTACTTCATTTTTATATTTTCTTCTTTCATCAATTAAATTCAATATTTCTTCTTTTAACCAAGGATTTCTACTAGCCCTAGTCTTTTTACCTACTTGATCCTCTGCTGCCTTCACTACTTCATCCCTCAGTATTACCCATTCTTCTTCTACTGTATTTCTTTCCCCCATTTGTGACAATTGTTCCCTTATGCTCTCGCTGAAACTCTGTACAACCTCTGGTTTAATCAGTTTGTCCAGATCCCATCTCCTTAAATTCCCACCTTTTTGCAGTTTGTTCAGCTTTAATCAACAGCTCACAACCAATAGATTGTGGTCAGAGTCCACATCTGCCCCTGGAAATGTCTTACAATTTAATACCTGGTTCCTAAATCTCTGTCTTACCATTATATAATCTATCTGATACCTTGTAGTATTTCCAGGATTCTTCCATGTGTACAACCTTCTTTTATGTTTCTTGAACCAAGTTTAGCTATGATTAAGTTGTGCCCTGTGCAAAATTCTACCAGGCGGCTTCCTCTTTCATCTCTTAGCCCCAATCCATATTCACCTACTACGTTTCCTTCTCTCCCTTTTCCTACTACCGAATTCCAGTCACCCATGATAGTGATAAAAACAAAACGCACTATCCATGACATTTCTCATCCCTCATAAGCGATTTGAGATATTAAAAAGAGATGTTGGCAAATGATGGCACGTAAAGAGGAGAGTACCATGTGGCTGTTATACAAAATTTCATTATCTACTGTGTTTCCCCACTAACAGCAGACTTTCATTGACAAAATGTAATTTTTAAGGGCCATCTATAGCTGGCCAAACGAGAAATTCTGTGGGTGTTGGAACAACACAAGTAAAGACTTACGCTTTAATTGTTGTACCGAGGATGTGATTTCTTGTAGGCTAATGGCTTTACTTGTCCTTCGCTCTTCACTTAGTACCACTGTTTCAGAATTCTCTCGTTGCTGTAACTGCACATATTAGTGGGGCGGCATTGTGTAAACTGCCGTATGTTTTGGCAGGAGAAGCGAACGGTTAACAAGTCAGGCAAAAAGAAATTGATGCTTTTGTTGCATTTTCAGCACAATGCTATTTAGATATTAGCCAAAGCAGACATGTTAGTAGATATTTTTGGATGGTCATCATGCTAATGAAAGGTGGAGGAGCTCCGCTTAATATTTACAAAAAAATATGAGCATACGCTTCTGTTTAGAACGGCACTTACCTCCAGGGCACGGCATTTCCCTGCAATGCCTCCCCACAACCCCCACCACTACCGCTCACCCCACTGTTGCTCTGCCAGCTGCACATCCATCAGCCACGTCATTCAGTATGCACTCTACAAGGCATTGCCCGAATGTTGCGGTAATCAAATTCCTCTTATCTTACATCTCTAAATCATACTATTTAGTACAATGTATCTCCAACATCTTGCATGCTATTGTAAAGTGTGAGATGAAAAAAAAGTGCACAGATGATTTGTACAGTCTAAGATGGCTATCGGTGAGGAGGGTGATGGGACTACTTGAATCAGTAGAATTCAAGTGACCTAAACTGGTGTTAATTAATTTCTGACTGCTGGTAACATGAGGTTGCAAACAGCAACGTCTATTGCATCTACAGCTACCAGAGTTAAGATAACGACTCCAGATATGTAATGTGTAACTGATTTAGGAATGATTCTATTTATTGAAAGATTAGACATTAAACACAGTATTGCCTGCTGCCTAAAGGTGGTAGCGATCAGAAATGTGTCAATACCAATTACCGGCATTCCATTCCAATCGATGCAACTACACTTATCAGTCACCTCATCGAGATTATCCTAGAGTGTAGTCAGGCGTAGTATGCCATCAAATAGTGTTCCTTTTGTCAAAATTTCTGTTTTTAGCCCACTTACAGGCGTTCAAAAAAGATTAACGATGATAGATATTTTTTGTAGCCAGGTTAGAGGGCATGCTCACACTTACTGCCCTACCCATCCTCGTTATCACTGGCATAAAAAAGCAACTAATTATGTTCTTGGACGAAATGAGAAAATTTCTAGAAAATTAGGTAAAAGTCCAGATAAGGGCCAGTGGCGCATTTATGTGTGTCACGCAGCAGTGTTGTCAGTGCTTGCCATGAGATATGATGGGAAGGAAAGGGGATGAGGCAGCTGAGGAAAATCTGCTCTCACCTGAGTCTGAAAACTCGATGTGAGCACGAAAGGCGATACCAGTAGACAAATGAAGAAGTCTGGAGACTCCACATTGGATTTTTGTTTTTGTATTATAACTTTCATGCCATAACAGTATGCTGCTTGAAGGCAATAGCAGATTGAAGATTTATTGCAATCATGTCACTCTTTGTATGATTTTTCTATGTCCCTCCTTTTCGCAGCTGGTCTTTGGGACTACGGTCGTTTACTATTCTGAGAAAATAAAGACGCCTACAGCCCCCCTTACGATTTTGTTTATTGTGTTGCAACCAGTTTCGGCACTTCTATGCGCCATCTTCAGTACTGTAAAGATGTAAGGCGTCAGGCAAATCCAACACCTTCCATGAAAACCCTGACATTATAAGCAAATCCAGTAGTATGTAACATAGCTCCGAATAAATCGTGACATTAAATTAACCAAAGTAATACGAGTAACGAGTGAGCAAATGGAATACCACAGACTAACACAAGAATGCCTAAATGCATGTCATACATTCCCACCGTGAGACAGACGCAGTTCCGAGGGGAGAAACGAGAACAGAAGCCGAGAGCAGAACCGTGTTAAGCTAGAAGGCCCTACGATAAGGGACGGACACCCACGTTTCCAGCTAACCGCTAGGACCACCCTCCAGCCCATGTTAAAAGCTAGAGCCGTCTAGAAGAACGGTATAGATTTTACGATAACACTAATAGGGCCACCCCAGCCGCAAGTTTTAACGTGAGACTTTTTCGCGTCTCTGTTACGTTGCAAACTTTAAAAACATTGCCCCACCACGAAAAGTATAACGTTTCTCATTGGATAGACAGAATTTTTGTAGGTGGAGCTTAAGGTTAACATTGAGACCCTGATTGGTCAGATGAAAACACAGCCAGATAGTTTTTTTAAACCAACTTCGGTAAATTGTAGTAAGGAGAAGTTAGGGGAGAGTTGCTTCCGAGACGGCGAGGTGAGCGGAGCTGTGCTGGCTGCCGCCCCCTGACGAACACTGACAAGATAATGAACGCATGCGATGCCACATAACAGCGCATAAAGCTTCTCTCAGAACTGCAGAAGTCTCATCTGTTACACCCCCTTTTTGCGTAATACTAGTGTCGATCGTCAATTAAAGCTCACGGTGTTCACATTTGTCACTTGAAGTAAAAATCTGAAACGCGATGACTTTTCTGTTATACAGTTATTGAGAAGCCAAATCAGCCACTGTAATTTACGACAAGTTAGATAAGTAATTAAAGATAATTGAGGGTCACTGTAGACCATTTTGATAGTTTTCTCTTTTCTGAAACTTAATTTAAACCTAGATTATAGATGTGATATGGCATAGGTCATCCTTGGATCCATTGTAGAACTGGGAAACCCATTCAGGGAATATTCGTTCACATTTTTGTTGAACGCAGTTGGTTTTTACCATCCTGTATTAAAACATTTCCTTTTATCAATAGTGCAATTTATAAACAATGTTTTGTGAGTAGAATAAAATTTCCAATGGTAAACTTAACTGCTTTTTCTACGTTATTTTACCAGCTAACTAAAAATAGGAAAGCCTTGAGCCCCTTCCACTAAATGTAGTTAATATTAAGATTCTTTTACAGGGAGTGCAGTGGAGCTGACGCTGAAATCATTAAGTTCAAATGGTTCAAATGGCTCTGAGCACTATGGGACTCAACTGCTGAGGTCATTAGTCCCCTAGAACTTAGAACTAGTTAAACCTAACTAACCTAAGGACATCACAAACATCCATGCCCGAGGCAGGATTCGAACCTGCGACCGTAGCGGTCTTGCGGTTCCAGACTGCAGCGCCTTTAACCGCACAGCCAAATCATTAAGTATTTGGTTATATCATCGCTAGTCTCACTGAACTCTTCTGAACTCTACATGTCATGTGTGGTCCGGCGCCTCCTTACCAGCAACAGGTTCCAGGTTCAAACTAGTCAATTCCCTAAAAAACGCGCTCAGAGCGTCGTTGCGCGAAAGTGGTAGGGAGACATGATATAGAACAAACAGACACAACGCAGAATGTTAGAAAGATAGCATTATCAACTTATCAATCAGGCAATATAAAAACAGATTAAGAACAGAATGAGAAACACGGACAAGACTCTACAAGTGAATTTACAGGAAACATTTGATAGAACGAACAGACACGTACATTGTCATATATCTAAAATATACCATACCGAATTTCCACTCAATACATTGTACAATTATATTATTTATTAAAAACTTCTTTAAATAACTATTCATGATTTTTTTTGGCCAGTCAGCCATTGCATCCATGCACTTAAAATTTTCAAACGAAAATACCAGTCATACAAATCGTGCAGAAGTCAAGCTACACTATTAATTGACCGGTGAGGAGGCCACACAACATACCAGTGATTAAATCGTAAGGAATTGTAATATGCCTGTCAAATGTAAAACAGTAGACGCGTGATAACATACTATAAGTTGGGAATACATACACCACTACAACAGAAACACTGGCAATGTCACAAGTCGTATCTAGGGAAAGTTACTGTAATATAAATCCACGTAAAATTGAAGACAGGTACATAATCACTAAGTGTGTTACGTATGACTAAGTAATTGCATGTTAATAAAATATTAATAAATGATAAATAAAAACATAAGGATGGCTGTAGGCGTTTTGTTTTCTCACAATAGTAAACGGCCGTTGTCCCAAAGAGCTCCTGCCAAAAGGATGGACATACAAAAACTTAATTTACCTTACCAGGTAATGGGGCAGTCCCGCAGATTTATTAGTAACAGGATCAAGCTAATGAAGATAGAAGCAGCCATCAACTTCAACAAGAGATGTGTCTCTGAAGGCGTCACTCCCAAATACGCCCAAGTGAGAATAAGAAGAGATAACAGCATCGGACAGAAAGAAAAGCACACTTGTGGGAGGTTATGGATAAAACTTGAACTTAAGAACTTGTATCAGAAACAGATTGGCTTTGAAAACAGGTTTATTTAGATCACCTACAAGTTTGTAAGACGCTAAATCCCCAACAGCTTGATAGGACAATGCGTTGCATCAGCAATGTAGTAGATAATAAGTTTCAAACTGTTCTTAGTAATCATGAAAAGAAGACCTGTAAATTAAAACGTTGGTGGCATACGGTACATAGGACAGAGTATACATATAGTGGTTATGTATTCTATGACAAGGTAGTTAACAGGACTGATATTGTTTTCAGTAATGATGAATTAAGATTACTACAGATTGGTAGTAAATACGCTGTGAACAGAAAGGTGCGGAAGAAAGACGTTAAATTAATGTTAGCAGAGATTAAAAGTACACTCAATGTTTGTAAGATTGACTACATTACTAGTAGGGTTGCAGAATCAATTAAACGTGTTACTATGAATAAGAGGATGAATAAGGGTCAGACAAATACTGATGTAAACTTAGTTTGTCGTATTAATTCTAACCTGAAAGAGCTTCAAGCATTAATTGTGAAAGCTGATAAGGGGAATACCTTGGTAATATTAAGTATCGCTGAATATAGTGATAAGGTTAAAGAGTTTTTTGAAGATAATAGGATTTCACAATTAGACCATGACCCCACAAAACAGTTTGTTAAACAAGTCAAAAATGCTATTAGAAAGACTTCTTTCTTATTTGATGACAAAACCTGCAGGTCCCTCGAAGTAATGAATCCACATTCCCTTTGCCTATGGGCAAAACCAAAGATTCATAAACTGAATGCCCCAATGAAGCCCATCGTTAATTATCTAGGCTGTCCTGCTTATAGACTTTGCAGTAAGTTAAATGAGATTTTGTGTACTAAATGTGTGTTTGAGCGACAATTCTCAGTTAAGAATATTCAGAAACATACATATTGGGAAAGTTAAAAATATTCAGATACCTGATAATTACATATGGATGTCGCTAGACATCATACATTTGTATATAAATGTTCCTGTAAATGAATTCATTTTTCTTGTAAGACTGAATTTTATTAAGTACAGACGTATGTCCATGGGTGGGACTGATGATTTTTTAAAACTGTTAGAGCTAGTTCGTCATATAATTACTTCTCATTCAGAGGAGAGTTTTTCAAGCGTTATAATGGATTAGCAATGGGGTATTGTCTGTCGGGTACGCTAATAAATATTTTTGTCAATCATCTGGAAGAATTTTTTTTTATATAGCAGCAGGAGTTAACTCGTCTAATCATGTTCTATTATCAATATGTTGATGATACACTGTTATTATTTAATGAAGAGAATGAGGGGTTAAAGAGAATTTTTGAGGCGTTCAACACTCAACTACCCAGTATACAGTTTACGCATGAAAGTGAAGCAAACAAGAAAATTAATTTCCTGGATATTACATTGATGAATAGTAATGGAAGCCACAAATTTGCAAGCTTCAGATGCGATTATCCCTCGTCATTCTGCTCATTATGACAGGTATACAACTTCTTTTTTTACAGTTCAGTCAGCAGACTGATGAAGATTCCGTTATAAGCTGATGAAAGAGAACAGGAAAAACATGTTTGTAAGGACATAGCGGTCAATAACGTGTTCCAGCCTGAGTTAATCGACCAAATATAGTCAAAGATAATCGAGAAGAGTTCTGACTTAATAGACGAGATTTCTTTAGAGCAACATACGAAGAGAAACTAAAATTTACCAGTATGAGCTACATTGGCCCACTGTCAAATGGTTTCGCACGTATTTTTCGTAAAGTTAATGTTAATGAAGGGTTCAAGAACAGCAACTCGTTGTTCAAGTTGCCGACACATTCAGACGAATATGTTATAGAAATCTGGCGTATACAAAATAACTTGTGCTAACTTTGAATCCACATACATAGGCCAAACTGGTAGACGTTTTAGAGAAAGATGTAGAGAACATATTCTCCTGCATACTACTGAACATTCTAAAGAACATTTAAAGACAACGTGGATAAAGGAGGTACAATGGACATAATAGAAGATCTTGAAATTTGTATCCATTCCCACAAAGAACCTAATTTTTTGCTGAACGAACAAACTGAGTCGAAGAACAAACTATTCTTTGACTGTTTTCGTAATTTTTCTGCACATAAACCATAGTTTGTGCAATGTATGTTAGAATTACCTTGACATTGTAGTCAGTAAACATCGTCATTAATATTGTACAGACAGACTGCAATCTCGATGTATTGATCCACATACTTTTCATGTGAACCACTACGTATTTCCACTCACTATTTTACAGTATTTGTTTCACGACGTCCCAGTTATTGGGTTTCAGCATTTCATCCAGATGTTTCAGTTAAGATATTCCTTACACATGCCTTTGTTTTCGATTGCTGTTGCGAGATACTCTTGCATCGTCAGCTTTCACGTCGACTGACTTCTTTGAATATTTGCTGACATATATCTGTGGATGTTGTATTTTGAATGTTTCTCCATCAGTTGGCAGTTGATAGAGTGCTGACACCTACGTTTTCAGATACTTCGGACATTCCTTTGCGGTAGTTAACTGAGTTATACCTTGTGATATTCATTGTTCTTATGTCATTCTGCAGATTATCTGCGTATCCAGTTATGCTGGCTACTGGTGTGATACAGACAGGGATCGTAACAACCCTTCCGCATCAACTACAGCGAGTCCTTAAGTGTTCTCAGTGTTTCTGTGTGGATTTGGCATATGAGTAGGTAGGAATTTTCAATACTGACGTATTGCAGCTTGTTAAGTATCGTAATTGTTCAGGTCTCTGCTTGTTCTCACATTAGTGGTACACCATTTGTAACTGTAGTTTGTTGGTGTGTCTATTACAATCTGTCTTGTGCCTGTACGGTTGCGATAACTCCCCCCCCCCCCCCCCCCCCCTTATTCACTTCTCCTTCTACTCACTACACATTTCGTATCACGTTCGTGTTCTTTCATGACAGATTTAGTAGTACTAAGCACTTTCCTGTTGCTCAGTCTCATTGGTAGTTTGTTGTTTCATGATACAGTTGTTACTGGACTTCGTCTGAGTTATCTGTTCACGCTTGGTTTCGTAAGTGAAAAGTAGATTCTAGCGTACTTTAGGAGATATTTCGAGTAATAATTTATGCTGACTTGTATGGTGCTGTCATTGGCTTCCATTTAAATGTTTTGGTGGTAGAACTGTGTGAGTTAGCCCTAGAATTACAACTAGATAGCTTTTAACGTATCCCTTTCTTTCACATGCAGGTATTTTAGTCATATGTGACACATTCGGTGGTTATGCACCCGCTTTCAAGTTTACGTAAGTATGCATTTACCATTACTCAGATTCCGCTGGACAGGCCTGTGGCCTTGCCAGTGTTGTTGTTGTCATAGTGGATGTATTGTCAACTCGTAGACTGCTGTGGCATGGTCATAGTCTTAAATCAGACGTAAGTATAAGACTTACTTACGATTCGATTATTGGCATATTGTATGGGTTCCTCACTGGTCAACTGATACATTGGTTTGTCTGTAAATTCACTTGTAGAGTCTTGTCCTTGTTTCTCATTCTGTTTTTAATCTCTTTTTATGTTGGTTGATTATAAGTTGATAATGATATCGTCACTGTTTTACGCTTATAGGCCTGAAGATGGCGCACTGAAGCACCGAAACTAGTTGCAACAAAATAAATAAAATCATAAGGACGGCTGCAAGCGTTTTATTTCCTCACTTTGTATGATTTTTTTATAATTAAATGTTAGTTAATGACATAACGCTCGTAAAAGCCATAGGGAGATCGTAAGATGAAAGATAATGTCAGTTATGTGAGTTCACCGAGTCTTACAACAGGGAGTGTGGGGATCACCAGATAAAAAGCGGCTCTCCTTTTGGTCAAATGTTTAAGCGGAGCGGAAAAGTCTCCTTGTAAATTACGCAGTGGATGTTCGTCCGAATTTTAACCAAACGAAGAGTAGAAAATAGACACACGGAGTATCAAATTGACCTACGTGAGGTCTAATTTTTCAAAACAGGAGTTATTTGCTTGAAAAAAATCAAGGCAGTTAACAAAAAATGAATTAGAGATTAGAGGGAAAATTACTGTCCGAATTTTCATTGCCAAACGAAAAACCGGGAAATGGATAAATGGGGTATAAAACTGACCAGTGAGGTCTAGTTTTGCAAAAAATGCGTAATCACATTGAAATAACCACGGTAATTAATGAAACTTAATTAGAAATTTGACGAAAAATTGATATATTTCGCTAACAGCTGCTGCTAGCATGTAAATAAAGTGTCAAAAAGTTCAGCTCTTCAAAGCCTACGTATGTTGTGCATAGAAAATTATAGTGATGAGATGTTTCATTGTCAAAAAGGCTTCTTTCGTATCAAGTACTAAATTTAGCATATTTCGAGAACAGAAGACGCTAGGAAGTCAAATGAGGTATCAAATAGTTCATCTCTTCAAGATGTAGCTATTTTGTATAAAAATGTTGTACTGATGTGATATCTGATGTTTAAAATAGCTTCCTAAGAATCAAGCACTAAAGTTAGGATATTTGGAGAACAGAAGACACCAGGAACACGAATGAGATGGTAAAAAGTTTGTCACGTCAGGGCGTAGCTATTTTGTGCGTAAAAATTTATGTTGGTATGATATATAAATGTCGAAATGGATTCTTTCTAATCAAATACTAAACTTGTGACATTTCGTGAACAAGAGACGCTAGCTAGGATTTCTAAGGAGGCGTCAATAAGATCATGCTTTCCGATCGAAACTTGAAAATTAAAGAGATCGAAAAAATCGGTCAAATGTTTTGTGAAAACATTGTTTAAAAGTAACAAATGAAATATATTAGAGAAAAAAATGACGCGTCTATTCAGAGGCACTCGAAACCACGTACAGCAAATGAGGTACGTCAGATGTTTCTCTAAATCTATTTTATTTCTTACTTTTAGACGAATGATTTCTCAAAACTTTAGTCGAATTCACTTTACTTTCAGAACCGTTTTGCAGCAGATCGTATCTGTCTTGAGTTTACGTAAACGCTGAAACGCAGCTATGCCGAAGAAAATTATGTAATTTCCCCTAAAGAGTATGACAGCCAAACAAACATACGTTACGCAGTGACCGTGAAAGCCTTGGAAACTTCATGTGGTCGGCCATGTTATGCTAGAATTGACTAAATCTAAGGTTTAGTATAGCGGAATCAGACCTTCTTTGCGGCAGATTCACCGAAAGCTACTTATTTTCTTGATAGTTGCTAAATTTTCGGGGTATAATGATGAATCCAGGTCTCACCGACAGTGATTTCTTGACATAAAAGCTCTTCGTGTCACGCTTAAATTATTCCAAATAACGATCTCGCAGTTGTCTTCGTCAGAAACTGCGGCAGCTTTCGGCCTGACTAATTTTTTAATTGCCGAATTCTTGTGTAAAATACGCTACGGTAAAAAAAATAGTGCTCCCCTTTAGAGGTTTCCAGCTCACTGAAAGTTTATTATTGGAACAGTGTATATGTAGTACATGAAGTGATTGCATTTACAGATCAAAAGCACAAGCGTTTCTGAGGTACCAGTTACCGACCCAAGCTGAAAAAAATGTTCAAATGTGTGTGAAATCTTATGAGACTTAACTGCTAAGGTCATCAGTCCCTAAGCTTACACACTAACCTAAATTATCCTAAGGACAAACACACACACCCATCCCCGAGGGAGGACTCGAACCTCCGCTGGGACCAGCCGCACAGTCCATGACTGCAGCGTCCTAGACCGCTCGGCTAATACCGCTCGACCCAAGCTGAAACAACCTTATTAGTGTGGGGTGTAGCCTCCTCGGGCGGCAAGGCAGGCGTTGATTCTGGCATCCAATCGATCGTACAGATGGCGAATACTGTTCTGGGATACGTTGTTCCAAGCCTGCTCGACCTGTTCACGTAGTTCCGTAATAGTTGTTGGCTGACGGGTCGCACGAATCACTCCTCGTCCCATCACACCCCATACGTGCTTGAATTGAGACAAGTTCGTGTTGAACACCTGGGCTCCCAAGAAATTCCATATGTGCTGTGGTAGCTGTACAATCTGCCACTGCCGCCTTTACAATACAACGATCCTGGCGGGCGTCTGTGCTGTGTGGACGTCCAGAACCTCGTCTACTCGTGTGAAAATTTTCACGTGACCAACGTTGCGCAACTGACGCAGTAAATCCAACTTGTTTGGCAATTCTCCGAAATGGCCATCCCGCCACCCGGAAGACCACATTTTGAGCCCTTCCAAACTCGCTCTGTTGGCTGTGGGAAGCTCGATTGCGATTCCGTGGCATGGTTTGCCTCCTTGCTTCACATTTCTGCATCATACTGAGCCTTTTGGCTGTGAGAATTCCACTACGCTATCTGTTGGCGGTCGACGTTGAAACCATTATCGGCACATCTGCTAACGCCCAGGTGACATATGTCGTCATGGGATCAAAATCCACGTCGTCTTTCCAAGTGTACTATATTTTTCTGGCAGTGTATTAACTTCGTTCCTGTCGACACACTTAGGGTCTACTATTCCGGCCCTTTCGTTCAACAATCAGCAAGAAACAAGTCGTGGAATTTTTCAGTCATCTGTCAAACTTCCTGGGCGATCATCATCAGAAAGGTAAGTCTGACCTCGTTTGAATTCGTTGAACCAGTACATAACTATCATTGATGCGTAACGGTCACCATAAAAGGAATCCAGTTTTGCTTTCATTTCGTCAAAACGAAAAGCGATTAACTGAACGATACTAAACTTTTTTATGTTATTGTTGGGTCTTCAGTCCGAAAACTGGTTTGATGCTCTTTTCCACACTACTCTATTCCTGTGCGAGCCTCTTCATCTCCCAGTACCTACTGCAACCTACATCCTTCTGAATCTGCTTAGTGTATTCATCTCTTGGTCTCCCTCTACGATCTTTACGCACCATACTTCCCACCAATAATAAATTGGTAATCCGCTAATGTCTCAGAATGTGTCCTGTCAACCGATCCCTTCTTTTGATCAAGGTGTGCCACAAATTTCTTTTCTCCCCAATTCTATTCAGTACCTCGCCATTAATTAGATGATGTATCCATCCAATCTTCAACATTCTTCTGTACCATCGTATTTCAAAAGCTTCTATTCTCTTTTTGTCTAAATTGTTTATAATCCATGGCTCACTTCCGTACATGGCTACATTCCAGAACTCTTCAGAAAGACTTCCGAATACTTAAATATATATTCGATGTTAACAAATTTCTCTATTTCAGAAATGCTTTTTTTACCATTGCCAGTCAACATTTTATATCCTCTCTACTGCGATCATCATCAGTTATTTTGCTACCCAAACAGCAAAACTCATCTACTACTTTAAGTGGCTCGTTCCCTATTCTAATACCCTTAGCATCACGTGATCTAATTCGACTACATTCCACTATCTTTGTTTTGCTTTTGTTTATGTTCATCTTATATACTTCTTTCAAGACACTGTCCATTCCCTTCAACTTTGCTTCCAAGTCTTTTGCTGACTTTGACAGAATTACAGTTTCCTAAAAATGGTTCAAATGCTTTGAGCACTATGGGACTCAACTGCTGAGGTCATTAGTCCCCTAGAACTTAGAACTAGTTAAACCTAACTAACCTAAGGACATCACAAACATCCATGCCCGAGGCAGGATTCGAACCTGCGACCGTAGCAGTCTTGCGGTTCCAGACTGCAGCGCCTTTAACCGCACGGCCACTTCGGCCGGCTACAGTTTCCTAATCTGATTCACTCAGCATCACCTGATTTAATTCGACTACATTGCTCTATCGTTGGTTTGCTTTTATTTATGTTCGTCTTATAGTCTCGATATACCGTTAGCCTGCTCGCTAGTTACTTGCATTTTGATTTCGTTTTATCGGGACTTATGCTGTTTGCCTTGTTAGCGGGTGCGGGGTCCTGGGTTAAGTCCTGCTTGTACTGTTGTGTATTTCCCCGCGCATGCCGGCCGGCCGTGTATCTACACTACTGGCCATTAAAATTGCTACACCACGAAGATGACGTGCTACAGACACGACATTTAACCGACAGGAAGAAGATGCTGTGATATGCAAATGATTAGTTTTTCAGAGCATTCACACAAGGTTGGCGCCGGTGCCGACACCTACAACGTGCTGACATGAGGAAAGTATCCAACCGATTTCTCATACACAAACAGCAGTTGACCGGCGTTGCCTGGTGAAACGTTGTTGTGATGCCTCGTTTAAGGAGGAGAAATGCCTACCATCACGTTTCCGACTTTGATAAAGGTCGGATTGTACCCTATCGCGATTGCGGTTGATCGTATCGCGACATTGCTGCTCGCTTTGGTCGAGATCCAATGACTGTTAGCAGAATAAGGAATCCGTGGGTTCAGGAGGGTTATACGGAAAGCCGTGCTGGATCCCAATGGCCTCGTACCACTAGCAGTCGAGATGACAGGCATCTTATCCGCATGGCTGTAACTGATCGTGTAGCCACGTCGCGATCCCTGAGTCAACAGATGGGGACGTTTGCAAGACAACAAACATCTGCACGAACAGTTCGACGACGTTTGTAGCAGCATGGACTATCAGCTCGGAGACCATGGGTGCGGTTACCATTGACGCTGCATCACAGACAGGAGCGCCTGCGATGATGTACTCAACGACGAACCTGGGTGCACGAATGGCAAAACGTCATTTTTTCGGATGAATTCAGGTTCTGTTTACAGCATCATGATGGTCGCATCCGCGTTTGGCGACATCGCGGTGAGCGCACATTGGGAGTGTGTATTCGTCATCACCATACTGGCGTATCACCCGGCGTGATGGTATGGGGTGCCATTGGTTACACGTCTCGGTCACCTCTTGTTCGCATTGGCGTCACTTTGAACAGTGGACGTTACATTCCAGATGTGTTGCGACCCGAGGCTCTACCCTTCATTCGATCCCTGCGGAACCCTACATTTCAGCAGGATAATGCACGACCACATGTTGCAGGTGTTATACGGGCCATTTCGGATACAGAAAATGCTCGACTGCTGCCCTGGGCAGCACATTGTCCAGATCTCTCACCAAATGAAAACGTCTGGTCAATGGTGACCGAGCAACTGGCTCGTCACGATACGCCAGTCACTACTACTGATGAACTGTGGTATCGTGTTGAAGCTGCACGGGCAGCTGTACCGGTACACGCCATCCAAGCTCTGTTTGACTCAATGCCCAGGCGTATCAAGGCCGTTATTACGGCCAGAGGTGGTTGTTCTGGCTACAGGTTTCTCAGGATCTATGCACCCAAATTGCGTGAAAATGTAATCACATGTCAGTTCTAATATAATATATTTGTCCAATGAATACCCGTTTATCATCTGCAGTTCTTCTTGGTGCGGCAATTTTTATGGCCAGTACTGTAAAAGTATTTAAAAACTTACAGTTATAAATGATATGTCAAATGAAAGAGCAACTCAAACAGTTTTACCAAGAGCCTTATAAATGTTCAATGTGAGCACAATTTGCTACACGGCACACATCAAGACTGTAGCAGAGTTCTTCCCAAACGTTGATAAGTGTGTCTTCAGTCGCTGATGTTCATTTATAGGTTGATTAGTTCTACAGATGATGTGCTGTAATGAATTATTGTGTTTCTAGTTACTTAAGGCAGATGTCAGTCTGCGGTAGATACCCACTAGTTCTGGGGTTTTTCGTGCCTATTCGTGACCGTTGTTGCTCCCGTTTGGGTGTACATGCCGAGCCTGTATTGGAAACAGCTGAGTGGGCGGGCGTCCGCTTCTGGACGTAGTTTGTTGAATCCCACAAGGTTGCTTGGTCACATGAAATTTTATTTTTTAAATCCTGCATTGTAGGGTGCCTGCCGTTTAAGTAACGTGGTATCTGATTTGTTGTTGCATGTACTCTGAATTACTTTGGTAATACCAATCACTGCAGTAACGAAAGACTACATTTCCTCGTTAAATTTTAGTAAATTGTTCTTCAGGTTGATCGTAGTTTTTGAGTAAATAATTTTAACTCATTTCACTCAATGTGTAATACGTCAAAGTGTCGCAGTTTATGAATGTTTAAAGTTTGAAGTAACTTGCTCTCACCTAAATGGTAATTTTAAAAATGTGTTGATGGTTTTCTTATTTGTCTTGTTTAAATGTGCCAAATAAATGTTCAGTGTAACTGTCGACGGTGATTGCCTGATGTGTCACTTTGTCCAGTCCTACCACCCCACAGCCTCTAGTACTGAGCTTGTGTCGTTGAGTAAAAGTTGAATTCCATGCTGTGCTGACACATCAGGCGTCGTATAACAGATGGCGGCAGAGGATAGTAACGGCAAGTAGCTGCGATTGCAACGACGTTGGTCCTCAAATGGGTTGTTATTGAACCGTCCTTGTAAAATATCTCCAGAATTACAGTTCCAGAAAATAAATAACTACATCAAAATATGAGATTTTCACTCTGCAGCGGAGTGTGCGCTGATATGAAACTTCCTGGCAGATTGAAACTGTTTGCCGGACCGAGACTCGAACTCGGGGCCTCTGTCTTTCGCGGGCAAGTGCTCTACCATCTGAGCTACCGAAGCACGACTCACGCCCCGTCCTCACTGCTTTTGGCGGAAGTAAAGCTGTGAGGACGGGGTGTGAGTCGTGCTTGGGTAGCTCAGATGGTAGAGCACTTGCCCGCGAAAGACAAAGGTTCAGAGTTCGAGTCTCGGTTCGGCACACAGTTTTAATCTGCCAGGAAGTTTCACATCAAAATATCATTGACAGAGGTAAAAACCTTTGTGATTGCTAGTTTGAGTGAATCCTGTTGTAGTCATCTTAACGGGCGTTTAAGTACTTCACTTAAACTCGCTGACACAGCCGACTTCGCTAGCGCTAGTGCTGATGCACTCTCCCCTGGGCTGATAAAACAGAATTTCGTCGCCAATGTTGAGCCACTGCGGCAGAACTCCAGACTGTGCAGCGACGTTCAAATCCTCTGATGACGATCCATCGGTCACATGGCGTCGTCAACCTCGGCGCACTGTGAGAAGAGCAACTCTACACTGCAGAAACATTTTTCACTGTCATTCACACGATACAGATGCTCCGTGGCTCATTAATAACAGGTTGGAGGAAGACAATAACAAATCGCTTCCAGTTGGAATTACCCGATGTAAATGCAGAATTTCCTCATCGTCTCCAACGCTCGCTGTCACAATGTATGACTGAACACGATTTGAATTTCTTTGAAACACTTGGGGTTATTACTGGGCTCATTACGTAAATATGCGATGGGTAATTCCTTCTCTGATTCTTACAAAAAGGCATCAAAAACTCCGTTTGTAACGAGATTGCAGTTGAAGGGACATTACATGTAAAAAGAAATTCGCCAGTGAGGGAATATCTAGAGAATCTCGTTACAAAGCCGCAGATGAGCAATAACCCGACCGCAACGGGTTGGTTTTTGGAAAGTAAGTCAAATGGCTGTAATAATTCATGCGCTGTCACCGATCGTCCTAATGAGAAACATGTAAATGAGTGCAGCTGCGCCGGACGTGCAGTGGACGTCCTTAATAGAAACTGCCTCCCGTCCCTGATCCATTCAGCGCCGGCAGGGCTTCGTCTTCCACAGAAAAGTTTTAGCCGCGCTTAACGGATGGACCACCAGAGCGTCGCTTTGTAGTGCTTTAGAAAACCACGGAAATCCCAAATTCCATGGCCCCACCAGCGTTGATTTGAGGTGTTATAAAATATGAATAACCGCTTTCATTTCCAAGTCATCCCGTCTCCTCCACTCCATTCCGTCCAAAGAACCAACAAATTTTGCGTTTATAGCTTGTGTGAATAAATTTAGAACTTACACGGTCTGTCATGTAACGCAGATACCCTTAGTATATCACCAACGGTTCGAGGTTGTCAGTAGGAACATAAACTGTGCACATTACACAGTACTTAAATTATCAACCGGATTTAGGCTTCAAAGCCTGTTATCAGGCATTAATTGGCTATTTATGTATATAAAAAAAGTGTGTGTCTGTCTGTTTGTAATTCATACAAATCAATAGTTTTCTTCGATCTTCGTGAAACATTGCACGCTTTCCCTTCAAGACAACTCGAAAAGTACTTGAACAATTTCTTTTAGAATTCTTGGTCGATTTACTTCAAATTTCCACATTCATATCAGACAATGAAGAAAAGCAACGAAAAATCAAATGCGTCCCAAGAAATATATCGTAATAAACTGAGTGAAATTCCTATCGCGAGAATAAATTACACCTGCCATACCGCCATGAGATGGTGCCATCAAACGTAACTAGATCACGGCACTACCGAAAGCTCGAGAATTCGACAGAAACATGATTGCGAACTCGTATTTATTGCTTCCACATGCGACATGTACCCTGGAAGATATTTTACTCCGTGTCTCACAATTATTTTCCTTATTAAATCCACAATGCCATACAAACGCTAGGACAGGTCGTCATATAGTACCAACCAAAGCCAGTGGATAGCGGGCCTATCAAAAGCTCGAACAGAACACGAGATTCCCCGAACGCTGACGTAAACTGTTCGAACAATTCGAGTCGTGCTCAAACAAAGTCGTACCTGAAACAGTGAAAACACAGCTGTAACTATAGCAGAAGAATTCTCCAAAAACATGTTGAGATACTTACTGCAAAATGTAACAACAGTTGACACATATTTTCATACACGTGAAGACGTATTCAATCGTCACACTCTGTTGACACCCAAGCGATTCAAATATGCCCTTCAATTTAAAATGATAGCAGCTTCCCATGTGACTTCTATTCGATATTTCAACAAAACACAGTGACAATCACTTTGTGTGGCAGATATTAAACGTCCCGGGCAATGCAGAGCACTGCAGCTAATTGAGAATAATAGCCTCATATAGGGTGACAATTATTGGACTATATGAAAAAAATCGTAAATCAGTTACAAACTACGGCGTGCTCACACTTTATTCAATATGTAAACGTCACTAAGGAAATTCGGATTTAGATTATGACATTTAGATACGCTTGCCATCACTAGCAATGGCAAGGAAAGCGTTTCTGAAGAAGAGAAATTTGTTAACATCGAGTATAGATATAAGTGTCAGGAAGTTGTTTCTGAAATTATTTGTATGGAGTGTAGCCATGTATGGAATTGAAACATGGACGATAAATAGTTTGGACAAGAAGAGAATAGAAGCTTTCAAAGTGTGGTGCTACAGCAGAACGCTGAAGATTAGATGGGTAGATCACATAACTAATGACGAAGTATTGAATAGAATTGGCGAGGACTTAATGGCACAACTTGACTAGAAGAAGGGATCGGTTGGTAGGACGTGTTCTGAGGCATCAAGGGATCACCAATTTAGTATTGAAGGGCAGAGTGGAGGGTAAAAATTGTAGAGGGAGACCAAGAGATGAATACACTAAGCAGTTTCAGAATGGTGGTACTGGGAGATGAAGAAGCTTGCATGGAGAGCTGCATCAGACCAGTCTCAGGACTGAAGACCACAACAACAAACATTGCCATCATTGGCGATGATGTGGCGCAGACGGATAGAAAAATTCTGCAGGACCCACTGAAGTGTGGATGCTGTCGATGACCTCCAGAATGGCTGTTCTCAGCTCAACAATGGTCTTGGGGTTCTTGCTGCACACCTTGTCTCTAATATAGGCCCACAAAAAGGAATCGCATGTGTTCAGATCCTTAGAAATATGGTGGCCAATCGAGACCCATGCCAGTGGCTTCTGGGTACCCCAGAGCCAGAATGCGGTCTCCAAGGTGCTCCTCCTGGACATAAAACACTCTCCTGCTTCGATGGGGTCGAGCTCCGTTTTGCATGAACCACATCTTGTCGAAATCAGCGTCGCATGGATAATGGGGATGAAATCATCTTCCAAAACCTTCATGTACCATTCGGTAGTCACCGAGCCCATAAGGGAATATCACAGAGATTACACCGTGCTTGGACATTGCACACCACACAGTCACCCACAGTCACCCACTGAGGGTGAAGAGACTTATCGTCACAAAATGCAGATTATCAGTCCCCCAAATGCGCCAGTCGTGCTTATTGACGAACCCATGAAAGTGGGGTTCGTTGCTAAACCAAACCATATTAATTCCCATCATGCCCCGCGGCCAACCGTACAGTTTGGACGCCCTAGCGCAAACCGTTCGGAAGTATGATGATTTTATTTGATACAGTCAATAATTGCCACCCTGTAGGATGAAAACCGCTTTCTTCTTCATTCAGAAGGCTAATCCTTACCTCTACAGTCACAGCGTCCTTTCTTATACTGTCTCCATCTCCATGTATGAAGAACATCCCACCTCACGGATCGTATTTTTTAAATAGGATGTTCTCGGTCGTTCTCTTGCCTTTGCGGATGTTTTGAAAAGAATTTCGTGTCTAATTAAATGTCCAGTGAGTTTTACTTTGATCTGGGCTTTAACATTCCGCAGTTCTTTTAGGTTCTTATTTTTTGTAGACTCATCTCATTCGTTTTTCTGTCAGTCCAGCTGTTCTAGTAAATCTCTTCCAGAAGCACATTTCCGCAGCTTCGAGGCGATCTTTGTCCTGGTTTCCTAGCGTCCAAGTTCCACATCCGTATGTCAGGACTCTATACACAAGGGCCTTTATAATATATCTTTTCTTAGTGTGCACGCTTACGTGCTTATTAAACAGAAGATTCTTCTCATTTTGGAAGGCGCGCTTTTCCAGTGCTATGCTTCTCTTGATTTCTTTGAGACATCTTTTTTTCATCCATAATGATAACGAGAGAGTGTGTTTCGGTTACTTCCTCGAGTTGCTCACTGCTTATTCTAGCCGGCTGCGGTGGCCGAGCGGTTCTAGGCGCTTCAGTCCGGAACCGCGCGACTGCTAGGATCGCAAGTTCGAATCCTGCCTCGGGCATGGATGTGTGATGTCCTTAGGTTGGTTAGGTTTAAGTTGTACTAAGTTCTAGGGGACTGATGACCTCAGATGTTAAGTCCCGTAGTGCTCAGAGCCATTTGAACCATTTTGCTTATTCTAATCTCAGTCTTACTTCTACATCCTTCCAGGTCTATAACCGTAACTGTTGTCATTTTGTATCTATTTTTGTTTTATTGTCTCCTGGTGTAAGACCTTGACCATTTTACTTCTTCCTCTGAGTCTGACACTACTGCAATGTCATCGGAAAATCTGATGCAGTGCACATTGTAATCAAAATTAACGGTATACATATGCACTGCATCAGAAAATCACTTACCTTCAACAACATCCAAACTTGAAAATCAAGTGACTAATTTTGAATCATTACATTTTATCACGCTGGCTGTCAATGGAGGGGAAAAATTGTCCTTCATTTTGTTTCCATCACTGTACTGTTTAGGCTGCGACGCCATTTTCAAATGTTCTTGTAAGTACAACTCATTAGAAAGACAGCACTTGGGCCACAGTCGAAGAACACATCGATTACGTAATTGTGTAATAGTATGAGGTTCGACGCGCTATCGGACTTCACAATTAGACATGATAACAAATATATCTGGAACAGTAGTTATCTAGCATACCACTTTGAATGATGCGGACGTATGTTACAGGGTGACAATTATTGAACTATAAGAAATAAAATCGGTGTAACTTCTGAACGGTTTGCGTTAGGACGTCCCACCTGCATGGATGGCCGCGGGCATGATGGGAATTAGTATGCGTATGCATGGTTTGGTTTAGCGACAAAGCCCACTTTCGTTTGGATGAGCTCGTCAATGAGCAAAATTGGCACATTTGGGGACTGAGAATCTGCATTTAGTGATTGAGAAGTCTCTTCGGATGACTGCCTGGTGTGCAATGCCCAGTCACGGAAAAATGGATGCGATATTCCTTGATGACGTGGTAATTACCGAAAGGTGCGTGAAGGTTTTGGAAGATGATTTCATCTCCATTATCCAAACTGACTGTGATTTCGACAAGATGTGGTTCATGCAAGACGGAGCTCGATCCCATCGAAGCAGAAGAGTGATGTCCTGGAGGAGCACTTTGGGGACCGCATTCTGGCTATGGGGTACCCGGAGGCCACTGGCATGGGCCTCGATTGGCCGCCGTACTCTCCAGATCTGAACACATGCGATTCCTTTTTGTGAGGCTATGTTATAGACAAAGTGTACACAATAACCCCAGAACCATTGCTGATCTGAAAACAGCCATTCTGGAAGTCATCGACACCATCGATGTTCTGACACTTCAAGGGGTCATGCAGAATTTCGCTATTAGTCTGCGCCACACCATCGCCAATGATGGCATGCATATCTAACATGTCATAGCCTAAATCAGAATTTCCTTAGTGAAATTTACATGTTGAACAAAGTGTGTGCACTCCGTAGTTTGTAACTAATGTACATTTTTTTCATATAGTTCAATAATTGTCACCCTATATGTGTATAACGACATATCGCTGCTATGGTCACTAGTGAATGTGTAGGTCATTCGCCTTTGGGGATGATTGCACTTGTGACACATCTCCCTTTTCGTGCCACGTAAACGTTCTCCACAAAAGCAGCAGTGTCGCCGTAGTCTGCTGTTTGACGGAGTGAACCAATATGCCTAGCAATTACTGGGTTTAGGTGACGCGCTGCTGTGCTCTGACCACCTGGTGTTACTTCACCATATGTAGGAGATAATTGTAGATAGCAAAGTTGCTCATATATTGTTTCTGTACAACAGAGTGTTTCCTCCGTCAGGTATCAGAGGACCCAAGCTATCCGACACCGGACACTGTAGTTCAGGCAGTTTCCATTGTGGCAACTATGCTCGAATTGACCCACCTACAATAGTCACTTGAGATGGCGGTCCCCACTCAATGTCTGAATTCTTTTGGGGACATGTCACAAAGATGATGTCCCAGCGATGTGAATTCGATCACATGCAGATTTTATGTGTGACCATAATTCGTCAGGCAGTAGAAGCTCTAATGAAGCAACAGTTAAGTGAATACCAAGATGTTCCACTGGAGGAGGCCACAGGACATACTTCTATCTTAAACGCAGCTACACTATGTGATCAAAAGTATCCGGACACCCCCAAAAACATACGTTTTTCATATTAGGTGCATTGTGCTGCCACCTACTGCCACGTACTCCACATCAGCAACCTCAGTAGTCGTTAGACATAGTGAGAGAGCGGAATGGTGCGCTCTGCGGAACTCACGTACTTCGAACGTAGTCAGGTGACTGGGTGTCACTTGTGTCATACGTCTGTACGCGAGATTTCCACACTCCTAAACATCCCTAGGTACACTGTTTCCGGTGTGATAGTGAAGTGGAAACGTGAAGGGACTCGTACAGCACAAAAGCGCACAAAGCGACCTCGTCTGTTGACTGACAGAGACCGCCGACAGTTGAAGAGGGCCGTAATGTGTAATAGGCAGACATCTATCCAGCCCATCACACAGGAATACCAAATTGCATCATGATCCACTGCAATTACTATGACAGTTAGGCAGGAGGTGAGAAAATTTCGATTTCGTGGTCGAGCGGCAGCTTATAAGCCACACATCACGCCGGTAAATGCCAAACGACGCCTCGCTTGGTGTAAGGAGCGTAAATATAGGACGATTGAACAGTGGAAAAACGTTGTGTGGAGTGACGAATCACGGTACACAACATGACTATCCGATCGCAGGGTGTAGGTACGGTGAATTCCCGGTGCACGTCATCTGCCAGCGTGTGTAGTGCTAACAGTAAAATTCGGAGGTTCAAATGGTTCAAATGGCTCTGAGCACTATGGGACTCAACTGCCGTGGTCATTAGTCCCCTAGAACTTAGAACTACTTAAACCTAACTAACCTAAGGACATCACACACGCCCATGCCCGAGGCAGGATTCGAACCTGCGATCGTAGCAGCAGCGTGGCTCCGGACTGGAGCGCCTAGAACCGCACGACCACCGCGGCCGGCAAAATTCGGAGGAGATGGTGTTATGGTGTAGTCGTGTTTCTCATTGAGGAGGCTTGCACCCCGTGTTGTTTTGCGTGGCACTATCACAGCACAGGCCTACATTGATGTTTTAAGCACCTTGTTGCTTCACGCTGCTGAAGAGCAATTCGGAGATGGCGATTGCATCTTTCAACACGATCGAGCACCTGTTCATAACGCATGGCATGTGGCGGAGTGATTACACTACAGTAACATCCCTGTAATGGACTGGCCTGCACAGAGTCCTAACCTGAATCCTATAGAACACCTCTGGGATGTTTTTAACGCCGACTTCGCGCCAGGCCTCACCGACCGACAGCGATACCTCTCCTCAGTGCATCACTCCGTGAAGAATGGGCTGCCATTCCCCAAGAAACCTCCCAGCGCTTGATTGAACGTATGCCTGCGAGAGTGGAAGCTGTCATCAAGGCTAAGGGTAGGCCAACGCCATATTGAATTCCTGCATTACCGATGGTGGGCGCCACGAAGTTGTAAGTCATTTTCAGCCAGGTGTCCAGATACTATTGATCACATAGTGTGTCTTTAATTGAACAGCTAATAAATGTACATTCCTGTTATTTGTAGTTGTTTCATCCACTGCTCAAGCAAGCATAGCAGGCTATTTTAGATTTTAACTTTTTGTTGAATATGGATTCTTCCAGCCAGATCCCTGGGAGCTGGGACTAGGTCAGGGGCTTCCCACCTGGGAATATTTTGGAGGGGTTCTTCAGTTGCAGATATTGCTTCACAGAGAAAGGAAATCTCCCCAAAACCTTGGCTGGCACTGTGTCATTGCAACTACGTTAAGTTTTGCTGAGAAAACACAGGTCCAACTTGTGGTACAACATTTGTTCCCCAATGGTGATGCTGCGTTCCAAGAAGACAAGGCCTGTGTTCGAACAACCTCCGTTGTCGAGGACTGATTTTTTGAACACGAGGATAAGTTGTCGCATCTCTCTTTGTTTCCACACTTTCAATGCGCTGTCTGAGTGTTTATGGAGGAATGGCAGTCCATTATTCCTCAAGAATCGAAACCAGGAAAGATAGTGATGTTGGAAGTTGGGATCTGGAGCGAAGTCGAAATTCTGACTCATCCCAAAGGTGTTCCACTGGGTTAAGTTCGGAACTCTGGGCATCTTCGACCGTTTCCGGAATGTTATCATCCACGAACCATTGCCTTGGAGATGCTGCTTTGTGAGAGGGTGCATTGTCGTGGTGATACAAGCAGGCATCGTCTCCGAACTGTTCCTCTATTGTACGCAGTACACAAGGCTATGAAGTATGTTCATAACTCACTACATTTAGCGTTATCTTAATCACAATAAGTCGACACATCCTAAGCACGAAAAAACCCCGATACTGTAACACCTCCTTCTCCGCACTTCATTTTTAGCACTATACACATCAGATAACATTTTCCAGGTATTGGTCAAATACAAATCCTACCATAGCGTGATTCATCACTCCAAATCATTGCGTATAAGTATCGCTCTTTAAACCACCTCAAGCGTGGATCGGCATTTATTACAGAAGTATATGGCTTATAACGAACCGCTAGACATTTTACGCGATACATTTTAGCTCCCCACGCAAAGTCATTGCTCTAACTGGACAGCTGGTAGCACTTGGGAAACCACGAGCGAATCCTTTTGCAGTTTTTTACAACCAACCTCCTCACAATCGACGGTCCCTGTCCGTCAGTACACAAGGTCTGCTTGGTGTTGGTTCAACTATGGTTGTTCGTTCGCTTTTCCACTTCACAGTCACATCACCAACAGTCAACTCTGGCAGTTTTAGAAGGGTTGAAATGCCCCTAATGGACTTGTTACTCAAGTGTATCCAACGACTAGTCCACGTACGGCAAGAACGGAAGAATGAATCGATTGTTGGTGTTAATAACGATCATCCTCCTGTGCATTACTGCAGACGACGTGTCACTGAGCACGTTTGTTCTGTGCATGCAGTACACGTGAGGCGCCTAGTTGTTTCCACTGCACTGGGTGGAATACGAAGGTTCTGTTGTAGTTCTCTAACCTGCTGTCTTCAAGTTGATGTCCCCAGCGCAGAAAACAGCACGCAGGTCGTAGGTTCTGTATCTTGAGGCTGAAACTGACTTTTAGCGAGGTTCTGTTCTGAAATAATGTTTCACTTCTTTGGGATGCCACTCGCGTATTTTAATACAGCCACACGAGAAGACTACATGATCTTAACCACCTTCTGATACAGCAAAGTACATGATCAAACACAATGTATACGAAAATGTATCTTTACACTATTTGTGGCACGTGTCTGTGCCTCATGACTACTAGAGTGAGTCTTTTAATACTGAATACTGTCAAACACATCCTGCCACAGACAACATGACTGTACATCTCGACTGCCTAATCCAGAGTGACGAACAGGAACTTAAATAAAAATTGGAAACACATCCAACGACAGACAACATGCCTGTTCATCTCGACTGCCTAATCCAGAGTGACGAACAGCCCGAAACACTTCGCGCGCCGTACCAGAAAAGGCGTGACCCGGACGCTTCCGAAGTGCTTCGTTTGCAATTTCGTCAGTCATTTGTTTTTGATTAAAATTGTTTTTAATAATTCTAAAGTGACTGACTGATAGTCAGCTGTTGAGAGATATTTATATTAAAAAGTGAAGTCATTCCAATGAGTAGTTTAGCTAATAATAATAACTATACTTTAACGTTTTGGCGCCCTTGCTCCGAACAAAGCAGCCAATCACAGAGCAGTAGCATTATGCAGGCGGTCATTCTCACGGGAATGGTACCTCACACCACATTTAATCATCTATACACTTCTTGCATCTCCACTGCTCTGGGAACAGCTTCTTGGAGCCTAATATGATGGCTCACTAAGCCAGAAATATTACACACGTTTCAATTCACAGAGCTCACCTGAGTGACCCATTCTGCTGTTGTCGCTTCTCCACTGACAACACATTACTCCCCACCTCTTATTATACTCGCTGTTTCACCTCTCGGGACATCTAGTGGTCAGTTCCACATTACATAGCGGTAATCTTATACTTTTGATCAGATACTGCAATTTCCTGTGAGTAGTACTGCCATTAGCTAATTACTTTGTGCAAGACAGTAAAGAAATTGTAACACCATTTTCCACTCTGGTGCCATTAACCTCGCAACAGAAAGAACCAACAACCTGCAGAACACTTGAGGTGTTAGTGCCATATCTGCGCATTGCTTAATCTTTCCCTTAATGAAGCAAACTTATTACCAGAAGGTAATGTCGCAACTAAGTCACAGAACATATTAGTGTATTTGTATTGTGCTTTACCGTTATTCAGTGAATCATCCAAAATAACTGTTTTGTTATCTGTTAGCAGGCCTATGATGTCATTATGATTTCTTACCAGTTGCTACTTGGTCGTATGTAGTCATTCAAATATGTTTTACTAACGAGATGTGCCACACCCGTAACAAATAAAAAGGATCCTAAGTGTGTAAGTCATTGTGTTCTCCTTCACTAATGGAAACTGTTACTGAAGAGTGTGTTTACAAACCTATTGTTTGTACGCCGCAAGTTCATTGCTTTATCAAATTCCAATGTAGTGTCTGCGAATCAGGCAGCGGCCCATGCTCAGCGTACTGCCACTGTAACCAGAATGAAGAAAGGAAAACGAAACTTGGAGCTTAACGTCCCTTAAACATCTGGGACATTAAGGCTGAGATTTAGCTAAAACGGAGTAAGGGAAGGATAACCAAGGAAAATGTAAGTCGCTGCAGTCGGCTGTGTAAGGAGCGCGCCGCCGGTGGGACTAAAGATTTTACTGTCGGAGAATCACTCGGGCTTTCCGTGACTATTTAATGCTCTGCGAGAGGGTAGGGTGCTGGCGCGACCCTTGCCCCATATTCCCGAAGGCCTGAAATCGATTCCCGATTCCCGGCAGCCTGAATGTTTCACTGTGCGAAGCGGGAACTCCACCCGGTAGCAGCAGGCTGTTGACCTGATTCTCGTCTACCTGAAGAAGTCTTCTTTAGTACCTCCTACAGAACACTAATAACTGTTTGTGTTGCCTCTATGTTCTTGCCGCTTATTTACGGTAGTAGAAGGTAACTGTGCTCTGGTGCATTATGGGCCGTATTCTAATTAACCTAACCTACTTTACTTGTAGGCAGTTGTTCTAGATCATAAACAGTCATGATGCAATTCAAGGTCTTAAACAGGCTAAGGGTCCTAAGACAGTGCAAGGTTATATGACGTCACAAGTATATCCAACAGCCAAACACCTTTTTAGTTGAAAGGCCCTGGTTTTGACCCCCATTATCTTTAATTTTCTAAAATTTCATGCAGTTTAATGCAAATACCTACACACACCTAAGTGTATAGTTAAGCGATAACTATTTCAAGAAACAATTTTTTTCATGAAATTTCGTTCACATATAACTTCTATGCCAATCACCCAGGACAAGATACAATGTTTTTCCCAGCTCATCAATATATCTAGCCAAAGGCCGTAACAGCCCTTTTGCTGTAAGGCTCGGGGCTCGACTCGCATTTTCTTAAATTTCATTCGTGTTCAACATACTTATTGTACAAACTATTAGAGCAGCACCCCCACTTTCACAGCCTGCCAATTGCCCAAAGGCCCTGTAGCCATATAGACTGGCTTTCAAGTCCCATCATGTTTAGTTTTTTAAATTCCATCCAAATTTCGCAACACCTATGTAACAACCTTCTTGACAGGGAAGACCTTGACGTACGACCCCTCACTAAAATTAAACGCAGACGTTATGAGATGCAAGGTTAACTGACATTGCTGCTTACCACTATAGCATATGATATGAGCATATGTTTTATTTAGCTAAGCGATAACTTTAAAAAAAAAACTATTTTTTTTCATGAAACTTCGTCCATATGTAACTTCTATGGCAATCACCCAGGACAAAAGACAAAGCTTTTCCCAGTTCATCAATATGTCTAAGGCATCACATGGCACCTGTTTCCATGGGGCAATATGTGCAGCACAAGGGACAAAATACCACACTATTATTTTAAGTTCTCAAATTTTTATCTGCGTACTGCACTTCTTAATATACGAAGCAAACTCGGTAGTCATGGTATAAGGCTTCTTATATGCACCAAGATTATGACAATTCCTGTAGCACATGATTGATCCTACTTATGCACATCTGATGTGTGCCATGTAGTAGTGACGTTTGACGATTCCATGTGACAAGACTAATCAAATATGTCCCAAATACGTAGGGCATTGCTATGCAAGGACCCAATGCAGTTTCGTAAACAACCATAATGATAACTGTATAGGTTTCCGCAGCAGGTGTCAAGATGATTAAAATTCCTATGGACGTCCTAGCACAACACTATGTAAACACTTAAAATATGTTAAGTATAAACCGACGTTTTAACCATATTACAACGCCGCTCCTCCGAGCAAGACTGGTTTTACTGGAGGAAAGGTGCCCCTATTTATTGGAAACTATCGGTGTCACTAGGGCCTGACTCTGGAATTTTATTGCCCTAGAATGTAACTGGCTAGTAATTCTATGAGGGAGAGGGTAGGAAGGAGGCTATTCGTGGGCTACCCGGCTTGCCAGTCATTGGCGCACGTCTGCAAATCAGCGCTGCGCTTCTAGTGGTCATGTTTTCATCCTGGTGGGTGCCTAAATACTCGTACACTGACTGTTCCTATGAAGCTGTTGGTTCAGGCTGTCGAGTCTGTGCTGATCACCTGAGTCTGCTGCCCGGTGATCGCTCGCGGTCTGTCGGACTGGGGTAGCCGGCAGCCAGGCCGCCGGAAGTTTGTAGCCGTCCTCTCTATTAATATTGTCAGGCTGCTTAATAATTTCAGATGCCTCACGTGTTTTGCGTTGGCATGTCTATAAAATTTTTGCCGGCTTCCTGGTAATTGATAGACTGCCCACAATCATGCTGGTGTTCCGTTTTCGCTGATTTATTGCGCTGTTCTAATCGCACTTAGCATTCATGTTCTTCTCCTCGTGTGCTGTTTGGCCTCCCTGTCTCACCTATGGACGCAACTCCGTACACACAACGTATCAACTGCATCTTTTGTTGATACTGTCACGTCATACTGCGGAAAATCAGTTCGAAACCTCGTCGGCAGAGAATGTTGCCTAGAAGTTCACGGATGCTCTACACATACTTTAAGTGCATCAGCAGAAAGGCTCTTCATTGCCTTCTTCTCTTGGTTTATCCCGGCTGGCCTTTGTTGCCTTTCTTACAATGTCGTTGTCATGTCCGTTAGCGGAAAAAGCGCACACACCACGACCAAAAATACTCTGGTAAGCACTAATGCTAAAAAAATGATGGTGGCCATTTTCTGGGGTGGCGTAATTCTTACTCATGACATTTCAGAGGACACTACAGTGACAGGTGCACTCTACTGCCATTATTTTGGAAAACAAGCTACTTGCAGCATTGCGTGAGAAAAGCCCGGAAGAGGTTGCACATGTGCTCTTTCACTAAGACAACGCGCCAGTGCATCAGACGAGAGCAATGCTACCGTATCTTCATGACAACAATGAGCCGTGGTAAAAATGGCTGTTTTGAAGGGCGCGCCGCAGCGCGTTGTGTGAAGCAGTCGCCCCCCGTTTCTGGCGGTGGCGCCGCTGTGGCAATGGCAGCTTTGGTGTCTCCCTCTGGTGGGAAAGGGGAAAGGTTGCCTGTTCGCGTGCATTTAAGGGTCGCGATCAGTGGCAGTGGGTGAGTGGGGGGCAGCCTGTCAAGCTGAGTCTAGTCAGTTGGTCAGCCGGCTCAGTGTCGGGCAATCAGTGTCTGTCTGTCTGTCTGCCGTACGTTAAGGTGGTCAGTCGAAATGAGGCTAGGTCAGTCTCGCGTCACCAGTTGCTGGTCTGTCTCTCGTTTGCATTTGTGCGGCAGTTAGTGTCTGTCTGTCGTCGGAGTGCTAGTATGTCTGTTCTTTGGATCAACTTTAAAGCCAGACAATGAGAGTCTTGCCACTCCGCCAGTAACAGAACTCAGCTAGTGGTCACCCGGTCGGGGCTGAGTTCCTGCATCCGAGTCTGCGCGTTAGGCCGCCAATCTGCTCGAGTTGCTCGGGCAACGGCCATTGGCGGTTGGATCGGTCGGTTGGTCTGTCGCGCACTGAGTCACGAGATGACGTGTCCGCCTTGAGCGTCGGTGCATGTGAGGTCCCCACGTGAGTCCAGTGGGCAGCGCCGTACAGAAAGGGGTAGTGGCTTCGCGGTTCACACGAGAGCAACAGGTGCGAAACCACGACATCGAGCTGGCCGGGGCGAGCTGCGACGCCGTGAGACGTCCGTTGAAGCGGCTGGCAGCGGACGGTTCGGGAGAGCGTTGGGGGTGCTGCGCCAGGTCTTCGCCAGAAATCGCAGTTTATTAGAAATTAAGTGGTTGGAGATACGTTGCTTCATTTACTTGTTAAAATCTACTCGTTTTCTTGGTGAGGTCACCAGCCGCTTTGTTTTGGGGTCGTTCCACCATTCTTCTCCGTTTGCCCACCCGTGGGAAGGTGGTTATTTGTGAACTGGGTGGTCAGTTTTTCCCTTGTGGAATTGGGTAGGTTTAGAACAATCTACGGTTCGGGTTGTTTAGTACCCCCCCCCCCCCTCCGTCCCCCCGTCAATCAGCCGTACGTTAATAGCTGCCTCTGTCATGTTTGTCGGATTCGGTGTTAACGAATTTATAGAATTAAGCTTAAGGCCGAATTCCTGAAATATGTTTTTATCTTGCCTATCATCTCGCGAGGCGGGATATGTGTAATGTAGGGCATGTTGTACACTTTATGTAAGTCTGAATTTCATGGGTTTTATTTAGTCAGTTTTATAAAGTTCTAACCCTTCCACCATAAGAGCCTTTTTAAAAACAAATAGTACTTTTGATGGCAAATAATTTCTTAGTGTAAGTGTTTGTACCTTTTCCATCCCTCTTACGGAGTGCATAGTTAATGTGTTTGTGTGAGTTGTTAAAATTTTTAGTTTTAAGTAATCTGGTGTGTTGCAGATTTGCACCACTGTAGTTTTTCAGAGGTCGTTGTGAGCGGTCGTGACTACAGCCGTGTTGAAAGGGGGCGGGTGCTTCTCAGCCCGAAGTCTTATATATATATATATATATATATATATATATATATATATATATATATATATATATATATATATATACGTTCTGCCTCTGAATAATTGTAACTTGATATTTAGAGGGTGCTTTCTGATTGTAATTTTAAATCTGTTTTTGAAAAGGCTTTTAGGAATAAAATTCACATTTGTTAAAGGTAATTTTATTTTCCATCAGTTACTTCCTGGCAACTACTTCCACGCTCACCTAGTGTGATTAAATGTGTTAATGTTCTTGGTGAATCGCTAGTAAATAAAGTTAATTCCTTAAGAGAAGATTTTCAAAGTAAATCTATCCGGTTCAAACAACTTTATGTTCCGTACACACCTGAACGAGCCGGCCGATGTGGCTGAGCGGTTCTAGGTGCTTCTGTCTGGAACCGCGCGACCGCTGTGGTCGCAGGTTCGAATCCTGCCTCGGGCATGGATGTGTGTGATGTCATTAAGTTAGTTAGGTTTAAGTAGTTCTAAGTCTAGGGGACTGATGACCTCAGATGTTAAGTCCCATAGTGCTCAGAGCCGTTTGAACCATTTGAACCAACCTGAACGACTTTTGGCAGTCGCGTTCACTCACCGTGCTGCTATTTTTTCTAGCGATTTTCCAGTTGTCAGACCAGACAGCTGAAGAAGCATTCGCAGTGGTCTTGGAATCGTGGTTCCAATGTTGTGAAAAAATGTGTTTGCGACTGCAGGAAGGTTACGTCGAGAAGAGACACAGGTTTTTCAGTTTCCATGGGATTAGTTTGTGAGAAAAAACTGGAGGTTTTATAACTTGAATGCATCTCGTGAATGAAATTTAAGAAAATGGGACACGAACCCAGAGCTTTGCAGCTACTGTGCTGTGATGGCAGTTGGTTTGACATGAAAGTTTACGTTGCATTTATATGGACGTAGGTATTTGTACTGCGAAATTTCACTTAAATGGAATGAAATTTAAAAACTTTAAACGTAACAGGGGTCAAACTCAGAGCCTTTCGACTTGAAAGATGTTTGGATATGGGGTATTCTTATGATATATAACCTTGGGTTTTCTTAGGACACGTGGGCTGTTTGTGACTTTGAATTGCATCATGACTCTTTATGACCTAGGACAACTGCCTAAAAGTGAAGATAGGTTACGATAATAATGGTATGGCTTTGAACTGCACCTAAACATACAATTACGCCCTTCATACGGTACTGCTTACCTAGTACCACCCCTGTAACCTTACTGCGAGAAAACAGCTTTTTTCGATTGAAAGGCGTTAAGATGAGCTAGCTTCTTTAGCAAGAGTTTCCTCGAAAGGAGAAATCACCAGAAGTTAAAAAAGCACTCGTAAAGGTAAACTAATCTTTTAATATTACACTACTGTCCACTAATACTGCCACACCAGAAAGAGTAACAAATAACGAAATTTTGCTTGTGCTTATATAGCACAGGAGGGAAAGTAGATGATTAAATTGGTAGATGATTTGCGGATATAAAGATTGCGAAATTTAGTAAGCAGAGTAGTTACCTCTGACAGCAAGAATGACTTTAACACAGCTGGGCATGGAGTCGGTCTGGGACCTGATGACAAGGGCGGACACACAATTCGATGCTGCTTCACCCACGCCAGAGTTCAGCAGCCATTGTGGATGGTGAGTGGTGGTGTACTAGTCTCACGGCAACCCATGACCAGAAGATTTCAGTGGGCTAGGTGTCTGGAGAATGTGCTGGCTACAGCATCAGTCGAATACCCTCTCTATTCAGGTAGGTCAGGGTAGCATTCAATCTTGCGTTACCTTGTTGAAAGATAGCTTCACGGTGACACCGAAGACAGAGTAGAGCCACCAGCCTTAACACTGAGAAATGTAACGTCTGCGCCGAGCGGTTCTAGGCGCTTCAGTCTGGAGCCGCGCGACCGCTACGGTCGCAGGTTCGAATCCTGCGTCGGGCATGGATGTGTGTGACGTCCTTAGGTTGGTTAGGTTTAAGTAGTTCTAAGTTCTAGGGGACTGATGACCTCAGATGTCAAGTCCCATAATGCTCAGAGCCATTTGAACCATTTTTTTTGTAACGCCTGCTGTCCGAACTACCGGCTATGCGAAGAAGCAGATGACTGTGTTTTGTACCCATTGGCGCACTGTACCATCACTCCAGGTGCTCTGCCCATATGACGATGACGCAGAACTGTGACTCGTCCGAAAAGAGGACGAGCTGCCGCTTGTATCCAGTACTGTTACTGGGTGGTCCATTGTCGGTGGGGCTCCCTCTGGCGCTATGTCATGGGAAGCTGACAGTCAGTAGGTTTACATCCATTTGCTGAAGTACTGTACATTATGTGATGACAGGACACAGCGTGCTCAAGTGATAAATGTGTCTGTCCTCTCAGACACTAGCCCAGTGGAGCCACAGAGATCCTGAATGACACTGAGTTTAGCCCTCCTGAAGCCAACTATATTTGAAAGACAGTCGAATGATTCTGACTAACGCGAGCAAGAGTATCGTGGAATGAGAGCCCATAGGGTCGCTAACCAGCGATCCTACCACTGCCGGATTCAGACGCGTGGTAGTTGATGTTTTCTCCTTCTAAAACGATGCACAACACATTCTTCACACAAACAACCAGTAACCAGATGCGTTTTCTGAATGAGAAATCCTCTTTTCTTATATACAGAAAGTGTATAGCGCTAATCCTACATACTTGTGCTGAAACGCTGATCATTTGCATATCCAAGCATGCCACTTTAACGTTTGTTGCACGTCGTCTTCATGGTGTTGCAATTTTAATGACGAACACTGTATTTAATGCTTTCTGTGTAGCCACAGGACGTGGGGCGTTACTTTCTATATCTTCTACCATCGATTCTAATACACTAATCTTTGTCTCTTCTTCCAGTCATTTCCTAAACGTTCATCCTCTGTAAATCGTTTTAACACCTCAAGCGTTATCTCCTCCTCTCTGCATTTCTCTTATGTTTTCTTGTTGTCATATTGTAATTCATACCACTCCTATGTAACAGAACTTTCCATTTCAGGTTGTTCAATTTTCAGATGTGTTCGAAATGATGTAGCCACAATTTTACGGCGTAAGCTACCCCAAGTATTAGGTGGAGGGGATCTATTGTAGTTTTGTACCCATCTATTCCACAGACGTAAGCTGCTGAGACGACTGCCGAGAGGGTTTTATTTTCTTGAACTTCAACATCTGAGTCTATGAGCAGTAAGGGTATGAGGGGAGTCATATGACATCAGTTTGTTCGTGAGAATCGAGTGAGCTGATACATGTTTAGGGCTTAGAATTTCCAACTGATTTAGGTGTTTAGAGCGTTCCATGCATTATTTAAAGCAAACCACATGAAGGTTTCTTCGGGAGAGTTCCAAGAGGTTACAAGAAACATACCCCGAAAATTACCGTTTGTGGAAAGAGTGACTCAAAAGAAACCAAAAATCTGAGGGTGTGTATAAAGGAGGAAGACTCGGGTTTACTTCCGTCGACGACGAAGTCATGAGAGACAGAGAACAAGCTCGGATTTAGTAAAGAAGGGGAAGAAAATAGACCGTTCCCTTTTCAATGGAACCGTCACGGAGCTTGTCTGAAGCGAAACAACAGAGGTCTTCAGTCTGCATGGTCTGACAGAGATTAAAGCTCCTCTCCTCCAGAATGAGTGTCCAGTGTCATAACAATTGCGAAACCTAGCGGTCTATCTCTCGACTGATTGGTGAGGTCGATGATACGACGTTGTTATTAAGAGACTAATGATTATGCTGCCTTTGCACGGTCAAAATACCGCGTGTGTTTAAAAATTCGCTCAGTGAGCAGGCCAGTTCTCAAAATATTTTCAAAAGGACATGTTTTTGATAAAAAGCTGGAAATCAATTTTGCCTATTTCCTTATAATAAGTTTACAAGGTAAAATTTTTATAAAAATAAATATACTAATTCTACCATTATCACAAAAATTAATAAATTAAATCAAGAATCTTAATACAAAACCTATAATAATTATAAAATCAAAATATAAAATAATGAACTAAAACGTAATCTTAAAGATAGCTGGTTTAAAGGCAAATTATGACTCAAACGGAAGTAAATGCCAAGTCCGAGCTATTCTGTTCGTCTCCATAGCGGCGTGGTCACCGCGATGGACCCACATGCAGAGAACCTGGGTTCGATACCTTTTACTGCCAGGAAAGACTGAAGCGCGGTGCACTCAGCCTCGTAATGCCAACTAGGAGCTATCTGATAAGAAATGTAGCGGTTCGAAGGTCGGAACGTCGAGAACGGCCGGGAGTGTGATGTGCCGACCTCACGGACTTCAATGCCCCATCCGATGATGAGTGGCTGAGGATGACACGGTGGTCGGTCCACTATCGTGAAGCCTTCACGGCCTGATGGCTTGGTTTCCATTTTTCATTTCCTAGTTACTCCACATTGAAGTATATAATACTGGTGTGTGACTGAGTTCGGACTAGACTGTCCAAACTTCAGCTGAATGGTTTGCTGAACTGCAACATCTGGATTCATACAGGGCGTGCTGTAACTACAGTAATATGTGTGTGGAATCAGTTGATGGAAGAGAGCCGTACTTTGCGATGAGACCGCAGCACGGAATGTCTGCATAGCCTACTCGACTGTACACCTTGGACCACAGCACTGGCTCAATGCTAGAGCTCTGCAGCAGGGTACAGCTGAATACGCAGATTGTTCTGATGGAATCTGCTGCGTGCTAGATGGGTGGTACATGTGTCATTGTGGAGGCTTCCGTTGCCCAGAAACCACGAAAGCCCCAGACCGAAACTGGCTCACGAAAGCGACTTTGGTGAGCTGAGTGGCAAAATTTGGCGTTTTCAGACTACCCTCATATCAAAAACCAGCTGTGGCAGCGTAAACCTAGACGTAGCCATCAAGACCACAATCTGCGTTTCTATTGTTCAGTGGCATAGCAGTAGAATATCAAGTGTGATATTTTTATCGTTATATTTTATAAGAGCTTTTTTCACTTTATAGATCATACTTTATTTTTCATTTCTTACAACCGGCTTCGGTTCTCTGTAGCTACCGGCAGCAGATCTACACTACGAAAAGATGGTTCAAATGGCTCTAATCACTATGGAACTTAACATCTGAGGTCATCAGTCCCCTAGACTTAGAACTACTTAAACCTAACTAACCTAAGGACATCACACACATCCATGTCAAAGGCAAGATTCGAACCTGCGACCGTAGCAGCAGCGCGGATCCGGACTGAAGCGCCTAGAACCACTCGGCCACAGCGGCTGGCCTCTACACTAAAAAAACGCAATAAACATTCTGGGAAATTTACGTATCTAGAATGTATCATGTAAGAGAATATACGTCCCACATGTTCCAATCTTTGTAATATTCACTGAATTAAAATATATTATGGACCATCTGTTATGTGTACTCAAACTAAAGCACGTAGAAAGCACAAAATTTACCACTTGGGCTATTATTAAATTTATTTACTCACCGCAATTGTGATTTCTGCTAACAATACCATTTTAAGTGATAGCTGTAAAAACATAAATTGCGCGTTAGAAATAGACGATTTTCGTGATCTTTTAAACAAAATAACAAGAAGTATTAAATCTGGCGATATAGTTTTATTCCTTACACTTTTCTCTTTAAGAAATCACTTTTGTGTCCTCGTCGATCGCTCCTTGTAACCGCTGCACCAAGTGGAAAGACCCCTTGCAGCTGGTATATGGGTCATCAGTGGAAAACCCTCCTATTGGACCAGTAATAAAATTAAATGCCAGCTTAAAATTCTTATTAAAATCGTATGTACCGTCTCGAGTTATGTTTCCCACCAATTTGAAAAATACGGTTCCGAGGAAAACGCGTTTAAGTTTTTGGTTATATTGTTTTTAATTAAGTTAAACTTACCTCTAGTTAGCAAGTCCTGGACCATACAGCAGTTCTTCCAGATCGAAGTAGTTTTACTGCTATGTCCTCGAAATGTCTAATGATTAGCTTACTGGTAATCTGTACTTTAGAGATTACAAAGAAATCGTTAACATTGTCTGGAGACCAAGCAGCATGTAGACCATTGTCCAGCAATAAATAAGTTCTTTCGACTCTGTTCAAGGAACTTTGTATGGAGCCTCAATTTTTTGTGTGAGCAATTTACTGTACAATACTCCAGTTTCCATTACAAAATGAGTTATGTACTCACTGTTTGGCAATACACACCGGAACTTTGTACCGATATCCCTAATTGCGCTCAATGACGACGTGTGAAAGTCAGAACGTTACGACATTTAAACTTTGACATTAATATTTAGATTGCAATGAAAGGAATGTGAGAACATTTCATTTGCGTGTTTTATGTGGTCTTAATGAAATAACAAATTCATCAAGATATTATCACTTTAGAAATATAAACGGTTTTTGTTGCACTGCCTTTGTTAAGGAGAACAGTATGACAAAGGGCAGTGGTTATTTTTATGAATTGCCGTTATATTATTACAGGCATCTTTTTTTCATATAAACATCCTGTTTGGTTAGTTCAGTGATCTGCCCGATTTTATACACTATTCGCTGGCGCTGCACTGCCTTTGTTCTCCGTTTTTGGCCGGTTGTCCCTCTCGCCAAGCGGCAGTGTGTAAATAAATCGTGCGGGTTGCCTACCACCCAGGGGGACCTGCTTGCCATCACACACGCAAACTCCGTCCCACATACTGCTGACCGCCGCTATGGTTAACGTTCACTCTGTAGCTCTGTAGACATATGCACAATTCTTGTGAGTGCAGATCTGATGGACTATTGCTGTACTGTCTAAAATCCGATGTAGCTGGTTGGGATTTCGTACTTTTCCGAAGTAATAAGAAGCAGAGGTAAGAAAAGACAACCTCGTTAACCCTCTTTCACAGAGAATATACGTTGCACTTCTAGGCTGCAGACAATTAGTCCAGAAACAGAATACTGCACATACAGAAATCATCGATGCATGACATACACCACTTTTTGTGTTTATTAACGCACTTCAGCCCACTGGGTGATTCAGCAGTAACATAAAATGCAAAAAATTAGCAGTTCGCGAAGAGTCATGTGAAAATTCAGTTAATGGAAGCACACAACAATAGCAGTTACTTACAGCGAGTAACCGTAAGACTGCTAAGAGTGTTTATAAATATTATTTGTTCTTAGCTCGGAGGCAGTGGGAAGAAGCAGAAAGTATACACTGAACATTGCACCATGAAATGCACTATGTCATCAAATGTATCCACTGGATGAAAGTGACGTAAACGTTCGTGGTGCCCTCCATCGGTAATGCAGGAATTCAATATGGTTATGGCCCACCCTTATCCTTGATGACAGCTTCCGCTCGCGCAGGCATACGTTCAGTCAGGTGCTGGAAGGTTTCTCGAGGAATGGCAGCCCATTCTAAACGGAGTGCCGAACTGAGGAGAGGTATCGATGACGGTCGGTGAGGCCTGGCTCGAATTTGGCGTTTCAAAACATCCCAAAGGTTTTATATAGGATTCAGATCAGGACTCTGTGCAGGCCAGTCCATTACAGGGATGTTACTGTCGTGTAACCACTCCGTCACAGGCAGTGCATTATGAACAGATGCTCGATCGTGTTGAAAGATGCATTCGCCATCCCCTAATTGCTCTTCAGCAGTGGGAAGCAAGAAGGTGCTTAAAACATCAATGTATGCCTATGCTGTGATAGTGCCACCCAAAACAACAAGGGGTGTAACCCCCTCCATGACAAACACGACCACAACATAACACCACCGTCTCTGAATTTTACTGTTGGCACTACACACGCTGGCAGATGACGTTCACCGGGCATTCGTCATACCCACACCCTGCCATCGCCACTCTACACAACGTTTTTCTACTGTTCAATCGTCCGATGTTTACGCTCCTTACACCAAGCGAGGCGTCGTCTGGCATTTACCGGCATGATGTGTGGCTCGACAATGAAATCCAAGTTTTCTCACCACCCGCCTAACTGTCATCGTACTTGCAGTGGACCCTGATGCAGTTTGGAATTCCAGTTTGATGGTCTGGATAGATATCTGCCTATTACACACTACGACCCTCTTCAACAGTCGGCGTCTCTGTCAGTCACCAGATGAGTTCGGCCTGTACGCTTTTGTGCTGTACGTGTCCCTTCACGTTTCCACTTCACTATCACATCGGAAACAGTGGACCTATGGGTGTTTAGGTGTGTGGAAATCTCGGGTACAGACGTATGACACAAGTGACACCCAGTCACCTGACTACGTTCGGAGTCCGTGAGTTCCGCGGAGCGCCCCATTCTGCTCTCTCGTGATGTATAATGACTACTAAGGTCACTGATATAAGTACCTGGCAGTAAGTGGCAGCACATTGCACCTAATATGAAAAGCTTTTGATCACACAGTGTATGTAGCAGACGATTCACTCTTCACGTCACTCCTCCCCCCATCCCTCCCCACAAAGTGTCACTGATGTCAGTGATATTTTGGTTGAAACATACGCGGCGCTCAAAACGAGTTGTGACTTGTGGTTCACTATTCACTAGGTGCCTCGGGCGGTGGGGGTGGAAGGCTGTGTGTGTCCCCCACCTCGTGTAATTACACACAGGTAACGTCTAGGTGTCCGCCCCCTGTGGTCTCGCGGTAGCGTTCTCGCTTCCCGAGCACGGGGTCCCGGGTTCGATTCCCGGCGGGGTCAGGGATTTTTCCTGCCTCGAGATGACTGGGTGTTGTGGTGTCGTCTTCATCATCATCATTCATCCCCATTACGGTCGGAGGAAGGCAACGGCAAACCACCTCCATTACGACCTTGCCTAGTAAGGCGGTGCGGGTCTCCCGCATCGTTCCCCTACGCTCTGTAAAAGAAGCATGGGACTTAATTTCCAATTCCAACGTCTAGGTATTAACTGAAGTGAAAGCTGGCTTGTGTCTGTCGATATGTATTGTCACGGAGAGCCATTGATAGTAGTCCAGTCAACGAAGGAAAATTAGGAGACAAAATTCGTGTAGACGCAAATTTTTGAACAGGGATAGGTGGTGGGGATGGGGAGGATGTAATGAATCACATATTAAAAGTTCTGATCTGTGGGGTGTAAGTGGGGGGAGTTTAAAGGTCACTTTTCTAGGTTTTTCTTAAATAACGCGAAAACGTGGTTTCTAGCGCAAATGTTTCCTGCTGCAAAATTATACCAAGTTAAATTTCTTGCAAAAAGGTCCTACTCATTTTTCCTCTAGGATTAATTTCCGTGTTGCAGTAGATGGAAAAATCGCTGATTATTAAAAATAGCGTTTTTATGGTATAAAATTAATGTATATTGATAAATAACGTGGGTTAAGGAAAGAATATTGAATGTCTTGTACCACATATAGGTGCGGTAGAACCGTATCAAGGGATAAATTGTGTTCAGGTTGTGTAACAGTGTAGGATGGCGGGGTGGAGGTAAGAAACATGAGGGAAGGTAGATCGCCAGGTTATGGTTATGCACTTCCCTTCTGCACACATCTGCAAAATGACTAGCAAGCAAGCTAATCCCCATTCTCTTTACCGCACTACGTAACAAAAAGCAACTACAGCGTATTTCACAAAGTTATGCCGACCCTTCCGTAGCTCCCCTGGGTCGGAGATTTTTCTCCGCTCAGGGACTGGGTGTTGTGTTGTCCTAATCATCATTATTTCATCCCCATCGACGTGCAAGTCGCCGAAGTGGCGTCAAATCTAAAGACTTGCACCAGGTGAGCGGTCTACCCGACGGGAGGCCCTTGTCACACGCCATTAGCTGTCGATATGTGTTAAGACAATGTCGATTCCGTTGTTTCCACTATCAGTGACTGGAATACTTGCCGCAGCAAGAGGGGTATCAAATGTATCACCCCATCCTCAGCTTTCTCAAAATCTGAAGATGCTCAGAGGCTTAAACTGGCTCCCTCTGGAACAGAAGTAGATCACTTAGGTGTTATGGAACATTGGATATTTCAACATAAGTCAAGCAATGCATTACAGCAGATTTATGTTTTAGATTTAAAGATGATCAGTCCTATTCTATCAGACATATAGAGAGCCACCTTTCAAAATACACTCTGGATGTATGGTTCACACACTCCACAAGAGCTAGCAATTGCTGAAAGGAAGTGAATTATGCAGTGTACCAGTGAAACAATTAATGGCGAGAGAGGTTCAATATCTTTCTGGTCATTCATTCACTGCGTCGACAGTGAGTCATAAGGTGAGCTGCGGAAGGATCGGTACACTCGTAATTTTGTGAAATACGCTATAGATGGTTTTTGAGATGTAGTGCGGTAGAGAGATTGGGGAATTGCCTGCTTACTCTTCATTTTGCCGACCTATGAAGGAGGTAAGTGCATGACTGCAATTCGGTGACCTACTTCACCTCATGCTCCTAACCTCCACCTCCTCCCTTTCCACCCTGTTACACTCTCAGAACACAATTTATCCCTTAATGCGGTTCTACTGCAATTGGTTGTTGTACAAAAATTTAATATTTGTTCTTAACCCACTTCATTTAACAAAAAACATTAGTTTTATACCACTAAAACACTATTTTTTAATGTTCTGCGATTTTTCCATCCACTGCAATGCATAAAATATTAGTCCTAGAGGAAAAATGAACACGACCTTTTTTGTAGTAAATTTAATTTAGTGTAATTTTGTACTGCTAACGTTTTCGCTAGAAGTTGCGGTTTATTGAAGTAAAAGCTAAAAAAGTTACTTTTACACCCCCACCCTCCCCCCGCTCACACCTCTCCGGCCAGGATTCTTATTGTGTTATTCGTGACGCTTCCCACTACCGCTGTACAAAAATTAGCGACTATACGTGTTTTCTCCGGCAGAAGTCATTTTTTGGCCTTTTTTGACTGAGCTGTGGGGGTTAGAGAGGTTTTCGAATAGCATCGTGTTGGATAAAACCCTGTTTGCATGACTTTTAAGTCATAGTAAACGAGTGGTCCTTTGACAGAATGTTATTTTGAAATGATAGAGGCAGCTTGTGGATCTTCAAGTGGAGGTGTTGATCAAAGTTTGATGAGTCCGTAAAGAACTCTCCTGGTAGTCAAACTATCTATAAACACCCTAATTCAACCGCTGTTGCGATGAGATCTTCGTTGAAGGCTGTCTGGGGAGCTAGCGGAACAATAGGTAGCCTGTCTGTCCAAGGTTCTGTGGCGTGGCATCTGAATGAGGCCTTGAACTGCCTAAGACGCCATTCCACAAGACCATTAGCAAGGGGGTGGTAGACGCAGGTTCGAATATGGTTCATGCTGATCGATGCTGACAGTGCCCGCTCTGATCAAAAGTGGCATGGAGGAGAGCGGTCGAGAGCGGGTTCAACCCACGGAAGAAAATCGTGGCTACAGTTGCTGCCATTACGTCTGTCATCGGATAGATTTCAGGCCAGCGAGAGAAACGGTCAATCGCTATCAGACAGTGTTGGTGCCCTTCTTAATGTGGCAGAGGTCCAATGATGTCCATGTGGAGGTGCTCAAAACGTTGACTCTATAGGACGAAAGTACCAGCTGGAGCTATTATGTGTCGCGTTACTTCGTTGTGCTGACAAACACTGTATTAGAGAATAAGTGTCTTACAATATTTCTCGGTGTTTGACCAAATAAATGTCTTCTTTATCTGTCGTACAGTAGCCCTTACTCCCGTGTGAGAGAGGCTGCAAGGAGGTGAAATCATTTGATTGCGAAAACCGTCGCAGAGAACAGTTGCACTTCTGGCCTTGATGTGTTGCAGTATAGCGCTATGTTCGAGCTTGATATTCGCATGTCGCAACTTAAGCCTGATGGTGTTTCAAGCCATGTCTTCAGCTTGTTGTCTCCTTACTGGGCATTGGCAAGCACTACGACTCCAAGTTCCTTCGTGACAGAATGAATGTGAGTTAGTGCATCTGATTCTCCGTTACGCTCACTAACAACTTCTTGAATATCTGTAGTAAATTGCACAATGAGTCCAGATGCCGTAACTGCCGCGGTCATGCGTAGGCTGGCTTCTGACGAAAAGGAAACAAAAGCATCATATTGTCTGTTGATCCCTTGTGGACATGGGACAACGGCTGGTCAAATATTTAACAAAGAAATTCTCCAAACAACCGGGAAAATTGAGAAGTTATTTTATTTTGTTTTCGCTACCAGTCTCGGTAATTCAATATGCCATCTTCAGGCTCCTGTTTAATAAAGAGTATACATATAGTATGTAAGAGAGTGTACCACAGGAAACTTTACAAAAAGTGAGGGTAATAGTAAAATCACTTAAAGCTAAAAAGTGCAAGTAGCAGCTGTTTGCATACGCTGCAAGAAAATAGAATATGTGTGCGTACTGGTTAGCACTGAAACTATTTTAACATCTCAGAGACATAAGAGAAGAAACCAAACATTAAAAAGACCAAAAAATTGTGAATATACAATAAGAAGCTCAATCGAACAAAGCTTGTCATTTTTTAATATAAAAACCTACATAATTATTATAGATGAGAAAAACTGTACTTCATGTGAGGACTTCTCCTCATGCAAAGTAAAAGTTTGTGTGTGTGTTGGTGCTTACGGGCGCTCAACGCCGAGGTTATCAGCGCCCTCAAAGTAAAATGTATAGCTATAGTCTATGAAGTACAGAACTGTCTGCATATATAGAGCCTAAGTGTTATCACTACTCGTGATGTAATTAGTTGTCACAGCATCAAGAAGGCAGCCTGACGCAAAACCCAATGGCGGACCACATATTAAGTGAAAAACGGAATGCAACGAACGAGCGAAGAATACTTATAAAATACCTTGAGGGCATACGTTATATACCAAATAAAAGTAAAAAGATGTGACTTGGTGTCCCTGACAACACTTAACGGCGGGCGATACAGGAGTGAAACCAACAAGGACCTCCAATCCATAATAACTATGGGGTGTCCTCAAAAACTACGTCATACCATTTCCCTGGGAGTATAACGTAACTCACCAACGACCAATCTATATAATGACAAACCCATCCAAATAGGTTCTGACACGCAGTAAGCTGTATCACGACAGGTAATGCGGGAATGGACGAAGCTAAAAGATAGATAAGTGATCGAAGACCAACAAAACATCGAAGTATAATCCAATTAATTGAGTATCATACTTGGGCACAAAAGGGGGGCAATAATTGTGAGAGAAAAAGGAGATATTAAATTGCATCATATTATAAAGTAATCATTGACTGGAACAGTACTACTTAAAACATTACAAGTGGCGGAGGAACCCAAAGCGATGAAAGACTGTGTTGGTACAAGCCTAAATGTGCCGTGAGTCTCAGGCCGCTTGTAGCCCACAACAGTAGCCCGTAAACTCAGACTCATACCTACCGTCAGGTTGACGTCAATCAGACCCCCATAAAACGCGTATCTGTTAAGAACATCATAACATTCCCCATAAGCTGCATGGTGAAGTAAAGGACGAAGCAAGATCAATTATAAACTAACCGAATCCTAGTCATGAGATGCGGTCAAGAAGTACCGAATATCTCACACATGAACTGGAGAATGTGCCGGTTTCGGTCTAAAAATGAAACCGACTAAAAAGTGGTATGCAAAAGTATAGATAACACCAAATCACACGATAAGGAAACAGTAAAAACATCACCGTCCTAAGTATCAAGAAGACGTTATTATCATAAAGACCTCACAATCATAAAAAAATCCATTCGTAGAAGCGTATAAGCTTACAAAAAACAAAATAACAAAAACAACGTTAATAATAAAAACTTCTTACATACCAAAAGAGTACAATGTTACAAAATGAGATACAAAGAGTTGCAGAAACAACCAAGATCAATGAGCTAAGCCAATCCTTATAGTTTCTGCAATTCTTTGCATCACATTTTGTAACATTCTAATCTTTTGACATGTAGCACTTGTTTATTATTGACAATGTTTTTGTTATTTTGTTGTTTGTAAGCTTCTACGCTTCTACGAATGGATTTCTTTATGATAGTCTTCTTGATACTTAGGACGGTGATGTTTTTACTGTTTCCTTATCGTGTGAATTAGTGTTAACTATTCGTTTGCATACCACTTTTTAGCCGATTTCATTTTTAGACCCAAATTGACACATTCCCCAGTTCATGTCTGGTTTATTCAGTACTTCTTGACCGCATCTCATGACTAGGATTCGGTTAGTTTATCATTGTTCCTGCTTTGTCCTCTACTTCACCATGCAGCTTATGGGGAATGTTATGATGTTCTTACCAGATACGCGTTTTATAGGTCTCTGATTGACGTCGACCTGACGATAGTTATGAGTTTTGAGTTTATAGGCTACTGTTATGAGCCACAATCGGCTTGAGATTGCGGGTATATTTATGTTTGTACCAACACATTCTTTCAGCGCTTTGGGTTCCCCCGCCACTTGCAATATTTAGAGTAGTATTGCTCCACTCCTTGATTAGTTTACAGTGTGATGCAATTTATTACCTCCTTTCTCGCTCACAATTGTTGCCTCGATTTTGTGCGCAAGTGTGTTACTTAATTAGTTGGCTTAGACTTTGGTGTTTTGCTGGTCTTCGCACGCTAACCTATCTTTTACCTTTGTCCATCCCCGCATTACCTATGGTGATACAGCTTGCTATGTATCAGCTCCTGTTTGGGTGGGTTCGTCATTTTATAGATAGCTCGTTAGTGATACCTTATAATACTATCGGGGAAATAGTACGACGTTGTCAGCTGAGTTTTTGGGGACTCCCCTTAGTTATTATGGATTTGAGGTCCTTGTTGATTCCACTCTTGTATTGCCCGCCGTTATGTGATGTAAGGGACATCAAGTCACATATTTTTACTTTTATTTTGTACATAGCGTATGATCTCAAGGTGTTTTGTAAGTATTCTTCGCATGTTCTTTGCATTCCGTTTTTCACTTAATACGAGGGTTGTCCTGGAAGTAAGTTCCGACCGGTCGCGAAATGGAAACTACTGGGAAAATCCGGTAAAGCTTTGCACAAACGTGTCGGTAAGTGTCTCTAGTATGCCCGTCGATCGTGTCGCGTCACCCTTTTCAGTTTTGAGTGAACAGTGAACACGTAAAGATGCGTAGGGAATAGTGTCTCCCCTCAAGTATGAGGGCCTGGTTAGAGATTTCGCCCGTGTCATGCAGCCCACATAACACAACTGTCGAGCAGTTCCTTCCTCACGCCAATTTTTGGCCGCACACTGCAGGGGCAATGAAGATGCTCCTGCAGCGATTCCAATAAGAAGTGTTTGATCAGCCACGATACAGTAGGTCATTGGCTCCCCCTGAGTCTCATCTCTGCTCAGAAGAACCGCTAGCTATGAAGACATAATTTTTCGACAGACAACGATCTGCAGACCAGTGCAGATAACTGGCCGAAAGCACAGGCGGCTGCTTTCTATGACGAGGATATTGGAAAGCTGATACAATACTACGACAAAGCTCGAAGTTGGAGCGGCGACTATGTAGAGAAGTGGGTGGAAGGTGTACCTAACTGTTGCAAATAAAACGTTTGTGGTTTTCACTGTGGTTTCCGGTCGGAGCTTACTTTCTGGAAAACCCTCGTACGCGGTCCGCCATTGGGTTTTGCGTCAGGTTGCAATGTTGGTGCTGTGACAACCAATTATGATATATCACAAGTAGTAATAATACTTAGGCTGTAGATATGCAGACTATTGTGTACTTCATAGATTGTAGTGTGACATTTTACTTTGATGAGGGTAGGTCCTTATATGAGCCAAGGTTTTTCTCATCTATAAGAATTACGTAGGTTTTTATAATAAAAAAATTGACAAGCTTTGTTCGGTTGAATTTCTGATTGTATGCTGTCTATTTTTGGTGTTTTTAATTTTTGGCATATTATTTTATAAGCCTCTGATGTTAAAATAGTTTCATTGCTAACCAGTACGTACACATATTCTATTTTCTTTTAGTGTATGCACACTGGGATTTGTCTCGACGCTGCTACTTGAATTTTGTAGTTTTTGAATACTTTTACAGTACTGGCCATAAAAATTGCCACACCAAGAAGAACTGCAGATGATAAACGGGTATTCATTGGACAAATATATTATATTAGAATTGACATGTGATTACATTTTCACGCAATTTGGGTGCATAAATCCTGAGAAATCAGTACCCAGAACAACCACCTCTGGCCGTAATAACGGCCTTGATACGCCTGGGCATTGAGTCAAACAGAGCTTGGATGGCGTGTACCGGTACAGCTGCCCATGCAGCTTCAACACGATACCACAATTCATCAAGAGTAGTGACTGGCGTATTGTGACGAGCCAGTTGCTCGGTCACCATAGACCAGAAGTTTTCACTTGATGAGAGATCTGGAGAATGTGCTGGCCAGGGTAGCAGTCGAATATTTTCTGTATCCAGAAAGACCAGTACAGGACCTGCAACATGCGGTCGTGCATTATCCTGCTGAAATGTAGGGTTTCGCAGGGACCGAATGAAGGGTAGAGCCACGGGTCGTAACACATCTGAAATGTAACGTCCACTGTTCAAAGTGCCGTCAATGCGAATAAGAGGTGATCGAGACGTGTAACCAATGGCACCCCATACCATCACGCCGGGTGATACGCCAGTATGGCGATGACGAATTCACGCTTCCGTTCACCGCGATGTCACCAAACACGGATGCGACCATCATGATGCTGTAAGCATAACCTGAATTCATCCGAAAAAATGACGTTTTGCCATTCGTGCACCCAGGTTCGTCGTTGAGTAAACCATCGCAGGCGTTCCTGTCTGTGATGCAGCCATGGTCTCCGAGCTGATAGTCCATGCTGCTGCAAAAGTCGTCGAACTGTTCGTGCAGATGGTTGTTGTCTTGCAAACGTCCACATCTGCTGACTGACGGATCGAGGCTTGGCTACACGATCCGTTACAGCCATGCAGATAAGATGCCTGTCATCTCGACTGCTAGTGATACGAGGCCGTTGGGATCCAGCACGGCGTTCCGTATTACCCTCCTCAACCCACCGATTCCACATTCTGCTAACAGTCAATGGATCTCGATCAACGCGAGCAGCAGCGTCGCGATACAATAAACGGCAATCGCGATAGGCTACAATCCGACCTTTATCAAAGTCGGGAACGTGATGGTACGCATTTCTCCTCCTTACACGAGGCATCACATCAACGTTTCTCCAGGCAACGCCGGTCAACTGCTGTTTGTGTATGAGAAATCGGTTGGAAACTTTCCTCGCGTCAGCACGTTGTAGGTGTCTCCACCGGCGCCAACCTTGTGTGAATGCTCTGAAAAGCTAATCATTTTCATATCACAGCATCTTCTTCCTGTCGGTTAAATTTCGCGTCTGTAGCACATCATCTTCGTGGTGTAGCAATTTTAATGGCCAGTAGTGTACTATTGCACATCACTTTCTGTAAAGCTTGCAGTGATACACTCTGATATACCCTCAATGTAAAGTCTTTTTTATTAAACAGGGACTGAAGATAACACACTGAATTGCCGAAACTGGTAGTGAAAACAAAATAAAATAACTTCCAAATTTGCAAGTCTGTTTGGCGAGTTTCTTTGTTAAACAAGTTGCTTATGGGCTGTGAGAGGCGTAAAACGTCTATCTTGAAGCACATGCCTAAACTTTCAAGTTGAGGCGTATAACGCGTAGAGCTGATGGTCGTACGTTGATCAATTTGTTTGCGAAGGTGAAATCTGCCTGCAGAAGGAAGCTAGAGGTTGCCAGTCATGGGCATGGACGTCTGTGATGTCCTTACGTTAGTTAGGTTTAAGCAGTTCTAAGTTCTAGGGGACTGATGACCTCAGATGTTAAGTCCCATAGTGCTCAGAGCCATTTTTTTGATGTATCTGTAAGTCTTGATTCAAGGTCTGTTCGCAGCATACAGCCGTAGTTTCAGCTAATTATGCTACTACAGTTACTGTAAGAGGTACATCAGGAAGGGGATGAACTGACAGTGAAGCCTCTGCAGCAGCAGCTTTTGCTTTGGCCAAGGGTGATTTCTTTTCACCACTCCACAGTCTCCCCGGATTTAGGCGAACCTTTTAGTGTTTCGTTGAGAGGTGCCACTAACAACGCATGATTGTGCACCAAATGTTGACAGAAATATGCCAAGGCCAAGAAACGGCTTGATTCTCGTGTTGTGGTGGGTGAGGAAACAGAGAATTATCTTTCACACTTTCTTGAGGTTTCAGGATTCCTTGTGCATTGATAAGGTACTTTAAGAATTTTATTTTCGTCGCTCCGAAGACAGATTTTTGCGGGTTAATTACTAACCTATATCTAATAATCTAGTGAATAGTTGTTATAAACGTGATAGATGCTCTGCCACTCCCAACAACATTGCAAGCAGGGATTCACTCTAGACGTAACAAGACTCTCAGTGCCTAGTTCCATGAAGTGCTGGAAAGTCTGGGCGACACAACGAAGTCCGATTGGCATTTGCACAAATTTGTAATGTCCGAATGATGTGTAAACAGCGGTTATCTGTAAATCTTCCAGGGCTATCGGTATAGGATAAAAAACAGACGACGTCGATCGCGGAGAAAACAATCTTACCATGAACGTACGTAGCAAAGATTTGAATACGTGGCCGAGGGTAGCGATTACGTATTGATTTGGCGTTAAGCTGGCGATAGTCGCCATATGGACAGCACCCATTAGTCTTCTTCAGGACTATATGGAGTGGACAAGCCCAGCTATTATTTAAAAGGCGACAGATCCCTTGTGCAAACGTAAACACAACTCTTGCTTTGTGGCCTTTAGTCTTTATGGATGCAGACGACGGAGCCGCGCGTGAACTGGTTGTCTTGGTGGAGTGACAATGTGATGTACCGTTGACTATCTTACCGGTGCTGATGGGCAGGTGACTTTAGGGAAATGACGAAGCAGGTCATTGTATGGTGAATCATCAGCTATCAATTTGATGCCACCATGACAAGACAACTGTGTTGTAGACTTAAGCAAGTATCGATAGTGAAAATCTGGGAGGACACTGCAAGAAGATAAGAAGTCTGCTCCAGTAATCGGGTACAGCAGGATGGCACAATGAATCTACATATGAAAACAAGTCGAATGTTGGATTTTAGATGCAAGCTGATGTATCTGTAGCCGGCCGGTGTGGCCGTGCGGTTCTAGGCGCTTCAGTCTGGAACCGCGTGACCGCTACGGTCGCAGGTTCGAATCCTGCCTCGGGCATGGATGTGTGTGATGTCCTTACGTTAGTTAGGTTTAAGCAGTTCTAAGTTCTAGGGGACTGATGACCTCAGATGTTAAGTCCTATAGTGCTCAGAGCCATTTTTTTGATGTATCTGTAAGTCTTGATTGAAGGTCTGTTCGCAGCATACAGCCATCGGTATTCAACCGTGGAAGACGAGAGGGAAGGTAAACAGAGAGATCAGCATCTGCATCTGTGAGAAATTGTTGTTTGAGTGCTCTGTTATGAACAGTCTACAGCTGTCTGGTTTGAAATCAGTCGCCGTCGTCACTGATTTCTGGTGGCGTTTGGCTTGTCACTGGGTAGTCGACACTGACGAGCTTCAGCACCAGATTTTTTTGTGATACTAGCAAATATTTTTCCCAGTGGGTGGACGCCTGTTTTTGCTGGAAGAGCGTCACTCTCACAACGCACGTGTGGAGCGCCGTATTTGTACGGTCGTGACTTTCTTAGACAGTTCGGCTGCTTGTGCTTCCATTGCTTCCAGAGAAGTCTCTGTTTTGGCGGAGACAGTTGCGGATGTCCGTCGATGGATACATCTCGACTACTCTTCCAGCAGTTCGAGCGGGAGCGTCGAGGTCACCAGCGCAAACTATTTTTTGCACATGTGCAGGTAAGCGCGACAGCAAAATAGTCCGCAGAATATCGTCGTTAACTGCGTTGCCTGCCAGTGTGCGAAGTCAACGGAGTAGTTGAGATGGAGTGAGGCCGCCGAGTTCTTCGGTTTTCCAAGTAGCTTAACTTCTGACTATGACAAGCACGTTACAGCCGCGTCCTTGGTGGAGGTGTGTGTCCAGTGCTCGGCCGCGATGCAAGGATGTCTTATACTTCAGTAGCCATTTGCTCGTTGTGTGCAGCCTCCACATAACTATATAGTTTCGTCCAAGGTGATGCGGGCCAACACAAATTTATTCTCAAGCAGGGCGAACCATCACACTGGATTATCCGATGACAAGGGCAGGGCTTTCCCGCAGCCGGACTGAGGATCATGTTTGCCTCTGGTAAGTCAGTGTTTGCGGGATTCTGTTTGTCTCGGTAAGCGTTATTTATCTGACGCGGTTGTTCAGGAGCAATTCCACGCGGCGCGGCTGACGCGAAAATTTTCATAAGACGCTTTTTATTGTTTCGGTGCGCAATTCAGTTTTTACGGCGTGCTACTCGATCGTCCCGGCGCGTGATTCGGAAACTCGGGGGTCACCAAATGCCGTGTGAATACGCTATTTAAGCACACTACTTAACAGTTAATTACAGTGAGTAATCGTACAACTGCTACGAGCAGTTACATCTTTCCTCTGTTATCACCTCAGAGGCAGCGCGAAGAATCAGAGAGTTTACACAGAACACTGCACACATGAAATATGTAGCAGACTATTCACTGGGCACAGAAGTTTTGAGAATGAAAGTAATTTCTTTGTATTTCATTACTGTTTATAAAATAATCATTACCAAACAATTGGCAACACCAAATGGCTTGAAACGCATTTGATACATTTTACCAGTATTTTATCTTTAATTTTATATGTAACATCTTTGCTCCTTGACAACGTGTGCTCTGAACGAGAGGTGTTTCAATGTGTCAAGTGTATATCTGGCGTTTATTGTGCATTAATAACAAAAATCGCTCGAATCCTGTGCTACCACGCTATTCAACGTTGTTGTTCTCCATGATATAACAGCAAAATGACTTAGTTCTCTAACTTTATCCTTGCTCTGCACAATCATCTCAATCCAAACCATTGCTGCTGCAATGTTTTTGACCCTCTTCTTACGTGTTTGAAGCTGAGTCAGAACGTTCACATTGGATCTGTTAGCCGAAGTATCGTGTGTTAATTTATCTTTAATGGAATTCGGCCGCATTAATTATCTTCCTTATGTGGAACTCCTGCAAAGCAGTATCTCCTTAGAACCGTGTACAACCCGGTAAAAACTTTGCAGCTGTTACTGGTGGAAGGAAAAAACCATATCTACTGTAATTATGAAATGACGTCAACATTTCTTCATTGACTGTCTTGTACTAGTTTCAATGGGTGACAGTTTACGATTACTTCGTAACTTGGAGCAGGAACACTATAATTTAGCCGGCCGGTGTGGCCGTGCGGTTAAAGGCGCTTCAGTCTGGAACCGCGTGACCGCTACGGTCGCAGGTTCGAATCCTGCTTCGGGCATGGATGTGTGTGATGTCCTTAGGTTAGTTAGGTTTAAGTAGTTCTAAGTTCTAGGGGACTGATGACCACAGAAGTTAAGTCCCATAGTGCTCAGAGCCATTTGAACCATTTGAACCACTATAATTTAAACACAACATTAAAGCTACTTCTTTTGTTCTTTGCTGTTTTCATTCTTGGAGAGGGTGTCTGTTCTTTGACAATCAAAACACCGCGAAGCCGCGACGTCTAAACACCTCCTTCCTCCCCCACCCCCCTCGCACACACACACAACAGATGAAGACGTGTCGCGCCTTGCCGATTACTCGAATCGCAGACCGTTCCATTCAACTCTGTTCAAAACGACTGCACACAATATATGTTTCGCGACTTGTTCCCTACCTAGTGCTACTTTAGTGTTTTGACACGATCATCTTTCCTTGTCCTAAATAGGGAGTGAGAAATGTCGTTTGCCCAATCGTCATGTAACGCCACACTGCATCTTTCCGAGATACCAAAAATATTAAAAAAGCTGTAAAATGCACTGAAAATGGGAGGCACTGTGCGTTTAGCGAAATGAAATCACCAATTAGTGCTTGGTTGTTGCCGTTTGTAAAGAAACTTAATAGTTTTTTCTTATTCGTAAATGTATAGATAGTTATTCGACTCTCATACCAAAGATTCACTTGAAAAATATTTAACGCTGACAGACAAAAGAAGATTTACGCTCTTCGTTTATTAGTTTTATTAATAGTTACCTTTAGCTGTTCTAATGTCTTGGTGGTTAGACGTATAAACCAAGTTCTCGGTATTGTAAACTGAAATCGTGCTATATAATGAAAGCAGCTTCTGAAACAATACGATTTTCTCATTCACGATACCATGGATCCCAGCTCCTGGAGCTCTGGAAGATTACTCTTATTTTAATTTTGTGTGGAGAATTTAGGTAGAGGTCACGATCTTCACGACGACGCTGCTCAACAAAAGAGGTACGTGAATGTGTTCATCTCTTCCCTTCGTGGCCGCCATATCTAACCAATATTTAGGTCATATTTGCCGTGACATTCAGAACCTGCAATCTTTCTTTTCATTTAATTACGAAGTCCAATTATTTTGTTTCTTAGATGAATAACTGCATTTTAACCACAATTCTTTCTACCCAGGCCTCGGGGAATGATAGTGCTTAGAACGTACGTGCCTCTATCCCGATCGTACGTTAGCATACAGCTGAGTGTTTGGAACTTCCTGGCAGGTTAAAACTGTGTACCGTACCGAGACTCGAACTCGGCACTTTTGCCTCTCGCGGACAAGTGCTCTACCATCTTTCTTTTCTTTTTTTTTGAGTTATCCAAGCACAACTCACGAAACGTCCTCACAGCTTCATTTCTGCCAGTGCCTCGTCTCGTACCTTCTCATTCTGGGAACTGAGTGTATACCGATGTAAGTATACTTATGACCTATTTCCCTTACAGTATTAATTAGTTTTTTGAGTCACTCACTTACGAATGTACGTGCCCTCTTATTTTGTGTAGTCAGTCGAGTGTACTCATCAATAATGTTACTTTTAATATTCAGTGGCTTAGTTTCCACAATTGACCTTTGCCTATGTCGCAACGGCATTTCACGCGAAATATTTGTTGTGTGACATTCATACTAACTCTCATTTCAAAATTACGACACCGGCTGACTAAGATTCTAACAATTTTACAGGGCGGTTACACGTTCTATCATCTGTTGCAAACAAAACTACACAGTTTTCACAAAAAAACCACTCAGACATATACTGTTTTCAGTGATGGAGAGAAGACTGTCCAGAGTAGTTACACTTGTCGTTGACACGTGACGCTGAACGTTATCGTATCTGTTATTAACCGAACTACGCTCGCAGGTTCGAATCCTGCCTCGGGCATGGATGTGTGTGATGTCCTTAGGTTAGTTAGGTTTAAGTAGTTCTAAGTTCTAGGGGACTGATGACCACAGATGTTAAGTCCCATAGTGCTCAGAGCCATTTGAACCATTTTGTTATTAACCGATGTATGCGCAGGTTTACTGGCTGATGCCAATGGAAACTATAAAAGTCTGACTGTCAAATGTCCTGTGGTTAAACGTTTCAGTCAATGTGGAAAACTGCAAATGGTGCTCTGTCACTTCAAAAACTATTGATTCAGCTTCAGCTCTGTCTGCTGGCAATGGCTGTTATCTGTTCTGGCGAGACATTATTTATGAGACACTACATCTTTCTGTGAACGATACACGGTGTAAGTGGAAACACTTTCAGTTGTTGATTTGTATCTCTCTCTTTTTTGAGTTGCCCGTTGTGTTGTTCCTGATGATAGGCCATTTACTGATTTTATAAACAAGATTTGAGTTACCAACATTGTTTATTGTATACGTGGCACGTATTTATGCTCAACAGTGTTTATAAGACCATTTTTCTGGTCTAGGCCGTATCTTGAGATTGACTACCGAAAGTATTGAATTAGTCCTGAGAGAATAACATACAGCTTTTTTCCTCTTGTTATCTAGCTTTCTTCAGGTACTTGTCAGTAGCACTAGTCGATGAGCAGTAACGTTGAAAAATACCTCAACCGACAATTGTTCTCCGATACAGTGAATATAAGAGTTGTTTCTTGTGCAGGGACGCGGCTAGGGACGATCCATCGCCTCTGACCATACAGCAGGGCTCTTAAAACTATCGAAGCAATTTTTCGCAGGCACATTTTACAGCTTTTGTAATTTCGTAAATAGGGTTTATAAAAATGAAGCATTACTGAAAAATATTACTGAAATAGATTATATTAATGAAAAATAGCATGTAACAAATTGACTGTATCGTTTGAAATGAAACTGCTACGCAAAAACAAAACTTATTAATTAATTAACTTGCTTGTTCTTTGACTTTCTGTCTTTGAAACAGATAAGATAGGTACTGCATTAAACAAAACTCGCCTTTGAATTTTTTGCCTAGATGCATACATTATAAAATTTTTACCTGTCTAAGATAAAACAATTCTGTGAAAAAATTCACTGTAGATGAACATGTTTTCTTTGCGGCTGCTGTGAGAGAGAACGAGCTAGGTATAGAACGAGTTGGGGGTCGGAGGTTCCCGCTTCTTCAGTTCTCAGAGAACCCCAGGCAAGGTTGGAGAAAACTGCTACAACTAGTGATGAAGACTCCGTCTCTCTCTTGGCCACAAAAGTACTCACAGTCGCCGTAAGATTTTCTTTCTCTCAAATTCAATTTTTATTCTTGCTAATTGCGATTACATGTTGTTGACCTCCGCACTTCACATTACTTCTATATGCAAACCTATCTCCAACAATTCAACACAATGTCCAATCGGCATTACTTATTTCCAACAATTACAAGAAAACATAGATTCTCCTCCTTTTTTTTCAGCAAAGAGCGTTGTCGTCAGAGCAAAGAGCGTTGTCGTATCAAATTCCGGAAGCGCATCATCGCTGGTACTCGCAGCCCGAATATTACAATCATACTACATTATGTAGAGACATTACAAAATGTTCTATATACTTTCCGATTCGATTAAACCTGCTAAACAAGGAAAATAAGTTCGATGTGACTACGTTATTGTCTATACCTATTGTACCAGGATTTTAGTTTAGATGTGCAAAGAACAGATTTTACCTCTTCGTCATTAATCAGTACTAATGCTTGAATTATTAATTAGCTAAAAAGTAAAGCGGCAATAATCAAGGGCTGAAAAACATCCCTTGTCAGCAGTTGAGTTTTATGATAATTTTACATTATATTTCCTTGTTACGAAGAAAACTCGTTGATTAAGTTTTAGATATCAAGTTCAAAAATGTTGAAATGTATGTGAATTCTTAAGGGACCAAACTGCTGACGTCATCGGTCCCTAGATTTACACTCTACTTAAACTAAAAAATGTTCAAATGTGTGTGATATCTTATGGGACTTAACTGCTAAGGTCATCAGTCCCTAAGCTTACACACTACTTAACCTAAATTATCCTAAGGGCAAACACACACACCCATGCCCGAGGGAGGACTCGAATCTCCACCGGAATCAGCCGCAATTAAGCTGAGTTACACTAAGAACAATACACACACTCATACCCGAGGGAAGAGTTGAAACTCCAGCGGGAGGGGCACGTAATCCGTGACATGGCGCTTCAAACCACGCGACCACTCCGCGCGGCGCTCAGTTACTGTGCCGTATTATATACTGTAGTCCAAATAGCTAAATTCGACAGTTGGCTTTCACTTCTTTCAACCTACATGAAACATATTCGCAGCTGCGAATACGAAAAACCATCAGCGGTATAAGGGGATGACGACGGTGAAAATTTGTGGCGGACCGGGTTTCGAACCCGGATTGCTCGCTTTACCTAGCGGTCGCCTTAACCTTCTTTTTTAATTAATTAATTAGGTTTTTTAAGCAGTAAGTAACTGAAACTAGTAAGTACACTCGTTGCGTCGAACTGGGACGCATATAACTGAAAACATATTTATAATTGCGGCAAAGGGCAAAAGGAAAGAGAGCAAAGTGTGAGGCTAAGGAAGCCATTAAACAAAACCTAAGGGTGGAATCCGTATCACCATTAGCCGGTACTACATCTTGCACCGGATGGGAAACAAAAACTGCGAACCTTTCGCAGTGGGACAAAAAGTGGAAAGGGGGCAAATACCCACAGTGCGAGGGGTCCCGGCGAAACTCTCCATGTGCTTTATCATCTTCTTGCAATAACCGAGATAGATCCCACGTTATACCGTGTAGTGTTCTATCATCATCTTGTAATTTTAGCTTCTCTTACCTGTGGAGGGTCGTGGAACTCACTCCAAAAGTAATTGGAAAAATATTATCGATATTTTGGGTTACGGAGGATCTTGCAATGTCGTTCATGCAAATAGTTCCAAAAGTCTAAAGTGTCCATAGTGCCGCCTTGAAACAAATATTGCACTGCATGTCCACGAAGTCACGCCATGACATTAATTTTCGTGCGTAGGTAATACGTCTCATCCGGGAATAATACAGTCTTGGGTTCGATATGATGCGGCGTCACTCGAAGGAAGTACACTATCATTTGCTCCACTAGCCACAGCTAAGACGGTGTGTCTTGAACGCCACAGCTCATGCACATGGGTGAGTCCACCATATGGATTGCATGTAGCCTTGATCTGGTCACCTGCTTACCGTAGACATTGATATACCGCATCGTCGTGACGGCAGTGTCCAGTGTTACGTAGTGAATCGTCCTCCACACCACTCGCCAGTTGACGTTCGGATGCTTCCTCTCCGCGATGTTATCGGATCGTCCACGCCGCAGGATACGATAAACAGTACGTGCCGTCGCAGGTCGAGTCGCTGGTAAGGCAGATCGAACGTAACTGAGTTCGAGATAAAAAACACCGATGCAGAAGAGTGACAGGGGGACGTGGTGTATCGGCACAGGTGGCGAGAGGGAGGGCGACGCTAGTTCTTCTAGTAACAAACTCATCAGACTGTCCGGACGGCGGTGCCATAGTTTGACTAACGTGCTCACAAATAGGGCGACCCCCTTGTCATGAACGTGATAAAGTCCAAACCCTCTGCGATCCGGGGGAAGGGTGAGAGTCTCATGTGCGATCTTGAAAAGCATTCCTGAACTCTCGAAGGACCAAAAAAGGCGCCAGTGTACGGCGAGCTAACATTACCGGTATAGGTAATATCTGGGCGATGTGCGGAGTGCGTGAAGCTAAATGTGTGTTGACATACTGGGTCCGTTGGACGATGGCCAGCGCTCGTAGGCGGTTGTTGGCTATCCCAGTCCGAACATTTTGTAAAAGTCATCGAAAGTTGTGAGCAACGGTTCGTCTTATATCGTCTGAGGAATCAATGCCGAGGAATTTCAAAGTATCTCTGAGCTGGAAGGGGGTGACGCTGTCTTCAGGCAGTCCCATACCGATGTTCATCGCCACGGATTTTGCGACGTTGATAAGCTACCAGTGACCATGCTATATGTCGCTATCCAATTCAGCGCGCTAACGGTGTCGTAGCCGTTGCGGATGACAATCACCAGGTCGTCAGCGTATGCTTTACATCGGAAAGTGTGACCTCATAACGTCATACCTGTTAGTCGTTGTCGCAGGCCGCATAGGAGTGGTTCCGTGGCCACAAAATAAAGTGGACAGAGGGCAGCCTTCTGAATAGGAATAACCATCCCTTCTACAAGGGCCGCAGGGAGCGGCACCTTTGGGGATTGTAGTTCGTGACAGATGTCCGTCCATCGGATGGCTAATAAATATTGAGAACTTCGGTAAATTCCAAAGGGAGGCCATCAGGACCCAGAGACTTGTTTACAGTCCCTTTTATAGTGGTGTCGATCACTTCTTCTTCCGTGATTTCTTCAATCAAGGCCACTTTCATTGCTGGGATGACGGTACCGTAAATCGTCTGAGAGACGTCCTCCAGAGCTGTCGGAACAGGAGTATGAGGTGAACAGAGATGGAGTAATGATCGTAGAACGCTGTGCTTATGTCTTGTTGCGTGGTGAGGCGACGACCGTCCTCTGTGTCGATGAAGCGTATCAGCGCTCTTTGGCGTCGTTTACGATCACGAAGTACGTGGAACATAGACGGGCGTTCGCTCGCTATCCTATCCTGCCTCCTCGAGCGGATGACCACCCCTTCTAGGTGGCGTCGCATATTAGTGGCTCAAATGGCTCTGAGCACTATGGGACTTAACAGCTATGGTCATCAGTCCCCTAGAACTTAGAACTACTTAAACCTAACTAACCTAAGGACAACACACAACACCCAGTCATCGCGAGGCAGAGAAAATCCCTGACCCCGCCGGGAATCGAACCCGGGAACCCGGGCGTGGGAAGCGAGAACGCTACCGCACGACCACGAGCTGCGGACGCATATTAGTGATGATCTGAGCCTTAGCAAGGAGGACCGCCGTTTGTCGTTCCGGAAACGGCGCCATAGCATCGAAGTCTCCTGAAGTAAAAATCGAGTGTATGTCTACTCCAAGCAGCGTGCTCGCCACCGTAGGTTATCAACGTTCGCCTCAGTGCCGCTTTGGCGCAGTCCAACCACCAGCGGATCGTTGTGGGATATATACGGAGGCGATTTTCACACGAATGCCAGGTATCTTCAACGGCTTGTCGGCAATCCGGGTACGACAGGTGAGCGACGTTTAATTTCCACGGGCTGCGGCCTCTTCACGCTTGTTGTCGCCGAAGGGTGATTCCACAGATGTAAGCTGAGTTGTGCGAGAAAGCTGCAGGCCACAGTTCCGCATCCTGTGTGTCAGTGGTAAGAGAGCGTGAGACATAAATCCGGTCGATGCGACTGGAAGAGTCACTCGTGAAGTGTGCGATCCCGGTCGGTGGTCGTGAAGATGTTCCCAAGTGTCCACCTTCTCCAGGTCTCGGATTAGAGTCTCGAATTCCGGGCACGAATTGTGTCGTGGGAGTTGGCCTCTGGGTGCCAGTACTCAATTGTAGTCACCTACAAGCACCAGATGGTCGTGGCGGCCTTGGAAGAGCGGGGCAACGTCTTCCGCAAAGAATCGTGAACGTTCGCGACGTTTGTCCGTCTCGGAAGGTGCGTAGATATTGATAAGGCAGACACCCAGTACTCTGAGTTCCATTCCTCTTGCCCCAGGCTGAAAGAGGACATGGTCCGTCACTATCCCTTCCCGAACAAGTACATCGACGCCGCTGCCTGTGGGGGAAGCTGGAGAGACGCATGCGTCATAACCGTACATGCCTGGGAAGTCGTCGACGTACACTTCCTGGAGAAGGGCTACATCGATTGAAGCAGTATTCAACATATCCTGAAGCAAGGATAACTTTGCGCCCGTCCGTATAGTGTTGATGTTTATAGTCACAACACGATAATTTTGAGGTCTATCCATAGCACTCGTGTCGGCCATCAACACTATTGTAAGAGGTATGTGAACGTGACGTCAGGCTGTCTCATCGCAGACACTGATGGTGGAAAAGGATCAACACTGGTGGGATGAATTCCCCCGAGTGTCGACCGATGCGATGGGCAAGGGGTTTTCCTCATCGTCGTCCGCCCAGTCGCCATGAAATATCATGGCTGTTGGTGGCTGCTGCGGCACTTGGCACAGACACCTTCTGTGCTACTGGCTGGTGATCCTGTTGTTCTGCGGGATCGGAGGGACTGAAGCCGTCACCATTGCGATCTGTTGGATGGGATGTTACTGCGGCCTCTGTAGCTCCGGTATCGTCGTCGGATTGTCCACAGTCCATGTCACAAGTCCGATGGAGCACGCCGCCGTCTCTTGTGTTTCCGCAGGAAACGCTGTTTAGGGACGTTTGTTTCAGTATCCGAATGTGGGTGGATGTCTTCAGCTGCTCCGTTGTCTGGAAGAAAAGCCGCTGACGGCACAACCCATGGGTCAATGTCCATCCTGTCGTCCGTGCTCTATTGCAAGGACGGTCGGTGATTGATCTAAGGAGGGGGTGCCATTGTAGGGGCTGGATCTGGTACTCAGCATCCATCGTGGCCTCGCAATCTGGGGCGGCTATCGGACGAATGTGGTCGGCATCGGAAAGGGCGTCCGCCTATGCAACCCGAGCATAATTGAGAGAAGGGTCGTCACCGTAGGAGTCATAGATTTACCTGTCGGGATGTGAGCAAGCCGTCGTCGGAGACAATCCGACCTGACGTGTCCTTCTTGGCCACAAACGGAGGAAGTGCGTGGCTCTCCGTGAAACATAATAATCGCCCTAAGTCCACCGATGGCAAGATAGGATGGTACATGTTTTATCAGTCCAATTGTGATCTATCGTACCCCGTCAAGAAGCGGGTACATTGTAAAGGAAGTAAATTTTTGGGCCATGTGGCTGACCACACAGCCGTAAGGCTGGCAAGCCCCGGTGGACTCGTATCCTACGGAGACCAACCCCGCGTTATGGATAAGAACTGCCCCAGTATGGCCATCAGAATGTTTGAATTTAAGATCATTTGCATGTGCGCACACGATTCTGCTGCACACCTCGTCACTTACTAATTTGACGTAGACAACACTTTTCATGATAGAGAGATGGATGCCATTTATGTCCTACGGATCAATTTTAACGTCGTTACGTAGAAAACGTTCCACTGCAAAAGGTCGTTGCTGTGCATGATCGGGTTGAAAACTGATCTTTATGGTGATTTATCTGTATGATTGTGCCATATAACTTCGGTAGCGATGGACTCGAAACTAGCGGCGACGAAGTAGTAAACAACTACGGGCACTCACAACCGCGCGGACGGGACGTAAACAGGATGTCTTCGCCGCAGCCCTGCGGAAAGCAGACTGTCCGTTTGGCTGTCTGTGCACGAATCACGGTCAGACCCAAACTTACACATGCTGTCGTTCCTGCATCACAATCTCTACTCGGCGGTGGCGCAGTGGATAGCATACTGGACTCGCATTCGGGTGGACGACGGTTCAATCCCGCGTCCGGCCATTCTGATTTAGGTTTTCCGTTATTTCCCTAAATCGCTCCAGGCCAATGACGGGATGGTTCCTTTAAAGGGACGGCCGACTTCCTTCCTCGTCCTTTCCCAATCCGATGAGACCAATGACCTCGCTGTCTAGTCTCCTCCCCCAAACAACTCCCCTCCCCCCCCAAACACACACACTATATAATTTCTGTACAGGAGAGGACATATTAATTGCAAGTTGGTGCCAGATATTGGGGGATAAATACGATATTGCAGTGCCTGTGTTGTTAAGAAGGGCTATGCAATGTACCTTCGGTCATGCATACATATTCGAAGGGATATTGTATTGTTCTTCTTAACAGGTACTGCAATGTCGTACCTTTCAACTTAGATGAAGAGAATATGACTGTCCTTAGGCAGACGAACGGAGTATTGCCGTCTATAGGCACAAGGACAATCAACTCCCATAATAGTTTCAGTCAGCAGCAGAAGGATTACTCTTGAATTCATTTTTATTTGCACAGAAGATCATATCAACAAAATTTACTGCAGTGAAAGTACTGGCTACAGGAGCAAATTAATTACGTATCGCCCACCTTTTCTGCTTACTTCGTCCGCAAATAAATTAAATATCGCCCACCTTTTCTGCTTGCCTCATCGGCTGTTGCTTCTCGCTCCAGTCTTCGGTCAACAAAAAGCGGCATGATCGGAGGCCTTCGGTGAAATAGCACGTTACTTGTCTCAGTACCTGCTTGCAGACCGTTGAGATCCTACGATAACGTAACGGAGTAGCAGCAAAAATTCCATTTTTGTCAATGAGTGAGATGAGTAAGTGATAGCTGTGTGAACCACGCACATTGTTGCGATAGACCTCTGTTGGCAGTAGTCGTTCTTCTGTAAAGCATCTTGGACGAAATAACGACACTGTCGCAACACCGCGCGTTTACAGTCGCGGCCGAGGGAAACGGAAGACAGGAACACATGGAGGTAGGAGAATTCAAAAACCTCTCCCGGATAATTTCAAACCGACTTCCGCTCTTGTTCTTTTCTTCGGTCAGTTTTTGCTCTCTGTCTGCGGCTGCGCCCTTGGCTGGGACCTATCTCGCCACGCCCTCAGTGCGGCCTTGTTTATACGCCGCCCATGTTATTTCAACGAAACGTTTCTATCCTGTATGCATGCACACATGCCTCATTAAGCCAAGAAGGATGTTGAGGTGCCTACCTGGGGGCTTGCCACCAACGTTAAGGAAAATTTATGCTTCCGCCGGATATCACCATTCCAGCGGCAGAGCTGAGGGCCATTATTCCACGAATATACTAACCAACAAGTAGAGACACCATGCATAATATTACTAGATTCCAGTTTGGCAGTTACTCTTCTGTAACGATTATATCAATCTCCTCCGTGCGACGTTGGGCAGGAGTAACTAAATTTTCTGAAGGTGCGGCAGAGCGGTTCTAGGCGCTTCATTCTGGAACCGCTCGACCGCTACGGTCGCAGGTTCGAATCCTGCCTCGGGCATGGATGTGTGTGATGTCTTTAGGTTAGTTAGGTTTAAGTAGTTCTAAGTCCTAGGGGACTGATGACCTCAGATGTTAAGTCCCATAGTGCTCAGAGCCATTTGAAACATTTTTTTTTTCTGAAGGTGAAAACAGAAGGGTTTAGTTGTATTTCGGTCACGAAACTAAGTTATTTTTGAAAGATCATTACTATTACCACTTTTCGCAATACTGTAATACTGGTTACATAAATTACCAACATTTTTTTACAAAACTAGTATTAACGCGTGACACAATGTAGTGGAAGTTACAGCTTCTGAAACAAATGTGTGAACATCGTATTACTCACTTTGTAAAATGTATCTGTAATACTAAAATTGAGCATGTGCACCACATATGCTTCAATATCCCGTTCCGGCCGCGGTGACTGAGCGGTTCTAGGCGCTTCAGTCCGGAACCGTGCTGCTGCTATGGTCGCAGGTTCGAATCCTGCCTCGGGCATGGATCTACATCTACATATAGATCCATACTCCGCAAGCCACCTGACGGTGTGTGGCGGAGGGATGTGTGTGATGTCCTTAGGTTAGTTAGGTTTACGTTCAAACTCAAATGGCTCCAAGCACTATGGGACTTAACATCTGAGGTCATCAGTCCCCTAGACTTAGAACTACTTAAACCTAACTATCCTAAGGACATCACACACATCCATGCCCGAGACAGGATTCGAACCTGCGACCGTAGCAGCAGCGCGGTTCCGGACTGAAGCGCCTAGAACCGCTCGGTCAAAACGGCCGGCTAGGTTTACGTAGCTTAAGTCTAGGGGTCTGATGACCTCACATGTTAAGTCCCATAGTGCTTAGAGCCATTTGAACCATTTTTTGCTTCAATATTTCCTGAAACTTCCCGAAATAATGCAGAAATTGCTTCACTGTTCACTTCACAAATATAAATGAAGTAACTGATAGTTCAGCTCCACAGTAACTACGCAACGACTACTACACTGCTGTCGGTCATAACAGTATTGTTAACGTTATTATTGTTATTATTATTGTTGTTGTTGTTGTTGCTGCTGTTATTATTATTATTATTAATGGCAACAGATGAGACTCAAAGCACTGATAGCGCGACGTCTTGCAATATCTACCACTTCAGGAGTAATGACTCCAGCACTCACGTAATTTGCAAATAGTAAATATAATGCACGGATCAAATCACTTACAGGGAAGCAGCCGGTTGATGTGGCAACAGCCGATATTTCGACAGGAGCACACCCCGCCATTTTCAGAGCATAACTGCAGCAAGTAACCGCTGTGCACCGGTATTTAAAACTTCTGTTTCCAGAGAAATTCCGTTAACATAACACACACACACACACACACACACACACACACACACACACACACACACACACACACACACACACACACTGCAAACACCACCGCCATCACAAACGAAACATGATAACTTCAGAAGTTATCGGTAGTTAAATTAATAATCAACGTGTGAGACAGTATTAGCTCTGTCCCTCTGTTTTTTACAAGTGGGAGAGCTGGATTCCATGCAGAATTTAAGCAAAAGGTCACTTGATAATTTAATTTCAACAGTTTCCTTAACAACACTATCCCAGCAGCTGGAAGTGTATGCCGGAATCTCCGTGTTGTTATATTTCATAGGTTGACCGGTGCCAAGACAATATACTCTGCAGTGGCGGATTTGCTCGGCTGTTGTAAGCGTGTTTGACGCTCCTGCTCAGTACACCGGTCTCCTACAGCCCTGATAGTCAGACCAATATATGACCTGCCACAACTCCAGGGAATACAGTAAACATCAGTCTTACGCAAACCAAGATCATCTTTTACGGAACCTAAAACAACCTTGACCTTAGATAGTGGATCGAAAACACACTCATCATAATGTTTCCGCAAAATATGACCAAGCCTGTTCGAAATGATTCTTGTGTAAGACAAAAACGCCGTAGATTTTGTTATCACCTCGGTGTTATCACTCACCCGGTGCACAGTTGGTCGATATTGCAACGCACGTTTGCTCTGACTTTCGCTTTAACCATCCTGACGAGAGGTGACTTCGAGATGGGCTTATTCAGATGACAAACTCTAAAGGCCCGAGATTACATGGGACCTGTACACCGAGGTATGAAGTACCCCTTCACGTTGAGCCGGATGTGCCAACTATCAGCGTGCAGATAAAAGTCAGGGTGAGTAGGCTTGCTACAAGTGATACGTCCCAACGTTATATCAATCTTGCTCCTGAACAACACATCAAGGAAGGGAAGGCAGCAAGCCGCGTGGGGTACCCCACAGTTCGCGCGGCTCCAGGCTCCACCCCTCCCCCCCCCTCCCCACTCCCCCTTCCTCGTCGGAGGTTCAAGTCCTCCCTCGGGCATGTGTGTCCTTAGCGTAAGTTAGTTCAAGGTAGATTAAGTAGTGTGTAAGCTCAGGGATCATGACCTCAACAGTTTGGTCCCTTAGGAATTTACCACAAATATCCAAAAACGCGATCCTTATCCAGCTCCATCGTGAAACAAATATTCGTTTGGATTGGATTTAGCTGTTCAAAAAAGTCGTCCAAATTCTCACCGCGCTGAGGCCAAACAAAAAAAGTATCATCTATATACTGTACCTGTAAAAACACGCAGGTTTCAAATCCGCCGACTGCAACGCACGTTAATCTAAGTCTTTGAAAAAGTGTTCAAATGTGTGTGAAATCTTATGGGACTTAACTGCTAAGGTCATCAGTCCCTCAGCTTACACACTACTTAACCTAAATTATCCTGAGGACAAACACACACACCCATGCCCGAGGGAGGATTCGAACCTCCGCCGGGATCAGCCGCACGGTCCATTACTGCAGCGCCCTAGACCGCTCGGCTAACTAAGTCTTCTGTAAGCAAATTTGACAATAATAGGTGACAAAGGACTTCCCATCGCAACTCCATCTGTCTGCTCATAGTACTCGTTACTGAATAAAATGTAGATGCAGTTCATCACATATCGAAAGAGGTTCGCTGACTCAGCACTAAATCAACCGCAGCGTATCAGACAGAGAAACACGCCTGAAGAAAAAGACCACATCAAAACTTACTAGAATATAAGAGTCACTCAAACGCATTCTCTGCAATCGACGTAATAAATCTGCCGACTTCTTAATGTGGTGCTCACACCGACCTATTAAAGATCTCAACAGAGTAGCAAGGTGTTTTGAACCACGATTTATCGGAGCACTAATCGGACGAAGAGGAACCCCTTCCTTGTGGACCTTACGAAGTTATAGAACTTACAGGGAACAGCACAATAAGAATTAAGACTCTTGATAGTCTTCTGCGACAAGGAACTTTTCTTCAGGAGGCTATTTGTCCAACACTTTCTTTGGAGTCAGAACCTATCCTTCGATGTGATAAATCAGACATTAACACTGCATCTTTTGAACGTATCCCGCTTGTGCAAAACAACGGTAGCACTGCCCTTGTCTCAGATAATTAGTATATATATATATATATATATATATATATATATAAGGCTCATCGGCCACTTGACTATCTTGTTCTTCTGTGCGAATGCACAAACAGTGCCCGGACTCTTACGGGAATCGGCAACGCGCCGCGAGTAATGAGTATAATGAGCGGGGGCACTACATTCGTAGTGCGGGACAATACGTTGATAATGTGGGTTTCGCGGGAGGCGTGCCAGAGATGAGTCCCTGAAGTCGCGCTATCCTCTGTGTCCTCGGTAGCTCAGATGGATGCCGGCACGGTAGTTCAGCGTGTTCGGTCAAAGGGTTAGCAGCCCTCTGTAATTAAAAAAAAAACTGAGTTAACCGGTCAACAACGAACTTAAACGGATGTCTTACGACGTCCGCCCCGAGCAGATGCAACGAACGAAAGCGAACAGCCGGCGCGGTGACACAGCGTGATCGGTCAGAGGATTAGCTGCCTTCTGTAATAAAAAAACTGAGTTAATGGATCAACGACGAACTGAAACGGGTGTCTTGCCACGTCCGCACCGAGCAGATGAAACGAACAAAAAAAAAAAAAAAAAAAATAAATAAATAAAATAAAATAAAATAAAATAAAATGGATAGAGCGTCTGCCATGTAAGTAGGAGATCCTGGGTTCGAGTCCCGGTCGGGGCACACATTTTCATCTTCCCCGTTGATGTATGTCAACGCCTGTAAGCAGCTAAGGGTGTTCATTTCATTGTAATTTCAACAGTATTAGGATCAACTGTAAGTGAAAATAAAGCGGCTCTCTCAGCTGCTGTGGTATTACCCTAGGGTGGACCTGCCCCAGTCAACATACGACATGCCTCCCTCCTGGCCTCCTCTGCAACATCAGGATAAAATCAGTCTGTTCAACAGAAATAATAAATTCAGCCAGCGGCAAACGCTTGGGAGTCGGTGCAGATTTAAACCTTTCCCTAGCAAGGATAAAGATGCGTCGTCAAAAGCCGTCTACGTGAGCTCTATGTCAGAACGTCAAGTTATAGTATTAGACTCCGAGCCACAGAAACGTTCAAACCAAATGCCAAGCAGTTACAGAATGAAATTCCCAGTCAGACTGCGACCATGACGCGCCATCCAGATCCCAGTAAAAAGCCGAAATTTTTGATGCAATAATTAAATGAAGCCGAAACAATTCCTTCGAAACAAAATCCAAATGTTGACGAGTGTAATGGATCCTTTCGCTAACAAGAGCTAGGCCAGTGCGTTGCTTGTTGCGATTGGCAGCAGGAGAATCAATGTGACACACAAGCTTGACAAACGTTGAAACAGTATCTTGATCGCGACACCTCGGTAAAAACGATAATGTACACTGCAGTCTTACTCTACGGCTGCGCAGCTCATCCAACCTTCGCAAGCAACGATACATTTCCTCCCCGTAGAGGTAAACAGTGTTGTGAGACCTGAGTTTCTCCCGACGTATACAATGTCGACGATGTCATCCGGCTATATTCCCGTAAGTTATTTGAAGAGAAACTCAGGTGTCATAGTGCACCGATTTTTACTTGGTTGATTTTAAATGGCAGTGCAGAATGTTGATGAAACAAGTGTCACAAGGGAGAAGAATGATGTAGACGTGTTTTCCGGTGGAGGATGGTGGTGGTGGTTAGTGTTTAACGTCCCGTCGACAACGAGGTCATTAGAGACGGAGCGCAAGCTCGGGTTAGGGAAGGATTGGGAAGGAAATCGACCGTGCCCTTTCAAAGGAACCATCCCGGCATTTGCCTGAAACGATTTAGGGAAATCACGGAAAACCTAAATCAGGATGGCCGGAGACGGGATTGAACCGTCGTCCTCCCGAATGCGAGTCCAGTGTGCTAACCACTGCGCCACCTCGCTCGGTCCGGTGGAGGATTCGGTTGATTTGTCGCCTTGTCATCAAACGTTTGCCGTTTCCATTCGAAAGCCACTTCCTTTCAGCTGTGAATAGAATACTTGTGCAGAATCAACTGTCATTACAGGTCCCTTCCTTACACCTCGCTGTTGCAAACGGATGTTACATCACGACACTGACGCAAATTTGAATACAGCAAAAAGCAGAAAAAATAAATAAATGAATTTGTCGATATTGTATACGTCGGGAGAAACTCAGGTCTCACAACACTGTTTACCTCTACGGGGAGGAAATGTATCCGCTTGATAGTCCAACACCGTGATCTCTTAACCACGACGCCGTTGCTCTTTCATGCTACTCTGTATTACATTACTTGTTCTTGGAGCGTCCACTTTCTATTTTGCCATTGTTTCAAGTTTAGTACATCTTATTCTTGTTTTCATGCTTGATCTGGGTTCAGTTTTTGTCGAGCTTTTTACTGAGCCCTCTTAGCACTAAATCTGAAGGGGTGAGATGGGGAGTTTCCCACGTAAGTAATAGAACGCAGTACATTGTTCTGGATGTCGAGTGTTTATCAGAGACAACGGTACCTTCAGGAGTGCCCCAGGGAAATGTGATAGGATTGTTCTCATTTTCTGTGTACACAAACGATGTGACAGATGCACTCCGTCTTCAGGCCGCAAGCGGCCCATCGGGACCATCCGACCGCCGTATCATCCTCAGCTGAGGATGCGGATAGGAGGGGCGTGTGGTCATCACACCGCTCTCCCGGTCGTTATGATGGTTTTCTGTGACCGGAGCCGCTACTATTCTGTCTAGTAGCTCCTCAGTTGGCATCACGAGGCACCCCGAAAAATGGCAACAGCGCATGGCGGCTGGATGGTCACCCATCCAAGTGCCGGCCACGCCCGACAGCGCTTTACTTCGGTGATCTCACGGGAACCGGTTATCCACTGTGGCAAGGCCGTTGCCCATCTGACAGATAGGGTGAGCTGAAATCTGCGTCTATTTCCCGTTGACACTATAGTCTGCGGGAAGGTGTCATCACTGAGTGACTGTAGAAGCATGTAAGATGACGTAGACAGAACTTCCGGTTAGTTTAATGAATGGTAGTTTGCTCTAAATGTAGAAAAATGTCAGTTAATGCGGATGAGCAGGAAAAAGAATCGCGTACTAAGCGCATCGTTGCAAAGCTGCATGGAATGGAACGAGCGCGTCAGGCTGGTGGTAGGGAACATGAATGGTCGATTTCGTGATGTTGGAGAATTTTGGGAAAGTGTAGCTCATGAAGGAGACCGCGAGTATAACACTTGTGCGGACCATCCTTGAGTACTGCTCGAGTTATTGGGTATCCCCCCCGGGTCGGATTAGAGAAAGGTGCCGTAGTAATTCAGAAGCGTGCTGTTAGTTTTGTTACCGGTAGGTTCAGTCAACCCGCAAGTGTTATGAAGATGCTTCCTCAACTCAAATGGAAATCCCTGGAAGGAAGACGACGTTCTTTTTGCGTAACCCTATTGAGAAAATTTAGGGAAGCGGCATTTGCAGCTAACGGCAAAAGGACTCTAAGCAGCCAACGTAGATTTCGCATAAGGATCGTGAACACAAGAGAAATTACGTTTCGTACTGATATTCCGTTACTTGGTTCTGCAGCGAATAGTTTTGCTTTTTCCAGCTTTCAGTTGGTACAATTCAGTGTTATTAGAAACTAATACAATTTGCAATTTATTAACTATGGTACTACGATAATATTTTTTATCAACGGAGTTCATTAAGGTAATATTTCCCCGTTATGTTTTATTTTTAATAAAAGGACTTATAAAACTATAAAATCTGCATAGAGAAATTGCAGAAGAGTAGTTTTAAAGGACGAAAGTGGACGGGGAGCAGCTTTGACAGTTATTCAGTTATTAAGTAACTTGTAGATACACGTTTAGCGGAAGAATTTGTTAATCAAGGAGGCGACTTTCAACTGACTAAGGCATTGGGCCGGTCAACAAAAGCAAAACAATACGCGTAGTTCCATCTCTAGTAACACTTAGTTCTAATTATTCTTAACCGATTTTTTAAACTCTGAAGTCGCGCAATTCGACAACACGTACTGACACACTTAAAAATGCACCGGCGCGGTTTAGATGAGCATAATTCGGGAGAGGGTGCTAAATTCATCGGAGGCGTTCATGCATCGAAGATCCATCTGCATGCGCTATTGCGGCAATTTTTGATATAAACTTAAGCGATGCTCACGAAAACTGTCAGATCGTAAAATTCCACTGAAGATGGCTTTCTGGTTGTCAGCAGAAATATCGAGACATGTTTTCACCATCATGCTTTGCAATACCGAAATTTGATGGAACAGTTAGTTAGATGTTATCTTAATCGAAAAAAGGAAACAATTTTTATAAATATTAAGTACTCCACGTTTATGGTAATATTTTCTTTTACACCACTCCTTTGTTGGACGTCACTGGTCACTGTCCACATTACATCTAATGCACGCGCGCGCACACGCAAACACACACACACACACACACACACACACACACACACACACACACACACACACACACACATGCATACGGAGACGAACGAACATACTCACGCACTTTCAGCTGGCATCGGGAACTTGTCAATAGTTCCTTCGTCCTGTTGAATTCTTATTTTTGCTCCCACAGCCGGTCTGAGATAGCTGAGACTGCCACTCACCACAATGAACGAGATATTGACCTCAAGAAAATGGAAATAGGGTAGAATTATACATCACAGATCCTGGGCAAAGTATTTTACAGTATTGAATTATGACAGTTTACTGTAGAATGTCGATTGTTAGTTGTTAAGTAATGTTAGTTTTTTACCATTCCCTACTGTATATTCTTTGTAATGTGAATTATTTAATAGATGTGCTTTAATTGACTTCTTAAATGTTTAGGTTTTAGTTGTCTTTTATACCTCTTTGGATAACTTACTGTGTAATTTTATTCCCTTGTAGAAAATTTTGCTTTGGTTTCTTTTTGCTTACTTTTAGTAAACGTTGCTCTTGTTAATTGATCATGGATGCTGCTATTTGTGAGATAATTGCCGTTGTTCTTCTTCATATACACTGAAGAGCCACGGAAACTGGTACACCTGCCTAACATCGTGTAGGGCCCCCGCTTGCACGTAGAAGTGCCGCAACACGACGTGGCATAGAATCGATTAATGTCTGAAGGTCTGAAGTAGTACTAGAGAGAACTGACACCATAAATCCGTAAGAGTACAAGGGGGTGAAGATCTCTTCTGAACAGCATGTTGCACGGCATCCCAGATATGCTCAATAATGTTCATGTCTGGGGAGTTTTGTGGCCAGCGGAAGTGTTTAAACTTAGAAGAGAGTTTCTGGAGCCACTCTGTAGCAATTCTGGACGTGTGGGGTTTCGTATTGTCCTACTGTAATTGCCTAAGTCCGTCGGAGTACACAATGGATATGAATGGATGCAGGTGATCAGACAAGATGCTTAGGTGTCACCTGTCAGAGTCATATCGAGACGTATCAGGTGCCCATATCACTCCAACTGCACATAACCCACACCGTTACAGTGCCTCCATCAGCTTGAACAGTATCCTGCTGATATGCAGAGTCCATGGATTCACGAGGTTGTCTCCATACCTTTACACGTTCATCTGCTCGATACAATTCGAAACGAGTCTCGTCCAACCAGGCAACATGTTTCCAGTCATCAACAATCCGACGTCGGTGTTGACGGACCCAGGCGAGGCGTAAGGCATGAAGGGTAAACGAGTGGGCCTTTGACTCCGAAAGCCCATATCAATGATGTTTTGTTGAATGGTTCGCACCCTGACACTTGTTGGTGGCCCAGCATTGAAATCGGCAAGGGTCGCACTTCTGTCACGTTCAACGGTTCTCTTCAGTCATCGTTCGTCCCGTTCTTGCAGGATCTTTTTCCGGCCGCAGCGATGTCGGAGATATGATGTTTTACCAGATTCCTGGTATTCCCGGTACACTCGTGAAATGTTCGTACGGGAAAATCCCCATTTCATAGCTACCTTCGAAGATGCGTGTCCCATCGCTCGAGGGCTGACTATAACACCATTTCAAACTCATTTAAATCTTGGTATCCTGCCGTAGTAGCAGCAGTAACTGATCTAACAACGGCGCCAGACACTTGTTTTATATAGGCGTTGTCGTGTTGCCGAGCGCAGCGCCGTATTCTGCCTGTTTACGTATATCTGTATTTGAATAAGGATGGCTATTCCGGTTTCTTTGGCGCTTCAGTGTACATAACATGATAGTAGCTCTAAATCACACTCACACATAAGAATCCGCAGGTTCTCAAACGTAGTTTTAGAGGAAGTTCGATTACTGTTATTAGTTGTCGTTTTAATGGCCCTTTTCTGTAGTTTGAATTATAAGGTGGTTATAAATAAATTTTCACTACTCGAGCCAGTGTAGTCGTGAAACTATTTACCGTATGGGTATCCAACTTCAAAGGACTGACGCTCAGACTCTGCGATGCAGGATTTGCGTTGTTGATAATATTAATGGCATAAGTCGTTACGCGCTATTACTGGTATGCCGGCTTGGGGTTGAAACACAATTATCAGTGTGTATTACAGTTGCAGATAGTCAACATTAGTCTGGATAAGTTGAGCAGGGCTTTATTTGTAAAAGCGTTTTATCAAAATAACAGTGCAGTGAAGTTTCGGGATTGCTGTCGGATAACGTCGACTTTTGCTACAGTGTTTCGGCTGACAACCATTCAGCCATCTTCATGTGAGTGTTTTTCACTGGAGGTTGATGGTCACCAGTAGTCACTGGTCGCTGACAGACGGACCATATCCTTGGGCCGAGGTGCAGGAGTATAAGCATTTAGGGGTGCCGTTCCTCCTCATTCCTGGCTTGATGGTTTAAACGTCCTGTCATAATAGGAACGACCTGTAAGTTGTCTGAAACGGATGAAAACCTATTCTGCTAGCAAGCTAGCGAGCGTCAGCAGCGTTGGGCCTCTTCTTCTTTTTTGGTGGTCCGAACTTTGCTTCGGTAAGGCGGAAGAGGTTCGCTGGGGGCAGGTAATTGTCCACATCCTGACGACTTCATCCGTCATGTACCATCAGTCCTTGTTGGTGAAGATGGGGTAGGATTTTATGAGCTTCAGATCCGCCCGCCGGACGGACTCCTCTCCCTTGAATTTTCTGTTCAGGTGTTCAACCCCTCCCCCCCCCCCCCCTCCCACCGTCCCGAACTAAAATCACGTGGTATGTGTGGGAGAGGAGGGATATTTGACTGGGTAAATGGGCAAGAAAAATCGTGATGAGGATAGCTGCCATCTCTGACAGATTCGACGATCTTGGTGAGCACCTCCCTCACGCTGTTCATGTCAGGGAGATGCAGGAACTCTTCTTCTTTCTTGTCCTCTCTGTATCCATGGCTAGCTCCTCAGCCTCCTGCCTTCCAGCAAATGCCGGTGAGGCGACCGTTTCCGAGGCAGCCATCTGCGTCCCTTGAGCGGTAGTCCGTCCCCACCTCCATGGCCACCTCCTCGGCTGCCTGCGTTTCCGCAGCGGCCAGTGTGACGACCGTCTGGGTTTCCGCATCCACCCCCGTCGTGGTTGGGGCCGGCGGCTCTTCTTGTGTTGTGTGCGACGCACTAGTCAGGGGGTTACGCAAGTGCTGGAGGTTGCTAGTTCACTTTTTATACCAAAAACAGGCGCGAAGACGCATGCGCAAATGCAGCCGCTACATGAATGACCTCTCTAACTCCGCGAGGATATGCCAGTCATCGAGAGTACTTCAACAACCTGAAGGCGATGAAGCAAATATAGCCGCTAGCTTATTAGCTTCAGTGGTTGCATTCCACAACAGTACAACACCAGGAAAAAATCAGAGAAGACTCTGGACAGACTTCTGGTTAGCTTCCAGCACCTCAGACCAAGGATAGGTCCTGCTACTTAGCAACATCCAGTGTAGAACATTCACCTGACGATGGCTGAATGGTTGTCAGCCGAAAGATCGTGGCAGGAAGTCGACGCTATCCGGATGCAATAGCATAACTTTATGGAATAGCAGTAGTGCTGCTGCTCTTCTCTAATATCGGCACACTAAAGGAATACAGGTAGGTCTTGTTTCCTCACCGCGGTTGAAGAACCTGATTCGGAAGTTCGAAATAACTAGCGATTTGGGTATTGCTTCGGGGAGAAGCCTATGTCCACCTGGCCATAAATTGTTGAAAAACTTTCTATAGTTATGGCTGAGAATGCAGGACGCCATGTTCGACATCCAAGCAGTACACGAGCTGTGTCACGACAGCTGAACGTTCCATCGCCTACCGTTCGAAAAGTGCTGCGAACAGCTGTGAAACCGCATGGCACTAACTTCCAGGCTGTCGTGGACGCAAATGGTTATCACATTGAACAACGTTAGTAACGTGGAACGTCAGCCTGGTACGCAATTAACGAACATTACCCTCTCATGTGTAAATTAAAGTATGGTTCTTTCAATGGTTTATTCATTATTTCTCTTCAGCATGAACTTACAAATAATGCTAGCAAGTTTCATTGTCCTACAATCACTAGATTTTCTTAGGGGCCCTCTGAAGCAGCTGAAGTATAATTATAATTATTCTGTTCTTCTCTGCGGGTCTCGTACAGCCAGCGCTATTACACTACTGGCCATTAAAATTGCTACACCAAGAAGAAATGCAGATGATAAACGGGTTTCATTGGACAAATATATTATACTAGAACTGACATGTGATTACATTTTCACACAATTTGGGTGCATAGATCCTGAGAAATCAGTACCCAGAACAACCACGTCTGGCCGTAATAACGGCCTTGATACGCCTGGGCATTGAGTCACACAGAGCTTGGATGGCGTGTACAGATACAGGTGCCCATGCAGCTTCAACACGATACCGCATTTCATCAAGAGTAGTTACTGGCGTATCGTGACGAGCCAGTTGCTCGGCCACCATTGACCAGACGTATTCAATTGGTGAGAGAACTGGACAATGTGCAGGCCAGGGCGGCAGTCGAACATTTTCTGTATCCAGAAACACCCATACAGGATCTGCAACATGCGGTCGTGCATTATCCTGCTGAAATGTAGGGTTTGGCAGGGATCGAATGAAGGGTAGAGCCACGGGTCCTAACACATCTGAAATGTAACGTCCACTGTTCAAAGTGCCGTCAATGCGAACAAGAGGTGACCGAGACGTGTAATCAATGGCACCCCATACCATCACGTCGGGTGATACGCCAGTATGGCGATGACGAATACTCGCTTCCGATGTGCGTTCGCCGCGATGTCGCCAAACACGGATGCGACCATCATGATGCTGTAAACAGAACCTGGATTCATCCGAAAAAAATGGCGTTTTGCCATTCGTGCACCCAGGTTCGTCGTTGAGTACACCATCGCAGGCGCTCCTGTCTGTTATGCAGCGTCAAGGGTAACCACAGCCATGGTCTCCGAGCTGATAGTCCATGCTGCTGCAAACGTCGTCGAACTGTTCGTGCAGACGGTTGTCGTCTTGCAAACGTCCCCATCTGTTGACTCAGGGATCGAGACGTGGCTGCACGATCCGTTACAGTCATGCGGATAAGATGCCTGTCATCTCGACTGCTACTGATACGAGGCCGTTGGGATCCAGCACGGCGTTCCGTATTACCATCCTGAACACACCGATTCCATATTCTGCTAACAGTCATTGGATCTCGACCAACGCGAGTAGCAATGTCGCGATACGATAAACCGCAATCGCGATAGGCTACAATCCGACCTTTATCAAAGTTCGTTGGAAACTTTCCTCATGTCAACACGTTGTAGGCGTCGCCACAGGCACCAACCTTCTGTGAATGCTCTGAAAAGCTAATCATTTGCATATCACAGCATCTTCTTCCCGTCGGTTAAATTTCGCGTCTGTAGCACGTCATCTTCATGGTGTAGCAATTTTAATGGCCAGTAGTGTAATTATTCTGTTCTTCTCTGAGGGTCTCGTACAGCCAGCGCTATTATATCGATATAAATTTAACGTAATCAAATTATGCAAACAGTTTATAGCTTTGTAAGTAGGCTGTTTCAGTTTTTATGTTGGTAACGCCACGTAGCGCTCTGTATGAAAATCACTGACTGTGCTGTGTGCCATCTGTCTGGTTGGCATTGTTGGAATAATCGCTATTGTACTGCTGGGCTGTTGGATGTGAACAGCACTTGGCGTTGGGCGGTTGGAGGTGAGTCACCAACAGTGGTGGATGTGGGGAGAGAGATGCCAGAGTTTTGAGAGCGGACGATCTGGACGTGTGTCCGTCAGAAAAAGGAAATTTGTAAGACTGTATGTCATGAACTATATAATGACTTCTGAACACTATTAAGGTAAATACATTGTTTGTTCTCCATCAAAATCTTTCGAAAATGGCTCTGAGCACTATGGGACTCAACTTCTGAGGTCATCAGTCCCCTAGAACTTAGAACTACTTAAACATAACTAACCTAAGGACATCACACACATCCATGCCCGAGGCAAGATTCGAACCTGCGACCGTAGCGGTCGCGCGGTTCCAGACTGTAGCGCCTAGAACCGCGTGGCCTCAAAATATTTCATTTGCTAACTATGCCTATCAGTAGTTAGTGCCTTCAGTAGTTAGAATCTTTTATTTAGCGGCAGTATTGGCGCTCGCTGCACTGCAGTAGTTGGAGTAACGAAGATTTTTGTGAGGTAAGTGATTCATGAGAGGTAAAGGTTATTGTTAGTCAGGGCCATTCTTTTGTAGGGATTATTGAAAGTCAGACTGCGTTGCTCTAAAATATTGTGTGTCAGTTTAGTGATGATCAGAATAAGTAAGGAGAAAACTGAGTACGTTGAGTTTTGCTCAGCTGTTTGTAAATCAAATAACGTAAGAGGTTTACCAGCACAGACTTTTATGATTTTTCTAAGGGTATGTTCCAGCTTATGTATCTTAAATTTTCCGTGACGTAATGAGTATTTTGGGCGCCACATCTTTAGCTATGGATCAATGTTTGGGGGGTTCCATACTCAAATAATAATTATAATTATTATATTTGAAGTTAGGACCCACAAAAAGACTTGCATAGCTAAAGACGTAGTGCACAAAATACTCATTACGTCAGGGAAAATTTAAGATACATAAGTTATAAACTGTCTACGTTATTTGGCTACATTAAATTTATGTCGATACAACAGCGCTGGCCGTAAGAGACTTTCAGAGAAGAACAGACTGAAAGAAATAAAGTGAGCAGCTTGTAAGCGGAACTTTTCCATTGTTCATTTCTCCGTCGATGGCAAAACGCCAGCAGTTTACAAATGTGTTTCGGCTAAGATGCCGTTGTTCTATCGTTGCGCGACGGCTTTGTACCTTAGCGATTACTGCATCTGTATGACCCACTATTGTAGTCATAGAATCATTCGTACAGTTTCATCAGCACCGGCGATATGCTTGTTTTTGGAGGAGGACGTAAACAGTTCGACGAGTCTACTATGAGGAATGATGTAACACGACGCGGCAGTGAGTGATACTGAGGTTTATCTCACGCCTACTGAAAGCTCATCCATCGCTTTCGTCAGATTCATCTGCTTTTGTTTATAACAACATGTAGCACGACATTTATTACGCTGCAAATCGAAATGAAGACCTGGCCAGCGTGGCAGCGCCATCGTGTTTATGTCCGAGAAGCATACCAGTAACAACGTACACTCCAGTATTCTTACACGTGGAGCTCTGTCATTCGCTACAACTACGCACATGCCACTAAATGAAGTACCCATTAAGAATACGAACAGAAACACGACCTCTTGTATCGTATATCTCACCATTGCTTCGCCGGCACTATCCGGTTATAACGTTATCTTTTTCAGCTGTGACTGTCAAAATGGTTCAAATGGCTCTGAGCACTATGGGACTTAACATCTGAGGTCATCAGTCCCCTAGAACTTAGAACTACTAAATCCGAACTAACCTAAGGACATCACACACATCCATGCCCGAGGCAAGATTCGAACCTGCGACCGTGGCAGTCGCGCGGTTCCGGGCTGAAGCGCCTAGAACCGCTCGGCTACCGGTCGATTCGTCATCTGCTGTACCCGTCGCTGACGATAATGTCGACTCTGTGCTCGAATCCATGCAGACTGATTATTCAGCTTCCTTGTCTGTCAAATATATCCCCTCCAGTAATCACCACACATTTTTCTGGCATTATATTCAACTTTTATACGACGGTGCCGAAATGGCACCAAGTCGGAAGGCTTGTTCGAGGTTGGATAACACACGACATTTGTTTGTCAACAGTAAAAGTATAAGCCGTTTCTTTTCAGCTTCAGAAGCAAGATGTTTGACAATTACGACCACAGATCTCATTCTTTGCGAAGTTCGAGACCGCTTTTGCAAAATTTAGATCTAGTTGGTATGGTGGTAGACAGCAGGGAAACAGGTTTCTTTCAAAATTTTGTAAGTGGAATAAACTGTAGAAAGACGATGCTCGTTAATTAATGCCAAAAGTTCAACTTTTCTTGTCTCTACACATTAAAAAAAATGCTATCCGTTTCTGTACGATAGTCCAACGTTTTGTCGTTATACTCAATAGTAGCCTGGATGTACAATAATGAAATGTTGGCTGGCACTATTCTTTGACAATATTCGTCGCAAACTGTCACTTCGCCAACGTTTATTTCAGTGTAATGAGTAGGAAGTATGTTTCGATAAAATAAACCACTGGCGGCGTTAATTCTGATGCTTCATTTTCCTGGAAAACTCTATTTTTTTGCAAATATATCATCTCGTTTATTCTGTCAACTTTTGAAACCACATCCCAAAGAGCAGGTATGGCCAAGAATTCGACAGCAGAGCAGTAGTCTTCCTTGCATGTCATAGGTCTCTCGTCTGGTAGCACACTTCCCCTCCATCACGTCACACTGTTTGAGTGTGAGTAGAGGGAAAAAAGGAACTGCGAAAACGTCGCATTTAAATGGCAATGGCGTCGCACTGCATAGGACATTATATCGTATTTCACATTTATCAACAAACAAAACACATTTTCAGTATTATTTAATTACTTTTGGAGCCTCACAGATTTTGGCATACAGATTGGCGCATAACCATAACGTATTTAGTTTAATAGTCGAAAAAAAACCTTTTTGGCACATACATTGATCGAAATATTTTATCACGTTTTCAATCTCATTATGGAGACGCCTAAACTCCTTCATACGAAAGCAACGTAGAGCTCCTGGACAGTTTACTACAAAAGAATTTTTGTCTTTTAAAAGGAAACTACACTGCAGGTCAATCAGTTCCATCTACACATGCACTGAGGCACTGTCCGCCTCCGGTAGCTGGGTAGTAAGCCGGCACGGTAGCTTAGGATGTTCGGTCAAAGGGTTACCTACTTTCTGTAGTAAAAAAAACTCAGTAAATGGGTCAACGAAGAACCTAAACGAGTGTCATCGGACGTCCTCCCCGAACAAATTCAACGAACAGTATAGAACAAAATGAGACAACCAAAAAAAAAAAAAAAAAAAAAAATAGTGGTCAGCGCGACAGAATGTCAATCCTAAGGGCTCGGGTTCGATTCCCGGCTGGGTCGCGATTTCCTCCGCTCAGGGACTGGGTGTTGTATGATCCTAATCATCATCATTTTATCCCCATCGACGCGCAAGTCGCCGAACTAGCGCCAAATCGAAAGACTTTCACCCGGCGAACGGTCTACCCGACGGAAGGCCCTAGTCACACGACATTTACATTTATTTACCGGGGCACTTTCAATTGAAACGGCCAACGGTGCCAAAAACAGCTCGAAAACAGATGTAAGACTGCCAGTGTTTTCAACAGGTTTAGAAAACTATCCTTGTAAATATTTCGAGCGCACAGTGACATCCTTAAGCCTTGTGGTATAGGGAAATGATGTTTTTTGTCAGACTTTGTCCCTTCCACAATGCGATTTTCTTTGTAAATGTACCCCCATCAAATCCGAAATAAGTCGTTCTCACCTCTCATTATCTTACTATGGGCATTGCGCAATCAAGTGCACTTAAAATGCCTGGTCTGCTATCCATTCTGGATGCTCTAATTTTTATTCCTGCTCTCCTTTTTTTCTTCGTAAATTTAACACTAGCGGGTTTTAAAAAAAATGGTTCAAATGGCTCTGAGCACTATGGGACTCAACTGCTGTGGTCATAAGTCCCCTAGAACTTAGAACTACTTAAACCTAACTAACCTAAGGACATCACACACATCCATGCCCGAGGCAGGATTCGAGCCTGCGACCGTAGCGGTCGTGCGGTCCAGACTGTAGCGCCTTTAACCGCTCGGCCACTCCGGCCGGCAGCGGGTTTTAAATCGAAAAATCGTTCCAATTATCGCCTTGACTTAACCAACGTGCTTTGTAGTAATATGTGAAGTCTCGATACTCTTCATATCAGTCTACTGACTGGTTTGATGCGGCCCGCCACGAATTCCTTTCCTTTGCTAACCTCTTCATCTCAGAGTAGCACTTGCAACCTACGTCCTCAATTATTTGCTGGACGTATTCCAATCTCTGTCTTCCTCTACAGTTTTTGCCCTCTAAAGCTCCCTCTAGTACCATGGAAGTCATTCCCTCATGTCTTAGCAGATGTCCTATCATCCTGTCCCTTCTCCTTATCAGTGTTTTCCACATATTCCTTTCCTCTCCGATTCTGCGTAGAACCTCCTCATTCCTTACCTTATCAGTCCACCTAATTTTCAGCATTCGTCTGTAGCACCACATCTCAAATGCTTCGATTCTCTTCTGTTCCGGTTTTCCCAAAGTCCATGTTTCACTACCATACAATGCTGTACTCCAGACGTACATCCTCAGAAATTTCTTCCTCAAATTAAGGCCGGTATTTGATATTAGTAGACTTCTCTTGGCCAGAAATGCCTTTTTTGCCATAGCGAGTCTGCTTTTGATGTCCTCCTTGCTCCGTCCGTCATTGGTTATTTTACTGCCTAGGTAGCAGAATTACTTAACTTAATTGACTTCGTGACCATCACTCCTGATGTTAAGTTTCTCGTTGTTCTCATTTCTGCTACTTCTCATTACCTTCGTCTTTCTCCGATTTACTCTCAAACCATACTGTGTACTCATTAGACTGTTCGTTCCGTTCAGCAGATCATTTAATTCTTCTTCACTTTAACTCAGGATAGCAATGTCATCAGCGAATTGTGTCATTGATATCCTTTCACCTTGTATTTTAATTCCACTCCTGAACCTTTCCTTTATTTCCATCATTGCTTCCTTGATGTACAGATTGAAGAGTAGGGGCGGAAGACTACAGCCTTGTCTTACACCCTTCTTAATACGAGCGCTTCGTTCTTGATCGTCCACTCTTATTATTCCCTCTTGGTTGTTGTACATATTGTATATGACCCGTCTCTCCCTATAGCTTACCCCTACTTTTTTTAGAATCTCGAACAGCTTGCACCATTTTATATTGTCGAACGCTTTTTCCAGGTCGACAAATCCTATGAAAGTGTCTTGATTTTTCTTTAGCCTTGCTTCCATTATTAGCCGTAACGTCAGAATTGCCTCTCTCGTCCCTTTACTTTTTCTAAAGCCAAACCGATCGTCACCTAGCGCATTCTCAATTTTCTTTTCCATTCTTCTGTATATTATTCTTGTAAGCAGCTTCGATGCATGAGCTGCTAAGCTGATTGTGCGATATTTCTCGCACTTGTCAGCTCTTGCCGTCTTCGGAATTGTGTGGATGATGCTTTTCCGAAAGTCAGATGGTATATCGCCAGACTCATATATTCTACACACCAACGTGAGTAGTCGTTTTGTTGCCACTTCCCCCAATGATTTTAGAAATTCTGATGGAATGTTATCTATCCCTTCTGCCTTATTTGACCGTAAGTCCTCCAAAGCTCTTTTAAATTCCGATTCTAACACTGGATCCACTATCTCTTCTAAATCGACTCCTGTTTCTTCTTCTATCACATCAGATAAATCTTCACCCTCATAGAGGCTTTCAATGTATTCTTTCCACTTATCTGCTCTCTCCTCTGCATTTAACAGTGGAATTCCCCTTGCACTCTTAATGTTACCACCGTTGCTTTTAATGTCACCTAAGGTTGTTTTGACTTTCCTGTATGCTGAGTCTGTCCTTCCGACAATCATATCTTTTTCGATGTCTTCACATTTTTCCTGCAGCCATTTCGTCTTAGCTTCCCTGCACTTCCTATTTATTTCATTCCTCAGCGACTTGTATTTCTGTATTCATGATTTTCCCGGAACATATTTGTACTTCCTCCTTTCATCAATCAACTGAAGTATTTCTTTTGTTACCCATGGTTTCTTCGCAGCTACCTTCTTTGTACCTATGTTTTCCTTCCCAACTTCTGTGATGGCCCTTTTTAGAGATGTCCACTCCTCTTCAACTGTACTGCCTACTGCGCTATTCCTTATTGCTGTGTCTATAACGTTAGAGAACTTATCTCGTCATTCCTTAGTACCTCCGTATCCTACTTCTTTGCGTATTGATTCTTCCTGACTAATGTCTTGAACTTCAGCCTACTATATTGTGATCTGAGTCTATATCTGCTCCTGGGTACGCCTTACAATCCAGTATCTGATTTCGGAATCTCTGTCTAACCATGATGTAATCTAATTGAAATCTTCCCGTATCTCCCGGCCTTTTCCAAGTATACCTCCTCCTCTTGTGATTCTTGAACAGGGTATTCGCTATTACTAGCTGAAACTTGTTACAGAACTCAATTAGTCTTTGTCCTCTTTCATTCCTTGTCCCAAGCCCATATTCTTCTGTAACCTTTTCTTCTACTCCTTCCCCTACAACTGCATTCCAGTCGCCCATGACTATTATATTTTCGTCCCCCTTTTCATACTGCATTACCCTTTCAATATCCTCATACACTTTCTCTATCTGTTCATCTTCAGCTTGCGACGTCGGCATGTATACCTGAACTATCGTTGTCGGTGTTGGTCTGCTGTCGATTCTGATTAGAACAACCCGGTCACTGAACTGTTCACAGCAACACACCCTCCTTCCTATTCATAACGAATCCTACATCTGTTATACCATTTTCTGCTGCTGTTGATATTACCCGATACCCATCTGACCAGAAATCCTTGTCTTCCTTCCACTTCACTTCACTGACCCCCACTATATCTAGATTGAGCCTTTGCATTTCCCTTTTCAGATTTTCTAGTTTCCCTACCACGTTCAAGCTTCTGACATTCCACGCCCCGACTCGTAGAACGTTATCCTTTCGTTGATTATTCAATCTTTTTCTCATGGTAACCTCCCCCTTGGCAGTCCCCTCCCGGAGATCCGAATGGGGGCTATTCCGGAATCTTTTGCCAATCGAGAGATCATCATGACACTTCCTTCAATTACAGGCCACATGTCCTGTGGATACACGTTACGTGTCTTTAATGTAGTGGTTTCCATTGCCTTCTGCATCCTCATGTCGTTGATCATTGCTGATTCTTATGCCCTTAGGGCCAATTTCCCACCCCTAGGACAAGAGAGTGCCCTGAACCTCTATCCGCTCCTCCTCCCTGTTTGACAAGGCCGTTGGCAGAATGAGGCTGACTTCTTATGCCGGAAGTCTTCGGCAATGCTGATTATGTATCAAAATTTAGGCAGTGGCGGGGATCGAACCCGGGACCGAAGACGCTACCCCTAGACCACGTATTAGCAGTCTATGCCTGTAAATTCAGCATAAACTGGTTCTTGATGTACACTACAGTGGACACCATCTATCGATCGTTTTAATTTTTTGCTCTTTCATCGTCAACAAAATCTTTAAATTCATTCTGCATGGTGTCGTAACGTCGATTCATAGCAGTTCTAGGGTACCCGTCCTTGTGCGACTGTGTACTGCATAATAGATATTGACAATTCTTATCCTTCTCTTCCGTCATTCAAACAGCCACTTCTTTCGTATCATGAACAACCAGGGAAGGGCAAGCAGCACTGGCATCACGATTCTGCCGAAATGAAGGAAGTCTGTCTGTCGAAAAATGATGCACCGCAATGCTAAAGAAATGTCGCGTTGTACCGATCACTTCCGAGCAATACCGAACAAAGACGAGACAGGCCGAGCCTCGGACCGCACGCGGCCCTAACATTTCGCTCGTATGCGGTTCGACATGTCATGGTCAACCTTGCCATCTACATCTACGTGATTAACTCTGCTATTCACAATAAAGTGCCTGGCAGAGGTTCCAATGAACGACCTTCAAGCTGTCTCTCACCTGTTCCACTCTCGAATGGCGCGCGGAAAAAACGAGCACTTAAATTTTTCTGTGCGAGCCATGATTTCTCTTATTTTATCGTGATGATCATTTCTCCCTATGTAGGTGGATGCCAACAGAATGTTTTCGAAAACGGAGGAGAAAACTGGTGATTGAAACTTCATGAGAAGATCCCGTCGCCACGAAAAACGTCTTTGTTTTAATGATGGCCATTCCAATTCACGTATCATGGCTGTGGCACTATCTCCCCTATTTCGCGATAATACAAAACGAGCCGCCCTTCTTTGTACTTTTTCGATGTCATCCGTCAGTCCCACCTGATGCGGATCCCACACCGCACAGCAATACTCCAGAATACGGCGGACAAGCGTGGTGTAAGCAGTTGGTTGGTTGGTTGGTTTGGGGAACGAGACCAGACAGCGTGGTCATCGGTCTCATCGGATTAGGGAAGGATGGGGAAGGAAGTCGGCCGTGCCCTTTCAGAGGAACCATCCCGGCATTTGCCTGGACTGATTTAGGGAAATCACGGAAAACCTAAATCAGGATGGCCGGACGCGGGATTGAACCGGCGTCCTTCCGAATGCGAGTCCAGTGTCTAACCACTGCGCCACCTCGCTCGCTGGTGTAAGCAGTCTCTGTAATAGATCTGTTGCACATTCTAAGTGTTCTGCCTATGTCGTTGATATAGTTCAGGAACAATAGAGGGCCTACACGACTTCCTTGGGGAACGCTTGAGATTATTTCTGTTTTACTCGATGACTTTCCGTCTATTACTACGAACTGTGACCTTTCTGACTGGAAATCATGAATCCAGTCGCACAACTGAGGCGGTATTCCATAGGCACGCAGTTTGGTTAGAAGACGCTTGTGAGGATTGGTGTCGAAAGCCTTCTCGAAATCTAAAAATATGGAATCAATTTGACATCTCTTGTCGATAGCACTCATTACTTCACGAGTATAGAGAGCTAGTTGTGTTTCGCAAGAACAATATTTTCTGAATCCGTGCTGCCTATGTGTCAATAAATCTTTTTCTTCGAGGTACTTCACAATGTCCGAGAGCAGTATATGTTCCAAAACCCTACTATCGACGTTGGTGACATGGTCCTGTAATTCAACGGACTACTCCTACTTCCCTTTTTGAGTATTGGTGTGACTTGAGCTAGTTGATACATAGTCAAAATTAAAAAAATGGGTAGTTGATACAACATATACCATAGCAGAACTAGGAATCGTTATCACCTAAAAATGTATACATAGAGTTTCAATGAAAATATTTTTTTATGTCTTTGTGAGGGTACAGATTTCAGATTTTATTTGTTTTTGGATATGCCTACAAATAGGTTCCTGGATGTGGAACTGTGAAGTTATCAAAAGATCATATATACAGAGTGATTATAATTAAAGTTCAAGTTTCAAATGGCTGTAGAAAAAACACCAGTGATCAGAATGACGTCAAATTGCAACGGAATATTTCTGGAGAAGGGGGAAAACATATTGAAGAAGAAAAAAAATAGTGTGAAAATTGCAGTAGATGGCGCTGTAAGTGTCAGAATACGTAAATGAAAACACCAGTCATGCGCACGACCCATTGAAGTTGGTATAAACATACCGGATACACGGCTCTTCCTCCTTTCGCGTCTGCGACGTTCGCGATGACTGTCTCAATGCACGATCGCGCTCTGCTTGTAAAACTGTGTTACAAGAATGTTGACTGCACACACGTCGTTCTGCAGAAGTTCCGGACACTGAAGGATTTGAAAAAAGGCCTTGGTCCGATGTCTGCCGTGGGTCTGGAGAAAATGATTCGGAAATTCGAAAAGACGGATTCTTTTGCTGTGCAACATGGTAGAGGGAGGAAACGTGTAGATTCGACGTCAGTAGAAGCAGTGGGCACAGCAATGCAGGAGGGGAAGAGCGGTGGTGTGCAAACGTGTAGTGCACGGAGAATTGTCCGGACGTTGGACATACCCGTGAGCACTGTGCGTAAAATCCTACGAAACGTCCTTCTTTGCTATCCATTCAAAATTACCTATGTGCACAAGTCGCTTCCTGTTGACCTGACAGCAAGAGAGGCCTTTCCTTTAGAATTTCTTGCAGGCATGGAAGTGGACAATGATTGGCCGTGAAAGATTTTGTAGAGAGACGAAGGCCACTTTCATTTGACAGGATACGTCAACACAGAATTGTCGAATATAGGCAACGGAAAACCTACACGCAAATCAACCAGTACCACTTCATCCTGAAGAGGTCACTGTGTGGTGCGGCTTTACGGTATCATTTATCAGAGAGCCATATTTTTTCGAAGAGACAGGTGCTTCCGGTCCTGTTACCTGTACCCTCACTGGTAAGCGCTATGAGTGTCTTTTGCGCAATCACGTCATTCTAGCTCTTCAACACCGTGGATGTATGGATGGGATCATTTTTATGCAAGATGGAGCTCCTCAGCACATTGCAAATCCAGTTAAGCAGCTGCTGAAGCGCCATTTCGGAAATGCTACAATTATCAGCCGCCATTTCCCTACAGTCTGGCTGGCCCGCTCACCTGATCTTAATCCGTGTGACTTCTGGCTTTGGGGCTATCTGAAAGATGTGTTCAGTGTTCCAATTGCAAACTCAGCTGCACTGAAGGCGCGCATTGCGCAACACATTCTGAAGGTGACCCCGGAAGCACTTCGATCAGTTGTGGAACGTCTAGAAAACGGTGGACAGCAAATTGAACATGTTTTGCGCGAACGACACGGATATTAATAATCTGATTTGATCTTGATTGATGCATTTTATACGCATTTTGGTCTCAGGACAATTAAAAAACGATGTTAATGATGCTTTTTATGAGGTTTTTGGCCTCAGGACAATTAAAAACCGCTGTGTATGATGCTTTTTATACAGTTTTTGGCCTCAGAACAGTTAAAAACATATTTTTCCCATTCAATATGATATGACCTTGCCGTTATGGATGGGCTTACGTAATTAATATTATCACACCTGTACACCCATGTACACTGAGTAGTACTGTTTGTTTAACGTCAAACGTACACCTCAGGCATTGTTGTATGATTCATTTGTCATTTGTAGTCGACCACTATTAAATTATGATGCTTACAGCGCCGGCTATTGCTACATTTTGTAACTATTTATTTTTCTTCTGCCACACGTTTTCTCCATTCTCCGATAAAAAAAATGTTCAAAATGTGTGTAAAATCTTATGGGACTTAACTGGCTCAAATGGTTCAAATGGCTCTGAGCACTATGGGACTTAACATCTGTGGTCATCAGTCCCCTAGAACTTAGAACTACTTAAACCTAACTAACCTAAGGACATCACACACATCCATGCCCGAGGCAGGATTCGAGCCTGCGACCGTAACAATCGCGCGGTTCCGGACTGAGCGCCTAGAACCGCTAGACCACCGCAGCCGGCGGACTTAACTGCTAAGGTCATCAGTCCCTAAGCTTACACACCACTTAACCTAAATTATCCTGAGGACAAACACACACACCCATGCCCGAGGGAGGACTCGAACCTCCGCCGGAACTCTCCGATAATATTCCGTAGCAGTTTGACGTCATTCTCAACAGTGGTGTTATTTATACACCGGTTTGAAAGTTTAAAATTTATATATATATATATATATATATATATATATATATATATATATATATATATATATATATATATATATATATGGATGGTCCATTGACAGTGACCGGGTCAAATATCTCACGAAATAAGCATCAAACTAAAAAACTACAAAGAACGAAACTCGTCTAGCTTGAAGGGGGAAACCAGATGGCGCTAAGGTTGGTCCGCTAGATGGCGCTGCCATAGCTCAAACGGATATCAACTGCGTTTTTTTTTTTAAATAGGATCCCCCATTTTTGATTACATATCCGTGTAGTACGTAAAGAAATATGAATGTTTTAGTTGGATCACTTTTTTCGCTTTGTGATAGACGGCGCTGTAATAGTCACAAACGTATAAGTACGTGCTATCACGTAACATTCCGCCTGTGTGGACGGTATTTCCTTCGTGATACATTACCAGTGTTAAAAATGGACCGTTTACCATCGTGTTGACGTATGGCTGTTGAGATCAAAATGCCCAACGGGCGTGTGCTATGTATGCTGCTCGGTATCCTGTACAACATCATCCTAGGGTCCGGACCGTTCGCCGGATAATTACGTTATTTAAGGAAACAGGAAGTGTTCAGCCACATGTAAAACGTCAACCACGATCTGCAACAAATGATGATGCCCAAGTAGGTGTTTTAGCTGCTGTCGCGGCTAATCCGCACATCAGCAGCAGACAAATTGCGCGAGAATCGGGAATCTCTAAAACGTCGGTGTTGAGAATGCTACATCAACATCGATTGCATCCGTACCATATTTCTATGCACCGGGAATTGAATGGAGACGACTTTGAACGTCGTGGACAGTTCTGCCACTGGGCACAAGAGAAATGACGGGACGATGACAGATTTTTTGCACGCCTTCTATTTAGCGACGAGGCGTCATTCACCAACAGCGGTAACGTAAACAGGCATAATATGCACTATTGGGCAACGGAAAATACACAATGGCTGCGACAAGTGGAACATCAGCGACCTTGGCGGGTTAATGTATGGTGTGTCATTATGGGAGAAAGGATAATTGGCCCCCATTTTAACGATGGCAATCTAAATGGTGCAAGGTATGCTGATTTCCTACGTAATGTTCTACCGATGTTACTACACGGTGTTTCACTGCATGACAGAATGGCGATGTACTTCCAACATGATGGATGTCCGGCACGTATCTCGCCTGCGGTTGAAGCGGTATTGAATAGCATACTTCATGACAGGTGGATTGGTCGTCGAAGCACCATACCATGGCCCGCACGTTCACCGGATCTGACGACCCCGGTTTTCTTTCTGTGGAGAAAGTTGAAGGATATTTGATCCATCGACAACGCCTGATAACATGCGTCAGCGCATTGTCAATGCATGTGCGAACATTACGGAAGGCGAACTACTCGCTGTTGAGAGGAATGTCGTTACACGTATTGCCAAATGCAGTGAGGTTGACGGACATAATTTTGAGCATTTATTGCATTAATGTGATATTTACAGGTAATCACGCTGTAACAGCATGCGTTCTCAGAAATGATAAGTTCACAAAGGTACATGTGTCACATTGGAACAACCGAAATAAAATGTTCAAACTTACCTGCGTTCTGTATTTTAATTTAAAAAACCTACCTGTTATCAACTGTTCGTCTAAAATTGTGAGCCAAATGTTTGTGACTATTACAGAGCCATCTATCACAAAACGAATAAAGTGGCCAACTAAAACATTCATATTTCCTTACGTACTACACGAATATGTAAAAAAAATGAGGGTTCCTATTTTTAAAAAAACGCAGTAGATATCCGTTTGACATATGGCAGCGCCACCTAGCGGGCCAACCATAACGCCATCTGGTTTCCCCCTTCAAGCTAGACGAGTTTCGTTCTTTGCATTGGCAGCAGTTGCTGGCAAACCTTAGAGAATCAAACTATTAAACACATTCTTACATCATGGTAACACCATGAAAATAACACTGTCAAGAGGACCTTAGGGAGTTCAATAAGTTTTGTCTGAATTTAAAGTCCACACAAACAAACCAAATGGATTAATTGTGTGGAATCATTTCAAGAGATAAATTGAAACTTTACATTTATATATAAGCTCCAATTTTTCTTTTTCTTTGAACGATTGGATGACTTAGGGTGGCTTCTCTTGGAAGTACGTTTTATCCAACTCGATATCTCTGTACACCAAGCAGTCTTTTGTCTTTCTCTGGTTAGCTGTATCCGTTAATGTTATAAGTGCCTGTCTCACTTTCTGTGAAATATCATTTGAATCCAAGGAAGTGGAACAGTTCACTCACTGCTTTCTAATGTATTCAACTTTCATCTTCGGGTTGAAGCTCTTTTCTTCCGTGTTTGCTTAAAAAATACGTATGTTTAGCAAAACACAATTTTGTTTTTTAACCCAAACATGTTTCACTGCAGTTGCAGCACCTTAAGTGGGCTTTTATTTTTCTCTGTTAAAGAGTGTTCTTTGCTGTTTGTATACATGTAGCTATTAATTGTTTAATCGTAATTACAGATATTTGAAAAAAACACATAAATTATGAATTCATACCATTTTACCACATGGTGTGGTTTTCCTGATGTGTTATGATTCTACAATGACCATTTTGTTCTACAGTTTGTCATCTGCAACCATTTACACCTTAAAGTAGATAAATTGTTTAAGCCAAAATTACGATTTGAAAAACTTGTTATTTCTATGTCTGAAAGTATTTAATTCTATATGTGTACGTGTGTGTGTCTGTTTGCATAATGTTTCACTTACATTTTGTTTTTATTCATCTTCATCACTGTCAAACACTAAATATTGAGTTGCTACTGTCACTGCCACTGTTTACCAGCAGTAAAAACAAACATGTCGGGCAGTGGAACAGTTGAAGGTGTAAAAACAAGATGGTTGACAGTGGAACAGTCGAAGGTGTTCCTGGCGGCGGTTCTGAATCTTTCAGAGGTGTCTGTGATTTTGTGTGTGTGTGTGAAAAGGGAGAGAGAGAGAGAGAGAGAGAGAGAGAGAGAAAGAGAGTGAGGGTGACAGTAGGTTTTAGGATTTATTCGTTTATTTATTTTTGTGTGTGTTTGTGTGTGTTTGTGAGGGGGGGGGGGGGGAGGGGCTGAGGTGGTGGGGGCGGGGGTGAGAGCTCTATAGGTTGGTCTTGTCTAATAATTTTAATCTCAGTCGGATTTAAATGAACATAAATGACGAATATCCCCTGCAGCGGAATACTGCCCCCACCGCCTTGGATCCTTGGGGTGATGCGTGTTTCGAACAGTTGATCGTCTGGACGATGAAGTATCTGTATGCGACCATCGATCTGTTGTAAGTAGAAAACTGATTCGTCCGACTAGACAACACGTTCTCATTGATCCACGGTCCAATCTCGATGATCCCGTGTACACTGCAAGCTTAACTGACGGTGTCGCTGGTTGAACAGGGTAGCGGTTGTCTGCTACAGAGCCCCATTTCCAACAATATGTGCGGAACAGTTTGCTCCGAAACACCTGTGCCAGTAACAGCATTGTACTCTGCCACAGATCGCGTGCAAACCTCCAACGTCCGTGTTCTGTGATGAGGCGTGGACGTCCAACACTTTTTCGCCTACTCGTGCTTTCACTGTCCTTCAATCACTTTCCAAAGATGCTGACGACAGTAGCTCGCTAACACCCGACTAGCTTCGCCGTTAGCGAGATGCTCGTTGCAGACGCCGGGCCGTAACAATATACTCTTTTTCAAAGTGAATTATGTCTGTTTTCAGTCCCTATCGTCGTTAGAATGATTTCCCACTCGTCTCTGCTCCGTTTACATACTTTCGTTACCGCGTCACGCGAATGCAGCGCCAGCAGGCAACATTCGGTCTCGTGGTGGTTAGTCCTCCTAGTGTTTTGTCTGCTTAGCTTCCAACGATACCGTCTTCAGCAAGAGACGAAATGTTAGACAGAAAAAGATCCTCTACAAGAGGCGTAGTCAACCATATTTACCTATCGCCATTTTTGAATCCCTGTTAGTAGTAAAATTTTCTAACCACCCAGCGGGTCCACAGTAGCGGTGACTTATGAAGTGGAGAAGTAATTTTATTTTATGAAATTTATAAAGCAGAGTTACAGCAAATTAAAGCATATATTAATAATTATTTAACACATACTTTAAGTCAAAACTTTACGAAAACCTAGTGAAAATGTTTTTAAAAACTCTACCGCCTACCGCCCACCCTGAAAGCTTGTGGCCGGTAGGGACCAAGTTGGCTGCCACTGCTTCAGAACATCTCAATAATGTGATGCAGGAAGTAAACATCATGCGTGAAAGCTTGTGTGATGTGAACGTACTTCAGGAAGCAGGAAGTGTTCGAGTTTGTAACGTACTCTCTCTCTTATTGTTATTGTTTTTGTTTTTTGTTATTGTTTTTGTAGAGATATGAAATTATTGTAGCGGTTTGCTTAGTCAGCCGTACTTCGGAATTTTTTGACATTAAATGGAGCCTGAAACTTGCGTAATAAATACTTCACGTGAAGTGCGATTTGTGGCGTAAACAAAAATTAATTGCGGAGATGCAATCCACAGAATATTAACAGAAAAGCTTTAGAAAATGCGCACGACTGACTAGACACATTCAGAGTGTACGTACATTCGCGCACGAGTGGTTGCGATCTGATGAGAAAGATCTATCTTAATTTTTTTTGTGCAAAATAATTACGTCGTAACACACTCGGAGATTCCGAACGTACAATCAGGGTAGAGGCACGTACTTTCTATCATTCCCCGTGGCCTGGGTAAAAGAATTGCAATTATTTAAATTTAAGAATATTTCTTTTTCAATCGGACTCCTATTTCTATACGAAAAGGAAGATTGCAGGTTCTGAATGTCTCGGCAAAAACACATCGAAATCAATCTTAGCGGCCACCAAAGGAAAGTAGTGAGCACAATCACGTACCTCTATTGTTGAGCAGCGGCGTCGTAAAGATCGTCGCCTCCAGCTAAAATTCGCCTTCTCGAATTAACAGAATAATTTGTACTCCATTGGTATGGGATTTAGGCTTGATCTTGACAGAAATTATATTACACATTTTTCATCATTTAACACCTTCATTTAACACACACATAGACATGAAACTATACAGTACGTCTTTACGCCAGCACATCAGAACATAAAGGTCGTTAATACTAGAAGTAATAAAAGAATCTCGAAATTAGTCCTTTGTCTCTCAATGATAAAAAAGGTTTTTAGACTATTCCTCTGGTATGACAATCGAACAAATTTTCTTCTTGTATGTTTGAGATTAAATTACAACAATTTTTAGTTCCTTTTCAAGTTCAAGTTGAAAAAGTCGTATGTTACAATGAGGCTGGTTGTTATGTCAATAACTCAATTGGTCAGTTTGAACCACTTGGTGATTATCAAGTGTCATGTACATATCAATATATTTATCACACTTGAAAATGGCCATGTGATTAAAATTGGTATTGGCAAACAAAACATTTCATGAAACTTGCAGACAGTCTCAGTGGAATCATGACCGCTGTTTAATCGATGTTGGACGGCTGTGGATCCAGCCGTAACAAAAGCAATTGAGAGCAGCCTAACATCCTGCAGGAGCAAAACAGAGGCCTGTTCTTGTAAGCACTCCTGGAGGCGGCAGTTCGCACAAGACAAACGGTGGCTGTGCGAGACCAGCCATTCCTGTACTTGAGGGTGGGGAGAGCCGCGGGCAGGGCGGGGGGGGGCGGTGTGTGCGTACCATCGATCCGCCCACACCCTGCGCTCGGTGATGAAAGAAAAAACGGGCAGCAAGAACAATGTGTGAGCTTCTGACACAGAACAGCGTACAACACCTCCCCTGTCGGAAAAGTGTCTACACTCCGGCTCTGCAAACAGGAGAGAGGAAATTATGCGAAGACGTTAGGCTACAGGCGGTAACTCTGGTAGGCAGTCAAACAACGAGTATATCATTAAAAGACAGAACGCGGGTTCAATAAAAAAAAGCATTAATTTAACTTATATTGAATAAAATTTTTCTGCTTCTGAGCATATCTTACCACAGACAATGCAATATTATAATGACGGATCTTTAAAAGTCAGCATGGATATAGAAAATATTGCTCGTGTAGAATTCAGAAACACCCTCCACTCACGACTGGTTATAGTCTACTACCCAGGACGTAGGTGGACGTGAGCATTAAGTCTTCTTGTATTTACGAAAAGTCTTAGACAAAATACAGACTGTTTCGATTTAAAGCGAAGCAACAACCAACTGCCCTGTCATGCCAAATATTTAGCGGCCAGTATCCATTATGTTACAGAAAACAAAATAAACTTCAATGCAGAGTAGATCACCCTTTTATAAGGCAGGGCAACTATGGTATATCTTGCGATAAGCGACAACATGGGAAGTCCACAATGTGTGTTGAACCAGTAAGGCAGTGTGTGCCTGAATACCAACATAAAACATGGTCCCAGCATAAGAGATCACGGGAAAGGTTGAAAGCCGGCCGGGGTGACCGAGCGGTTCTAGGCGCTACAGTCTGGAACCGCGCGACCGCTACGGTCGCAGGTTCGAATCTTGCCTCGGGCAAGGATGTGTGTGATTTCCTTAGGTTAGTTGGGTTCAAGTAGTTCTAAGTTCTAGGGGACTGATGACCTGAGAAGTTAAGTCCCATAGTGCTCAGAGCCAAAGGTTGAAATGAAACACTCGCATTAGAGATTTGTGTAAATTTATTGTGCACGAGTAAAAATGGAACAAAAATGAATCAAAATCATCCCCTAGGGCATTCACACAGCGTTACCGATGATGGAGAAAGTGTTGAAGGCCATTGGCATTGCCATCAATGTGTACCACCTGTCAGCCGGAGTGGCCGAGCGGTTAAAGGCGCTACAGTCTGGAACCGCACGACCGCTACGGTCGCAGGTTCGAATCCTGCATCGGGCATGGATGTGTGTGATGTTCTTAGGTTAGTTAGGTTTAAGTAGTTCTAAGTTCTAGGGGACTGATGACCACAGCAGTTGAGTCCCATAGTGCTCAGAGCCATTTGAACCACCTGTCGTTGTAAAGCCGTGAGGATATCCTCCCCATTTGCAAAGCACCTCCCAGGCAGTGGTTCCTTCAGTTGCGGAATGAGATCGAAGTCGCATGATGGACTTCTGATGAGTAGGGTCGATGGGGAGGGATTCTACCCCCCCCCACCCCCCCACCCTCCTCCAAAACCCCCGTTTCTCCCACCACTGTACACAGTTCTTGATGACGTCTGCAGTGTGGGCTGTAGCGTTATCATAGAGTATGACTGCATTATCCAGCAGTGCCGTGCGTTTTCGCCGAAGTGTAAGTTTCAGATGGTACAGCAGGAAAGTTGCGATAATATTAGGCATAGCGTGACACTCCAGGGAGAATGATCATGACCTTCGTGGCTGATGGATTCTGTCGCACCTTGTCTGGTCCTCGTGAACTGGATGAACGTCATTCTGCTGACTGAGTCTTCAGTTCTGGTTCATACGCTCGAGCCCAGGTTTCATCAATCGCAATAGTGTGACTGAGCATGTCTTTCCCTTCCTGCTCAAATCGCTGTAGGTTCATACGGCTGGTCTCGTATTGCGTCCACTTCTGCATCACTGTTAACTGAGATGATAGCCATTTTGAACACTTCTTGCGCACCGTCAAGACCTGCCGTAAAATGTGGAACTCTGTTGCGCTCGAACTACTCGTCCATGTCATTAATTCCTGCAAAGTCCAACGTCGGTCCTCAGTTAAATACTGGTCAATAACAGCCACGGACACGTCAGTAGGGGCAGGCGTGGGCCACCAGCGTAACGGCAAGTCTGCCGTTGCTGTGCGTGTACGTCAGGAAACCTCCACTCAACGTGCAACTGTTCGATAGGGTAATACACTATCACCCACAGCTGCTCGTAGTTCCCTATGACACTGAGTCGCTTTTCTGCCAGAGAGAAAGGAAATTTTCACCTATCCTCGCTGTTCCACTATGCTTACATCCGTTTTTTATCACGACCATGCTCACAATGAATGCTTCCGGCACTAGTACCGGGCCATCCTCGCATGTGGTCGCAATCTGTCGGTTGATTTCGGTACTGTTCGCCACGAGCTGTCGAATATATTTACTGAGATTACAGTGATACTCCACGTTCGCACGTATCATAATTACCATGACTTATGGTTCAAATGGCTCTGAGCACTATGGAACTTAACTTCTGAGGTCATCAGTCCCCTCGAACTTAGAACTACTTGAACCTAACTAACCTAAGGACATCACACACATCAATGCCGGAGGCAGGATTCCAACCTGCGACCGTAGCGGTCGCGCGGTTCCAGACTGTAGCGCCTAGAACCGCTCGGCCACTCGTATACTGTATAAACTGCTCCTTGTGAAAATATAGGCATCAGTCTTGGGTTTTGTTGATAATTTTCGTTTAGAGAAAATACCATTGATGAAGAATTTCTGACAGATCTAGGACGACTTCTGCATGGTGTAACGACTAACAAACTTAGGTTAAAAGCGGAAAATTCAAAGATAATACAGATAGTTCCATAAAAACACAAAATTGCCGGATATCAGTAACTTCCTGCCACGATATTTCGGCGCAGAGCCTTCTGGCCATCTTCAGGTGAATGCCACTGTAGTAGTACTGGCGAGTACGCGCTGAGCTCCGCTATGTAAAGCCTTCTGAGGTGACAATGCGCATGCGCTGCTCAGCGTGCGCGTTCATAACGGCTCCGTGCGCTGCGCCTCGCGCCCTCCACTGTGAAAGCCTGGCGTATCGGTGTCAGGTCGATTTCCATCTTTATGCAGGTAACTACGTCGACTACGAAGTTCCTCTATAACAGGATTACAAGCAGAGTTTAGCTGATAACCGCTATCTCGATTGATGAGAGTCTCGTTGTCAGACAATCTTATTTCCACAGATTCATTGATAATCGAGCTCCAAAAGTTTGATGTATGGGCCAAAATTTTTGTGTCATTGTAATTCATGGAATGGTCTGTGGAAATACAATGTTCGGCGATTGCGGACTTGGTGGGTTGGAGAAGGCGAGTATGCCGTTGGTGTTCCACAATGCGTTCCTGCACAGTTCGTGTTGTTTGCCCTATGCATGATTTGCCGCATTCACACGGAATTTTGTAAACACCTGGTTTACGCAGGCCCAGGTCGTCTTTAACGGATCCCACCAGTGATGAAATTTTGGAAGGAGGGCGAAAGATGACTCTCACTTGATACTTTCTCAATATTTATGGAACAATCACTACGCCGGGAAAGCTTTAAACATCACATAATACAGATAAATAGGGGTAAAAATATCTGGTGCAATCGATTTACTATATAGCCTACACGACTGTGTACTCTTTCACGTCAAGCGTGTGCCCAGCTGGGTGTTGCGAAGCAATGTGTGTGTGTGTGAAGTACGGGGAGACTACATTGTGTGCCGGTAGGATAGATTAATGATTTCATTTTGTTAGGATTTCTGCGAATATGCACCCTATGTAAGTAGACAGCGTATAAAATTCAGGTGCCATCTATTCTTGGTGATTGTTTTGGGTCGGTCACGATGAAAAGATGGAACGCGCTCAGCTTTCCATTCTTGGAAATTTGGGAATTGGTGGTAAGATTCTAGGGACAAAACTGCTGAGGTCATCGGTCCATAGGCTCACACTAATTAATGTAACTTAAACTAACTTACGCTAAGACATTACACACACCCATACCCGAGGGAGGACCCGGACCTCCGACAGGGGCAGCCGCGCGATCCGTGACAAGGTGCCCAAGACCACGCGGCTTAATTCTTGGACTTACGGAGATACTCAAGGAAGTTACATAGGGATCTGTTCTATTTTTGGGATGGCATGTTGTTTCTTTATGCCTCCTGAAAGGACGCATACAGATTCTACTGTGTAAACCATCTTAAAGCTCTAAGGACGAGATAGAGGAAGATAGAAGACTTATAGAGACATGTAGACAGTCAGCAATGGCGCAGGAGATTAGGGTAACAATTAGAAAACTGAATAAATCTAAGAAGAAATAGGGCAATTTTCATAAAAGTGGTAATATTTATTTCGGAGTAATTAGGAAAAGCTCACTAACGGCACTACAGCAGTAGTGAAACATGTTTGGCTGCGCATAATACAGGTGGATATCTCGCAGCAGGCAGACCTAATATCCAAAGTATCGAAACTTAGTGTCAGTTCAAAATTATGTATCTGATTGAGACTCGAACCCAAACCGTTGCCTTACAGAATGAGATGCCCAGCCACGAGTCACGACTCCCCATCATAGCTTTGGTTTTGTCTGTAGCTCCCACCTACTTCGCTATCTTGGCGCAAGTTCTACACCTACATCCTGGTGTAAGAGTATTTCTTTCACGCCACTTCAACTACTTGCGAATCGATGATGATGATGATGATAACAATACACGCACGCACGCACGCACACACACACACACACACACACACACACACACACACACACACACACACACACATACACAGACATGAGCGGAGAAAATCCTCGATCCTCCTAGCAGTTGAATCCAGGGTCGCCTGGTCTACAGTTAGCAACGCTGATCACAAGAGCACGAGCTGCTGACTCCTGTAGGCATTTATGACTTGTACTTCTTGGAGAAAGAGTGTAATGGCTGAAAATCAGGTATTATTTTTAAGCCACTCTGTTCCCACTCAACCTGCCAGTAGGAATGAAGTGCCATCAAGATGATCAACAATCAGCCAATGACTCCGAACGCATTTATACACAACAATAATATTAGTAATTTTAGATGTTTCCGAGTTCCACTCTCAATCCGACGTAGGGGTGAAAGACAAGCCTTTTCGGTAGAGTTTTTCCAGAAAGAAAGTGATATGTGTACCAGATTTGGCTTAAATTGATTCAAGCGTTCCACATATTTGTTTGAACAGGCAAATACAGACACACACACACACACACACACACACACACACACACACACACACTTTCAATCACATACAGGGTGAACTCGAACTCCACCGCTAAAATTTAGGAGGTTGTTCAGAGGTATAAGGGACGCCTGCTCTCCGGTGCTTCGTTGCATGTCGGATGATTTCGCATCTCGATGTATCTTCATATCTGTAATGCACTGAAAAGATTTGCTCAACAGTGCCAACGTCGATGGTATGCGCTGCATGTCTAGTTTGGAAACAAACTAGTAGCATTGACTTCCGATACTTGCTGTTGATAACAGTAATGCCAAATTTAGTACTCGCCCTCAGGCTCGCATTCAGTGCAACTCAGTTTTGTCTCGGATTTGTTTCTCCGGCAGTGTTAGTTGAACATTACCAGTAATAGGCGTATACAGCGGTGTGGATACATTTTATTGATGAAGAGTTGGCCGATATTCATCTAATGTGTGGTTTCACGGAATGCAATAGAAGGGATGGCAAAACGCTATGGCGACCTGTTCCCACAGCGACAGCAATCACATTACAGTACTTTTGCATCTGGTGGCTGTTTCATTAACGTGTGATGTGCAACTTGATGATTGCATATTACAGGCTTTTTCAGTGTTGTGAAGGTATTTTAATAGAAACAAAAGTGATAAAGCTGACAAACAGAGTAAATCGTAATTATATTATTACTCTGTAATAAGTCACTGGAGACGACGGAAACCCTTTGTCGCATTGCTCGGGAAATATTCCTGAACAGCCTTCGAAATTTATCGGTGGAGTTAGGCTCCATCCTGCGTATATTGTGTTTTTCAGCTGGTGTTTTCATAAGGAGAAACATGGTTCCAGTACATACGCATAGTCTGATTCCCTCGTACAGTACCAAGTGGGTCGCCTAGATAACACCTAGTTCCAAAGAAGCACCACAGCTGGCCTTAATTTCGGCCTAACGCGCCAGGACGGCCTTCCGACACCTCCCAGAGACTTCGTTTTTAAACTCACTGGAACAAGTCGGCACCGGAGACTTAAATAGCACAGTTGTATTAAGTCAAAACATAACTACACACGTCAAAAAAAGTTTTGCATCACCCCGATCCCCAGAACTCGTGAAGACAGACGTTGACTGTGGATGTTGTATCACAGATACAGTCCCTTTGACTGTTGAGAGATGTCACTAAACCCGCCCAAAGATGTAAACAACCATACATGAGCAGCGCCTATTAGACGCTGATCATTTCCAGTAATTCCACCAGGAAGGAGGTACACGGCGTGTGTTGTGTGTAGTTCAGCCATGTCTAGACGGTCATACCGCGGTTCGAACGCGTCCGTATTGTTACTTTGTGCCAGGAAGGGCTCTTAGCAAGTGTCCAGGCGTCTTGGAGGACATTGAGGAGTTACATGGAGACAGGAACTGTCGATGACATGCCTCGCTCAGGCCGCCCAAGGGCTACAACTGCTGTGGATGACCGCTACCTACGGATTATGGCTCGGAGGGACCCTGGCAGCAATGCTTTTCGTGCAGCCACAAGACATCGTGTTACGACTCAAATTGTGCGCAATAGGCTGCATGATGCGCGACTTCACTCCCGGCGCTCATGGCGAGGTCCATCTTTCCAACCAGAACACCTTGCAGCGCGCTACAGACGGGCCCTACAACATGCAGAATGGACCGCTCAGGATTTGCATCACGTTCTCTTCGTCGATGAGTGTCGCATATGCCTTCAACCAGACAATCGTTGGAGACGTGTTTGGAGGCAACTCGGTCAAGCTGTACGCCTTAGACACACTGTCCAGCGAGTGCAGCAAGGTGGAAGTTCCCTGCTGTTTCGGGGTGGCATTATGTGAGGCCGATGTACGCCGCTGGTGGTCATGGAAGGTGCCGTAACGGCTGTACAATACGTGAATGCCATCTTCCGACCGATAGTGCAACCATATCGGCAGCATATTGGCGAGGCATTCGTCTTCATGGACGAGAATTCGCGCCCCTATCGTGCACATCTTGTCCTTAACGGTACCGCTCGGCTAGAGTGGCCAGCATCTTCTCCAGACATGAACCCTACTTAACATGCCTAAGATAGGTTGAAAAGGGCTGTTTATGGACGACGTGACCCACCAACCACTCTGAGGGATCTATGTCGAATCTCCATTGAGGCGTGGGACAATCTGGGCCAACAGTGCCTTGATGGACATGTGGATAGTATGCCACGACGAATACAGGCATGCATCAATGCAAGAGGACGTGCTACTGAGTATTAGAGGTACCGGTGTGTACAGCAGTGTGAACACACTTCTGAAGGTCTCGCTGTATGGTGGTACAGCATGCAACGTCTGGTTTTCATGAGCAATAAAAAGGGCGGAAATGATATTTATGTTTATCACTATTCCAATTTTCTGTACAGGTTCCGGAACTCTCGTAACCGAGGTGGTGCAAAACTTTTTTGAAGTGTGTATAATTCGCCGCTGCGGCAGCACCAGTGAACGTGGTCTTTCTTTATTCGTGTCAGAGGTACACCAAAATGAACACATATACAATACATGCAAAGAAAACTATACAGTATTCACCCAGAATCTGGCAACTTTGATAGCGTTGGGTGCTGCAGACGTTAAGTCCTTCATGCTCCAGCTGGTTGGGCATAAGTTACATTCGAAGGGATGCCATGTTGTCTGCAATTCACCGCATTCGCACAGTGTTGTGTTGGCATTTGGCAGTTGGAAGTTCCATTTAAGGAGGTTGTCCCTCGATCTTGCGACTTAGGTCCGTAGTCTGTTCAAGGACTTCCAGATGACCCACTTCTCCATGTGTCCAGGAGGCAGGGATTCTTGTGGTGTCATCCAGTTTGACAGGTGTTGGCATCTTTCTTTCCACTTGGTGAGTCGGGTAGCCGCAGCTGATTCTTCTAAGGGCTGTGAAGTTGTTAGGAAACTCTTCCTCGACTTGAGTCTTGGCTTGACAGGTTGATGTCCAAAGAGTGGTTGTGAGGTCACTGTATTTGATTTATGCCTCTCGATGTTAGCGGCGACCTCTCTTCTGATGTCACATGGAACAATCCCAGCGAGACACTGAACTTTGTCCATGGGGGTTGGCCTTAGGCAGCCTGCAACAACCCTACAGCTGTCATTTAAGGTTACATCAACCTGCTTTGCATGTACTGAATTGTACCACACAGGGCTAGCGTACCTTCCTGCAGAATAGCGTAAGGCAAGAGCTGTTGTTCTTAAAGTTTGTGGATGTGTACGCCAGTTCGATCCCGCCAGTTTCCGAAGAAGGCAGTTTCTGGAGGATACTTTCTGCTTCAGCTTCAGACAATGTTAGTTGTAGGTTAGTGTACGGTCGAGAGTGACACCCAAATACCTGGGGAGGGAACAATATTCTAGTGCAACTCCATTCCAGAATATTTCAAGTTTCCTGTCAGCTTGTTTATGTTTAAGATGGAATGAACACACTTGCGTTTGCTTAGGATTGGGTGGGAGTTGATTCTTTTCACAGTAAGTACCAAGCTGTTGTAGACCGTGTGTAAGCATTATCTCTACATCTTCAAATCGATTGCCCTGGACAGCAACAGCAAAATCATCAGCGTATATGAAACTTTTGCATCCTTGAGGCTGTGGTTGATCTTTAGTGTACACATTAAATAAAATAGGTGACAGTACACTTCGTCGAGGGAGACCGTTCTTTTGAGTTCTCCATTGGCTGTGTTTTCCTTGGAAGTCCACGAAAAAACGTCAATTCTGTACGAGTGTTGCAGTTATTCTCGTCAGCGCGTAGTCGTTAGTAAGGTTGTAGATTCTGTGCAGTAACACCCTGTGGTTTACGGTGTCAAAGGCTGCCGAAAGGTCAACAAAAGCTACACCTGTTATCTTTCTCTGCTCAAAGCCATCTAAACGTGGTAATGGGTGCTAAACGTGATGTGATGGGCAGGGGCGTAGGGCGAGGTAAAGTGTGTGTGTGTGCGTGTGTGTGTGTGTGTGTGTGTGTGTGTGTGTGTGGGTGGGTGGGTACCATATACCCAAGATGAGTTGAGCTTCGTCCTGAAGTTATGATCGGTGTACATCAGTAACCTTCATGTCGACTGTGTTTTGTTTACGACTCCTAGCAACCTCGGAGATCTATGGTATAACCAAGATAAGTTGAGCTTCGTTGCGAAGCTCTGATCGGTACATGACGTCCTAGTCACGAAGACTATCGATTTTTGTCGATATTTGCCGGGCAGACTAGAGAGCAAGTGACACAGGTACGGGGACAGCCGATAGCACTTGTTATTATGTTAAATCTTATGGTTTTCTTATTTAGATTACAAGAAATTATGTTTTAAAAACCTGAGTTTCAGAACGGTATTTTGCAAAAAGTGATTTTTCATTGCAAATTTTCTCACAAGTTTTCAGGAATCGAAACTTTTTTTAGGACAGGGGTAGGGGGACACGGGGTTGCATGGTTGAAGAGGCGCGTTCCGGTAATGAAAATTTCAGAAATCAAGATCTGCAATACAGTACCTCAACTGAGTAACCATCGTGGAAAGGTTTAGCATTACCACATGTCATTGACTCACAGTGATCAGTACCCGGACATTTTCGCCTATTCGCTCCTTGCTTGCCAAATTCTGTCGATGTAAATTTCTTCCATATCAGGATTCAAACGGGCTAGCTCCGCCCGAGAGCAACGGGAATGGCGCTGCAAACGCGAAGGAGAGCTATAGTGAGTTGTTTGCTCAGAGCGGCACATTGCACAACGTTCCTAGTACCCATTGTATTAAAATCTGAGTGGTAACCTCGCGATTGGACTGTCGGCTGCGTGGGTGGAGTGGCGCGGCAGTGGGGGGAGGCCGCGCCACGTGACCTGTGACCGCCCCGGCCGGAGCAATCCGGTTGCGCGGCGCCGCGGCGGCTTGCGACAGACGGGCCGCGACACGACCCGCCGATCACGTCCGCAGCCCGCCTCTGTTTACTACACGCCCCCAACCCTTATCGCTGTCCTTTGTTCCCGCGGCACGCGAACGTCGTGAGCCACCGAGGGTCACCACTGTTTTCTCTATTTCCCTTGGGAAACGATTGAGATAAGAGACGCTCCAGAAATAAAGAAGGCTATCTCGTACGTGATTTGTAATGGCCTAAGTGGGAATAATGCGGGTCGACTACTTCCACAAATAATGTGTTTTCCATTGGCGTCTACAGGGTGGCGCACGAAATGTGTTACCATTTTGGTTTTGAATATAAACTTTATTGTCAATACAATCTGTAAGGAACATATACTACAATGAAGAGCCGTCCATGGAGATTTGTTGTAACTCAGCACATGCTCAATATGTCCACCATTTCGTTTCGTAACTTCCTTCAAACGAACACTGAAGTTACTGATTACCCTACGGCACAAGTCTTCCAATTTCACTGCAAGCTTGAAGAATAAGTCTTCTGAGCTCCATTAAATCACGTGGTCGTTTCGGAAAAATTTTTTCCTTTACGTGCCCCCAAAGAAAAAAGTCACATGGATTGAGGTCTGGACTATTGGGGGACCAATTTTGTCCGTCATTGAAGCGACCTGGAAACCTGAGTGAAATGATCCGCATGTCGAAATGCTTGTGTAAAAACTCCAACACCGTGTTTGCAGTATGTGGCTTTGCTCCATCTGGCATGAACCACTGCGTGTTGAAGGACAAGACAGTAGCAAGAAGCTGTGGAAGGAAGCTATTGCGAAGCATGCTCAAATAACGCTCGCTGTTCACAGTTTCTTCAAAGAAAAAGGGTCCAATAAGTCTGTGACTGGAAATTGCTCTCCACACTGTAATCCTCTGAGCATAATGTTGTCGTTCATGAAGCAATTGTGGGTTTTCAGTGGCCCAGAAGCGTACATTTTGTTTGTTAACCACACCGTCTAAATTAAAATGCGCCTCGTCTGAAAACCAAACGTTGTTTCTTCCCTATCCTCCGCCCAATGAGCAAACAGTAGTCTCTGCTGCTTGTGTGATTCAGTGAGCTTCTGTGCACAGGTCATCTTGTATGGGTACACATAGAAGTCACTTTTAATAATGCGTTGAACGGAGCTTCTGGATATTCCCAGTTGCACTGCTGCCTTTCTACACGATTTTCCGGGACTTCTCTGTACAGAAACTCGTACCGCTTCAATATCCTCCGGCGAACAAACAGGCTTAGGCTGAGGTCGCTTCGCTTCCAATACTGTTCCTTCCTGTACAAACTGTGGATGGTCTTCTTGCAAGGGACCCATCGTGTGTTAAACTGTTGTCGAAAACGCCTCTGAGTCACAACAAAGCTTTTCGTTTCATGAAAAAGTAACACAATTGCCGATCATTGCTGTGTCGTCAGTCTTCCATTGTCAGCTATTGCTGCTTACTAGTCTCCTAGCGGCAGTATCGTGAATTACACGTCATTTCGTAACTCATTTGTTTTCCCAAGCTCTGCTGATATTGCTATAGGGATCCCAGCGGGATATCTAATGTGCGTCGTAAATTGTGAAAGAAACAATTGGTAACACACTTCGTGCGCCACCCTGTAGTTTTTTCATTGTGCTTGGCCGTCGCTGGTTGCCATGTCTGTTTAAATAGTATATCTGTATGATCCACTTCCGTACATGGGATAGCTTACCCTCAATGTGACAGAAATATTAATCACACCCCAAGAGTCATCACGCTAATGCCGTGTCATAGCGCTTGTAGCTTTTACAATGCTGGAACAAAAGTGCAACAACTTCGAGGGCTCTGTTCCACGCCACCAGGATAGTCGGCGGATGCTGAGGGGTTGTAGTGTTAGCGATTCATTTGTCACGGTCATCCGCGATTAGTTGGCGCTCAAGAGACCTATCTTTGCGCCCTCTATTTTGAGTCTGCGGGCAGTGACTGTGCCTAGTTTGGAAGCGAAAAGTGTTTGCAATATTCATTCTAGGACACAACCGTGCCCTGCCCATGAGAACGTACTCCTGTTCAACAACTTCAGCCACTTGAACGGGGTCGCATTGTGGGTCTGCGGGGTGCTGGTTGGGCATATTGACGTATTGCTGGGCATGTTGGGTACTGTGTATCGGTGGTGTGTCGCTGGTTTCAACGGTGTTCAGTGAAGCATTCCCACACCCATAGACCAGATTTTGATCGTCCGGGCAGTGCGAACGCACGTAAAAATCTGCGCATTGTGCGGTCTGCCGAACGCCACCCAGGAAACAAATCTGAGCAGATGTTGCACCTTTTGCACGGTCAAGGACCATTTGGAAGCGCCTGCTTGCAGCAGGACTAAGAACACATGTGCCTGTGGCCAGGCTGCCACTGACGACATGACACTGACCAGCACAGCTAGTATGCTGTCGCGAAAGAGTCGACTGGACAATGGAATGACAATCTGTTGTCTTCAGTGATGAGACTAGGTTCTGTCTGTCTCCGAGTGATGGTCGTATGTACGTTTGCCATAGACCTGGTGTCTGCCCTACTCCAGACAGCACCTGTCCATGACAAGAAGATCCCGGCAGAGGCTACTTGGTATGGAGGGCCATCATTTACAACTCGTTGCAAATGCAGTGTTTGCGCAGGATAATGTATCCAGTATCCGCTGTGCTGTACAGGCTGTTATTCCCATGCTATAGTCATTTCTTTGATTGGAAGGGATGTTCCCTTCAGAAGGGCAATGCACTTCCACATACGACTACTGTGACGCACCGTGTTTTTAGTGATGTAGAACAACTGCCCTGGAAAGCAAGATCACCAGATCTCTCGCCAACTGAACACGTATGGGACATGGTGAAGAGGGAGCTTACTCGTTATCCAGAGCCTACAAGAAACATTTCCGGTTTGGAAAGAAAGGTGCAAGATTCTTGGGACGATCTACCGCAGGATGCCATTCGGTACCTTTATGATCGCCTGCATGCGATAATACAGGCCTGCGTGGCAGCCAGTGGAGGTACACTGTGCACTGAAGCGACTGTTTGGGCTCCCTTTACTGTCTCATGTGTTACATTTACTCTAAATATTTTACCTTGTACTCCTACAAAGATAAATTACTTGTCACATCAAACTTCCTGGCAGATTGTGTGCCGGACCGAGACTCGAACTCGGGAACTTTGCCTTTCGCGGCCAAGTTCTTTCCCCCAGGCTGTGGCTAAGCCATGTCTCAGCAATATCCTTTCTTCCAGGAGTGCTAGTTCTGTAAAGTATGCAGGAGAGCTTTTGCGAAGTTTGGAAAGTAGGAGACGAGGTACTGGCAGAGGAGGACGGGTCGTGAATGGTGCTTGGGTAGCTCAGTTGGAGCCCTCTGTATAAAAAAACTGAGTTAATCGATCAACAACGAACTTAAACGGATGCCTTACGTCGTCCGCCCCGAGCAGATGCAATGAACAAAAACGAACAAAATGAGATAAAAAAAAGTTGGTAGAGCATTTGCCCGCGAAAGGCAAAGGTCCCGAGTTCGAGTCTCGGTCCGGCACACAGTTTTAATCTGCCAGGAAGTTTCATATCAGCGCACACTCCACTGCAGAGTGAAAATTTCATTCTACTTCTCACATCACTTATCAATAAATTGATCTTGCCCTTGGGGGTGTTGAATTTTTATTTTGCGACAGTGTATAATGATCTCAGTTCGGCGAGGAAGAGAGTCCATGGGTTTTTTCAGGTATGTCGTATCCAGCAGAAACCACTCACAGATTGTTAGACCACGTAGGGCTTCCAGTTTGTGGGTATGTTGATTGGTACTTTTCACTCGCATTTCTAATTAGTCCCAGATATTTTCTGTGGGATAGGCTGCCTTAATGTTCACTGAACGTATGAGCGTAGCCCTGTGATCACGGCTATTGCCATCTTGCAAGACAGGAGTGTCCACAGTATACTCATCATGAACATGTAGAAGAAAAGATAATACTTGGTCAACGAGTTCGTCGAAATAGGCGTCCTGGATCACGTTAACAGTATCACGAATGGGTGGGCCCAAGCCATGGTACAGCCCAAAATATCACAGGAACAACTCTGGCCTGAACTGCACCCTCTACACACTGGGGGTTAAACGCCGCACTTTTCTGTCAATGCACTCGGCACCTTGCATCATGCGAAAACAAGCAAAACAGCAGCTCGCAGGACGACACTGCACGGCTCCAGTCAGATACTGGCCAATTATTATGTTATTTGCTCTGTATAAGGAGTGCAACTTTATTTTCTGCTGTGAGCAATGACGAGGTACACGACTCAAAATGTCCATTGAATTTAGTCCCCTCAGCAACGTTCTCTCGGAAGCAGGTTGAGATAAACTGTATTCACTGACAGCGGTTGACAAGACTTCATATTCGTCTCTCGTCCGTGTCTGGTAGGATATTTTGTCGACCATTCTCTTTATACCTGTTACATGGTTACCAGTGGTACACTGTTCCATACAGGTATGTTGGACAGCCCACGTTGATAACTAACAAATCGGGAAACTTCGTCTACGGCGTGGTCATTGTCATGTACAAACACGATAGCTCCTTTCTACAATCTTGCTACACCTCTACGTCGACTCATAGTAATACGCTGATTCCGTGCAACCTACAGGTACATGCACACCATTTCACAAGTATCACTTTTGTCAACGGTGATCGCCTGTACTAGTTCTACTGCATCAGTACCGCTCCAAAACAATCAGTGCGTTCTTTTAATAGGCTAAGTAATGCATTAACGAATGAGCTTATGTTCAAATGGCTCTAAGCACTATGGGACTCAACATCTGAGGTCATCAGTCCCCTAGACTCAGAACTTCTTAAACCTAACTAACCTAAGGACATCACACTCATACAAGCCCGAGGCAGGATTCGAACCTGCGACCGTAGCAGCAGCGCGGTTCCGGACTGAAGCACCTAGAACCACTCGGCCACAACGGCTGGCTGAGCTTATGTCATTGGCATTTCACCATCGCTATGTCGCCATCTAACAAGTGTGCTGTGACAGTAGTCTATCATTTTACTATACATTCATTAATCCATACATATTTTAAAAATGGACATATGTATGTGTGTATGTTCCAGATCTCCTCCTAAACCATGGCACCGATTTCAAGCAAACCTGGTACTCGTATCCCCTACTGTCAAGTAACAGTTACTGTGGCGCGAAGAACCACCTATTTATCAGGAGATATAACGTCATAAACTATGAGATGTGTGAAAAACGGCAGCGTTGTGCATAATTTTTAAGTTTATTATTTCTTTCTTGGTAACTCTATTCGCAACAAATTTCGCAGACACCATCCACATATGCCGCAGCGTACACCTGCACAAATATATCATTGTACAATACTTAGTTCAAGAGATTCGACGTTATACAGGTTGTTACAAAAAGGTACGGCCAAACTTTCAGGAAACATTCCTCACACACAAATAATGAAAAGATGTTATGTGGACATGTGTCCGGAAACACTTAATTTCCTTGTTAGAGCTCATTTTAGTTTCGTTCTTCCACCTACGCTCAATGGAGCACGTTATCAAGATTTCATACGCGATACTCTACCTGTGCTGCTAGAACATGTGCCTTTACAAGTACGACACAACATGTGGTTCATGCACGATGGAGCCCCTGCACATTTCAGTCGAAGTTTCGTACTCTTCTCAACAACAGATTCGGTGACCGATGGATTGGTAGAGGCGGACCAATTCCATGGCCTTCACACTCTCCTGACCTCAACCCTCTTGACTTTCATTTATGGGGGCATTTGAAAGCTCTTGTCTACGCAACCCCGGTACCAAATGTAGAGACCCTTCGTGCTCGTATTGTGGAGGGCTGTGATACAGTACGCCATTCTCCAGGGCTGCATCAGCGCATCAGGGATTCCTTGCGACGGAGGGTGGATGCATGTATCCTCGCTAACGGAGGATATTTTGAAAATTTCCTGTAACAAAGTGTTTGAATTCACGCTGGTACGTTCTGTTGCTGTGTATTTCCATTCCATGATTAATGTGATTTGAAGAGAAGTAATAAAATGAGCTCTAACATGGAAAGTAAGCGTTTCCGGACACATGTCCACATAACATATTTTCTTTCTTTGTGTGTGAGGAATGTTTCCTGAAAGTTTGGCCGTACCTTTTTGTAACACCCTGTATACACTAAGATACGTGGAAAAAATCCGCATCGTGTATGCAGTTTTGATACGTTTATTCTGTAAGTAGCCTGTTTGTATGTTGGCAGCGCTATAGACTGTGTTAATATTGCTGACAGCGGTCTGCGCCCTCGGCAAGAGATTCTGTGGTTGGACGGACTAGCAGTTAGCGACTGGGTAGAGAAGAGTAGGGACATTTTTTCTTAGTAGAGGCTCTATTTTGGAAGGACATGCATTGTAAAGTGAGACGCAAGGAAATGTAGGATGATACACATTGACAACTATATAATTTTTAGGACTGGATGTCACATGAATAAGGCAAAATTTTCTAAATACATTGTTTGCTCTTCAACAAAATCTTTCTTTTGCTAACGACGTGCCTCCTAGTAATTAGAGTCTATAGTAGTTAGAATCTTTTTGTTTAGCTGGCTGTAGTTGCTGCTTGCTGTAGTTCGTGTTATGAAGATTTTCTGTGAGTAAGTGACTTAAAAAAATGAGTTTCGTGATTGAAATGAGTTTAGGCAATTAATAGAGTTGTAGGTAGTTTCATATTTCTTTAATTTCATATTTTTTGGATTTTTGTTGTTGTTAGGGTTTCTTGCAATTCAGGGCCATTCTTTTGTGTTGATTATTGGAAGTCATGTTGTAACTGTACAGCAGTCAGATTGCGTTGGGCTTGTACATTGTGGCTAATAAATGGATAGGTTAATTTTGAGTTGTCTTTGTCAGGGAAAATTCTGTAGGTCAGTGTTTAAATGATTAAAATAAGTAAAGACATAGTTTCAATTATTTACTAACAAGACACTCCTACAGTCTACTCAACTTAAAGAAATCTTTGACACCTGGCACTGCTTTTGACGGCTTTCAACTGCGAAGCGCAAACGGCTGTAAGCGAAAACGATAGTCCTCTATAGAGCTATGAAAAGGCGTTGCCATAGTGACGCTTACAAAATCGCGTTGTACACACATGAAGCAACTGCCCTTAGCGTACAGATACTATCCGTGATCATGTTTCTTAATTTGAATACTGTACTTTCATATTTGTACGTTACTCACTTTCTTTTTACGACTGTTTCACAATTTCAAAGGAGTTTTCACGAATATCCTGAAATGAAATTTCTTCGATATTACACTACAAACACAGTTCATTTTTTGTTTTCGTTTCTGATAGCAAATTGGCGAAATGAATACCCGGGCAATGCCGGGTTTGTCAGCTAGTTGTTGGATAAAATAAAGATATGAATGAAGTGTGGGGCACCATGGAAAGTGCTTTACGTAAGTCCAGGAATATGGAATCCGCCTGTTTCCTTTTCTCCGTGAAATAAAGGGTCATTGTTGGTTGGGAGACACTGTGACTGTACTGTGACTGTACCTTACGCAATATTTTCAGGTTTCACTATTAGTAAATGCAAGGCGCAAGTGTATACAGCAAAGCAAGCTAAGAAAGGGGCCAATGCTGTATTGCACGTATTGTAAAACCAAATTGCGATTCCACAAGGACTTGGCGACTTATTTGCTTCCAGTTCTTTCTCTTATTTCTCTACAGCAGAGATGCTTATCACTCAGCTGTAGTTGCAGCAGAATTCTGGAACATATTCCGAGGCCAACTTTAATGACCTATGTGTACCAAAATGCCCTATACAGAGGCGAAGCTGCGTCTGTTGATCTACATCGAAGTTGAAACTGAACCGGACTGGGGTGGCAGAGGTTTGACCTTTCATGACTCTGGAGGCGCCACCATCTAAAGAGCTTCCGACCCCATAAAATAGAACCTTTGGCTACTAATGTGGAGTGACATTGGCCAAAGACTACCAATTTAAGTTGTTAGTAATTGTAATTCCTAGGTATTTAGCTGAATATACGGCTTTTAGATTTGACTAATTTATACTGTAACCGAAGTTTAACGGATTCCTTTTAGTACTCATGTGGATGACCTCACAGTTTTCGTTATTTAGGGTCCACTGCCAATTTTCGTACCATTCAGATATCTTTTCTAAATCGTTTTGCAGTTTGTTTTGATGTTCTGATGACTTTATTAGTCGATAAACGACAGCGTCATCTGCAAACAACCTAAGACGGCTGCTCAGATTATCTCCTAAATCGTTTAAATAGATAAGGAACAGCAAAGGGCCTATAACATTACCTTGGGGAACGCCAGAAATCAATTCTCTTTTACTCGATGACATTCCGTCAATTACTACGAACTGTGACCTCTCTGACAGGAAATCACAATTCCAGTCACATAACTGAGACGATGTTCCATAAGCATGCAGTTTCGCTACAAGCCGCTTGTGTGGTACAGTGTCAAAAGCCTTCCGCAAATCCAGAAATAAGGAATCAATCTGAAATCCCTTGTCAATAGCACTCAACACTTAATGCGATTAAAGAGCTAGTTCTGTTCAACAAGAACGATGTTTTCTAACTCCATGTTGACTGTGTGACAATAGACCGTTTTCTTCGAGGTAATTCATAATGTTCGTGCACAGTATATGTACCAAAATAATTTTGCTTAATGATACGGGCCTGTAATTCAGTGGATTACTCGTACTACCTTTCTTGAATACTGGTGTGACCTGTGCAAATTTCCAGTCTTTGGGTACGGATCTTTCATCGAGCGAACGGTTGTATACGATTGTTAAGTATGGAGCTAGTGTATCAGCATAATCTGAAAGGAACCTAACTGGTATATAGTCTGGACCGGAAGACTTGCTTTTATTAAGTGATTTAAATTACTTCACTATTCGGAGGATATTTACTTCTATGTTACTCATGTTGGGAGCTGTTCTTGATTCGAATTCTGGAATGTTTACTTCGTCTTCTTTTGTGAAGGCATTTCGGAAGGCTGTGTTTGGTAATTTTCCTTTGGCAGCACTGTCTTCGATATTATTTCCATTGCTATCGCGCAGAGAAGGCAATGATTGTTTCTTGCCGCTAACATACTTCACGTATGACCAGAATCTCTTTGGATTTTCTGCCAGATTTCGAGACAAAGTTTTGTTGTGAAAACTATTATAAGCATCTCGCATTGAAGTCCGCTCTATATTTCGAGCTTCTGTAAAAGATTAGCAATCTTGCGGATTTTGCGTCTGTTTAAATTTGACATGTTCTGCAACAATGTTCTGACCCGTTTTGTGTACCAAGGAGGATCAGCTCCGTCGTTTGTTAATTTATTTGGTATAGATCTCTCAATTACTGCCGATATTGTTTCTTTAAATTCAAGTCACACCTCGTCTACACTTATATTATTAATTTGGAAGGAGTGGAAACTGTTCTCAGGAAGACGTCAAGTGAATTTTTGTCTGATTTTTTAATAGGTATATTTTTCGTTTATTTTTGGAGGATTTGGGGGCGACAATATTCAATGTCGCTACGACAACCCTGTGTAGGCTAATCCCTGCATCCGTTTTGATGCTCGTTATTAACTCAGGATTATTTGTTACTAAGAGGTCGAGTGTGTTTTCACTACCGTTTACTATTCACGTAGGTTCATGAACTAACTGCTCGAAATAATTTTCAGAGAATGCGGTTAGCACTATTGCGGATGATGTTTTATGCGTACCTCTGGAATTAAATATGTATTTTCACCAACATATCGAGGGTAAATTAAAGTCGCCACCAACTATAATCGTATGAGTCGGGTACGTGTTTGAAATCAAACAAGTTTTCTTTCAACCTTTCGGCAACTTTATCATCTGAATTGAGAGGTCTGTAAATGGATCCAATTATTATTTTATTCCGGTTGCCAACAATGATCTCTGCCCATAACAACTCACCGGAACTATCTACTTCAATCAATGAATCTGTAATCAGATTACATGACTTTAGTTAATCGTATTAAATTTATTTGTTTGCGGTTAAGGTGGGTGCACATGCGCGCATCGCTACAAGTGCCGTTACAGCTTCATTTCCATCCTACACCTTTTTTAATCAGAGTACTTCGTTCCTGATCTTCCATTCTCATTTTTGTCTGTCTTGTTTCTTGTACATCTTATGCAGTACCCATTTTTCCTATGGCTTACTTCAGTTTTTCTCATTGTCGAACCCTTTTCCTGCGTCGACAAATTCCATGACCGTGTCTTGATTTTTCGAGCCTTACTTACATTATTAAGTGCAACTTCAGAGCTGTGTCTCTTGTGCCTTTGCGTTTTCTAAGGCAATACAGATAGTTATCTAACAGATTGTAAGTTTTCTTCCCCATTCGCCTGTGTATTATTTATGTCAGCATCTTGGATGTAAGAGCTAAGAGGGTGAAATAGTGGCTGAAAGTTTTATGAAAATAAATCATGAAACCTCCGTAATTAAAGCCGTGAGGACGGGCTGTGAGTCGTACTTGGGTAGCTCAATTGGTAGAGCACTTGCCCGCGAAAGGGAAAGGTCCCGAGTTCGAGTCTCGGTCAGACACACAGTTTTAATCTGCCAGGAAGTTTCATATCAGCGCACACTCCGCTGTAGAGTGAAACTCTCATTCTGAAAATAAATCATCATTACACAACTACCTTAGCGCTTTTAAAGCTACATCTATGAAAGTGGAATACTAGAAATCTTTTATTCTAAAATTTTTTTAAGTCGTAGGTGAGACTTAAAGTCTTGATGGAGATATGAAGCCATAATCACAATCAATATCAATATGACTCTAAAAGTGCTAATAGGCTGCTGCAATGGAGGAGATCTAGATGTCAGTAAGTCCTTTATTGTGCTGATGCGTTTCGGGTAAAGCCCATCCTCAGAGCGTCTAGTAAAAAAGTACAAAAAACAATGCAAATAATAGTACACACAGTGACGTAGCATTTCAACTTGTTGAGAGCAACTAAACAAAAGGTAATTCATATTACTTTCTACAAAGGAAGTTAAAGTGGACGCATAAAGCCGACCATACAAAACTGATGAACAGTATTTGTTGTCGTATACAATAAGTGACGTAGATCAGTCTATCTCAAAACATGAAGTGAGGATTGTTCAGTACGGAGCCATAATGAAAGCACAGAGTACATAAGCTGGGCGCACTCTACATCGTATGATGCGTCATAAATTTAAGAAATAAAATCAATAAAAACAATTTTTATGTTTTGTCACTTTTCATTAAAATTATGAAAATGTCAACATGTAAAAGGAGCCACCTGAAACAAATACGCCATAGTTGTGAGAGGAAAACTTACGATATTCCCACTAGAGGACCTCACGATTGACTAGAGCTTTGGACGCACAAGGTCTAAAGCTAACTTTTACGGAATTTCACAATATTTAGATTGCGGCCTTAATACAAAGCAGTGTATAACTCCTTTTAAATTTATTTTCATAATTTTAACAAAAAATGACAAAACGTAAAAATTATCTAATTTCACGGAAGACTTTTAGCTCTTGTACTTCCGCTGAGTTCATCGGCTTGGAATTGTCTTACACGTATTCTTTCCTTTTTTTTCTGCGCTGTTCGAAGTTTGAAAGTTAGCACAGGTGTTCTTACTGACATTGCCTCCAGTTGAGAGATTTTGAATGGTGAAACAATTATCTTGAGCGTCAAAAAATTCTATTTATCATCTCATGACGCATTTCGGAAGAACTACATAATTAGATCTGTGGCAACTTAAGACATAAGAGAAGACATTAAAAGGAATGCAGTTCAACGACATGTCAAAACGGAGAACATACCTATTAAAATCATATAGAATATCTTGTCACTTACTACTCTATAACACCATGAGCGCCCAACTAACGTCGGCATCTTGGAAAAGAATTTTACCAGCAGTTGGCGTTAATGAAAGTAATGCCTTTGATAAAAGACATAATCGTTATGACAAATGCTTATTGAAAACTGCACCACTACCTCACAAAAAAAGTGAAGCACTCAGATGAGGAGGAGGAAACGAAATGAAACTTCAGGTTGAGAGAGTATAGGGTATTATTTCAGTGATTACAAAATCGAGTCAAATTTACGAGCACCAGTATGACTTCGAACCCCCTCTAGCCTGTATGCATGGACTGACTCGGTTGGGAAGGGTGTCATAAAGCCGTTGTTACCCTCTGCTGAGGCAAGACGGCCCACAAATGTAATAACTGGTTCTTGAAATCATGGATATTGGCGTCGAGACGGAGTTGACATACGAGCTGGTGCCACATAGGGTCTGGCGGGGACGTATCTAGGGATATCGCGAGCCACTGAGTGCCTCAGCTCCATGCAGACATTTCATAGAGACACGTGTAATGTGTGGACGAGGATTTTCGTGTTGAAAAAGGGTACCACGATCCTGTCGCGTGAGAGGTAAAGCGTGAGGAAGCAGGATGTTCGTGATGTAATGTTGTGTCGACAGAGTTCCCCAAGTACTGCCATGGCTCCCCATACCAGGGGTAACATCACTGTGACTCTCCAAAACTGTGGTGAAAGGGACCTCTCACCAGGTCGCCGCCATATTCGCCGACAATAGTCATCCAGGATGGTACCGAATCGCGATTCATTCCTGAACACGATGCGACGCCATTCAACAGCAGTCCACGTTTCACAGTCACTCCCAACGCACTCATTTGTGTTTTAATGTTAACGGAGTCTACGCATGGCACCGTAATTCCCTATCCTGGCTGCTGCTGGGCTTCGAACAATGGTGCGGTATGACACAGAATACCGCCGGGAGTTCTATACTTGTTTTCGGATGGCAGGAGCTGAAGTAAAGGAGTTACGTTGTGTTTGGTGCACAAAATGGAGATCCTGCCTTGCGATGTTCAACCGCGGTAGAGCGAAACCTTGACGACGAATATGTCTGCCGTTACGCAGCTTAACATCGGGACACTATCACATTCAAATACAGCACAAATCTGTGTAGTGCACGATTCGACCAGCTCGCCAAATGGAGGTCTACAATATGGCCCCTTTTAAACTCTGACAAGGTAGACATATTCACTGACCTCTTCTAATAGACTGTCCTTGACTTTCACATCTCCAGCTGGGACTCATTTGTTGGACAAACAAAAGTAATGTCCAACAAATGGGTCCCAGCTGGAGATGTGAAAGTCAAGGACAGTCTATTAGAAGAGGTCAGTGAATATGTTTACCTAGGCCAGATTATAAATATGAAGGGAGACATGAGGCCAGAAATCTATCGACGCATCAAGCTTGGCTGGCAACTATTTGGGAAGAATTCAACAGTATTCAGGTCAAAAATGCCAGTAAATATGAAGAAAGCAGTATTTGATCAATGCATTCTTCCTGTGATGACGTATGGCTGCGAGACATGGACACTGAACTCAGTTACAAAAGGGAAACTTAGGACAGCACAGAGAGCCATGGAGAGATCAATGCTGGGCTGTACAAGAAAGGATAGGAAAAGGGCAGATGACATCCGGTCTGTGACGAAGGTTAATTACATCTTAGAGACAGTAGGTTCTTTGAAATGGCAGTGGGCTGGTCACGTCGCAAGAAGAAAAGACAACAGATGGACGAAGCTAGTACTGAAGTGAAGTCCGAGAGAGCACCGGAGGCCTAGAGGAAGACCACCAGACAGATGGGACAAAGACATCAAGAAGATCGCTGGTAACACCTGGCAGAGAAATGCCCAAGACCGTCCCACTTGGAGAAGACTGCTGAAAGCCTACCTGAATCCACGACTCGAAGAGGCCACATCATTTAATGATTGAATTGGCTGATGATGATGATGATGATGATGATGATGATAAACTCTGACAGGTACTGATCACGATGTTCTACACGGTACATGGCACCTTCGTGTTCTTCTCAGTGATCACTCAACATCTGATGCTGTTCGCATTCTTATATAGTATAGGCTACCAGACCTGATAACAACACTAAACGTGGAGAACAATAATGAACTCTGGTGGCTTTTATACCTGTCACAGAGCATTGCAACTCTAAACATTTACGTACCCGCCGGTGATATGTACGTGTACAAAGTCACATTGACATCTGGCCCCGTCTTGTAGGTGCTCCATTATTTTTGTCAGGCAGTGTATATTATTTCGTTTCTATATGAAAGACTAATTGTTAATAAAGGTACCAGATTTGTAGTAACAACTGCAGCACCTGCAGCACTTCAAAGCTGCTACAGTTTCCAACTTACGGCAGTGACAAAGATATTCTTCCAGAAACTTAATGCAAGTGTTCTCATTCACATTGTCTCCTGTTGAGAGACTCTTGAACCATCTGCACATTTTATGTTACGAGGGTGAGTCAAATGAACACCTTAAATTTGTAATAACAAATCGAAATTTTGCGCCGTTATCCTGTAAGTTGGTAAGAGTGCTACAGACAGCGTGCAGAATGGCCTGTAGGTGGCAGCATAGTGCAGATGCACACATACCGTCACAGTATCAGTATAAAGATGGCCGCCCCACTTGCGGCTTGCACCAGGGAAGAACAGCGTTCTGTTATTCGGTTTTTGCGTACTGAAGGTGTGAAACCTATTGAAATTCATCGACGAATGAAGGTTCAGTACGGTCATGCATGTTTGTCACAGCAGCAAGTCTACGAATGGAGTAGGAAGTTCGCAAATGGTATGACTTCGGTGGAAGATGCTCCTCGTCCAGGTGAGGCACAACGAGTTGTGACTCCACAGAACATTGCAGCAGTTGAAGCCATAGTGAAGAAAACCGCCGAGTGACAATGAATGACATTGCAGCATGTTTACAGATTAATCACGGGTCAGCACACCACATTATGCATGATGTGCTCTAGTTTCGCAATGTGTCTCCAAGATGGGCGCCACGGCAGCTGACTCCTGAAATGAGAGAACGACGTGTTGATGCTTGTGAAGAACTTCTTCGGCGCTTTGAACGAGAAAGTGATGACTTCCTTGCAAGAATCGTTAGTGGGGACGAAACCAACCGGAAACGAAGAGAGCGAGCAAGGAATGGCGCCATTCCTCATCACCAAGTGATTTCCATATGTTCGGACCACTCAAATGGGGGGAAAGAAGTTCTGTTCTGATGAAGAGGTACGCCACACCGTGCATTAGTTGTTGCGCGGACTACCAAAACAATTTTTTTCTAAATGAATCTACACACTTTGTAAGCGCTGGAGGACTTGCATGAGCGTGGGGGAGATTATGTTGAAAAGTGATACATCTGTGTACCACTTCTGCACAATAAATAATATTTAAAAAAATATTTAAGGTTTTCATTTGACTCACCCTCGTATTTGTTTTGAACTATGAACAGCAGTTCAAGGACATTATGTGTGGCACACAAACTACTACAGGGAAAATAGAACGATAGTATTTAGTGTCTCTTCGACGACAATTTCATTAGACATGAAGCACCAATTGGTATAAAATTAACATGCGATGAAAATCGACCATATCCTGTTTTCGTCAGTGCCATCTGGCGTTTATCGTAATGGATCTTAGAAAACTTAGATGTAGAAGGCCGGGCGAAAATTTGATCCACGTTTCTCCCAAAAGCGAGTCTAGTGTTTCAACTACTTACTGTTCTTGTTCAGTTTATAGCGAGTAAGCTGTTGTTCTAAGCTGCTAGAGCTACAGGAGCAGCTAGGTAGCGAGGCATTTACCGGTTGAGCGAGTCGATTAAATATGAAAAAAAAAGAAAAGAAAGAGAATACTGGTTTGATGTCGAACAAGTTAGCATAAATGGTACGGCGGTTGCGAGACGCTACTCTTTATTAGGAGCGATCCGGTTTTCATTCTCAATCCAGCTGGGAAGCTTTTTTCCCCGGCTTGTTTTTCACCAGTCACCTCACTCGCTGGCGACACCGTACTTCTTAATTACTAGACAAACTTTTCTCCACAGTATCGCGAAATTTTAGTAGATTCTTTTAATCTCTTTGCATCAAACGGCAACTTGTCGCGAAACGACAAGCAACTCAAATGCTGCACTTAATTTTCTGTTTCTCGGTTCCCGTCCTGTATAGGAACTGAGAAAAAACTATGAAAACACCGTGAGAAATGCACGCTTGAACATAAATGCAGATGTCATCCAAGCTTGCAGTTCGAGCCATTGTATCCGACCACGAATCGCACTCGTATGCACTCAGTACGTTGCAAGTACAGTCGTGGGCAGAACAATGTTCTGCAAAGTTGTGATTGCCTTATTTCGGAGTTAAGTGAGTTCGAACTGTTGGTGCTCGTATGGTGGGTGTTTGAAGTCTTTGGTGTTTCAGGAGGCATCGGTTCGAAGATTTATACAGCAAACAGGGAAAGAGGGAAAACGTCATCCGTTAAGTCCCACCGCTGACGAAAGTGTGTGTTGAGCGATCGTGAAGGGCCGTCAATGAATCGGATTGTTACGGAAAGTAGAGGACAATAGCTGCAAAGGTCCCTGTAGAACTGAATGTCGCATTCGCGAATCACTCTCAGCAACAGAAAAACACAAAAGGAGCAATAGAAAAACACAAAAGGAGCACCATAAGCAGCGTACCGTAGGACGAGCTGAAATTCCAGAACGACTCATCAAGAAAATGTGATGCCAAAGCCATAAAACCCTGAGGACGGAGCGATAGAAGAAAGTAATTTGGGAGGGTAATTCTTATTTCACACTATTTGCAACTTCTGGCCGAGTTTATGCCCCGAGAGAGAAACAAGGCAGGGGTTCGGTGACGATCTGGGTAGCCGTACCTTCGTTTTCCATGGGCCCCACGGTTACTCTGCAAAGTCGAGTTACTGGCAAGCATTATGTGACTATTTTGGTTGTCAGGTCCATCCCAAGATACAATGTTTGTCATAAAATTAAAGCTTTCACGACCGGATGTTTCAGCTGCCGAGAATTCTTCCGGATTGTATGGCCGTGGTCCATGGAACTCTTCTATCCCTGACGTTTCGTCCAAGGCTACGTTGGACATCTTCGGAGGTGCTCCCGGTTGTGCTGAGTTTTGCCGACTGACGAGTCGGACGTCGAAGAACGACATAAATACCGTGGAAAGTGGGCGTGGTCTGGATTTCACGTGATAGCAGAGATAAACCTTGACAAGGATAAAATATAACTATCGATCATAGTATGTCAAAGATAAAAACTTCTTATCGATTCTGTGGCGCCACTGTCCATATATCGCTGAGTTTCATAGCTTCTTCTTTTCTGTTAAAATTATCCCCATGTTTATATATTTCGATAGCTTCTCTTTGTAGCCGTGGATAATAGTTCGTCATAATACACAAAACTTCAGTTTCCGAAAATTTCGCTTTGTGATCACCCGACTGAAGAGCATGTTCCGCCACGGCTGACTTGTGTAGATTCCCTACTCGTCAAAGACTTTTATGTTCCTTCAACCGTGTATTCACACTTCTCTTTGTAGTTACAATGTAGACCCTACCACATGTACACAGAATCTTGTATACACTACTTGCAGACAGAGGGGGACGTTTATCCTTAACGGAACGAAGTACTTGGGCTATATTTTTTTTATGTTCGTTCCCCAGTGGTGATGTGTTTCAAAACGACAAGGCACCTGCTCACACAGCTTGAACAGTTCGGGACAGTTTTTTGACCGCGAGAATGAATTATCGTATCTTCTGTGACCACCACGATCACCACATATCAATATTATGGAGCCTTTGTGGTATACTTTTTGGAGAAGGGTGCGTGATCACTCGCTATCCACCTCCATCACTGTTACCTGCACTATCCATAATTTTGCAGGAAGACTGCTATAAGATGCTCTTTAAAATCCTACAGGACTGTATTTATCCATTCCGAAATGACTGGATGATGACGATGATGATGATGATGATTGGATTGCGGGGCGCTCAACTGCTCGGTTATCAGCGCCCGTACAAATTCTCAACCTTTCCTCAGCCCAATCTTGCCACTTTCATGAATCATGATGAAAGGATGAGGACAACACAAACACCCAGTCATCTCGAGGCAGGTGAAAATCAATGATCCCGCCGGGAATCTAAACCGGCACCCCGTGCTAGGGAAGCGAGAACGCACAGGGAGACCACGAGCTGCGGACGAAATGACTGGAAGCTGTTTTCAATGCCAACGGTATTCCTACGATGTTCAAATGGCTCTAAGCACTATGGGACTTAACATCTGAGGTCATTAGTCCCCTAGACTTACAATTACTTAAACCCAACTAACCTAAGGACATCACACACATCCATGCCCGAGGCAGGATTCGAACCTGCGACCGTTGCAGCAGCGCGGTTCCGGACTGAAGCGCCTAGAACAGCTCGGCCACAGCGGCCCGCTCCTACAACGTATCAGGCATGGTAATTTGTTGAGTTTGTGATGCTTCCACACTTTTGTCCACCCCTCAATGTGAACTCGGTTACTGTAAGCGACTTCACTACATGTTTGGGAACATCTTATTTCGGATGTTAAGTTCGGCTACGATTAAGAAATGAGTGGGAATGTTTCAGACAGCGGGAGTTCCTAACGTTAACAGGTGGTTCGATCAGGAGCAGCGCTGGTTAATACACGGACACCAGGGACACTACGACACTTGGCATTCGTGACATTTGCGGAAGCCACGCCACAACAATCTCGCTTAGGTGTGTGTAAATACTATCCGTCAGTTCAGGCACGCCATGGAATTGACGAGTCGTCCAGTCGGCGACCGTCGTAGTGATGGTTTCCGCTGTGAAACCGCTACTGCCCCACTATCAGCCTGACAGGTCCGCTGCCAAGGGAGCCTACCTCCACACGTAGGAGTAATTGCACTCAAAACAGGTCAAAATTATTTTATGCTTTTTTCCGCAATGGGATCCAATGAAATAGCGACCGCAATACTCATTAGACATCGTGAGACAGCAGAATGGGCGCTCCGCGGAACTCACGGACTTCGAACGTGGACAGGTGATCGGGTGTCACCTGTGTCATACGTCTGTACGCGATATTTCACACTCCTAGACATCCCTGGGTCCACTGTAACCGATGTGATAGTGAAGTGGAAACGTGAAGGGACACGTGCAGCACAAAAGCGTACAGGCTGACCTCGCCTGTTGACTGACAGAGACCGCCGACAGTTGAAGAGGGTCATAATGTGTAATAGGCAGACATCTATCCAGACCATCAAACAGGAATTCCAAACTGCATTAGGATTCACTGTAAGTACTATGACAGCTAGGCAAGAGGTGAGAAAGGTTGGATTTCATCATCGAGCTGCTGCTCGTAAGCCACACATCGCGCCGATAAATGCCAAACGACGCCTGGCTTGGTGTAAGGAGCATAAACATTGGACTACTGAGCAGTGTGGAGTGCGGAGTGACGAATCACGGAACGCTATGTGGCGATCCGATGGTAGGGTGTGAGTATGGCGAATGACCGGGGAACGTCGTCTGCCAGCGTGTGTAGTGCCAACAGTAAAATTCGGAGACGGTGGTGTTAAGGTGCGGCCGTGTTGTTCATGGAGGGGGCTTGCACCTCTTGTTGTTTTGCATGGCACTATCACAGCACAGGCCTACACTGATGTTTTAAGCACTTTCTTGCTTCCCACTCATGAAGAGCAATTTAGGGATGGCGATTTCATCTTTCAACACGATCGAGGACCTGTTCATAATGCACGGCCTGTGACGGAGTGGTTACACGACAATAACATCCCTGTAATGGACTGGCCTGCACGGAGCTGAATCCTACAGAACACCTTTGGGATGTTTTGGAACGGTGACTTCGTACCAGGCCTCACCGACCGACATCGATACCTCTCCTCAGAGCAGCACTCCGTGAAGAATGGGCTGCCATTCCCCAAGAAACCTTCCTGCCCCTGATTGAATGTATGCCTGCAAGAGTAGAAGCTGTCATCAAGGCTAAGGGTGGGCCAACACCATACTGAATTCCAGCATTACCGATGGAGGGCGCGACGAACTCGTAGGTCATTTTCAGCCAGGTGTGCGGATAGTTTTGTTCACATAGTGTATGTTTGTTTATAAAATACACCAACATGACACGCAAAGTATTCCAATTTACACGGTAATTCGGGAGGAACGTTACGTAATTTGTGAGGTAATTCTGCGAGTGAAAATTAACAGAAGAAGTCCTATGAACTTGTGTCAGAGTTTCGCTCGTTATGGAACTGGGACGGGTTGAAGACTACACACGTCCCGAATCAATCTGAAGACAAGCGTGAATATTACTTACCGAAATGATGTGTAGGCGCTTTGGTGGATGGAATAACCGTGGGACAGATGATTGATCTGTGCTACAAGAGGTGTTCAAAAAGTCCACCACCCACTTCAATGCACTTGCCAACGCGCTGGAGTGTGTGCTGTGTTGCACTTAGAATATTATCTCGATGGGCTTCAAGGCGGGCAACGCGTCGGTGATGCGAACAACAAGTTCTTCACGTGTATCCGCCTTCGTAGCGTACACATCCACCTTTAACGAACCCCTTAAACAGAAATCTAATGGGGTTATGTAGGGTGATCTGGCAGGCTAGTTTATGTACGCACCGCAGCCAATCCGCCGTTGAGGAAATGTGTTGTTGAGATAACGGGAAACTTGTCTGTGAGTCGGTGACACGTCATGTTGCAGTTACATTTGCCGTCGTTGCTCTAATGTCACGTCTTCCAAAAGTGCAGATAGGTCTTCTATCAGGAAATGTGCTGTTGCTGTAGCTGTCATGTGATTCGGCAGGAACATAGGTCCTATCACTAGGTCATCATTTGTATCATATCACACGTTCACCGAGAACCTACCTTGGCCTCTGGTACCCTAGTCATGTTGATTCTCCATCGCCCATATATGAGATCTGCAGGTGTTCATGATACCATTGCATGTAAAATAACCTCATCTGTAAATAATGTGCATTGTACGACATTTCTTTGTACAGCCGATTATTCACAAAATTGCTGTCTACTTACTGAGTCACCTGGATGCAGATGTTGCACGGGTTGCGCATGGAACGGGGACAAGTCCTCGGAATGTAACGTACGCTACACTCGCGTTTGTGGAATATCGAACCGTCTGCTAATGCACCGTGTACTGTTGTTGGGCTTCGTTGTACTATTGCAATAATGTCTTCCCTTGCCTCAGCTGACAAGATGGCCCCACGTTCTGACGTTACGTTTACACTAAGTAGTATTCTGGGTTCATGCAATATTTGAAAAACTCTGGGAAATACTCTGGCACAGGGGCATCGTCGATCAGAGAAACCTCTCTGGTATTCTATAACATTCGCATGGGCATTGTCTTTACAGTAACCATACATAAACAACATGTCTGCGTATTCTTCAAGAGTGAACGTTTGCGGAATGTTAGTATTTACGGACACAATGGTCTTACTTAATTAAACAACACTCAGGCATGACACGCACACAGCCACACGACTGTTCATTCATGCAATACACGACAGCACATTGGGTACGCTTGCAGCTGTTGCCTTGGTGAGACGCCACAAAGCTGCCATCTGTTGGAGAATCCCCACACGTCTTTTAAGGTAGATCAGTTTTGTATCCCATCATTATTCCATCCACCACAGGGTCTATACAGCATTTAGAGGAGTAATATTCACACTTGTCTTCATGTTCATTCATGTATATTTGTAGTCTTCATCCTGCTTCAGTTCCCTTAACTGTCGAAAATCCGATACATGTTCATAGTACATTTTCGGTCGATTTTCACGTTAGAGTCAGCTCAGAAATTATGTGACATTTCTCCTGAATCACCCTGTACCGTTATTTAGCGTGAAACTGTTGGTCACCGATGTCTTCGTCATCCTTACTTTCCTGTATAGTGTCGTTGCTATCATTTTCGTCTAGGGGTAAAGATGCTTGTGACATTTAGACTTGTTACCTCTCGTGGAAATGGGACACCTGTTTTACGATGCCTTCGCCTGCTAAAACTTAAATATGTGTCTGAACTTAGTAACAAATGGTTCAAATGGCTCTGAGCACTATGGGACTTAACATCTGAGGTCATCAGTCCCCTAGAACGTAGAACTAATTAAACCTAACTAGCCTAAGGACACTGATTTTTTGCTGTTCATTTGGAGTGCAGAGCTATCGGTTTCATGCTCATTTTTTCTGTTGATATATAGCACAGTGCTTTTTTTCAAAAATGGCTCTAAGCACTATGGGACTTAACATCTGAGGTCGTCAGTCCCCTAGACTGAGAACTACTTAAACCTAACTAAACTAAGGACATCACACACATCCATGCCCGAGGCAGGATTCGAACCTACGACCGTAGCGGTCACGCGGTTCCAGACTGAAGCGCCTAGAACCGCACGGCCACACCGGCCGGCTGAACTTAGTAACAATCTGTGTAATACATCTCTGTTGCAATACAAATGTGAATACGCATTCTGTATTTCCGTATGTGCATGTTGCGGGAATCAGCTGCTTCCTCCGACAATAGTGCCATAGGTAGAATTGCTTTAGGTATAACATCGGCACCATGCATTGAAATTTTGTGAAGAGTTGATGATAGAGGATATTGGCCTTACAAATCTGTGTACATTTTTACAAAAATCGATAACTCTGCACTATAAATGAACATTAAAAAAATCATGTAGGGGAAAAAAAAGCTCACTGGCCGAGCGGTTCTAGGCGCTTCAGTCCAGAACCGCGCTGCTGCTATGGTCGCAGGTTCGAATCCTGCGTCGGGCATGGATGTCTGTGATGTCCTTAGTTTAGTTAGGTTTAAGTAGTTCTCAGTCTAGGGAACTGACCACCTCAGATGTTAAGTCCCATAGTGCTTAGAGCCATTTTTTTTTTAAAAAAAGCACTGTGCTATAAATCAACAGAAAAAATGAGCATGAAATCGATAGCTCTGCACTATAAATGAACAGCAAAAAATCAATTAGGAAAAAAGCGCTGCACCATAAACGAACAGAAGAAAGAGCATTACATCGACAGTTCCGCACTATAAAAAAACAGCAAAAAATAATACAGGAAAAAAGCAATGCGTTATAGATGAACAGCAAAAAAATGAGCATCGAATCGATAGATTTGCACTACAAATGAAAAGCAAAAAATCATGTAGAAAAGAAGCTCTGCGCTGTAAATAAAAAGTAAAAAAAGTAAACATCGAGTCTATAACCACGCACTATAAATGAACATTGAAAAAAAAAATCATTAAAGGAAAGAAGCACAGCGCTAACCTAACCTAACCTAAAAGAAGAAGTTTAAAAATAACGATAATGAATTTAGTGACCTAAATTTCTAGTTTAATTAATATTATAACTCTTATTCACTGGTGAGCTGTAGCCGGCGCTGGTTATTTTTCTGTAATATTGCTTTTCTTGAAATTTCTGGTACATCTTTAGCGTTAAACCTTTATTTAAAAAAGAAAAGACTTCGATTTTCTTATGCCCAAAGTGCGTTTAAGTGCCCCACTTAGTTGTTACTAATAATGAATGAAATATAAATACTAATCGTCCGATAATGTGCCCTTATCAGCACTTAGGTTAAGAATGAGATCGTTAAAACCTGCTAATATCATCGTATTGATTATTTATGTGATAGAAGAGATTCAGCAGTATGGCGACAGGAAAGACATCCGGCCACCCCTTAAAATTAACACGCCAATTCCGGTTAACCATAGCAGCAGGCCCAGCAAGTCAGAATAAATGTTTGGAAAGAGAGAGATCAGGGATTCAGTAGTAAAAGGAAATGGAAAACAAAGTTGTGGACAGCGAAGTGCACGGAAAAGAAGCAGTCTCTATATAAAAAAGTCACACAACTGTGTTAAGATATTGGGTATGCACCTAATGACACAAATGGGTGCGTAAAATTTCGTAGAGAACAGGATGTGATCCCTACGGTGGCAGATGAACCGGTTTTTGGTGAGACAGGATAAGTGCCGTTTTCAACGGGAACAGTGGCTGCAGAGGTGGTGCTGTCTGTAATAATTAGTAACTGTCAGTAAAACATGTTGTTGTTGTGGTCTTCAGTCCTGATACTGGTTTGATGCAGCTCTCCATGCTACTCTATCCTGTGCAAGCTTCTTCATCTCCCAGTACTTAGTGCAACCTACATCCTTCTGAATCTGCTTAGTGTATTCATCTCTTGGTCTCCCTCTACAATTTTTACCCTCCACGCTGCCCTCCAATGCTAAATTTGTGATCCCTTGATGCCTCAGAATATGTCCTACCAACCGGTCCCTTCTTCTTGTCAAGTTGTGCCACAAACTCCTCTTCTCCCCAATTCTATTCAATACCTCCTCATTAGTTATGTGATCTACCCATCTAATCTTCAGCATTCTTCTGTAGCACCACATTTCGAAAGCTTCTATTCTCTTCTTGTCCAAACTATTTATCGTCCATGTTTCACTTCCATACATGGCTACACTCCATACAAATACTTTCAGAAACGACTTCCTGACATTTAAATCTATACTCGATGTTAACAAATTTTTCTTCTTCAGGAACGCTTTCTTTGCCATTGCCAGTCTACATTTTATATCCTCTCTACTTCGACCATCATCAGTTATTTTGCTCCCCAAATAGCAAAACTCCTTTACTACTTTAAATGTCTCATTTCCTAATCTAGTTCCCTCAGCATCATCCGACTTATTTCAACTAAATTCCATATCCTCGTTTTGCCTTTGTTGATGTTCATCTTATATCCTCCTTTCAAGACACTGTCCATTCCGTTCAACTGCTCTTCCAAGTCCTTTGCTGTCTCTGACAGAATTACTATGTCATCGGCAAACCTCAAAATTTTTATTTCTTCTCCATGGACTTTAATACCTACTCTGAATTTTTCTTTTGTTTCCTTTACTGCTTGCTCAATATACAGATTAAATAACATCGGCGAGAGGCAACAACTCTGTCTCACTCCCTTCCCAACCACTACTTCCCTTCCATGTCCCTGGATTCTTATAACTGCCATCTGGTTTCTGTACAAATTGTAAATAGCCTTTCGCTCCCTGTATTTTACCCCTGCCACCTTTAGAATTTGAAAGAGAGTATTCCGGTCAACATTGTCAAAAGCTTTCTCTAAGTCTACAAATGCTGGAAACGTAGGTTTATCGTTCCGTAATCTTTCTTCTAAGATAAGTCGTAAGGTCAGTATTACCTCACGTGTTCCAACACTTCTACGGAATCCAAACTGATCTTTCCCGAGGTCGGCTTCTGCCAGTTTTTCCATTCGTCTGTAAAGAATTCGCGTATTTTCAGCTGTGACTTATTACACAGATAATTCGGTAATTTTCACATCTGTCAACAATTGCTTTCTTTGGGATTGGAATTATTATATTCTTCTTGAAGTCTGAGGGTATTTCGCCTGTTTCATACATCTTGCTCACCAGATGGTAGAATTTTGTCAGGACTGGCTCTCCCAAGGCCGTCAGTAGTTTTAATGGAATGTTGTCTACTCCCGTGGCCTTGTTTCGACTCAGGTCTTTCAGCGCTCTGTCAAACTTTTCACGCAGTATCACATTTCCCATTTCATCTTCATCTACATCCTCTTCCATTTCCATAATATTGTCCTCAAGTACATCGCCCTTGTATAGACCCTCTATATACTCCTTCCACCTTTCTGCTTTCCCTTCTTTGTTTAGAACTGGCTTTCCATCCGAGCTTTTGATATTCATACAAGTGTTTCTCTTTTCTCCAAAGGTCTCCTTAATTTTCCTGTAGGCAGTATCTATCTTACCCCTAGTGAGATAAGCCTCTATATCCTTACATTTGTTCTCTAGCCATCTCTGCCATTTTGCACTTCCTGTCGATCTAATATTTGAGACGTTTGTATTCCTTTTTGCCTGCTTCATTTACTGCATTTTTATATTTTTTCCTTTCATCAATTAAGTTCAATGTTTCTTCTGTTACCCAAGGAATCCTACTAGCCCTCGTCTTTTTACCTGCTTGATCCTCTGCTGCCTTCACTACTTCATCCCTCAGAGCTACCAATTCTTCTTCTACTGTATTTCTTTCCCCCATTCCTGTCAATTGTTCCCTAATGCTCTCCCTGAAAACATCCCTGGTTAAAACAGTTTTTAATTCATGTCAATTGCGTGGACAGAGTCGCGGCTGGAGAGAAGGTTATTGTCCTTTGTCTCATAGGTGGCCACGGGAAGGCGGCATGTTGTCGTCAACAGTTTGTCCACCAAACAGGAAGTGTGTGCGAGTGGCACCGGATGCCGCCGATGTTTGATGTAAGCTCCGCGACATGGGCGAAGGACGGCGGGGGCAGCCTCTGGCTACTTGGCCGTTTCGTGGCCGCAGTGTGCACACACTGCGATACATAGTGTTTAAACACAGATGCCCAGGCTGTTTGAAGACGATGGCATGGTCCTGTCCTGGGCAGTGGATGTCAACAACGTGAGCCCACACAGGCTGGAGAACAGTAACAGTGTAGCAGGGCATTAAACTAGCCTAGTCTTGAACTCACACCCTAGCAGGAAGGTAGCCTTCAGCAGTAGGTAGTCACCTGGCACGTGACGCAGCGGTGCGGAGGCCTTATGCAGACTTTAGCACATCTGGGAGCTTGCAGTGACTGATGCTAAAGTCCTTGGATGGCATCTGGCTGCTTTGCCTTGTACTGCAAGTGGCCTCCGTGCTGTAATCATCAGTTGGGATTGATTGCGTCATGCTGCATACCGTACACACCTGGATACTGCTGTGTACAATGACCATATGACAGTGAGAATTTAAATTAGAGGATACGTATGAGAGCCAGACTTTCTAGTGTTCTTCCCACGTCAGCACTTCAGTATGGAAATCATAACAAACTGGAGCAACCAGCCTTAACTTTCGGGAAGTAATGATTTCATTCATCCCGGTTTTCTTGTCAGGTCAGTCCTTTCAGATGCCATGCCACTGCTACAAGCTGTCCCAACTCCGGCTCTCAGAAGTGGTGGCTAGCGTCAGCGTGCTGGATGAGTCCTCTTGCACTTTAAGTGAATATTCTTGCTCCATAGCGCCTGGCTTTCAGGCAGACGAGCACAGTTGCCTCTATGACACCGTTCTGCTGATTCGCCGTTGGGCAGTCCATTATACGAGACTAGGTTGTGGCACGACGATTTCAAAGGAAATAGGAGACAACGCTATGGACAGGGTAATGCACAGAATATATATATATATATATATATATATATATATATATATATATATATATATATATATATATATATATATATCCACGAACCTACTACGGTGTCGTAGCAGGCGGAGAGGTGATACTCCGACGTGGCGCGTCCCAGGTGGCGGATAGGGGGGTCCTCACCGGCTTGCCGGCGGACTTGAGCGAAATAAAATAGCTCTCGCGGACCAAACACACAACATCAAGAAATCCATTAGTGTCTGTTCTGGTATCCAGCGACTAGTGGTCTGCGTCTGTTTACCTAGTTGGTGCGGCAGTGAAATATGGCTTGATCTCAACAATCAAGTCTGCAATTACCGTGATCTTGTTGAAGGTCACCACAACCAACTTCAACTTGAAGTAATCATGATGGAACAAATGGAAAGAAATCCGCTACCCCAGGCCCCAGTCAACGGACTGGACTTTCCTGGTCATCGGATTCTGGGGGACCAGGAACATCATGAGGAGAAGAGTCGGAGCTTCTCAAAACCTCTTCGCAAGCACTACCTTGGCACTCTCAATGCAAACACTCTGTTCAAACTTGGAAAACTAAAACAACTGACAGACATGCTAGATAAATTTCACATCAAAATTCTTGCCATCCAAGAGACGCGCTTCGTAGATGAAAACCATTTCGACACAGAACATTACAGGATTTACAAAGGTAAACCTGCTGTCAGAAGAGGAACACCATTATTGTTTGGTACAGGGTTTGCAGTACACAAATCAGTCATGGATAACATCACAGACTTCAATTCAATATCAGAACGTATCTCGACACTGTCCTTCAAATCAGGTAATAAAGCATACACAATTATCAACGCACATGCACCTACAAATGACCATAACAGAAAGAAGCCACAAGAAATTGAAGACTTCTGGGAAGACATGGAGGAAGTAACTAACAACGTACCAGAAAGACGTGTGAAAATTGTAATGGGTGATTTCAATGCGCAGCTTGGTAAGGAGAGAAAATTCAGAGAAATAACAGGCCCATACTCAGCACATATTCGCACGAACAGAAATGGGGAACACCTCATAAAATATTGTCAAAACTTTAACCTCAAAATCATGTCAACACAATTTCAAAATCCAAGACGAAAACTTACAACATGGAAAGCACCCAACACAGTGTGGGGAGAATTTCAGATTGATCATGTGGCCATATCCAAGAAAAATTCGCGGGAAATTCTAAATGTCAGAACACGTAAAGGAGTCTTCGAGTCTGATCATTATTTGCTACAAGTTAAGATTAGGCCAATCCCAAGACTGTAACAGACAGCGCAAAACAAAATAGTCAAACCTGATCCGGAATACTTGAAGATAAACAGGGATAAAATCGTTGAAGAAATTAATAGGCACTCAATAGACACATGGACAGATCTGGCGAAGGCAGTTCAGAAGACTATGTGCTGGGGACAACCACCTAGAAAACGCAAACATAGGTGGTGGAACGCAAAGTGTGATGAAGCCATTGAGAGAAGAAAGCAAGCATGGGACAAGTTCAGTAGCTACAGAAATTCAGAAACATGGAAAGAATTTCACGAAGTTCAGAAACTAGCATCGAAGGAAATCAGAAGGGAAAAACGAGCATATGACAATAACAGACTAAAAGAAATTGAGGAAGATTTCAAAAGAAATAACACAAGAAATTTTTACAGAACTTTCAAAGAAAATATTAAGGGCTATCAACCCCCTAGCCTCTGCTTCCGAAGAACAGATGGATCCCTGGAAACAAACACAAAAGAAAACTATAAAATTCTCAAACATTACTTTGATAAACTTCTTAATTGCAAAAAACCTACAGGAAAATTAACATTCCAAAAGACCACATCTAATGCCGATTCTGATCCACCCACAATAGAAGAGATAGAGGAAATCATAAAACAAATGAAAAATAACAGAGCTGCCGGAGAAGATGGTATTATCGCCGAGATCTGGAAACTCCAAGATGAAAACATCACCAAAAAAATCCATAAGATTATCTCCGAAATTTGGATCACAGAGAAAGTGCCAGAGGAATGGAAATGTGCATTGATCCATCCGTTACATAAAAAGGGTGATAAGTCAGATCCAAACAATTACAGAGGCATTTCGCTAGTACCAGTTACATACAAAATTTTCTCTAAGGTGCTATTAAACAGACTAGAACCACAAGCAGATCTGCAAATTGGGGAATACCAGGCAGGCTTCAGAAAAGGGAGATCATGCATCGAACAGATCTGGAACTTGAGAACACTTTTGAAAGTCAGACAGGCAAGAAACACTGTAGTTACCTTTGTGGACTTTAAAAAAGCATATGATTCCATAGACAGACAGACACTCTTTGACGTACTGGAAGAAGATGGTATCGACAGAAAAACCAGGGCACTTATACAACAGACGCTTACAGACACTACCTCCAAGATTAAGTTCATGGGAGAAATTTCGGAACCCTTCCACATACACACAGGTGTCCGACAAGGAGACGGGCTCTCACCAATCCTGTTCAACATGGTGTTAGACAAAATTATCAAGCAGTGGGAGGAACAAGTTAAAGGAATACAGCTGGGAAGAACACGTGAAACCAAAACAATCATAAAATGTCTGGCATTTGCAGATGATATAGCCATACTCAGCAATAATACACAGGAGGCAAAGGAAGCACTGGAATGCTTGCATGAAATAGCTGCCAAAACAGGTCTGCAGGTATCTTACGAGAAGACACAATATATGGAAGACAGACCAACAATGTACACACCATGCATACGGTATATGGATCCGTAGAAAGAGTCGAAAAATTTAAGTATTTAGGGGAGTACATACAAATGGGAGGATCAAACAAGGCGGCTAACATGGAACGAACGAAAAAACTCCAGAAGGCATACAAACTCACATGGTCACATTATAATAAGAAAAGCATATCGAGGCAGGCCAAACTTAGGCACTACAAAACAGTTGTATTACCAGAAGCATTGTACGCGTCAGAAACAACCACAATTGGAGCATCAGGCATCATAGACACAGAAAAAATAGAACGCAAAATTCTCAGAAAAATATCTGGACCAATTCACAGAGATGGCATATGGATGAAGCGACCTACCAAAGAGCTGTACCAGCACACTGACAGACTAACAGACGCGATCAGAAAACGCAGATTAACTTTCTATGGGCACATACAGAGAATGGGCAACAACCGACTTACAAAGAAAATTTTTGATGTAGTAAACAGCTCAAGCAAGAAAACAAATTGGTATCATGAAATAGACGAAGACTTAAGGCAGATAGGGATCAACAGGCAAATGATAGGAGACAGGAAATACTTCAGAAACAAAGTTAGGGGTGCAAAATTTATTGTAAAGGAGAGAAAGAAGAAAGGAACATTATGGACAGAGCAAAGGAAACAGGAGCACAGCCAAAGGATGAAGAGATTTTGGGAAGAGGAGAGGAAGAAAGGAAAGAAGTGAAAATTGTGTCATCATGTGATTTTCGAGTTCAAACACTGTCCATAAGGGCAACAATGAAATATATATATATATATATATATATATTCAGTGCATTATACATACTCTTAGGAGAGACACCATATATATATCCTAAGAGTCGCCAGCCATTTTCTCTGGTATTTCTACAGATATCAGCAATTTCTTTCTTGCAGTCTGTAGCTGGAATTAGCCCAAACAAATGCGCTCATCATGTCTCCCAAACGACGCTCAGTGCCAACGAATATCGCAATAGACTAATTTCGGACCGCTCTATCGAATGGGCACGAAAAATTCAACTTTAAAAATTATTTTGTCCCCAACAAGAAACGAATCGACGCTTTCCGTCGACACTGAACGTCGCACGTAAGACATTATGAGCAGTACTTGTTTGGGCTCACTGTAGCTATACATTGTAAAAAAGGAATAGGAAATTCCTGACGAACCACCGGAGATAATCCTCCTCCTTATTTCTTTTAGGAGAGATAACACACACACACACACACACACACACACACACACACACACACACACGCGCGCGCGCGCACACGCGATAGTGGCAAACTATACAGCTCCGTCAATTTTTAGGACAGCAATTTTAATGTATCACTGGTGCCTCTTTTATTTCTGGACCATAAAGAGATTACACTAATCACAGCAGGCTTCCTATAAATGACGCCTTCATCCAACTATTAGATGCCTGATTGTTGGTTTTGGTGGAGGGGATCAAACAGCAACGCCATCGTCCCATCGGTTTAGGGAAGGAAGTCAGCTGTGCCTTTTCAAAGGAACCACCGCGGCATTTGCCTGAAACACTTTAGGGAAATCACGGAGAAACGTAAAGCAGGATGGCCGGAAGCGGGTTTGAGCCGTCGTCCTCTCGAATGCGGGTCCAGTTGCTATACACTGTGTCACCTCGCTCGGTCGACGCCTGATGTATCAGCCTTTGGTCGTATTGTTTCCTACATAACGTAAAACTTACAGTTCTTCTATTGCTATGTTTCCCACTTTATAAGTTAAACTGGTTACTTATTACACATTTTAGTATTGTATATTTTTAACCAGACTTGTGAACCAAGCACCCATTCCATCTCAGTGAGCATTTCTTTCTTTTATCCTGTAATTTCAGTTTTTAAGGAATTCTTGTAGGTATTATTGGGACATGGATAATGTGTCTGTTTGTTTCCCATGTTATACAAGGCAACGTCTTCTGATGGACGTTCCGTGCACCTTCTACAGATAAAATTTATCCCCATGCGATTTTCACATAATACTGTCGCCCGAAACTGCCAACGGAAGACTAGTTGCTTTGTAGTCAAACGGTAGAAATTAGCTGGTAGGTATCACAAATGGTGTTGGGGGCTTCAGAAGTGAGAGGAACGATTATGTATACACGTGAGGACACGGGAAAGGACCATAAATCGTACTAGAAAGTTGTAATGCAAGAATAATTTCTTTGACTGGATACTAAACTCTTACGTTTTGTCGCTGGAGACCTATACGGATGGGACAGGAGCGGTCGGACTATTGAAATACCATGGAAATAGAAAAGGATAACAGAATATCTTTCTTGGATGTCTTAGTTATGAGACGGTCCGATAGAAGTTTGGAATATAAAGTTTTTCGGAAGGCAACACATACGGACAGATATTTACATAAAAATTCTAATCATCATCCTCAACAAAAAAGAGGTGTCATAAAAAGTCTTGTCGATCGAGCGGAACGGATATGTACATCTGAACATTTGGATGCTGAAGTGAAACGTCTGGAGCAGGCTTTTGAAAAAAAGGGCTATTCAAGAAAAGAGATAAATAGAATTTTGCATCCAAGGAACAGAAACCCAAAAGATAAGAACCACAACGACAGAAAAATACAGTAGTTCTCCCTTTTATTAAAAAAGTAACAGATCGGATCGGTAAGATTTTACGAAAACATGACATAAAACCGATCTTTAAACCAACAAAGAAAATGAGTCAAGTACTACGATCTGTGAAGGATAAACGCCCTCCCCTGTCGACATGTGGTGTGTATAAAATTCCATGTACCTGTGGTAAAGTTTACATTGGTACTACCAAAAGAAGCGCAAACACGCGACTGAAAGTGCATAAAAGTCTTTGTCGACTTGGAAAAATAGAAAAGTCAGCTGTAGCGGAACATGCTCTTCAACCAGGCAACCACCAAGTGAAGTTTTCGGATACCGAAGTTTTATCTACAACGTTAAACTACTATCTACGCCTATATAGAGAAGCTATCGAAATTTATAAACATCACGATAATTTTAATAGGAAAGAGGAGGCTATGAAACTTAGCGATATATGGACAGTGGCTCTACAAAATTGCTAACAATTTTTATCTTTGACAAGGTGGTAATCGATAGTCAACCTGATCTTTGCTATGGATTATCACTGCTTATCACGTGTCATGTGAACCACGCCCCCCTTTCTCACAATATATAAGTCGCTCTCAGACACCCGACCAGTCAGTCAGCAAGACTCAGCGGAGCAGCGCCTCTGAGGAAGTCCAGCGTAGTCCTGGACGAAACGTAAAGAGCAGAAAAGTTCTTGGACCACGACCTCACATCCCGGAAAGTATATTAACAGCCACTTAAATCTATACTCAATGTTAACAAATTTCTCTTCTTCAGAAACGCTTTCCTTGCCATTGACAGTCTACATTTTATATTCTCTCTACTTCGACCATTATTGGTTATTTTGCTCCCCAAATAGCAAAACTCCTTTACTGCTTTAAGCGTCTCATTTCCTAATCTAATTCCCTCAGCATCACCCGACTCAATTCGACTGCATTTCATTATCCTCGTTTTGCTTTTGTTGATGTTCATCTTGTATCCTCCTTTCAAGACACTGTCCATTCCGTTCAACTGCTCTTCCAGGTCCTTTGCTGTCTCTGACAGAATTACAATGTCATCGGCGAACCTCAAAGTTTTTATTTCTTCTCCATGGATTTTAATACCTACTCCGAATTTTTCTTCTGTCTCCTTTACTGCTTGCTCAATATACAGATTGAATAACGTCGGGGATAGGCTACAACCCTGTCTCACTCCCTTTCCAACCACTGCTTCCCTTTCATGCCCCTCCACTCTTATAACACCACAACAACAACACTGATCATCGTAATAAATCACCAGTCTTAATTAGATTATCATGTATAATGTGTGTTTATATGGTGTGCACTACATCTCTATGCAGTCAAACCGTATTATAGGGACCAGAGAGTTGTGTGACAACATAGCATGGTCTTGATAAAGTTTATAATTCGTCCCAGACGATCGACATTGCACATTTGGTGGTGAAGAGCGTGAGACGATATTTACATAAATTGCTTGCTTCCTCCCTTCATTACTCTACGTACTGATAGGCTGTCCTCTGGGATTGTTTATCTCATTTAAAGCGATGTCTGGGTGAAACAGAAGTAATAGTGAATTTGCATTTCATTTCTACAGTCATAATAAAAACGGAGTGGTACTCTTGCTCTTGGCGACTCCAACCGAAACTGAGTAGTAACCATGGAAGCTCTTCATCCTTCTTTGAAAATGTTTATCACACAATTAATAACTGATGTCAAGTTAAGGTTAGTAGTAGAAGTAGTAGTAGTAGTAGCTTTATTCAACTGTAGACTTCTTTTTACAAGGATATAGGACATGTCAAAGTATTTACAAATTTAGATCAATTTAAAATAAGCTAATTCGTACACACAAACATTTACAGACTTCTAGTTAGAGACAATCATTAGATTTACTCCTGGTATACAATACCTTTTTTTTACAAATAACTTATTAAATAATGTAATGCCACACTGTTCACTCATATCTCACTATGAGTCACTGCACACACTACACACACACACACACACACACACACACACACACACACACACACTGTTACGCTCTCCCACCAGCGAAAGTGCTTGTAACACTTCATAATTCCCATCTTTTTATATCTCTATGTATCATGTCATTTCAACTTCTTGTGTAATGTCTTGAAGTCCTCACCTTCCAAGGCTAAATATATATATTGATTGTAAAGGAGTTCAGCGCTGTAGCTACGGTGGCAACTTGAACTAACAACTGTAAACACCAGATATACATTCGGTCAGTGTTAAGCAGTGTACGTGCGGCAGTAGTGGGTCAACGTTGTTTTGTCACAAATGGCAGTGGAGGAGCAGCATGTTTTGAAGAACAGAAAAGTGTGTGGAAAGTTTGTCCCCCACACCTTGACTCCCAAATAAAGAGAACGACGCGTGAACACTTGCCTGACTAGACTGAAACGCAAAATTCTTTTTTGGAAAAAAAATTATCACGATTGAAGCGACTCATAGTTATCAATACGAATCTACCACATAACGATGAAGTACAGGAATTTACATGAATGGCTAAGGCTTTGACGACATAACAGACATTCAGACCAATGTGGCGCACGAATTGAGCAACATCCCAAAGAGGGACTTTTGTGGCTGTTTCACGTTGTTGTATGAACGTTCTGTGGGTTGTACTCTATGTGGAAAACTGAAACATTAAAACCACCAATTAAACTCCTCTTTATTTTCCATTACTTCAGTCTCGAAAGCCTTTGGACTTCCGGGTGTACAAAATACACCGTCTGACAGAAAAGATAAGTAAAATTGCAGTTCTCTGTGACAGATAGAACGGCCACCTCAAAGAATTAGTGTTATTCCTGTGTAGTGTTATTACCAGGCCCGGTAGGGTATATAAGAGGCGTGACCAGGCCTCAGTGATGGTCTCCATTTGCCTGGTTGGTCACATCGTGCGATATCCAGATTTGTGCGGCATTTCAACGTGACAGTGGCCCAATGTTGGTTTAAATGGTTCAAATGGCTCTGAGCACTATGGGATTTAACATCTGAGGTCATCAGTCCTCTAGAACTTAGAACTACTTAAACCTAACTAACCTAAGGACATCACACACACCCATGCTCGAGGCAGGATTCGAACCTGCGACCCTAGCGGTCGCGCGTTTTCAGACTGAAGCACCTAAAACGCTCGGCCACACCGGCCGCCTCCAATGGTGGGCGGCTGGGAAATGCGTGAACAGGCGTACTCACCGTCAAGGTACCGGTCTGACCGCCACCAGGCACAGTGTAAGCGATTCACATCTGAAAATGTCATTTGAGAACACTTATCGGCCTCCTTGCAACAATTTAACAGATTATGTCGTCTTCCACGATTGGTCGGAGACTAACAACAGCCGGACTATAGAATTGTCATGCCACGCATAGGCTCCCGTTAACACAACAACACAAACAACTGCATTTGAAATGGTGCCGTGATTGGGGAGCATGGACTGCTGATGACTGGCGTCGCACTGTGTTCAGCGATGAAACGCCGTTTCACACTGCCTCGGATGACTATCGTCGGTGACTATGGCGGCGACTGGGGGAGAGGGCCCATTATTCCAATGGTTTGGAGGGCAACAGCGGCGCTGCTCCTGGCGTCATAACGTGGGAAGCCATCGGGCATGACTTCAGGTCATGGATGGTAGTAATTGAGGGAACCCTGAGGGCACAACGGCACATCACGAGAATCCTGCATCCTCATGTGTTACCTTTCATGCGACATTATCTTAGTGCCATTTTTCAACACGAGAATGCTCGTCCACAGATGGTACATTTTTTCATGAAATTCTGCGAGGCGTTTACGTACTCCCGTGGCCAGCTAGGTCCCCAGGTCCATCTCTGATGCAACATGTGCTGGGCCAGTTCAGTCATTAACTCTGTCACAGTATCAGAATCCAGGAACCAGTTACAACAGCTGTGGGCCAGCTTTGCCAAGAGTGTGTCCAACGGCTTTATGAGACACTCCTAACGGAATCAGTGCATCCATCCATGCCAGAGATGGTACAGTGTCAAACTGGTAAGTGGTCTCATACTGCCAAGAGCTTCGTAGAGTTGACTCACTTTGATGATCATCAAAGTAACATCACATACCCTCTCACACTTTGGTGTTTCATTTCGTTTCTTTCTTCCCTTCTAGGTGCTTTGCCTTTATTGTCATTCAGGGTAATCATAAAGTTGGTTTATAGGTATTCAATTTATTTGGGAAACAGCAGTCTCCTAGCTAAACATGAAAAACTTTCATTTGCTTTACCCACTGCTCAACCTACATATTGTCCGCCTCCGGTAGCTGAGTGGTCAACGCGAGAGAATGTGAATCCTAAGGGCCGCTTGCACGGTAGCTCAGCGCGTTCGGTCAGAGAGCTGGTTGGCCTCTGTAATAAAAAAAAAACTGAGTGAAAGGATCAACAACGAACTTGAACGGATGACATGTGATGTCCGCAACGACCAAACACAGCGATAAAAAAAAAAGGTCCGGGTTCGATTCCCGGCTGGGTCGGAGATTTTCTCCGCTCAGGGAATGGGTGTTCTGTTGTCCTAATCATCACCATTTCATCGCCATCGACGCACAAGTCGCCCAAGTGGCGTCAAATCGAAAGACTTGCACCCGGCGAACGGTCTACCCGACGGGAGGCCCTAGTCACACGACATTTATATTTTTACCTACATATTAGGTTGATGCATAAGGTCGTAGCGTTTTTGTTTTGTATGCCAGTATTCCGTTTGTTTACAAAAAAATGGCTCTGAGCACTATGGGACTCAACTGCTGAGGTCATTAGTCCCCTAGAACTTAGAACTAGTTAAGCCTAACTAACCTAAGGACATCACAAACATCCATGCTCGAGGCAGGATTCGAACCTGCGACCGTAGCGGTCTTGCGGTTCCAGACTGCAGCGCCTTTAACCGCACGGCCACTTCGGTCGGCTCGTTTGTTTACAGGGTGAAAAGTATTTAAACCGACAAACTCTGGGAGGTTGTAGGGGACATCAAAACAAATATTTTTCCTTAATGTCATTTTTTCCTATGAGAATTATTTAAACAGGTAGAGGCCGTATTACGCTCTTCAGTTGTTAGAGGCCGTGTAAAGATCTTCAGTTGTTATAGGGCGTATTACACTCTTCAGTTGTTTGGGGACGTATTACACTCTTCAGTTGTAGGCAACTTTCAATATTAAGGCTCTGAGCACTATGGGACTTAACATCTATGGTCATCAGTCCCCAAGAACTTAGAACTACTTAAACCTAACTAACCTAAGGACATCACACAACACCCAGTCATCACGAGGCAGAGCTAATCCCTGACCCCACCGGCAATCGAACCCGGAAACCCGATCGCGGGAAGCGAGACGCTACCGCACGACCACGAGATGCGGGCTGTAGGAACTGCTGTCCACCAGTGTAGTAGTGCATTGTCTCTGTTTACTAATGGAGCGATACACCTGGAGTGAGTACACTGATATGGTTAGTGTGTACTACGTAGCGCACCACAACGGACGACTGCACAGCGGGTTTATCAACAACAATATCCTAATCGCCGTATCCCGCATCATACGACCTCTGCTGCTGTGTACCAACGTCTGCGTGAGATTGGGTCATTTAGCAGATTACCTGGACAGGGATGCCGTCGCACGGTAAGAACGCTGCAATTTGAGGAAGCTGTCTTGCAGCATGTGCAGCGGGATGCTTCAATCAGCACTCGTGCAATTGCACGTCACATGGGGACGAATCAGACGAATGTAAGAACAGTCCTTCGAGAGCAATTGTTACGTCCATTTCACTTACAGCGTGTCCACAACCTGGAACCAGTTGATTATCCACCCAGAGCATTGTCAAAGTTGCTGGAAGACGTCCCGCTCCTTACAAGACAACACATGTGGTTCCAACATGACGGGGCGCCGGCACATTTCAGTCGTCGTGTGTGTCGATTCCTGGCCCGACGGTTCCCAGAAACGTGGATTGGCAGAGGTGGTCCTGTACCATGGTCTGCTTGATCCGCAGATAAGTCCCCTCTGGACTTTTTTGTGTGGGGAGAGATGCGCAACCTTGTTTACGCAACTCCTGTTGCATCAGAAGAGGATCTGGTTGCCCGGATAGTAGCAGCAGCAGCAGGAACAATTCAGGATACTCCTGCGATTTTCGCCCGTGTAAGACAGAAAGTGATCCGACGGTGTAACCTTTGTTTACGTGTCAATGGAGGCATTTTTGAAAATCTACTGTAATTGAAATTGGGTTGTATTAATGTGTTGTCTCTTGGCCATAAAAAATGGAAAAGTGTTTCTTGGTTTAATTAATTTGCCGCCAGAGAAATCTTCCCCTACCGGTTCAAATACTTCTCATATAACTCTCCTATAACAACTGAAGATCTTTATACGGCCTCTAACAACTGAAGAGCGTAATACGGCCTCCACCTGTTTAAATAATCCTCATAGGAAAAAATGACATTGGGGAAAACTATTTATTTTGATGTCCCCTACAACTTCCCAGAGTTTGTCAGCTTAAATACTTTTCTCCCTGTATAGTTTTTCATTTTTTATTTACAATTCATTGTTGCTGTTTGAGTTTGCATATTGTCATTTTGTCATTTCTAGATAGCGAATGGAGCTGTGGCCGGTAGAAAATAGAGAAATCGGAACATTTTCAACATATCCTTCTGTTCAGTAGAGGGATGACAGCAGCGGAGGCAGCCAGAAACATTTGCGCCGTGTTTGGGAAAAATGTCATTCGACAGAGCGCGGCAGGAAAACCGTTTTCTCGTTTTAAGGAGGATCGTTTTCACATTACACTCACCACGTTCAGAATGACTTTCGGCGCTTGACGAAGAACGTTTAAACGCATTAATCCGCAATGATCTACGTCACCGGACTCGAGAACTGGCAAGTATGATGCACTGCGGTCATTCCACCATCGTGCGACATTTGCATGCGGTGGGGAACGTTAAAAATATCGGGTTTTTGGTTACTGCACACTCTAAGCTCGTCATCAATTTGCTCGAGAACAATACCAATCATTCCTATCCTGTATTGTTAGTGGTAGACAGAAATCGTGTCTTTCTGCTAAAATAAGGAAAAGAAAGGACTGGTTGAGCCCAAACAAAGCAGCAACTTCGCGTGCAAGGACCTGTGCGCATCTACAAAATATGTTATACATGCGGTGCCAACGGCCATACCATGTTGAATACACCGGTTCTCGTCCGATCACCGAAGTTAAGCATCATCGGGCCCGGTTAGTACTTGGATGGGTGACCGCCTGGGAACAACGGGTGCTGTTGGCTCTATCTCATAGTCCGCAGCTCGTGGTCGTGCGGTAGCCTTCTCGCTTCCCGCGCCCGGGTTCCCGGGTTCGATTCCCGGCGGGGTCAGGAATTTTCTCTGCCTCGTGATGACTGGGTGTTGTGTGCTGTCCTTAGGTTAGTTAGGTTTAAGGAGTTCTAAGTTCTAGGGGACTGATGACCATAGATGTTAAGTCTCATAGTGCTCAGAGCCATTTGAACCATTTTGAACCACATGCGGTGGAACAGTGACGGTGTTGTATACAATGAATTTCTTCCCGGAGATATAACCATCACTGCTGACATTAATTGTCAGTAACTGAGACGTCTTGCAGACGCAATCCAAGAAAAACGATCACGAAGTCCGTGTGAAGTGATGCTATAGCACGAAAATGTCTACCCACATCCTGCTAGACTGACGAAAAACACTGTACAGGAGTTGGGTTGGGAAGTTACTCCGCACCCATGTTGTTCGCCTGATCTTGCGCCCACAGATGTTCACCTTCTCTGCTCCCTATCGAACGACCCTCAAGGAACTTCGTTTCCGGATGAACATGCGCTCCGAACATGGCTCGACTAGTTCTTCGCCTCAAAGCCGTCACCAAATAGAAAAACTACCCCAGCGCTGGCAGACTGTTGTAAGTTTTGAAGAAGAATATATTACTGATGACTGAAATCTCTGTTATGTTTATCTGTTGTATTTATTAAACTTATGAAAAAAATCTACGAAGTTATGTACCAATCCAAATATGTTATTGTTTACATTAACTTCAATTTGGAACAAATTGCCATTATTATAATATCAGGTTGATATTATGTAAAGATCCGGTGTGATAGTTGCATAATTTCTTTTTGTTTAAGCTGAAACGTCTTCTTATATAACTGCGTCGTTTGCAACAAATCGGAACCCATAAATAATATATTATTTTGTCAACGAGATAATATATTTCGACTTATGAGCGTCGTCGTTAGTAGGTAATGATCTAATTCCTCTGAATTTCTGTTTAAAAAATGATTTCTGACTTCGCAGAAATATAATAATTCTATTCGTATTATGATTTCGACGAAGTGTTTGAAATCTTTTCTACATTTGATCTAATCTTGTCGTCCTAGCAATAGCTATGTGTTGTTATATTCGCTACTAACTATACAACCTATTATCTGCACCAACGCGATGCAAGTGTTGCCTCGGAAACAAGAATTAAGTATTGATGGCATATACTAGCCTTTTTCAAACGTCGCAAAAAATCAAGTTTTCGCACTGCTACTTCGTTTTACTTCTGAGAGATTCGCCGTTTATGAACATATTTGTTTATTTTATGGGTATGGAAGTAAGTTTGCTAACAAAACGGAATGAAACAATGTATATCGCTCGCTGTGTTGCACATTCCATGTATCATAAAAGTTACTAGCGAAGCTACTGGCTCCAGACGAGATAAGAAAATATGAGTACTGTAGATGCATAAAGTAGAAGAAGACTGAACAAAGGAACTGAGCAGAACGAAAAGACGTAGTGCCTTTTCCTTGAATTAACTACCTGTTATGTGAAATCGACGAATGACATTGTAACTATCACACACAATAAAAAAGGTAAATAAATTGTAAGTTATACTACTTCATGCAAAGGAGTAGGAATGCGACAAACGTTATTCTCTCAACTTGTTCAAGGCAAGTTTTTCATAGAGTGGCAGCACGAAGTCTTGTTTTCAAGATATAAAGGGTCTATTTGAAGCGCAACATGTTGTTTTTCCGGTTTACGTATTTAATTCCAGTGCCAGAGGACTAAGTGCAAATGCCGAAGGACGGTAGCATTCCTCGTCCAGAACACACACTCACGTGGAACTACTGGGCTGGTTGGAGAGAGCTTGTGTTGCCACGGCGAATGCTTTACCTCGGCCTGTCACGTGACCTGGGACGTTGTTTGACCTCGGACGGGCAGTGGGCGTATAGATGAGCACAGTAAAGTGAAGAGAAAGCAGACGAGAATCCACTCTCTCTACCAAACTACGTCACAAGAGACACCTAGAGGATATTTCCCAATGTTATCCTGGTCCTTCCGCAAGGCTTCTTTGAAATGAGTGACGATGCAGGTTGCAAACACTCCCGGGATTGTGTATATTTCCGACTAAATGTCTTAAGAACGTACGGAATACAGAAATTAGTAACTAAAGTGACTAATGCGAGAAACACTCATCGACACACTGCACTGCTAGACGGGAATCTGACTCTTAGTCATTCTGTACGGTAGATGAGGCGTTCCTACCATGAGGTCTCCTCGCTCTTCAGTTTACAGACTGACTGTGTGAGCACATTCGATCGGGACCAGATCGTGGAAGCCCGACACATAAGATACTCTGTCTCCAAGATCATGCAGGCAATTGTCTTTTACTCTGTAGCGTGCAAGAGCCCTGTTGATGACTGTAGTCGCCGCCGTCTCATGTAAGGTATTCTAAGTGTAGACAGGACGGTCGTAATGCAGCTAATAATGCACCAGTTCAATGCTGGTGAACGAAAACTAAAAGCCATATGATCTGGAACCACCTCCGCGCAGTGAGGTAATGAACCGATCTTATATCTTCGTTCGTCGATCGTCGCAGGGCTCAGAGATCAGCATAGATGCAGGTTAATTGCAACTGCATGGAGTGAGAGCGCCTAGGCGAATAGGCGCAGTACATGTAGTATACCGGGTGGTCATAATTATACCCTATACCCTCTCAACCTGAAGTTTCATTTCCTTTCCTCCTCCTCATCTGAGTGCTTCACTTTTTTTGTGAGGTAGTGGTGCAGTTTTTAATAAGCATTTGTCATAACGATTATGTCTTTTATCAAGGGCATTACATTCATTAACGCCAACTACTGGTAAAATTCTTTTCCAAGATGCCTACGTTACTTGGGCACTGATGGTGTTATATGGTAGCAAGTGACAAGATATTCTATATGATTTTAATAGGTATGTTCTCCGTTGAAATGCATTCCTTTTAATGTCTTATGTCGTATGTTGGCCATTGGCACACTTGTCGGATCTGAAATCGAACTAGCTCTCAAGTGCTCCCTATTTCCTTTGTGTTTTTTTTTTTTTCTTTTTTTTTTTTTTAGGAGAGAACAGCACTTTTATTATTCCCCCTTGGATCTTGCGTTTACAATCCTTATGTTAGTGTTCCCCAATTTCTGCTTATCTCATACTTCTTCAGGTGCGAACCTGAACTGAAGGACAGAGAACGGGCGGATTTTGAATTTAATATTGATATTTGCTACTGTACGCTCAAACCACCTCTTTTGCAAATGCGTAGTGTGTGTCGCATGTTACATTACATGAAGGGTAATGCTTTGAATATCAGTGGCACAATTTACACAACATTTGATTCTTTTTTTATCTAACAGAAAGTTCAGTATTAAATAGAAAGGAATTTTACTGCCCCATACTCTAGAAAATACATAATATCTAATAGGTCTCAGCTCAGCATTTAACGTTTGGTTGGACATATATACTAAATAAAGATGTAATAGCAGTAAATTGGAAAGTTGGAGACAACAGGTAAAACTACAGAGACGAAACAAGCGTGCGTCTGTAAATGAATGATAGGTTCACCATGAATGTCTTATGTTGCCAACGATTTAGGATGGGAAAAAAATTGTTCCAGATTTGGCCACCAGGTACAAACCTGGCGTTGTGAATGCACGAAAGACTTATAGAAATGTTTTCATGTCTAATGGTTTAGAGCGGGACGTGGGCAGACAAAATAAAAAAAAAAAACATAAGAAAGGTATAATGTCGATTTTATTATTAACCGCCGCTTACACAATTTGTTCACTATGAGCACCGGAGACGTTGAGGAGATGCAACCGTAAAACGACGTCATCAACAGTTGTTCGCAGCAACTCTGGTGGAATCTGATCAACGTGTTTCTGTATACTGGCCTTCACATCAGGTAGAGATCGCACGTGTCCGTAGTAAACGCGTTCTTTTAGATATCCCCAGAGCCAAAAGTCATACTGATTCAGATCAGGTGATCTTGCGGACCACGCACCTGGAAAACTTCGGAAATAACACGTTCGTGGGAGGTTGCGTTAAACAGATCTTTCAGTGGGCGAGGTGCTGCCCCATCTTGCATGGAAATAGTAGCTTCCACACAGTTGCGCTCTTTCAAAGCAGAAACCACATGCTGTAGAAGGAGGTCTCGGTAACGTGCAGACGTCATGGGATCTCTGACAGGGCCTCTGGGTGTGTTCTCTCCAAAGAAGAGAGGACCGAGAATAAAGGTGCTTGTGAATCCACACCAGTCAGTCACAAAGGACGAGTGAAATGGGTATTCATGCACATCACGCCGTTTAACAGTACTCCAAATTCGGGAGTTATATGTGTTTTCACTGGACTCAGTAGTGTAAAATGTGCCTTGTCATTCCTCAGAATATTGCACGACCACATATCATCAACTTCAAACGGTCCCAAACACCGAAGACCAAATTATGGGGTTTCAGTTGCTGCGCCGGCTGCATCTTGTATGGCTACCCATGTAAAATAGATCGCAAAACTTTCCGTGCTGTTGACCATGGGATGGACAATTCTCGTGACACGAAAACTAGCATTATCCAGGGCACGTACTGCTTTGCCAGTTACAGTAACAGCAACTTCGTCAATAACTTCCTCTGGGATAGGACGCCCTCCTCTTCCAGGTGCCACACCAAGTTCAACCGTGTTTTCGAATTTCGTTATCGTCTTTTTCAAACCATTTAATGGCATCAGGGCTCTCCTCAGACCTTTCAGTCAGCGATACTCTCTCAATACAGCAATCTAATTGCTGCCACTACGTAAAACAGTTTAACTAACAGTTTACGGTCTCTCATCTCGATAGCCATGGTGTTTACTAACGTTATGGCTTACCAAATGACAGCGAGGTTATCATATCGTCATACAATCAGTGAACAGCGTTCAATTTGCACCTGGTGACTAGAATTGGAACTAAAGTTTTTTCCAGCGTATCTACCAAGTTCCACTGCTATACGATAATTATAGGCCACATTGGACCTCCGCGAGTAGCTCCACATTAATTACAACCAGCCGGTATCATTTCCTGGCTGCGCCCGTCGGCTAATGGTGGTCGCTAACGTGATCGCCATTGCCCGATTTCCAGTCTCCGACGGACTGACACTATTCTCCAGCCTATACATAATGGGCTGGCGTTCCCTTAATCCAGATAACAGTTGGTCGTCTGACCAGACCATGTTTATTTCAGAACTGTTGGTGGTCTAGGCGGAACATGTTGTTTTCCGAGACGAGTGGGGTCCATAGTCTGGTCAGTGTTTCATAATACCCGTTGGAAAAGAAACTTCTCAGAGCGTTGATAAGAAGCAGCACCCTACAGCAAGTAACATGAGCGTTACCAAGACATGGCTAATAGAAGTGCCTGTATTCTGCCCTGGAGGCTAATTGACCGAAAGGTCTGCTTGCTAAAACACAATTAGTACATTACATGTACAAACATCAAACAAAGTTTTGTGTCATCCCGGTTTCCAGAACTCCTGAATATAGACTTTGACTGCGGATATTGTATCACAGACACAGTCCCTTTGACTGTTCAAAGATGTCACTAAGCCTGCCCAAATATGTAAACAACCATGCACGAGCAGCGCCTATTAGACAGAGGGGGTCCGATAGCTGATCAGTTACAGTCATTCCACAAAGAAGGAGGTACACGGCCTAGATGGTCAATACCGCGGTTCGATCGCGTCCGCATTGTTACTTTGTGCCAGGAAGGGCTCTGAGCAAGGGAAGTGTCCAGGCATTTTGGAGTCAACTGAAGCGATATTGTTTGGACATGGAGGAGATACAGAGAGACAGGAACTGTCAATGACATGCCTCGCTCAGGCCGACCTGGGGCTACTCCTGCAGTGGATGACCGTTACCTACGGATTATGGCTCGGAGGAACCTTGACAACAATGCCACCATGTTGAATTACGCTTTTCGTGTAGCCCCAGGACGTCGTGTTACGATTCAAACTATGTGCAACAGGCTGCATGATGCGCAACTTCAACCCCGACGTCCATGGCGAGGTACGTCTTTGCAACCACGACACCATACAGCGCGGTACAGATGGGCCTACAACAAGCCCAATGGACCGCTCAGGATTGGCATCACGTTCTCATCACCGATGAGTGTCGCATACGCCTTCAACTAGACAATCGTCGAAGATGTGTTTGGAGGCAGCCTGGTCAGGCTGAACGCCTTAGACACACTGTCCAGCGAGTGCAGCCAGGTGGAAGTTCCCTGATGTTTTTGGCTGGCATTATGTGGGGCCGACGTACGCCGCTGGTGGTCATGGAAGGCGCCGTAACGGCTGTACGATACGTGCTTGCCATCCTCCGACCGATAGTGCAACCATATCGGCAGCATATTGGCGAGGCATTCGTCTTCGTGGACGACAGTTCGTGCCCCCATCGTGCCCTCTTGTGAATGACTTCCTTCAGGATAACGACATCGCTCGACTAGAGTGGCCAGCATGTTCTCCTCACATGAACCCTATCTAACGTGCCTGAGATAGATTGAAAAGGGCTGTTTATGGACGACGTGACCCGCCAAGGACTCTAGGGATCTACGCCGAATCGCCGTTGACGCGTGGGACAATCTACATCTGCATCTACATGTCTACTCTGCAATTCACATTTAAGTGCTTGGCAGAGGGTTCATCGAACCACAATCATACTATCTCTCTACCATTCCACTCCCGAACAGCGCGCTGGAAAAACGAACATCTAAACCTTTCTGTTCGAGCTCTGATTTCTCTTATTTTATTTTGATGATCATTCCTACCTATGTAGGTTGGGCTCAACAAAATATTTTCGCATTCGTAAGAGAAAGTTGGTGACTGAAACTTCGTAAATAGATCTCGCCGCGACGAAAAACGTCTTTGCTTTAATGACTTCCATCCCAACTCACGTATCATATCTGCCACACTCTCTCCCCTATTACGTGATAATACAAAACGAGCTGCCCTTTTTTGCACCCTTTCGATGTCCTCCGTCAATTCCACCTGGTAAGGATCCCACACCGCGCAGCAATATTCTAACAGAGGACGAACGAGTGTAGTGTAAGCTGTCTCTTTAGTAGACATGTTGCATCTGGACAAATAGTGCCCTGGTGAACTTGTGGATAGTATGCCACGACGAATACAGGCATGCATCAATGAAAGAGGACGTGCTGCTGACTATTAGAGGAACCGGTGTGTACAGCAATTTGGACCACCACCTCTGAAGATCTCGCTGTATGGTGGTACAACATGCAATGTGTGGTTTTCATGAGCAGTAAAAAGGGCGGAAATGATGTTTATGTTGATCTCTATTCTAATTTTCTGTGCAGGTTCCGGAACTCTCGGAACCGAGGTGATGCAAAGCTTTTTTTTGATGTGTGTATTTGATAGTGTCTGTTCATTTCGATGCAAATTTCCTTCAGACATGCGTACATATCTGAAAGACATTTGCATCGAACTACACAGACATTATCAAATACAGATAGAATAACCATTTCGTGCCAAAGCAAGGCAACCCCAAACTAACGAGGAAAATGTTCTCTCTCTTCCTACGCGGGTATCACACGAATTGTGTGCTAGCGCTATCGGACGTAGACAGAGCGACATACGGAAGAATTGATAGGTCAGGTAGATGTGCAAGGATAGGCGAATTGTTAAGGCGATCGTTTGCGATAGACTGTTCAAGCTCCGAGCCGGCGCATATGTCTATAACAAACGATACAGCTGAAGTAATGTCGTATTTAGAGTTTGCGATCAGATTTCATCAAATGATAAAATAATTTGGTGGGGCGATTTTGTAGCTTGCGAAATCGGGCGTCAGGGTGGAGGAGCTCTCGCGAAGGTAGGACGGGAGTATGGGGAGGAGCTGAGGTTTTACAAGTGGTGCGGGTATGAAGTCGTGAGTGAGTGATTCCAATTAATCAGTTAAGTTATTTTCGGTTTTTGTGAAAAAGGTACCGATTTTATGAGTGAGCGTTAGCAAGGTGAACAGGGGTCTCATATTAGAAAAGGAACCCTTTGTTGTCTATCTGTCTGTCTGTCCGACTGATTTTTGAAAACCTATTTCCGCAGGAACGGCTAGATGTGCCAAGTTTAGGTTCATGTCACATACTAAGGTCTGCGGTCCCTTGGTGGCGCAAAAATTGTGTGCATCTAACTCAGCGCTGTCAAACGTTACCGCTGTTTACGTCACGTATTTTGATATTTGAAAAAGCACTCAGCAAAACTTATAGGATGCTTCCCGTGGCCCAAGAATTATGAAATTTGATAAGAAGAAAGGTTTCACGGTGATAATAAAGGAAAAATCCGAAAACTGATAATCTATGGTTACATCATACGAAAAAATTTGATGTCAATTTTTATCCATCTGTCTGTCTGCTCGCCTGTTAAGACCCTCTTTCACTGCAACTGTTTAGCTTATCAAGTTAAAATTTAAGTCACATATTAAGGTTCCTGAGTTAATGGAATCAATAGATACGGCCATACATGTCACATATTTTAAGACTCGAAAAAATCACTCATCGAAACCTATAGGGCACTTCCTGTTGACCTAGAATCATGAAATTCGGCAAGAAGAAAGTTTTCACAGTACAAGTAAAGCAAAAAATCTGGAAGTTGTTAAATTTTAATTATATTACACAAAAATATCTTTTGTCATTTGAACATACTTTGCATTCATCATCCGCCAAGAACATAACAAACTTTGCTGCGTGCAAGTAAAGGAAAAAAATTACTAAATCTCTCTCTCTATATATACACACTGAGGCCCCTGCTCGCTTCCTTTTGTACGTTCAAATAGTTCAAATGGCTCTGAGCACTACGGGACTTAACATCCGTGGTTATCAGTCCCCTAGAACTTAGAACTACTTAAACCTAACTAACCTAAGGACATCACACACATCCATGCCCGAGGCAGGACTCGAACCTGCGACCGTAGCAGTCGCGCGGTTCCGGACTGAGCGCCTAGAACCGCGAGACCACCGCTTTTATACGTCCGGGCTGGTTTGAGGATATGCAGGGTGGTCGGAAATCCCCGTTGCAGACTTCTAGGACTTGTAGAGGGAAGTGAGTACATCGTATTTTGAATAGGAACCCATGTCCGGAAACGTCATCCAACGAGACTACAGAGCGTCGAAGCTACAGGCGCGGGCGTCTGTAAATGTACGTATACAGGGGGTGATCCCGTGATGATGTTACAGACTTTCTAGGATGATGTTGAACGATATATGTATTAATTTGAAGTAAGGATCCCTGTACCGAAAACGAACGAGTCGAAAGCTATAAACGAAAACCGTTCTGATACCTCTAACGGTTGAATACATGTACTGGTTCTTGTGAAGAGTGTAGGGTTGGTAATTTTCAGTGATGGTAGTGTGCTCCAATAAATGTGGGCTCTAAAGTGCGTATCTTAACAGCTATGAACACTTTCTCAGTAGAGGAGATGTGTTTCACATTAGCGAAGATGAACGAATGGTCGTAACTCCTCAGGCATGCAATTTAGAGCCCACGTTTATTGGACATTTTTTCTCGTTTTTGTCCACACTACACCACTGAAAGTTACCTGCCCTACACTCTTCGCAACACAAGAACCGGTACATGCATTCAACTGTCAGAGGTATCAGAACGGTTTTCGTTTAGAACTTTCGACGCGTTCGTTTCCGGTACATGGATCCTTCCTTCAAATTAATACATTTACCGTTCTCCATCATCCTAGAAAGTCTGTAACATCATCACCGTATCACCCCGTGTATACGTACATTTACAGACACCCGCGCCTATAACTTTGAAGCTCTGTGGTCTCTTTGGATGACTTTTCCGGACATGGGTTCCTATTCAAAATACAATGTACTTACTCCCCTCTGTAAGTCCTAGAAGTCTGTAACGGGGATTTCCGACCACCCTGTATACGATGAAGTATGTATGGAGATGTCAGTGCACGAGTCCTATGCGCACTTTGCCAATTTTTTGTGTGTGTACTCCCTTTTAACTTTTGACTGTTATCTGCTTTTGTTTGTGGAGGAGATACTGAAAGCTATCCATCAGATCAATTTCATATGTTCGTGTCAGGGGTTTCGATGCTTCTAGCTTCATGTATGTGACGAAAGCAAACCTCAAGGAAGGAGGAACATCGTGCTTACCCTATCAGCACCCGGACCAAGCGAGAGCATCCTGGGGCGCTGGCCAGTGGCCGTTGCCGTGGGGACCCACTGCTTTTTTTTTTTTTTAAAGAGGGTGGCGTGGGCAGTCAGAGCCTCCTGTAAAGGCGCGTACATACTAGGCCAACGAACGATGGAGACTGGATTCGACCGAACGTTCGTCATCAATGCATTGGCGTTCGGCTTCTCATTCTCACCGAATTGAAGGGGTCTGGGCCAAGGTTTCGGCCATGTGGAATCGTAATTGGCTCTGATAACTTGACGACTTTGCTGCGTTTTGTTATTGTTATAAAGTAGCGTTTTAATAACAGTTCACCGGCCGATATTATGAAGGCAGAAGAGGATTTAGCAGTCGCCGCGTGTGCCGCATTTATTTTACTGCAAGACGCTGATCAGAAAAAGAAGAAACGACGCTGGTGGACGACTACTCTTTTAAAAGTAGGGAGCAATGTGGTGGGGTAAAATTTATGTCTTCCTTAAAGCTGAACTGGCCTATTTTATACTTTTTTTCCTAATGAGAGCTACAGATTTCGTGTTGTTATTGAGTTGTGTAGGCCTTAAAACTACCAAAGATAACACCTGTTTTAAGGTAGCTGTACTGCAGCAGAAAGATTAACGGTAATTCCGCGTTTTGTTTGTTTCTCCTTGTCGTTCATATAAAAAATCTCAATAAAGAGTCCATTTTCTTTTTCACATCGTCAACATTTCTTTCTATCTGCTCACTTATTTCCCTCCAAACGTCTAATCTTTTCAATTTGTTTTTATAATCGCATTTCGTAGGGACCCATAAACACCCTCGTTTACGAAAAAACCTTAATGGTTTCTCCATATTACACACCAAATTCCAGTATTTTTAATCACAATAGCCGGCCGCTGTGGCCGAGCGGTTCTAGACGCTTCAGTCTGGAAGCACGCGACCGCTACGGTCGCAGGTTCGAATCCTGCCTCGGGCATGGATGTGTGTGATGTCCTTAGGTTAATTAGGTTTAAGTAGTTCTAAGTTCTAGGGGACTGATGACCTCAGATGTTAAGTCCCATAGTGCTCAGAGCCATTTTTTTAAATCACAATAAATACCCACCCTTGGCGAGAGCGGGCATTGCCTGTAGGGGAAACAGCGACTGGTAGCGGCAGCCACAAATCGCACTCACTAAGTTTTATTGACATGTTTCGCTCTTTGATTTAACAGCCAACTATTGTACTTTAAATTGTAAATCCAAGAGTTGCTGCCGGCCGATGTGGCCGTACGGTTCTAGGCGCTTCAGTCTGGCACCGCGTGACCGCTACGGTCGCAGGTTCGAATCCTGCCTCGGGCATGGATGTGTGTGATGTCCTTATGGTTAGTTAGGTTTGATTAGTTCTAAGTTCTAGGCGACTGATGACCTCAGAAGTTAAGTCGCGTAGTGCTCAGAGCCGTTTGAACCATTTGAACCAAGAGTTGTTGATGATGCTCTTGTTAAATTAAATGCGAAACCGGTCAGTAAAATGCACTAACTGATAGTAGCGCTGTCCTGAAAAACTTACATACTCAGCTGTTCTAGAGACACAACAAATCCCTACAGAACCAACGAACTTTCGATCCGGCGTCCACATTAGGAGAGCTGTCCCAACGTCAACCAAACGCCAAAGCTTTGATGTTATCGCTAGCAGACCGAACTTCAACCAAAACCAACCGCTTCATTGGCTCCGATTTGGCACCCGTACACACTGAGCAAGTGTCGGCCAACGAAGCGGATGGCTGTCGTTCGTTGGCCTTCGTTGGCCTAGTGTGTACGCGCCTTAAACGGATGGGTAGAAGTGCTGTAATTTTCAGATATTCAAACTCTGTCAACCGTTCAAATAGAACAGAAAGATGCTATTGCCGCGAAGACCAATCTTTTACTAATGGGAGTGAGGATGGTTATCACTGGCAATGTTTCAGAGAGTAGCCAATGGTATCGCCTTGATTCGAAAATAAGCTTTGCAAGACCTCTCACAAGAATCTTGTCAGAGTTGGCAGTACAGTACCAGACAACACAAGAGAGTCTCTTTTTGCCTCCTCGAAAGATCGGAACACACGCTCACACACTGATATTTGAGGAGATTACTCTGGGACATGGATAGGGCGAGAGAAGGATGCTGGTGATTACACGAAATAAATATTGTTGCACCACGTGCAGTCTCTTTCCAAAGGACTAAGAGCTTAGAAAGCCGCCTTTCAACTCAAAGTGCTGAAAAACATTGCAAAGGGAAAAATAAAGTGAAAGGGTTGAGCTTTACAACTTTGTTTTATTTGTAGAAAGTTTTTTGTGAACCCTCATTCAAGTTTACCCCATTGAAAATAATACTTTGCCTGCTCAGTATTTTTTTTTTAGTCATCAGTCTTCTGATTGGTTTGATGCGGCTTGCCAATATTTACTCCCATGTGCCAAACTCTTCATCTCAGAGTATCACTTGCAACCTACATCCTTAATTATTTGCTGGATGTATGCAAATCTCTGTCTTTCTCTACAGTTTTTACCCTCTACAGCTCACTGTAATACCATGGAAGTTATTCCCTGATGCCTTAACAGATGTCCTACCATCTTGTCCCTTCTTCTTGTCAGTGTTTTCCATATATACCTTTCCTCGCCGATTTTGCTGAGAACTCCGTCATACCTTACCATACCAGTCCAGCACCTCTCAAATGATGCCATTGTCTTCTGTTCCGGTTTTTCCACAATCCATGTTTCACTGCTGTACAGTGCTGTGTTTCAAACGTATATTCTCTGAAATTTCTTCTTCAAATTAAAGCCATTGCTTGATACAAATAGACTTCTCTTAGCCAGGAATGTCATTTTTGCCAGTAATAGTCTGATTTTTATGTCATGCTTGCTCTGTACGTCACGAGATGTTCTGCTATCTAGTTAGCAGAATCCCCTGAGTTCATCTACTTCGGATAACCAATCCTGATATTAAGTTTCTCGATGTTCTCGTTTCCGCTACTCTTCTCCTGATATCAAATTTCTCGGTGTTCTCGTTTCTGCTGTTTCTCATTACTTTCGTCTTTATTCGATTTTCTCTCAATGCGTATTCTGTACTCGTTAGACTGTTCATTCCATTTAACACAAGCTGTAATTATTCTTCACTTTCACTGAGGGTAGCAGTGTCACCAGTGAATCTTTTCATTGATGTTCTTTCACCTTGAATTTTAATTCCATGGTTCGACCTTTCTTTTATTTCCATCTCTACTTCTTCGATGTACAGATTCAACAGTATGGGTGAAAGACTACATCCGTATCCTACACCCTTTTTAATCCGAGCATTTCGTTCTTGGTCTTCCACTTTTATTGTTCCCTCTTGGTTCTTGTGTTTACAATCCTTCCTTGTATTAGTGTTCCCATATTTCCGTTGATTTCATACTTCTTCAGGTGCGAACCTCAATTGAAGGGGAGAGAATGGGCAGATTTTGAATGTAATATTTGCTGTTGCTTCTTTCTAGTGTTTTTTGAAGACTTTAAATAATTGAATACTAATACAAGTAACTCTATATGTATAATTTTCATATTAATACGCCATACATTTGGTTTCATTACGAAGTAATAGCAATAGCTGTAGAGCTAACGATCTTATACCGCCAATTATTTCATCCAGGCGACGCTCTGGATCTTAGTTAACGAATTAAACTAGATTACCATGCACTTTGAGGCTGGCTGTAACTGATCAGAAGTTAAACGAGGCTGCTATCAAGACTGCCTTTAAATGATTTTATCATAATAAGATTGCTGTTCTCTGAAAATATTGTATAAAATTAAGATATTGTCATGTTTGCTTACAGTGTGCTTGTGTGTTCCTCGGGTGCATTACCTCTTGCTGGTCTGTTAGTGTATGACAGTTCAAGCATTAGGTCATGAGCGGTTGATGGGATTTACCAATGCAGAAACAGCCGACATTCTCGTGGGGTATGATGAGTGTTAGAAGAATGCAGTTCGTTCTTGTACGGTTTGTGCCCCAAGGTATTTCAATAGACGTCAACAATCTCGGCAATTATTTGTCAAGCTCTTCAACCGGTTACGTGGTACTTGTTGTGTAACAGATAGACAACGGGATAGAAGAAAACAAGTGACGACAGAAGAGGGGGAAATTAATGTTCTTGCAGCTGTTGCAGTTGATCCTCACTTTACAACCACACGAGGAGTGGCACGACTCAGGCAAGTGTTCTACGCATTCTCCATCGACAAAGGTTCCATTCCTGAGCTGCATGGAAACGGTTATCAGAATCGTGTTAAGATCTGTACATGGCCATTGCGACAGGATACTCCAGATGTGTCATGTATCTTGTTTAGTGGTGAAACCACATTTACCGATCATGGCCAGGTAAACCACCGAAACGAGCACTATTGGTCTGTTGACAATCTCGGTTAGCGTCGTCAGATGGAACGTCAGCGTACATGTAGTGTAAACGTGTGGTGTGGAACAGTGAGCTGGCCGCCGTGGCCGAGTGGTTCTAGGCGCTTCAGTCCGGAACCGCGCTACTGCTACGGTCGCAGGTTCGAGTCCTGCCTCGGGCATGGATGTGTGTGGCGTCCTTAGGTTAGTTAGGGTTAATTAGTTCAAAGTTCTAGGGGACTGATGACCTCAGATGTTAAGTCCCATAGTGCTCAGAGCCATTTGAACCATTTTTTTTGCCCATAGGCCTGTTTTGATAGATGGAACACTCAACGCGCACAGTATCTCTGCATCCTAGCAGACCATCTTGAACGGAAGCGAGAAGCTGTTCCTGAGCAGACTAGAAGGATCTTGTGGTATCAACATGATGGCTGCCCAGCCCATAGTGCACGACGTACTGCGGCATGTCTTCACAAATTGTTTCTAAATAGTTGTGTGGGACGCAGTGGGCCTGTATCCTTGTCGACCTGTTCCACGGATTTGAGGCCTAAAGACTTTTTTCTGTGGGGAAAGCTGAAAGATGCTGTCTGCAAGGACATGCCAACTTCACCCGATGATATGCAACGACGTATTACTGCAGTCTGCTCGGACGTCTCCGCTGAAATGCTAAATGCTAGCACGTGCGTAGCAGTCATTCCACACCAGACTGGAAGCGTATATTATCACTGCCGGTGGTCATTTTGAACACAACCTGCAATGATCAATTTTCTCGTTACTGGTTACAATTCACATAACTAGTATATACACTTGTGTTGCTCTTTAGTGTGTGCTACTGCAGGTATTGTACAAGTGACAGGGTGGGAACTTTTCAGTATGCAGTATCTCGAAACGACTTGCGCTAGAATCCTGCAACAAACACCACTGACATTCTAATTTATCCTACTTTTAGTTTGTTAGTGTCAACAGGCATTACTGCATGTAGAAAAATGAATGTTTGCACAAAGGTACGCTTTCTAAGTATTATTACAATCTGTTTGTTGGCTAACAATACGAGCCTGTGACTACCAATCCATTCTGCGAAAACGGCACATCAATAGCACGCCGGCCGAAGTGGCCGTGCGGTTAAAGGCGCTGCAGTCTGGAACCGCAAGACCGCTACGGTCGCAGGTTCGAATCCTGCCTCGGGCATGGATGTTTGTGATGTCCTTAGGTTAGTTAGGTTTAACTAGTTCTAAGTTCTAGGGGACTAATGACCTCAGCAGTTGAGTCCCATAGTGCTCAGAGCCATTTCAATAGCACATTCCATTTCCACAGTTTTTGCGGTGCAAGCTTAGGTGACTCACCGTGTATTCGTAGGCTGTAGGTTGGAACATCATGTCCACCACATACGGCTTCAACCGAACACAACAAATACAATATGGCATCTCCCAAGTTTTGCTTGTGATAGAGAGAGGGTTCTTGCTCCTTAATGCTTCTACTTTACGTGGCTCGTTGCCGAAATATCGTAGAATTTATTTTGTGTTGCAACTGACGAAGTAGCCCCTCAACGTGAAATAGCAGGAATGCGTAAAGCGTCACTTCAGTCTTAGGTTAACTCATTCCGTGCGAGACGGCTTAAGGCTCAGCTGCGAGATTGCCCACTTGTCAGCTGTCTGCTCACCTGTTCTCGTGTACGCCCGGCTGCCCCCGAGTGGGCATACGAGCTGTTGGAACATCGTGAAGGGCCTACATTATGCATACAGTCCTGAGAGAGAGATGGCAGGAATGTGGCATGGAAATATGGCGTATTGGGCAACGAGTCATTAATATGCGTAGCTACATGTATTGAAACTTTGCAAACAAAAGTAAACAACACCGAAAAATGAAGTTAAGTAACGATTGTCCACCTCGCTAACTGCACGGTCAGCACCACGGTTTGCTTAGCGAAGGGCCCCGGGTTTGTTCCCGGTTAGAATGGAGCTTTTTCTCCGCTTAGGGACTGGGTGTTGTGTTGTCCTTGCGTTCGTATCGTCATAATTGAGATTCCACTATTGAAGATGGCTGAATGGGCACGGTCCGAAAGGCCATGAATTACGGAAAAAAGTGATTGGCCAAAAATTATGGAGAGGATACTTCCATTTGAAAGAGTTCCAATTGTGAAGCTCAAATTTTGTTGCTAGATGCTGGCTGTGGTTCGACTGTAAAGATGATATTAGAGCAGTGTGTTGCAGACAGGTGTGTAGTGAACACGACAGCATGTCGAAACGTGAAAGGACGGTAGCCTACTAAAGGGAGAGACTGAAATCATGTATTCCATTGAACAACCTGTTTTTGTGGTACTGGAATACCAAAGGTTGGAACACAGTCCAACGACAACAGGGTGCAGATTTAAAATATGATTTAATGTTCCAAAAGCACTCAGTGCGAAAGCCATTCGCACCAAGGATAGGCAGCGTATCTGATGATCTAGCAAGGAATGTTGGCCGCAGGCAAACAGTAGTTATTTCTGAAAATGTCGAGACAGCTACTGGAATTATTCGCCACAGTCCACGGAAATTCGTACGATGAATTACAACAGAGAATGGTTCGAAGCGTTCCAGTACGTAGAAAATACTGAGACGGAGCATATACATACTTCGATTCAAAATCCAAAATCACCAGGCCATACCTGTACGGGCTATGCGACAGAGGGCTGACTTTGCTAACCAGATTCTTACCACGTTTGACAACGACGGATTTGATGTTGGATATATCCGGTTCACAGGCAAAGCACGCTTCCACCAGTTCACTTCAGATATGTTTCTGATTCCGAAAATCCCTATTTGTCGTGAAGGGATACCATTGTATTCTCCCAGAGTTGTTGCTAGATGTTGGCTGTGGCTCGACTGTAGAGGTGGTATCAGAGCAGTGTGTTACAGACCGTGTGGTGTGTCTTGATGGAGAGGGGACACGAACATTTTTATCGCTCTTTCTGTTGTAACAGATTGTATTTTGGGTTGAAGTGAAACACAATGCCTGTCTGTTTATTTGACAAACAGTTCCTCTCACTGCATCGAAATAAAAGTTTCTTTCACTAGGGGAAACGGTCAACAATTAGCATCTTCTATGACGACTGTATTCGAGACGACCATCGCAACAGAAAGAAGAGATAAAGTTTCTCACAGAGAAGAAAATACAACTAAGAACATTTATTATTAAATTTTCTAGATAGTTGTATTGTATTGTATGTTAACCGGGGGCCTAGAAAGGACGAAGAGGCTCCGTGCCAGCCGCAGTGGTCCACAACCCCACGACGACTACCGCAGTTCACTTCACCCCTCCGCCGCCCCACACCAAACCACTCTTGTAGGATTAAGGGTGACTGTGCCGTTCGCTCCCCCCCCCCGGTGCACCGCCCCCCCCCCAGGTGCACCCCCCCCCCCTCTCCCAGTGAACGTCTCATACCAGACGAGTGTAACCCCTATGTTTGCGTGGTAGAGTAATGGTGGTGTACGCGTACGTGGAGAACTTGTTTGCGCAGCAATCGCCGACATAGTGTAACTGAGGCGGAATAAGGGGAACCAGCCCCCATTCACCGAGGCAGATGGAAAACCGCCTAAAAACCATCCACAGACTAGCCGGCTCATCGGCCTCGACCCAAGTCCGCCGGGCTAATTCGTGCTTCTAGATAGTTTATTTCAAATATGTTTGACAGTATCTGTTCGAAGCCGACCGTAAAAGCATTTCATTAACTTCCATTTCTGACTTCACAGTTAAAAGTCAGTAAACATTTAGAATTCAAAAACTAGTAATTCATTATCCAGCCAGCACGTAATAGAAAATAGAAAACAATACAACTGCAGTAAGCAAAAGAGGCATTATTGGCCCTTTTTTCGTGTGAGAAACGATCATTAATGTATATTGCGTTGCGATTTTGGACAATTTGTTGGTTGATCGATCAGGCACCGAGTGGTTCATGCAAAACGGGGCTAGACCATATAGCACCGAAAAGCAGATGGTTCAAATGGCTCTGAGCACTATGCGACTTAACTTCTGAGGTCATCAGTCGCCTAGAACTTAAAACTAATTAAACCTAACTAACCTAAGGACATCACACACATCCATGCCTGAGGCAGGATTCGAACCTGCGAGCGTAGCGGTCGCTCGTTTCCAGACTGTAGTGCCTAGAACCGCACGGCCACTCCGGCCGGCCACCGAAAAGCAGTTTCGCTTTTCTGATGAGTACTTCGGGAATAGAGCCATTGCGTTCGATTATTGAAAATTTACTGGCGCAGACATGGATTCACCTCCATATTTGCCTCCCCCCCCCCCCCCCCCCCATGAACCATAGACCTTGCCGTTGGTGGGGAGGCTTGCGTGCCTCAGCGATACAGATAGCCGTACCGTAGGTACAACCACAACGGAGGGGAATCTGTTGAGAGGCCAAACAAACGTATGGTTCAAATGGCTCTGAGCACTATGGGACTTAACATCTATGGTCATCAGTCCCCTAGAACTACTTAAACCTAACTAACCTACGGACATCACACACATCCATGCCCGAGGCAGGATTCGAACCTGCGACCGTAGCAGTCGCGCGGTTCCGGACTGAGCGCCTAGAACCGCTAGACCACCGCGGCCGGCTACAAACGTATGGTTCCTGAAGAAGGGCAGCAGCCTTTTCAGTAGTTGCAGGGGCGAGAGTCTGGATGATTGACTGATCTGGCCTTGTAACACTAACCAAAGCGGCCTTGCTGTGCTGATACTGCGAACGGCTGAAAGCAAGGGGAAACTACAGCCGTAATTTTTCCCGAGGGCATGCAGCTTTACTGTATGATTAAATGATGATGGCATCCTCTTGGGTAAAATATTCCGGAGGTAAAATAGTCCCCCATTCGGATCTCCGGGCGGGGACTACTCAAGAGGACGTCGTTATCAGGAGAAAGAAAACTGGCGTTCTACGGATCAGAGCGTGGAATGTCAGATCCCTTAATCGGGCAGGTAGGTTAGAAAATGTAAAAAGGGAAATGGGCTGGTTAAAGTTAGATTAGTGGGAATTAGTGAAGTTCGGTGGTAGGAGGAACAAGACTTTTGGTCAGGTGAATACAGGTTTATAAATACAAAATCAAATAGGGGTAATGCAGGAGTAGGTTTAATAATGAATAAAGCAAGAAGAGTGAGGGTAAGCTACTACAAACAGCACAGCGAACGCATTGTTGTGGCCAAGATAGACACGAAGCCCACGCCTACGGCAATGGTACAAGTCTATATGCCTACTAGCCCTGCAGATGACGAAGAAATGGAAGAAATGTATAATGAGATAAAAGAAATTATTCAGATAGTGAAGGGAGACGAAAATTTAGTAGTCATGGGTGACTGGAATTCGATAGTAGGAAAAGGAAGAGAAGGAAACATAGTAGGTGAATATGGATTGGGGTTAAGAAATGAAAGAGGGAGCCGCCTGGTGGAATTTTGCACACATCATAACTTAATCATAGCTAACACTTGGTCAAGAATCATAAAAGAAGGTTGTATACATGGCAGAAGCCTGGAGATACTAAAAGGTATCAGATAGATTATATAATGGTAAGACAGAGATTTAGGAACCAGGTTTTAAATTGTAAGACATTTCCAGGGGCAGATGTGGACTCTGGCCACAATCTATTGGTTATGAACTGCAGATTAAAACTGAAGAAACTGCAAAAAGATGGGAATCTAAGGAGGTGGGACCTGGATAAACTGACTAAACCAGAGGTTGTACAGAGTTTCAGGGAGAGCATAAGGGAACAATTGACAAGAATGGGGGAAAGAAATACAGTAGAAGAAGAATGGGTAGCTTTGAGGGATGAAGTAGTGAAGCAGCAGAGGATTAAGTAGGTAAAAAGACGAGGGCTAGTAGAAATCCTTGGATGACAGAAGAAATATTGAATTTAATTGATGAAAGGAGAAAATATAAAAATGCAGTAAATGAAGCACGCAAAAAGGAATACAAACGTGTCAAAAATGAGATCGACTGGAAGTGCAAAATGACTAAGCAGGCACGGCTAGAAGACAAATGTATGGATGTAGAGGCTTATCTCACGAGGGGTAAGATAGATGCTGCCTACAGGAAAACTAAAGAGACCTTTGGAGAAAAGATAACCACTTGTATGAATATCAAGAGCTCAGGTGGAAACCCAGTTCTAAGCAAAGAAGGGAAAGCAGAAAGATGGAAGGAGTATATAGAGGGTCTATACAAGGGCGATGTACTTTAGGGTAATGTTATAGAAATGGAAGAGGATGTAGATGAAGATGAAATGGGAGATATGATACTGCGTGAAGAGTTTGATAGAGCACTGAAAGACCTAAGTCGAAACAAGGCCCCGGGAGTAGACAACAAAATGGCTCTGAGCACTATGGGACTTAACATCTATGGTCATCAGTCCTCTAGAACTTAGAACTACTTAAACCTAACTAACCTAAGGTCAGCACACAACACCCAGCCATCACGAGGCAGAGAAAATCCCTGACCCCGGAGTAGACAACATTCCATTAGATTTACTGTCCTGACAAAACTCTACCATCTGGTGAGCAAAATGTATGAGACAGGCGAAATACTCTCATACTTCAAGAAGAATATAATAATTCCAATCCCAAAGAAAGCAGGTGTTGACAGATGTGAAAATTACCGTACTATCAGTTTAATAAGTCACGGTTGCAAAATACTAACGCGAATTCTTTACAGACGAAAAGCTGGAAAAGCTGGTAGAAGCCGACCTCGGGGAAGATCTGTTTGGATTCCGTAGAAATATCGGAACACGTGAGGCAATACTGACCCTACGACTTATTTTAGAAGCTAGATTAAGAAAAGGCAAACCTACGTTTCTAGCATTTGTAGACTTAGAGAAAGCTTTTGACAATGTTGACTGGAATACTCTCTTTCAAATTCTGAAGGTGACAGGGGTAAAATACAGGGAGCGAAAGGCTATTTACAATTTGTACATAAACCAGATGGCGGTTATAAGAGACGAGGGACATGAAAGGGAAGCAACGGTTGGGAAGGGAGTGAGACAGGGTTGTAGCCTCTCCCCGATGTTGTTCAAGCTGTATTGAGCAAGCAGTAACAGAAACAAAAGAAAAATTCGGAATAGGTATTAAAATCCATGGAGAAGAAATAACAACTTTAAGGTTCGCCGATGACATTGTAATTCTGTCAGAGACAGCAAAGGACTTGGAAGAGCAGTTGAACGGAATGGATAGTGTCTTGAAAGGAGGATATAAAATGAACATCAACATAAGGAAAACGAGGATAATGGAATGTAGTCGAATTAAGTCGAGTGATGCTGAGGGAGTTAGATTAGGAAATGAGACACTTAAAGTAGTAAAGGAGTTTTGCTACTTGGGGAGCAAAATAACTGATGATGGTCGAAGTAGAGATGATGTAGACTGGCAATGGCAAAGAAAGTGTTTCTGAAGAAGAGAAATTTGTTAACATCCAGTATTGATTTAAGTGTCAGCAAGTCGTTTCTGAAAGTATTTGTATGGAGTGTAGCCATGTATGGAAGTGAAACATGGACGATAAATAGTTTGGACAAGAAGAGAATAGAAGCTTTCGAAATGTGGTGCTACAGAAGGATGCTGAAGATTAGATGGGTAGATCACATAACTAATGAGGAGGTATTGAATAGAATTGGGGAGGAGAGGAGTTTGTGGCACAACTTGACTAGAAGAAGGGATCGGTTGGTAGGACATGTTCTGAGGCATCAAGGGACCACCAATTTAGTACTGGAAGGCAGCGTGGAGGGTAAAAATCGTAGAGGGAGACCAAGAGATCATTACACTAAGCAGATTCAGAAGGATGTAGGTTGCAGTAGGTACTGGGAGATGAAGAAGCTTGCACAGGATAGAGTAGAATGGAGAGCTGCATCAAACCAATCTCAGGATTGAAGACCACAACAACAACAACATTTGCCTAATCTGACTCCTTGTGAGTACTTTTTGCGGGGCACATTGAAAGACACTGAACGATCCCACCACGCTAGATGAGATTTAATCGGTGATCAGTGTGGCATCTGAATCCATTTCCAGTGTGACACTACAGGTTCTGGTGCAAAATTTCACCGTTGGTTTTTGCCACCTCTGTACTGCGAATGGTGGATATTCCGAAAAGATTATGATGTAACTGCAAAGACTGCTCGTAGCAGGCGAGTTTACTTCATTATGCACACTGATACTGTACGAGCTGCAGAGCTTACAGCGCCATCCGTTAGCAGCTTTTCGAAATATTTCGAAACGTTTGTATAAATTTCCTACAGCTTTCGCAATAAACATACCGTTTGGTGGATAAGTCTATCGATCTTAGTTTTCGAGATATTTATTTACGAAGTCAGGGACACCTTCAATGAACTGTATGATGAATGAATGACTTAAATGAAGAAATACGAGGTGTGTTAAGAAAAGCGGGAGTTTTACTTTTTGACAGAGTTTTATTTATTCGTCTGCATCAATATTATCCTCTTAAAAATAATCCCCACTGGATATTTCCAATCCCCGAAACATTTCTGGAATTCGATCTTCGGTGTTGCTTTGAGCTCTCTTAGCGAATTGTGTTTTTAATATCGCCTCTGCTTTCGAAACGGTGACCCTTTAAAGTTTTTTTTTTCTGGGAACAGAAAAATCTGAAGTGCTTCTTCTTCCTGAGAATTATACTGTTATTTTTAATGGAGTTGATAAAGTTCATATTTTTGGCAACGACTGGCAAGTTTTCGATTAGAAAAGTGCCGTCAATTTGTATAATAAATCAAAATTAGATTTCAAAATATCTGAAACGAAGGTCATAAGTGTTATCCCAAAATCTGTCACTTGTAGAGTGGGTTATTCCTATCTGCTTTCGGGGTGGGAACGTGGGCTATTAACTCGTGGCAGTAAGGGGTCCTATCATGTTCCTAAGCAAGTTGTGTTAGGTAATTCTTTGAAGAAGGAAAAAAATCGAGGACGTAAAGCGTCTTCTTGAAAAACGTGCAGTACATGATGGCCGCCTTGCAATGATATTTTACTCCAAAGTGTTACAATGTAATAATGACTAATGTCATTCCCATATTATTTTTACATGCATTAATAACGTGATAGTAATAAACACTTTGTCAGTAATGTGTTTAAATGATAGTCTGGTATTTCAATATTTTTTGGTTCGCTATACTTTATTCACTAAAATATATATGTGTTAAAATGTACGTTCTTACCCAAGATGATATTATGTTGACATTCAGAGAGTGATCAACATGACAAAAACCCGGATGACTCATTTACTTTCCTTTTATCAAGACCTTTCGTCCCTAACTTAACTCCAGTGCAAGTTGTGTATTTTCTCGGAATGTTTACATCCTGGCTTTTATTACTTCTGTACATTTATTTACAATTACACAGTGGAGTTACATATAAAAAGAATTATATATTTCCAGTCACTCTTATGGCCACATCACAGTTTGCCGTTTCCTCAAGTTTCGTATTTCATGGAGATATGTCACTTTGAAAATACACTCTTCAGTCGGTCTGTAGAATGTGAGCAACATTCGATCCTAAACTCGCCCTATACCAAGTATTACCACTTCAGGTGATTCCACGGTGCAGGGACCCTTCCTTGCAAGAGATACTCGTTATATATTTCGCACAACTAACTATCTGATTGGTCATATAGGACTCGCATTACTTCGATAGTGATCCCATCCAGTCCTTTAGATTTTTTCTTTTTCAGTCTTAAAATAATTTCCTAATTTCGTATTGTGATAAAGGGTGCATAAATTTATTGTTTTTAAGGTCCTCCTATAACAGTTTTCGTATCCTACGTTGATCTTCTGTCTTATCTTCTTCTCAATCATCAGGGAGTAGTGTTCCCAACTTCTTGTTACCATTCCATCATTCCTTCTGAGAGAGGATAAGTTTGTTGGTGATAGTATTTTTTCCTAGACTATTTTATGCGGTATATCCCAGGGATCGGTTTCTAAGGTAGCCTCCACGGATAACTTCTACCGTTCCATTATTGATTTCCATAACTCTTCCTTAAAACGTTGTTTAACATACCTGTATCTATGCAACCTTCGGACTCTTTCTTCTTGGCTCATACTGCTCTGATATAGCTCCCTGGCTGTTTTTGTTTCGCATCTTAATTTCTTCAGTATCTCGCTCCAGATGCAATGTATTCCTTTAGAAAGACCTCTTCTGACAGGTACCGAAGCCTCTAATGCTTTATGTATTGCCACTGTCATTTCTTGCCATTTAACATCCATCTTATCTCCCAGCGATGGACATCCAGGACATTGAAACAGCCTTCTTACTTCTTCACAGTTATCGTCCTTGATGTGTATTTGGGTCTTATGAGCACGTTTCTTGTGGCGTCTTGGGCTTCCCTTCCAATGATTTTATAGGCTACGATATTGTGGTCATTCGATGTCATTTAAGCCTTCCAGCCTATCACGTGGCACGTCGCAGCCGCTTTTGCTAAAGTGACGTCAATATTTGACGTTGCTCCGACCCTCCCTCCGTAAATTGGTGGATGTTTTGTGTGGCTTTTCCTCACTGCCGCCGTCTTTCTCCAGAGATTGGCGCCCCCTGTGTCAAAGTGGTTGGGTTAGGTGTTAGATATAGAATGCCATCTGCCGACAGGGAGCTAACGGGCAGTTACCAGATGTTCTTCTTGTGGTGGCGGTACGCATTCCTTTCACGCGATCTGATGTTATGAACTCAGTCGGTCACATTAACTACGTAAGTGTATGGTCATATCACATACAAACAGAATCGCCCCCAATTAGATCACTTGTACGTTTCCCATTACGTAAATACATTTTAGGCGAGTTATGCATACGAGGGTTGGAACTTTAATAGTGGCAGCTATTTATTTACAGCTCGTGCAAAATAGATACATGTTTGAAAGATTTATTGACCTTCAAAGTAGTCACCAGCATTGTGTATAGCCCGTTGCCAGCGATGTGGAAGTAGTAGGATACTCTTAGCAGTGCCAGTGCCAGCAACGTACGACCAGCTTAGAGACAGAAGTGATGACACTTTCTGCAGGACCTGACCATCATTTTGCAGGACAATGCTCAAGCACGTACAGTGCATGCTGTTACTGATTTGTTTGACTGATGGGGCTGGTAATTGCTATACCACCTACAGTACTCCCTTGACTTAAGCCCTCGTAAGTTCGTTTTCTAAACTGAAAGAAACTCTTCACGGCATTCACTTCAGAACAGCTACAAATTAAACGGGCAATAGACCGTGCCACTCGAACTGTCAACACAACTGGCATTTCTAAGAGTATCCTACAACTTCCACATCGCTGGCAACGGGTTATACATAATACTGGTGACTACTTTGAAGGTCAGAAAAACTTTGAAACGCGTATCTATTTCGTACGAGCTGTAAATAAATAGTTGTCACTATTAAAGTTCCAACCCTCGTACATTTAGCAACATACATTTAAGCTACTAACATCCACCCGTACTAACAAGCGTTACCTAATGAAAATATTGTCCAGAATTCCACAAAATACCTGTAGGACGTGGCGTATCATTACTACGATATCGAAATTTAGATTATAAGCAGAAATAATACAAGCCCTATGCGACCAATTTGATAGTCACTTACGTGAACAGTACATCGAGTGCCTCGTGCAAGAAAGGGTCCCTGCACCGTGAAAGAACGCTGAAGTGGTAATAATCAGTAAAGGACAAGCTAATGACCAAATGACCCCAAATCCTACAGACCAATTCGACTTTTGAACGTTCTCGGCAAGATATTTGGAAAACTGTTATCCAAAAGATTACGAGAAAATTGAGTTTCTCCCGGTGATTCAGATGTTCAGAATGTATACGATAATAGAGAAAGGCAGGTGTTAAAGGAAGCAGTTGAGATTAAATTAGCAAGCGACCTTCTATACAAAGACGGAGGTTTTTGCTTAAGGTCTGTTTGGGACCTTCTCTCTCGCTGAACAAACACAATTGGACAGAAGTGATGCTACCTTATCGCCCATTTATAAATAATAATCACTATCGACAACTTCTGACGTTGTTCGCCGTTGTTTGAGTGGTGACGCTAGTCGTTTACTGAGCGTGCATCGTCTTCCCGCATATGCGCTATTACGGTTCTTGATCGGCGTAGCCCCCGACCCCACCTGGGTTTTAAATTTCCTTGTACAGCGCTAGCTTGTGGCATTTGTGACTCGAAAATGACGGGGTGTTTATCTGTAGAAAACTCGGCGGTTGTCGAAGACGTCACCCGACTGCGTTCCAGTAAGTTCTTTGAAAACATACTGGGTGGTCACCAGACGAAGAGTGTAAACACTAAACGTGCAGCGGGAAATTAAACATAGCCAAACACATAGCGATAATTAAATACAGCTGGAATGGAACGAATAGCCTATAACATAAATTTATCCTTGTTTTGTGACTGGTACCGGCATTATAAAACCTGGTATTTAATGTTGCGACTTTGAACCTGTCACAACATTGACTGTCAGCTCAGGCTTTGTATTTTTTCCCCGAATGTTTTAGAACGGTTCCTCCTGAAACTGGAACATGTAAGACGCGTTTAATAAATAAATTTCATTATACTAGCAATCTGCGGGGCTGTTAGACAGAACGGAATCACGGTGCGTTAAGTTCAAAGAGAAATAAACAGGCGATTAATGCGTAATCTATTAGGCCAACTTATTGTTTTTCTCTTTTTAAAACACATTACTAGTCTGCTGTCTCATTAGCCAGACTGCCAACACGTCTAATGGTGGCGAAATACTACTTTTCTGCTTGAGGCAGTGACAGAATGACTGATGATTGGCATTTGAATACAATTAGCTCCTAAAGCTGTTCGTGGTGGATTTATATGCAGCGTACGAGAGCCGAGCAATGTGTCTGCGAGCAGCCTGTCACGAGATACCGGCAGTGCATTCTCGCGCCAAGAGTCACACATGGTAGCTGGTGCTGCTCGTCTGACATGCTGGCGCTCGGATTCACGCGTCAGACACGAAGCGCAGAGTGAACGTCTCTATCTAGTTACTGCCAACTCTGTCGCACAACATGGATATCCTGCTTTTGTTTATGGTATTTTGTAGGCATTCAACAAAATAAGGATCTTTATCTACATCTACACGGATACTCTGCAAATCACCATTCAAGTGCCTGGAAGAGGGTTCATCGAGCCATCTTCAGAATAATTTGCTGTTATTCCAATGTATAGCTCGCGGAAAAGACGAACACCTGTATCTTTCAGTAGGAGCTCTGATTTTCCTATTTTATTACGAGGATCGTTTCGCCCTTTGTATGTCGGCGTCAACAAAATATTTTCGCATTCTGAAGAGAGAATTGGTGATTGAAATTCCGTGAAAAGATTCTGCAGCTACGAAAACCGCCATTGTTTTAATGATGTTAACCCCAAATCCTGTATAATTTCAGTGACACTCTCTCCCCTATTTCGCGATAGTACAAAACGTGCTGCCCTTCTTTGAACGTTCTCGACGTACTCCGTCAATCCTTTCTGGTAAGGATCCCATACCGTGCAGCAGTATTCTAAGAGAGGGCGGCCAAACGTGGTGTAAACAGTCCCTTTAGTAGTTAAGTAACTTTTTCTAAGTGTCCTGCCAATAAAACGCATTCTTTGGTTAGCCTTCCCCACACCGTTTTATATGTGTTCCTTCCAATTTAAGTTGTTCGTAATTGCCATTCATAGGTATTTAGTTGAATTTACGGCCTTTAGATTTGATTGAATTATGGTGTAACGGAAGTTTAACGGATTCCTTTTAGCACTTTTGTGGATGACCTCAAACGTTTCGTTATTTAGCGTCAATTGCTAATTTTTGTACTTTACAAATATCTTTTCTAAATCTTTTTGCGATTTGATTTGATCCTATGATGACTTTACTAGTCTATAAACGACAGCATCATCTGCAAACAACCTAAGACGGCTGTTCAAATTGTCTCCTAAACCGTTTATATAGATAAGGAACAGCAAAAGGTCTATAACACTACGTTGGGGAACGCCAGAAATCACATATGTTCTACCTGATGATTTTCGGTCAGTTACCACGAACTGTGACCTCTCTGATACGAAATCACGGATCCAGTTACATAACTGAGACGTCATTCCATAAGCACGCAATTTCACTACATGCCGCTTGTGTGGTACGGTGTCAAAAGCCTTCTGGAAACCTAGAAATACGGAATCAAATTGAAATCACTTGTCAATAGCACTCAGTACTTCATACGAAAATATGAGTAAAGAGCTAATTGTGTTTCACAAGAATGATGTTTCCTAAATCCGTGTTGACTGTGTGCCAATACACCGTTCTCTTCGAGGTAATTCATGATGATCGAACAAAATATATCTTCCAAAATCCTGATACACATCGACGTTAATGGTATGGGCCCGTAATTTAGTGGATTACTCCTAGTACCTTTCTTGAAAATTGATGTGACCTGTGTAACTTTCCAGTCTCTCGGTACGGATGTTTCTTCGAGCGAACGGTTGTATATCATTGTTAAGTACGAAGCTATTCTATCACCAACTCATCACCGGAAGACTTGCTTTTGTTAAGTGATTTAATTTGCTTCACTACTCCCAGGATATCTATTGGTACGTTACTCATGTTGGCACCTGTTCTATCACTTCGCCTTCTTTGCTGACGGAATTCCGGAAGGCTGTGTTTCGAAATTCTGCTTTGGCAACACAGTCGTCTATAGTATTTCCATTGCTATTGAGCAGAGAAGGCATTGATTGTGTCTTGCCGCTACCGTACTTCACATACGATCAGAATCTCTTTGGATTGTATTCTAGGTTTCAAGACAAAGTCTCGTTGTGAAAACTATTATAAGCATCTCGCATTGAAGTCCGCGCTAAATTTCGAGCTTCTGTAAAAGATCGACAATCTTGGAGATTTTGCATCCGTTTAAATTTGGTATGTTTTTTTAGTTGTTTCTGCAACAGTGCTCTGAGCCGTTTTGTGTACCAAGGAGGATCAGCTCCGTTGTTTCTTAATTTATTTGGTATAAATCTCTCAATTGGTGGCGATATTAGATTTTTGAATTCGAGCCACATCTGGTATACACTTACATTGTTAATCTACATCATACTCTGCGGTCACCTAAAGAAGTGCGGCAAACGGTACTTCTGGTACCACTAAATGATCCCCTACTATCCTGTTCCATTCGAGAATGGCACGTGGGAAGAATGATTGTCGGTACGCCTCTGTGTTAGGTCTACTTTTTCGAAATTTTTGTTCGGGTTCATTACGCAAGATGTATTTGTGAGGACGTAATACGTTGTCGGACTCTTCCTCGAAAGTGCTCTCTCGAAATTTCAATATTAATCATCTCCGTGACGGACAAATCCTCTTGTAACGACTGTGAATGTAGTACGTTGACCATCTAGGTAACGCTCTCGCGCTGACTGAACGATCCCTTACCGAAATACGTCGCTCTTCGTCAGATCTTCTCTATCTCTTCTATCAGTTCTACCTGGTAAGCGTTCCACACTCATGAACCATACTCAAGAATCGGCCGAACAAGCGCCTTATGAGCAACTTCCTTCGTGGAGGAGTTACATTTCCTTAAGATTCTTCCTATGAATCTCAGTCTGACGTCTGCTTTTCCTACTGTTTGTTTTATATGGTCATTACACTTACGTTCGCTCTGGATAGTTATTGCTATACATTTTGCGGCACATACCGTTTCCAGGATTTTTTCATCAACAGTGTAGTTGTCTAGTGGTGGATTTCTTTTCCTATGTATGCGCAATATCTTACAATTATTAACGTTCAGTGTCAACTGCCAGAGTCTGCACTATTCATCAATGCTCTGCAGGTCTTCCCGCAAATTTATAGTGTCTACTGGCGTTGCTACTTTGTTATAGACAATCGAATCATCTGCGAACAGTCTTAGAGCATCGGATACTTTCCACTAGAGCATTTATATACATTGTTAACAATAACGGTCCTGTCACACTTCTCTGGGGTACTCCGGACATTACCTTTATATCTGTCGATTTTGTACCGTTAAGAACGACGTGTTGAGTTGTGTCTGCAAGGAAGTCTTGAATACAGTCGCAAATCTGTTCCGATACTCAATAAGCTCGTATTTTTGTCTCTAAACGACAGTGCGGGACGGTGTCAAATGCCTTCCTGAAGTCAAGGAACACGGCATCAGTCTGAGCACCATTGTCGACAGCGCTATGGTTCTCATGGCGAAACAGAGCGAGCTGAGTTTCGCAGGATCTCTGTGTGCGGAGTCCATGTTGATTTTTATACAGGGGGTTTTCGCTTTCCAAAAATGTCATTGTTCTTGAACATAAAATATGGTCCATAATTCTACATCAGACTGGCGTCAACGATATAGATCCATAATTGTGTGCATCTGTTCTGCAGCCCTTCCTGGAAACGGGAACGACCTGAGCTTTTTACCAGTCGCTAGGTACTTTTCTTGCTCCAGCTATCCCCAATAAACTACTGCTAGGAGAAGAGCAAGCTCTTTCACATAATCTTTGTAGAATCTTATAGGTATCTCATCTGGTCCCGATGTCTTTCCCTACTAAGCGATGTAGTTGCTTTTCGGTTCTGCGATCGGTTATCTCAATATCCGCCATTCCGACGTTCGTACGAAGATTGAAAAGAGGGACTGTGTTACGATCTTCCGCGATGACACAGGTTTGGAAGACCGACTTCAGTATTTCGGCATTCTCTCTGCTATCTTCCATTTCGGAGCCAGAATGTTCTCTGAGTGAATGAAAAGAAGATTTATGTTGTGAACAAATGATCGGTATAAATTTTCATCGTGATTATTTTTTTATGGGTTAATTATTGAGAAATAATTGCCTAGATATTCAGTTACGGAAATTTTCTGTTAAGAACATTTTTATTGTATCTTCCTTAGTTTTCCAAAAGTGTTTCTTTATATTACTCGTACTTGCCATATTAGTCAGATACCTAGGAGCAACGTACACACTCATTTGCGATTGCTTATTTCTGTACGACACCAGCCAGTCTGCGGGTTAAAGTTACTTCTGTAGCTGGATGCTGGTAATGAGTATAGACGTGTTACGGACTTGTGAGGACATGTGTGTTTTTGTTGTCTGAAATGCTAGATGAAAATCTTATACTTTGCCTTTTTACAGAATTTGCAACCCATATAACATGACAGTCATATCGAACTAGCAACGTGGAAATAAAACATATTCGTAGTACTCAGGATAGCTTTCTTTCGATCCGATGCGAAAAATTTCAGTCGAAAAAGAAAGAATTGGTTCAAAGTTATGTTGAGGTCGACGTAGTCAGAAACGGAGCAGAAACTAGAACTGGAAAAGTTTAGGGTAGAAACTCAGACAAGCATTTTTGAAGGAACAAATACAGCACTTACTTAAAAGATTTAGGGACGCACAACACCTAAATCAGGGTCGCCGATTAGGAATTTAAACACCACTCTCCTCAGATATGACTTCAGTGTTTTAAAATATTTAACCACCCCACCCCCCCCCTGTTCAGTATTTCTCTTGCGACGTCCACAATTACCTATCCTTTTTCCTTTTTTAGTTATTGATGTATGCTTCTCGTATTGTTAGAACTTTGATGTGGTTGGTTTTTTTCTATAAGAACCATTTTATTTTTGTCTAGAATGTCTCACCAATACTCAGCGTCAACTGTATAGGAAAAAGATCATTTTTTATGACTCACAGCGAACGTCGGAAATTGTGACTATGTGTTATCTGCGTCTAGCAGTTTTATGCCAAAGAATTGATAGTCCCAGACTCGCGAAGCTAAGCCTGTAGGAGACATTTAAATCAATGCCTCTTGTAGAGACAGACCAGTGATGTATACCTAAACTGAATGATGACCTGGAGCTGTCTAAATGTCTCCACACGAGAGACGGACTCCTGGAAATACCGCCAGCGATGTCGCGTACAATTGGTCGTTTGCTTCGACTCTGCCACACACGAGCGATTTGCCAAGCAGTTTCAACCAGTATTATGAACACCATTGCGTTGAGAAATTCTGATATATAAAACGAACTGTCATGTTTACGGTACTGACAATTGACTCGATATCTTCAAGAATTCTTATAAAAATAAATTTTAGAAAAAACTGAAATTGTAATTTACTAAGCTTCTTTTGAAACATTTCGACTGATGGAAACATCAACAGCTGCACGTTTAATGCAGCTGTTGCTGTTTCATCAGTCAAAATGTGTTATCACAGCTGTGATTGTCCCTGATACCAAGAGTTTGTTCTTCCGAAACGCTTTTCTTGGGGACTGTACGTTACTTTAGGGAGTTGATAACATTTTTCATTGATGTCAAGCGAGTTGCGTACATTTTCCAGTGTGCTAATACAATTAGTTTTTGTTTTTTATTTGTTATCCTTTTCATTCTACACTCGTAGTAGTGGAGCGGGATCTGTTCCATTGAGAGTCACTGTTCTATTCAATCAATATTAGACAAGCTGATAGTGAGGCAAATGGGACATCCCAACTGGGAATAAACTAAGAATAAATGGGACTTACCAGTTCCGGGATACGCCTTACAACCAAGATGCTGCTTCCAAAATCCTTGGTCGGAAACGGGGTATTGGAACCATATTAATTTATTTCAGGGACATCATGCTTCGTGGAGGATGTTGTCCCAGACAAAAAAATACTATGTATGTGAGAGGTGTGACAATGTTGTATGTGGTGTGCGGGTTACTTACTGAACAGAGTGAAGTGTTGTCTCGATCAGATATTAGTCCTCAAATCCTTTTTCATTGATTAGTCTTATAGTTTGACTGCAGATATTTACAAAGTTTGTTTTAGATTCTCGGTGTGTCTACAGAAATATTGTCAAAAGCAGCACTGCTGACTGTTATAACTCTTGTTAAAAACTCAACGAGGGATTTCTGTTACAAAAGAAATATCATTCTCTTAACAGGTAAAAAAAATTTAGTAATGCACGATGACACCTCTGCTGTATCCTTTCAAAACTCTGGTATCTTCCAGACATTGACAGGCTCATTGTAAAATTAAGACTAATCCTCCATTATTTGAATTATGCTGTACTCATACGTTCCATTGTCGTGCAAAAAAATATCATGACATGCCGCAGAAATTCGTAATTTAGCAACTTTATTAGCCAAACTTTTAAATACATTCAATTCGTAAAATAAAGCTACGTACACACCGCAGACGTATCTTTGGCTATAGCCGACATTGTTTGCTCAGACATGCCGCTAGTGACGATAAAAATACCAATGATCCAAGCAAGTATTCATTTAAGGGTGAACTGATGTTAAAACATATATGAGCACCGGCTTCTCAATCAAAGTTAATATGTTTTGCTGCTGGAAGTGATGTACGCGTACGGCCTACCAGCAGTTATACTGTACTGGCACTCAATCTCAGAGACATGCTGACAACGTTCAATGCATTTCTCTCAACAGAATATTAAATATGGAGTTTTCAGCATGATTATCTGCCTTTTTGTGTACAAACGTGGTCTATTTTGACAAAACATATGTCTGTAGAAAGTGACGGATAATGAATTTCGTGAATGTTGTCCTAAATTCATAGTAAAGATACAGTCCCGCCCGGATAACTGAGCGTGTTAGCGCGCTGCTTCTGGGATAGAGGGAGGTGAGCCTAACCCACATTGGATGTAATTTGTAGTTTGAAGGCAGTTTCACGCAACCAGTTAGGTGAAGAGCAGGCTGCTACCCAAGTTTTGCCTCAGGCACACACTACATAGACATTTAGTAAACGTTCTCACACTTGAACATAGTGTTGTGTCTTGGTTCCATGTGGTGTAGCACACGGTTCTTGTGATGACTCAGCAAAACGACGTTGTAAGGAAGGAGTCGCAAGTCAGTTAGGTAACTATGTGTCACATCGCAAGAACATATATTCAGTAGGCAAAAACCAATAATTAGCAAGCTGACGTGAGGAAGACGAAGGGCAGGGCCTCTGAAACGAGAAGTTAAGTTGACAGTACCACAAGGGGTGTGAAGTTGTTTATATGATGGAATAACTGATGATTTTTAGTGGCCGGGCCTCGCTCCTGGGCTTAGAGGGTGAAAAAACTATAGTGAGTTTCCTGCGCCAATTTACCTTAAACTGCGAAAACTACGTCTCCCAGCTTTTCCACCTCCTCAGGTAAAGCTCTCACGTCTTCTTTCTTGCTGCTTACACGCTGAGACTCCCATTACTCCCAAGTTCTCATCTACACTCTGGCGGACCACACAAATCTAACCCCTACTGCCATCACTCCCCTCATGCTCCTGTACCCTTACACACCTTTTGAGTAATTTTTTTTCATAAAAATTCATAAAAACGATCTCCGATTGGTTACACAGCTCCCTTCTACATCCATACGGTGCAGCCGAATTTCCATTATCCGGAAAGCAAAATATTACTTTGCAAACGGAAAGCACTTTGCATCTAAAAACCATCGTGTATTTGGTGTTCGTAAATAGTCTTGAAGTTCCTGGAGATGTGATGGGTTCACAACTATTCTAGGTGTCACATAAGTTCCATAGTAACCATTACTGCGAACGAGTTAACTTTCTTGTGCTGTCTGGTGTTCCCTAGTCTCCTGTATATGAGTACATTAGTAACCCTTCTTTCTGGCTTCAACATGTCACTGCACCATACACACAGGTCATTCGTTCAGTGGAGATTATTAGCCAAGGAAATGTTATCCTCGTTGAAACCGAGGTGTGGCTGCAGTTCATAACAGGCTTCCCCCATTGGCACTTGACCAAAGAATGACATGAACTGAATTGAAACATACTATCTGTTTAGGATCCCAATAAATGAACCATCACAAACGTAATGCCAGACTCAGACTGTACGATACGGGATTCCAACCATCGAAAGAGATCACATGAACCAGCACTTCAGTACGAGCTTGACATCACTAACAGGTCAAATTCAAGTTTGTCTTCTCTGCTGCAGGACTCGAAACCACATACCAACTATGTGCTGGTTGGCCGTTATGTGCAAAACGCAAACACACTAGCGGAAACGGAAAATGCACATTTCCGAAGACATAGCGTAGAAATACCGTACACTACCTGATCAAAAGTATCCAGATATGGCTCTGAGCACTATGGGACTTAACTACTGAGGTCATCAGTCTCCTAGAACTTAGATCTACTTAAACCTAACTAACCTAAGGACATCACACACATCCATGCCCGAGGCAGGATTCGAACCTGCGACCGTAGCGGTCGCGCAGTTCCAGACTGTAGCACCTAGAACCGCTCGGCCACCTAGGTCGGCGTATCCAGATACATCTATGTAATGCGCAGTTGGCCATTAGATGGCATGAGAAGCGTGCCCGCCAGTGTAGAAGGAGGCGCGATGCAATGTGTTGTCAGTAGAGGAGCAGTGAGAGCAGAATGGGTCGGTCAGGAGAGCTCATTGACTTCGAATGTGGACTAATCACTGGATCTCTCATCAGCCATAAATTCGTCATGATCTTTCAATTCTTCATATAATTCGTCAGGGATGTTTCAGTCCTTCTTATACTGCCCAGGTCAACTGTTGGGAATGTGACTGTGAGGTAGAAACGCGACGGAACAACTACAGCTAAACTAAGACCAGGAAGTGCTCATATACTGACGGACAGGATCTATCGAGCATTGTGGAGGGTAGTTATACTAAAAAGACCTGGAATCAGCGGAAGGAATCACTCCTGAGTTCCACAGTGTTACCAACAGTCCATGTGGCGCAATGAATGTGCGTTGGAATCTAAAAAGAATAGGGTACAATGATAGAGTAGTTCCTCATAAGCCACTCGTTTCTGTAGTCAACGCTAGGCGACGCTAGATGTTGTCTAAAGGGCGACACCACTGAGCAGCGGACGACTGCAAACGAATGATTTACAGTGATGAATCACGCTATACCCTTTGAGAATCCGATAGAATGGTTTGGGTTTGGCGGATGTCTCGAGGACGTTACTTGCCATCACGTGTAGCTCTAACAGTGTGGTACGGAGGAGGTAGTGTTACACGATGGGGGTGTTTTTCGTGACTAGGGTGTGGTCTTCTTATTACACTTAAGAGAATGCTTGATGAGGAAGGATATGAACACATTTTACATCATTGTGTGCTGCGTGCAGTAGAGGAACACTTGAGAGACGAAGATTGTCTATATCAGCATGACAGAGTACTCTTTCATAAAGCAGTGTCTGTGAGTCAATGATTTCTTGAGAACACCATCCCAGAAAAGGACTGATCTGCCCAAAGTTACCACCTGAATCTAGTGGACCAATTTTGAATGAGTTACAACGTCCACTTCGGACCAGGGCCCGGCGTCCAACATCACTCTCTGCTCTATTTTCGGCTCCTGAGGAAAAATGGGCTACCATGTATATCAACGCCTGTCCGAAAGAACAGATACCATCTTCATATACAGTTAAGGCTAACTGCCCATTGACCTTCTACTTCTGTGCGGATGCACACATATTGCTCGAACTCTTACGGGACTCGGCAAGATTGTCTGCCGCGAGTAATGAGTGTAATGGGCAGTGGCACTACGAATGTAGTGTGTGGACATTAAGTTGGAAATGTGGGTCTCACGGGCAGCGTGCAAGGGATAAGTCCCTGCAGTCGCACTATCCTCTGTGCCCTCGGTGGCTCAGATGGATAGAGCGTCTGCCATGTAAGCAGGAGATCCCGGGTTCGAGGCCCGATCGGGGCACACATTTTCAACTGTCCCCGTTGATGTATATCAACGCCTGTCCGCAGCGTAGGGTCTTGGTTTAATTATCATTTCATTCTAGAGCGCTTCATGCTCGCCGATGGTATCTGTTCTTTCGGACATGCCCGAAAGAACAGGTACCGCCTCCATGTACACATTGAAATTGTTCTAGAAGATATTATAGACCTATCATTTCCCCGTGTAACTGGCACTCCCATCTACATCTGAGCATGTCAACCAGTGCGCCTACCCACTTAAGATAGAGTCTTCTATACCGATCATTCGACGTATGCCTGCCCACTGCCTTCTGCGTACTTTTTTACATTTACTTTGATTAGTAACGAAAATATATTAATTCACGTCACCTTATGGGTGGCGTGAATTACTTGGGTTTAAATGTGGGTGAAGCCCTTATGCCATTATTATTATTATTATTACAATTACTATTGAAACCTTTAAATAAAATTTCAAAATAGAATAGGTATATTTATACAGTACTATATAACGTAGGTGCTACGTTAGCAAGTGCATCTAACTTTCTGATAGTGACTCGCACTTTCGAGAATGGTGCAAGGTTAGTAAAAATCATAGACTTAACAAGACGAGAGTTTCCGTGGACCTGCGGGAGGGTGGTTGGTGATTCCGAGATGCCCAACACGTTGGGCGTAAGGTGTGAACCATGCATGGTTGTTTCTTTCGATTGTCAAAAAAATGGTTCATATGGCTCTGAGCACTATGGGACTTAACTACTGTGGTCATCAGTCCCCCAGAACTTAGAACTACTTAAACCTAACTAACCTAAGGACATCACACACATCCATGCCCGAGGCAGGATTCGAACCTGCGACTGTAGCAGTCGCGCGGTTCCGGACTGCGCGCCTAGTTTCGATTGTCAAAATAAGTTTGGCGTGCTCGTCGTAATGGTTTCGTAAGATTGCGACATAAGCGCACCTTATAAGATGTTAGCCATCCGCAATGAACATCTCTTTAATATCGTGTAACACGGTCGATAATTCTGATTATTCCTTCCATTTCTTCAGGAAATGGTTAAAATGGGTGATTCAGCAAGCCTGGCGTAATGGGATATGGTGCCTGATGGTGCTTGCGGGTGCATCAGACCAGGAACGTATGCGTGTAGCCCTGTGAACACGGCTGTTCTCATCCTGAAAGTCGGAAGTGTCCACAGTACACCCATCATGAAGATGAGGGAGAATGAGCAACACTTCCTAACCGAGAATGTCGGAATAAACATCCTGGTTCACATTCACAGTAACTTAAGTGGATGGGTTGAGATCATGGTCGAAAAACACCATAAAACCTGATAGAACCACTTCTGGCCTGAACTGCACCGTCCACGTAATGAGGCCTAAAGACCGGTGCATTCGGCGCCCTGCATCGTTTAACAAGAGGCGAAGTAGCCACTCGTCGAACCACACTACACGCCTTCAGTTGTTGTTTGGCGCGATGGAGTCATGAGTCTTTATTTTCCTCTGTGAGCAATGGCGAGGCACCCATCTAAAAATGCCAATTGCCCGCAGTTCCCTCAGGTTATTTGCTCGGAAACTCGTTGAGACGGGCTGCATTAATTGGCAGCAGTAATTCCTGTTGGGACATGATACACTTCTCTGGACCGTGTCAGTTAGTACCTCTTGACGAGCATCGTTTTTAAGTCATGTTACGTGGCCGCTACGGTCGCAGGTTCGAATCCTGCCTCGGGCATGGATGTGTGTGATGTCCTTAGGTTAGTTAGGTTTAATTAGTTCTAAGTTCTAGGGGACTGATGACCACAGATGTTAAGTCCCAAAGTGCTCAGAGCCATTTGAGCCATTTAAGTCATGTTACATAGTTGCGAGTGGTACACCATTTATTGTAAACACTTATACAGTCTGCAACGATACATCAGCAGTTCGGGTAATTTCATTCACAGTCTGGTCATGGACGTGTCCAAACACGAGAGCTCCATTCTGCCATGTCTCCACATCGATCCCTCTTTCTGCGTTGATTCCATAGAACCGACTGGCAATTACGCACAACTTCACTGTCATGACTTGCGTCAGTACAGGTCACATGACATCCCGGCACCGGTTCTACACCATCTATTTCCTACCAAACTGACCACTGTGCTCTTTTAAGGGGGCTACTGATATTTTGTCTGATGAGCTTTGGCACACGGAGGTGACAAAAGTCATGGGGCACCTAATATCTGATCGCAGCTCCTTTTGCCGGCGTGCCATGGACTCGACAAGTCATTGGAAGTTCCCTGCAGAGACATTGATTCATGCTGCCTCTATAGCCGTCCAAATTGCGAAATTGTTGCCGGTGCAGAATTTTATGCACTAACTAGCATCTCAATTGTGTCACATAAATGTTAGTTGTGGTTCATGTCGGCTGATATGCGTGACCAAGTCATTCGCTTCAATTGTTCAAAATGTTGGCAAAGGCAGTTGTGACGGTCGTCTGCTGCCATAACCCATTAACACCAATTTTCAGCGCCCTATCCTAACGTATACGTTCGTTGTTCGCCTCACACTGATTTCTGCGATTATTTCATGCGGTGTTGCTAGTGTGTTAGCACAACTCTATGCAAAAGCCGCTGCTCTCGGTTGTTAAGCAAAGACTGTTGTCCACGGTGAGAGGTATGCCTGAAATTTGGTATTCTGGGTACACTCTTGACGCTGTGGATTCCGAAACGGAATGTCTCATGTGTCTAATTCCTATTACCATTTCGCGTTGAAAACCTGTAATTCTCATCATATAGCCATAATGACGTCGAAAACCTTTTCGCGTGAATCACATGAGTACAATTGACAGTTCCGCTAATGCACTGTCTTTCTATACCTTGCGCACACGATACTACTGCCATCTGTATTTGTGCATATCGCTATCCCATGACTTCTGTCGTCTTACTGCAGCTGCGCCTACGTATTAGAGAAGCAGCCACTGCAGATCATCCGGTGACGGCAGTAACTAAGTGTTACATCCCGGGTGCCAACTAAGACTACAGGAACAATTTTTTGGAAGCTGGACATTGAACGTGGCTGGCGCCTACATCTATGTACATATTCTGCAAGATAATCTATACGATACTTACGAATATTTTCGTTTATTTGCCTTTTTGTAGAACAATAGCTGAGTAATCCGGCATTGCCCAAGTATTCATTTTGCTTAATTTCCATTAGAAACGAAAACAAAAAAAACTCTCTTTGCAATGTAATACCGAAAAAATTACATTTCCATGTATTTGTAAAAACACCATTGAAATTATTAAATAGTCGTACAAAGAGACATGCGTAATGTACTAATGTGTAAGTACAGCATCCCTGACAGTTTCTGTATACTGGGCGTAGCTGCTTCGCGTTCCTGCAACACGATTTCGTAAACGTCTCTATGGCAACGCTTCTTCATAGCTCTATAGAACGCTAATGTTTTCGCGTACAGCCGTTTGCGCCTCGCAGTTGAAAGCTGTCAAAAGCGCTGCTAGGTCAAGGATTTCCTTAAGTTTACTCGACTATAGGAATGTCTTAGCAGTGAAGAGTAAATGTAGTAGAACTTCCAGTATGATACGCTATTTTTTTCACTCACCTCAATGTTTATGATGCCATATCTCCCGATCTATGTGTCATACAACTGCATACTTTTGTAGGTACGTTCAGCGGCATATGTGACTGCTGTTTGCAGAATGTGTTGTGAATAGAATCAGTAACAAGGAAGTAATACATTTAAACGTGCGCAGAGCCGAAGTTTTTCACGCATTTCGTTGCTGTGACGTCACATCTCCTGAACTTTGATAGGTAGGTGTTTCTTACCCCCACAGTGATTGCTGCATGACAGTAAGGGATATGTGTACCAAATTTGGTTAAATAAGTCCAGTGGTTTAGGAGGAGATGTTGAACATATACAGATAAATTTTTCCATTTTATGATGTGTATGGATTATGAGAGTGTTGGATCTTTTTTCGTTGGATTGAAGTACTTTCTTTGGCTACATAGTTTCCGACCTCATTAAGCCAAATTACATCATGAGATAGCATGCACTGAAAGATTTCTTTCAATTGATTATGATAATAAGTGAATGAAATATCATTTATGTGAAAACAATGATTTATCTTTCTCCACTGTTCTGTTAGTACGCGACATCCCGTGCGTGACATTATTTTAATGTGTCAGTACATTTTATTTTCCACCCATGTCTGACTACTGGCTACTATTTCCAATTCCTACTAATTTCTTCCGCACTTTTAAGTCTGCCTTTTGCGACAACTGTGCCATTTGAAACAAGTGTTTCGCATCACACATTTTTGTTTGACTTCATAGGGTGCGTGAGAATTCTTTATAAGCTCTCTTGACATTTTACAGTCGCGTAAAGAAATATTTCTTTTATAGATGTTTCAGCTTTGAAGCTGACTAAAAGCGTTGGTGATTGTTTTGTTTCGGTTTGCATTGTTTTAAGTTGTGAAGTCATGGCTGATGTGAGCAGACACGGTTACACAGTTGAGCAATTAGTGGCGTGTTTGAGGGTGCACGAACGCCTACACACAGGGCATAAAATGACGAACATAATGAGTCATTTTGCAGGTCGCTTTGGTAAGGCTCCACTTCGTAAAGCAAGCCTGCTTAATTAGGAGAAATATTCTTTTGCTTCAGGCAGGATCGAAGACAGGCTGCGCAGTGGACATAAGAGGAGACGTATGCCGTCAATCGGTCGAGCTCTCTCCAATGAGATTCATTCGCAGAAGAGCAGGTAAACTTCAGGTACGGCGGTCAACAATGCACGACCACATTAAAAAAAAAGATTAACGAATGAAAGACCTTAGAGTGATGTTTGCTAATGAATTGTCTGGCAACGCCTTGGAGTGACCAGATGCAACCATCCAAACTATGATGGCACAATTGACAAATGCCTTGTCTCTCTCAAGAGTTTTATTTTCGGACGAATTCGCGATATAGCGCGGTTCACACCGGAGGAATGTGGTTACTTGATCCAAGGAATATCCCCTTTACGCACAAGAGATGAAACTGCCTCTTGTTATGGTGTGAGCCAGGATGTTATCACAATACTTCTTCGGACCATTTATTTGGAACGGTACGTGAATGGAAATTCTTATTTAAACGTGATTAGTACTTCAGTCAGAAGAGAAGTGAATAATGGGTCATGTGTGGGTACAGCAACACGGAGCTGCAACACTCGTTGATATTCAGGTGCATGATTTTATTTTTGAGCTACTTCGAAACTGATGGACTGAAGATGGTTCAGCAACATTTCCAGCCCTGTTGCCGTGGTCATCACGAAGCACGGACTTTACCGCGCCACACAGTTCATTAAGGGGCTCAAAGTCGGTACAAGACTAATGAAGAATTGTGCAAAAGTGTTGAGAAAACGTTACGAAGCAAGATGTCAAGGAGGAGACGGGGACGCATAGATCTCTAAGGCACGGTGGTGCGTGAACATTTGCGCAGGATGCGTATTTTATATACGCTCGTCCCCAATGTACATAATTTATACCGTCTTTACCTAGGGTCACGGGCACTTCTCGGACACACTGTACGTTACACTTTTGATACCATGGATTATCGATAGTGCATTTTTACAGCCTGTACCGAATCTACGAACAAATGAACAGTATTACATCCACTGATGCGAAGAAATGTTTTCCTGTTGGGTAACCATTCCGAATATTCCACTGTTAACATCACAGAGTGATCTGCTACCTGGACAGGACAGCAGGATTTACAAGAAAAATAAGTAAATGAAACATCGGTTTTGTGTCTGTCCGTACCTCCCTATATCCTGCCGGCGCGAACTCGTTCTCGTTTACGACTGCGATCGTAAAACGCATTTAGGACCCACAGTGGAGCAGCGGCCTCCATTCCATTATTTGGAGCTCTCGTAACAAGTCAACGTCTCGATATATGTGGATGCTTTCATCAGGCAATATAGTTATCGTATTACAGACGTAATTGCCGACATCAAGGAGTGAATCAGTTTTAAACATAAGTATCAAGTTCTCCATTTGTACCGAAATATTGCCAATCTATTTTTCTTGGCTCAAAGAAATTTAGTGTCGAAACAAGTCGATGAGGTCATAATAAGATGGAAATAAACTTTCGAGTGTGGTATAAAGCTCTCATCGCAGTATAGATTAAGTAGTATTTTGCTTACAACGATGTTATTATGCAACAGACAGAAGATAATTTACCATCATAAAAAATATAGTAGAAGAATATGGACAATAAAGTCTCCATGTAAATAAAAAGTAGTGGCATTTCTGATAAAAAACATTATAAGATCCAAAATTGAAACAAGTGGCAAAATATTATGAACTATCTTGAAAGCAAAATATCAAAGACAATAGATCGCGACATAGAAGTAGAAGACTATAAATTTAAACGTATATGTAGAACAATTAGTAGAAATCTGATATATGAAACCAGAAAGGAAACTAATCTACATCTACATCTACATTTATACTCCGCAAGCCACCCAACGGTGTGTGGCGGAGGGCACTTTACGTGCCACTGTCATTACCTCCCTTTCCTGTTCCAGTCGTATATGGTTCGCGGGAAGAACGACTGTCTGAAAGCCTCCGTGCGCGCTCTAATCTCTCTAATTTTACATTCGTGATCTCCTCGGGTGGTATAAGTAGGGGGAAGCAATATATTCGATACCTCATCCAGAAACGCACCCTCTCGAAATCTGGCGAGCAAGCTACACCGCGATGCAGAGCGCCTCTCTTGCAGAGTCTGCCACTTGAGTTTGTTAAACATCTCCGTAACGCTATCACGCTTACCAAATAACCCTGTGACGAAACGCGCCGCTCTTCTTTGGATCTTCTCTATCTCCTCCGTCAACCCGATCTGGTACGGATCCCACACTGATGAGCAATACTCATGTACAGGTCAAACGAGTGTTTTGTAAGCCACCTCCTTTGTTGATGGACTACATTTTCTAAGGACTCTCCCAATGAATCTCAACCTGGTACCCGCCTTACCATCAATTAATTTTATATGATCATTCCACTTCAAATCGTTCCGCACGCATACTCCCAGATATTTTACGGAAGTAACTGCTACCAGTGTTTGTTCCGCTATCATATAATCATGAAGCTTCATAAAAGAAAGACTGTACCGGTAGTACAAAACATAAGGCCAATCGCATGATGTGTCACTGCCAAGTAACATAGCACGATGGAAGTTGGATCATATATAGAAAGAACTGCTACTGCATAGTAAAGAATGTAACTGAAATAAATACGCAATAAGACGAACAGAAATTGCATTTTTATTCAGACAGTAATCACACTGAAGTCAACACGATTTATGACGGTCATCTGGACATTACAGAAGGTGGGACTGGTACTTAATAAGGCATTTGATTACTACGGACGGCAGTGCATGCTCTGCCACGTACTCCCATGTTGGCCACCAGTTCGGTAAGAAGTTCTTGGGGGGTTCCATTCCCCACTAATGCGGTTGACAACTGCTGTATGGTTGTTGGTGCACGTGAACGTGCTGCGATACACCTCCCCAACGCATTCCACACATGCTTGGTAGGGTTTAACCCTGAGAACAGGGGAATGGGCAGGCCAGTCCGTTCGCCCAATATCCTCTCGTTCTGAGAGTATTTCCACCTGTGCTCTTCGATGCGGTCGCCTATTGTAATCCATAAAAACGAAGTCAGGGCCGAATGCATCTCTGAAAAGACGTGCACGTACTTTTTGTACAGTGTCACAATAACGTTGAGGGGTGAGTGTACCGTGTTCAAAGATACGGAGTCAGTACATCCACGCAACGTGATGGCTCACCACACAGTACACCCTAGACCACCAAAACGACGGTGTTCGACAATGTTCCTCGGTCCATTACGTGTCCCCAACTCTCACCGTATGAAGGTACTTCGTAATTTTCTGCCTTTCTGCACGGATCTGTAGGAATGGCCGTGTTGTCTCATATGTTTGTAATGTTACCGCACTACGCCCTTTTTCCAAAACCACCACACTCGCCGTCATCTTCTCAGGTATTTCTGGCTTTCGAGCTATAATAATAATTCCTTGTGGCTCAACGGCCTGGTGCAAATCCTTCCATTGGACGCCAGTCAGCGACTTGCATACCTCTAACTTGTCAGTAACCCACCCGGGAAAGGAGACTACAGTTTAACGTGGAATCCAAACACGTGTCATTTCTGGCGAGGCTTCACGTCATATGAGAGTTGAGACTATGTTCGACCTGGATTTTATCTTGCAAGTATTCGCTTTCCATGGACGCGATTTACCCCTAGACCGCCAGACTCTACTGGCGTTTGAACTATTGACACGCTGAAGCGAACAGTGAGAGTTAAGGGCAAATATCTATTCTCTCTAAGAATCGTGCCGTATTGTGCTGCCATTTCTCACATTTTTGTAATGTGTGAAGCGCAAATCAGTAATTAATCTACATCAAAATATATTTTTCCAAGTACATAAACGATTCTCTAACATTTCACTCGTTGCATTATTTTGTATTGTTTTCATTTTAGAGCAACGTGATTAGATATCTCTGTAGTTCTAGTTGCTTTTCCAACGATCGTAGGCCTTAGACACCATGTGCTAAACTAACGCTAGGCTTTCACAAGCTCCTATTGGAAGATTCTTCTTGCCTGACTGTTAAGTCACAAAGCTCTTCTTATTTCATCTCAGACCCAAATTCATGTATTTTCTAGTGAGAGAATAGTGACGGATGTTCCATTAAATTGTATTCGGCGCTAATCATTTCGAGACACTTACTATAATGCTGAATTGAAGAGCATATCGTTTTAAACACTTGCTATAAATCTGGATTGAAGATGTAGATGTAGAACAGGGCAGGGAGATGATGAAGGTATTCTTGAATGTCGAATGTTTGCATGTGATGAAACGGGATGTCTGATTCGTCTACCATCGTCTCTCATCGGCGAACGACACGGGAACCTACAGTCTAGTTATCTGTATCCGTTTATTCACCTGTGGGACCTTGATGGTGATCTCTATTTCCAGCAAGACAATGCACCGCCTAATACTCCTCCTACGTATTTGCTCATCAAATTCTCAAGTGATCAACGTTGTTGACTCTTGTCCACCTATTAATCTGTAACGCTAATGCCTAGGTTCTTATATTGGACCGTTCTTAGCACTAGGGTTTCCTGCTCACTAACTCAACCTTTATGGACTATGAATTGCTCTCTTTCATTTAAATTGATGAAATTCTCAGTTTATAAGTATCGTAATATCTCAAAAAAGAGGATCCACTTCAAAGGCGGTAGAAAGGGGAAATTGGAACTATTCTCATTTAAAATTGAGATTGTTGTGGACATTGAATATTTTGCTTTAAGAGGAATTGTTTTCATTGACTTGGATAGACCGAATAAAATTCAATTTCGGGTCAAATAATTCGTTGTTGGTCAACGGTGCGTCAGGTGACGAATTATATGTATGTGGTCAATCTTCATACAGAGGAAGTTATTTTGTAAAAACGATATCCGGACTTCGAATTAATACAGGATCGATAACTAACCAAAGAGCGCTTAAGGCGCTCGATCGTTGCACCACCAAAGATTCGCTTCTACCTCAATTTAAACGGCCAGAGGTTAATTATGTGTTTTAATTAAAACGGGAAACAGAGGCTTGTAGTTTTATGAGAGATGTTTCTGTTGTGTTGGCAGAAGGAGGCCGAAATGCACGCGTTTTAGCTCACGCAGCCTGGCGTGAGGAGGGAAGAACTATACTGACGTGAGGTCTGGAATATGACAAGGAATTAGAATTCAGAAAGCGGACGTAATTAGTTTAATACTTAACTTAAATCCATTAATGATGAACGTCGCTCTTGACGGTACATGAGTCACAATATTATCTGTTCAGAAGACATAGTAACTGAATATGGCGCCTTGCTAGGTCGTAGCAAATGACGTAGCTGAAGGCTATGCTAAACTGTCGACTCTGCAAATGAGAGCGTATGTAGTCAGTGAACCATCGCTAGCAAAGTCGGCTGTACAACTGGGGCTGAGTGCTTGGGAGTCTCTCTAGACTAGACCTGTCGTGTGGCGGCGCTCGGTCTGCAATCACTGATAGTGGCGACACGCGGGTCCGACGTATACTAACGGACCGCGGCCGATTTAAAGGCTACCACCTAGCAAGTGTGGTGTCTGGCGGTGACACCACAGTTTCAAATGTAATACTCGAATTATTATCAGAAAAAATTACGGCGAGTACACTTACATCCGTTTTGTGGCGATGCCAGAAAAGGAAGCAAGAAATAAGCTAATATCGCTTATTTCATAGAGAGAATAATTACAACTCCACAGAAAAAGCTTTATATAATATCAGGGCTTATAGATTTTAGGTTTCCGATGATTTTACTGTTTCATAAGTACAACTAAAATAAATATTTCTTACTGTTCATTCAATGTAGTTGCCATAATTACGCAAATGTTTTAATTGAAATAATATTAGAATTTGTTAGGTGGCAATCTACAAACAGAAATATCACTTGGCATTATTATTATTATTATTATTATCATGTCTCTACAGGAGTATTCAATCGGGCACTAGAGATCACCTTTGTGGTTTCATCAAAAGATTTTGGTACGTTTCTTTTAGTTCACTAGACAGTTTGTTTAGTAGTACTATATCATCCAAATAAAAAACTGTATTCGGCGCTAATAATTTCCAAAGACTTATCATAACGCTAAATGAACGAGCACACAGGACAGCGGAGTCTTTACAACTTATTTATGCTGTTACAAACCTCAAGGAAATCAACGAACAGCCTGGGTCTTGTTTTATTTTGCACTAAGTATTTCTGAAAAGAATTTCAATATTTTCAGTGACGTGGTCTGAGGCCAGCATGGTAGTTTCGGATGATACCTAATGTGAATGACTGTAATCCAATAATGATCTTGCCCTCTACAGGAAGTCAAGTCATAAACCTTTGCCCCTCCCACTAATTTTTAGGGAGAGCTAATTAAATAGACTGCCGAAAGTGTTGCAGCTTCAAGCACCAATCCGATATTTATTAAACTTGATTGGGTTGCTCATAACATTGCTGATATCAAACAATTAAACGAAAAATGTATTTGGAGCTGATAGCAGGAGGGCTGGGTATGTTCTGGCTAAAATCGCTGACATCAGCACTTGTTGCATCCGTTACCAGATTACAGCTGAGGAAATTGTTATTATATTCGAGGTCACCGTACGCTAATCCTCTCCTCGCTGCCCTTCCCGCCCCCAACCACCTTTCCCCTCCCCCGCCCTGTCCTCTCTTCCTCTTCCTTTCCCCTCCCCTCCTCGGCCCTCACCCATTTTTCCCTCTAACGACAATCCTCTTGCCCAACAGCTGCATAGCCCCACTGCCATCGGCAACTAGTGGTCGTTCGAGGTGTGTATTCTGTAGTGAGGAGACCATAAGTAATGTGATCAAATAGCAAACTGGCTTAAAACTAGCAGTAAGTTCGCAAAAGTTGGCAAATTGGCTCGACAGGTTGTAAAACTGGTAGGAAATTGGTAGGATATGCCAAAGAGCAGACGTACCCACCTACTATAAATGTGTCCATTCTTGTAGAAAAAGACGTGTACAATGCAGATGTAACAGCACATTGTAAATAATTAGCTGCCTGACAATAAGTGTAGGTGCTCATATTTCAAAAAGTACAATTCATTACAGCACATTAATACCAACGCCTTCTTTTGAGCAATTCCTTGAATCCATGGGAAACAGATACCTCCTATTGAGCAATTGCATTACTATAGTCATTTGTATTCGATAGTGAAGGGATCAGGTTCTTTTGTAAATAATAAATTTGATATAACAACATAACACAAGGTTTAATATTAAGTTTTCTTTTCGCAATAAATTTGTTAACAACTTTCACTAACTTTTTCAAAGCTATTTCTATTCCTTTTTTGTAAATTTATAGTTTATTTACAACTACGTAGTTCAAATCACTCCAACTGATCATATCCCAAATACGCATTCATGTAGTGATGTGAGAGAAAACTGCATGTTAACGCCTGCGAAGACTACACACTCCCAGCAGTTCATGCTAACATGGATGGAGAACATTTCTTGGGAAAGAAAAAAAGCTATTAGATAAGTGTATCGTAGGCATTTTTGTGACATGTATGAATTTTTTCTTACTAAAGAACTCATCTACGATGAAGTATATAATAATCTTCTGTTATTCACGTCTTGATAGATTTCACATCTATGAACACTATATTCATAATCATGGCATTAACTGAGATTGCCGTGCTATATAATGTACATAGAGGAAATCGCAAACGCTCCGATAGCTGTAAACTATAAAGAATATGAAAATCAATTGTTAAATAATACACACACACACACACACACACACACACACACACACACACACACACACACACACACACACACCTACACACACATACACATACACACACACAAATAAACACAACCACGCGCATCAGGGTTACTGTGGAGTCATTCTCCCTTTTCAGTATTGTCCATACTTACTGCTCACCAATATGTGACCTCTGCTGCTACTCCACATCCTCCTCAGGCGTTAACAGAACAGAAACAATTTTTGTAATAGAAGAGTTGGATTCTTAGACTATGAATTCCTGTAAGGTGTTTGTACTTAAGTTGCTTCTATTTTTTTTATGTCGCTACCCAAACGCACTCTCTTCATTCACTAGCGAAATGTCGGACCTCCAACACGCCGAACAAAGCTTTGCGGATGTTGTTGAACTCTGATGCTGAAATTTTGTCCCATTTGATCGATACAGACTTGTGGCATTAGAGTCAAAGAACACACAAGAAATTGCTACAGCAATCAGTCAAGCTTTTACCTGCATCTCAAAAACCAAAGCCACAAAGCAGAACACATCGAAAATGCATTACGAGTTCTACACAGAATATCAATAGAATATACCATGAACATATCGGAAGAATTAGAAATGTATACACCATCAAAAAATCATACCCGAACTACATCCTTAATGAACAAATCGATCTCAAACACGAAAATTTACTAGAAAATTTTACTGGCATTTTGTAAAACGTGAATCGACAAGAAACACAGTAAATAAAAATAAAAGATAACCATAGGTACAAAAAACAACCCAATTACCGAGCGAGGTGGCGCAGTGGTTAGCACACTGGACTCGCATTCGGGAGGACGACGGTTCAATCCCGTCTCCGGCCATCCTGATTTAGGTTTTCCGTGATTTCCCTAAATCGCTTCAGGCAAATGCCGGGATGGTTCCTTGGAAAGGGCACGGCCGATTTCCTTCCCCATCCTTCCCTCACCCGAGCTTGCGCTCCGTCTCTAATGACCTCGTTGTCGACGGGACGTTAAACACTAATATCCTCCTAATATACTCCTCCTCCAACCCAATTGTAATATCAATAAGACACAGTTAACATCACTGACTGTCAGAGATCACATTGTAGACATAAAGCATCAACAAGAGTAAACGGTCAAACTAGTTGTCAATGGTATTTCACGAAATTATTCTATGCAAATAGAACTTACTTGATTGTGGGAATTCAGCAACAAATATACAGTCAGCAATTTACTAACTGTTGCAATATATGCATCTAGTCCAAGTATATATGCAAACTAATTTTTATGTAAAACTTTTATAAAAGTAAATAGACACACCAACTGTAACAGCTACAGTTTTACTTGAGAATAGCCCTGTAGACGGAAGAAGAAACATTACTAATCAAACTATCAGCAACTTACCTGGACATACTCATTATAGAATGTTATATTATGTCGTATTTTATGCTGCGGGTCCATCCGAAAAGAAAAAGTAAATAATTGATTCTTGATTATCGCCGGCTCCGGTGGCTGCGCGGTTCTAGGCGCTGCAGTCCGGAACCGCGGGACTGCTACGGTCACAGGTTCGAATCCTGCCTCGGCATGGATGTGTGTGATGTCCTTAGGTTAGTTAGGTTTAAGTAGTTCTAAGTTCTAGGGGACTGATGACCTCTAAGATGTTAAGTCCCATAGTGCTCAGAGCCATTTGAACCTTTGTTTCTTGATTATCTTTTTTTCGGGAAATCAAGACTATGAGGTTTTTGTGATGTCTCATCATCCTGTTTGGATAATGGGAGTTAACGTGCAATTTGTATAAGAGGATGCAAGCATTGGCTTAAGCGACTTCACAGGACGCACCAGGGAAATGGATGCTGGTTTACGTCCACTTACGTGTACCGAATGCTCCTTGCTGGGACAGTGCTCCATGCACCCAGTCACACACAGAGTTTCGTTCGACGTGTGGGAGGTTCAGACATTACGTTAGTGATGTAGAGAGTGTGCTTGCATAGCGACGTGAGGAAAATAGAAGGACCGTAAGTACGGGAATTTATGTTATAAAAATCCAACTCTTATATTACAGATAGATTATTTCTTTTCAAGCAATGACTGAAGAGTGTGTGGAGCAGTGGTAGAGGGCACATATTAGGGAGTAATTATTACATCACTCTGATGTAAGAACTATGCACGGTACTAAAAAGAGAGAATCACTCTACAGGAACCCTACGATCTATATATTTTTAACGCTTGGTTTTGATATTCTTTATGGTTTACCGATATCAGAATGTTTGTGAACTGCAGTTTCCTCTACGTATATTACATAGTAAGGCACTCTCGGATTATGACATGAATATGACTGCAGTGTTTATAGATGTGAAATGAATCAAGATGTGAAAAACAGAAGATTATTACATACATTTATGTAGATGAGCTCTTTCATAAGTAACAATTCATATACGTCTCAAAAATGCTTAATGTTTTCTTTCGCAGAATTAGTAAACACAGCCCTCCATACAAGTTCACGTGAACTGTCGGAAGCGTGTATGCAAGATTCGTCACCATAGGCGTAACATACAGTCTTCTTCCACTTCACTAGAAGAATGCATTTCTGGGACATGATTCCTTGGAATTATTTGAACTACTTAACTGTAAATAAACCATAAATTAAAAAAATATAAATAACTTTGAAAAGTTAATAAGCAAAAAAATTTTTAACGAATTTATTGCAAAAACAAAATTATCGTTAATAATATACCATTTGTTAATTTGTTGTATCAAAATTATTATTTACAAAAGAACGTGAACCCTGCACTACAGAGAGTAAATGACTAGACTCAGGGAATCGCTTAAAAACAGGCGTTGGAATTAGTTTCTCTAACAGACTGTAAGCTTTGAAATACGAACGCTTACATTTTCCACCAGGCAGCTAGTTATTTACAATGTGTAGTTACATCTGCACTGCACATGTCTTTCTACAAGATGGACACATTAACGCTCACCCTTTTCTTCGTGGGAGGCAGATACATCTACAGTTTGTCCTATCCTACAAATTTCCTACCAATTTCATGGCCTTTCGCGCCAGTTTCTAATTTCCTGCCAATTTTAAGCCAATTTGCCAACTGACCAAATTAATTATGTTCTTATCACTTCACAGCACAGACCTCGAATGATCCCTATTGGGCGAGAGCAGTGGAGCCTTACGGCTATTCAGCAAGAGTGTCGTAATGCAGCCTACCGAGAACAAAGTGGGGGAGGGATAGAGAGGGGTAGGGCATGGGAGGGAAGGGAGGGGAAGGGATGGCCTTAAACATAAGAAGAACAATTGCCTCAGCTGTACTCTGACACTGGATGCAAACAGTGATTGTGTCAGAGATTTTAATAAGACAATACCTTGCCCTCCTGCTATCATTTCCAAATAGAATTCACGTTTAATTGTTTTACCAGTAATATTATGAACATCATCACAAAGTTTGATAAATATCGTACTGGCGCTTGATGCTGTAACACTTTCGACAGTGTATTTAATTAGCTTCCCCAAAAATTAGTGGGAGGGGGAAAAGCTTATGACTTTACTCCCTGTGGAGGGCAAGATCATGATTGGATTAGATATTGCCAGAAACTATCATGCTGGCTTCAAATCACACCTACTACTGTCGGTCATCGTCAACATCCAAATGAGGTGTGACTCCCACAGTAATGAGTGCACTCTTGTATTCACTGTGGCAAGAAAGCAAACAGCCTCCGATTGACTTCTTTAGGAATTTCTTGCCTTTCCTGAAACACGTGATGCCTCATTTCATAAAGGTTACTGGCTAGAGGCTAATTTGAAAATAAACATTGTCCCATCGTATTCCATACGATGCTCATTTGAAAGAGTACGACCGATTTCCTTCTTCTTATGGGGAACTTGTGCCCCCTCTCTAACGACCTCGTTGTCTTCCTTCCTTCTTGTTGCCCCACTGTTGTCCTTAGTCCATTTCGTCACCACTCGTTCTGTAGCGAGTGAACTACAGTCAACTGTCTGTGGGAGCTGTTGGTATGATCGTCCCATGTCCCTTATTCGAATGACTCGACTTTTTGCAAAACTGAAAAGACTGCGGTAAGTGCAAGACCTCTGGCATGCTACGTTACAATCTCTACCTGAAAAATTTCAGTAACGTTAGACACACTAGGCAGCCATGAGTGTCCTTCAAATACTTTTCTTCTGTAGGAATCCTTTTTATGTAAGTAAATAAGCTTACATAAGGTTGAAATGTCAATCAACATATCCCACAGGCATGGAAATACCTGAGTGGCGTTAATTCTTCTTTAATTTATGCCCCACAGCTTAAACAAAAGGTATTTTGACGTAAAACCACCTCATGGTGCAACATTTACAGTGTTCCTTCTTTTATTTAATATTTTCTCCCTAGCACTCTTCCTGCTTCTGTGATACCGCAATCTTGATTCCACTCCACATATTTCCAACAAACTTCTCCTGTTCTCTGTCTATCGGTGCTTTAAACCAACATCTAATTTCAGCAGCTTGAGTATCTGTTGTAATTTAATCATTCAGTCAGCCTATATAAATGAGATTATGTACTCGTTTTTGAATTTCATCATCAATTTGTTTTTAATTTAATTTTACCAAGGAGTAGAACGTGATATGGCCCACAATTATTCCTCTGTACGTTTTGGTATGTTTTAAAGCGATCGAACTGACTGACAGCTTTCTCACATAGTGAACACCATGTTAATATCCTCAATAAAATAATTAGAGAAGAATAAGGACACAATACCATACGTTCAAGCAAAAACGGATAAAAACCTGACTACAGTCTCATCCGCTTCCTTCCCCTCACGCTTACAGACACTTCTACATATAAATTCTAAAATTGTTTCTCTATTAACTTGTAGCATAACATACAGTAAGGAAAAGTCACATATAAAATCTGAAAATACTTTGCCTAACAGAATGGTTATCAACTGACCAGCTAAGCCAGTCGTCCTAAAAGCAAATCAAGTTATCCACACCTTAACCCAGAAAAGGGATCACACAATACACAAAACTGTGAAATATGTACCAAACTCGTGACAGTCTCAGCTAAAATACAGAGCTGGTGAAGTGATAGCCTCACTGCTGTGCAGTTATTTCTCCCTAACGATCTTGCTGTAGGTGCTGTGTTATATACGAACTTTATATCTGTCAGCAAATCGAAAGCACATGGTAACGGTCAATAAGGGAAAGGAGATATAGAACACTCGACATACAATATAAGTAGCTGGCATTCAATCCCAGTACAGGTAACCTCATCCAAAAATCAAATAGTTTGTATAAAAATTTGTGTGTTACAGACCACTGAAAATGCCTAGCATCTATAGGAGAAATATGTTTCACAGCCACAAATGAAACATTCAGCTGCAAAAAGAATTTTTTCTCGCCTAAACATAAAGAAATAGCAACTGAGGACAAATGGCTGCAAATCTTAACAATATTACTACTACATGTCAGCACAGAACTACAACACTTATAATAAGACTCTCATCCAACTCCACAAGACAACAAACAATTTCAAATTCAACAAGAAGTGTAAACAGTAACATTTGATTGTAAATTACATTAATGTAAAAGTAAGTACTAGTATTCACATCAAGCAACACACAAAGCTAAGTTTACAGCACAGAAATCTTGGCTCAAGAATAAAATTACAACAACAAAAAAAAAAAGAACTTGAACTAAAATAAAACCTGTACACTTTGCATTTGCAGCTAGCAATTTACCGGTTTACCTGAACAATTCTGCAGTAGAACATGACAGATAAAGCAGGTTAGATAAATGTAAGCATGATAAAACAACTGCAGCAAAACTGACACACACGATCACACAGTCGGAATTTAGCGATACACATATTTTAGCCAAGAATAATGAATCTTACGGACATGCAACTATGTGAAACAGAAACAAGTTTGTTAGAAAAAGATCTTAAACATGACATTAACAAGAATGAATTAACAAATGCAGACATTAGGGACTCAAAAATAGAAACATAACATATTATAGCACAAGAAGAAGAAACCGAAACAATGACAAAAATGAAGGACTAATCAGGAAACAGAGAACAAAAAGAATAAATGGCTTTACAAAAACAAGAAAATCTATAGAAATGAAGAGGAAGGTAACATAGTGGCACTAACAGTTAAGTCAATAGAGAAAAACTGTAGGAAAGTGCGGAAATAGCTAGAAAAGTAGACAATTGTAGTACTGTAGAGCACATGGATAATAATAATATAATTAGAATTTTCAGGAACTCAACTATGACCTTATTAATAGATTTCAAATGAAACTGAAAAACACATCATAAATGTCAAAACCAAACTCACCAAAACAAAGGAATAAAACATAGTACGAAAAACAAATTCCATCGGGCCAGTGCTCATAAGCCAGCCCAAAATACATAAAGACAGTATTCCCATGAAACCATTCACCAGTTTCAAGAAAGCTCTCATGTATCACCTTTAAAAGCTCAAAAACAAACGAAAATTGAATATTTCAAACTAGAAGAGAACTGAAGTATGAAAATCTTCTTCGAACTAATTAAAAACAAAAAGGTACATACATCCCATCAACTGCAAAACTACTAGTCTTTGATATGAAAGGCATGTATACTTGAGTCCAACTTGGTGACACTAATAACATAAAAGAATATCTGACAGGGAACTCAGAAATTCCAAGCGCCATCACAGAAGAACTGATACAAAGCATAAAGGTAATCATTGAGCAAAACTACATTCCACTGAATAACTCATTCTATTTGCAAGAGGAAAATCTCCCAATGGGTAGTTAATATTTTAATGAATCATATTGAAAACAGAATTTTAGCGGAAGTAATAGAAAGAAAAATATGCAAAATATTATACTGGTGCAGATATGTAGATTATGTCATATGTGTCATAGATGAACAAGACTATATAAACAGATTACAGGAGGAGATAAATAATATACACAACAACATTCAGTTCACTATGTAAACAGAAACAGCAAAAACAGTACACTATCTCAACCCTGAAATCACAATATCTAACACAGACTCAGCTTCAACATTTTCAGAAAGGGAGCAACTACAGACATGATAATATATAAGAAATCAAACTAAACACATTCCAAAAAACGGCAGCCAAAAGACATCCGCTGTACAGACTATGTAGAATACCTCTAAGTAAAACGAACTGTCAAGTAGAACTAAACATGATTATCAACTTAGTATAGAATGATGAATATAACAGCAAGACAGTTCATAAGTTGCACAACATGATTAAAATGAAAGTAGAAACAGAAGACAGTATGACTAAAAGCAACCCAGGTGTAACAGTCCCTGACAGTAACACACAACGCATACTCACATCAGCAAACTAATCTCTCAGCGTGAACAAAAAATAGCCCACCATAACATGTCACGCCAACTCACATACAAGATTAATACCACCTTCAGAAAACATAAAATTTATATATCTTTCAAGATAAATTGTACAAGACAAAAGAAATTAAAAACTGTGACAGAAGAGAAAGATAAATACAGCAGTTCAGGAATACAGGAGTTAAGATACAATCACTGCAACTTTACTTATATTGAATGTTGTCAAACTGTGGGGTGTCGGAGGGGGGGGGGGGGGGTGGCGGATAGGAGGGGTAATAAGGAAAACCCTTACCGTTTTCTTTACGTATGTCTCAAGGTCGCAAGCTCCATGATCACAACACAGCAGGAAGCGACACAGAAGGACCGAAAAGGCATAAAACCCTTTGCTGCTTCGGATCACGTTCAAATTTCGTCGAATAGTTTTGAACAGTCTTTGTTGGTTCTAAACTATACACTATAGCATAAATTACAGTCTTACTCTACCCCAAAGAGATCAGGTCACATTCAGTGTGGTTGCAGCCATAAATTATTATTAGAGAAGACTTGAATCGACCAGATGTGCGTCGGCAGTGTTCAAGTTTGTCAAGAGCGCCGTACTGTTGCAGCTCACTCTAAATTTTAGACCACGAATTGTATGTAAATGTACGCCCCAAGGGTAAGGGTGGTTTCATAGAGCTCTTTATGCCACCTCGTGAGGCATTTTCATGTCGATACTGAGCGGCAGAGTGTCTGAGATGTTGTCTTCAGTCATCCATAAATTAACGCTTCGCGTCGCAGTTCTAATCTCCGTCACAGAGGGTCAAGAAAAGGGAGGGCTGTTGTTAAGGGGAAGTGATGACATTCCCATCGTGTGACACGTCCACCGTGGCGTTGGAAAGAATTGTGGTGAAACTGGTGACAATGTGACATCATTAATTCACCTTGCACCTGGTATGAACTTCTGACCCTCGGTCTTTTTTCCGCACATGTCAACACCTTGCTGTTTGAAGTGTTGCCGGGATCAAGGTTGACGTCGCAGTGCGCCATGTTTTGCACTATTCGGAGGAAGATGGTAGGCACCTTTGAAATGGAGAAAATGACGGTGTTTCAAGTAAATTATCCTTTATTTTTTGCACAGTGTATGCCCTAAAAAAGAGGTATTACAGTTTTGTTAGTTTTAGATTATTAAACGGCTCACTTCGCGATTTTTTTGTAAAAAAACTAATTACTTACGATTTGCTGATCTGCGTTTCCTCACATCTGGTCTGGAGGTCGCACTACCACTTTTATCACTGCCATATAATCACGTCTTTGTGTTCTCGCCTTCCACACACTGTTCACCATGTTTCTCACTCTTTTTTGTGGTGGACTATTGTTCTTTTGTCACTCGATACAACTATTTCGTCGTACACTGTTTTTCACAACGTAAATATTGCGACTCCATTACGAGTTTCATCTTCTTTGGTATGTTTACCTATTTGTTGCCAACCTAACGAAGTATATGTTAGAGACTATCTTCTATTTATGATATTTATACCGTGCGTGTGTATGAGTGAGAGAGAGAGGGGAGGGGATAGAGCCAACGAGGTTGTTTTTTTCATTTTTTTTTGGGGGGGGGGTGGGTGTACTAGCTATTAGCGAGTGGTTGAAAACTAATAGCTAGTACAGCCCCCCCCCCCAAAAAAAAAACAAAAAAAAACCTCGTTGGCTCTATCCGCCCCCCCCCCCTCTCTCTCTCTCTCACTCATACACACACACACACACACACACACACACACACGGTATAAACATCGTAAATAGAAGTTAGTCTCGAACATATACTTCGTTAGATTGGCAAAAAATAGGTAAACATACCAAAGAAGATGAAACTCGTAATGGAGTCGCAATATTTACGTTGTGAAAAACAGTGTACGACGAAATAGTTGTATCGAGTGACAAAAGAACAATAGTCCACCACAAAAACGAGTGAGAAACATGGTGAACAGTGTGTGGAAGGCGAGAACACAAAGACGTGATTATATGGCAGTGATAAAAGTGGTATTGTGACCTCCAGACCAGATGTGAGGAAACGCAGATCAGCAAATCGTAAGTAATTAGTTTTTTTACAAAAAAAAAATCGCGAAGTGAGCTGTTTAATATTCTAAAACTAACAAAACTGTATCGTTATAGATCCCACTGATGATGTCTTAGAACAGGAGAAGGCGAAACATGTATGGGATAAATAAAGTAACTAACAGTAGGAAAAGGCAGTTTTGTTTACAAAACAAGTATTTATTTGCTTGCTGCGGAGGATGGCCACACAAACAAACTTGTTAGGTATTACAGTGTCTGGTGGGGCATCAATGGATGCATCTGGTAATAACTTCTTTGGGGACAAGTGATAGATTTGCACAGTGGTGGAGCTCATAAACGTTTAGCGGTAACTGACGTTGCGGATGTACAAGTGACGGTCCAACTGCCCTTTAAAAGTGATGATATTACGGTAAAGAAATACTGAACTGTATATACCAGTGGCAACCATCAGTATAGCTGCTAGTTAAATTAGTTTCAGCTGAATAAGAGGCCTGAGTATATAAACTACTTGTTGCGCTTGTTCTCATATTCCAGTCCAACCAGAAAATAACCATATGCCAGATTCTGTACCTGGGTAGCTATAGACAACTCATTTCAATGGGATTTGGTAGTCGGTTTGCGTTTCATCTCTGAAGTATATTTTGAAACTGTAAACACTTTTTCTCTGCTTTCTGCTGTATGACTATCTTCTGACATTGGCTTTGTTATAGCAGCGGCCTGGATACTCATTCTTAGGGACAATTGCCAACGTCATGGCGAGACTAAGAAGCCCGAAACATGATCACTTGCAAAATTATCATAACGTATGATTAAAATAAATATTGATCTTTTGCAGGTGATGTATGATAATGATTTAGACTGAAACAATGAATTAAAATTTGTGTCAGCGTCAGGATTCGAACTCGGGCGCCTACTTTCTACACACTTGTGCTAGTCATTATGCCACAGTGGCCGTGGGGATATCACAACTACTCGGAATAGCGTTGCATATTTCCCTTTAGCTCGTATCATTATCGTAGATAAAGGTGAGACTCAATATGTCTCAGAAGGATCAAACGTATATGATTCATTATCACCTACACCTGAGGCAGAGGCAGAGATTAAATGCATCTGCTCATTGCTAAGGTGCTACTCTAATACTGGAGAGCCTTAGCAATACTGAGGCGAGTTTAGAAGGGGAGTAGCAATGGGCTGAGGCGTGAGTTGAAATTTGTGTTGGTGAGGGAGACATACTGGGATATTACATGCAGCTGTGCTCGGGATAGTGCCTGTGTGGCATGACGACTAGCATCTTCCTAGTAAACAGGAGTCCAAGATTCGAATCCCAGCACCATTACAAATTTTAATTGTTTTAGCCTACATCATTATCGTAATAAAATATTAAAATTAGTCATCGACTGCAGTGTCAAGCTAAATTGATGATTTCACCGTCCTTGGCAACAGTGTAATATGAGATGATGGACGCGATGGTTTCTGCAAGTCCATTGATTACTTTCTCGAACTACGAAATAGTGCAATCAGTTTTCAGTTTCTAATGAGTCATACGATACAAAACTACAACAAAATTAGTAAAATGAAAATAAAGAAACCGATTTAGCTTTTGCACATGACTTTTGTGTGTTATGGCTGGCATAGGTAAATATTATGAAGACCTTCAAGAAACGTAGTTCTGGAATGGAATTAGTTTCAAAACCTTTGGCCAAAAGACCTTGACATGAAAAAAGAACCTTTTTTGGCGCAGAAAAAATTTCATCCTGATCTTTCATCCGAAAATCTGAAAGAAGAAATAGAAACTCTTTCATTGTTCAGGTACTAAATCTACTAAATTTGAAGGATACACACACACACACACACACACACACACACACACACACAAAAGTCAGTTCCCACAGTTATCGTAGGAAGGAAACGATAAAGAGAAAGGAGCGAAGAGTAGCCGATTACAAGATTAGTGATAGTTCTGCTGAGAATTGTAGAGGAAACCAAAGCCTTGAATACAGTAAGTGCTATCAAATGGATGTAGCTTGTAGTAGTTATGCAGAGATGTAGAGGGTTGCACAGGACAGACTAGCATGGAGAGTTGCATCAACCCTGTCTTCGGACTGAAGACCACAACAACAAACAATGTTGAAAAAATCGTTTAGATATTTAGAGACAATACGAAGAAGCGATATGAAATGGTGTGAACATATGAAATCAAAAATATGTAGGACAAATGGAATATTTACAATTTTTGCAAGGGCTCTAGTAAAATAGAATGCATCTATAATGAAACGGCACACAAGAAGCTAGTGTAACCCATTCTAGAGTACTGTTGCAGTGTCTGGACTCGTTTTGAAGTCGGCATGACAGTAGACATGGAACGAATTCATACATGCCCTACTGGATCGTGACAGAAGGATCAGGCCCTTATGAAGGTGCAGCAGAAACTCTCGGGGGAATCCTTGGAAGAAAGACAATGTAGTTCTCGCCAAAAGCTAAATTTAGAGACACTGTATTCGAAGAATTCTGTGCGACCATAACGCAGCCACCGTCGTGCAGCTCGCTTAGGAATCACAAGATAAAGGGAGGTAAAGGCATGTACAGAGGCACAGAAATGGTCATGTTTCGTTCGATAGATACGCACATAGAATAGCCAAGAGAACCAATAATATATGTACGATATACAGGGGATGGGTAAAAATATGGAAACATCAAAGACAAATTACCATGCCTGATACGGTGTAGGAAAACCGTTGGCATTTAAAACAGTTTTTAGTCGTCTCAGAACGGAGAAATAAAAGCCCTGTATGGTTTTCAGCAAATCTTATTACGTTGTTCCTGTAAAATAGTGGCGATTTCAGATAACGATGGTGGACGCAGATAGCGATCAAGCACGTTACTCTCCGGAGTAGCTCACAAAGGCTCAATAATATTAGGATCTGGTGGATACGGGGTATGGTACAAAGCCAGTTCTGAACGATGCGAGACCTGTGAAGAGGGATCACGTAACCTTGGAACACACACACACACACACACACACACACACTATCATCATTGACGGAACAAACATTGTACCAAGGGATGGACCTGATTAGCCGAAATGGTCAGACAGTTCTTGGCAGTAACGCAACTGTGCAGCGCAGCTGTGGGATCCATGGAAAACCACGATATGGCTCCCCAAATTATCACCGTACCATCACTATGTTTCACTCTTTGGTCGTTAACTCGACCAGAAGTTGGATCAGTGAGAAATAAGTCTCATCTGACCAAATAACATTCTTCCACAGTTCAGGTTTTATGACTTCGGCACAACGCTTTCCTGTTATGCGCACTTCCACCACTGATGAGAAGTTTTGTAATTGCTGGTTGCCCTGCAGTTCCCAGTTTATGGAGCTGAGTTCGCGCTGTTCTGCTGCTGATACCTGTTCGCGAATGCGACATTAGCACTGCAGTGGCTTTTGCAGTTGTCCTTTTACTTTTCTCTTCAGTGACCGCCTGCCACGATGAATCAACACACACTTTTGTCCGCATTGTGACTTAGTAAATGATGTTTTTCTTCCTTCCCTGTATGTGGTATAAATCGTTAATACCGTGCGTCGCTTCGGTGCCTTTCGAAACGTCGAACACTTCGACTACCTTCGTTACGGAAGCACCCACCATACGAACACCAACAATTGACCCTCCCCCAAATTAGCTTATACATAATGAACTCACAATTGCATACAAAACTGTTATGATCACAGTTAACATCTACTAGGATCTGAGGGTACTACACAGGTGCCGGTCGTGGCCATATACACACATCAAAAAAAGGTTTGCATCACCTCAGTTCCGAGAGTTCCGGAACCTGTACAGAAAACTGGAATAGAGATCATCATAAACATCATTTCCGCCCTTTTTATTGCTCATGACAACCACACATCGCATGTTGTACCACCATACAGCGAGACCATCAGAGGTGGTGATCCTGATTGCTGTACTCACCGCTACCTCTAATAACCAATAGCACGTTCTCTTGCATGATGCATGCCTATATTCGTCGTGGCACACTATCCAAAAGTTCATCAAGACACTTTTGGTCCAGATTGTCCGACTCCTCAACGGCGATTCGACGTAGATCCCTCAGAGTGGTTGGTGGGTCACGCTGTCCATAATCCTGAAGGAAGTCATTCACAACATCTGCACGATGGGGGTGCGAACTGTCGTCCATGAAGACGAATGCCTCGCCAATATGCTGCCGGTATGGTTGCACTGTCCGTCGGAAGATGGCGCTCACGTATAGTACATCCGTTGCGGCGCCTTTCATGACCACCAGCGGCGTACGTCGGCCCCACATAGTGCCACCCCAAAACAGCAGGGAACCTCCACCTTCCTGCACTCGCTGGACAGTGTGTCTAAGGCGTTCAGCCTGACCGGATTGCCTCCAAACACATCTTCGAAGATTGTCTTGTTGAAGCCATATACGACACTTATCGGTGAAGAGAGCGTTATGCCAATCCTGAGCGGTCCATTCGGCAAGTTGTTGGACCCATCTGTACCACGCTGCATGGTGTCGTGTTTGCAGAGATAGACCACGCCATGGACGTCGGGAATGAAGTTGCGCATCATGCAGCCTATTGCGCACAGTTTCAGCCGTAACACGACGTCCTGTGGCTGCACGAAAAGCATTATTCAACGTGGTGGCGTTGCTGTCAAGGTACCTCCGAGCCATAATCCGTTGTTGGCGGTCATCCATTCCAGTAGTAGCCCTTGGGCAGCCTGAGCGAGGCATGTCATCGACAGTTCCTGTCTATCTGTACCTCCTCTATGTTGAACGACATTGCTTTGGTTCAATCCAAGGCGACTGGACACTTCCCTTGTTGAGAGCACAAGGTAACAACGCGGACGAGATCGAACAGCACTATTCACTGTCTAGGTATGGTTGAACTACAGACAGTATGAGCCGTGTACCTCCTTCCTGGTGGAATGACTGGAGATGATCGGCTGTCGGACCCCCTCCGTGTAACAGGCGCTGCTCATGCATGATTGTTTACATCTTGGGGCTGGTTTAGTGACATCTCTGAACAGTCAAAGGGACTGTGTCTGTGATACAACATACACAGTCAACGTCTATCTTCACGAGTTCTGAGAAGCGATGTGATGTAAAACTTTTTTTGATGTGTGTATAACGACGATAGCTACAGTCTCAGCTGACATCAGCGTTTATGTTCCAGCATGTCTTTCTCGCGGTGTTTCGATATTTTTGTCCAACCCTGTACCTTTATGTATATGTAGACACCACAGAGAGAGGTTAAAAGTATATTGTTACTGTAGGAAACCAGAGAGAAAGGAGACGAGCTGAACTCAAATATAACTGATCCAAACAGAAGAAAGGAAGATTAGATTTTAACGTCCTGTGCACTGAGAGGCCGCTGTAGACAGACCACTGGTTTGGATTGAGGAAGGATGGGGATAGGAGTAGATCGTATTCTTTTCAAAGAAAATATCATGGCATTAAACGATTCAGAGAAACCCAGAAAGACCTAAATGTATAACTGTGTAGACGAGGATTTAAAGCGCCATCGTCTCGAATGCTACTACAACGTTTTAACCAGCGCTCCTCGTTGTCGCTTCGGCGTAAACAGAAACTTTTGTTGTCAATAAAATTCTTATCGATATGTGGCCGAATTATCAATATGTAAACCACCAATGACATGAAATAAAGCAGACATCAATAAAGGATGCATAACACGCTTCCTTCTCATCCTCAGTACCTTATCAGTTTAGGAAAGCAGCTTGTTACTCTAGCACATAAAAAGTTTTCTCATTCAGCAGTCAACACAGCAACTTCAGGGATCCTATTTGTAACAGCGGCCGAAATGTTAGAGATTTTTACGTATTTACAGTACGGTCACATATCCATAATAATTTTATTGACAGTGACAACGGCCGCGGAAGGCTACGTTTGCTCAGAATCGGTCGTTCATTAACAACACTGCTGCCAGACTATACGGAGCGCGTACGCAGACGGTGCGGGCGTAGTGCAGAGTAAGGAGACGCTGAAGTGGAAAGCGTGGCGTCCTTGGCTTTGTACTGCGGAGCATGGCACGGCACGGGGGCAGCGCGTGCCTGTCCATTCTGTATCGTCTCCGCGGGTCGGCGGGTCAGCCGGCGGTCGTGCGCCCCTCCACAGATAGTTCGTTGGCTGCGTCTCAATTGCCGAGGCCTTCCTGTTTTTTTGCCGGCCCTGCGGAACTGAGAGGTCATTCACATCGTGGATCGGAAGCCTCACGTAGGGGAGGGATGGGATAAAGGGGAAAAGAAAAGAATTTTATGTCCCATTGCAGTCCATGGAATTTGGGCGGATCCCTAACTCGAGTAGCACGAGCATGAGGCAGGAATCATCCCAACATTTCTCTTCGCTGGTAAAATTTTGCGTAGGTTAGACGGCGATTTCAGAAATACATTGGTGGGTCATGATACCCTATATCCGGACACCTGGCTGAAAATGGGTTACAAGTTAGTGGCACCCTCCATCGGTAATGCTGGATTTCAGTACGGTGTTGGCCCACCCTTAGCCTTGATGACAGCTTCCACTTTCGCAGACATACGTTCATTCAGGTCCTGGATGGTTTCTTGGGAAAAGATAGCCTATTCTTCACATCCCAAAGGTGTCCTATAGGATTCAGGTCAAGACTCTGTGCAGGCCAGTCCATTAATTGATGTTATTGTAGTGTACAATTATGAACAGCTGCAGGATCGTGTTGAAAGATACAATCACCATCCCCGAATTGTTCTTCACCAGTGGAAAGCAAGAAGGTGCTTAAAATATCAGTGTAGGTATGTGCTGTGATAGTGCCACGCAAAACAACAAGTGGTGCAAGCCCTCTACCACACAATAACACCACCGCATCCGAATTTTCCTTTTGGCACTACACACACTGGCAGGTGACGTTCACTAGGCATTCGGCATACCCACACCCTTGCATCGGATCACCACATTGTGTACAGTGATTCGTCACTCCACACAGCGTTTTCGCACGGTCCAATGTTTACGCTCCTTACAGCAAGTGAGGCGTCATTTGGTATTTACTGGAGTGATGTGTGGCTTATGAGCAGCCACTCGACCACGAAATCGAAGTTTTCTCACCTCCGGCCTGACTGTCGTAGTACTTGCAGTGGATCCTGATGCAGTTTGGAATTCCTGTGTGATGGTCTGAATAGATGTCTGTCTATTACACGTTACAACCCTCTTCAACTGTCGGTGGTCTCTGTAAGTCAACAGACGAGGTCGGCCTGTACGCTTTTGTGCTGTACGTGTCCCTTCACGTTTTCACTTCGCTATCATGACGGAAACAGTGGACCTAGGGATGCTTAGGAGTGTGGAAATCTCGCGTACAGACGTATGACACAAGTGACACCCAATCTCCTGACCACGTTCGAAGTCCGTGAGTTTCGCGAAGGGCCATATTCTGCTCTGTCACGATGTCTAATGGCTACTGAACTCGCTGATATGGAGTACCTGGCAGTAGGTGGCAGCACAATGCACCTAATATGAAAAACTTCCAAGCTGTTCGACTGCTCGGGCGCTGCGGTCGTGAGCATCTGTGGGAAGTGATTTAAGGATGGCAAAACTACAAGTATGTCGACAAGATATCGGACGTCCGCGCCTCATCACGAACGTGGAGGTCAGAGGCTTGGCTCTCTGTAAAGCAGAGTAAGTGGCGATCTGTGGAAGATATGACGACATTATTGTTGCAGACACAAGTGTTTTGGAGCGCACCATTCAGCGTACATTACTGACCGTGGGTCTCCGTAGGAGACGACCCCTTCGTCTTGTCGTGTTGGCCAAAGGACTACTTCAGTTATCATTGTAGCGGGCACGGGATTATTGAAATATGATCGTCGATAAATAGAAACGTTTCGCCTGATCGTTTCTTGTTACACTAGCTCTATGATTGTGTCCGTATACGCCGCCATCCAGCGAACTTCTGCTCGAAACAAGTATGGGTTACGGCAGACGTCGGCGGATGCAGTATTATGCTATTGGGGGACATTCAGCTGGTCTTCTGTGGGATCTGCGCTACTAATCGAAGTCACCATGACTGCTATGGGCTATGCGACTATTGTTGCTGACCACCTTCCTCCATTCGTGCTTGATATTTTCCCTGACAGCGATGGAATCATCTTCCAGCAGGATAAAAGAGCGTGTGACCAGGCGAGAAGCGTGCTACAGTGGTTTGAAGAGCATGAATGCGAAGTCACGGTAAAGGACTGGCCACCAGATTCAGCTGACCTGATTCCTGTAGAACGCATGTGTTATGCCACTGGTCGCCGTAATTTATGGGAAATTCGAGATCTTCGGGCAGAAATCTGGCTCCATTGTTGTTGTTTTTGTGGTCATCAGTCTAAAACTAGTTTGCTGCAGCTATCCATGCTACTCTATTCTATGCGAGCCTTTTCATCTCCGAATAACTACTACAACCTACATTCTTCTGAATCCACTTACTGTATTCATCTCCTGTTCTCCCGTTACGATTTTTTTACCCCAAACTTCCCTCCAGTACTACAATCATGATTCCTCGATGTTTAGAATGTGTCCTATCGACCTATACCTTCTCCTAGTCAGCTTGTGCCATTTCGAAAGCTTCTGCTCTCTTTTTGTCTAAACTATTTATTGTCCATGTTTCACTTTCACATGTGGTTACACTCCATATAAATACTTTCAGAAGAGACTTCCTGACTCTTAAAAGTATATTCAACATTAGCAAATTTCTCTTCCTCAGATACGCTTTTCTTGCCAATGCCAGTCTACATTTTATATTCTCTCTATTTCAGCCATCATAATTTTCCTTCCAAATAGCAAAACTCATCTACTGCTTTAAGTGTCTATTCCTATCTAATTCCCTCAGACTCACCTGACTGCATTTCATTATCCTTGTTTTGCTTTTGTTGATGTTCATCTTATATCATCCTTCCAGGATACTGTCCATTCCTTTCAACTGTTCTTCCAATTGCAATGTCATCGGCAAACCTCAAAGTTGAAATTTCTTCCGTTTTAATTCACAGTTCATAACTAATAAATTGTGGTCTGAATCCACTGCTGTCCCTGGAAATGTCATACAATTTAAAATCTGATTTCGTAATCTTTGTCTTACTATTAAATAATCAATGTCAAGTCTTCCGGTGTCTCCAGGTCTCTTCCACGTTTACAAGATTCTTTCATGATTCTCAAACCAGGTGTAAGAGATAACTGTACTGTGCTTAGTGCAAAATTCTACCAGATGGTTCTCTCTTTCATTTCTTTTCCGCAGTCCATATTCACCTACAATTTTTCCATCTCTTCTTTTTCCTACTATTGAATTCCAGCCATCCATTACTATTAAATTTTCGTTTTTCTCAATACGGCATCCTCCTGGTTGCTCCGCTCGGAGATCCGAATGGGGGAGTATTTTACCTACCACTACAGCAAGGCTTGTTTCCATATACCTGTTGAAACCTACGAAAGACATGTCGAATCCTATCTATGCAGAATCGCGGCTGTCTTGCCTTCACAAGGTGGACCAGCTACCTGTCTCCCAGTACACAAAGGAAGCAAAAAATGGAGTGATGTAAAAGTAAAGCAAAGCTAGCATTCCCACCGAAAAATGTTTGTTTCCCGATTTCCTGCGATACTTCGCCTCATGCCTTCCTCTAGTCGGATAACATTGCCTGTTCCCTTTAGCTTGATAACGTTTATCCATTTGAGAAATGTTCTGACGGAGCCATTCCCCATGTTCGTCATTAACGGTATGATGCCAGGTTTATACGGGAAGAAGTAGAAATGATCATTCCAGAAATATAATTTAAGTGACATGTTACATCCCGTGGTATGGTATTACTTCTTTTTGTACGATGTGACGGTAGATTTTGGTCTCATGGCTGCTTAAAAAAATCCTGCAGACGTTTGTGTGAGACAGCGATGTCATTTTTCAACATAACTCTACAAATCAAATAAAACATCACACATAAATTCCGTAATTTGCGCCCTGCTTGTATCATTTCCTTTATTTTTGCTTCATTAATACTTGGAAAAAGTCTCTCACAGGTACATGCATCCACGTGAAGTTTTGGACGAGACTCAGCTTAATGTGAAGCGGAGAAACGTACACATTTTTGGCGTCAACAAAATGAGTGTTTACCATATTCTTGTGACCAGGAAGCAATTCATTCCGAACAGACTATTTTACACACAGTACTGATTTTTTTGTGTTTCTGCTGCTCTGTTCGCATAGGTAGAGCAGTACTTTATACATCCGAGTTTCATGTTGAGAAGAATTGCAATTACTTTTAGATCTCCACTCTACATGATTTATATTTCTCACAATGGATAAATAAGAGTAGCAGTTTGAAGTTTTCTTACGTCTCCTACAGACTAACTTATAAGATTTCGGAACAGAAGGAAATTTGTTCCCATTACGGAGACGTGCTGGTTTCATAGTAGCTTCATTGTAATCTTGAACAAGCTGCGATCTTGGGCTGTTGTTCGAGCGCCGGCCGGGGTGGCCAAGCGGTTCTAGGCGCTAAAGTCTGGAACCGCGAGACCGCTGCGGTCGCAGGTTCGAATCCTGCCTCGGGCATGGATGTGTGTGATGTCCTTAGGTTCGTTAGGTAGTGTTCAGAGCCATTTTTTTGTTGTTCGAGTGGAGAAAGCCGGTCTAGCGACTGGTCCGTCGGGGGCGGGGGTCTTTGACTGGCCAAACATATCTTCCCCTTGGATCAGTACGTTCGAGTAACGATGAATTGTTTTCTCCTGAAAGGGCCGTTACAAAATCGATGTCTTTCCCCCCCTCCCCTGCCCCCCCCCCTCAACCTCCCATTTTCGACTGGAAGAAGATTTTTAATGAACACAGAAACCATGGGAAGAGTCTAGGGTGCTGTAATCTATCTGAATTAGTTATAATTAAACAAAAGACTAGTGTTAAAGGTAAATGTATATTGTATGAATATCATGTAATATTTCAGTACTTTTCAACAATGGGGACCGACATCACTTGTGAGGGACCTGGCGAACGCCGATTGGCTCAGTTCAAAATCGCGCAGTCGATTGTCAAGTGAAGCGCCCCAGTTTTGACTGCTATCTGGTAAAAGACATGCCCAAGGTGACTTCCCGATATTGGCTGAGTCATGTAAGTGCGGTAGCAGACATGGATGAGTACCTAGGCTTAGATGTGTAGATGGTCTGCTGGAGTTAAATTACCTGTTTCAACATTTCTAGCATGTTTCAGTTAGTACATGGTAGTAAATTAATTGCAATTAAATGTTAATGAATTTTTGATGTGCCTCATAGTACGAAAAAATCATCATAGCTTGTCAGTATGCGTGCTGAATTTTCTCGGAATGACTCCTGCTCTGACATGAAGAGCAGTGGCATTTCTTTCTTTCGTATCTACGTAGTAAAGCCTAGTGGCGACCCTCTTATACGCTATTTAATTAGGTTATATTATGTTACAGACTTGTTGTTTCACTTGAAACATACATTAATTAACCCATAAATGAGCAAGCTGATGGAAAGTGCGGAAATAAAATGAAGACGTTTAGGTAATAAACGAACTGAGACTGTGAAAGCCAAAACGTAACCAACACCCAAAACTCATGTAACCAGACAAGTTTCATATTAAAGACTTTAGCAATACGATTTAATTTAAATACTGCTCCTTGAAATTTATCCACTGCAGTTCCACGTTCAACCAAAGAGAAGCTAAATTGGTACTAGTACTATTTGTAGAGGCGTATTAACACGTAACTATTTCTCGATCTTGACCAGTATCTACGCTGTGACACGTTTCATTAAAGTCGATCAGCCAAGTGGCATTGGACGGGAAATACCATACACTATGTTGTTGTTGTGGTCTTCAGTCCTGAGACTGGTTTGATGCAGCTCTCCATGCTACTCTATCCTGTGCAAGCCTCTTCATCTCCCAGTACCTACTCCAACCTACATCCTTCTGAATCTGCTTAGTGTATCATCTCTTGGTCTCCCTCTACGATTTTTACCCTCCACGCTGCCCTCCAATACTAAATTGGTGATCCCTTGATGCCTCAGAACATGTCCTACCAACCAATCCCTTCTTCTGGTCAAGTTGTGCCACAAACTTCTCTTCTCCCCAATCCTATTCAATACTTCCTCATTAGTTGTGTGATCTATCCATCTAGTCTTCAGCATTCTTCTGTAGCACCACATTTCGAAAGCTTCTATTCTCTTCTTGTCCAAACTATTTATCGTCCATGTTTCATTTCCATACATGGCTACACTCCATACAAATACTTTCAGAAATGACTTCCTGACACTTAAATCTACACTCGATGTTAACAAATTTCTCTTCTTCAGAAACGCTTTCCTTGCCATTGCCAGTCTACATTTTATATCCTCTCTACTTCGACCATCATCAGTTATTTTGCTCCCCAAATAGCAAAACTCCTTTACTACTTTAAGTGTCTCATTTCCTAATCTAATTCCCTCAGCATCACCCGACTTAATTCGACTACATTCCATTATCCTCGTTTTGCTTTTGTTGATGTTCATCTTATATCCTCCTTTCAAGACACTGTCCATTCCATTCAACTGCTCTTCCAAGTCCTTTGCTGTCTCTGACAGAATTACAATGTCATCGGCGAACCTCAAAGTTTTTATTTCTTCTCCATGGATTTTAATACCTACTCCGAATTTTTCTTTTGTTTCCTTTACTGCTTGCTCAATATACAGAATGAATAACATCGGGGAGAGGCTACAACCCTGTCTTACTCCCTTCCCAACCACTGCTTCCCTTTCATGTCCCTCGACTCTTACAACTGCCATCTGGTTTCTGTACAAATTGTAAATAGCCTTTCGCTCCCTGTATTTTACCCCTGCCACCTTTAGAATTTGAAAGAGAGTATTCCAGTCAACATTGTCAAACGCTTTCTCTAAGTCTACAAATGCTATGTATGGAAAAAATTGTAGCTATTTGATGGATTCTTTTCCTCTACAAAGAAATAATATATCGGTAAGTTAAATATGCTTCTTTCATCCAGGTAGGAAGGAGACTCTGGGAATGAAATCCGCCCGTAGTTTTCCTGATCAGAATCAGTAGTGGGATTTTGTAATAAATGTTTCTTTAATTGGTATCAGCATCCTACTAGTGTTTAATCATACACTGTTTTATTTTAATTATCGACTGTTGCCTAAGAAAGGATGTTTTTGTAGGTGATGCGTGTAGTCTTGTATTCCAACGTAGCTCTTGAACGTCTATAGTAAATTCAAACAAGTCTGGTACAAATGTTATATACTATTAGAAAGAAATATTGTGATTACGTAGGCTTTCCCGGCGTAATAAGTCTTGAAAGTCTCTTCGGGTTTGATGCCGGATCCTAAAATCAACTTGACTCGATATTTCGGCGATCCAACTGGTCGCCATCTTCAGGAAAATGCTGCCTCTGCTGATGAGTCCCGCTGAGGACTGACCCCAGGTTGCTTTTTTTTTTTTTTTTTTTTTTTTTTTATTGAATTTCAATTCCCCCCAAAGGGGGCGGGCTGGCAGCAGCTTAGGACGCCGCTCTGCAGCCTACAGATTTTCTGACAAAGAGCAGGAGAATAAATAATAATAAAAAACAGGCGATAGAATCGGGGACTTAGTGAGTAACAAGGTGAAAAGAAAATGGGGAAATTAAAACAAGCAACAGAGGGATGATGAAGCGAATAAAAATACATACGGAGCAGACAGGGAAAACAATAGACAGTTAAAAAAACACGGCGACAGTCTGGATTCTGTTCGCAAAGTATATAAAATTCACACCCAGCGACAGCATGGTTTCTGTTCGCAACACAACACTGAATAGGGACTAGAACACAGCACGAAAAAGTCGGCAAAGGTGACACCACAGTCGAGAGCAGGTGGGGGGAAACTGGACAGGAGATGGGAAAGCAAAAGGGGGGAAAGGAGAGTAAAAGCGAAGGTGGGGGGGAACCGGGAAAGGAGCTGATGGAGGATGAGGACCCATAAGAGGGGTAGGGGGCAGACGCGACAGGGAGGGGGGTAGGTAGAGGGGGGGAATACAAAAGGACTGGGGGGGAGAAGGGAGGTAGGGAGAGCCGAAGTGGGGAGGAAACAGGACGGAAGGGGGGGGGGGGAAGAGGGAGCCCAGGGAAAGGACAGAGGAAAGGAGGGGGAGGGAGGATCAGAGTTGATAGGAAGGATAAATGGAGGGAGAGAGGGCATCATCCGGGAGGGGGAGCTGACGGAAGCCACCTTGGGAAAGGAGATGGAGGGTGTAGAGATGGAGGGTAGGGGGGACACAACGGTGAAGACGTGGCAGGGGGCAAGGATGGGAGAGGAGAGGAGCAACCAGGGGGTGAGGGGGTTCAAGACGGCGGGTGGTGTAGAGGATGCGGATATGTTCGAGGAAGAGGAGCAGATGGGGGAAAGGAATGAGATCATAGAGGATCCGCGTGGGGGACGGGAGGCGGATACGGAAGGCGAGGCGGAGTGCATGACGCTCAAGGATCTGGAGGGACTGATAGAATTTGGGGGGGGCCCAGGTTGCAAATCGACGTCCTATATAGGCCACCGTTCAGTACTCGGCGCATGCGCAACCCATCACGGTTGCTGCCCTCCAAGACAGGGAGGTGGCGCCGCCCTTAGTGAAACACTGCTGGCAACGATATATCGCACTCAGGGTCGCACCGAAGAACGTTCAGTTTTGATGTGAGATAATACAGGATTCCACGTCTTGCTAAGAGGAAACCCATTGTCTCTGTTGATTAAATTACCAGCCAACCCAATTTCAATCGCCTCTTTATAGACACTGTTCCAAATAGCGGAAATGTTGGCAACTACCACAGTTTCATCAAATTTCATACTGTGTCCCTCATTTAAGCAGTGTTCTGCTACTGCAGATTTTTCCGGCTGTTGTAGCCCCGTATGACGGCGATGTTCCACACATCTGTCATGCACTGTGCGAATCGAACGGCCAATGTAAGCTTTCCCACATTGAAACGGAATTTTGTACACACCGGGTTTCAAGTTGATTTTAGGATCTACATCTACATCTACATCCATACTCCGCAAGCCACCTGACGGTGTGTGGCGGAGGGTACCCTGAGTACCTCTATCGATTCTCCCTTCTATTCCAGTCTCTTATTGTTCGTGGAAAGAAGGATTGTCGGTATGCTTCTGTGTGGGCTCTAATCTCTCTGATTTTATCCTCATGGTCTCTTCGCGAGATATACGTAGGAGGGAGCAATATACTGCTTGACTCTTCGGTGAAGGTATGTTCTCGAAACTTTAACAAAAGCCCGTACCGAGCTACTGAGCGTCTCTCCTGCAGAGTCTTCCACTGGAGTTTATCTATCATCTCCGTAACGCTTTCGCGATTACTAAATGATCCTGTAACGAAGCGCGCTGCTCTCCGTTGGATCTTCTCTATCTCTTCTATCAACCCTATCTGGTACGGATCCCACACTGCTGAGCAGCATTCAAGCAGTGGGCAAACAAGCGTACTGTAACCGACTTCCTTTGTTTTTGGATTGCATTTCCTTAGGATTCTTCCAATGAATCTCAGTCTGCAATCTGCTTCACCGACGATCAACTTTATATGATCATTCCACTCCCAATGCGTACTCCCAGATAATTTATGGAATTAACTGCTTCCAGTTGCTGACCTGCTATTTTGTAGCTACATGATAAGGGATACGGCAGCAAACCCGAAGAGACGTTCAAGAAAGAAATATTATTGTGGTGAAATTATCCTAACTATCGCTGTGATTTGGTACCTCACGACGGAGGCACAAGTAAGGACAGTCGCTGCCTGACGCAGCAACGGTTGAGAGACGTCGGCGTAGACACGTCCTCAAGAGATTTCATACACCACCGCTGCTGGAAGAGTGTACACGTCAGAGCGCAGGTCCGCTCAGCCCACTCTGCAATCATCGCTTAAGACGACAGCGTCTCCTTACGTCATATCCAGCAGCGAGAGCTGTATTAGAAGTCTGAACTGTATCGAAATTACAGTCAGTTGCACGCTGAGAGACGACTACCATCTGTACTATATCAAGTGATAAGTTATATTTTGGCGACAGTAGCAAATACACAGACGTTTCTGTGGACATGGATTGTTCCAACTTATTTCAGATTGTTCAAGTTTTAGTAAAGTGATCTAAGATTTTATGTGTGTTGTAGTATCCACTCGATATCGTACAGTAGTAAATATAGACATGCTAGGACCCACTACAGTGCCGCCGTGAATATCCCAAATGTTTTTTCGTCCGGCACTACAGGGAGAGAGCCCGCCCCTGTGGCCGAGCGGTTCTAGGCGCTTCAGTCCGGAACCGCCCCGCTGCTACGGTCGCAGGTTCGAATCCTGCCTCTGGGATGGGTGTGTGTGTGTTGTTATTAGGTTAGTCAGGTTTAAGTAGTTCTACGTCTAGGGGACTGATGACCTCAGATGTTAAGTCCCATAGAGCTTAGAGCCATTTTGTACAGAGAGAGAGTGCAAAGTGGACACCATGTAAAGTTTTGGAGATTCGACTATACTAATGTCGAATCCACACTCTTCGTGAACGAAAATGCTGATCGGCAGCAATAAAAATGATAGTTACCCACTTGTGTTAACGTGCCACAGCAATGCCTCTGCGACGTGGTTACCGTCGTCGCTGGCGGCGTAGTGTACCTGTGTATCGCAGTTTGAAGGCGATTGATATTGACCTTCAAGGGCAGTTTGCCAAACAGCAGTTGATCGGAGGCCCGAATGTTTTTCGTGGTTTGCACCTGAACTTCACTTGTGATGTACAGGTTGTGTTTGGAGGTTCGACATGGCTGACTTTGGCTGTTGTTTGGGGCAATCACGCTGATTATGGTGGCCTTGAACCTTTTCCAGATGCTAATATTCTGGCATGGAAAACTTGGAGTATTTCTGAAACGACTGGAATTCTGTCGAAAGTTCCTTATGGTACTCTTGTTCCAAGCAATAGGAATAGGTGTGGGAACGGAAAGGGACTTAATAGGTAAAGCATAACATAATATGTAAAAAAAAATGTTCTACTAGATTAATATTACAATGAACCTGTAAAACATTTCATTTACGATATTGTTTATATACACTCAGGCCATAAAATCTGCAACACCATTAAGCCAAGATGAAAAAGTTCAAATTTGTATCAAATGTACGACATACTTGGCTATACATATGATTAACATTTAAGTGAAACTGTACTTTGTGGGATCATTTCTATGTTTTATATATAAGGAAAGACTACGGAGCAGGTTTCTTATTCATAAAGCGCATTTCAATATTGATTGTGAAACGGTCCTGTTGTACTTCGTATAAGAAGGGGAAACGTCTACCAACACGTGTAAGTTTTCTACTGCAGCAGGATGTTGGCTTATAGAGATGGCAGTAAATCGTTCTGCTATACTGCTGTTCACGGTAGTCGGGACCCCACCTAACTGTCATCCGATATGAAATCGATGGGTTCAGGAAGGCCACAGTCAACGCCATAGTGCCTTTCAAAGGCGCTGCGTGACTAGCGCCCGAGAGGTCAGTGCAGTATCGTAGAGCCTTGAGTCAGAAGGTGAGCTTGTTTACAACAAGAGAATACCACGAATACGACGAATTTGGAGCACCAATGACCGTCAGCAACAGGCCCTTGCAGCGGCTTACTTGGTACAGCAGCAGAGAGAGAGATGTGCCGACGTTGGTGCGTCCAATAGCAGGACTCAGGAATGGTGGCACTTCCTCTTTTCCTCTTTTCAGATAAGTTCCAGTACTGCGTACAGCACCGCAATTAACGTATACGTGTGTGTAGGTTCTGAGAAGAACAAATATTGCCAGATTGCATTCGAGAACGTCACACGGCCACAACACCTGGCGTGAATATATGGGAGGCCATCGGCTACAAAACACGATCATCTTTGTTTCGCATAACCCTTGATCTGGACAGCAGCCGTTAAGTTTCTGACGTGTTAAGGCTGTTGGCTGCGTACTATCTTCGAGACCTCCATAACGTTATCTTTCAGCGCGATAACGCAAGACTGTATGTTCTCTTGCTGCCCTGACCTACCTCGACACAGAATGTGTTAGACTGTTGCCCTGATCATCATGTGCTCCAGATGTTTCAGCAACTGAAAACATTTGGCAATAGATTGCCAAGAGGCTGGCACCCATCACTCATCAACAACTAAGATTTGATGTGCTATGACGTATGCACACAGCCTGCTTAGCTGGGTGGTAACAAGCTCGCCTTCCATGCAAGCGGGCGTGGGTTCGAATCCCGGCCGATTCGGAGATTTTCTCCTCTTGTGGACTGGGTGTTGTGTTGTCCACATCATTATTTCATCCTCTTCACCGGTGTGCAAGTCGCTCAATGTGGCGTCGAATGAAATAAGATTTGCACTTGGCGGCCGAACTTACCCGGATGGGGCCTCCCGATCAACGATGCCATACGCTCACTTCCATTTTTCCATATACAAGCATCAACAAAAATTTCGCGTCACCTCGATATGTCGTCCAGGTGTGTCGTTATTGTGGCTATTCCTGTACCGATCATCTCCTGACGTTTGTAAACATACACTCCTGGAAATTGAAATAAGAACACCGTGAATTCATTGTCCCAGGAAGGGGAAACTTTATTGACACATTCCTGGGGTCAGATACATCACATGATCACACTGACAGAACCACAGGCACATAGACACAGGCAACAGAGCATGCACAATGTCGGCACTAGTACAGTGTATATCCACCTTTCGCAGCAATGCAGGCTGCTATTCTCCCATGGACACGATCGTAGAGATGCTGGATGTAGTCCTGTGGAACGGCTTGCCATGCCATTTCCACCTGGCGCCTCACTTGGACCAGCGTTCGTGCTGGACGTGCAGACCGCGTGGGACGACGCTTCATCCAGCCCCAAACATGCTCAATGGGGGACAGATCCGGAGATCTTGCCGGCCAGGGTAGTTGACTTACACCTTCTAGAGCACGTTGGGTGGCACGGGATACATGCGGACGTGCATTGTCCTGTTGGAACAGCAAGTTGCCTTGCCGGTCTAGGAATGGTAGAACGATGGGTTCGATGACGGTTTGGATGTACCGTGCACTATTCAGTGTCCCCTCGACGATCACCAGTGGTGTACGGCCAGTGTAGGAGATCGCTCCCCACACCATGATGCCGGGTGTTGGCCCTGTGTGCCTCGGTCGTATGCAGTCCTGATTGTGGCGCTCACCTGCACGGCGCCAAACACGCATACGACCATCATTGGCACCAAGGCAGAAGCGACTCTCATCGCTGAAGACGACACGTCTCCATTCGTCCCTCCATTCACGCCTGTCGCGACACCACTGGAGGCGGGCTGCACGATGTTGGGGCATGAGCGGAAGACGGCCTAACGGTGTGCGGGACCGTAGCCCAGCTTCATGGAGACGGTTGCGAATGGTCCTCGCCGATACCCCAGGAGCAACAGTGTCCCTAATTTGATGGGAAGTGGCGGTGCGGTCCCCTACGGCACTGCGTAGGATCCTACGGTCTTGGCGTGCATCCGTGCGTCGCTGCGGTCCGGTCCCAGGTCGACGGGCACGTGCACCTTCCGCCGACCACTGGCGACAACATCGATGTACTGTGGAGACCTCACGCCCCACGTGTTGAGCAATTCGGCGGTACGTCCACCCGGCCTCCCGCATGCCCACTATACGCCCTCGCTCAAAGTCCGTCAACTGCACATACGGTTCACGTCCACGCTGTCGCGGCATGCTACCAGTGTTAAAGACTGCGATGGAGCTCCGTATGCCACGGCAAACTGGCTGACACTGACGGCGACGGTGCACAAATTCTGCGCAGCTAGCGCCATTCGACGGCCAACACCGCGGTTCCTGGTGTGTCCGCTGTGCCGTGCGTGTGATCATTGCTTGTACAGCCCTCTCGCAGTGTCCGGAGCAAGTATGGTGGGTCTGACACACCGGTGTCAATGTGTTCTTTTTTCCATTTCCAGGAGTGTACATGCAGCTATCAAGAGCGCTCGAATGGATTTCAGTATTTCAGTTGTAAGCACAGCACCATTCGGGACGCATTAGAAACGACTGAGTAGAGCGAACATCCAGTATGGCACGAAGGAGAACCGCGACCATAATCGGGTTCGCATCGTAACATTACGTGTAGAAAGCCTGTCAACCACGGAAGTTGCTCGACGTCTACACCGGTGTCAACGTGATGTGGTGCCAACATGGCATCGGCTTCAATTGACAGGTAATGTTGAAGCATTGACCACATCGGCCGTCTACGTACGACAGATTCACATGATGATAGAAATCTGTGACGTTTGAGTCAAAGAAATAGTGGGCTGAGTGCTCCAGAACTGTAGTTCTGTTAGGAGACGATTGCTTGATGCAAATCTCCACTCCCAACGACCATGATGAGCACCACGTCGTAAACCACAACACCCTGGATTCCGTTACAAGTGGGCAACAAATCATGCAGAATGGACGACCCAGAATTTGCGTTGGCTGTTGTTTACAGACGAAACACGGACTTGTTTGTACCTTGATAATCGCAGATACTGTGTTTGGAGACAACCCAGTAATATTAAACACCTACACACCATTACACCCCCCCCTCCCCCATCTACATCTACATCCATACTCCGAAAGCCACCTGACGGTGTGTGGTGGAGGGAACCTTGAGCACCTCTACCCGTTCTCCGTTCTATTCCAGTCTCGTATCGCTCGTGGAAAGAAAGATTGTCGGTATGCCTCTGTGTGGGCTCTAATTTCTCTGGTTTTACCCTTATGGTCTCTTCTCGAGATATACGTAGGAGGGAGCAATCTACTGCTTGACTCCTCGGTGAAGGTATGTTCTCAAAACTTCAACAAAAGCCCGTACCAAGCTCCTGAAAGTCTCTCTTGTAGAGTCTTCCACTGGAGTTTATCTATTATCTCCGTAACTCTTTCGCGATTACTAAATGATCCTGTAACGAAGCGGGCTGCTCTCCGTTGGATCTTCTCTATCTCTTCTATCAACCCTATCTGGTATGGACCCAACACCGGTGAACAGTATTCAAGCAGTGGGCGGACAAGTGTACTGTAACCTACTTCCTTTGTTTTCGGACTGATTCTTCCACTGAATCCCAATTGAAACAAGGTTGGGGTGAAGTTCTGGGATGGCGTTACTTGTAGCCACCGTACACCTCTCGTGGTTGTCGAGGGCAATATCACAGCCCTGCAGTACAGGGGATTGTGCAAGAAAAAGAGGGACCTTATCACAATCATTTTGGTGGCAATTTCGTATTGATGGACGATAATTCGCGTGTTGATCGTGCTGTTCTCGTGAACACTTTTCTTCAGCAAGCTAGTATCACCAGAATGGAGTACCTTCACTAATCCTCGGACATGAACTCAATCGAACATTTATGGGATCGATTGAAAAGCTGTTGCTGGATGTCAACAGTGACCATGCGCGACTTACGCAGAATCGATATTGAAGAATGTGACAGTTTGGGCCACGGCTGACTTGGTGACATCACAGCTGGTATGCCACGATGGATTCAAGCTTGCATCAGAGCAACGGGACGGTCCTTATGAGTGCTATGAGAAAACCCCCATGGCAAATGGAGGATTTTGTAGTTACAATTTTTTTTTTTAGTTGATGATCTGTACACATTGCAAGTATATGTATGTACATGCCTCAGCCCCAGCTTTTGTTATCCGTGCCTGAATTTCGAAGTAAACGGGTGATGCAAAACTTTTGTTGGTGGTTGTTTAATTGAAGCACAGTGGAATGTTGTGACTGTGTCTCTCATTGAAGCTCAGTTCGAATCGACTCCCAGCTGAGCTAGAACTCTTTTGCTGGCAAAGGTGGCAGACCTGTGTGTTAAATTTGATGCCCTGTATACTGCCAAACCATTTACAAATTTAGTCACATATTCTTCCTACTATACTGTATATACACGATAAGCAAAAATTCGTTATTTGCTATCCTTCTCCGTGTCGCAGTTTCAATGGCCTGCAGTTTGTTAAAAATGCCGAATTTGCTGTACGCTGTGCACAGTCAATTCCTTATGAAGTTCGGCCGTCCGATAAGGACGAGCGGTTCTAGGCGCCTCAGTCCGGAACCACGCGGCTGCTGCGGTCGCAGGTTCGAATCCTGCCTCGGGTATGGTTGTGTGTGATGTCCTTAGGTTAGTTAGGTTCACTTAGTTCTAAGTCTAGGGGACTGATGACCTCAGATGTTAAGTCCCAGGATGTTCGTCTAATTGGATTATTGGAACGGCATACAGAAACGTGTCATGATCGAGCTGCTACTGCACGGATAAACAGATTCAATCTTCCCAGGGTGATGGAAGAGCGTTGCGCACTTAAAAAAGATATGGCGCACAGAACATCTGACACGAGGATAATATCTTTACAGTTCGAAGAACCAGAAATTTGTCTTGAATGTTTATGAAAGATTTCGAGTTATCAACGTGCTCATTCTGTCAGTAAGACTAACACTGTGGTCACCGTACATTCGCTGGCTGCGTTGTGAAATTACGGACGAATGTAAATTTATTTTCGCCAAGTTCATTGAGCATAACGGCCGACAGTGTATTTTGAGACCTCTTTTTCTAGTGGTTAAGCAGAATTTCTGCAGTATCTACGAGAAAGCTTCAGTAAAACCTCGCTTTCATGTTGCCTATCTTGTCGGCACGTCAAATAGAGCGTGAGAAGGAGCTATAAACTGGGCGCCCGGTTGATTCGCTAAGTGCCACTTGTCATGAGATAGCTGCACGCTATAAAAATCCGCCGAAGGTCACTCGTGTCCCCAATGCCTTCGGAAAATAGGTGCCGCTGTGTTCCCAAGGTCCTTGACTGTTTTGGTTCCAATTAGGAGCGTGCTAGGTGACAGCTCACAGTAGTGTCATATTTTCGTCTAACGTCTTCATTATTATTCTATAAATAGGTACTTTGTACTGCAGCATAGGGAAAATGAAATCATTCCGCCTATAATCAAAAACCTATATATTGCTATGTTTGTCTTTGAACTGGGTGCGGCACGTGGTGTAGTGGCTGAGGTCACTGCCTGTAGACTGGGGGGGGGGGGGGGGGTTGCCGGGTTCGATTCCCGGGGAGCTAGGAGATTTTCTTCGCCGAATCATTTCATTTCACACTCATCGACGCACAACTACCCGAAATGGCGTCAAACAGAAAGTCTTGCACCAGGTGGCCGAACAACCCCAGATGGGGCTCTCGGCAATAATGTCATACGACCAATTCACTTTTTTGTTTCTGAATAGATAGCGAGAAACAAAGAAAGTTCATCAGATGTCCTACATACCTTTCGTTGACCCCGAGAAAGCCGTAAAAAGTACAGGAAGAAAGAAACTTCGGAACGTTATGCAACACAGAGAATACTTCCGTATATCATTTTACAGTTTAAAATCATTTATAATATTTAACATACACAATGCAATGAACTGTGCTGAATAAAATTCAGCCAGTGTTGGAAAGAGAAAATTTTAGTGACTGTGGGTAAATTATGGAGTCCTACAAAGTTCAACTTTGGGCCCATTCCTGGTTCTTATGTATGTGAATGATCTCCCACTTAACATTTATTAAGCAGAGCTTGTGCTTTTTGCAGATGATATTAGTCTCATAATATATGCCATTAGAGAGAAAGCATCAGAAGAATTTGTTTATGTTCTCTTTCAAAGAATTATTGAGTGAATCTCTTAAAGTGGACTGCACCTATATTTTGAGGAGGCACACTGTATTCAGTTCTGTGACCCGCCAGGGCAGCCGAGAGCGCTAACGCGCTGCTTCCTGGACTCCGGTAGGCGCGCCGGCCCCGGATCGAATCCTCTCGGCGGATTGACGACGGTCAGCCTGGATGTGGTTTTTAGGCGGTTTTCCACATCCCGCTAGGTGAATATTGGGCTGGTCCCCACGTTCCACATCAGTTACACAGCCCGCAGACATCTGAACACATTCACACTATTTCATGGATTCCACTAGACACAGACAGTTGGGGTACACAAATTCCGTCCTGGGGGGTACGGGGTGATGGCAGGAAGGACATCCGGCCACCCCTTAAACTTAACATGCCAAATCCGATTAACCATGCCTGACCCTGCGTAGCCGCAGGACAAGACGCAAGCGATAGAATAGAACACTGTATTCAGTTCTGTACAGCAAAAACATTCAAGTTGTTGTTGTGGTCTTCAGTCAGCAGACTGGTTCGATGCAGCTTTCCTTGCTACACTATCCTGTGCAATGCTTTTCATCTCTAGTTAACTACTGCAACCTACGTTCTTCTGAATCTGCTTAATGTATTCATCTCGTGGACTCCCTCTACAATTTTGACACCCATACTTCCCTCCGATACTAAACTGATGGTCTCGTTATGTGTGAGAATGTGTCCTATCAATCGATCCATGTTTTTGAGTCAAGTTGTGACACAAACTTCCTTTCTCGCCAATTCTATTCAGTGCCTCATCACTCATTACACGATCTATCTAGCTAATCTTCAACATTCTTCTGTTACACCACATTTCAAAAGCTTCTATTGTATTCTTGTCTAAACTGTTTATCGTCAATGTTTCACTTCCGCACACTGCTACACACATACAAATGCCTTCAGAGAAAGACTTCCTAACATTTAAAACTATGTTAACAAATTTCTCTTCTTCAGAAAAGCTTTTCTTACCATTGTCAGTCTACTTCGGCCATCCTGAGCTATTTTGCTGCCCAAATAGCAGAACTCATCTACTACTTTAAGTGACTCGTTTCCTAATCTAATTCGCTCAGCATTACCTTTTTAAATTTTACTACATTCCATTACCCTTGTTTTGCTTTTGTTGATATTCATCTTATATCCTCGTTTCAAGACACTACCCGCCCCTTTCAACTGCTCTTCCGTGTCCTTTGTTATCTCTGACAGAATTACAATGTCATTGGCAAACCTCAAAGTTTTTATTTCTACTCCATGAACTGCAATTCCTACTTCAAATTCTTCTTTGGCTTCCTTTACTGCCTGCTCAGTGTACAGATTGAAAAACATCAAGGATAGGCTACAACCCTGTCTTACTCCCTTCTCAACCACTGCTTCCCTTTAATGCCTCTCGACTTCTGGGTTGCCTGCCTCATTCGCTGCACTTTTGTATTTTCTGCTTTCATCAATTAAATTCAACATATCCTGTGAAACTGAAGGATTTCTACTAGGCCTTATTTTTTCCCTATTTGATTCTCGGATGCCTTCAGTGTTTCATCTCTCAAAGAAACCCATTCATCTCCTACAGTATTCCTTTCCCCTATTCTAGTCAATCGTTGCTTAATGCTCCTTCTGAAACAGCCGTGTGGTTTCTATACAATTCGTAAATAGCGTCTTGCTCCCTGTATTTTACCCCTGATACCTTCAGAATTTCAAAGAGAACATTAGAGTTAACGTTGTCAAAAACTTTCTCTAAGCCTACAAATGCTACAAATGTAGGTTACTTTTCCTTAACCTACCTTCTACGAAAAGCCGTAGGGTCCTTATTGCCTCGCGTGTTGCTTCATAGCTCCGGAATGCAATCTGATCTTGCCCGAAGTCGGCTTCTGAGAGTTTTTCCATTTTTTTTGAAGGAATTCGTGTTAGTATTTTCGAACCACGACTTCTTTAACAGACAGTACGGTAATATTCACAAATATCAGCACCTGCCTTGTTCGGAATTGGAATTGTTACATTCTTCATGAAGTCTGGGGCTATTTCAACTGTTCAAACGTCTTGCACACCAGGTGGAATGGTTTTGTCATCGCTGGTTCTCCCAAGGCTACCAGTAGTTCTGACAGAATGTCGTCTTCTCTAGGAGCCTCGTTTCGACTTAGCTCTTCCAATGCTGTGTCAAATTCTTCACACAGTATCACATCTCACAACTCATCTTTAGCTATGTCTTCTTCCCTTTCTGTAATACTATCTTCAAGTTTATCTCCCTTGTATAGAGCCTCTATATACTCTTTCGGTCTTTCAGATTTTCTTTCTTTGTTTAATACTGGTTTTCCACCTGAGCTCTTGATGTTCACACAGATGCTTCTCTTTTCTCCAAAGGCCTCTTTCATTTTCCTGCAGGCGGTATCTGTTTTTCCCCTAGTGATACGTGCTTCCAAATCCTTACATTTGCAATCCAGTCATTCTTGCTTAGCCGCTTTGCACCTTTTGTTTCTCTCATTATTTAGACCTTGGTATTCCCTTTCGCATTCTTCATTCGCTGTATTTTTGTATTTTCTGCCTTCTTTTAAAATAATATTCAGGGAGTATTTGCAGGCACATAACAAAACTGCATTGCGAATGCATTTGGCAGAAACCGGCCACACTATAGGCAATATTGAGAGTTGTATGCGCATTCGATTTGTTGGAGGAGTTGGAGACTTACAAAGCCAAATCGCATGAGCCCACTAGGGTGCCCAACACCTACTTTGCTTTTTTTTTTTTCATTTTGTTTGTTATTGATCGTTGTGTTAGGTCGTTGCGGACGTCGCAAGACATCATGTTCAAGTTCGGTGGTTGATCCTTCCACTCGGTTGTTGTTGCCTCGCGTATTTATGCATAGCCTTACTTGATGATTTATGTCGAGAACAGTAGGCATTTGCCTTAATTCCATACATTAGTCGCTCTAATCCTGTAAGTGATTATGTCCTACCTATTAATGGAATGTATGGCCAGACTATATAATTTTATTTGTTGACTGTTAATATGTTGTTTAAACGTTTTCTGTGAGAGAAATATCATGATGTATGTAAAGCCCTCTAGTGACTAAATTCTTACGATCGGTGCGCGCCTACATAACATCCTGGCGGCCGACCCAACAGAGGGCACTGATCATTGATCTGTCTTTTTCAGCTGTGTCATATATACATTTATCTTTTATAGGGAGTTTATAGGTTGCTACAGGCAATGTATTGCGTATATTAATTTCTGATAATAAATTCACCATAAAAGGGTCGGACCTAGTATCTTCAGATATTTCCTTGTAGTAATTTTATATGGGTAACTGTATTCGTCTTTTACTGTATAGCAATTGGTTTCCATGATAGTTATCAATATTTAAAAGTCTGCTACATGTATTTTACCTAATGAGTTTTTATCAGGTTATGTTTTTTTCGTAAATGATGACTACATCTAAGCCCACAGTAGCGACATCTAGGTAGGATGTAGGCAAACAGATTTCTGGTAGCTACTGTACTTCAGTAGCCAGTAGCAATAATGACTGTGTGGACGATGTGGCCTATTCTACACCTTATTTTAGATCTATGTGACGATGCTATGCTGACTATATTTATATGTTTTGACGATGCCACTATGGCCTTACCACTTTAGGACATGGTGTAGAAAAGGTACGTTTTACTGCATTTACCTGTACAATTCCCTGGTTGTATGATAGTATATTATGATACGTCTTGCTGTATTGTGTTGAAAGACACACTGCTCACTAGGTGTATATATTTGTATATTGCGAATCTGAGGATGGTCGTCATCAAAAGAATTGATATTGTGATCAAAGACTGGAATAAAAAACATTTGACAGCATTGGATCACTGTTTGTATACGCGACTATGTCGCAGCTGGTGATACATTTCTTTAATCTCTTCATCATCAGCGGAGCTAACTGGCATACAACCTTGTACTACTGTGGTGGGTGTGGGCTTCTATGTTGGCCACAATAAAGCGTTCATTACTCTTATTTGTAGTAGCTTGCCCACAACCTTACTTTCTTGCTCATTATTAAATCCAACCCTGGATTACCCAGATTTAATTCTGTATTTATAACCCTGTGTTCATCTGACCAGAAGTCCTTCATCTACGTGGCTGATTTAAGGATCTAACATTTCACGCTCTGACCTGTAGAACCCAGTTTTGTTTCTTCTCACGATGACAGCCTTATGAGTAGATCCCGTCCTGATATGCGAAAGGGGAACTATTTTATCTCAAGAATATTTTACCCAAGAGCGTCCATCATCATTTAACCACACAGTACAGATGCACGCCCTCGCGAAAAATTATGCAGCAGTTTTTCCTTGGTTTCAGGCTTTTGTAGTGTCAGCACAGCCGTGCTATTTTGGTTGATGCTACAAGGCCAGATCAGTCTATCATCCAGACTGTTGCCCATGCAGTTACTGAAAAGTCTACTTCCCTCTTCAGGAACCACACGATCGTCTGGTCTCTAAACATATACCCCTACGTTGTGGTTGCACCTACGGTACGGCGATATATATCACTGAGGCACACAAGGCACCCCACCAACGGCAAGGTCCATCGTTCTTGTGGAAACATTCATATAAACAATTGATGCAATATACGAACAATCAGTAAATAGGCTAGAGTTCTCCAAATTTTTGGGGATACATACCGATGAAAATTTGAACTGGAAGAAGCATTCTACTGAGCTTCTCAAACATTTATGTTCAGCTACTTTTGCTCTACGTATAATTCCTGGTACTGGAAATAATCGAATCTACTTACTAACATGTTTCACATATTTTCACTCAATAATGCTTTGTAGAATTATCACTTATAAAGAAAGTATTGATTGTACAGAAGTGTGTGGTAATAACAATGTGTGGTGTTCACCCACACTCATCTTGCAGGTACGTTTTCAAGGAGTCAGGCATTTAATTGCACCGTCACAATACATATATTCGCTAAAGAAATTCGTGATAAATAATTCGTCAAAATTTGAGAAGAATACTGATGTCTATACCTACAATACTAGACGAAAAAATAACCTTGATTACTCACTGTGGAAGCTGCCAGTGGGTCAGAAATTGCAATACACAGGAACTACAATTTTTGATCAGTTGTCCAATAACATAAAATGCCTGATAGGAAAAGAAGCATGTTTTAAATCTAACCTGAAATCATTACTCTTGGAGAACTCCTTCTATTTCGTACACTATTTGTATTTGAAACTTGTTGAACTGTAAAAAAACCCTGTTTTTAAGTAATTTTTCCTAAGTAGAACCTAAAAGAATTATTCATTAATGTTAAAACTAATTGTATATTCATATCCCGGAAATTGACTCGATCCACACGTATATGTCATTAAAATTATCTATGGAACATGTGACTAAGTAACTGGAATAGGTGTGACTGGTGTAGCTAGGAAACAGCCAAGATAAACATTATTTTTATGTGCTGATGGTGTCACATTTTATTTTTCGAGGGGGGGGGGGGCGACCTACAAACGAGACCACTTAAACGGAACAATTTATTCACTAAATGTATTACGAAATAGCAGTTAATTAAAGAAAAAGAACGCTGAAAATATTGTGTTGGGATTACAGCTGCGGTTAATAATAATACACAAAAATATGAGAAGCATTTAACATTCTTTGGTTGTGGCATTTCTTACAATAAAAACATGCGAAGTAAAGTAAATAGGGCTTCATGTTAAGTAGAGCAATCAACAGGAATATTGTAAGAGAATTAAACACCAAAATGGACACGTATAAAGTTTTATAAAATGGCCACTGTCACAACTCGACAGGACGTAGACTCGACAAATAACGATACGGAAAGGAAAGTAATTCTGTCCTAGTATTTCAGTACGTTCGACTGACACTCCTGAATATGGATCACAACGCTTGCGTTTGAAATGACAACTAGGCAGGCAGCCATACAAATCGGGAACTCATGTTATTAGTAGCGCAAGACGATTTATCGCTCAACCACTTTGTCAACTGTCCCCACGACTGGGTTTCATGCTGTCCACAACGCCTTCTAGTACCGCGCACAAGATTTTCATATTCTCTCGCTCGCCACGCGCGGACTATTAGTCCTACAGAAAAAATGAGCAGGAACTTTATGTAGAAAATTTAATGTAGTTAAATTTTGTGCTGGGATACGTTTTCACTGGAGGCCATAGTTCTATTCGAGAATACGTGGTTGAAGGTCACTTTTGTTCAATAATTCGAAAACTACGACCCAAAGCAAAAATTCATTGCAGTACAAAATTCAATTGTTTTAAATTTCCTGCGAAAAAGTCCTGTTCATTTTTTTCTGCAGGACAAATAGTTTGCACATAATGAGCCAGAGAATATGAATATCTTGCACGTGGAATTTGAAGGCATTCCAGGTTGCATAAAACACAGTTGTAGGGGCAACTGAATCACCCAGTATATTCTACATGACTGCAAACATAAACTTGGGGCAGATTTTATCTTATGGCTGGAAACTAAAGTTTAGCTTGTCATCAGCTGTAAGTTCATGTAGGTTGGTCGCGGTAATCACGTACCTGAATCTATCGGAGATTTTTTATTTCAAAATTCCGAGAACATGCCGAATCTTTATTTTTCTTGTGACGTAGCACGACCGCACTGGCACGTATATGCAAGAGCATTTCTTAAGAACGATCTGCTTCAAAAATGGGTCGACCATGACGTACGGATCTCGCAAGGCCTTACCTCATTGCAACAGCCTTTTTTTGCGGGGGTTAGTGAAAGTTGCCACCTATGTGCCTCCACTTCCTTCTGCTCGAACCGCGACGCCGCACAGCAACAGCATGGTTGCAGGAGTATGGGGCGAGTCTGACATCGCTCGCACTTTTGTCTTGCGTCCGGTGGAGAGTATATTGAACATTTGTGAAAGGAAAATGAGATATTTGATCCTAAACTTAATTAGAAAAGTACCATCAGATTGTATGTGAGTGTAGGTAAAATATATATCCTTGTGAAATGGGATGATTCTTTTGAAGATAAAAGACTTCTTAATCCTATACATAAATTTCTATCATCATACATGTAGAAGGTATAGTTTCAGAAATGGGATGAATTTTTTGAAGCATCCTTTACTCTCGATTCCGTTCTCCCAGAATAGCTCTATGGTCACAGCGCTTAATTGTCATTCTGGAGTCTTGTGTTTGCTTCCACATTCACTAAGCAACTTCATGTTACTGATTCTGCGTTACTATAACTTGGATGCTGTAGCATACCCTCATGAAAATTTGTTTTTGAAGGAGCTCCTGTTTTGGGGTAACAATGTAAAAGTCCTATGGCATTGTTGACTGGTATATCCCACAGGGCAGGTTCAGACTCTTATCAGAAAAGGTGTTCTACCTCTGTGCTCACCGACCTCGTCTCTTGCGGTTAGTGAGAGTTTACTGCGCGATAGCAATGGCGATGTTACTGATGACAGCGCCACTAAAATAGAGTTGCTGAACACTGTTTTCCGAACTTACTTCACAAAAGAAGACGAAGTAAAAAATTCGAATCAAGAACAACCGCCAAAGGAGTAATTTAGCAGAAGATATCCTTGGTGTAGCGAAGTAGCTTACAACACTTAAGAAAGGCAAGGATTCCGGTCCAGATTCTATGCCTGTCAGGTTCCTTTGAGAGTAGGCTATTACAATAGCTCAATACTTGGCAATCATAAACAACCGCTCGTTCGTAGAAGCGTCCATGCCCAGAGACTGGAAAGTTGCACAAGTCACACCAATGCCTAAGAAAGAAAACGTCGATTGCAAAAAAATGGCTCTGAGCACTATGGGACTCAACTGCTGTGGTCATAAGTCCCCTAGAACTTAGAACTACTTAAACCTAACTAACCTAAGGACATCACACACATCCATGCCCGAGGCAGGATTCGAACCTGCGACCGTAGCGGTCGTGCGGTTCCAGACTGTAGCGCCTTTAACCGCTCGGCCACTCCGGCCGGCCAAAACGTCGATTTGCTTTAGGATTTTGGAACATAAACTGAGATCGAACATTGTGAATCATCACGAAAGAAACAACTTATGGACAAATAGCCAACACGAATTCAGAAAATATCGTTCTTGTGAAACACAACTAACTCTTTATTCTCACGAAGTAACGAATGCTATCGACAGGGGACGTCAGATAGATCCCATATTCTTAGATTTCCAGAATCCTTTTCAAACTGTTCTTCACAAACGACTTCTAATTAAATTGCGTGCCTTTGAAGTTTCGTCCCAGTTGTGTGACTGGATTCGTGATTTCCTGTCAGAAAGGTCACAGTTCGTAATAACTGACGGAAAGACGTCGAGTAAAACAGAAGTAATATCTGGCGTTCCCCAAGGAAGTCTCATAGCCCCTCTGTTGTTCTGATCTCCATAAACGATTTAGGAGACTGTGGTGTCACCGCCAGACACCACACTTGCTAGGTGGTAGCCTTTAAATCGGCCGCGGTCCATTAGTATACGTCGGACCCGCGTGTCGCCACTGTCAGTGATTGCAGACCGAGCGCCGCCACACGGCAGGTCTAAGGAGACTTCCTAGCACTCGCCCCAGTTGTACAGCCGACTTTGCTAGCGATGCTACACTGACAAATACGCTCTCATTTGCCGAGACGATAGTTAGCATAGCCTTCAGCTACGTCATTTGCTACGACCTAGCAAGGCGCCATTATCAATAGATATTTAACTTGTGATGCCTGTACCGTCAGACCGATGTACACCACTTATGGATTAAAGTACTACGTACTACGTACTTTATTTGCTACTAAAAATTCCCTTAACTGTTCCAGACCTCACGCCAGTCTGCGTGAGCTTAACGCGTGCCTTTCGGTTTCCTCTCATAGTGACTTGGCTGTCTTGCCAAGTCACAACAGAGACAATCTCAATAGTCCTCATAATTGTTTGGAGATGGTGCTGTCATTTACCATCATGTAACGTCATCAGATGATCGAAACGAACTTCAAAATGATGTACACAAGATATCTGTATGGTGTAAAACGTGACAATTGACTATAAATAATGACAAGTGTGGAGTCATCCACATGATCATTAAAAGGAAGCCGGCAAATTTCAGTTACACGATAAACCAAACAAATCTAATTGCTGTAAACTCAACTAAATACTTAGTGATTACAATTATGAATAACTTAAATACACATCTACATGGATACTCTGCAAATCACATTTAAGTGCCTGGCAGAGGGTTCATCGAACCACCTTCACAATTCTCTATTATTCCAAACTCCTATAGCGCGCGGAAAGAATGAACACCTATATCTTTCCGTACGAGCTCCGATTTCCCTTATTTTATCGTGGTGATCGTTCCGCCCTCTATAGGTCGGTGTCAAAAAAATATTTTCGCATTCGGTGGAGAAAGTTGGTGATTGGAATTTCTTGAGAAGATTCCGTCGCAACGAAAAACGGCTTTCTTTTAATGATTTTCAGCCCAAATCCCGTATCATTTCTGTGACAGTCTCTCCCATATTTCGCGATAATACAAAACGTGCTGCCTTTCTTTGAACTTTTTCGATGTACTCCGTCAGTCCTACCTGGTAAGGATCCCACACCGCGCAGCAGTATTCTAAAAGAGGACGGACAAACGTAGTGTAGGCAATCTCCTTAGTAGGTCTGTTACGTTTTCTAAGTGTCCTGCCAATAAAACGCAGCCTTTGGTTCGCCTTCCCCACAACATTTACTATGTGTTCTTTCCAATTTAAGTTGTTCGTAATTGTAATACCTAGGTATTTAGTTGAATGTACGGCTTTTAAATTAGACTGATTTATCGTGTAACCGAAGTTTAACGAGTTCATTTAGTACTCATGAGGATGACCTCACACTTTTCGTTATTTAGGATCAACTGCCACTTTTCGCACCATTCAGATATATTTTCTAAATCTTTTTGCAGTTTGTTTTGATCTTCTGATGGCTTTGTTAGTAGATAAACGAGAGCGTCATCTGCAAACAACCTAAGACAGCTGCTCAGATTGTCTCCCAAATCGTTTATATAGATAAGAAACAGCAAAGGGCCTATAACACTACCTTGGGGAACGCCTGAAATCAGTTCTGTTTTACTTGATAACTTTCCGTCAATTACTATGAACTGTGGCCTCTCTGACAGGAAATCGCAAACTCAGTCACATAACTGAGACGATATTCCATAAGTACGCAATTTTACTCCAAGCCGGTTGTGTGGTACAGTGTCAAAAGCCTTCCGGAAATCCAAGAATACGGAATCGATCTGAAATCCCTTGACAATAGCACTCAGCACTTCATGTGAATAAAGAGCTAGTTGTGTTTCACAGGAACGATGTTTTCTAAACCCGTGTTCACTGTGTGTCAATAGACCGTTTCCTTCGAGGTAATTCATAATGTTCGAACACATATATGTTCTAAAATCCTGCTGCATATCGATGTTAACGATATGGGCCTGTAATTTAGTGGATTACTCCTACTACCTTTCTTGAATATTGGTGTGATCTGTGCAACTTTCCAGTCTTTGGGCACAGATCTTTCGTCGAGCGAACGGATGTATATGATTGTTAAGTATGGAGCTAATGCATCAGCGTACTCCCAAACGAACCGAATTGGTATACGGTCTGGACCAGAAGACTTGCTTTTATTAAGTGATTTGAGTTGCTTCACTACTCCGAGGATATTTACTCCTACGTTACTCACGTTGGCAGCTGTTCTCGACTCGAATTCTGGAATATTTACTTCGTCTTCTTTTGTGAAGGCATTTCGGAAGGCTCTGTTTACTAACTCTGCTTTGGCAGTACTGTCTTCGATAGTATCAACATTGTTATCGCGCAGAGAAGGCATTGATTGTTTCTTGCCGCTAATATACTTCACATACGACCAGAATCTCTTTGGATTTTCTGCCAGGTTTCGAGACAAAGTTTCGTTGTGGAAACTGTTACAGGCGTCTCGCATTGAACTCCGCGCTAAGTTTCGAGCTTCTGTAAAGGATTGCCAATCTTGGGGATTTTGCGTCTGTTTAAATTTGGCATGTTTGTTTCGTTGTTTCTGCAACAGTGTTCTAACCCGTTTTTTGTACCAAGGAGGATCAACACCGTCGTTTGTTAGTTTATTTGGTATAAACCCCTCAATTGCTGCCGATACTATTTCTTTGAATTTAAGCCACATCTGGTCTACACTTATATCATTAATTTGGAATGAGTGGAGATTGTCTCTCAGGAAGGCGTCAAGTGAATTTTTATCTGATTTTTTGAATAGGTATATTTTTCGCTTATTTTTGGAGGATTTGGGGATTACTGTATTCAATCTCGCTACGACAACCCTGTGTTCACTAATCCCTATATCGGCTTTGATGCTGGTTATTAACTCAGGATTATTTATTGCTAAGAGGTCAAGTGTGTTTTCAGAACCGTTTACTATTCGCGTGGGCTCATGAACTAACTGCTCGAAATAATTTTCAGAGAATGCGTTTAGCCCAATTTCGGATGATATTTTATGCGTACCTCCGGAATTAAACATGTATTTTCGCCAAAATATCTAGGGTAAATTAGTCACCACCAACTATTATCGTATGAGTCGGGTACGTGTTTGAAATCAAATTCAAGTTTCCTTTGAACCTTTCAATAACTGTATCATCTGAACTGGGAGGTCGGTAAAAGGATCCAATTACTATTTTATTCCGGTTGCCAACAATGATCTCTGCCCATAGTAACTCGCAGGAAGTATCTACTTCAATTTCGAGACAAGTTAAACTACTTCTAACAGCAACAAACACGCCACCGCCAACCGTGTTTAGCTTATCTTTTCGGAACACCGTTAGGTTCTTCGCAAAAATTCGGCTGAGCTTATATCCGGCTTTAGCCAGCTTTCAGTGCCTATGACGATTTGAGCATCAGTGCTTTCTATTAGCGCTTGGGGCTCTGGTACTTTCCCAATACAGCGACGACAATTTACAACTGTTATACCAATGGTTCCTGTGTGCAGCCTGCACCCTTTGTTTCTGAAGCCCATCTTGTATTTTCCCGAGACCCTCTAACCTAAAAAACCGCCCAGTCCACGCCAAACAGCCCCTGATACCCGTGTAGCCGCCTCCTGCGTATAGTGGACACCTGACCTAATCAGCGGAACCCGAAACCGAACCACCCATTGGCGCAAGTCGAGGAATCTGCAGCCTACACGGTCGCAGAACCGTCTGAGCCTCTGATTCAGACCCTCCACGAGATACGCAATCGGTCCTGTCGACTATACTGCAAATGGTCAGCTTTGCTTTCATCTTGCAAGCAAGACTGGCAGCCTTTACCACTTCTGTTAGCCGCTCGAAACCAGAGAGAATCTCTTCTGATCCAAAGCGACACACACCACTGGTACCGACGTGAGCAACCACCCGCAGTTGGCTGCGCCCTGTGCTCTTCATGGCATCCGGGAGGACCCTTTCCACATCTGGAATGACTCCACCCGGTATGCACACGGAGTGCAGATTGGTTTTCTTACCCTCCTTGTCAGCCAAGTCCCTAAGGGGCCCCATAACGCGCCTAACGTTGGAGCACCCAACTACCAATAGCCCCACCCTCTGCGATTGCCCGGATCTTTCAGGCTGAGTGGTTTCTTCTGAAACAGGACGGGTACCATCACAAAGATAATGTTGTGGGGAAAGCAAACCAAAGACTGCGATTTATTGGCAGAACACTTACATAATACAATACTACAGAGACTGCGTGCACTACGATTGTCCCCCCTTTTCTGGGTTATTGCTATGCAGTGTGGGATCCGCGCCAGATAGGATTGTCTGAGGACATTGATAAAGTTCAAAGATGGGTAGTTCGTTTTGCATTATCACGAAACAGGGGCGAGAGTGCCACAGATGTGATACACGAATGGGGGTGGCGTTTTTCGTTGCGGCAGGACCTTCTCATGAAATTTCTATCACCAACTTTTTCTTCAGTCTGCGAAAATATTTTGTTTGTGGCCACCTACCTAGGAAGAAATGACCATTATAATAAAAATTAATCAGGGCCCGCACGGAAAGACTGAAGTGTTCGCTGATAGACAGTGGAATGGTAGAGAAGAAACTTAAATGAGGTTCGATGAGCCATCTGGAGTGCACTTAATTGTGAAATGCAGAGCAATCATGTAGATGAAGATGTTGTGGTTGGTTGGTTGGTTGATCTGGGTGAGGGGACTAAACAGCGAGGTCACAGATCCCATCGGGTTAGGGAAGGATAAGGAAGGAAGTGGGCCGTTCCCTTTGAAAGGAACCATCCCGGTATTTGCCTGAAGCGATGTGGGAAAATGGCAGAAAACTTAAATCAGAATGGCCGAACGCGGGTTTGAACCGTCGTCCCCCCGAGTACTAGTCCAGTGTGCTAAACACTGTGCCACCTCGCTCGGTAAGCTTGTGTTGTATGTGTATTTGTAGAGGAGGAAGAGGGTTAAATTCGATGGCGGCGCATAGCCTATTCCTCTCGAATGGCATCAGGACGCCGCCGAGCTTAAGGCACCCGATGGACGTATCAACATTAACAGTGCCACATGCCGTCGATTCACGTGTTGTGTTTGTGGTGTTTCCATATTTCTGTCTATTCCCTTGATACATAGTGTGAACAGTAACAGTCCTATCAAACTTCGTTGGGGTACTCCTCAACTTATATGTACATCTATCGATTAGAGATGCATATGAGGGTTCGTCTCTGAAAAATGGGAAGGAAAGGATGGAAATGAACTACAAGAGACTAAATTCTGCTCACGATGAAAGTACAAACGCGTAATTACATTATAGGTCTAATACATGGTTTCCCCGTTATCTTTCAGTCAAGTGCTAATTCGAAACAAGAAATAGTACACCAGTTCCAGACGGACGACACAATTACGTTTTTGACAGAATTATGACAGTTGTTTACAGTTATTGCTTGCATTCCCTCTTTATATTTTCCTGACTGTACATGGGTTTTACGGTATTAGTGTAATTTTCATTTGTTATTGTCGGCTGTGTAAACAGGAGTTGCTGCTTGATACTTCGAGCCACAACGGCGTCACCAGTGACTGCTCCCGGATCCTCGACCCCTCAGCCGGGAAGGCCACGGAGGCTGGCCGTGGTGTGGAATCGGGGAAAAAAAGCATTCAAGTGTGCCGTGGACTGTGTCCTGCTGACTTATCCGTTTTGAAGTTTTACTCTTCAGGCACGAAAAATGAGAAAGAATGCGCTCAGAGTACTTAGACGTAAAATAATTCTGGGTAGCTGCCAACGTCCTAAAGGTCCCGAACGAACTCTGTGGAGGTCATTGCCCGTATTGTGCATATTGTAGTGCGTGCTGGCGAAGAGCCTTTTTTTTGCGTGGCGAGGCGTTTGCGAAGACTGCAGAGCGGCGCCAAGTATTACAAATAAAAAGTAGCGATTTTGCACTTTTACTACAGCGCTGCAATTACTCAGAGAAGTTTAATTGCCGATAAAGAGCTGCTGATTTACGAGGCGAATTCCATTTGGTTAAGAAGCGAACCGCATCGAGACACGTGCAGATATTCGCAGCAATCTACGTTCAGTTTTTTCTTTCTTAGTCTTCTGATTCTGCGCTTGCCACGTGAATCAAAACGATCGCATATATGCGTGATGGCCGCATCAAAAATAACTTCATCCTTACGTAACACCAGATGTGTGCGCTGGTAATCGTAAAATTTGCGGTCATTTAACGTGTCAAGTACGGTGCTGATGTGGCAGCGGAAACGTGTCACTGGTGAAACAGAATAGTCATATCTTTTCCGTGGCGCCTTATTCGCTATCTTGTGCAGACTTTGTCGCGTCCGCATATCTATCGCAACCATAATCTGCGGCAGTTTGTTTTTTAAATATGACTCTTTTTCTGTCCTTTCAACTTTTCTCCTGGTTCCTTTCAGTGACAAATTAAATAATTCTGCACGCCTTAACAACTGTCCCACAAACCAGTTTTATCTCCTGGTAAGGGCTGTCCGAAAATTTCATCTCTCGGCAACTATTTCCAGGTCCTCTTGCTTTTGAAACTCGTCTCTACATACTTCGTTAACACCTCACTACTAATGCTTCCACTTTCTTCTTTTCCGTGTTTCTCACTAATCGCTTCTTCAGAAATATTTTTTTCATTGAGCAAATCCTTCTTTGTGTTCATCGATGTGCTTCTGTTGTCTGTCTCGTTTCCGCCCTCTTGCAACTGTGTTCCTCCTAAGAGTCGCTAATCACATTTTCTCTGATGTTTTGGCAGACATTTGCAAATCCGATCTGCAGTGTGTAGCTGGAGTCAGCCCACAGTTACTGCTCATCATGACTTTCATGCGACACCAAATGTGGACGGAATGCGTGTGGATTGTTTCCCGTTGCAAAATTATTTTCAAAGCGGAATTTTAGGTGCCCATTTGATAGAGCGGTCCAACATCAGACAACTGCGATATTCATTTTATAGACATGTATTAAGAGCGACAATAAAATATGAAGAATGACCAGCAGTGACTGAGGTGTGCTCCTGCATGGTGGCAGCAGTCACTGCGGGCCACGGCGGTTCAGTCACTACTGGAACACTGGTTATTCATTGTGTTTTACTGTCTCTGTTAATGTACAGACTGAACCAGAAATCCACCGACAAACTTTCAGATTTGGTAGTATGGACCAAAACAAACAAAGTCCAGTAAGCATGAGCTCTAAAGTGCATACCTTAAGAGCGATGAGCACTTAGTCATCTTCGCCACTGTGAAACACATCTCTTCTGGTGATGGCTCTGAGCACTATGGGACTTAACATCTGAGGTCACCAGTCCCCTAGAACTTAGAACTACTTAAACCTAACTAACCTAAGGACATCACACACATCCACGCCCGAGGCAGGATTAGAACCTGCGACCGTAGCAGCAGCTCGGTTCCGGACTGAAGCGCCTAGAACCGCTCGGCCACAACGACCGGCCATGCAAAGTGATCCGGATTTCGAAAAGACGTGGTTCATGCAAGACTGAGCTCGAAACCATCGTAGCAGGATAGTGTTTGATGTCCTGGAGGAGCACTCTGGGAACTGCATTCTGGCTCTGAGGTACCCAGAGGCCACTGGCATGGGCCTCGATTGGCCGACATATTTTCCGGATCTGAACACATCCTACTCCTTTTCGTGGGGCTATATTAAAGACACAGTCTACAGCAATAACCCCAAAACCATTGCTGAGCTGAAAACAGCCATTCAGGTCATCGACAGCACCGATGTTCCGACACTTCAGCGGGTCAATGCAGAATTTCGCTATTCGTCTGCGCCACATCATTGCCAATGATGGCAGGCATATCTAGTATTTCATAACCTGAATCCAAATATCCGTAGTGACGTTCACGTGTTGAATAATGTGTGTTCACCCTGTGGTTTGTAACTAATTTACGTTTTTTCACATAGTTCAATAATTGTCATCCTGTATTGCCTTTCGGTTTATTGAAAAATTTAGCTGTAAAAATGTAAATGTCATTTGACATTGTTGGCTGGGATGTACCACGTGGTGGGTAAACCGCCTATTAGAATGCGTGTTCTTCCACCATACGCATTGGCCCTTTTCCTCGCGTATATGCGAGAGCTGAGTCGTTGCGTTAGTGGAGTATAGGCGAGTCTGATGGATGCGTGAACAGTTTAGAAAATGGCTCTGAGCACTATGGGACTTAACTTCTGGGATCATCAGTTCCCTAGGACTTAGAACTACTTACACCTAACTAACCTAAGGACATCACACACATCCATGCCCGAGGCAGGATTCGAACCTGCGACCGTAGCAGTCGCGCGGTTCCAGACTGTAGCGCCTAGAACAGTTTAGCGCTGTGTTTGTGTTGTATGATGATGATGATGATGATGATGAGAGTAGTGAGAGAGTAAAACGCAGTGCCTGCACATAGCCTACTCGTCTCGAATAGCACCAAGGGGGCCACTGACCTTAACGTCGACATCCGACGGACGAATCACCATCAATAGTTCTAAATGCCCAAATATCAAGAGTGGGTACGGAGAGGTTTGAAATGTAATCCAGGACTTTGGCACAGGGACGGTAATCAGGAACTCCATTCCATCACCTCTCTTCCTCTTGTCGGTCAAATAGTGTCAGTGAAAAATCCATCCGACTCCAGCATTCTAACCTGCTTATCTCAGAGTCGACCGCCACCAACAGGCTTGTGCTAGCGACCTCAGTTATGGAGACGGGTATTTTAGTAGTATTAAAATTATGAACATGAGAGTATGGTGTAATCTTCTCTACAGCGAACTGCCACAGAATTAGTACTCGTAACCTGGGATTTAAATCACTCTGTCGCATTCCACACAACTAGAAGCGGTACAAGCTGCTGGTTGCGAGAAAATTAGTGTTGACATGGCGAGGAGATAAGCGCGAAGTGGAGCTTGTAAGTAGATCACAAGCAGGCAATTAGAGTTCACAACTCTTTGATTGAATATCTGTTTGTTATATGAAAGGCAATAACATTAATTACCCGTCAACTTCTTATCTTAATGGTCCGCCCTATCTACAAGAGAAAAAAGCCGGATGAAGACATGTCGACGACAGGCTATCTTCATCAGTACCCAAATAAAAAAAAAAGTAAACAAACATTCCTGATGCGTCAAAGAGCCCCCGTTCTCCAATCGGCATAAGCTGCGAACGTTGAACCCTGTGTGTGTACGGTTACTTCGTGTTGGCTGTAAATCGGATGACTCTCATATGTCAGAAGTGTCTAGCAAGAAGAGTTATGAACGAACACTCCGCTGTAAGATTTAATAAAACAAAGATTAAAGAGAAATAGTATTAGCAGCTAAGCATATTATCAAAGCTCGGCAATAATTGACAGAAACCGTTGTGAAATGTCATAACAAGGAAATTTAAATTGAAAAGAAAAGTGAAGGTTAGAGGAACAAAAATGGTTCAAACGGCTCTGAGCACTATGGGACTTAACATCTGAGATCATCAGTCCCCTAGAACTTAGAACTACTTAAACCCAACAAACCTATGGATATCACACACATCCATGCCCGAAGCAGGATTCGAACCTGCCACCGTAGCAGTTGCGCGGTTCCGCACCGATGCGCCTAGAAACGCTCGGCCACCGCGGCCGGCATTAGAGGAACAGACAAGAGGTTTACTATGAGAGGGAAATAAGTTTTTCAGGAGACGAAATTCAATTTCAAAATTAAAAAATTATATAAAGCTTCTACAGAGGAGTCATCAATTGAAGATTAATTTCGCTTATTGGAGGCAAATGTTTGTCGTCGTGTGCGGGAAGACTGATTGGCGTCGTATTAAGTGTCTAGGGATGTATATCTGTACTAAGAGCGATATCGTACTCAACGATTTTATACACTACTGGTGTGAAGGAGGTATCAAATAGTTGTGATTTCAGTTTGCGTTTGAAACTAATTTTGATTGTCCATTATTTTATTCACATCAATGGATCAAGTCGACAAATATTTTTATGACTTCATACTAAACTTCTGTCTGTGTTACAATAAGGTTGAGTGTTAGATAGTGTAAGTTAGTTCACCTTTTACATATATCAGTGTTATTGTTATTTTAAAACTGTGACTTATTGTTGATAACAAATAAAGGGGTAATTATAGTCTAAGTTTTCTGTCAGAGTTCCGTAACTGTTTAAAGAGCCGTTCTAGATACTTCTTATTATTCTTATTTATAGGATTTATAGGCTTCTGTGTGATAAATACTTTCTTTCTCAATGAAGCATTGCCCTTGAATCAGTCATCTGTGAGTGAATATGGATGTTACATTGAACGTGACTACTACTAACAGCAAACGACAACGACATATAAATGTGTTAGCCTGTATAAAGTTGACATGACTTAAAGCCAAAACATCTGCACTTGATAATGGCCTAAGGCCGAAATTGCAAATGTGGAAATAACAAGTTTAACGGTCACTGGTGTAAACATGATATCTTTCAAAAAGGAAAATATTTGCTAAGTACATAAAATCGCACCACATGGCCCATTTTTCGTGTCCGACTTCCTACGTACACGCCTTCCAGCGTTATGCAAGAAATCGTCAGCAACAGCCTGCAAGTCCATTGTCAGTGAACTGATCGATGTTGATGAAACTTAACAGTAGGCAGGGAAGTTGATCAAGGTCGGAAAACAGTTGCGCCCAAATACTACTTTGCAAAATATTTCTTAATTTGCGTCTACAGTGCGACTGAAATTGATAATTAGATGACATCAGTCACATGCTGCTACGGTGTTGCCACATCGGCTGCCGGCTACCGCTCGCTTAAAGGGAACAAAGAGCGGGTCACTTCACAAGTGCTGTTAGCCACTTGACTACCATTTGGACGTATATGTCCCACAATAGGTTATCAGATAGCTAACAAGTTTGTTTGTGTGGCCATCCTCCGCAGCAAGCATATAAATACTTGTTCTGCAAATCAAACTGCCTTTTCCTGCTGCTAGTTATTTTATTATATTTAATAGTCGTGGGTGACTGGAATTCGAGAGAAGGAAAAGGGAGAGAAGGAAACATAGTAGGGGAATATGGATTGGGGGTAAGAAATGAAAGAGGAAGCCGTCTGGTAGAATTTTGCACAGAGCATAACTTAATCATAGCTAACACTTGGTTCATGAATCATAAAAAAAGGTTGTATACATGGAAGAATCCTGGAGATACTAAAAGGTATCAGATAGATTATATAATGGTAAGAGAGAGATTTAGGAGCCAGGTTTTAAATTGTAAGACATTTCCAGGGGCAGATGTGGACTCTGACCACAATCTATTGGTTATGAACTATAGATTAAAACTGAAGAAACTGCAAAAAAGTGGGAATTTAAGGAGATGGGACCTGGATAAACTGACTAAACTAGAGGTTGTACAGAGTTTCAGGGAGAGCATAAGGGAACAATTGGCAGGAATGGGGGAAAGAAATGCAGTAGAAGAAGAATGGGTAGCTCTGAGGGATGAAGTAGTGAAGGCAGCAGAGGACCAAGTAGGTAAAAAGACGGTGGCTAGTAGAAATCCTTGGGTAACAGAAGAAATATTGAATTTAATTGATGAAAGGAGAAAATATAAAAATGCAGTAAATGAAGCAGGCAAAAAGGAATAGAAACATCTCAAAAATGAGATTGACAGGAAGTGCAAAATGGCTAAGCAGGGATGGCTAGAGGACAAATGTAAGGATGTAGAGGCTTATCTCACTAGGGGTAAGATAGATACTGCCTACAGAAAAATTAAAGAGACCTTTGGAGAAAAGAGAACCACTTGTATGAATATCAGATCAGATGGAAACCTAGTTCTAAGCAAAGAAGAGAAAGCAGAAAGATGGAAGGAGTATATAGAGGGTCTATACAAGGGCGATGTACTAGAGGACAATATTATGGAAATGGAAGAGGATGTAGATGAAGATGAAATGGGAGATACGATACTGCGTGAAGAGTTTCTCAGAGCACTGTAAGATCTGAGTCGAAACAAGGCCCCGGGAGTAGACAACATACCATTAGAGCCACTGACGGCCTTGGGAGAGCCAGTCCTGACAAAACTATACCGTCTCGTGAGCAAGATGTATGAGACAGGCGAAATACCCTCAGTCTTCAAGAAGAATATAATAATTCCAATCCCAAAGAAAGCAGGTGTTGACAGATGTGAAAATTACCGAACTATCAGTTTAATAAGTCACAGCTGCAAAATACTAACGCGGATTCTTTACAGACGAATGGAAAAACTGGTGGACGCCGACCTCGGGGAAGATCAGTTTGGATTCCGTCGAAATGATAGAACACGTGAGGCAATACTGACCCTACGCCTTATCTTAGAAGAAAGATTAAGGAAAGGCAAACCTACGTTTCTAGCATTTGTAGACTTAGAGAAAGCTTTTGACAATGTTGACTGGAATACTCTCTTTCAAATTCTAAAGGTGGCAGGGGTAAAATACAGGGAGCGGAAGGCTATTTACAATTTGTACAGAAACCAGATGGCAGTTATAAGAGTCGAGGGGCATGAAAGGGAAGCAGTGGTTGGGTAGGGAGTGAGACAGAGTTGTAGCCTATCCCCGATGTTCATCAATCTGTATATTGAGCAAACAGTAAAGGAAACAGAAGAAAAATTCGGAGTAGGTATTAAAATCCATGGAGAAGAAATGAAAACGTTGAGGTTCGCCGATGACATCGTAATTCTGTCAGAGACAGCAAAGGACTTGAAAGAGCATTTGAACGGAATGGACAGTGTCTTGAAAGGAGGATATAATATGAACATCAACAAAAGCAAAACGAGGATAATGGGGATGCAGTCGAATTAAGTCGGGAGATGCTGAGGGAATCAGATTAGGAAATGAGACACTTAAAGTAGTAAAGGAGTTTTGCTATTTGGGGAGCAAAATAACTGATGATGGTCGAAGTAGAGAGGATATGTAGACTGGCAATGGCAAGGCAAGCGTTTCTGAAGAAGAGAAATTTGTTAACGTCGAGTATAGATTTAAGTGTCATGAAGTCGTTTCTGAAAGTATTTGAATGGAGTGTAGCCATGTATGGAAGTGAAACATGGACGATAAATAGTTTGGACAAGAGGAGAATAAAAGCTTTTGAAATGTGGTGCTGCAGAAGAATGTTGAAGATTAAGTGGGTAGATCACGTAAGTAATGAGGAGGTATTGAATAGAATTGGGGAGAAGAGAAGTTTTTGGCACAACTTGACAAGAAGAAGGGACAGGTTGGTAGGACATGTTCTGAGGCATAAGGGGGATCACAAATTTAGCATTGGAGGGTAGCGTGGGGGGTAAAAATCGTAGAGGGAGACAAAGAGATGAATACACTAAGCAGATTCAGAACGATGTAGGTTGCAGTAAGTACTGGGAGATGAAGAAGCTTGTATAGGATAGAGTAGCATGGAGAGCTGCATCAAACCAGTCTCAGGACTGAAGACCACAACAACAACAGTTATTTTGTTAATCCCAATTAATTAATAAAATTACTAGCAGCAGGAATAGGCAGTTTGATTTGCAAAACAAGTATGAGGTAACTGTTGCATGTTATTAGTGTGTATCAGAGTCCCACTGGTAAAAGGAAGCCTACTGCAGTTTATCAGATTTCATGTAATTACAGAGTGCATCTGTAGGTTGTGCTGTTCTCAAGTTTCACTGTTAATCCTCGTCACCGTATTAAAAACTCTGCCGAACAGGCCATGATGGCCCAACGGTACCGACCGGCCGCCGTGTCTTCCTCAGCTCACAGGCGTCACTGGATGCGGATATGGAAGGGCATGTCGTCAGCGCACCACTCTGCTGGCCGTATGTTTTCAACATGCCTTGCAGTTTCTGCGACTGGAGAGGGAAGCTGCCACGATCTAAGACGTTAATTATAATAACCATAGTCCGCAGCTCGTGGTCGTGTGGTAGCGTTCTCGCTTCCCGCACCCGGGTTCGATTCCCGACGGGGTCAGGGATTTTCTCTGCCTCATGATGATTGGGTGTTGTGTGATGGCCTTAGGTTAGTTGTTTAAGTAGTTCTAAGTTCTAGGGGACTGTTGACCATAGATGTTCAGGCTCATAGTGCTCAGAGCCATTTGAACCAAAATAACCATACATTAATGTTTTTCAAATAAAACTGGTGAGGTTAATGACCCTGTACACATTGAATATTATAGACAATACTAACTTGACCCTCATATGAATCACATTGTCAATATTATGAAGTGACAGCGCGATTTTACAAGATTAAGATGTGGAACGCACAAAATAAAGCGTGCGCCGGAGTTATTTTTGCCGTAGCTGGTAAACAACAGAAAAGAACGGAAACAAGGAAATAAGTACGAGAATGACTGAAAAAAAGAAGCGACTTGTCATATGTTAATATACTGACTTTAATCAAAACTACGGAAACAAAAAATGCCATAAACTATTTTCATGTGTGTCCTGCATCTTACCATAAATTATTAATGCTGGTACTACATAAAACAGAGAAGCAACATTCGTTAATGGGAAAAGCAACCGCAGTCGACGAGAGGTCAGGTGTAATTTACATTTCTGGCAACAGGCAAGTCATTCGAATGCTTAAGGTTTAGTGATGTAATATCAGCAAACACAATTAACAAAAGTGTTATTGAAAAATGTGAATTAACTACGTCTGTCCTGCAATGATGTATTCTGGTAATCAACATAAAATATTTTTTTACGTTTTGTAATAATGTGGTGAGTGTATTGCGTATTGAACCGGGGACCTAGAAACGACAGCCTTCGCTTCGTCCCGCCGTAGCCCTCAGTGGTTCACAACACCACAACAGGCCATAGCAAATGGTTCAAATGGCTCTGAGCACTATGGGACTTAACTTCTGAGGTCATCAGTCGCCTAGAACTTAGAACTAATTAAACCTAACTAACCTAAGGACATCACACACATCCATGCCCGAGGCAGGCTTCGAACCTGCGATCGTAGCGGTCGCTCGGTTCCAGGCTGAAGCGCCTAGAACCGCTCGGCCACTCCGGCCGGCAGGCCATAGCAGACCATCCGCGCCACCGCCGCCCCGCACCGAACCTAGGGTTATTGTGCTGTCTCATACCAGACGAGCGTAACCCCAAATGCTTGCGTGGTAGAGTAATTATGGTGTATGTGTACGTGGATACAGTGTTTGCGCAGCAATCGCCGACATAGTGTAACTGAGGAGGAATAAGGAGAACCAGCCCGCATTCGCTGAGGCAGATGGAAAACCGCCTTAAAAACCATCCACAGGCTAGCCGACACACCGGCCCTCCCCCATGCGGGTCTGTGGGTTAGAATAGGCCCGAGGTCTTCCTGCCTGTCGTAAGAGGCGACTAAAAGGAGTCCATCCCCCTCAAGGGGGTAGTTAGCACCTGCGTCCGGAGACGGACGGTCCCACGACCTATATCTGTGGTCTTTTTGGTTTTTCACTTCTCGTTTCTTCCTTCTTTGGTTGGTTCCTTTCTTTGTTCTTCTCCAGCTCACTGTCTTCCTTACTCTTTCCCCTGTCCTCTTCTCCTTGCCTTCTTCTCCTTGCCTTCTTCTCCTTGCCTTCTTCTCCTTGCCTTCTTCTCCTTGCCTTCTCTGGTCTCCGCCTCGGCGTTTGAGACAGTCTGTCCTCTCTCTCCCTCTCTCTCTTCTTTTTCTTCTTCTTCCTGCCTCCCTGTGCGCGCCTGAAGGCCGACCCACGCGTTCGCACGCGTAGCCGGTGACGGGGTAACGCGTAATTCCCCGCCCTGGGTAGACAAGTAAGGCACGCACGTACCCCCTGGTAAAGGCCAGGCCCAAGGAGGGGTGATTGCCTGAGCTGATACCTTCTGACCATGCCGATTGGTCCCTCCGTCTGTTTCTCGGGAGGTGTGACCTGAGGTGTAAACATTCACCTAAGGCGGGAGTGCCCTCTGAGAGGGTCCCCATAAGGAAGGAGCGCGCCATCAGAGACGCTGGCAATCATGGGGGATTCCTCCGCAATGGATTTCTCTTCTTCTCTCTCGACTTCTGCCCACAAACAGAAACATGACCAGCCCCCAGTGACAAAAGTACTACCGCCTACCCCACAGTTCCTCGTCATTTCTCGATCTGAGGACGGTAAGGATTTTTCCTCTGTCAACCCTTTCGTTATCCAGAAGGGCGTAGATACCATAGCCGGTACTGTTAAGTCTTGTACGAGGTTGCGTAATGGTACCTTGTTACTAGAAACTGAGAGCGCCTTTCAGGCACAGAAACTGCTTCGAGCCACACTCCTGCACACGTTCCCTGTCCGGGTGGAGGCTCACCGAACTTTGAATTTGTCTCGTGGTGTGGTCTATACTAGATCCCTCGACGGATTGACTGACGAGGAGATTCAATCTTTCCTCGCTGAGCAGGGCGTGACGGCTGTCCATAGGGTCATGAAAAAGGTCAACAATGACCTTGTACCGACCCGGACACTTTTCTTGACCTTTGTTAGTGTTCAGCTGCCATCGCGCATCAAGGCGGACTACGAGGTTATTTCTGTTCGCCCCTATGTCCCGACACCTACGTGCTGCTACCAGTGTCAGCGTTTCAATCACACTCGACAGTCTTGTTCCAATGCGGCTAAATGTGTCACTTGTGGCAGGGATGCCCATGAGGGTGACTGTCCACCTCCGTCTCCTCGTTGTGTGAACTGTCAGGGTGACCATGCAGCATCCTCCCGCGACTGTCCCGTCTATAAGGAAGAACGCTGTATCCAAGAAATTCGGGTCAAAGAGAAAGTGTCCACCTCGGCTGCTCGCAAGCTATTGGCTAGTAGGAAGCCCACGCTGCTCCCAGCGGGGAAATACAGTACTGTCCTCGCCTCTCCTCGGACTACCAGGGAGGTGGCAACCCAGACATGTGATCTGACCTTCAGCACCACGGTCGTCCGTTCGGCCAGTGCTAAGATCGCGCGGTCGACGTCTCCTCTTCCTCCCATCACCCCACAGACACCAGCCCCTTCATCAGCTTCTGCTAAGACGAAGACCCAGAAGTCAGATGCACGGGCCTTCAAGAAGGAACCGTCCCATGCAGACTTCCTACGTACCTCGACCTCCCAGCCATCGACCGGTACTTCCACCAAACGACCTTCCAAGAAGGCTCATAGGAAGCACAGTTCTCCTTCTCCGCCACGGCGCATTTCTTCTCCTGCGCCACCCAGCGGTTGCCGCCCCAGGCCGTCATCCGTTTCGCCTGGCCGCACCGCTGGTAGCCGAACATCTGGCCGTTCACCGGCGGAGGAAGCTCCCCCTCCCGGCCATCTTACCAAGATGGCCGATGAACCTATAGAACCAATGGACGATGACTGTCCGCCTACTGATAGCGGCGGCAGTGCTCGCTCGAAGCCAGGCCCTCAGCGGCCTTCGACGTGACCCCTTCTTTCATCTTCCTTTTCTTCTTACGATGGCACTTATTCACTGGAATATTCGCAGCATTCGCTCCAACTGAGAGGACTTGAAGTTGCTGCTCCGCTTGCACCGTCCGCTCGTCGTAGCCCTCCAGGAAACGAAGCTATGCCCATGCGATCACATTGCCTTGGCACACTACACCTCTGTGCGTTTTAACTTACCCCCTGTGGTAGGTATCCCGGCTCATGGAGGGGTTATGTTGCTGGTCCGGGATGATATTTACTACGATCCCATCACGTTGCACACCGGCCTGCAGGCAGTTGCCATCCGAATTACTCTCCCCACTTTTACATTTTCCATTTGTACCGTTTACACTCCATCGTTGTCTGCCGTTACGAGGGCAGACATGATGCAACTTATTGCTCAGCTACCTGCACCATTTTTGTTAACTGGAGACTTCAATGCCCACCATCCCCTTTGGGGCTCTCCAGCATCCTGCCCGAGGGGCTACCTGTTAGCAGACCTTTTCAACCAGCTCAATCTTGTCTGCCTCAATACTGGCGACCCTACTTTTCTTTCGGACACATCTCACACCTATTCCCATTTAGACCTCTCTATATGTACTCCCCAACTTGCACGCCGGTTTGAGTGGTATGCACTTTCTGATACATATTCGAGCGACCACTTCCCGTGTGTTATCCCTCTCCTGCAGCATACCCCCTCTCCGTGCTCATCTAGTTGGACCATCTCCAAAGCAGACTGGGGGCTCTTCTCTTCCAGGGCGACCTTTCAGGATCAAACCTTCACAAGCTGCGATCGTCAGGTCGCACACCTCACGGAAGTCATTCTCACTGCTGCTGAATATTCCATCCCTCACCCTACTTCTTCTCCACGTCGCGTACCGGTCCACTGGTGGACCGCAGCATGTAGAGACGCTTTACGTGCTCGTCGACGTGCTTTACGCACCTTTAAACGCCACCCTACAGTGGCGAATTGTATCAATTATAAACGATTACGTGCACAGTGTCGTCGTATTATTAAAGAAAGCAAGAAAGACAGCTGGGCTGCTTTCACAAGCACCTTCAACAGTTTTACTCCTTCTTCTGTTGTTTGGGGTAGCCTGCGCCGGCTATCTGGCACTAAGGTCCACTCACCAGTTTCTGGCTTGACGGTCGCGAATGACGTCCTTGTGGCCCCTGAGGCTGTCTCCAATGCCTTCGGCCGCTTTTTCGCAGAGGTTTCGAGCTCCGCTCATTACCACCCTGCCTTCCTCCCCCGCAAACAGGCAGAGGAGGCTAGGCCACCTAACTTCCGCTCCTCGAATCGTGAAAGTTATAATGCCCCATTCACCATGAGGGAACTCGAAAACGCACTTGGCCGATCACGGTCCTCCGCTCCAGGGCCTGATTCTATTCATATTCAGATGCTGAAGAACCATCTGGTTACTTTGTCGACCTTCATTATGAATAACGTCTTGCGGAAGCGCCCGACAGCGGCTGTTCAAATGGTTCAAATGGCTCTGAGCACTATGGGACTTAACATCTGTGGTCATCAGTCCCCTAGAACTTAGAACTACTTAAACCTAACTAACCTAAGGACATCACACACATCCATACCCGAGGCAGGATTCGAACCTGCGACCGTAGCAGTCGCGCAGTTCCGGACTGAGCGCCTAGAACCGCGAGACCACCGCGGCCGGCACCGCGGCTGTGTTCTTTGATTTGGAGAAGGCTTACGACACCTGTTGGAGGGCGGGCATTCTCCGCACCATGCATACATGGGGCCTTCGCGGTCGCCTCCCTCTTTTTATTCGTTCCTTTTTAATGGATCGACAGTTCAGCGTACGTGTGGGTTCTGTCCTGTCAGACACCTTTCGCCAGGAGAATGGGGTGCCACAGGGCTCAGTTTTGAGCGTCGCTCTCTTCGCCATAGCGATCAATCCAATAATGGATTGCCTCCCAGCTGATGTATCAGGCTCCCTTTTCGTGGACGTTTTTACCATCTATTGCAGCGCGCAGCGTAGTGTTTCCTGGAGCGCTGTCTTCAGCGTTCTCTTGACCGTCTTTACTCCTGGAGTGTCGCCAATGGCTTCCGTTTTTCTGCCGAGAAGACGGTCTGTATTAACTTCTGGCGCTACAAAGAGTTTCTCCCACCGTCCTTACGACTCGGTCCCGTTGCTCTCCCATTCGTGGAGACAACAAAATTTTTAGGTCTTACATTTGACAGGAAACTTAGCTGGTCTCCACATGTGTCATATTTGGCTCCCCGTTGTACCCGTTCTCTAAATGTCCTCCGTGTTCTCAGTGGTATGTCGTGGGGAGCGAATCGAACCGTCCTACTTCGCCTATATCGGTCGATCGTCCGCTCCCAGCTGGATTATGGGAGCTTCGTATACTCCTCTGCACGGCCATCCATCTTACGCCACCTCAACTCCATACAACATCGGGGTTTACGACTTGCGATCGGAGCGTTTTATACTAGTTCCACCGGGAGTCTTCATGCTGACGCTGGTGAATTGCCACTCCCCTACCGGCGCGATATACTGCTTTGTCGGTATGCCTGTCGGCTACTGGCAATGCCCGACCACCCGTCTTATCGTTCCTTTTTTGACGACTCTCTCGACCGTCAATACGGGTTGTATGTCTCTGCCCTGCTACCACCTGGAGTTCGCTTTCGTCGCCTCCTTCAACACCTTAATTTTTCACTCCCTGCAACCTTTCGAGTGGGCGAGAGCCACACGCCACCTTGGCTCCAGGCTCAGGTTCGCGTTCACCTTGACCTCAGCTCGCTCCCAAAGGAGGTTACCCCCGGTTCAGTCTACCACTCCCGTTTTGTCGAACTTCGTTCGAAGTTCATTAATATGACCTTCATTTATACAGATGGCTCTAAGACCAATGACGGGGTTGGGTGTTCTTTTATTGTTGGGGCACAAAGTTTCAAATACCGGCTCCATGGCCATTGTTCGGTCTTCACAGCTGAGCTCTTTGCCCTCTACCAGGCTGTTCTCTACATCTGCCGCCACCGACATTCTGAATATGTCATCTGCTCCGATTCCCTGAGCGCCATCCAGAGCCTCAGTGATCCGTACCCGGTTCACCCTTTCGTGCACCGGATCCAACGCTCTCTTCAGCAGCTGGTGGACGTCGGTTCTCCGGTTAGCTTTATGTGGGTTCCTGGCCATGTCGGTATCCCTGGGAACGAAGCTGCAGATGCCGCTGCCAAGGCTGAGGTCCTCCAGCCTCGGACAGCTTCTTGTTGTGTCCCTTCGTCAGATTGTAGCAGGGTCATTTGTCGGCGCATTTTATCGCTGTGGCATACCGATTGGGCTGCACTTACAGACAACAAGCTTCGGGCCTTGCAACCTCTTCCCGCGGCTTGGACGTCCTCCTCACGCCCTTCTCGGCGGGAGGAGGTAGTTTTGGCCCGGTTACGAATTGGACACTGCCGGTTCAGCCATCGCCATCTGCTGACGGCTGCGCCGGCGCCGTTCTGCCCATGTGGGCAATTGTTGACGGTCCGCCACATTTTAACGTCCTGTCCGGATTTTAACACACTGCGTCTTGATCTTGGCCTGCCATGTATTCTAGATGCCATTTTAGCGGATGATCCACGAGCAGCTGCTCGCGTTCTTCATTTTATCAACTTGACAACCCTCTCTAAGGACATTTTATTATGCTGTTTTTTTTTTTAATCCCATGCCTGTCAGTCTGTCTTTTATCGCGTTTTCCGTTTCGTTGATGTTTTAAACTTGTGACTCGCGGTGCATTCCTAACGTAGTCTGGGCGCTAATGACCGTTGAAGTTGTGCGCCCCAAAACCACAAAAAAAAAAACAAAAAAAAAAGAAAAAACACCGGCCCTCGACTCTAATCCGCCGGGCGGATTCGTGCCGAGAACCGGCACGCCTTCCCACTCGGGAAGCAGTGCGTTAGACCGCGCAGCTAGCTGGGCGGGCTCATAATGTTGTGGAGTTGACATGTATTTCGCAGTCATTGCATATATAGTCTTACGGCGAGGGCTACCATGTTTCCAAATTAATAAGCAAAGCGATTCGGTAGTGAATTCTCCATCAAAAATGGTTCAAATAGCTCTGAGCACTATGGGACTTAACATCTATGGTCATCAGTCCCCTAGAACTTAGAACTACTTAAACCTGACTAACCTAAGGACATCACACAACACCCAGTCATCACGAGGCAGACAAAATCCCTGACCCCGCCGGTAATCGAACCTGGGAACCCGGGCGCGGGAAGCGTGAACGCTACCGCACGACCACGAGCTGCGGACGAATTCTCCATCGAACACTGTAAAGTGGTAAATACGATTACTACTGCATACTCCTATTAAAATTTCTACAATTGACGACACATCAATACGGATCCTCACGCAGCCAATCTGTGGATGGATTGACAATATTATTGAACGTATAAGGACCAGTTTCCTTACGTATAACGCGGAAAAATGTTGGCAGCTGCCGCCGTGAGTTACGATGAGGACGCGGGATGATCTATTGTCAGCTGATTCTAAGTGACTAATAGCTGTACTTTTAACCTAACCACACCCCCGCGATGTGCAATGTATCCAGGAAAATGGCGACCAACAACTTATGGCAGAACTATTAATCACACTGACTTTGTTCACGGCGATTGAATTAAGCTCTGCGAGCAAATTCAAGACAGAAATCAGCGCTAAAAGTAAACCGTGATTTCTCACCTTCATTAGGTAGGTGAAACTGTTCCCGCACTGCCTTACAAGTTATGGGTGACACAGGCACGGCCGTAGAAAGTGAGTAAACTTTTTTCATGTACATAGCTGCACCGATTGCTTGTTTCTGGCAACAACGTTATCCGAAGGAGGGTAGATACCATTCATTTCAGAGTCACTGGAACTTTCTGAAGTGGATGATTAGCTGGAAGCAATAATAAGTTTCATCATTCTATCTTCAAAAATACCGTCATTATTACACTCTTCGTCAATTATTCGCTTGTTATGCATCACACCAATCCTCCAGTCCATCTCGGTGACATTTTCCACGTCCTGAATAGTCAGTTTCTCTACATCACTGACAGGAAAGTTTTTAGTTTCGCTACCACATCCTCTCACTCGCGCCCAAACAAGATCAATTTCATGTAAGCAACATTCGTAAAGTGGTAGTCTCATGTGACTCTTTGCGTAATATTAATTCAATCTCCATATTATATTTGTGACACATACAATACTTTTCATAATGTAATATGTTTTAGACTATATGTATACTATTCTCAGATCAGATGATGGTAACGCTGTTTACCGAAACCGGGCGTGGTAAATAAAAGTTTTACAAACGCGATCTTGGCTGGGAAGTTCTCTTTCTTCAAGTACAATATTTACAGATCGCCCCTTATCACTCAGCATGAACAAGTTAACTGGAGACTGTGATAAATCGTAATCAAATTTTGGCATCAGCCTGATGAGTAGGTCCCCCATGAAACCTATTATCCTATTATAATCCTTAGTTGTTATATTCGTAGACCCTCACTTCATGCTAGCAAATTACGGGATGGCGAAAATAACTACTTTCAACATTCGAAATACGAATTTGTTACAGGGATCCTAAAATACAATTTCAATAGAATTGTATGTATGGAATCAGCAAGCAAGCTATCAGCAACGTTCTGCTGTTGTTATAAACATGACGTTTGTATGAAAAAATATAATTTACGTGATTTCAGAGTTAGCATCAGAGAGTGTGTTGCTAGTTGTCACTATCGACTTTGCATCAACACTCGATAATCGATATTTAAATTATATCTCAAGTGACCTAATAATCAATAGCCACCGTAGAAATGCGTGACGAGATGCAAATTACTGAGCGATTATGGAAGCAAAGCATCAGACTCGCTTTGGAATCAATTTCTGCGAAGGAACTATAGGCGAGAGACTCGTAGGAATATACACTTTACGTGACTAATTAAGACGTCTGTCAACAATTCGTGGACGACAGATTACCTTCGTTACTGGAAAACGTCATCCTTGGAGAATAACAACGGATGTGGTTTATTAAGGGGCGCCACACTCCGTTTTCTATGTTCGTACGATGGTACGTAAAAGGAACGTTTAACGAGTGGTAAACGTTGAGGAGATCGAGTAGCGCAGCCTCGCAGGTCACCTGGCCTTAATCCCTTCAGCTTGCTCCTATGGGGACATTTAAAGAGATTGGTGTATTTAACACTCTACGACAACGAGTACCCTTCAGAGAAGCCTGTGTCTCATGCATGTGACTTAATATTAAGGCATACAAGCGCGTTCGCAGGAGTTCGTGAGTGTTTGAAAAGGTGGGTCCGAGGAGTTTCCTATAGTGCCTGCAGACACATAACTATCGTCGAACAGAATGATCCGTATCTCAACAAGAATTTATTTATCTACATCGATTTACACGTCTATTTCTAGTTTTGATCAGTACTATCAACCGCGCGGTCTATGGCGCCTCGCCACGGTTCGCCCCCCCCTAACCACCCTTCCCCCCCCCCCCCCCCCCCCGCCCCCGTTGGAGGTTCGAGTCCTCGCACGGGCATAGGTGTGTATGTTATCCTTAGAGTAAGTTAGTTTAAGTTAGATTAAGTAGTGTGTTAGCCTAGGGACCAATGTCCTCAGCAGTTTGGTCCCACAGGAACTTACCACAAATTTCCAATCAGTACTATCTTTTCTAAGAATACTGGTCACTTTATTAAACATTATGCGTAGCGACCTACTCTATGCGAGGACACGATACAATAAATAAGTGATTAAGCAAGGGAGAAGGGAGAAAATGAAAGGCAGTGCTTAAGGAATAGGAGTAGGAATGAGGAGACATCTAGTTGAACACTGGGTGGACAAGTCACCCAAGATGACCATAAGTGATGTCACATGCCCTCATGCCATGTGATGTGTTGTTAATAAGAGTGTACGGATGAAGTTTCTACGATTTGCTCGCTTTTGTTAGTGTATGCCTTGACTATTTCACATCCCAGATGGTTCTCCTAGGAAACGCGATGAACACATAATCTTAAATGATAAGATGTGTAAAAAGAACTTGAAAGGAAGATAATGTGCACTGTCCAGTCACATTAATGTGACCATCTGCCGGAAACGTGAATAATCAACTTTTGCAGCGCGGACCGCTGGAAGAAGTACAAGAAGGAAGACAATGCGGTTCTGGCAGGTACCGACGGCGATGTGGAGCTATGCCGGCTCCATTACCTTCGCCAGCTGCGTTAAGTGCACTATGTGATCAAAAGTATCCGGACAGCCCCCAAAACATACGTTTTTCATATTAGGTGCATTGCGCTGCCACCTACTGCCAGGTACTCCATATAGGCGACCTCAGTAGTCATTAGGCATCGTGAGAGACCAGATGGGGCGCGCCGCGAAACTCAGCGACATCGAACGTGGTCAGGAGATTGGGTGTCACTTGTGTCATACATTTGTACGCTAGATTCCCATACTCCTAAACATCCCTAGGTCCACTGTTTCCGAAGTGATAGTGAAGGGGAAACGTGAAGGGACACGTACAGCACAAACGCGTACAGGCCGACCTCATCCGTTGACTCACAGAGACCGCCGACAGTTAAAGAGGGCTGTAATGTGTAACAGGCAGACATGTTTCGAGACCATAACACACGAACTTCAAACTGCCTCAGGATGCACTCCAAGTTCTATGACAGTTAGGCGGGAGGTGAGAAAACTTGGATTTCGTTGTGGAGCAGCTGCTCATAAGCCACACATCACGCCGGTAAATGCCAAATGACGCCTCGTTTGGTGTAAAGAGCGTAAACATTGGACGACTGAACAGTGGAAAAACGTTTTGTGGATTGACGGATCACGGTACACAATGTGGCGATCCGATGGCAGGGTGTGGGTATGGCGAATGCCCGGTGAACGTCATTGCAAGCGTGTGTAGTACCAACAGTAAAATTCTGAGGCGGTGGTGTTATGGTGTGGTCGTGTTTTTCATGGAGGCGGCTTGAACCTCTTTTTGTTTCGCGTGGGACTATCACAACACAGGCCTACATTGATGTTTTAAGCACCTTCGTGCTTCCCACGGTTGAAGAGCAATTCGGGGATGGCGGTTGCACCTTTCAACACGATCGAGCACCTGTTCATAATGCACGACAGTAACATCCCAGTGTGGACTGGCCTGCACAGAGTCCTGACTTGAATCCTGTAGAACACCTTTGGGAAGTTTTGGAACGCCGACTTCGTGCCAGGCCTCACCGACCGACATTGATACCTCTCCTCAGTGCAACACTCCTTCAAGAATGGGCTGCCGTTCCCCAAGAAACCTTCCAGCAACTGATTGATCGTGTGCCTGCGAGAGTGGAAGCTGTCATCCAGGCTAAGGATGGGCCCATACCATATTGAATTCCTGCATTACCGATGGAGGGCACCACGAACTCGTAAATCATTTTCAGCCTAGTATCCGGATAGTTCTGATCAAATAGTGTATCTCGGCTGAGGATCCATGTCAGGAATAGCCCTATCGAGGAGATCCCACCAATTTTCGATTGGGCTAAAATCCGGGGAGTTTGTTGGCCAGAAGAGTACGGTAAACTCATGCTGGTGCCTTTCGGACCGTGCACGTACACAGCGAGCTGTATGACATGTTGCATTGTATTGCTCCTAAGTACCATCGTGTCGCGGAAAAACGAACAGCATGTAGGGATTTTAGACCAATCGAAAATTGGTGGGATCTCCTCGATAGGGCTATTCTTGACATGGATCCTCAACCGAGATACACTATTTGATCAGAAGTATCCGGATATTAGGCTGAAAATGATAGATGCCTACTTGTGTAGAAGCAATGTGCCTTCCAGAATGACGAGATCAACGCTCTGGACCCTTCCGCAAGATGTTTCACGCATTATCGCCGAATACCGTCCGTCCTATTGGGCATGAAACGTTTTTCATCTGAAAAGGTCACCCGTCGCCACTCAGCGGACGTCCAGTCGCGATATTGGCGTGCAGATTCCAGTCCTCGTCGATGGTGAACAGCATTCAGCTTGGTTGCATGATCTAGACGTCTGCTGCGAATGCCTGTACGCAGCAATGTTATTTGAAAGATCGTTGAGGAGACACTGTTGATAGCACCTTGGTTCATCTTGGCGGCAAATTGTTCATAAGTTGAACGTCAGTTCGCCCGTGCGCCTCTCGGCAGCCGTCGTTTATCTCTGTCATCTACGGACTGTGGTGCATCAAAATTGCCTCGGCGCCTGTTTTGGATAGCACCATTATGCCGCGCGTGGCTTACTTAAGGCCGGTATTACACTATCAAATTTCTTTGTCAAATATCTTAGTCAAAAATCTTTGTCAAAGATATTTGATGGTGTAATAGGAACTTTGTCAAATGTCGTCCAATATTTGATCAAATCTAGGACCCCGCTGTAGATTTGATCAAAGCAATCGCTTGTCTTCTGTTCACTGCAATGTGACATGTTACCACATGGAGCGCTAGCATCGCTGCAGCGTTCTGTCGTCTGTAGTTTTTTTATAAACATTGCCGGTAAATACAATTGGTGTGTGGCAACAACTACAAAATTAATAGAGATGTATGAAGCTGATGAGGCGCTTTACAACGTGAGGCACCCTGAATACAAAAACAGATTAAGAAGATTGGAGACCCGACCTGAGCTAATCTAACATAACCCTCTCCTGTAGCAAGGAATCGGAGTGTTACAGTGAGCCTGTCTTCTGAAGATGTAGCAGTTCTTTAAGTGAATATGTGCTTTGTGATATGAGGATACACTTCACCAAGCACATACAGAAATGTATGCTCATCCATTCTTAAGTAATTGATGTACGACTTGACGTCTTCCACTGTAAGCTCACGTAACAAGTTTTGTTGAATGCTTTTATCGTGTCGTCGTAAAACCCTCGGCTTCACCCAGATTACATTAGTTTTTCGTTCCATAGATCTGTGCTGAGGAGATCCTCGTGGATGTGGAACATGTCAATTTTTTTTAAGCTGAAATAACAATAATAATAATATGAATAAATACATCATTTGTTTCTATTAAAAATTTCGTGAATGGAGTAGAAGGAGTTGGCAACTAGTAAGTCTTTCAGGCTCCTTTTAAACTGATCTTTATTTGTAACTAAATTTTTTATATTCGCTGGCAAATTATTGAAGATGAGTGTTCCTGAGTAGTGGACCCCTTTCTGAACTAAAGTAAGTGCTTTTAAGTCCTTGTGCAAATCATTTTTGTTCCTAGTATTGTATGTATGAACTGAGTTGTTTGTTGGACAAAGAGATATATTATTTAGGACAAATTTCATTAACGAGTAAATGTACTGAGTGGCAGTAGTTAATATGCCCAGTTCTTTGAAGAGGTTTCTGCAGGACGTCCGTGAATTTACTCCACAAATAATACGTATTACACGCTTTTGGACTCTGAAAAACTTTGTTTGACTTGAAGATTTACCCCAAAATATTATACCATATGACATTATGGAATGAAAGTATGCAAGCTTTTTCATTTTTATGTTGCCTAGGTCTGCTAACACCCTAATTGCAAATACAGATTTGTTACGGCGTTTCTGCAGTTTTGTGGTGTGCTCCTCCCAACTGAGTTTATTATCAAGTTGTAGTCCCAGGAATTTAAGACTGTCAACCTCGTATGTATGGTTCCTTTTTTTTCCCCCACTTCTTTTCCGCATGTGCACACAATGCAATTGCGGTACGTGCAACTGCTGCGGTTAATAACAAGTTGTTGTCAGCCATCTTGAACTTTGACGAAAGATTTGATGTCAGTATAATACCCCTTCTAGCGCTACGTCAAAGATCTTTGTCAAATATACTTGACGGAATATTTGATCACATCTTTGATCAAATCTTTGACAAAGAAATTTGATAGTGTAATACCGGCCTTAACCACGGCGGCAGATGAACAATTTACAGACTTGGCCATTTCGGAAATGCTTCTCACGAAAGCCAGCAAACATACCCATTTAGACGTCAAATAAATCCCTCCGCTTCCGCATTACGACAACGAATGTACTGCTCGCCTCATCTCCTCACGCTTTACATACCCTTCACTGCTAGTGCTTACACCTGCCATCTGTGAGTGGTCGTTGTAAGTTGACGTCGAACATAGCCGGTGACTGGATCGTGTATTTGAGAATGAGGGCAGACAGTGACTCGCAACAACTTTCCACATCATTTCAAACCTTTAAGGAACTTTTTCTCGCTGACACCCATCACAAAATGCTGAAAAGAAAAAAAGTGTGTCGCTCGCTACATTTCTTCTGTCCATCCAGTAAAACTGCCGCACCAAGCATGACGTTTGTTACATCTTTCTACAAAGTTTACTCTCAACACATCTTGCAGATAGTATCCACACTCACCACTGAACGTGTAACACTTATATCGATTACAAGTAAGTTTATATTATGTAATTTTGTATCTGCAATTATGGAGTGTGTATTCTGATTTACGTAAACTCCTTAATATGTGACATGAAGAAGATGTTAAAATGATAAATTATTATAATATGTGTATGTTCATAAAAAGAAAATGTTTATTGAAAGCTGGTTCATGTTTAGGGCACTTGTATTTGTAACATGTAAAAGCTGTAGGGAAGTCCTCCCGCGGCGGAAGTAGAATGGCGCGATGTAAAATGTGGTTTTGGCTTTCGAATTGAGCAGTTCCTTTGTGTGAACTTGTACGCAGTATATGGCTAGACGTGGCACGGTGCACTTCGGCGGTGCTAAGGGAGGCAACTGGATGCTGCTTTACAATGGATTTGCCTTAGTTGTGGATCTGGCTATTATTTGGTATTCTCAGCATAAAGGAATGGCTCTAATATGTTCAAAATCCGACGCCAAGAAGAGATTTTATAGGGCAGTCGAACATTAAGAGCCGTGAGTAAAGTTAACCGCCATTTCGCTTGCCACCAACCTTCGCCACTGATTCACTAACTTCATACACTCAGTAATGTATATGGGCATGGGCCAGTTATTTTGTGTGTTGTTTTAATAATAATCACAACATTATAAATCCGTCTCCAGAACCATATTTTCTGTCCTGATCACAAACCTATGCAAGGTCCTCACCTAACTGCTACTGAAACCGAATGTCCTGATTTAAATGAACAATTCTAGCATTCAAGTGTTTAAAAGTGATTTTTTGTATAATATAAAAAGAGAGGTAAAAAAGTTAAAAACCACAAAAGTAAAGTTGGACAGGCTTTCGCTAAAGTATCCTTAGTTTTTGCAAAAATATAGTTTTTTTAGGATTACAGTGCAAGATTGTTGAGCCGTGTTGCGGCTCGCATTGGTGCCATTGGTAGGTTGGCATCATGTAATAGGGACAGTGGCGTCTCGTTTTCTTCTTGTGTTTACTGGTGCCACTATGTTTGCTAGCGTTGTCTGTACACGAGTGGCAGCAACAGCGGTTATCGATATCTAGTATGGTGATACTATCTTTGGAGGGACGTCAAGCGTTTTCCGGGTCGGAGTGGGTCGGGTAGTTTGGTTGGGATAGAGCAGCAGTGAGATCCGGCAGTGCGAGGACATGCCAGGACCGCTAGTGGCATGCGGGCACTGCCGGATCGAGGGGATGTAGTTGCGAGGGCCACAACCTCGTTGTGCACCGGACCCAGGACATTTGAGTTGAGAAAACATTAACCCAGAAGTGAAACCTCGAGTATTTTGAGATCACACCATTTGTTCGCGTGTAGCTGCTCGCAGGGTCGCTGAAACGAAGAGCAACGAGTGGAGTGTTTGGAGTTGTCGAAATTAATTAGCTGTCCTCCACTTCTTATTATTAATCATTGAATTCCTTGTGTTTATTGATGAAGTGGTATTTTTATGCCTAGTGACTGATAACACCCCAGTTACCTGCCCTGGAGGTTAGCGTATTTTTGCGGCAGTGTACCTTTCCTTGCCTTGCCGCTGCTGTTTGGTAAGACATGTAGTTCAATAGCCTCCTTGATTGTGGTTCGGATATTTAGTTCTTTTGGACTACCTTGGTCATAGGGTTTTCTTCTGCTTCTGGATGTTCTAAATACTGGATTCTGAAGATGCAGTGCTGTCCGCTGGTTCTGCCTTGCCTGGGTTATTCCACTGTTGTGTTGGTTACCAGATGTTAGGTAGATCTTGTAAGAGCATTGGTCTGCGTTTAAACTGTCACTAGTTTGAGTTGCCATCTGGTTAAGATAATACAACTCTTGGCTGCCTGTCTCATCGGTTTCGAAGTTGAGTGACTTTCCCAGGCCGATCCTTGGAGCAATGTCTGAGGTCCACTTCTCTCTTGGTTTGATCAGATTATGATGATTGTTTTTCTTTTTAATATTTTAATTTTGAGTTATTACTATTCAAGCCTGAAGCTGACAAGTAATTTGAGTTTCTTGTCAATAAGGCCTTCAGCCATGAATGCAATTTGTCTTAAGAATGTTTAATTAGATATTGTTTCTTAATAGTGAAATTTTGATGATTCTGTTGTTTTCAAATATTTTAGTATCTCTTGGAGGAGTTTAACTGTTCTTAAGAATTTGCTGTCCAGGCTTTCAACTGTTAAATTGTTTTTTGAGTTATTAGTACTGGGGCCTTCAGCCGACTAATAATTTGAATTTATGGTCAATAAGACCTTCAACCGTGAATGCAATCTGTCTAAAGAATTTTTAATTAGATAGTGTCTCTTAATAGTGAAATTTTGATGATTGTGTTTTCTCAAAAAAAATTTTTGGAATCTCTTGGAGAAGTTTAACTGTTTTTAAGAATTTCCTATCCAGGCCTTCAGACATCAAATTGTTTTGGCGTTATTACTATTGAGGCCTTCAGCCGACAAATAATTTGAACTTCTGGTCAATAAGGCCTTCAGCCGTGAGTGCAACTTGCTTAAGAATTTTTTTGTTAGACATAGTGTCTTAACACTCAAATTTGATAATTATTTCGTATTTTCAACCTCATTTGCTTTTGGTTCCAAATAAAGTGTACGTGATTTTTTTAAAAAAAGGAAAAACTGAGCAACCAATGGTAACCGAGTACGGCACTGTCCACACTGAATCCTGCCTTTCCCTAAGTGCCCACGTCTCAATTATGTAAATAATATTGTCTAGAATACCTACTTCACAGGTGATGAAAAGGCGAATAAGTTAAGCTCATTATAAAAAATAGTGTGGTTTTGTTTTCTATCATGAATGGTTCCTTTTTTGAAGTTAATTAAGCTCATTGTTGTATTTTATTGTGTTGCAAAGTAAATTATGTACGACTCCAAGTGAAGTGAATGATTAGCTTTTTCAGTTAGTCTTTTCTACTGCAATAATCAGAGAGCATTGACTAGTGAAACTATACTAGTTTATGGGTCCCCATCATATTCTCCACTTATTAGGAAAAAATTGAACTTTTACTGTTACCAAGGAAAACTGATATATGCAGAGGAATTTAAATAGTGTATTTATGATATTATTCATCTTTATTGGTTTTTTTTCTTCATGTCAGTTAAGATATAAGTCCCTCATGTCCAAATTTAGTTCTGCACTTTTCAGTATTTGATTAAGCAATGTTTTTGTGTGTAAGTGGCTCTGAGCGCTATGGGACTTAACTTCTGAGGTCATCAGTCCCCTAGAACTTAGAACTACTTAAACCTAACTAACCTAAGGACATCACACACATCCATGCCCGAGGCAGGATTCGAACCTGCGACCATAGGCTTTTGTGTGTAGCTGTCATTAGTATGAGCTTGGTGAAAAATCTACTCCCTATAATTTACTGGTCTGTGCATTATTGGTAACTGCTGCTACACACAGTTCATAGTGCACTGTGTCAGTTTGTATCCTGGTTGCTATTCAAAGGGAATCACAACGAAAATATCTTCAATAACCATAGTCAATTTTCTTAAACATATATTTCCAAATTAATGTGCCTAATTGGGCTGCCGACCGTTCATTTTTTTATTCATTTATGATTTTACTACTTTCATTGACTCCCAAGGTTAAAGCTAATTTGGTTTTTCTCCTAATTTCACCGAATTCAAAATATAATCCGATGCCTTTCTCCATGAGACACACGCGCGGCCAAATCATCGAAATCCTCTCAGAGGGTAACATTAGCGTGTTTCATGGCACGTTAGTGTTATATATGGCTTTTCCCGTGACAGTACTAAAGGTTAGGTTGCTAGGAAAGAGTGACATACACGCTAGTGTTATAAACGTAATAGCAAAGTATCATTATACCACATGTATCACAGTATTACAGGAGATTTGATGTCATAAACATAAGGATGTGTGAGAAGCGAGCTTGTACTTAAAACGGAGCGCAGGTTACCCAGACTGTACGCATTCAGTGTTTGACAAGGAGAGCACTAATCGACTTCAACAAATTTAAACGTAATTTCAAACCATTTATTTTTCGCATTTTACATATTTATCGTCAAATATTTAACACATAAGTTCATTATTAAAATAATCATAGGTCTGAAGCTGTTTTATACATATATGGGAGGCCGATTCTTTAAATAATCTGTGGTATACTAGTATTCTACTATAAGGAGGACTGGCTAAGGGACCGATGAATTGCCAGCATGTCGGCTGATTTCCAGAACAGGAAAATGCAAGGAGAGGAGAAATAAGCGAAGAACACAGTTGGATAGAAGTGTTTATTGTTTTCATTACTGTTCAGCGATGGCAGGGGTCGCAATAGGTTGTGCCCATGGTTCAAAATGGTTCAAATGGCTCTGAGCACTATGGGACTTAACATCTGAGGTCATCAGTCCTCTAGAACTTAGAACTAATTAAACCTAACTGACCGAAGGACATCAGACACATCCATGCCCGAGGCAGGATTCGAACCTGCGACCGTAGCAGTCGCGCGGTTCCGGACTGAAGCGCCTAGAACCGCTCGGCCACCGCGGCCGGCGTTGTGCCCATCATAGGACATTTTGCGTAAGGAAAAAAATTCATTCTATTATTCTGCGAACAATCAGGCAACGGAGGCCTATCGAAGGGTATTTTGATATATGCACTGGAGCGGAGATTGGAACGCTATACAAGTAAGTGACTTGCAGTGTTAAAATGGAAAAAAATAAGAAAGAATTGTATGCGAAATTGTGGCCGCCTTTAAATACTGGTGAGTGTAGTGTTTTGTGTAGATGTTAGGAATAAAATGTTATTTTTTAAGCACTTTTCAGCTGTTGACAGTTGGAGCAGCAGGAATTCGCTTTTAGGAGATATTTTGATGGAATGGTGCTAAAGCGCTCGCCGCCGACCTATGGTAAAGTAAAACAGTCCAGAGTACAAAATAAAAATTAAAAAACAAAAACGCATCGCAGCCTTTCCACTCTGATAATATCCACGCCAGTGCAACACATTTGTTAAACCAATATTGAGAATTGGACGCCTGATCGACTGGGCTTGGAAAGAAATGTGCAACACATCTATTGATTGTTCATTTCGCTACTGAGCTGTAAAACACATGAAAATATAATTTCGGTTTCGCAGCGATGGGACTAACTTAAAAGAAGATCCTGTGGAACTTTTTGAGTAGCAATGTTGTCATTCTGTACGCAGCTGATCATATATATTCCAATAATAAAAAAATAAGATAGAACAACAGTACGTGGCCCCAGTCTGAAATAAAGGGCCCTAGAGCGAAAAAGATTCACACTCTTACAGCTGAGTTTCAGTTTTTGCATTCAGCAGATAACTGAAGTAGACGTATGCCATCTATAGGGTGAAAATCATTTAAACCGACAAACTTTTGAGATTGCACGGGACACCGAAACAAATATTTTTCTTTGATGTCATATTTTCCTATGAAGAATTTTTGAACTTGTGGAGGAAGTTTTCTTTGGATAAGATTAATTAAGGTAACAGACTCTTGGAGGTTGCGTTGGACAACGAACACACTTTTTCTAATATATTTTCTTGTGATGACTAAAAGTAACACAAGCTGGTTTTAATTCTTTATTACCAAGAGACAACAACATTGACACAGCACAATTTCTTCAGTCGTGCTAGAGGTTCAAAACTGCCTCCTTTGACTTGTAAATAGAGATTGCACCGGTGGGTCGTGTTCTGTCGAACAGGGGCAAAGGTTGTAGGACTGTCTTTAATTCCTACGGCTGCTGCTACTATCCGGGCAAACAGATCTTCTTCTGACTGAACAGGGATTTTGTAAACAGGGTTTCACGTCTTTCCTCATGCAGAAAAGTTAAGACGGGTCAAATCAGAGAATGAGTAGACCGTGGTACAGTACCACCACTGCCACTCCACTTTTCTGAAAACTGTCGGTTCAAGAACCGAAACACAGGACAATTGAAATGTGGCGGTGCCCGGTCATGCGAGAACGTCATTTTCTGTCTTGTAGCGAGTGGCACGTCATCAAATAACGCTGACAATGCTCTGGCGAAGAAATTGTAATAATGCCTGTCATTTAATGGCCTAGGTAGGAGATATGGCCCAATTAAACACCAACAACACGAGCCCACACAGTCATGTAGATCCACACTTGGTGAGCGCGAGTAAATGTGGAATGTGGACTAACCTACCACAGAACGTGCGAACTGTGGAATTTGAAGACTCCCACCAAGACCGGACGTTGCTTCATCTGTAACCAACACAGAGGGCGGACACGTAGGACGCATTTGACACTGTTCCAGGTACGATTGCGGAAATTGTGCTCTGAGTGGATAATCATCTGGTTCCAGGTTGCGCACACGTTGTAAGCCAAAAGGATTAACAATTGCTCATTAAGGAAGTTTCTGATTCGTTTCTATGTTATGCGCAACTGCACGAGTGCTGAGAGCGATTACACTATCTGCCGGATTAAAAAATGCTCACAGGTAATTATGGCATTAGGTAAAAGTGTTTGTTTTGATGTCTCGTGCAGCCTCCCAGATTTTGTCGGCTTAAATAATTTTCTCCCTGTATTAGTGAAAGTGATCTTCCATTAGCACATGTATTTTCTGGTTAACGTATACGAATAGTTAACGAAAGTGAGTGTAGTCGAGGAATGTGAGGATCAAGAGGAAACGGACGAGGTTAATGGAGGTTAAGAAAAAAACAGTTTCAGGGACAATCCTTACAACAACTGCAGAACGTGGTTGTCAGCTTCTGCGGCAAGATACACTGTAATATGCATTTCAGCATTAGGATAGTCTTAAGATAAGTATCGGTTTTATACGTTTACAAGTATCAAAATATTTCCGGCTCGTTTCACAATCACACTTTTAATTTCTTTATCACTCTCATTTATTATTCAGTTATTTATTTATTGAACATGCTCCATTACACCGTAATATTGCGTGTTTGGAGGTTCATTTTGGTACCGTTGTTCGGCATTTGGCTTTTGATATTTTGAATGTATCTATTTCTGTTACGTATTAACAGATATTTCTTCACATATGTTTCATCTCTTCAGTCAAATTAAATATTTATAGTTCTATTTTGATCCTTTAACTTATTTATCTAGCGAGTAATGTATATACTGTCACTTTAGTCACAAGTTTATGGCTATTCCCCGCGCTTCGAACAGTTGTTCAGTGAGTATTCAACGTTTATCATCAAAGAGGCTGAATGGTCAAAAGTATCCTAACACCCTCCAAAACATATGTTTTTCGTATTAGGTGCACTGTGCTGCTACCTACTGCCAGGTACTGCATATCAGCGACCTCAGTAATCGTTACACAAAGAGAGAGAGCAGAATGGGACGCTCTGCGGAACTCGCGGACTTCAAACGTGGTCAGGTGATTGGGTGTCACTTGCGTCATACGTCTGTACGCGAGATTTCTACAGTCACAAAGATCCCTAGGTCCATTATGTGATATTGAAGAGAAAACGTGAAGGGACACTTATAGCACAAAAGCGTACAGGCCGACCTCGTCTGTTGACTGACAGAAACCGCCGACAGTTGAAGAGGGTCATTACGTGTAATAGGCAGACATCTACCCAGACCATCACACAGGGATTCCAAACTGATGTCGTCGTGCTTTTCATGGAAGGGGCTTGCACCCCTTGTTGTTTTGCGTGGCACTATCACAACACAGGCAGAGAGTGATGTTTTAAGCATTTCTTGCTTTCCGAAGTTGAAGAGCAATTCGGGGATGGCGATTGCATCTTTCAACACGATCGAGCAGATGTTCATAATGGACGGCCTGTGGCGGAGTAGTTACACGACATTAACATCCCTGTAATAGACTGGCCTGCGCAGAGTCCTGACCTGAATCCTGTAGAACACCTTTGCGATGTTTTGGAACGCCGACTTCGTGCCAGGCCTCACCGACCGACATCGATACCTCTCCTCATTGCAGCACTCCGTGAAAAATGGGCTGCCATTCCCCAAGAAACCTTCCAGCACCTGACTGAACGTATGCCTGCGAGAGTAGAAGCTGTCACCAAGGCTAAGGGTGGGCGAACACCATATTGAATTCCTGCATTACCGATGAAGGGCGCCACGAACATGTAAGTCATTTTTAGCCAGGTGTCTTGATACCTTTGACCACATAGTGTACTCAGATGGAAAGTGAATTTGTAATACCGTGAAGCTTCAATCCGGAATTTATCAGACTTTGTCGAAACGTCTGTGACACAGCTATTAAATGATTAACCTTTCATTCCATTCGGAATGGACCTCTATCATCGACATATATTCGAAATGTAAACCCACAGTTACGATGTAAAACAGTCTTATATTAGTTGTGACAAATGTCACCGTTAGGAATTTCTTGCTTTGTCTTAAACACACGCTAGATTTAGATTGGTATGGAAGTGCACGTTTTCCCACGAAGTACCAAACGTGTTATGTGGGTGGCAAATCAGGGGGCTGACAGGACTATAAAGAACTTGTACATTCTTAAAGAAATTTGTGCTGTAAAGTACAGTGTGGGGTCTTGCATCATCCTGTTGGAATATGCCATTTGCCGTTCTGGGTGTTCTGGTGTAACCACAAGCGTCGGAACGAAGAACGCTAGAGAAGAGAAGGCGGTGAGACGACGTCGGCCACTGGTGCGCTGATTAGGACAGCCACGTCAGGAGCGTCATCTAGCCGAAGAGAATGTAAGCGCCGCTCCTGTCAGCCTCGGTTGGACAGTATTCGGAGAGCAGTAGCAGAGAGCACTATGATAGCAGTGTTGCGTGATCCATATCAAATGGCTCTGAGCACTATGGAACTCAACTTCTGAGGTCACCAGTCCCCTAGAACTTAGAACTACTTATACCTAACTAACCTAAGGACATCACATACATCCATGCCCGAGGCAGGATTCGAACCTGCGACCGTAGCGGTCTCGCGGTTCCAGACTGTAGTGCCTAGAACCGCATGGCCACTCCGGCCGGCTGTGACCCGTATCAATTGCTCTCATGAACACTTATATAGCAAGGGACTCCGACTTATTTGCATGTCGCCCGCCGCTTACGACACAGTTGTAAGTATTGTCAGTCTGCTTTATTGAAATAAAACTGCTAATGATATTTGCTTGAACTGTTCTATAGCATTCCGAGAACGCAGCTTCCCTTAGGCAACCTATAAGCGACAACTAGGCAGGACCCCACAGTGGACACGAGGGGTTTCACAACAGGATTTACCATTGTTGCCACATAAGGCGAGCACTCAGCGCTCCTTTTAACAGTTATCATATGAGTGCTGTTATATTGAACTGCACGCCACACCACACTTCCAGGAACTGGAGTACTATGCATATAGGGAATCGCTGTGTATGAGGTATCGCTGTTTCCTGAGACCTTTGACAAGGTCGTCTTCGACATGAAGAGGTCGATGTGACTGACACAAAAAGAAACGAAACAGGTCACTCAACACCACAGAATGCTCACTTGAATCTGACTCTGCGGCATGCACGTCTGTAGCATGGTGTCAGCGGTAAACGGCCTAGATGCTAGTAATCTCTTTCAGAAGTGTGGTGTGCCTACTGTAAGACCTTCGGTACACACACCATCAGATTATTTGACTTGTCGCTCTAACGAAGTAGGCGAGTGTCAGCAATATGTCTCGTGGTCTTATCGTGGCGTGTTTATCTTCTGCCATTAGGTCAGACGATAGAAATGCCACTTGCATACTTAGAGTAGCAGATTGACGGTGACCAACTTTAAACAGAACTTGATTAATTTTCACACACATTTATTAAAATAATAAAAAGCATAGACACTACATAACTTGATTCTGGATGCTGTTTACATTTGACAATCTGAAGTTCCTTTGGTCTTGGTATGTTAATCTTATTCTCACACACCTCTGATGCTTGACAAAGTGTCTATTCATTTATCTTCCTGGCTATGTACAGGAATATGGAAATCTTAACAGGCGCAGACTGAAACTTGACTATAGACTGGTACAGACTAATGCAGACTGGTGCAGACCGATGCAGACTGGTGCAGACAAATGCAGACGAATGCAGATTGACTAATCGGAGGTCTGTACACTCATTATAATACCTCGCTCGTTCATGTATCACTGCGTGAGTGTGATCCGTGAGGAGAAAAGGTTCTACGTTAGCAGCAATCTGATTGGCTGCATTACATGTTAATACGCGGATCGGCGGAAGCAGAATTTGGTCCGTCTCTAAGGCAGCGCCACCTCGTAGTGCGGAGACGGACGAGCGCTGTGCCTGCGCTGTTGTGCTTAGCGGGGCGCGCTCTACTGGCAAAGTTGTGTATGCGCTGACTATGCGGAACTATGTACATAACACGAAGATTGCTGATGGCACTCTAATAATTGACATAAATCACAGTAACATTAACAGAGAGCTAAGTTCTCTAAAATTCATCGAATTATGAAACGGCTAACACTGTGGAGAGATACCAATAAGTGTGGAAGACTAAATGGAGGAAGCCCAAGAAGGTCTGCTCAGCTGGACAACTCATGAAATCAAAATTAACAATACAACAAGGTGCCACCAATTATATCCAAATGAAGCAACACAATCTGTGTGGCAAAGTAAACAAGTAACTAGCTTCTCAGAGTACAGATCGCGCTACTGCACCAGTCAGCATCAGACGGCGGCAGGGGCCGTCTGGCCCTCAAAGATGGCCTCGAGACAAATTCCTAGGCTTTAAGTTCACAGACTGTAGACTTACAGTCTCTACTTTTAAAAAAGTCTCTGCTTGGAAGGGATGAGTCAGTGCTGTTGCTAATGTGATGGACGAGAATATCACGTATTTCACGAAAAAATAAGGGAATGCAGCAAAAACTTCCCAATTTTGCGATACAAAATGAACATTAGTAAACATGAGGTTGGTATCAGTCTGTAAAAGCCTGTAAAAGAGTTTCCCCAATTGGTCAGACTTCTCGTGTCAACTGTGTCGATAGGGCGATTCAGGTCGATTGGATAACCAAAAGCCGGCCGTTGGGGCCGAGCGGTTATAGGAGCTTCAGTCCGGAACCGCGCTGCTGCGGTCGCAGGTTCGAATCCTGCCTCGGGCATGGATGTGTGTGATGTCCTTAGGTTGGTTAGGTTTAAGTAGTTCTAAATGGTTCAAATGGCTCTGAGCACTATGGGACTTAACATCTATGGTCATCAGTCCCCTAGAACTTAGAACTACTTAAACCTAACTAACCTAAGGACATCACACACATCCATGCCCGAGGCAGGATTCGAACCTGCGACCGTAGCGGTCACGCGGTTCCAGACCGAAGCGCCTAGAACCGCACGGCCACACTGGCCGGCTTTAAGTAGTTCTAAGTCTAGGGGACTGATGACCTCAGATGTTAAGTCCCATAGTGCTCAGAGCCATTTGAACCATTTTTGACCGTCCTGTGCCGACAACAGGACACTGAGACCACACCTGTCGCGCACCGTCCCTGCGCGAAAAATTTTCACCCAAGCACACAGGTCCAGTACTCATAAAATAATAACTAAATACTGGCAGAGAATGAAACAATATCGCATAGCGATGTGTGACAGTGATGTCACAACGCTATGTTTACAAACCCTGCCTTCACTTCAGCTTTTGTCATCTGTCTATTCGTCAGAGTCAGTCGTTCGATCTTCTCGTGTTGTAGTCCTTCTAAAATGACCTGTACCAACTATTCTTGTCACACCGTTGTTCTGAGTCCATTTCGTCATCAGTCGTTTTGCAGCCATTACACTTCAGCCAACTAATTGTCTGTGCGATCTGTCGGTATGGCGCTCGCGTGTCCCCTGTGGCCAAGTCCGAAATATGACGATAAGCTGTGTGTTCAAAATCTCTGGGAATGGCGTATTGCGATCTCTACATGAAAAGTACCAGTAACGTTGAACACACCCAGTAACCATCATCCACTCAAGCCATTCTTTATCTTGTTGATCTGTACTAAAAATAAGCTCGCATAAGGACAAATTGTAATCGACAGGTAAGGAAAACTGGCACACCAGTTTGGTAGCATTCGCTCAAGGTGTTGAAAGTGTAACAGTTGCCGATTCCGTCACTGTAGATGGGCCAGGGCATTGGATGCGGTATTTTCAAAGGCACTATTTTCGAAAATATTTCAAGAATTTTAGGAAGAAAAGAGGAGAACCTCACTGAGCATAATCCGGATGTGATTTTAACCTTCTATTGCATGATATTATTTTGGGAAACCGATTTCGGTGAAAAAAAATCTTGGGTTAGGGCCTGACACACAAAATACTACGTGAAAGGTTGAACATAGACATGCTGATTTGATTTTGATTTGTTCAGGATGAATATTGACTAATTATTTGTTGTTCACTTATAGAGACATAATCTGTACTACCATTTAGCATAATTTTAAATACCTTAAAAATCTACCTAGATGTTATCTACGTGGCAGAAATAATTCAATCTTCCAGCTACTTTCCCGTGTGTTTGTGTGCACTCCACACTCAGCAAATATTATCGATTTTGAACTGTTGGTACCAACATAATGATGCTAAGCACACTCTAACTCGAAGAAGCCAGAATGCGTGTGTTTCCAGACAGCAACATCATGCGTGTACGAGTGGTTTCCTCAACTTTATATGAAAGTTTACTGTCTGTTGCCACATGGCAATACTATGCAGTAGAGAATTATCTTTCCGCCCACAGAATACGGGTGCAGTGTGTATGAAATAGTTCATCAGAATACGAGTGCAGTGTGTATGGAATAGTTCATATTTCTGTGACTTATAGATATTAAACTTCGCCTATCTCTTTTATTTCCGAAAACACGTTAAATTTCATCACATAAAGATTAAAATCTCTACCTCCTTACTTTAAATCAACAGAAGAAAGGGAGAGAGAGAGAGGAAGGGGGGGGGGGGGCAGAAGATGCAATTAACAGCTGTGCAACTCGTCACGGGTTTCGTTGGTCAACACGGGAGTCTCACAGAACCTTAGCAGTTGACTTTTGAAAGAGGCACAGTGACTTATCAGTAACTTCTTCCACTGTAGATTGTTATGCATACGCTACAGGAAAATAATTCTGTCTCCTTTAAGGGTTACTGTTTACGTTATCAGAAAGTGCTTATCGAGATGTGTCAAAAAACATTTTTTTATTCAGGATACAACTGGCATAATTGTCACTGCTGTAAAATTAGAGCTACACGGAGATAGCAACAGTCGTTGTTCCCATGATCTATCAGTCAACGGAAAGTGAAAGGTGACCGTAGAAGAGGCTGGTATTGGTGTACAGGGACCGTGCGATGACTTGCGGGTTTGGACGTGCACGTACTCTTTTCCTTCATGGTTCAACGGTCTCCCTTTTACATGCTCGTATACAGTGTGGAAGTCTACGTAATGTGAATTGTGTTCTTTTCGTATCTGTAATGAGTAAGGGAAGGAAGGAAGGAGAGAGTTCAGTAATATGTCAGTAACGTCTCTTCGACGACCAGGTCATTATAGGCGCATCACAAGATCGGATAGGTGGGTGATGGGGAACGAAATCGACCGTACCTTTTTCATAGCACTCATCCCAGAATTTGCCTTTTGATTTAGAGAATCTACAGAAAACCTATCTGAATGGCCAGGCAGGAATTTAACCATCGTCCTCCCGAATGTGAATCCAATGCTTTAAAAACTACGCCACGTCGCTGGTCTCGCTTTATATTATTTGCACACAGTTTACAGGAAATCAAGTACAATTAAAACTGCTTACACGTCCACATTCGTATGAGCACTTCCTTTCCGTCTTCACACATAACACAAATGTACTAAATATGATAAAAAAACGTTTACGTAATGCATCACTAAAGCGCAGTGAGCTATATCTGCAGCCAATGTATCATCTGATAGCCTGTGTTAAATAAATGAGTACACATCACTTGTGTAATACCGCGGATCAGATACTGTTATTATTAGGGAGTTAGTTATTACTGGCAACCACAAGATGAGCAATTTTATTAACACAGGACTACGCATTATCAGGTGTCAATGGAAGATGAAACTGGAATGGTGACTCTGGTTAGTCGACAGCAAAATTTAGCATAGTTCAACAAACACTATTTAGTTCTTGTTTGTAAATGGATCGAGTACAGACTGTTATAGTTCTAAGGGAAGTCAGTGTAGTGGGAACTATTTCACTTCAGACGTAGATCGTGGTGTTATCCGTCGCCCCAATTAACCTCTTCATTCGTTTTCCTGGCGTCCAGATTATTTATGGCAACCAAATTATATTGTTTTAGTAGACAGCGAAAGTTGTAGGTCCAAATTTTCGACATTTCCTGCATCGGTTGGGGAACAAAGAGAATTTCCGACTCGTCTGACAGCTGCAGAAAAAGGAAGGAAGATTAGGGTTTAATATCCCGTCGACATCGAGGTCATTAGAGACGGAGCACACGCTCATATTGATTCCAGGATGGGGGAGAAGATCGACCGTGCCCTTTCAAAGGAACCGTCATGGCATTTGCCTGGAGCGATTTAGGGAAATCACGGTAAATCTAAATCAGAATGGCCGGATGAGGATCTCAACCTTCGTCCTCCCGAATGCGAGTCCAGTGTGCTATCTGATAGCTGTATACTGGCTTCGTATGTTGTGAGGATACTTAACAGTACTGATGTGTCCTTTAAAACAATACGTTTGCCTCAGCCTATAGAGTAGGAATATGTTTCGAGTCTGCGTTGAAATTCGCAGAATAAGGATTTTGGTGTCAAATTACATTGCCTTCAGGTCACGAGACTTCAGTATGTTGTAATGTTTGCCCTCCTTTGATTTATTTTAATTTGCATGCATATCAGGAACAATTATGCACCATTGCTATTAAAAATACATGAAAATGTAAAAGTAATGCGAGTACGTGTAATATTAAAGCTTTGATCTTAAGAGGAAATCTAAATAACAGGGTTGCTCCAAAGTCATCTGACAATTCCCGTTAATTTTTGCAACATGAGCGGTACGCAGTGCTCACTTCATGGGTATTTTTAATTCCCGTAACACGTTAATTATTTACTCACAACAAATTGAGAAGCAATTGTTTTTGAAGGGTTTTGTAGAACAATGTAATGTGTCGCTTATGACTTACTTATGCATAGCTGTAAGCGTGTGTTTGTGCTGTATTGAAAATTTTTGTAGTCGGACTACGCTGCATTATATCTGTCATCGCACATTTCGGAAGAGAAACGGTCGATTTTTTTTGTTTGGAGCTGTTTTTTAACCTCTGCAAATAGACATATCTCGCATTTTTACAGGATTGTTTGTTTTGTGGACCTCAGTACTAGTTTAAATCAGTGGTTAGCCTAGTATCTTCACGGACGGTTTATCTAAATCTACATCTACAGAAATACCCCGCAAGCCACCACACGGTGCATGGCAGGGGATACCATCTACCATTGTTAGTCGTAGACTTTCCTGTTCTATTTGCAAATGCAGAACCTATGTACAGGGCTATTACAAATGATTGAAGCGATTTCATAAATTCACTGTAGCTCCATTCATTGACATATGGTCACGACACACTACAGATACGTAGAAACACTCATAAAGTGTTGTTCGGCTGAAGCCGCACTTCAGGTTTCTGCCGCCAGAGCGCTCGAGAGCGCAGTGAGACAAAATGGCGACAGGAGCCGAGAAAGCGTATGTCGTGCTTGAAATGCACTCACATCAGCCAGTCATAACAGTGCAACGACACTTCAGGACGAAGTTGAACAAAGATCCACCAACTGCTAACTCCATTCGGCGATGGTATGCGCAGTTTAAAGCTTCTGGATGCCTCTGTAAGGGGAAATCAACGGGTCGGCCTGCAGTGAGCGAAGAAACGGTTGAACGCGTGCGGGCAAGTTTCACGCGTAGCCCGCGGAAGTCGACGAATAAAGCAAGCAGAGAGCTAAACGTACCATAGGATGGCGCTCCACCGCACTTCCATCATGATGTTCGGCATTTCTTAAACAGGAAATTGGAAAACCGATGGATCGGTCGTGGTGGAGATCATGATCAGCAATTCATGTCATGGCCTCCACGCTCTCCCGACTTAACCCCATGCGATTTCTTTCTGTGGGGTTATGTGAAAGATTCAGTGTTTAAACCTCCTCTACCAAGAAACGTGCCAGCACTGCGAGCTCGCATCAACGATACTTTCGTTGATGGGGACATGCTGCGCCGAGTGTGGGAGGAACTTGATTATCGGCTTGATGTCTGCCGAATCACTAAAGAGGCACATATCGAACATTTGTGAATGCCTAAAAAACCTTTTTGAGTTTTGTATGTGTGTGAAAAGCTTTGTGAAAATATCTCAAATAATAAAGTTATTGTAGAGCTGTGAAATCGCTTCAATCATTTGTAATAACCCTGTAGTTTCGTGCGATGCCTGATTTTTGTTATCTTGGCTTTGCGGTCCTTACGTGAGATGATAGTTGGTGGCGATAGGATCTTTCTCCAGTCTGTCACAAATGCCAGTTGTGTAAACTTTCTCAGTAGGTAAAGATTTTTCTTCGTTGGGAGCCACAGTTACAGCGTATTTTTGAATGATATAACCGCCATTTGATTCTCAGCGTCTTATATAATTTATTTGTTTCTCACTGCCGTGATTTCGGCTTTACAGACATCATCAAGCGCCAAGGTGAAAAAAAGGTAATTACACTACTGGCCATTAAAATTGCTACACCACGAAGATGACGTGCTACAGACGCGAAATTTAACCCACAGGAAGACGATGCTGTGATATGCAAATTATTAGCTTTTCACAGCATTCACACAAGGTTGGCGCCGGTGGCGACGCCTACAACGTGCTGACATGAGGAAAGTTTCCAAACGATTTCTCATACACAAACAGCAGCTGACCGGCGTTGCCTGGTGAGACGTTGTTGTGATGCAACCATCACGTTTCCGACTTTGATAAAGGTCGGATTGTAGCCTAACGCGATTGCGGTTTATCGTATCGCGACATTGCTGCTCGCGTTGGTCGAGATCCAATGACTGTTGGCAAGAATATGGAATCGGTGGGTTCAGTTGGGGAATACGGAACGCCGTGCTGGATCCCAACGGCCTCGTATCACTAGCAGTCGAGATGACAGGCATCTTATCCGCATGGCTGTAACGGATCGTGCAGCCACGTCTCGATCCCTGAGTCAACAGATGGGGACGTTTGCAAGACAACAACCATCTGCACGAACAGTTCGACAACGTTTGCAGCAGCATGGACTATCAGCTCGGACACCATGGCTGCGGTTACCCTTGACGCTGCATCACAGACAGGAACTCCTGCGATGGTGTACTCAACGACGAACCTGGGTGCTCGAATGGCAAAACGTCATATTTTCGGATGAATCCAGGTTCTGTTTACAGCATCATGACAGTCGCATCCGTGTTTGGCGACATCCCGGTGAACGCACATTGGAAGCATGTATTCGTCATCGCCATACTGGCGTATCACCCGGCGTGATGGTATGGGGTGCCATTGGTTACACGTCTCGGTCACCTCTTGTTCGCATTGACGGCACTTCGAACAGTGGACGTTACATTTCAGATGTGTTACAACCCGTGACTCTACCCTTCATTCGATCCCTGCGAAACCCTACGTTTCAGCAGGATAATGCTCGACCGGATGTTGCAGGTCCTGTACGGGCATTTCTGGATACAGAAAATGTTCGACAGCTGCCCTGGCCAGCACATTCTCCAGACCTCTCACCAATTGAAAATGTCTGGTCAATGGTGGCCGAGCAACTGGCTCGTCACAATACACCAGTCACTACTCTTGATGAACTGCGGTATCGTGTTGAAGCTGCATGGGCAGCTGTGCCTGTACACGCCATCCAAGCTCTGTGTGACTCAATGCCCAGGCGTATCAAGGCCGTTACTATGGCCAGAGGTGGTTGTTCTGGGTACTGATTTCTCAGGATCTATGCACCCAAATTGCGTGAAAACGTAATCACATGTCCGTTCTAGTATAATATATTTGTCCAATGAATATCCGTTTATCATCTGCATTTCTTCTTGGTGTAGCAATTGTAATGACTACTAGTGTGTATATATCCGACATGTCCGAATAACATCTCGTCGTCGAAATAGTACAGCTCATTTGCGCGCATATATACCAATTGTTGCATTATAAGTTCTAAGTGCTATACAAAAACAGATATTGCAGCTGGGATTACGTACCCACACACACCGTTTAACGCAATGTGCACCGTGCCGTGCTAATGATGGCCAATGCAGTCCCATAACGGGCCGGGGTGGGCGAGCGGTTCTAGGCGCTACAGTCTGGAACCGCGCGACCGCTACGGTCGCAGGTTCGAATCCTGCATCGGTCATGGATGTGTGTGATGTCCTTAGGTTAGTTAGAAATTAAGTCCCATAGTGTCCAGAGCCATTTGAACCATTTTTTGCAGTCCCATCATTAGTGTCGGCTCGACTCCCCGCAAATGGCTCGAGTTGCCTCGGGTCAGAGCTGTCGAAGCCATGCGGACCAGCGGAAGTTTGCGGGAGCAACAGTGGGCTGCGCCGGCACGAGACAGGTGAGGGCACACTGAGGTGGAGGGCTCTGTTCTCTCTCCATGGTTTAGCACACCGTTGTCCACTTTCCAACCCGCTGAGTGCAGGTGCACAAAGGAGTTTAAATAAAATTTCTGTCAATTTTAGGGAGACAGTAAAGTTTAGAATTTTAGGGATAGATGCACATCATATACGAGGGTTGTGCAGCAAGTAAGTTCCGATCGGTCGCAAAAATCCACTGGGAAAATCTGGTAAAGCTTTTCACAGATGTGTTGGGCAGTGTCTCTAGTATGCCCGTCGCTCGTGTCGCGTCGCTCTTTTCAGTTCTGTGTGAACAGTGAACACGTAAAGGTGCGTAGGGAATAGCGTCTCCCGCCAAGTATGAGGGCCTGGTTAGAGATTTCACCTGTGTCATGCAGCCCACATAACACAACTGTCGAGCAGTTCCTTCTTCATGCCAATTCTCGGCCGCACACTGCAGGGACAATGAAGGCGCTCCTGTAGCGTTTCTGGTGAGAAGTGTTTGGTCAGCCACAATACAGTCCGTAATTGGTCATAAGAACCGTTGGCTATGAAGACAACATTTTTCCGCAGATGAAGAGCTGCAGACCAGTGCAGATACCTGGCCCAAAGGACAGGCGGCTGCTTCCTATGTCGAGGATATTGAAAAGCTGATACAACACTACGACAAAGCTCGAAGTTGGAGCGACGACAATGTAGAAAAGTAGGTGGGAGGTGTACCTAACTGTTGCAAATAAAACGTTTCTGGTTTTCGCTGTGGTTTCCATTTCGCGACCGATCAGAACTTACTTTCTGGACAACCCTCGTACATCATAGACGGCCAAGAAGTCGGCATGTAAGCAGGGCGCTGGCTTGCGTGCCAGAGCTCTTTCGCCTGGCTGCACACCACCCCTACCGCTAACGTCACGTTCTCTGAGTGTGGGGAGGGAGGAAAGGGGGGGGGGCACCTCGAAATTAAATGGCAATGCAGCCGAATTGCATGAGACTTCATCGTACAATTTCATATTTTTCAACACTCATCACAAGCAAAACAAATTTTCTGTGTTATCTAATTTTTTATCGCGTGTAAAAGACAGGATATAATTTTTTATCTGGTAACAGCTGTTGGCATATGGACAGAAACAGAAAATTTCACAGATTTTTCGCACTCAGGTTGCAATGTAATCTTGACATATTTAGTTTCATAGCTGGAAACAGTCCTTTGTACATATATGGTGATCAAAATATATTGTCATGTTTGCACCCTCATAACATAAATGTGGAAACTCTGACTGAGAGAGACAACTTAGACCTCCTGGACAGTTTTAACATAAAATAATTTATCTTTTAATCGAGAATGAAATGGTCGATCTGTCAGTTCTTTCTGCCAATACATAGGGCCAAACAGTCTCGACAACAGCTCGAAAACAAATGTAAGGTTGCAACCTTACATTTGTTTTCTCTTTCATAATACAGTGCGCTTTTTAAATGTATCCCCACGAAATCAGAAATACATAATTGTTTCTCACCTTCCATTGTCTTACTGTGAGCAGTGTGTAGTGAATTTCACTCAAAATTCGAGTTCTACAGTCGAGTTTGGATGTTCTAAATTTCGTTCCTTGTCTCCTTCTTGCTTCACAAATTCAATAACAGCGGGTTTTAAATGGAAAAATCGTTTCATACAGGTCCCTTGTCTTAACCAACGAACTTTGCAATAATACATATACAAAGTTTCCTCATTCTTCGTTCGATTACATCAAAAATGGTTGCAACTGACAGCGGAATAATGTGTGTTACTTCGGAAAATTTACTTTTCGTACCTCTATCCTGGTCAGAGTTTTCACAGCCAATACTGTCTTTCACGCTGCACAACGACTTAGAGAAACAAGTATTTTGAGAATGTGTGGCGGTAATAGAGGAAGACCAGTAAGAAGTGAGGATATGGAAGTGTTTGTTTTAGCTGCAGCATACCACGATCCTCATACTAGCTTGCGAGAATTATACAGTCACTGGCGTCAGCCTCAGATCTGCATGGCGAATAGCACACGGTCACAAGTTTCACCTGTCACTGTCACTGGCTGTGCATGGGAACGATTTCTGTCGGTAGGTTACTTTCTGGGAATGAGCGATGAATAATTTCACTCTGGATACTTTACAAAATGTACGTTGCCTCATGAATTTATGTCTACATAGTACAATATCGTGAACCGCCATAATGTGCACTACGGAACCACATAGTATTGTCGGTGGATACGTCATGTCCATCGTCAAAGGATGTGGTCCATTTATGTGTGCTATGTAGCTCTTGGAGATTAAACCATCGGTTCGGAGGAACTGTAAGAGTTGAGATGTACTGAGAACTTATCGGCGTAAATTTATTTGCTCTCCCTGAAAACTACAGCCTAGACATTAAGAGCCGTACGTGGTTCAAATGTTTCAAGTGGCTCTGAGCACTATCGGACTTAACATCTGAGGTCATCAGTCCCCTAGAACTTAGAACTACTTAAACCTAACTAACGTAAAGACGTCACACACATCCATGCCCGAGGCAGGATTCGAATCTGCGACCGTAGTGGTCGCGCTGTTCGAGACTGAAGCGCCTAGAACCGCTCGGCCACACCGGCCGGCGGCGGTACGTGGATGCAGCATGATCATCACCTAGTCCATTCCGCGCGTGATGTGATTTCATGGTTAGGACGGTGGTCCTCGCTAATGGCCCACAAGTTCGCCATATTTAACACCACTACATATCTTTTTATGGCGATATCTAAAGAATCGTGTTTTTGTCACGGAACCCGTAACCCCAGATAACTATAAACAGCGCTTCGAGGAAGCTTGTGGCTCCATGATACAGCAACTTGACATCTCCCCAGTAGATCGTTTAAAAGGCATATATAGTTGTGCAATCAGGAAAATGAGAACTCATTTGAAAGCGTCACTTAAGTGCACACTCCGCTACCAGAGCGTCGTGCGGAACTCAGCTAGTTACTTGCAGAATGTAGCGTCCACCCCAACATTTTTTAATATTTTAGCTCCCTAACTAAAATTGAGATATTTTACTTATGTTCATTTGTGCAGAGCTAGTTTAAATCCATCAGTTACATGGTAGAAAAAACGAATTAATAAAAATTTTCCTTAAATTCATTTGTACAGAGTTAGTTTAAAATCATCAGCTATATGGTAGCGAAACAGATTGATATTTAACAATTACAATTTGTTGCTGTAGCTCTCTAGAAAATAGCTAAATAAACTATGTTCATAACTGCGCAGATAGATTAACGTTTCTTACGTGAACCTACCCAACGATGCCTTTTACTGATTGTTTTGTAAGTAACAAAAAGAAATACCCAATATATAACGCCGAGAGCAATCGCGCTGCTCAGAAGGATATAAAACTGTCGACTGTCGTTCGTCGACTGATTGTGGTTTATGTGGCGTGTAGCGTGGTGCGATTCTTTTAGCCCCGTAAGGGAATGACCTCGACCACAATGCACCAGCCCAGCATCCAGCATCTCGTTTCCAGAGCAGTGTCTAGTTTCAACGTCGTATAAAGTTTCTGTAAGCAGAAGCGCATCCGTCACTTGCGATTACAGTCGATTCTCTAATACATGATTCCGACTGGACAACAAATGCGGTGTCGGTTACCAGCAGACGTAACTTCAGTGTTAAAGGACTCCAACTCACAGGTCTTCTTCAGCTAATACTGCATAGCGCATCTCGTTTCCTGACTCCATTCTAACAAGGAGAGGTCCCAAACAGTGGGATCGACCTTCTGGAATCATCTATACTGCCTTGTTGGTTAAGGTCCCAAGTATCACACCCTGGAGCCGTTCACCTCAGTGGGCCCATGTTTGAGAGTAAATGACAGAAAAAATTTCTGAATTTCGCAAGATGGTCTATATCTTTGAAAGAAGAAACCGTATAGAAAAGGTACACTAAAAGCCTCATATGCCGGAGATTGCGGGTTATAATCTCATTAAGTGGTTTGAAATTTTTTATTTTTAAATCTTTATCTAAATTACTTTGATCAGTATTTTTATTCAGTTAATTTGTTTAAAAGAATTTTTTCTATTCCTTTGTCACATCAGTTTAATCGCCATATTACTGTTTCCACTTGCTCTCATTTTTTCTTCCCATCATTCCTCATCCAATTGAAATCTTTGTGCCCATGAATTTAATTGTTTTTATTTATTTCTCATAATATTTAAACGTTTGAAAATGCAGATCTGCCGATTAAAGAAGAAAGGTGAAATATTCTATTCGTATTGACTGTGCAATGGTGTTAAAATGTGATATTTTCGTTACAAGATATTCGTTTTCTTGGATAATAATCGTCATACAAACATTTAAAACAAAAATTCTTATTGCACTGCGGACAAATTAACACAAAACGAAATTCAAGAAAAATAGGAGTAGAAACGATGAGTGCAATAACATGGACGAAAACATGGTATGATGAAACGGAAAAGATTAAATCGATGTTAATACATGGAAACAATTAAAATCACATGCACAAAGACTCCGTGGAAAAAGAACTATACGAAGCGAAAATAAGAGCAATTTAAAAAGGTTATATGGTGGTCAAAATGATGTGACAAAGGAAAAAAAATAAATACATTTAAACGGAAAACTGAATAACGATCGAAGTAATTTCGATAAAAATTTAAAACAAAAATATTAGAAGCACACAATGAGATTCGAACCCACAGCCCCTTACATGGGAGGCTTGTACTACAACCATTATGCTACGCAACCAGTCTACATAATACTCCTTTTTAAAGCTATAGAGCAGCTTGCGAATTTCCAAAACTTTTTTTCGTTGATTACGCGCAAGCGAGAGCCCATCAGTTTGAATGGCTGTAGATACGATACCTACTGCCTTCACCTACGCCACCGTATAGATGGTTTCAAAAGGTCGGTCCCATCGGTGGTGACCTATCCTTGTAGGTGACAGTGCCAACAGTGGTAACAGGGTGTCAGGTAGATATGCATGAAGCTCCGTTACTTGGAAAACTATTTTCAGGGGTGGCCAGTAAGGTTACGTAAGGGAGCCGCAGAGTTATGGAACTGAATCGACGAGAGATGCATTGCTAATAAACTAACACTGAACATTAATGAGTAAACATTTTTATTTCATTAACCAAGAATAATTAGGTTTCTTATTCTAAAACTTACATCACTGAACAACATTTCATTACACAACAAAATATAAGTAAAACTCAATTTGTAATGTGGATTTTCGGGTGTCCATTTTTCATCCGAGCTGTTTAAAATATGGATGATAACTAGTGAGCACTGAGCACTGTTTGGACAAGTCCATTTAAATGTTCATAAGGCAGTTAAGATCGGTATTTTGATTTAGCCAGGCTGAGTGTTGAGTACAATCATTTCTACACATAAAGTGCCAAAAGTTGAAGTCTCTTGCCGTAGCCTTTTGTCTGGGAGGTGTTTTTCTTCTGGAACATTCTTTCAAAGCGCCGTAATTGTGTATACAGCTTATTTCAAGCCTTTTAGTCCCTGGTTCTCTTGCACTTCCCATAACATCAACTGCACAGTTTCTGGATCCTTTATAATTGCCCCTGAAATGGGACAGTCATGTTCACGACACTCAACAGCAAACAGACTTTCCAGTGGTGAATATCAAGACTTAATATCAAGACTAATCACTTAAAATCACTAAATCTGCCACTTATTCCTACCGCTAAGTCAGAAATTTTATGTAAATAATCTTACATTTTCATCTGGATGTCAGGAAGGGTTTCAGAAATTTACATCAGAAATTTTAATGAGAGAGTGTTTTAGTCTGAAAGTCTTTACGGAACACATCTAATCTGTTATGAAATCGAAAACACGCTCAGTGCAAAAATAGATATAACTTTCCACTCCCTTTTAGAGGTACGTTTTTTGCGTTTGTGTGTGCTTAATCACACATGCAATACAGCTGTAACCAACAACCACTTGAACCATCAAGTTTTATTGCAGAAGTTTTTTTGATTCGATCCACAGATTCAAACCAACCTGCCTAGAACATTGCCTACATATAGCCATTTCACTAATGAATGCCAGGATACATCAGGAAGCCCGGTTTGATTTGGTATTTTAGCGAATGTAGTAAACAGTTTTTAGAACATCTGCATAACAAGTGAATGTTTAAAACATCTGTCGGCTACATCGGATCAAGATGACAAAAAACGCATATAGTTGGAAGTAAACATTGCTGTAAAGAAAAATGTCTCGGCAAACATAGGCCCGCCAAACGATCCATCTGCGAGGTAATTGCGTCTTTGTGGTCACCAGGCACTACTTTAAGTAAGCATGGCATGCCGGTCGGTGATGGGGTCCTTGTTTACATTTTCGAGACGTGGAGTTGTAATCTGAATGGTTGAAACAGTACGATACACAGTCAGAGTGCCATTCATGTCAGTTGTCTGGAGAACGTCAGCTGTGTTGTCCGAGCGTTGGTGGTGACGTGGAACATTATAGTAACGAGGAGTATGCGGATATGCATTCTACGTGTGGTAGGGCTAATGGTAACGCACGGGCGGCTGCATGCTTGCGTAAAGAAACGTGCCCTGCCCGAAGGCACCCCGAGAGTAGAATGTTTACAAGGGTGCCTCAACGCCTACGAGAAACTGGGAGCTTCGCAAATGCCACGGGAGCGGGTAGGGCTGCACGAATCTCACCTGTGCTTGAAGACGGGGTACTGGAAATGGTGGAACGCTCTCCAGGAATCTCGACGAGGAAGTTTGCACACAAATTGCTGGCGTGAGCCACAGTGGTGTTTGGAGAATAAATGCATCAAATAAATGCATCACAATGCAGTGTACCTGTACACCTCCAACGAGTTCCGCGTCTGTGTGGCGGACTTGGGTCCTAAACTAATGTTTTGTCTGTGGATGCATCGGAGAGCTGTAGGCAACCGTATGTTTGACACTAACATTTTATTTACATTTGAAGTAGGATTCATTCGTGATGCTATGTTTAATTATCACAATTCTCATGTTTGGAGTTATATCAGAGGCGTTTGAAAAGTCCTTGCAAAAATAAAAACTACTCACGTGTTTGGGGTAAATCTTTATTATTTTTCGACATAGTCTCCTTTTAGACTTATACACTTCGTCCAACGCTGTTCTAATTTGTTAATCCCTTCTGAATAATAGGAATTGTCCAAGTCTGCAAAATAGCTATTAGTTGCTGCAATTACCTCCTCGTTTGAATAAAATCTTTGTCCCGCCAGCTATTTCTTCAAATTGGGGAACAAATAGTAGTCCGAGGGAGGCAAGTCTGGAGAATAGGGGGGATGTGAAAAGAGTTGGAATCCTATTTCCAATAACTTTGCGACCACAACTGCTGTGGTGTGTGCTGGTGCATTGTCGTGGTGGAAAAGGACTTTTTTACGGTCACATTTTCTTGCAGCTCGGTTTTAAAACAGTCCAATAACGATGAATAATATGGACCTGTAATAGTTTTACCCTTTTCCAGATGGTGGATGAGGATTATCCCTTGCGAAACCCAAAAGACAGTCGCTATAACCTTTCCGGCCAAAGGAATGGACTTCGCCTTTTTTGGTACACATTCTCCCTTAGTAGCCCATTGTTTAGATTGTTGTTTGGTCTCAGGAGTATAGTAATGTGTCCACGTTTCATCCACAGTGACGAAACGAAGCTTAAAGTCCTGCGGATTCTTCCTAAACAGCTGCCAACCATACTTGCAACACCTCATACGATTCCGTTTTTGATCAAGCGTGAGAAATCGCGGAAGCCATCTTGCGGATAGCTTTCTCACGTCCAAATGTTTACGCAAAATATTACGTACCCGTTCATTCGAGATGCCCACGGATCGCAATCTCACACACCGTAACTATTCTGTCATCCATCACCATATCATGGATTTTACCAATGATTTATGGAGTCGTAACCTCCACAGGGCGTCGAGAACGTTCAGCATCACTTGTGCCCATTTTGAAATCACTTATAAACTGTTCTAACCGAAGATGCAGAGCCACCGTAATGTTTATCAAGCTTCTCTTTAGTCTTCTGAGGCGTTTTACCTTTCATAAAGTAATATTTAATCACCACACGAAATTCTTTTATCGTCCATTTTTTGACAGTCACTAGACTTCCTTGATTCACACGAACGCCAAACACAAAGAAATAGACCAAAATGGCTGAAACTTGGTGTGCGATCTTTCCAATGACGCTACTAACTAAATATAACCTCTATACGCGCCTGTGTTGCCATCTCTCGGACTGCACGGACTTTTACAACGCCCCTCGTATCGGCTCCAACCCGCATGCTGTACATGAGTCTCCTCATCAGCCATGTTTCTCATTGAATATATCGGCAGAGAAAGTTATTGGGCAACACGTATTATCAGACAAACTCAATAGGCGGAATTAGCTTTCTGCGGTATCATCCTGCAGGATTGCTTGAGGATGTTCGCTAAGAGCAACGGCAGAGGATGTTATACATGCATGATGGAGCACCGGCACATTTTGCTGGTATGGTAAGACGATCTCTAATGTGTCGGTACGGCCAAAGATGGAATGGACCTGTACCGTGGCTTTCAAGTTCACGTGATCTGACCCCAATAGAAATTCCGTGTTTGGGGCTACCTTAAAACTGTAGCGTATGCCACTCCGGTTAACGTGGATGAAGAAGTGGAGCAGAGGCTTGTCAGCGCTTGTCGAGAATGTCGAAATGAGCCAGGCATGTTTGAAAGAATCCGAAACTCATTGCGGCAACGGATTAAGACCCGAATCCGAATACAAGGAAGATATTTTGAACACCTTCTTTAACTACGAGTACAGTCATGTAACAGTCGACGCGTTCATTCAAAACACCTGTACTTCTACCAAAATATATCCAACAACTTTTCTTAATGTTGTACATTATTGTTACCTTTTCCTAACTGCGAGGAAGTTTACACAGAATCAAGTAAGTGCTGGATGGTAATCACAAAGTTATCTCGTAGTCGGTTTGTCTGTGGACATACATTTAGCGAGACAGTTTTGCTTGAGTGATGACCTTAGGAGTAAAGACCCGTAAAATTTCATACACATTTGAACATTTTTGAAACCCTTAAATCCTGAGAGAAGAGCAGCCTGGGTTTGTATGGACACGTCGAAAGACAGGCACCGGAAGTAAAAGCAAAGAGAATCTTCGAATACGAGGAAAGCAGAAAGACCGAAATTAACGGAATCAAAGAAATAAGTGAGGATAAGGTAGAAGCGTAATTCGGTATTAAAGGGAGATCAAAATCTAATAATGATGGATAAATGGGACGCTACAGTAGCGGAAGGAAGAGAAGACAGCGTTACGGGAGACAATGGACTCAGTAATAGGAAAGACGCAGGTGTTCGACTGATTGAATTCGGCTAGTAATAGCTGATTGTTCAAAAATCACAAGAGGAGGAGGTACACTTGGAAAATACCTGGAGACAATGTATTACATCACCGTCAGACAGAGATTCCGAAATTGGATATTGGATTGTAAGGCTTATCCAGGAGCACATATAGACTCAAATAACAATTTAATTATGATGTACAAGGTGCATTAAAGTTCTAAGGCCTCCGATTTTTTTTCTCCAGACTGGAAAGAGATAGAAACATGCGCATTGTTTTAAAATGAGGCCGCGTTCATTGTCAATACGTCCCAGAGATGGCAGCACCGTACGGCAGATGGAATTTTACCGCCAGCGGCGAGAATGAGAACTGTTTTAAATACTTAAAATGTCGACGTTTTCCTTACTTGAACAGCGTGCAATCATTCGTTTTCTGAATTTGCGTGGTGTGAAACCAATCGAAATTCATCGACAGTTGAAGGAGACATGTGGTGATGGAGTTATGGATGTGTCGAAAGTGCGTTCGTGGGTGCGCCAGTTTAATGAAGGCAGAACATCGTGTGACAACAAACCGAAACAACCTCGGGCTCGCACAAGCCGGTCTGAAGACATGATTGAGAAAGTGGAGAGAATTGTTTTGGGGGATCGCCGAATGACTGTTGAACAGATCGCCTCCAGAGTTGGCATTTCTGTGGGTTCTGTGCACACAGTCCTGCATGACGACCTGAAAATGCGAAAAGTGTCATCCAGGTGGGTGCCACGAATGCTGAAGGACGACCACATGGCTGCCCGTGTGGCATGTTGCCAAGCAATGTTGACGCGCAACGACAGCATGAATGGGACTTTCTTTTCGTCGGTTGTGACAATGGATGAGACGTGGATGCCATTTTTCAATCCAGAAACAAAGCGCCAGTCAGCTCAATGGAAGCACACAGATTCACCGCCACCAAAAAAATTTCGGGTAACTGCCAGTGCTGAAAAAATGATGGTGTCCATGTTCAGGGACAGCGAGGGCGTAATCCTTACCCATTGCGTTCCAAAGGGCACTACAGTAACAGTTGCATCCTACGAAAATGTTGTGAGGAACAAATTCCTTCCTGCACTGCAACAAAAACGTCCGGGAAGGGCTGCGCGTGTGCTGTTTCACCAAGACAACGCACTCGCACATGGTGCTAACGTTACTCAACAGTTTCTTCATGATAACAACTTTGAAGTGATTCCTCATGCTCCCTACTCACTTGACCTGGCTCCTAGTGACTTTTGGCTTTTCCCAACAATGAAAGACAGTCTCCGTGGCCGCACATTCACCAGCCGTGCTGCTATTGCCTCAGCGATTTTCCAGTGGTCAAAACAGACTCCTAAAGAAGCCTTCGCCGCTGCCATGGAATCATGGCGTCAGCATTGTGAATAATGTGTACGTCTGCAGGGCGATTACGTCGAGAAGTAACGCCAGTTTCATCGATTTCGGGTGAGTAGTTAATTAGAAAAAAAATCGGAGGCCTTAGAACTTGAATGCACCTCGTAGAATAAACTGACGTTTAAGAAAATCGACCGGAAGAATTAATGTGGACACATGCGGAATATTGAAATACTGGGATGGATGGACTTCTCTGAAGCCGGTAGTCACGTTTGTTGGGCGAACAGAAATAGGTACACGGAAGGAAACTGTGGAGAAACATTTGGTAACAGAAGAAATACTTCAATTTATCGACAAAAATAGGAAGCACAAAAATGTTCAGACTGGACTTGTATGCATACGCCGTACACCAATCGAACTTTAATACGTGTTCACTTTGGTCGGTAGCTTAGTTTTCGTATTCTTTGCAATGTTGAAGTGTCTTCTTTGAGTTTATCTGGTTTACAAGAAGTTTTATGGTAGCACCTCTACCATCTATGGTTCGTTTCTGCATTCTGCATTACTCTGTTTTCATAAGCGCTGTGTACGGTGGGTACATGTTAAGCGCAACAGAAACTTTCGTGGCATTGTTCTTCTTATTAGGGGTAAGAATTTTCTTTAATTCGTTCTTGTACCCATGAAATGTCCCTAGTAAGCTTGCACCGACAGTTCACCCTGGTTGTAGGTCTATAACGTCCAGCACGTCTGCAGGTCTATACATCACAACGGTGGGAGACGACACGTTCATGCATCAGAATTCAGCGAGAGATTTTCAGTGTAAACGGAAGACAGAACACAGCACTAAGTTGAAGTTAACTCTAAAACATGCTCCATACCTGAAGTGTGCGTACCAGGGTGATTATATTGTTTTGATCAGCTAGTGTACTTGTCATATTAAAGCTGTCGAACCATGGCGTGTATCGTAGTAGTCCGTAACAAGTCCGGCGGCTGTCGTGTTGAAACCATATAGGTGTTTAAATAATCAGCAGTAGAGATTCAACGGTTGAGTTTTTCAAGAAACGGAATTACTCAGTTACGAGGAACAGCATGCATCCCTGGACGAACTGTAAATGTCTGTCAGCAAAGTTCACATGTGACATGCTTATGTTGCTACTGCTATAGTGGTTCTTAATGGCACAACGTGGTTTTGTTGACAATCAAAATGTATAACGTCATCTGGTAAGTGCGCTCCTGGATTTTGATCATCAGCTCCGAACAATCAGTTCCGTGATTCATCCGGGTAGGCCGCAAGAGAGGTTATGGTCGATGGACGACGAAATGAGGAGACTCGGTTTCCACGTCTATGGAGGTCGTAAAACACGTTCACTGACGAGGTTTGCGCTCCTATGTCTTATACAGGCTAATGAGCTATCGCTGGTATTATTGTACAAATTATTAATGTTACTTAAACCAGTAAGTCTCTTTTTAACGACGGAAACGTCCGTTTTCGGAGACCATATTTCATAGTATTTCAGGACCCTTACTAGATTTCGCATTGTTCTTATAAATTTATATCCACCATTTAAGTGATCTACGAGATCCATGAAGCAACATGACGCATGATGAAGGTGTATCTTGACGACGATGTCGTGCGTAATGTAACGATGCGGATGGACATGGCCATGACTGGTATTCTTCTAACGGTGGCATACCATACATCAGAGCGGACTGTGATGTTCTCTCACGCCAGTACAGTAGATAAAGGAGTCCAGTATGGCTTGAAGCAATGCCTCCCATTACTGGAGAACTGTTCTCTCGAAGCCAGGAAAGAAGCTGGTGTTGGAACAGCACTCTTTTGACCTTGGGCACCAGAAGCAGTTGGATCTGAATCCGGGGAATAAATTGGTCACTCCACATGGTTGATAATGTCACGTATTTTCTCTCCTTTTTTCAGTGTGGAATTTATCTTTCACCTATGCAAATAGACAGTCACCTCGACGTTTGCTTTCAGCATAGTTCAGTTTCATGTTATTATCGTCCCAAACACATAAACTCCTGGAAATTGAAATAAGAACACCGTGAATTCATTGTCCCAGGAAGGGGAAACTTTATTGACACATTCCTGGGATCAGATACATCACATGATCACACTGACAGAACCACAGGCACATAGACACAGGCAACAGAGCATGCACAATGTCGGCACTAGTACAGTGTATATCCACCTTTCGCAGCAATGCAGGCTGCTATTCTCCCATGGAGACGATCGTAGAGATGCTGGATGTAGTCCTGTGGAACGGCTTGCCATGCCATTTCCACCTGGCGCCTCAGTTGGACCAGCGTTCGTGCTGGACGTGCAGACCGCGTGAGACGACGCTTCATCCAGTCCCAAACATGCTCAATGGGGGACAGATCCGGAGATCTTGCTGGCCAGGGTAGTTGACTTACACCTTCTAGAGCACGTTGGGTGGCACGGGATACATGCGGACGTGCATTGTCCTGTTGGAACAGCAAGTTCCCTTGCCGGTCTAGGAATGGTAGAACGATGGGTTCGATGACGGTTTGGATGTACCGTGCACTGTTCAGTGTCCCCTCGACATCTACATCTACATCTACATCTACATTGATACTCCGCAAGCCACCCAGCGGTGTGTGGCGGAGGGCACTTTACGTGCCACTGTTATTACCTCCCTTTCCTGTTCCAGTCGCGTATGGTTCGCGGGAAGAACGACTGTCTGAAAGCCTCCGTGCGCGCTCTAATCTCTCTAATTTTACATTCGTGATCTCCTCGGGAAGTATAAGTAGGGGGAAGCAATATATTCGATACCTCATCCAGAAACGCACCCTCTCGAAACCTGGCGAGCAGGCTACACCGCGATGCAGAGCGCCTCTCTTGCAGAGTCTGCCACTTGAGTTTATTAAACATCTCCGTAACGCTATCACGGTTACCAAATAACCCGGTGACGAAACGCGCCGCTCTTCTTTGGATCTTCTCTATCTCCTCCGTCAACCCGACCTGGTACGGATCCCACACTGATGAGCAATACTCAAGTATAGGTCGAACGAGTGTTTTGTAAGCCACCTCCTTTGTTGATGGACTACATTTTCTAAGCACTCTCCCAATGAATCTCAACCTGGTACCCGCCTTACCAACAATTAATTTTATATGATCATTCCACTTCAAATCGTTCCGTACACATACTCCCGGATATTTTACAGAAGTAACTGCTACCAGTGTTTGTTCCGCTATCATATAATCATACAATAAAGGATCCTTCTTTCTATGTATTCGCAATACATTACATTTGTCTATGTTAAGGGTCAGTTGCCACTCCCTGCACCAAGTGCCTATCCGCTGCAGATCTTCCTGTATTTCGCTACAATTTTCTAATGCAGCAACTTCTCTGTATACTACAGCATCATCCGCGAAAATCCGCATGGAACTTCCGACACTATCTACTAAGTCATTTATATATATTGTGAAAAGCAATGGTCCCATAACACTCCTCTGTGGCACGCCAGAGGTTACTTTAACGTCTGTAGACGTCTCTCCATTGATAACAACATGCTGTGTTCTGTTTGCTAAAAACTCTTCAATCCAGCAACACAGCTGGTCTGATATTCCGTAGGCAATTACTTTGTTTATCAGGCGACAGTGCGGAACTGTATCGAACGCCTTCCGGAAGTCAAGAAAAATAGTCGACGATCACCAGTGGTGTACGGCCAGTGTAGGAGATCGCTCCCCACACCATGATGCCGGGTGTTGGCCCTGTGTGCCTCGGTCGTATGCAGTCCTGATTGTGGCGCTCACCTGCACGGCGCCAAACATGCATACGACCATCATTGGCACCAAGGCAGAAGCGACTCTCATCGCTGAAGACGACACGTCTCCATTCGTCCCTCCATTCACGCCTGTCGCGACACCACTGGAGGCGGGCTGCACGATGTTGGGGCGTGAGCGGAAGACGGCCTAACGGTGTGCGGGACCGTAGCCCAGTTTCATGGAGACGGTTGCGAATGGTCCTCGCCGATACCCCAGGAGCAACAGTGTCCCTAATTTGCTGGGAAGTGGCGGTGCGGTCCCCTACGGCACTGCGTAGGATCCTACGGTCTTGGCGTGCATCCGTGCGTCGCTGCGGTCCGGTCCCAGGTCGACGGGCACGTGCACCTTCCGCCGACCACTGGCGACAACATCGATGTACTGTGGAGACCTCACGCCCCACGTGTTGAGCAATTCGGCGGTACGTCCACCCGGCCTCCCGCATGCCCACTATACGCCCTCGCTCAAAGTCCGTCAACTGCACATACGGTTCACGTCCACGCTGTCGCGGCATGCTACCAGTGTTAAAGACTGCGATGGAGCTCCGTATGCCACGGCAAACTGGCTGACACTGACGGCGGCGGTGCACAAATGCTGCGCAGCTAGCGCCATTCGACGGCCAACACCGCGGTTCCTGGTGTGTCCGCTGTGCCGTGCGTGTGATCATTGCTTGTACAGCCCTCTCGCAGTGTCCGGAGCAAGTATGGTGGGTCTGATACACCGGTGTCAATGTGTTCTTTTTTCCATTTCCAGGAGTGTGTTATCAATTCTGTTATTGTTTTAGTAACTAACAAGGACAGAAGAATTTTAAATCCACTCCGATGCCCGAAGCAGGATTCAAACCTGACACCTGGCCTTTAGAAAGCGGCGAGGCTACATCAAGATCGTGGAATCAAATATGTTCGGATTGTTGCAGGTACTCGACCCAGCAGTCCAGCCCTGTGTCGTCGAGTATTATCACTTACATACGGAAGATACGTATGCTTTATGTTCAAAAGCATACAGGCATCTATTAAGAGCCCGCATCCCTTAGGACCGCGTTTCCGCGCGTAGAAGCGGAGCAGAAAGGTGGCAGGGGAGGGGGAGGGGAAGGAGGGGGCGATGAACTGCGCATGTGCGGCAGCAAAGAGCCGGCTAACGAAGTCCACGTTTCCAGACGCGCGGGATTAGCCGCGCGGTCTAAAGCGCTGTGGTCATGGACTGAGTGGCTGGTCCCGGCGGAGGTTCGAGTCCTCCCTCGGGCATGTGTGTGTGTGTGTGTGTGTGTGTGTGTGTGTGTGTGTGTATGTGTGTATGTGTGTGTTTGTTCTTAGGATAATTTAGGTTCAGTAGTGTGTAAGCTTAGGGACTGATGACCTTAGCAGTTAAGTCCCATAAGATTTCACACACATTTGAACACATTTTTTCGTTGCTGAACTGCGTTGCTGTGGACAACAGCCCAGCTCATTTGCCTACGAAACATTGTATAACACGTTCTAATCTATGAGGGGAATAATAAATACGCACATCAAAAAAAGTTTTGCATCACTCCACTTCCCAAAACTGCTGAAGATAGACGTTGACTTAGGATACTGTATCAGAGACACAGTCTCTTTGACAAACCAGAGATGTCACTAAATCCGCCCAAAGATGTAAACAACCATGCGTGAGCAGCAGGCGTTGCTGACGGAGGGGGTCCGACAGCCGATCAGCCCGTCATTCCACCAGGAAGGAGGTACACGGCTCGTGTTGTCTGTAGTTCAACCATGCCTAGACGGTCAATACCACGGTTCAATCGTGTCCACATTGTTACTTTGTGCCAGGAAGGGCTCTCAACAAGGGAAGTGTCCAGTCGCCTCGGAGTCAACTAAAGCGACGTTGTTCGGACGTGCAGGAGATACAGAGATACAGGAACTGTTAATGACATGGCTCGCTCAGGCCTCCCAAGGGCTACTATTGCAGTGAGTGACCGCTACCTGTGATTTATGGTTCGGAGGAACCCTGACAGCAATACCACCTGGTTGAATAACGCTTTTCATGCAGCCACAGGACTCGTGCTACGACTCAGACTGTGCACAATAGGCTGCATGATGTGAAACTTCACTCCCTACATCCATGGCGAGGTCCATCTTTGCAATCACGATGCCATGCAGCGTGGTACAGATGGGCCCAACAACGTGCCGAATGGAGACGTGTTTTGAGCCATCCTGGTCAGGCTGACCGCCTTCGACGCACTGTCCAGCGAGTGCAGCAAGGTGGAGGATCTCTGTTGATTTGGGGTGGCATTATGTGGCGCTGACATAATGGAAGACACCGTAACAGCTGTACTATACGTAAATGCTACCCTCCGACAGATAGTGCAACCATATTGGCTGCATATTGATGAGGTATTCGTCTTCACGGACGACAATTCCCGCCCCCAACATGCACAACTTGTGAATGACTTCCTTCAGGATAACGACATCGCTTGAATAGAGTGGCCAGCATGTTCTCCAGATATGAACACTACCGAAATCCCTGGTATAGATTGAAAAGGGCTGTTTATGGACGACGTGACCCATCAGCCACTCTGAGGGATCTACGTGGAATCGCCTTTGAAGAATGAGACAGTCTGGACCAATAGTGCCTTGATGAACTTGTAGATATGCCACGATGAATACAGACATGCATCAATGCAAGAGGACGTGCTACTAGATATTAGAGGTACCGGTGTGTACAGCAGTCTGGACCACCACGTCTGAAGGTGGGGCGGAAATGATGTTTGTGTTGATCTCTATTCTAATTTTCTACAGGATCCGGAACAGGTGTATAAGAAACAATGTCGATCAGTCGTAATGAGAGAAATACTAATTCATGTCTTGATGACGTTCCGTCCACTGCTCCACAGATTCACTCTGCCAGACGTCGGGAGGCGATAACAGCTGACACACAGCTGTGCAAACTGCAATTTTTCTAAAAATGGCAGTTGTCTAACGACAAAGTCATTGACACTGCTTGTAATAATTAGCCCATTCATAGCGATTTGAACTGCATTATAAGTAAAAGTTTAATACACAACAAAATTAACTTAAAGCACAAACGGTAATCATTATATTTGTTTGAAAACTGCTTCTACTCAATTGAACAATAGAATTTTTAAAAATGTGTAAGGTGTGTGTGTGTGTGTGTGTGTGTGTGTGTGTGTGTGTGTGTGTGTGTGTGTTTGACTACAGTTAAGTGTAATCACTGCGTGTAAAAAAGAATTAGTGGTAGAAAAGACTAATGTAAAAGCGGACAGTAAGTTGTAATATTTTTTACCATTAATGGGCATTATGAGAGTAAACTAACACGTTTGATACTATAGTGGGAGACCGCATTCATAATCCATTGAACAAGCAAACAATTAACCATCATCTGTAGATAACTCCAGGGAATGCTGACCTCTAACGTCGGAAACCACCGATATCTCGACCAGTAACAGTTACTGTCATTTTAGGCCCTTATCTGGTTCGTGCCGTGAAAATGACAGAGATTTACATGTGGAAATATCGGACTTCTAACGAATTTATCCAGCTGTATTCTCGCGTGTTATAAGAGCATACAACATGGTGGGAGAAGCTTAACTTCTCCTTGGGCAATATGTCGAACATTATAGTGTGCATAATTAAAAGGATACAAAGTCCTAATCTAAAAGGCTAGGAAGTTCTAATTATTATGTATTCAACTGATACGTTGACAAACACATTTTTTAAACCATGAGTCTTTAAAATTAAGAAATATTATTAGTTTGTTCCAAAGTCTACACCGTAATATCATCATCACTTCTGTTTGAGTCTGTTTGCGAACAATCTGATTACAAATTTACGATGATAGGTTGAAGGCTTATATCCATCATCACTTCCCTGTCAAATTCTTCTTCCTATAGCTTTTCCATACCGCACAGTCTGTCCGCACGATACGGGGGGAATGTTGTTTATTGCCTCATGCAGAAGCGATTCACTGTATTTTATCTTTTTTTTCCCTCCCACGTAGCCTTAAAACCCTTTGCCCAAATTAATTCCATGGGGCTACACTGACAGTGACATGTGGATAAACGCAAAACTATGTGACCCGATTCATGAGCAAGGAAATGAAGTTTGTACGTTTTGTCTCGTGACTTGTATAAATTAACGAGCTGCAGGAGATCGGCACGAGTCTGGTTTATACGATGCTTAATATTTTTATTTTTAAGCCGGAGAAAAATATCCGCTTTTCTCGTGTTTGCACTTGACGTTTTCTCTACAACAGTTGAATTATAATTGGCAATGACCGACTTCGAAGCAAGGTATAACAAGAATTGTGAATCATGTCGCGAAACTGACAGCGCTCATTTCAGAATGGTAACTGCTGTTTTTCTTACACGTAATTACAAGTTTACTCTCAGAAACAAAACCAGAAGAAGAGTCGGCATGCAGAATAATTGTCCGAGAACCTGTTCCTGTGAGAATTTTAAAACCCCCGGTATCATCACTCATTTTACATGGATTTTCTTGGAATGATTCTAATTGACCCATGCTTAATCGAGGTAATACACTGTTGAACTACCACCTTTTCTCTGAATCTTTAAATGGGATGTAGTTCGTGCTGCGCCTACGTCAGTTCTTTAACTAAATAGTTCTTCTTAACATGTCTGGAACCAACGTCTTTTAAAATTTTTTACATTGACGAAGCGCTTACCACTGAAGCCTTCATAACTGTAACACATTTTTGTGATGTCGGACATTCATCATTCACATGGAGCACTTTAAAACATCGTTGATAAAACCATCCATTTGTGTCACAGGTTGCTTGCAATTTCGATGCTTTCCAGGCGACACGAAACCAACTGTCTCTACGGTTCCTACAGCTCTCACACTTTCTTTTACAATTCTCTTTATAGTTCTCTTGCCGACACCACATGGTTCTGGAGTCCGATCTTGTGTTTCCAAATGTCAGCAGTAGGAAACCTATTTCCAAATTCACGTTTGAAGAAGTTAGAAATGCGGCAAATTATCCGCATAGCCTGCTTGTGAAGCACTTTACATTTATTGGTGTCATCTGACTTTTTATAAAATCACACTTAAACATTTATAGATACACATTCACAGCTATACTGCTGCAAGATAAAAAAGGAAAAAAATAACAGTTGAATGAATAATGCGGTTGTCGCGAAGTACGGCAATAGTGCAGCATGTAGGAGCGAGATTCTCGCTCTCTAGCTGTTACTTTCTGCTAGCCACTTGGAAAGAGAATGAATATTATTGGCTGCCAGTGGCTAGTGGAGGGATATGCGCAGAACGGCTGAAAATTGGGCCGCCGTCTTACATGACGCGAACTTTAATGGATGCTAATACAGGGTGCGTCCACATTTTGCCTTTGTGACAGCTATAACACTGCTGAAGACACTTTCAACGGTGTCTGAATGTCTTTGGAGGACTGGCAGCCCATACTTCCTCAAGGACCGAAACCAGTGAACCTAGTGACATTGGACTCTGGGGTCTGGAACTAAGTCGACGATCTAACTCATCCTCAAGGTGTTCCATGACGTTCACGTTGGGACTAAGAGCAGGCCAGCCCGTTTCAGGAATGTTACGCTCCGCAAACGATTGCCTCACAGATGGTACTTTATGACAATTTGCTTTGTCATGCCAATAGAATTTTTGTCTCCGAACTGTTGATTTACTCTACGCAGTACTCAATGCTGTAAAATGTGTTCATATCATTCCACATTTAGCATATTCTTAAGCACAGTAAGGGGACCACAACACAGCCACGAAAAATTCTCTCTACTGCACTTAGCACTACACATGATGGAAGCTAACGTTGTCGAGGCATTCGTCAAACCTAACCCCTTCCATCGGAGTGCACAGAGGACAGCGCGATTCATCACTCCAAAGCACTGGATTCCAGTAATCAACTGTCCAGTGATGTTCCTCTTTACAGCATCTTATAGCATCGCTTCTTGGAAAAAGTAATGTAAATCAACTTATCGATATGTAACTACAATGGAACCGCTATATGTGCTCATAGAATTGTAATTACTATTATCTCTGTATCGTAGTATATAAGAAAAAGATTTCTTGGTTTAACGCTCTTGACTTCTTTGTCTTCTGTGTCTGGTTGGTTCTGATGTCGTGTCTGTCAGTCGCCTATAGATCACGGTTTGTAAATAATTATTTCAATTATATCTTAAATATATATGCAAATATCTTGGTGGCATGTGTTTTTTGTTAGTACCAAAAAGTACCTTCTCTGACCCATAATTATCATTTACGTAATAATTAAATGTCGCCCTGGACATTTTGTGTAAGTGCATTGTTGCAGCGACGCCATTGGTGTTAAAAATGATAAAACTATTTTAATAATCATTTAATTTCAAAAAGTATTAAAGACAATAATTTAAATAAGTGCAGAACGGCGTCTTGCAATATTTTTCATTTCTTTTTGTAGGCCAGAGGTACAGTTTTATTAAAAACAATTATTTCAATTGTATACGCTGCCATTGCACATAGGCAGCTATACTGGAGCATCAAGCGTCATAGAGAAAAATAAATAATTAATTGAGTATTATATTTAATTTGCTTATCGGGTAACATTAAAGAAAGATATTTTTTTATCCATTGTGAGCAAGATCGATGTCATCACGTTGGAAAACGTATGATGTTTCTGGTGATAGCACTCTGAGAAAATTTAGCCGTGGCTTTTAACGAACATAAAAGAGATTTTTTAACAAAACATTTCATTCCAAATTTAACAGGATATTTCATTTTATTCACGTTTCAAAAAGTTACGAGATAAGCTCAAGCGTTGCGTGGCACTGTCTACAGAAAAGTTTGTAGCCATTCTTTTTAAGTCTCTACGAACAGTCGTTGTGCTAGCTCGAGTGCTGATATCACTTTGTAACTGCCGAGTGATTCTTTCTTGTCCTCATTACATGATGTATTCCTGATCTACGTTTAGCTGTGCTTATTCCTTTGCGTTTCCACTTCAGTCGCATCACCAACTTGGGCAGCTTTAGAGGGGTTGAAATATCCCTGATGGATTTGTTCCTGAGGTGACAGCCAAAGAACAGTCTACGTTCGAAGTAACCGAGCTCTCCTGAACAACTCGTTCCGCTGTCACTGCTTCTCTGTTGGCAACACAATACTCCCCACCTCCTTTTATACTAGCAGGTCAGAGTCGCATGTTATCTAGTGGTCAGTTCCGTATTACATACAGGTGTCCGGGTATTTATGATCAGGTAGTGTACATATATAGGCAACGGCCTTGCCGCAGTGGATATACCGGTTCCCGTGAGATCACCGAAGTTAAGCGCCGTCGGGCGTGGCCGCCACTTAGATGGGTGACCATCTAGCCGCCATGCGCTGTTGCCATTTTTCGGGGTGCACTTAGCCTCGTGATGCCAATTGAGAAGTTACTCGACCGAATAGTAGCGGCTCCGGTCAAAGAAAACCATCATAACGACCGGGAGAACGGTGTGCTGACCACACACCGCTCCTATCCGCATCCTCATTTGAGGTTGACACGGCGGTCGGATGGTCCCGATGGGCCACTTGTGGCCTAAAGACGGAGTGATCTTTAGTGTACGTATATACATCGAAAAAGGAGCAGATACTGTTTCAGTCTCTTCGGCCATCTCTGAACTGCTAAGGAACCCCATGTATTCCTAACATGGCGACCTGGCCGACAACTCTCACCAAATCGGTCCCATTCCATAATATTATCTGAGTTTTTAAAAGATAATATGGACGACTTTCCTGTTTAGTTATTCATTTAAAAAAACCATTATTGTAATTTCGGCCTTAAGCTGTTTTCAAGTGGATAGCATTGAAAATTTCGCTCTTTGGTACATGCCAGTCCGCAGCTCGTGGTCGTGCGGTAGCGTTCTCGCTTCCCACGCCCGGGTTCCCGGGTTCGATTCCCGGTGGGGTCAGGGATTTTCTCTGCCTCGTGATGACTGGGTGTTTTGTGCTGTCCTTAGGTTAGTTAGGTTTAAGTAGTTCTAAGTTCTAGGGGACTGATGACCATAGCTGTTAAGTCCTATAGTGCTCAGAGCCATTTGAACCATTTGTACATGCCAAATTTAAAAACATTAGACATTATACATGTCATCATCATATGGCTCATTTCTGTTGGCTGATCGTATAGCTTTCTTGATATATTTTTTTATAAATTTTCTCTGTGTTGCACTTAAAACGGCTAAAGGCCAAAAATGCAACAATTGATTAAAAAATTAACCGTCGTGATGATCTTTGGATTTTACTCGAATGTGACTCACATTCAAGAAAAATTAAGCAAATGTCAGGGGTGTAACATGTCCCAAGGGCGCCGGAGTCACTTCCCATGCAAAACGGAGACTCATTACTGAATAAAATATTCCACACCGTTACTGGGTCCACGACTCGTAGGAAAGACTTACATTCACTTACAACGGAACCTCCCCATCGCACCCCCTTCAGATTTAGTTATAAGTTGGCACAGTGGATAGGCCTTGAAAAACTGAACACAGATCAATCGAGAAAACAGGAAGAAGTTGTGTAGAACTCTGAAAAATTAAGCAAAATATACAAACTGTGTAATCCATGCGAATGATATGCAACATCTGGGACAGACTGAACTCAGGAGCGCCATGGTCCCGTGGTTAGCGTGAGCAGCTGCGGTGCGAGAGATCCTTGGTTCAAGTATTCCTTCGAGCGAAAATTTTAATTTTTTATTTTCAGACAATTATCAAAGTTCAGGAACTCACACATAATCAAATTCGCTCTCCAAAATTCCAGGACATGTTCAGATTTGCTTGGACATATGCAGTATTTGTCGGTCTACACACGGAAAAATTTGAAAACGTTAAAAACATATGTTTTGACAGAGCACAAGGAAAAGTGAGCGACTGTGAAACTGTTGGATTCATTTGTTGCAGTTTATGTGACAAACTCTTACGTTTTCATCACTTTTTTGGGAGTAATTATCATATCCACAAGAAAACCTAAATCGGGCAACGTAGGAGAATGTTTTTACCCATTCGCCAAGTGTACAAGTTATGTGGGTGGACAACATATTCCTGTCATGTGACGCACATACCGTCACCAGTGTCGTATAGAATATATCAGACGTGTTTTCCTGTGGAGGAATCGGTTGACCTATGACCTTGCGATCAAATGTTTTCGGTTCTCATTGAACAGTCACGTCCTTTCGTCTACTAATCGCACGGTTTTGCGGTGCGGTCGAAAAACACAAACACTAAACTTGTTACAGTGAACAGAGACGTCAATGAACAAATGGACAGATCATAACTTTGCGAGAATAAAGAAAGATTTTTCGCTCTAGGGAGACTTGAACCAAGAACCTCTCATTCCGCAGTTGCTCACGCTAACCACGGGACCACGGCGCTCCTGAGGTCAGATTGTGCTTGATGTTGGCTATCTTCGTTTGGACTACTCAGTTTGTATATTTTGCTTATTTTTTCATAGTTCCACACAACTTCTTCCTGTTTTCTCGATTGATCTGTGTTCAGATTTTCAAGGCCTATCCACTGTGCCAACTTATAACGAAATCTGAGGGGGGTGCGATGGGGAGATTCCCTTGTTAGTATTCGGCACCTACGCTTGAGGCAAATGCAGCTTAAGGGTCGCCGAGCATACAGACCACCTTCTTGAATCCGAAGAAACACATTCCGAAAGACGATGTATGAGTAAGAGGCTCTCATGAAATCTCCATCCGGAGCAAATGCCTTGCTGTTCGGTGGCTTGAACATGATGAGGCCGGTATCGAGATGGAATTGATCTAGATGAAATTTTGGGTCTATTATGTTGCTACGTGTTAAATAATAACATAAATTTTCTTGATCTGCGTAATAATTTTATATATATGCCTATTTAAAGTAGTTGTGCTGCGTGTGTTTCGTTGTAAGAGTTAACCTGGAACACTATCCATTCATCAAATACATTTGTTTCGGACTGTTTGCCGCCAACAGAAATTCGTCCAAAGAAGGTGTACGGGGTCTGCGCCTTCATTGTAAAAGTTCAGGAAATACGAGTATTATTATCCTCACAGCGAAGTTGACAGATTTGGAGAACTAGCTGGTTGGAGAAATATGGGGTAAGTAACTGGTCATGGCCTATTCAAGGGAAACATATCGACATTCTCTCGCTCCTCTCGAATGGCAGTCATCGGAGGTGTCGAATTTTTACGTGGATGCGCTGAAAACCAGCAGTCTCTACGACAAGTTATGTTATCAGTGAAGGCAACAAGGAACTAAAGTAATGAATTATGCAGACATGAGTCATCGCATCGGAATTTATTTCCCAGATCATTTTCTCAGTTTTCCAGATGAACATGCACCCATTAAGATGGATATACACTTTATAGACATTACGAATAAAGAATGAATGTCAGAATTTATACCCTCTAAACGTGAAAGTAATTACTAACGGAACACAAATACAGGTGGATGAGCCATGTCCCTGTCTGAAAATCTATCTCGGCATTCTCGTCAAATTATTTATGGAGGGGATGGAAAACCTAAATTCGACCGGGCGAAAGCTAAATGAGACTCGTTTCTTTAACGTGACGTGAATCCAGCGTCTTGTGTCATATCATGATTCAGCAGTAGGAACGTTGGTAACTCACCATTTACTGTCCATTTCTTGAGTAGAGCGTTGAAAAATTTTAACTGTAAACAAATAAATGATGTATTATTTTAGAGGAAAGATGATGACAGTTATTTTTTTAATTTTTGTTTTCCAGGGCATGACGGCAAATAATACTTCACCTTCAGTGGCAACGACTGGTAATTTACATGTGTTGGAACACGGCTCTTCTGTGAACAAACTACTTTATTCTCGAACTTGCGATAAGCTTTTCAGTAATGTAATCTCGAAATAGTCGGTACCACAACGAGAACACATCGTTTTCACAGCTTATTCCAGAGACATGCGGAACGAACGACATGTTACCCACGCACCTTGCTTCATTTTCGCAATTTTGAGTAGAAATAAGAGTCCTTCAATAACAAACAGTGAAACTCACGTGTTGTGTGTACGGTATGCGCTGTTTCAAGAATATATTCGTGACAAAACAATTAAAGGCTCAAAACAGAGAACTTCCTGAAAACAAACGTCGTATTTCCGCAGATATAGCATACCAAAGGAGTGCCACTTTAGATAGAGCCGAAATATATGCATTAAAAATCCTGGGTCAAGATCCCAAATATATCTTTTTTGATAACTGCTTTCAGCTCACTGACAGGTCATCTTCAGATCTAAAATATAGAAAATTGCATGTAACAGGTAAAAAAATAACAAAATGCACTTAATAACTGAACTACCATTATACGATACGTACCAAAATAAAATTATTATTTGATTCAGTGTGAAGCAGCCACCAGGCATTACACGTCGTCATAATCTGCTAAGCTGAATCGCTGTTATGAAACAGAAGGATCATATAGGCATATACATATCGGAAAATTAGACCGCCATAAAAATAAAGAGATACAAAAGTATATTTAGTAAATGATATCAAACTATTACCTTACCTGACAATTTTAACGACGTTTGCCATTCATTATATCGATGGTAGGCAAGGAAAACCTCTGTATGTGAAAACTCCTAGTTCCGGTAATCAATAACTCCATAATCATAGAGAAATTTAGAAGTGCATGAATCTCTCTAATTTGTCAATAACTAGATTTCTTCTATACAGTTACACATGTAGCAAAATATATATCACTTTATACTATTTTCTAAGAAACTGTTTTGGTTTCACCTGCAAAATTTACCGAAATGTTGTTACGCGGTTTTCATTGTCAACCTTCGATATAGAGATCCACTGTTCATACTGACACGCTTCTGTGCTAATACAAAACGATTACCAGCGGTAAACAGTTACATAGTCCACATGACGAAGTAGGCCACGTGTACCACGGCTTTCAGAGAACTGGCCGGTATGTAGCATCATGACCACACGAAAACTCTAATTGCCCACATGGCACTGTCTGCCAACTAATTACACACATCGAAAAAAATTTTGCATCACCCTGGTTCCTGAGGATAGACGTTGACTGTGGGTATTGTATCACAGACACAGTCTCTTTGACTGTGAGATGTCACTAAACCCGCCCAAAGATGTAAAAAACCATGCATGAGCAGCGTCTATTAGACGGAGAGGGTCCGACAGCCGATCAGCTCCAGTCAAGGATCAATACCGCGGTTCGATCGCGTCCGCATTTTTACTTTGTGCCAGGAAGGGAAGTGTCCAGCCGTCTCGGAGTGAACGAAAGCGATGTTGTTCGGACATGGAGGAGATACAGAGAGACAGGAACTGTCGATGACATGCCTCGCTCAGGCCGGTCAAGGGCCATTACTGCAGTGGATGACGGCTGCCTACGGATTATGGCTTGGAGGAACCCTTACAGCAACGCCGCTATGTTGAATAATGCTTTTCATGCAGCCACAGGACGTCGTGTTACAACTCAAACTGTGCGTAATAGGCTGAATGATGCGTGACTCACTCCCGACGTCCATGGCGAGGTCCATCTTTGCAACCAGGGCACCATGCAGCGCGGAACAGATGGGCCCATCAACATGCCGAATGGACCGCTCAGGATTGGCATCACGTTCTCTTCACCGATGAGTGTCGCATGTGCCTTCAAACAGAGTCGGCCGGAGTGGCCGAGCGGTTCTAGGCGCTACAGTCTGGAACCGAGCGACTGCTACGGTCGCAGGTTCGAATCCTGCTTCGGGCGTGGATGTGTGTGATGTCCTTAGGTTAGTTAGGTTTAAGTAGTTCTAAGTTCTAGGGGACTGATGAACTCAGAAGTAAGTCCCATAGAGCTCAGAGCCATTTTTTTGAACCTTCAACCAGACAATCGTCGGAGACGTGTTTGGAGGCAACCCGGTCCGGCTGAACGCCTCGGACACACTGTCCAGTGAGTGCATCAAAGTGGTTCACTGATGTTTTGGGGTGGCATTATGTGGGGCCGACGTACGCCGCTGGTGGTCATGGAAGGCGCCGTACGATACGGCTGTACGATACGTGAATGCCATCCTCCGACTGATAGTGCAACCATACCGGCAGCATATTGGCGAGGCATTCGTCTTCATGGACGACAATTCGTGCCCCCATTGTGTACATCTTGTGACTGACTTCCTTCAGGATAACGACATCGCTCGACTAGAGTGGCCAGCGTGTTCTCCAGACATGACCGCTATCGAACATGTCTGGCTTAGATTGAAAACGGCTGTTTATGGACGACGTGACCCACCAACCACTCTGAGGTATCTACGCCGAATTGCCGTTGAGGAGTGGGACAATCTGGACCAACAGTGCCTTGATGAACTTGTGGATAGTATGCCACGACGAATACAGGCATGCATCAATGTAAGAGGACGTGCTACTGGGTATGAGAGGTACCAGTGTGTACAGCAATTGGATCACCACCTCTGAAGGTCTCGCTGTATGGGGGTAAAACATGCAATGAATGGTTTTCAAGAGCAATAAAAAGGGCGGAAATGAGGTTTATGTTGATCTATTTTCCAATTTTCTGTACAGGTTCCGGAACTCTCGGAACCGAGGTGATGCAAAACGTTTTTTGATGTGTCTATATATAGCCGTGATTCTATAATAAGAAGAAGAATCACAACATAACGAAACTTCTACTAGATTTACATTATACCGGGTGTTTGGGGAGGAAGGTCAATATTTTAAACAGTGATAGTATAAGTAATTCTAAACAAAAAATGTTATATGAACATAGATCCGCAAATGCTCCGTTAGGGAGGTATGGGTGTTGAAAGGAACTTTAACTTTGCATAATTGATGTGCACAACGAGAACGTATACGCAGTGCAGCTGGACCGTAACGTGATTTTCTTCCAAACAATGCACGGGTACATGCCATGTTTACGCTATGCAACCTACCATGTATTATGATCATGTGATGTACATAATTCGTAGTACAATCACCCGTTATTTGCGCAGTTTTGCAGTGTAAGCTTCATTGTGTAGTGTACCGGCCCTGGATCGGTTAGCTGTGTAGTGTATGGTGCTAACTGTGTTCGCACAAGCGCTGCTAACAATGACACTCGTCCACAGTAGTGAGGAATACGCAGATATGGTGTATGTTTATGGCGTCTGTGACGGTAGTGCTGCCGCTGCAAGAGAGGAATACCACAGGTGCTTTCCGACTCGACGATTACCTGATCCCAGGATGTTTATCAAAGTGTTTATCACTTTGCGTGCAACAGGCTTTCTTCCAAGTAGATTACCCTAATCGATGGATTGGCCGTGGTGGTGCTGTTAACTAGCCACCAAGATCACCTGACCTTACACCTTTAGATTTCAGTTTATGGGGTTGGAGGACATCAGAGGTGCACAAAGTGAAGGTAAATACACGAGATGAACTGCTGCGTCGCATCATGGACGCTGCTGAATTGATGAGGAACCAATCAAAGGCAATTGAACATGCAACACGTGCTATCGCTAGAGCGCAAAAGTGAATTCATGTTCAGGGTGGGATCTTCTAATCTGTTCTGTGAACTGTACAATATCTGTATGATAAGTGTCAAAGCCGTTTGTAAAAGACGTGGTACGTCTTTTAAAGTTCATGTCAATATCCATACCTCCCTAACGATGCATTTGCGTATGTATGTTCATATAACATTTTTTGTTGAGAATTACTTACACTATCACTGTGTAAAATATTGACCTTTCCTCCCCAAACACCATGTATAAGATAAAATAAACTATGTTCAATTTCACTAAATCTGTAGTAAACATATACCGAACATTACCTGTTCGTTAATACAAAACCAGGAAAGACTGAATGAGAAGGAAAATAGAACAAAGTAACAACTGTATCAGTACAATATTTCTGGATACAGAAAAGTGTGAACAGTACCAATGTTAAAAAAACAGTATATTCAAAATATTGAACATTGAGGAGAAGTAATACTGTAACCTGAAGTCTAGGTACCAAATATAACCAGTGTTATATGTGGCTACGATTACAAACCAGTAAATCAGTGGATACAACCTAAAGTGGTTCAGTTGAGTCATTAGATGTTGCATTAAAGCAGGTTACAAAAATCGAAATTCATCAGTATAATCATAGTACCTTATGCCTAAGTATTTGCTATAGAATGCAGCACCGATTGATAACATATATGATATATGCAAGTTACAAGTTAACTGATGACCAAAAAGCAAACCTTTTGTTTATTTTGTAATATATGTTCGTAAAGTCAATCGTATTCGGAGACGAAGATCCATAAGATATAGAGAAACATACAGTCCAAATGTGACTTAAGGAATAGGTGTTACTTACATAATGGCATATCGAGTAAAGTAACCCAGAGTTCTAGTGCTTCATATAAGAAACGAACAGCTGAAAGCTGCCTATGTTGTAGCGTGAAGTCTGGGTGCCAAGCACAAACAGCAATTGTTGCCACAAATAAAAAATCAGTAACTAATAACAATAAATACGTAAGTGGCACACTGGAACCACTTCATGTTGATTACAGTCATAAGTAGCATTATGCCTATGTATTTGCCAGAGGATAAGATACTAATCGATTGTACGCGTAAAAATACAAATTGACTAGTACGTATTCCTAAAGTCAAATGTATACGACGTCCAGTGCCTGGAAGACATAAGGAACACAGAACAAACGCAATCAAAATGTAGCTCAAGGTCTAGGTGCTACAATGTCCACGTCTAAAAACAAAAAACAAAAAAATTTAATATAGTTGTTCATAATGCTTTTCAAATAAATATCGTAAAAGTTGTAGTTTGTTTATTCTGAAACTGTTCGTGACAGAACCGTCTGGTGTTATGAGATTCGTACAATAACTTCAGATAGTGGCAAGATGCCTCATTTAAGAATTTCACAGTTAAAATAAAATATGAAAAACATAGTCTCGTTGTTATCGGCTGAGAGTTTTGCGTTGGCCTCGAACTTATGACTCCATACCCCATAAGGAACGTTATCTACTTCGCTTCGACAACTGTTTTAAACATTGGGACTGCAAATGCGTGTACGAGAATAAGGCGAAGTGGACGATTACGTAATCCATGCACAATCTTATCACAAACGATTAAAATTAAAACAAATGTTAATCTGAGAGGCAGTGAAAAAAAACCTGTTAATCGGCAGATACGGGAGTAATATAATTCACTGAGCATCAGTAAAATATTTCTCTTATCTATTCTACGTACAGTACAGGATACCTCATCGGGAAAGCGCTGTGTTTGAGCTGAAGTCAGTGGCTGAGATGACCCATGAGTGGTAAGGGCAGAGGTCGGGGTGAGGTCGGGTCATGCATGCGCAGTGTCCAATGCTGCGCAACGTTTTTTTTTTTTTTCCTTTTTCCTGTTCCGCCGAACTTGGCACGCTCTCTTCTTGTGCTGCCAGTCTTCGCGGGTTCGTTTTTCGAATCCATAACAACTAACTTCTAAAACCAATCATCCATTCTAGCTGCCGTAAATATAAACGCACAGAAACTCGTACAGGTGTCAAGTCTGACCGAGTGCTATTTTCTGTTATTTAGAGGACCAGCCCGTGAGAATTTAGGTCTGAAGAATCGTTAAATTCTGAATCGTAGTTATTCTCAGACCTTAGAGATATATAAATTAAGCTTCTCAGACCTTACAGATATATAATTTAAACCGTGCTGCCTGCATCATGTTGCAGTGAGTCGGAGGATGGTAACTTTGCGCTCAGATTAAAATAATCTACGATGACATTTATTCTATTCATTGGCAATAACCAACACCCTACCTAAACTCAAATCCATACGTAAGGTCAGTGACGCACGCTGGTACTATGGCAGTCTTACCGAAGGTAACGGCTGCAATCCCAGTGACGGATAAAATATTCAACATCACGATTCTCCCCACTGAGTTTCTAGTGGTTATTCGTCTGTTGCCCAGAAAGCAGTCACGTTGTTGCTAAGGGGAACAATTATGCGCGAGCTGGTACCAGCCAGACTTTAGCCTAGGCCTTTATGCACGCTTGGTGCCCAACGCTCTGCAATTTTTTTCTAGTTCCACATAACTTGGAACTTAACACTCCGTTCTCCGTGCACTTTCCACATTTAGCAAAACCAACGGCCTTGCCGCAGTGGTAACACCGGTTCCCGTCAGGTCACCGAAGTTAAGCCCTGTCAGCCTTGGCTAGCACTCGGTTGGATGACCGACCGGTCAGCTGAGTGCTGTTGGCAAGCGGGGTGCACTCAATCCTTGTGGGGCCAATTGAGGAGCTACTTGACTGAAAAGTAGCGGCTGTGGTTTAGTAAACTGGCAACGGCCAGGAGTACGGTGTGCTGGTCACGTGCTCCTCCTTTATCCGCACCCAGCGATGCCTATGGCTCGAGGATGACACGATGGTCGGTCGGTACCATTGGGACTTCCGTGGCCTGTTCGGACAGAGTTTTCATAATTATCAACATTAAGCATTCTTAAGACATAAAATGGTCATTGCAATGGAAACGTGCCAATGTATATGTATTAAGATTTCTATTAAAATCCAATGACCTAATGATATCACTTTGACGATCATGCAATTAGATTGTATTTATCCCTCCTCGAATAACAATCCATCTTCTCAACTGGTTTTGATCTTTCAGTGAAAAATCTATCAGTTGATGATAAAATTGGTTCAAATGGCTCTAAGCACTATGGGACTTAACATCTGAGGTCATCAGCCCCTAGACTTAGAACTACTTAAACCTAACTAACCTAAGGACATCACACACATCCACGCCAGAGGCAGAATTCGAATCTGTTACCGTAGCAGCAGCGAGGTTCCGGTCTGAAGCGCCTAGAACCGCTCGCTCACAGCGGCCGGCGATGTGGTGCGCGTACGGTTCAGACAGCGCCTTGTTATGTTGGTGGGTCATCTGATTAAAAATATATATTAAGGCATACAGGGCAGATAATAACTGATACTATATCAACATAAGACATACCTGCCCGGATAGCAGTGCGTGTTAAAGCCTCACTTCCGGGACGGGGAGGAACTCCTGCCCCAATCGAATACGCCTGGCTAATTAACAATAAAGGCTGGCGTGTCGGCCAGCCTGGGTGTGGTTTGTAGGCGGTTTTCCATATCCCACTAGGTGAATCCCAGCCTGGAAATCAAGTCCCGCATCAGTTACAGGATTTGCAAACATTTCGAAACCTTTCGCTCACTATTACATGGATAACACTACACGCAGACAGTTGGGAGTCCACATATCCACCGTCTAGGTGGGGGAGGCTGGCGGGGGGTAACGGCGTGGAGACAGGAAGGGTATCAGGCCTCTCACCTCTTAAATTAACCATGAAAAATCCTTAAATAATCATGCTGATCCTGAACCGGTGGAGGACAAAGGCAGAAGAAAACGATGATGATATCATCATTATATATCACGTTAAGTGGCAACAAATACTGTTCTTTTAGAGTATTGAGTGAACAACGGTAAAAATAGTAAAATTGTGCTAAATGATTTCGAAGTGAAATTGCTGCACAATCTTCTCGTTATACTATGACTCCATAAAGCGAAAAATGAACCGTACATAGATGTGGGACTACTGCTTGACCACACGGATAGTCCATAGATCGATAAGCTCTATGAAGGAAAGACACACAGTTCTATAAGTCAGTCACTAACTGTAAAAAAGTGTGTATTTTGAGGCTTTTTATTGTGCGAGAATAGTGGCGATACTAGCGGGAAAGTGGCGGTCTGGATTGCTTAGCTCCAGAAAGAGAACTGCCTGTCATGCCATCGATCACACAAAAAATATGTGCTTTAAATAACTTTCTAATGTTCAGTCCCATGAAGGAGTTCTGAAGTCTCCGACATCTATGCTGTGGAACACGCTGGAAGGGTGCCCTGATCAAAGCGCATCCTTATGAAAGATGTTAAAATCTGTCTACCGAATATCCACGTCCTTATTCTTAGGAGATATGAATGTTTCCTAATGTGAATGCAGACCACTTGGTTCTAGAAACTGTTGTCGTGTTTGTCGTCTGCAATAGCCTTAATTTGGATGTACGTAGTTCGCTGACAGTAAATAACATTGGCTTAAAATCCCACTTGTCAAAGGACATGACGTAAAAAAGAAAGAAAAAAAGAAGGTAACAATATAGTGAATCAGTTGTTGAGCCTGACACCAGTAAACATAATGATTCAAAACATTGATATGTTTACGAAGTAGAAAATGCATACTGAGGATGAAAACGCTGAGCCCATAAGAACTACGAGGGTAACTATTTATTCACAACCGATACAAAAGAGTTACATGCTTGCACCTGTTACTGTCCTTCAAAGTAGTCACCAGCGTTGTGTAGAACCCGTTGTCAGCGATGTGGAAGGAGTAGTATACCGTCTGCAGAGGCAGTTCTGTTGATGGTACTAATGGAGCGGTCTACTGCCTGTCGAATCTCTGGAACAGTTCTGAAGCGAATGCCACGAAGTGGTTCCTTCATCTTCGGAATCAAATCAAAGTCACAAGGACTTAAGTCCAGTCCCATCGACCGAACATAGCGGCCACAGCTTGCGTTGTATGCGCTCGCGCATTGTCGTGCAAAATGATGGGTGGGTTGCGCAGAAAATGTCGCAGCTTCTTTCGCATAGCTGGTCGCAGGTGATGCTCCAAAAACGAACAGTAATACTGTGCATTGATGGTCTGTCGTGGAGGAACGTAATGCGTTAGGATAACACCATCACAGTCGTACACGAGAATCACCATAACTTCAGACCGCAGCCGGCCGCGGTGGTCTAGTGGTTCCAGGCGCGCAGTCCGGAACCTCGGGACTGCTACGGTCGCAGGTTCGAATCCTGCCTCGGGCATGGATGTGTGTGATGTCCTTAGGTTAGTTAGGTTTAAGTAGTTCTAAGTTCTAGGGGACTGATGACCACAGAAGTTAAGTCCCATAGTGCTCAGAGCCATTTGAACCATTCAGACCGCTCCATTCGCACCATCAACAGAACAGCCTATGCAGACGGTATACTACGCCTTACACAACCATGGCAACGGGTTCTACACAACGCTGGTGACTACTTTGAAGGAAAGTAACAGGTGCAAACATGTAACTCTTTTGTATCGCTTGTGAATAAATAGTTGCCACGATTTAAGTTCCAGTCCTCGTATGTTTCACTTGCTCGTGGCTTCTTGCTGGGTTAGTAAACACTGTAAACAAATAAGGACGGCGTCGATGATATACAGTTCGTGCAATTAACTGAATTTCCGCGAGATGTTTTGTTTGCCTGCAGATGGCTGGAGGGTCCTTTCAAAGAATTGCCGCACACGGTTGGATGTGGTGTGCTGGTTGTGCGTCAGTGTATGGTCGGGTGCACGGAGTATCGCATCAAAAGTGCAAACATTGCTGATCGCGCGACGATCGCAAAGCATATTGGGACCATTCCATCGTCTTCCCTGCGTCAGGTATTGGAACGAAAGGTGCAACAGGAAGGACTATAGCTCAAATTTATGTTAATTGATGTGCGTCTATCTTGTCGCCAATCATAGTCGTGTCAAGGAGGAGAAATCTTCCAGCAAGACACTGAAAGTGCACAAACTTATCGCATAAGCCAATGCGCTTCACTAGACATTTGTCAAGACGGCGTATGGTACGGTCTACGTTAGCAAAAATATTCCTTGACTGTTTGTGACATTGGGTGGAAGTGGCATGGAACTCTGTCCCTTAGGATAACATCTGACACCTGTCTGATGTGCACGATTTCAAGGTCGCACTGCAGCTACAGGAGACTGTACAAGGTACTGGAATTGTTTTCCAAGTGAAAATATCCAAGGGTATTTGATTTGACGGTTTGCTCATATCATCACATACAACGATCATGCTGCATAATGTAGAAGAACAGTGAGAGGAAAGAAGACAGAGATCGGGAGAAAGGGATTGAAGTACATTTGAAAATCAAAGGAGACGAGGATGGATCACACGAGACGATAGACCACTAATTCGAGAAGTGCCGTAACCATCGAAGGAGCCTGTGAGGTAAATTTGAGGTTATCAAGACAGAAGAGATGAGAAACTGTATAAATGTCCACAAGCAAAAGAGACAACCGGCTTTGTGAATCCGTTATTCTTTAAGCAGGCGAACTGCTTTCGGAACTCTGACTCATGCTGGATATACATCTCTCCCAGAATCTTGAAATGTGATTTTGAATATATCGTAAAAACATCTGGTCCGAGAATTGGTAAGATCTGTTCCAGTATAAACGACTATACACATGAAGAGCTAATGTACTGTCTGCTCTAAATTTCTAAAGATGCACGGCTCGGCGTCTGTCGATAGTCGCTGTTTCGATGTAAGACGAATGACCTCAGTCGGTGCCGACAGCTGTTTTGCCGTAGTCAACCTATCGTAATTTACAGACGACGTTGTGTCGTAACGTAAAAAACAGCAGACGTATTTTAACATACGGAACTCGAGATCACAGTTATGTTATACTCGTATGCATTTGAATTTGGTTTAAATTTGATATGCTCACTAGAGATACTCTTTGTTACAAAACACGCAGCTGTTAGCGCACAAATGAAATTTGTGATTAAAGGTACCTAAAAGCCATTTGCTAGTAATACAAATATTTATATTTCTACCTTACACGTTTCGTTTCATTCTCTTGAACGGTGACAGAGGTTGCATTTTCGTCTCCTTCCGCTCACATCTGAAAATGTCATCTACATGCACATTTATTAGTAGTTGCAAATACGGGTTTCAAATATCTTTGATAACTGTAAAGCAACTACGAACATGAAACTTCCTGGCAGATTAAAACTGTGTGCCGGACCGAGACTCAAACTCGGGATCTTTGTCTTTTGCGGGCAGGAGTCTCCGTTCGGCACACAGTTTTAATCTGCCAGGAAGTTTCGTATGAGCGCACACGCCGCTGCAGAGTGAAAATCTCATTCTGGAAACTGCGAACATAGTGACCAAATGAAACTATATTTCATATTTTACCTAACACGTTCCGTTTCAGTAATTCAAACATTCACAAGGGTAGGATTTATGGCTGATTCTGCTTAGGTCTGGAAAATTCGTCTGCTTGAATAAATACTAGTAGTTGCAAACACGGGTTTCAAATATCGGTACCTTTAAGAATTGTTAAGCAACTACGAACTCAATTGTCAAATGAAATTAAAATCAAATCTTGTTTAGGCAGATGGAGGTAAAATTTACATAACACTGAATACATTACCTGTGATTCCTTTATTTTTAATGTCGCTGAAAATATTTTTCATTCTGTCCCTAATATTACATACAAATTCACTCAAGGTTATCCGTTTCACTTCCTTTGTCAGTAACACTTTCAGCTATCCTGGTGTGTTATGATTCATCACGACCTGAATGAGTTGTGTCCACATTAATAATTATTTCATCGATGGCAACTTCCATGACGCCGTCGTTCGCACAGTACTCAGTTTCTAACAGTGCCACCTTATTGGAGTACCCTCTCCAGTTCTTTGCAGTGACAATTTGAAGGCAGGAGTCTGCAAGCATTTGTAAGGTTTCACCGGACAAAATGTCTTTTTACTATTGCTCAAAACAGTTCAGTTGCGTTGAGATCGCAATTGTGTGGTGGCAAGCGGACGGCTTAACTGTATGGCCTAGATTTAAAAACATTTCGTCGATGGCGTACATTTTCTCTGCTGGTTTGTGCTTTTCAGTCAGGGCGAAGAGAACTCCTTTTCTCATATTGTCTTCGCAGTTGATTTTCCTCTTCTTCAGCCACTCCATCATTATCGCTTTCGCATCACTACTTATTGTTGTCTTCTCGAGCAGGGTGCTGTAATACGACACATTGTCCACGACAGTCAACGAATAAGGAGGAAGGCTTAGCGAAACTAATTCCTGAAAACACTTCTCAGAGTTTGTGGAGTTCATTTGGCCATGGTAGTCTCCTTGGGTAGATTTACTCCAGAAAAGTAGCTGGGGTTCTCTGATAAACACGATTCCGGAACCTACACTTACAGTTACTAGTTGTTTGGAGGTACTTCGTCACGCTATAACCTCAGCTATCTGTTTATCTCGCCAGCATTTACTGAATGTCAGATTGCACTCAAATCACGTCTCGTCTAGGTAAAAAAAATTCTTTACCTGCTTCACAAATCCCTTTCGTTTCTAGAAGGAATCGGGAACGCCAGTCCACAACATTTACAAGTTCTGTTAACACTGTTCTTTTATTCTGAACACTTCTCCAATCGAAACCTTTTCAACATTTTCTACAGAGAGATTGTACGCCATCTCCACCCGTTCTTTCGTTGTAGCACAGGCAACAGTTTCCTGACACTTGGCAGAACTTTTGGCACTGCATAAAAATCACGCGTATGTAACAAGCTTGTCGAAGTCGTCAACTTCACAGTGAACTTTATCATCAACTCTCCTATGGAAAGAAAAGAAAGATAATTATACTGCAGAAACGTAGACAGACAGCACAGTACATTACAACGAGGTAACAGTATGTCACATAACCCGTATGTACTTGCACTTCCACAAAAAGTGATCTGCCAGTAATCGAATGCACATTTTAAAATAATGCTCATGGAGTAGATCTAGGACTGTCGATTAAAAGAACTGCTGAAACTAACCTCTTCTTCTTTCCTAGAGCTCCTGGAGAACAGCCACCTTGAATATTTGTGAATTTCAGGAGTCTCTTAATGCTCGACATGCTTTTCCAGCTCATGCAGCAACTCACTTTCTTGATTGAGTAAGCGGATGCAGTAATTTCTTCTGTTTTGCCATCTCGCAGCATTTAACAACGTTCATCATCATTCTGTGAGCTTTGTTGCGAATCACTCACTGCTCTTTTCCCACGAATAACAGGGAAAGGAGTTGAAAGTGTCACCATAAATGAGGCAGTATCATCAGACTCGCTCATTTTGATGTAATAAATTGTATCACAAATAGCGATTCAAACACGGTGCAATTAAGCGTGAAACAGTGTGGATACGGGAATATTGGAACTATGGTTGGTAGCGACCGGAAACGAGTGAATATCGTTCTAAAGACGTACACACGGTTTCGAGTTACATCGAAACAGCGACTGTCGACAGTCGCTGCACTGTGGCTCTTTAGAAAGTGGGCAGACAGTAACATACAATGTATAATTATGGGTCACCGCTGCAGATGCCCTCCTACTAAGACAGTTGCAGTGAGAATTTCCTGTCTGAGAGTGCCAGCAATATTACGAAAAGGATAGATTGCTACTCACAGTGACAATGACACACTGAGTTGAGACAGGCACAACGAGAAGATTCTTAGATATTGAGCTTTCGGCCAAAACCTTCTTCAGAAAGGAAAACACGCACACACATTCATACAAGCAAGCCTACCTTATGCACGCATGAGTACTCTCTCTGGCCACTCCGCTCACAATGCATCTGAGCCGTGGCGGGATTGCTGGCGTCGCTTGTCGAATTTCTGACGCCACTAGCTCGATCTGTCGTTTGATGTCCCTCTGGTCTGAGGCTACTAAGATATTTTCTCGAGGTTGTTGAGGGGGATGGTGCGCGTTGTGGTGTGCCGAGTTGGGGAGTAGTAAGTGTCGAGGAAGACGGTGTGAGTGGTCTGCCCTGCGACTAGGGCGAGAACTTGCGCGAGCGTCTTGGGCACGGAGTCCGGCGAGTGGTTTCTGGGCAAATTTGTGGGCAGATTTGAATCCGTGGCTGACTTCGAGTGCCGTCTTCGTGCGTAGCCTGGCCAGCCGGCTGTGGGACGTGGCATACCGATGAGAGAGTTGAAGCCAAATTTCACTGTGCTGAATTCTGGGTCGCCATTGGAATCGGCAAGCTTCAGTTTCGATTCGTGAACTTCAACTAAGTTTTGGACTTTGAGGTCTTGACTGTTATTTACTTATTGATTCTTATAGGTATGTTGCGATCTTTGCTATTTCTTAGCTGGTCTATTTGACTACCAGTTGGTTCCTTGAATTGTGTCTGTTGTTTGCTTCTCCTGAGTGGATACTGGCCTTGGTTGTTTGTTAACAGGACACCTTAAACTGTGTGAGGCTATTGTGTTTCTCGAGCCAGAGCGATAGCGTGTTTCATCTATGATGTGGGTGGACCTCCCATCGTCAAGCCGTGCCAAGACCGTTGGGTTTCAGCCGAACTCCGTGTCAAAAGTCTTTGAACACCAGATAAGTATCATTCTCCTTTATATGGCCTGTTGCCGGTTTCGAGATACCTTCGGTCATTGCAGACATCATCGCTCTGTTAACTGTATTGCGTCTCAACATTTTCAGTTGCTGAGGGAATGTAATTGGGTTTGGCAGCCTAGTTTTCTTTCGGGCGTTTCGCCGTTGTAGAGGCGGTATCTCGCAGTGACGTGGGTGTACCGTTTGGCTAGTTATTGTTGCTTTGACGTGATTAACCTCACTGTGTTAATATTTATTTGCCGGTCTGTACCCAACGAAAGGGCCTTGGAAGGCCGGTCCTCTCGTTGCAACCTTTCTTGACCTTTCTATTTGGTGTAGTCTTGTGCTCCTCGCGTATAAGCCTTCCAGTGCACGCCTTTGAGGAGACAGTTCAAACTCTTGGGTACTTAACTGCAGCAGTTGTTTTCTATTTGATATGCTTAACTGAAGCTATTATTAAAGAAGGCCTGCGTGCTGGTACGTAGTAATTTTACTAAAGTGACGCTGTTATTATTGAAGACCTGCCTGTTTTGTATTTGGTAATTTTACTTAACTGAAGCTGTTATTATTGAGGTCCTGTCTGTTGGTATTTGGTGATTTAACTTAACTGAAGTTGCTATTAAAGAAGACCTGGCTGTTTTCTATTTGGTAAATTTACTGCGCTAAAGCTCTTGTTATTGAAAGCCTGCCTGTTCCTTTTTAATTAAATAAAAACATATTTCATAATTTGGGCTAGCTGAAACTCTTATTAACCAAGGCCTACCTGTTTTCATTGCCCTATGATTGAGATCTGATATCTTACTCAATCTTTGCTGTGATTGACTAAAATTGTGATTGTCAAAAGCCCACCTATTTCAGAGCTCTTTATATCAATAAGGTAGTAACTGGCAATGACACATGATGTTACTTGGTCTCTATCCTTTCGCATTACACCCCTTTACCCATAATGGTAGCTTTCAATAATTGTGTCAGTCAAACGAAAGGAGGATTTCGAAATGGGGCAGGGAAGGGGAAGGGATAGCAGGGTACACTTGGGCGGCGAGAAGAGCACTGTCGGGCGGAGTGTGAAGGGACTAGATGGCGGCAGGACAAGGCTGCCAGGTGGGAGAGGGAGGGCAATGGTGGGGGCAAAAGACCAGGAGGTATGTTGGCAGAGAGCGGCGCGCAATGAGGGTGAAGGGATTTGAATTGGGGAGGTGACAGGACAGGGGGGGGGGGGGGCGAAACTTTTGGATGGAGGGCGTGGGGACAGTAGGTTATCATACACTACTGGCCATTAAAATTGCTACACCAAAAAGAAATGCAGATGATAAACGGGTATTCATTGGACAAGTATATTATACTAGAACTGACACACAAATTTGGCGCATAGATCCTGAGAAATCAGTACCCAGAACAACCACCTCTGGCCGTAATAACGGCCTTGATACGCCTGGGCATTGAGTCACACAGAGCCTGTATGGCGTGTACAAGTACAGCTGCCCATGCAGCTTCAACACGATATCACAATTCATCAAGAGTAGTGACTGGCGTATTGTGACGAGCCAGTTGCTCGGCCACCATTGACCAGACGTTTTCAATTGGTAAGAGATCTGGAGAATGTGATGGCCAGCACAGCAATCGAACATTTTCTGTATCCAGAAAAGCCCGTACAGGACCTGCATCATGCGGTCGTGCATTGTCCTGCTGAAATGTAGGGTTTCGCAGGGATCGCATTAAGGGTAGAGCCACGGGTCGTAACACATCTGAAATGTAACTTCCACTGTTCAAAGTGCCGTCAGTGCGAACAAGAGGTGACCGAGACGTGTAACCAATGGCACCCCATGCCGTCACTCCGGGTGATACGTCAGTATCGCGATGACGAATACACGCTTCGAATGTGCGTTCACCGCGATGTCACCAAACACGGATGCGACCATCATGATACTATAGACAGAACCTGGATTCATCCGAAAGAAAGACGTTTTGCCATTCGTGCACCCAGGTTCGGCGTTGAGTACACCATCGCAGGCGCTCCTGTCTGTGATGCAGCGTCAAGGGTAACCGCAGCCATGGTCTCCGAGCTGATAGTCCATGCTGCTGCAAACGTCGTCGAACTGTTCGTGCAGATGGTTGTTGTCTTGCAAACGTCCCCATCTATTGATTCAGGGATCGAGACGTGGCTGCACGATCCGTTACCGCAATGCGGACAAGATGCCTGTCATCTCGATTGCTAGTGATACGAGGTCGTTGGGATCCTCCACGGCGTTCCGTATTACCCTCCTGAACCCATCGATTCCATATTCTGCTAACAGTCATTGGATCCCGACCAACGCGAGCAGCAATGTCGCGATACGATAAACCGCAATCGCCATACGCTACAATCCGACCTTTATCAAAGTCGGAAACGTGATGGTACGCATTTCTCCTCCCTACACGAGGCATCACAGCAACGTTTCACCAGGCAACGCCGGTCAACTGCTGTTTGTGTATGAGAAATCGGTTGGAAACTTTTCTCATGTCAGCACATTGTAGGTGCCGCCACCGGCGCCAACCTTGTGTGAATGCTCTGAAAAGCTAAACATTTGCATATCACAGCATCTTCTTCCTGTCGGTTAAATTTCGCGTCTGTAGCACGCCATCTTCTTGGTGTAGCAATTTTAGTGGCCAGTAGTGTAGATTAAAGCTGGAATGATTTCAAGAGCAGAGAATGTGTTGTAGGGATAACTCCCATCTGCGCAGTTCAGAAAAGCTAGTGGTGGAGGGGAGAATCCACATAACCCAGATTAGAAGTACCAAGTATAATAAATTATTAGAAATAAAATATTTTTCATTTAATTGCTTATAAACAAATTCTAATGCATTCGTGGAGTAAGTGACGTATGTGATAGAATTTATGAAAAAAAGGCTTTATTTAGAAATCATGCTACGCTATTCTTTTTTCGGTAGCAGCACAGTTTGCTGTGAGTACTAGACGGCAAATCATACATACAATGGCAAATAAAGCTCTTCGTCGCTCCTGGAAGAGGCTTCAGTTGGATACAGTCAGAGGAACAGATTCGAGTGATGTGGAATAGTTGTCGAATTCTACCTGTATTGTCTGTCATAGGCAAATATCTCCGCCTTGGAGACAATTGTAATTTGTCACAAAGTTTCGATGCAGGAGAAATCGGCGTTAGATCGCAGTTCCTTCGCAGTGTTTCCAGTTTTCTGTATGAGTTTTAAAATGATGTAACCCATGATGCTCAAAATAAAGATGATATGACAACTGTTACATCTTCACTATCTTCATTGTGACTGTGTCTCCAGCTGCGGTGTATTGTTTAGATGGAGTCATGCCGCCTTCAGTTGTCTTTTTTGTTTTGTACTGTTCTACAATTTCGATCCTAGACCATTTTCAAGAATCTAAAATAGTAGCATTACAACAAAACGTGTTACCATCAGTTAAGAATTAAACGCAAAGTGTGTCAGATCTCAACATATGCTATCAAAATTCAACTCACTTCATAGAAGATAGTGGTACATTATGCACTCCAGGTTTTTGTTTCTGTGTATATTTAATTAGCGTTCATCGTTCTTGTGCTCATGACCACATGCAAATGACATAGAATTGAAAATGTTAACTAGACGAGGCGGAAGTCCTCTTCTGGCTGCAGTCTCAAGAAGATCATCGTCGGCGAGGATAGGCCGTTGTCTTCTCTCCGCCATTACCATCGCCCCTGGTCTCTGCGTACGTCATGGCTTCGCTCTACTGAACTGCTGAATTCGAGTCTCGTCCTGTTGTACTGGCGAAGGACTTTCGTCAGCATCGGTCGAATATTGGCGACAGCCTCGGAAACATTGTCTTGGTATCTGTGCTGTTGTAGTCTATATCGTGCATAACACCATAGAAACGTGCTCATATTACAAACGAGTATGAGTGATTGCATCCTGTGATAGAAGATGAACTTCAGGTACTTCAACTGCCAGCATCGTCTTTGCCTGTTTCTTTGGGACTAATTTTTTTCGGATACAAAGGTGAATCGATGTGAGATATATTAATGCTTGACGACCAATAAGTACTGCAAATGTAAAAATGCTTGTTTATTGATGTAGGTTGCAGCAACGACGGTGTCGAACCAATAAATATTTCATTATAAATTTGTGAAATGAGCCTGCACTTCAGAAATTTCTGCTCAAGTGAAAGAAAAGTGCGGCAGATGCGCAACGTTCGGTAGCTGTGCAAGTGCGAATGAAACTCTTGCTGTCTAAGAATGTTATTTAAAAAAGTTTATGCTTCTTTCCCTTTACACACTGTTGCGAGTGGGTTACAGCGTCCAGAGCTACTTACTGGCGTGTACATCAGCCGATAGTTACTTAATGAAGTGGTGCCGAGACATTGAGGTCCTCTGTCTTTCCATTTTTTGTGTGTTTGTGTTTTTTTGCTGTGTGGCTGATACTTTTCGGCACGGCAGTGACATTTTCAGTGAATGTTTGCTATTTATTCTGAAATTAACTTCAAAGTTTATTACAATTTTTGGGCTTTTATTTCAACTTGGTAATTTTTAACCTTTTTTCGTTCTTACTGTAACATTTCTTATCTGCGATTTAGAAGCGTGTAACTGTATTACATCATCTTCAGAATGGTTAATCAGTATCCGAAATCGATTGGAATGTTTTCAGTGTATTTTTAGTACCAATTTGATTGTCATTCAAGTAACAGGATTCGATGAAACGTATATAAACAGATATCATGCAAAACTTGTATGATGAAAGAAAGGGTCAACATCGAGAAGACTGTTTTACCATGCAGCATTTCGCTGCAATGTTTCAAACGATACGAATAATGAAATGAAATTTTCACGATCACTTGACAAAAAGATGGATCACAATGTAATGTAAGAAATAAAACAGACAAAAAAGTACTCCCGCTTGTGACGCTTTCATACAAGACGTGACCTTTAACCTCCACCAGTTTACGCAGATCACAGTCTATATAGACCGATGACCTCAGCAGTTTGGTCCCTTAGGAATTCACACACACTGTCCATTTAATGGCGAATGAATTCGCTGTTTCCTGTCAGAACGTAAATGACTAAAAGTCATCGAGTAAAACAGAAGTAATTAACTTTTCATAACTGGGATTCACAGTCATGTGAAATTTCTTGAAAGACATACTGTTTACGCCAGTGACTGTTAAACTTTTTATTTCCACTATTGCAATTTCGGCCTTAGGCCATTATCAAGTGCAGATGTTTTGGCTTTAAGCCATGTCTACTTTATACAAGCAGACACATTAATATGTCGTTGTCATTTGCTATTATATAAACGACGTATAAATGTGTCAGCTTGTATGAAGTAGACATGGCTTAAAGCCAAAACATCTGCACTTGATAATGGCCTAAGGCCGAAATTGCAGTAGTGGAAATAAAAAGTTTAACAGTCACTGGCGTAAACATGATGTCTTTCAAGATCAAACAGAAGTGTTATAGGCCAACTGCTGTTTCTAATCTATATAAATGATTTACGAGACAATCTGAGCAGCCATCTTATCTTGTTTGCTAGTAAAAACATTAGAAATTCCAAAGCAATTGCAAAATGATTTAGGATATCGGTATGGTTCGAAAAATGGCAATCGATCCTAAATAATGAAAAGTCTGAGGTCATCCACATCAGTACTAAAAGGAATCCGTTGAATTCCCGTAACAAGATGAATCACACAAATCTAAAGGCTCTGAATAAAACTAAATTACTGGGAATTACAATCATGAACAAGTCAAATGGAACGATGACTTAGAAAATGGTGTGGGGTATGCAAACCAAAGGCTTCGTTTTATTGACAGAGCACTCAGGAGATGTAACAAGTCTACTAAAGATACTGCCTACACTACGCTTGTCCGTCCTCTGCCGGAGTACTGCTGTGCAGTATGGGATCGTTACCAAATAGGACTGACTGAGGACATCGAAAAAATCCGAATAAAGTCCGTTCGTTTTGTATTATCGCGAAGTACAGCAATGAGAGTCAGATATACACTGAAGCGCCAAAGAAACTGGTATAGGCACGCGTATTCAAATACAGAGATATGTTAACAGGCAGAATACGGCGGTGCGGTCGGCAACGCCTATGTAAGACAAAAAGTGTCTGGCGCAATTCTAGATCGGTTGTTGCTGCTACGATGGCAGATTATCAAGATTTAAATGAGTTTGAACGTGGTGTTATAGTCGGCGAACGAGTAATGGGACACAGCATCTCCGAGACAGAGGTGAAGGGGGGATTTTCCCGTACGACCATTTCACGAGTATACCGTGAGTATTAGAAATATGGTTAAACATCAAATCTCCGACATCGCCGCGGCAGGAAAAAGATCATGCAAGAACGGGACCAACGACGACTGAAGAGAATCGTTCAACGTGAGAGAAGTGCAACCCTTCCGCAAACTGCTGCAGATTTCAATGCTGGTCCATTAACAAGTGTCGCAGTGCGAACCATTCAACGAAACATCATCGATATGAGGTTTCGGAGCCGATGGTCCACTCGTGTTTCCTTGCTGACTGCAGGACACTAAGTTTTAGGCCTCGCCTGGGCCCGTCAACACCGACATTGGACTATTGATGACTGAAGACATGTTGCCTTGTCGCCGAGTCTCATTTGCAATTTAATCGAGCGGAGGGACATGTACGGGTATGGAGACAACCTCCTAAATCCATGGACCCTGCATGTCAGCAGGGTACTGTGTAAGCTGGTGGAGGTTCCTTAATGGTGTTGGGCGTGTGCAGTTGGAGTGATATGGGACCCCTGATCCGTCTAGATACAACTCTGAGAGGTGACACGTACGTAAGCATCGTGTCTGATCACCTGCATCCATTTACGTCCACTGCACATTCCGACGGACTTGGCAAATTGCAACAGGACAATGCGACACCCCACACGTCCAGAAATAGAGTGGCTCTTCTCAGTTTAAACAATTCCGCTGGCCACCAGACTCCCCAAATATGAACATTATTGAGCATGAAACTTCTTGGCGGATTAAAACTGTGTCCCGGACCGAGACTCGAACTCGGGACCTTTGCCTTTCGCGGGTAAGTGCTCTGCCATCTGAGCTACCCAAGCACCTGTCCTCACAGCTTCAGTTCTGCCATTACCTCGTCTCCTCACTTCCAAACTTCACAGAAGCTCTTCTGCGAACCTTGCAGAACTAGTACTCCAGGATAGTCGTGCTTGAGTAGCTCAGATGGTAGAGCACTTGCCCGCGAAAGGCAAAGGTCCCGAGTTCGAGTCTCGGTCCGGAACACAGTTTTAATCTTCCAGGAAGTTTCATATCAGCGCACACTCCGCTGCAGAGTGAAAATCTCATTCTGGATTATTGAGCATATCTGGGATGCCTTGCATCGTGATGTTCAAAAGAGATCTCCACCCCGTCGTACTCTTACGGATTTATGGACGGCTCTGCGGGATTTACAGTGTAAATTTCCTCCAGCACTACTTCAGACATTAGTCGAGTCCATTCCTTGTCGTGTTGAGGCACTTCTGCTTGTTCGCGAGGGTCCTAAACGATATTAAGCAGGTGTACCAGTTTCTTTGGCTCTTCAGTGTATGATAATCGAGTTGGGACAAAGGCGTTTTTCGTTTTGGCAAAATCTTTTCACAAAATTTCAGTCTCCAACATTCTCCATCGAATGTGAAAATATTTTTTTGGTACCGTCCTACACAGAGAGGAACGCTCATTGAAATAAAATAAGTGAAATCAGAGCTCGATCGGAAAGATTTACGCTTTCGTTTTCCCTGCGCGCTGTTCTGGAGTGGAACGGCAGAGAAACAGAGCGAAATTGGTTTCATAGGCTCTCTTTCAGGCACTATAAGGTGAATTGCAGGTAGTCATGCAGATGTATGGTTTGTTCATACTCTTATTCGTATTGTTAGAGTTCTCAGTACCTATATAGGGTTGGTAACTGGTGTAAGTTTTGATAGCAGTTCCCCTTATGACGGTACAAACCCCTCCCACCCCCCCCCCCCCCCCCGTTACTAGATGAACATTTCTAGTATGCAAAGATTGCTTTGTGGAGAGCGAGCGCGCTACATGGTGCGCGATTCGCGGAAGCGCGTGGCGCGCCCGCGCGAGATTTGCAACGGTCGGTGGGATGGTCTCTGGCCCGGGCGGCCACGTAGCCCGTAGCTTGGGGCATTGTTTGATTTTCGCCCATTACGCGAAAATTATGTATCCTACGGTGAAGAGCGATGCGACAGCGGATTGTGGTCAGTAATATGCACCTTCTAAAAGATCGATCTTTATTGTAAGCCACGAGACGCAAAAGTTATAGTAACCTCGAAATCGGTTAATATCACGAATACTGAAAGATTAATAAAAAAAAGTGAATAACAACTTACAGGGATGTGCGAGCACTCATTGAAAACGTTTCGTCGTAGCGAATCGAGTGCCGTAGTCACATGTTAATATTCATAAATAATTAAGCTCTTAAAGAGCAATAAACAAAGTTTGAGGAAAAATTGTTTATAAAATTAAATAGAAAATTCATGACTTAAAGAACGACACTATATAATATTTTGGGTGGCATCACACGTATTTTAAACTCGTTAAGTTATACTATACATGTAACTTGCTATAGTTTTCATTGTTTGGAAATTATTATTAACATTTATCGCCCATAATTAATTAATTATTATAGATATGAAGATTTTGAGGAGCGCAATGTGTCAATCGCTATAGATTACGTCTAAAAACAGTGCTATATGCAGATCCATGTTAAAACTTTGCAGCACAGATGTAAACAAACAAATTTCGCTAAGCGGCGAAATTTAGCAAAAACTAAAACTTGATTTACTGGCGATAGAATAATCCTAGAAATTAATGTAACATAGTAAATAAAATGTACTTTTTAGCCTGGTTCCGAAAGTGTACTTGTTTCTGTCGAGGGATGTATGTATCACAATTTGTAACCTTAACTGGTGAGACTGGTACTTAAATAACATGCGGGTTGGACATCCGAGCCTACATAAGCGAGCGGCCATGTTGGCCAGGGGTCAGTCATTGGTCAGTCGTTTTGGAAGGTGGGTGGCGAGCGAGCCTCACTTGTGGGTTGCCCATGTGGTTGTTTAAGTAAGAATTTTTCGCGCCGATTTATTTCGATAAAGAGTATTGTTTAATAATGCAAGTGTGCAAGCATATATTTGGTGAACTGGAAGTGCTATGATTATTTGTGTGAGTACGATTTACGAGGTATACATCGTCGTAAGTGAACTGTGGCGAAGTGAGATTTCGCGCCTAAACTGTTAGAACAAAGAGGACAGTGTGACTTGTGGTTCTGTTCGAAATATTTGAATAATTTTCGTTTATAGCAGCCTATATTACTGCTATTGGGGGCTCGGAGTCAAATTATTATTAAAGAAAAACTGTAAACCGTCTTACCAGTGCTAATTTCATTGTGTGAAAGAAAAGAGCAATGGCAATAAATAGTGATTGAACTGTTTCGTAAAAACTGATTTTAGTATAATAATCGCCTAATTCTTGTTCCCTAGCATACACTGTACTTATGTCTAAGTGAATAATTAATTCAAAAACTATAACAAATGCACGGGTGTGGAAGTGCACTAATGCACCAAGTGTGGAAATCATCCCCTGAGACTTACGTGGGAGCCAAAACTTTGCAATAACATTATTAACCAACATTTGTATATGCACATTCGTGTGGACTCTCTGCAACCGCACTTCTTATCTTTATTTACCGCCCCGTCGCATCCTGTTAAGCACGTTGCAGTATGGCGGCAGCGGAACAGATAAACACCGATTGCAGTGCAGAGCTCCGCTGAGTTATAGCTGATTAACGGTGTTGCACCAGTACTCGTCGCCAGACGTATTAGCGCTGTGATGGAACCTCTGTACGTGGTGGTGGGAATTTGCCCCGGTGGAAGGAGAGGGGCCTGCGATAAGCTCGTTATCACCGGCCTGCACGCCGATGACCTGCGTAACGCCACAGATCTCTCTGCAGTGTCTCGTGGGACGAGGGCCGCAGATAACGTCGGCGTTGATCGCCCGTAAGCTCCAGCGAGGGCGTACGGCGCTGTTGGCGGTGACCTGAGCCGTCGCTTAGGGACGCTAAGTTCTGTTGTCCCTACTTGCTTATCGACGTGAGTAGATCATGTGCAGGCATCGAGTTACGCACTATGTCCCCTTCCAGCTTCTCGTCAATAGCTATAGCACAAAGTCACACTGCGCAAGCTCCTGTCGCAGCCATCAGTAAGTTAGAGTTGGACCTCTGACATATTACAAACGGATAGGAGAATGGCAATGACAAAGATGCAGGCGTAGTCGCACATTTAAGGCTGATCAGCACATTTACTTGCAAGCCCTCATCAGACTATAACAGTGTGAGTGTTCACTGTGTTGTAATCAAGTCAATGATACATTAAGAATCCTACGCTAATAGCGGCTATCGATATTCTAGTTTACATTAAGAAAAGTTCATGTATAAATTAAGTCCGTGAAATTTAATTACTTACCGCCTGAACGTTTATGTTACACACATTTAAAACAATGTTGAAGTTTTAAAATAAAATTTTGTAAATCGGATTCCATGAATTTTGCTGAATTATCCTGTGATTATCTCTCACAAAGATGTAAGCTCTCTATTTTATGCTGTATCTCTCTTCTTCTTCATTCTGTAAGACTTGGCAGTAAGTAGTGATAAATGAAGGGCTTATTTCAATAGTGGTACAAGTTCATTTATGTTCATTCTGAGATACAGAGTCCTAAAGTCGAATGAGCGCTGAAAAATCTGCAGTTGAGATACCAGAAATATTCAAGCACATGGCTTCTTGCTAGAGATGAACCTTCCTTTGTGTTTGTTTCGACCATTAATTTCAGAAGCATTATAGACAGAAAAGTGGAGGTAATGGACTTGTACCACTATTAAAATAAGCCCTTCAAATGGAAGTAGAGTAGTTCTTGCGAGGCTTCAGAAAGCAACTGTATTATTTGTTTGTTTTGTTCAAACTGTGCCGTCACAGCATGCGAAATGTTGCAAAATAGAAATTTTAGAAGTTAGTATGTTCTACTTAATGTAATACCAGGGCTATTCGGAAAGTAAGTTCCGATGGGTCGCGAAATGGAAACCACAGTGAAAGTCTGATGAAGTTTTGCACAGATGTGTTGGGCAGTGTCTCTAGTATGCCCGTCGATCGCGTCTCGTCGCTCTTTCCAGTTCTGAGTGCACAGTGAGCATGTAAAGGTGCGTAGGGAATAGTGTCTCCCGCACAGTACCGAGGCCTGTATGCGAATGATGGACATACACGTGTACGGCGAAGACCTGGTGACCTGCCTATTTCGAGTGTATTCACTCACAGCATACAGGTCCCAGCCACGTATCATAATATGTGGGGCCATCAGTTACAACCCATAGACACATGTGGCGTTTCTGCAGGGTAAAGTAACCTGTGCCCAACACAGTGATCAAACTGGTATCCCCATGCTATTTTAAGAGACGTACTGTGCTGTATTTGAGAAGTGACACATCCACTTAATCGTGTCGCTGGGGCGTAAGCCGGGTGTGGCGCAGGTGTGCGGGCCTATTGAGCGGCTCCTCTCCGCAGAGCTGCCTGATCCTTACCCAGCTACTGAAGCTGCCCCTCCCACTTATCTCCTTCTCTACACTTAACGCCACATTGACTGGGAAGCCGGCTCCGTGGCGTTACTTACCGTACCTGCGACCGTCTGTCCAAGCTGACAAAGACCGGAACGCATTTTGGCAGCTGTTCGCATTGAAATTTTAAGCTTTTCTGTGCCTATGCTTAGTGTCATACTGACGATTAACAGTACATCTCTTTGAACGGCTACTATACTTCAACTAGTGGTTAACAACCTCAAATGTCGGGTATTATTAATCCATATTACTGATCGAACAGTCCATGGTTGTATTAACGGTCCATAGTGTCTTAAGGGCATAATATTTCCGTGATCAGACATGACGCCATCGTGAAGTGTGTTGAGGAACTGAGCTCCTGATGGCGATCAGCCAACTTGTATCGTCTCCCATTCCAAGCCCACAGCACAGCTCTACCCCGAAAAATGTTGTAACGCTTTCAGTCGTGAAGAAGAAACTGATTGTTGATACAGAGTTCGTATTCGATGCACCAATGATTCACTCAAGGGTGACTGACGTGATATCTTGTATATCAGTTGACGTTGCAGACTTGTAAAAGGACGATCCGGCATCTTTACCCAGTTCCCTCTTCAGAGATGATAGCCAGATGTGATTCACTGCCAAATCAAAATTTAAGGAACTGCTGGCCACTGAAGCATCAGAGAGACTTCAGTCATCTCCGAACACAGTTAACATTAAAGGGTGTGTTGTATTCTGGACAATCGCTCGACCTACAAATGGGACAGTATTTCAGTTTATTCTGTCGAAAGCAAGCTTAAAGACTCATACGTATACCTCACATACATACAGTATCAAAATTCTAACTAGATTCATGCACGCGGGTTCACATGAGACGAGAAAGAATCAATTCACTCTGCGTACAGTTTTCCCTCTACTGAAAGCAGCACTGAACCAGTAAAGACTATGTGCTTACTGGAGTTCCGGATAGAGAATCAAAGCAAAGTACAGATTTGTACATCGGACATGAGAAAGCAGTTGTTATAATCGTCTCACAGACATTACAGCTGGCAAGGGACAACGTAAGTGATCACATTAACGTGATATCAGATGACAAATGGCTCTGAGCACTATGGGACTTAACTTCTGAGGTCATCAGTCCCTAGAACTTAGAACTACTTAAACCTAGCTAACCTGAGGACATCACACACATCCATGCCCGAGGCAGGATTCAAACCTGCGACCGTAGCGGTCGCGTGGTTCCAGACTGTAGCGCCTAGAACTGCTCGGCCACCCCGGCCGTCTATCAGATGACACTGATTTGTTAGTTCTTTTGCTTCACTCCTATACTGAGAGTGGAATGGCAAGCAAGATAACCGTGGACCCAACCATCCCGAGTAGAAGTAAAAGGGACTATGTCCGACATGCGAATTTTAGTTTGCAGTACAAAAGTGAAGGGTGACGAAAATTTAATAGTCATGGGTGACTGGAATTCGGTAGTAGGAAAAGGGAGAGAAGGAAACGTAGTAGGTGAATATGGATTGGGGCTAAGAAATGAAAGAGGAAGCCGCCTGGCAGAATTCTGCACACAGCTAACACTTGGTTTAAGAATCATGAAAGAAGGTTGTATACATGGAAGAACCCTGGAGATACTAAAAGGTATCAGATAGATTATATAATGGTAAGACAGAGATTTAGGAACCAGGTTTTAAATTGTAAGACATTTCTAGGGGCACATGTGGACTCTGACCACAATCTATTGGTTATGACCTGTAGATTAAAACTGAAGAAACTGCAAAAAGGTGGGAACTTAAGGAGATGGGACCTGGATAAACTGAAAGAACCAAAGGTTGTACAGAGTTTCAGGGAGGGCATAAGGGAACAATTGACAGGAATGGGGGAAAGAAATACAATAGAAGAAGAATGGGTAGCTTTGAGGGATGAAGTAGTGAAGGCAGCAGAGGATCAAGTAGGTAAAAAGACGAAGGCTAGTAGAAACCCTTGGGCAACAGAAGAAATATTGAATTTAACTGATAAAAGGAGAAAATATAAAAATGCAGTAAATGAAGCAGGCAAAAAGGAATACAAACGTCTCAAAAATGAGATCGACAGGGACTGCAAAATGGCTAAGCAGGGATGACTAGAGGACAAATGTAAGGATGTAGAGGCTTATCTCACTAGGGGTAAGATAGATACTGCCTACAGGAAAATTAAAGAGACCTTTGGAGATAAGAGAACCACATGTATGAACATCAAGAGCTCAGATGGAAACCCAGTTCTAAGCAAAGAAGGGAAAGCAGAAAAGTGGAAGGAGTATATAGAGGGTCTATACAAGGTCGATGTACTTGAGGACAATATTATGGAAATGGAAGAGGATGTAGGTGAAGATGAAATGGGAGATACGATACTGCGTGAAGAGTTTGACAGAGCACTGAAAGACGTGAGTCGAAACAAGGCCCCCGGAGTAGACAACATTCCATTGGAACTACTGACGGCCTTGGGAGAGCCAGTCCTGACAAAACTCTACCATCTGGTGAGCAAGATGTATGAAACAGCCGAAATACCCTCAGACTTCGAGAAGAATATAATAATTCCAATCCCAAAGAAAGCAGGTGTTGACAGATGTGAAAATTACCGAACAATCAGTTTAATAAGCCACAGCTGCAAAATACTAACACGAATTCTTTACAGACGTATGGAAAAACTAGTAGAAGCTGACCTCGGGGAAGATCAGTTTGGATTCCGTAGAAATACTGGAACACGTGAGGCAATACTGACCTTACGACTTATCTTAGAAGAAAGATTAAGGAAAGGCAAACCTACGTTTCTAGCATTTGTAGACTTAGAGAAAGCTTTTGACAATGTTGACTGGAATACTCTCTTTCAAATTCTAAAGGTGGCAGGGGTAAAATACAGGGAGCAAAGGCTATTTACAATTTGTACAGAAACCAGATGGCAGTTACAAGATTCGAGGAGCATGAAAGGGAAGCAGTGGTTGGGAAGGGAGTGAGACAGGGTTGTAGCCTCTCCCCGATGTTATTCAATCTGTATATTGAGCAAGCAGTAAAGGAAACAAAAGAAAAATTCGTAGTAGGTATTAAAATCCATGGAGAAGAAATAAAAACTTTGAGGTTCGCCGATGACATCGTAATTCTGTCAGAGACAGCAAAGGACTTGGAAGAGCAGTTGAATGGAATGGATAGCGTCTTGAAAGGAGGATATAAGATGAACATCAACAAAAGCAAAACGAGGATAATGGAATGTAGTCGAATTAAGTCGGGTGATGCTGAGGGAATTAGATTAGTAAATGAGACATTTAAAGTAGTAAAGGAGCTTTGCTATTTTGGGAGCAAAATAACTGATGATGGTCGAAGTAGAGAGGACATAAAATGTAGACTGGCAATGGCAAGGAAAGCGTTTCTGAAGAAGAGAAATTCGTTAACATCGAGTATAGATTTAAGTGTCAGGAAGTCATTTCTGAATGTATTTGTATGGAGTGTAGCCATGCATGGAAGTGAAACATGGACGATAAATAGTTTGGTCAAGAAGAGAATAGACCCTTTCGAAATGTGGTGCTACAGAAGAATGCTGAAGATTAGATGGGTAGATCACATAACTAATGAGGAAGTATTGAATAGGATTGGGGAGAAGAGAAGTTTGTGGCACAACTTGACCAGAAGAAGGGATCGGTTGGTAGGACATGTTCTGAGGCATCAAGGGATCACCAATTTAGTATTGGAGGGCAGCGTGGAGGGTAAAAATCGTAGAGGGAGACCGAGAGGTGAATACACTAAGCAGATTCAGAAGGATGTAGGTTGCAGTAGGTACTGGGAGATGAAGAAGCTGGCACAGGATAGAGTAGCACGGAGAGCTGCATCAAACCAGTCTCAGGACTGAAGACCACACAACAACATACAAAAATGACAAAACCGAGAATATAATCTGCCTCCGACGAATACGGCCTTCCATGAGCACGTTAAACGATCATACCTACAGTGTGCAATTTGTAAGTCTGCAGTGGACCAACGACCACCCCTATTTGACACTCTGAAATAAGGAAAGAGTCGTGGCGAAGCATCTGAAGTTGTACATGCAGTGACAGAATCGGACAGTGTACCTGTAGCTCCGGCAGATATTCTTCTGATAATCTGATGTGGATGCTCCCAGGAGCTCAACGGTGTGCTACACCTGTGCTGCGAAAAGCATAGCTCTTCAATGTTTTGTGGTTTTGCTGGTGATAGTAAATGTGCAAATATGTTCACAAAATATCGAATTCGACTAATGTGACGACGAAAGTGCTTGCCATGACAAAAGCGATTAAACATTCACCAAACCACCCTGAAATAAGTGTTGGACCAAAATAAATTATGGAAATATGGTATCAGAAACAAAATAAAAAAATTCAATTTTCTGATTTTTTGATTAATTCCATTAAATTTCTTGTTGTCTCTCTGTTTTTGCATAAATTTTGTATCGAGATACCATCGGAACATGTTAGCTTGTTAGCTGTAAGCCATCTGCACCTCAACGCAGCAATTTTTTAACTCTGTCGAGCCTCTGCTACCAAAACATGCCCAGAACTTGGCTTTAAATTTGACTAATAACGTAAATAATAGGAATGACCAAAGGAATTTCACGAAACATTTCGGCTACTTAAGGCTGATGTAGTAATAGAAGTGCGTTGAAAGTGTGATGATTTCTTATTGTCTCACATACAGGTAAAGCAGCCAATTTCCAATGTGACCATGAGGTCTTGAATTGGCAGTTACTGCCACAATGTGTGTAGAAACAGAGAGCTACACAAATAAGGTGAAATGTTGATTGAGATGGCTTTTATGTTCAAGAAATTTTGTTTCTGTTGTGACAGCTATATTTGGTGCGAGAACCTAAGTTAAGTGTCTCGATGACTAAGTGGGTTAAGCGTTAGAGTATAAATTCAAAGGTACGATGTTCAGACCTCAGCTGGACGTGGGGTTTTACGTGTTTCAAACCGCTTCTTTTACCTTTGCATCTTGCATCCTTCCGTCTTCAACAACCAAATAAATCAGCAGTAGCTTAACCATTTGCTTGTTACAGGGCACATTGTTGAAAATGTCGAAAATTAGCTTGAGGTCTTGTATCTGCCAATCAATAGGAGCTAATAAGACATCCTAGGATGTTTATAAATTTTTAGACACAAAATTATGCAACCAGGTCATGTAAATAACGAAAAGGCTGAAACTTGGCTTAAAGTATATCATTCCTTATAGTTCTTATTTTACGTTGTTTTCTTCTGTTGCTCCAAATATGGCCTCGAGAAACAAAAAAGTAAAAAAGATTTCTCTTCCTTTTATCATTTCAATTTATTTTATTTCCGTTGTTGTTGAGATCGTTAAGCCTGTGTTTAAGTTATAGGTTGTTGTTGTTGTCGTCTTCAGTCCGAAATTTGATGCAGCTGTTCATGCTACTCTATCCTGTGCAAGACTTTAAGTCTCCAAATAACTACTGCAGCCTACATCGTTCCGAATCTGCTTACTGTATGCACGTCTTGGTCTTCATCTACTATTTTTTCCACGCACACTTCCCTCCAGTACTAAATCGGCGATCCCCTGATGTCGCAGACTGTGTCCCGTCAACCGATCTCTTCTTCTAATCAGGTTTTGCCACAAGCTTCGTTTCTCCTCACTTCTATTCAGGACCTCCTCACTAGTATGTGATATATCCATCTGATCTTCAGCATTCTTCTGTAACACTACATTTAAAAAGCTTCTATTCTCTTCTTGTCTAAATTGTCTGTCATCCATGTTTCACTTCCATATGTAGCTGTAATTCCTTCAAATACTTGTAGAAAAGGTTTCTTGACACTTAAATCTCTGTGTTAACAAATTTATCTTCATCAGAAACGCTTTTATTGAAATAATGTAATAAATAAATGTCCGTGTGTTGTTGTCTTCAGTCCGAAGACTAGTTTTATGCAGCTCTCCGTGATAGTGTATGCTGTGAGGCCGCTTTGTCTCTGCATAACTAGCACAATTTACATCCGTTTGAAAATTTCTGGTAATGGCACAAAATTATACTCTTTGACAGGAAGATTGATCCGCATTGTCTCAGCTGCAGAGTGACGGAGCTGGCCTTACTGCTGTATTTCTATGCAATCCACAATGTTATAGCTGACCTTCATAAACCACACGAGAGATCTTCATATTTTCTCGCTCGCTACGCGCAAACTATTAGTGTTATGCAAACACTGAACAGAACCCTTTTTTAAGAAAATTTTACGTAGTTAAATTTCGTACTGGGATACGTTTTCGCTAGAAGCCGTAGTTTTCGAGATATAGGAGTAAAATGTACAAAAGTAACCCTCAAACGCATCCCTAAACCCCTCACTCATCCCCCACCGATCAGGATTTGTAGTACGTTGTTCAAGTCACTTTCTCCTACAACTGTATAAATGTTTGTGGCTGCACGAATTATTTCCCACATTCGACCTTTCCTGGTGTTCATTGACTGGCCTTATTACACCACCGGCTGTCGAACTCCTACAAATTGTAAAACTGACGTTTAGATAATGTTTTGAATTGTAACAGTATAAAATAAAGAACTATATCGCTTGTGTTCATCAGGACTTCTAACTACGAAACTACTGAGCTTGTAAGGGTTAAGTCTGGATCGAAGTACCCACGTAATCAGTTTTAGAGTAACATTTATAAAAGTCATTTTCCAGCGGCACAGTTACCGGTGAGGTGTACCTTCAGAAGCTTCAGACATCCATTTTACCTGCCATCCGAGACTTGTATGGAGACGGAAGAGTTTACTTTCAACAAGTTGGTGCTCCAGCCCACTACCAAAATCATGTTAGGGCCTATCTCGACGAAAATCTACCAGGAAGATGGATAGGCCGTAGAGGTGTTGCGGAGTATCCACCACGTTCCCCAGACCTAATTCCTCTGGACTTTTACCTGTGGGGAACACTAAAGGACGTTGTTTATCGACAAAAGCCACGCACGTTGGATGAACTTCGAGAATTCATCGTACATTCATGTGCAAATATCCAACTGAACACGGTGCAGTCTGTAGTTCGTGCTGCAGTTCGGCGACATCGTATGTGTGACGATGTTAATGGCGACCATTTCGAACACCTACAGTGATATTTTTAAGTTGGAGTTTAAGCTACAATTTCACCAAAAATGAGACAACTCCGTCAATTAGTTTGTAAGTTATGGACTTTTAAACAGTGGATACATTTTTTGGACCCCTCTGTATATTAGAAATTCTGACTGGTGAGCGATAAGTGTGGGTTGGACACAGCTTTAAAGATCACTTTTGTACGTTTTCCTTGAATAACTCGTAACCCGTATCCTCCGGCCGAAACATATCCTAGCACAAAATTTAACTACATTAAATTTACTACAAGTAGGTCCTGCTCATTTTTTCTGTAGGACTAACAGTTTGCACATAGCGAGCGAGAGAATGTGAAAATCTTGCCTGTAGTTTACGAAAGCCAGGTATAACACTGCGGGCTGCATAAAACGACAATGGTAAGAGCAGCTGATTCACCCAGCACACTGAGCAGAATTTCTGTTAATAAATATCTTAGGTCGCATACATCGTTTATTTTTAATGTTTCCTTCTTACGTTTGTGTCATTTATGGATACAACAAAAAGAAAAAATCTCACTCTGGAACGCGTATCGCAAACAAAAATCTAAAAACTGAAATACACATAGTCGAGAAACTTTTATTCGTCAGTTATAAAGGAAGATTATTTCGTGCGTGTGCTGAGTTTTTTAAAAACAATTTTACAGCCAAGATCGCGTTAAAACTTTTTTTTATTGGCCGGTTTCGGCAGGTAAGACTGTCATGAAGCTTATTTGGTTGTACGATATGTTCCACTTTGCGTTCATTATTCATGCCATGTTAACATTTTAGTGGAGAGTATATTGCATTCTGCACACACATTCTTCAAAAATAAAATTACAAGGAGATCGGTTACAAGTAAAAATATACACAGCTAAACCGCGTATCGTGGAATTCGGCGCACCTACATAAGTAGCACACCTTCGATACGTACCAGTTGTTAAAATCCACAACATGTAGTAAAAGTGCACATTTATGCCAATGTTTACATTTTCATGATTTGCAGACCGCGCTTTGGAAGCTTCTCACTCCAAATACATAGTGCACTTCGTTAAAGTACAAACAGACAAAAATCTAACAGCTGATACATGGACAGTCGGCGTTCCAAAACACCCCAAAGGTTTTCTATAGGATATAGGTCAGGACTCTGTGCAGGCCAGTCCATTACAGGAATGTTATTGTGTAACTACTCCGCCATAGGCCATGCATTATGAACAGGTGCTCGATCGTGTTGAAAGATGCAATCGGCATCCCCGAATTACTCTTCGACAGCGGGAAGCAAAAATGTGCTTAAAACATGAATGCAGGCCTGCGCTGTAATAGTGACACGCAAAAAAAAACAAAAAAAAACAAGGGGTGCAAACCCCCTCCATGAAAAACACGACCACACCATAACACCACCACCTCCGAATTTTACTGTTAGCATTACACACGTTGGCAGGTGACGTTCACCGGGCATTCGCCATACCCCCACCCTGCCATCGAATCGCCACATTATGTACCGTGACTCGCCACTCCTCACAACGCTTTCCCACTGTTCAGTCGTCCGATGTTTACGCTCCTTACACCAAGCGAGGCGTCGTCTGGCATTTACCGGCGTGATGTGTAGCTTAAGAGCAGCCGCTCGATCATGAAATACTAGTTTTCTCACCTCCCACCTAACTGCTACAGTACTTGTAGTGGATCCTGATGCAGTTTGGAATTCCGCTGTGATGGTGTGGATAGATGTCTGCCTGTTACACGTTATGACCCTCTTCAACTGTTGGCGGTCTCTGTCAGTCAACAGACGAGGTCGGCCTGTACGTTTTTGTGCTGTACGTGTCCATTCACGTTTCCACCTCACTATCACATCGGAAAACAGTGGATTTAGAGACGTCTGGGACTGTGGAAATCTCGCGTATAGACGTATGACACAAGTGACACCCAATCACCTGACCACGTTCGAAGTCCGTGAGTTCCGCGGAAAGCCCCATTTTGCTCTCTCACGATGTGTAACGAGTACTGAAGTCGCTGATGTGGAGTACCTGGCAATACGTGGCAGCAAAATGCACCTAATATGAAAAACGTATGTTTTTGGGGATGTCGGGATACTTTTGATCACATAGTGTATTACTTCTGCAGTGTTGGAACATGCGGACAATCTCATTCGAGGCGGCTGACGGATCACAGTCAACACGTCGTTGCACACTACGACGTCTCTGGTGGTAGTGCTGACACACCCGTCCTCCATTTGGGGTATTCAAAGGTGTGCCCGCTGAGTTTCTCGCCACATAAAAAGACGATAAAGGGCAACGAAGGACCATCTGTGCGAGATTATTGATGCAGCAAGCGGTTAGCTCCGACTTCGACCCGTAGAGTGGTATCCCGCGGTCATTGAGGCCCTACCAAAAAGGTGGCGTAGGGCTGTCGCACTGAAAGGAGATTATGTTGAAAAATAGATTTCCGCAGCCAAAAGGGTGGGGAAGAATATGGTGTATTAGAATCTTGAATAAAATCAACTTGCTTTCAGTAAGAAAACGTGTTGCATTACTTATTGATAGCACCTCGTAGATTGTGAAATGCATTTCTTGTAAGCGCAAGCTACAGAAGACGGAGATATACTAAAACTCGTAATTTAGTAAGCTTTACGAGGAAAAAGTTGGCAACAGAAACAAAATCCGGCCACGAAATGTTGAAAGACTTGTATTTTAAAAGCTCTGCGTCACGGTCGTCTAGAACAAGCTGCCTTCGCCGAGGACAAGTATACCTATTTTCAAGGATCAGTTCTTCGGAAACCGGTGAGTGGGAAGTGGGATTTACTGGTTCAACCTTCCAGTTCACTGTATGTGAGTTGCGAGTTGCCTTCTTTACAGGCGTTCTGAGTGGCTGCGTGAGAAGTGAGGCGTGGCTGCGATTACAGGAGTCGGTAGTTTGGTATTACACTGAGATACTAGACGGTCATTAAACAAGCAGTAATTTGTTAGCGCTAATTATACAAGTAGGCATGCTAAGTCTTGTTACGCTGGAGAGATAAGTTTAAATGGTCCTGTAATTTGAACGTCAAGGCGATTATGTTCAGAAATGAGGAGCCGCACATAGTATCCTTTTGTAATTATGTTGATTATTACAGTTATTCACGTTCTGATGGATCAGTGTTGAAACTAACAAGCAACTTCCCGTAACAGTGTAACGCATCTCATTTAAGAGATGACTGGTCTTGGTGCCACACGTGAAGTCATCATTTCAATTTCATGAAGCCGTCAAATCAGGATTTGTTGTGACTGTGAAGCTGTAAGGACCTGGGTAATTACGAATCATGCTGGATTCTTTGTCCTCTATCCTTGTACAGGCAAAAATAGTCGACGTAAACAAAAACTCAAATCTTCACTTCCGATGTTAGCTGAAAGACTGGAGCGGTACATTTTAGCGAAATTAACGGCTGAATTCATTCTCCGTTGAATCATCGATGGTTATTTTGTAAGAAGGAGTTGCCTATGGCAACCTTTCTGGATTCGGCATTCGTAACTTGAGGAACTAAACGCTTTGGTCAAAGAACAAATCACAAAAAAAAATACATATCGTAATGTCTACGCCGCTGAATTTCACAGAAGGTACACTGAAACGCGTTGAACGAGGCTCTCCTCCCATTCATCATGACTATAGACGTCAAAGGAACTGCTAAATCTGTATTCGTAGTTCGTCACTCAACATAATATTAATCCACTTTCATGCATCCACGAGCGACGACTGTTACACCACAATCATTGGTAAGAGACGAACAACATTAAGTGTGGTCACTCCAAAATGTATGTTAAGCAATTCCAAATTATCTAAGTGGTAGTGAATAACAGCCGACATACGTGTTACGGCTCTGCAAAATAACTGCGAGAATAACAAGTGCCGCATGCAGTACGCTCACGATGCATTTAAAAGCCAGTTCTTAGAACGCTAATAAGAACAGAGTTATTATGTATAATGTTGTTGGCGAAAATATGAGATGTAGTACATTCTTCTGTCTTACGTGAGAACACAGTTGCCCCGACACTCAATGTTTCCTTGTTGTGTTAATTCGTTATCGATGACAATAAGCAACGAGACAGACAAGAAATAATGATGAAAAAATTATGATTATAAGTCTAATATTCGTAAATGAGACATTTTGGTCTGGAATACTTTGTCACTGTAGTATCAGAAAATCTACGTCCACGCCTACATGACTGCTCTGTAATTCACACGTAAGTTTCGCCGGACGCTTCGCACAGCCACTTTGAGAATGGCACGTGGGAAAAATGAACACCCATATTTTCCTAGCGAGCTCTATTTTCTCTTATTTTATTACGAATGTCATTTCTCCGTATGTATGTGGGATCAACAAAATATTTTCGCATCCGGAGGAGCGGGGTAACCGTGCGATCTAGCCGTCTTGGCACGGTTCGCGCTACTCGCCCCATCGGAGGTTCGAGTACCCCCTCGGGGATGGGCGTGTGTGTTTTCCTTAGCGTAAGTTAGCTTAAGTTAGATTAAGTACTGTGTAAGCTTAGGGACCGATGTTCTCAGCAGTTTGGTCCCATAGGACTTTACCACAAATTTCCAAAGAACTCGCCGCAACGAAAAACGCGTTTGTTTTAATGACTGGCACCCTAACCGGCTTATCATATCCGTGACACACTCTCCCCTATGTTGCCATAACACAAAACGAGCTGTTAATCTTCGAAATTTTTCAATATGCTCCGGCAGTTCAGTCTGGTAAGGACTTCATATTGCGCAGCGGTACTTAGAAGGGAACGGACAACCGTACTGTAGCTATTTCTCAGTAAACGCCTGTAAACGAGTTACTGTACTTCTCGCTTAGTGATCCACACTTCATAGCATTCTGACCTACTTCTTTTTTCCTGTCTCACAGATGTAGAACATCATGTACACTTTACGTAAGCGTCAAGATGTATATTTGCAATTCTGAAATATTAACGTCCATCTCCCTTGCCTCTCTCTCTCTCTCTCTCTCTCTCTCTCTCTCTCTCTCTCTCTTTCCTTCCCTCCCCACTGTTACCCTGCGTTATCCTCTCTCCCTCCATTCTCTTGCCCAAAACCGAGTGAGTTGGCGCCTTGGTTACGACACTAACTAGTGTTTTGTGTGGCATGCAGAAATCACAGGTCATCCGTCCAGAATCACGTTTCCCGTTACTTCCGTACACCATCTCAAACACACGGAAAAATTCCTCCGATAAGGCCGTGGGAGAATCTGTCTCCCGTCTTCTATCACTTGAGACAGCTCCCAACCTCTTAAGGCGAGACGGAAGGCAATTTTTATCCCTACTCTACCAATGCTATTTCACCCTTTGAACAGATAAACTATTCAAAAGAACTATAAATGTTAAAACAGTGAAATTTTTACTGAATTTATATAACATATATGACTGCATTAACAAGTGAAATGAACAAAATACAACCTATGGATTTGAAGAATTTTTTTTTACTTTTTCACTAATAAAATTTCACTTTTTTTAAATAGTTTAATTATTATAAAACAGTTTCTGTTGGTTTAGTAACTCTCAATTTCCTTGTGATAACTTAGTTCCATGCTGAGTACAAATTGACTAAATTTCATATTTCTAACCCAATTAATTTAGAAAATAATGATTCCTGAAAGTCAAAAAATTTAGTTTTGAGAAAAATCAATCTAAAGTTTAGAACTGCAACTGTAGGATAGTTACTGACGAGAGTTACCTACCATTGTTATTTTCCTGCACCATAATGAGCAGAACCTGAGTCATATTGATCTTGTTTCCTTTTCTTGGTCCCTCTTCTTTCCTGTCTAGCTTCTTTTCTGCATTTGAAATTAGCAATTTATGCTTTGCGGATTCTCCTTTTATCTACTTGCACCAAGGATTTTGCATTATGTCCACTAGATGTTATGCCCAATACTTCCAACACATCCAGTTTTCTTGTTACACCCCATTGAATAATAAAATAGCGTTATAAACACCAAATTTGAGGGTTGTAATCTGAGCAAATACAGTTTTTGGTGACTGAGTCCAAATGACAAAATTCACACATTCATTTAAATTTTGCGTTTTCACATGAAGACATTTCTTCAACGAAGTATCTTTATAAAGATCTTTAATTTAATTGATTACTGCTACAGGAAAAGAATGTTTGTGATCATATTTTGCTCTTCTCCTGTACTTGCACCAAGTGTCAGGATCATGTTGAGGATTTTCATTTGAGGACAGCTTATGGAAAAAAAATAGCCCAGTTAGCTTTTGCCCGCATCTCGTGGTCGTGCGGTAGCGTTCTCGCTTCCCACGCCCGGGTTCCAGGGTTCGATTCCCGGCGGGGTCAGGGATTTTCTCTGCCTCGTGATGGCTGGGTGTTGTGTGCTGTCCTTAGGTTAGTTAATTAGTTAATTAGTTCTAAGTTCTAGGCGACTGATGACCTCAGCAGTTGAGTCGCATAGTGCTCAGAGCCATAGCCATTTAGCTTTTTCCTGTTTTCTAAATTCACAACATTTCTTCTTACGGCAAAGCCACAATAATTGTGTAATCTATCTATTTCAACATTTGTCAGGCGACCTAGACCACTTATCTTCTTACCAACTTCCAGCGCTATTTTTTCTTTTCATTTTCATAATATTCTCAACTGGACCCTATACTCTTTTGGACGTGCCCGATACCTTCTAATTTACAGATAGAAGCGGGAAATAACGTACAAGGAATAAAAGAAACATGTTAATTATTTCTGCATGTTGCAAAACAGAAGGCGTGGCATTTAAATGCCAGATCGCATTGAGCGTCAGGAAATCCATCATAACGAACGAAAAAATTGTCTACTTTATATGAAACAAAAGCTGTTCTCCGCAGGCAATAGTGGGCATTTCAAATCAGCAAAGATCTAAAACTCGTTTTTTGAGCCGGTTTGCCTTCCGCCTCCCCTTAAAGACCTCTATTCTTCACCTCAACTTGAGACTATCTGTGTCACATGTCCCGCAAGACCGCTACGGTCGCAGGTTCGAATCCTGCCTCGGGCATGGATGTTTGTGATGTCCTTAGGTTAGTTAGGTTTATCTAGTTCTAAGTTCTAGGGGACTAATGACCTCAGCAGTTGAGTCCCATAGTGCTCAGAGCCATTTGAACCATTTTTTGTCACATGTCACCCTCAGTCATACTCCACCAATATAATAGTTTCACACACGAAATTGTCGTTGCGTCTTGTGATTTTGTGACGTTCTATCCTGTGCTGTACCGGTGAGCATGAACAGAACTATGTAAATCATTCTCAGTTTTCTTGCCGCTTCAATTCGGGATAAAATCTCAAGCTTTCGATGATAGCCTCCATCGTCATCGTCAGGAGCAACTGACTGTCTTCACTGCTGCTGTGGTGGCATTTTATAGGCCGTGGACGGCTTCTGATTGGCCGGCTTGTGATTGGTCGGCGATTACGTACTGCTGTCGCAGGCGGTGTCAATGTGTGCGCTGGTGGCGCCATCGCTTCCATTGGAACGTAAACCTTGGAAGGAATGTCTCTGCTGCTTCTCTGCATCGAGCGCTCGTTTCCATGCACCGTTCAGACAGTATCCGCTCGCACGGTTAAAGTTATTCTCGTTCAATCTTATTTCAACAGCCTCCTTAACAACAGAATCCCAGTATGTGGAGGCACGGGACAGAATTTTTGTTTCATCGAACAGTATTTTATGTTTGTTCGTGAAGCTGTGCTCTGCAATTGCCGATTTCTCCAGTTCTCTATTTTTAATATGGCGTTGGTGTTCTGCACAGCGGTCGGAAACGGTACGAATGGCCGACCTATATATTGCTTCCATACTCACAGGGGATATTACAAATTCCAGGGACCCTGCGGCTGAGACTGTCCTTGACAGGGCGAATCATCTCCTTAATTTTCTTAGGAGAAAGAAAAATCAGTCTAATACCCTGTCTACCCAGGACTCTTCCTATTTTGCTGGATATAGCGCCTGCCTGCATCTCATGGTCGTGCGGTAGCGTTCTCGCTTCCCACGCCCGGGTTCCCGGGTTCGATTCCCGGCGGGGTCAGGGATTTTCTCTGCCTCGTGATGGCTGGGTGTTGTGTGCTGTCCTTAGGTTAGTTAGGTTTAAGTAGTTCTAAGTTCTAGGGGACTGATGACCATAGATGTTAAGTCCCATAGTGCTCAGAGCCATTTGAACCATTTGATATAGCGCCACAACAAGGAAGAACCGCAATGGGTGTTTCATCCTGTGAGTCTGCAGCATTTTCACGTTTCCTTTTTTTTGGAGATCGCTGCCATATATGGCTATGGTGCACGCGATATAAAGGCAGCGTTATGTTACATTAATACGTTCAGGGTCAATTTCTAGTCCCTGCACCAACCATTCATCCTTTTCAGGTTATTCTGCATTTCATTATGGTCTTCTGGTATTGCATCCTTTCTTTAGACAACAGCATCGCCTACAAAAATCATCCTGAAGCTTCCGACGCTATACACTAGACCATTTACATGTATTGTAAACAGGAATTGTCCTATAACATTTCCTTCGGGTACTTTAGAAATTAGCTCTACATCTGCCGTTTTAATCCCGTTAAGAATAACGTACTGAGTCCTATCTCATAGAAAGTCCTGAAACCAGTTACAAATCTGGTCCGATAGCCGGCAACCACGTATTTTGTTCACCAAACGACAGTGCGGAACTATAGCGAATGTCTTCCGAAAGACAAGCAACACGGCATCAACCTGGGTGCCTTTGTCTGCGGCACTCTGAAGTAATGGACCAACAGAGCGAGCTGTTTTTCCCAAGACCATGTTTTCGGTGTCCATGTCGATTTTTGTAGTGGAGATGTCTATTCTCTAGGGACGTCATAATGCGTGAACATGGGACATGTTTCATAATTCTACAACAAACTGACGTCAGCAATTTAGGCCTTTAATTATGTGCATCCGTTCTACGACTATTCTTGAAAAACGGGAATAGGCTGGGCTTTTTTTCCAATCGCTTGCTACCCTTCATTGTTCTGACGATCTACGATATGCTACTGGTAGTAGGGGAATAAGTCCTTTTGCATAACCTCTGTAGATTCCTACTGATATCTTGACCGGACCAGATGACCAGATACAAAAGAAATGATTTGTGACAAATATTTCTGCAAGCCGAGAATGTGCGAATAACTTTACGGTAGGTCAGAAAGTAGAATGACTGTAACGATTATCATAAGAGCGAAAGAAAGAGAGTGGAACATTAACGAATAACAATTGTGTTCCTTCCCATTCTAGCCGTTCATTCAATAATTCTTTTTCGGTACGATTGGAAGTCTGATCCACATCTAGTCGTTCGTAAAGGAATATTATGTCAATCTTGTCAAAGAAGGTAAATCAAATGGACTGTTCCTTTTTCAAAATGAGTTACGTGTACCATCGTTTGAGGAGGAAACAACTGACGATATTACAAGAGAGCAGTCTTATCATAATTTGAATTTGCTCTTCTTCCATTCGCGTACTGTAGAAGGAAAAACACTTACATCTAGATTTATCGATATCGGTAATAGCATTTGAAGACAGTGACTAATAAATTCGTCGACGGAATAAGGAGAATTTTTCTGTATGGTGAGTCAGGTGTTGTGTTATTTGTAGCAGAACACAAGGCGGAGTAGATAACCCCGCTGCCGATGTTCTGTGGCTGGCAATGGCCGACTAGATGCCAGCGTGTGACGGGAACGCCTACACAGCGGCCACTCGGCGACCAGTCCGATAACGAACCTGCTGCCAGCCAACCATTAGCGGTCGGCAATATACACAGGCGATTTACTGGTGCACCTCTGCCACGCCGATAGGTGGACGTGCTTCAGGGTCTGCCATGTTTGTGTGCAGTCTCGCTTAAAAAGCGGAGCTGCTGGGTTCTCCATCGTTACTCGGACTCTCAACTGGATCGGGTTTCCTTTTATGGACGGTGCCGTTTGGAAAACTATTTAAAAAATTGTACTGGGAGTATGAATTAAAAACTGCCTTCAGTCTCAACCTTTCGAGTTTTATTAGGTACACGATGCATTTCGGACCTTGTGGGTCCATCATCAAGTGTAATTTGTCTTGTCTTCTACATCTACATCTACAACTACGTGATTAATCTGCTATTCACAATAAAGTGCCTCGCAGAGAGTTCAATGAACCACCTTCAAGCTGTCTCTCTACCGTTCCACTCTCGAACGACACGAGGGAAAAACGAGCACTTAAATTTTTCTGTGGCTGTCTCTCTACCGTTCCACTCTCGAACGACACGAGGGAAAAACGAGCACTTAAATTTTTCTGTGCGAGTGCTGATTTTCTTATTTCATCGTAATGATCATTTCTCCCTATGTAGGTGGGTGTCAACAGAATGTTTTCGCAATCGGAGGAGAAAAATTGTGATTGAAATTTCATGAGAAGATCCCGTCGCAACGAAAAAGCCTTTGTTTTAATGATTGTCACTCCAATTCACGTATCATGTCTGTTCCACTATCTCCCCTATTTCGCGATAATACAAAACGAGCTGCCCTTATTTGTACTTTTTCGATGTCATCCGTCAGTCCCACCTGATGCGGACCCCACACCGCACAGCAATACTCCGGAATAGGGCGGACAAGCGTGGTGTAAGCGGTCCAGTAGACCTGTCGCACCTTCTAAGTGTTCTGCCAGTGAATCGTAGTCTTTGGTTTGCTCTACCCGCAATATTATCTATGCGGTCGTTCCAATTTAGATTATTTGAAATTGTAATCCCAAAGTATTTAGTTGAATTTACAGCCATCAGATTTGTGTGACTTATCGCGTAATCGAAATTTAGCTGATTTCTTTTAGTACTCATGCGAATAACTTCACACTTTTCCTTATTCAGGGTCAATTGCCACTTTTCGCACCATACAGATATCTTATCTAAATCATTTTGCAAGTCGTTTTGACCATCTGATGATTTTACAAGGCGGTAAATGGCAGCATCATCTGCAAACAATCTAAGACGGCTACTCAAATTGTCTCCTATGTCGTTAATACCGGATATTACTTCTGTTTTACTCGATTGCTTACCGTCTATTATTACGAACTGTAACCTTTCTGACAGGAAATCACGAATCCAGTCGCACAACTGAGGCGATATTCCATAGGCACGCAGTTTGGTTAGAAGACGCTTGTGAGGAACAGTGTAGAAAGCCTTCTGGAAATCTAAAAATATGGAATCAATTTGACATCTCCTGTTGATGGCACTTTTTACTGCATGAGTATAAAGAGCTAGTTGTGTTTCACAAGAACGATATTTTCTGAATCTGTGTTGACTATGTGTCAATAAATCGTTTTCTTCGAGGTAGTTCATAATGTTCGAATACAGTATATGTTCTAAAATCCTACTGCAAATAGACGTTAGTGATATAGGCCTGTAATTCAGCGGATTACTCCTATTTCCCTTTTTGGGTATTGGTGTGACCTGAGCAATTTTCCAGTCTTTAGGTACGGATCTTTCTGTGAGCGAGTGGTTGTATATAAATGCTAAATATGGAGCTATTTTATCAGCATACTCTGAGAGGAACCTGACTGGTATACAATCTGGACCGGGGGCCTTGCCTTTATTAAGTGATGTAAGCTGCTTCGTTACTCCGAGGATATCTACTTCTATGTTTCTCATCTTGGCAGTTGTTCTTGATTGGAATTCAGGAATATTTACTTCGTCTTCTTTGGTAAAGGAGTTTCGGAAAACCGTGTTTAATAACTCTGCTTTAGTGACACTGTCATCAGTGATTTTACCGTTGTTATCGCGCAGTGAAGGTATTGTTTGCGTCGTGCCACTGGTGTGCTTTATGTATGACCAGAATCTCTTTGGGTTTTCTGCCAGATTTAGAGACAGAATTTCGTTGTGGAAATTAATACATGCTTTATTTTTTGTCTCGAATGAGGTGGAATGCATATTCCTGTCATGAAAAGCTTTGATCTTAGGTTATTAATTTCGTACTTCAAACGAAGAAAATATGTGCGAAATAGTGGAAAAGATGAACAGTGTAAACTTACCACATAAGCCAAGAAAAGCGTTCCACTAGTCCGCACATATTTTCCGGATTTGAGGTACGAAATTAATAACTTAACATCAAATCCTTTCATGACAGAAAAATGCATTTCACCACATTCAAGAGAAGAAATAAAACATGAGCTACGACAAATTAAACCGCATGATGGACCCACAGGGTACAAAATGGATCGTGTACTTAATAAAACACGAGAACTTGAGACTGAAGGAGTTTTTTAATTCACGCTTCCAGTGCGTTGAATATAGTCACGTTTGAAGCTGCGAAAAATGGATACAATTAAATTTAAAAAATGTTATTTAAGTCATCCATGACCAATTCATTTTGATCGTAGGTCATCGAGTAAAACGAAAGTGATACGTGGCATTCCCTACGGAAGTGTTACAGACCCACTACTGCTCGAAATCTGTATAAATGATTTAGGAAATAATCGAAGCAACGCCCTTAGCTTGTTTGCAGACAATGCTGTTATTTACCGTCCAGTAAAGTCATGAGAACATCAAAACCAACTGCAGAATGACTTAGATACGATATCTGTGTTATGCGAAAAGAGGAAATTGACTCTAAATAATGAAAAGCGTGAGGTCATCCACATGAGTACCAAACGGAATTCGCTAAATTTCAGTTACGCGATAAATCACACAAATCTGTGAATTCATCTAGGTGCTTAAGGGTTACAATTGTAAATAATCTAAATTGGAATGATCTTATATGCAATGTTGGAGGAAAACTAATCAAAGATTGCGTTTTATTGGGAGAACACTTAGAAGATGCAGCAGGTAGGCCTGCACTACGCTTCTCCGTCTTGTTCTGCAGTATTACTGCGTGTTATGGGGTTCACATCAGATGGGATTAACGGAGGACATCGTAAAAATTCGAAGAAGGGCAGCTCATTTTGCGTTATCGTGAAGCAGGGGAGGGAGTGTTACGGACATAGTACCCGAGTTGGATTGGTAATCAATAAAAGAAAGGAATTTTCCATTGCACGTAATTTTAATCACCAACTTTCTCCTCCGAATGCGAAAATATTTTGTTGGCACCAATCTACATACGCAGAAACCATCACCGTAATAAAATACAAGAAGTCAGAGCTCGCACGGAAAGGTTGATTTTTCCCGCGCGCTATTCTAGAGTGGCGCAGTGGAGAAACAGCTTGAAGACGGTTCGATATATCCTCTGCCGGTCCTGTAGATGTAGATATAGAAGAACTTTTTGTTTACAAGTGGTAGTAAGCAATTTTTAGTTTATTTATATATTATTCACTTAGTATGCACTGTCAGCAACACCAAGCATATTGCTGTAATTCAAAGAGATCTGTATCACTTGAGATTTATCAGGAGAACAATACTGTTAAATTTCAGTCATTTGTACATTATCAGTCTGCATCAGCACATCTTACTAATTGCTTTAAGTATGCTCGGTATGCAGCATAATAAGCGGAGCAACGGCCAGGACTATTTCCTACTCCACTGCAATTCTGTCTAAATAAAACTATTGTGAAAATTACTGTGATCTATCTGAAAGCATTAATTTTTCTTTCGGCAGGTGTGCCTGGTGTAAGGAAAACGTTTGTTTTTGTCATTAAAATGACACCCCGCTATATTGTGAAGACTATGGGGATAAACAAGAAAGTGTTCCATTATTACTACAATACATATTATTCAAAAATTATCACAAGGCCTGTGCTATATGAATGCCATAGTACTGCCATGGTACTACAGTAGTAGTATTCTGTCTAAATAAAACTACTGTGAAAGTTTCTGTGATCTACTTGAAAGCATTAATTTTTCTTTCGGCAGGTGTTCCTGGTGAAAGGAAAACGTTTGTTTTTGTCATTCAAATGACACTCCGCTATATTGTGAGGACTATGGGTATAAACAAGGAAGTGTTCCATTATTACTACATTATACATTATTCAAAAATTATCACAAGGACTGTTCCCACATGAATGGCATAGTACTGCCATGGTACTACAGTAGTAATGCACTAGACTTGCATTCGGGAAGACAACTGTTGAAATCCCTATCTCTACATACATTTTTAGGCTGTCCTAAATTTCCGTTAGTCGCTTATGGTAAATACCGGGAAGGTTCCTTCGAAAGGGACGCAGTCGATTTGCTTCCCCAATCAGAGATCTTATTAATGACCTCGTCGTCGACGGAACTCTAACGACTAATCTTCTTTCATTCATTCATGTACACACAAAAGAAATCAAGTACATAATTATCTCCCGGTCCAAATATTAGTGACCATCATTAAAATAGCGTACTGGTCGCTGTGGATCCTTGTAGGTGTTTTACGGCTGGTACTAGGTGGTCACGTGACCATCCACTGCTGATGCTGCTGCTGCAGCATGTCATAGTAGTTTAAGCTCGCTCTTATTTTCACCATACAGAAATAATTTAATTTATAACAATGCTCAGCTAACCTCACTGCCACTGTGATCTAAACTGGGTTTATGTTTTCTCATTACCTTGAACACAAAAATGGTTCAAATGGCTCTGAGCACTATGGGACTTAACTTCTGAGGTCATCAGTCCCATAGAACTTAGAACTACTTAAACCTAACTAACCTAAGGACATCACACACATACATACCCGAGGCAGGATTCGAACCTGCGACCGTAGCGGTAGCGCGGCTCCAGACTGTAGCGCCTAGAACCGCTCGGCCACCTCGGCCGGCACCTTGAACACAATTAAGACATATATGTTAGCACTTTCTTGAATTCAAATCAAATATATATGCAAGCGAGAACATCATCCTTTCGGACAAAACGGTGCCAACAACGCGAACACGAAGTAAAAGATAACGAGCAGAAGATATGTACAGAAGAAAATTGTAAATATACTGCTCTGAATTCAAGAAAGTGCTAACATATACGTCTTACTTGTCAAGCGAAATTCGCGCATTCGGGCTTCGCAGCGCGACTCCTCACATGCCAGCAACAAAACAAATGTCTCTCACAAAATTTCATCCAGCGAGTACATCCAACAGAAAAAGGACGTTCAAGAGTGACAATCTAGCAACACTGTGACCACCTGTACGGTAAGTACCTCTGTCAGCACATGATCCTCGTGCTGCACAGGATAGAGTTTTGGGTTAGCACATTGGAGGACGATGGTTCGATCCTGGGTTGAGGCGTTTTTTTTATTATTTGGTAAATGTAGTCCAGGTGATACAGTATATGGCATCTTAATCGTCAACAGCGATTGCAGCGGTTCCTCTAGAAAACATTTGCACTTACATACTACAGTCGTAGAAATGGAAGATTCTCATCTTCGAAAGAAGCCTTTTCCACGTCGTGGGCGTCAATTTGTTCACACCTCCTCCAATAGCCCCATTGATTAGTACCAACTATTATTCTTGCCTCGTTCAGGTCCTTTACATTTCGTTAGTGCCTTACGTTACCAGTAGGACCAGCAACGTGCGTTGCGAATAATGTCCAAACTTGTCGGGCCGAAGTGGCCGTGCGGTTAAAGGCGCTGCAGTCTGGAACCGCAAGACCGCTACGGTCGCAGGTTCGAATCCTGCCTCGGGCATGGATGTTTGTGATGTCCTTAGGTTAGTTAGGTTTAACTAGTTCTAAGTTCTAGGGGACTAATGACCTCAGCAGTTGAGTCCCATAGTGCTCAGAGCCATTTGAACCAATGTCCAAACTCGGTTACTATTTGTATATGGCATCTTAATCGTGAACAGCGATTGCACTAATTACGCCTTTCAACACCGAGTCTGCTAACCCATGCTGTTTAGCACGTATCTCAATGTATTATTATTATTATTATTATTAATATTCTATCGATGGGATGGTGGAAACATCAAGTCTATTACTGTTAGGGAAACAGTGAAGTTCGAAACCGAACATTTCACAATTAGAGGTGTCGGGATGAATCATGCGGAACAAGATCTGTCAGTGGGGTAATGTGCGTTAGGTGGAACAGTGCGCATGACTGACAGTATGTTTATACTGTATGTGCTGTTCACCGGACGGGGAGTCGTTGCAAGTGGAATAACGCGCCCGTGACAGACTCCAGTGTACATGCGCACACGTATCGAATTTTCTCACTGTAAACCTCTAAACCAGTGTGGCAGACGTATGGCATACAGAAACGATGAATATGTGGATATGCTTCTGGTCGTTGGTGCATCTGATAACCAGGCTGGTGTTGCCGCTCGTGGATATGCTGCTAGATATCCTCGTCGACGGAGTACAAATATATATATATATATATATATATATATATATATATATATATATATATATATATATAATTTCTGCAAGCGGGAATATAAGGGGCAGTCAAATGAAAAGGAGACCAATAGAAAAAAGTAAATAAACTGTTCATTATTTCAAATATAATTGCCTTAACTGCTAAGATTTTATATTCCACTTGAGACAAGAAGGTGAATGCCTTCATGGAAAAAGATTTGCTATTGCCCGTGGAGCAATGACTTTACCCAGACGTGTACTTCTTCGTCTGAAGAAAATCGTTACCATCTTAATGGCGAACATAACATCACTTGACCAGTCCTCCAATACGATATTTCTCGAAAGTGAGCCGAGAAAGGAAGAGTAGAATTTAATGCCCTGGAAGCGGTACGATAGTCCTAAAATATTAATATTGACATGAGAAATATTAAGGATCAGGCACACATCTGAGGAGGACTGTAAAGTTCCGGGATTTCTACGACACTGAACGTCGCTGGAATCGTCTGGAACTACGTACCAAACGCTGGCCACGTAATACTCCTACTTTGACGATCAGCACGACTCCTTGCGTCTTGAGTGGTGGAGCATTGGTGTTTGCTATGTTCAGCACGTTATCTAGCTCATATTATAGTGAAACTGGATAACTGTCGAGAGTCGTGGAGCGTTGAATTGTATTAGGACGACGATGACGTTCATTTTACTTTTATTTATTTTTGTCCGCAATATACTCATATCGCTTGTCTGTACCCTTTCTTCAGTGTCATGCCAGTCTATTGTACAGCATCTGAGTACCATTAATCTGTTCACAGTATGGCAGTGTTTGAACAAAAAGTGAAGTACAGCTACGGCGAGAAACAAATTCGTTTACATTTCACCGAGTATCTCTTTTCTGGAAAGATAATTGGAAACTTAGCAGTATCTTTGATATGCATTTGTTTTGCGTGTTTCGAGGAGCAGGAAAGAAGGGAAGAGAGGCGCGACTGCTCTGGAACGTGATGAGTTCACGTGAAAGTCAGCGCGGAGCATAATTACGCAGTTCGTTACCTTTATTCCATTGCCGCTCCTCCCTTTTAATAAGAGATGTTTTTCCACGTACAAATTGTCGAGTTAATTAATTCCACTAGCTGCGCGCTTGCTGGAATTTGTCGCTTTGAATCAAAAGGAATGGTTATAATTAGAAGAATAGCAGTCTGCACGTTTCAGTTTCGCTGGACCAATTACTTCCTGAAATTATTACCGCAATTGTGCTCTGAAAATATCTGTGAGGTACAGGGCAGAGAGGACCTTACAGCGATTTTCAGAGTACAAATATCGTAAGAATATCATGAAGTAATTGGTACAGGCTTCTCCCCGTTCCATTTATGAACGGTTCGTGAAAAGAATAATTTCTCAGAAGCCTCTGAGCGAATTTGATAATGGAACACAGGACGTCTTTGTAGAAGCCAGTGACGAAGACCTTAAAAATTTTGTGTGTCTATTGGTACAGTTCTGGTTTCCAGTGTTTCTACCGCTATGATGTATAGGAAGCTGAAAGATGTCCGAATATGCAGCCGGCCGCGGTGGCCGAGCGGTTCTAGGTGGTTCAGTCCGGAACCGCGCTACTGCTACAGTCGCAGGTTCGAATCCTGCCTCGTTCATGGATGTGTGTGATGTCCTTATGTTAGTTAGGTTTAAGTAGTTCTAAGTTCTAGGGGACTGATGACCTCAGATGTTAAGTCCCATAGTGCTCAGAGCCATTTGAACCACGTCCGAATATGCAGCACTAAATACCTATACTTGGATATTGCTAATTAAATTTTAACGAACTTGTAGACACCTTTTTTGAAGTGATTGGTAGTTTTTTGGCATCTCTGATACACACTCTGGCGTGTGATCATTCTCTGTATCCTTTTAGGTATACGTATGATATTTCCGAGCTTCTCGGCACCATATGAGATGCAGCGGTGACTGCTATGCAGTCTGCCTCAACCTGGTAGGCATACTCGATGCGGTAAAATTAGGTGTAAGACCAGAACCGCTAGGCATGAATTTTGGAAGCTTTCCCCTCAGCTGCTGAGGCGAATGCCAAAGCTGTCGTCCAGATCATGTTCCGAACATCACCTTCTGCCCCCCCCCCCCCCCCCAGATGCAATAAAGAGTGTCAAACCGTAGTACCAACACGTTAACTTATTAAGCTGATACTATCGGCTAAAAAGGCTATGCTCTCCTGCAGCCCACCATCTCCATCCGACATGAAGAGAGAGAGAGAGAGGGAAAAAAAATCTGATGTTCTCATACCACTGAGCAGTTATACGTATAAGAAGTACAGATCTTTTGGTATAAATCTCTTTCGTGGGCTGACAGTAGTTCCTCAGTACCATTGAATCGAAGCACATCAGTATCTAGCCTGCGCGGCAGTACCACACTGTTACTCCACAAAGGCTCTTTGTCCGGCCGAAGTGGTCGCGCGGTTCTGGCGCTGCAGTCTGGAACCGCGAGACCGCTACGGTCGCAGGCTCGAATCCTGCCTCGGGCATGGATGTGTGTGATGTCCTTAGGTTAGTTAGGTTTAACTAGTTCCAAGTTCTAGGGGACTCATGACCTCAGCAGTTGAGTCCCATAGTGCTCAGAGCCATTTGAACCATTTTTTTGCAAGGCTCTTTGAAATACGACTGACTCCCTTTAGCCAGACAATGACATACCAGGAGCGTATGTGCAGGATTATATATGAATAGTTGTGTTTGTCAGCTTTGTACGACTGACCGCAGCAGGAAACATATTTGGTATCCGCTGGAGTTATCACCCCTCCAAAGTGAAATCTGTGGCTCGGAGAACATCTCGCCGTGACGCGGCTCTCAGCTTGTACGTACTCTTAGCAGTTTCTCAACCGACGCAGCACACCTTGGCCTCACCGATCAGTACTGACCGAGCTGGCACGTTGGCTAAAATACTAGATTGGTATTCAGGAGGACAGGGGCTCGGGGTTTCCATGGTTACCCTAAACTGCATAAGGCAAAAGCACGGACGGTTCCTTAAAAAAAAAAAGGACACGGCCGATTTTCTCTCACTTGCTTCGCTAATCCGAGCTTCCGTCCCGCCTCTGATGACCTAGTCGTCAACGGGACGTTGCACCTCTAATCATCGTTTCTCATCCGTCCGTATTTTTTCCTGCGTCGCTTTTGATAGAAGTTCCGTCACAACTTTTCCATTCCGATCAAAGTGTTTACAAAACAGATTGACTGTGAAAACACAAATAAATTATTTTCGAACGAAAAGCAGATCAATGGAGCGCCGTGTGATATTTAGGAAAACAAATGGCTATGTCAATGGTCCATAGCACCTTCGAAAATGAAATGGGTCACTTAGATACATATTCCATAAATCATTTGAACGATTCTTTTATCGAAATGATGTGAAACGAATCAGTCTACAGGATATGCATAGACGATAAATGATTAATGAACACATTATTTTAGTTCTACCCATGCAACTAAACTTTTAAAAAAATCTGGCTACCAGTTTCTAAGCAGACATTCGTCAATGGAACATAAGGAGTTGTCGAGGAGAAACGATTTTAGGTTACATTTAAAACCTGGTTTGTTACTTGTAGATATTGCATTTTGGGCAAATCATAAAAATGTTTGGTTGCTGTATATTTAATTCTTTTCTGACCCACTGACAGCTTTAATAACAGGTAATAAAGGTCATCATTTCCTCTAGTGTTGTAGGTGGGGATATCACTTTTCTTCTCAAAATGTGAAGCATCGGTTGTGAAGAATTTCATTAGGGAATATTTGTATCTTGACGGTGCAGTTAGAACGCCTAGCTCCTTGACGATCGCGGGTGAACACCACATATAATTCTTACGTCTCGCTTTTGTGCAATGAGTATTTTCTTTGTAAGCGTTGAGTTACGCCATAAAAGTATTCCATAAGACATTACTGAGTGGAAATATGCAAAATATGTAAGGAGGCTAATTCGTTTGTTTCCAAGAACAGCAATTATACGCAAGGGTAATGTAGCTGAACATAATTGTTTGAGAAGCTCAGTAATATGCTTCTTCCAGTTCGAGTTTGCATCAATATGTACATTCAAAACTTTGTAGCACATTGACCTATTTACTGATTCCTGTTCATGTATTACATCAATTGTTGGTATGGTTCCGTTTGTTGTACAGAAGTGAATACGGTGCGTTTTTTTCAAAATTTAGGGAAAGTGAGTGCATGTTTATGGACAGGGCTTCCAACTGTTACTCCACTACAAGGTAAATGTCAAGAATGTCATCGCTTTTTACTCCCTGTACTCGAAAACAAATATGCTTTCACCTACACTCAGCTCTCATTTTAATCTGGGACGTACGGTCGAGAAACAAAGATAAAAACTGAAATGCTTATTCTCTGGATCTAACCAACCCACAATTGTTCGGCAAGTGCTGGAACTGAAATCCCCTACCAAATATTCCCAACTGGGACTCCCTGTAAAACACCAACAGCCCACCTGGAATTTGGCTGAAAAGTCCTTTATTTTACATGGATCATCACGCGAAAGATACTCGAACTCCACATTTACATTCTTATTCTGCAAACCAATTCGCCTTGCGAGCTTCAAGGACATGTACATGGTACTACAGAAATAATCCTAAGAAGTGCCATTTTCAAGTTTCAGGAACAAACGCGTATGTTGAACAATGCGTTCAACTATCCTGCGGCAGTGGAACAAGATTCGGCGACAGCTGTGTGATATGACATGTGAATACTGTGATTTCTGCTTGTATTGCTTGAATAACGGTAAATCACTACTGTTCTTCCACTTAGCAGACGCAGTGTGGCTAGTGGAGGGGGTTTACGAAGTCGATTGAAGTATGGTTGAATAATTCATTTGGCTGTCCGTTTTCCTTGTTCATCTAAGAACTGGCGATATTAAATCTCACGTGTGATTCTTCTGCTGTCCCGACGGGGGCTTTCATCAGGGTCCATCACATCTAGCTGAGTTTCAGCGATTAATCGTTAAAGAAAGACACAACAAGGGGAAACCACAGACCAAGAAAACAGACAGACAGATCTGGTATGGTTATATGGATTTCGATCTGGTATGGTGTTGCATTTATTCTGTCAAGGCACCCGTAAATAATGGTTATTGCGCGCCAAGAAAGTTAAGAAACTTCCATACACATCTTGCTGCACATCGCGACACGATAATAATCAAATCGTATAAATTACGGACATAATATTGAATTGGCCAACAGCTGAATTAAAAGAGAGTACACCGAGAGATGGTTGAAATACAGAGTTATTCTAAATGATGGTCGCATTTTCAAAACTTCGTATTTATTGAAGTACAAAATCCAAAATGAACAATTAAAAGAGTAAGTTCCAAAGTTTTTTCCATAATGTTTGATAATAATTTAATAAATTTGATAATTTGTAATTAATTAGTATTTAGTAATTGTTTAATAATTAGAAATGTGGCCACCGTTGGCTGCACGGCATACATCGACACGGTAGCCAAACTCGTCGCACAGCGTATCTGCTGTTACTGAGTGCACGGCAGCAGTGATCCGGTTCCGCAGATCGTTCAGAGTGGTTGCTAGAGGCGGGACGTAAACAGCTTCCTTCACATAACCCCATAAGAAATAGTCGCAGGGTATAAGATCAGGAGACCTCGGCGGCCAGAAGTGCAGAGACAGGTCCTGAAGTCTCCTGCGACCGATCCAGGGCTGAGGAAGGGAGTCATTCAAAAAACCTCATACATCACGGTGCTAATGGGGCGTAGCTCCATCCTGTTGGAAAATGAAGTCCTGGGGACCTTCCATAACTTGAGGGAACAGCCATTGTTCCAACATGTCCACGTACATGATTCCCGTTACAGTTCTTTCCGCAAAGAAAAATGGTTCATAAATCTTTGTACGGGATACGGCAAACAACACGTTGATTTCGGTGAGTCTCTTTCGTGTTGCGATAGTGACAACGAATTTCCCAAATCCCATATGCGAACATTGTGTCTGTTGACTTTTCCACTAAGGTGGAACGTCACTTCATCGCTGAAACTTACAAGCATTAGAACTGCGTCATCCGCCATCTTCGCTAGCACATAACCACAAAATGTGAGGCTCTTCTCTTTGTCATTGGGGTTGAGAGCCTGCACAAGCTGTAATCGGTAGGGCTCGTACAGCAAACACCGTCTCAGAACTATCCATACACATGATTGGGGTATTCAAAGTTCGTGACTGGCTCTATTGGTAGACTTACTGGGACTACGCACAAAACTTTCTTGAATCCGTTGGACATCGTGCTCTAACACACGCGGTCGGCCCGTCCTTTTTCCTTTGCACGCGCCCCCAGTCTGTTTAAATTGCCTAAACCGACGGCTAATGCTCTTGCGAGTTGGTGGTTGAATATCGAATTTTGTACGAAATGGGCGCTGCACTGCAATTTGGGACTCACTTTTCGGGAACTCAAGAACGCAGAAAACTTTGTGCTCCACACCCACAACTGAAAGTGAAACGGAATGACAGCCCTATTTACGCGCGAATTGTACCGGCCGCTTCTGAAACCATCAGCGCCCGCCAGCCGTCGCCCGCCAAAACTTTGAAACTACCTCGTTTCATTGGCATAAAGCTTGTTCATTTTGGATTTGTACTTGAAGACATGATTTTTGGAAACGGTTTCATCATTTAGATAACCCTGTACTAAAGGTCATAAGAACTGACGAGACTAGCCCTGGCAGGGGCTGTTGAGATTGCTCTTACCGGAGCATGATAGGATTTCCGCACCAAACGTTTGGCGTACACGTTATCGAGTCGCGTCGGAACTGCTACAGATTATCTCGCGGAAACTGATTACCGACAGTGTTTTATTGTGTCGCGCGATCAATGGCCGCTACCGATGTAACCAGCATGCGTAACTGTGCGTAATGGAGGCGACTCCCTCGCGAACGATGGTTACGAACTTACACCTGCGAAACAATTGCTTCGACTGCGGCGTCGAGAGCGTCCCCTACCAGTTTTGTGTGCCAATTCTCAACGACACTGCCTACCTCCGCCGACAGGAAGAAGAGCATCGTGACCAACTTAACAGGTGCGCCTCTCAAGCATTCGTTCCGGGCCGTGAAGGCAGTGTCGGCTTCCTCACAGTTACACCTGGAATAGCGCATCTTACGCAAAAATGGCGGGCGGGATAGGTGTTCCTCTACGCTGGCGAAGAAGAACTGAGGGCCAAACTAACACCTACTTTCGCCTTCTAGTAATGCGTTATGTTGTACCAATTCTACATTAATTAATCTAGGCGTTAGAAATTATAATCTCTTAACGAGCCGGGTGTTTAACGGATGCCCCTAATTGCCGAAGAAAATTCATTTGATACGACTTGATCGGTAATTAACGAACTCGAAAACTACTGGGCAGATCCGGCAGTGACTTGCATCAATCGACTCGTAATCTAAAGTCTAACCTAAATCTGTTACCAAAAGTATTTACTAAATTTTATTAGGGGACTTTCCCTTTGTCAGAGGGCTGTACTGGCTGCTACTTTGTCTCCACGAGTTCTGTGGCTGGGTAGCGCAATATACGAGGGTTGGAACTTTAATAGTGGCAACTATTTACTTAGAGCTCGTACAAAATAGATACGTGTTTCAAAGTTTTACTGACCTTCAAAGTAGTCACCAGCATTATGTATAACCCGTTGCCAGCGATGTAGAATTCGTAGGATACTCTTAGCAGTGCCAGTTGTGTTGACAGTTACAGCGGCGCGGTCTATTGCCCGACGAATTTGTAGCACTTCTGAAGCGAATGCCGTGAAGTGTTCCCTTCAGTTCAGAAATCGAGTTGAACTCACGAGGGCTTAAGTCAGGGGAGTGCGGTAGGTGGTATAGCTGTTCATTTTTGGAACATAACCTATGACCAGCTTAGAGACAGACGTGATGACACTTTCTGCAGGACCTGAACATCATTTTGTAGGACAATGCTCAAGCACGTACAGTGCAAGCTGTTACTGATTTGTTTGACTGATGGGTCTGCTAAGTGCTATACCACCAACTGCATACCCTTGACTTAAGCCCTCGTAAGGTCAACTCGATTTCTAAACTGAAGGAAACACTTCACGGCATTCGCTTCAATACTGCTACAAATTCGTCGGGCAATAGACCGCGCCGCTCTAACTGACAACAGAACTGGCACTGCTAAGATATCCTACGATTTCCACATCGCTGGCAACGGGTAATGCTGGTGACTACTTTGAAAGTCAGTAAAACTTTTAAACACGTATCTGTTTTGTGCAAGCTATAAATAGATAGTTGCCACTATTAAAGTTCCAACCCTCGTATGTATGATTGCTACTGCAAGAGTGACGTGTACTTTATTTTACATATGTGTTCTCACAGCAAACTATCCGGCTCAGGACATAGATTTCTGTCCAGTCATTATCTAATCTTCGTTTGCTACGCGTCACGGGAATTCATAATGGAGACTTAGATAGACCTTGCGTTAGTCGCTCGTTTCACAACTCATTATTTTAACATTAGGCCTATATGTCTAAATTTTCAGTCTAGTTTTCTCAATCGTGGTACATGTGTGTGTGTGTGTGTGTGTGTGTAGGTGAGGGGGGGGGGGGGCATGAGGAATTTATATGGAAGTCCCCAGGAGCGCAGTTATTTTCCTCTTGAAAGCCAGTTATTCTGATGCGCGTGTTGAAGCACAATGTTGCCTGAAATCAGGCCGTTTCGTTCCGAAAATGGCAGCAGGGGCGGCTCCCAGACGGCTGAATGCCCCTGACGTGACCTCTCGTTCTTCTACAGCCAACTTACTTCGCCCCGTTTCCATGACAGCCATCACATCCACGCTGCACGCTATTTGGGAAACATGGCTTGTGATCAAGAATTCAGTCATGTCGATGCTCGCAGCTGACCCAAACCCGCATTGAGAATAACACTGTTATCAAATAATGGTAATAATATTAATAACTCAGAATGAAATTTTCACTCTGCACTGGATTGTATGCTGATATGAAACTTCTGACAGATTAAAACTGTGTGTCAGACCGAGACTCGAACTCGGGCCCTTTGCCTTTTGCGGGCAAGTGCTCCACCAACTGAGCTTCTCAAGCACGACTCGCGATCCCCCTCCTCACAGCTTCACAGCTTTGCTGCAGAGTACAATTTTCACTCTCGAAACGTCCCCCAGGCTGTGGCGAACCCATGTCTCCGCAATATCCTTTCTTACAGGAGTGCTAGTTATGCAAGTTTCACAGGAGACCTTATATGAAGTTTGGAAATTAGGAGACGAGGTACTGGCGGAAGTAAAGCTGTGAGGACGGGTCGTGCGTCGTGCTTGGGTAGCTCAGTTGGTAGAGCACTTACCCGCGAAAGGTAAACGACAGCTGAATCCGTTAGATTTCCGGCTATGGGGACATTTAAAGGCATTGTTGTTCGCCCAACCCATCGACAACGTGCAGACGTTACAGGACCATGTGACCGATGCGTGTATTGCAATCTGGAAGCAGACAGACGTATTTGAAAGAGAGCGTGATGCAGAGCGAAAACGGGTTGAAGGATGTATCACGTTTCAGGGTAACCATATACGACACAAACCCATAATGTTCAGTTACAGCGGCAGTAGTGCCCTGCCTGGCACAGTCACGTCGTTTAAATATGTGGGCGTAATGTTGCAAAGCGGCATGCAATATAACGACCAAGTGAGGACTACAGTAGGGAAGGTGAATGCTCGATTTCGGTTTATAGGGAGAACCTTGGGTAAGTATGGTTTATCTATAAAGGAGACCACATGTAGGACTATAGCTCGAGTGTTTGGCATCCGTTGCGGGTAGGATTAAAGGAGGACATTGAAGCAATTTAGAGGCGGGCAGCTACATATATTACCGGTAGGTTAGAACAAAGCGCAAGTATTACGGAGATGCTTTGGTAACTCACATGGGAATCTCGGGATTTGGAGGGCGGGGAGAGCGGGGGTGAAAGGCGACGTTCTTCTCGAGGAATCTTATTGAGAAAATTTAGAGAATCGGCATTAGAAGCTGACTGCAGAACGATCCTACTTCTGCCAACATACTTACGGCGGAGGGAGTACGAAGGTAAGACAGGAGAAGCCAGGACTCTTAGGCAAGCATATAGATAGTCGTTTTTCCTCCCGCTCCGTTTGCGAGTGTAACACGAAAGGGAATGACTCGTGGCGGTGGAGAGTACCCTCCGCCAGACACCGTACGGTGCTTGCGGAGTTTGCAAGTGTGTATGTATGTCTCTAGTATCTACTTATACGTAACAGACAGATTGACATGAGAGTACAGATTGGTCGATATCTCAACTGGTATATGTTTCCGAACGAAGTATTATAGAAACTTTTCTTTTAGTTTTGACCCGTACTAGGTCTACCTCCTGTAAGAATATGTGACCCCTTTTCTGAAACGTCCTGTATTTATTTCTCCGACATACGTGTCATGAAATGATCACGACGGAAAAACCACACAAATTAAAGCTCGTACGGAGGTTTAGAAACAGTCGCCCTTCCATGGTGCCATTCGTAAATGGAACAGGAAAAAGGTACAGAATGATAGCGGTGCGAGAAATACCCTCTGCCATACACCGTAAGGTGGCTTAATAATATAGATGTAGATGGGGTGGCATCCTCGCTTTCACGTTATACCGTACAACTCATAAACATGACTACACTGCACAAACTTTCGTCACCGTCATCCACACGACGCCGATAGATTTTCCTATTATTGATCACAGAATTGCAATGAAATACCATTTTCATGACGACCTTAATAAGAAGAGATATGCAGGATTCCGGCATTGCCTCCAAATCTCATTGATAAGTATGTGATTGACTTTCAATGTTCCGTCAACATTAGTGACGAGGCTGCCTTCACTTACTTCTATCAATATGTGGAATCAAACAGAAAAAGCATAATGCTTACATGTACACCACGGTTGTGCTGCCTGCTGTCACCAGTAGAGGTGTCTGCCTATGGAGACAGCGTCCCGATTTCGAATCCCGCTGCAGGCATTCTTACTTTCTTACTATGGAGGTGAAAAATTTCTTCACAGCAAACAGAATATTATACTGATTTAGTTTAGCAAAAAAATTTCCGAAGTGTTCAACTGGTTGCTGTATTGTACAGCAGCGATTTAAGAAAAATTAATAAGAAATGGAAAAATTCTATGATAGAACTGGTAAGTGACTGTGGAAAAAATGAAATTGCAAGTTAGTTTTGAAACGCGGCCACTGAGAAAAATGCTAAAACTGAAATGGATTGGCATAATCACGATTTAAGAAGTGCAGCGTGAGCAGAATAAAAACAGTAGGAAAAGATGTACAGTAAGACTGAGAAGGGATTGAAATTCGTTGATGAACCTCAGAGAAGATACCATATTGCAGTGTCTGTGTTATTCTGATTACAATGCAAAGTTCCTTTCGACATGCACGCATGCATAGCCGTGGTTCGTGCACGGAAAGCCAAATGGTAAGGCAACCGTTCACGATAAACGGGAAATCCGGGTTCGAGTCCCGGTCCGGCACAAATTTTCAATGTTGTCATTTCTCTCTGCAGCTGATGGTTGTCCTTATTCGCAATTGCGAATTCATTTTATGTATCAGATATTATGATGGAAATGGCCACCGCTGACGTCGATGCAGCGCTGTGCTCGATTAATGGAACTGTGTGGCACGCGTAGCTGCTTTGCCTGCGGAATAACAAAAGCAACATTTTCACTGTTTTCGTGTAGCTCTTTAGCTCTTCCAGTCTGTGAGGGTTATTTGAGTACAGGGCTGGCTCTGAGCACTATGGGACTTAACATCTGCGGTCATCAGTCCTCTAGAACTTAGAACTACTTAAACCTAACTAACCTAAGGACAGCACACAACACTCAATTATTTGAGTACAGATGAACCCTCAATTTGGCCCATAGGTAAGGAGACTGTGCTGCCTCTGCTGATTGTCGTCTCCTCACCGAACACCCCATGCACTCGTGTCAAGGTTCTTAAGGCTATGTGTGCTGCTGACCCGTCTTGCTGAAAGTACCCATACAGTCGCTCATATTCTGTGAGCTAATACACGTCTGGAGTAAACGGTTGGGCATAACAGTTAGCACTAATAGTATAGTGAAAGAAACGTCTATCAATGCGGACACCAGACATTGCGCGCCAAAACCAATTATTAAGGTAATGCAACGGTTCTTCATAGTACTAATGGGGATTTTCTGATGCCTGATGGCACACGTGCCTCTGACAGGTTGAACCAAGCTTCATCTGAAGAAATGAAAACCTTGACGATTCAAAACTCCTGATTCCACTTAATTCAGAAACTAGCGGGCAGAGCTCACGCACATAAATTCGTGTGGATTCTTTAACGCATGCACATGAGTAAACTGGCGAGGAAACACATGCAGGTCGTTTTTGATAATGTAAAAACGTAAACGTCGTATGGTATTGCCGGTTGGAATTTCCGACAGGGTTGATTGAACGGTTTGTCGGAAAGAATTTCGAACCACCTTATCTCCGAGTCGAGCTGCACTGCACAGTCGCGCGTTAGTGAGTTCGACTACGGAGGCGGGCTTTTTGATAAAGTTTCGACAAGACCGTCTCTTGATTTCCATTTGCACAGACAAACAGCATTGAAATTTCTCCGTACTGGGATCCTGGCAAATATTCACTCGAACAATGTTTTCTGGAGTTCGAACTCTTTTCGGCTACTTGTGGTTTTTATTCGCTACAAAGCCCCTTTCCAACAGTTTACTCATCAGACTTCGCTGGAGGTTCTACCAAAGCACTTAACACTGAAACGGCCTAAAACACCAGCTAAAACTATCATGCATAGGTTCTCCGCGAATTGTGCTTCGCGTAACACCCGATAGTGAAGACTAGCTATTTTGTCATGAGCAACATTTCGTGTTGCAAACAACTCGTGCCGATCACGTCTGCTCCTCTCACTCACTGGAACGTAATCACTAATGACACAGCGAACTACTGAGGACAGAACATGCAGGAGAAGCACACGTGCAGACACGTAATAGCAACCGACTGGTGCATCCAAATCACGACTTCTAGCATTTTCTGTGAAAGGCACTTCTGTTAGCTAACAAGTCAATTCTACGTTCATATTATGAATACATTAACGGAGAAAAACCGCAAAACTAAAAAAATTGGCGGCCGCTGTGGTAGAGAGGTTCTAGGCGCTTCAGTCCGGAACCAAGCGGCCGCCACGGTCGCAGGTTCGAATCCTGCCTCGGGCATGGATGTGTGTGATGTCCTTAGGTTTAAGTAGTTCTAAGTCTAGGGGACTGATGACCTCAGATGTTAAGTCCCATAGTGTTTAGAGCCATTTGCCATTTGAACCATTTGAACCAAAAAATAGTTAATTTAGAGTAGTAAACTTTCGGAAATTCATTTGTCTAGGTAACACACTTAGGTGAATAACACTGTAAGATCACAGGTAAGCGCGAGATAAGGCATTGAAAATGTGAGATTTTGATATACACTCCTGGAAATTGAAATAAGAACACTGTGAATTCATTGTCCCAGGAAGGGGAAACTTTATTGACACATTCCTGGGGTCAGATACATCACATGATCACACTGACAGAACCACAGGCACATAGACACAGGCAACAGAGCATGCACAATGTCGGCACTAGTACAGTGTATATCCACCTTTCGCAGCAATGCAGGCTGCTATTCTCCCATGGAGACGATCGTAGAGATGCTGGATGTAGTCCTGTGGAACGGCTTGCCATGCCATTTCCACCTGGCGCCTCAGTTGGACCAGCGTTCGTGCTGGACGTGCAGGCCGCGTGAGACGACGCTTCATCCAGTCCCAAACATGCTCAATGGGGGACAGATCCGGAGATCTTGCTGGCCAGGGTAGTTGACTTACACCTTCTAGAGCACGTTGGGTGGCACGGGATACATGCGGACGTGCATTGTCCTGTTGGAACAGCAAGTTCCCTTGCCGGTTTAGGAATGGTAGAACGATGGGTTCGATGACGGTTTGGATGTACCGTGCACTATTCAGTGTCCCCTCGACGATCACCAGTGGTGTACGGCCAGTGTAGGAGATCGCTCCCCACACCATGATGCCGGGTGTTGGTCCTGTGTGCCTCGGTCGTATGCAGTCCTGATTGTGGCGCTCACCTGCACGGCGCCAAACACGCATACGACCATCATTGGCACCAAGGCAGAAGCGACTCTCATCGCTGAGGACGACACGTCTCCATTCGTCCCTCCATTCACGCCTGTCGCGACACCACTGGAGGCGGGCTGCACGATGTTGGGGCGTGAGCGGAAGACGGCCTAACGGTGCGCGGGACCGCAGCCCAGCTTCATGGAGACGGTTGCAAATGGTCCTCGCCGATACCCCAGGAGCAACAGTGTCCCTAATTTGCTGGGAAGTGGCGGTGCGGTCCCCTACGGCACTGCGTAGGATCCTACGGTCTTGGCGTGCATCCGTGCGTCGCTGCGGTCCGGTCCCAGGTCGACGGGCACGTGCACCTTCCGCCGACCACTGGCGACAACATCGATGTACTGTGGAGACCTCACGCCCCACGTGTTGAGCAATTCGGCGGTACGTCCACCCGGCCTCCCGCATGCCCACTATACGCCCTCGCTCAAAGTCCGTCAACTGCACATACGGTTCACGTCCACGCAGTCGCGGCATGCTACCAGTGTCAAAGACTGCGATGGAGCTCCGTATGCCACGGCAAACTGGCTGACACTGACGGCGGCGGTGCACAAATGCTGCGCAGCTACCGCCATTCGACGGCCAACACCGCGGTTCCTGGTGTGTCCGCTGTGCCGTGCGTGTGATCATTGCTTGTACAGCCCTCTCGCAGTGTCCGGATCAAGTATGGTGGGTCTGACACACCGGTGTCAATGTGTTCTTTTTTCCATTTCCAGGAGTGTATTAATCACCGGTGCAACCTACAGAATGTTAAATGCAAGCATGCAAACGTGCACGCATGGTGTGGTACGGGTGCCCGATGTCAGTTTATGGTATGGAGTTTCATGCCTGGGGATGGTTAATGTTGTTTGTGGATGACGCAAGAGTTGTCGCCCGATGATGACCTATACGTGCTCGACTGGACACAGATCTGTCTATCAATCAGGCCGAGGAGACATGTTGACACTCTGCAGAGTAGTTGTGTTACAACAGCGGTGTCTAGGCGAGCGTTATCCTGCTGGAAAACACTCCCACGAATACCGGATGAAGTAGAAAATCGACCAAGTTAGCCGAGGGTAAGGAAAGGAAAGTGGACAGCGTTCGGGTCGATACCTGACTTGAAACTGATTTAGCAAATAAGAAGAGCGGATACTGAACTCTCTCGATGACTTAGCAGTTTCGAAACTAGAAATTGAAAACGCTTAAGACTATGCGCTATTGAAGTTGAATAACTGGCAATTACCTTATTAGTGGAACGTGCCTTGCAATTATGTTACGAAGTAAACTGCAACTGTTAACTGTGTTATTAATAACGTTATGTACAGAGATTTTTGTACTATACACTTGAGTAAATGATATATATAAAATCAATCATTTCAAAAAAGTCTTAGTTCAGAAATTATTTGAGGTAGAGCATCATGGTTTGCTGTAAAACGTTTAGAAGCTGATAGCCTTCTTTTTCGCCAGAATTTCAGTGTTTCATCAGTCGTTGCTGGCAGAGCATCAAGGCGCTATTTTTGGCTCTGCCCATGTACGGGTCAGAATTGCTGTCTCAACAGTTCTGACTGCCTCACTGATTCGTGCTATAATGGCAGCAATGTCCGCCCCTGGTTGCTGAGTGATCAGCGCGATGGAATGTCATACCTAACGGCCCGGGTTCGATTCTGGGCTGGGTCGGAGAGTTACTCCGTTCAGGGACTGGGTGTTGTGTTGTCCTTATCATCAACATTTCATCCCCATCGACACTCAAGTCGCCGAAGTGGCGTCAACTTGAAAGACTTGCACCAGGCGAACGGTCTTCTCGACGGGAGGCCATAGCCACACGGCATTTTATGGCAGCAATGTCGTTTGACTGCTGTTATGTAGGCCCGACGCTTGGCGTAACCCTACAAAAAGAAATCTGATGGTGTGACGTCGGAAGATCGCGGGGCCGTGCGGTGGGACCATCACGACCCAATCACCTGTCGGGAAATGAATCACTCATCGCATCCCACACTCCAGACTTCAACGCAGGAATGCACCATTTCGCTGGAAGTTTACGAACGGCTGCAGGTCTTCGATCTGTGATGGTGAGAGCTTTTCGAGCATGTCCAGGTAAACATTTCCCGTTACCGTTTTGGCTCAAATGGCTCTGAGCATTATGGGACTGAACATCTAAGGTCATCAGTCCCCTAGAACTTAGAACTACTTAAACCTAACTAACCTAAGGACATCACACACATCCATGCCCGAGGCAGGATTCGAACCTGCGACCGTAGCGGTGGCGCGGTTCCAGACTGAAGCGCCTAGAACCGCTCGGCCACTCTGGCCGGCCGTTACCGTTTTCTCTGCGAAGAAAAATGCGCCTGTCACCCAGACCAGACATTAAGATTTGGCCTATCACGGATGTATTGACGTGTTTTTAGTGGGTTCTCGGTGCCTCAGATCGTAATGTTGTGGCGATTTGTATGTCCAGAAATGTGGAACGTTGCTTCGTTTGAAAACAGGCATTTTTCAGGTAGTCATCATCAGTAAGTATGGCGACCAGAATGGAACAAGTGAACGCATACCGCAGAGGAAAATCCTTTGGCTGCAATGCTTGTACCATTTGCACTTTGTACGCAAAAGATCAATCGCTTACGTAACGTGTTATGGAAAGCTGATCTTCCTTTCCGGAATTCGTGTAGTGCAAGACGAATTGATTTCTGGGGACTGCGTTGAATTGCAGTCTGCGTTCTGTCGATACTTACTTGAGGCTCAGTGGGACGTTCACTTCGAAGAAGATCATTGCCACTGCCTGTCTCTTTGAAGGTTTTGAACCACCTCGTTATGCTTGCTTCTGCCGGTAGTGTCTTGCCATACTGACATCGATAATTCCACAGTACCGTTGTTACAAATGTGGATTCTGCATACCAGATGACACATTGCGAGTTCCCATTCTGATACGATCCAATTCAAATCTGCAAAAAAGACAAAGGACAAGGACTTTGAGAGATGATAAGCGTTTGGCAACAAACGTCTAAGAATTTTCAAGTTATGATTTTTTTGACATTATATCTAGACTTGATGAACATCCCGTATGCCAACGGCCTTGCCGCAGTGGTAACACCGGTTCCCGCCAGATCACCAAAGCGCCGTCGGGCTGAGCTAGCACTTGGATGGGTGACCATCCGGTCTGCCGAGCGCTGTTGGCAAGCGGGGTGCACTCAGCCCTTGTGGGGCAAACTGAGGAGCTACTTGATTGAGAAGCAGCAGCTCCGGTCTCGTAAACTGACATACGGCCGGGAGAGTGGTGTGCTGATCACATGCCCCTCCATATCCGCATCCAGTGAGGCCTGTGGGCTGAGGATGACACGGCGGCCGATCGGTACCGTTAGGCCTTCATTGCCTGTTCGGGAGGAGTTTAGTTTAGAACACCCTGTATAGCATAATGTTAATGCAGTAGAAAATAACAGTAACTATATCCTTTTCTTCAAGCTTTTCTTGCAACTACACGTAACACGAATGCTAAGTTTTTATCAATATTGTTTAAGATATAGCACTATAAACTGGCGAAAAAAATTGTCGGTTTATTTGAGACCAGGGACAAACCCAAAGACCGTAATTAAAGTCTTCAGTGGTACTAAAAGCAGACTGCATTATTTAGTACCGCCCTACTTCTCAAGTATCAGACAGGAAGACCCTGCGGAGCGAACGTCCGCCAAGTTTCTGAAAGTTCACAGCTGCAAGGTCAGACATTTGCATACGGCTTTGTAAAGACGTGAACCAGTACAGCTAGGCGCATGACCAGAAATGTCACGACGTTATATCAGTCCAGTCTGTGCTAACAATTGTAGTACATTATCTTTTTATTATTATTCGCCGTCATAAACAACATGGGATTCCAAACTTCTGCTGTATATCAGACAAAGAAGTCTTTATAAGTTCTTGTGTTTGCGATCTAAAACCACAGCATAATTGACGTAGATTTGCAGTAGGATTTTTAAACATACACCGTGTTCGAATATAATGGCTATCTTGAGGAAAACGATCTACTGAAAGATGAACAACTTGCACAGTTGTTAAATTCAAGGTTTGATGTTATTAGGAAGAATAGAATAAACAGCTTTGAAAAGGGCCCCCTTTACAGATAACTGTTAATTTATAGACATTTTACCAGTATGACGTAATATCATTTAATTTATTTGCCATTGTGCTTAGGTGATCGTTCAGTTTCGTTTGGCACACGAACAGTGTGTCCCTATTGTAACCGCTGTTCACGAATAATTCACTCAGAAGACCGTAAAATTCAGCGATACGCTGAGGTATCATACGCATCATTTTACAACATTTAAATTCAGCTAAGAAACATTACACAAGTGGACTCCCCTAGCATAGTGAAACTACATTTGGTACATATTGACGCTTTACTAGCGGATGCAACGATTGTAACTGACGTCTGGGGCACAATGTTGGCTGGCTCTGTCCTACAGTGATTAGGCTTATCTGAGCTTATGTTAAGACGACGGATATTCGATAACGACAAGAGCCAAATATTCCTCTTGGTACCATGACTAATTTTGGCATGGTTCTCTTAAACAGACTACGGCCGTTTCCTTACCCATTTGTCTCCATGTGAGCTACTGCTCTGCCCCCAGTGATCCCGAAATCGACGGGACGTTAAACTGCTACCACCTTTTCTTTGAGATTGTCTCTGGGAATGCCGATGACTATATGGCCAGCTTGTCCTTGACATCTCTAGCAATTTGGAGAACAATGAACAATGAGATAGAAAGAGAGAGAGAGAGAGAGAGAGGGGGGGGGGGGGGGGGAAGAGAGAGAGAGAGAGAGAGAGAGAGAGAGAGAGAGATCGATGAAGGCAGTGCTCTCATGCTGTCACGTAACAATGCTTGGTAATACTGCTCTCAACTTCGACATTGATGTCATTGCGAATGAAGACATGCCTTTGAAGTAAGAAAATGCCCTGTGCGTGATGTATGTTATAGTCGCCGAAAGTGACTCCACAACGCAGTGCATGGAAATCTGTAGTGTATCTGTATTCTGGAACCTACTTTACAGAACGTTACCTAAATGTATATAGGAACACCCTATGGTGTGAGGGCTTTGTTACAACCATTGTCACACAGAGATAGGATAACGGGGCGGGCAGAAAGCTGAACTCAAAGGCTTGATCTTCAGATTTAGCATTACATCACATACGCTTTCCACTGCAAGCAATGGAAAGTGCTACATAATAATATTCTTAGGATTGGTTGAAATTTATTCTAAGGAGAAGACTGCACACAGAACACTTGAGCGTCCTCATCTTAGAATGTCGATCTGATTTGATAGACACCTGGAGATCAACGACGCTTCCCCCGTGGAAGCACATTGATTGAGTTTCAAAAAGGGAATATGATGTGAAAAATCTAGCAATCTATGTAGCACTGCCATACAGATCGTGAAGACAAGATGAGGTTAATTATAGCGAGCACGGAGGAGTTTAAAAAGCCATTGTTCCTACGTTCCGTACTCGAATGGAACGGGAAGAAACTCTTGTATGTGCTATAGAGGGAAGTACCCTCTGCCATACACCTGAACTGTGGTTTCAGAGTACGTAGGTCGTGCGGTAGCGTTCTCGCTTCCCGCGCCCGGGTTCCCGGGTTCGATTCCCGGCGGGGTCAGGGATTTTCTCTGCCTCGTGATGACTGGGTGTTGTATGCTGTCCTTAGGTTAGTTAGGTTTAAGTAGTTCTAAGTTCTACGAGACTGATGACCATAGATATTAAGTCCCATAGTACTCAGAGCCATTTGAGCCATTTTTGAGTAAGTATCTGTATGTCGAAAGTATTAAATATGAGCTCAGTTTTACATTTACAGGAACCATCGATTCTTCAGTAACTTGCCAAGCAAAAGAAAAATGGTTCAAATGGCTCTGAGCACTATGGGACTTAACTTCTGAGGTCATCAGTCCACTAGAACTTAGAACTACTTGAACCTAACTAACCTAAGGACATCACACACATCCATGCCCGAGGCAGGATTCGAATATGCGACCTTAGCGGTCGCGCGATTCCAGACTGTAGCGCCTAGAACCGCTCGGCCACCTCGGCCGCCGCCAAGCAAAAGGCATTAACGGTAGACCGCCATTTTCTCCTGTTTAGCACACTCACTTGTAGAAGATTTCTCTTTTAAATCTTGAACCATTTATGAACTATTAGAGGTTTACCCCTTGGGGGCGACACATACATATAGAGAGTGCTCGGAGGTATTCGCTCAAAATCAGACAGTAGGGGATTCTAACCGAAGTATTACGAGATCAACAACTAGTGGTCCGGAATGTGTATTTCAGATGGTGCCAAGACTTCAATGAACAATGCGTGTGAGGCACGACTTACGTCACCGGTTAAGTTTCATAACAGACGACTGCCTGACGCATCGACGTAGGTGTCGCTACCTTGAATAACAGAAGATACGCACTGTTACGTATTCACGATGGACTTTAACAGTGTTTATATTTCATTACAGGTTATCGAAGATGGAGCATTACCGGTTTCAGAAATGTATACAAATGCGTTTAATGCATGTCGTATAGCCGCAAATTCCGACGAATGTACAGTGAAAAGTTTCGTAACAGGCGTACTTCTGTTTGGTATATATTTATCGTCGGACATAGAGTGCTGGGTCGTTTGGAATATGATTCATTAGGAAGCACCTGTCAACTTCCCCGTGAAATGTGCTCGTGCAAGAATATAGTGTGGAGAGAGTACTGGTGGTGCAGCAATTACGACTCTCACGAACAATGTTTCACAGTAATGAAGCGAAACGGTTCTTAAACCGGAATGGACGATTGTGAACGGATTATTCTGTAATGCATGTCTGAGAATAGTGGGCTTCAATTTGAACAGTTACTATAAGCTTACACTCTACGTTGTTTGCTGTTGCGATTTTCAGTTCGATGACTGATTTGATGTGACTCTCCATGCTGGTCTATCCTGTGCGAACCTCTTCAACTTCGAATTACTGCTGCAACCTGCGTCTGTTTAAACTTACTTATTGATCCCTCGGTCTCCCTCTATAATTCAGCCTCCCTCCTCATACACACACACACACACGCACACACACACACACACACACACTCTTCCTTCCATTGCTAAACTAACCAGATGTCAATCAACCGATCCTTTCTTATAGTCAGCTTGTACCAAAAATTACTTTTCTCCCCAGTCCGATTCAGTGCCTCATCATTAGTCAGTCGATCTACCCATTTAATCTTCAGCATTCTCCTATAACATCACATTTCAAAAGATTCTATATTGTTCTTGTCCGAACTGCTTATTGTCCTCATTTCACAGCTGTGCAAGGCTACACTCCAGAAAATACTTTCAGAAAGGACTTCTTACTATTAAATTATAACACTAAATGAATTTTTCGTTCGTGATTATCAAAACTTTAATGTTCCGCAAATTGGCAGAGCATTAGGAAGTGTTGCCTATGTAACATTAGTTAAATGTTAACAAATTTCTCTTTTTCAGAAATGCTTTTCGTGCTGTAGCCAGCATTTAATTCTCCTCTAATTTGGCTGTCATCACCTATTTTGTTTTCCAAATAGCAAAACTCGTTTGCTGCTTCAGGAATCTCATTTCTTAACCTAATTCTATCTGCATCGCTTTCGAGACGGGGTCGAGTCCCTCAGGCACAACATTTAATTTCTTACATCTTTATGCTAACTCTATTTGCAAAAAATTTACAGATAGTATCCATATATACTACTCAATGTACCTGCAAAATTTATCAGCGTATGACACGCAGTTCAGAAGACATGATATCTATGGTCATGCGCCACTTCCCGAGTGAGACTCGCTCCCGTCTCGAAAGTGGTAACCCGACTACATTTCTTTACTTTTGTTTTATTTTTCTTGATGTTCATCTTTCAACTTTTTTTGCGCCTCTATCCATTCCGTTCAATTGCCCTGTCACCCAGAAACCCCAAAGTATTTGTTTCCTCTCACTGAACTTAAATTCCTTCTTCAAATGTTACCTTGCTTTCCTTTACTACTTCTTCTACGTACAGATCGAATAACATCGGGGACAGGTTACAGCCCTGTGTCACTCCTTCCTCATCCATTGTTTTATTTTCCTGTTCTTCGACTCTTCTAATTGCAGTTCGGTTTCTGTACAAGTTGTAAATAAGCGTATCTCCATGTATTTTATCCCTGTTACCTTAACAGTTTTAAAGAGTGTATGCCAGACTTTCTCTAAATCTACATATGCTATACACGAACGATTGCCTTTCTTTAACTTATCTTCTAAGATCAGAAGTAGGTTCATTAGTGTCTCGCGTGTTCCTACATTTCTTCCGAACCCAAGCTGACCTCCACCGAAATCGCCTTCTATCAACTTTTTCATTCTTCTGTAAATAATTCGCCTCAGTATTTTGTAACAATGGCTTATTACACTGATAGTTCGGTAATGTTCACATTGTTAGCACCGGTCTTCTTTGGAATTAGAATAATTACGTTGAAGGCTGATGGTATTTTTCTTGTCTCATACATCTTGCACACCAAGTGGGGTAGTTTTGTCATGAAGCTTCCTGGCAGATGAAAACTGTGTGCAGCACCGAAACTCGAACTGAGGACCTTTGCGTTTGACGGGCATGTGCTCTACAAAGCACGACTTACGACCCGTCCTCAGTGCTTTACTACCGCCATTACCCCAGCTCCTACATTCCATACTTCACGGTAGCTCTCCAGCGGAAGTCACAGGACAATATCCCAATTGGCGGCTGGCGCAGGTTGAGGTATGGACGGGGATTGCAGTGTTGCCCGTTGCAAACGACAGTTGCGATACGCGCGTACACGTGCTGTGCACTTGAACGAAGCGTACCTCCAGCAAATTATGTCTCACATTTGCTAATGTAGAATTTGTTATTTACCACCAACTCCCTACGATCGCGTTTAATGCTCGGATTGACCACGACAGCCGGCCGCGGTGGCCGAGCGGTTCTAGGCGCTCAGTCCGGACTCGCGCGACTGCTACGGTCGCAGGTTCGAATTCTGCCTCGGGCATGGATGTGTGTGATGTCCTTAGGTTAGTTAGGTTTAAGTAGTTCTAGGTTCTAGGGGACTGATGACCACAGCTGTTAAGTCCCATAGTGCTGAGAGCCATTTGAACCATTTTGACCACGACATCCAAAGCAGAGCGCTCAGAACACTACTGAACACTCTTTGTCTTTCGGAGAATGCGTGACGCAGGTGTGCAGAACAGGCCTAAACTGGTCCGCTATCGTTCACGGTTCCAGTATAGCACACCTGGAAGAAATGATATAGCGAGGACATGGCTTAGCCACAGCATGGGGGATGTTTACAGAACGAAACTTTCACCCCGTTGCGGAATGTGCGTTGATATGAAACGGGTCGGAAGTCGTGCTTGGGTAGAGCATTTGCCAACAAATGGCAAACGTATCGAGTTGGAGTCTCGGTCCAGCATACAATTTTTATGTACCAGGAAGTTCCATATCAGCGCACACTCCGCTGTGGAGTGGAAATTTCATTTTAGTTTTTTGATGGCTGGCTGCCCCAAGGATCTCAACGATTCTGAAGTAACCTGATCCTCTACAGGGACCTTACCTCGACTTGAGTTTTCCATTGGTCTGTCAGATCCTCCTCGCAGTATCAAATCTTCCCTATCATCTTCATCTACTTGCCGTTCCCTCTCTATGATATTGCCTTCAAGTTCATTTCCCTTGAATGATTTTTCTCTGTATTATTCCTTTCACTATTAACCTTTTACTACTTTGCTTCTTATGTCATTGAAAACTTGCGCGTTCGGATTTCACATTCTAGGCGGCTATTCATGTCCACTTTCGCACATTAGAGCACTGCCCTTGGAATAGGACACGGGCGGGTTTTCGGGCAACAGACTGAATATTCATTTCTGATCATTGGTACCCTATCTCAAACTTCTTAGTTTTTGGGGTTCTTTTCATCTGTACGCTTTTGATCTTTAAAGTCTGAGATACCCTGCAAGTGAGAAGAAACTATTACAGTAAATCACACTTCCTTGGACACATCCTACACTGCATTTGTTTCTAACGACGTCTGCATTGAGCGACTGGGCTCTGACAAGTATTTTTCTCTTGGGCCATGTGCACTGTGTGGTACTCCATAAGCAATTTTTTAGTTGGCAACTGTACGAAACTGTAACAAAATATACCATTGAAGTACTATCTCACGGGTATCGAAAAGTAGGCAAAAGCATCACATCGATGTAGGGATCATTAGAGGCTGACCACTAGTTAGGTTTATACAGGAATCCAACACAAAATAGGCAGTGCAATTTCTAAAGGGAACATCCCTGCATTCGTCCTTAGAAGAGAAACTCCCCATCGCAACCCCCTCAGATTTAGTGTTAAGATGTCCCACTGGATAACCCGTCAAAGCTGAACACAGAGCAAGCATGAAAACAGCAGGAAGATGCACTGAACTGTGAGAAAAGAAGCAAAATAGAAACAGAGAACAGCCCAAGCTTAAGATGTGCAACATCGAGCTAGTTTTGACAACCATGGTCGCGTGATTCTGTGGGCACGGTGTTGTACTGCGAACAGCGAGATCCCTGTTCAAACCTCCCTCGTGCGCATATATATTTTTCACAAAGTTATAAACTGTCCACCCGATCTTAGACATGTCTATCCGTTGTATTGAAATTTGTGTCTGTGTTGTCGTGTAACGTCCGTTTGCAACAGCGAGATGTAAGGAAGGGATCTCCAGATTACATAAATACCACACGTTATGACTCTTGCAAGTTTTGACTCTTGGATTGCTTTCTTGTAACATAATTCGCACCCGTTTATTTGTTCTTTTCGTTTCTGTGAGAGGTTTATGCGGCATCTCGCCTGCTCTCTCTATTCATCACAGTTACTTGCGACGGTAATATATTCTTACCACATGATTCATATTCTGTAACCAGTGTATAGTATGACAACAGGAAAGACTACAGGAGGTGAACAGACCGGACGGGAAGTTCAAAATTTCGTGAAACAAAAGGTACGCGGATCTCCCATTTGGCAGTCCACGACAGTGACTACCCAACCACGACACCGCGGCTCTTCCAATTTTCTCGATGTTGCCCATCTTAGGCTTGGTCCGTTGACTCTTTCTATTTTGCTTCTTTTTTTACAGTTCAGTACACCTTCTTCCTGTTTTCGTGCTTGATCTGTGTTCAGTTTTTGACGGGATATCCACTGCGCCACTAAATCTGAGGGGAGTGCGATAGGTAGTTTCCCTTGTCAGTAATTTACAAAAACCGGTAAAGCTTACACCTGGACGGTCCGACTAGCATTCGAAACCTGTTCGTCCCGGATGCGTGACCAGTGTGCGACCTACTGCGTTCCCTCACGCGATATCTCGTGGACGCGACCAACTGGACAAGGGTTCACAAATGTCATTGTACTAGAGCACCGCGTTTGGTCCATAATTTTCGTGTTCTCGAGATAAATACCGCAGAAGGGCGCACTTCAAAAGAGAAACGTGCATGGCACGAACTGTCTGGGTACATGAGCGGCCACAGTCGAATCACAAAAAATGGCTCTGAGCACTATGGGACTTAACTTCTGAGGTCATCAGTCCCCCAGAACTTAGAACTACTTAAACCTAACTAACCTAAGGACATCACACACATCCATGCCCGAGGCAGGATTCGAACCTGCGACCGCAGCGGTTACGCGGCTCCAGACTGCAGCGCCTACAACCGCTCGGCCAGTCGTCGAACCACATTCCCCAAGCGTTGTCCCACTGGTCACTGCAATATATTACAGTTGCGCGTTCGGATTTCACATTCTAGGCGGCTATTCATGTCCACTTTCGCACATTAGAGCACTGCCCTTGGAATAGGACACGGGCGGGTTTTCGGGCAACAGACTGAACTCTGTCCTGAGAACTTTTAATGTATACGGGCAGGGAAGGGGGAGAAGGTTGTAACATATGCGTCATGGCGACAGTATGCAGGAGGTCGAGCGCTCAGCATTTGAGAGTGGGCATCCAGGGCTGCCGTTAAATGACAAAACAGGAAATTAGGTACAATAAAGAGGATATATTTCAATGTACGGTGTACAAGGGGCGCGCCTAGGGTAGGAAGTTAGCAGGTTTAGGCCAGTCTAGGAGGCCCAACAATTAATAGAAATGGACAACGGAAGGGGAAGCGATCCATGTTAGCTTACGTTGGTGGCCGGTCGTGAAAAGAAGAGCCAGAGGCTCTGCCTTCCAAAAAGAAGTCTGTTCTGCTGCAGGTCTGGATTACAAGAGAGCGAGGCAACTGTTTCCCGCACGGCAAAACACTCCAGCGTCCACACACGTGACCTGTATCCTACGCACGCTATTGGCTAAAACCAATGGTGTGAATTCGCTAGCAGTTTCAGCAGAGGTCTCAGGGCGTCTCTTCGCAGCAGCTTTAACTGGACAGAGCTGCCTCGGTTCTGAAAGGCAGGCGACTTGTGTCACGTAGGTACAGCGTAAATTACTCTGGGAGAAGACTTGTAAAGATTTCACTGGGCCTTTGAAATAAATTTTTTAATCAGTCCCCCTAAAATAGTCCTTTGCTGAAACTTCCTCACAGATTAAAACTGTGTGCTGGACCGAGACTCGAACTCGGGAGCTTTGCCTTTCGCGGGCAAGTGCTCTAACATCTGAGCTACCCAAGCACGACTCACGCCCCGTCCTCCCAGCTTTACTTCTGCCAGTACCTCGTCTCCTACCTTAGAAACTCTACAGAAGCTCTCCTGTGAACCTTGCAGAACTAGCACTCCTGAAAGAAAGGATATTGCGGAGACATGGTTTAGCCACAGCCTGAGGGATGTTTCCACAATGATACCTTGACTGGCTGCCACCATGTACAGAACTCTCCGTGTCGTATTTGACCTACGTACTAAATAATTAACGTTCCTCTGGTATACCAGGTTCCAGACGATAGCAGCCTCGTGCTCTCACACGAATTTGAGGAAAAGCGCCTATGAATTGTCGAATGTACTACGATTACGTCGAACTGGAGTTTCTACAAAAAATTCTGTCAATATTCGTTTACATATTTAATTGTAAGATCGCTTCGAAACCCTGAAAAAGATGACTAGCTTGCGCATCCATTCACTTCTGGTTGATTTAGTCATGTTCCTTAATTCGAGGAAAAATGGTACTGCGAAGCATTATGCTCGTATGAACGTAAAATTTGCTCTCGCAGAAATGTTTTCATTGTTAAATTGCTGTTCTCTCAAGAATGGTTTCATTAACATGTAGAAAACATGCCAGGACTACCCAAATTGTTACCTCCATAAGAGATTACTTTGCGTTAGGTAGTCTCAACTATTACGAGAAGAAGGATTGAGATTTGAAGTGTTAAATAGGGGCGATAAGCGTATCATCTGATTAGCTATGTAACTGCTTTTCATAGAGTTGAGCAGCAAGGTAAGCCAATGAGGAAGTAAAGCAGGAGACTGAAAGCTCAGAGTAACAAAAAGGACAGCGTAACTCAGATGAACAAATAAAATAATATGAACAACAATGATTGCATAGTTAATGTATCCCATAAATCCGGAAAAAATGTGAGGGTTAGTTTCATCGCCAATGACGAAGTCATTAGAGACAGAGCACATACTCGGATGAGGGAAGGAAATCGGACGTCTCACTTTCAAAGGAACCATTCCGGCATTTACTTGAATCTATTTAGTGAGAAAAAGAACACGGAAAACCTAAAACTGGATAGGCATACGAAGATATGGACAGCAGTCCTTCCAAATGCTTGCGCGTACAGTGGCTCACCACCGCATCACCTCGCTCACTACTTGAACTCTAGTTAAGTGCGGTGGCATCACGGACAAGCAAACATAGATCGTTCGTCATACAGGCACGTTGTGTTCGTGTGTTGATTGCATCCTTGCTTCAGCAAATGAGAGAGGGCAAAGGAACTAAGTAAGTTTTGCAGTTTATTTTTGGTATTCAGGAAAAGTAGTGTCATATTTCGCATACGTGTACTGGATATTTTTTAAACAGTAGATTTCGATAGTCGGTATGTTACGCCACAGAGGTTCTCAGTAGAAGCAGTGTGGTCTTTGGTTGCTTGTGGCATTGTCGTTGCAGTAGGCATTCTAAGAGCAGCTAGTGGGGCAGTGGGGTGTCGGCTATGCAACTGAGGTGATGTAAATGGCTTGCATAGCACAGAGATAAAGATACAGGGAAGAATGAACTGTGAGCTATGATTGTGTAAAGATTAATTGGAAAAGAGAAGACTATGAGGTAGTGTTGTTGCTGCACTGCTTGCTTGCGCATGATTATGATATGTGTGAGTAATGGAAAGCTTTAGTGGAAGCGCTGTTTATGGGGTTGGGTTAGTTGGTTTCACTGTTCAGACGAGAATTAGTAAGGCTTTCTATTCACATAGCTTGCACTCAGAGGTTATAGATTTATTACTCCTTTACTATTTCACTAAACAATGTTGTTGTAAAGGATGAATTTTATAAAGATGATTGTTGTAGTCAGATAGTGAGTTTGTTTTTGCAACGCCATTCGTCCATACATTGCACTTGCGCAAGGCTGTTTCTTTGCTATTTAGCTTGCTTGTTGCTGTCCTGCATATTTTAAGTTTATAACTTCGAGCAGTACTGAGTTTCCGTTGCCACTGGTAAGCCACATGAAATTTTGTTAGAGCCACTTACATCACAGCAAGACAACTCCACCATTCACAGTTATCTGTGCTTTCTCAAAATTTATTATAAGAGTATGTTTCGATAAAGTTTATTTAAGTTCCATTTCATATGCAGACGGTTCCATTTTCACAGTGCAGTGATGCATTCACATATATATTATTCAGGATTTGGAATTCTGTTCAGTCAGATTATGGCGTAGACTCACAGGGTATTTTTAGGGAAACGTCAATTAACAACTTATGTAGCATTTTCATTCTGTGAACATTGTGTGTTGCTATTATAAGTCACGTATTGTGACGTCACGCATTGTAGCACTGCTTACTGTTCCACACAATACAATTTCACTGGACAGCTTATTTAGTTTACAGTTTCTAATTACTTTCTTAATTAAAAATACAGTTATACAGCTTTAGTTCTGACGACTCACTTTTATCAGATAACGTTTCTCTAATTACACCACGTATTCTTCAGCAATGCTACACAGACAAACACGAGTGTAAAGAATAGCAGTTGACTTTACTCCAGTTAACAGCTTACGTAAGTAAATATTAGAAACGCTACAACTGTTAATCGCTTCTGAATGACACCGTCAGAGCCAACTGTCAGATTGTGCAATGACTGCCAGAGAACTGTCACACTGTTTCGGTCCACTTCTGGCGACCCAGTGCAAAGTCCCAAGCTTATTATGTTTGAAAAACTGTTTGTAAACCGTACGGCCTCGAATGGGGAGCGACACAAACAAAAAACACGTACACAGTTATTATTGTAGATTTACGACTTCCAGACACAGCATAGCAGCATCAAAAGTTGAATTTTACAGTTCGAAATATGAATATACTCAGTTTACAGACTTTACAAACTTTTATTCAGTGGGGGACAGTGACTCGAAACGCAGCATCACACTCCGACTGTGATTTCTTGTATATTTTCATGAATCGCAACAGGTGAATACTGTAAGGTTAGCCAAGGAAGAGAATCGATTATTTCCCTGTCGCCAGAGCAGTTTGAAAGATAGTTTGATCGATAATATTTTCATTTTCATGGATCATTTGAAACTACCAGAGGAAATACGTTTCAAGTCAAAATCTAAATTACAAAGGTGGATCAAAAATTTTCCGCTCGAATGCCACACCAACCCCTTGCCTACACGTCGGTGCCTATATACCCGCATTGGAGTCGAGCTGGGTTGCATATAGCCTGCTGCAGCAAAGCCTGTGAAGGGAAACTTTTTTGATCGCCCCATATATATATTAACGTTTACAGCATTTCCAGGGGCGTTCTCTGCACTTCTAGGGATGCGACAGATTAATGACAGGTTACCGCAAGTAGCAGGATAAGGGTAGCACGACCCAAATTTTGCTATCAAATCGATAAGCAAATTAATTTCATTTGCCCAGTCACACCCATCACCACACGTCGCACATCCCCACAGGGATGTCATGTGCTTTTGTCAGCGTGCACGAGGGCCCCAGCCCCCTTCCCCCTCCCCCGCCTACCCTACTGGCGGAAATTTTGAATATTGGCGGGAATTTCGAATTTTGGTGGGAATTTCTTTGTCCCAGGGCTGCGCTGTCGTCCTACCTCACCCCCAGCCAGGAACTGACGGAAAATAAAAAATGGCGGTACATTTTTTATGACTTGAACCTTGCTCCTTCTGTATGGAAAACCCAAATGCACCCGTCCCTCCCCCCCCCCCTTTCCACCAGCGCAACACATGGAAACTGTCCAGATACAGGAAAGAAATGTTAGGTTAGTGTACTTCATTTATTTTGGTTGGGAAGCTGAAGTACAGATCAGTCCCAATTATGTAATTAATCATAAAGATCAGCTCTAATTGCAAAACTGTATGCATAGCGCTACACCAGGCCTGCCTGAAATCGCAATACACTTAAAAAATTTATATCATACAACTGATGTTATCCTGCTGGGAAAAAATTTCGGAATACCACTCTAAACTAGTGGTAGGTGCACTCAGACACTACCCTTCACCTACAAGCTGGTGGGCAAATGACGAGATACTGGTGTTGGACAGATAGGAGTTTGAAATCAGTAATACCTGTAAGCATACAGCTGAGGACGGTATCTATCACTGTTTGATGTCAGTGTACGCTACAGAAGCCTGCTCGACAACCACCCTACAATCTACAATTGATGGAAAAAAGCTCAACGTTCTAATTACACATCAAAATTCTCGTGAAAGAAACCAGCACTCGTAATGAACAGGTCATAATACAACACGTGTACTGAGGAAAATAGTCTTCCCAAAAGACTGCAGAGGAGGCGATATTCGATCATATGTTCTCCTCGATGTACAGTCACAAACTGCTGAAAATTCTAGACTCTTATCTCCTATCATCACTCCCTCTCCCTTTCCCCCTCCCTTCCTTCGCCTATGGGGGGACACAGGCTTTTTTTAAACAGGTAGCTGCTACTGCCGTGTGCCTCGCAGTTTTTCTGTGGCCTACCACCACTCTGCCAGTGGATGAGTGACACCCTGCCTGCTTTGAGGCGACAGTCCTTCCCCAACACAAAAGCATGTAAACCCAACTAAACAACAGGAGATTAGTGAAGACTGCACCACCCCACACACCACCTGCTGGTCGGCGCAGCTTTGTCTGGCGATCACACACAATGGACCTGCCCCACACCGCCACCACAAGTGAATGCCGTTCCGAGTTGGAAAACCAATTCACTGTAACAATCGTATTTAATGCCAATGCATCTCTTATAATCAAACATCTATTAAACACGAGAACACAATCGCGAAGATAACATCCTCATTCCATGAATACAGGTACAGTCCATTTTCTTTTAGTTTTATGAGAAAAATCGGTATAGTTTTTACGTTCAACTGCAGGATATAATTCGCATTTCATTGTTTTGTGACATCCAACGAAGTGCTCTGTCACCGATTACATATAACCAAAATTCAGAGGTCAGGCTGTTGTTGTTGTTCCTATTGTCATTGTGGTCTTCAGTCCAAAGATTGGTTTGGTGCAGCTCTCCCTGCTGTTCTATGCCATGCAAGCCTCTTGATATCAAAGTAACTACTGCAACCTACATCCTTCTGAATCTGCTTAGTGTACTGATCTCTTGGTCTCGCTCTACAATTTTTACCCTCCACATTTCAATCCAGTACTAAATTGGTGATCCCTTGATGCCTCAGGAAATGTCCTACCGACCGATCCCTTCTTCTAATCAAGTTTTGCCAAAAATTCCTCTTTTTCTCAGTTTTATTCAGTACCTCCTCATCAGTTACTTGATCTACCCATCCAATCTTCAGCATTCTTCTGTAGCACCACATTTCAAAAGCTTCTGTTCTCTTCTTGTCTAAACTGTTTATCATTCATGTTCCACTTGCATATGTAGTTTCACTCCATACAAATACTATCAGAAAACACTTCCTGATACTCAAATCTATACTCGATGTTAACAAATTTCTCTCTTTCAGAAAAGCTTTCCTTGCCATTGCCAGTCTACATTTTATATCCTCTCTACTTCAACCATCCCCAGTTATTTTGCTGCTCAAATAGCTAAACACGTCTACTACTTTAAGTGTCTCATTTCCTAATCTTATTCCCTGTGTATTATCTGATTTCATTCAACTATATTCCATTATCCTAGTTTTGCTTTTATTAATGTTTATCTTATATCCTCCTTTCAAGGCACCGTCCATACTACTCAACTGCTCTTCCAAGTCTTTTGCTGTCTCTGAAGAATTAAATGTCATCAGCAAACCTCAAAGTTTTTATTTCTTCTTCGTGTATTTTATTTCATATTCGAAATTTTTCTTCAGTTTCCGTTACTGACTGCTCGATGTACAGATTAAATAACATTGGGGAAAGGCTACAACCCAGTCTCACTCCCTTCCCAACCACTGCTTCCCTTTCCCGTCCCTCGACTCTTATAACTGCCATCTGGTTTCTGTACAAATTGTAAATAACCTTTCGCTCCCTGTATTTTACCCCTGCCACATTTAGAATTTGAAAGAGAGTATTCCAGTCAACATTGTTAAAAGTTTTCCCTGAGTCTGCAAATACTATAACGTAGGTTTGACTTTCCTTAGCCTACCTTGTATGATAAGTCGTAAGGTCAATACTGCCCCAAGTGTTCCACATTTCTACGGAATCCAAACTGATCTTCCCCAAGGTCGGCTTCTACCATTTTTTCCATTCCTCTGTAAAGAATTGGTGTTAGCATTTTGTGGCTGTGACTTATGAAACTGATAGTTCTGTAATTTTGACACCTGTCAGCACCAGCTTTCTTTGGAATTGGAATTATTATATTGATCTTGAAGTCTGAGGGTATTTCCCCTGCCTCATACATCTTGCCCATCAGCTGGAAGACTTTGGTCATGGCTAGCCCTCCCAAGGCTATCAGTAGTTCTAATGGAATGTTGTCTACTCCCGGGGCCTTGTTTCGACTTAGGTCTTTCCGTCCTCTGTCAGATTCTTCATGCAGTATCATATCTCTCATCTCATCTTCATCTACGTCCTCTATCATCTCCATAATATTGTCGTCAAGTACATTGCCCTTGTATAGACCCTCTATATACTGCTTCCACCTTTCGGCTTTCCCTTCTTTGATCAGGACTGGTTTACCATCTGAGCTCTTGATATTCATGCAGATGGTTCTCTTTTCTCCAAAGGTTTCCTTAATATTTCTGTAGGTGGCATCTAGCTTTCCCCTAGTGATATATGCCTCAACATCCTTACATTTGTCCTCTAGCCATCCCTGCTTAGCCATTTTCCACTTCCTGTCAATCTCATTTTTGAGACGTTTGTATTCCTTTTTGCCTGCTTCATTTATTGCATTTTTGTATTTCCTCCTTTCATCAATTAAATTCAATATACCCTCTGTTACCCAAGGATTTCTATTAGCCCTCGTCTTTTTACCTACTTGATCCTCTGCTGCCTTCACTATTTCATCTCTCAGAGCTACCCATTCTTCTTCTGCTGTATTTCTTTCCCCCCTTCTTGTCAATTGTTCCCTGAAACTCTCTACAACCTCTGGTTCTGTCAGTTTATCCAGGTCCCGTCTCCTTAAATTCCTGCCTTTCTGCAGATTCTTCAGCTTTAATATACAGTTCATAACCAACAGATTGTGGTCAGAGTCCACATCTGTCCCTGGAAATGTCTTAAAATTTAAAATCTGGTTCCTGAATGTCTGTCTTACCATTATATAACCTATATGAAACCTTCCAGTGTCTCCAGGCCTCTTCCATGTATACAGTGTTCTTTCATGACTTTTAAACCAAGTGTTAGCTATGATTAAGTTATGCTTTATGCAAAATTCTACCAGACGCTTCCTCTTTCATTCCTTAATCCCATTCCATATTCACCTATTGCTTTTCCTTCTCTTCCTTTTCCCACTATCGAATTCCAGTCCGCCATGACTATTAAATTCTCGTCTCCCTTCACTATCTGAATAATTTCTTTTGTCTAATCACGTATTTCTTCAATCTGTTCGTCAGCTGCGGAGCTAGCTGGCATATAAACTTCTACTACTGTGGTACGCGTGGGCTTCGTTTCTATCTTGGCTACAATAATGCGTTCACTATGCTGTTTGTAGTAGTTTACCCGTGCTCCAATTTTTTTATTTATTACTACACCGTCTCCTGCATTAGCCCTATTTGGTTTTGTATTTATGACCTTGTATTCATGTGACAGAAGTCCTGTTCCTCCTGCCATCAAAACTCACTAATTCCCACTATATCTAACTTTAACCTTTCCTTTTTCTTTTTAAATTTTCTAACCTACCTACCCAATTAAGGGATCTGACATACCGCACACCAATCCATAGAATGCCAGTTTTGTTTCTTCTGATAACGACGTCATCCTGCTTATTCCATCCGCCCCCCCACCCCCCTACTCACCCGAAGATTCGAATGGGGGGCCATTTTACCTCCACAATATTTTATCCAAGAGGATGCCAGCATCATTTGACCATACAGTAACGCTGCATGCCATTGGGAACTATTACGGCTGTAGTTTCTCCTTGCTTTCAGTCGTTCACAACACCAGGACAGCAATGCTGTTTTGGTTGATGTTACAAGGCCAGTTCAGTCAACCATCCAGACTGTTGCCCCTGCAACTACTGAAAAGGCTGCTGCCCCTCTTCAGGAACCACACATTTGTCTGGCTTCTCAACAGATACCTCTCTCATGTGGCTGCACCCGCAGTATGGCTATCTGCATCGCTAAGGTATGCAAGCCTTCCGACCAAGGTGCATGGTTCATGGGGGGAAGGCTATGCACTCCCTATACACTTTCTATGCATGTCCACCCTGCGTGAATTTGGGGAAAAATGGAACTTGCACTATTTTTCTGTGAAAACTACCAGTCACTGGAGAATGTCGTCTTAGTTTGTAATCGTCATGAGAGTACAGAAAAAGAGGGAATTAAAACTCCGAAGAATAAATCTATATTAAGCAATTCCTTTCGGCTTGATGGACAAGTTACATGATCTGAGAGCGTCTATTGTGCTCAAATCAGTCTCTGTAAATAAAATCTCATGCATGTGTGTATTATAAACATTTCAGACATGTGAAATAACATTAGAGAATACAATCTTTCATGCAATTAGCTCACATGTCAGAAGAAACAATCATTTTACGTTGGACAACAACAAACGATAATTCAAGAGGATGTTCCTGTTTTGTACACTATGGCAAACAACGTGTTACCAATGTAAAGATATATCACATCTGCAAGATTTTACCATGACACTCTCTCTCTTCCATTACATCGAAACAAATTAATGTCTGCATGCTTACATTTGACATTTCTGCCTTTTTTAAGCAATTTGGTTATCACAGCCTGTTTGACGCAGTCTTCTCACATGTCAGGAAAAGCACTATCATTTCGAGGTTCCACAATTTCAAGTGGCATCTACTTTATAGTTAGATGTTATGAAGTATGAAATAACACAGGACTTGAGGTAACACATACCTGTTAAATCGTGACGATGATAATAAAAATAGTCATGATTCCATGAGAAAAGATACAGCTGATTTATATTCGTCTTATTAGCAAAATCGGTGTAGTTTTGAGAGAACTATATCCATCCAAACTTTAACCAGTTATACCACTCCTTATAATGGGACCTCCTATAAGTTTTTACCACATCTCTCTCTTCTGATACATCGAAAAAACAAATATCATCTGTGTGTTGACATCAAGTATATTACATGTACACGTATCGTCCAATTGGAGAATGTCAGCAGTGCTCGAAGTCTCTTGCACAGATCTGCCTAAAGTTTTGTGGACTGTAATGGAGGCAGACAATATCCAACAGACTATCAATCACAAGAGAAGGTTCCTGTACTGATCCTTCATAAGTAGTTTAATACATTGTTTTTTCATTTATAACACATCCAAGCTGTTTATGACTACAGCTTTGTATACCACCATGTAGTTTGCTTTTCTACCATGACTTAAAGGTCTGTGTCAGTTGGTAAACTGACATTAACACGTTTCGATCCTTTGGCTCTCACTGCAAGCTGAACATCACATAGTGTAATGTATGCAGTTCCCACAACACATAGGTTATTAGAAATAAAACACCTAGATTATGTCTCTCTTTGACAAAGACGTGGAAGACTTCGCAGCGTGTGGAAACTGGAAGAGTTTGCGGCATTGTAGAGCGTTTCCAACATCTACCTGAATATGATGACGTATACAGTTAACCACATCTTCCACAGCTATGGGGTAGCGGATGTCTCAGTGTTCTGTTTCGAAGAGCATTTATTCCTCATTTTGCAGCCATGTACATGATTACTGTTCTGGTGTTGACCATTGCCAGAAGGTGCCCTTCACAAGATACACAAGGTAACAGAAATAAAAAGATGTCCTGTTATCTTATTGGTGAACAACAATTAAAAAATTAAATACATGTGGGGGGCACTGCAGGATATGACGAGCTGCAGCATTGAGGAACGCTACCAAACAACCGTCCGAATGTAATGACCTCTATATTTAATACCATACTCCACAGTAAGAAACAGCATAATGCAGTGTTCCACGAAGGCTCCCTCCATCTCAACCAAGAGATTTCAGTCACTCATTATGCCGTAATCAACAGCATACCGGTGGACGTACGGGATGTGACAGACACTGTTGATTTGGTATGATGTACTATAATATACACAACAGTTGATAGCAAGATCAGTTTTAGCAAGTTTACCAGTTGTTCCGTTATTTCAGTGCCAGCCAATGACACAGCAGATTGTTTCCGAAATCCTGTATCACTGCTCATTCCTCCACTACTTTGTAGATACAATATACTACATTGTGAATGCAGATAGATGACTCTGAAGTACGTCTATTCAGCCATATACTTCAAAGTATATTAGTTGTTTCACTATTTCAACTCCAGTCACTAACATGGCGGAATGTTTCCCAATTAAAGCAACATCGCTAAATCAACCTTCCACTACTCTGCAAGTACCATATACTAGATTGTGAATGCACATAGATGATTGTGCAGTATATTCATTCAGTCATATACGTCAAAATATGCGAGTATTTCTCAATTTCAACGGCAGTCTATGACATGGCTGAATGCTTCCCAGTTTCTGAATCATCGCGAAATCACCGCTCCACTACTCTGCAACTACAATATACTAGACTGCGAATGCAGATAGATGACTGTGCAGTATGTCCATTCAGCCATATACACCCAAGTATACCAGACAGCGTCCTATACAGATGCAATTATGTTATCTACATATTTCTAGCGCATTAATCATTGTGCAGAATTTACGATTAGAAGTGGCCATCTTTCCCTGCGTGGATGGGTTTCACAGAGTCTTCTAACATTAGCAGGATGAGGTCGGAGATTATCAGATCGTTGACCTGACCTCCCTGCAGTACCTATCTTACCCACAGTACGCATCCAAAAGCACAATATATCTCCAGATTCGTGCTTGTTAAAGCCTCTTAGCGGTGTATAGCAGATAAGAGAGTGGTGCAGTGACGTAAGAGACAGTTAAGTAGAGACGTGTAGTTTACACATAATGGAGTCCGAGACGGATGGAGTTTGAAACATTTCACGTAAATCAACCGTGCTATCAATTCTGAAGCATTATTCCACTGTCTGGAGTCAGTTCCAGGAAAGTACCGGTGTGCAAGAAATGATCATACTCCATAAACACACACTCGGATAGTTAAATGGCTCTGCACCTAAAAATGCTATATTATTAAAGCCATACCATTTCTGAGGTATTAGTCATGCGGAATGAAACGCCCTTAATACTCTAATGCAGGATATATTTGTTCAACATCAGGCATACAAAAATACGGTAAGTTTCCTACCCCAACCACTACAGTGACAAACTTTAAAATGATAAAATTTCATCTTCTACACTATTCCGGTGTCCTAGGAAGGCATTGTCACTGTATATCCACCAATCGAGCTGCTTATAAAGCTACTAGAACGAAGTCTGGAGACTGCTGTTCCGTCTCTTAGGAAATAACGGATTTTATAAATTTTTATGAGTCGTAAACGTATGTACCCTCAATCACATTTCTGCGTCTGTCATGCTTATTATTAGTAGCAATAGTACCGGTTTTGTCGGATATAGCTATCTACCACTAGGAAATTGAGCAAAGAAGAACCTATATGAATATTTTGGGTAGCTGATACATTGTGGTACCACCCACGACTTGCTGCGTGAAAATGCACACGAAGAAGTAGCAACTTCTTATGAGGGAGAAAGCACCTCAATCTGTAGCCAGAGGAGATGTAACAGTCTTCTACATCTACATCTACATCTACATTTATACTCCGCAAGCCACCCAACGGTGTGTGGTGGAGGGCACTTTACGTGCCACGGTCATTATCTCCCTTTTCTGTTCCAGTCGCGTATGGTTCGCGGGAAGAACGACTGTCGGAAAGCCTCCGTACGCGCTCGAATCTCTCTAATTTTACATTCGTGATCTCCTCGGGAAGTATAAGTAGGGTGAAGCAATATATTCGATACCTCATCCAGAAACGCACCCTCTCGAAACCTGGCGAGCAAGCTACACCACGATGCAGAGCGCCTCTCTTGCAGAGTCTGCCACTTGAGTTTGCTAAACATCTCCGTAACGCTATCACGCTTACCAAATAACCCTGTGACGAAACGCGCCGCTCTTCTTTGGATCTTCTCTATCTCCTCCGTCAACCCGATCTGGTACGGATCCCGCACTGATGAGCAATACTCAAGTATAGGTTGAACGAGTGTTTTGTAAGCCACCTCCTTTGTTGATGGACTACATTTTCTAAGGACTCTCCCAATGAATCTCAACCTGGCACCCGCCTTACCAACAATTAATTTTATATGATCATTCCACATCAAATCGTTCCGCACGCATACTCCCAGATATTTTACAGAAGTAACTGCTACCAGTGTTTGTTCCGCTATCATATGATCATACAATAAAGGATCCTTCTTTCTATGTATTCGCAATACATTACATTTGTCTATGTTAAGGGTCAGTTGCCACTCCATGCACCAAGTGCCTATCCGCTGCAGATCTTCCTGCATTTTGCTACAATTTTCTAATGCTGCAACTTCTCTGTATACTACAGCATCATCCGCGAAAAACCGAATGGAACTTCCGACACTATCTACTAGGTCATTTATATATGTTGTGAAAAGCAATGGTCCCATAACACTCGCCTGTGGCACGCCAGAGGTTACTTTAACGTCTGTAGACGTCTCTCCATTGATAACAACATGCTGTGTTCTGATTGCTAAAAACTCTTCAATCCAGCCACACAGCTGGTCTGATATTCCGTAGGCTCTTACTTTGTTTATCAGGCGACAGTACGGAACTGTATCGAACGCCTTCCGGAAGTCAAGGAAAATAGCATCTACCTGGGAGCCTGTATCTAATATTTTCTGGGTCTCATGAACAAATAAAGCGAGTTGGGTCTCACACGATCGCTGTTTCCGGAATCCATGTTGATTCCTACAGAGTAGATTCTGGGTTTCCAAAAACGACATGATACTCGAGCAAAAAACATGTTCTAAAATTCTACAACAGATCGACGTCAGAGATATAGGTCTATAGTTTTGCGCATCTGCTCGACGACCCTTCTTGAAGACTGGGACTACCTGTGCTCTTTTCCAATCATTTGGAACCTTCCGTTCCTCTAGAGACTTGCGGTACACGGCTGTTAGAAGGGGGGCAAGTTCTTTCGCGTACTCTGTGTAGAATCGAATTGGTATCCCGTCAGGTCCAGTGGACTTTCCTTTGTTGAGTGATTCCAGTTGCTTTTCTATTCCTTGGACACTTATTTCGATGTTAGCCATTTTTTCGTTTGTGCGAGGATTGAGAGAAGGTACTGCAGTGCGGTCCTCCTCTGTGAAACAGGTTTGGAAAAAGGTGTTTAGTATTTCAGCTTTACGCGTGTCATCCTCTGTTTCAATGCCATCATCATCCCGGAGTGTGTGGATATGCTGTTTCGAGCCACTTACTGATTTAGCGTAAGACCAGAACTTCCTAGGATTTTCTGTCAAGTCGGTACATAGAATTTTACTTTCGAAGTCTTGTTGCTGTTAGGTAGTTTGCTCATGTGGAAGATAATACAGTAATTTCGTTCTAACACCACATATCTCAAGTACATCCCCTCACCCTATTAAAAGTGATATGTGTGACATCGGTCTACTCTCCTACAGAACATTCTAGGGAATGGCTGACATCTGATAAATGCATTGATTCTTCCGCCTTAGTACTATTTATGAGAACCATCTGTAATGTCTTTATTTTACTGCATGTGTGAGAACATAGTTATGGACTGGGATATATACGTTTTGCCTGCTTTAATATTGCGCCTCTGTTTAATACTTATGTCATCTTTGTTGGAGTATGTATTCCGAAAACCCACGTCGTTTACAGTTGGAGTGGGAAGGTTAAAAGTAGATGCAGCCAGGGCATAATTTTTAAGCTTTTCTCGGTCTTGAGTGCCCAGGTACCCCGAACCCACCCTCAATTTCCTGCATTTCGTGGTACTTTTTCTGTAATTTTATGTATTCTCCGTCAATTTAAGTAATTTTGCAACTTTTTTCGTAATTGTACGTATTTAGTTCATATTTCTCTCCATTATATTTATTTTTCATCAATTTATCGTGATTATACCAGGTTTTCCTCTATTTTTACTGATTTTATGTCATTTTTCCGTGTTTTTTTGATATTTTTCCTACGAATAGGGTCGTATTGCCGGCATACACATGCGTTGTTTGATATTACGTGGGGATATTTGCGTGTCCGTACAGTAGTCTATTAAAAATCCTAAGAATTCCCCTAAAATAATTCAGATGGCTCTAAGCACTATGGGACTTAACATCTGAGGTCATCAGTCCCATAGGCTTAGAACTACTTAAACCTAACTAGCCTAAGGACATCACAGACATCCATGCCCGAGGCAGGATTCGAAACTGCGACCGTAACAGCAGCGCGATTCCGGACGGGTTCGCCTAGAACCGCTCGGAATTCCGCTGTTCCCGATGATTTACATGCATGTATTTTGTATAGGAAGACCGTGAAAAGTATAGTAACACTCTCCTCATATCTAGGTGAGACTCAGCGAGTAATGCAGATTGCAAACTCGTAGTACGGAAGCCAATCCGTGTATTGCTATGGCACATCAGAGAGCTTGTTTTCAGACTCATGCAGCGACGAACTTGATGGATACTGAAAGTCTGGCGAAGTTTTACGTGTTCATCTGATTTACTCTCTAGCGTGTAGTCATCTGCAACAGGGAGCTGACATGTGCACAGAGTTGATTTCTGCTGCTGCTCTGATATTTTTTCCCCCTTATTGTTTACCAGATGAGCTTCGCTATTTTAGTTTACACCTTCCATCTGTGATACGTCCACACAACCGTGTCAGGACGTCTACAAACTGTAGATTTCGGAAATTTTTATCCTAGTAATACATTATTCATTAGTTGATAGTGTGTCGACTGCACTTAGCATCCTGGGCCGTGAGAGTTTCCCTCCTCGTACCTACAGAGTGCGCACCCCAAGAAAAGTCATTTATAGACGATCAGTTAGCAAGTCATGTGTTCGAACCACAACTGTCTATCGCTGACAGCTCTATGCACATACATATAGATACTATGGATGCATCTTACCAATCATGAAGTCTCGATTTCAACCACTTGTACGTTATTTTCGACAGTGCTATAGCCACATAAATAGCGAAAAACTCTTCGCAAAACGATTCTGTGGAAGATGTAAGCACATTCAGATTTATCCTGCTAAAGAGCATAACATCTCCGATGCAAGTTATATTACCGATTTTCGTAATAATATTGTCTGGATTCTCCAGCAATAACAACAAACCATGGCATCCTGCTGCGGCATCACGCCTCCTTTTAAACTCTTAAAGATCCACGATGACGGCACATAATCTTTCCAGTTTCACTATTTTGTGTGCAAGATATCAGTCAGATGGATGGAGACAACCCTTCGCGAGTATTATTCTTATGTATGGTACAGAGAAGCACATTAGTTGGGCTGTATACCATTATACTCGACTACACCTAGTCACCCACAACCATGTATTCTACAGATGAAGTGCATTTGCTCTGCCTCTCTGTATGTCCGTGTATATCTGAGTGTTATCGACGGCTCCCATAAACCTCACCCAGTCCTCTCACTGGTGGATCCACCGTTGAACCCTATCCCGGACATACTGCATTGTGGATCATCTTCTAGACACTGTTCCAGATATAAGGCTAGGTGGATCTACCAGTGGGATGACTGGATGGGGTCTGTTGGAGTCAACAGATACATGGACATAGACATACAAAAAAATAGAGCAAATGCTTTCCATCTGTAGAATATGTGGATGTGAGTGACTTATAGCATTCGAGTACACTACTAAACCATCCGACTAATGTGCTGTTCTGTGCAGTACATAAGAATAATACTCTCGAAAGACTGTCTCCTTCCATCCAACAGACATCTAGCACACAAAATCGTGGAATTGGGAAGATAATGTGCTGACATCGTGGATCTTTAAGAGCATAAAAGGAGACGTGATGGGTGCAGCAGGGTGCCATAGTTTATTGTTATTTCTGGAGAACCTAGACAACATCGTAACGAAAAATCGGTAATACAACTTGCATCGTAGATTTATGTTCTTTCGCAGGATGAATTTTAATGTCTTTTGCATCCTGTCTATCCACTAGTACGCTGTTGATTACCACACAATGATTTACTGACACCACTTGGTTGAGATGGAGGGAGCTTCGTGGAATACTGGATATCTGCCACTTGTCACTGTGGAGCATGGGATTAAACATAGAGGTCATCACCTTCAGACAGTAGTTTGGAAGCATGTCTCAATGCTGCAAACTCATCCTATTTCCATATTCTGTGTTGCCCTCCACATGTTTTTATTTTTAAAAACTATTTTCACCAATAAGATAATAGTACCTCTTTTTATTTCTACTACTTCATGTTGTGAACGGTAGTTTCAGGTAATGGTCAGCACCAGAAGAGTAATCATATACATAATTAAAAAATGAGTAAAAAATGCCCTTCGAAACAGAACACTGGGATATCCGCTACTCCATCACTGTGGAAGATGAGATTAACTATATAGGTCATCACCTTCAGATAGCTGTTGGAAATGTTCTACAACTTCACAAACTCTTCCAGTTTTCAAATGTTGCGATGTCTTCTACGTTTTTATCAATGAGAAACATCATCTCTATGTTTTATTTATACCTAACTGTGTATTGTGACAGCTGCATAGTTTACACTATGTGAAGTTCAGCTTTCTGTGAGAGTCGAAAGATCGAAACATGTTCATGTCAGTTTAGAACCTGACACAGACCTTGAAGTCAAGGTGGAAAAACAAAGTGTGTGGTGGTGTACAAAGCTGTAGCTATATACTGCATCGATGTGTTACAGACAAAAAAAAAAAAAAAACTGCTTATGAAGGACCAATACAGGAACCCTCTCTTGCGATTGATACTCTGCTGGATATGTTCTTTCTCCAGTACAGTCGACAAAACTTTGCGCAGTTGTGTGCAAGCGACTTCAAGCACTGGAGACATGGTCCAACGGGGCGATACATGTATATGTAATATACGTGACGTCAACATGCAGACCTTTTTTCGATTTTTCGATATATTGGAGGAGGGTCTATTATAAGGAGTGGTATAACTGGTTAAAGTTTGGATGTAGATAGTTCTCTTAAAAGCTACACCGATTTTGGTCATAAAACTAATATAAATTGTTTCTATTCTTGTGGAATCATGACAGTTTTGTCATTGTTGTTACAACTGCATGTTTAAAAATAGGTGTTACCTCAAGTTCTGTGTTATTTCATACTTCGTAATCTAAAACTATGAATTAGACACCACTTGAATTATAGCTCGTTGTGGAACCTGGAAATGATAGTGTTTCTTCCTGACATGGTAGGAGATTGCGTGAAACAGGCTGTGATGATCAAATTGCTTACAAACATAGAAATCAAGAACCCACTATATAACAGAAACTTTCCAGACACATTGGTAGAGGTGAGTTATGAAGCAAAAATGTCAAATGTAAGCACATGGAGGATAATTGGTTTCAGTGTAATGGAAGAGAGAGAGAGAGAGAGAGAGAGAGAGAGAGAGAGAGAGAGAGAGAGAGAGAGTCATGATAAAATCTCACTGAAGATTGTATTACAAGACAGTTCTCACGTCTCTTGCAGGCGTGATGTAGCCTCGCATTGGTAAAATGGGACTTGCCACAGTGTACAATTCAGTTACATCTTGTATTACAGTATTGTCTAATATTATTTCAATTATCTGAAATATTTGTAATACACACATGCATGACAGTTTATTTACAGACACTGATTTGTACACGAGAGATGCTCTCAGGTCGTGTAATTTGTCCATTAAACTGAAGGAAATTGCTTAAGAAAGACTTTTGTTTCTTTGGAGAATAAATTCCCGCTCTTTCTTTACTCCAATGACAGTTTAGAAATAATGGGGACATCCTGCAGTGATCGGTTATTTTTGCAGCAAAATAGTGGAAGTCTTTTTTCCAAATTTTACACAGGAGGTGTATAGCCTAACTTCTGAATTTTGGTCATATGTAATCGGCGGCGGTGCACTCTACTGGATGTCGCAAAATAATGAGATATGAATTGTATCCTACAGTCAAATATAAAAACTATACCAAATTTGCTCATAAAATTAAAAGAAAATGGACTGCACCTATTTTCGTGGAAAGAAGACATTTATTAGCATTGAGATTATGTTCTCCTATTTAATAGATGCTTGATTATAAGAGGTGAATTGACGTTAAATACAATTATTATAGTGAATTATTTTCCCAGCTCCGATTGATGGTACTTACAGTGGTAGCATGTGTGGTCGCCAGACACAGTTGTGCTCCAACCAGATGGCGGCATGTGAAGCCGTGCAGTCTTCATTTATCTCCTGTTGTTTAGCTGGGTTTACATGCTTTTGCGTTGGTGAAGGGCCGTTGCCCTAAGGTGGGTAGGGTACAATTCGTCCACTAGCAGAGAGGTGGTAGGCCCTAGAAAAATCACAAGGCTCTCAGTGGTAGAAGCTGACTGTTTGAAAAAGCCTATGTCCCCCCGTAGGTGGAAAGAGTGAGGGGGGAAGGGAGGGGTAAGATGAGGGGAGGTAAGAAGGCCTCTAATTTTCGGAAGTTTGTAAATGTACATCAAAGAGAATGCACGTTGAACTACTGCTCCCTCGACAACCTTTTGGGACGGCGATTTTTCCAAGTACATCTGTTGCATTATGACCCGTTCATTAGGAGTGACTGTTTTTTTTCACGACAATTTCGATGTGTAATTAGTGATGCGTTCTTCTTTCAGTTGTGGTAGCATGTATTGGCTTCTATTACCTGCGCTATAGGGTGATTGTCGAGCAGGTGTCTGCAGTGAACTCTGACGTCAAACAGCGATAAACACAATATTCAGCTCTATGCTTACAGCTAATACACTTACTAAACTCCTCTCTGTCCAACACCAGCATCTCGTCAGTTGTATATATGTCCACCAAATTAACGAAAGATAGTGCCTTACACCGCAATTTTTTTTCCAACCAGCTTGTAGGTGAAGAGTAGAGTTTGAGTGCATCTGTCACTAGTTTCGAGTGGTATTGTGAAATTTTTTCGCAGCAGGATGGCACCATTTGTACGGCATTGTCAATTTTTGATATGTATTGCGATTTTAGGCAGTCTTTGTGTAGCGCTATGCATATATTTCAGTAATTAGGACTGAGACTTATGATAAATTACGTAATTAGGACAGATCTTTTGTACAGCTTCACAACCAAAACAAATAAATTACCCTAACCTAATCTTCCTCTCCCGTATCTGGGTAGTTTCCATGTGTTGGGGGGTGCACTTGGGTTTTCCATCCAGAAGGACGAGGGCTCGAGCCCCAGGAAGGTTACTGCCATTTTTGGTTTCCCGCCAATTCCCTTGTGGGGGGGTTGGGGGTGGAATGGCAGCACAGCTCTGGGACAAAGAAATTCCCACCAAAGTTCGAAATTCCCACCAATAAGGTAGTTGGGGGGGGGGGGGGGGGCTGGGTGTGGCTAGGGTGGGTGGGGGAGCTGCGACCCACGTGCTGGCTGAGATAAACACGTGACGTCACCCAGGGAGTGTGGGGTGTGGAGGTGGGCTTGGGAGGGATGGGTAATTAACTGATCAATTTAATTAATTTTCTTATCAATTTGATATCAAAATTAGGGTTGTGTCAGCCTTACCCTACTACTAGGACATCCGTCAATCGATGAGATTTCGGGAATTCAACAGTCGTAAACTTTCAAGCGTGATATTTCAATGGGTTGCGTTCCAGTTACGTTCAGGTCAAAATATTTGGCACAAGAGCAGTTGAAATACCGTGGCTGGGATTCAACGACGGCCAGATGCAACCATCACAGAATATTCTGTATGTGGGAAAAACCTCGAGATCCACAAGAATATTCGAACGATTGGCAACTTGAATGTTGTTTTTCCCTGAGGTTACATACTTACGAAATCTATTTCTATCCTTCACGCTTCATAACTTTTTTCTTCCATTTCTCATAATCTAGCAATATACTCGTATATGCTGACTTGAATGAAAAGCATGACCGCCGGCCGGGGTGGCCGAGCGGTTCTAGGCGCTATAGTCTGGAATCGTGCAACCGCTACGGTCGCAGGTTCGAATCCTGCCTCGGGCATGGATGTGTGTGATGTCTTTAGGTTAGTTAGGTTTAAGTAGTTCTAAGTTTTAGGGGACTGATGACCTCAGAAGTTAAGTCCCATAGTGCTCAGAGCCATTTGAACCAAAAGCATGACCTGCGACTCATTTACAGTATTTATTTTTATTGTTAGGTGCTTACCGGCTTGCAAGGATCATTGTCAGAGACCAACATGCTATATACTGCTTTACAATTGTGTAATTTCATGATGACTTTGCAAGCTAAAATCAGTAAAATATTAACCTTGTAACTGGAATTTCGTAGATCTGAACTTTCCAATAACGAAGCATGTATGCTTAACCCTGTGCTTATCTTGTATTAGCTGTGTTGGAGTTGTTTGCTGTACAGTGAAACTCTTCTGTTTATGTATGTTACGGAAGTGACAAAGGCGCAGTTGTAAGTGCATAGTGTTGCGAGAGTGTGAGCTGGGTGAATGAACTCTGTCGTAGTTGCAGACAGATGAGTCGTACCTGTTCGCCGAAAGCGTGTGCTCGGTTACTGGAACGTCGGTTTAAGACAGCCAAGGTCTGAGTCCATTAGTTACCGACGGACGAGGTGCTTCACCATGCTACCCCATCTCGTTTGTCACTACATAACAAGCAAACGCTCCACTAGTACCTGGTTGATATCAGAGCAAGAGGATGAAGGACCAAGAAGAATTCAATAAAGGTGCAGAGCCAGAGTTGTAGAGAGTGATGAGTGAATGTTTGGGGGACTGAGAGACCTGCGTATTTAATGCAATTGGGATGGACAGGGATTCGTTTAAAATTGCTCTAAATATCTTAGTTAAATATTGGATTGAGTAGTCACACAACAGATTCGTGCGGGTAGCGTTTTAAATCTGTAGGTGACAAACAGACACGAACTTTTTGATGAGTTAACGCTGATAAGGGAATCGTTGAGCATACGTCACTATAGGTTGAAGAACTACAGGAGTTGAAATAAATGTTAATGTACGTAAGAAAATATTACTGCTTTACACGTATGGGAAGAAACTTGAGCAGTCAATATTAAACATTCATGTCTGGGCATGATAATGTTAGATTTAATGGATTCAGTTTAAGAGTATTGTTCAATATGCTTTAGACAAGTATAGAATGGGTGGGAAGTGCTCGTACCATTTGCAACCCCTGTTTATTATGCAGGTTGGTGGCTGTGTCACTCATCGTTTATTGGAAACAATTGTTGAAATTCATGTTTCCTCGTTTCGCAGCCGGCGTCGAGTTTTTGTTTGTAACCTGGCAGATGTGAGCGGTCATATTCACACTACTGAGGAGCGCTTAGTGACGAATGTGTGGGTGGACAAACAACAGCACACAGGGTAGACAATGCGACAGATTATGCGAGTATTCAAGGAAAGATTTAATAAGGCTCCGCGTGAAAGGCAACACTTCTGGATCGGAAAAGGCGAAAAGTGAGGCAGATTATGAGAGCATTCCACGAAAGATTTAATAAGGCTCCGCCGTGAAAGGCGACACTTCTGGATTGGAATGGGCGTGCTTTTGCTTTTGGCGATGTTGAACACAAGCCGAGCAGTGGAAGGAAGAAGACACAACAAGAAACACGTGCCGGAGTCCCTGCTTCGACTGAAGGATCTCCTACCGGGTTGACGAGCACACATGGTACGGAACTCGGTGTACCGAGGATAACAATGCGAGATCAACCGAAAAAAATCTTAAAGTCAGTTATTGGATGCATACCGGAATGGGCGCGTTATAACTCAATTTCCAAATGAAGTGACCAGTACCAAGATTATGTTTTCAGATGAATGTGCCATTCATGGCAGCTCATGTGCTAGAATTATTGTCGTTTGGCCAAAGAGAATCCTAATTACACAGTCGATTTAGAAATGAACCCGCTTTATGTAATGATGTGGGCAGCGATGACGTGGCAACGTCTGCTTGGACCGTACTTTACTGAAGTGACTGTCAATGGCGCAAATTATTTATACATGTCACAAACACGGGTAATACCTCAGCTTGAGTAAAGGGGCCTCAAAAACGTATATGATTGAAACAAGACGAAGGACCACCTCACTACGGTCTGGTAGTGCGGGAGTTCCTAAGTGAACACTTTTCAAGACGGTGGATAGGTCGTCGTTCATGAGCAACACCAGCTGCCCTGAAATTGCCACATCTGACAACTTGTTATAGCGAGTCTTTAAGGCCCATGTATCTTTATATCTTCAAGCTGCAAACGAGAAACTGCGCAATGGGGATGCATTTCGGATATAAAACAGCGGGCATGCACAAAATGTTTCAAGAAGAAGCCTGTGGAAATGTGTTAATACGATGTTGGGGAACATCCCGATATACTGGACGCTTAGTACGTAAGAAGATACTTGTACTAAAACAAATGTAATCAATAGAGGTTGTGGGGACTTCTGCCGTCCTTGTATATGGCAAGGAAGGTTGTGAGGGTTGGGAAAGACACACATTATTAGAGACGACAAAATTTTCTAAGCTACCAACATGTGAACTTATCTTTAAAACTTGTGTTTGGTATCGAAAAAAATGGTTCAAAAGGCTCTGAACACTATGGGACTTAACATCTGAGGTCATCAGTCCCCTAGAACTTAGAACTACTTAAACCTAACTAACCTAAGGACATCACACACATCCATGCCCGCGGCAGGATTCGAACCTGCGACCGTAGCGGTCGCGCGGTTCCAGACTGAAGCGCCTAGAACCGCTCGGCCACTCCGGCCGGCCTTTGGTATCGATGTTGACGGTGTATCGCAGGTAAAATATTGATTACCCTGCTATATGTGATATTCAAAGTTTCTCCTTCGAAAGGGATTGAAGATTGGAATTTAACGTCCCGTCGCTATGACATCAATATAGAGCATAACCACAGATTGAGGACGAATGGGAAATGAAATTAGATGTATCCTTTTCAAAGGAACAAACGTCTGCAGTCTAAGGAAATTACGGAAAACACAAATATGAATAGCCGGACGAACGGTTAAATCATAGTCTCCCTAAATATCAGTGCAGTATCTTATTATAGCACCCGGCGGAGGTTCCAGTCCTCCCTCGGGCATCGGCGTATGTGTTTGTCCATCGGATAATTCTCGCGTCCGTCGGCCGTCGTAATTTAATATATTATTATTATGTTCATTGTTGCCGACTTACGTGGTGGGCCTTAATAAAAATGATATTTCATTTTATTTTGATTTACAATTAAATGCTTTTGTGAAGTTCTCCCTTTTTTAACAATATTAATCTTCAGTATAAATTATTTGTTATGTTAATGAACGTTAGACTCGCTGAATCATAAAACATGAGCATATAAGTTGAACAATGGAATAAACTTTTCATATTAATTTTCTCGGCTAGTCAGTTCACTTTAAAGCAAAAAATCTTTAGTTATATATACAATTGCGGCCCACACACGCGCGATAGTATTTTTTCTTACCTCCGTTAACCATTGCATTGTAGTCTGAGTCCTGGCTCTGGCTCTCCGCTGTGGTACTGAAAATAAGAACCTTAAAGCTACGTATTTTCTGCAACGTCGGGCGGCTGTGGAGAAAAATGTATATTATGTTAATAGCGGGCGAGTTTTTAGCTTCCGCTAAATTTTATAAGTTAATATCGCCACATAATGGCGTCGTTGGCTGCATCGGCCGCTGCGATTGTTGAACTGTAAATTACTCGAATGCAGGTTAAGTCAAAGGAAGGCGGACATGAAATCGGGATCACCTCTTACAAATTAAAAGTGAACAATAATATTAAATCAATATATTATCTGCTTAATTAGTACAAATATGCTTACATTTGCCAGCACTCGCAAGATGTCCGTCTACACGAAACCAAGACAAGAGAAGAAGTGAAGACGACTAAAAAATTATCAAAAGAGCGTATCTTGTCGTCTCTTTAGATCATTTTGTTATATTTCTTTGCACTCGAAACTTACACAGAGAAATTACTATTTTACGGGTACATGATAAAAATATGTATTATTCAATTTTTAAATGTCTCTTCTTCATAAATACTGTTTTTTAGTCTTTTCGTATTATTTCACTGGGGACGCTATATAATTTAGGTTAATTAGTGCGTAAGCTTAGGGACTGATAACCTTAGCAGTTAAGTCCCATAAGATTTCACACTCACACATTTTCTTATTACAGCGTTCTCCATCGATAATTTAACAATGTCTATTTTTTATCGTTGTGCACTGATGCGACAAAGCGCCTCCTGCTCAGTACCATGTCGGTCCACCTTTGGAATCCATTAAGTAGCTGTTCTGCGTGGCATGGATTAATAAAGCCTTTGGCAGGCTTCCGGATGTATGGGGTACCAAATATCTGCGCACAGGTCACGCAGTTCCCGTGAATTGCCGCCCGATAGTTTATGGGCGCGGAGCAGCTGCCCGATCGGTTCCAGATCTATATCTACATCTACATCTACGTGGATACTCTGCAAATCACATTCAAGTGCCTGGCAGAGGGTTCATCGAACCACATCACAATAATTCTCTATTATTAGAATCTCGAACAACGAGCGGAAAAAATTAACACATGTATCTTTTCGTGCGAGCTCTAATTTCCCTTAAATTATTATGGTGATCGTTTCTTCCTACGTAGGTCTGCGTCAACAAAATATTTTCACGTTCGGAGGCGAAAGTTGGTGACTGAAATTTCGTGAGAAGATTCCGCCACAACGAAAAACGCCTTTGTTTTAACGATGTGCATCCCAAATCTTGTATCATTTCAGTGATATATCGCGATAATACAAAACGAACTGCCTTTCTTTGAACTTTCTAGATGTACTCTCTCAATCCAATCTGGTGAAGACCCCACACTGCGCAGCAGTATTCTAAAAGAGGACGGACAAGCGTAGTTTAGGCTGTCTCTTTAGTAGATCTGTTACATTTTCTAAGTGTCCTGCCATTAAAACGCAGTCTTTGGTTAACCTTCCCCACAACATTTTCTATGTGTTCCTTCCAATTTAAGTTGTTCGTAATTGTAATACCTAGGTATTTAGTTGAATTTACGGCTTTTAGATTAGACTGATTTATCGTGTAGCCGAAGTTTAACGGATTCCTTTCAGCATTCATGTGGGTGATCTCAGACTTTTCGTTATTTAGGGTCAATTGCCAATTTTCACAGCATAGAGATATTTTTCTAAATAGTTTTGCAATTTGTTCTGATCTTCTGATAACCGACAGCTTCATATGTAAACAACCTAAGATGGCTCCTCAGATTGTCTCCTAAATCGTTTATATGCATGAGGAACAGCAAAGGGCTTATAGAACTGCCTTGGGGAAAGCCAGGATTCACTTCTGTTTTACTCGATGACTTTCCGTCAGTTGCCTCTCTGTCAGAAAATTACGAATCAAGTCACACAACTGAGACGATATTCCACATGCACGCAGTTTCACTACAAGCCGCTTGTGAGGTACAGTGAGATACGAAATAAATTTGAAATCCCTTGTCAATAGCACTCAATACTTCGTGTGAGTAAAAAGCTAGTTATGTTCCACAGGAAAATTGTTTTCTACATCCGTGTTGATTGTGTGTCAATAGATCGTTTTTTGGAAGTAATTCGTAGTGTTCGAACACAATATATGTTTCAAAATCCTGCTGCATATCGACGTTAACGATATGGGCCTGTAATTTACTCCTACTATCTTTCTTGAATACTGGTGTGACCTGTGCAACTTCCGTCGAGCGAACGGTTGTATATGATTGTTGAGCATGGAGCTATTGTATCAGCATACTCTGAAAGGAACCTAACTAGTATACAGTATGGACCGGAATTCTTGCTTTTGTTAAGTGATTTAAGTTGCTTCACTACTCCGAGGATATCTACTTCTACGTTACTCACGTTGGCAGCTGTTCTTGATTCGAATTGTGGAATATTTACTTCGTCTTCTTTGATGAAGGAATTTCGAAAGGTTGCGTTTAGTAACTCTGCTTTGGCAGCACTGTCGTCGATAGTACTTCCATTGCTATCGGGTAGAGAAGGCATTGATTGTATCTTGCCGCTAGCATACTGCACATACGACCAGAATCTCTTTGGATTTTCTGCCAGGTTTCGAGACAAAGTTACATTATGGGAACTGTTATAAGCACTCACATTGAATTCCGCGCTAAATTTCGGGCTTCTGTAAACGATTGCCAATCTTGGAGGTTTTGCATCCGTTTAAATTTGACGTGTTTCCGTTGTTTCTGCAACAGTTTTCTGAACCGTCTTGTGTGCCAGGGAGGGTCAGCTCACGTCGTTCGTTAATTTATTTGATATTAATCTCTTAATTGCCGCCGATACTATTCCTTTGAATTCAAGTAACATCTGGTCTACACTTACATTGTTAATTTGGAAGGAGTGGAGATTGTCTCTCAGGGAAGCGTCAAATGAGTCTTCATCTACTTTTTTGAACAGGTATATTGTTCGTTTATTTTTGGAGGATTTGGGGTTACAGTATTCAGTCTTGCTACGACCGCCCTGTGTTAACTAATCCGTTTTGATGCTCGTTACTAGCTCAAGATTATTTGTTGTTAAGAGGTCACGTGTCCTTTCACAATAGATTACTATTCGCGTGAACTCATAAACTAACTGCTCGAAATAATTTTCAAAGAATGCGTTTAGCACAATTTGAGATGATGTTTTATGCGTACCTCGGGAATTAATCATGTATTTTTGCCAACATATCGAGGGTAAATTAAAGTCGTCGCAACTATAATTGTATGAGTCGGTTACGTGTTTGATGTGTTCCAAAGGATTTATATTGGGCGAATGTGATGGCCGAGACATCAGTGTGAGATCACTATCTTATCCTCAAACCACTGTAGCACGATTCTGGTCTTGCGACACGGATAGCTACTCCGTTAGAAGATGTAATCGCCGTCGGGAAAGACATCAATCAAGAGGAGATGCAGGTGGTCCACAAAATTCTTCACGCAGTCCAGAGCTGTCATTGTGCTTCTATTACTGCCACTGGTCTAACAGACCCAAGTGAATGTCTCCCAAAGCATAATATTGCCCCCAACAGCCTGTGTCCATGGTTCAAAAAATGGCTCTGAGCACTATGGGACTCAACTGCTGTGGTCATAAGTCCCCTAGAACTTAGAACTACTTAAACCTAACTAACCTAAGGACATCACACACATCCATGCCCGAGGCAGGATTTGAACCTGCGACCGTAGCGGTCGTGCGGTTCCAGACTGTAGCGCCTTTAACCGCTCGGCCACTCCGGCCGGCTGTGTCCATGGTACGGTGGATGTTACGAGTAGCTGTCCGTGTGGATAATGACGTTGACGGTCAAGGCCATTGACCTACAAACGCGATCATTCGATTAGTAAAAACGTTTCTAATGGTCCACTCTTCTAGTCACGATGATCCCATGACCAACTGTAATGGTAACTGACTTTATCGTTGGGTCAGTATGGGAACACATAGGAACGTATGCCGCTGATCCCCTAGCAACTGTGTTGGCTTAACCGTGTGCTCTGAAACACTTGTGCCTACACTATCATTGTACACTGGCGTCAGATCTGCCACTGACCGCCGTCTGTTCTGCCGTACAGAGCAAGGAAGCTCCCGACTTCCACATTCTGTGAGAGGGTTGGGCGTCCAACGGTTTGTCGCCTACTCGTGGTTCCACCAATCGCCAACCGCATTCCGTAGATGCTCATGACAGTAGCATGAGAACAACCGACCAGCTTCGCCGTTTCCAAGACGTTCGTTACCAGGCACTGGGTCATAACGATTTGTGATTTATCAAAGTCGCTTATGTGTGTGGTTTTCTCGTTTATGACCCGTATCGTCACTAGAATGATTCCCCATTCGCCTCTCGTTCGGTTACTGACTTACCTTACTTCATGACATGGCTGCTGCACCACCACACGGCGTTCAGTATTGCGATGGCTGGTGGTTCGTCAGTGTACATCAATGTGATAACAGACCAGTCAATGAATTCCGGCGTTTTTAAGTTTTTGCTACGAAAGCAACGCGAGCTACATTATAAACTTAAACGAAGCCTCAGCCTAGATGGCTAGTAAAACCTGAATGAAGCCCACATGGGCGAAAAGAGAGCAATAGGAGAATCTATCAGACAATTAAGATGTAGTTTTCTATCTACCGATGTGACAAACAATCCTTAGAAACTGTGATTTTACGTAGAGTCAGTAAACGGATTAAAATCATCCACACTGCCTCTCAGTGATCATACTGGCGCCAAATGGAGGATGACCAAGAAGGTGTAAAAATGGTTCAAATGGCTCTAAGCACTATGGGACTTAACATATGAGGTCATAAGTCCCCTAGACCTAGAACTACTTAAACCTAACTAACCTAAGGACATCACACACGCCTATGCCCGAGGCAGGATTCGAACCTGAGACCGTAGCAGCAGCGCGGTTCCCGACTAAAGCGCCTAGCACCGCTCGGCCACACAGCCGGCAAAGAAGGAGTAAATACTGAATTTGGTCTACTGAAATATTTCCACTGAGGAACTACATAGTATGGCTTTTATTTCAGCTGCAACACAAACTTGTTAATCGCATACATTGAGGTAAGTGAACGTCGACTAGAAAACTGAAATCTCTCAACAGAGGAAAGATGATTCAACCGGATGAGGTACTTGTATGTATTATGATCTCTTTGGCTCTTTCAATCTTTCGTGTGTGAATGATCACGTGTCCTTTAAAAATTGAGCTTGTATTCTCTGATGAGTTCAGAAGGCAAGCCGAGTCGAGCTTTATGAAGCAGTCCTTGCCTCCCGGGAGGCGTTCTGGGCTGTCACACAGTTTTCACAAAGTGAACCGGCTTTCTGGTTGAGCTGAGCGCTTCCTGGCAGATAGAGCTTAGAACGCCATTCTTAATAGCGGGAATGTTATAGGACCGTTAGCGTTCACGATACACATAAATAATCTGATGGAAGATATTGGAGACTCCATGAATCCGTTCACAGATGATTCAGCTGTAGTATTTAGGAAAGTGACAATACCAGAAAATATTAGGAACGCGTGGGAAGACAGAGAGGATCAATCCTTATGCGGATCCTGGAAATTGACCGTCCACTGAAATAAATGTAACGTGTTGCCCACGAGTGGACCAAAACACTCATTACTGTTTGATTAACAGATTGGCAATACTTACTGGGACCTGTCACAGACGTAAAATATCCAGCAGAATGCACCCATATCGATGTGCACTGAGGTGACGAAGGTCATAAGATACCTCGTAATATCGTGTCTGACATCGTTTTGCCTCTCGTAGAGGAGCAACTCGGCGTGGCATGGACTCAACAACTCATTGGAAGTGCTCTACAGAAATATTGAGCTATGCTGTCTTTCGTATAGCCCTCCATAATTGCGAAAGTGTTGCCAGTGGAGGATTCTGTGTACAAATTGAGCTCTCGATTATGTTCCATTAATGTTCAATAGGATTCCATGTCGGGGGATCGGAATGGTCAAATCATTCGCTCGAATCGTCCAGAAAGTTCTTCAAACCAATCGCGAACAATTGTGCCCCGGTGTCAAGGCGCATTGTCATCCATAAAAATTCAATCCTTGTTTGGGAACAAGACGTCCTTAAATGGCTGCAAATGATCTGAAAGTAGCCGAACATAACCGTTTCCAGTTAATTATCGGTTCAATCGGATCAGAGGACCTAGACCATTCCATGTAAACACAGCCCACACCATTATGGAGTAACCGCCAGCTTACACAGTCTCTTACTGACAACTTGGGCCTATCGCTTCGGGGGGTCTGCGCCGTATTCGAATCCTGCCATCAGGTCTTACCAACTGAAATCGGGACTCATTCGATCAGCTCACTTTTTTCCAGTCATCTAAGGCCTAACTGATATGGCCACGAGCCCAGGAGAGGCACTGCCGGTGACGTCGTGCTGTCAGCAAAGGCACTCGATCGTCTGGCGCCATATCCATTAACACCAGAGTTCGCCGCACTGTCATAATTCGTCGTAGATTCCACATTGATTTCTGCCGTTATTGTACACAGTGTTGCTTGTCTGTTAGCAGTGACAACTACGGAAATGTTACTGCTCTCCGTCGCTAATGGAAGGCCGTCGGCCAATGCGTTGTCCATGGTGAGATGTAATGCCTGAAATTTGGTATTCTCGGCACACATTTGACACTGTGTATCTCGGAATACTGAAGTTCCTAACGATTTCCGAAATGGAATATCCCATACTTCTAGCTCCATATTTCACATGAGGTACCTGAGTACAAATGACAGAAATGGTTCAAATGGCTCTGAGAGCTATGGGACTTAACATCTCTGGTCATCAGTCCCCTAGAACTTAGAACTACTTAAACCTAACTAACCTAAGGACATCACACACATCCATGCCCGAGGCAGGATTCGAACCTGCGACCGTAGCAGTCGCGCGGTTCGGGACTGAGCGCCTGAACCGCTAGACCACCGCGGCCGGCAGTACAAATGACAGCTACCCTTTTGTACCTCGTGTACGCGGTACTTTGCCATCTGTATGTACGCAGTCAGATGGACAGATAGGAGACAGATTCATTGGAAGAGTCCTAAGGAAATATAATTGACGTTCGAATAAGATAGCCGGCAAAACCCACTTTTGACTCTTTCTTGATAATTGGTCGTCAGTCGCTTATGAGATGTTTCGTCACGGGATATTTTAGGAAGAACGATAGCGTCTCGTACATGCTCACGCAACTCCAGTAGGCTCCAAAAGTGAGGGTTAATCGTCGCGGAGAGGTTTACTGTTAAAGGCTTAGGAGAGCTTATGGACCAAAAACTGTCAGTCAAGTTATTACTTCTATCCACATACAGAAGCTGACCAGAATGTAGAAACACTGAGAGAAATGCATGCTTGAACATAAATGCAGATATTAGCCAAACCTGCAGGTATATGAAGATGGTATCTGTTCTTCCGGACATGTCCGAAAGAACAGATACCATCGGTGACCATGCAGCTCTTTAGAATGAAATGATAATTAAATCAAGACCCTAAGCTGCCGACAGGCGTTGATATACATCACTGGGTACAGTTGAAAATGTGTGCCTCGACCGTGATTTGAACCCGGCATCTCCTGCTTACATGGCAGACGCTCTATCCATCTGAGCCACCGAGGACACAGAGTATAGTGCGACTGCAGGGACCTATGCCTTCCACGCTCCCCGTGAGACCCAGATTCCCAACTTAATGTCCACACACTACATTCATAGTGTCCCTGCCCATCACACTCATTACTCGCGGCAGACAATCTTACCAAGTTTGGACAATGAGTGTACATCCGCACAGAAGGTCAATGGTCGGTTAGCCTTAACTATATGAAGAGAGAAGTTCAATTTTCACCAATCCATGGCTATTGATAGAAAGTTAGCGCTTACACATTTTGAATCTCCAAGCAAACATTTGTAAGTGAAAAATAAAATAATATATTGAAACTACATGCATTTTTCTGAAGTCTTGCATAGTGACTAATTTTCCGTACGTAAACGAGTTCTGTAGCCAGTGCCATTGCAACAGGACCCCATGTTTGTTTTTCTGATTTCCGGGCACATTTTATAGCCGAGTTCATGCTATAGTATCTCAAATGATACCAAGCGGCTGCAGCAGACCGTTTCCAGACTTCTTGTTTTAAATAACATAATTAATTCAAAACAGACACAAGTGGATAGAATGTCGGATGATAACTTGTATATAAAAGCCTTTAGAAATCAGTGTTATCTGTTGTATTATAAGACGTTGTTTAAACTTGATGCTGTAAAAAATTATTACTCTCAACACAAGTCAGATAATAAGAATAATGCAAATGACTTATCTTACGTTAGACGATTCAAAGGCAAACACGTTTGTACTAAAAAGTAACGGAACACGTTTCCTCTGTCATTCTCCCTGACAACAATGGCGATGTATATTAAAACTAGTCTGATCACTTCTCGGCAGGCAGGATCGCTGTTCAGGGCAAAAAAACATGCGATGGTCACTTTCCCCGTCCTGGTCACTTTATCACACCTTCCCGATCTTTCTATTAGCTGTTGACTTAGTATGTTAGGTTAATTAATAACGGTATCTGCAATATGAGACACGATCACAAATGTTTACCTAAAGTTGGGATATCATTTTTCTTTTACTCATTGCGTTGTATTCTGATAGCCTTAATTTGGATTCATATTACTTGTTATAAGCATGTATCACCTTTAAAGGTGACCATCTCTACAATGCGCATTCACAATATTATGTTACTTATACTTTACGTTTGTACCATAGCAGCTGATCGGAATTAGTTGCGCATACTTGTGAATCGTCAGCAATGGAAGGCAGACGATAAAAATGGTTCAAATGGCTCTGAGCATTATGAGACTTAATATCTGAGGTCATCAGTCCCCTAGAACTTAAACCTAACTAACCTAAGGACATCACACACATCCATGCCCGAGGCAGGATTCGAATCTGCGACCGTAGCGGTCGCGCGGTTCCAGACTGAAGCGCCTAGAACCGTTCGGCCACACCGACCGGCACATACCATAAAATATTTCACGCTAATACTCTGCCCCTGGCGTAAGCGGCGAACTTCACTGAGCTCACGGACGAATGCACCAACGTAAGTTAAAATTCTGTACATCGTAAAAGATTACTGTCTGTGTATATATTTTCCTTTGCTACTGAGGGAAAAAGACACTATTAATTAGTTAGTTGACATTTTTTGGATCCCGCCGTTAGTTGCTAGGTGCACATTATAATAAAAATACGGCTGAGAATCGCGGGCCACACGAATATCTGATTCCGGCGGCAGTTTGACGACCACTGCGCTAAACCCATAAATATCTACAGCAACAATGGATATTGACTTCAGAGGGTGTATAGTACGGCTTTTCTACATGAAGATCATCCACCGTCATTGTTTTTTCGAATTATCTGTCCAACTCTGCGAGCATTTTGTAAATGTAGGAATCAAACTACAGTTCTAAATATTTACTACGGAACTTCGAGAGCTAGCACACTCTTAGTCTGACTCTATTAGTTCACATAAAAAGTGCAGTGATTCAAAGCGACCACTAGAGGAGATTCCAAAACCAAAGAGTACTGTTTTCTGAAAGTAACTATATCACAAAATTACCCTTTTGTTTCGTTTTAAATAACTCGAAGATTAGCATCTATCTTTCTAAATACTTCTTCGTTCCATTCTTTTATTAGCGTTTACATCTTATTGCCATTCAGGCGTCTGCTTCGTTAAATGCTGTGCATGTCCTTTGTAGAGTCTTAGTAGTTCTTTCGTACCGGATGCAGACCAGAAGTTTAATTGGGTTACCACTGAGACTACTTTTTACTTTGTAAAGGCTATCTGACGGTGTTAATTCCTTTTCTCGGAAATTTTCGGCTGCAATAAACAGCTTTACGATTATTTTATCGCGGTTCGTGGAGGACAGATTATTGTGGGTGATGGCGTCCTTTGGTGGTACGCATCTTCTTACGACACTTGATTTCTAATGTTGTCGGATAACAAACACCAATGAACAACTGTACAACTGTAAAAATCAGTTCCCGGAAGCTACGGACTGCTGTCATGAGTTGTTGATGACTTAATATCTCTTTATCATTTGTCATTGGCGCACTTAGGTGCCACAGAGTTAGCCTCGGATCAAGGAATAAAGCCCCAAAACCAGTGACTTCCGGGATATGACTACCGGCTGCGAAATCCTGCAACGGATGAGCAGGCAGTACTGGTTTACGTGTTTACCTGTTATTTCATACTGTTTACACATTTTTATCTTTACCCTTTTATAGAAGAACATAACCACTTTCACTCTCTGTAGTCATGATGATGATGATGATGTTGAGGATATCATCGAGAACTAACATCTCCTTACATATGGCAGTGATATTGCTGCATTACGCTGAAATGAATACGAATCTTATGTTGCGAAGTTTTTTCCTATGCAATCAGAGCCAATTCAATAAAGTTTTTGTAACAGCACTTTCTGGAAAACACAAAAAAATTTTCTTCGGTATTTTCTACAGCTCTATGTTTCGCCATCTGCCTGACGTCTCCTGTGGGTGTCGCTTTATTTCCGCAAACCATGGTACAGGTTCCGCTGTTTTCACTGTTATTATTTTAAGCTTCAGATTATGCACTTGTTTTGCTGTGGTCCCTAACCTTAAGGCGGAGATATGAAGGGTTTATTTCAATAGTGGTACAAGTCCACTTTTTTTAAAAAATGGGGTAATCCTCATATACGTACTCACAAAAGTTGTTTTTAATTTATTTTCATTGTGGACAACTCCAACTTCGTCCTGCTGCCAATAGAGAGCCCCTCAATGCTGACACATTAGAGGAAGCAAGCAGGGATTTATTTCAGTAGTGGTATGAGTCCGTGTGCTTTTGTGCATTGCAGCGTGTTGCTATTTCTTGAGAAGATGATGGATTCAGGAGCATTGTCAAGTGACTGTGATACCACTCATGATCCAGATTTTCAAATGATTACATTATAGACATTTTGATCCAAAAAAGAAAATGCGAGAATGAAGGTAATGTTGACAACAACAATGGATAATGAGGGTGTTCATCTTAATGTATTTCACATATACATATGATTTCAATCATCTGGTGCTGTATAGGTCATAACTTATGTTAATTTCTATCTAGATGCCAGTACCGATGACGTGAAACTTCCAATGAAAGTGCAAAAAAATGACGATACACAAGACACTGTTACTGACGCCTGTGGGAGCGGTGCAGCCGCAAAAATGCAGACAAAAAGGAAGCGTACTCGAGGCAAGAAGGGTGCAAGGAAAACGCACACGTATGAACAGCATATTCGAAAGAAAAGAGGAACACTGGGAAGTTATGGGTCACAGCAACTGATAAAATAATTCCTCCAAAAACATTTCGCCATGTGGACTGCATGTGTGCACGTAAATGTTTCAATGAAATTTCAGAGGATGAGGAAGACGTTATTTGACAATTTCTGGGCCATGGGTGATATTAATTGCCAAAATAGTTATCTGAATGGTTTATGCACGTATCATTGAGTTAACAGCCGACAGCCAAGAGATGGCTCTGGTTCTCAGAAAAGCTGTATTTATGAATATCGATTACATATGATCGGAAACTGTGCAGTATTAAGCAAGAAGTTTTTCTTGAATACTATTGATATTTCTAATGGAAATAACAAAAAGCAAAATAACAAAAAGCAAAGAAGAAGGTACACCTCACCTTGATTGAAGGGACAAAGATCAGAACAAATTCTCTGTACCGGAAGTTCTGATCAATGATGTAAAAAAACACATCGAATGCTTTCCAGTTCCGGAGAGCCATTATCCAAGGAAGGACTATCCCCACAAAAAGTTTTTAAATCCTGAGTTGTGTGTGGCCAAAATGCATGATTTGTGCTAAAATAAATGCATATCTCAGAATAAAGAAATTGTGGGGGAGCACATCTATCGAAAAATCTTTAACAAAGACTTCAACCTGTCATTACGACCACCAAGTAAAGACGCTTTCTCTTTTTATGACAAATTGAGCTTTAAAATGGACGCTGCTACCAGTGCAAAAGAAAAAAGAAAGCTTCAAACTGAAAAGGAGCTTCACCTTAGGAGGACTGAAGCTGCAGGAACAGCAATGGCTACAGACACAGCATGTAGTGAAGAGGCAGATTTCCAGGTGTTCCTGTTTACCTTTGACGTGCACAAAGCACTTGCATTTCCTAAACTGACAACATCGATATCGTACTACAAAAGGAACATATACGTATATAATTTTTTTTTGCCACAATTTAACTGACAGCAAAATCCATATGCAATTTTGGGATGAAACATCTGGATCAAGGGGTTCACAGGAAATTGGTACCTGTTTATTGAAACATATTGAAAAGTGTGTCACTTCTCAGAAACAGGTAGTTGCGTACAGTGGCACGTGTGTTGGGCAAAACAGGAACATAAACATTGCCCTAACACTAATGAAAGTGACACATTAACCGGTCTATATACAATGTTCAATTTATTTTATTTCAATAGTGGTACAGTTCCATTACATCCTCTTTTCTGCCTATAATGGTGCTGAAATTAATGATCCAAACAAATACAAAGAAAGGTTCATATCTAGCAGCAAACCATATCCTTGAATATTTCTCGTATCTCAACTGCAGATTTTTCAGCGCTCATTTGACTTCAGGGCTCTGTACCTCAGAATGAACAAAAATGGACTTGTACCACTATTGATATAAGCCCTTCATATAAAAGCCATATTTAATGATGTCATTGCTCCACAAAGACTGTTCAATTAATGGCAAGAAGGCTTTTTTTATGAATTAGTGGCAGTTTCGGTTGCAGAGATAGTATCAATTGGTGCTACAATATAGCACATCGACGTCACGATCGATCTGTAAAAAATACAGTAATTCATAAATTTCATGTCAAAAAAATAAACATGACAATGTAACTTTTTGCTTTTCTTTATTGACCTGTTTCCAATAACAGAGAGAAGTGATGTAACTTGAAGAAGAAGGTGGTACATCTACATCAATATTTCGCAAGCCACGTGACAGTGTGTGGCGGAGGGTGTTTCTAATACCACTAACCAATCCTCCACTCCCTGTTCGACTCGCGAACGGCGCGTGGGAAGAATGATTGTTGGTAAGCCGCTGTGCTCGCTCTAATTTCTCGAGTTTTCTCATCGTCGTCATTTCGCGAGATATAAGTGGTGCGGAGGAGAAGGGCGGAGGGAAATAGTATGTAGTCCGACTCTTCCCGGAAAGCACTCTTTCAAAATTTTAATAGTACACCTCTCCATCACGCACAACGTCTCTCTTGTAGCATCTGCCCGTGGAGTTTGTTGAGCGTCCCTGTAACGCTCTGACGCCAACTAAGCGCTCCGGTAACGAAACATGGCCCTCTTCGTTGGACTTTTCTATCTCTTCTAACAGTCGTACTTGGTAAGGGTCTCAGACTGATGAACAGTACTCAAGAATCGACCGAACAAGCGTCTTGTAAGTCACTACTTTGGTGGCTGAGTTATATTTCCTTAAGAGTCTTCCTATGAATCTCAGTCTGGCATCTACTTTTCGTAATGTTTGTTTTATGTGATCATTCTACTTAAGGTCGCTCTGGATAGGTACTACTAGATATTTTACGGAAGGTACTATAACCACTAATTTGTCATCAAAAGTGTTGTTGTGCAGTAGTGGATTTCTTTTCCTATGTATGCGCATTATTTTACATTTATTTACGTTAAGTGTCAAGTACCAGAGTCTGCATCATTCATCAGTCAACTGTAGGAAATTATGTAAATCGACACTGTCTTCTTGCGTTGCCTCTTTCTCATAGACAACCTCATCCTCTGCGAACAGTCTTAAAGAGCCGGAATGAGATTTTCACTCTGCAGCGGTGTGTGCGCTGATATGAAACTTCCTGGCAGATTAAAACTGTGTGCCGGACCGAGACTCGAACTCGGGACCTTTGCCTTTCGCGGGCAAGTGCTCTACCAACTGAGCTACCCAAGCACGACTCACGCCCCGTTCTCACAGCTTTACTTCTTTCAGGAGTGCTAGTCTGCTAGGTTCGCAGGAGAGCTTCTGTTAAGTTTGGAAGGTAGGAGACTAGGTACTGGCAGAAGTAAAGCTGTAACGACGGGGCGTGAGTCGTGCTTGGGTAGCTCAGTTGGTAGAGCACTTGCCCGCGAAAGGCAAAGGTCCCGAGTTCGAGTCTCGGTCCGGCACACAGTTTTAATCTGCCAGGAAGTTTCATATCAGCACACGCTCCGCTGCAGAGTGAAAATCTCATTCTGGAAACATCCCCCAGGCTGTGGCTAAGCCATGTCTCCGCTATATCCTTTCTTCCAAGAGTGCTAGTTCTGCTAGGTTCGCAGGAGAGCTTCTGTTAAGTTTGGAAGGTAGGAGACTAGGTACTGGCAGAAGTAAAACTGTGAGGACGGGGGGTGAGTCGTGCTTGGGTAGCTCAGTTGGTAGAGCACTTGCCCGCGAAAGGCAAAGGTCCCGAGTTCGAGTCTCGGTCCGGCACACAGTTTTAATCTGCCAGGAAGTTTCAGTCTTAAAGAGCGTCCGGCGCTTTCTGCTAGATCGTTTACATAGATTGTCAGCAGAGACAGTCCTTCCGTATTTCCATAGGGTTCTCCGGAATTTATCTTTACATCTGCCGATTTTGTTTCGTTAAGGGCGACGTGCTGGGTTCTATCTGCAAGGAAGTTTTGAACCCATTCGCATATCTGGTACGATACTCGCGAAGCTCGCAATTTTTCTTTCAGTAAAAGAGAGCACGGGACGGTGTCAAATGCGTTTTTGATGTCAAAGAACACGGCATCAGCCGTTGCCTATAGCACTTTGGATGTCACTTTGGTACAGAGCGAGCTGAGTTTCGCAAGTTCTCTGTTTGCGGCGTATTCCATGTTGATGTTTGTACAGGAGATTTTGGTTCTCCAAAAAACTTATAATTCTTGAGCATAAAACATATTTCATAATTCTACAACAGACTGACGCCAACGATATAGTCCTATGATTATGCGCGTCTGTTCTTCGACCGTTCCTGAAAACGGGAATGACTTGTGCTTTTTTTTTCCAGTCGCTAGGTAACCTCCGTTGCCCCAGCGAACTACGATAAGCCGCTGCTAGAAGGAAATCAAGTTTTTTCGTTTAATCTTTGTAGAATTTTACAGGTATCTCATCTGGCCCTAATGCCTTTGCACTGTTACGCAATTGTAGTTTTTTTCTGTTCCACGATCGGTTATGTCAATATGTGCCACTTTTAGTTTCGTACGATGATTGAAAAGGGTGACTGTATTACGATCTTCTGAGGTGAAACAATTTCGGAAGACCGGATTCAGTACTTCCTATTTCTCTCTGTTATGTTTCATTTAGGTTTCTGTATGGTCACTGACTGAATGACTGAATAGATGATTTCGAACTGCTGAAGACACCTTTCCGTATTATTTGTTGATTTACACCAGATTAATACTTACTGTTGTTCGAATGCTTGGAAAATTAGACATTGGGCATTCATAAGTAATGCAGTTTGGAGGGCGGACTCAACCCCAAGATACCTACGCCAATAAGCAAATTTCTGACCGTGTGCCTACGACGCTTGCTCTGTCTATACATCCACATTGTTCTATAACTGAGCCCATTTCCAAATGTTCTAATAGTAATAAAGAGACTGCAATACGTATACGACAAAGTTATTATTCTATCACGTCCCTATTTGTTATGGTCGCACCCCCACTACAGTTATAAAAATGGTTCAAATGGCTCTGAGCACTATGGGACTTAACATCTGAGGTCATCAGTCCCCTAGAACCTAGAACTACTTAAACCGAACTAACCTAAGGACATCACACACATTCATGCCCCAGGCAGGATTCGAACCTGCGACCGTAGCGGTCGCGCGGTTCTAGACTGAAGCGCCTAGAACCGCATAGCCACAACGGCCGGCCTACAGCTATAGTCACTCATTTATCATTAGTTAATATGAGTTTACCATTGCCTGTTCCTTACAGTACGGTCGCCTTTTAATTATGTAACAACTCCTCTCCCCGATACGAAATTGACCGCATCTCGTGGTCGTGCGGTAGCGTTTTCGCTTCCCACGCCCGGGTTCCCGGGTTCGATTCCCGGCGGGGTCAGGGATTTTCTCTGCCTCGTGATGGCTGGGTGTTGTGTGCTGTCCTTAGGTTAGTTAGGTTTAAGTAGTTCTAAGTTCTAGGGGACTTATGACCACAGCAGTTGAGTCCCATAGTGCTCAGAGCCATTTGAACCATTCGATACGAAATTAATCCTGAACTTCAAAGTTATTACTTTAATCACGATCGCTTTTCTCACATATGTACGCCTCCCACTTGCGTGATGGCTCTGGCGTGGCAGACTCACTCTTTTACGCTAAACGATCGCCAGTCTGTTCCTTCTAGAGCTATGGGCATCCCCGTCAGCGATGCCGCTGCGCTGTAGCAAAGAAACGTTACAGAAGACTCGATTCTTTAAGCACAGGTTCGATATCTGTTCTCTTACACTGTTTGCTAATTTTACGTGATACCGTAACCTTTTAGGGCTTTTAGTCAGATCAATTGACACAATTTTACTTTCATAGGCATTTCACCTTTTCCGGTATCCATCTCAGTTAAAACTACAACAAAAATGAGATTGTTGAGCCTAAGTTTAAAGCAGGATAATCGATTGCTAAATGATTCGTGTATTACAGTTACCAATGGTTTTCATAAAAAGTATGGCAGTCGATGGGTGTTTAAGTCATCCACCGTCGTGTTTGGCACGTATCGAACTTCCACGTAACGTATGTTTCATTCATCGATTCACTGTATAGTGTGAATGTACGTGAATCCAGACTATTGAGCGAAGTCTACTCTATTATTGTAATCACATGCACGACATTTCGGAACACAGCGGATTAAAAAAAAAAATCTCTGACTGAATTTATTACGCGCTCTCTCTCAACTTGGTGTCCTGCCGGTAACGGATCGGTGAGCACTTATAAATTTTTTTGTTTTATTTCTCTCTGTTAGTACCCACTCTGTTGCTTACGAGTCGTCATTGCGCCGTCTCGTATTACTGCTGGTTAGAAATTGCTGTCGCAATACAGGAACAAGGTTCTCTGACTCCTGAAATACGAGTAATTACTGAGTCCAGATTACTTTCAACGATGTTTTGAGACTTTTTGTGACAGAGCCTGATAATGCTTGTGACCAGTCGTTATTAGACAGTGGTTGGTACTACTAAATAACATTTCATAAAATAGTTAATTCTGCCCATTAACGAAGGAATGATACAGTAGCAAGAGTATGAATTACCATTTACTCTAGGATTCCTATAATTTAATAAGACTTTTGAATAAATTTCAATTTGTACTAACACCACTTGAGACAAAAAGGAGCTGATTCAACTTATGTTAACATACTTAAGTATATACACGTCAGTGCTACAAGCGTGGATCATACTTCGTCAGGTTACAGGGAAGTTCGCTTCTGAAAAAGTCTAAATTAATGCAAAACTAACAAATAGGAAAGACAGTTACATAAATTGCAACAAAGCCACGGAATAAGATAATGAGTAATCTTCATTTTTCTGCGCTCCATAGCTGAATCACTGAAATGTTAATAAAAACCATCTCAACTGTATTTCGGGATCGTTTATTACGCCACAACCGATTTCGTTCAAAATGAACATCTTCAAATTAAACCAAAAGCTCACCGAGAGTATTCGTAGCTATTCTCACAATGTGGCAGAATGTGCTGTTTGAAGCTAGGTATGGGTATTAGGCTTTCCTGAGTCATGAAACTAGAATCTTTCTATCACTTTGTGCGAATTAGTTAGGAAGGGTTTTTAGTCAGCTCGGTCGACAAAATAATACTTTAAAAGTTATTTCATATGTTCTGGTGTCCATGTTACTCAAAACCACAACAAAAATATGGTTGTTGAATCCTAAGTTTGAAACAGGGTAATTGAATGCTAATTTATTCACATATTACAAGTGCCAATGGTTTTCATGAAAAGTATGGAAGTCGATGGGTATCTAAGTCACCCAACGTCGTTTACGGCGCATACCAAACTTCCACGCAACGTACGTTATCATTCATCGATTATTATCTGTATTACCTAGAAAGAATGCACACATAACCCAGCTCTAGAGAGAAGTCTGCTCTGTTATTGTTGTCATATGCACGACATGTGCACTGGCCAATATCCCTAACATCGCTTTACTGCAGAATCCTTGAACGTATTTTCAGTTCGAATATAATAAATTTTCTTGAGACTGAGAAGCTTATTATTACATCCAGGGTTCAAATGGCTCTGAGCACTATGCGACTTACCATCTGAGGTCATCAGTCCTCTAGATCTTAGAACTACTTAAACCTAACTAACCTAAGGACATCACACACATCCATGCCCGAGGCAGGATTCGAACCTGCGACCGTAGCAGCAGCGCGGTTCCGGACTGAAGCGCCTAGAACCGCTCGGCCACAACGGCCGGCTTACATCCAGGAATAACAAAATAAATATATCAACGATCTACGATTATTGACACAACACTGATACAAATAATTCTGTTACCAAGCGCCAAGTTGTAGCTGAACACTTTTTGCAAAATTATATAAATTTATGATGGTTATACCAGCGTCCATGGAGTACAAGTGAAATGCAGAATTCCGGTGAAATCATAAGTCTGTTGAGTTACTAAGCCAACTGAACGTTGAAGTCCAAGTTCCAGATTTCATTCGGAGTCTAAGTCCAAAGCGCAGCCAAATCAACATCAAACAGCAGGTCCACCGCAGCGTAGCACTTCCTAGTTGTGGAGAAGAACATAGCACGATGAGAACTGGCATGCAGGCTTAAGTACCGCCCCTAAATACGGCTCCATAGTTAACGGAGTCGCTGTATATTCTGGTCGGCAAATCTTTGAGTGTTGTGGGTGGCAAATCGCTGAGGTTTTGACGCGAGCGCGCGAGGGCGGCCTGCGGTGCTTGCAGCGGCTGTGCACGAAGCACCGCGGTCAACGACGCGTTTCTTGGCCAGGCGCAATAGCTCGCCGCTGCTCGGTGCGGAGATAAATAGTGGTGGATACTACATCCCTTGCAACTTGGGGAAGTATCTTCTGCGAAAGAACGCCACATCCATGGGGTCCTCCACCGAGGCCTCATCGGCGTTAGTGACTCGGGGCACAGGAGCATACGGACGAAAACGCAAAGGCCGGGGGCGAAGATTGTATGGTGTGGACCTTGGGAGCGGAGCAGATGGAGCAGGAGGAGCCAACGGCACGTCTTCACCTTCATCCGGATTTACTCGTGTTTGGTGACCGGGCAATATCTCGAAATACGGGAAGGGCGGCCTTCAGGGTTGGACGACGTCTGGGGTAAGTCGCTCTTGTTGGGGTGTGGTGTTGGTCAGCTGGCTGTGGGCAAAAGGCATGCATAAGTCTGGTGTTATCCTGGCTGGAGGCTTGGAGTAGGATGAGAAATAGGTGACTGGTAAGGGTGATGCAGAGAGGGGGGACGGGAAAAACTGTTGGGAGACTAGGTGGGGATGAAGTTGATTGGCATGTAGCAGAACCTCCCAGTCTAAAAGCTGCACTCGGTAAACCTTCCTGCCTTGGTGCTGGACGATTGTTCCTGGAATCCAGTCTGGTTGCCTGCCAAAGTTCCAGGGCGGAAGCTGGCAGTACGCAGTGGTGGTGCTGGCCATGGCGTCGGCATTAGCAGCCTCAAGAAGGTCTGGACCATGGAGAAGTTCCACAGGACTCTTGTCTCCGATGGGTGTGGATCTGTTACTGTTTAAAAAAAAAGTTAGAGATGCGTCGGTGGAGTGATCCTGAAGGTATTTTTTCATCTGAGTTTTGAAAGTGCGGACCATCCTCTCGACTTCTCCAATGGATTGTGGATGACAGGTGGGCGTTGGAATGTGGCGAATGCTGGGCACAGAAGCCACGAAAGTCCTCGCTAAAGAATTGTGGACGATTGTCAGTTACGAGCACTTCCGGCATATCTTCAATCGCAAAAAAATTTTCTAAGGCTGTGATGGTATTGGTGGCTGACGTGGCACTGCAGCGGACAATGTACGGAAATCGGGAATAAGGGTCAATCACTATCAAGAACATGGTGTTAAACACTGGCCCGGAAATATCAATGTGTACCCGCTACCAAGGGAGAGCACAAGTGGCCAAGAAGCAAATAAATGTCGTGAGGCTGCCTGCTGGCTTTGGCAGGATGGAAATGTTTGAGAGAGTCGTTAAATCTCCTGGTTCATGCCTGGCCAGTAAGTGAACCTGCGAGCCAGATGTTTAGTTTGGGATACGCCCCAGTGACCGTGGTGCAATAGTTGTAGGACGTGTTGACGTAAAGAGCAACGAATGATAACTCGTGAGTGTCTCTCGTCGAAGACGAGTATAATTACTCCGCCGATCAGCTGATGGCGGATATTATAGAAATGATGGAATGCCGCGGAAGCATTGGGAGGTGGTCGTTCTGGCCATCCATGTAGTGTGTGACTTGTTGAAGCACTTCATCGTTCCTGGTTGCACCTGAGACGGTGGCTTCTGTTTCTTCATCGATGTGAAAACACAGAATTTCTTGTAAATAATAGATTTCACCTATCAGTCGCCCTTTTTTAAATTTTATTGGCAGATCTACATTTCAGCTAGAAACTAGCCATTCTCAATGCGCTATCATTTTTGATCAATGCATGTAATGCCTGTTGGTCGGGCTCCATCCACAGTTCATTGAATACTACTGTAAGTAAGCCCGACCAACAGGCATTACATGCACTGATCAGAAATGATACTGCGTTGAGGCCGGCCGCAGTGGTCTCGCGGTTCTAGGCTCGAAGTCCGGAACCGTGCGACTGCTACGGTCGCAGGTTCGAATCCTGCCTCGGGCATGGATGTGTGTGATGTCCTTAGGTTAGTTAGGTTTAAGTAGTTCTAAGTTCTAGGGGACGGATGACCACAGCAGTTGAGTCCCATAGTGCTCAGAGCCATTTGAACCATTTGCACTGCGTTGAGAATGGCTGGTTTCTAGCTGAAAACTAGATCAGCCAACAAAATTAAAAAAAAAGGACTACTGATAGCTGAAATTTATTATTTACAAGTCAAGATAACATTCGCTTCTGAATGAAAGGTAACCTGATGACAGAATTTCTCGATTGTCGAATTCTGGATCGGGTCCCCATGGAAGGTGGGAGAGGGCATCAGCGTTGGCATGCTCAACTGTGTTGCGAAAGTGAACTTCATAATGGTAACGCGCCAGAAATAAAACCAATCGCTGGAGGCGGTGAGCATCCTGTCTGGATTATTTGCTGCTGGGTTGACTAAGGAACTTAGCGGTTTATGGGCTGTGATGAGGTGAAACTTTATGCTCAAATAAAAACGTGGACTTCTTTAATGCGAAGCGCTTCTTTTTCTCTTTGGGAGTACCTGCGTTGGGTATCAGTCAGTCAGTGTTTTCGATGCGTAGGCGACACGATGCTCAGAGCCATCCGCTTCCCTGTGTGCCAGGACGGCTCCGACGGCTCTGTCACATGCGTCTGTTGCGATAACTATTTGCTTCGTTGGATCAAAATATGCGAGCTACGGAGCCGTCAACACCTGGGATTTCAACCTGTGGAAGGCGCGCTCGCAAGCTTGTGTCCACTGGAAAGGCACCCCGTTTTTGCATAACTGGGACAATGGGACTGTTTCAGCTGTGGGTAAGAACTTTCAGTAACACGATATCTTCCCCAGAAAGGAACGAAGTTGCTTAAGCGTTGTTCGCCTGCGAAATTTGATTATGGCTTCGACATGTTTATCCGGAGGACGAATGCCTGAGATGGAAGTGATGCGTCTGAGGTACTGAATCTCAGGCTGAAAAAAACAACATTTTTCTTTTCTGCATTTTAGGCCAACCTCCCTTAAGATGCTGAATAAACATTTCAAATTTCAAATGTGTTCTTCCGTGGTTGTCCCTGTTATAATGATGTCGTCTAAATAGTTAATGCAGCCGTCCACTTTGATTACTAATTGTTCAAAGAACAGTTGAAAAATGACTGTCGCACTTGCTATACGAAACATTAGGCGTGTTAAGTGTAAGAAACTGTTGAGATTCTACATCCAGGGGAAGTTGGAGGTATTTAACCGTTAGGTCTATTTTAGAAGAGAAGTTCCCACCTTTTAATTTTGACAGTAATTCTTCCGGCCTCGGCGTGAGATATGTCTCGGTCTCTGATTGGGCGTTGACAGTTATTTTAAAATAGCCGCACAGGCGGATCTTCCCCGATGGCTTTCACACTGACTAATGGAGTAGCCCATTTGCTAGAAGGAATAGGTTCTAGAACTGCAATTGCACTCTATCCAATCCATCCTTTACTTGGTCTCTGCCAGCTGACGGAATGTCACGCTCTCAAAAGTACCGAGGCCGTGCATTATGTTTTAGTGCGGTATGCGCCTCAGAATCCTTCGCGGTGTCGAGTTCTGGAATGAACAGTTCCTTATAATCTGGCACAGTGTCTCTATGTCCGAATACGGAAGATCTTCAGATACCAAATTCACAGAATCGTCTGTTGAAAATCCAAATTTCTGAAGAGTCAAGTCCAGAAAAATGCTCAGCTGAATTGCTGTTAACGACTAAGAAGGTAATGTGGCGGGTGACATTATGGTATGTCTTTGGCAGTTCAACTTGACCACTTACTGGAATGGTATGTTTATTACATGCCATTAGACGTCTCTTTGTTTCTTGCAAGAGAGTAGCTCCAAGTTTCAAATACGTACCGTAGTTCACAATGCTCAGGCTGCGCCGGTATCTACTTGTAATTCAGCTGGTTTTTCTGCAATTTGCACTTTTACGAAAACTTTACTGGAGGTCTCTTGATGGTCTAATAGCGGCTACCAGATTATCATCCATCTGGTGGGCAGGAGGCTGTCTTGCCTCACGGAACCTAAGACATACAGAAGATATATGGCCGCTGACGTAACAGTTTTGGAAATAGGCCCACCTGTCAGGACAGCCTTCACACTGATGTTGTTTGAAACAATACGGACATGACGACACTCGTTTCTGTAGCCAAGACCGGTTTGACGGCTCGAGCGGGGTGGAGGACATTGTTGTTTAATGCTACGGCGTCCCATCTGTACTACTGCTACGTCCAAACCGCCACTAGTGTGGGCATAGGCTGATGGCTCGGATGTGTTTACAGTAACGGCTGCTACGTCGATCCATGACTGCAGTCACTTCCAAGCTTTGTGATAATTCCAAAACTTTGTCTAATGACGGGTCTTAGAGTTGAAGTGCCTCGTGCTGGAAATCCCTGTCTGGAGAACCCCCGATGATAATTTCATCAGCATAAGACTCCTTACTTTTAGGGTCGGCAAAATGATATTTAAGTCCTAAACCTTGCAACTCTGCGGCCCATTCTCTATGAGTATGGTTTGGCTGTTTCTTGCATTGGTAAAATGCTACCGGGGTGGAAATAACATTGGAATGCCGTTGGTACTGTTTAGTGAGCAACGAAATAATATTTGAAAAGGAGAATTCTGAAGACTTAGATAAGAGGGCCAATTTGCACATTAGCCGGTAAATCTCAGGTTTCGATCAAGACAAAACCAAAGATTTCATGAGGCTGGCGTCAGTTATCTTGAATGCGTGGAAATGCTTCAATAATCTTGATTCGTAGGCTTCCCAATCCTCAAAAGCTCGTCAAAGGAAGGAAAAGCCGGTACTTGTTGTATTGCTTGCGTCTGCAGTAAGCTTTGAAGAAGTAGCTGGAGGGTGTTCCGTAGCAGCTTCTGGTTCTCGTCCTGCTGTTGAATAAGTTGCGTGAATAGAGCCTTCAATGTTGCTGGCTGGTTGCCATTTTATTGTGTTATAACTAGGAATTACACAATAAATAAATATATCACCGTTGTACGGTTTATTGACACAACACTGATACAAATAATTCTTTTACACAGCGTCAAGTTGTAACTGAACACTTTTTGGAAAATTATGTAAATTGATGGTGATTTACCAATATCCAGGAACTGCAAGTAAAATGCAGAATTCCGGCGAAATCAGTAGTCCGTTGACGTATTAAGCCCAGTGAACGTTGAAGTCCAAGTTCCAGGACAGCATTCGGAGCCTAAGTCCAGAGTGCAGCCAAATCAACATCGAACAGTAGTAGGTCCACCGCAGCGTAGCACTCCCGAGTTGTGGAGTACAACACAGCGCGATGAGAACTGGCTTGTAGAGACTTCAGTAGTGGTGTTAAATAAGACTCCATAGTTAACAAAGCCGGTGGCTGGCGTCGCTGTATATTCTGGACGGCCAATCGCTGAGTGTTGCGAGTGTCCAACCGCTGCGGTGTGAAGCGCGCGCGATGCTAGCAGCGACTGTACACGAAGAGCGGCCAACGATGAGTTCTCGGGCGCGCGTAATAGCGCGCCGCTGCTCGGCGCGGAGATTAATAATGGTGGATACCACACTTACGTCCACGAATCAGCGTGGAAAGCATTGCTTGTGCGAAACTCAGCTTGCCCTTTTCTCACATGATACATTACGAACTGTGGATGAAGGGGAACAAGCAGATTCCATACTTTTCGGAATGCATGTGGCAAGATACCCCACTAGAGGCTGTAAAAGCAGGCACGAGCATATGGAATGAGTTCGCCGATATGTGAGTGGCTCAAAGACTTCTTAAATTAAAGTACGTAGTTTGTTGTCCTCGCGGCGAGTGTTCATCAGAGACAAGGGTATCGTCAGGAGTACCCCAGGGAACTGTGATAGGACCGCTATTATTGTCTGTATATATAAATGTTTTGGCGGACAGGTTGGGCAGCAATATGCGGTTGTATGCTGATGATTCTGAGGTGCACGGTAAGGTAACGAAATTGAGTGGCTGTAGGAGGATAAAAGATGACTTAGACAAAATTTCTATTTAGTGTGATGAATGGCGGTTAGCACTAAATGTAGAAAAATGAAAGTTAATGTGAATAAGTTAGGAATACAAACTCATAATGTTCGGTTACAGTATTATTAATGTCCTGTCTCTCCCCGATGTTATTCAATCTGTATATTGAGGAAGCAGTAAATGAAGCAAAAGAAAAATTTGGACTAGGTATTAAAATCCATGGAGAAGAAATAAAAACTTTGAGGTTCGCCGATGACATTGTAATTTTGTCAGAGCCAGCAAAGGACTTGGAAGAGCAGTTGAACGGAATGGACAATGTCTTGAAAGGAGGATAGAAGATGAACATCAACAAAAGCAAAACAAGGATGATGGAATGTGGTCGAATTAAGTCGGGTGATGCTGAGGGAATTAGATTAGGAAATGAGACACTTAAAGTAGTAAATGAGTTTTGCTATTTGGGGGGCAAAATAACTGATGATGGTCGAAGTAGAGACAATATAAAATGTAGACTGGCAATGGCAAGGAAAGCGCTTCTGAAGAAGAGAAATTTGTTCATCTCGAGTATAGATTTAAATGTCAGGAAGTCGTTTCTGAAAGTATTTGTATGGAGTGTAGCCATGTATGGAAGTGAAACATGGACGATAAATAGTTTTGACAAGAAAAGAATAGAAGCTTTCGAAATGTGGTGCTGCAGAAGATTGTTGAAGATTAGGTGGGTAGATGACGTAACTAATGAGGAGGTATTGAATAGGATTGGGGAAAAGAGAAGTTTGTGGCACAACCTGACTAGAAGAAGGGATTGGTTGGTAGGACATGTTCTGAGGCATCAAGGGATCACAAAGTTAGCATTGGAGGAGAGCGTGGAGGGTAAAAATCGTAGAGGGAGACCAAGAGATGAATACACTAAGCAGATTCAGAAGGATGTAGGATGCAGTAGGTACTGGGAGATGAAGCAGCTTGCACAGGATAGAGTAGCATGGAGAGCTGCATCAAACCAGTCTCAGGACTGAAGACCACAACAGCAACATGACGCACTCACGTCGTTTAAATGTCTGGGACTGACGCAGCCTATCGATTTGAAATGGAACGAGCGTGTGAGGACTGTGGTAGGAAAGGCGAATGGTCGGCTTCGGTTTATTAGGACGATTCAAGAATTGAGTGGTTCATACGTAAAGGAGACCGCATGTAGGACGCTAGTGCGACTTATTCTTGAGCACTGCTCGAGTGTTTGGGATCCGTACCAAGTAGGGTTGAAGGAAGACATGAAGCAATTAAGAGGCTGGTAAAGTCGAACAACACGCAGGTGTTGCGGGGATGCTTCGGGAACTCAAATGGGAATTCCTGGAGGGAAGACGATGTTCTTTTGGAGGAACACCATTGTAATAACGCCGACAACCGGCAATTTAAGCTGGCTGCAGAACGATTCTATCGCCTCCATATATTGCGCGTAAGGACCAGGAAGATAAGATACGAGAAATTAGGACTGATACGGAGGCATATAGACAGTCATTTTTCTCTCTATTAGTGCTACTGGGTATCTTCCGCTACGTGCCATGAGACAGATTGCGGAGTATCGATATAGATGTATATGTAGAAGACTGTTGGTGAACTTTCGGTGTCATCTGAAGATGTTCATTTAGATCGTGACGTAATAAACGTACTTGAAATACAGCTGCAGTGGTTGTTATTAATATTTAAGTTGATGAGTGTGCGTGTGTGCAATAGCTGAAGACAACTAGATAGACAGGTAAAGAATTAAAGCAGAAGAGTAGAAAGTGCTAGCAGAGATTTTGGTACACAGAGATTACACCATTTTTCTTACGTCTGAAACGCTAAGCTTACAGCACTTTCGACATGTCTGAAACGGAAAGTTAGCGATTGGCGTGTATCTGCACTTCTAACTTAAGGCAGTGAAAGAGGGATTTGCAGCGTAAAAGCTATTCAGAAGCTGAGGATTGCTCAGGGAAACAAACGAAGTTTGCAAAAGACTGAAGTGAAAGACATAATTAAGAATGGAATGAAAATGGTATGGATGCAGCCTGGTGGATGGATGGCAAATGGATCAAAAACCTCCATTGCTGGACTCCAAAAGGTAAGGAAAGCTTGCGGCGAAGGTAGGACGTGTATAGCTTGTCACACGAGTGAGTGGTGCTCCCACTTTTCCAAGTGCCGAAGTTTTTCACAACTGTTGATTGTCGGTTATTATGTTCTAGTGTTACTTACATAACTCGTTCCGACTCGATAACTTGTTATTGTCAAGCGTATTAAGTGTTTCTGCTGAGAACAGCACGATCACATAAAGCATAAGTTCGGACGACAGGCGTCGTTTTTAGCTGGCGTACAAATGGAAATGTCTGGATGTGGTCTTTATCCAGCAAAGAAAGTCAAATGGCTAGTTAATATTGAACCAGTAGCCCCATCCAAGGTTCTTTAAGCGATAGAACTCCCATGCATTAAACAGATTCAAATGTCTCATTACTTTACTAACGAGCTCATGTGTCAAAAATTTGACGCTACGCACGTAAAATCTTTATTGTTTAAGACGAAGAATACCAATGATGTTGGTTGATGTGTTTCGGATTATTAACACATACGCTAACGAAAACGTTAAAATCAAAGTTGTTTTCCTATATTTATTTTGCCGGCCGAAGTGGCCGTGCGGTTAAAGGCGCTGCAGTCTGGAACCGCAAGCCCGCTACGGTCGCAGGTTCGAATCCTGCCTCGGGCATGGATGTTTGTGATGTCCTTAGGTTAGTTAGGTTTAACTAGTTCTAAGTTCTAGGGGACTAATGACCTCAGCAGTTGAGTCCCATAGTGCTCAGAGCCATTTGAACCATTTGAACCTATATTTATTTTGTGGCGCCGTGAGCGAGAAAAATGTAGAAACGTTCCGAAATTATGTGTAAAGTTAGTTGGTAGTCGGTAAGTGCTATCATTCTCAAATATTGGATGAATATCGTCTGGGTAATTTATGAGCCATGAAATACACAACCCCGAGATATGCTCAGTTTGTACCTTAAATATTAGGGGGACCGGGGAATAATGTTTTTGGTTTGTCGATATTCGTTTGTCATTTATCAACTCATTGTGTACTTCAAAGACCCACTAAAGACATTGTAAACTTATGATGACTTGTTTACTCTTAAATAATTAAATATTATTACTATTGGTGGTCTGGCCAGTCAAAAACAGGACAGGTAGCATACATATCCGGTATCGTATGCTTTTTGAGTTTCACAAGTGTGGTAACGCAACAGTTACAACCAAAACCATTTGTGGTTTTATCCAAGTGTATTCTTTCTCTCTGTCCGTCTGAACAGCGTTTGAAGGCTCAACGGTACCGATCGACCGCCGTATCATCCTCAACCCATAGGCTTCGCTGGTTGTGGATACGGGGAGAAATGTTGTCAGCACACCGTCTCTCGGGCGTTGTCAGTTTTCGTGACTGGAGACGCTACTTGTTAGTCAAGTAGCTTCTCAACTGGCCTTGAAAAGACGAGCAGCGGTCGGCGGTCAACCATCAAAAATAGCTAGCCCAGCCCGACAGCGCTCACCGTTGGTGAGCTGACGGGAATCGGTGTTACCATTGCGGCAAGGTCGCCGGCATCCAAGGCGTTCGTAAATGCCAGAGGCGGTTCTCTAAGTTCAAATGTGCTAATTTTGATCTTTCCAACGGTTATTGGTTAGGAAGATCAACAACTGTAGACAGACATGTTAAGGGGGGAAGCGGAAGAAAATCCGTGTCAAACAGTCGATGAACTGTCACACACTCTTAACCAACATTAGTCGACCATCTAAGAACATTCACAGGAAATTGGTAAAGATAGGTGAAGCTAACCCATCCAGCTCACGCAACTTATTGCTTCAGTGGCACAATACAGAATCGTTTCTTGATCGCTTGATCACTGGAGATGAAAAATGGGTCCTCTATGATAATACTAAACACAAAAGTCAATCGCTCTTTCCGAATGAAGTGCGACGAAGTAAAAGTAAGCCAGGTATCGCACCCCAGAAAGATGCTTTTGTGTATGTGGCGGAGTATTCACGAGCTCGTTCATTCTGAAGTGCTGGAACCTGGACTGACAGTGAATGCAGATTGAAAACTAGCCAGCAATTATTAACAGTTAGTACAACACGACAACGTAAGATCACACGGCGCAAAACTAAACCGTAAAAATAAACACATCAAAAAAAGTTTTGCATCACCTCGGTTCCGAGAGTTCCGGAACCTGTACAGAAAATTGGAATAGAGATCAACATAAACATCATGTCCGCTTTTTTATTGCTCATGAAAAGCACACGTTGCATGTTGTACCACCATACAGCGAGACCTTCAGAGGTGGTGGTTCAGATTTCTGAACGCACCGCTCACTCTAATACCTAGTAGCACGTCCTTTTGCTCTGATGCATGCCTGTATTCGTCGTGGCATACTATCCACAAGTTCATCAAGGCACTGTTGGCCAGACTCCTCAACGGCGATTCGGCGTAGTGGTTGGTGGGTCACGTCGTCTATAAACAGCGCTTTTCAATCTATCCCATGTTGTTCGACAGGGTTCATGTCTGGATAACATACTGGCTAGTCGAGCGATGTCGTTGTCCTGAAGGAAGTCATTCAGAAGATGTGCACGTTGGGGGGTACGAATTGTCGTCCATAAAGACGAGTGCCTCGCCAATATGCTGCCGATATGGTTGCACTATCGGTCGGAGGATGGCATTCACGTATCGTACAGCCGCTACGGCGCCGTCCATGACCACCAGCGGCGTACGTCGGCCCCACATAATGCCACCCCAAAACAGCAGGGAACCTCCACCTTGCTGCACTCGCTGGACAGTGTGTCTAAGGCGTTCAGCCTGAGCAGGTTTCCTCCAAATACGTCTCCGATGATTGTCTGGTTGAAGGCATATGCGACACTCATCGGTGAAGAGAATGTGATGCCAATCCTGAGAGGTCCATTCAGCATGTTGTTGGGCCCATCTGTACCACGCTGCTTGATATCGCGGTTGCAAAGATGAACCTCGCTGTAGACGTCTGGAGTGAAGTTGCACATCATGCTGCTTATTGCGCACAGTTTGAGTCGTAACACGACGTCCTGTGGCTGCGCGAAAAACATTATGTATATGTATATGTATATGTAAAACATTGTGTATTGTGTGTGTGTTTTCAACAGGGGACCTATAAACGGCGTAGAGGCTTCGTCCCGCCATAACACAACCTCTCAACAGACCACACCGGTCCACCCACCCCACCACCGCCCCGCTCCGAAACCAGGTTTATTGTGTGGTTTGGCTCCCAGTGGATCCCCCGCCCCCCCCCCTGCCTCCTCCCCCGAGAACGTCTCATACCAGACGTGTGTAGCCCCAAATGTTTGCGTGGTAGAGTAATTACGGTGTACGCGTGCGTGGAGACAGTGTTTGTGCAGCAATCGCCGGCATAGTGTAACTGAGGCGGAATAAGGGGAACCAGGCAGCATTTGCCGAGGCAGATGGGAAACTGCCTTAAAAATCAACCACAAGCTGGCCAGCACACCGGACCTCGACACTGATCCGCCGGTGGATTCGTGCTGGGGATCGGCACGCCTTCCCCCCTAGGGAAGCAGCACGTTAGACCGAGCGGCTACCCGGGCGGGCATTATTCAACATGGTGGCGTTGTTGTCAGGGTTCCTCCGAGGTATAATCTGTAGGTAGCGGTAATCCACTGCAGTAGCAGCCCTTGGGCGGCCCGAGCGAGGCATGTCATTGACAATTCCTGTCTCGCTGTATCTCCTCCGTGTCTGAACAATATCGCTTTGGTTCACTCCGAGACGTCTGGACACTTTCCTTGTTGAGAGGCCTTCCTGGCACAAAGTAACAATGCGTACACGATCGAACGGCGGTATTGACCGTCTAGGTATGGTTGAACTACAAAAAATGGTTCAAATGGCTCTGAGCACTATGGGACTTAACATCTATGGTCATCAGTCCCCTAGAACTTAACTACTTAAACCTAACTAACCTAAGGACATCACACAACACCCAGTCATCACGAGGCAGAGAAAATCCCTGACCCCGCCGGGGTTGAACTACAGACAACACAAGCCATGTACCTCCTTCCTGGTGGAATGACTGGAACTGATCGGGTGTCGGATCCCCTCCTTCTAATAGGCGCAGCTCATGCATGGTTGTGTACATCTTTGGGCGGGTTTAGTGACATCTCTGAACAGTTAAAGGGACTTTGTCTGTGATACAATATCCACAGTCAACGTCTATCTTCAGGAGTTCTGGGAACTGGGGTGATGCAAAACTTTTTTTTGATGTGTGTATTAGTGACTGGCACCCACCAAACCTGACCGATATTTCGCAATAGGATTTCCATTTATTCCGATTGCTACAACATTTTCTAAGTGATAAAAAATGTGAAAATGCGTATGATGTCTAAAATGCCGTAACTAGATATTTAGCTCGTAAACCAGCGGATTTTTAAGGCCCCCACATTCCAAATTTGCATATCGAACGTGATTACGTAATTGATTAAAAATAAAGAACTTGTTAAAAATTTATCTCTTTCAATTCACTGTAAAAACGACTTTACTTTCCGTTCTCGCTCATACCTGACTTATTATTTTAAATCTTTAACGTAAATATTATAACTGTTTTGAGTAGATCCTAATAATATTCTAAATTTTCGAAGTATGTCATTAAGTATTTGAAAATAAAGCTTTTGTTGTTCCTGGAAACCGTCAGATAGGTAATTTGCAAATGAAACCCGGTGTCCGGGTGTCCGTTTTAGGCCGGTCGCGGTGGCCGAGCGGTTCTAGGCGCTTCAGTCTGGAACCGCGCGACCGCTACGGTCGCAGATTCGAATCCTGCCTCGGGCATGGATGTGTGTGATGTCCATAGGTTAGTTAGATTTAAGTAGTTCTAAGTTCTAGGGGACTGATGACTTTAGATGTTAAGTCCCATAGTGCTCAGAGCCATTTGAACCATTTTTGTCAGTTTTAGCCATTTTGTTAAAAAAAAATGGTTCAAATGGCTGTGAGCACTATGGGACTTAACATCGGTGGTCATCAGTCCCCTAGAACTGAGAACTACTTAAACCTAAGTAACCTAAGGACATCACACACATCCATGCCCGAGGCAGGATTCGAACCTGCGACCGTAGCAGGCGCGCGGTTCCGGACTGAGCGCCTGAACCGCTAGACCACCGCGGCCGGCAACCATTTTGTTAGTAATACACGTACTGAGAGGATATAGTCGTCGTACTTAGGGTAAGCAAACTTTGAAGTGTTACATCACGTTGCTTTAATTTTATTTTTTCGATTTTTTTTCATTATGTTGCAAGTTGCTTATTATTTGATGGCTGTGCTGCAATTCGGATACAAATGCAGTGACATCTTTGAAATTTTAATGTTAAGCTTCCGCTAAGTGAAAAGTGAAGTATTTAAAAAAAATGTGCGCTAAAAATGATCCAACGAATATCTTTGGATGGAAAATTGGGGTTTAACGTAGCATCGTCAAGGAAAATGTTGGTGATGACACGTAAATACGCTGTGGGTAATAATGGGAATGAGAATATGGCAGCGAATTTTTATCCTGAAGAAGAGGCTCCAATCAATGTGTTTCAGAATTTAGATGCAGTTGCCTGTGTGTCAGTGTCGGATATACTGCCTGAAATTTCTGTATCTTGGCTGTACTGCGAACTCGGCAGTAGCTCGGCGCTCCCAATAGGTGTGAGGACAGCTTCGCCACTTGGATACCTCGCGGGACGCGCGCGGCGATGCAGCTAACTTGTCAATAAGCCCCACAGCCGGGCGCGCCCTCCATTCCGGCCGGCTGCCTTACGCTGCACCTCCGGCTTTCCGCACCCTCCCCAGCACTCTTCCTGCGCTTGGCACGTGTGACTCTCCCGCCGGTCGATAGCGTTCTGTTGCTGCCAGTCGTGCAAAAACGCATGCTGTCTGTCACACCGCAAAACAATGGCTTTAGTAACACCTTATTGCATATGTCGTATCACATAACTCAACAAAAGTCTTTGACTCCTTAATTATTCTTTCCGATTCTTTCAGCGTAGGTGAGCTTTTCATTAAGTACTCGTATTTGCACAAGTACACTAAATATTTTTTAACGCGTTCATACATACACTAGTAGCTATGTCGAGCTCACGAGACACGGCTGTGAGTTTAGAACTGCTGGTCTCCTTTACCGGGCAGGCTTCAGTAACCATGCGATTTTTCTTTTCTGCCTTTAAGGCACAACATATAAAAGAATGAAGAACAAGCTAAGCAGAATGAGATTTTCACTCTGCAGCGGAGTGTGCGCTGATATGAAACTTCCTGGCAGATTAAAACTGTGTGCCGGACCGAGACTCGAACTCGGGACCTTTGCCTTTCGCGGGCAAATATCTCCGCAATATCCTTTCTTTGAGGAGTGGTAGTTCTGCAAGGTTCGCAGGAGATCTTCTGTAAAAGTTTGGAAGGTAGGAGACGAGGTACTGGCAGAAGTAAAGCTGTGAGGACGGGGCGTGAGTCGTGCTTGGGTGCCTCAGTTGGCCCCGGCACGGTAGCTCAGCGTGTTAGGTCAGAGAGCCGGTTGACCTCTGTTATAAAAAACTGAGTGGAAGGATAAACCACCGAACTTGAACAAGATGTCTTGCGACGGACGTCCGCAACGACCACACACAACGATCAATAACGAACAAAACGCAAAAAAAAAAGTTGGTAGAGCACTTGCCTGCGAAAGACAAGGGTCCCGAGTTCGAGTCTCGGTCCGGCACACAGTTTTAATCTGCCAGGAAGTTTCAAGCTAAGCAGAGTTTAAGGGACTAAAAAAAAAAAAAAAAAAAATGTTGGTTTCATTACACGCAGGATGCCGTCTAGTTTTGGGACCTGTAAGAAGGCGTGATAATGCTGCTTTACCCATTGTTAAATTTTGCTCTGTGTAGTATGACTGATAGCTTTCTGCAGCTGTAGTTGCTATATAAATGATGAGCTGCTTGTTAAGAACTGCGACTACTTAGATAAAACAATTATTGGTACACTGCTTAAGTCTCTTTTATTTTACGAGGGTTGGAACTTTAATAGTGGCAACTATTTGTTTACAGCTCGTACAAAATAGATACGTGTTTCAAAGTTTTCTGACCTTCATAGTAGTCACCAGCATTGTGTATAACCCGTTGCAGCGATGTGGAAGTCGTAGCATACTCTTAGCAGTGCCAGGTGTGTTGACAGTTCGAGCGGCGCGGTCTATTGCCCGACGAATTTGTAGCAGTTCTGAAGCGAATGCTGTAAAGTGTAAAGCATTTTACTCAATGAAGAATTGCTTAGCAGATTCCCCATTTAGAAATCGCGTATGAATGTTGTTTGTTTGTGAGAAGATCCCATTGTGCCTCATGTAAGGAGAAGCTTGCACCAGCATATGTCGGAATCTTACTATGGCAACCTGTCGGGAATGCGGGTTACTGTTCCTCTATACTGCTCCTCATATAGGTCAGGACCTTACAATTGTGACGTTAATATAGAATGGGTTCAGATGGGCCATACTCAACGCTATCTCAATGGCCCCACGGGACGAGAGCCCCAGAGACATGCAAATTGTTTGGATTCGTGGTGTCGTACAGACACGTCACGTACCTTGGGTCAGGAAGTGGGCTTGTTTGGGGCAATACAAATATCGACAGCTACAGTGCGACGACATTTGAAGAGCTACTGACAATCTGGTCAGCGACCACTGTTGCGGTTTTCCTGGACGTCGCAGCACAGGGAGGCGCCCGGCAGTGGCGCATCCAACGATACACAGGAGACAGGAGTGTCAGACCGAGCGAAGTGGTTCAATGGTTAGCACACTGGACTCGCATTCGGGAGGACGAGGTTCAATCCCGTGTCCGGCCATCCTGATTTAGGTTTTCCGTGATTTCCCTAAATCTCTCCAGGCAAATGCCGGGATGGTTCCTTTGAAAGGGCACGGCCGACTTCCTTCCCCGTCCTTCCCTAATCCGATGAGACCGATGACCTCGCTGTTCGGGCTCTTCCCACAAACAACCCCAATCAACCCAACGGGAGTGTCAGACTTTCTGAGTGCTGTGCTTCATGGAGAACGACCGTTACCAGAAGGAATTTGTCATCTTAATAAGGTCCTGAAAACTGGAATGACGGCATGCAGTGCTATTGAATTCAGACACGACATCTCTGTCTCGCGGTTATTTTAGATAGCAGCCGTTATATTTCTGACGCGTGAAGGCAAGTATTTGTGTCTGATATTCGACACTTCATGTTACCCGTGCTGTCCTGACGTATATGGATACAAAATGTGTTCCACTTATGCCTTGGATACCGCGCTCCCCGTATCTCTCAGCAATTGAAATCAACTGGTTCTATGTTGCTGAGGGACCGGCAAATCTCAACTCGCTAGTCCCTGTGATTAATGAACTCTGGGACAGATTTAGGGAAGCATGGAATGACGCTGTCGCATCTGTCATCCATGCTCAGTCCGACTCGACGCCCAGCCGCATTAGAGCCACTGTCGCTGTCGGAATTGGCATCTCTGTAAACTAAATTTCCCTCGCTGCACACCCCAAATTACCCACACATTTAATCATGTCTACTGGTACTATAATTCTGTTATTACCAAAAGCGTCGCTTATGTATGTGGATTAGTGCGATCAGGTTAAGTGTACTCACTATTCTGATAGCCAAATGGTTTATGAACACAGTTTCTCACATTGAGATAGAAAATTTTTCATGGTAATTTTAATGATTTTGTGTGAATTACTCAAAATTTCGCGCATCTTTATCTGTGCATTGTATTATGTGTAAAAGTGAAGGAAATTATCTGTGTAAGATAACCTGTCGCGCACTTCGGCATCTAATGCGTTGTTATTTGCAAAAGATTGTACTTTCTCCTATCTACACTGCGCAACATAAATAAAAAATAATTTTTTCGAAACCCTGTAACTGCCTCCCGTTCTGGCGCATAGGACTGAAATTTGCCTGAAAGGTGTCTACAGCCTTCTTATGTAATGTTTCAAAAGCGTGGCGCCCTGTGACGTCATCCTCGAGCTCAGCGACTCGTTAAATACCAAGGTGTCGACACATGCTAAAAAAATCCCAGAACTTCGTGTGAGATTTAGCGTTAGTTAATTATGTCACACTGGCGTCAAATTTCACCACAACTGTGCCCATCGCTAGCGTCGACATGTCACATGATGGAAAGATCGTTACAGTCCCTCTTACCCACATTTCACCCCTTGTTTTATTTCTGTGCGACGGAAATCAGAACCGCGACACTTAGCGTTGAAACCACGCTGTTTTCGTATGAGTCAGAGTCGACACGAAAAGGCCTCAAGGAGTAGCATAAGGGCGTCAATGAATCCACCCCTTCCCTTGGGATTTTGAGTCCCGCACATTTTGCTGTCGAGAATGACAGTTTCCAATGCGATGAGCAGCAGGACACCGTTCTTGACAATGTTCAACACTGCCGCCACCATCTGGGCGTTTTAACCCTACTCTAACGACAGCGTGAAGCTGCAACTTCATTGCAAGTGATCTGACCCATTTGAAGTACAGTGCGACTGAAATTTTTGATCTGGCATACAGAGTGAAACCGCTAGGAACCATTCAAAACCATTCGACGAAATTTGAACATGATCTGAAGCAGCCTTTAGCGCATCCGTCTCACGCATTCTTGTGGTGTCATCATGGGGGAGGGTGGGGCGACATTATCCTCTGCGTGAATAAAACTGCATAGGGTCCCTATAACACCCCTCAGTTCGACAACACTCTCTTTGCCATCCACGATAGTTTGTTGTGCACTTTGAAAATGTTCCTGTCGGAAACTTAGGCACCAATTTAGTCTCGGGGCTACTCTAGCGCCTAAGGGTAATGCAGCTGCTCTGGTGAGGTTTGCCTGTCGTCAGGTGCTCGAGCAACCGTGAGACGAAATTGGTGTCAAAGTTTCCGAAAGGTACATTTTTAAAGTGTACAACAAAAGTGTGTGGTTGGTACCGAGAATGTTGCCGAACTGTGGTGGGGGTGGGGGGAATCTTAGAGAAAGCCTTTGTCATTTAATAACACACATGATAATTAAGGATCCCCCCACACCCTCACGTAAATATAATACAGGAGGGCGCGAAACAGAAGCGTTGAAAAAGCATAAAACCCATTTTCTGCTTCGAATGACGTTCAGATTTCGTCGAATTGTTTTGACGGTTCTTAGTGGTTCCACCCTATATGCCAGAACAACAACTGTGGTCGTACTACACTCTAAAGGGGTCAGAGAACGTTGAATAGGGTTGCAGCCGCACGTTGTCCTTAGAATAGGTTGGAAATGCCCAGGGGGTGGCAGTAAATTGGAAATTTGTGGTAAGTTCCTATGGGACCAAACTGCTGATGTCATCGGACCCTAGGCTTGCACACTACTTAATCTAATTCAAACTAACTTACGCTAAGGACATCACACACACCCATGCCCGAGGACTCGAACCTCCGACGGAGGAAGCCGCGCGAAGAGTGGCACGATTAGCCCGCGCGGGGGGGGGGTTGGCAGTATTGTCGAACGTTGTCAAGAATCTTGTCCTGTTGCTCATAACACTGCAAACAGTCGCTTTCGACAGCGAATCCTGTGGGAATCAACGCCCCTAGGGAAGGAACGGTTTTATTGGCGTTCAAAATGTGTGTGAAATCTTATGGGACTTAACTGCTAAGGTCATCAGTCCCTAAGCTTACACACTACTTAACCTAAATTATCCTAAGGACAAACACACACATCCATGCCCGAGGGAGAACTCGAACCTCCGCCGGGACCAGCCGCGCAGGCCATGACCGCAGCACCCGTGACCACTCGGCTAATCCCGCGCGGCTTCATTGGCATGCTTTACGCTATCCTCTATAGCCTTCTCATGTCGATTCTGAGCGGCGTGTGTCTGAAATGTTTCCCTCGGCCACTCATAACGAAATCACGGGGCTTCAACTCTGAGCGGCGTGGTTTTGACCTCCATCGCAGAGGTGTCAAAAGAAGGGGTGAAATGCGGGTAAGGGGAGCTTGACGACCTTCCTATTGTGTGGTGTGAGACGTCCTTGGTGGTGCTGGGCAGAATTATGGTGAAATTTGGCGCCAGTTTGGTTCCAGTAACCCAGTTTACAAGTCACATGAACTTCTCGGCTGTGGCAGTTTTACACAAGTGTCGATACATATCTGTTTGAAGCGTCGGCGAGCCAGAGGGTGAGTCGCAGGACGCACCGCCTTTGCACCACTACAGAGAAAGGTCGTAAGCACCTTTGAGCCAAATTTCAATTTTTTAACTTATGCGTGGAAATGAGAGACAATTACGGAGTTTCGAAAAAGTGATCCTTTAATTTTATTGAGCAGAGTATTAGGCACATGAAAGCACACTACATAGCCGTTTGGATTGGGAGGATTAGACGTCTTCGTAGTTCATGTAGCATATTCCTGAACCAGCTCCTGATGCCTTAGAGCGAACGAGTATGGTGCGGTACAATTATTTTTAACGACTTTGTATATTTGTGACGTTTCCCTGTATTTCTATTTTTCAGGGATGACAGTGTCAGGTGGTATGACTTGGTGCTCACAAAAACTTATACAGACTAGTTTCGATGAAAAGAATGTTCTTATTTCATCTTCATCATTGCCAGTAGTTACTTGGCCCCTTGCAGGACATGTTAGTGTATCCACATTTGTAACACATTATTGGGTTCGGTGCACGATGTCGCACTTTTAACTAACGGAAACCCAGTGCCCGATTAAGAGATTTCTCTTCTTTTTTATCTTGTCCTTCCTACTTGTGTTTTAGTATTTTTAGTTCTGTTTCTAGTGAATCTCTTCAAGAAACAGCGCCCTTGATGTTATTTGAACTTATGATGGGATACTAGCTAACGATTTTCGCTTCTTAGGCGTTTACATTAGCCACTATTACTCGCAAATGCAATATTTGATGCACTTGTGAGATTCGTTTCCGGTGTTTTAAAATTAGTTTCGATATAATACTAACTCACTATATCTATCATAGCGATGCAGCAGCAAATCGTAACATATTTACGGACGCATGGTCTCGCGTCTGTGTGAATTAATGAACTCTTCTTGAGCTGCCAGACGCGTCAAGTGGCTTTCGGCCAAGTGCTCCTCGGTCATTGTCAAGTGGTCACTGACTGCCGTGTCGGTGACCTCGCCTTTACATAGCGCGCTGCTGGCTGTGACGTCACTGGTGTTCAGTCCATAGCCAAGTAAGCCAATATTTGCGTGCCGCATACGGCGCTCCCACTTCAGTCTCGCCGAGGCCGTATATCACGTGACACTGAGCTGCGAGCAGAGACTCTTCCGGGATTTTAATTTCATATTCTTCCGTTACCCTGTCGCGGAAATCGTGCAGCATTCTAATAATAGAGGTGTCATTGAACACAGTTCGGTGTCGATTCTCTTAAGACTTCTTATCCCTCTGCTGACTTCTCAGATTATGAGCATAAGCACCTCTCACATTCCGACCGACATTGTTCTACAAATCAAAATTACAGGCGCGTGTCCGCTTGTACCTAAAACGTGCATAGTATCAGAAAGACAATATAATTCTTTTCTGATAATTTGCACGGTTGAAGGTGTGTAGGTATTTAACAAAGATACTGTTAATCTCGTCCTCTTCTCCTCACACTTACTGAGGAAGTAACCAGATAAATGTGTTGCTGATTATGCCAGAAATAGCTGGGATTAAAACTAATTTGAGGAGCCTTTCACCAAAGCTTTGTGTACGTGGGCTACCGTCGTACCAACGGCACCTCGGTAATGAGGGGGTATACTCGTTGCATATGCACACAGGGTTACTTGCCATTGCAATCGAAACTCGATTTTGAGGCCGAGGTTGACCCGTAGATCATCTCGATTATCGAAACTCCAGATTATCCAGAAATTCAGAAAAAATGGAATGACTTTAACAAGTCTGAGGCATGACTTTTAAGGTTTTATTTTATTGAGGTTCTAATATGTATACCACAGAGGTCTATAACGACCTTGCCTAAAGTCATAATAACTATTAGCACATCTTATACTGTTTGGCATAAACACATATTATCGGTATGCTTCCCTAAACTGTCTTATTTATTGTTCCAAATTCGGTTTGCAGTACCACAGTTCCTCTCATACAATAACTGCTGCAGGCATTAAAATATTAAAGATGGAATTGTGGTTTTTAGAAATCAGTATCAAAATGTAATTATTACCAAGCTGAAGACATACTTGTACCGCATAGATGTTAGGGTGGAGAGGCTAACCTTGGATAACAGTGCTAACAAAAAGTTTGTTGAGGAACAAGGGAACATGGAAAAGGTTAAATTGTGTGTTAGTAATAAACTAGGACGTTTTAGTTGTCAAGGTTTCGATTTAACGGGTGTTCCTTGGAGGACGTACACTGGGAAAAATTCGTATCGTTTTGTTACGTATAGTCGACCAGAGAAATCTGTCCCGCTGGATAAAGTAACAGATTGGACGAGTATTGAGAAGAAATGTGGCGCCCATAATATGGTGTTTCAGACTAACCCATTTTATGTAGGTGTACTTGTTAGTGGTAGTGAACCTAAAGCAGATAATAATGTTCAGTGTGAAGTTAAATATGTATCAGTGATGGTAAAAAATATTGTTACACTAACATTTTGTAAAAGGAAAGGTAATGTATCATTCTAAATAAAGGCGTATTGTTCACACAAATTTTGACGGGATGTTAAAAAAAACGGCAGTGAGTTTTATACACTAAACTAATCAGTAAATTTATTTTGAGTGTATGTGGTTTATGAGAAGCACGATGGCGCAAGCGTTTCACTATAGTTAGTTTAGCCTAAGTTGTTTCCGACTGGCGTTTTAAATAAGCCCCTATTTTGACCAGCTATATGTATATGTATATGTTGTAATGTCGTCAGGTTGAACGCCAGATTCGTCAACTAATCATCATCACTGACGTTATTGTGAGCAGACAAACAAAATAATAATCTCTCCAGCAAATATCACAACGCAGCCAGTCATTTATGTCATTAACACCTACGTCTGGGTATCCTGGAATGTTTTCAAATGCTTCAATGAACTCCGATCTGTTGACATTGTCACCAGTTTCCTCATTCAATGAGCGAACTACGTCAGCAGACTCTTTTGCACTCGCGACAAGCGAAATCAAAACAGTTCTGTACACTCAGTAATAACTTGTTAATTGACACCGTACCAGGATACGTGTAAGGCTGTTATTGTCGCCGTTTGTTATTGCTGCTGTACTTCCGGAGCAACAGATACGCAACAGTTACTGTACTCATTGTCATGTCGTAACCACCTTCAAGTCCAGATCCGAATGCAGGGTCGTCCATGAAGTAAAACACTAAGCGCCGAAAGGAACTTTAATACGAACACGAACGTACATATAGAACAGAATAGACCTCTTGGACGATAGTTCAGGCATTTACGCAACCATTGTATTTTCTAGAATGTTATTATTTACACAAACATCGAATATTCCAGAATGTACGGGCATAAGAAATTTCAAGTAACTTCCGGACATTATACACTCCTGGAAATTGAAATAAGAACACCGTGAATTCATTGTCCCAGGAAGGGGAAACTTTATTGACACATTCCTGGGGTCAGATACATCACATGATCACACTGGCAGAACCACAGGCACATAGACACAGGCAACAGAGCATGCACAATGTCGGCACTAGTACAGTGTATATCCACCTTTCGCAGCAATGCAGGCTGCTATTCTCCCATGGAGACGATCGTAGAGGTGCTGGATGTAGTCCTGTGGAACGGCTTGCCATGCCATTTCCACCTGGCGCCTCAGTTGGACCAGCGTTCGTGCTGGACGTGCAGACCGCGTGAGACGACGCTTCATCCAGTCCCAAACATGCTCAATGGGGGACAGATCCGGAGATCTTGCTGGCCAGGGTAGTTGACTTACACCTTCTAGAGCACGTTGGGTGGCACGGGATACATGCGGACGTGCATTGTCCTGTTGGAACAGCAAGTTCCCTTGCCGGTCTAGGAATGGTAGAACGATGGGTTCGATGACGGTTTGGATGTACCGTGCACTATTCAGTGTCCCCTCGACGATCACCAGTGGTGTACGGCCAGTGTAGGAGATCGCTCCCCACACCATGATGCTGGGTGTTGGCCCTGTGTGCCTCGGTCGTATGCAGTCCTGATTGTGGCGCTCACCTGCACGGCGCCAAACACGCATACGACCATCATTGGCACCAAGGCAGAAGCGACTCTCATCGCTGAAGACGACACGTCTCCATTCGTCCCTCCATTCACGCCTGTCGCGACACCACTGGAGGCGGGCTGCACGATGTTGGGGCGTGAGCGGAAGACGGCCTAACGGTGTGCGGGACCGTAGCCCAGCTTCATGGAGACGGTTGCGAATGGTCCTCGCCGATACCCCAGGAGCAACAGTGTCCCTAATTTGCTGGGAAGTGGCGGTGCGGTCCCCTACGGCACTGCGTAGGATCCTACGGTCTTGGCGTGCATCCGTGCGTCGCTGCGGTCCGGTCCCAGGTCGATGGGCACGTGCACCTTCCGCCGACCACTGGCGACAACATCGATGTACTGTGGAGACCTCACGCCCCACGTGTTGAGCAATTCGGCGGTACGTCCACCCGGCCTCCCGCATGCCCACTATACGCCCTCGCTCAAAGTCCGTCAACTGCACATACGGTTCACGTGCACGCTGTCGCGGCATGCTACCAGTGTTAAAGACTGCGATGGAGCTCCGTATGCCACGGCAAACTGGCTGACACTGACGGCGGCGGTGCACAAATGCTGCGCAGCTAGCGCCATTCGACGGCCAACACCGCGGTTCCTGGTGTGTCCGCTGTGCCGTGCGTGTGATCATTGCTTGTACAGCCCTCTCGCAGTGTCCGGAGCAAGTATGGTGGGTCTGACACACCGGTGTCGATGTGTTCTTTTTTCCATTTCCAGGAGTGTAGATACTAAATAACATGTAATATTTGGTGACTGGGATTGAACTGGCGAGGTGCAGCACGTCAGCCAGTGAAGGTAACATTACACCATATTTCATGCATAGCACCTGGCGGCATTGCTCCTAGTCCTGGAAAAACAGCGACCCGCTGTTTCGGAAGACCTCACTGGAACCGACTACAGCACCCTGGATGTAGAGCTTGTCAGTCGGCTTCTGTATGGCAGCACTTGTGAGTCCTGAGGTGCTGGTCGTGTTGTTATATCCTCTTCACTTTGATGAGTATTGAAGGTAGCATCTCCCGTCGATACTTTGCGAACATCGTGTGTCTATTCAGTTCCCTTGAATCGCGCATCGTCCAAATGTGCCTCTGGGCTGTTGTATTGCTTCATACGGAGGACATAGTTGACGTCTGTGCGCGATATCTCCTTAATGAACGGTCATAATCCTCGACTTCATATGTGATGGACGACAAACGACGAAGATGATGATACGACCAAAAGTAGAACTTTGGTAACTTTTCCGATAGTTCCATTTTCCGCATAGGCGTAAAAATGAATACCAAGTCTCGCCGTCTGTATCTCACTGGCCGATGCTCGGCGTCTAGTGCTCTCGGACTTTCTCCTAGGCGTCCGGGGTCCGTACGCGAGTCAGCTGTCTTGCTTCTTCAGTTCCAGTGATGAGGTGTTCCACGTAGTCGTCCTGAGCATCGTCTGGTTGAAAGGGGAACAGTGTATCCGTTGTCATTTCGACCTCGCGACTGTGGAGCCTGCAATATCTTGCTTCGCTGTGTTGTATACAAAAGTCACGTGAGCAATACTACGTCCTTATCTCTCTGTTCGACGTCAACTTACGTCGACAGATGTTCTGCACGTGTCTTACTAAAGTATTCTGTGGATGGTAGGACGTTATCGTCTTGTGGATAGTACTGCAACGTGAAATTATCTCTGATAATAGTCTCGACTGGCAAACTTTTCCACGGGCAGACATCATCACACAGGGTGCGCCGTGCTTCAAAATCTTGTCTTCTACAAGGAAGCAATTTCTTGTGCTTTGGCAGTCAGTAAAACTTTGGTGACACCATGCTGACGAGATAGTATGTGCAGGATATTATCCATCGATTCCTCTTCGTCAGCTTTGGGACCTTACCTAAGAGATCAATTCCAATATGAAGGAACTGCGCTGCTTAGGCGGGATTGGAACCAGATGCATGTGTTTATATCACTGACATTCTTTACAGAGGCTTACTTAGTGTGTGACAGACTGGGAGAGCCCTGGCCAGTAATACCTGCGTATGATTCAGTCTAAAGTCTTCACGTTCGCAGGTGACAAGGTGTTGGAGATTCGTAGAAATACTTCAGAACAGTTGGCCACAGATGAGCTGGGACGATGATAAACCATTTGTGCCCCACTGGATCATAGTTCCTTTCACACATGGCTCCGTTTATTAATTGAAATCCTCCTCTGGTTAGTTCCTCCTTCTTTAAGGTTTTTAATGGTATTCAGCAATTTTGGACCTCCTTCTGTTCAATAGGACTGCCATTTAATCATTTAAAGCAGCAGCATCATTAATGACTGAGAATTCATCTACGCTGCTGTGTTCTGCCAAGGGATTCCTAGAAAGATAATTGACATCTTTGTGTTGGCGTCCGGTTTTGTATATCACTCTGACGTCATACCCGCAAAGCCTCAGTGCCCCTCTCGCCAACTGACACAACGGATCCTTCAGGCCAGTCAGAAAGCATAGAGGATAGTAGTCTGTCACAACAGTGAACCATTTGCCAAATAGATACGATCGGAAGTTGTTGATGGCCCAAACAACGGCGAGGCACACTTTCTCGACTGTAGCGTAGTTCTTCTTGGAATTGAAAAATACTGACGGCTAAAGGTATCAAACGTTCAGTACCTCCTTAAATCTGCACTACAACTGCACCTATCCCATAATCTCTGTGAAGTCCTGTCTCAGCATTCTCATCATACAACGTTAGGACTGGAGAAGATATTAGTTCCTCGTCAAGGACAGGGAAAGATTTTTCTTGCAACTTGTTCCAGGAAGTTTTGTCGCCTCCAAGAAGACATTTTGCATGACAATTGTGCCAAGGATACGTAAAATCTGCGATTGATCTCATTTTCTCTGGATAGATACCAATTCCATCTCCATTTATGTGTGCTCCAAGTTTTTTATCTCTTAGTCAGCGGAGAGGCAGTTTCAGGATTTTAGCTGTGGCCTGTAATCTGAACGCACTTCAACACGGTTGTCAAGTGCCTTAGATGTTCTTTAAATGTCTTCGAGAAAACGACAATGGCATCCAGACAGGAAAGGCACGTTTTCCATTTGAGATGTCCAAGCAGTTTGCCTGTCAAAAGTTCGAAGGTGGCTGGAGCGTTAGGCAGTATAAACGGCATTATTTTAAATCCATAGACGCAACCAGGAGTTGTGGATTCAGTCTTTTCCCTGTCAACCTCGATTTGCCAGTAGCCTGTCTGTTTGCCAGTAGTTAAGAAATACTTTGTTCCTTTCAAGCAGACCAGAGCGCCATCAATGTGCAGCAGTGGATAGACGTCTTCTTGATTTAGTTCAGGCATCTGTAGCCGAAGTAGAAACGCCATGTGATACTTTCTTTTTCACAAGGACCCCGGTAGAAAACCAAGAACACGCTGAAGGTTCAATGCTGTCATCCTGCACCATCTTCTCCACATCCTTCTCTATTATCCGTTGTTGAGATGGCGACACTTTACATGAACACTGGATGATTGGTACATGAGCAACTCCCTTGAGACTGTGCTTTAGCATGGGCCGCTTGGTCTGTCTTTCCTCCACTAGAGATTTGAAAGCAGCCGAAAACTGACACTGAATCGCTTTCCGACTGACTGACGTTATTCCGTGGTGAGATCAGACCCAATTGCAGTTCGATAGTAACTTCCTCCCCAGTGTTGTATGTAGTCACTGTGAAGCGAGATTCTTCGTCGATAACAACAAGCTTCCCCTATTGAACGGTCTTGGCTGTCCCTACACACATGCCTTTAGGGATTAGTTGCGGCTGCAAGAGACATTAAGTGATTCAAAGCTCTCTCTGACCACCTACAATCATCGCTGGCACGTAATTTGTTTTGTGAACCGGAGTAGCTTTTTGCCGTCGACAGAAGCGTCACAGTTCGATTGAGCATCTCGATTGACGACTGGAAATCGTCTCGTTGGTATTTCAAGACCCTTCTCGACGTTATTAATACTAAATAACATATGATAGGTAGTGGATGAGTTTTATTACGCTGCAGGTAGCATGTCTGCCATTGTCGCTAACCCCACACCGCATGCATCTCAACTCGCTGCAGTATAAATGTTCAAAGTGAACTGTCGATGCATATTGACGAGAGCCGGATAAGCGAGATTCCGCTGCACTTGAGGCGGCGGCTGCTCACTTGCCATTGCTGATTTTCTACTCATTTTGAGACCGGAATTTTTACCAACGTAAATATCATTTCTTTGATGAATGGATCGTTACTGTGCCCATGATATCCCCTACGTTGTACTAACACACATAAAAGTCTAGTACCAAGTGACAGAAAATAAATTTGTTTTCTCTGCCCCCATTGAATGAAGAGTGAAGCAGTTTTAGAATTGTAGGAAGTTGCTTGATCTTTATTGTGTTATTTTATGGGAGATCCCATCTGAGGACTCCAAAAATCCACAAATACAGCCGTCTTCACTTTGCGATCCATCAGTCAGTTTTACGTGACTGTTGTCTCAAACAGATTTTCTACGGTGACTGTAATGTAGGATACAGCAGGTTGTGTGTTTCTCCAAGGCGGAGATTGGTAGCCTCATTCAAAGTGGCACACTTGGTAGCGTGGCTCTGTGATAAGAAAGTGGTGTCCCATTCGGAAGGACGACGGATAATATTTCTGTCTGACCAATCAGATCTAGGCTTTCCATGCTTTCTCTAAACTCCTTGAGAAAAATGCTAGATGAGAAGGATACGGTGCGAGTTACCTCGGTGCTTGTCCCAAACCCCCTCCTACTAAGTAACTGTAGGCTGTAACGACACTACTGCTCTGGTAGAAATGCTGCACATGAGGCTGCAGTTTGGATGAAGTACGTACTTGTGCTAAACTAAACCGTTAGCTGGTCATGACTCGGAAATTTACATACTACTCAGTGGCTAGTGTTATTCCTTGCCTTTGCAGATGTAGTGTCTTCTTATCGATCTGGGGGAGGGGGCCTTGTGAGTCAACTAGTACAATGCGGACCGCCTTGAGTGCCTCTCGTGTGGCAACCTCCTCTTCTTGGAGTAGCAATTGCACCTGGCATCCTCAACTATTAGTTTGATATACTCCAATCGCTGGCTTTCACTGCAGTTTTTACCCTCTAAAGCTTCCTCACGTAGCGTGGAGGTTATTCCTCGATGCCTTAACATACGGGCTATCATGCTCTTCTTCTTGTCAGTGTCTTCCACAAGTTCCTCTCCAGGGCAATTCTGCGGAGAACCTCGTATTTTTTTATTTCTCAGTCCACCTAATTTTCATCATATAGTACCGCATCTAAAATGCTTTCATTCTCTCCTGTCTGGTTTCTCTCTGCTGTCCTCCAGATGTACGTTCTCAGAAATTATTCCCTCAAGTTAAGCATGACACCAGTAGACTTCGTTCAGTCAGGAATGCCCTCTGAGACTGATTTTTTCCTGTAGCTTCCGCGATAGTTTCCTATCCGTACCATCAATACTCAAAAAGAGTCTTTTTTTTTTATATATAATGTCCACAGGCGGCAGCTCTCTCTCGTATTGGTAGGTTGCTCGTAACGCTCTGTTTTGTAGAAGATCTTTGCATATCGTATACCAAACAATGGAGATGGTGGGATAAGAGCAGTACGGCGCAATAAAATTCTGTATTTATTTAAATCATACAGCCATTGAAACTTACGAAAAGCTGTAGCAAGCGTACGGCGAAGGTGCACTACCTCCTGCAACAGTGTTTAGATGGTTCAAGGATTTCAAATAAGGCCTGGTTGTCTGTACTAAGCAAGGTGGGCCTGGTGTTTCGGCTTCAGCTGTGACTTAAGTCAACCACGGCTGCTGTAATTGTCCGTTAGAATCGGCGAATAACATTACGTCACCACAGTGAAGGGCTGAGAATTTCATATGGTGGTGTCTTTATGATTATGCATAATTATTTACGTACGAGCGCAGAGCATGGAGCCATGCTCTGCGCTCGTAGGTAGCACACCGTGCCTGTACATATCAACCGCGGCGCTCGGGGGTCACAGCACCAAGTTACGACAAGATGAGCGTATAAGAGCCCGAAACCGCTCGTGTGATAATAAAAGAACTTTACAACTGAAGCGGTATTTTTAATGTCTGGTGTAATGCTCAGTTGCGGAAGTTCCTCCAACAGGATTGTTTGTAGTTACTTTATTATTGTCTTACTTGTAATTATTACAATATTTCAGATTTCCGAAAAGGAAAGATCTAAATGATACCTGGGTAAAAGCAATACACAGGGGAACTGGTAACCAACGATTACTTCAGGTGCTTATTCCCGGCACTTTCGCGAAGAAGACGTGGATTACACTGGTCAGAAGAGGAGATTTTGAGGAGCTGTTGCATCTGTAGTCTCTTGGTGTTCATCATATTTTCAGAAATCGGTCATCTCAAGGAAGTCTACAGTTTATTAAGGTGCTGGTTTCTTTACAGGTGTGTTACAACAGTACATTGTCAAGTTGTGATGAGCTGGTACAGCAAATCCGTCATCATACAAAAGGAAAGTAATGGAAGAAATGAGTAAAAAAACATAGAGTTCACGAGTGCAAGGAAAAAAACAGGGTAAATGCTACAGCGGAAGGTTAGGCAAAATCAGAATAGAATACAGACGAGGAGGGATATTATTGATAAACTTCTCAAAGGTAAGGCCATTAACGAAAATGGTGCTAAAATGTTAAAAATTCGCTACCGTCAGATGCTTGCTCGAAAAATCCGCACGGATTCTTGATATTCATGTGAGTAAACTGGATGTGAGGTTTGATCCTGATCTGTGATCATTTGCTTTTACTTTATATTACTTGTCACCTAGAGCATGTGGCATTGTTGGATAGAAATTTAATACTGCTTTACTATGTCCCAGACCAATCAGATCATGGTGCATGCAAATAAATTTGTGAATCAGGTCTTAGATAGGAATGTTTTAATGTAATTGAGGAGAAAGCAAAAGAGTGTCAACAAAAATGCACAGTGCCAATAGTAGCTCTTAGCATGGATGACGTCACTTAGATTCGGTAAGTGGTAGTAGTCCGTTTTGTTTTGTATTTTAGTGGCTATGGAACTTTAAAAAATGTAAGTACAAAAAACTTGTTGTATTCTTTATTATTCATTGTGTTCTGGCGCTTACAGTAATGACTCGCGTTGCTTGTGGTGTTATTGTATTTATTAATCTGTTATCAGTGTCGATCGACTTCAGCTTTTCTCCGAATGACATGCTCGTTATAGAACTGCTCCTATAAGTAGAACATGTTATATGTGCCTCCATTCCTTTGAGGTATTTACGAAAACTACAGTCTGCTTTAAATGTGTGTGTACGTAACTTCTTACAGCACGATTCTACAATTTATGTGTTAAACGCAAATAGTACGCAAATATTAGCCCAACTGCAGTACTCGTTTAGGCCATGTCGTAAAGCTAGCAACATCATTTCGTTTCCGACAATCGTGGTAGTACCATACACCATTTTTTTGACGTTTGGTGAGGTACGATGACGGTATCAGGCTTCAAAAACAGATGCGCCTTTGCCCGTATAGTAATGAATGTCTGTAGAAACGTATCAAGCCAAATGAAGAAAAAGGGTACGTCTTGTCGTACATAAAGGTATAGAAAATGTGGCTGGTTCCTGTATTTTTTTCGAATAAAGAGTCGTTGTGTCGCAGGGAATCACAATGCTCTTGTTTTATAATTTTACAAACAAGACAGTCTAGGTGACTTTTTTTTATTTGACTGTATTTGCTGGTTTCGTTTAGACTTCAGAACGTTCTAGCGATGCGCGCCGGTGGTGGAGGTGAGGAATCCTCCTGAAACTCTTTTATGTTTCGATCCTCTCGCGTTTTACGAGATCTCACTATGGTTTAATGCAGCTGGAAAAGTTAATTACAGTTAAATGAATAAAGCATTTTGATCATAATAGCAACAAAATTCATGATCCCGTCGTTCTAAAGTTGTGTCAGAGTGGCTTAAGAGACACTTCACGGACTATGGCAATCTACCAAACGTCGAGCCTGTTGAGCTTATCCGAGAAGTCAGGGGCGAGATTTGAGGGCTTTGGGCACACCACTGAGAAATCTCCTTGACTTTTGGGTGACGGCTGAGCGGTCGAGGTTCACAATAGCTACCCAACGCTTCTAATATCTCGTGGAATCTACGCCAGACCCATAGTTTAAATAGTACATGCTACTATTCTCGGAATGGTGAAAGAAAAACAGTTAGACCTACCAGCACTGTTGTCAGTTTTCAACAGTCAAGTGCACACTGCTGTCACAACACTGACAGAAAACCATAGCACAGCGACAACACTGAGACGTTGCCACAGAAACGCACAAACGAAATCGCGTTACGTGATTTGTCGTGGCAGACGAGCGAAGCAGTCGCTCATAGCCCACCTTAACTGTCAGGGATGGTCTCTTGCCGTACGAACTACAGGTAGGTAACACTGATTCATTTTCTCATAAATGTATACAATGAGTTTCCGTGGTGTTGTTGAAATCTCGCGGGAATAATAAAGAACTAACCTCTGATTAGGGAACGCGTGAAACGAATGCACGTCTAGAAGAACTAGCTGTACTAGTGGTTGCCTGCGACCATGATGTTGACGGCTGTCTATTTTACGGTACTCGATTCGTTTACTTGTTAATTGTTACAGCGACGTCAATGTGTATTACATATTTTGAATTGCATTATTTTATAGTATATTCTCGTTAGGTAAGACAGAAGTGCTTTCTTAATGACTGCCGTGTGTGAGAAACAAAATACTGTCTCTTCTGTATCTGTGGGGATTCTAACATTTCGTCATTTAACAATCCTTTTAATTGTGTAGTACGGAGACAGATTTTGAAAAAATTTTTGGAGGGAGTGGAAATATTGAAAGTGAAGTTGCTCGCTTACGTTTCACTGTGCTAAAAATCACTGTGGGTATCCTACTATAACTCTATTATGTTTCGATTGTTAGTGTTGTTTATATAGCTTCATAGTCAGCTTTGATTTGTTACATATTACGCTATGTGAAAAATCAGCTGCTGTTGGTAAGTTCTGTTACATATCCTGTGTTTGTAATTAATTGTATAAGACAGTTTTGACCTGGCCTGATAAGATACATTTACATTTAGTTAAATACTGAACGGAGTGTGACAGGTTACCCTACCGTCCATAACCTGATTTCTGGGAATATGGCAGATGATTATTTGATCTATGTGAATTATAAGATTTACGATATAGCTCAACTTAGGTATCGCAATCTCCACTTGAGAGCTGAAGTGGTTGTTGTTTTAAAAGGCGCCGTATCGAAGGTTTGTGCCGCATGCAGCGAAAGCGGGAAAGCATCATTCTCTAAGTCACAACGTGGACGAAAATGTGGGCTGAGTGAAATTGACGAATGGTCATCGAAGAGAACTGCGGCGAAAAATAAGAGGACGACAGCTGCAAAATTCACTGCAAAACTGAATGTCGCAGTCGCGCACCCTGTCAACAACAAAGCAATACGAAGGGAGGTCTATTAGCAGGGAATTGCAGGACAAACTGAAATCCCAAAACGATTCATCAGTGATCCAAATGTCGGGAACAGGAAAAGGTGGCCACGAAATCTGTAGTATGGAGCAATGGAAGAAAGTCAGTTGGATGGATGTATCTTGTTTCACACCGTTTCCGGCATCTGGCCGAGTTTACGTTCCGAGAGTGAAACATGGCGGGGGCTGGGTGACGGTTTGGGCAGTCATATCATGGTCCCCCATGGTCTCCATGGTTACTCTCCATGGTCGCATTTCTGCCATGGACTGTGTGACCATTTTGGCTGCTCAGGTCCATTCCACGGTACAAAGTTTATTTTCCAATGGTAATGCTGTGTTCCGAGACGACAGGTCGCCCGTACACACAACTCGCACCATTTATGATTGGTTGTGTGAGGAGGAGAATGAATTTTCGCATCTCCCCTGGTCATCACAATCACCAGCTCTCAGTACCATGGAGCCTTTGTGGTTTACTTTGGAGAGAACTATGCGTCATCGCTATCCACCTCCATCACCATTACCTGAACCATTCCGAGACGATTGAAAGCTTTTCCAAAGCCAACGGATTTTCTACAGCGTATCAGGCATGGTATGTTTCGGTGTTTTTTGGTGTTTCCATATTTCTGTCCAACCTGTGTGTATACAGTTCACAGCAGTAGAGTCACAATCATACCATCTAAAATCTTTTAAGACGAGAAACTCTATATACAGTTCACAGTAGCACACACATAATCGTATGGTTGAAATGAATTGTAGCCCGATGCCTTTAAGTTCGAAAGGAGCTAATTATGAGTATATCGGCGAACCTGGCACGTACTTGTAACATTTTGGGCCGATTGTAATTAGTTTCACTAGTTTTTTGCGGATTTCGCATTCATTTTAATATAAACTAGACATGCTTTTTTGCATTCTTGGACACTGGCTGTCAGTTCTTCTTAGAAACGCTCTTTCAGTCTTGCCCTTTCTCCTGTGCCTTGCATGAACCTGTTATTTTTATCTGTTCACTTTTACAGACATCAAAATGTACAGACTCTCTTTTTCGCATGTAACTTGTAGTCCTCCAGCATGTGTACCTGAGACCTTTTGTTCTTAGTAATGTGCGTATCTAAAACTATACCTACACACATCTCATTATATTTTGCACAACACGCAGTTCCGATTCATTTCCAACTCCCACTGCTGTATCATCAGGTAATCGTATACTATGTGAGCAAAAGTATCCGGACACCCTCCAAAACATACGTTTATCATATTAGGTGCATTGTGGTGCCACCTACTGTCAGGTACTCCATATCAGCGACCTCAATAGTCATTAGACATTGGGAGAGAGCAGAATGGGACGCTCCGCGGAACTCACGATCTTCGAACATGGTCAGGTGATGGGTGTCACTTGTGTTATACGTCTGTATGCGAGGGTTCCACACTCCTGAACATTCCTCGGTCCACTGTTTCTGATGTGATAGTCAAGTGGAAACGTGAAAGGACACGTACAACACAAAAGTGTACAGGCCGACCTCGTCTGTTGACTGACAGAGACCGCCGACAGTTGAAGAGGGTCGTAATGTGTAATAGGCAGATATGTATCCAAACAATCACACAGGAATTCCAAACTGCATCAGGATCCACTGCAAGTACTATGACAGTTAGCCGGGAGGTGAGAAAACTTGGATTTCATGGTCGAGTGGCTGCTCGTAAGCCACATATCACGCCCGTAAATACCAAACGACACCTCGCTTTGGTGTAAGGAGCGTAAACATTGGACGATTGAACAGTGGAATAACGTTTTGTGGAGTGACGAATCACAGAACACAATGTGGCGATCAGATAGCAGATTGTGGGTATGGCGAATGCCCGGTGAACGTCATCTGCCAGTGTGTGTAGTGCCAAAAGTAAAATTCTGGGGCCATGGTGTTATGGTGTGGTCGTGTTTTACAAAAAATGGTTTAAGTGGCTCTGAGCACTATGGAACTTAACAGCTGAGGTCATCAGTCCCCTAACTTAGAACTATTTAAACCTGACTAACCTAAGGACATCACACACATCCATGCCCAGGGTAGGAATCGAACCAGCGGTCGCGCGGTTCCAGACTGAAGCGCCTAGAACCGCTCGGCCACAGCGGCCGGCGTGTTTTTCATGGAGGGGGCTTGCACCCCTTGTTGTTTTGGGTGACACTATCATAGCATAGGACTACATTGATGTTTTCAGCACCTTCTTGCTTCGCACTGTTGAAGAGCAGTTCGGGGATGGCGATTGCATCTTTCGACATGATCGAGCACCTGGTGATAGTGCACGGCTCGTGGCGGAGTGGTTACACGAAGATAACATCCCTGTAATGGACTGACCTGAATCCTATAGAACACCTATGGGATATTTTGGAACGCCGACTTCGTGCCAGGCCTCACCGAGCGATATCTATACCTCTCCTCAGTGCAACACTCCGTGAAGAATGGGCTGCCATTCCCCAAGAAACCTTCCAGCACCTGACTGAACGTATGCCTGCGAGAGTGGAAGCTGTCATCAAGCCTAAGGGTGGGCCCACACCATATTGAATTCTAACATTACCGATGGAGGGCGCCACGAACTTGTAAATAATTTTCAGCGATGTGTCCATATGCTTTTGATCACACAGTGCATTATCCTAATTTTCTGACCTTGATATGCAATTCACTTATGCCAAATCCGACTGAAGCTGCTACAATTTATTGTGACAGAACAAATTTCGAAATATGGTCCCATTTACATTTTTAATGAAATTCTACACTCCATTTTCACACAGACACATTATGTTTTCATAATGTGTTTATATATGCCAGCAGCATGGCGGCGCTGTAGTAGCGAAGCTGCATGCAAACTGTAGGCGTTTCGCGACTCATTACTTGTGCTGTGGCTTCTTCTGGTGGTTACGCTACGTGACATCGCATCATCCGCGCATTCAATTGTAGCTGCAGCTTCCCGCAAATCACCTCTCCTAATCAAGTGACTGCTACCTTGAAAAGTGCTCAGTCAATGAAATGCGAATCTCTGCGTGCGCTTAGCCGCTGTGAAAGCGTTTTTCCTAGCGTAGGGTTACTTCGCATTGTAGTAATTGACGGTCACGATTGCCTGATAACGTCGTTGAGAGGTTTTGTTTTATTTCTGACTTGCTTATGCACTTATACTGTCATCTGTCTTTCAAGTGTTTCACGCTCAGTTCTTAGATTTAACCTGCTACCTGAGGGTAATCTACTGGTTTCTGCAAGCCTACTAAGCTCAATGGCGTCGATAGTGTTTTTTGGTGTATTCTTATCCTTGTGCCTTCCTACAGCAGGGCCATGTCAGACTGTTCGCGGATGCCTTAGCACATGTGTCACTGTTAAGAGGGACCGATGACCGTAGCAGTCTGGTCCCTTTAATACCACAAACCAACCAACCAACCGTTAAGAATTTTCAAAAATGGTTCAAATGTCTCTGAGCACTATGGGACTTAACTTCCGAGGTCATCAGTCCCCTAGAGCCTAGAACTACTTAAACCTAACTAACCTAAGGACATTACACACATCCATGCTCGAGGCAGGATTCGAACCTGCGACCGTTGCGTAAGAATTTTCCAAGACTTCTTTTCTCACTTGTTCTCTCTCAATTGCTTGTGATTTAAATTTATGCTTTTGGGTAAAAGAATGCCTATGACTAGAAAAACGTTACTGTCAGATACCATAAGTTAATCTTGTTCTATTTTATGAATCAGAATTACACGATAGATGATTATAATAATCTTTTCCTCTACTTAAAGCCTCTTTCGCTGCAGGTTAACTTTCAGTGCCTTACGTAAACTGAGCATAGCTCGTGATGTAAGTTCCTACAATTATTCTGACATATTGTAATTGAGCTGAAATTTTGTACTTAAGAAGAGCGTAACCGAAATGAAATCATATTATTTCCTTTGCACAAACTAGCTGCCTTACAAATACTAGAAACTAATACCACTACAAATAAAAATGCCTCTTTAGTGGATGCTTCAGATTTTCCATCAGTTGGAACATATCTGTGGAAAGCAGAGTTACATCCTTGCGCTTCTGTTCGTAGTGTCTTTCATTGTGCAAAAGCAGAGTAACGCACCATGATGTAGAACTGTTACAAGTGCAGAAAACCTTCATCGATGATGACGAGATGTAACCGAAACCGGATAGTGATGACTGATTATTCAACACAGTGGTGCCAGATGTGCATGAACCGTGATTTCAAGGTAAAAAAAAGAGTGCAAAATGGTATAATAAGTGGGTAGTCATTTCATAATAGCTCAGGAAAGGTAATGCAGTTTTTCGATGTATCGTGCTTAAGTCCATTCTATATAATATCGTATGATAGGTAGAACAAGAGCCATTCCCCTAAACAGAGCTTGTAGTGATAATTTTGCTAGCTCTACACCGCGTAGCGAATTTATAAGGCGATGTATTTTTTATGCTGTCCGCCTTGAGAAGTTCATTTAAGTTAATAAAAATTACCTTTACAAGCAATGAACTTAGTATAGCAGCCAATAACAATAAATGGATAGGATGCGACAGCTGCAGGAATACAATTAAAGCACATTATAATTGCTTTCACCTCCACAAAATTTCTCTCTTCAGAACCATATCTGAACTTCATACAGCTAACGGAATGAATTTTTCACTTTACAGCGGCTTGTACACTATTCTGAAGCTGCCTGACAGATAAGAACTGTGTGATAGGCCTGGATTCGAACGCACATCTTGTCTTTCAAGGGCAGTGTTCTCAACGACTGACGGGCTATTCAGAAACAACTTACCGATCTTACAGGTTTGAATAGTAGGGGACATATTCTGTTGGAACTGAAACTATTAGAGTGGACTCGTAACTCGACACTGATGTTTTTGTTGTAATCCACTATAAAACTGTTAATAGCTTATCATAAAATTAGGCATCTTTGTGACAGTTTAAGTTTTTTTATAATAATCTTATGGAAATGTATAATACGACATTTAATTTCCGCATAAACCGAATTTTAATAGAAAATTTTTTCATGTAGAGTTAAAGTCATCATTCAAGAAGATGGGCTGACTTAGTGCTTCTTTACGACACACAGTTGCAGCGTTGTTACGAATCTGCCCAGAACCATGAGTTTTGGTATGTCAATCCACACAAAAACATTTGCCACAAAGTTTGCAAATTTGGTGCGGTTTGTTTTCCTAATTTTCTTAAAATGGAAATAATTATAGTCCCGTTCACATAGAAAAAAAAACTGAACTGCATTAAATAAGATAATTAAACGAAGTTTTTACACACTATTTATCCATCTGTTCAGTGGAAACATATGCGAAAAGACAGATCAAAATAATTAAATTTAACACTATATCCTCTAAGCAAGGTAATTTGTTCAAACAGTTAGATACTTACAAGTTCAGATGTTTGTTATAATTAGAAACATAGCTGTAATGCGAAAAACACTTCGTCTTTTTTATCAAACCATTTACAAATGTCCCCAATTTCATTATGAGACTTGTTTTCTGTAATTATAATTGTCACACTTCTTTCTGTGGGTATTTGTAGTGTGACTAAGGTACCCCTATAAGCTACAGAAATAATTTTCTCACTTTCCAATGGCTAAAGAAAACTTTTGTAAGATTTAACTCTGAACGTAAAGCTCGTTTAATTCAACTTACCTTCAGTTTGTCAGCTCGTGAAAGTTATCGACAGTAGCAGGAAATTTCCAAAAAATCTACAACCACATTTTTCCACAGTCCAACAAAATGGCTTTGTGCAGAGGTCAAGTGCAGTGTATGCGCTTGCAGTTTGGACCGCGGATGGCAGTACTATGAAAGAACACATTGCAGCAGAAATATGTGTTGAATGTTGATCCGAATTAAAGTACTTAAGAACATGAAAATGCAACGTGCTGTTGTCACAAAGCAATACCTTAGTCACAAAACTGCCGAGTTCCAAGGTATTCTGAAGCAAGTCTCAATTTTCCATCCCACACTTAAGATTAAAAAGAAAACAGTAATATGACCATATCATTAGTGTTAGGTCGGTAATTATTACTTTGAGCTAGACATTCTCAGGCGAATTGGAGTGATGTGCTTTGTGGATGTCATTACAGGTGGTGCATGTATGGTGTACTGGCAACTAGCAACTCATGCTGCATGCACTGCACGTTAAGATTTTGGGTGCTGGGTGTTGTTTGCTTGTGATGGTAACTGGGCGGGAGTGGATGACGCATTTAGCAGCAAAGACTATGTCTGACTGTCATAATTTATGTTCAATGCGAGTATCACTCTATTTCCTCTCTCCTCTGGCGATCTGCAGAATTCGCCATTTGTAAACCATTGAAATATTTATTAGCCACTTTTATTGCTTTTGAGTAAAAGAAATACATGCCAAAAAGTTTCCTTCTAAAAGCGTTCCAGAATAATGTTAAGTTTTTTTTAGTATCTCCTCCAAAATGTGTGAACTCTGGTGGGTTGTAAATAATTAGAGGTTCCCTCAGCCACGGCTCTTCTCATACAATGTACATTATTACTGCTATCCTGTATGCCAAGGAATCTGAAATTCCTCCCTTGAATCATGCAGTCAGTAAGGTACCTCTGGCGTCACCGCTTAGTGAAATACTTCCACACCTTTGTCTCTACATCCGTCTGCCCCCCGACTCATGCGGGTACGTCACAATTATTGTTGTTGCTGATAAAACAACATAATGTTTATGAGAGAGTAGGCAATTTAAGTAACGGACAAACAGCGACCGTCAAAATGTAGTAGCTTCTTCCAGCTGTGGTGAAGGTGTTACATCACGTTCGTCCCGTTATCGTAAGACATTCAATTTGAGTATACACTATGTGATCAAAAGTATCCGGACACCCCCAAAAACATACGTATATCAAATTAGGTGCATTGTGCTGCCGCCTACTGCCAGGTACTCCATATCAGCGACCTCAGTAATTATTAGACATCGTGAGAGAGCAGAATGGGTCGCTCCGCAGAACTCACAGACTTCAAAAGTGGTCACGTGATTGGGTGTCAGTTGCGTTATACGTCTGTACGCGAGATTTCCACACTCCTAAACATCCCTAGGTCGACTGTTTCCGATGTGAAAGTGAGGTGGAAACGTGAAGGGACATACAACACAAAAGCGTACAGGCCGACCTCCTCTGTTGACTGACAGAGACCGCCGACAGTTGAAGAGGGTCGTAATGTGTAATAGGTAGACATCTATCCACACCAGCAAACAGGAATTCCAAACTGCAGCAGGATCCACTACAGGCACTATGACAGGCGGGAGTTGAGAAAGCCTGGATTTCATCGTTGAGCGACTGCTCATGAACCATATATCACGTCAGTAAATGCCAAACGACGCCTCGCATGGTGTAAGGAGCGTACACAGTGGACAATTGAACAGTGGAAAAACGTTGTGTTGAGTGAGGAATCACGGTATAAGATGCGGCGATCCGATGGCAGGATGTGGGTATGGCGAATGCCCGGTAAACGTCATCTGCCAGCGTGTGTAGTGCCAACAGTAAAATTCGGAGGAGGTGATGTTATGTATGGTCGTGTTTTTCATGGATGTTTTAAGCGCCTTCTTGATTCCCACTGTTGAAGAGCAATTGGGGGATGGGGATTGTATCTTTCAACACGATCGAGCATCTGTTCATAATGCACGGCCTGTGGCGAAGTGGTTACACGACAATAACATCCCTGTAATGGACTGGCCTGCACAGAGGCCTGACCTCAATCTTATACGAGTAGAACACGTTTGAGACGTTTTGTAAAGCCGACTCGGTGCCAGGCATCATCGACCGACATCGATACCTCTCCTCAGTGCAGCACTCCGTGATGATTGGACTGCCATTCCGCAAGAAGCCTTCCAGCGCATGTTTGAACATATGCCTGCGAGAGTGGAAGCTGTCATCAAGGCTAATGGTGGTCGAACACCATGTTGAATTCCAGTATTACCGATGGAGGGCGCCACGAACTTGTAAGTCATTTTCAGCCAGGTGTTCAGATACTTTGGGTCACATAGTGTATATACACAGTGTGTAGTGCTTGTGGAGTGTTAGCTACAGCATACGGTGTTTATGTGATTTTGCTTCCACTTCCGTCATTGCAGAATCCGTGTGACGATAGAGGTGACTGAGTTTCCCGTTTGTGGTGAGGACTAGCTCAGTAATCATCTGACTAGACGAGAGCGCTAACGTGGTGGGGTTCTGTCCGTAGGAGACCAGTCTGTAGCATGATGGGAGAAAGTCTCACCATCCTTATTTAGCCTGGGAAAGCACTGGATTTAGGTGGAATCTCCAGAACTTGCACCAGTATCCAGGGTTAAAGGTTAAACCTCTCTGCAGTGATTCGCATAATAACGGTGTGATGCTGTTGATGGGAGTCAGTCTGCAGAATGGGTTGTTAAGTTCGGTGGCCGCCTTGGTGCTGTTAGATAGCGTCTGACTTTATGAATTTTCTTCCACTTTCATCATCAACAAGGATACGTCATTATTCTCATCTCAGTTACCTACACCAAACATTACACTTAAGCCACAATTCCAGTGAGGTGCCAACGTGCGTGAACAGCGAATGCTTTTCCATTTAGGCGTCCGTACGTTTCGCGATAATCCCGCTACTACTCCACCCATCCTGCCATAATTTCTCATACTTTGTTGATATTTATGGACCAATGTAATTCACTCGTCGTGTTTTTCTGGGAGGAATTGTAATGCTGCAGGGGGCTCCCAAAATGTCTGACTTATCGGAGGCAGTATTCAGAAACTTGAATGTTAGAGTCGAATTGCTGGACGGGTGGGAACAGCTGTGTTTTCACTAGAGGCTCTGCGGCTGTAATAATTTTACTCGCTGTATTTTAGCGTGGGCGCTGATCGCAGCGCTGTTAAACGCATGAAAAGCAAACCACTTGCCTTCAAAACTAAACTTCGGCTGTGTAAACACAATGCTAATAACCTCAATAAATTTAGATAGCACATAAGCGTACATTAATTCAAGATCGAATCGCTAAATAATCTCTCTTAACCAAGCCAACACATTCCCATGAAGAATAGTGGGGCCATAACGTATCGGTAGTTTACTTTTGCGCTTAGAGCGTTAAGTTTCTTTTACATCACTCTTACCTTTGGAATGTTACTTTTTGTTTACATCCTAAAATAGAAAATAATTTTTCAACTAACCTTCACACATTTCACTTACAAAACACAGTACATACAAATCGCGGTTCACATACTTGTCATGTGACAGAAAATTCTAATTTTATTACCAATATTATTCAAATGCACAGATCAAAAAACAATGTGTTTTCCTAATAATGAATTCCATAACAATCAAATTGTTAATGAATGATAATGTGAAGTAATTTCAATGTAAGTTGTGTTATTTTTCATCAAATATTTAACTCATAGTTGTTAAGACATTCCAAACGTATTTGATAGGAGTGAGATTAAAATACTTCCTGTAAGACTGTTTCGATAAAGCGCAGTGTGTTCCACATACGGCGGAAGCACGTTCCGCTCCTGTACAGACGAAAAAGACAAAGTTAGACTAAGAGCAAAGAGATAATTAAACAGTTATTCGTCCTGTACTCCTTAAATGATTGGAGTGGGAAGAAAACCTAAGATTTAGTAGAATCGTAAGTGGGCCCTGCTGAGCATCTCACAGTAGTACACAGCGCACCGACTGACCACTTGATGTACTGTTGCTCGAAGGCAATACTGCAGCTGCCTATTGCAGACTACGCGATGGTGTGGTTGACCCGTTAGTGGTTAGTTGCTGATTAAGCAAGGCTGCACTTACTGGGGTCAGTGAACTCGCAGAATAACCGACGTCGGAGTTCTAAAAATCCTCATTAGTTCATCAAGAGTCTCTGTATGATGTGAAAACAGCGACGTGGTGTGCAGTTATTGTTACATGAAATACTGAACTCACCTTTTACAACCTCACCATTACTTCTGATAGGTATGTGAGCTGTACACTGTGATGTTTGTCACTGAAGGCCGATTTTCGTCTCTGTAAACCACGAAGATGACGTGCTACAGACGCGAAATTTAACCGACAGGAAGAAGATGCTGTGATATGCAAATTATTAGCTTCTCAGAGCGTTCACACAAGGACGGCGCCGGTGGCGACACCTACAACGTGCTGACATGAGGAAAGTTTCCAACCGATTTCTCATATACAAACAGCAGTTGACCGGCGCTGCCTGGTGAAACGTTGTTGTGATGCCTCGTGTAAGGAGGAGAAATCCGTACCGTCACGTTTCCGACTTTGATAAAGGTCGGATTGTAGCCCATCGCGATTGCGGTTTATCGTATCGCGACATTGCTGCTCGCGTTGGTCGAGATCCAATGTCTGTTAGCAGAATATGGAATCGGTGGGTTCAGGAGGGTAATACGGAACGCCGTGCTGGATCCCAACGGCCTCGTATGGCTACCAGTCTAGATGACAGGCATCTTATCCGCATGGGTTTAACGGATCGTGCAGCCACGTCTCGATCCCTGAGTCAACAGATAGGGACGTTTGCAAGACAAAAACCATCTGCACGAACAGTTCGACTAAGTTTGCAGCAGCACGGACTATCAGCTCGGAGACCATGGCTGCGGTTACCCTTGACGCTGCATCACAGACAGGAGCGCCTGCGGTGGTGTACACAACGACGAACCTGGGTGCACGAATGGCGAAACGTCATTTTTTCGGATGAATCCAGGTTCTGTTTACAGCATCATGATGGTCGCATCCGTGTTTGGCGACATCGCGGTGAACGCACATGGGGAGCGTGTATTCGTCATCACCATACTGGCGTATCACCCGGTATGATGGTATGGGGTGCCATTGGTTACACGTCTCGGTCACCTCTTGTTCGCATTGATGGCACTTTGAACAGTGGACGTTACATTTCAGATGTGTTACGACCCGTGGCTCTACCCTTCATTCGATCCCTGCGAAACCCTACATTTCAGCAGGATAATGCACGACCGCATGTTACAGGTCCTGAACGGGCCTTTCTGGGTACGGAAAACGTTCTACTGCTGCCCTGGCCAACACATTTTCCAGATCTCTCAGCAATTGAAAACGTCTGGTCAATGGTGGCCGAGCAACTGGCTCGTCACAATACGTCAGTCACTACACTTGATGAATTGTGGTATCGTGTTGAAGCTGGATGGGCAGCTGTACCTGTACACGCCATCGAAGCTCTGTTAGACTCAATGCCCAGGCGTATCAACGCCGTTATTACGGCCAGAGGTGGTTGTTCTGGGTACTGATTTCTCAGGATCTATGCACCCAAATTGCGTGAAAATATAATCACATGTCAGTTCTAGTATAATATATTTGTCCAATGAATAACCGTTTATGATCTGCATTTCTTCTTGGTGTAGTTATTTTAATGGCCAGTAGTGTATCTTATAGTATAATTCATGTGTGGTTTCTGGACATCCTGTTTAAATTAATCTACTTCGACATGTTAAGCTATATAAGTTAAATTGCTAAACAATGAGGGATATAAGTCAATACAGGCTCAATATGAATTATTATTTGCAGGATGTCATAACTGCTCAGAATGACGTCAAATTTGAAATTTGACGCAGAGGGAAACGTCATGGAACAAAAAAATTGAACGAAAATTTGACTAATGGATGTTACTGTAAGCGTCAGAAATATACATCAACAGACGCGCGCCTCTTACTTTTTATCCGCGAAAGCAATATGGTGAAGGCTATTTAATTTTTAGTTTTGGACCTCCGTTTCTGTATGGTGTTTTTTTAGCCTTTTTCCGCGTTTCTGTTTGTAGCTGCCTTCTATTATGTCGATTTGGACTGACGTATAGTCGTTTTTTAACTCCTCTCTGTCTTCGTGTTGTACAGTTTTGTCTAGGGCGCGTATGACCCCAGTTGTTTTTGCGCCCTAAAGCAAAACAAAACCAAACCAAACAGACGCGCGGCGCAGTGCTGTTTACGTCCGAGAAGCCGAGCATGACTGTCCCCATGAAGGATCGCGTGCCGTTTGTAAATCTCTTTTTCAACAACGGTGACTGTGCGCCAACAGGCCTGGAGAAGTTCCTCAAGGGTATGAAAAAGACATTGGTTCGATGTCTGATAAGGTTCTGGAGAAAATGATTACAAAATTCGAAAAGACATGTTCTTTTGAAGTGCAATGTGGTAGGAGAACAGCAGTCCGTCGACGACTTTTGAAGATGTGACCACTGCATTACAGGTGGTGTCGAGCATTTCGGAAACGTTAGAATTATCAGCCATCTTTCCTCTACAGCCTGACCGTCCTGTTCACGTGATATTAAGGTGTGACTTCGGGCTGTGGAGTTATCTGAAAGATGTGTTCAGTGTTCCAATTTCGAATGTAACTGAACTGAAGGCACACATTGCGCAACGCATTCTGAACGTGACCCCCGAGATGTTCCGATCTGTTGTGGAACATTCTGTTTCTCGACTTCAAGTTGTGGCAGAAAACGGTAGACAGCATATTCAACATGTCTTGCGCAGGTCTCACGTCAATTAGAAACCGATGTCACGTTCCTTTCATGCGATATTTGGCCTCAGGGCAATTAAAATCCGATTTTTCCTATCCGATGTGGTACGACCTTGTCGTACTGGATGGGCTTACCTAGCTACTAGCGTCATAACCGCTGACGCCAAACTTGTACAGTCATGCATACTGAAGAGTGCGGATAGTGTAACGCGCAACTCAAACCAAAGGCGTCGTGATTGTGATCCATCTGTCATTTCTAACCGAAACCATGTAAGTGAAGATGCTTAAAGCGCCATCATTTGGTAAAATTTTAGGTAATTTTTTGTCCCATTACGTTTGCCTCTGCGTCAATAATACGCTGTTCAAATTTGACTTCATTCTGAGCAATGGTTCTCCTTCTACAGCGTTTGGAAACTGGAACTTTAATTATGGACAGACTGTACTTTATCCTCTGCTGAGGTAAATACCTCTCTGATTCTTCTTTCCTGATAATAATAATAATAATAATTTCGTGTGGACCAGAGGCCTGTTGCAAGTCTCTCTATTGGACACCACTCCGGCAAGTCCCTAACCTAACTCAGTTACCCAGCAAGGGAAACGGGACCTGCAGTTCAACGCGGAATCCGAACCAAGTGTTGTTTCTGGAGATTCCGCACATCGCTGAGAGGTGAAGGCTAGGATAAAACGAAGACTAGAAAACTCGAGGTCCGACCGAGATTCGATCCCGTGACCTTTCGGCTTTGACACACAGTCTTTTCTCCAAGACCTCTAGGATCAGCATTCCTTCTCTGATTAAGGTACGTAATACGGACGGAAGAACGTCTATACTAGAGTTATGACGTGACCATCGATTGGGGTATCGGCCATTACCCACCTTAGAGTTGTAACATTCTTTGTAGAGTTTGGAAAAAATTGGAAATTTGTGGTAAGTACTATGGGATCACCGAGCGAGGTGGCGCAGTGGTTGGTCACTGGACTCGCATTCGGGAGGACGACGTTTCAATCCCGCGTCCGGCCATCCTGATTTAGGTTTTCCGTGATTTCCCTAAATCGCTCCAGGCAAATGCCGGGATGGTTCCTTTCAAAGGGCACGGCCCACTTCCTTCCCCGTCCTTCCGTAACCCGATGAGACCGATGACCTCGCTGTCTGGTCTCCTTCCCCAAAACCAACCAACCAACCAACTATGGGACCAAACTGTTGAGGTCATCGGTCCCTAAGCTTACACACTACTTAATCTAACTTACACTAACTTACGCCTAAGGACAACACGCACACCCATGCCCGAGGGAGGACTCGAATCTCCGACGGGTACGAGCAGCGCGAACCGTGACAAGCCGCCCCAGACTGCACGGCTACCCCGCGCGGCTAGAATTTGGAAAGGAAGAATGGTTACTTCACTTCGATTGAGCATACTTAAATTAATCTTTTTTGTGTCCCTGTTTCCAAATACACTCTAAGACAAGGAAAAGAAGTATCATGAGGATTTACTCGAACGGGAAGGAAATCGGTAGATATGATTTACATGTAGATAGAAACAAATGATTAAAATTTCAGAATAATTGTACGATTTATTTCAGAGAAAGAGCTTGACAAATTGAGCAAGTCAGTCACACGCTGGTCCACCTCTGGCCCTTATGGAAGCAGTTATTCGGCTTGGCATTGACCGATAGCGTTGGTGGATGTTCCCTGAGAAATATCGTACCAGATTCTGTCCAATTGGCGCATTAGATAATCAAAATCCGGAGATGAATGGAGGGCCCTGCCCAAAGTGCTCCAAACGGTCTTATCTCTGGAGAGGTCCGGTGACCTTACAGTCCAAGGTAGTATTTGGCAAGCACGAAGACACGTAGTAGAAACTCCTGCCGTGTGCGCGCGGGCATTATCTTGCTGAAATGTAAGCCCAGGATGGCTTGCCATGGACGGCAACAAAACGGAGTGTAGAATATCGTCGACGTACCTCTGTGCTGTAAAGGTGCCACGGATGATAACCAAAGGGATCTTGCTATGAAATGAATTGGCACATCAGTCCAGGTTGTCAGGCTAGATGGCGGGTAACATTCTGGTATCTCACCGCTGTCCGAGGTGCCTTCTGACACGTCTTCACTGGTCATCAGGGTTTAGTTCGAATCGGGACTCATCACTGAGGACAATTCTACTCCAGTCGATGAGATTCCTGGCCGGAGACGTGTCTGGAAATGTCCCGAACAGCGGCAGCAGAACATCTAGCAACTCTATCAATCAGTGTCAAACCGAATAACTGCTTCAGTAAGGGCCGGAGGAGGACCAACGCGTTACTGACTTGCTCAATTTGTCAAGACTTTGTCATGAATAAATCATCCAGTTATTCTGAAATTTTTTTTTTTGTCTGAACACGTACATCACGTCTACCGATTTCCGTCCCATTCGGGTAATAATTCCTTCGTGGTGCGTCGTTTTTTTTTTCTTTGGTCTTATAGTGTATATCGTCAAAGCAGTTCTTCATTTTTTTCTTATATACTTTTTACACTGGAATGGAACGATCAGTAAATTTTTCATAATTATTGCTACATTAGTCCTCCCTAACATCCGCGCGCTTGATTTCTAAGCTCTTAGAGATCACCACAACGTAGAATAGCTTGAATTGCATAAAAAATAGTCGTAATTATAATTCACCAAGTTCGATTCCATGGGAATGGTAATGCCCCACTACCGCAATGTAATCCAGGGCGGATAGATGGTCAGCGCAGCCGTAAATTCATCTTTCTGTTTTATTGCAGATCTAGACTTCAGCTAACAGTGAAGCTATCATCAGCGTGTTATAGGTAGCCATGTAAACGAACGTAATTATAAAGACACATATTTCAGTCGAACTCAGTGATGTACAAGCATTAGTCAAATGCTTGTGCGTGCCTAAGTTACAACGGGATATGTGTTGTAATAATTACGTTGAGTCTACACGACTATCTGGCCGGCCGAAGTGGCCGTGCGGTTAAAGGCGCTGCAGTCTGGAACCGCAAGACCGCTACGGTCGCAGGTTCGAATCCTGCCTCGGGCATGGATGTTTGTGATGTCCTTAGGTTAGTTAGGTTTAACTAGTTCTAAGTTCTAGGGGACTAATGACCTCAGCAGTTGAGTCCCATAGTGCTCAGAGCCATTTGAACCATTTTTCTACACGACTATCTATAACACACTGATGATAGCTGGACTATCAGCTGAAATCTAGATATGTGATAAAAAAGAGAGATGATTTTACGAGAGTTGCTGATCTTGTACCTCTCCCATAATTATAATTCGTAGCCGTCATACGTGTTTCCAACGTAATGTGTCATTCTGTCAATTGTGCTGCGTTTTTAATACGCATGAGCGTACTGAAACCCTTACAATTTATTTTTCGGGTAAGTTCACTGCGACAAGAAAGCTGTAACTGTTTCTGCTGCGTGCCATGTTATAGGTGTCTACTAAGTCGCCACCTCCTTCAACTGTAATGTAAGGACCGTCTTTGTGTTATGTGCTGCCATAATCTCGAATGCAACGATACGTGGTGTATTCAACGCGAGAGAGATTAAATGCTAATGCGCTAGTCTCGGAACAACCGCCAATTCCAGGGTCAGCAAGCAGCTATTTATAGCCACCTGAGATGCTGCTGAAAGTCACGCACAGCCTGCAATCACGATAACGAAAACACGCCAATCCGCAGTGTATAAGGAGCTAATAACATTGTGATTCAAGGCGGCCCCTCTCATTTGCCTGCTCCCTGGCGGTGTGATACAAGCGTATTGCAGTGACTGACAGCATCGACAAATTGATTGACGCTATCGTGCAGCGGCTACACTTCATTTCGGCGGCATACCGCTAGTGTTGCAGTAAATATCGAACGCTAGTCGGCAATTCCTTCGAGACAGTATTTTCAGTAAACACTGCCCAAGTTGGTTTCATAGCAGAGATCGTTGCATTATCGTTAACTTCTTATTCTGAAATCCATTGTTGAACAATGCTTTACATTGACCTAGATCTTATGCGGCAATTCATCTAAAATCGATACTGAAAAAAAATTCGGTAGAAGTTATTCAACTATGATCAAGTAACGTAATCCACAGGTGTAGATGCAAATTGCAAATCATTTATACTCACATAGGGACAGTGTTGCACCTTAGTAAAGTTTTCAAAATTACGCCTCTTGCAAGCCCCGTAACAGAAGTTTAATATATTTTCTTATTCCATTTTTGAATGTTAGCATTGACTTTTTATGTGCTCAGGTCCTTTCCAGAAATTACAAAAAACTGCTCTGGAAAATTAAGGTTTTTCCAAATGAAAAAACCAAATTCCAAGGTGTAACACGGTTATATACCTAGAAAAAAAAATATTCTACTGAAATTTAATAGCGTTGCAGTGGAGTAAATCTTGCAATATTGTTTTTATTTCTGCGTTGCGCACTAATACTCACTAGATGAGATCAAATGAAGCAGAAGTACTATCACAGACCAGTTACAACTTTAATATATTTTAAAACAGAAGATGTTGGAAACGAAAACCAATTTTCATTTTCAACAGGTAAAAAAGTTCTAATGCAAGATCACGCAAATATTTATTTATTTACAACAACCGGTTTCGACAGACTTTGCTGTCATCTTCAGTCTTCAAAAATTTTTGTTATAAAACGTGTTCATTTTGAGATGGAACCATACGCCAAGTTGTCATGTTAGTCAATAAAATGTAGCGCGATGTACGAAGGTCCATCACAAATAAAACATTTAAAATCAAAAAAGATCTTGTGCACATAACCATGTCCATATATGCAGGGCTCACAGATAATTGTTACGTCACAAAAATCTCATCTAAGGTGAGTCTTCAATGATTAGAACATGTCCAGCTAACATAAACAGATGGGATAATATGCATTTAATTGTATACTGCGATATTTATGGCGTAATAGTCTTCTGTAGGCGCTGCATACATGGACATGGCTATGTGCACAAGATGTTTTTTGATTTTAAATGTTTTATTTATGGCAAGCCTTTGTATAATTTGCTACATTTTATCCACTAACGGTCGAACTTGGCGTGAGGTACTAACTCAAAATGAACGCGTTTTGTTACAAAAATTTCTGAAGACGACAGCAAAGCCTGTCGAACCGATTGTTTTAAATAATGTTTGTACGATCTTGGCTTTAAGAAGTTTTTACCTAATAAAAGAGATCGCTCCTTCTGACTTCTCAAAACGAGAAAATTCGTTCAACAGGTAAAACTATAAGGGAATTACAGGAACTCAGCTCATTTCCAAGTACCACATGTTCCATGGCAAAAGATTTTCTGTTTCAAGGTACAAGATGGCACACGACCGACGAAGTACGGTTTAACTGGCTTAACTGTTCACACATTATATGAATAATTCTACAAATATATAGCATTTTACTTGTCATAAAATTATGTACATATTCGAAACAGCTTTATGTATAATACAGCACATAAATGTGTGGAACGCGAAGTATTTACGAATGGTGCACAAACACAACCTTATATCCAACAACACCAAAAATTGTACAAATTGGTGGAAACTGCTCATGGCTGTCTCTAGCGTACATGCCTTCACGTGATTCTAAAACGAGTCACTAGACAAATACCTACCACAAAATTGTGTCCTTAGGTACCATGTCATATTTGTGTGAAAAAATCTGAAATTTCAATATGAGTTCTAATGTTGAAAATTACTTTTATATTGTGTGTTCAACTTATATAAACATGAAACAGAGAGTGACTATTGTAATTTATAGTAACATATGAATGGGATGCAATCCACTGAACATCTCTGCCAAACTATCGCAGATGCAAACGCTACCCAAGACGAAAATTGTGTTATTATATGACACGAATCTAAAAAGGGACTCACCTGAGTTGCCAAAAAAGAATAGGATTATGAATAATGAATACCGCACTTTACTAATGATGTTATAAGGAACAATTCGAAATTTCGAATTGTAACTAAATAAGTTTACCAACTTAGAATCAATAATTTATGATTTGAAAACTTGTCTTATTATCAAACACGTCTCAGTAATTTTTGGTTACTTATACATATTACACTATCTAACAAAAAAGTGAAGCATCCAGGATGAAAGGAGGAAATGAAGTGAAAAATCAAGTGTTCGAATTGAATGTGATGTTAATTCAGTGACTACAAAACTGAATCCGATTTATAAAGAATCTGACAATATGAGGCCACTTATCAGTATGACGCCGCACCCATTCTGCCCTGGATGCATGCACTGGTCTGGCCGGGAACGTCGTCATAAGGCCTCGTGTCTTCTCCAGACGCAAGCTGGCCCACAAATTCTTGACATCAAAGATACTGCATGGGGCAGTCTTGTTGTCTGAGCTGGTCACGCACAGATCTGGAGACCTGGCCATGGGAATACCTCAGCGTGAAGCCAACAGTTAACAGAGACACGTGACAGTGTAGACCAGCTTCGTCCTGTTGAAAAATTGCACCACGATACTGGTACATAAGAGGTAACATTTGAGGACGCAAGATGTCCATGATGTACTGTCGAGCCTTCAGAGTTCCCTCAATACCCGCCAGCTATGAACTTAAGTTGTACCCAATGGCTCTCAACAGCATGATGCCAGGAGTAACACTGGTGTGTCTCTTCAAAATATTGGATGAATGGGACCTTTCTCCAGGTCGTCGCCATGCTCTTCGACGATGGTCATCTGCGGTTGTACAGAACTGTCATTCTTCGCTGAACAAAACGCAAAGCCATTCATCAGCGGACTATACACCCCAGTCACAAAACCACTCCAAATGCAAAAGTTTGTGTTGTGGTATTAATGGCAGCCTACGCATGGGACAGCAACTCTCTAGTCAGGCTACTGCTCTGAACAATGATGCAAGACGACACAGAATGTTACAGGGAGTCTGTCACTTGTTCTCGGATGGCAGGAATAGAAGTGAAGGGACTACGATGTCCGTGGTGCGCAATACAGCAATCCACCCTCGTGGTGGGCAAACGAGGTGGACCAGAACCTTGACAACGAGTATGGCTACCCTCACTTTCCAATGTAGTCTAATACTGGGCCACTGTCACGTCTGAATGTCCCACAGATCAGTATATGGCTCAGTTCATCCAGCCGACAAAATGCAGTCCGGCAATGAGGTTCCTTTCAAACCCTGTCAGATGTTGAACACACTGCCTCACGTGAAAACACAGTATCCCTGTATCCCTCACACTGATTACTCAATATTGGCTCTGTTTATCCCCTTTATTTATACTATCAGGCCTGGTAACAACATTAAACATGAACAGCATTAATGCGCTCTGCTGACTGTTCTACCTGACAAACAGAATTGCAACTCTAATCAAATACATATCTGCCAATGGTGAGTACGTGTATGAAGCTACACTGACGTCCCCATCCTCACCTTTTTTGTCAGGCAGTGTACATTGTTCATGCTCCATAATCTTTCAGTTAGAATAACGAGCCTTTAACCCTACATTTTCTGCCATAGAAAAAATTGTTTATCCATGGCAGAAAAAAACAGTATTTGCGTTTTCATAAATCAAATTATGTAAACATCGCTACTGGAAAAAACTGTTATTTCACTAATAGTTTTTACCACCATTCTGACATAAACCTGAGGAAAAAATACTTCTCAACGCAACTGAAATACTTTCACCTAATTAAACAGTTTCACTGTTATGTGACAGTCACCTATCGGATCAGGATTTGTAGTTGTCATGGAAGCTATGAATGTGAGACGATGACACTACTGGTGCAGAACACCGAGTTTGGGAGCTGGTGTAGGTGGCTGCCATACACCATAAGGCATCAGTGAGACAGCATTGTCTGGAAACGTATTTATTTGTTGTGACTTACAGTAGGGATTGCCTTCTATGGCGTGGCAGAAAGTATGCTGATTCACACACTCGAGTGGGTCAAGGAATGTGAACACAAAGTTTTTTTCAGCTGCAGTTGTTACGCATGTCAGGACCCAGCAGTGATTTTGTGAGGATAGCTGGTAGAGGAGTCTGTTGGCACAGGCCTACTGTGGCTCAATGGCAGCTTGTGTGGCCCACCCCAGCACCAATTACAAGGATAAATCTTGAGCACCAGCTAGCAGTTGCAATCTGATGGTGAATATGAACATTTATAATCGGTTCAATATAGTTATATTTATGCTTTTACCTAATACTTTCATATTTGGCATGTCAATATGTAGTGATCTTCATGGTAGTGGGAAGTACATATGCAATGTGAAGTGACTTACAATACTGATGGACAATATGCAGTAAAAATTATAATTCGTAAGGTCCAATGATGAAAGCATAGCTCTGTTGAAACTGGTCATCCAGTAAAATGCTTTTTTAATGATCTTGGCTTATGAAGTTTTCTTCAGTTTTCTCACCTATCATTAGCTGACGTATACGGTCTGTGACGTCAAGTCAGAGCAAATCCTACCTTGACTCTGAAAATGTGGTTGAAGTTGCAGCACTGATGTGTGCGTCGTAGCAGCTGAACTTCGCGTGATCGTGCATCTCTTCGAACTATTCTGGTCGGACAAATGGTTATGCTTCCAGGTCTGCACACTCACAATTCCTCTAATGTCACAAGAGCATGTGCATATCCTGTTTCAGAAATCATCAGTACTTGCTGAGTCTGTAGTCGGACCCACTTATTAATGGTTCTCCATTTAATTAAGTATGGATGAACGGCGCATCGCTGATAATGTGCGTTTCTACCAATTACTGCGAATGGAACTGACGTACATAGTCTTTCTTTAATAGTATTTACTTCGACAGTTGCTACATGACAGAATAGTGCTAAATTCTCTTGTGTTGACTTGGCTACATGCTGAAGCTCTTCTGGGAGGTCCTTCTGTGCTTGGCAGTATCCTTCCTAAAAGTGCTGTGGCTGCATCAAATGCTGAATTTAACTGCCAGCATACTGCATGATGTACCGCTGCGGTGCCCCGTTGTATCCTCTCTAAAACTTAGAGCCGCGCTCCTTGGACTATCAGTGTGAACTTACTTGAATGCCGGATACAGGCTCAGCTTCCCCGCAGCTCCGGCGTCTTCTGCTTGCAGCAAACTCTTCTCCGAAGATTCTATATTTTGAAGAAGGTGAAAATTCATCTACTATTCCAAAATCCTGTTATCTAGTCCAAATAAAGACTCTCTCAAAATTCAGTTGCTGTTAACATATCCTATATTCAAAGTTCAATACACCATTTTACTGCCACATTAAACAGTAAGCCCACACTTTCTTAGGGTATTCGCACACGACTGAATTCAACCAAATTAAATAACATTTTTTCTCAACGATACAGTACTAATATACATGTCCGTCTGCTCGAGACCAAGTCACTGTTAATAATAATAATTTTTTTTCTTCCGTTGTCTCTCCACAACACACAACAATCACCAATGTTTTTCGTGCATGAAATTCGTCCACGGAATTCTGGGCCGGAAGTTTTTCTTTTCTCTTTGCTGCAACCGTGCGCCTCACTTGTTGGCCCGGTTTTGCTCTTCTTTCTCGTTAGCCTGCACAAATAAGGTTCTGCGGCAGTGTGTATCTGTTTATGCTACAACCCACTACAAAATAACGTGTGTTCGAAGCGGTTGGAACACAAGTGACCCCAGACTTTCGTAAAATTCTGGGGGCACTACACCGCTTCTTGCATTCCTGCTACTTGAAGACTTGCATCATTAAAGCTGTCTGCCAGTATCTGTCACAGTCTAGCAACAGTCATCTTTCCATCCAGTACACTTAATCCTTTCTGAATTATCGCCATATTGTTATTCGTTGCTGCTACCATATTATGTATGCACACCATGAGTTCTGTAGCTATCTAATGTGTTACTTTGGTACTGTCCAAAACATTTTGCTCCAAATTGTTATTTCTGTGAAACCCTACTCAACTGTGCGCGTAATACTTCGTACTGTGTCTGACCAACTGTTATGTCCAGCTCCTGCAAATGTACTTCATTTGCTGTCCAAGACAAGGTTTCTAACAAACTCTTGCCTGTGTTGATCCACCCCGTTTTTCTCTTTACAGACAAATGGGTCACTACACTATTATCTGCAACAGCCGTGCTCTTGGCGCCTCGTAAGACACTTCCAGTTCTTGATGCTCAATACAAATTTATGAGAGACTGGCTTCCTTCTGCGCCTCCTTATCTATCACCTTTAATCTCTCTTGTACCCTACAAGTCTCATCCCTCACTTTCTATATCTCGATGTAAGTCCTGATATTCGATGGTGATCTGTCAATAGGACTTGGAAAACAACACTCTGGAGTTCAGTGGCTGGTACAGGACAGCACTTTCCACTCCTTCATTGGTGACGAACAGTAACATCAAGACTAAAATTATTATCTGGGGTATTCCTGTTGTTATGACATCTTAGGGAAAGGAGTACCCTTCAGTTCCCTCCCCTCTTCAAAAAAGAGTGCCCAGACAATAACACAAACGGGCTAACGACTTTCACGAATGTCACACATAATACAAGTGAGATAGTACAAAACAAAGGAAAAATAATAATACAATATGGAAAATGCACTGCAACAATATGTTATCATAAACTAATACTTTCATGACCTAAGTATGTATTTTGCTTTCTGTGCAGCACAAGCATCAAGCAGTGCATTCCTCTTAACTTTCCTTGGTTTTACGCTCTGCTGTCCCACCGGACAGGAATTTGCAGCAAGCTATCAACTGCACCACTGAACAGCTTTACTCTACCGATATGTACAATGGAAGCTTCATACTGACTGGAGAGATCATTTCTATGACTAGATAAAGGCTATTGAATTTCATAAGAATTTTTTGGTGTTCCCATTTGGTGTGTAATGGCTGGTAACCAACACCCATTGGCCCAACTCTGAAGTGTAGAAGTTGACTTACATGCTGTCCCATAAGTTCTTGCCTTTCAAGAGCTTTTATATTTGCTCATCTGACTCTTTGCCAAACTTCACATAGCCTGATTGCAAAATCCTGTGTTGGCTTGATATCGGAACCTAAATTAGGTTGTTACACATCAAAGGGAGATGGCGTTTTCCTTACATGGACAACTTTATACAGTGAGAGGCCAGTTCTAGTGTGGACCTTAGAACCGTACATTCTGACCACAAATTGACGATATGTGTTCCAGTCTGTATGTTGGCTGTCAACATAATGACTCATCATCTTCCAGGTTGTTCTATGAAGCATGCCATTCACCCATTTGCTTGTGGATGGAAGACACTTTGCATAACTTGGAAGTGTGAAGCACCCAGCACAGATGCTCACATAAGAAGTTTGTACCCTGATCAGTCAATCAAGTTTCTGGTACATCAAATTTAAGAATCCAGTTATTCACTAACTCTGAAGCAACTGTAGAGCCTGCTGCTCAGAAATTGCTGTCATATGTATAAACTGTGTAGAATGATGAATAATCATTAAGATATATTCATATTAGCTGTGGTTCTATTAAATGGACCCAGAAATATCAAGTCCTATTATTTGGAAAGGTTTTGATGCCTCTGGCAACCTTCGGAAAGGATGTTTTTAGGGTGAAGAATGTCCCATACCATGCACAATACACAGCTTTGAAGATACTGGTTCACATTTCATTTTCTCATTTACCACCAGAATTGGTTGGCTACCGTTCTACCCATCACCCTTCGTTCATTCTGACCCAGCAGCACATGGTCATGTGGTTGTTGCAATACTTCATTCCTCACATTTTCTTGACTTGGGTAGTAAGCCTTCTTGACTTGGATAGTAGGCCCTTGTGCGATATGAACTGTTGCTGTGACCTAAATTTCTGAGAGTCTGCATCATCTGCTGGCATTCTCTGCAGTCACCCACATTTGTCTCAAGTATTTTAAGCACTACAAGCTTGTAGCTTAAACTATCCACATTTGTGTTTCTTTCCTGGGTTTATGAATGACTTCATAGTCAAACTCACTAAACTTAAGAGGCCACCTTGTCATCCTGCTAGAGGGATCCTTTACACCAAATAGCCACTTCAATGAAGTGTGGTCTATTATAGTTTTGAATTTCTGCCCATACAGGTAACACTGAAACTAGATGACCGCATAGATTGCTGCCAGGAGTTCCTTCTCTGTGGTAGAGTAAATGTGTTCCACCCTGTTTAGCTGTTGAGATGAGCATGCTACCAGGTGCTCTTTACCATCTCTATTCTGAATGAGAATGCAACCAGGAGCACCATTACTAGCATCACAGGAAAGGATGAATTCTTCATAAAAATAATGGGAAGCAGTATTGGGTCTTCAGTTAGTGCTTTTTTCAGTGACTGGAAGGCACCCTCATATTCTGGCAACTGTTTAAATTCAGCATGTTTTTCAGCAAATGATTCAATGCTTGAGCAATTTGTGCAAAGTTTTTGTCAGATTATCGGTGTTAGTTATAGAGGCTCATAGGCCTGGAACTTATGTAAGTGAAAGCAACTGTTCCACATTATATCTAAATAAATGAAAGCACTTGGGCATATCTTTTATTAAAGAAACAACTTATAAAGTGACACTAAATATTTTTTGCAGTGTAGGAGCAGATGACGTGTTGTTGATCAAAACATCTACGTGACTGATAATATTTGCCATATGATGATGCTTACGGTAGCCAAGTACTGGTTATGGCACAAAAATAAAACATTTAAAAGTATTTGTGGCAGGTTGCGTCATTCACCGACTATCGTTAACAGCTACACAGTTCACAAGATCCAACGCGGATAGCATGAGATTGTAACTGTTTCGTTGCATGAGGATTTGAAAATTCAGAGACTGCTGACACTAACAACGATCAGTTCATACAGCCTCATCAGTAACCACATAGTCCAGGTACTTGAATTGAGTCTGAACAACATTCCATTTCCCAGTACTTAGCGTGAGACATGTTGCCTATAACCTACTGAATACTTCCTCCAACCGTTTTACTTGTTCTCTGATATCCTTCAGAAAAACTATAGTATTTTTGGGATCCAACATACTCTATCTAAGTTTTATACCGTGCAAAACCCCATCTCATCTTTGGAATGTGGCTGGGACACTTAAGCTCAAATGACATCCTACTGTATTGAAAATGCCCCCAGGGGTCCGTAAAATCTGTTTTAGGTCTGACGTCTGGTACTACCTCCAGCTGGTGGTAAATACTTCACAAATATACTGTGGAGAAATACTGTACTTACATCTGCCTAAGTTACCAATTGTCTCCATGATAGTACCTATAGTCGCAACAACAGCGATATTTTTGGTGCCATCCATCTATTATTTCACGACCAGGACCACCGGTGCCACGATTATTATTGGGTTCTATGATGCCTTCTACCAGCTATCGGGTGACGAATGGCTACAACTACTTTAGTTTGCAATATGGCTTCTTGTAATCCAGAGCATTATGCCATGTCGGTGTGAAGTGTTGAGTAACAGGTGTCACAGGTCATGGAGACTGTGCATTAAACATATCCTAAATGGTAATGGTAGTACTTCTGTAGATCTCTCGTCGCTGCTCTGCAGACGACACACTTTACCAAGTAAGATAGAATCGTTGATGGTATACTTGTGGTTCAAAAATGGTTCAAATGGCTCTGAGCACTATGGGACTCAACATCTGAGGTCGTCAGTCCCCTAGAACTTAGAACTACTCAAACCTAACTAACCTAAGGACATTACACACATCCATGCCCGAGGCGGGATTCGAACCTGCGACCGTAGTGGTCGCGCGGTTCCAGACTGACGTTCCTAGAACCGCTCGGCCACACCGTCCGGCTGTACTTGTGAGTCAGTGCATGGATTCGAACCTGCGACCGTAGTGGTCGCGCGGTTCCAGACTGACGTTCCTAGAACCGCTCGGCCACACCGGCCGGCTATACTTGTGAGTGTGGTCAGTACATGACCTATTTTCTCTTTATCCATAATATTGAATGTGGTGATCATAAAGTTCTTCAGTAGACTTGCATCATCCATACCAAAATGGTGTAGACTAACTGGAGATATAGGAGTACACTCACCATTCACATTACTTATGTGTGCTACGCTTCTGTGTACAAAACAGTGGGTTGTATCAAAATGCTTCTTATTTTCAAGCAGCTGAACTACGCATAACATCTCCTGTGGGAAGTCAGTACCCACAGAGACCCAAACAAATTTCCTTATAGTTGACGGTACGTTATCATGGAAATCTATCTTTAGTGTGCGGGTACAAAATACACACGGCAACACCTTCATGATCAGTGCGCCTTGTGACATTGCTTTGTTTGCAGCGGTATCACCCAATGAAAACACAGTCCCTACAAGATCAACTATAGGCTATGAAAGATACATTTTAGCATGATCTTTAATAAGGATATCAAGCCCGAGACTTGCAGAGTAACCTTCACCAACCTGTGGCAAAACTTCCATGTTCTCGGAAAAAGTCTTAGGGCCAATGCTAAACTTCAGCAGTGTTATCCAGAGTGAAGTTTTATTATTATTACCAACTCCACAAAACCTGTAAAGCGGAGACCCTAGTCTTCTCCTTCTGAAGAGATCTAGCACTACGACTTATTCATGTGTACCTGAATGTACTAAAAGTCTGTGTTCCTTGCCAACAACGAAACTCCAGAAGCAGCATTCCATCTATGCATATAATTGTGCAATACTGCACGTTATTGGGAACGTTTTCCACTGCCGATACGTTTGCTTTTGGATTTAACAAGTGATTTTGCTGATCTCGATCTTTCCTTTCCTTATTCCTGCACTCCAGTGTTTTGTGACCCACTCGTCCACAGTTGTATCATTCCAAGTGACAACACTATTGTTGGATGTGATCCTTACGTCCATACATGTGACATTTTATTATTGAAACAAACACATATCCAACACCACACTCCCTAATCATTATATCTATCTCTTCCAGCTGTGTCGCAATCCTAATATCTATGGTCAAATCAGACGGATTCTCCATCATAGCCCTACGAGAAAGTTTAACGGAAATGCCACGCAAAAATACCTCAACAGCCCCATTCTCGGATTCTCGGTGTAGCACTGTATTGACTTCTGCGTTGGCTTGTACGTCTGGACACTGATCTTTCAGATTCGATATGAGAGTGATTCAATAGACGCGTTATTCTTCTGAACTAACGTACTCAATTTCTCCCTGAAGAAGCGAGTGCTGTTCCGCTTATGATACCGCTGTCGTAACTCCTCAGCCAGCTGTTTGAATATCTGCACACCCCACAAGGTCTCTTGGTAAGTACCTTACGCCTGAGTGTCTCAACTCAACTGCAAATTGGTCATACGAAGGAAAATTTTGTCTGACCTAAACGCTCAACTCAGCTGCAGCTTAGTCGTCACTGAGAAATACGACTATTTCCTTTGTTGCTTTGCCAGAAATAAGGCGATATTAAGTTTGTAACTGCACGATCGACAAAGGGAGAGAGTATAGTCTTAACTTCTCCTAGTTGCCCTACCAACTTCTGTTTCTCGAGGTGCAGTACCTCTGCCTGATCCTTGTATTGTACTAATAATACCCCAGCTTTCTGTTCAAGCGCTGCTTATAACCTAACGATCTGCTCCTTTATTGCGGCAAGAGAATTACTCGTCCTAGGTGTGCTTGGTTTTACGGGCATTTTGTGTATTCTACTACTACCCAAACCAAACAACAAACGAATATACAAAAGAGAATTACACTACGTTCACACTACAGAGTACATAGCGCACAGTACACAACAAGTTACGCTAGTTCTTACGGCGCATCGTAACCCATAATTATTCACTACAGTGTCGCAGTAAACAACTGCAAATGAAACATATGGCTGGCACAGCCATTGTGCTCGACAATTAGTGCCTAGAAAGACTGCAAAGTGCACACCTGACAGGCGTTACATGTAACTCACGACAGTTGCCCTTAAAAGCAGGCAAGTCAGGAGGTTCACACAGTTGTGAAACAGTTACTTTCAGATTAAAATGAACGTCCCTACGATCTACCATGACCAATGAATCACACAAAGAAAACGGCCGCTTACAAGATAAACAAAATGCTTGCCACTGACTGCCCTGCATTGTGCGAAACATTGACTGCAAGGTGAGAGAAGCTGCTGTCTTGATGTCAGCAACGTCAGAAACTGGCGCCGGTTTTAGTGGCGTTGGCGTGAGGCCCACTACTGATCACCAGTTGTAGCGGTCACTCCGTGGGTCAGGACTTTTGCTGGCCGTGGAAGCTGAGTAGGCGAGGTAATGACGCTACCGGTGTAGGAGGCTGCGCTCAGGAGCTTATGCGGGAGGAAACAGGGCGGATGTTTTCTCCAGCGCAGTAGAAGGTGTGCCAATTCAAAAACTCGAGTGTGATAAGGTATGCGGACAGCACTTTGTCGACTCCAGCCGGGCGCAGTTCATACCCAGTCTCGAGGTCGCGTGGGTAGCTGGAAGAGGAGACTGTAGCTGCACGCCTACCGTCGCTCCCTGGCAGCTGGTGCAGGCCATTCCAGCTCTCTGGAAGATGGATGTGCGCTTCAGCGGCTGTCAGCAGCGTATCATGGACGGTGGGTGTCGTGAAGGTGGAAGTCCAGGGCCCAAATCAGCAACAGAATGTATAGCCAGGGAGGCCGTACTCAGGTGTCTCAGTCAACAAGATATATGTGGCAGTTTGCAATCACTTGTTATGGCCCAGACCAGGAGAAGGCCTATTCCTCACGAGCGTCTTCTAACCAAACTGCGTGCCTACGGAGTATCGCCTCAGTTGTGAGATTGGATTCGTGATTTCTTGTCAGAAAGGTCACAGTTTGTAGTAATAGACGGAAAGTCATCGAGTAAAACAGAAATAATATCCGGCGTTCCCCAAGAAACTGTTATGGGCCCTCTATTTGTTCCTGATCTATGTTAACAACATAGGAGACAATCTGAGTAGCCATATTAGAGTGTTTGCAGATGATACTGTCATTTACCGTCTTGTAAAGTCATCAGATGATCAAAACGAATTGCAATATGATTTGGATATCTGTGTGGTGCGAAAAGTGGCAACTGACCCTGAATAAAGAAAAGTGTGAAGTTATTCACATGACTACTAAAAGAAATCCGCTAAATTTCGATTACGCGATAAGTCACACAAGTCGGAAGCCGTATATTCAACTAAATACTTAGAGATTACAATTACAAATACCCTAAATTGGAACGATCACATAGATAATGTTGTAGGTAGAGCCAACCAAAGACTGCGATTCATTGGTAGAACACTTAGAAGGTGCAACAGGTCTACTAAAGAGACTGCTTACACCACGCTTGTCCGCCCTATTCCGGAGTATTGCTGTGCGGTGTGGGATCCGCATCAGATGGGACTGACGGATGACATCGAAAAAGTACAAACAAGGGCAGCTCGTTTTGTACTATCGCGAAGTACGGGAGATAGTGCCACAGACATGATACGTGATAGTGCCACAGACATGATACGTGAATTGGAGTGGCAATCATTAAAACAAAGACATTTTTCGTTGAGACGGGATCTTCTCATGAAATTTCAATCACCAGATTTCTCCTCCGACTGCGAAAACATTCTGTTGGCACCCACCCACATAGGGAGAAATGATCATCACGATAAAATAAGAGAAATCAGATATCGCACAGAAAAATTTAAGTGCTGGTTTTTCCCGCGCGCCGTTCGAGAGTGGACCGGTAGAGAGACAGCTCGAAGGCAGTTCATTGAAACCCCTGCCAGGCACTTTATTGTGAATAGCAGAGTAATCACATAGATGTAGATATTCGGCCACAACTTCTTCAGTTGTTGTGGTGACCAGACAGCAGTGCCAGCTTGGGCAGGTAAGTTCAACCACAGGCAGCTGGCTGAGGTCTCGAAGGCGAAGTTTTCTCCCGGCAACAGGGAGCACATCATGATTCGTTAACCAGGTTATCCTGTAATTAGTGAGACTGTCGTTCCGTCGGAATCACAGATTCAGACGGGATGACCAGACACTGAAACTGAAGCTTTTGAAACGGAAGTATTTAAGCGGGACGTAAAAACGTCGCGGCTGGCGATGGGTTCAGTTGCTCAGTTGCTCTCATTATTCGGAGGTATCAGAGGACTTGTCCCGACTGTGCTGTCTCAATTACCGTCGGTTACCATTTCCTTCGCTCTTTTCGCCAGCGCTAGAACGCCGTAGAGCGGCTGACCGCAGAGGATACATATTACGGCTTCGTACTGCAAGGCTTGCAGAATAACGTGTTAGGTACTGTCAACTCCACAGTTTACAAGTCTTGCTTACGACTCGGCTGTACGTGGAAATGTATTGAGAGTGGGACCCTGCCTTCTGCGACATTGTACTCCTTGCGTGCCACAGATACGGGTTGTGACACACAGTACGAGCCGGATCTGATTCTCTGCCGTCTGCGCAGTTGATAACTTTAAAAATTTATATCCACACCACGGGAGCTGGACCAGCTGTACAGCAGTTACCTTCTGTTATGAAACTCATCAGCCGACATAGAACTGAAAGGAATTATGTGAATCTTTATGCAGACATTTTGATGCACATCATGGTAAACATTCGAATAGAGCATTGCCAAATTGAAGGAGACAAAGAAGCTGTTCACGGCAGACAGCAGAAGTAATTTGTCAACCACTAGCAGCGTTTCAAAACAAAGATGGTTCAAATGCCTCTGAGCACTATGGGACTTAACATCTGAACTCATCAGTCCCCTAGAACTTAGAACTACTTAAACCTAACTAACCTAAGGTCATCACACACATCCATACCCGAGACAGGATTCGAACCTGCGACCGTAGCCGTCGCGCAGTTTCGGACTGAAGCTCCTAGAACCGCTCGGTCACCGCGGCCGGCTCGATACAATGACACTTACCGGTTCCACATTGTAGTCGCTGAAACATGATGGTATCATTCGACAACATGATGGATTTAAGATACTATACTGATCCTCAATTTTACAGGACACCTTCGGAAGAGCTACTAAACGACTTTATTCCACTTTTTCCTTATCGGTGTATCAGTCCACGGAACAAATAGCACTGCTGTGAATTCACATTCTGGGCACAAAGTCATCAGGCGTTATTGTGTTGGAATGATATTTATGAGTATAATCTACGAGTTGCTAGACTACAGACTGTTACTGAGATCATTCGTGTTTCCCAGCGTCGAAGACTGGTCACGCCTGCCATTCCCTGCTGTGTTGGTTCAGGATGCAGACAGAAATGTAATAGCCTCATAATCGGCAAGTGTAACTCATATTAAATGAGGACTGACCGACAACGCTACATCTTTCTGAACCTCAGCTGCCAGCTTGTACTAGGGCAGTCTCTTTAAGCTAAATCGTCTACAGATGAAGATCACTTACTCGTATGTGATTTTGGGGGATTATATTGGATCGATGTCTGGCTTGATACTAGCGAACGCTGCTGTTCATCTCCTTTCATCGCGAACGCCGGCTCAGAAAGTTGTAAGGGTCGACGTTACACATTCCAGTAAGATAGATAAACGATTTATTGGAACTATGCACCAACTGCGAGCGCGGATGACTGCTTACTGCACCGTGGGGCGAGTAGACTGCTGTGGCCTGTTGTGGGGTAGTGTACCGCTGAGGGCTACGGCGGGGACGAAGCCTCTGCGTCGTTTCTAGGTCCCCAGTTCAATACAACGCAGTTCAATACAAACGCTTTCAAGGAAGCAATGATGCATTTAGATTGGATATAGGCCTAATAATCCGCAGCCATGCACGTAAGAGGTCCAAATAAACAAATACGCCCACTGAATGTTTTCATACAACATACAGAATGCATCATTCAAAAAATGTGTAATGCATTATAGTTGAGACTGCATTATTTTAAAAACTGAGAGCATTGTAGCTCCGGTTCTTTCGGGACGTTAATCAATGCAATGCTCTAGACTTCTAATCATAGTGAATAAAAGAAGAAAATGCGCCACGCGGGATTAGCCGAGCGGTCTGAGGCGCTGCAGTCATAGACTGTGCAGCTGGTCCCGGCGGAGGTTCAAGTCATCCCTCGGGCTTGGGTGTGTGTGTTTGTCCTTAGGATGATTTAGGTTAAGTAGTGTGTAAGCTTAGGGACTGATGACCTTAGCAGTTAAGTCCCATAAGATTTCACACACATTTGAACATTTTTTTGAAGAAAATGCTTGATTTCTCTATATACACATTCAGTCCCTGAGATGCTTACAAATTTAAACACAACAGTGGCTCATTTGTAAAATGTCTATGTGTAACCTCCTATCTTAGCACTCTGCTGCTGTTACGTTTGTGTCGTGAACTTTGCATACTGTTATATTGTTATATAAAAGTTTTGTTGTTGTAGACAGTGAGTTACGGTACTTAGTCCTGCCTTATGAATAGTATCGCTATTCTGCTTAACAATCATGCCACGTGTAAGATGGTCTGTTTTCATGTTTATGTCTTGGAGCACACACTGTAGCGTTCGACTACTCAGATTGAGGTTGGGAAGTCATTTATATTTTTGATTTATTAAGTAACTTTGCTGCACATAGTGGAGCTAATTATGCATAACATATTGATTAATTAATACATAATTTTTACCTGCAAAGTAAACTGATTGTAATAATATTATGATAAAGCAGACACGTTTTACTTGAAATCTCTTAAAGTATTTTAAACAATATAAACGTTGTCAATGTTCTACATCTTTTTTCTTCGTGCCTACATATTTATTTCCCAACCTAGTCACCCTGCCTGTGGCGATGGGAGTCGGCAACTGTTCCGCCCTCGTTGCTAATGATAAATGGGAGGAAGGTAGCCAAATGATCCGTCGCCGTAGGAATCTGGACAGGCAACAAAATATTAGTACACACAAACGCAGTTTGAAAAAATATATTGTACTCGACTTATTCTAAAGAACTGTTACACTGTTGACAACTTGCTGCAGCCGTGGCTAGCAATGAGCACTGGCCTGGCACAGAATGTTTGCCGGTAGAGCTAATTATCCACAATTTGGAGTAGTGTTTGGCACCGACTGGCATACAGAATTCTCACTAGAAGCACAGAACTACAGCTACAAGTATAAGTAGAAGCAGAAGTGGAAGACTGGTGGCCAGGTAGCCGCAGCTTATAACAATGTCCCGGCGGTCTTCATTGGTCGGTAGCCTGAGGTTCTTCAAATGACTCTGAGCACTATGGGACTTAACATCTGAGGTCATCAGTCCCCTAGAACTTAGAACTACTTAAACCTAACTAACCTAAGGACATCACACACATCCATACTCGAGGTAGCTTTGGAACCAGCGACCGGAGCAGCCGCGTGGTTCCGGAGTGAAGGGCCTAAAACCGCTCGGCCACAGCGGTCGGCGAAGGTTGTTAATTGGCTGCGATGTTCAAAGCGCCACTCGCGATACCCGAAGCAGTCTTCGAGGCGCCAGCTGTGGCAGAGTCGATAATCTACGATACTATACTGGGAGCCGCCTCCCACCCCCAACCGCCCCCCCCTCCCCGCCCCAGGATTCACCACACCATCGTCGTGTAGTAGCGATTACTGCATCTACGGGGAGGGGGAGAGGTTGCGGGGGGGAGGGTGGGAGGCGTTTGCCTTGTGTCCGTCCCGGAAAGCCAGCCGTGAAACGACACGGAAGTCGCGTCTCTGCATACAGCGACAGTGCGAGGTCGTCCGGTGGTCGACCGCAAAGGCATCTTCAAGTGGCCGGCCGAGAAATGAAGAGGGCCATCGCCTGTAGCTGTCTGCTACGAGACGGACGAGTTGTAGAGGCCAGGTCCATCTATTCACGGACAGGTGACGGCGACGCCAGAGAGGATGAGGCTACACCATCCGGACATTCCATGTATCTGGGAACAAAGATTCAGCTGCAGGATCACGCCATTTACAGGTGCGAAGGTGATTCAGGGGCTGTCGCTGCAATTTGGCCGGACCCTGTATCAAATACATGCAATTGCCAAAAACCTACACTGGCGACGAACACATCTTTCCCAATGAGAGACCAATTCATTGATACCGTCACTGTATAACGTGTACCTTCGTCGACGGAGCCACAACCGGACCTCTGCTTACACCGCTTCATCACTATCAAACTAAAGTCCTCGAAGGCGCAATTTAAGTCTTGGAAACAGATGAAAATCGGAAGGGGCCAGGTCGGGGCTATATGCAGGATGATCGATGACGGTGAGCCAAGGCGTCCGACTGTTGAAGATGTCGCAGCGCTCGTGTGTGGTGTGGCATAGTCATGCTGCAGGAGAGGGTCTTCCATGTGTGGACGAACTCTTTGAATTCGAAACTCGATTAAAGCGCATTGTTTCTAAGGCCCTGAATTAGTTATGCTACTCACCGCCATGTTGGGCATTACAATTCTGATCCCTATAGCGGGGGAGGGCTGCAAATGTGTACACATGAAGAATAGAGACGTAGAATGTTAATAAGATTTCATTCATTTAAAAAGCATAAAGAATTTTCACGTAAAAAATTCGGCCACATTACATTTCAGCACACCCTAATACAAAGTACCCGAAAAAATTTTGGACATCAAACGAAGCTACACTACTGGTCATTAAAATTGCTACACCAAGATGAAATGCAGATGATAAACGGGTATTCATTGGACAAATATATTATACTAGAACTGACATGTGATTACATTTTCACGCAATTTGGGTGCATAGATCCTGAGAAATCAGTACCCAGAACAACCACCTCTGACCGTAATAACGGCCTTGATACGCCTGGGCATTGGGTCAACAGAGCTTCGTTGGCGTGTACAGGTACAGCTGCCCATCCAGCTTCAGCACGATACCACAGTTCAACAAGAGTAGTGACTGGCGTATTGCGACGAGCCAGTTGCACGGCCACCATTGACCAGGCGTTTTCAATTGGTGAGAAATCTGGAGAATGTGCTAGCCAGGGCAGGAGTCGAATATTTTCTGTATCCAGAAAGGCCTGTACAGGACCTGCAACATGCGGTCGTGCATTATTCTGCTGAAATGTAGTGTTTCGCAGGGATCGAATGAAGGGTAGAGCCACGGGTCGTAACACATCTGAAATGTAACGTCCACTGTTCAAAGTGCCGTCAATGCGAACATGAGGTGACCGACACGTGTAACCAATGGTACCCCATACCATCACGCCGGGTGATACGCCACTATGGCGATGACGAATACACGCTTCCAATGTGCGTTCACCGCGATGTCGCCAAACACGGATGCGACCATCATGATACTGTAAACAGAACCTGGATTCATCCGAAAAAATAATGTTTTGCCATTCGTGCACCCAGGTTCGTCGTTGAGTACACCACCGCAGGCGCTCCTGTCTGTGATGCAGCGTCAAGGGTAACCGCAGCCATGGTCTCCGAGCTGATAGTCCATGCTGCTGCAAACGTCGTCGAACTGTTCGTGCAGATGGTTGTTGTCTTGCAAACGTCCGCATCTGTTGACTCAGCGATCGAGACGTGGCTGCACGATCCGTTACAGCCATGCGGATAAGATGCCTGTCATCTCGACTGCTAGTGGTACGAGGCCATTGGGATCCAGCACGGCTTTCCGTATAACCCTCCTGAACCCACGGATTCCTTATTCTGCTAACAGTCATTGGATCTCGACCAATGCGAGCAGCAATGTCGCGATACGATCAACCGCAATCGCGATAGGGTACAATCCGACCTTTATCAAAGTCGGAAACGTGATGGTAGGCATTTCTCCTCCTTAAACGAGGCATCACAACAACGTTTCACCAGGCAACGCCGGTCAACCGCTGTTTGTGTATGAGAAATCGGTTGGAAAGTTTCCTCATGTCAGCACGTTTTAGGTGTCGCCACTGGCGCCAACCTTGTGTGAATGCTCTGAAAAACTAATCATTTGCATATCACAGCATCTTCTTCCTGTCGGTTAAATTTCGCGTCTGTAGCACGTCATCGTCGTAGTGTAGCAATTTTAATGGCCAGTAGTACAAAATGTGACTTTAGAAGTTGCTGCAGTGCCGTGGATCATTTACATTTGTGGATGAAATTTCAGAGCGGAGCAGTGAGTACGAATTACTACTTCGCCTGGGATACGATTTCAAGAAAACCTGTGTTAAAGACCGTTGAAAATCAACACATATTTAACCGACAGCAGTATGTTGAGAAACATACAGTAGTTCCACAGCTTTCATTAGAGTCCATAAGGATAGTGAGAATCCACGAATAACCTTGACTATTTTGTCCTTCAAAGCTGAATAACGGAAATGTTAATAAATCACTGTTGTATTTCAAGTACTTTTACTTACGCCACAACTGAATTCATTACAAGTGTATAACTTTAGGTGACTTGAAGTTCAAGAGACAACTACATCCTTCCAGTTTAACCACTGAGTTGCTGTACATGTGTAATGACAATACGATCGTTTGTAAAATAACAGACGCCTCGCGTTCATATAATTGTTCCGACTAGATGGGCAATGGATCCACCTTTTACAGTGCGGATGTAGAAGTACGTCCGACCTGCGTGAGTCTCAGAGCAGCCCGCTTGGAGTCAGTGGACAGGGACTGCAGGTAGGAGGCGCTCGTTGAGAATATGGATCGAATGTGAGGCGTCCCGAGGTAGTCCTCGAACTTACGATGACGCTGTCTCCCGAATGGCGCAGTGGTTGATGCACCTGCTTAGTAAGCAGGAGATCCCAGGTTCGAATCCCGTTCTGGTACACATTTCCAATCGTCACAGCTGATCCTGCGTAATGTCCCTATGCAGTTGAAATCAGTTATCCCTTTCCTCCCCTTTCTCCCCTCTTCCACTTTCACTGTACATATAACATGTCACAGCAGCGGGTTCCGTGTTGTGTCTGTTCTTTGGACGCGTCAGAAAGAACAGTCACCACGCATTAATATAAAAGTTACAGTAACGTTGTATGAGCACTGTATTACTCTTTCCATTATACTGTTCATAATTGTGCCTGATTCGTCTGAACTAACTTCGTTATTAACGATACGACTGAACCCATCTAACTGGTTAACTGAAATGTTTGCATATATAATGACAACATGACTTTTTGCAGTCTCCGAGTTTCTTACATCCTTCGGTCACTTTCGTTTTGTCCAATCACAGCTAATTCTTTACATATGTAATGGCGATACAACATTTTAAAAGCGCTAGCTTTTATTCCTCTTGTATTACTCATAATTGTTCCTTCCTACTTTTATTTGTGTGCAGGTTTTCATATTATTTGAATAAATATAGGGTATCGGAGCGTGGAATGTCAGATCCCGTGATCGAGCAGGTAGGTTAGAAAATTTAAAAAGGGAAATGGATAGGTTAAAGTTAGATATAGTAGAAATTAGTGAAGTTCGCTGGCAGGAGGAACAAGACTTTTGGTCAGGTGAATACAGGGTTATAAATACAAAATCAAATAGGGGTAATGCAGGAGTCGGTTTAATAATGAATAAAAAAATAGGAGTGCAGGTAAGCTACTACAAACAGCATAGTGAACCCATTATTGTGGCCAAGATAGACACGAAGCCCACGCCTACTACAGTAGTACAAGTTTATATGCCAACTAGATCTGCAGATGACGAAGAAATTGAATAAATGTATGATGCAATAAAAGAAATTATTCAGATAGTGAAGGGAGATGAAAATTTAATAGTCATGGATGACTGTATTTCGGTAGTAGGAAAAGGGAGAAAAGGAAACGTAGTAGGTGAATATGGATTGGGGCTACGAAATGGAAGAGGAAGCCGCCTGATAGAATTTTGCACGGAGCACAACTTAATCATAGCTAACACTTGGTTCAAGAATCATAAAAGAAGGTTGTATACATGGAAGAAGCCTGGAGATACTGACAGGTTTCAGATAGATTATACAGGGTGATTCAAAAAGAATACTACAACTTTAAAAATGTGTATTTAATGAAAGAAACATAATATAACCTTCTGTTATACATCATTACAAAGAGTATTTAAAAAGGTTTTTTTTTCACTCAAAAACAAGTTCAGAGATGTTCAATATGGCCCCCTGCAGACACACGAGCAATATCAACCCGATACTCCAACTCGTTCCACACTCTCTGTAGCATATCAGGCGTAACAGTTTGGATAGCTGCTGTTATTTCTCGTTTCAAATCATCAATGGTGGCTGGGAGAGGTGGCAGAAACACCATATCCTTAACATACCCCCATAAGAAAAAATCGCAGGGGGTAAGATCAGGGCTTCTTGGAGGCCAGTGATGAAGTGCTCTGTCACGGGCTGCCTGGCGGCCGATCCATCGCCTCGGGTAGTTGACGTTCAGGTAGTTACGGACAGATAAGTGCCAATGTGGTGGCGCTCCATCCTGCTGAAATATGAATTGTTGTGCTTCTTGTTCGAGCTGAGGGAACAGCCAATTCTCTAACATCTCCAGATTCTGTAGTCCAGTTACAGTAGCACCTTCGAAGAAAAAGGGACCAAAAACTTTAGTCAACAGCGCCTCAAGCGAACAAATGTACAACTAAATGAAACTTGATAGCTCCCTTAATTCGCCGACAGATAGTGCTTAGCTCTGCCTTTTGTCGTTGCAGAGTTTTAAATTCCTAAAGTTGTGGTATTCTTTTTGAATCACGCTGTATAATGGTAAGACAGAGATTTAGGAACCAGGTTTTAAATTGTAAGACATTTCCAGGGGCAGATGTGGACTCTGACCACAATCTATTGGTTATGAACTGTAGATTAAAACTGAAGAAACTGCAAAAAGGTGGGAATTTAAGGAGATAGGACCTGTATAAACTGACTAAACCAGAGTTGTATAGAGTTTCAGGGAGAGCAGAAGGGAACAATTGACAGGAGTGGGGGAAAGAAATACAGTAGAAGAAGAATGGGTAGCTTTGAGAGATGAAGTAGTGGAGGCAGCAGAGGATCTAATAGGTAAAAAGACGAGGGCTAGTAGAAATCCTTGGGTAACAGAAGAAATATTGAATTTAATTGATGAAAGGAGAAAATATAAAAATGCAGTAAATGAAGCAGGCAAAAAGGAATACAAACGTCTCAAAAATGAGATCGACAGGAAGTGCAAAATGGCTAAGCAGGGATGGCTAGAGGACACATGTAAGGATGTAGAGGCTTATCTCAGAAGGGGTAGGATAGATACTGCCTACAGGAAAATTAAAGAGACCTTTGGAGAAAAGAGAACCACTTGTATGAATATCAAGAGCTCACATGGAAACCCAGTTCTAAGCAAAGAAGGGAAAGCAGAAAGGTGGAAGGAGTATATAGAGGGTTTATACAAGGGCGATGTACTTGAGGACAATATTACGGAAATGGAAGAGGATGTAGATGAAGATGAAATGGGAGATACGATACTGCGTGAAGAGTTTGACAGAGCTCTGAAAGACCTGAGTCGAAACAAGGCGGCGGGAGTAGACAACATTCCATTTGAACTGCTGACGGCCTTGGGAGAGCCAATCCTGACAAAGCTCTACCATCTGGTGAGCAAGACGTATGAGACAGGCGAAATACCCTCAGACTTCAAGAAGAATATAATAGTTCCAATCCCAAAGAAATCAGGTGTTGACAGAGGTGAAAATTACAGAAAAATCAGTTTAATAAGTCACGGTTTCAAAATACTAACTGCGAATTCTTTACAGACGAATGGAAAAACTGGCCGACCTCGGGGAAGATCAGTTTGGATTCCGTAGAAATACTGGAACACGTGAGGCAATACTGACCCTACGACTTATCTTAGAAGCTAGATTAAGGAAAGGCAAACCTACGTTTCTAGCATTTGTAGAATTAGAGAAAGCTTTTGACAATGTCGACTGGAATACTCTCTTTCAAATTCTGAAGGCGGCAGGGGTAAAATACAGGGAGCGAAAGGCTATTTACAATTTGTAGGGAAACCAGATGGCAGTTATAAGAGTCGAGGGGCATGAAAGGGAAGCAGTGGTTAGGAAGGGAGTGAGACAGGGTTGTAGCCTATCCCCAATGCTATTCAATCTGTATACTGAGCAAGCAGTGAAGGAAGCAAAAGAAAAATTCGGAGTAGGTATTAAAATCCATGGAGAAGAAATAACAACTTTGAGGTTCGCCGATGACATTTTAATTCTGTCAGAGCCAGAAAAGGACTTGGAAGAGCAGTTGAACGGAATGGACAGTGTCTTGAAAGGAGGATATAAGATGAACATCAACAAAAGCAAAACGAGGATAATGGAATGTAGTCGAGTTAACTCGCGTGATGCTGAGGGAATTAGATTAGGAAATGAGACACTTAAAGTAGTAAAGGTGTTTGGCTATTTGGGGAGTAAAATAACTGATGATGGTCGAAGTAGAGAGGATATAAAATGTAGACTGGCAATGGCAAGGAAAACGTTTCTGAAGAAGAGAAATTTGTTAACATCGAGTATAGATTTAAGTGTGAGGAAGTCGTTTCTGAAAGGATTGGTATGGAGTGTAGCCATGTATGTAAGTGAAACATGGACGATAACTAGTTTGGACAAGAAGAGAATAGAAGCTTTCAAAATGTGGTGCTACAGAAGAATGCTGAAGATTAGATGGGTAGATCATATAACTAATGGGGAGGTATTGAATAGGATTGGGAAGAAGTGAAGCTTGAGGCACAACTTGACTAGAAGAAGGGATCGGTTGGTAGGACATGTTCTGAGGCATCAAGGGATCACCAATTTAGTATTGGAGGGCAGCGTGGTGGGTAAAAATCGTAGAGGGTGACCAAGACATGAATACACTAAACAGATTCAGAAGGATGTAGGTTGCAGTAAGTACGGGGAGATGAAGCAGCTTGCACAGGATAGAGCAGCATGGAGAGCTGCATCAAACCAGTCTCAGGACTGAAGACCACAACAACAACAACAACAACAACATCTTTTATAGACTTGTAATTTGTTAATCCAAAAGATTTCATATACGCATTCATGGCCTAAATACTGTATTAAATAAATTTGAATATTCTTTAGGCTGAGCATGTATCTGTATGTATTTATTACAGACTTTCACACTTAAGGGTATTGCCTTTGTCTGAAACGATTATAAAGTGCTACAATCGATATATCCCACCCGATAGATACGGAGCAAGATGTTTAGATGTTTACTGCTTTCGCTGAGTGGTCCAGTACAGCGCAATACGTTGTGGTCTTCCTTGCACTTACTTCAAATGGTTCATAAGGCTCTTAGCATTATGGGACTTAGCATCTGAGGTCATCAATCCCCTAGACTCGGAACTGCTTAAACCTAACTAATCTAAGGACATCACATACATCCATGCTCGAGGCTGGATTCGAAGCTGCGACCGTAGCAGCAGCGCTGTTCCGGAATGAAGCGCCTAGAACCGCTCGGCCACAGCGGCCGGCCATGCACGTACTGCTGGCTGTGCTAGTTCTAGGCATTCGGCGAAGTGGGCTCATTGTGTGTCGGAATGTATATTTTAAAATTATGCATGTTGATAAGACATTTTTGAGGAAAGTGCCGAAATTGAACGTTTTAGTATTGAACTGCAGGTCACCTGAAGATATTCGTTGGGATCGTAACCGGTTGTAGCGTAATAAACGTACTTGACATAATGATGTGATGGTTCTTGTTAACATTTAGAAACTGTGAATTGTACGAGCAATGAAGCAAGGTGGAGCTAAATCTCCAAAGCAAATTTACAGTGATCCTAGAGAAAATTTTCAGATTCGTAAACCGGGAAAATTAAAAGCCATTCGTGTCTATGGAGCACAAAAGAACTATCAAAAGTGCAGATAAACCCTGGAAAGGAAAGAAAGAGCTCAATAGATACATTTTAAGTGAAATCTTGGAAGTCGATTATGATAAGACTAAAATGACGCATTATCGGTGCATTAAAAAGAAAATTACGCAAATAGAATTAAAAACGACCTAAAGTATTTTCTGAACTAAATAGAGTTTTCAAGAATAAGCTTTCATTGTTTTGAAGAGGGATGTTTACAATTAGTGGGCATTACCAGACGTGGACTTTGAACGAGAACACTAAAAAACTGAATGTTATTCATCAGGCAGTGGAGAGAAACGTGTCCGTATGTACTAAGGATGTCATGAAAACAAATAAATGATGTGAAAGACTTAATTATGATTGAAATAAAGTAGAAAACGACGTGGGCATACCATGTAACGACGGCAAGAAATTTTTTTCTGTTTACCAAGATATACGACGTTATCGAGAAAAGACCTAATAGGAGGTCGATATCACATTTTAGAGAACATGCAGCAGCGATATGTACGCGCAGAAACAGAGAGATCCTACATATTGTGTGAACCTACTTAGAAAACATAAAGACACGTCTTTCAGTGAAGAATCTACGAATATTCGTCAGTTACTTGCCAATCTGTTCCACAGAGTACGTTCAGCTAAAATTGGGCGTGTGCTAGCTTCCACGGAGACAGAGTACTAGCACTCATTCTTCCATGCTCCATCCAATAATGGAACTAGAAGATACCTTAAGAAAAAAAAAACACTAAAGTAAATCTCGCATGATGTGCCTCTGCCAAATAAAATAGCTTGATGAAACCTGGGCCATACATAGAAAGAAGTGCTACACTACAGTACAGAAGCTAACTGAAAGAAATTGAGTAATGAGACAAACTTAAATGACACTTTTATTCGAAGATAATAATTGCACTGAAGTCACCGCGATTTTTGATGGTCCCCTGGACTCTATGTCATGTGAGACACGGTTCTTAACAGGGTGTGTGATCGCCATGGATGGCAGTATATGCTCTGCAACGTACTGCCGTGCTGATCACAGGGTTAGTGTCGTATTCTCGTGTTACAGCGTTCCACGGATCCACTGGCGCGATTCATAAGTGCTGGATGGTCGTTGGTGAACGTAGACACGCTGCAGTACGTCACCTAAACGCATCCGCTGGATCTATGAAATTATAACTCGAGAGAACGAACGGGCCAGTTCATTTTCCGAATATTCTCTCGTTCCAGCACCTCCTCCACCTGCGGTATTCGATGAGGTCACGCATTGTCATCCATAAAAATGAAATCAGGGCCGAATGCACCCCTGAAAATTATGCACATGGGGAAGGACTACAATGTCACAATAACGTTGACTGATGAGGATTTGGAGCTCAGTTCGCCCATTATACACTATGTGATCAAAACTATCCGGATACCTAGCTGAAAATGACTTACAAGTTGGTGGCGCCCTCCATCGGTAACACTGGAATTCAATATGGTGTTGGCCCATCCTTAGCATTGATGACAGCTTCCACTCTCGCAGGCATACGTTCAATCATGCGCTGAAAGGTTTTTTGGGGAATGGCAGCTCATTCATGACGGAGTGCTGCACTGAGGAGAGGTATCGATGTCGGTCGGTGAGGCCTGGCACGAAGTCGACGTTCCAAAACACCCAGAGCTGTTCCGTAGGATTCAGATGAGGACTCTGTGCAGGCCAGTGCATTACAGGAATGTTATTGTCGTGTAACCACACCGCCACAGGCCGTGCATTATGAACAGGTGCTCGATCGGGTTGAAAGATGCAATCACCATACCCCAATTGCTCTTCAACAGTGGGAAGCAAGAAGGTGCTTAAAACATCAATGTGGGCCTGTGTTGTGATAGTGCCACGCAACGCAGCAAGGAGTGCAAGCCCCCTCCATGAAAAACAGGACCACACCAGAACACCACAGCCTCCGAATTTTACTGTTGGCACTACACACGCTGGCAGATGACGTTCACCGGGCATTCGCCATACCCACGCACTGCCATCGGATCGACACATTGTGTACCGTGATTCGTCAGTCAAAATGGGTTCAAATGGTTCTGAGCACTGTGGGACTCAACTGATGAGGTCATTAGTCCCGTAGAACTTAGAACTAGTTAAACCTAACTAACCTAAGGACATCACAAACATCCATGCCCGAGGCAGGATTCGAACCTGCGACCGTAGCGGTCTTGCGGTTCCAGACTGCAGCGCCTTTAACCGCACGGCCACTTCGGCCGGCGATTCGTCAGTCCACACAACGTTTTTCCACTGTTTAATCGTCCAATGTTTACGCTCCTTACACCAAGCGACGCGTCGTTTGGCATTCACGGGCGTCATGTGTGAGTTATGAGCAGCCGATCGACCATGAAATCCAGGTTCTCTCACCTCCTGCATAACTGTAATAGTACTTGCAGTGGATCCTGATGCAGTTTGGAATCCCTGTAAGTCTGGATAGATGTCTGCCTATTACACATTTCGACCTTCTTCAGCTGTCGGCGGTCTCTGTCTGTCAACAGATGAGGCCTGCCTGTACGCTTTTGTGCTGTACGTATCCCTTCAGGTTTCCACTTCACTATCACATCGGAAACAGTGGATCTAGGGATGTTTAGGAGTGTGGAAATCTCGCGTACAGACGTATGACGCAAGTGACACCCAATCAACTGACCACGTTTGAAGTCCGTGAGTTCCGCATAGCGCCCCGTTCTGCTCTCTCGCGATGTCTAATGACTACCGAGGTCGCTGATATGGAATACCTGTCCGTAGATAGCAGCACAGTGCACCTAATACGAAAAACGTATGTTTTGGAGGTGTCCGGATACTTTTGATCACACAGTGTCCATTATACGACCTACACCCTAACTTCGGGGGCACCAAAACGATCATGTTCGACGACGTTGGAGGTAACGTAATATGACGGGAAGTAGGAACGCTCAAAGCACCCAGGAAAGTTCTTTAACACGATCGTTTTGCAAGTGACACTTCATGAGAAATTTACTTTCGTCCTTAAGTTCTGTAGACCGGTGTACACTGGTATAATGTTAATGCCCTATGTCACATACATCATAGTTGGTCGCAGAATGTGGATTTAGATTAAGGTGGTGCATGTAGAGGACCGAAGGGCCTTTATTCGTCAGAGTGCGACAATTCGTTTTAGGCTATGCTGAATCAGAACGTAATTAAAAATGAGATTGTGCAGTTGGAGACAGAACTCGCGAGATCTCTCGCTTTTTCGTTATGCTGAACTGCAGAGCTTTACCGACCGTTACAGAGCATAATAGGTAAGAAGGCATAGTGCTACCAATGTAGTATAACTGACAGAAGTGGGTGCCAACTGTGCCTTACAAGAAACAGAATGTGAGATAAATTTGGGCCGAAGTTAGGAGTCAACAAAGTACGAATTTTAGTCAACAGTTCTTAAAGAAAAATGTTCAATATCATCTGTGGTAAAAAAAGGAAGTGAAATTGTTATCTACGAGCATTACAGCCAATAATAACATTCTTCATGACGCGCGCTTTTATATGATATAATGTGGGCCTCGTAAATTGATTTACTAACAAATCTGCAATTTTATTTTTCCCCTCTCAGCGTTTTGAGCTCTTCATAGAGACACATGCCTTACTATACGCCTGCCATCAAAGTTTTAGCGAATGAAGACAGCAATAACACTTGAGGTGCCGCATTCCCGACGTATTAGATATTTCTGACACATTACAATGAATAGATGTTTACATAGCATGGAACTCCGCGAATTACTACTACTTAGGTTTCTGTCATCTTGGTCTCACCACAGAGAGGAAGAAACGTTAACTGCGTTGTCAAGGGGACAATAATGATGACTTCAGAGAAGAGTGAGACGAAATCCGTACGCATATTTGTTTATCAGTATCAACTTGATTTTATGTCTATCTGCAAAACACGTTATGTCGAAACGTAGTCGTTGTAACTGCACTAAGATATAGAAAAAATTTTCCTGTTGTTTCTAATTGTCAGACGCTTTACAGCCTCTGTCACGATGTGCCATAGGTCACACAACTTCTGAATATACGGTCAGCACATGATGGGGAGGGATGGGGAGGGGGGGGGGGGGGGAGATCTCGTGCAATCAGTCAGTTCTAGCCAGTAACTGACAGCCCCCACTTAGGGGGGTATAATTTTTTAATAGAAGAAGCGGAATAATAACCTTCTTCCTTATCTCACCATCTACATTTCTTCTGTAAACTTGTTGTGAAAGCGTGCATAGTGAAAACCCATTTGTCTCTCAAGTCCAACACACATCGACATTGGTGCGGGTTATAAAATCTTCAAAGAGCTTCGGGTGCACACTGTATTCGTTTCCTGCCTCCACCATAGAGCACAACACTTCCCTTCCTCAATTACACTCAGGATATTTAGACACTCGGGACCTTATCCTCTCGGGAGAGACAGCCTTCTGTATCTTGCGAACTTATACGTAACCGGGAATAGATACAGACTTACATCACAATGTTGAAGCGATGAAGAGTAGGCTGAAGTTTAAGAGATAACTCAGGAATAAGCAAAGAATTGGGGTACGCAAGTACTAAGGAATGAGGAGATACTCTTGAAGTTCTCTAATGTCATAGATATAGCAATAAGGAATAGCTCAGTAGGCAGTACAGTTGAAGAGGAATGGACGTCTCTAAAAACGGAAATCACAGAAGTTGGAAAGAAAAAACATAGGTACAAAGAAGGTAGCTGCGAAGAAACTATGTGTAACAGAAGAAATACTTCAATTAATTGATGAAAGAAGGGAACACAAACATGTTCAGGATAATTCAGGAACACAGAAATGCAAGTCGCTGAAGGTGAAATAAATATTAAGTGCAGGTAAGGTAAGACGAAATGGCTGCATGAAAATGTGAGGAAATCGAAAAACACATTGATTGTCGGAAGGAATGACTCAGCATATAGAACAGTCGAAACGACCTTCGATGAAATTAAAAGCAGGGGTGTTAACATTAAGAATGTAACAGGAATTCCACTGTTAAATGCAGAGGAGAGACCGGATAGGCGGAAAGAGTACATTGAAGGCCTCTATGAGGGGGGAGATTTGTCTGATGTGATAGAAGGAGAAACAGGAAGAGAAAGGGAATCCGGTATTAGAATCTGAAATTAAGAGAGCTTTGGAGGACTTAAGATCAAATAAGGCAGAAGAAATAGATAACATTCCATCAGAATTTCTAAAATAACTGGGGCAAATGGCAAAAAAACCACTATTCACATTGGTGTGGAGAACGTATGAGTGTGGCAAGATAGCATATGACTTTCGGAAAAATATCATCCACACAATTCCGAAGAGTGCAAGAGCTGATAAGTGCGAGAATTATTGCACTTGCGCATCCAAATTGCTGACAACAATAATATACAGAAGAATGGAAAAGATGACGACCAGTTTGACTTCAGGAAAACTAAAGGCGTCAGAGAGACAACTCTAACGTTGTGGCTGATAATGGAAGCAATACTAAAGAAAGTCAAAATACGTTCATACGATTTGTCGACCTGGAAAACGCTTTCGACAACGGAAAATGCTGCAACATGTTCGAAATTCAGAGAATAGTAGGGTTAAGCTATAGGGAGACACGGGTAATATGCAATATGTACAAGAGTCAAGAGGGAAAAATAAGAGTGGATGACTAAGAACGAAGTGCTCGGATTAAAAAGGGTGTAAGACAGGGATGTCTTCTTTCGCCTTTACTGTTCAATCTGTATGTCGAAGAAACAGTGATGGAAATAAAAGGTTCAGTAGTGTAATTAAAATTCGGAGTGAAAGGATATCAGTGATACGATTCGCTGATGACATTGCTATCCCTAGTAAGAGTGAAGAAGAATTATATGATATGCTGAGCGGAATGAACAGTCTAATCAGTAAAGAATATGGATTGAGAGTAAATCCAAGAAAGACGAGAGTTATAAGAAGTAGCAGAAATGAAAACAACAACAAACTTAACAACAGGATTGATGGTCACGAAGTAGAAGAAGTTAAGGAATTCCACTACTTGGGTAGCAAAATAACAAATGGCTGACGGAGCAAGGAGGACATCAAAAGCACACTAGCACTGTCAAAAAGGGCATTCATGGCCAAGAGATGTCTATTAGTATCCAACATAGGCCTTAATCTGACGAAGAAATTTCTGAGAATGTGCGTCTGGAGCACATCATTGTATGGTAGTGAAACATGGACTGTGGGAAAACCGGAACAGAAGCGAATCGAGGCATTTGTGATGTGGTGCTACGGACGAATGTTGAAACTCAGATGGACTGATGCGGTAAGGGATGAGAAGGGTCTCCTTAGAATCGGAGAGGAAAGGAATATGTGGAAAACAATGACAAGGAGAAGGGGCTGGATGATAGAACATCTGTTAAGACGCCAGGGAATGACTTCCATGGTACTAGAGGGAACTGTAGAGGGCAAAAACCGTAGAGGAAGACAGAGATTGGAATACTCCCAATAAATAACTGAGGACGTAGGTTGCAAGTGCTACTTTGAGGTGAAGAGGTTGGCACAGGAGAGGAATTCGTGGCTGACGCATCACATCAGTTAGAAGACTGATGAATAAAAAAAATATAAAAAGAAAGGAAATGTGCAGATATACCACCATGCCGATGATACTATTTTGTCAACAACGTGAACAAGAAATACTGTGAGATAAGACGCGCTTACGCGGAAATATCTTGTAAGTATTAAAACACTATCCAAAAGGACTGTGATCGAGAACATATTACTATTTGTGATTCTTGAGTTTTTCCTGGCGTATTTGATAATCAAAATATCCACGGGTCTACTGCCGGTCTACAGTGTCCAACGGGCACAATATTTCGGCGATCATACACGTCGCCATCATCAGGTGAACTGACGGACTGAGCTCCTCTGTACGTGCCGGTACCGAGATCCGTACGCTATGGCTGCTCAGACGGAACTGGGTTCGGTCGCGGCGGCGGCCGATTTAAATACCCTCCACCCGCGGCGCGCTCCCTCCGCCGCCAGCGCCCCGCGCCACGGTCGCGCGGTGGAACAGATTGCGACGGCGTCTGAGATGACGTCGGAGTGATGGCTCTGTCCACCGTGGTCGTCACAACTATACGTTTGCTCGATTTACTCTTGATTAACCCAATCGCTGGTTCCCAAGCCTTGCTAAGATTATAGCCACAGTCACGGTTTATGAGGTCGTCATTGGTGCGAATTTCAATGGCCTCTCTAACAACGCTGTCGCAGTATCTCGACGTCTGTACCAGAATCCTCGTGCGTTCATACTCCATACTTGCACGGAACCTGCAGAGATGGTTTGTCAAGGAGGCGTGAGAACTTAGCTGTTTGACGTCCCGTTGCCTTCTTATGGACTGAATCAGCTGCAACCCAGGTTCCGTGCAAGACTGTCATCAATTTGAGTGGCATGGTGTTGAGTGATGATGCGGTCTCGGTTTTGCAGAAAGGTCTCAACTTCGCTCCCACCCCCAAGTTCACTCCGGTCGCAGAAATTGTTAGTGCTGTTGAACAGGTTGCACCTCGGCTTCCGCCTGAATCAGCTGAGGAAATACGTCGTGAAACTTATCGTGTGTTGACGAAATCCAAGCTGATGAAGTCAAATATCACCAGTAAAGGGAGGGCGGCCATTCGTGATCTGAGGGAGCGCTCTGAAATTGTTGTCTTACCAGCTGACAAAGGCAATGCTACAGTTGTTGTCTCCTATAAGGGCTACACTGATACGATGCAGAGCCTGCTAAATGACGATTCCTACCGGAAGATCAGCGTTGACCCTACAAAGAAGGTGGAGAACAAGACGAGGTCGCTTCTCAAGGATGCAAATTTACCGGAGGGTGACACTAAGAAATTGTTACCTGAAGGTCCGGTACCGCCCAGACTATATGGACTCCCGAAGGTTCACAAAGAGGGGGTACCATTACGCCCCATTGTCAGCAACATCAGGGCACCTACATATTTGTTGGCCAAATACCTGACGGGAATATTAAGTCCTTATGTGGGTAAATGCCCTCATCACATCCGTAATTCCGTGGATTTTGTTAAACGCCTTGATAGCTTCAGGTTGGATGAGTCAGATATCATGGTGAGTTTTGACGTCGTTTCCTTGTTTACGAGGCTACCCCTACGAGAGTCACTAGAATTGATTAGTCAGAAGTTTGACGAGAAGACCACTGAACTTTTTAGGCATGTCTTGACTTCCACGTATTTTCTTTTTAATGGAGAATACTACGAACAAACGGAGGGAGTCGCCATGGGTAGCCCACTCTCACCGGTGGTAGCGAATTTGTACATGGAGAACTTCGAGGAGGAAGCCATGTCGTCATACGAATGGAAACCTACTTGCTTTTTCCGTTACGTGGACGACACGTCCGTCATCTGGCCACATGGTATGAATAAACTCCTTGACTTCCCTACACATCTAAACTCCATACACCCCAACATCAAATTCACTATGGAGACTGAAACGGAGGGTAAATTACCTTTCCTTGACGTCTTGGTCAAGAGAAGGGCTGACGGCACCCTAGGTCATGGGGTGTATCGGAAGACAACGCACACTGAACTGTATTTGCACGCAGACAGCTGCCACCACTCTTCACAGAGGAATGGGGTACTTAGAACTCTAGTACATAGGGCGCGCACTATCTCTGACGCAGAGAGTCTACCCCAGGAATTGGAACATCTGAGAACTGTATTTCGAAAAAATGGGTACTCAGAGTGGCAGATTCAACGTGCTCTCCGCCCAACCACTGCAGCACAACCTGTGGAGATGGATGAAATCACGAGGGAGGAGGTAGGCACTGCGTTTATTCCATATACAGGCGCACTCTCGGGGAAAATCGCCCGCATTTTGAAGAAACACCGGGTCGGAACTGTGTTTTGTCCTCCGAATAAAACTCGTGCACTGGTGGGGAGCGCCAAAGATGACCTCGGTTTGAGGAAGGCCGGCGTGTACCAGATTCCGTGTCAATGTGGCAAGTCGCATATTAGTCAGACGATGCGTACCGTCGAGGATCGATGCCGTGAACACCAGAGGCACACTCGACTGATGTATCCGAGCAAGTCGGCGGTCGCTGAACATTGTCGGAAAATCACGCTATGGAGTATGAGCGCACGAGGATTCTAGTACAGACTGGGACATCGTTGTTAGAAAGGCCATCGAAATTCGCACCAATGACGACCTCATAAACCGTGGCTGTGGCTATAATCTTAGCAAGGCTTGGGAACCAGCGATTGGGTTAATCAAGAGTAAATCGAGCAAACGTATAGTTGTGACGACCACGGCGGACAGAGCCATCACCCCGACGTCATCTCAGACGCCGTCGCAATCTGTTCCACCGCGCGACCGTGGCGCGGAGCGCGGACAGCGGAGGGAGCGCGCCGCGGGTGGAGGGTATTTAAATCGGCCGCCGCCGCGACCGAACCCAGTCCCCTCTGAGCAGCCATAGCGTACGGATCTCCGCACCGGCACGTTCACAGGAGCTCAGTCCGTCAGTTCACCTGATGATGGCGACATGTATGATCGCCGAAATATTGTGCCCGTTGGACACTGTAGACCGGCAGTACAACCGTGGATATTTTGATTATGTTACTATTTGTTACTGCAACTACCATTCACATATTGATTCTCTTGAGCCTTTACCATAGGAATTCTTCAGTGCCATTGCGGATGTGGAAATACTTGTCGGTAAACTAGAAGACGTTGTGACGATGGCAGTAACAAGGAATAGCCATGGACGATCATGAAGACTTTTTGTTGTTGTTGGGGAGTTCATACGGTGGTGTTAACGCCTCTAAAACATGTGATAAATGTATTTAATAGACATAAAATATCAGGATAACTATGTTAAATAAATGCTAAAAGCGCTTTTGCTTTCATATACGCTCGGTGGCACACATACACAACGAAAGAAATAAATGGATGAGCCTAGAGTTTTCTTGATTTATAAGATTCCGGAAAAATATGGGCAGAAAAGAGAAGAAAGTGCAGTCTGAAATCGTGGCACGAGACATGGCGGTAGATCAGTCGCTCCGAAAAAATGAAAAAAACTATGTACAGAGTGCGTATAACGACCTCCGCCGAGACGAAAATAGCGCTGTGGATGAGGCGCCACTGAGCCCACTGTAACGAGCAGTGACCGGCACCGCAGCGTTAACTACAAACGCGGGGCACACCCAGTCAACCGTGTTGCTAATCCCAGCTAAAAGAGCGTGGAGAGATAATGCCTGCACGCTGCATTTGCCTCCTGTTGAACCTCAAGCTCTCGCTAAAGCCGCGCTCTTATGTAACGACCGTCTGCACAACTAATGACTGCGATCCGAAGGTTCAAACTCTGTCCTTGACCGTATCGGCTTTATACGGGGTCATCCATTTGCTTGAAAATTTTAGTAACTACTACAAACATAGCTTGCACACAAGCACCAATGTCGTATCAGTTACTTCATGGTGATTCCCTCACGCGTTTGGATGGTTGGCCTGAAATCACCATAACACCACGGAGACCTTGTAACGAATTACAACAGTCATTTTACTGTGGTAAATTTTCATACTCTGTTATTTCACACGTACATTGCACACAGGATGTGATCTGGACAGACATAATAGAGGAAAACAGATCCTGAGTCGTAGCTTGCAGTTGCATCTGACCACTTTTATTGTAATTGCATTCTTAGAAACAACACACTACGGATATGTTGCTATGTCGCGAAAGTACGGCAGTCTCGTATGGATCCGTGAATTGTATTGCTTGTAAATACGTTCCGGAAGAACAACTAGAGAAGCGCCATCTTATGTAACAGGAGCCCCAGATGAAGTTGTGTACCACATTTCCTCAAAGGCAGGGCTGAGGTGCTCGCCATGGGTGTCGAATCTTCCACAGAGCCATGCCCAAACACAATCTACCTAAACAAAGTGAGTTGCTTCACAAAGTGCTTCTGTAAGCCATCACTGCAAACAAAGGGAATGATATCTAGTTGCAAGTATCAGGACGTGTAGTAGGCGCCAGAACACCAAAACCTGTGCAACCCGTGATCAAAAAATATTAATATAATGTGCGTAAATCTTATATATATATATATATATAGCAGGATCGTTTAGTGCCTAGCTGAGAAGGGACTGCTTCTAAAACTTCATGTAAATCGTCATCGTAGTCCAGGAATGGCTTTAACTGTTTCACAAAACAATGAAACCTCACGCCGTATAATTCAATCAGCCACTGATACTATTTGTCGGTGCTGCCACGTAATATTTGAATATATCAAATGGTTCAAATGGCTCTGAGCACTATGGGACTTAACTGCTGAGGTCATCATTCCCCTAGAACTTAGAACTACTTAAACCTAACTAACCTAAGGACATCACATAAATCCACGCCCGAGGCAGGATTCGAACCTGCGACCGTAGCGTTCGCGCGGTTCCAGACTGTAGCGCCTAGAACAGCTCGGCCACACCGGCCGGCCTTTAAATATATCACTTCAAACTATTTCTCTACTAAAATTTCAGTTAATGCTTTCGGTGAGAATGTATAATTTGTTATTACTCAAAGTTATTTTGTTCACTTAAACGTCAAACACATATCAAACTTTAGCTGTTATTGAGGTATTACCACAGATTCAATGACTTGAGACAAAGTTCATGTAACCGTAACGTTTTGATATTAACATTTGCACTACCACCAAAGCCAAATTTCTGCTCAAGGATTTGATTGAAACTGTTTCAAGGGATTCTTCACAATCTGTCACTTTAAAGAAATTAAGGTTACCCTCTTTCTATTTTCCCAGAATTATGATTTAAACATTTTTTTCTAAAATTAGTTACTTTTGATTTACTGTGTCTAGATGAAACTTCCAGTATATGCTAACTAATAACTTAGAAATAAGCGTTAATTGTTCAACAAAATTCAAAATTAAAGCTCTTGTCGCTAAATGAGTATCACAAATAGGCTTTTACTGTATTCAAAAATCAGAAAAATTTCAAACATCTTCCGTGCTTGTTGGTAGAGTCACTCCGCTACTCAACATATGTAGTCGACACAAATTTAAACTAAAACACTTTTTACCAACAACACAGCGATATACAGTAAACATTACACGTTCAAGACCTGTTGTGAACTACCACATCATACGTAAATCAGTTTTTAACACTCATTTAATAAGAACGTGTAGAGAAGATTTGACAATGATGGCACAATGTTCTCGCCATCGCAAACCATGGGCACCCTTTTGTTTAGTGATCCACACTGCTGATTGCTTCGTCGGCAGAACAGTTTGCTGGCATCTTCAGCGTGCGACATGAATTAGAAAAAACAACATTTATTACAAGCATCGTGCGCAAATCACATAAGTGAATAATACACTTTTTTGCCTGCCTAATGATACTCAGGTGTAAACTAAGGACGCTGCAGCTTACTAAAATCTGGAGTACAACGGTGGACAGAGAAAGAGGGGAGGAGGAGACGGATAGAGAGGCGAAGACAAGGAGCTTTCAGCAGTATATGTGCCTAAACATATGCAAGTGAAGCTGTACGTAAACAGTTAGTACATATATAAAAATGGATGTGCATGTGTGTGTGGGTGGGTGGGGGGGGGGTGGGGGGGGTTGGAGGGCTTATTGTGTATGTAGTATTTAGATATGGCCTGTGGTCAGCGACGGAGCGGCGAGGTAGTGTTCTGGGCCTCCCACCGGTCTAGTAGCGTACGCGAGTTTGTTTGCTTCCCTCGAGCGTAAGTCGCTTACTACAAGTTCATTGAAGTAACAGGGCGAACTCCTATAGGAAGAACACCATGAAGATTACATTCCAAGTCGAATATCCACGACCGCGAGCTTATGAAGTAGAAAACTTCTTGCGTGATGAACTACTTCCAGATCCACAGGACATCACTGATATTCACTTTTCAATCAAGGCCAGTGTAGTCCATGTTAATGTGATAAACTGTAGGGTGCACGAATGTGGTTACCGGTGCTGCCGGCAAACTATAATTTAGGCACTCAGATGGACATATCGGTGTTGTTCACGTCGAACATAGGGGCCTAGGCGTGAGGACCCTCCGGGTCTTCGAGCTACTTTTCTGAGTACACGCCGAGTCCGATATACCCGCTATTAAGCGTTACAGGACTGTCTTAACCACGTGGCTGAGAAGCGGCAGACTACTACAAAGTATCCCGTACTCAATGGAGTAAGACAGGCCATAATCGAACTCACGAAGCATGTTCCTTCATACTTAAACATTGCCGGCTATCGTGCAATTATCGTATAATGATGGACAACCGCGCACATACTCAAGATGTGGACAAAAGGCTCATGTTCACTCTGATTGTTCGCAGCGGCGGATCACCCATATTCCATCAGAAGCATTAGAACACGTTCCTTTTTCGATTCTGCCAATTACTTGTGAACAAGTGGTGGCGCCTACGGCAACTGGCCATGGAGATCGGGATAGGCTACCACTGCAGACATACGGACACGTTATTGATGAGGCACACACCGCCCGTTGGCTGCAGAGGGAGTCGCCAGATAAAATGGTTCAAATGGCTCTGAGCACTATGGGACTTAAAAGCTATGGTCATCAGTCCCCTAGAACTTAGAACTACTTAAACCTAACTAACCTAAGGACATCAAACAACACCCAGTCATCACGAGGCAGAGAAAATCCCTGACACCGCCGGGAATCGAACCCGGGAACCCGGGCGTGGGAAGCGAGAACGCTACCGCACGACCACGAGCTGCGGACGCCAGATAAAACCGAACAGCAACTGCCGCCGCAAGACGAGTGGATAGATGTTGATCCACCAGTCGTTCCAACCCAAGCTTTCCTCTCAGAAGGTGCAGAGGAGTCAGATTTAGTATAACATTGCCGGCCGCTGGTGGCCGAGCGGTTCTAGGCTCTTCAGTCCGGAACCGCGCGACTGCTACGGTCGCATGTTCGAATCCTGCCTCGGGCATGGATGTGTGTGATGTCCTTAGGTTAGTTAGGTTTAAGTAGTTCTAAGTTCTAGGGGCCTGATGACCTCACATGTTAAGTCCTAGTGCTCAGAGCCATTTTTTTAGTCTGACATTCTGACACTAAGACGAGCGTCCGGAAGCAGAGTTCCCTCCGCAAGCACGAGAAACGCCGACGGATGCCGCCTGAAGACTGTCTCTTGCGGACAGATACACGCGATCGCATTGATTTAGAGAGTGTCGTTGACGCTCCTGCCATTGCGGCGTCGACCAACACTGCTCTCTCTTTGGGAACTGAGGTGATTGCTACTGGACACCTGCTCGGTGATGGGGGGGGAGGGGGGGGGGGGCGATGGAACACCGCCTCAACCGCGAGAACTCACAACAAGGGCCTTTTTGGTACCCAATGTAACACAACGACCGCCTCTTTCCAGTGACCCGTGGACGGACGACGTGGAAGACGACACTTTGGCAGGCACATCACTTGCAGAATAAGGGGAATTACACAATCCACCAACCTCATGCGGACAGCGTGATAATCGAGACGACGGGGTGGCGTTGGGGCGACCAAACCCGTCGCCACTGCGTATACAGATGACTGCCGCTGCCTTCAAGGGCGAAAGACAGTCATATCGATTCGGTACTATCAGTATCGTCCGGTCGCACACAAAGCTGTTATTGTTACGCGACACACTTTGTGCAGCCGAGGTATATGGACATCCATAGATGCACGACATGCATATCACATACGTTGGATATGCCCAGGTGCGTCGCAGTACTTCTCAAAGAAGGTTTTATAACCACCGATGTACGTTACCTACCGAATGACATGGGCATCGCGCTTATGATGCAAGGGATACACCTCGTCAATGTTTACGTACCGCTTGGTACCATCACGGCTCTGAGCACTATGGGACTTAACATCTGAGGTCATCAGTCCCCTAGAACTTAGAACTATTCAGACCTAACAAAACTAAGGACATCACACACATCCATGCCCGAGGAAGGATTCGAACCTGCGACCGTAGCGGTCGCGCGGTTCCAGACTGAAGCGCCTAGACAAGGACCAAACTCCTCACCATTCACCATCCCCCGCACTCGGCGCTGAAATTCGCGAGCTCGTTTTGGTAGACACTTAGAACATCATCTTTGTTGATAGAAGGCGTTTCACGCAGTCCACGCAACATTCGTCTAGCAGAATTGACAGGATATATACGTCCCACGCTCTCAGGGATGCTGTCACGGCAGCCGAGTTGCGGCCAGCAGCATTTACTGACCACGCTGCTTACATTTGTACCATCAGGCCTCGCCGCCAACAAGTGTGGCGCAGCCGCAACCAATGGAAATTTAACACCGCTCACCTGACCTCACCGGAATGTCAAGCGGTGGTGGGAGACACGACGACGACGTGGAGCGTATACGTCTGCTTTAAAGTGGTGGTTAGACTGTGCGAAGCCGGGCCTTCTATGGATCTTGAACGCGTTTAGTAGGGAAGCTGTGTCATGGAGGTCCAGCGTTACAGAATTCTACTACGCCACCCACAGGGAGTGTTCCGTTGTATCCCCATCGCTGGACTGCCAGATGACTGTCGACCTAGCAAAAGCGAAGACTGTGACATTGAGCCATCAACGCTTGGAAGGGACGATCAGCCGTGCACGTCAAACGATCGGAATCGCCAACGAGCAGCCCTCAATGTACCATATAGCTATGGGAAAAAAGCGCAGACACAGAACACTGATTCGTGAGGTGACGATAGAAAATGGCGTCCGTCACGTGAGCATACTTTACTCATTGTCTTATCTGTACGCGGAGAAGAGATCTGATCAAGAGATCATTGCTGCTGTCGCTGGTTTGACGCACGGCAAAGATACTCCGGTATTCCAACAGGAACTGCTAGATCCAGTGACTGAAGAAGTAGTGTTGGATATCATAGGAAAAGGGGCACCCAATAAATCAGCAGGACCGCATGTGTTACCCCTGGAGTTCTATAGGACGTTCCCGAGGCTATTGGTACCCTACTGGACTGCTATATGACAAGAGCTCATGACGCCAGAGGTGCAACTTTATGGAAGATGTCATAATCACAATCCGTAAACCTCGCAGAAGATCACATATCACGGAATAGCGACCATTAAGCTCGAATTTGGTTGCGACGTCTCGTTCCTATCAATGGATCAGACATCGATGGGTGGGACGCATAATATACGCGCCACCTGTGCCGCTACAGAGACCTAATTGCGCATGCTAAGGTGAGTCGTGTACCTGGAGCGCTGGCTGCTGTAGACTTCAGTCAAGCAACTGATCGCGTCAATCAAATGTACGTTACTGCTGTTCTTCAGAATATACATTCTCCGTTTTCTATCGAAAGTGCTTGTCAACGTTAGACTGAATGTAATTTAACAGTAAATAACCAATTATTTGTAATAAACATGATCAGGGGAATTACTAATAGATGTAAAACTGAAATTACTCACGACCTTGAAGATCATCTCATAAATCCCATTGTTTTGTTTGTCAACATGTACAATAATGAACCGTCGTCAGCAGAAGAAATAAACGTCAACACAATAAACACAAAGATAAGTGAATCAAAGTGCTTGTCTAAAGAACAGTAAGCGGAACGTAGGGAACTGATACGTGCTTATGTACATGTATTTGAAAGAATACCAGGTATTATTAAGGATTTCGTGTACAAAATGGAAGTTATTAACATTTCAAAGAAGAGGGTATGCAGCCATTTGTACACCTCTAAGTTGTATGGGCACTGATGACCACGCTGTTTAGCGCCCGTAAACCTCAAACACATACACACACACACACACACACACACACACACACACACACACCCCTCTAAGTTGCACATATGTATAGTAATATTAAATTTCGGATGCTGGAAAATAACATTCCAAAATTTATGTTGTTAGTTGATAGGGAAAATTTTTGTTTAGGTTTTTTCTTATATGTCTAATGTATAAATGATAAGGTAAGTGGATGTAACAAGGAAGAATTTTACTTTCATGTGTCTAGCGACGACGAGACTTTAAACACAATGCTTCGCCTTGTGCGTAGTCCAGGTGTAAATGAATATACGAACTTGTGAAACACATGGTAGCGCGCACTGCAATACGCAACTCGCCACGACGTTCGTGGTAGCAGAACGACGCAGCGCATGCACATTGGCGAGAAAAGTAAATGGCTCTGAGCACTATGGGACTTAACATCTGAGGTCATCAGTCCCCTAGAACTTAGAACTACTTAAACCTAACTAACCTAAGGACACCACACACATCCATGCCCGGGGCAGGATTCGAACCTGCGACCGTAGCGGTCGCGCGGTTCCAGACTGAAGCGCCTAGAGCCGCTCGGCCACTGAGGCCGGCGGGGAGAAAAGCAGTCAACAAACCGCTAGCGCGTCCGCGGCAGACACAACTGAATGTATTGGAGCACCAAAAACAAACAAACAAACCAACCCTATGAGATACGGCCTGCACTAGCATCTCTAGAGCCAATTGCATAAACTGTGACATAGAAAATTAAGGGAGAGTCTATACCACAACTACGACTATCTACACAATACATACAAACAAAGATAAGCTAAGGGATTATATACACGGAAAGGGAATCCTAAACTACGAGATATTTACTGAAGTTACGCTACTATGTACATTACATCCATATATTTACAAATTTAAGTATTGAAAGTACACGCACTAATTATAATTAAGGGACCAGAAAACCTTTGCTGCAGGTAAATAAGCGAGTATAATATGAGTGGCAAACTGAATAAGACGTCGCATCATGCCTATAATATACCGTATCTTCCAGATTTACAAGGTAAGTAGAGGCGCACAACGGACATTAAATGAGTTTGTAATAACACGATTGCACACTGAAGTAAACGAATACAAGGCCCAATTTATGAAAGAGATATTAGTGCCAATCGAGCCACTGTACACTTATCTATGAATATTTAGTTTTAAGTTAGTATTAAGTTTTTCTTCCAGGGAACGATGCATCGACATGTTCTAAAGGTGAAGAAAGACAAATGCTTGTCGAGTGTTAGGTACCATATAAGCATAAGAAAGGGCCGCACCGCAAGTAAATTTAGTTGTAAGTTTATGATATGTATGAATGTGATACTCTGAAAATATGCGTAGAAGATTACAGTTGCAGTTCGTCGCATATCACGATGCTCAACTAAGGTGGAGCACCACCAAATAATCAACCTAACTACTGTGAGCGTCGACTACTCGCGAATGCATCAAATACCTGATTTACATAGAACTTTTTTTGCACGTTTGTCACTTATATAAACACTATTTTACGCTCATTGTACGTGACATATAGTACTGATGATACAACTCTCTATACCTCGGCATATGAAATTGTTATCCTTTATACGATGAACATAACAAGTAAATATTGAGGTGCACTTTAAACACTGGATAAGTACTCCATACGATTGGTATCGTCTGGTTTGCCATTGTTTATAAATAACAAACTATTTTTGTTCTGGGAATCACAATTAAGTCTAGTAAATAGGCATAACTGGGGATGTAAATGCCTTTCCATGAAATTTCCTCAACCCTGTAGTGTGTAGATCTTTCCTGGAGAACGCTAGAGAGGCGAGGCCATGCGTAGTTATTTAAGCAGCGCGTAGAAAATGTTCTAACGATTATTGTTTACTTCTTTAATTCTTTGAACTTGATAAATATGCTTCGACAAGAAGTCAGTGTAAATTGAAATGAATTGTATGTCAATTTATGTCATAAAGGAAAAACGAATCTATTATTGTTTGAATGTTATGTAAGGAATTTAAAACCGAACGAGAGTAAAAGGTACTCATCTAATTGGAATTGAACAATGTAACGAAATTATAATTTAACAAAATGCACTAAACAAAATTACAATCAGACTATAATGTATTTGAGCAACGATAATGACATGTGAGCAAATGAATGGCATAAGTTTATTTTTGTAATGGTATTTTTTTTTGTTACGTCTATGTTATGTGGAAAGGACACTACAAAAATTTTGTGTAATGCAACCGTATGAGAGACGTTCAAAAACAAAGCGCAAAAACATACGAAACGTACCTGCAAAGCGTTAAGTGCGCGTGTGAGAAATGTGGGTGTGCGCGTGATGAACTAAATAAAAGACAATACTTCTTAAAACATGAATTTTCTGTGCTCAACAACGTCCTAAAAACATGAATTTTCTGTGCTCGATAACGTTATAGAAGCGGCAAGAAACTTACCTTGTCGGCGGACGTCGGATGTACGCTGGTATCCCCACCGATTAAGTGTGAGCGACGAGATGAAATATTTTCTTCGGGCCGCTGACATGGAAACCAGTTGTCACCGCATCGAAGATTTCACAAAGGATCACGCCGCTTAACACGAACTTCACGAATTTGTGCAGTAAAGACTATGTGGATGCACGACATACGCACTCTGACTTTGTATGAAACATGTGAAAGCGAGCAAGTACGGTAACAGACGTCGAGCTGCGCGCGCACGCTTCGCAAGCTAAACACTGGGCAGATAGTGACTGACAATAATGGGACTATGAGCTTACAGCAAACACTTTGTTATGAAGGAAAACTTACGTGCGTATATGTTAAGGGAGGTGACATGCCTATATAAATTGGTAATCATAGAGGATAACTCCAATTGGGGGGGGGGGGGGGCGGGGGGCAATTATAATGTAACATATTTTTTTTCCTTTCTTTTCTTTTCACCCATGTAAGATAAATATAAAATAATAATAATTTTGTACCATAGATAGATAATACTGACATAAAAACAAAAAAGGTAGAGAGATGCTCTTCAATTTTTTAATTGCTTTAGATTCGTCTGTCTGTATCCATACGTGATAGCGGGCGGGCGTATTACCCTCTCTCTCCCTCTCACTTTCTCTTTCTCTTCCTCTCCTTCTGCCTCCAGCCTTTCATATCGATCTATTCATCCCAATCAAAATAGTTATTTATGTATAATTTTACCGCTGTAGCCAATATGATTATTGCACTTAAAGACTGTAACATTTCACCTGATTGTTATTAACAAGTATGAAATTTAAGCCATTTTAATATTTCACCTGATTGTAAAAACGAGTATGAAGTTTAAGCTGTTTTAACTTGTCAAAAACGGATTTATATGCCACCTGTAGTATTTATTCCAACACGTGTATTCGACACCTCAAAACAAACACCTCCAAATCCTTTAAAAAAATTATTCTGTAATAATGTTGTTACGATGTATATTCTTCGTACTTTGGGATAATGTCTTCTCTTCTGCTATACGACCCTTGCACCCAGCAGTTTCCAAACGCCATATTTGTTTACAAATATTACAGTATATATGTGATGTGTCATGACAGCGAAAGGAACCTGTGACCACTGGAGGTACTATATTTTACTTATTTTATGTTTCTCGTTAGATATAACTTTAATTTTTTGTCAGAAGAAACCCAAAACCATGTTCTGAAATAGTGTCTTGTTTCTCCACTAGACAGTGCCACAAGTTCCTCCAAAAAATCGTAACACAAGACACACACAAATGTCATACTAACTAATGTAAATCTACCTGATGATGGAGGTTTAAACATTTGAAACGCGTCGTGGAGATAAATAAAGCGGCGACTGGTAACAGTTCAAAATCAAATGGCTCTGAGCACTATGGGACTTAACTTCTGAGGCCATCAGTCCCCTAGAACTTAGAACTACTTGAACCTAACTAACTTAAGGACATCACACACATCCATGCCCGAGGTAGGATTCGAACCTGCAACCGTTGCGGTCGCGCGGTTCCAGACTGTAGCGCCAAGAACCGCTCGGCCACCCCAGCCGGCCTGGTAACAGTAAACTTGTTGTTTCGTGTAATGTCAATAACAGTCACAGTAAAGTCTAACCTAAAATGTTCGCATTTAAAGTTAATACTGAAGGTCTATTTACATTAGAGCCAGTTAAAGTTCACTCAGGATATGTGTATGTCCCATTTTTTTTTCAATCATCCATTCAAAATTTTCCTTTTAATTATTTAAGCAGCAAATTTGTATTCAGTTTCCAATATGTATAACGCATTCTTAGTGCCCCCGCCACTATTCAAGCAGCACAGAGTGGAATTTCACTTGCATTCCTTTGCCGTAAGTTTACATGCCCTTCCATGCTCTAAATGCACTTATCTTACTTTTCTGGGCAATATCAGTGATATTCCTTTGTTTCTGACCCTCTCAATTGTAACATCTGCAAAAGCATCACACACATAAATGTAATGGGAGTCAGCACTTACCCACGTGAAAGTGTCACTAATGTATACAATCATGAGCGAAAACATTGCGAATACCTACTTAATAGCTTGTTGGTTCACCTTTGGAACGCAATACAGCAGCAACTCTGGGTGACATGGAATCGACAAGTCCTTGACCGGCTTCCAGAGGTGTGTGGCACCAGAGGCCTACGCACAGGTCACGCTGTTCCCGCAAATTACGGGTCAGTAATTGGTGGGTGAGGAGTTGGCGCCTGAAAACGTCCCTGATGTGTTCCATCGTGTCCAGATCAGGTGAATATGGTGACTGAGACATCAATGTGAATTCACTGTCTCGCCTCTCAGACCGCAACTGCACGAGACGGACAGTTATCCTGCTGGTAGATGCCACCGACGTCAGGGAAGACATCAAGCGTGAAGGGATGCAGGTGTCTACAGTAATGTTCACATGTTTGGGTTAGTTTAGTGTAGTAATGTCATGTTACGTAGATCATTTTCACGATTATTTTATCGATATGATGTGGAACAAGTCAGATTACAAGATATATATACACAGATGAATACTGCTACTATTAATATTACTGAAATTTTTAGTTCTACACATGCAACTACATTTAGAGGTACAATTTTCTTTTATTACCAGTTTTGAAACAGAAACTCGTTCATGGAATAGAAGGAGTTGTCCACTAGAAATTATTTTAAGCTACATTTAAAACTTGATCTGCTACCTGCCAGACACTTTATGTTGTTGGGCAAATGATCAAATATTTTTTGTTGCTGAATAATGTACTCCTTTTTGAGCAACTGATAGCTTCAATAACGGATAGTAAAGGTCATTTTTCTCTCTAGTGTTGTACGTATGAACATCACTGTTCTTCGCGAATTGAAATGGATTATTTATAATGAATTCAGTTAGCGAATATATGTACTCTGATGGTGCAGTTAAAATACCTAACTCCTTGAATAGGTGCCTACATGACGTCCTTGGGTGAACACCACTAATTATTCTCACTGCTCTCTTTTGTGCAATCAGTACTTCATGTCTAAATGGTGACTTACTCCAGAAAACTATTCCATAAGATATTATTGAGTGGAAATATGCAAAGTACGTAAGAAGGTTAATCAGTTTATTACCAAGACTAGCTATTATACGAAGAGCAAAAGAAGCTGAACTTTATTGTTTGAGAAGCTCAGTAATATGCTTCTTCCAGCTCAAATTGTCATCAACTTGAACAACCCAAAATATGGAGAAATCTATCCTGTTAAGTGAGCTCTGTTCATATGCTACATCAATTGTCGGTATGACTCTATTCGGTGTACAGAACTGGATATAGTGAGTTTTTTCAAAATTAAGGGAGAGTCCATTTTCTGAGAACCACTTAATAGTTCTTTGAACGACATCCTTAACAATATCTTCAGCTGCTTTTTATGGAATGGGATTTATTATAACACTCATGTCATCTGCAAAAAGTACTAGTTCTGCTTGCTGAACGTTAAGTGAGAGGTCGTTCACATGAATAAGGAACAGCAGAGGACTCAAAACTGAAACCTGTGGGACTCCCTTTGTGATAACTTCCCATACACTAGAATTTACCACCCTCCCAACATTATTTGAGTTATTTTGCTCTTTGTTCGTTAAGTATGATTCAAACCAGCTGTGTGTGTAGCCTTCAGTTCCATCCTACATCTATCTCGGTCCCTCGATTACTACCACAGGCCCCATGGAAGCTCATGTGATTATCCCCCACACCATAATATTGTTCCCACCCACTTGCGTGCATGACACGATACGTGTTTCGAACAACCCGCCTCGATGATGGCGTATCCAGACACAATCATCGAACTGGTGTAGCAGGAAACGAGATTCAGTCAACCAGGCAATCCGTTTCCTTTGATCCACGATTTAATCTCTATGATCTCGTGCCCACGGCAATTGTAATTGACGATTTCATTGGGCAACCCTTCCGTGACGTCTTCTGCTGCAGAGTCCCATGTTCAGTAACGTGAATTGAACGCTGTGCTCTGAAACACTTGTGCCTGCGCCTATACTGTTTCACTTTCATTACAGCGTCATGTGCACCCAACGCAATCAGGTTCCATTCAGTGTCACTGTGGGCAGTGGTCAATTTCTCGTCTCATCAGTGAATGATTGCACCCCGTCAAAACGTAGCCTTCCTGTTCAAAAGAACAGACGAGTCAAATATCAGTCCTCTTGTGGAGGAACCACGGACGATGTTCTGAGTGCTGGTGTAAGCTAGGTTTGCTCAGAGCCCGTGACCTTTTCAACTGTTATTGGCACAAGGCACGGTTATGCAAAGTATTCATCAGGGACACGTGACTTGGAGACATTCCACATCCACACGAACAGCCAGTACTTACTTTTTTCCCGCACACGCGACGATATTCTCCTTGAGATTTCCTGTGTGATGGTTGCAGTCCGAACAGAAATTGCTCCGGAAACAGGTGTTCTACTTCTCGTCCATTTGCCATCTGTGCGACCATCAATCGACACCAGGCTACTTTCTTCGCGTTTTGATTGTCGCATTCGGTTTAACATGCGTCAGGTGTTTGCTCTGTTGCATCGTTCACTACTCGCTGTTTTTGAGGAATTGCTTAATTTTGCCTGTACGCCTCACACTGTTAACGTGAATGACAGCAGGTGTTAATGTGTGTGTTACAAAGTAAGATTGCATACTGAGTGGCACAATAAAGGCGACAGGATTATATGCTACAACATTTTGTACAGAAGATGTTGGCAGGTTGCAGCATGATGGAAATAAGTTTTCCCTTGTTTTCCTTAAAGAGTATTTTTATTTGTGACAACATGATTTTTACAAATAATACAGATTCATTGTCAATGATCAGTTAATGTTATTCATAGTACACGCATCAAAAAAAGTTTTGCATCACCTCGGTTCCGAGAGTTCCGGAACCTGTACAGAAAATTGAAATAGAGATAAACATAATTTCCACCGTTTTTATTGCTCATGAAAACCACACATTGCATGTTGTACCACCATAGAGCGAGACCTTCAGAGTTGGTCGTCCAGATTGCTGAATACACCGGTACCTCTAATACCCAGTAGCATGGCCTCTTGCATTGATGCATGCCTGAATTCGTCGTGGTATACTATCCCACAAGTTCATCAAGATTGTCCCACTCCTCAACGGCGATTCGGCTTAAATCCTTTAGAGTGATTGGTAAGTCACGTCGTCCACAAACAGCACTTTTCAGTCTATCCCAGGCATGGTCGATAGGGTTCATGTCTGGAGAACATGCTGGCCACTCTGGTCGAGCGATGTCGTTATCTTGAAGGAAGTCATTCACAAGATGTGCACGATGGGGGTGCGAATTGTCGTCCATAAAGACGAATGCCTCGCCAATATGCTGCCGATATGGTTGCTCTATCGGTCGCAGCATGGCATTCATGTATCGTACAGCCGTTATGGAGCCTTCCATGACCACCAGCGGCGTACGTCGGCCCCACATAATGCCACCTCAAAACATCAGGAAACCTCCACCCTGTTGCACTCGCTGGACAGTGTGTCTAAGGTGTTCAGCCTGACCAGGTTGCCTCCAAACACGTCTTCGTCTGGTTGAAGGCATATGCGACACTCATCGGTGAAGAGAACGTGATGCCAATCCTGAGCGGTCCATTCGGCATGTTGTTGGGCCCATCTGTACCACGCTGCATGGTGTCGTGTTTGCGAAGATGGACCTCACCATGGACGTCGGAAGTGAAGTTAGCATCACGCAGCCTATTGCGCACAGTTGATTCGTAACACGACGTCCTGTGGCTGCACGAAAAGCATTATTCAACATGACTCTGTTGCTGTCAGGGTGCCTCCGAGCCATAAGACGCAGGTAGTGGTCATCCACTGCACTGGGCGGCCTGAGCGAGGCATGTCATCGACAGCTCCTGTCTCTCTGTATGTCCTCCATGTCCGAACAACATCGCTTTGGTTCACTCCGAGACGCCTGGACACTTTCCTTGTTGGTCCCGGCGGAGGTTCGAGTCCTCCCTCGGGCATGGGTGTGTGTGTTTGTCCTTAGGATAATTTAGGTTAAGTAGTGTGTAAGCTTAGGGACTGATGACCTTAGCAGTTAAGTCCCATAAGATTTCACACACGCTCACTTCCCTTGTTGAGAGCCGTTCCTGGCACAAAGTGACAATGCGGACGTGATTGAACTCTAGTATTGACCATCTAGGCATGGTTGAACTACAGACAACACGAGCCGTGTACCTCCATCCTGGTGGAATGACAGGAACTGATCGGCTGTCGGACCCCCTCCGTCTAATATTTAAAAATAGAGATTTAGTAATAAAATAAACGTATAGCTGACGAAAAAAACTGTTGATGTCGTCTAAGAAAAAGATAATAGTCCCCTAGCAGATCATATCCCCCACTTTGTAATTAATTTAAGTTGTTGGAGTAACATTCTGAACGCTTGAAACTACCAGACTTCTTTCTTATTATGTCTATAATTCATGTGTTCCCTCTGGTTATCACGTTAGAAATAGTTTCTGGTTTCAGCCTTGCTTAAGTTTGTAAGTAGTCGTTGGTGAGTAAAAGTTTTTGCTATCTGAAATATATGATTGTGATAAAGAGGAATAAGAAGTACTTCCTCGTGTTAAATAACATGAGCTTAAGACGAACTAGTAGATGTCTTCAGCAAATATACAAAAATAAGTTTGTGTGAAATAGTCGGAAGACTGAACAAAATTTCCCGGCCAAGTAGCCTGGCAGAAGATGTAGTAGCAGTAGTAGCCTAACAAGTACAGGAAGAATCAAATAAAAAGTAATTGAATCTCCTGCCCCCTGCTTTCCTCTTAATATACTCAAGTGTTTTGGGCACAATGAGGAGTCGTTGACTGAAATTCAGAGATAGTTTTTACAGAATACAAAGACCTATCTGTTCACATAGATGTCACATAACCAATAGTCGTTCTCCATCCTCATTCCGTGCCAAACTTGAATTCCCTTCTACATACTATACTGCTCACGGAGAAGGGACACATTTGATTCACTCCTATGGATCGAAGTGAAGCAGTAGTTATGTTACCAGACCCGCATTGAGGTGGAGTGGGGTCCAGATCCCTGCCAGACCATCCCACTTTAGGCGTGTTGTGTTTTCCTTAGATCACTTGTTCCTCAGTAAAGTTCTCAATTTATCATACAGATATTTAAATATACGACGTGCAGGGTGAGTACGTTGAGGATATCTTTCAGCGTATAAGTCTCTGGCTCTCACTGAATTTCATTTACATTCTCCGTAAATGAGAAGCATAACGACTTGTTCTTCGAATGATACATCATTCACATTCGCTTGATTCAACGATAATAGTCTTACCATTCCCATTAGTGTTGTATTGTGTAACCTCTCCGCAAAAATAAAGAAAAAAAGTCAATGATAATAAAAATGAGCCAAATGTTAAGTCCTTACAAAATATCGTTAAATTGAAATGAATCCATGCGTAATCTCCTCACACAAAAATTAAAGAATAATAATGGCCCAAATGGAACCTCTCAGCAGAAATAATAATATCTGGTAAATTTTATAAGGACAGCAGCGCTGACCTTCGGCCCTGTATTCTGAATAAAAAAGCAAAAATTCTTACCTCAATAAAAACTGCATCTATATCTGCTCTTATTTATCGACACAGCTTCGTGCAATGCTGGCGTATATTTAATTTTGATTCTTGGAGGAAATGCATAGGAAATATTCTTTAAATCGAAATGCTTACTTTTCTTTAAAAGATTTACTTTATATAAAAACAATATTATTGGGGCATTTTTTGAATAAATTAATTACAATTAACATACATTACTAGATGTGCGCAATGCTGCTTCATTACCTTCTACAACAATACTCATCGTCCACCACAATCCTGACCAGAGTCGCAAGAAGAGCACGCCGCCGACGCATGCCGACTTCTGCTCGGTGCAACTGTCCACTCGCTACTACTGTCGACTGACTACTTCTATAGAGTACAACTGCTCCTGCCAACTCGCTACATGGTACTACTGTTCCTGCCGACTCGCTACACGCAACTACCGTCGTCTCGCGCGGTCAAGCGCAGACAAGCAACGATAAATAACTCTCTGGTCAGAGATTCTGTCATGCCTCGCCATCGCTGGTAATGAATACATACGTGTTTCATAACCCTCCACTGGGGGGGGGGGGGGGGGGGGGGGGCAAAAATTTGGCAGCGATGGTGAGTCATTTGGACTTGCCAAGAGCAACAAATTTTTGTTAACTAACTAACTTTACAATAACAGAATATACAGATATATAGGTGTAGAACATGAAGTAAATATAGTGCACATGCACCGAGTACAGAACGTATCAGGTAATGACAAAATATATATACAATGAGTACAAAACAAATTAACAAATGACAAAAGTGCACACGTACTGTAGTGCAGAACATATCAGCAAATCACAAAAATGTATAGCTCATGAATACAAATCATGTTAGCAAAAATGATTTTCACTATGTTACAAGAATTACGATAGGAAAGGGAAGGATTGCATTATGGTTGTAGCACTTTAGGTTGCACGCAGCTGCACTGAAAGTCCATATCTTTCTACAGAAGCACAACACCAAGTGAGACAATCTGAAGTTCTTTTCCCAGAAGTATTAATCAGCGTAGCCAAGACACTGAAATGTCGTAGTAATATTCCATGTTATCCTTTTGGTAGTACATTAGGTACACCAAACAGTGGGACCATAATAGCATCTCCATCGCTCACGGTAGTGGACAGCATGTCATATCAACACCACGTTCTTGTAAGGTACACCAACGTAGAATTAGTGCAAAAACCAAATATAGTGCTCCATGATCATGAGGATATACAGGACAAACGGATATTGCAGTAATTCCAGGTAATTAGGTCAGAAGGTGAAGGACATTAAGTCACATACTAGTCCTCATTGAGAATTACACTAATAGTTGGTGGCACTCATTGCCCAGTTATTGAACATTTCTGTACCATGTATTACAGAATAATGTTCATGAGTTGTTTTACAGAGAACATTTGCACTCATTGCCTAATTATAAACCATCAGAAGTCATCATTGAAAACAGGAGCTAATAAATGACATAGTATTACAGAATAATGTACATAAATCGTTTTACAGAGAACATTGGCACTCATTGCCTAATTACAAACCATCAGAAGTCATCATTGAAAACAGGAGCTAATAAATGACATAGTATTACAGAATAATGTTCATGAGTTGTTTTACAGAGAACATTTGCACTCATTGCCTAATTATAAACCATCAGAGGTCATCATTGAAAACAAAAGCTAATAAATGACATAATATTACAGAATAATGTACATAAATCGTTTTACAGAGAACATTGGCACTCATTACCTAGTTACAAACCATCAGAAGTCATCATTGAAAACAGGAGCTAATAAATGACATAGTATTACAGAATAATGTACATAAATCGTTTTACAGAGAACATTGGCACTCATTGCCTAATTATAAACCATCAGAGGTCATCATTGAAAACAGGAGCTAATAAATGACATAGTATTACAGAATAATGTACATAAATCGTTTTACAGAGAACATTGGCACTCATTGCCTAATTACAAACCATCAGACGTCATCATTGAAAACAGGAGCTAATAAATGACATAGTATTACAGAATAATGTACATAAATCGTTTTACAGAGAACATTGGCACTCATTGCCTAATTATAAACCATCAGAGGTCATCATTAAAAGCAGGAGCTAATAAATGACATAGTATTACAGAATAATGTACATAAATCGATTTACAGAGATCATTGGCACTCATTGCGTAATTACAAAGCATTATATATATATATTAAGCAATGCATTGCGTTGGGTAATTACTAAAGAATGAAAATATTTGCTTTTGAGTTGTTGCTGCAAATGAAGATGTGTAACGTCATTCGTCATGAGTCAGCTGTAGCAAGATTATGAAACAAGTAGAGTATATATAATCACATTTATAAATGACATAGGTTTAATGAACAACTGCTTATAGCACATTAATTTCATAAATAATTTCTCCTGCAAAAATACAAAAATGGATTATTAAACTGAAAGAAGAAACGCATTTTATGCTGAAAAGTAGTGAACTTCGAATTAACAGGTAGTGAAATGTGAATATAAAAAAATGTGTTCCCGAGCTGTCCTTTTCAAAACCTTCAGTCATCATACTATGCAATATAACACATACTGTCAAAACAAACTGCAACAAATACTTAAATAACTACATAGGATCTCTTAACTAACAGCAAATATATAAACTTCATCATTATTTTCATCTGCAAAGAAAAACTTCATTATCCATATCACCATAACTCCATTAGTATCATCACCTGTAAAGAAAAACTTCATTATCCATAGTGGCATATTCTTCATCATTATTCATCACCATTCATTATCATCTGCAAAAAAAGTCACTTCATTACTCATTACACAACTATTCCTTATTTCTAGCATATTTCATCACTAAAACTAAGATGATGTAGTTCTGTCTGACAGCCTGCATCAATCGCCTTGTATTCTGAAAGAAAAAATTAGTTAAGACTGCTATTCTACGAGGTGTATAGTATCTTCTTGTTAATGCTTGTCAATTCTGATCCATTTACTCTTCATCACGAAGTATTGCATCCTCTTTCGTTCATTCCGAAGGTGAAATTCCCATTTCTGTTTAATTTATTTCGTTTATACGTTATTTCTTTCTGAAAATGATGAACAAAGATTAATGTCTTGCATTTAATTCATATACCCATTAGATAAAAACTGGTTTATAGTAGCATAATTGAGCATACAGCATAGCATGACAGAAAACGTAATATGTCAAAAATATAGATAGTTTCAGAGGCAAAAATGTACCCAGTGTAACCTCTCCGCAAAAAAAAGAAAAAAAGTCAATGATAATAAAAATGAGCCAAATGTTAAGTCCTTACAAAATATCGTTAAATTGAAATGAATCCATGCGTAATCTCCTCACACGAAAATGAAAGAATAATAATGGCCCAAATGTAACCTCTCAGCAGAAATAATAATATCTGGTAAATTTTATAAGGAGAGCAGCGCTGTCCTTCGGCCCTGTATTCTGAATAAAAAAGCAAAAATTCCTACCTCAATAAAAACTGCATCTATATCTGCTCTTATCTATCAACACAGCTTCGTGCAATGCTGGCGTATATTTAATTTTTGATTCTTGGAGGAAATGCATAGGAAATATTCTTTAAATTGAAATGATTCCTTTTCTTTAAAAGATTTACTTTATATAAAAAAATATTATTGGGGCATTTTTTGAATAAATTAATTACAATTAACATACATTACTAGATGTGCGCAATGCTGCTTCATTACCTTCTACAACAATACTCATCGTCCACCACAATCCTGACCAGAGTCGCAAGAAGAGCACGCCGCCGACGCATGCCGACTTCTGCTCGGTACAACTGTCCACTCGCTACTACTGTCGACTGACTACTTCTACAGACAGAGTACAACTGCTCCTGCCAACTCGCTACATGGTACTACTGTTCCTGCCGACTCGCTACACGCAACTGCTGTCGTCTCGCGCGGTCAAGCGCAGACTAGCAACGATAAATAACTCTCTGGTCAGAGATTCTGTCATGCCTCGCCATCGCTGGTAATGAATACATACGTGTTTTAATTGCAAAACCGTCAAGTGGTGTTTACATGTCCATGGCAGGTTAGATGAATATGCCGTATTTACTATTTGCACGGTATACGAGAGAGAATTGTCAGAGCATGTGCTTCGGTAAGTGCTGATGTGATAACGAATACCACTCAATCCATGATAAGAAGATTGCAGCGCTGCATTGATACCAATGGTCATCACTTCGAACACTTACTGTAAATGAACGTTCATGCCATCTTTTTGACCTTCGTTGACCTTCAAATACCTTACTGTTACAGTAAGCTATCAGAAAATAAGTAACAAACTATAGCATCCCATTTAAAAAAACAAAGGTGACCTTCATATCTCTGAAGCGACCCCAGCTACCAACAAAACACCAAAGTCGTATTATGGCCCCCGTTGTCCCATGGAACTTCTGTCCCACAAACTTTTCAGCTCCTATCATACTTTCGGAGTTGCTCTAGGTGACAATAGTTAGTGAGTCACCTTGTACTGTGGGCAGACGTATACAACAGTAATGCTCCACCCATAAAACACAGTGGTTAGGCGGCTCAAATGTTTCCAGTGTGCTCAAACAAGTGTGAAAGACGAAGAACGAAGTGGTAAACAATATCTCTGTGAAGAATCAGGAATCGAAAGAAAAGTGGAATCTATGGTACTTGAAGGTCGGCGTATCACAATCGAGACAGCAGTGGGAGCCGGCAAAATATGTCATGGATCATTTTTCAGTATCTTTCACGACATGTTGTACATGATAAAAGTCGCCGTGACTGCTCACACCAATTCGTGAAGTCCGGCAGCGGAAATGTTGCCACTGCGTCAAGCCAATCTAGATGACTTCTTTAGCCGCTTCCTCACCACGGACTAGTGACGTGTGTGCTACTGTGGTCCCGAAACAAGCGAACGAAGAAGTCAGTGGAAAGATGTGTTTTTTTTTTTTTTTGCGGCTGTTATGGGGGCGGTGCTGTAACAGATTACGCTTGTCAGTGGCGAACCGTCACTGGAACACACTGCCAAAATCTTCTGTGAAGGTAACAGGAGGTTATCACGACGAAGTGTTGCGGGAAGTTGTCCAAAGGGTACTTATGCTTCACGACAACGCCCCAGCTCATTCTACGCAGGACACATTCGCACATACCGCTTCGTTGGGTCGTCAAATGTTGTCTCAGCCTCACGTATTCTCATGACATGGCAGCCATGGCCCTTTCTTGCATTGCAGGCATTTCCAGAATGATGACGAGGTGAAATTCGTGGAGGAAAGTTTTCTGAACAGAAAAATTGAAGACTTCTACAACCAAGTTCCGTCAAGTCATCCGTTGTTGGGAAAAATGTGTCGCATCGAAGGGTTAACATGTAGAGGAGGACTAACAGTATCATCAAATTTCATGGTCGCAACAGGATTTTTTCGATGTGGTGATTAAAATGTGATGACTATCCTTCGTAGTAATGAAAGTTCCTGAAAGCTACCAATCCAGGAGTCGTGTCCAGTAACATATGTTCGGCGAGGGTGAAGCTATATTTTGCGAACGAGGGAAGATTTCACGGGGATCTTGTATTAGTATTTTGCACATTATAGCCGTGAACCACAGCCGTTCGCTACTGAATAAAAAATGGATACGTCTTTCAACAGGTCTCCGTATTAGGTGCTACTTTGTTATAATTGCAGCTTCGTCGCACCTGAGCGTGCTACCGGCTCTAAGTGCTTAGCAACATGGAACAGCTTCATGTACGACGTCACAAAGCACTCCTACAAAACCTTTCAACGATCAACACAAACCGGAACGTGCACAACTTAAACTCGAATTAAACAGATAAAATCCCGAATTTTGTTCAGGGATATTCTCTGAGTATTTTGGAATAAAGGACAGATGGTCTCCAGTGGCTCATTAGAGAGTAATAATGTATTAACGATTTATTTCGTTTGCGACCTTAGTTTCCTTTGTTTCTATGAAAACATGTTCACATCAGTGAAAAACATTTAAATGCAATTACCAGCCCGTATAACACGAAACTCAGATTACTGTAAAACAACCTTCAGACGAAACACGGGCCGGCCGCGGTGGCCGAACGGTTCTAGGCGCATAGTCCGGAACCGCGCGACTGCTACGGTCGCAGGTTCGAATCCTTCCTCGGGCATGGATGTGTGTCCTGTCCTTAGGTTAGTTAGGTTTAAGTAGTTCTAAGTCCTAGGGGACTGATGACCTCAGATGTTGTCCCATAGTGCTCAGAGCCATTTGAGCCATTTGAACGAAACACGTACTCTTTTACCACAGCATGATCAATCTATTCTGTCACTATATAGTACGGTACGTAACAAATACAGCACTGTTCCCTTCCAAATATTACTTCAAATGTCGACCGCCAAGCTCACGGCAGATTGTACAGCAACTGTCTTGCACTCTCAGGAATCTCAAGAGTTTGATACGTCTGTGGCTGGAACAATTTTAGCAACCAAGTCCATGTCGGCATCGACCAGTTTCTTCTAAAGTTGGTTATTGACACGCCCATAGAAGAAGAAGTTCATTTGCGTCATCTCTGGTGACCGAGTTGGGCGTATTTTACAGAACCGAGCTGCACGGAATGAAAACTTGGAGGCGATGGCTAGAAGTGGGCGTTACTGTTCTTAACAGCTAATGCCTTGAGTGACTGGACCAAGTTTTATTCATAGTCCATATCGTCGACATTTGCACTGCTACGCTCATATTTTAAGTACAGATTATGCACAAAGATCAATAGGGTAGGAAATCAACTGACATGCAGTTAGTCTGTAACAAGCCGTCGGTAACCGGGGTCTACACTAGTAACAGACTGAAGTATTGGCCAGCTTTCGTGAACACGCAGAACGGAGAGGACGTATGGGAAGCCTATAGAGATGACAGGCTAAATAAGGCAGAACCCGAGTGCAACTCCTGCTTGACACTGTATGTCTACCAAATAGCTTCCCTCCTCCTTGCAATATATAGGTTTCGCTCGACAGGGCCTAGAGGAGCTGTGGGAAGAGGTGTGACTCACTATCAGGTGCGGTATTGTGTGCGTGTTTCTTCCTCGTGTCAGTGAGGCAACAAATAATAAGCCGCGTGAATCACACCTGCCATGTGCTGCTTTAGGTCAATCGAAGGTCGTGCGAAATGTATTACGTAATAATCCAGCGACACTAATAAGTTGTTCAAATGCATTGAGCTCTTTATGTTTATTGTGGTTGACAATTCTATGATGCAGCTTTAAGTTGCTGGATTCCTCTCTACCGTAGGAACATTGTTCAAAAGAGTACATAAATAAATTACACAAGCAGTCCCTGATGGTACTTCATAATACGGAACATCATTATAAAACTTGGCGTTCCTTGTTCGCCGTGTATTAAACAAAATTGAGTCACAGGCAGACAGCTCTTAGACAGTAGCAACACAAAACAGTGGTATAGCTCCCAGGGGTAGAATTCGCCACGCTGCCAGTGACAGAGATGGCTGGCGACCTTTTTCCTTAAAATGGAGCTACAACTACGTCAGTTGCTGTATAGTGAAAGATTCGAATAATAGGTCTGAAATTTTCCTCACGTTCATGGGCATTATGCATATTCTGTTTTTACGAGCCTTGAAATTCCACGTGCAAAGAGGAAATTTATCTTATTTATTTATTTATTTATTGTTCCGTGGGACCAAAGTAAGGAGACGTCTCCATGGTCATGGAACGAGTCAATACATGAAATTATAACACGATAGTAGAAACAAATAAAATGAAATACAAGAAACGTATTCAGGCGACAATTCGTAAGTTTAAATAAAGAAAATCAACAATGTAACACTGGAATTTGCTTAATTTTTCAGCTCTTCCAGGAGCTCCTCGAGCAGAATAGAAGGAGTGAGCCATGAGGAAACTCTTCAGTTTCGACTTAAAAGCGTTTGGACTACTGCTAAGATTTTTGAGTTCTTGTGATAGCTTATTGGAAATGGATGCAGCAGAATAGTGCACTCCTTCCTGCACAAGAGTCAAGGAAGTGCATTCCACATGCAGATATGATTTCTGCCTAGTATTAACTGAGTGAAAGCTGCTAACTCTTGGGAATAAGCTAATATTGCTAACAACAAACGACATTAAAGAAAATATATACTGTGAGGGCAATGTCGGAAATCCCAGACTATTGAATAGGGGTCGACAAGAGGTTCTCGAACTTACACCACATATGGCTCGAACAGCCCGTTTTTGAGCCAAAAATACCCTTTTTGAATCAGAAGAATTACCCCCAAAAATAATACCATACGACGAAAGCGTATGAAAATATGCGAAGTAGACTACTTTTCGTGTTGAAATGTCACTTATTTCAGATACTGTTCTAATGGTAAATAAAGCAGCATTTAGTTTCTGAACTAGATCCTGAACATGGGCTTTCCACAACAGCTTACTACCTATCCGAACGCCTAGGAACTTGAACTGTTCCGTCTCGCTTATAATATGCCCATTCTGTCTGATCAAAATACCAGTTCTTGTTGAATTGTGAGTTAGAAACTGTAAAAACTGAAACTTACTGTGATTTAGCATCAAATTATTTTCCACAAGCCACGAACTTATTTCAGGAACTGCATTATTTGATAATGTTTCAATATTACACACAAGATCCTTCACTACCAAGCTGGTGTCATCAGCAAACAGAAATATTTTTGAATCACCTGTAATACTAGAAGGCATATCATTTATATAAATAAGAAACAGCGGTGGCCCCAGCACCGACCCTTGGGGAACGCCCCACTTAACAGTGCCCCATTGGGACTGAACATCACTACCACTCTCAATATTGCGGAGAATTACCTTCTGCTTTCTGTTCTTGAAGTAAAAGGCGAACCAATTGTAAGCTACTCCCCTTACTCCATAATGGTCCAACTTCTGCAATAATATTTTGTGGTCAACACAGTCAAAGGCCTTCGTTAAATCAAAGAAAACACCTAGCGTTCGCAACCTTTTATTTAATCCGTCCAAAACCTCACAGAGAAAAGAGAATATAGCATTTTCAGTTGTTAAACCATTTCTAAAACCGAACTGTACATTTGACAGCAAATTATGTGAATTTAAATGCTCCAGTAACCTTGTATATACAACCTTCTCGATAACATTAGCAAACACCGATGGCATAGAAATAGGTATATAATTGTCAACATTATCCCTGTCTCCCTTTTTATAAAGTGGCTTCACTACCGAGTACTTTAATCAGTCAGGAAACCGACCACTCCTAAAGGAAAAGTTACAGATATGGCTAAGTACTGGGCTAACATACGTAGAACAATACTTCAGTATTCTGCTAGATACCCCGTCATATCCATGAGAGTTCTTGGTCTTTAGTGATTTAATTATTAACTCAATCTCCCTCTTGTCAGTATCATGGAGGAGCATTTCAGGTAAGAGTCTCGGAACACTTTTTTCTACGAGCGCTATATGATTCCCTGTTGGGACTAGGTTTCTATTTAGTTCACCTGCTATACTCAGAAAGTGATTATTAAATACTGTACATATATGCGACTTATCAGTAACACGGACATTCCCACTACGCACTGATTCTATATCCTCGACCTGTCTCTGCAGACCAGCCACTTCCTTTACGAAGACTTAGCTATTCTATCTGCATACCACATACTTTTTGCCTTCCTAATAACTTTTTAAGCACCTTACAATACTGTTTGTAATGGGCTGCTGCATTTAGATTTTGATTGTTTTCAACGTTATGATATAATTGCCACTTTGTTCTACAGAATGTTCTTATCCCTCTAGTCAGCCACCCAGGCTGCCTGTTTGTGCTAGTACCCTGTTTTGAACGTTCTAACGGAAAGCAACTTTCAAAGGGCACGAGAAAAGTCTTGAGGAAAGCATTATATTTATCGTCTACTGTATCAGCACTATAAACATCTTGCCACTCTTGTTCCTTGATAAGGTTTACAAAGGTCTCTACAGCAACTGGATCAGCTTTCCTAAAAAGTTGATAACAATATTTAACATGTGTTGCAGCACAAAAATCTTTTAGAGTTAAAACGTGTGCATCATGATCTGAAAGGCCATTCACTTTTTTGCTAACAGAATGACCTTCTAGTAATGAGGAATGAACAAAAATGTTGTCTATGGTTGTTCTACTGTTCCCTTGCACTCTCGTTGGAAAGAATACGGTTTGCATAAGATTATATGAATTAAGGAGGTCTACCAGCATCCTTTTCCTTGCACAATCACTTATACAATTAATATTGAAGTCGCCACATATAACTAACTTTTTGCATTTCCTATACAGTGAACCAAGAACCTCCTCTAGCTTTAGCAAAAATGTTGTGAAATCGGAGTCTGGGGATCTATAAATAACAACAGTTAGAAGTTTAACTCCACTAAATTTAACCACACCTGCACAACATTCAAACACCTTTTCAGTGCAGTACTTTGAAACATCAATTGACTCAAATGGGATACCGTTTTTCACATACATGGCTACTCCCCCACATCGCAAAGAGCTCCTAGAAAAGCTGCCAACCAACCTGATCTTCTAAATCTTCTTAGTTGTTCCACGATGAGAGACTCCTAATTTCCCGTACTTAATAAGGGGTTATACCTTCTTTTCCGACTGTATGAAATCTTATGTGGGAAAAAAAGCGTTTCCCGTTATTTAAAACTCCTTTAGCGATCACCATACACGTTCATTTTGTCTCGTACATAATTTCCATGTGTTCTTCTATGTACAGGCGTGGATGCAGCAGGAGCTGCGACAGGAATGAAAATGAAACAAAAGACTTTCGCATTCCGCGCCATCTGAACAAAGTGCACGAGGTGTATGGAGGTAAATAAAATCATAAGAACGAGGAAATGTGTGTCGGAGCAGGGCAGAGTGTTAAAAATCGCACGGCTAGTGCGCGTAGAGGTACTGTAGGTGATAAAAAACGTGACTAATAAAAAAGTAATTTTGTACATGATAACTGTTTATGATCTCGTTCAACCAATTTGGGAACAAAGTAAAATTGTTATACTCCATTTTGAAGATATTTTAAGTGAAGTGAAATGCATTTTGTCCAAATAAGACTTTGTACAATGGAAAAAGACTGCATAACTCTCATGATACTTGTGAAACTGTGACTGCCAGAGAGCAGTACGTCCGCCGCAGATCGTGGTAATCAAAAAAGAAACAGGGATTTATGATTCCCTACTGTATTCAAAGTTAAGTACTCTATCTTTAGATAGCGTAGGGTGCTTCAATTACGACGTTCGCTCTGTGAGCATCCGCTTCTCCGGAACCAGTACTGGGGACGCAGAGGCATCTTATGGTTGCCACGTACGGTGCAGCCCGTTCATCGGGGCCGAAACAACCATTGCAACATGTGGGGTGGCTCACGTTCGTGACCGTCGATTAACTTCCGGTGAAGAGGCGCACGCCTGGATGCAGTCATGTTTCCGTAGGCAACAGGAAACATTTTTTCATGACGGCATTCACCCTGTTGTTGCACAAAAGATAAATTTAATAACTGTTGTGGCGATTACTTTTTTCATCTGTCTCGTATTCAATAGAACTCTCCTTATATTTACGTGTGTTCACACTGCATGTTTGTTACAGTCTCTGCTCCAAGGAATAGAATGGGCTGTTTGCAATCAACCCTTGTACAGTCGCGGTTCTTTTGAGCCAGTTACCAGACGAGCTGTTGTGGGCAGAGTGGGTTACCACTTCCGACATTTACCTTACAGTCAAGACAAACCTTCCCGAAAACCTTGATTAGAACCGGGGACTAGGGGAATTGGGACGATGAGTCTTTATATATATTAGTGTGTGTGAGTGTTTACATGTGTTACTTACAGCTCGTGAAAGCGGGGAGGGCTGCTGTAGAGTGTCGTTTCTTCAGCCAAACATGCCAGCAGGCTGAGAGAAGGGCCAGAGGGAATCCTAGTTGCGAATGTTTTAAATGGGCCTTCCAATTTCCGCATTCGCCTCATGTCGGAGGGAACCCTCCCAAAAATCTTGGTCGGACTGGAGCTATTTTTTTCCGGGACAATGCGGTCCGTTGTCCCAACAAATATCAAAATTTTGTGTACGTCCGTGCTTTCCGCCGTGTGGTGTTTGTTGGTCCCTCATCCGGCGTCTCCTCAGATGGCGTATCGGGAATGCCTCCCTGACATGGGTGGAACCGGGGAAAGGAAATGCCCAGGGCGGAACAAACCTGGCACAAAGAGAAGCGTCTGACTCCAGAGCAGCGGCTTCCCGGCAGCGTCTGATCTCTCTGTTAAGAGCGACTGTTTACCACACGGGGTTGAAGACAGCGGGAAACCACCTACGATAATTATTCCCAAGAGTATCACATGCTCCAGAATCATATGCACATTTAACTCAAAATTTTGCGTAGGTATAAACGGTTCCCCAATCGGATCTCTGAGGGAACTGCGTTAAATGATGCTAAGAGAAGGAAGATGAATCTCCGAAACAAAGTAAGGACCAGTAACTGGAATGTGCATGATTTTTATGAGGCTGGAAAAATGTCTAATCTTGAACAGGAAATGGGAAGACTGAGGCTAGACATTCTAGGAGTAGCAGAGACATGGTGGCCAGATGCTGGAACGTGAGAGGTATTATTTAGGGAATCAAGATAAGAGCCACACAAAAGGCGTATGAATATTCATCACGGAAAAATTTTCCAAATCTGTAATAAATTTTTTTCCATATTCAGACCGAATGGCTTTATACAAACTTAATGCAATTCAAATTGCCGGCCGTGGTGGCCGAGCGGTTCTAGGCGCTACAGTCTGGAACCGCCCGACCGCTACGGTCGCAGGTTCGAACCCTGCCTCGGGCTTGGATGTGTGTGATGTCCCTAGGTTAGTTAGGTTTAAGTAGTTCTAAGTTCTAGGGGCTGATGACCTCAGACGTTAAGTCCCATAGTGCTCAGAGCCATTTGAACCAAGCAATTCAAATTAAAGTCAACATCATCCAAGTATGCGTGCCCACATAAGATTCAAATGAACTCAAACAACTGCTTTGATTGCTAAAAGAACTTGAGATGAACTTGACAGTGGGTGATTTTAACTCTAAAACTGGAGAAGAAAGATTTGAAGAACTAGTCGATCCATATGGATTAGGAATACTAAATGATCAGGAAGAACGGCTTTATCAGTTCCTTCAACAGGAAAAGATGGAGGTAACAAACACCGGGTTTTAGTTACCAACTAGACATCTGTACTTATGGAGAGTCCCAGCCGATCAGCGTGACAATATAGCACGGGATCAAATGGATTACATTCCGATTAATAAGCGCTTTGGAACCTCGGTAACGAGGCTATGCACCTTTCCGGCACCCTCAGTCCGCGTCCTAGTAGTAGCACAAATAAAAATTACAAATGACAAGATACACACACAACAGCGAAAAATAAAATGTGATCGACTTAAACACGAAGAAATCAAAAAAATAGCCACAAAAATCATGGAAAGACTTACAAGTACGGTCAAATCATAACTAGAAGACGGAACAGACATAAACGGGGTATGGGAGGAAATGTAAAAAAATTATGACAGACGTTGTGGAGAGTGAAATAGGTTATAATCAGAAAACACTAAAGGAAAACTGGATGACGGACGAAATTTTGGAATTGTTTGAAAAAAGGAGAAACTATAAAAGCGAAAGAAACCTGAACAAATATAAAGCAGAAAGTCACGAGAAAGGTGATAAGAACAGCTAAAAATAGATGGCCGAAACAACAGTTTGAAGAGTAGGAACTATTGTGGCAAATGCACAACGACTTCGGGTTACATAAGAAGCTAAAGGAAACGGGTGGTGTATGTCGTAAAAAATTCTTCTCAAATATAGAAGATGACTAAGAACAAATAGCACAGGACGATCAGCAAAAGAAAACTATATTGGAGGACTATATTAAGAATCTTTTCCCAGATGAAAGACCAGAAGTAGAATGTAAAGTTGACGAGGATCTATCGGGTCCTGCCATCACAATTGATGAAATTAGAAGAGCAATAGGAACGCAAAAGATAGAATAGCAGTCTGTCCAGATCAAATACTAGTTGAAATGCTGAAACTATTAGATGATAAAAGTGTCGTAGTTCTCCATAAAGTATTTAACCAGATTTATAATACGGGTAACTTTGCTGACAAATGGCTGATTTCACACTTCATCCCTTTGCCCAAGAAAAGCAATGCCACAAAATTCGGAGATTACAGACTAATTAGCCTAAGACATTTCTCGGCAACGGCCTTGCCGCAGTGGATACACCGGTTCCCGTGAGATCACCGAAGTTAAGCGCTGTCGGAAGTGGCCGGCACTTCGATGTTACCATTTTTCGGGGTGCACTCAACCTCGTGATGCTAACTGAGGAGCTACTCGACCGAATAGTAACGGCTACGGTCAAAGAAAACCATCATAACGACCGGGAGACCGGTGTGCTCACTACATGCCCCTCCAGTCCGCATCCTCAACTGAGGATGACGCGGCGGTCGGATGGTCCCGATGGGCCACTTGTGGCCTGAAGACGGAGTGCTTTTTCTTTAAAGATATTTCTCAAGGTCATTCGATACGGAAAGAGATATGTGATATTCACAGTTTTGATTTAGACGGGGTCTAAGTACGAGGGAATTGGTCGCAATTCAAGTATTGGTTCAGAAGTGCTACGATCAGAAGGAGGAAGTAATGCTGTTCATCATAGAATATGAAAAAGCATTTGACAGGGTGCAACACCATAAAATTGCATAAATTTTGATAAGACTTGACATAGACGGAAAAGGTATTCGCTACATAGAAAATCCTTATTATGATCATACAATTGAGGTTAAAATTGGCAGTCATGTGACAGATGCACAAAGAATATGTAGAGGAGTTAGCAAGGATGTGTGCTTTCACCATTTCCTTTTTCCTGTATTTATTTATTTTGTTGTGATTGTTGTGTAATCCATACATTCTGTTGTTACAACTGTTCATTCCGTATTTTACTCTATTTTTGTACTCAGAACACATATTCCATGAGGCGCTTGAAGACCGTGAGAGAGGTATCAAATTAAATAGGATATGACACAGTCTTAATTGCTGGTAACGTGAACGACCTACAAGACCTTCTTACTAAAGTGGGAGAACGCAGTAGGAATTTGGGCCTCAGTATCAGCCTATGTCTCCATTCTGCCGAGGTTCCTTTTCTGTTTCCTCTGGTCGTAGAGTAAGTGTGGGACGTAGAGCTCTCCGAATTTGATTCTCTGTGTAGCCGTTTTTGTTCAAGTTCTTGGTTAAGGCTCTCATTGTCCGACGGGGTACGGGCCCTGTGAACCAATGTTTTGAGGACACCGTTCCTCTGCGCTGGATGGTGGCAGTTGTTTGAATGTATGTAAAGGTCGGTGTGCGTCTTCTTACGATACATGCTGTGGTCCAATGTGCTGCCTGCACTTCTTTTAACCAGGACATCTAGAAAGGGGAACACTCCATCCACTTCGACTTCCATGGTGAACTTAATGTTCTAGCGTATGGAATTGAGGTGAATGAGGAAACCATTCAGCTTGTCTCTACCGTGTGGACATATGACAAATGTGTCGTCAACATAGCGGAAGAAACAGGTGGGTTGCCACTGCGCTGACTCCAGGGCTTCCTCCTCGAAATGTTCCTGAACAAATTGGCGACGACTGGTGAAAGTGAACTATCGACACCTATTCCATCCGTCTGCTCGTAGTATCCACCGTCGAAGAGAAAGTATGTCGACGTCAGGACGTGCCTAAAAACGTTGGTCGTCTCTGTGTCAAATTTCTGACCAATAAGTTCCAAGCATTCCTGCAAAGGCACCCTCGTGAAGAGAGAGACAACATCGCAACTCACAAGGATGTCCGAATCACGAAGTCTGAAGTTACAAAATTCACTGAGTTGCAAATATGAAGTGGACATTTTCCGACGATGGGCTAAGCATATCGTTCAGGTATTTTGCAAGTGAGTATGTGGGAGCACCAATGTTACTGACAATCTGGCGTAAAGGCACTCCTTTTTTATGCACCTCCGGAGCCTTTAAAGTCTCGGAGGAACACGTCATGCTCTCTGTCGTTTGGTAAGCCGGATTCCCTAAGAAGAGCCATGATCTTCCTCTCCACTCTCTTGGTAGTATCAGAGTTGATCTTCCGATATGCACTGTCTTCTAGCACGCCCCGCAGTTTCTCAATGTAATCCTGATGAGATAAAATCACAGTTGCGTTGTCTTTGTCGGCTGGTAAAACTACGATATTTGGATCTTCTCGTAGCTCCCGTATGGCCGCCCTCTTCCTGCTAGAGATGTTCGGTTTCACAGGTTTAGTTTGCTTGAGAGCACGACAGGTTTTGCGACGCACTTCTTCAGCTGCTTCAGGTGGAAGTCGTGCAGCTGCCTGTTCCACTGATGATATCCGTGATAGATGCCGATTTAGGAGTTGGTGCAAAGTTGAGTCCTCTCTTAAAATTTGAGCGTTTATCAGAACGACAACTCTTTGAAGCTCCCTGCAAGACTATCATCAATCTCACGGCCAGGAAACTGGGTGAGGATGCTCTCTCAATTCTCAATTATGTCACAGGGACTGCTTGGTAATGTCAAGGACGATCTAAGACTACGCAAATGCGGATTCTATCTGATCCCCTGCGAATGTGGCATGACTTACGTAGGTCAAACGGCGCGTACTATCGAAGAACATCAACGGCACACCAGACTGCAGCAGCCTAACAAGTCGGCGGTTGCGGAACATTGTCTCTCGGAATTACGCAAAATGAAATAAAACCAGACCAAGGTTCTGACACAGACGCCCAAATACTCTTATTGTGTCATTAAAGAGTCCATGGAGATTCGAGTACGGAAACCGCTGATCAATCGAGATAGGGGTTACATCCTTAATAAGCCCTGAGAACCCGTTTTGAATCTGATTAAAAGGAGAAAGAAGACATCCTACCACCAACTGACTTCGAGATCAGCAGAGATATTAAGAAGGCACCACCGGCACGCGCCGTTGGCAGCGGACCGCGAACGGAACGTATGCTGGACGCTCCGCGCCCGGGCGCGATCCGCATTCGGAACACCTGGAGGGGGTGGGGACAAGGAGAGAAGCCCTCAGTAATTGTACTGGATTGTACATGAGTCGTGTTTAATGGGACTTATAAGCCCCATAATAAGCCCCAGAAAACACAGAATGTAGGAAACACTTGTGTGTGTTATGTCAAACCCACATCAAATGTTTTGTTGAAAGCTTGTGTGCGATATTTCATGTTTTTCATTGTCAGCAGAATAAATGTGTTTTGGTACTGATGTGTTATAATTCTAGAATGAAAAATTTAAGCGTGAAAGTCTTAGGTTCACAGGCAAACATGAATCTAATTAGGTTTGTGGGACACACGTGTCGCACTTCACGAATTTTAAAAATCGGCAGCTTACAATTTTTTGGGTAGTGAGTGTATATTATTTATAACAAAGTGAGACAGTTTTTGACCTTTTATCTTCCAAATATATGGAAAATAAATTTTAACCATGAAATGGTTCATGCATAGCATGGACCGGGATTTAAAAGTGTAGATTTATGGATGTACTTCTTGTCATAGACTAATATCTGAAGATATAATTTCAATGTCAAGACGTTAGGACAGTGGAAGGAAATGCTAGTTAAGAGCAGTGCAGTTAGTGGGCAGTACGATCCCTGTGCTAATTACATTTTCTCTACCTGAAATGATAATTAAATGAAGACCCTAAGCTGTCGACTGGAGTTGATATACATCAACGGGGACAGTTGAAAATGTGTGCGCCGTTCGGGACTCGAACCTAGCATCTCCTGCTTACATGGCAGACGCTCTAGCCAGCTGAGCCACCGAGGCACAGAGGATAGTGCGATTACAGGGATTTATCCCTTGCTCGCTCCCCTTGAGACTCATACTCCCAACTTAATGTCCACACACTTCATTCTTAGTGCCCCTGCCCACTACACTCATTACTCGCGGCAGGCAATCTTACCGAGTCCCGTAACAGTTCGGGCAATGTATGTGCATCGAGAACAGAAGAAGAAGGTCAATGGCCGGTTAGCCTTAACTGTATGAAGATGGTATCTGCTCTTTCGGAGATGTCCGAAAGAACAGATACCATCTTCATATATTTTTTCTACCTTGTCGACTTCAGTTGCATCAGTCAACAATGAGGCTCTAAATAACGCACATTTCACTACATACGACCATTTTAAAAATACATTCAGCTTCTAGTTACTGATACGGACTACGCTGCAGTAATCTGTTTGACGGGCTGTCGATGTGGGATAGCTCCATGCGATTTTTGGTTGCCAGTGTATAGCGTTTTAACCGTTAGTTTACAGCTTTCCGTGGCGTGGGGGAGGAAACAAGCCCGTCATTCACACTGACTAGGGAACCTCTCCATCAAATGGTTCAAATGGCTCTGAGCACTATGGGACTTAACATCTGTGGTCATCAGTCCCCTAGAACTTAGAACTACTGAAACCTAACTAACCTAAGGACATCACACACATCAGTGCCCGAGGCAGGATTCGAACCTGCGACCGTAGCAGTCGCGCGGTTCCGGACTGAGCGCCTAGAACCGCTAGACCACCGCGGCCGGCCGAACCTCTCCATCGCACCCCCTCAGATTTAGTTATGAGTTGGCACAGTGGATAGGTCTTGAAAAACTGAACACAGATCAATCTAGAAAACAGGAAGAAGTTGTGTGGAACTATGAAAAAGTAAGCAAAATATACAAACTGAGTAGACCATGCGCAAGATAGACAACATCAAGGAGAATGTGAGCTCAGTAGTGCCGTGGTCCCGTGGTTAGCGTGAGCAGCTAACGAAGGAGAGATCCTTGGTTCAAGTCTTCCCTCGAGTGAAAAGTTTATTTTCGCAAATTTATGATCTGTCTGTTCGTGCATTGACGTCTCTGATCACTGTAGTAAGTTTAGTGACTGTGTTTTGTGACCGCACCGCAAAACCGTGTGATTAGTAGACGAAACGACGTGCCTCTCCAATGGGAACCGAAAACATTTGATCGAAAGGTCATAGGTCAGCCGATTCCTCCACAGGAAATCACGTCTGATGTATTCTATACGACACTGGTGACGGCATGTGCTTCACATGACAGGAATATGTTGTCGACCCACCTAACTTGTACACTTGGCGAATGGGTAAAAAGATTCTTCTACCTTTCCCGAATTAGATTTTCTTGTGGACGTGATAATCACTCCCAAAAAGTGATGAAAACATAAGAGTTTGTCACATAAACTGAAAATAAAAAAATTAAACTTTTCACTCGAGGGAAGACTTGAACCAAGGACTTCTTGATCGGCAGCTGCTCACGCTAACGACGGGACCACGGCACCACTGAGCTGAGACGCTCCTTGATGTCACCTATCTTACACATGGACTACTCAGTTTGTATATTTCGCTTATTTTTTCATAGTTCCACACAACTTCTTCCTGTTTTCTCGATTGATCTGTGTTTAGTTTTTCAAGGCCTATCCACTGTGCCATTTTATAACTAAATGTGAGGGGGGTGCGATGGGAAGGTTCCCTTGTGAGAGCCACGGTGTGAGGAGCTGTGCTGTAGGGAACAAGAAACGCCTCGTACTGCAGTGCTGGAACCATAAACTGCGCTTCATACTTCTGCGAATGCATAAGTCACGCATGGAAGTAACAAAAATCGCTGAACTGCTGTTCGTAGGTGAAACTGGAATTATCATTGGAATTGACATATTTAATAAAGATCCTAAGTGAAGCAATTACATGCACTTATCGCAAGGAAAAGAAACAGCACTAAATGCAGTAAAGCGGAAAAAAGTACACAACAAACAACAATGGTACCTCACAGGCTACTGTCAGTTACCTAATGTTAGCCACAGTCAGAAACGAATGACAGTCGGCCGAAGTCTTCCGACCTCTATCGACTTATAAGGGCCAGGACTAGGGAGTGGTCTGCCATCTAAAAGTTACCACCCTCTATTTTGCTGAATTTACGTATGTATGACATTTCATTGTTGTTACCTGTCCCAGGTAACTTTGTTGTTAGACCTTTTCAATCTATTTCAGTAATTTCAAAATATTAAACTGAAACTGAAGCTACCATTAAATGTTCTTCTTAGTAATATAAGACCTATATGCCTTTCGATAATGCACCCACTGTGACATTTAACTTTCCGCCATGATACCAGCTCTCCCTATTTAATGTTTTCTTCCCTTTTCACTACATGTTAATGTGTCTTTACAGTGTTTATGAGTGTTACTCATCTGTCTGTGTGGTTATGCAACAATCATGTCAATGTTTCTGATACTTCGTGCAGTGTCTTAGCAAAATAAAATCGTCGTAGAGGATTCGTTATTAATGTAATTAGCTTCAACCAAGCAAGAAAGAATAGGTAAATTTTCATCAGTGATGAGTTTAGAATGCGAGAAATCTTTAAACCACACACAGATCGTGTTGACTAAAATCTGTTTGCATCTAATAAATCATAATTCTGCAGTATTCCAAAGTCAGTATGGGAATTGTTTATCCTTTTGGTGAACACTAATAATACTTTCAGTCCAAGTATGTGCAGAAATCCCTGAATTATGATAGGAATTACATTATTCTATTTATTCCGAGATTACGAACAATAGATATTATATTCACACCAGTCGTAATGCGGCAGATATACTCTCCCTTGCGACATTTTTTTCAGAAAAATATACTGTGAAAAATCATTTTTTTTGTTAAAATTTGAAGTTAACGGAGTTATTTGTGGTAGAAGTAATATTAGAAGGGATCCTATTTCGTTAAAACATACTAACGTTGACAATTAGATGGAAACCAAACGTCACGCCTTGTGCGTGTGATTTTAGGTATAACTTTATCAGTACAAAGAAACTTACTTGAAAGATTGTATGGTTTCTACAATGTGTCTTGTTGTCTCCTTTCTTGAAATCTTTACGCAGTGCAATGATGACCATTGACTGGTGGAAAACGGTAGTTGCATTTTTAAATGTTTTCGTAATTCTTGTCATAAGAAAATAAAAGAAGATAGTTAGAGAACCACTTATTCTCATTTGAAATGTGTCATTTTTTCCCAACCCTAGGTTTTCATTTATGGCACCGATGCACACAGAGTTTCTTGCCGGCGATGAAAATATCATCTACCACCGATACGAACCAGGTACCGCACGTTGTAGTTCTATGACATCGGTTCCAGTGACCCTACTATCGTAAGGGTTAGTTGGCTGTTTTTTAACCGCAGTTTCACTGATCGATGTTGTCCAAAATCCTCAGATCTCTGCTATATGGTAGTGAACCGGTTATATAAATACCTACCAACCAAAATATTAACCGAAAGCGTTCCAAGTGACAAATTGAAGATTTCATTGACCTTGGGTTAGCTTGGACAGTTCGTCGGTTTTCCCGTCGCTTGTTGCTGTTTTGCGTTGACATCCGAACTTTCACTTGTGAGTGATGGTGCTGCTATTGTGCCCTTCGCAAACGCAAACGTAACCACGTTGTTATTAACGTTTCTGATAAATTTCAAATGATAGACGAGTCGAAGACAGATGCTAGAGGAGCGAGAAAGCTCAGGGATATGGAGTTGTCAATGCAACAGTACCGGACATTAAAAAGAATCGTGATGCCATTACAAAATATGAGAGTGTATTAGACAGTGAGGAGGGACACATGCACAGGAAACGGCAGAAAACTGTGATTTACACACTTAGCAACGCTTAGAATAAGCTCCTTTCTTCAAATGAGTATCACAGAACTTGGAGAGCCATCAAACAATGAAACGACCGGGCTGATTAAATAATTCTCAGGATGCGCAGAATGCGATCAGGGAAATATTCAAAATTTCCTTGTATACGAAGCTGATGAACCTGGATATCAAGTACTGAACGGAAAATGAGATAGTTGCAAGTGCCACAGACGACCAACCACTTTCGACAACGACTGCGCAGAAAAATGTACCATCCGATAAGGGAGCTTTTCATTGCCCTGGGACTGCTATGATGTGGTTACAACAACAAGAATGTGATGCAGTCCCGTTGCTGTCCCTAAACCGTTTTGGAAATTCAGCAGTAAAATAGCACTGTCGTCTCTGAAGGGAAAATAACTTTGGACTTCCTTTACAGGCTATAGGCCTACTTTAATACTCATTCTGAAGCTTTTAAAAGTAGTCTATGTAATCAGTTCTCTCTGTTATTTGTAGGGCTTGCGACAAAAAATTTATACGTAAAGTTTTATTTTCAATTCAGTGTTTCTTTGTTCCATACTCCTATCAATTTTTCACACAGAGCTCTTTTAAAACCGAAATTTATTCTCCCAATGTTCTGGAAAAGTCAGCGAAATTCGGCAATTTTAAAATTCTTCGTACTGAGGGTAGATGGAAAACCTTATTGGCAGTATCACGTTCAAGATCTTGTGCGAAAACTGAATGCTACTGTGTTCGCTACATAATAATCTCCATTGTCTCTGACACTGAAACGTGAAGACTTGTCTTTTTTTTTTTAGTTACTTTCACTTTATTATCTCGGACTGTGTTGTGCAGTAGGGGAACTCTATACATCCACCAATAGTACAATTAGCCCAGTGAAGTTTATGCAGGCCGCTGTTCAGGCATCCCAAAATTCTAAGCCTGCCATCACTGTACATTCACTGATGCGACAGAACATTATAACCATTTGTTTAGTAGCGTATTTAACTGACTTTGGAATGCTTACTTTCCTGTATATGGTCCAGAAACCAACCATAGTCTTTCGGCCCACTATTGGGCCATGTTCAGGACTTCTCTCTTGTGCAGCCCAGCCACAAATCGTCGAGGTTGCATGTGTAGGGACAGTATGGACAGGCCAGGAAGTGTTCCACGTCTTGCACAGCACCACAATCGTACTTGTCGTCATCTACGTTCCCATGACCTCATCTGGTCATATTTGTTTTCACTGGACCATCCCTGTTCTTATCGGGTTCAGGGTACTCCATGTTTCCCAGTTTGTTGTGGAGCCGCCAGGCACTACCTGTGCTGGTGGATATTCAGATGGTGGTTCTTCAATGGCATGTTGAAGAAGCTTTTACGGGATTCAGTAGTCTAGGTTCGCACTCAGCATTAAAGAGAGGATGTCGATCATCGATGTTTTGTCTGAGCCTCTCTGTGAATTCGTGAGATGTTCTTCGGGTGCTGGGACTCGCAAGGCCAGCAGCTTTGTAAAGTTTAGATAGGGGCGTGGGTTTTACACACTCTGTTGTTATTCGACATGTTTCATTAAGACTTACGTGTACTTGCTTCGAGAGGGTTGGTCCGGTCTGTTCTGGACAGGCGTACTCAACTGTAGCCAAGCGAAGCAAAGTGATAGTGCGGTGTTTTTCAGGATAGTAGGTTTTGCTCCAAATTTGCTGTTTACGATTTTCCGCAAAATATTATTTTTGGAGACCCCCTTTAGACGGATCTTTTGTGGTGTCACCGCCAGACACCACACTTGCTAGGTGGTAGCTTAAATCGGCCGCGGTCCATTTAGTACATGTCGGACCCGCGTGTCGCCACTGTGTGATCGCAGACCGAGCGCCACCACAAGGCAGGTCTAGAGATACGGACGAGCACTCGCCCCAGTTGTACGGACGACATTGCTAGCGACTACACTGACGAAGCCTTTCTCTCATTTGCCGAGAGACAGTTAGAATAGCCTTCAGCTAAGTCCATGGCTACGACCTAGCAAGGCGCCATTAGCCTTACATAGTTTGATAGTTATCGTATGAAATGTCTCATCAAGAACGTTGTAAACCAATGACGGATTAAAAGTTAAGTATTCCCAAAGCAACGTACTTTTCTTTATAGCAATTCATTGAGCGTCCTGTTTCAGACTTCAAGATATTCTGCGTGAGCTTATAGCGTGCCTATCGGCCCCCTCAAAATAACACTGCGTCGGCACTTCTGTCGACACATCATCTTTTGACAGTGGTGTCTGTATATCGGAGATTTATTCAATGTCACATTCAGACAAGGTGGTTTATCTCTGCTCGAATGAGGCATTATTTCAGGAAACATTGAACTTCCAGAAAACCTATTTTTGGAACGTAATACAGAATAGATTCTGTATGGCACGGATTCGACAAGTCCTTCATAGGTTTTCGGAGATAAACGGCACCTGAAATCTACGCACAGGTCACCCAATTCCCTTAAATCATGGGCCGATCGTATGAGGGCGTCGACCTGGCAACGTTCCAAATGTGTTCCATCAGGTTCAGATCAGGAATATTAGCTGGCCTAGAAATCCAAGTGAGCTTACTATCATGCCTTAAAAACCACAGTAGCACTGTAACACTGTTGAAAAATGCAATTATCGTCGGAGAAGACATCAAGCATGAAGGAATGTAGGTGGTGCGCAACAAATTTTCATGCAGTCAACAGTGGCCGTGGTGCCTTCGAACAGTCAGCCCAGCTGAATGTCCCCATACCATCATACTTCTGCTATTGGCTAGTGTCCGTACCACGATACGTGATTTGAGCAGCTGTTCAAATGGAGGATGGCTTATCTTGGTATCACAATAAACATGATTCATCTCATAAGGTGCCACGTTTCTGTCGTTCCACAGTCCGCTCTCAAGCATCTCGTGCCCACTACAATCGTAACTGACGATGTCGTTGGTTCAACGTGGAAGGGATCATCTTCTGCTGCGTCCCGCGTTCAATGCGGCCAACAATGTGCTCCGAAAAGGTTGGTTGGTTGGTTGGTTGTTTGGGGAAGGAGACCAGACAGCGTGGTCATCGGTCTCATCGAATTAGGGAAGGATGGGGAAGGAAGTCGGCCGTGCCCTTTCAGAGGAACCATCCCGGCATTTGCCTGGAGTGATTTAGGTAAATCACTGCTCCGAAAAGCTTGTGCTGCAGCAGCACTGTACTCTGTTGTCAGATCTCCGCTTATACTGTTCTTCGAACAGGTCAAGCTGCCGACCTCCATGTTCCAAGATGTGTGGACATTCAACACCTTGTAGCTCACTCGTGGATTCGCCGATCTTCAACTACTTTCCATAGATGCTCACGACGGAAACAGCTATTAGCCGACCGGCTTCGCTGTTTCCGAGATGCTCATTCCCAGACGCTAGCCATAGCATTCTGCCCTTTGTGAAACTCGCTTACGTCAGTACATTTCCCCATTTGCGACCTATGTAGCCAATAGTCTCTGTTCCGTTTACATGATTTTCTTATCGTGTCACGTGCCCGCAACTCCACCAGGATGCATTCAGGTTCGCTGAGGGTAATGATGATACTGTTTTGGCTTATCATTGTGTATAACATCGTGGTATTTGTTGTTGACGACATACACTCATTCAAGAGTAGCAATCATTAGGTGAACGCTAGGTGGGAAAACGATACACACTTGAGTAACACTTCCTTACGCATTCTACAGAAATCTGTACAGCAGATTTCGTTTTGCATAGTCATCCAGCAGAATTGAAAAAAAGAGAGTTAAATTTCATGTATGTAAACGAAAGTTGAAAGGTTTCCTTGTGTCGCATGCCTTCTTTTCTATTCAGGAGAACGTTGCAGTAGTTGATAAATTTGTTCAAAATGTGTTGTATATCTGTATACTCTCATCATTTTTTCGTGTTTTATTAATTCTTTAATTGTTTATAAATTTACCAATCAGCACTCTGGTAAACTACTTGCTGGCTGATTCCATGACCAACCAGCTTTGGCTCCCACAGAAACTGAAGAATAAATACATAAAAATCTTAACTCTGGTTCAGTATGTTTTCGTAAATGATCGATTACCCCAAATATCAGTATCTCTATCTGAACATCCATTTTCCGATAAACCATTGGGTGCCGGAAAAACACGCAACAGCCTCACGAACTGTCTTCAATGGCACCAGCGTATAACATGTGCATACTGAAGGATTGTAGTGTTAGTGATTCATTTCTCACGGTCATCGGGGATCAGATGTTGCTCTGAAGGACTGTCTGTACGCTTTTGTTTTGACTCTGCAGGCAGTAACTGTGCTGAGTTTAAAGTTGAATAGTGTTCGCACCATTGATTCTAGGGTACAGCCATGCCCCGCCGACTAGTATGTACTCCTTTCGAAAACCAGAAATTTGAACAGGGTGGCATTATTGGGCTGCGGGAAGCTTGACGAACGTATCGACGGGTTGCTGCGCATGTTGGACGCAATACGTCAGTGGTGTGTCGCTGCTTTAAGCAGTGGTCAGTTTAACATTCCCACACCTGCAGACCAGGTTCTGGACGTCCAAGTAGTACAGGCGTACTGTAACGCCGGAAATTCATATCCTTCTATTTCCATCTGTTGTACTATAATTTTTTTCTTATTTTGTTACCTGAAGACATGACATTTCTGTGTCTTTATATATTGTAATTGTTTTACTATTTATATATAGTTGTAATTAGTTTGTTTTGTAAATATTATTTGTATTTTTACGCTGGGTCTGGCCTAGGGAAAACTATGCTATCGAACGATTACATCGATAGGTCGTGTGGAGAACCAAAGTGTTTAGGATCTTTGGTAGTGCTAACTCTGCCGCGTGGAGCGCGGGCAGAGGGGGTCTGGCTGGAGTAGGGTGGTGGAGCAGGTGTGTTGTGTAACGCTCCCGCGAGTTGCCGCGCTTTCGGGGTTTGGCAGCATGTAATTGCGCTCGACTTGCTACGATAGTTTCTGACACGGTGTCGCGGACGGGAAGCATTAGCTGGCGCACATCAAGAGCCCGTTTCGCCTGGTGACCGTGTCGAGAAGAAGGCGCACCAACATCCAGCTTCTGCAACAGCGACGGCCCACAATGAGTGACTGTCGCCGCCTCCTCCATCGACGACCTCAAACCTTCAATCAACCAACAAGGAAGACTGGAAACACGTAAAGTTTTAGAACTGTATGGCAGACCTCAGCTTTTCAAACTGTTCAATCTGCCTCACAAAATTACAGCAACGTAACATGAACCTTTGTTGCTCATGGTCCCAATTGCATTACCAAGCAGTGTCCCTTCCTTTTCCGGAATGAACGCAAGTGTCGTTGAAATTCAAACGCCAGCATTAAAGTAATATCATTCCATTTCACTGCTTTAATTTCAAAGTTCAGTTAAAGTATTCATAGCTGGCTACAATATTTAGATTACACAAGCACAAATTAAGAGTGCGAGTTTTGTTACCATATTTTAGCTTACCAGTGACTGCAGCTCAGCTTGGTACGTACTAAATTTTACTATTGTTAATTGTTCAGAATCATTTAATTCAAGTTCAAAGTTAAATCTCTTATTTCTAAATTGCGTAGATTCAAGCAGCTTTTGTAATGATTGTTGAGGTAGCCCAAGATTAACCTTATTTTCTTGAATTTCGTAGTGCTTCAGAAACAAAGTTCACTATTAATTTCAGTCACTAAATTAACTTTCAATTTTCCGGTTTTATTAATTCTTTTGCTAAATTAAGTCAGAGTGTAGCGAAATTTATTACTTCTGACAAACATTCAGTTTTCACAAATCACGTGTCACCCTTCAGTTGCCACGCTTTTAGTGCTAATTATATGTGCATTAATCTTTCATTTTCAGTTATTATAGTAGTTGTCCGTAGGACTGGCGACCGTAATTTTCCTCAAATCTCAAATATCTAATTAACGCCAATTAACTGTTAACGTAACGACCGCACATTTACTTTCTTTATTAATTTTACCCTTTTCTCAAAATTAATTTTCACCAATTTCATTTGCATTTTTCCTTTCATTTAGATGTAACCCTTTCCTCCCTCTTTACCGACAAATTAACTTCGGTGACGATTGCTTTTCCCAAATTTCCATTAGGTGCACGCGGTTTAATTTTTCACTGTCATTAAGGTCGATAAGTGAGGGGGAGGTTACAGTACATCGAGATCGACGCATAGTGAGAGCAGCAGTGACCTACCGAATCTCATCCAAGGAAGACATCTGAGTCCATGTTGCACCTGATATGTCACCGAGGCTGCTTGCGGAAGGACCAAGTTCACGTGTGCCTCAGGTCAGGCTAACCGTGACACCACGACGTCGCCAAGCGCGGCTACTCTGTTGTGAAGGAACTGGCTGGAGAGTCGACTGTGTTTTCGGTTATGTAAGTAGGTTCTGTCTGTATGCAAGTGGTGGTCGTACACGCGTACCGCGCAGACTGGGTCAGTGGTCTATTCCGGGGTGCATCTGCCGACGACTCGCCGGCCCCATCCCAGACTTCATGGTGGCCACATCTGATGTCTGTACAGGGTAGTGACTGCTACATTCTACAGGTTGTTGTACCAATGCTGCTGCTATTTCTTCGACAGGAAGGTAATGTGCTTTTTCAGTACGACAATGCACGGCCATATACGGCTGCTGTGACTTAACGTTCAACAAACAAAATTATAATTTTTGCAGACAATAGGCAACACTATATGAATATGGTATCTGTTCTTTCGGAACAGATACCATTGATGATCTTGCAGGTATCGAAGAATGAAATTACAATGAGATCCAAACCATTCGCTGCTTACAGGTGTTAATAAATATCAACAGGGACAGTTGCAAATGTGTGCTACGACCGGGACTCGAAACCAGGATCTGCTGTTTACATGGCAGATGCTCTATCCGACTGATCCACCGATGACACTGAGCATAATGGAAGTGTGGGTCTCACGGGGAGCATGCCAGAGATAAGTCCCTGCAGTCGCAGTATCCTCTGTGTCCTCCGTGGCTCAATCGGATACAGCGTCTGCCATGAAAGCAGGAGATCTCAGGTTTCAACTGTCCCTGTTGATATTTATCAACGCCTGTAAGCAACTAATGGTCTGGATTTCATTGTAATTTCATTCTTTGAGAGTTGCAAGATCCTCAATGGTCTCTGTTCTTTCGCATATGTTCGAAAGAACAGATACCATCTTTATATAGATAAGGCTTAGCGGCCAATGATCTTCTTCAGTGAAGATGCACTCACATTGCTCAAACTCTTAAGGGAATCGGTAGACTGACGGCCGTGAGTAATGGGTATAGTGGACAGGGGCACTACAAATGTTGTGTGTGGACAGTAAGATGGGAATGTGGGTCTCACGGGGAGCGTGCCAGAGGTACGTCTCTGCAGTCGCACTATTCTCTGTCTCTTTCGTGGCTCGGTCGCATAGATTGTCTGCCATGTAAAAAGGCGATCCTAGGTTCGAGTCACACATTTTCAACTGTGCCCGTCGATATTTATCAACGCCTTAAGCACCTAATGGTCTGGATTTCATTCTAATTTCATAGACAATATTGGTGTTATAATAAATCACATTTGAGGGAAAGCAACGGAAGAGTTAGTAAATGGTATTTTGGAAAGAATTATTAAGTGATTCTCTGAAAATGGACTCTCTCTGAATTTTGAATTAAAAAAAAAATAAACAATCAGAGCAACACCAACAATTGAGGTAGCACATAAGCAGGAATCGGTAAGTAGAGTAGAATGCGCCACATTTTTGGGTGTACGCATTGATGACGAATTGAACTAGAAGAAGCAAATTACTGATCTTCTGAAACAAGTTCAGCTACTTTTGCTCTTCGTATAATTGATAATTTTGGAAACAAGCGTATCAAGCTCCTGACCTATTTTGCGTGTTTATACTCAATAATGTCGTACGGAATGATTCGCAGGGGTAACCGTCACTTAGAAAGAAAGTATTGTCTGCACCAAATCGAGAAGTGAAAATAATACGTGGTGTTCACCCATGTACGAGCCTCTTCAAGGAGTTAGGCATTTTAACTACAGTGTCACGATACACGTTTGCGCAAGTGAAATTCGTCATAAGTAATCCATCACAATTTGAGAAGAACAGTGATGCACATACCCACAACACTAGAGGGAAAAATGACCTGTATTATCCACTGTTAAAACTGTCAGTGGCTCAGAGAGGAGTTGAATATACAGGAGTAAAAGTTTTTGATCATTCGCCCAATTAAAAAAAGGAGAGAAACTTGTTTTTAGGTGTAGGAATAAAATGATAATGTGTTCATTAATGTTAACGCTAGTCAAGTATAGATATCATGTAAAATGACTTGTTCCATATTATTTCGATAAAAGAATCGTTAAAATTATCAATGTAACATGTAACTACGCAATGTGTTTTTCTTGTTATACATCCATTACCCTGTCAAGCAAGTTCACCACACCTCTCGGCAATTGAATACGTACGGGAACTGTATGTAGCGAAAATGGACAATTGGCCCTAAATACCGAAATGTGTGAGATTATCCACATGAGCGCTGAAAGGAATCCGATAAACTTCGGCTACGGGATAACTCAATCAAATCTAAAGGCCGTAAATTCAACTAAATATCTAGGAATTACAGTTACGAATAACTTAAATTGGAAAGAACACCTAAAAATGTTTTGGGGAAAGCTAACTAAAGACTGCGTTTTATTGGCAGGACATTTAGAAATTTTAACAGATCTACTAAAGAGGTGGCTACACTAGGCTTGTCCGTCCTCTTTTAGAATACTGCTGCGCGATGTGGGATCCTTACCAGATATGATTGGAGGAGTACATCGAAAAAGTTCAAAGAAGGGCAGAACGTTTTGCATTATCGGGATATAAGGGAGAAAGTGCCACTGAAACGATACAGTATTTGGTGTGGACGTAATTAAATCAAACGCGTTTTTCGTTGCGGCGTAATATTGTCACGAAATTTCAATCACCAACTTTCTCCTCCGAATGCGAAAATATTTTGTGGACGCCGACATACATGAGGACAAGAGATCACCAGAATAAAATAAAGGAAATCGGAACTCGCACGGAAAGATATAGGCATTCATTTTTTCCGCGCTCTATACGAGATTGAAATAATAGATAATTGTGAAGGTGGTTTGATGAACCATCTGCCAGGCACATAAATGTGATTTGCAGAGTATCCATGTACATGTACATATACAACTTCCTCGTTCTCCAGGGTCTGCAAGATGTAGTGCCGAGTTGCAGGAAACGGTTCAAGATGGTTCAAATGGCTCTAAGCACTATGGGACTTAACATCTGAGGTCATCAGTCCCCTAGACTTAGAACTACTTAAACCTAACTAAACTTAGGACATCACATACAGCCATGCCCAAGGCAGGATTCGAATCTGCGACCGTAGCAGCAGCGCGGTTCCGGACTGAAGCGCCTACAACCGCTCTGCCACAGCGGCCGGCAAGGTTCAAGATAATTGGAACAGTCTGTCGGATGATGCCATTCGGCATGTTTATGATCATTTGCATGGGAAATACAAGCCCACGTTGTGGCCAGAGGGAGTGTTACGTTGTGTACTTATGCGACTGTTTAGGCACTACGTGTGTATTTTCTTTAGCCTGAGTTTGTTAGCCGGCCGACGTGGCCGAGCGGTTCTAGGCGCTTCAGTGTGGAACTGTGCGACCGCTACGGTCGCAGGTTCGAATCCTGCCTCGGGCATGGATGTGTGTCATGTACTTAGGTTAGTTAGGTTTAAGTAGTTCTAAGTTCTAGGGGACTGATGAACTCAGATGTTAAGTCTCATAGTGCTCAGAGCCATTTTTTCGAGTTTGTTATCATATACTCCAACAATGATGAACTGCCTGTCTATGATAAACTACTTGTCAATAAAGTGTCCTTATGCTTGAGGGTGTGTATATTTTACCGGCAGCGTATACGCGATTGGATAACATCTTCAACTGTATTTACAGGTCTTATTTTATTTGCAGTCGATTTCAGGTCCTGATACTAGGTGATCATGTGGGTACTGGGTAACGACTATGATGCATCTCACAGAAGGTTATGTCGATCCCATCCTCCCCGGTAGGGGGGAGTGCTACAGTCCATTAGGGTACTTTGTCTTCATTGTTGCATTATCTGATGTGATACGGTAGTGCTTGCAGTAGTGATAATACAAGACTACGATGAATCGGTTCACACTTACAAAAACAAAGCAGCCTAGGAGAGCGATGTGCAGCATGGCCCCCTGCCAGAAAGAATAGGACGGACAAGGCCAACTGCTGCTTGTGCGCCAAGGTACGTGACATATTCAACACTTGTCATACAGTTATGGAATATTTACGGTCCAATGGGTCTTACATTAAAGTACTGTATTGTATTGTATGTTAACTGGGGATCTAGAAACGACGGAGAGGCTCCGTCCCCGCCGCAGCCGCAGTGGTCCACAATCCCACGACAACTACCGCAGTCCACTTCACCCCTCCGCCGGCCCACACCGAACCCAGGGTTATTGTGCGGTTCGGCCCCCGGTGCCCCCCCCCCCCTCCTCCCCAGGGAACGTTTCACTCCAGACTAATGTAACCCCTATGTTTGCGTATTTACGTGGTAGAGTAATGGTGGTGTTCAAAATGGTTCAAATGGCTCTGAGCACTATGGGACTTAACATCTGTGGTCATCAGTCCCCTAGAACCTAGAACTACTTAAACCCAACTAACCCAAGGACATCACACACATCCATGCCTGAGGCAGGATTCGAACCTGCGACCGCAGCGGCCACGCGGTTCCAGACTGAAGCGCCCAGAACCGCACGGCCACACCGGCCGGGAATGGTGGTGTAATGGAGAACTTGTTTGCGCAGCAATCGCCGACATAGTGTAGCTGAGGCGGAAAAAGGAAAACCAGCCGGCATTCGCTGAGGCAGATGGAAAAACCGCCTAAAAACCATCCACAGACTGGCCAGTTCACCGGACCTCGACTCAAATCCGCCGGGCGGATTCGTGCCGGGGTCCAGGCGCTCCTTCCCGCCCGGAAAGCCGAACGCTAGAAATTTAATGATTGTCGGCGTTTATTATTGCTGCTGTACTTCCGGAGGATCAGATACGCAACAGTTACTGTACTCATTGTCACGTCGTAACCAGCGTCAGGTCCAGATCCGGAAGCAGGGTCGTCCATGAAGTAAAAGACTAAGGACCGAAAGGAACTATATTGCGAACAGGGACGTACAGCCAAAACAGAACAGATCTCCTGGACGACACTTCAGGTATTTATGCAGACGGCGAACCGGGCGGGTTACATTAAAGTACTTGTCTCAGGGTGATCTAAATATATTTGTTTTTTTTTTTTTTTTTTTTTTTTTTTTAATGCGGATCATCCAGGGTCCACATGATCTCCTGGAGTCATACAGGTAGTTCAGGATGGTGTAGTAAGGCACTCAAATTAGTAGCAAATAAAATAAGACCCATAAATGCAGCTGAAGGTCTCATCTTTATTAAATAAAGAAAGATCGGCTATCCAAACGCTGGTCCGCCCCCAGGTGTTTCGCACAGTCGGTGCACCAGCGTGTTGACAAGACTCGGAGAAGGCGGAAGAGACGCGCCCAGCTGGCGCGGCGAGCTGTCGGCGCGGCGCCAGTGACGCCAGCAGACGAGACGTCGGGCGCCGCGAGTGTCCCGCACGCTGGAGGGCGGCCGCCGTGTCGCGCCGGACCTTGCACCCCGGCGTGTCAAAGGGCGTCGCCGTCGCCGCGGCCAATCGCCGGCAGCACCCATATCCACGCCGCTGTCTATCTGGCCCGCTGGCCTCCCCCACAGCAGACCGCGACCGGCCGTCGAGCGCTGAGCATCTCCAGCCACCCGGAACACAGCCACACAGACCGCCCGCCATTCATCGGCTCGAGCGGCTCCCGCGGCCCGAGATAACGTTTCACGGCCAACTCCCGCTGCCCGGCGACACGTCCTCCGGTCTCTTTCCTCTCCTCTCTCTCTGTCTCTGAACTTGGACCAAAGAGCTAATCTCTGCGCGGGCGACACGGTAGCTTGCGTCCCCGCCGCGGACAGCCAGATCTGGGCCAGAGTCCCGCCCGAGTCCACAGAGGGCGCCAGACCCAGAGAGCCGCAGCGCGCTCGCCCGCCCGACCGCCGTCTCGCCGGTTTGCCCGCCCCCGTGGGAGATGCTCGACGTGGTCGCCAAGCCCATTAACCCCAGGTCGCGCGGCGAGCGCACCCGACGGAGGATGCACCGCTGTTCCAAGTACTCGCTGCACGGCGCCTCCAAGATGTGCGCCGTCTACAACGAGAAGAACCAACTGCTCAACGGCGCCCTCAACACCGACTCGGGCAAGGTGAGTCTTCCCTCGTTGTTCTGTCACGTTTAATTCCAAACAAATCGGCTAGACCTCTGCCGTATATTCTGGCAAGAATGCCTAGACAAAGCCAATGATTTTTTTTGGATTTTTGTGGTCTTCAGTTCGAAAACTGGTTTGATGCAGCTCTCCATGCTACTGTATGCTGTGCAAGCCTCTTCATCTCCGAGTAATTAATGCAACCTATATCCTTTTACTCACCGTATTCACCGTATTCATGTCTTGGGCTCCCTCTACGATTTTTACCCTCACCCCCCCCCCCCGCCCCTCCCCCTTCCCTCCAGTACTAAATCGGTGATCATTTCTCAGAATGTGTCTTATCAACCAATCCCTTCTTCTAGTCAGATTGTGCCCTAAATTTCTTTTCTCCTCAGTTCCATTAACTACGTCCTCATTAGTTATGTTATCTACCCATCTAACCTTCAGCATTCTTCTGTAGCACAACATTCCAAAAAGTCTGTTCTCTTCTCATCTAAACTGTTTATCGTTCATGTTTCACTTCCATACATGGCTACACTTTCCTTCTTTCTTTCTTTCCTTCACTTGCGCCTTTGTCCCGCAATGTGTGCAAGGTCGGCGTGGTTACAATGGATTTGGCAAGGTTAATTTAAAGGGGTGGCCGGATGACCTTCCTGCCGCCACCCCATACCCCCCCAGGATGGAATCAGTGTACCCCAACTGTTTGCGTCTGGTGTAAACCATGAAATAAAAAATGTTCAAATGTGTATGAAATCTTATGGGACTTAACTACTAAGGTCATCAGTCCCTAAGCGTACACACTACTTAACCTAAATTATCGTAAGGACGTAAGGACAAACACACCCATCCATGCCCGAGGGAGGACTCGAACCTCCACCAGGACCAGCTGCACAGTCCATGACTGCAGCGCCCCAGACCGCTCGGCTAATCCCGCGCGGCAAACCATGAAATACTGTGGAAGTGTTACAAATGTCTGCGTGTCGTGTAACTGAGGCGGGATGTGGGGACCAGCCCGGTATTCACCCAGTAGGATGTGGAAAACCGGCTGAAAACCACATCCAGGCTGGCCGACACACCGGCCCACGTCGTTGATCCGCCAGGCGGATTCGATCCAGGGCCTGCGCGCCTACCCGAGTCCAGGAAGCAGCGCATTAGCGCTCTCAGCTAACCTGGCGGGTCCATACATGGCTACACTCTATACAAATATTTCAAAAAAGACTTCCTGACACTTAAATCTATACTCTATGTTAACAAATTTCTCTTCTTCAGAAACGCTTTCCTTGCCATTGCCAGTCTACATTTTATATCCTCTATACTTCGACCATCATCAGTTAGTTTGCTGCCTAAATACCAAAACTCATCTACTACTTTACGTATCTCGTTCCCCAATCTAATTCGCTCAGCATCACCTATTTTAATTCTACTACATTTCAAAATCCTTGTTTTGCTTTTGATGATATTCATGTTGTATCCTCCTAACAAGGCACTGTCCAGTCTATTCAACTGCTCTTGTAAGTCCTATGCTGTCGCTGACAGATAACAGTGTAATTTTTAATCTTCAAAGTTTTTAATTCTTCTTCCTGGACTTTAGTTCCTTCTCCAAATTTTTCTTTTCTTTCCTTTACTGCCTGCTTAATGTGCAGATTGAGAAACATCGGCGAAAGGCTACAACCCTGTCTCACTCCCTTTCAACTACTGCTTCCCTTTTATGGCTCTCGACTCATAAATCCCCTCTGGTACAAGTCCTGAATAGACTTTCGCTCTCTCTATTTTATCACAGCTACCTTCAGAATTTGAAAGAGAATATTCCTTCCAACATTGTCAAAAGCTTTCTCTAAGTCTACAAATGCTAAAATCGTAGGTTTGCTTTTTCTTAACCTATCTTCTAGGAGAGAGCGTAGGGTCACCTCGCGTGTACCTACAGAAACCAATTAATAGTGTTGACATCATAAGCTCTGGGCCAGCATGAGTCATTATTGGGTAAATTTACGTTTATATTGAAACAAAGATTGTTTATGTATTATTAATTTAGTGCATGGCTTGCATCACATGACACGAGAAAGGAACAGTTTGTGTCTGTCTCGCACAGTGGATGCAAGTTCTGATACAATGGTGCTGGTATCTCCGCCTGCTTATACTGATTAAGGTCTTCTATGTCATACCGAAACCATTTGAGGCCATCCACAGATAATATCCTTCAACGTGCCACTGCTGCTTCTATCACTATTCTTTGCCGAATGAGCTAGTGAGATCTTTTTGATGGTATACATGTGTATAACTGTATTGCGGAGGAGTTGTAATCGAAGTAAGAGTGAAGATGGGTAACGTTCCAAGTGACAAGTCTCACATCTGTCAGGAGTATCTAAAAACAATGTATCTGTTCTTTGTACATACTTTGTTTGTATCCAAAAGCCGGCCGGTGTGGCCGAGCGGTTCTTGGCGCTTCAATCTGGAACCTCGCGACCGCTACGGTCGTAGGTTCGAATCCTGCCTCGGGCATGGATGTGTGTGATGTCCTTAGGTTAGTTTAAGTAGTTCTAAGTTCTAGGGGACTGATGACCTCAGCTGTTAAGTCCCATAGTGCTCAGAGCCATTTGAACCATTTTTTTTTGTATCCAAAAAACTGAGAATGTATTCTGCTACCACTGAATTATGCTGCCTACCTCACCACAGCAAAGAAGATTGAGGCAAATTAGAAAATAAATACGTCATTAAGAAGTTCTAAGTGCTATCTCACAAACTGACGTGTCGCAATTGCCAATAAGAATGTTTTTGCTTCAAGTCCCATGAATAATCTTGAATTACACTTTGTTTGTGATAATACAAGTACAGAAATGCAGCAGCAATATTTTAACTACTTAAACTGTAGTCAACAAAAACAATATCTCATTTCTTCTGTATTTTTTAAAGAAACGATAAATTCAGGAGAAAAGATGTTGGCCAATAAATTCTGTTTCTTCGACAATTCCATTCTTGGGATCAGGTGTTTCAAAGTTAACTTTAAAACTGCCTGTGCTGTTGAGGAAAAAAATGACAACATCGTCAACTGGTCATTCTGTGTTGCAACTGGGATACATAGCTGGTGTTTCATATGGAAGTACTGCACGGCATATATCTACGACCGTCTTTCCTCTTTTGAACATATTGACATTTTTCCGTTCTGATGATTTGGAGTAGCAACTTTTAATAGCCATTTGAGATGAATGGCACATTTATTGCAGTACATTTGGAGATCTTACACGCCTGCGCTGAAAACAAAGCTTCAACAGCATCTTCAAATTCAATGAAGTCGATTGTACGCGCTGCTATTACGCGGAATTGGTTCACAGCTTTGGTTAACTCAAGAGGCTTATGTAAATCTTGCAAACAAAGGTCTTGCTTACCTTTCTTCGTTTTTCTGTAATTGCAAAATATCTGTCGCAGATCAAAAAGCTGTGTCCTCTCATCAAAACCTTGTATTTTGCCGCATCAAACCACCCCATGGCACTTGGAGCTCGATTGGGAAGCACTGCTTTGCTCGCAGACCATGTGGTAGTGAATGTATGAAACATTTTCTCCGTGGTTTGACACTAGGAACCAGGCTAGGGACATTTAACAGTTTACCAAGAACTCAATGGCATTGAGAACGTGTTTTTCACTTAGCATGTTTTCAAGTTCTACTCCTAATGTGTGCAAGTTATTTGACATATGTGCATTAATACAATCTATAACGACACTCACAAACAGCTGAATGTTGAACGGCAATCGATTGTGGAAGACAGGTTCGATTAACAGTTCGATCATTAGGTATAATTCATACTTCCTTCTTTTTTCTGAGACCTTTAGTGAAATCTTACTCGAGGATAAATCATTTGGTAGATAAATCAATAAGATTTCCATAATTATTACAGCCTCTGGCTATGTGTATCGATCTTTTCGGGTGCTAGAATTGAATAATAACTTTTTCCCACATTTGTTTTGTTATCCCTTGTGTTCAAGAATTCACTCCAAACGATGACGTATAGTACATCATTTCTAGTTCATATTAAGTCAGAGCGAGTTTATCACGGTAAGAAAGACGTAACCTATGTTTAGCAAACAATGGCAATTACTGAGTCATGAGCCGCCAATTATCAAGCGTCCCCTTACGATAACGTTGAAGCAACAACCATGAATAAGCTCTAAAATTTTTGTTGATGGATTTCGCCCCTTATCTGTAGATTCCTATGACTAGCTGTTCTCATTGGCAGTTTTATTCCTTATTAAATTGACTGCACTTTCGAGATTCCCACAGATCATCTATTTGCCTTCTTAGACTCTGTCGTAAGGACTGCGTTTAATCGCTGGCGTCTGTGCATGAAGTCAGTGCAGCTGTTTTTCATCTGGCAACCAATTATAATTTTACCACGATTCAAAAAGCCTTCCTTGTCTCTCCCTCTCTCTCTCTCTCTCTCTCTCTCTCTCTCTCTCTCTCTACCGTTAATGCACTTAGTAATTTATCACCTGGAAACAAATAAATGACCGTACACAATCTCGAGTGCCACAGGCGTTCAGCCTCTCAATAGACAGAGCGTCAAGAAAAACTCTTCTAATTGTGTGGAAGTGCATGTTTACTTGACGAACCGAGCCCTTCCAGTACTTCTGAAAAATGAAGTCGCGTCTTTATAAGTCATTAGTGTTCAGTAATGTTTGCTGCATTCATTCATTCAATTTCGTTCCATATCCGTCTCGCCATTTCTCCACATATGTTACAAAATGGTTCAAATGGCTCTCAGCACTATGGGACTTAACATCTGAGGTCATCAGTCCCCTAGAACTTAGAACTACTTAAACCTAACTAACCTAAGGACAACACACACATCCATGCCCGAGGCAGAATTTGAACCTGCGATAGTAGCGGTCGCGCGGTTCCAGACTGTAGCGCCTAGAACCGCTCGGCCACATATGTTACAGTAGAACTTGTAATTACGTTCTCTATTGTCCGCTTTCGTAATAAATCTACTCACTCCGATAATAGACTATCTAGTACTTCCAGTGATTTAGGATACGTTAGCTATCATCTCCCTACTTTCTAATCTGATGCAGAATTATATATAATATCACTTCAATATTATTTTATTCTCTTTATTCTAACCCTGGCCACCCGCCCCGACTTCTAACGGGTAGCATTAAAACCGGCAAGGCCTGCGACACCCGGCTCATATTTGGCAGGTCGCTTGCGTACACCTTAAAATGAAAGACTCTACGATATTCTGGCTCCAATCCTCCCTCCCCCTGCCACGACCCGTTTTTGAGGAAACCACCTCTAAAGTTCATGACGCTTAATAGACGGGGTCGATAGATAACTGAAAATTGCACATTTTTCACTGTCATATGTAGGATCTGCAAAAGCATATTTCCCTTGAATTAGGGGCGAGAAACTCCGGCTAACGTACCCATTTGGCAAAAGCTGTTCAACAAAAGTGCTGCTGGTGTAGGGACCAATGCATCTAGCTGGAGAGGAACGTGTTTTCGATTCTAAAGTGCATTCCGCAATTTTTTTCGTTTGTATTCATTTGAGTATCGAAATTGGCAGCAATAGGAGGATTAATAAGGTAATCTGTAAGCAATAATAACAAGGAAGGGAAGTAGACTTGGATTAATAAGGAATAAAAATTTTAACTGTGGTTGCCTTACAATGGCTCTTTCAAACACTCTGTTACACGCTTCATGTAAACACTCGAAACAAGTATATTCGCTGCACCGAATATATCTAATCGGTGTTCATGCGTTAGTATGCGTACCTAATATGTTCCAAAACGCATCGCATAAAACGGGATTTTTGGTTCTCATATCTTGGGTTCTGTTGGTGATAAAAAAAGAAGGTAAAGGGTTTTGAATAGCATTTGGGCTAGGGATCATTTGAAAACCAGCAGAAGGATCGTCCTAGTGTCACTATCCCGGAGTACAGGGTCAAAATATGAATAGTAGACATTTCCTCCTCCTTGGGAAAACGGAGCAAAAGGTTGATTCTTTTTGCACTTGATGTGGTCTACAACGGCCTTGATAGTACTTACAGAGGCACCGTTAGTTCATGGTCGGTTACTCGGAAAATCCCATAAAAAGGGGGTTTTTACTATATTTTCCCCGTCACCAGCGGACCAAAACCCTGCCGAGGATTCCAAGATGATTATGCACAGAAAACAGCATAAATTTTTACGGTACATTCCTAAGATCCAGATCTCAAACATCCTTGAAAATAGTCTCGATATCTTTGTTTCTGAGATACAGAGGTTCAAAGTCACCCTAATTCTACACGTAAAGCGTGCACGTAAAATCGGATGCGAGATTAAAACGTCGTTTATAAAGTGATGTAGCACGGAGAAATATGTTGTTAAGTGTCTCCCTTATCATATGGAAGGCCCAAGTTGTAGTGCTCAGGAACATGCAAAACTTTTCTGCACGTAAAATCCCATCTGAGGTGTAAAGTTAGTTTTACTTTATTCCAGTTTCACATAAGTGAATTATCTAAATTTTACTGACCAGTTCGTTTCTTTTCATATGAGTTTCGTGTCCTGTTGCAGCAGGGACTAGAAGGCAAGAATAAGAAAAATGCTCCTATTGGAGCACAAAAAATGTGAATATTATTTGATAGACTCTGATTGAAAAGTGGGCTACCAACTGCATTTTTCCGCTGGTGAATGCAATCTTCGCGCAACTTCATCGTTCCTTACGAGGATTTGGCGTAAACCACACATGGTTTGCAGTTAAAATTACTTTTTTTCGAAAATTAATTTTAGTGCGTACCACTCATAACGTAACGTTGCTTGAAAAAGCCGGGCAGAAAGCTCATAAATTATGCTATGGATTGTTACTGCGTCAGCGCGGTTGTGTACTTCCCGCACACTGTAATTTTGAAACCTCCAAATAAAATTTTGTACCGCGTCTCGCAGTTAACAAGTTTTGTACGGTCGGCTGTCTGTGATCCCTCGTAAATCCGAATACAGCGAGGCCTAAAATTTTGATTCGTTCCTAATCTAAGACGACTGAGAAATTTATTTACCTATCACGTCATTATTCCTTATTGATTACTTTATTAACTCTCATATTCCTACCAATGCCGCCACGGACAAAACGCAAACAAGAAAAATCCCACACCATGAATTGAGAATGGAGCACAAGTTCCGTACTCCCCAGCCAAATGGCTTGTCGCTTCGCCAGCGTGACTCTCGTTGGACAGCGTTTAACTTATGGAGCCATAAGCGGAATTCCAAACAGTTTCTCTCCTCGATTTCTAGAAGAACACGCGTTTGCGGACCCCATACATGATCACGAAAAATGCTAAGTTTTCAATTATCTACCCACACTGTCAATTCTGAGTCGAATGTGCGTCATAAACTGTAGGGGATCGGAGCCAAAATATCTTAGAGTCTTTAATTTTAATTTGTACATAAGCGACCTGCCAAATATGAGCTGAATCGGTTGGACGTGGCAGGTTATCCCCTTGTAACTATCTACGGCAGGATGACTTGTCTCGATTAGCGGTAATTAAATTAAACATGCATGAACCTGCCGCGCGAATCACTCTGTCCCTTATTACAAACAATAAATTACGTAATTAAATCTTCCTCGTGGGTCAATCTATCTATTAGTGGAAACTGTACCAAAATCTCTGCACTAGCCTAAGACTAGTCTTAACACAAAGACAGAAAAACGCGGCTTGGACTTGCGGACTTTATAATACGTGCAGATTATCCTGCACCTTAACATTGGAAGCAACTTTACTGCTTCTTGGTTAATGTCTTTATTATTATCGGTACATTTCAGTACTGTCATAGATCTATGAGAATGCAAAATTTCGTGTAGGGGGTACAGTTCGTAATCCTATGATATTTCCTAATTGCCTTAGAATTTATTTATAATGTACTGTGGCCATTCCGTCTACTGAGTGCAAAAACAACACAACACCTTCTAATTTTTCCTCACACACACATTAAGTACTCTGTAATTTTGGATTACTTTCATTGCAGAGATCAAGCAGCTACCGACATTAGTCCTTCATGGTTTATTTATGTCTCAACACCTGTCTAGGATCATTTCATATCACATCATTCTGAATCCCGTGACGACCTCTCGGCAAGTTTCTCGCGGAATAACAGGAATGTTTAAGTCTATCACATGTGGCATCGGTGACTTTAGAGCCATAAATCCTTGAAGTGTTGTCCTAACACTCGTCTGAACCCTTTGATTTTTCCGTTTCTTGCTTTTTCCCAACCAGAATGCTGCAGTAACAACTAGATGTCAGTTGGTAGAGAAACTGAACTTTTGCCCGACCTTACTCTTCATAGCATGATGAGTACTAATGTAACGTATAATTCCAAAAGTATATCGCCTTACAGTGATCTTTTGGCGGTAGCAACTGGTCATCGACAGTGCGGTCTGGATTCTGGTTATCCTTGCCGTTCTAGAAGTTGAATACGATTTATAACTGATTTATCGTCGTAAGTTCAATTATTCTCATCTAACAATTATTTATTCATTATTTGAATTAAGAACGATAAACTTTTCTGATTTATATTAGAGCTTAATTTTTCCAGGACGATTTTCTTTCCGAGCCCGCATCTCGTGGTCGTGCGGTAGCGTTCTCGCTTCCCACGCCCGGGTTCCCGGGTTCGATTCCCGGCGGGGTCAGGAATTTTCTCTGCCTCGTGATGGCTGGGTGTTGTGTGCTGTCCTTAGGTTAGTTAGGTTTAAGTAGTTCTAAGTTCTAGGGGACTGATGACCATAGATGTTAAGTCCCATAGTGCTCAGAGCCATTTTTGATTTTCTTTCCGATAATGAAGTCTTACACAATAAGCTGTTTGTTGTTGTTGTTGTGGTCTTCAGTCCAGAGACTGGTTTGATGCAGTTCTCCATGCTACTCTATCCTGTGCAAGCTTCTTCATCTCCCAATACCTACTGCAACCTACATCCTTCTGAATCTGTTTATTAGAGACAAATTATAGAACAAATATTACGCAGCGAAACCGCATTTTGTAACGGACTGTGACGGCCAGAATAACGCTCATAAGGTATAAATATACCGGACCTTGAATCAGTTACGAGTCTATAAAGCCACGTCAGTATGTGGTGTGTGTGGCATTAATTATGGCACGAAAAATCAGTGATAACAATACTATTTCTGATATTTCCTACTTATTTTGATTGCGCACTTACACGATGTAGATGTTTAAACTTCCAGTAGCAAAGTTCTGATTACACATGAATGCCTCAGAATCAGAAATACCCCTACAGGTTACAAAAAAAGTAGCCGAGAAATGGGTAATTAACGCGTTAACTATTTTCTTTCTTACTTTCAAATTTTTGGCACTGCTGGAACTGCCTTAGGTTTCCGACGCACATCTCTCTAACAAGGCCAAAGCGTCCTCATACGCACTGATAACATTAAAAATTGTATTATAGTAAAAAAAAGCGGCTTGTCCGACTATATTAGGCATCATAAAAATTCAAACTGTCTTACTGACTGACACAACCAATTTTTAAAACTTAGGTTATCATTTTTCTCTGTCAGTTAATACGCTAATCATAAAACAGAGAGCCATTTGATTAATCCGTGTGATGGGACAGTCACAGGCTGATTTTACATTTAAGGCTTATTACTTAGGAACTGTCTCTGTGACAGCTAACTTTGCCATCAGGCGCGGAGTGTCACGATGTAGTCAGGCTAACGCCTTCGGAATGTCGTGTTATTTTCTTACAACACTCCGTTCTGGTTTCTGGAGCACTGTGAGCGGGTCGTTAGCGCAACAGGGACCTTGGGATGGTCGGTGGCCTTTACAGCGCTCCTCTGGCCATTTGCATACTCATCAGTTTATCACAGCCTCGAGTGCCAGCTCAGTGGAATTACCATCATCTGCCTTCGTCTTTGGTTCTACGGTACGGGAATTACCATCTACGCTTCAAGGTTTAGTTTAAAAACGACCTAACAACATGAGCATTAACAATATCCTCGACAGTACTCTGTGTTTCCCTCTAAAATGGCCATGTACCTCAAACGTGAATCTTGGCTTGGGAACATGGGATATGTTTATGGAGCATGGTGCTAGTTATGAGAGCGGAGAATTGAATATTCACAATGTGAAACTGTTGCTCCTCGTCGAACAGATGAAACTGTTGTAACTATGTGTAACTGAGACATTCCATTACGACTGGAATGATTTCACCATCAAATTCCCAGATTTTTAACGTCAGCGAACACTAATCGTAAGACAGTAACCCTTTATCCCTTACAATCCCATCTAATTAACTTTTCTATCGCATCATAAACAGCACAACTTAATTAATAGTACCAAACATATTATAGGAAAAGGCAAAAGCAATTTGAAGCACGTGTGGAAGATCTATGTGAAAAGTCAGCCACGAGCCCTTGAAAAGCTTTGGATACTAAGTACACTACTTGCCATTAAAATTGCTACACCAAGAAGAAATACAGATGGTAAACGGGTATTCATTGGACAAATATATTATACTAGAACTGACATGTGATTACATTTTCACGCAATTTGGGCGCATAGATCCTGAGAAATCAGTAGCTAGGACAACCACCTCTGGCCGTAATAACGGCCTTGATACGCCTGGGCATTGAGTCAAACAGAGCTTGGATGACGTGTACAGGTACAGCTGTCCATGCAGCTTCAAGACGATATAACAGTTCATCAATAGTAGTGACTGGCGTATTGTGACGAGCCAGTTACTCGCCCACCATTGACCGGACTTTTCAGTTGCTGAGAGATCTGGAGAATGTGCTGGCCAGGGCAGCAGTCGAACATTTTCTGTATCCAGAAAGGCCCGTACAGGACCTGCAACATGCGGTCGTGCATTATCCCTCTCAAATACAGGGTTTCGCAGGGATCGAATGAAGGGTAGAGTCACGGGTCGTAACACATCTGAAATGCAACGTTCACTGTTCAAAGGGCCGTCAATGCGAACAAGAGGTGACCGAGACGTTTAACCAATGGCACACCATACCATCTCGCCGGGTGATACGCCAGTATGGCGATGACCAATACACGCTTGCTATGTGCGTTCACCGCGATGTCGCCAAACACGGATACGACCATCATGATGCTGTAAACAGAACCTGTATTCATCCGAAAAAAATGACGTTTTGCCATTCGTGCACCCAGGTTCGTCGTTGAGTACACCATCGCAGGCGCTTCTGTCTTTGACGCAGCGCATAGGTAACCGCAGCCATGGTCTCCGAGCTGATAGTCCACGCTGGTGCAAACGTCGTCGAACTGTTCGTGCAGATGTTTGTTGTCTTGCAAACGTTCCCATCTGTTGACTCAGGGATCGAGACGTGGCTGCACGATCCGTTACAGCCATGCGGATAAGATGCCTGTCATCTCGACTGCTAGTGGTACGAGGCCATTGGGATCCAGCACGGCTTTCCGTATAACCCTCCTGAACCCACGGATTCCTTATTCTGCTAACAGTCATTGGATCTCGACCAAAGCGAGCAGCAATGTCGCGATACGATCAACCGCAATTGCGATAGGGTACAATCCGACCTTTATCAAAGTCGGAAACGTGATGGTAGGCATTTCTCCTCCTTAAACGAGGCATCACAACAACGTTTCACCAGGCAACGCCGGTCAACTGCTGTTTGTGTATGAGAAATCGGTTGGAAAGTTTCCTCATGTCAGCACGTTTTAGGTGTCGCCACCGGCGCCAACCTTGTGTGAATGCTCTGAAAAGCTAATCATTTGCATATCACAGCATTTTCTTCCTGTCTGTTAAATTTCACGTCTGTAGCACGTCATCGTCGTGGTGTAGCAATTTTAATGGCCAGTAGTGTAATAGTCTGCGAAAGTGTTATTCCATGATTATTAACTACGAGGGCGTGGAGAAAAGTAATGGATCCTAATTTTGTATTCTGTTCTCAACATCGACCGAGGTACACATATCATGCATGTTACTCGGCCGACTTCCCCGCTTCACTGACGCAAGTTGCAACCCTTTGCCCGCAGAGGGCTCCGAATTGTAGGGTGTAACATGTCGTCTACACTTGGAGCCTCCTCTGCTTCACCATGGCAAAGGCAGACCACACATAAGCGCAGCGGCATCTACAACAACTCGACGTCTTGGGTTTACTGTCAACGATCATCCTCCATACAGTTCCGACTTGGCCCCATCTGATTTTCTTCTGTTTTCAAAATTTAATGAACATCTTCGAGGACTTCAGTTTGACAGTGATGAAGCCGTGCAAACAGAGGTCAGGTTGTGGCTCCTTCAACAATGTCAAACATTCTACAGTGGCGGTATCGACAAACTGATCGTTCGCTGGGAGAAATATGCTCTTCGCGAGGTTGACTGCGTTGAGAAATAAATATGTAGACATGAAGAATAAAGATGCAGAATGTTAGTAAGGTTTGTTTTATTTAAAAAGCTTTAGGAGTTTTCGCATAAAAATCCGTAGGTATTACGTCCTCGTGTTAAACGTGTTCTGTCGGGAGAAAATGTGAGCTACTTTTACTTGAGACTCATTATGGTCGATATTGTTATGAAACTATTTTTCTGCTCCTCCATAATCTCTGTTGACGTCAATGGCTCGCCTCGCTCCAGTGGAGCTCGAATGCCAACAGAGACGCATGCGCGCTCCTAGCCTCATGACGCTGTAGCGAGTGGCCGTGCTCTTTTGAAAACGACTGAAGGAGTGTTGAGTATCCCAGTACTGGTACCAAGCAGCAAGAGCATGTCGGAAGCACGAGATGATGCGTAAGATGTGTGTAACAAAAGAACTCATTCTCGTTAGCGGAAACGATTGATTTTTTCTCGCAAACATTTTCCTTCAATTATTTAAGCGTCTTGAAGCAGCTTTTCAACGATTTATTCGCTTTAAATATTCTAGTGTAAAGGTAAGCAACACCAGAAAACTGATCCCCTTTTTTGACAGGCTCTACTCATGCAGATGTCTCCGATCTGGTCTTTTACAAGCTGTACCGTCACTGAAACTTTCTGGCAGATTAAAACTGTGTGCCGAACCGCGCATCGAAACTGGAAAAGTTGCGTTTCGCCGGCAAGTGTTCTACCGATTGAGCTGTCCAAAGAGGACTTACGACCAGCCCTCACGACTTTACTTCCGCCTGTAGTTCATTTCTTAGTTTCTAAACATTGCAGAATTTCTGCGGAATACCTTCGAGACCAGCACTCCTGGAAGAAAGGATACCGAGAAGAAATTGCTAACACACAGCCTAGTGGTTGTTTTCAGAATGAATTTTCACCCAGCAGCGGAGTGTGTGCTATATTAAATCTTCTACTTAATTTACCACACTGGAAATTATGATGTTGATCTCCTACTCTGCTATGGAATTGGATTTAAGTTGAAACGATATAAATTAATGGGACATCCTGTTAAAATCATCTGCCCCCACCACGAAAAGAAATGTCTCCACACGAACTCACTGCCACCCCCCCTCCTCTGCCTCTCACTCACTCTCTCTCTCTCTCTCCCTCTGTCTCTCTCTCTTTCCCTCCCCCACCCCCCTCTCTCTGTCTACCGCACACAAAAATTGGTTTGTCCTTTAATTCCACCTGTGGACCACCTTATCTAACAAGCTGAAGAGACTTCAACGTAGAATGCAAAACTTTTGCCAAACCTAATTCTGTTACGTGTTATCGTAAGTATCATCTGTGGTTGCAAAGCGAAGAGAATAAAGAAAATAATACTTATGGAAAATAGAGCTTGTGCTTGTGCAAGTAGCTACAGAAAAATGTAAATTGAAGTACTCGTTCTGCAAAACTTAAAAAAATCTAAAAACATGAATTTGATTAAACATGGGCAACATTTGAGTGATTATCATCGAAAACTGATTTTACTTTCCCGGCTTTCTGTTCTAATCTTCTACATACAATGTCTTATCAAAAGTGCCCGGACACCCATATGTAATGCGGAAGTGAGCACTAGATGGCACGAGAGGCGCACCCGCCGTATAAAACGAGGCGTGAAACATTGGGTTGTCAGTGGAGGCGCACTAACAGCAAGATGGACCGGGCAGAACAGCTCGTCGACTACGAACGTGGACTGGTCATTCGGTGCCACCTGGATAACACACCTATGAGACACATTTGAACCTTTCTAAAGATACCTAAGTTCACTGTTGGTGATGTGATTGTGACGCGGAAACGTGAAGGAACAACTACAGCTAGACCTAGACCAGGAAGTACTCATGTACTGTCTGAGTGGGACCATCTTGGATTGCGGTGGCTGGTTGTAAAAAATCGCATTAAACCAGAGGAAGGAACCACTCGTAAGTACTGAAGTGCTACCAGCAGTACACCTAGCACAATGACTTTGCGTAGGGGATTGAAAGGAATCGGGTGCAATTGCCGAGCAGCTCTTCATAAGCCACTCACTCCTGCAGTCAGTAGTAAGCTACACTTGAAGTGGAGTGAAGAGCAACACCACTGTACCGTGGATGCGTGGATGTGAACGATTTCGAGTGATGAATCACGTTACACGCTGCGGCAATCCGATGGGAGGCTTCGGGATTGGCGAATGCATGGCGAACGTTGCGTGCCATCAGGTGTAGTGCTAAACGTGTACCACGGAGGAGGCGGTGTTTACGGGGGTATTTCAAGTAGTTAGGAGGTGGCCCCCTCATTGCGCTTAAGATAACACCAAATGTGGAAGTATATTAATATTTTTTACAGTAGAGAAACATTTCGAAGATGATAATGGAGTCTATTAACATGACAATGCAACTTGTCATAAGGCAGGAGCTATTAGGCAATTGTTTGTGAACAACATCCCGTAAATTGACTGACCTCCCCAGAGTCCCGATCTGAGACCAAATGGTTGCTAACACACACAGAAGTGCTACATATAGCCAACAAAGGCAGAAAACTCAGCCTGCTACAAGCACTTGAAATTAACAAACATTTAGCCCTAAATCCCCAGCCGGTTCTAAATGACCGGTTGCAACTGAGCACATCATCACTCTTAGTGTCCCAAAAGTAAACAAATTCTCACCGCAATAAATGTAATATCCCTTATGTGTTTGCATTCCTAACTGTAACTCAACTGTAACAATGTAATATTTGGTATATATTAATGCACAATTTTTCGAATAACAAAATGTACCCACTAAAGAAAACATAACTGTTATGCAACCAACAATTAGCGTCCAGTGCAACTGTTCACAAAAAATACCAAAAAATTGTAATTTTCTAATAATGTGTATTCTAAATAATTCTAATTGTTGTTATACATGGTACTGTCAAACCATAAAATGTGATTTATTATGTTAAAGAACAGTTTTACGGAACAAAAAGTCAAAAGAGCCGTTTGAGAATTACAAAGACAATACCAAAACTAAAGATCGTATGTAAGTGCGTTGTATCTTAGTCTAGAACGTTTGGTTCGTAAGAACACAAGCTCATTGTAAACAATAGCCAGTAGTTATCTGAAGATTGCCTAATAAGCCGAAAACTAGTTCATACAAATAAAAATCAGTAGAACAAAAAATCGTCTAAGTGTTATTCAACCCTCAATGTGGAATTGTTCTATCAAGAAGCGACGGAAGAACCCATACATAAATCTAATTCCATAGCTTTGGTTGAACCTTAAATGGTAGGAGCAAGGGTAAAAAAAGGGCGAAACGCGTACGCCTTGGATGTCACAGACAACTTTCTGGCTCATCCAACCGCCCGTTTCGTTAGGTGAGCGTGGAGTGAGCAAAGGCTGCGTGGTCGGCGTCTTGACTTGTGAGTCTCTGCAAGGTGGGAGGAATGAGAGAGCTGCGAGATGCCTATCGTTGCGTACGTGTCGCGTGAAACAGGGAACACAGCTGACGCATTATACCGTAAATCAAAGTTTGTTTGTCTTCTGCCTCCGTCCTTGATCGTAGATTTCTCCGACTGCTGACTAGATGCAGGTGCGTATAAAGGAGTTCTCAGTAGAAAAGCGCATTTTCTAGCGACGTGAATGTTACTGGAGTCAAAGCGCAAGGAGAGAATATTGCAATCTGAATATGATATCGTTGTCGTAGATGAAATCCAAAAGTCAGTACAATTCCTACTGGATGCTGTTGAGACACACTTGATGCATATAGCAAAATGAAAATGAATTTGAAAACTAATGTCTTAGTTACGAGGAAACACAATCTAGAGACAAGTGTATCCCCGAACGGACAGAATCTATAACACGTGCAAGATTTTTCTTTGCCTAGAAAATAGAATAACGTCAGATGGATACAGTAGAAAGTACGTAGTAATAGGAGTAAATCATGCCGAGGTAGCTTTCTGCAGAGGAAATGTCCCTTTTTATTAGATATACTCAACCTACTCCAGAGGAGAATGAGATTTTCACTTTGCAGCGGAGTGTGAGTTGATATGAAACTTCCTGGCGGATTAAAACTGTGTGCCCGACCGAGACTCGAACTCGGGACCTTTGCCTTTCGGGGGCAAGTGCTCTACCATCTGAGCTACCCAAGCAAGGCTCACAACGCGTCCTCACAGCGTCAATTCTGCTTGTATCTCGTCTCCTACCTTCCAAACTTCACAGTTCTTCCGCGAACCTTGCAAAACTAGGACTCCTGCTAGCTCAGATGGTAGAGCCCTTTATCGCGAAAGGCAAAGGTCCCGAGTTCGAGTGTCGGTCCGGCACACAGTTCTAATCTGGCAGGAAGTTTCATATTACCACACACTCCGCTGCAGAGCGAAAATCTCATTCTGGAAACATCCCTCCAGTCTGTGTCTAAGCCATGTCGCCGCAATATTATTTCTTCCGGGAGTGCTAGTTCCGCAAGGTTCGCAGAAGAGCTTCCAACGACTTGTTGAGTCCATGCTACGTCGAGCTACTGTAAAAGGTGGCCCGACATGATATTAGGAGACATTCCATGACTACTCCTCACCTCAGCGTATATTCATTGGTGTTCTTCGTGCTTGTGAGTTCAAAGGGAAATGGACTGGTAATTCCCTATCACTAATTTGGGGTGGTGGAGGTAGTAGTGATGGTAGTGGTGGTGGTGGTGACGACCATTATAGGAGCGGTTCTAGGCGCTTCAGTCCGGAACCGCGCGACCACTACGGTCGGAGGTTCGAATCCTGCCTCGGGCATGGATGTGTGTGATGTCCTTAGGTTAGTTAGGTTTAAGTATTTCTATGTTCTAGGGGACTGATGACCCAGAAGTTAAGTCCCATATCGCTCAGAGCCATTTGAAGCATTTTGATTGTTTGGACAGACAAAATCTAGAACTGTAGCCCTTATTCTAAGAAGAATAGATAGCATAGCACCGGATTCTTAAAAGACACTTTGTAACCTCTAACCTATGAACTTAGGTTGAAGTCTTAGGACATCACACACATTCACGCCCGAGACAGGATTCGAACCTGCGACCGTAGGAGCAGCGCAGTTCCGTAGTGAAGCGCCTAGAACCACTCGACCCACATCCATTTGAACCCGCTTGCTGTGCTTGTTTCTTGGTCTCCCTCTACAATTTTCACGCCCCCTACTTCACTCCAATAGTAAACTGAAGATTTTTTGATATTTCAGAATGTGCCTTATAAACTGTACCCTTATTTTAATCAAATTGTACTGCAATTTTTTTTATCCGCAATTCTATTCAGTATCTCTTGATTAATTACGCGATATTCAACATTCTTCTGTAGCACGACATTTCAAAACCTTCTTCTCTTTGTGGTCTGATTATCGTTCATGGTTCAAATGGCTCTGAGCACTAGGGGACGTAACTTCTGAGGTCATCAGTCGCCTAGAACTTAGAACTACTTAAACCTAACTAACCTAAGGATATCACACAAATCCACGCCCGAGGCAGGATTAGAAGCTGCGACCGTAGCTGGTCGCGCGGCTCCAGACCGTAGCGCCTAGAACCGCTCGGGCACTATCGTTCATGTTTCACTTCCAAACAAGGATACAGTGCAGACAAATATTTTCGGAAGAGACTTCCTAACACTTAAAGAAAAATTGGATGATAACAAACTTCTCATTTTCAGAAACGCTTTTCGGCACATTGCCATTTTGCATTTTATATCCTCTCTGCTTTGGTCATCGTAAGTTATTTTGCAGCCCCAAAAGACTCGGCTATTCATTTCGTAATTTTATCAATAGATGCTCAATAATATTGCATAACAGAAAACAATATTTTTGTGCTTAAGTTCGAGCAAACTAAGTTGACGTGCGGCGCATTGGCTGATGTCAATTACTATAAAGGCACTTCCCATTTAAGGTCGTTTGCGCGGACAGTAGACAGGTTACCATAGTTGCCAAACATCCATTACCGGTGCCGGCTTCGTAGCTATCCCCTAGCGCAGTGGTCGCCAGTTGGCGCCTGGCGTGTGTGTCGCAGACGACGGCGACACAGCGGCGCGGCGGCGGCGGCGGCACGGTGATTGCCGGCTGCCGGCTGCCGGCTGCCGGCTGCCGCTGTGGAGTGCGGCGCGGCGCGGCGCGCGGCGACGCCCTTTTATGAGCGCCGGTCGATACCTGCGGCTCCTGCCCGCTCCCCTAGCAGCCAGCGGGCAGGGTAGGAGGGCACTTCGCGCGCCCACATTACGTCCGCCAGGCCTGCCCTGGGGCCGCCAGCAACCAGCTCTCCAAACCTCACCCACGTTCATCACTGGCAGTTATGCGCGCTTCACTACTAGCCCATCTTTGTAGGAACTATTCGTGATGATTCCACTTAGCTCAGTGCACAAAATTCTAGTCACACCGTTAACCCTTTACAGATGCTGATAAATATACAATGAGGCGAGAAAAGTCATGGGGAACTCCTAATATCGTATCGAACCTCCTTCTTCACGGTGCAGTAGAGCGACTCGACGTGGCAGGGACTCAACAAGTCGTAGGAATTCCCCTGCAGAAATACTCTACTGAGTCACATATTAATGTCATGTCTGCGGACGCACATGCTCGGGGCAAGTCGTGAAGTGTCAGAGATAGCGGGTGTTCTACTCAATCAGTAGCATTCACCTATTGTTCTGTATTTCACACAGTGCTACAACGCATTTCAAACAACAGTTCTCCCATCAACAGATTTTTGGCACTTAGCTCATACGACTGAAACGCTAAAAACTCTAACAACATACACTACTGGCCATTAAAATTGCTACACCACGAAGATGACGTGCTACAGACGTGAAATTTGATCGACAGGAAGAAGATGCTGTGATATGCAAATGATTAGCTATTCAGAGCAATCACACAAGGTTGGCGCCGGTGGCGACACCTACAGCGTGCTGACATGGGACAGTTTCCAACCGATTTCTCATACACAAACAGCAGTTGACCGGCGTTGGCTGGTGAAATGTTGTTGTGATGCCTCGTCTAAGGAGGAGAAATGCTTACCATCACGTTTCCGACTTTGATAAAGGTCGGATTGTAGCCTATCGCGATTGCGGTTTATCGTATCGCGACATTGCTGCTCGCGTTGTTCCAGATCCAATGATTGTTAGCAGAATATGGAATCGGTGGGTTCAGGAGGGTAATACGGAACGCCGTGCTGGATCCCAACGGCCTCGTATCAGTAGCAGTCGAGATGACAGGCATCTTATCCGCATGGCTGTAACTGATCGTGTAGCCACGTCGCGATCCCTGAGTCAACAGATGGGGACGTTTGCAAGACAACAAACATCTGCACGAACAGTTCGACGACGTTTGCAGCAGCATGGACTATCAGCTCGGAGACCATGGCTGCGGTTACCCTTGACGCTGCATACAGACAGGAGCTCCTGCGATGGTGTACTCAACGACGAACCTGGGTGCACGAATGACAAAGCGTCATTTTTTTCGGATGAATCCAGGTTCTGTTTACACCACTATGATGGTCGGTTCCGTGTTTGGCGACATCGCGTTTAACGCACATTGGAGGCGTGTATTGCTCATAGCCATACTGACGTATCAGCTGGCGTGATGGATTGGTTACACGTCTCGGTCACCTCTTGTTCACATTGACAGCCATTGAACAGTGGACGTTACATGTGAGATGTGTACGACCCCTGCCTCTACCCTTCATTCGACCCCTGCGAAACCCTACATTTCAGCAGGATAATGCACGACCCCATGTTGCAGGTCCTGTACGGGCCTTCCTGGATACAGGAAATGTTCGACTGCTGCCCTGACCAGCACATTCTCCAGATCTCTCACCAATTGAAACCATCTGGTCAATGGTGGTCAAGCAACTGGCTCGTCATAATACGCCAGTCACTACTCTTGACGAACTGTGGTATCGAGTTGAAGCTGCATGGGCAGCTGTACCTGTACACGCCATCCAAGCTCTGTTTGACTCAATGCCCAGACGTATCAAGGCCGTTATTCGGCCAGATGTGGTTGTTCTGGGTACTGATTTCTCAGGATCTATGAACCCAAATTGCGTGAAAATGTAATCACATGTCAGTTGTAGTATAATATATTTGTCCAATGAATACCCGTTCATCATCTGCATTTCATCTTGGTGTAGCAATTTTAATGGCCAGTAGTGTACTGAATTGAGTCACGTATTAATGTCATGTCTGCGGACGCCCATGTTCGGGGTAAGTCGTGAAGTGTCAGGCCTAGCGCTTATGTGTCGGAGATAGCGGGTGTTCTACAGCAGTATCATTCACCTATTGTTCTCTATTTCACACAGTGCTACAACGGATTTCAAAACACAGTTCTCTAATTATCAGATTGTCTGCACTTGGCTCATACGACTGAATCGCAACAAACTCTAACAACATATTTTCAGCGTTCATATAAGTAAATAAAATGCGTTCGACTATGTATCCTCGTCTTAATCCACTCCTCCAGGCCGTGGCGTTAACAGTTGTGAAGTCATCTTTTCTTGAAGTTGACAGCATTCCTTTTCCCTGCATACGCAGAACAGTGGCCATAGTTAGCAGCTCGTAGAAATGTTTTTAAATTGCGTTGATCAACCAACACTACAGAGACGAAAAAAAATATTGCAACACCAAGAAGGAATTGTACGGTATCAACGAAAGTGGGTAGACTATTTCTACAACAGAAAGATGATGTCTATTCAAATTCCGCACCAGCCACATTGGAGTGGCGCTAATAGCGCCGTTATGAGGATTCATATCACGTTTGCTTTAAATATGCGCTGTAACGGTCGTGAGCGTTGGCTGCCTTTGAGGCTGGACGTTGTGTGTTGATGTTAATCAAGAATTCCTGTAAGGCAACAAAGACGGCAGTATCAGCATTTAGCTGAGTTTGAACGAGATCGTGTAATATGGCTACGAGAATCTGGGCGTTCCTTCTGCGATAGTGCACGAAGACTTTCCAGCAATGTCGCCACTGTAGATGATCACTGGCAGTGGTGGACACGGGAATGTAGGGTCGCAAGAAGACCGAGTTCCGGCCGGCCGGCCGGCCGTAGTGATCGAGCGGTTCTAGGCGTTACAGTCCGGAACCGCTCGACAGCTAAGGTCACAGGTTCAAAACCTGCCTCGGGCGTGGATGTGAGTGATGTCCTTAGGTTAGTTAGGTTTACGTAGTTCTAAGTTCTAGGGGACTGATGACCTCAGATGTTAAGTCCCATAGTGCTCAGAGCCATTTGAACCAGCCAGACGGTCACGTGGAACTACCTAGAGGGAAGACCATCGTGTTCAGCGTATGGCTCTGGCGCATCGTCTGCGTCTGCAGCAGCAATTTCAGCAGCAGTTGGCACCGAACTGTTACAAATCTGTTACTTCAAGGACAGCTCCGAACCAGTCGTCCTGTAGCGTGTATTCATTCCACTAAAGGCAAACTGTCCCTGTTTGCGACTTCAGTGACATCAAGCGAGAGCTCATTCGAGGACAAGGTTGAGGTCTGTTGTGTTTTCTGATGAAATCTGATTCTGCCTCGGTGCCAGTGATGCTCCGTGTTGGTTAGGAGGATACCAATCGAGGGTCTGTGACAAACCTGTCTGTGCGCTAGAAATCTGGACAAACACCTGGAGTTACGGTCTGCGGTCAATTTCGTATGACTGCAGGAGCAGTCTCGTGGTAATCCCAAGCAACTTGACTGCAAATTGCACGGCAGTCTGGAGATTCGACCAGTTGCGCTGCCATTCACGAATAGCAGCCCAGAGGGTGTCTTCCAACAGGATAACGCGCGCCCACATACCGCTGTTGTAACTCAACATGTTCTACAGAGTGTCGACATGTCGCCTTGATCACCATATCGAGTACATATGGGACATCATGGGACGACAACTCCACCGACAGCAACAACCAGCATTAAACGTGTGAGTGTTGATCTAACAAGTGCAAGAGACATAGAACTCCGTCTGAGAGACCGACATCCGAGATCTGTAAAAGACAATACACGCAAGTTTGTTTGCTTACATGCGGTCACATTTGTTATTACTGCACCGGTATCTCAAATTTTCAATGGTTTATCTAGCGCTTACGTTAACCTATTATCTTGCAATGTTAATCACCTAAATATGTTACCTAAACGAATATATTCCCGAAATTTCATTTCTATACATTAATTATTGCGATTTTTATCCGTCAGTGTATATTCACCCTCCCACGACCTTCCAGCGCGTGCCACGGACACCAAAAGCTCATACAAGTCCCATACTTTGCTTCCCGTAATTGACTTATAGGTAATATTTTATCTAAAAAAGGAGGAGAGACTTGCGAATCACAAACTCGTGGTATTCAGTTTCAGTAAATCAATGGAATCTTCATTTGCACTGAAGCGCCAAAGAAACTGGTATAGGCATGCATATTAAAATACAGAGATATGTAAACAGGCAGAATACGGTACTGCTTTCGGCAATGCCTATATAAGAGAAGAAATGTGTGGCGCAGCTGTTCGATCGGTTACTGCTGCTACAATTGCAGCTTATCAAGATTTAAGTGAGTTTGACCGTGGTGTTATAGTCGGTGCACAAGCGATGGGACACAGCATATCCGAGGTAGGGATGAAGCGGGGATTTTTCCGTACGACCATTTGACAAGAATACCGTGAATTTCACGAATCCGCTAAAGCATCAAATCTCCGACATCGCTGCGACCGCAAAAAGTTCGTGCAAGAATGGGACCAACGACGACTGAAGAGAATAGTTCAACGTGACAGAAGTGCAACCCTCCCGCAAATTGCTGCAGATTTCAGTGTTCTCCAGTCAACAATGGCCATCGTGCGAACCACTCAACGGAACATTATCGATATGGGCTTTTGGAGCCGAAGGCCCACTCGTGTACCCTTGATGACTGCACGAGACAAAGCTTTACGCCTCGTCTGGGTCCGTCAATACCGACATTACACTGTTGATGATTGAAATATGTTGCCTGGTCGGGCGAGTCTCGTTTCAAATTGTATCGAGCGGATGGACGTGTAGCCGGCCGGTGTGGCCGTGCGGTTCCAGGCGCTTCAGTCTGGAGCCGCGTGACCGATACAGTCGCAGGTTCGAATCCTGCCTCGGGTATGGATGTGGGTGATGTCCTTAGGTTAGTTAGGTTTAAGTAGTTCTACGTTCTAGGGGACTGATGACCACATATGTTAAGTCCCATAGTGCTCAGAGCCATTTGAACCATTTTTGATGGACGTGTGCGGGTGTGGACACAACCTCATGAATCCATGGACGCTGCAGGTCAGCAGGGGAGTGTTCAAGCTGGTGGAGGCTCCGTAATGGTGTGGGGCGTGTGCAGTTGGAGTGATATGGGAGCCCTGATGTGTCTAGATACGACTCTGACAGGCGACACGTACGTAAGCATCGTGTCTGGTTCAAAATGTTTCAAATGGCTCTGAGCACTATGAGACTTAACTGCTGAGGTCATCAGTGCCCTAGAACTTAGAACTACTTAAAGCTAACTGACCTAAGGACATCACACACATCCATGCCCGTGGCAAGATTCGAACCTGCGACCGTAGTGGTCGCGCGGTTCGAGACTGAAGCTCCTAGAACCGCCCGGCCACTCCGGCCGGCCCATCGTGTCTGACCACCTGCATCAGTTCATGTCCATCGTGCATTCTGACAGACTTTGTCAATTCCAACAAGACAGTGCGACATTCCAGACATTCAGAATTGCTTCAGAGTGACTCCAGCAACACTCTTCTGAGTTTAGACATTTCCGCTGGCTACCAAACTCCCCAGACATGAATATTATTGTGCGTATCTGGGATGCCTTGCAACGTGCTGTTCAGAAGAGATCTCCAAACCCTCCTACTCTTACGGATTTATGGATAGCCCTGCAAGATTCACGGTGCCAGTTCCCTCCAGCACTACTTCAGAGATTAGTCGAGTCCAAGCCACGTCATGTTTCGGCACTTTCTGCGCGCTCTCGTGGGCCCTACATGATATTAAGCAGATGTGGCACTTTCTTTCGCTCTTCAGTGTAAAATCGGTCAACATTAAGAGTGAGTTATGGAACATGCATGGAGTATTATCTCATTATTTGAGGCTGAGAAAACGAACGCTGAACAACCTCAGAAGTTTTACTAAAACCCCGCGCCGGCGCCCACGTTGCGTCGCTGCCTGTATCAGACTGACCGGCCCGCAGCCACCTTAGCGGCTGCGCGGCCGACCCGCGTGGCCCGGGCTCGCCTCTAATTGCCTCGCGGGCCGCGCAACTGGCCGCGTCCGGTTCTCTGCCGCCGCGCTCCCCTTGTTTGTTGCGTAACCGCACTCTTCGTTATCGCCGGCGCGGTCTATTATTAAAGCGACGCGCTCAAAAAACAAACCCTCCTCTTGTTTACATAGCGGACCCTATTTTAAATTCAAGTGTCTAGTAAATACGACCTGCGAACTCACATTCTTTTTTCCTAGAATGGAACAATGAATACTAGTCGACGTTGGCCGGCCGGTGTGGCCGTGCGGTTCTAGACGCTTCACTCCGGTCGCAGGTTCGAATCCTGCCTCGAGCATGGATGTGTGTGATATCCTTAGAATAGCCAGGTTTAAGTGGTTCTAATTCTAGGGGACTGATGACCTCAGATGTTAAGTCCCATAGTGCTTATCGCCATTTGAACCATTTTCGATAATCGACGTTGCAATTATCTACACTACTGGCCATTAAAATTGCTATACCACGAAGATGACGTGCTACAGACGCGAAATTTAACCGACAGGAAGAAGATGCTGTGATATGCAAATGATTCTCTTTTCAGAGCATTCACGCAAGGTTGGCGCCGGTGGCGACACCTGCAACGTGCTGACATGAGGAAAGTTTCCAACAGATTTCTCATACATAAACAGCAGTTGACCGGCGTTGCCTGCTGAAACTTTGTTCTGATGCCTCGTGTAAGGGGGAGAAATGCGTACCATCACGTTTCCGACTTTGATAAAGGTGGGTCGTAGCCTACCGTGATTGCGCTTTATCGTATCGCGACATTGCTGCTCGCGTTGGTCGAGATCCAATGTTTGTTAGCAGGATATGGAATCGATGGGTTCAGAAAGGTAATACGGAACCCCGTGCTGGATCCCAACGGCCTCGTATCACTAGCAGTCGAGATGACAGGCATCTTATCCGCATGGCTATAACGGATCGTGCAGCCACGTCTCGATCCCTGAATCAACAGATGGGGACGTTTGCAAGACAACAACCATCTGCACGAACAGTTCGACGACGTTTGCAGCAGCATGGACTGCGAAAACCAACATTTCAGCAGGATAACGCACGACCGCATGTTGCAGGTCCTGTACGGGCCTTTCTGGATACAGAAAATGTTCGACTGCTGCCCTGGTCGGCACATTCTCCAGATCTCTCACTAACTGAAAACTTCTGGTCAATGGTGGCCGACCAACTGGCTCGTCACAATACGCCAGTCACTACTCCTGATGAACTGCGGTATCGTGTTGAAGCTGCATAGGCAGCTGTACCTGTACACGCCAACCAAGCTCTGTTTGACTCAATGCCCAGGCGTATCAGCGCCGTTATTACGGCCAGAGGTGGTTGTTCCGGGTACTGGTTTCTCAGGATCTATGCACCAAAATTGCGTGAAAGTGTAATCATATGTCAGTTCTAGTATAATATATTTGTCCAATGAATACCCGTTTATCATCTCCATTTCTACTTGGTGTAGCAATTTTAATGGCCAGTAGTGTACTTCAGAATAGTGAAGGAAAACGGGCGGGGCGATCTTACAATTAGAGCAGAGAAGATATAGACCGCGCCTGACGTCATTACTTTGGATCTAATATTTGTATCAGCCGACTGGTGGCGGCACACTCCCAGGAGACTACTTTTTATTTTAATTTCAGTATTTTCAAAAGGTTTGTTAATTCTTCTTTTTCTTGCTGGGTTTACGGCCTTTGATGGGCCGTGGTCTGCTCTAGGACATCATTCTATTCGTCCCTGTCCAGCGTCTTGCGTCTTCGTCCTCTGATACCAATACTTCTTAAATCTTATTGTATGTAATCCGTGTATCGAAGTCTTGCTGTTCCATGCTTCTTCGGCAAGAATATTACAAGAATGTTGTTTTTGTTGCGTTCTCATGTTTCGTGCGAAAAACATGGCCGACAGATTTCAGGCTGTTTATTTTAATGAACTTTATTATTTAAAGCTCCTTATATAATCTATAATGTTCAACATTATGTCGCCTTCGCCATGCTCCATTTTCATTAGTCGCCTCATAGATATTGCGTAACACCTTTCGTTGAAAAACATACCATTAGCACTACACATTGTTGTGTCAGCGTCCACGTTACTGAACCTTACGTTAATACTGGACGTATTAAAGTTTTATATAGCTGACATATACTGTGGTGCCACCCTTTTATAGCATTTATTAGCTAGGTACATGCTCCACTTAATTTCCATACTAACGTCAAAAAACGGTTCAAATGGCTCTGAGCACTATGGGACTTAACATCTGAGGTCATGAATCCCCTAGAACTTAGAACTACTTAAACCTAACTAACCTAAGGACATCACACACATCCATGCTCGAGGCAGGATTCGAACCTGCGACCGTAGCGGTCGCGCGGTTCCAGACTGAGCGCCTAGAACGGCGAGACCACCGCGGCCGGCTACTAACGTCATTCTGTGATGGTACTAGTGTTCCCAAATTGGCAAATTCACTAACAGATACTATTTGCTCCTGGTCATTTTCAAACATTGTATTTACCTCTGGTCGTATTGCTCTCATGTATTTGGTCTTGCTGTTGTTCACTTCCAGTCACATTTCTACCTCTGCTGCCACTTGTGCCCTATATGTTTCTTTAGCAACCAGTTTTGTTCTTGCAATAATATCTGCATCATCTGCAAAGGCCAGAATTTGTACCATTCCAATGTAAACTGTGTTTGTTGTGTTGACATGAGCTGTCCTTATTACCCTCTCTAGTACTATGTTAAAATGCATACATGAAAGTGCATCCTCATACCTCAGTCCACACTTAGTTTCAAAACTTGGTGTTAAATTTCCTTATGTGCGTACTTTACACACTACCTCCCCCGTAGTTAAACTTATGAGGCGTATTAAATGTTGTGGTATACTCATTTCATTCACAGTTTCAATATGCTTCTTTCTTTTTATGGTGTCGTATGCTGTTTTAAATCGACAAATATATTATATATTTCTATATTGTATTCCCTTGTCTTTTCCAATTTCTGCCTGTCGGAGCATGTTTTATCAATAGTTGATTTTCCAGATTTAAAGCCTGCTTGATATCCCCCAACTGGCTTTTCTGCAAAAAATTTTACACGGGTATAAAGCAGGGAAGAGAATATTTTATATGCAGTGTTCAATAATGTAATTCCCCTATAGTTTGTCCATTCGACGACGAGCCCTTTATTACCTGCAGAACATATTAAGCCAATATTCTAATAATCTGAGTTGACTTTTTGCGTCCATATATACGAGATCAGTGCGTGCATTAGTCTAATTAGATGTCCTCCACCACACTTAATAAACTCAGATCACGTGTGTCGTTGGCAGGTGACTTATTGTTGTCTACGTTCCTTATTGTAAGCTAAATCTCTTGCATCGAGGGCATTCCAATTTCCTCTTCTTCCACTTGCTGGTCTTCTGTTAGTTCCCATGCTTCAGCATTCTCTGATTATCATAATTTCTCATAGTTCTCTCCTCATGGATCTAACACTACTTCCTGTGCTACTACTAGTTCACCATTTTTCCTCTACATTATGTTGTTTTTGTTTAAAATTCCTTTCTGAGGTTAGTGACTTAGAATTTCCCACATTCATTAGCGTTATTAAGGGAGTCAGTGTCCTGCAACTATCTTTCGAAAGAGCTTCTCTTCTTTGCTGTAAAGGTCTGCTTTTCTGCATGCCTTTTTTCTGTATAGTCATCCACTAGCATTCTTATTCTCCTAGCCTGCATCATTTTGTATACGCTATTTTTTGTTCTTGTTGCCTCCTAACACTCTTCATCATACCGTTCTTTCCTTCTGGTACTTTGTTCCTATCAGTCATTTCCTTTGCAATAGTTTGTATTTTATTTCTGATTTTATTCCTCTGCTCATTCATGTTATGAATATAGGTCTGTATTATTCCTGTCAATCTATTTTCCAAATTGTCAGCTACATGTTCATCCTTGCTTGGGTTCTAATGTTCTGAGATATTAAACTTATTTTGTCTTTCTCGTTTACCTTTATGTGTACTTGAAGTACTCCCTCTAATTTTTGCTAAGAGGAGGTAATGATCAGAGTCCATATTAGTACCACTGAAACTACGGCAGCCTGGTACAACTCAGCCGTGCCTGGTATTTATTAATATATGATCAGTTTGGTTTCTAGTATATTGTCTGGTGGCACTCAGGTCCTTTCATGTATATGCTTATGCTGGTACCACATGCTATAAACTGTCATATTAAGTGATGTTGCAAAACTTACCAAGCCGAGTCCATTATTATTACTCTCTGTACGGAAGATGTAGTTACCAGTGGTAATGGGTAAGACCCACTCCTGCCCTACCTTAGCATTCATATCTCCTATCACCATTTATACGTCATCTTTTGGACGCTGTCGGTAACTTTGTTCCAGTTCCTCATAGAAGGCCTCTTTCTCTGCTGCTGTCTCCTCCTCAGCAGGGGTATTTGCATTTGGAGGAGTGTAATTGAAGAATTTCCCCTTTATTCGCATATGACACATCCTTGGACTTATTGCTGCAAATCATATCACTAAATTTACAGTTCTTTGATTGACTATAAATCCCACACCAAATATCTGTTCACTATTGTGGTCACTGTAGCACACAGTACACAGATGTTTCTGGACGGTACTCCATCTAGTCCATCTTATCTCATGCAACGCCATGATATCTACCTTGTAAGTTTTCGCTATTCAGTCAGGCTTCCAACGGATCCAATTCCATATAATGTCTGTACATTCCACGACGCAATTCTCATATTCCTTTTCCATGTCTTTGCCTCAGGGCCTGTGCGGTTGTATTTCCTCGAACTTCTATAATAAGACTCTTTTCTGGGTATGGGCTATCAGCTCATAGCCCAACCCCCTATTCTTCGGAGGACCATTCCTCCCCCTCTCGTCCGCCCTGACTCTTTTTCCCACTGGGATTAGGTACCCAATCTTCCACAAGGATGCTCAGGTTCCTAGGTTTCACGAACTTACAGATGAGAGGCCGAAATGAGTAGGAGATAGGCTCTCTTACCTTCACCCGACGCATGTCATATTTTATACATGACTACTTCATTTGAATGCCCGATTTCTTTATTACAATGGTGAAATATCGTGTAGCCTTAATTTTGCCTGCACCCTAAACACACACATACACACACAGACACACACACACACACACACGCGCACACACACACACACACACACACACACACACTTTCGGAGAATAAAATAGGATGAAAACTGTGAGTTCGGAAAATGGTAAGGAATTTTATAAGTTACAAGCCACGTGTAACGCACGATACTTTATAATTGCTTATTTGACGACCTTCCCATGCGGATGGGCTTGCTGCCTGACCAGTAACGTTCCAGGCAGTTAAGGCGCACAGTCCGAGCCTGACCGTGCCTGCTGTCAACAACAAATTCGTTCAGTTCGTGAGTCTACAGGTAGTATCGGTAAATCACAGTAAATTGACAAGTGGACAAAATGGCTTCAACCAAAAAGACTTGCAACAGGCGACTGGTCTCCCTGACGGGGCGCTCTAGCCACACGCTCAGGAAGTTGAATGAGGGAAGACAGACGGGGAACGACCCTGCAGAGGGCAGTTCAAGCTACCGCTCTATGGACCAGCGTGCTTTCGCTCTTTGCCCCGGCTACGTCGAAGCTCAGCGAGCGGGAGCCCGGAGTACTTAACTCTTCGCTTGACAGCGAAAGCCAATCGGTGCTGCGGGATGCTGGCTTACTCCCCCTTTGTGGAAGACTGTGGCGTCGTAAACAGAATACAGCATTTGAAATTGTTTAGTCACAAGCAAAGCAATACTCTGGTGAGGAATTGAGGATATGCATACAAAAGGAGCCGTAAAAAGAAACCACAGTTGTAACTAAACATGATGGACATTTAATGAAGGCGCTTATTAAAATAGTCGTAATGCCAAACAGATTTTCGAATTCAAGAAAACAGTGCCACTAAGGAAGGTAGAGAAGGACAAAATGAATGTAAATAAGCGGTAAATACGAAAGTTCATGGATTATGGGGAACTAGAAGACAAAACTAGGAAACTGAATAACAAAAAAGGCATACGAATTTAATCCACTTCACTGTTCTACTGCTGTCTTCTGCATTTATTTACTTTTCTTTGCGTAACAGCTTCAGTGTTGGGAATGATTTGTTCAGCACAACATCGTATCAAAACACATTTCAGATGATAATCTGATAGGGAGCATTTCAATTGTGTTTTACACAGCTTTTTAGGGAAAGAAGCTGATCACAACCGAATGTTGATCAGAAAAGACTAAGCATCCGTGCTGCATGTCTTTGAAGTTTCATGTAACTTTTCTGGCACAAATTTCTGTAAAACTGCCGGCCCTTGTGGCCGAGCGGCTCTAGGAGCTTCAGTCTGGAACCGCGCGACCTCTGCAGTCGCAGGTTCGAATCCTTCCTCGGGCATGGATGTGTGTGATGTCCTTAGGTTGGTTAGTTTAATTAGTTCTAAGTTCTAGGGTACTGATGACCTCAGATCTTAAGTCCCATAGTGCTCAGAGCCATTTGAACCCTTTTTGCTGTAAAAGTCATTTAAAGTCTTGGTGCTCTGATATCTGTCTTTCAGTTCTGAATCGCACTGAAGATCTATGTTTTCCATCTGGAGAGGCTGCCTTGCATAATCCTCGCCCACAGACTACGGAGTAGCAAAAATTCTTAAATTTGTTTCCAGGCGCTAAATATTAGTGAATCTTGTTTTAAATTCAATACGGAATTTTCTTAAAAGATCTGTATAATCTTCAAAATCTGCAGCACACGCAACGTTCGTTAAGGCTGACAGTTCCGGAAACCAAGAAACGTTTCTAGCCTCCAGCTGCCTTTACCAGAGCGACAGTTTCATCTTGAATGCCTTTATTTTGTCTCAGAAACGGATGACGAGAATACCCTTCCTAGAAAATGACACACATGATTCGCGAAAATGCCCTGTCACATCTGTTGCAAAGGCTAAATTACAAATCCATCTACGATCCGACAGTTCAGGAACACTTTCTCCCTTCGTTTCCATGAATAGCGATATTTCTTGGCGCAGTTCCACATGAAGTGGTCCAGAACTTTAGCACGACTGAGCCAGGGGACCTGACAGTGATAAGCTGAATCTCCATATTTACAACCGACATCGTCCAAAAAAAAAAAAAAAAGTTCAAATGGCTCTGAGCACTGTGGGACTTAATATCTGAGGTCATCAAACCCCTAGAACTTAGAACTACTTAAACCTAACTAACCTAAGGACATCACACACATCCATACGCGAGGCAGGATTTCAACCTGCGACCGTAGTGGTCACGCAGTTCCAGACTGAAGCGACTAGAACCGCTCGGCCACACCAGCCGGCATCGTCCACAAAGGCTGCGAACAAGCGATGGTTGAATCGCTTTGCTCCAATAGAATTAGTGATTTTCACAACAAACCTCATAACATTATTCAGTTTTACGCTTTTGGAACACAAATATTGTTGATGAAACACCCGATGTATCGGGATATCCAGATCATACTTCTTCAATTTCCTCTCGACGCGGACTACTATGCCTCTGATTTCACCAGTCATAGTTGGAGCACCATTGTTGCTATGCTAGCTAGTAGTTTCCACGGCAGACCAAACTTCTCTATAGTCGCTTCAAGTGCTTCGAATATCTCTTGGCCTGTTGTTGTGTCCTTCAGTGGGATGAGATCTAACATGTCATCACGAGCTCCCAGCATTTTGTTTCCTGTCCTGAAGAATAATACCTGCTGTGCTGTGTCTGACAATTCAAGACAGTCATCCAAAGATAAAGAAAATGCAACACTCTATCTTATGTTCATTGTCAGCTGAGCCTCCAAATCTTCTGCTGATTCTTGAATTCGGCGCATTGCAGTGACTCGAGAAGGTGATACGGGCGGTAGTTGCGGAGCCGGTTCTGGACACAGCTCTTCCGCCGCCGATACAAGGCACTCTTTAATAAATTCATCTTTAGCAAATGGCTTCAAGTACACAGCTACATTATGTGATCAAAATATCAGGACACACGGCTGAAAATTACTTACAAGTTCGTGGCGCCCTCCATCGCTAATGCTGGAATTCAAAATGGTGTTGTCTCACTCTTAGCCTTGATGACAGCTTCCACTCCCGCAGGCTGGAAGGTTTCTTGGGGAATGGCAGCTCATTCATCACGGGGTGCTCCACTAAGGGGAGGTATCGATGTCGGTCGCTGAGGCCTGACACGAAGTCGGATTTTCCAAGGCATCCCAAAGGTGTTCTATGGGATTCAGGTCAGGACTCTCTGCAGGCCACTCCATTACAGGGATGTTATTGTCGTGTAACCACTTCGCCATAGGCCGTGCATTATGAACAGATGCTCGATCGTGTTGAAAGATGCAGTCCCCATCCCCGAATTGATCTTCAACGTAGGCCCGTGCTGTGATAGTGGCACGCAAAACAGCAAGGGGTGCAGGCCGCCTCCATGAAAAACACGACCACACCATAACACTACCGCCTCCGAAATTTACTGTTGGCACTGCACACGCTGACAGATGACGTTCACGGGGCGTTCGCCATACCCACAATCTGCCATCGGATCGCCACATTGTGTACCGTGATTCGTCCCTCCACAGGACGTTTTTCCACTGTTCAATCGTCCAATGTTTATGCTCTTTACACCAAGTGAGGCGTTGTTTGGCATTTACCGGCGTGATGTGTGGCTTATGAGGAGCCGCTCGACCATGAGATCCAAGTTTCCTCACCTCCCGCCTATCTGTCATAGTACTTGCAGTGGATCCTCATGCAGTTTGGCAGTTTGGAATTCTTGTTTGATGGTCTGGATAGATGTCAGCCTATTACACATTACGACTCTCTTGAACCATTGGCGGTCTCTGTCAACATTTCCACTTCACTGTCATATCGTAAACAGCGGACCTAAGGATGTTTAGGAGTGTGGAAATCTCGTGTACAGTCGTATGACACAAGTGACACCCAATCACCTGACCACGTTCCAAGTCCGTGAATTCCTCGAAGCGCTCCATTTTGCTCTCTCACGATGTCTAATGACTACTGATTTCGCTGATACGGAGTACCTATCAGTATGTGGCAGCACAATGCACCCGATACGAAAAACGTACATTTTTGGATGTGTCCGGATACTTTCGATAGTGTACCTGATAAGAAATTCTGTAGCTAATTCTCACAGAAACATATCTTCCAGGGTGATCATCGTCCAATAAATATTATGGAATATTTTTATCTAATAATATCAGTAGCACAAGCTCTCAAATCTGACATGGTAATTAATTTTGAAACGAAGCAATTTTGTCTTATTCCTTCCATTGCTACCATATTACAAGCAAAACTTAATAATAAGTGGTAACTTAGTGGCTTTCAGTTCAGGAATTACTGCATTTCGTTCCTAGTCGACACATTTATCGTACTCTTCCGTTCGATTTACTGCATAATGACGTCTTATATTGATTTCCTTTGTATTGTTTAATACTTAACTAAACATTTTACACGACCATCGTGTTCAATAAAACCGTATAGGTCCTCCCACGCAGCATTAAAACAAGGCGGTGCTGAGGGCCCGCTGCTCCTGCCGTGCCTGAATGCGTTCTCTGCTCTTTCCGTCGCTCTCGCCTGTCTCTCTGTTTACTTGCCTCGGCTCCGCGCTCCCGATCTGCTTTGCTGAACGGCCATGCCGGGGTCTCCTAAAACAGAAAGCCTGAACTTACCGAACGCAGGCACAAACCGTGGAAAGGAACAACAATGCTCTCATTTACATGCTCACATGTGTACAGACTGTACAGATAATTTTACTGCTTAGTGAAATACTCATAACGGTGAGTGCACTCTTCCATTCGTAAATGTGTTAATTATGAGATTGTCAAAGTTGCGAGACGTTGTTGTCGTAGTTCTTAAATTAATTGCATCACACGTGTGCGACCCAAAAATTCTGATGTGTGATTTTCGAATTACATTTACCTCTGAATTGCAATTGCTTGAATAGCATACTAATGCGACGTCCTAAGCACTGATGTAAAAAATTATCATTATTATTTTAAAACTTTTCATACATTTTATTGTTGTTGAACAATGCAATATTACGATATTTAAACATTTTTGTATTTTACTTTTCTTATTATTAAAATCTTAGACATCTGTGGCAAGTTAAATGTGAGAGTGACAAGTTATATTTGGCGTGTGTGAGTGTGTGGGGGAGGGGGGGGGGCTGGGTAAACAGTAACAAACGCGATTTCCGACCAAGTTACTCCACCAGGTGGGGTTCGCCGAACTGTGTGGCAGCTGCATCAACTTCTGTCTTGCTTGTTTCTTTCTAGGCCTAATTAGTTCACCAGCAATTCCGTCACGTCCTCCAGCAGATGAAATCATCTGTACCTTCAGCTAATGCGATAGTTATCGTATGGTACTGTGTAATTTTCTTTTTTTGCAATCTTATGTAGCATGACCATGTTGTTAAGTGGAGTTCATTTGCTCTGTCGGAAACAGATGGCAGTCTTTTTTTCAGCGTGAGCTGCAATTACTGCGTGCACCTCACTGGTGTCCCCACGTGACGAGTACGCCAAGCAGCCTCATTCCTTTCCCCAGAAGAGTGGCCGGTGTACAGCTGCCTTTGATCTCTTCTGTAGATTCTACATCCTAACCAGCCAGAATGTCAAAATAAATTTCTTAATAGCGTTTTGTTGAATCTCTGACATGCCAAAAGGGGAACCAGCTGCAGTTCGTCTTTCATAATACTACGATTCGGTAGCACGTGGAAGGAATTAGATGATACCAAATCATCGTGGCTGCACAGGCCACGCTGTTCCAGAATGTCAAAATAAATTTCTTAATAGCGTTTTGTTGAATCTCTGACATGCCAAAACCAGCTGCAGTTCGTCTGTCACAATACTACGATTCGGTAGCACGTAGAAGGAATTAGATGATACCAAATCATCGTGGCTGAACAGGCCACGCTGTTCCTGATTATAACGAGGTCTTGGTTTGCGAGTTCTCAGCTAGGGTGCACTGCTGACATTTTCGACGGGGAAATTTGGGGTCAGCATATCGACTGGGATTCTCAACACGATCTTTCACTCGTTTCAGGACGTATTTATTCTCGTATGTTGCCCTTCTGGAAAATTTCATACCTGTAGGGCAAGAGATCAGTCGTTATCGGATGTCTCTGTGTAGCAACAATATTCAAATCGTTCATGATGCTGAAACCTCATGAAACTAACAATCACAGATTTGGAATTTACAACAGGTGAATCTGTCCATGAACCCTGCTCATATAGCGAAATTAATAATGCTCTGTTGGCAAAAGGCTAGTTACCGAATTAAAATCTCGGTACAGCCCAGTTTCTACCTACCATCAGTTTCCTGGCAGCACATATATAGCTACAGAATGGGAAAGGAGTTTCTTCATAGTTTCTTAGAACTGAGGTCCACAATCTCTATGTATTCATTAAGCGTATCATCTTTCCACAACTAGGCTGTGTTTACTATCTGCCACGATCACATAATTCCACCCTCTCTGGTCATTATCAGTTATCATCATTCATTGTAAGAAGTTTTTTGGTGTGGTCTTTATCCGCAGCGGAACTACTTATTCTTGACGTTTCAATGTGAAAACGATTCCATTTAGTATGTCTGTGGTCTGAACACAGCCTTGTCAATTACTGACTGTAGAAATTCACTGTTTGGTGCTAAAGAAATTCAAATTACATGCTGACTGCTGATACATTTCTGTATAGATACTGGTAATGTGGAATGTTACACGTATTATTATCCGTTGTGTGTGCATACTGATCACTTAATAGAGACCGAGATGAGATGGCCTTGGTAGACTAATAAATACAGCCAAATTAAGAAAATGTAATTGACTTTATAATTTGTTCGATTTACAGCGAACAAAGATAAGCTTGTTGATGCTCCAAGGATACGAGCTGAATGAAGACAGCGAATACAAGAGAAACAGTCAATGTAAAACGGTTTATATCCTTGGAACAAGGTAAGGTACAGTACTCAGGAATGTGGTTCAAATGGCTCTAAGCACTATGGAACTTAACACCTGAGGTCATCAGTCCCCTAGACTTAGAATTACTTAAACCTAACTAACCTAAGGACATCACACACATCCATGCCCAAGGCAGGATTCGAAACTGCGACCATAGCAGCAGCGTGGTTCCGGACTGAAGCGTCTAGAATCGCTCGGCCACAGCGGCCAGCTCAGTCATGTGAATACAATAAGTATAGCTACGACGAGTAAATTGAGTTTGCAGCGGAGGTCCAGATACTATTTCGGGAGAGTGAAGAAAGTGATAGCAGTTGCAGTGCACCGGAAAACAAGTCCGATGCGGCCATTACGGGTTCGGACACTTTACGGGGGCAATTTGCTAAACATTGACGGTAGCTGGTTGCATTACACTAACGTGACAAATGTCATGGAATAGCGACCAGTACATATACAGATGGCGGTAGTATCGCATACACAGGGTATGAAAGGGCAGTACATTGGCAGAGCTTTCATTTGTACTCATGTGTTTATAAAGTATTTTGAGGTCGCTGGCTACGAATTAGAAGTTGAAATTGTCGTACTGAATTTTATTATCCGAAAATTTACATTTTTCAATTGAAATACGTCGCTTGCGTCATTATCGCTATTAGAAGTGTTTCTGTCGGTTTTCCGCTGGTAGATATTTCGAAAAGCAGATCTTTTACCTCAGGTGGCATTTATTTACCTTCTTCAATTGCCATTTTCTAAAATCTAGAGATGAGTGGACCTGTAAATTCCAGATACCGATGGAATATGTCTTGCATCTTTTTCTCATGGAAATACTTGCGCGTAAAATCTACTAGTTAACGGTTGATATTATTATTCCGAGCTTCCTGCACATCTTCAGGTCGCCGAACACTCGGGAACGGGGCAGCTTCAATTAAGGCATATCTGTGCATGAAAATTACGTGTACTGATGTCGGCATCGGACTTGATTGCAGAATGTTGTGGATTATGTTGCACTGCCGCGCAGTAGAAAAATTAGCATGCCGCTAGAAACACCCAAATATGTGCACGAAAATGTTCTCATGTTCAGAAAAAAAGCAGAACACCTTGAACGACTAGAGACAGAACACTCCTATTTACAGGGCATGTACGTTAGTATGTTCTGCAGAAATGATTAGCTTTTGAACCATGTCGGCCAGCGGGTTCATGGTCAACATCAATATCGCTGCGCAACAGCATCTACCCGCAAAATATGCCGGCGGCCCTCGTTGTCCGTATAAACCGAAGCTAATGGATAAGTGAGACTTGAGCAGATGTGCAGGATGCCTCGCAAACGTATGCGTGAACCGTAAAGTCAAATCAATGAGTTCGAAAGATGGCGCGTTGATGGCATGAAAGAACGTGATGCATTCATCCGGGAAACTGCTGCTCGTGTGGGACGAAGTGTTTCGGTAGTGCAACGGATGTGTGCCGATTGGTTCACGGAAGGCAGTAGAACACTACGAGATGGGTCATGTCGCACCACCCAGACCACCACCCGAAAAGGTGTCGAGCTCAGTTGAAAGGCATTGCAGAACAGATCTGCGTCCTCTTCAGCCCTGGCGCAACAGTGGAACACATCGTACACTATTAGGGATGACAGTCCGTCGCTGCTTATTACGGTATGGGTTACATGCTTGTCGTCCACTTCTGCGCCTACCTTGCTGGCCGCGGTGGCCGAGCGGTTCTAGACGCTTCAGTGCGGAACCGCGCTGGTGCTACGTCGCAGGTTCGAATCCTGCCTCGGGCATGGATGTGTGTGATGTCTTTAGGTTAGTTAGGTTTAAGTAGTTCTAAGTTCTAGGGGACTGATGAACTCAGGTGTTAAGTCCCATAGTGCTCAGAGCCATTTTAATTTGCGCCTACCTTTGACGAGTGCGCAGAAACATGCTCGACTGCAATGTAGTGTGGAACGACGTCACTGGGGACAGTAATGTTTTCGGACGAATCCAGGTTCTGTGTGTTTGAAAATAATGGCCGCGTTTTGGTTCGCCGCAGAGAGGGGGAGCGGCATTACAGTGACTGCATTCGCACTAAACATACAGCGCCAAATCGAGGCCTTTGGTGTGCGGTGCTGTTGGCTATAACCACAAATCACAGTTGGTACGTGCCCAGGGCATTGTAGCCATGGTGACCTGCCTGAATGATTTTCTGTGACCCGCAGCCATTTCCTTTCTGCACTACGCCCCAGACGCCATTTTTCAGCAAGACAATGCGCGACCACTTGTTGCTGCACGAACACGTACCTTCTTGGTGTCACAGGTTTTTCCCTGGCCCATCAGATCACCACACTTGTCGCCAGTCAAAAATATGTGGAATATGTTGAAACGACGGGTGCAGCGCTGCGGTCCAGTGCCAACCGCCACAGACGAATTTTGTAATCAGGTGATTGCAGCATGGACGGATATACCTCAGGACGCCATTCGCGTCCTACATGCGTCGATGCCACCACGCATGGAGCAAGTTATCGTGGTCGATGGCGGACACTGTGCCTACTACGCCTGAACCGAGGTGACTGAAATGTTAATCATTTCTGCTGAACATACCAATTTACTTGTCCTGTAAGTATGAACGCCGTATCTCTAGTCATTCAAGGTGCTCTGTTTTTTCTGAACATGAATGTACATTTGAACTTGCTAACTAGCACGCACAGGAAATTTGCAGCCAACGATTTGGTATAATATCGGTAGTAGTTTAGTTTTAAATCTATATTCGTCATTACATCGGTTAGAAATTTCATAAACATACCTTCGAAGTGCTGTCCATCTTGTTTTATGCTGGCAACTGGGCAGGATCGCTGTGATATATTAAATAGACCACACAAAACATATCTGAACTTTTCCTCCTCGACGGCCGTTGTGGCCGAGCGGTTCTAGGCGCTTCAGTCCGGAACCGCGCGACTGCTAGGGTCGCAGGTTCGAATCCTGCCTCGGGCGTGGATGTGTGTGATGTCTTTAGGTTAGTTAGCTTTAGGTAGTTCTAAGTTCTAGGGGACTGATGACCTCAGATGTTACGTCCCATAGTGCTCAGAGCCATTGGAACCATTTTTTTTCCTCCTCCTACTCACTTCCTACATTCGGCCTACCCTTCAGTTTACAGGCTCGGACCCACAATGGTCCAAATGGCTCTGAGCACTATGCGACTTAACTTCTGAGGTCATCAGTCGCCTAGAACTTAGAACTAATTAAACCTAACCAACCTAAGGACATCACACACATCCATGTCCGGGGCAGGATTCGAACCTGCGACTGTAGCGGTCGCTCGGTTCCAGACTGAAGCGCCTAGAACCACTCGGCCACTCCGGCCGGCAGCAGACCCACGCGCCGCCTTCCAGGCGGGATACAAAACTAGGTATTTTATGATGATTACTCTTTCCAGTGATATGAAGTTAACAATGTAGTCGAACTGTAGTAGATTTCTTCGCCCGTTTATGCGTAGTACGTTGCATTCATTTACATTCAGGATTAACTGCCAGTCTCCGAAACAATCATCGATTCTCTGCAGAACTTCCTGCAATGTGCTACAGTCTTCTGGTGTTGCTACTTTCTCATAGACAACATCATCTGCGAGTAGTCTTAACGAGCTCCCGACGCTTTCTGCAGGATCCTTTACATGTACTGTAAACTGTAACATATTTTCTTAGGGTACTTCGGAATTTATCTTCACATTTGCCGATTTTGTTTCGTTAAAATTCACCTTTTACCGTCACCTATCACGCCACGTATCATATCTACTTGTGACTGGAATGCCACCGCAGCAGTAGACAACTGCGCATCAATGCAATCTACACTAAGGAGGGAACGAGCACCTTTTACTACGAGGGTCACTCCAAAAGAAATGCACACTATTTTTTTAAAATCCATCTTTTATTCTACATGTTTGAAAGTTTTACAGTGTGTAGATACATCCTTTAGGAACAATATTTTCATTTCTCCACACAATTTCCGTCCCTCTCAACTGCCTTACGCCATCTTGGAACCAGCGCCTGTATACACGGTAAAATTCTGGACCAACCTGTTGGAGCCACTGTTTGGCAGCGTGCACAAGGGAGACATCATCTTCAAACCTTGTTCCACGAAGAGAGTCTTTCAGTTTCCCAAAGAGATGATAGTCACATGGAGGCAGGTCAGGACTGTAAGGCGGGTGTTTCAGTGTTGTGCATCCGAGTTTTGTGATCGCTTCCATGGTTTTTTGACTGACATGTGGCCGTGCATTGTCGTGCAACAGCAAAACATCCAGCTTTTGCCGATGTGGTCGAACATGGCTCAGTCGAGCTTGAAGTTTCTTCAGTGTCGTCACATATGCATCAGAATTTATGGTTGTTCCGCTTGGCATGATGTCCACAAGCAAGAGTCCTTCGGAATCGGAAAACACCGTAACCATAACTTTTCCAGGTGTGGTTTTGAATTTTTTTTCTTGGGTGAATTTGCATGATGCTACTCCATTGATTGCCTCTTCGTCTCTGGTGAAAAATGATACAGCCATGTTTCATCACCTGTCACAATTCTTCCAAGAAATTCATCCCCACCATTCTCGTACTGTTCCAAAAGTTCGTTGCATACCGTTTTTCTTGTTTCTTTGTAAGCCACTGTCAGGATCCTGGGAACCCACCTGGCACAAACCTTTTTCAACGCCAACACTTTCAGTATTCTGCAAACACTTCCTTCCCCTATCCCATCGTAGCGTGACAATTCGTCCACTGTGATGCGTCTGTCAGCAGTCACCAATTCGTTAACTCTCTGCACATTGTCTGGGGTGTGTGCAGTACGAGGCCTGCCGCTGCGAGGACAATCCTCAATATTGCCGTGCCTGCTTTTATCACGTAACCTGCTCGCCCACCGACTAACTGTACTGCGATCGACAGCAGCATGCCCACACACCTTTGTCAACCTCTTGTGGATGTTTCCCACTGTCTCGTTTTCACAGCACAGGAATTCTATGACAGCACGTTGCTTCTGACGAACGTCAAGTGCAGCAGCCATTTTGAAGACGTGCTGTGACGGCGCCAATCACGGGAACAGGTTGAACTAAGTTTGAAAACAAGCGGGAAGGATGTATCTACACACTGTAAAAATTTCACAAATGTAGAATGAAAACTGTATTTTTACAAAAATAGTGTGCATTTCTTTTGGAGTGACCATCGTATTTCTATTCTGTCCAGGCTTTGAAGCGAGCTGGCCCACTGTGCGGCGAGCTGAAACTGACCGACAGAGCATCACGAAAAAGTTATTTAGAATTCATAATTGTCAACTGTGTTAAAGCTGACACGCGCCTGAATAACGGACCTGGTACAGACCCCACCGCCCGCTGTGCGCTGCCGTGCGGCTCGTGGTGCCTGGGTGCTCAGCTGCGCAGCTCGTTCTGATTCGCAGCGAGGGAATAGCGTCCGCCGCTTATCTGGCGATCCATTCATTATCTGTCCCCGAGATAGCGGCCCGCAGCGCTGGCTGGCTTCAGTGTCGGGCCACGCGCTCCGTTTAACTACCGCTGCAAAAGGCTAGTAGCTAGCGCCGAGGTATTCGTCACTGTGTTTCCGGTGGCGAGATGCAGCACGTAAGCCTGGGACTGGACATCTGAACGCTGGTTCCAGACTGCAGCAATGCAGAATACGCCGCCTGCGAAAGCGGGCACAACGGTACGTAGCGAGCCCTACTGTGTTGCTTCTGCTGCTCCAACACTCATTATTATGATTGCTTAAACGCGTCTGTGAGAAAGTTTAGTGGAGGATTAAATTTACTTCAAGTTTGTGAAGTTTGCTTCTTGTTTGATAAGCACTTTTGTTTCGTCGCATTTTTCCCTTGCTCTACGAATTGCTCACTCTATTTGTCAGAGACGGCTATTTATTAGTGATAAGAGTTTTCCGTACATTTTTGTTATGTTGGAGTCCTACTCCAGCTTTCCTACGACAATGTTTAATATATTTGCAGACGTATTTTTGAGGGGGATCATTTTCTGTTTCACAAATTGTTCTCTGTCGACCTTTCGCTATCGTTCTACCTAACATTTCTAATAATATGTGCGGAGTGTGTCGAAGGTACTGGGAAATACATTAAATTCGGCTTTCTCACGTCAAAATAAGACTCAGCGAGTCAGCATTCACACGAATTCTCCAAAATGCCCAATTTCAGCCTGGAAACTGGCTTCATTTCGCCGTAATGGTGACTTCCTAACACGCCCAACAACACCTTGTATAACACGTAGTGTCTCACGTTCTTCTGTAACTGGTGCGAGAAAGGATGGATCATCAGTGACTGGCATTAAACGTAAACCATCGACTGAACGTAACCACACAGAAAGGAGTTCAATATGTCATCTGAACGTCGACGTCTCCAAATTGGGCCACTGACCAATGTAAATTACTTAAAGAGCATTCGGACAAGGCAGTACGTCACGCATGAAAAGTTCGTAGTTCAACCGTGTACTCTGGCGGAGTATCAACAGGCGATCACTAACAATACTAGCCCAATGTTCACCGGAAACCTCTCTTGGTTTGAAGTTCTTCTTCTTGGTTAATGGTGGAAGACCATTATACGTAACAAGTACAAGAATGGACTCATCCCCGTAGTACACCTGTAGTGATTACTTCATACGCTGAAGACACAGTTTCATTGTACGTACTCCCTGAGTTTTTTATTGCTACGCTCTACCAGAAATGTCTCTCTAACTGCGTTAATGGTGAGTGTATTTATGAACAGGTGTAGGACGGGAAACTAGTACATTTGAAAGAACCGCCATCGTAGGTGCCCGTCGATTGAAAAATTTCAAGAAAAATTCAAATAGCGTGTTCAACGGTGACAGATGGTAGCTATGAAACGAAAGTAGTAGAGCATTGAAAGCAATCAACCACGGAAGACGCAATGAAAAACACTGAGAAGAGAATGATTACCGTGTCTCCAGTGTGTTCCCACTCAAACAATTCCGACAAACAACGAAAAGGTGTTCTTTTTTCCCGTCTTTGTAGAATTATTTGTACATTGCATTGTGGTCGAAGTCAGCTTAGAGTGTTTTACTACAGTATTGTATAATATAGTATTAATTAATAAAGGAACAAAAAATCACTGAATAATTATCAGTTTCTTTCGATGGTGAGCCTAAAAAGAGTCAATTCGTTACCGACAAAATTAAATCAAAGAAATTATAACTAAAATAACCTGTTGAAGTCGAACCGATTTTGGAAGAGGTACAGTCCCACGAGTAAATGAGAGAGGTGGCAACTCGTTCTGACGACTGACAAGAGACTTTTATTCATGCAGCAATACCTTACAGGCGACTCCTTCAGAAGTGCCGATGAGTCACTACAACTCTCTGGCCTTAAACTAGATAATATCAGCTCGAGACAAATCTTATCTGCCAAGCGCGGCACGTTAACTAAAGTCGCGCAGCAATATTCGTGTACAATAGAGCTGCTTTTGATCCGTCGCAAAACAGATTATGTTTCTTTATTTTTTGTGATCTGTGGTATTACGCCGTATATATGCTACTTCTGTGTCTGCAAACAGGCACACAAGTTTAGTTGCTTAACGGAATACTACATAGGCCTATACTACTCGATTAAAGTTTCCTCCAGCCTGTGTTTTATTATTATTATTATTATTATTACTATTATTATATCACTTTGTCGTGAAAGTGGACCAATACCTACTTTTGCTTCTTCCATATCACAGACCAATCACACAAATTTCGTAAAATGTCTCAGTTAACAAAGGCGTGCTCTTTTGGGTCTTGTCAGTTCGGAACCGCGCTGTTGCTACGGTCGCAGGTTCGAATCCTGCCTCGGGTGTGGATGTGTGTGATGTCCTTAGGTTAGTTAGGTTTAAGTAGTTCTAAGTTCAGGGAACTGATGACCTCAGATGTTAAGTCTCGTAGTGCTTAGAGCCATTTGAACTATTTTTTTTTAATTTTTGGGTCTTGTGGTACCTCTGATTTTCTTTTAAACACTATACCAACGTTTGTCATAAAAACGATTTTACTGCCGAAATATTTTTCTATTTATTACTTCATTAGTGTTAGTTCGCGTATCACGCTCCTTCAGTCTGGATAGATACTAGAGAAAGCGCTGAGTGAGAGGAGGGAATATATCATAAGTATTCTAGTGTTATGCCCACAACAATTAAATATTTTGGTATACTGACCGGTCTTATGTAATAACCAGATCGAAATCATTTATTCAGTCACTCAGTAGTCATACTGGTGTCGAAACGGACTTTGACAGAGAGAAGGCCGAAATACTGAATTCGGTCCTCCGAATTCTGTACCTCCTTTCAATCTTTCAATGCAAATCTGAACAGACTAAGACTAAGATAAGTGATTGCGGAATAGGAAGTCAACTCGTTCTTCTTGTTCTTGCTGGCTCTACAACACTTAATGGATCTCGGCCTGCTCAAACACATCATTCCATTTGTCCCTGTCCAGCGTCTTGCATATCCTTCCACTGACAACAATAATTTTTAAATTTTCTTGTATACCATCCAAGTATAGAAGACATCTTCTTGCCATTCTTCTTCATCCCCGCGGGCTTTGTAGTAGAACTATTTTTGTTGGGTTGTCGTCTCCCATATGAGGAACATGACCGACCCTTTTCAGGCGGTGTATTTTAATGAACGTTATGATTTCAGTATCTTTATACAAACTGTAAAGTTCAAAATTATATAGTCTGTACCATGCCCTATTTTCATAAGCCACCTCACAGATTTTGCGTAACACTTTCCACTGAAAAAAAATCCTGTTAGCTCTCCAGAGTGTAGTGTCAGTGTCCAGGTTTCTGAGTCTACGTCAATACTGAACCTATTAAAATTTAACACATTTCACACTTTGTTCTCCTGGGCGGATTGTTGGGTTTAAGTTGTGGGGCATTTATTAGCTAAGTGCCCGCATCTCGCGGTCGTGCGGTAGCGTTCTCGCTTCCCACGCCCGGCTTCCCGGGTTCGATTACCGGCGGGGTCAGGGATTTTCTCTGCCTCGTGATGGCTGGGTGTTGTGTGCTGTCCTCAGGTTAGTTAGGTTTAAGTAGTTATAAGTTCTAGGGGACTTATGACCACAGCAGTTGAGTCCCATAGTGCTCAGAGCCATTTCAACCATATTAGCTAAGTAGATGCGTCGCTTTATTTCCGCATTAATGTGATATTGGCTGTGTACCCTAACAGAATATATTCGTATCAGATTTCTAGCATCATATTTAGTTCCGATCCTATTATTCGCATGTATTTGGGTTTTCTGATGTTCACTTCCTGTCCCATTTGTATTGCTGCTGCCATTGACGACCTATGTTTCTGTAGCAGCTAGTTCTGTACTTGCAGTAATATCCACATTGTCGGCATATGCCATAATCTGCGGCATTCTACTGAAAATTGTACCTGTTGTGTTGATTTAAGCCGATCCCATTACTCTCTCTAGCGCTATATTAAAAAGTATACATGAGCGTGCACCCCCATGCTTCAGTCCATAGTTGGTTTAGAAACATGGCTTTAAATTTCTGTGTATGCGTAGTTTACGTACTACGTTTTCCATAGTCAGACTTATGAGGCGTATCACCTGTTACGGTATTCCGCTTCTATAACCTTATTTCTCTTTAAGCTTTCATAAACTGCTTTAAAATCAACAGATATATGATGTATTTCAATATAGTATTCCACATATATATATATATATAAGTAAGTAAATAACCGTCCTGAGGCATATATATATATATATATATATATATGCCTCAGGACGGTTATTTACTTACTTGCCCGAACTAAAGCCTACCTGATATTTCCTGACTCCTTCTTCTGGAAAAGGTTTTACACGGGTACAAAGCAGGGAGGAGAATATTTTATATGCGATGTTCAACAAAGTAAATCCTCTATCGTTTTTACAGTCCAGGATGTCCTCTTTCTTATGTATAGCACATATTAGTCCCATATTCCAGTAATCTGGGATAGTTTTTTGCATCAATATATCTGAGATCTGGGCGTGCAGGCATCTAAGTAGGTAATCTCGACCACACTTAATTAAAAAATCAGTTGCAATCGCTTAGTAGTGGAAACGCATCTAGACTGGACAAGTTACCTGTCAGACTCTACAGAAATTATGCGAAACAACTTGTTCCCCATCCAGCGGTGATTTATTGTAGGTCAATTGAACAACGAAGACTACCTGACTACTGGGAAAAAGTGGCGTTCATTTCCGTTTTCAGGAAGGCTCGCGGGACAGCTGAATATAATTATAGGGCCCCCATCACAGACGTCAATTAGCTGTAGATTCATAATACATCTTTTATTCTCAAGAATTATGACGTTTTTCAAGAACGAAAATCTTCTCTATAAAAATGAAAATGTATTCCGCAAACAGAGATTGTGCGAAACTCAACGCGCTCTGTTCCTCCATGAGATGCATAGCAGCGTAGACATCGGCGCCCAGGGTATGGCGTGGTCCTCGACTTCAGGAGGGCATTTGACACCGTCCCGCGCTGCCCTTTAGTGAAAAAAAAACAAAAACAAAAAACGAGCGTACTCACTATCGAACCAGATTTGCGACTGGATCAAGACTTCTTTGCAGATAGAACTCAGAACGTCGCTCTTAACGAAACAAAATGGGCAAATATAAAGATAAATTCCGAAGTGCCCTAAGGAAATATGGAAGAACCGTTACTGTTTATAGTGCATGTAAACGATCCAGCAGAAAGCGTCGGAAGCTCGTTAAGACTGTTCGCAGATGAGGAGGCTGTCTATGAGAAAGTAGCAACACCAGAAGACTGTAGCATATTGCAGGAAGTTCTGCAGAGAATCGATGATTGGTTCGGAGACTGGCAGTTGATCCTGAATGTAAATGAATGCAACGTACTACGCATAAACTGGCGAAGAAATCTACTACAGTTCGACTACACAGTTGACTTCAGATCACTGGAAAGAGTAATTGCCAGAAAATACCTAGTAGTAACCATTCAGAGTGACTCTAGCCGGAATGTCCACTTAAAACACACTGTAGGGTAAGGAGATGCTAGGGTGAGATTTACTGGAAGGATATTAAGGAAATGTAATTCATCCACGAAAGTGGATTACAAAACACTTCTTCGACCGACTGTTCAGTATTGTTCATTATGGGACCCCTACCATGTTGGGTTACTAGCAGAGATAGAGAAGATCCAGCGAAGAGCGACACATCTCCTCAAGCAAGAGCGTAACAGACATTTTCAGTGGCTGGCATTACAGGAGAAGCGTTGCGCATCACAGAGAGTCTACTGTTGAAATTTCGAGAGAGTACGTTCCGGGAAGAGACGGACAACATAGTATTTCCTTTCACACATGTCTCACGCAATGACCACGACGTGAAAATTCGAGAAATTAGGCTAAATACAGAGGCTTACCGACAGTCATTCTTCCCGGGCACCATTTGCGAATGGTGCAGGGAAGGTCAGAACAAATAGTGTGGTATAATGTATCGATACCGTCTTACCGGGGTATCACAGCTGGCACCGAATTACTAGTTTCCGTTCAATGCTGACAGTCGTCCTGTTGGGTCCAATAGACCCAACGCAGCATGCTCACTGACCCACACCTCCTGCGGCTCTGGAGTACGAGCCGCCTTTGCCGCCACAGTGTAGGATGGCCAGCTGCAGCAACTCAGCCCACTCGATCACGTAGGACTTCGCTTTGTGCTACTTTGCAGACGCCGCCTAGGCGATGCCATAGTTCGTGCTTAGGAAAGCGAGTCTCATCCTTGTTGCTACTGTAAGAGCTGGACTGTATTTCTTCTTGCACCATTTTTATTGAGTCTTCGTTCGTTTGGTGAAATACAGAATAAGTAAATCTTCTGTCTATTGTGATATCTTGTTCGCTAATCATTTCTGTTCCTGTCCAGATTTCCTATGACAACAACAGCTGCGTCACTCTGTAGCTCCTCTCTCCTCGTAATGTGGCTCCAAGAGTATACAGGGTGTAAATTTTAAGTTGACAAACAAGAATAACTCGAAAACTAAGCTTCACACGAAAAAATCTGTAGAATACGGAGTGAATTGTTTCCTCTTTCCAATAAATGATCTTATGCGTTAGATTTATCGTGGGAGATAGTGTAGTCACAAATGAGTGCACTTAGAAGAGCGTTGTTCCTTAAACTGCAAAAGGCGAAGGTCACGATATATCCATTTTCAGCGGTCGGCATTATCCAGACGGCGAACTGCGAGCAGTCGTACTCTCTGCCTGGACTAATGGGTCGTCAACAGCGGCATCATTAAGGCGGAGCAGGAGCCATACGAAATCATGGCTCAGGCTTGCGTTAAGAATGGTTCCAGCAATTTACGGAGGTGACTTACCGAGACGCGGGAGGAAACCTACCAGCTCGGGTAGACCGAGGTCTGATTATCGTTCTGTCTCCATAATCCTTCGTTCACAGCAATGCTGGATCACTGCCTTTCACACGCTGTCACAGAATATGGAACTTTTATCAAATATCTTATATTTACGAGGACCAGATGGGAGAGATTATCTGGATGTTTAGTACAATAAAGCAACTTTTTTGCCTCGTAGTCGTCTTTTAGGTCAATGAATATTGTCCAACGGTTTTAAAAATTAACAGATTTCTTTCCTTAAATGTGATTCTGGAATGTCTGAAAAACACCCGCCTGTAGCCGTCTACAGCTGCTCTAACCCCTTCACTGTACGTAAATGTTTTACACTTACAAACGTCTTTAGATGTGGGAATAGCGGAAAATCAGAGACATATGTGGCGAGTTGTGTGGATGTTCGAACAATCTTCACTTAATACTCCTTATTTTTTCCACTGACCTCAGCCGGCCACTGTGGTCCAGCAATTCTAGGCGCTTCAATCTGGAACCGCGCTGCTGCTACGGTCGCAGGTTCAAATCCTGCCTCTGGCATGGATGTGTGTGTTATGTCCTTAGGTTAAGTTATGTTTAAGTAGTTCTAAGTCTGGGGGACTGATGACCTCAGATGTTAAGTCCCATAGTGCTTAGAGCCATTTGAACCACTGTTCTGATTAAAGACGATTTTTTTCCTTTTTTTCCAGTACAAATCTCCTCTTACATATTGTATCATCCAGTAGTTTATGATAACACATCTAACACAAGCCAATTATTGTTTTCCTCTTTGCGAGATGATTAATAAGAAGAACCCATTCTGCATTGCGAAAAACATTGGCCGTGACATTTCCAAAACAAAAGATTGTCTTCACCTTTTTTTTGCTGGAGTGATACTTGTTTCCACCTAGTGCTTTGATTGACGTTTCCTTACTGGCATGAATTTGTGGGCCAATTAGAACACAATATCAGCTGAGTTCATTTAAAACTATCCAAATATTCGTGTGAGCGTTTGGTTTTGGCAAGCAGTATTCAAATTAGCCACCCATTTTGCACACAGCTTTCTCGATGTTATTTCTTCACGAAAAGTATAATAAGGCTGTTCTCTTTCCTGTGAGATGTCTAACAAGTCATACATTTTACATATCTTTGCCCGCCAACCACCTCTGAGCATATAAATCGAGTACGGAACGTTGAGAAGAAAGATGTGATGCTCTTCGGCAGCCAGAAAATTTTCAAGCCAGTCATAGTAAATCTTCCACATTTTACTTTAGTAATTAAATTGTCTCGTAGTAATCAACGCGCTTCTTTTTTCATTTATGGAGTCTGGTAGTCAGTATCTCGTTAATATTCTGGTCCCTTCAACTCCCTCCCTCCCCGTTAATATTCTCTCCTTTTTTAGTTCCTTTTTATGTAAACCCAAAACTCTCGTGCGACTTTGGAGTCCAGGGGATACATAACCTTCGTAAAGTTCTCCATATTGTGCTAAAGAACATTACGTCATTAAGGTAAACGACTAAATATTGAGGAAGACCATAGGAGGGTTTAAACCTAGCTCTTGCCTAATTCTAGCAATGTCTGTTAATCAACATGCCCCTTTGCTTCGTGACTGGAAATCACAGGTATAATGTAACTATAAAGGTGTGTAATTTTTTGCTTTGAAACATCGTTCACAGTTTCACATTCGAGAGACTCTGAAAAAAAAGACTGATTAAATTTCGTGATAAATTAAAAATGAATTTCACCTGTGAAGTGCTACTACAGCCACAGAAATGGAAAGTCAATAGAACACTTAAAAGAAATGAAAATATCTGTACACCTTTTTTATATATTCAGATTACAAGTTTTTTTTCCTTCTGACTACCTAGATGCGGCACACCACGAATTCCTCGCCTATGACAACCTCTTCATCTCAGAGTAGCAGATGCAATTTACGTCCTCCATTATTTGCTGGATAAAATCCACTCTCTGTCTTCCTCTGCAGTTGTTATCCTGTAAAGCTCCCTCTGATACAACAGAAGTTGTTTCCTGATGTCTTAACACGTGTCCTATCATCCTGTCCCTTCTTCTTGCCAATGTTTTCCCATATATTCTTTTTCTCAGCAATTCTGGGAAAAACCTAATTTTAAACATTCTTCTGTAGCAACACATCTCAAAAGCTTCGATTCTCGTCTTTCCCTGTTTTCCCGCAGTCCATGTTTCACTACTATACAATGCTGTGCTTCAAACGTAAATTCTAAGAAACTTATTCCTCAAATTATGTCCTATGTTTGATACTTGTAGACTTCTCTTGGCCAGAAATGCCATTTTCGCCAATGCTAGTCTGCGTTTTGTGTTCTCTTAGTTCCAACGGACATGGGTTATTTTGCCGTCTAAGTAGCAGAATTCCTTAACTTTTTCTACTTCGTGACCATCAGTTTTGAATTTAAGTTACTCACTGTTCTCATTTCTGCTGCTCCTCATTACCTCTGTCCTTCTTCGATTTACTCTCAATCCATATTCTGTTCTCATTAGGCAATTCATTCCATTCAACAGATCCTGTAGTTCTTCATTTTCACAGAGGATAGCAACGTCATCAGCGAATCTTATCACTGGTATCCTTCCACCCTGAATTTTAATCCCGCTCTTAAACTACAAGTTTCCTGAAGCAGTTAACATTAATTATTACTGTAATCACACGTTACCACTTAGGCCTAATAAACTACACACATTACGTTCCGCCATGCAACATTCTCCTTAGTCGTATTATTAATTGATGCCTTGGAGAAATAAAGTAAACGAGAGAGTCCTGATGAGATGCATTAGGCCAGTGCAGTTAACTATGTTACTAATGTTAAAATTTGAAAGCTATTGTACGAGACTAGAATCTCAATGAGAGAGCTTGGCTGTACATCTCATCGTTACGTCATAAAAAGACAGAATGTGTGTGTGTGTGTGTGTGTGTGTGTGTGTGTGAGAGAGAGAGAGAGAGAGAGAGAGGTACTAGTCGGGACGGGGAGCAAGACTAAACATGGATATGGAAATGAGGCTGAAAACCAAGTAACACAAAAATCAGCAACAGAACCAAAACCAAGCAATGACTTACTACAGAAAGCTTTAGCCTTCGGAAAGGCAGAAGCAGAGGTGGAGTATAATGAAGCGGGCACTTGTTAGATGACTTCAAGGTCAGCCGACTGAAAGGTCATCTTAATAACTAACGAAGTGCACTGAGTAGAAAAACGAAAAGAAAGACGTATTCCGACACGTAAATGCAATTCATTAACGAATCCAGAGATAGTAATTACGACACCGTGAAAATATTGCTCACAACTACTGGCACAGTAGAAACGTCAACTAATTTCCCTCGTATAATATTGTCCATAGTTACATCGCTTAAGCAGAGAGGAGCAATTAACGTGACTGCAGTTTAAAGCACTACAGGTTGAAGGTGCCACTTGAGACAGATTAATAACGAACCAGTCTTTCGTAGACTGGCGAAATCCCTGTAACAGAATACCGCGCGCCCAATAAAGAGTAAGGTGAGTGTTTCAGACCGCAGTGAACTGTACGCTATTTTGATATTTTCTGTCGGATTAAAACTGTGTTCGGACTGGACTTGAACCTAGAACTTAGGCTTTCCCGGGCAGTGCTCTGCTGACCGAGCTTTCCAGGCAACCCTCACGACTCGTCCACAAGGATTAATTCAGCTTAAATCTAGTAAAACAACGTACACCCAACTGCAGACTGAAAGATTCATTCCGAAGAATGGCTAAGCCATTTCTACTCAGTATCCTTTCCTCCAGCAGTGCTTGTACCGCGAGGTATGTGGGAGAACATCTGTGAAGTTCGGGAAATGGGAGAGAGATACTGACCGAGTTGAGACAGAGAAGACGTTTCTTTAGATATGCTTGGGTAGCTCAGCCGGTAAGGGTATTGCCCACGAAAGGCAAGGTTCCGGGCTCGATAGCCGATCCAGAAAACAGTTTGAATCTACCACGAAATTTTAGCAAATACATGACAACAAGAAGTATTCTTTTAATTAGCTGCACTGGTGGAAACGTTTTGATGGGTGAAGTAAATAAGAAAATCTGTAGGCCGAGTATTCATCATAAATGTAGAAGGGCATTTTTTTAACCTCTAATAGGGCGTGAAAGTATTTGTATGGAGTGTAGCCATGTATGGAAGTGAAACATGGACGATAAATAGTTTAGATAAGAAGAGAATAGAAGCTTTCGAAATGTGGTGCTACAGAAGAATGCTGAAGATTATATGGGTAAATCACGTAACTAATGAGGAGGTATTGAATAGAATTGGGGAGAAGAGGAGTTTGTGGCACAACTTCACTAGAAGAAGGGATCGGTTGGTAGGTCATGTTCTAAGGCATCAAGTGATCGCCAATTTGGTACTGGAGGGCAGCGTGGAGGGTAAAAATCGTAGAGGGAGACCAAGAGATGAATGCACTAAGCAGATTCAGAAGGATGTAGGCTGCAGTAGGTACAGGGAGATGAAGAAGCTTGGATAGGATTGAGTAGCATGGAGAGCTGCATCAAACCAGTCTCAGGACTGAAGACCACAACAACAACAGCAGGTCGTGAACTAAAGACCAGTAGAAAACAGGTGAAACTTTACGCAGATGTGCTACACATTGTCTCTGTGCGCCCGTCTATAGCGTGCCGTTGCGCTTTTCAGTTCTGAGCGAACAGGGAGCTCGTAAACAAACCTACAACACTAATGTCCCCAGTCAAGAGTGAAGTGGCTGTTGAGGGGTGTCGCCTGATTACATGCCATCCACATAACGTAACTGCCATGCATTTCCTTCTTCATGACTAGCCTCTGCCGCACACTGTACGGACAACGAAGACGATCTTGCAGTGTTTTCGATGGGAAGTGTCTGATCACCCAGTGTACGACCCGGATTTGGCTCCCTCTGATTTTTACCTCTTTGTTCAGATGAACCGCTGGCTATGAGGACGGCATTTTGGCACAGAAAACGAGCTGCACACCAGCGTAGGGAATTGGAGGAAATCGCAGGCGGCTGCCTTCTGTGAGAAGGATATTGGAAAGCTAGTACCACACTTCGACAAACGTCTAAGTCGGAGCGGCGATTATGTGGAGAAGTACATTTAATGTATTCGCAATTGCGAATAATGGCAACCTTCAGCTGTAGAATGGAATGACGACAAGGAAAATTTGTGCCGTGTCGGGACTCGAACCCGGATTACCCGCTTATTGCGAGCGGTCGCCACAACATTTGGCTATCCGTGCACGACTCACGGCCAGGCCCAAACTTCCATATGTCGTCAACCATGCGCCTACGACCTGGACTCGTGCATCCATCATGTATATTCCCGTACAAGTCAGACTTTGTACTTGCCCCGTGTCAGCAGAGAAATACGATATTGCAGTGCTTTTGTTATTCAGATTACGATGCAAATTGCCTTTGGGCATGCATGTATGTAGCTCGAAGGTCTAGCTAAACGTTGCAAATAAATCGTTTTCGATTTTCGCTGTGGTTCTCATTTCCTTAACGATCGGAGGTTGAAGATGAAAATGGCCCTCATAATATAAATCGTACCCCATTCAAGAGAGACAGGAATACTCATATTTTCAATACTGTATGTGGAAAAATCCTATCATGTAGAGTGAGATTCGGTGTAAGAATTTACGCTGACGCTGCTGCTGTGTGAACGTATCACCACCGAACTTTTTTAGTTCATCTTTCAATTTGTTCGATGCATGAATTCCTACGTTGTGCCAATGCTTTCATCTCCACAATATCCATTATATAAACTTTATCACTTTCCCTCTTTGTTTCTCATTTGAATACCAAGACGCATTAGGAATATTCCTCCCAGTTTGATTCAAATGGCTCTGAGCACTACGGTTCCAGACTGACGCGCCTAGAACCGCACGGCCACATTGGTCGGCTCCTCCCAGCTTGTTCCTTCTAATATATCTCGTTTTTTGTGCTGTACCTGTGTACTTAATTAGTAACATATTTCCGATGCATAAAAATTTAAAAATTACGTCTCGTTTTTTCTCTGGATCCACCACTGTCCGTGTTTCACTTGCATACAGTGCTACTCCTCAAACACACTTTCAAAATACACTGTATCAGTTATTTGACAGTTGTAGAATATGATTTCGACCGCTACGGTCGCAGGTTCGAATCCTGCTTCGGGCATGGATGTGTGTGATGTCCTTAGGTTAGTTGGGTTTAAGCAGTTCTAAGTTCTTGGGACTGATGACCTCAGATGTTAAGTCCCATAGTGCTCAGAGCCATTTGAACCATTTGCTTCTGAGCTCTCTTTTGTGTTTCAAGTTTTGTCGAACTTGGCTGCTACGTAGCTGAATTCTGTCACTTAATCTAACGTGGCTTGCCTCATTTTGATTTGTAACAAGTGTCAACTCTCCTTTCAATTTCTCTTCATCACTTTAATGGTAGCTGTATTGATAGTTAATTGAGGTTATTTATTTTCGCTGTCAATTCTTTCCACAGTTACAGTACGTCTTCATATTTTCGAGTAGATGATATATAGGTCTGTATATTATAGCACTGGAATTTATCGCCTTTGCACATTTATTCGTCATGTAAAATTTTCTTTAACTTTCATCGTCTCTTGCCTGACATATAGTTTTAACGACAGTGGCGATCATGTGCTACTGCTGTGCGGTTTTAAGTTTACCTAGCGCAGGACAATCTTGAATTCGACGTCTGGGTTCAAGATCCACCGAATTCGAGATCTGCTGTTGTGACTCACATGCTTTTCAAATAATTTATTTCGGTTGTGGATTCGGCTGTAACTAAAGTATGTAATTTCTGCCCGTTTTAATCTGCACACTTTTTTTTTTTTTTTTGTAAATTCCTACATCTCTAGTGTGTGGCTGGCTGTACTTCATTGCCGTATTCTGTACATTTCATTCGCAGTATACTGTTATGGCTTTACATAAGCTCACAAATGGCATGGAGATCCTCCTTCTTTCGCATGCTTTCTTTCTAGTACTAACGAGAGAAGTGCGTTACCTCGAACGTTCAAAGCCTCATGAAAATGAGATTACAATATAAATCGGTAATCCCAAAACAATGGTATGAGTCATTAGCATGCAAAACTGCGCGTCTTACCACGAGATACATATGGATGATCACCTATTCAAGGTCTAGGAGAGGAACTTTGGTCATGCGAAAAAAGTAAATACCGATATAACAGCCAAAAACGCACTAAATCTGGACACCATGAATCCTGCAGCATTGTCCATAAATCCGTAAGAGTGCGAGGGGGTGGAGATCTCTTCTGAGTAGCATCCCAGCCATCCCAGAAAAGCTCAATAATAGTCATGTCTGGAGAGTTTGGTGGCCAGCGGAAGCGTTTAAACTCGGAAGCAACAAACTTTTTCTACTGGGACGATAATGTCGGACAGCTATCCAGTCTTCAGAGTGGGGGTGTGGGGTTCCATAGAAGTGGTGAAAGCAATGCAAGAGAACTAAATGCATATATAACTAAAGCCACTTTTCACATTGAACAGCATATCTACATTCAAGGAGTACACTATCAAAAGCTACATTACATGATGATATTGGTACGTCAGTGACATAACCTACCTTTTGCAAGAATATTGTAACATTTCCTTGTACTTCGGTGCAAAAAGTTAATTGCGTAGCACAGGTTGAAGTCTGTTGGTAAAATTTCGATCGTAAAACATTGTACTCTTACCATATCAACGATCCTTCTCATGTATGCTAGGTACAGAAATACACATAAAAACGATGGCGATATTTTGTTTCCTTCGGTGTGCTTTTTGTTATAATGTATCGATAATTTGTTAAACAGATGATCATTCAAATATTTCTCGTGGCAAGACGCGCAGTTTTGCACGAGAGAAGTTCAGCCCACTGTATTTGGGTTGGGCGATCTACACTGAGTAGCAAAAGAAACTGGCACATCTGCCTAATATCGTATAAGGCCCCAGCAAGCACGCAAATGTTCCGCAACACAACGTAGAATGGACTCGACTAACGTCTGAAGTAGTACTGGAGGGAACTGACACCATGAAACCTGCAGGGTTGTCCATAAATCCGTAAGAGTACGATGGGGTGGAGATCACTTCTGAACAGCACGTTGCAAGGCATCCCAGATATGCTCAGTAATGTTCATGTCAGGGGAGTTTGGTGGCCAGGGGAAGTGGTTAAACTGAGAAGAGTGTTCCTGGAGGCACTCTGTAGCAATTCTGGACGTGTGGGGTGTCGCATTGCCATGCTGGAATTGATCAAGTCCGCCGGAAAGCACAATGGACATGAATGGATGCACGAGATCAGACAGGATGCTTAAGTACGTTTCACTTTCAGACGTATCAGGGTCTCATATCACTCCAACTGCACGCGCCCACACCATTACAGAGCTTCCACCAGCATGAACAGTCAGTCCCCTGCTGACATGCAGGGTCCATGGATTCATGAGGTTGTCTCCATACCCGTACACGTCCATACACTCAATACAATTTTAAACGAGACTCTTCCGACCAGGGAACATGTTACCAGTCATCAACAGTCCAATGGCGGTATTTACCGGCCCAGGCGACGCGTAAAGCTTTGTGTCGTGCAGTCATTAAGGGTACACGAGTTGGCCCTCGGCTCCGAAAGCCCTAGCAGGAATTTGCAGAAAGGTTGCACTACTGCCACCTTGAACATTTGACTTCAGTCGTCGCTGGTCCCGTTCTTGCAGGATCTTTTGCCGGCCGCATCGATGTCGGAGATTTGATGTTTTGCCAGATTCCTGAAATTCAGCGGTACAGTCGTGAAATGGTCGTACGGGAAAATCCCCTGGTCATTGCTACCTCGGAGAATCTCCCATTGCACGCGCACCGACTATAACACCACGTTCAAACTCACTTAAATCTTTATAATCTGCCAGTGTAGTAGCAGCGCCAGTTATTTGTTGTCTTACATAGGCGTTGCCGATCGCAGCGCCGTATTCTACCTGTTTACATATCTCTGTATTTTAATACGCATGCCTATAACAGTTTTTTTGACGCTTCATTGTATATTCTAAGTGAGTTACGAGCGTTCCTCGGCATTCGAGGTCACGCCCTTTCCTTGTAAGCGCAAGCTATGAATTGTTTCATCGCTGTCTTGCTTGTTCTACAAGCGAACAACTTGTTTGTTATATAAATAGAGCCATTTGCGAGTAGTAAACTGACGCTGCGGCTCGGCCATACTCGGCAGCCTTTACCTGCTCGTGGCAGCCCAAATGCTCAAAATCGGCAATCTCTGCCAAACATGAACGGAGCAACTGTACGAATTCCGCCACCATTTACAATGTTCTTAAAGAATATCTTATGCCGTGCTCACGATTTCTTTGGATGAAACACACTTTAAAATTTCTAATTTGCTAATTTCACCATTTCTGAGACAAACTAATTTCTTGTAAATAAGTTATATAAAACTGCAACCAGTCACTTTTTTGAATAATAATGTTTTATTCCATGAACTGGTTTTCGAACCTTTTCAGGTTCATCTTCAGATGGTTTCAGGAAGTTACATCACTATTGCTAGCATAATGCTGGGTGCTGGCTATATGACAAAAAGAGGAACAAATTACATCTCTGTGCAAAGTAGGCCTATGCCATATCTTTCTGTCAAGATCTTTGTTACAAGCAACAGTTATAAAGCGCATACTGGATGCTGGAAAAGTCTCGCTGTCAGAGTGTAAATTAATATAGTTTGTTGGTTGGTTGGTTGGTTTGGGGAAGGAGACCAGACAGCGTGGTCATCGGTCTCATCGGATTAGGGAAGGATTGGGAAGGAAGTCGGCCGCGCCCTTTCAGAGGAACCATCCCGGCATTTACCTGGAGCGATTTAGGGAAATCACGGAAAACCTAAATCAGGATGGCCGGACGCGGGATTGAACCGTCGTCCTCCCGAATGCGAGTCCAGTGTCAATATAGTTTGTGTGAAAGTGTGTGTAGTCATATAACAACTGGATATCAAAATGGAGGCAGACAGATGGACACTAACCGAAAAAAGCCGCCTATACTGTCGCAGTAAGTAAAAAACTAAATTTACATCCATATCGACAGATAAGCTATAGTCATGGCGATACATTAAAGTGTGTTCCATCTTTTTGTCATAGAGCCAGCACCCAGCATTATGCTAGCAATAATGATGTAACTTCCTGAAACCATTTGAAGATGAACCTGAAAAGGTTCGAAAACCGGTTCGTGGAATAAAACATAAGTATTCAAAAAAGTGAATGGTTGCAGTTTTGTATAAGTTATTTACATTCAATATACAGTCACAGTTCTACAATATCCGTAATGAATAAGCATAAACTAATTTCTGTTGTAGAGAAGCGTGCCTCTTCCTGATTTTTGAGTCAGTGTTGATGTTGTGACAAGTTTTTGGAGACTTAATTCTTATGTCGATATTAGTTCGCTCACGCGTCAGGCTTTTCACAGGCTTTGAAGGTATTTGGATGAGAAGATTCACACGAAGCACTGAAACGGTTATGATAGCTTCCACAAGCGTTTGTCGTTCTGGAATTACTGCATCTTGCACGTACTCGCTAAACTCCTCCAAATCTGAACCGATAAAATGCACGTCTTTCCCAGCTATTTACAACGCTCTTAAACAATGTATTTGTGTTTATGCGTAATTTGTTTTCCGTTACGTCTGCTTCATTCGTCCAGTACTTATAATATTATTTAAGAAACTTGTAGATAGTGGCGGAGGTCGTACACTTGTGCCGGCCGCGGTGGTCTCGCGGTTCTAGGCGCGCAGTCCGGAACCGCGCGACTGCTACGGTCGCCTGTTCGAATCCTGCCACGGGCATGGATGTGTGTGATGTCCTTAGGTTAGTTAGGTTTAAGTAGTTCTAAGTTCTAGGGGACTGATGACCACAGCTGTTAAGTCCCATAGTGCTCAGAGCCGTACACTTGCTCCGTTCAGATATGGAAGAGTTTGCCGGTTTTGTGCAGTTGGTTGGCCACGAACAGGTAGAAGCTGTGGAGTTCACACGTAGCGCTCGGGAAGAGTTGCTGAATTCGAGTGTTCCCTTTCCCATTACACTCCTTGTGGTTATCAAGAGTGGCTGAGTTCGAGCCAGCCCAGGCGTTGTAGCCCTCGCAGGGCCAGCGCCGCTTCCCCGCTGCTGGGGGCCGTGACCTACACAGGCGGCGGGGCTTCGGCGACGCCTTGTATGGGCGCAGCTTCCTGTCAACACCATCACCCCCACCCCCGCCGCCGCCGCCGCCGCCGCTGCCGCCACGGTGACGCATCGCATCGATCACGGTCGAGGCACGACCGCCGCCCACGGGAACTTCCCGCCGCCTCCCGCCTTTCGCTTCCGCAACTGCAGAACAAACTTTTCCTGCTTCTTAATTTCCTGGCTATCGCAACTAACTTCGCCACGAGATTCATTTCATTACCTTGGAAACGGACCTGAAAACCTTCTGATCGCGTTAGTTACCGTTTGTCACGACTGCAGCACCGCTATGGAAGCATCGTCATTACGTAGGCTATGTTCCTTTTATAATTCGATATTTCCTGAATCAAAACAGATGTGAATATCGCAAATCTTTTGTGTACAGATACTACATACATGTATTGGTTTTTTGAAAATTCGCCTTATGCAAACACTATTTGTTTCTTTTTATACACCCAGAGAATTTCAACACTTCATCTTCTGTGGGCGAGCATTAACCAGCAACAGAATGATGCAGACCGTCAACAATCCTGAACGTATGGACTCGAAGCCGCGACTCAGTTTTTGCAAAAAATCCACGTACCACTGCGCGTTAACTGTGGCACCGTGTTCCAGAAAGTCAATGAACAGTAAGCCCTTGATTTTCAACTACACTTCAGAAGTTTCGGTGGGAAGTCCTTACACATCTTCCATATCGTCCCGATCTCTCTCCATGTGTTTTCCATATTTTTAGAGCACTGAAGAAGGACTTCCGTTACTGTCGAGTTGTTTCGAACGGCCTGCCTGCTTAGCTGTGTGGTAGCATGCTTGCTTCCCATGCAGCGAACCCGCGTTCGATACCCAGCCGGGTTCGAGATTTTCTCCCCTCGTGGACTGAGTATCGTGTTGTCATCATAATTTCATCCTCATCACCGGCACGCAAGTCGCCCACTGTGGCGTCGACTGAAATAAGACTTGCACTCATCGGCCCAACTTGCTCGGAGGGGGCCTCCAGGTCAACAATGCCACACGATCATTTCATTTTACCTTCGGACGAAAAGATGCACGTTTGGCCTCAATGACGATTACGCGGGTAGACGCAGACATTTATCCATAAAGGCACTGACCGTCTTGTCTCACAATGATATAAATGTCTTAACGGTTATGGCGATTACTAGTGAAACTACAAACGGTTTACTCACTTTTGCTCCATTTGTATTATTTTCATTTGACTGTACCTTACATAATCCGATGGAAGGAAGGAAGGAATTGAGGTAGGGGCGATTCGAGCGATTTCGCAGTCTTGGCTTTCAATGGACGTTCTACAGGGTGTAAATTTTAAGTTGACAAACCAGAATATATCAAAAAATAAGCCTCATACGAAAAAATGTGTAGACTCCAAAGTTGATTATTTTCTACAGGGACATCAGCTGGTGCTAAAATTAGCGCGCCTCCCCAGCCCCCTTGGGGTGGGGCTGGAGGCAACTTCAAAATTTGATATGGGAACCCCCTTTTTATTGCAGAATCAGATTCTACAGAAAAAACTACGTACATTTTGTCTTAAACATTTGTTTTCCTTCTCGGTAATTGGCGCTGTGATTCAAGAAAATCCATTTTCTCATTTTTGCGTCGAAAGTGGTTACGGATAAATAAAAAATACTTATTTACTTCGTAAATTTTGATTCGCTAATACTAAAATTCTCCCTCTTTCCCCATAGGGTAGGATTTGAGAGAGAGGAATTAGAGTTCTAAAAATGTTGACCCAAATATTCCACGCAAAAATGAGCACATGGATTTTCTTGTATTACAGCGCCAACTACCAAGGATCAAAACAAATGTTTAAGACAAGATGTACGTAGTTTTTTTATGCAGAATCTGATTCTGCAATAAAAAAATGGGGATTACAATCTGAAATTTGAAAGTTGCCTCCCGCCCCACCCCCAGGGGGCTGTGGTGGCGGGCTAATTTTAACATCAGCAGATGTCCCCATCGAAAATAATCAACTTTGGATTCTACAAATTTTTTCGTGTGAAGCTTATTTTTCGAGTTATTCTGGTTTGTCAACTGTATATTTATACAAAGATAAATCTATATGCCGGTTTATGCCTGGAGAGGTACTGTAATTTGATTTTTAACCACAGTTGGTCGCACACTTTTTGTCACGTCCCACGATTTCAGACAAGTGGCAGAGACATACAGACTTACGTTAACATAATAATCAACTTTGGATTCTACAAATTTTTTCGTGTGAAGCTTATTTTTCGAGTTATTCTGGTTTGTCAACTGTATATTTATACAAAGATAAATCTATATGCCCGTTTATGCCTGGAGAGGTACTGTAATTTGATTTTTAACCACAGTTGGTGGCACACTTTTTGTCACGTCCCACGATTTCAGACAAGTGGCAGAGACATACAGACTTACGTTAACATACAGTGCAAAAATGTCACGGTTCGGAAAGTAACGTGTGATCAGTAACGGTAAACATCCGAGACACTATTGACAAAATATTCAAGAGCATTTCTCATTACAATTTTTTTTTTCATGAGGAGATTCAAAACACCTACTAAGCAATGCATCGAGTCAAATGAATCCTGTTCTAAATAAAACAAAAACAATGGGTTTTTGAGCTTGAAATTTCTATTGTCTTAGTCCAGGATGTTACGGGGTGCACGCTGAGTGTATGGCACTGATAAGGCACTTAACACATACGTGAGTTGTTACCCTTCGCGCACTCCGGTTACCTCTTCCGCTACACAGCCTGTGTGACGTACAGTGGTCGCACTGCTGCATATGGCTATCGTAGGTGGCATGCGTCCGTTATCCCTGATAGCTCTAAGACTCGGTCCTCAATACTGGATTAACTTCGATTAAAATATCTTTTGTGACTGACGTTGCAGAGAGTTGAGTGGCAAGCACAGGGCAACAGCCAATAGCAGCTGTTTCGTGGGCTCCAAGTGGTCGCTGTATTGGCTGTTCTGCAGGCGGAGGACTGCTAGACGAAGCAGCAGACAGTGGGTGGAAGGGGCCAGTCCTCGTGTGAGCGCACCTGCCAATCGCTCGAGTACGTGGCATGCTGTGTACTAGCCGACAACTCCGCTCCTCATCACAGACATCTATCAGAGCTATAGACATATCACAGTGATGACTGAAATACGGATGCAGATGTACAAGCTAGCAGATGTGACAATTAATATCACTGTTATACTGCATACTTGTAGACTAATCGTAATGTGACTATGACAGAAACGATATCTGTTGAAAATGTAGATGAGCTGTTTCCTAATTTTTTTTCCTGCGTTGTACAATGGTTCCACTCACAACTTACGTCCCGCCAACAGTGTATAACGATTGGTAAAAGGAAGTCCCAATGGAAGTACGTAGAATGAGTGATCCCACAAGGATCAATATTGGGTTCATTACTTTTCTCATTGTATGTTAATGACTTGCTGACTGATCTCTCCCACTGCAAAACATCATTCATACACTGACGACCTTCAGTTTTATCTAACTGGGAATCCAACAAACATGTGCACAAGTGTCTAGCATGTAAACGATGACTTCTTTTTATCTTATGAGAACAGGTGCGTCAAGCAGATTAGAAACTTAACCCAACTGAAAGTTAATGTTAGTATTGAGGAGTCGATGGTGAGCTGCACGAGTACTTTGTCAGCACACAGAGGCGTTGCGCCGTACAGTATTTTACTGACTTCTTTGTGAGAACTTAGTTGTTTTGAGGCAGCTAGCGGCTTTGTGAGTATTTGTTATGCACGAATCACCCAGCAATGAAAGATACTGCTCTCTAGCTGTTCGTAGGGTACTTCCTGAAACAAACAGCTGCTCTTACTTCTTTTTTGTGGTTATGTTAAGATGTGTACTGTTTCGATGATGATCTGCCGAGCATCCAGTAATCTCCATCGAACATTTTACGAGCCTCTACAGCGGGAGTAGACCCCGAAGATACACATGTCCCATAGGCCTGCGCAGCAATCGAAGTAGCCGATAATGGGATGGAAATAAAACTATTTTCGGAAACTAACCTGTAGCTTATTGCTAAATAATGTGACATGAATGAAATCTTCACGGGTTATCAGCCGAGTGGCGTCGTCTTCTAGTCGCAACGTTTCAGTGGATTGCGTATCCATCATCTTCGCCTGAAGACGATGGATACCCAATCCACTGAAACGTTGCGACTAGAAGACGACGCCACTCGGCTGATAACTCGTGAAGACTTCATAGCTAAAATATGCCGAGAAACCCTGCAATCGCATATGATACGACAGGACTCACCAGAAATATAGAACAACTGGGATTGTATCACTCGTATCATGTTTAATGGGTTTACAGAGTATAATTTCTCCATTACTATAACACATCGCCAGAAAAGCACAAGTGGGTTCTTTTAGTTTGTTCATAATATCGTATTGTTACTACTCTGGAAGTGAGATCTCGGGAATAAGGCGACATCGGGCTACCCCAGTGCGCCATACCGCGTCGTACATGTCATGTATGTAGAACGGATTTTCCTCCGCCTTCTCATACGCCGCATTCCATCCGTACACGCGATATTGCCACTGTAAGAGGACCCGAGATAAGCTGTTTTTGAGGTCCCACTATCTGCTGTTATCAATGTCGAGAGTATTACGCTCTCTGTCATTTCCTACTCAACAGATATCAGTTTACTGAACAACTCATCAAGATTCCTAGTCATTGTGATCATATAACAGTACTGTCATAAATGGAACGTTATTTACTGTAGAGGGTTTCCAAACTAACAGACGCACTGAAGAATAAGTCGTATTACTCCCTACCTAGAGGAAACCTTTTCACTTGATGTCGTTTAGGCAGTTTGTATTCTGTGTCCGTGCTTCTTTATCCATTCCACCTGATGGTGCTGACCATAGCGCACCCCAGATCGTTCCATTGGTGGAAAATCTATGATGTTCTCTGGGAATCGAATTAAAGACTTTCGCTACAGTAGCCAAACAATATAGCTGCAATGTGTAACATGAATGAATTATAGAGTCATCCGCTTCTTAATGCACAAGTTGTGTACACATCACAGTCTTTGGTAGAAGTTGTTATATACTCTAAGTCGTTTCTCCGCGACGCATATTCCAATGTCTTTACGTATCCTAGTTTACGGCATGTGCAGCGGCCCTTGATCTCTGTATGTGTGCCTTAATTTATGGAATGTTTTGCCTTTTGAGGCTACACATTGCTTCATAAGACTCTGATCTTATTTTATTTCACTCAGCAGACGGTTCGATTGGTTGGTTGTTTGGGGGAAGAGACCAAACAGCGAGGTTATCGGTCTCATAGGATTAGGGAAGGATGGGGGAGGAAGTCGGCCGTGCCCTTTCAAGGGAATCATCCCGCCATTTGCCTGTAGCGATTTAGGGAAATCACGGAAAACCTAAATCAGGATGGCCGGACGCGGGATTGAAACGCAGACGGTTCGACTCGATACAACACGTTCCATAAATTCAGTTTAGTCGAGATCAACCTGAGCACGTTTTATTATGCTGCACCCTTTTCCAAAGCGCTGAGGCGTAAATTCCACATCATGTGTATATACGGCGAAGGTATAAGATCGAAAAAAACTTAGGTTGTTTTAGTATTTCATTGTATTATTGGCAGCTAGGTCTAATCCTCCTATTGTGATAACGTACCGTAACTATAAATAGCCTGCTGACTCAACTGTGTGTGGATCGCTTGCCTTTCCATCTTCCAACCCTACTCAAGAATCTGGAATTTCATCGTGATATATTATTTCCGGAGACTCCAAAATTTTTACTACATTTTTTTCATACTCATATCATTACCTGGAGCCTATACTTGCTGACTCACCACTCCTAAACTCCGTCTCCAGCTTATACTGTGTAACGTTTCTCTTTTGGCCTATACGTACACTGGATCATTGCTGAGACAGTTTCAGTTCCTCGATTGCTTACGACATTACAAAATTTATAACACCTGTTTGAAGGTTACTTCCTTCCTCACATTTTGTTCCTTCAGTGCAAAGAAGCATATCGGGTAACAGCGAACTCGATCAGCTGACAGGTTTTCAACTTCCTCCCAGTTCATGACCATTCCTTCAAGATATTTTGCAACAATAGGTTCTCTAAACCTATTGTTACGAGCTTGTGTATCCATCCGTCGGTTCCCACAACAGTGCTGATTCGTGCATTCTTCCATCTTCCAGACGCAGAACATTCTCCGCAAGCTTCAATTTTCTTACAGCAACAATTTTATATAGACCACGTCTTCTCAGCACTTCATAATTTGAAACGTGATCGCTATAACCAAACTTGAAAATTCACATCGAGCATCAGCATCGAGCATCGAGCATCACCTTTGAGAGTGCGTGCAAATTTTATTGACTTTTCCAGGTCTCACATGCGTATACGGCCATAGTCAGGATGGTAGAAGAGTACAATCGAAGTTTTGTCGACATACTTACAGAGTATAATTTCCAAATGGATCGCGTTAGTTGGAAGACTGCAGAAGATTTCCCATTCTGCTGCTGTTGTCTGCGTGTACGTCCCCGTTATTACAGATAAGGCTGTCGAGATATGGAAGTCGGTCAACATCCTCGTTTTTTGTTTCAACAAATTTATACATTTAATGACTGTACCGCATTTACAACATTTGCAGTTTTTCTTTCTCTTTTAAGTTTTAAAAGAACCTCCAACCTTGAATTTTCTGCCATTAGTATATCATACAAAAGATTAGGTATCTACGAAAATCAAATCCTTATCATCTACGGAATCACAAAAGAGCTGTATATGCTTCATTATAACGCTGTCCTGCTTCCGATAAACTGTAACGGCAGTCACCAAAAGGACAAACATGCTGCTGACGTTGTCATGCGCGAAGCGCTGTGATTTGTCCGCTTCAGAGCTTTGTTGCCACATACACACTGCAGCACCGACGGAGGCTAACGCCAACTGTGTGTTCAGTTTTCCCTCGTGACGTCATGTTTCACTCGTGGTTACAGTCTGCCGCAGAAATATCATGGACTGTTTTGTAGTGAGCACAATGCAGGAGCAAAGGTCTATACCGGTCGGCGTACGTAGAGAACGACGAGGCAAACTGTCTTACCGAACATACTAAAGTTTTGTTTACTGTTGTTTCCAACAGTGAAGAGGTCAGGAATAATATGACTTTTGCGCAAATTCATAACTGACAGCAAACACTTGAGGTATTTGCCAGTCCACTGTATTTTGCATCAACAGTGCATTAATATCGGCAGTGTGTCCTGAGTGTGCACGAAAACGGAAAGCTACGGAATTTGACGATTTTAACGAAAGGTCAATGCGTAGAACTGTACTTCTTTACTATGTCAGAAGAGAGTATGCATCATGCGTAGAACTGTACTTCGTTACTAAGTCAGAAGAGAGTATCCGACGGCTAGAAAAATACCGTGTGGAATCCATGAAAAAATTAATTATGCCGGCTCGGAGGTCTCCGTTCTGCGTCTGCTCCGCTCATTTGGTTTTCGATTCAGGAAGTGTAATGACGAAAATTTTTAATGGAGTAGAGAGGTACTGCAGAAGCACAAGCAAACTTTTTTCCACATGTTGAACTAAAAAATTATTTTTCTTGAAAATTTCTTATAACAGTAGTTTTTAGCTTTTTCTTAACGACTGAAAAGAATTTTCTTTTGGAAAAAAACTTCATCACATTCTGATTCTAAAGCTGGAGATGTCTAATATTTTTTCGGAATTTTTACTGACATTTGAAATCATCACTAATTGGCAGTACTGTAAAAAGGTGAGATGACCATTTGTCTTAATGAAGACCGCCATAGTTATTGTAAAATAGTTTCCAGTATACAGATCTTTAACGCAATGCAGTGCTTCAGCAACCGTGAATTGTTCAGACAATAAGAAAGTCAGCCTTCAGTTGCAAGTTAAATTTTTTTTAGTTTACCTAGGTTTCGATTCCAATAATGGTGTCTTCTTCAGAACTTATAAATTAATCCATACGGGCGTATATTAACATTGGCCGCTGACCGAGTCCGCTGGCCGGAGTGGCCGAGCGGTTCTAGGCGCTTCAGTCCGGAACCGCGCGACCGCTACGGTCGCAGGTTCGAATCCTGCCTCGGGCATGGGTGTGTGTGATGTCCTTAGGTTAGTTAGGTTTACGTAGTTCTAAGTCTAGGGGACTGATGACCTCAGATGTTAAATCCCATAGTGCTTAGAGCCATTTGAGCCATTTATTTTTTGTCACGTCATTGTACTTCTCATTCAACGAACGTGTTGTTGTTTAGATTTATTGTAGTGGGTTTCTGCCGTGAGTAGGACGCACGCTCAGAACCACGTTGCATGTTTACTGACAAGTGATACTTTCAATTGGGATTACGCTAAGTGCACTGCGAAAAATTTCACGTTTCAGCAAGCAACTTGTGATCAGTACGAACATTTGACAGTAAAGAGCCGAGATGATTTTGAAAGCATATTCTCTTCACAAATATTTTTTTCAATATACAGTGTGGTCCATTGATAGTGACCGGGCCAAATATCTTACGAAATAAGCATCAAACGAAAAAACTACAAAGAACGAAACTCGTCTAGCTTGAAGGGGAAACCAGATGGCGCTATGGTGGCGCGGCCATAGGTCAAACGGATATCAACTGCGTTTTTTTCAATAGAAACCCCCATTTTTATTACATATTCTTGGAGTACGTAAAGAAATATGAATGTTTTACTTGGACAACTTTTTTCGCTTTGTGATAGATGGCGATGTAATAGTCACATACGTATAGTATAAGTACGTGGTAACACGTAACATTCCGCCAGTGCTGACGGTATTTGCTTCGCGATACATTACCCGTGGTTAAAATGGACCGTTTACCAATTGCGGAAAAGGTCGATATGGTGTTGAATTATGGCTTTTGTCATCAAAATGTTCAACGGGCGTGTGCCACGTATGCTGTTCGGTATCCTGGACGACATCATCCGAGTGTCGGGACCGTTCGCCGGATGGTTACGTTATTTAAGGAAATAGGAAGTGTTCAGCCACATGTGAAACGTCAACCACGACCTGCAACAAATGATGATGCCCAAGTAGGTGTTTTAGCTGCTGTCACGGCTAATCCGCACATCAGCAGCAGACAAATTGCGCGAGAATCGAGACTCTCAAAAACGCCGGTGTTGAGAATGCTACATCAACATCGATTGCACCCGTATCAAACTTCTATGGATCAGGAATTGCATGGCGACGACTTTGAACGTCGTGTACAGTTCTGCTACTGGGCACAAGAGGAATTACGGGACGATGACAAATTTTTTGCACGCGTTCTATTTAGCGACAAAGCGTCATTCACCACCAGCTGTAACGTAAACCGGCATAATATGCACTATGGGGCAACGATGGCTGCGACAAGTGGAACATCAGCGACCTTGGCGGGTTAATGTATGGTGCGGCATTATGGGAGGAAGGATAATTGGCCCCCATTTTATCGATGGCAATCTAAATGGTGCAATGTGTGTTGATTTCCTACGTAATGTCCTACCGATGTTACTACAAGATGTTTCACTGTACGACAGAATGGCGATGTACTTCCAACATGATAGATGTGCGGCACATAGATCGCGTGCGGTCGAAGCGGTATTGAATAGCATATTTCATGACAGGTGGATTGATCGTCGAAGCACCATGCCATGGCCTGCACGTTCACCGGATCTGACGTCACCGGATTTCTTTCTGTGGGGAAAGTTGAAGGATATTTGCTATCGTGATCCACCGACAACGGCCTGACAACATGCGTCAGCGCATTGTCAATGCATGTGCGAACATTACGGAAGGCGAACTACCCGCTGTTGTGAGGAATGTCTTTACATGTATTGACAAATGCATTGAGGTTGACGGACATCATTTTGAGCATTTTTTGCATTAATGTGGTATATACATATAATCATGCTGTAACAGCATGTGTTCTCAGAAATGATAAGTTCACAAAGGTACATGTATCACATTGGAACAACCGAAATAAAAAGTTCAAACGCACCTACGTTCAGTATTGTAATTTAAAAAACCTACCTGTTACCAACTGTTCGTCTAAAACTGTGAGCCATATGTTTGTTACTATTACAGCGCCATCTATCACAAGGCGAAGAAGGTGGTCCAACTAAAACATTCATACTTCCTTACGTACTACACGAATATGTAATAAAAATGGGGGTTCCTACTTAAAAAAACGCAGTTGATATCCGTTTGACCTATGGCAACGCCCTCTAGTGTGCCAACCATAGCGCCATCTGGTTTCCTCCTTCAAGCTAGACAAGTTTCGTTCTTTGTAGTTTTTTCGTTTGACGCTTACTTCGTGAGATTGGCCCGGTCACGATAAATGGAATGGACCACCCTGTATACATATATATGGTGACAGTTACTGCTGTCCTATTTAGAAACAAATCCCGAAAACAAGAGAAACTAGTTTTAGTTGAAGCGCAAATCTAACGCGTACGACGGAGGCAATAAATTCTTCTGAATAATGAGAACGCTCAGCAGTATATTATATTTACGAGGAACGTTTGGCAACACAATTTTCGAATCTGTGATTACACGTTTTGTGTTAGTATTTGTCCGTGAAACTCCTGAAAAGTACAGTGTAATTATGTCTATGCTGTATTGCCGCTGTGCAATAACGGTTTCCTTTCCTCTCCCCCTCCCTCCTTCAAAAAAAAAAAAAAAAAAAAAAGAAAAACAATCCTTAACTACGTTCAAGTGAAGACTTCCTCCTTATACTTTATGAGTGAAGTCATTGTATAAAACTAATGCAGTTACCCGATAGCTTCCGCCGCCTCACTTCTGCATAACAGCGAAAAGCAGCTTCCCTCATCTATTGGTGAACTGTATAATTATTATATAATATTAGCCGTTGTATGCATTCGCGAATCGCGTAAATCAAATGCAAGCTACGGGCTAGTCCGCCATGTGAGGAAATCATGCACATGACGCTTACGTAGTGTGCCGTTACCTAGCTCTACTGGACAGGGACGGCTTAACCACACACAACAATATTTCGCTGACTGAATATTAACTCTATATGTAAAATATTAATGTTAACGCTCTATGGAAGAGCTTAACAAATTTGTAACACTTACAATACATCGCTATTTCTGGACAGCGAGAAGCATTTTCTTGCAGTCGCCATGCGTAGCAGATTCGTGACGGTTCAGGCTAAAAGATGGGATGTTCCGCGGAACAGTGAGAATTTCTTCAACTAATTGAACAGTTGCATCTTCGGAGTTCCGTGAAGCTAGGACACGTGTATTTTAGCTGTTGATATTTGTTTACACTGAAAAACGTATCTTATCAACTTCTTAAATATCATATGATGGAGGTAATTTCGGGGTATATCTGGACAAAAAAATGATTATGGTAGACGTTATTTCTAGAATATCTGAGAATTTTTTTTTAACTTTACAAATTTGTCAACTTTGGGACTCGCAGCAAACTGTTCTTGTTCCAGATAACGAATTCAGCAGCATATTACGGAAAGAAGCAGAGTGTTGTCGCTCGCGAGGCTGGTGGAGGGAGTTGACTGTTGCATGAGTGTCTACAGATTGCGTAAGAAGGCCAAAGAAAGGCTTGAAGGTGACTGGCCATCCGTTATTCTTCTCTAGAATGAGCTTATAGGCTGAGTGAATGTTTTAGAATCACTAACTGAATTATACAGAATCAACATCAGATCAAAGAAGTAGTACCATCGGCTATTACTTCACTCCCTTCATATGATACTCGTAGTAAATCCATGGTTGTCGCGCAGGAAGGGTTGCGGGTTGTGACTCTTTTGGTGTACCGTAAAACAAGCAGATGCCATTTGCCAGTTCATAGCTAAAGTAGTTGATGCCCAGTGCAAAACGAACAAGGACGTAAGTGAGAGGAATAGAGGAAGATCTTCTTCAATTTTAGATACTGAATATGCAAACAAATAGAAAATAGGGCACGTATCAAATCCAGTTCCCAAACTCCTTGTTCGTCAGGACAATGTTGGATACTGGCCGATCGTGTCTATGAAGAGAGGTTGATACAAGATGCCAGACTGCAAAGGAAATCGATCAGTTATCTGAGAGGCGCGAAATGTTGATTTGTTTTCTGAACATTCATAAAGTTTATCGCCTATGACATTCCTAAATTTGGAAGTATTAAATCCTTTCATATCTCAGAGAAGCATATTAGTCATTATTCACATGCCATAATTTAATTTATCTGTATCCTTAAATACCTAACGTAACTAATACGTAACGCTGCAAAACATACGTATAAACATGACCTAATGTATTTTATCAGTATATAAGTAAAACAAATGTAGCACTAAAAATTTTTTTCCGTTGCTTCATAATTCTGCCCATAGATGGTTCTGTGTATCAGAAGAGAAATGACATGGCTTCCCTTAGTTGAAGCGGTGATTCGGATATAGGTTGGGCAAGAGCTCAATTTGTCCGCAGGAAGTTGATCCAGGCCTCCGGCCGGAGCTCCGGTTACAGCGAAAGTGTCCGATCCCGCAGAGGAGCGGTGGCCCGCGCAGGGTCTCTTTCCACCTGCTCTCGATAGCGCAGCCCAGTTTCACCGACGAAGTCAATGTATGACGAAACGCCTGTTTTACGACAGTCGCCGTATCCCGTTTCTCCTATGTTTGTTTCTGTCTTCTACGCCCGACGCTTTTGGGCGCCACCGCTCAATGTAATAGCGAGTATGTTTCTAATGACGCGGCTCTGTACGGAGGACGATATTCAGTAACGAAATAGAATGACCAAAAAGAGGAAAAGGAGTGCTTCAGAGTTTTTCGCGGTGGCATCTGTTTACTTTCCCATTCTGTGGAGCAATCTCAAGCAAAATCGGTTACACATTAGTTAAATATCGTAGCGTTCCGTCCATAAGTGAAAATTACAGAAACTCTACGTTCAGTAAAAGACTGATTGGGTGGCACTAGCAGTTTGTGGTGTGTACAATGTCCCATGTGACTGCGGCGATAATTACGCAGAGCAGACAAACTGCACTGTACCCGGGCGGTGAACTGAGCGTAAATTCATATCACATTTCGATGTTTTGAACTTCGTCTTCCGCAAAAAAGAATGTATTTCAAGCTTCTTGTGGTGGCCATTTTCGCAGCAGCTGCATATAAATTGTAGTAGTTTAAAAGAAAAACGCCTTTTGCACACTGCACATTAAGTTTTTTATTTAACATCCACCGAGACGGGTAACGCGATATTTACAAGGTATCTCCAGTGGTTGTGGGATCAGCATCTAATTCATTTTTATAAGCCAAACAGCTTTCTCTCAAGTGGCAAACTGGTTGGAAGCCGTAAGATTTTCTGTGGCCACTGTTTCGAAATATAGCACTGCAACTGTGTTCCCAGAAAAATGACTTACAGTGCCATATTTCGGTCGGAAACAGTGACCTCAGGAAAAAGTGCAAGCTTTCAAAAAGTTTGCCACATAAGAGAAAGCTGTTTGGCTTATAATTACACGCTGATCCACACTCACTGAAGATGACATGTAAATAAGGTGAAGCGCGTCTGGGTGCACAAGTTACATAAAAAACCCTTAATTTGCAGCATGCAAAAGCCGTTTTAAACAGCTTCAAGTATGTGTTTCTTTTCTTTCGCCAAAAATGTTTCTATACCTATGTGCTACCTTCTGTGGGCCTCGATATACGAGGGGCGTTCAGAAAGTAAGCTCCGATCGGTCGCGAAATGGAAACGACTATGAAAATCCGATAAAGCTTTGCACAGATGTGTTGGGTAGTGTCTCTAGTATAACCCCAGTTAGCATCACGTCGCTCTTCTCATTTCTGAGCTCGCAGTGAGTGCGTAAAGATGTCTAGATAATAGTGTCTGCCGCCAAGTACGAGGGCCTGGTGAGAAATTTCGCCTGAAGCTATGCAGCTAACATTACATAACTGTCGTGCTGTTTCGTCTTCACGACAATTCTCAGCCGCATTCTGCAGGGGCAATGAAGATGCTCCTGCATCGTTTTCAAATGGAAATGTTAGATTACCCACAATACAGTCCGCAATTGTCTCCCCCTGAGTTTCATCTCTGGTCACATGAACCGCTGTCTTTGAAGACAACATTTTGACACAGACAACGAGGTGTAGGCCAGCGTGGAGAATTGGCGGAAAGCACTGGCGGCTGCCTTCTATGATGAGGCTATTGAAAAGTTGGTACAACGCTATGACAAAAGTCTAAGTCAGAACGGCGACTACGTAGAGAAGTAGCTGAAAGGTGTAGCTAATTGTTACAAGTAAAACATTTCTGATGTTCACTGTGGTTTCAATTTGGCAATCAATCGGAGCTTACTTTCTGAACAGGCCTCGTATTTCTTTAAAATATACAACTCGCATGATCATTTTCCTATTTTAAGTCTAAAACCTCTAATAACATGTGCGTTTTTTATTTCGTTTTGATTGCTCACCTGAAATTGTGAAAGTAATTCAGAAATTGTAGAAGTGAATTCGTTCAGGGCGACTTGCATTTGCGCCATATTATGGTTTGACAGTATGACATATGCTTAAAATGTTATTAGTTTTGAAATACTTTTCCTGGAGCAGTAGTGGCGTATGTCCAGTACCAGTTTTGGTGTTTTTTACTCTGAGTACATACTGCATTGCACACCTTTTACGTTTCATCCTGAGCTGATATCAAATGTTTTCATGCGAAAAAACAATATGTGGAAGTAAACTTATGTTTTCGTTTTATCCTGTGTGGTGGTAGTTTTGAATGTATGGTGCGAGTTTTGTGGTCTATCTGCAGGGGAGACACTTATTTGATTTGTGTGTGTGTATGTGTGTATGAGGCAGAGAGAGAGAGAGAGAGAGAGAGAGAGAGAGAGAGAGAGAGAGAGAGAGAGAGGGGGGGGGGGGGCAGGAGAACGAAGAGGGTTGAGAAGCAGATGTTTCTGAATATCTCGTGGATATTTGATGTACTACGCTTTTTTTTTTTTTTTTTTTTTTGAGAAATGTCTTTGTATAACCCATTAAGTATTGCAAACACTTGTGCTGTTTCTCACTGCAAGCGAAATGGTCTTTTCCTTATTCTCTTAGTACCTGAAAGCATGTCTTCAGAAAAATGTTCCCTGTGCTCAGTGTACTTTCTGCATAAGGTTTTGATGAATTGGTTCATAGCACTGTCTGACCATATTTAGAAAACATATTCAAGAGTAGTTTATGCTTACTTTGCAAGATGGAAAGAATTGTACCCTTAAATGGGTATTTGAATGAATGTTATGACCACAGATACTTCTACCAATTTTATAATCTGATTTGGAGAACAGATATTTGTTCCATCGTGTAGGTGAATCGCGTGCAGTGAGCTTGCATGGCCCCGTCTCATTACCTAATAACGCCTTCCTGTACAAAACCTGAAACATAAATATCCAAAGCATTCACGTCGAACATGGTACGACGAACAACAAGCAGTCTCGAAATCACCACATCATCACTTAATTTGCAGAGAGCAGAAAAAGGTTTATTCTGCTGATTACAGTTATGAAATATGTTTACACTCACTGCAGTTATATCTTACACGGACTAAAATTACTGCTAAAGGCAGAAGTTAAGTGCAGAATGCAAAATGTATGCACAGCCTCGTAGCTATCATGAGCGTTAGAGGGTTACGGCCAAAAAAAAAAAAAAAAGTTCAAATGTGTGTGAAATCTTATGGGATTTAACTGCTAAGGTAATCAGTCCCTAAGCTGACACACTACTTAACCTAAATTATCCTAAGGACAAACACACACACTCATGCCCGAGTGAGGAATCGAACCTCCGCCGGGACCAGCCGCATAGTCCCTAACTACAGCGCCCTAGACCGCTCGGCTAGGTTATGGCCAACTGAAGTAACTTCATACTGTTCTGGGGGTTGAAAGGCCTCCGAGTTGGAATGATTTTGTGAAATCGAGACTCACGTGGCAGCCCTCGCGAGGGCAGAATGGCTCCTGTGGGGGCGGAGCTGACGTTTTGAAAGTGTTGTGCTTATGAAGTAGGAGAGTGAGACCCTTAGTGATCAGGAAAGTTGCTTTACAGTTTTTGGGACAAAGGGAATGACTTACTGACTGAGCATTTGCTTGGTGCACAGAGGCCTCATATAGAACGCGGCGTCATTTAATAGTCCGCGCGCCGGCCGCGGTGGTCTCGCGGTTCTAGGCGCGCTGTCCGGAACCGCGCGACTGCTACGGTCGCAGGTTCGAATCCTGCCTCGGGCATGGATGTGTGTGATGTCCTTAGGTTAGTTAGGTTGAAGTAGATCTAAGTTCTAGGGGACTGATGACCACAGCTGTTAAGTCCCATAGTGCTCAGAGCAATTTTTTTGATAGTCCGCGCAGTGTACGTTTGTCGGTGCGCAGTGAAGAATTTTCGTCCGAATCGGTAGGCGAGCTCGTTTATTTGTGCGGAAATGGAGGCTGACATTGTTTGCCCCGCTTTCGGCTGGTTGGCGATGCACTGCGCTCACAGACTCGAGGCACATGGCCTGCATTCTTTCTCAGATCATTTTACAGAGACAGTTCGGTAAAAAATTTGATTTTTGTGTTACTTCTAGTTTTATGTGTCAGCTATGTGATGAAGTGCCCATGATTTCGTAAATGGTCGTAGTTATCGTGATATTTTTACTTAAGTAAGGCACTGTGTGAAATTCGAAAGAAATTGCTATGATTTTGCGTTTGGTGCATATTACATAACTTGTTACTGCATATGAAATTTAGCTAAGGTATTGAACTTTTCTTTAGATTTGGGTGGAGGTATCTGTCACCGATCTCAAAACAGTTGATTTTACGTAGCACACTCATTAGCGGTTGCTGGCGCCAGAATGAAATATCCATAATATTGCTCATATCTCATATACCCGTCAGGGTAGCCAAAAGTGTTAACGCGCTGTTTCCTGGACTCGGGTAGGCGCGCCGGCCCCGGATTGAATCTGCCCGGCGGACTAACGACGAGGGTCAGTGTCCCGGCCAGCCTGGATGTGGTTTTTAGGCGGTTTTCCACATCCCACTAGGTGAATACCGGACTGGTCCCCACGTTCCGCCTCAGTCACACGCCTCGCAGGCATTTGAAAAACGTTCGCACTACTCCATGGCTTACACTAGACAGTGACAGCTGGGGTACACTGATTCCATCCCAGGGGTATACAGGGAGGCGATAGGAACAGCATTTGGCCACCCATTACGATTAACATGCCACGTCCGTTTAACTATAACAGCCGACTCCGCAAGTCGGGATTAATGCTTGGAAAGAGAGAGATTGCTCATATCTCACAAATTGTTTGAGATATCAAACGAGATTTAGGAAAATGAGAGCACACAAAAAGGAGAGCATTCTGCGTTATTGTTGATATGTGAAACTTCATTATCCACCATGTCATTTCAATAACTACAGACTGTTTCGATGAAACTGTGTAGTTTTCAAGGGCCCTTGATTGCTGGTGAAACGAAAATTGCTGTGGGTTTTGGAACAATGTAAGTGAAGGCTTTCATTACACGCTTATTTTTGTACTGAGCATCTGCTTCTTCTTAAGTTGTTGACCTTACTTGTACTCAGTTTCTCACTTAATAAACTTAATATACTACTGTTTCAGGATACTGTCGCAGGTGTGCCTGCATAACATCTTAGTGAGTTGACGTTGCATAAATTCCACTATATTTTGGTAAAAGAAGCAATTTTTAACATGGTGACTAGAGAAATTAGGTTTTACTCAAAATTCGCACTCATGATGCATGTCTGAAAGTTACAAATCGTTAGGCGAAAATAAAAGAAGCGTTGACGATCCGCTCGCAAACCCCCACCACTATCGCTGTCGCCTTGCATGCCCAGCCGAATGCCCATTTACCTGTCACGTTATTCTGCATGCACTTTTTTCTGTGGTGTGCGTACTGTAAGACCTTCGGTACACACACCATCAGATTGTTTGACTTGTCGCTCTAACGAAGTAGGCGAGTGTCAGCAATATGTCTCGTGGTCTTATCGTGGCGTGTTTATCTTCTGCCGTTAGGTCAGACGATAGAAATGCCACTTGCACGCTTAGAGTAGGAGATTGACGGTGACCAACTTTAAACAGAACTTGATTAATTTTCACACACATTTATTAAAATAATAAAAAATATAGACATTATGTAACTTGATTCTGGATGCTGTTTACAATTGACAATCTGAAGTTCCTTTGGTCTTGGTACGTTAATCTTATTCTCACATATCTCTGATACTTGACAAAGTGCCTATACATTTATCTTCATGGCTATGTACAGGAATATGATAATCTTACTAGGCGCAGACTGAAACTTGACTATAGACTAATGCAAACTGGTACAGACTAATGCAGATAAATGCAGACTGACTAATCGGAGGTCTGTACACTCATTATAATACGTCGAGTGTTCAGGTATCACTGCGCGAGTGTGATCCGCGAGGAGAAAAGGTTCTACGTTAGCAGCAATCTCATTGGCTGCATTACATATTAATACGCGGATCGGCGGAAGCAGAATTTGGTCCATCTCTAAGACAGCGCCATCTCGCAGTGCGGAGACGGACGAGCGCTGTTGTGCCTAGCGGGGCGCGCTCTATTGGGAAAGTTGTGTACGCGCTGACTACCTGGAACTATGTACACAACATTTTCTGTTTGTAGGTGGTATTTAATAACAACGAGTTGGAAATGTCGAGATCTTAGAAAAGACAATAAATTCCTTCTGTCTTGGAGGAAACTTGCAATGATTTTGCGTGTGTTTTCATCCCTTTTAACTTCAGATCATTATCCTGCTTTTGTGTGGAGTGATGATACTATAAAGCGGTTGGAAGCTGTGTAGCTGGTAAAGGTTTTCTTTTCTAATCCAATGGTCAGATCCGACAGTCTTCAGAAAGTAGTTGGACTGCTACTGTGCGCTGAGTCAAAGTGACTATTTTAACCTGTCTCGTGGATCAAAGCGAAGCTGGCGATCCTTACTTAGAATACGTGTAGCAGCGCATAGAAGTAATCTGGGTCTGCCAACAAGCGTTTCCGCCCAAATCTACGGAGGATCACGTCGCGTTATTTGTCTCTCGCACCGCTCGGCGCCGTCGGCACACGAACCGCGCTTTCGAACGTCAACGTTGAGCGTGCCGATTCCAACGTGCTGTTGGACGCTCAGAAGCGATGCGACTTATGCATACGTGTGCCTCAACGTTGTATACAAGATCGCAGCGCGCTCTAGTGGCAGTTATCAGCTGTAACTGGCGGAAAAATCACGTTGTTTACGAAATGGACGGGCGTAAAATTCCTATGTCAGCTCTACGCACATTTCCTCCCTTGCCCATTCACTGGACATGTTGCTCCGTCTGTAGAATACGCAAATAAAAGCAGTGTCCTTGAAGATGTTACAAGGCAAAAAGTGCATGTCCAGTACCATGTCCAATCAGTAAGTTTCATTGCAAATAATGCGATGCAAATTTACAATAGTTCTCCTCATACGATAAAAATCATTACATCTTTCTCACTTTTCAGTAAAATCCTAATGTAATTCTTCCTTGATCCCTGTTACTTTCCAGTGGCAGAATCTTTACAACATGACAATTACAAAACTTGAAACAAGAAAGTGCAAAATATCTTTTTACAAGCTGTCTTGTAGATAAAGGCAATCGAACAAACCCTCTCCACAGAAAGAGCGCACTTGTATCTACGGGGTGATCAAAAAGTCAGTATAAATTTGAAAACTGAATAAATCACGGTATAATGTAGATAGAGAGGTACAAATTGACACACATGCTTGGATTGACATGAGGTTTCATTAGGACCAAAAAAATACAAAAGTTCAAAAAATGTCCGGCAGATGGCGCTTCATCTGATCAGAATAGCAATAATTAGCATAACAAAGTAAGACAAAGCAAAGATGATGTCCTTACAGGAAATGCTCAATATGTCCACCATCATTCCTCAACAATAGCTGTAGTCGAGGAATAATGTGAACAGCACTGGAAAGCATGTCCAGAGTTATTGTGAGGCATTGGCGTCGGATGTTGTCTTTCAGCATCCCTAGAGATGTCGGTCGATCACGATACACTTGCGACTTCAGGTAACGCCAAAGCCAATAATCGCACGGACAGAGGTCTGGGGACCTGGGAGGCCAAGCATGTCGAAAGTGGTGGCTGAGCACACGATCATCACCAGACGACGCGCGCAAGAGATCTTTCAGACGTCTAGCAATATGGGGTGGAGCGCCATCCTGCATAAACATCGTACGTTCCAGGAGGTGTTTATCAGCCAGGCTGGGAATGATGCGATTCTGTAAAATATCGGCGTACCTCTCACCCGTCACGGTAGCAGTTACAAAACCAGAATCACGCATTTCCTCGAAGAAAAAAGGCCCGATAACGGTAGATGTGGTAAACCCAACCCATGCCGTGACTTTCTTGTCGTGCAATGTAGTTTCCACAACAGTTCTAGGATTTTCGGTAGCCCAAATTCTCCAGTTGTGGGCGTTGACAGACCCTCGGAGCGTGAAATGAGCTTCGTCGGTCCACAACACGTTACTCAACCAATCGTCATCTTCCGTCATCTTTTGAAACGCCCACACCGCAAATGCCCTCTGTTTCATTAAACTGCCAGGTAACAGTTCATGATGCCGATGGATTTTGTACGGATAGCATCGGAGGGTACCCCTCAGTGCCAACCAAACGGTAGTGTATGGAATGCCGGTGCGACGTGCGACTGCACGAGCGCTGACTTCCCCGTGCATAGACGAACCCGCTACAGTCTCCATTTCTTCCTGGACTGTCTCAGCAGCATTACGCCTTGTGCTCGGTCGGCCACTACGGGGTCTATCGTCCAAACAACCCGTGGCTTCGAACTTCGAAATCATTCTCGCCACAGCTGCATTTGTCAACGGACCTTTACCCGTTCGAATCCCCTTCCTATGGCGATAGGATCGTAAGGCTGAACTAGCACATTCCCCATTCTTATAATACAGCTCTCTCTCTCTCTCTCTCTCTCTTTTTTTTTTTTTTTTTTTTTTTTTTTTTTACACCTGAACAATCAGGTAGGCTGGCAGCGGCATGCTACGCCGCTCTTCAGCCATAGTGTTGACAATAACAGTACAATAATAGAGAATTAAAATGAACATAGTGACGGGCAAAAAATATAGTGGTCACAGATACACAAAAAGCATAGAGCCGTTCACACTCGACGATAACGACACTGAAAACACGTTGACACGGCGCACATTACACTGATGAATCCGACGGCACAAGTTAACGTAGAAGCGTGACGGCGGACACTAAAAACACAAAACGACGTCACACACACGAGACACTGATGGCGATGATCTCCGGCACGCGGAAGTCCACGTAGTGTGTGCGAGTCCGGGGACCTGCCAAGAGGGGAAGAAGGGTGAGGGGGGGTGGAGAGGGTGGAGAGGGGAGATGCCAATGGCTGAGGAGATGGGAGGAGGAGTAGAGGGACAGGGGTGGGGAGGGGAGGCCCGGGGTGGAGTGGGGAGAAGGAGAAGGGGTGGAGGGTGCCCAAAGGAACAGACACAGGAAGAGGGAGGGAGGATCAAAGTTGGTAGGAGGGGTAGATGGAGGGGAGGAGGACATCATCAGGGTGGGGGAGCTGGCGGAAGCCACCTTGGGAGAGGGTAAGGAGGGTGGAGAGATGGAGACCGGGTGGGACGTGGGAATACAGGCGCGGCAGCAGGCGGGGGTGGGAGAGGATGGGTGAGACAAGCGGATGAGGAGGATCGAGTTTGTGGGAGGTGTACAGGATCCGTATCCTTTCAAGGAAAAGGAGGAGGTGGGATGAGATCATACAGGATCCGTGTGGGGGAGGGGAGACGGATGCGATAGGCGAGGTGGAGAGCATGGCGCTCAAGGATTTGTAGGGATTTATAAAAGGTAGGGGGGGCGGAGATCCAGGCCGGATGGGCGTAACAAAGGATAGGGCGGATGAGGGATTTATAGGTGTGGAGGATGGTGGAGGTGGGTCCAGACCCCACGTACGGCCGGAAAGGAGCTTGAGGAGACGGAGTCGGGAGCGTGCCTTGGCTTGGATTGTCTGGAGATGGGGAGTCCAGGAGAGGCGACGGTCGAGGGTGACGCCAAGGTACTTAAGGGTGGGAGTGAGGGCGATAGGACGGCCATAGATGGTGAGATTCTCTCTCTCATTACAGCTCCTTTTATACACGATTGTCATGCGCAGTCACTGACGTTTTGCTGTTCAGTGCCATCTGTCGGACATTTTGTGAACTCTGTTTTATTGGGCTTCTAATAAAACCCTATGTCATTCCAAGCACGTGTGTCAATTTTTACCTCTGTATCTACATTATTCCGTGGTTTATTAAATTTTCAAATTTATACTGACTTTTTGATCTGCCGATACATAAAATCGAGTACTCTTCTATTAAACTAATAAGAAAGTATCAGAATCTCATCGTATTTGAAAACGAAAAGGTTTGTAACAAGGTATTCGGATCCAGTGGGAATCGAACCAGCAACATATCCTGTGCTACATTACTGATCTGCGTCCCGACTCATTACGCGACACCTGCCTTAATTGATTTACGGCCATACTTAGCATTTTACCATGTTGTGAAATCTTGAATCGTAGATATGTTATTAACTGCCATTTAACTATTACAAATTGTACCCAGAACAATTCGTTTTTGAAGGGTACTAAACATTCCGTTGCCTTGAAACGGCCTACTTTCATACTACGCAAGTTACAATAATTCTTATAAGAAACGACGGGTATTCGACAGATCCGCAGTTTCCTGGTGCTTAGAAATGGCTTATATACATGTGGGCTTCAATTGAAATCCAAAATGGCGTCTCGCGACTCTGGTATGAAGAGAGAGAGAGAGAGAGAGAGAGAGAGAGAGAGAGAGAGCGTCATCTGCCGTACGTGGCTTTTTTCCATCTCACTGGTTTACGTTCAAACACCCTTCGCATATAGAAAGTCTCGCCAATAAGCTTTTTCCACGCTATTACGTCATAAACCTGGCATGCTCTACGCTTGACGTCCGTGAGCCGATCAATTAAAGAGTGCATGGATTCTGGCCTCATCCGCGAATGGGACTTCGCCAGACGCTGCGGAAACTCCAGAAGAGAAAGATCGTTTCGGAATTATATATGTTTCCAACGTTCTTTACTCTGAATGTAATCGCGTGAGCTGCATGCTATGAACGTGAATTTCAGGAAACAGAAGTCCACTGTTTGTCATGGGGATGCAGACAGTCCTGCATAGTAGCCAACATAGCTTCCTAGGCGCACAAGGATATGTGTCTCAGAAAAGAGCAGTTCTTTCTCAGAGCGGGGCGTCTCCTGCCTAGCTATCTGCTGCATCTGAGCACTTCAGCGTATTGCACTGTTATTCTTGGAGAGTGGCGGTGGCTGTTGGAGAGGGGTAAGGGGGACGGGGTGACGGGAGATGTAGGAATAGGAGGCCAGAGCCGCGGAGACGACGAGGCGAGCGCAATCTTCCGAAACAGCCAGCCACCGCCGCAATATTCCGGAAGTACACACATTCTGGGATGCGACATCTTCAGAATGGGCCTGCGCTGTCAAGAGAACGGAATAAATTTAATGTGTTCCACCTAGCAATGCCAGCCGGTTCTGGCGCCTACTACATATTTCCGGCTTTAAAAATATGCATCTAAACATTTAGGTGGAAGGACCGATATCTAAATGGCACAGTGTGTTAAAACTGTGCGCACACGTTTACTGAAAACATCATAATATCTTTAAATAATAAAATAACACAATTTGTGATCTTCTGTGACATATGGAAGGCGTCTGACTGTGTCAGTCATAACATTCTATTAGGGAAGTTAAGCTTTTACTGAAACACATTGTTCAGTACATACATGGTTTAGTTCTTATTTAAGAAACAGAATGCAGATAGATACCCTAGGTTTAGCAGTAAAGCAATGAGGGACCCCACATCATCTGCATGTTCTTCGATCATTGGGCCACTGCTGTTCTTTTTTATCTTAATGATCTGTCATTTCATTTTAATCAGAATGCAGCTGAGAAAAGAAGTATCAAAACAGAAAATAGTAAACGATGTTTTGTGAAAGTTACTGACTGGTTTTGCACAAATGGGCTAGCTTTCAACAATGAAAACACACGGGCTCATTCAGTTTTGTACTATGAAAAATATGCCATCTACTATCAACTTAGAACACAAACAAGAAATAACAAACAGGGTAGAAAATTCTAATTTCTTAGGTGTGCATCTTGATGAAAACTTAAAATGCAAGAACCATACAGAGGATGTACTAAAACGTTTAGGTTCGGCTACTTTTGCCAAAATAATAAACTGCTAGCTTTGGGGATATAGAAGTAAGTAAGTTAACTTGCTCCTACTAACAAGGAGTGATCTGTAAAAATTCAACTTCAAGGAAGACAACTTCTCAGCCAAGAGCGCACGTGTTTCGGTAAAACAGAGTTACCGTCATCTGATCTGTGAGTAGTGTACATAACGTGTAAGGCGTGTTAAATTATGACAAATAGCGTACAATGTCATAAATATAATACATACAGTGAATCACTATTAGCTATACCTCGGCAAACGTTAATACAAGAGCCCAATTAAAACTGTAAATGTTCTCCACATCTTAATTAACCGGATAGTAGACTTAAGATGCATTGGCATGAAAAAGTTAAAACCAATATTTACAATATGTTTCGTCAAGTGCATCCGTCCCATATTACGAGTCACAAAAACGTCACCGATGCAAGAGCGCCGCTCAACTGACACGTGCGAAAGTTATTTGGGAACATTTTACTAGAGGTCGCTTGTGTATTCAAGTCATCGTCAATTGCAAATACAAATATGCAATTTTAATGAAAACATGGTAACTCGTATATAATTATGAAATCTTTTGTAGCAGGTAAAAGCTAAATTATTTTCTAGAAACAGAAACAGCATACGTATCCATCTAGAGGTAAAACAATAAGGCGTCTATTGGGATTCTACTGTGTAAGCATATCGTCAATAAATGTTACTGTGATGTTGTTTGTCATGTATCTGATGTTTTAGAAAGATGTGACTTTTAAATACGACTTAGGTTGCAGCCTTAACAGCATGTTATCGTTTTCGATTGCAAATGAATGCGGAAAGTGAGAGCGAATTAGTTTGATTGAAGGTCGCTATTCATTACAATTTATGACACAATGAACACATCGCGAACAAGTGTTGATTTTACATGGTCCTTCTAAAGCTACGAAAAATTTTAGACTCCTAGTTAAACTGATCAACAGAAAACCCCTCTTGCGTATGGATCGGGATATGACAAATGGGAACCGTTGACTCACGAATAATTCTGAACGACATCAATCAACCAGTCACATAGGGAAGGAAGCAACGAATGGTTGCAAGGTATCACATATGACTGAAACCTAAATACATTACACCAGACAAAAATCCAATTAATCCGATAAAACTCGACGTGTTGAAATATTACTGTTGTGTCTAGACAAGACAGCCTAGACACAATGAGAGGAAGCCGAAAGGCACGCGCTAAGCCAAAGCAGAGTGCGTGAGGTCTGAAACAGGGTTCGTAATGAATGCTGTAAAGAAAAGTACGTAGCTTCTGGAATACTTAACTTTAATCCATCCTTTTGGTACATCTGGAGATTGTGACGATACAAGTGAGACTCTTTAGATACATGCAAGGTTACTAATGGCGCCTTGCTAGGTCGTAGCCATTGAATGCTGTAAAGAAAAGTACGTAGCTTCTGGAATACTTAACTTTAATCCATCCTTTTGGTACATCTGGAGATTGTGGCGATACAAGTGAGACTCTTTAGATACATGCAAGGTTACTAATGGCGCCTTGCTAGGTCGTAGCCATTGACTTAGCTGAAGGCTATTCTAAATATTGGCTCGGCAAAGGAGCGAGGCTTCGTCAGTGTAATCGCTAGCTACGTCGTCCGTACAACTGGGGCGAGTGCTAGTCCGTGTCTCGAGACCTGCCTTGTGGTGGCGCTCGGTCTGCGATCACACAGTGGCGACACGCGGGTCCGACATGTACTAATGGACCGCGGCCGATTTAAAACTACCACCTAGCAAGTGTGGTGTCTGGCGGTGACACCACAATTACCACAGGTACAGGCGTTTTTATTCAACTCAGTAACTTTAGGACCTCGCAATTAGAGAAGGTGATTAGGAACAAACATCAGTATCAGAGTCATCGCGTAATAATTACAATAATTCGGATAAAATAAATTAAATAAATTACAAGGAGCTATTACCAACGATAAAGGGGTTCGTTTTACTCAGCAGATTGAGTTGATCTCTGTCTAATGGTAACCACAAATCAGCAAATCAGTATTACAAAAAGACAAAGTCTGACCTAATGTTTGCGTCATATTGAAAACGCAGGATAAATGTGTGCAGCAAGATTGCTGATACCGATTAAATGAGTGAATGTTTAGTAATATTTAGACTGTTAGGAACCAGCAGACAAGTCTATCTCTCACGAACTACAAGACCCATTTCACCTGATCAGATTCACTCGTTTAAACTAAACGTGGAAGTAATTAGCAATTCACGAAGTCTCATGCACTAATTTATTAGCCATATGGGAAAAATCAGTTAAACCAAAGCTACTGTTGCTGGCACTTGGTGTGACTCGTACTGAGGACAAAGCACAATCACTGTTTCAGGCATTCTAGATGAATTTCATCGTAATCAAAACGTAATTTTCAACTAAAACTTTATTGATTACTTAACTGAATGTAGACACGTTGATTCCGTAGTCTTCATCTGCAATTAGACTACAAAAATCAATCTGAACAGATCACGTTCCGAAGAGCAGACATACTGACAACTCGATGGTGCCATCCAGAGTGTCTTAAAAAGCAGCCCCAAACGGCCGTTGGAGAGAGGACCCCTTTTTTTACGGGATGGGGAGTACTCCGTTACGTGGGCCCAGACAACAGAGTAGAAGAAAAAGAGGGAGGAAATCTCTGAGTTAGCAGCAAGCTATGTTACTGGAATTCTATTAGATGGACCCAAGAAGGTTGGTATTGCTAGTCTCTCAGGGAAGAAAAATTGCCTGGCCTCGACCAGTAGGTTCGAAAACGCTCGCCCACACATTTCCACCAACCAGAAATTATTCAAGGCTTGGCAACGTAAATGAAGAAGTTGATGATCTCCAAAGAAATAAAACAGTGGCGTCACATCACATTCTTTTCTCAAGTACCGACAAATGCTCGAGTAGAGAGCCAAAGATACATTCTTAAGACATTAGCAACGCACAAAAAAAGAAAAAGAAATATGAAATGTGGCGCCGGCCGGAGTGGTCGAGCGGTTCGAGGCGCTAGTCTGGATCCGCGTGACCACTACGGTCGCAGGTTCGAATCCTGCCTCGGGCATGGATGTGTGTGATGTCCTTAGGTTAGTTAGGTTTAAGTAGTTCTAAGTTCTAGGGGACTGATGACCTCAGAAGTCAAGTCCCATAGTGTTCAAAGCCATTTGAACCATTTTTTTTTAAATGTGGCAAAACCCCTCTCAGCTTCACCACCTACTTCGTTGTTTGTTAGTGTTTTGATGGCTTCGTGAGTTTGTGGCTCCGTTGGTGGGAAGTCTCGCTGAAGAACTTCTGGCACCTGTTGAAAATTCTTATTTAACCGTCGTAACTGGCCTGTTTGAGCCACTATCAATCGCAAATTTGCTAATATTTCACAATTATCCTTTTTATTTAATGCTATTAAATAATAATGAATAATTAATAATTATCTTAATAACAAAGAGTGATAATGCTAACGATAGTATTTCCGGCACAACTGAGTGATGAAATTTCGGGTTAGCCGTTGAGTAAGTGCGTCGTTTTGAAACAACATTTCGGCATGTCTGACGATGACGATTCCATTAAGTGGTAATTGGTTGTGGTCCACCTTTTTTGTTGTATGATCTTGTAAGAAGAATATTTTTCGTAAATGAACCTGCTTCTTACACAAACTTTTAATCACAATTTTGTACTTGGCTACACGTTCAGAGACCGTGAATAGTTACAATTGAAAGAAAACAACTCTCGGTCACTATTTTTAACGAATTAACCGGGTTTCAACACTGCTAGGAGTGTCTTCTTCAGAATTTAAATCAAAGAATGGTCTATAACATGGTCACAGAATTATGATTAAAACCGTATGACACAGAGTATAAGTACAGAATCGTCGTGAAAGACTGGCAGTACTTATATGTCATTTATAAAACAATAAATATGCCAGAAGGGCATTTGTCACAAAGATATTTAAGATAAAAAATTGTGATGGCGAGCCACTAAGGGCTGCTCGTTACGTACGCGGTTACAGCTTGCAAATGGAAGTCAGTCCATTTACTTGGAACTCGCGCAAAAGCGATCGTGTTCTGAATCCAAGGAGACCGAGCGGAGGAAGGAGAGCGGTCGGCCGTGTCGCGTTTCAGTGACAAGGCCGGCGGGCGACGGGCGACGTGAGCGATCACCGAGCACCTCTTGCGGTTCCGGACCCCCACGTCGTCCGCCTGTGGTCTCCCTCGCGGCAGCAGAAGTACGGCGCTCTGCACCAGCTTCGCGACAGCCCTGTTTTGTTTACAGCGCTGGTCGCCCAGTTTCGAAGCTTACGTGCAGTTCCGACCGGACCGCAAGAATTACACAGCTTCTTATTTACGTACGGGTTGCGGCTCGCTGACGGCAGTGAGTTACGAAACGGTGTCAGAGGTGTAAGGCGATCCTAAGTTTCGAAACACCGAGCAACCAAATAAATACGAGGTGTCGTTGCTACAAAGGGATTTTATATCTATGATTACTGTTAAAATAGGTTTGGTAGAAGAAATAAAAAAAAGATGGCACTGGATACTTGACTTTCCGATAAAGTACGCTGTGAAATTGTGTGGCGATTGACTCACTCTTCGTTATTTTCCTGTTGATTTATACGTACCGGGTTCACTATTTCCCATGGAATATTTCTGGCTACTACTTACTACAGCGCTCTCTCTCTCTTAACGGCGCTGACTATCCACAACGTTACGGCGGTTGGCTGTACACTGAAGAGTTCCGGGTTTAATATTCTTCAGTTTCCTCCTGACACCATTCCTGACTAAGCCTGTTGCTCAACTGGATCTTCTCCGAGAACTCAAAATGGCTTTGAGCATTATGCGACTTCTGAGGTCACCAGTCGCCTAGAACTTAGAACTACTTAAACCTAACTAACCTAAGAACATCACACACATCCATGCCCGAGGCAGGATTCGAACCTGCGACCGTACCGGTCGCTCGGTTCCAGACTGTAGCGCCTACAACCGCACGGCCACTCCAGCCGTCTCCGAGAACTCAGGCAGTGTCATTGAGGCACCACTATTTCTCCTAAAAATAACTCTGGGCGCTGATGATCAGACAAGTACAGTGAGCAGAGTTTGTATTCGAACTCTATGAGAGTTTTACTTTGTACCATCATAACATTATTCTTAACAAAACAAACAAATAACATAGCCAAGTATGGTATTAAGTTATATTCCTTGCAAATAATAGCATCAACTTTATTAACATATGCTACAAACGTTCTTTAAAAATGCGTTTTAAAACATACACGGTCCTATTTTCACGTTACTTTAATATTCGGACACTTTTCAGAGCTAATTACTTCAAGACAGATTTTTTAAAGAAATATATGTTCCAAATTTTGTCGGATATCCATTCTGTTGTATCACTTCTTTTAAATACTGCGGTCTACTGCTAATGACCTTTATTAAATGGTCAGTACACAAACTGTCCCATTCTTATTTTTATCGACGCTTCAAAGTTTCTTTGAAAGATATAGGTGCTTTTCTAATACGTCGATCTAGTTCTCCCCAAAAATTCTCAATGAGATTGAGGTCTAATGACAGAGACTGTGATTGTAAGAATTTCGGGCAATTATAAAACGAGTATTGCTGAACAACGCGAACCTTACATTCCGGGTCATTGTCCCGGCAAAACTTGAACGTGTTTGATATCCCCATTTTTATCACTTTTGCGTAAATTGTTCAGATAGACATTTTTGTCCATAATACTGTCGACGAACGCTAATGCCCTGTCCAAATATGGATATACAACCCCAGACAAGAACAGTGCCACCTCCTTGCTTTGCAGTCGGCCTAACATTCGTGACTTAAGATTCTTCATTCTTCCGCCACACCATCCTTCGTCCATACGACCGAAAAATGTAAAATTTACTTTGGTCGATAAAAATGATGTCGTCCCACTATGTCTCTTCCATCGTAATAAAAGTCCAATCTCTTGTTTCGATTTTGTTCATTGACATACGGTTTCTTCCTAGCGACTCTGCCATTGTAGCCTCTATCTTCCAATGCTTTGCGAGTCGTTTAAGGATGCACCTTCTTTCCAGTCTCGTTTAGCAGCTCACTTGTCGATTTGGGTGCACTGAGTGTAGAATCCTTCTTTATTTTTCGTATTAGGTCTCTCTTGTCACGTGCATCCAACTTTTTTGGTTGGCCCTTTTGAGATATAGAGTCTATACGATCTTCGTCTTTGAATCGTCTGACGATATTTGCCCCAGTACTCTTATTCATGTTGTGCATGGCAGCAGTTTGTCTATAATATTTACCTTCCGCGTTATGAAAAATCACAATTTGTCGCCTACCAAAACCTGTATTACTTTTGCGTGGCGTTATACCGTCTGGACATTGGATTGCGCTAGTAAACAAACACTGCTTTCTGACTCACAGTATGTAACTTGGGTGAATGATCAAAAAAGTGCTATACTGCAACTGTCCAAGTATTTAAGCAACGCGCAAATAGAAAAGAGTTTTATTTAAATCTTCTTAATTAACAACTGTAATAAATTGTCTAAAATATTCATACTATTATTTACTGGACATATACTTAAATATTATACCTGATTATTTTTTATTTTTGTTTTATCAAGAATAAAAATGCGATGCTAGAAAGTAAAAATGTCACAGTGACCGAATATTAATGTTACTGACTGTAGATGTTTACCATAGACCTCAGAACGGTGCTTCTGGCGTTTCAGCACGAATCACGAAACTAAATCACATAACACACACAGGCGAAGGAGCCTGTTACTCCCTCAGATGCATAGAATATTTGCACCGATGAGTCACAATAATATGACCAACGTGCTTAATAGCGTGTTGGCCCACCTTTGTAACGCAACACAGCCGCGATGCTCCTTGGCATGGATTCGACAAGTCGTTGATAGGCGTGAGGCATCAGCCGTCTGCGCACAGGTCACACAATTCACGTAAATTATGAGCCGCTGGTTTTTGGGCGCTGAGCTGGCACCCGGTAGCGTTCCAGACGTGTTCCAGCGTGTTCCAATCAGGCGAATTGGAGGCCAAAACATAAACGTGAGTTCACCATTACGCTCTTTAAACCTCTGTAGTACCTTGTGACACGGACAGCTACCCTGCTGGAAGATGCCGTCACCATCGGGGAAGTCAAGCTTTTGAGAATGAATTAACGTTCACGTAGTCCGTAGCCGTCATGGCACCTTCGATTATTACTACAGGTCCCATGGAAGACCAACTGAATATCCCCCATAGCATCGTACTACCCCAGCCGGCCTGCGTATGTAGCGCAACCGATCGCCTGGTTGTCAGAGTATCTAGACACGACTGTCGACTGGGTGCAGAAGGAAGCGAGATTCATCCGACTAGGCGACGGGATTCCACTGATCCATGGTCCAATCTCGGTGATCCTGTCTCCACTGCAGTCGTAACTGACGATGTCGTTGTATCAGCGTGGGAATAAGTGGCGGTCCTCTGCTGTGCTAGGCACTCCTCATAATGTTTTGTCTCATCAGTGTATGTGTGGGAGAATGAAGGGAGTAAAATGCTGTTTAACGGTTGAGTATGTACAAAATTTAAATCACAACCTAGAATATCCGGTCTTTATTGAGTCACAGTAATACCGTAACTCTTACGAAATGCATGGAAGATAGTGTATAGAGTCGTGCAGCTCCCAGTCTGACCATCCTGAGTTAGACTTTCACAGTTATTAATTGCTCACAGTATACTGATAAATGATATTTTCGCTTTATGCCTTACCTCCGACGTTAGTTTCGTCTCAAAGCATGTGGGTAATATTTTTTTTTCGTCTGGAGCCGAATATTAGTTTCAGAATCTAAATGCAAAGATATCTGGAATCAGAATACGATCGACAAAAACGTATCTCTTTTGTAATTAACTGGATCTTGATATTTGTCTAAATGCTGCAAACAACACGCCTGCTCACCAGATCAGTGGCCTTTTTGCCAACATGTGGCCCATATTCTGCTTACTCACACTCAACAATTACCAACTGTATAATACGCACATCGGTCATAAAGTAAGTTATCCACATGGAGCATGAGCCTAATATCGTGTAAGACAGAATCTACCCTTGATAATGGTCTCAGCTCAGAGAGGAAGAGAGTCCACAAATTTTTTCACGTATGCCGTACCCAGCTGAAGGAACTCATTGACGATTAGGTCCACCAAATTTCGAGAATGATGACTGCTACGTTTCAGCCGCTGTTCCTAATAGTCCCAGGTTTCTTTCTACGGAATTAAGAGCGGATGATTCTGTAGGCCACTCGGGGTGCAGTAGGGTGCCCGAGCGTTCGTCGAACTAGGAATGTATGCGTCCAGTTCTGTCAACACGCTGTTGTTATCTTGGAAGATGAGCGTATCCACAGCTACTACATCATGAATATGTAGAGCAAACGGCAACACTTCGTCAGTAAGAATGTTGAAATAAATATTCTGGTTCAAGATCAAACCCGAATAAGTAGGCCCACGTCCCGGTACGAAAATCACCCGCCGATCTGAACTACGCCCTTCACCCACTGCGGGTTAAATGCCTCATTGGGTAATCTGTTCACTCGATTGAGAAGAGGCCACACTACTCGCTTCCAGTCAGCTGATGTACAGTATCTGTGTTGTTTGCTTACTGAGGAAGTGCAGCTGCACGTGCCGCTGTGGACAATACTTTTTTGCGAAGTACCCGACTCTAAACGTCGATTGTATGGGGTATTCCACAATTCATATTAAACACTTATAGAGGTTTCAGACCGTCAAAGTTGTAGGTACCGACACATCTAAGTGTGTACATACATACGGTGATAACTTGATGATTTTACAAACTTTCGTGGATGATGGAGAAGGATATATGTATGCATTCCGAAACGAACGTGTCAAAAGTTACAAGCGAAAATCATTCTCATATCACTGATAGTGGAATATGTGCATCAGTACTGTTCTCACTTTCAGAGGTGGTAGTATGGACCAAGACAAGAAAAAATGTTCAGTAAACATGGGCTCTAAATTGCATACCTGATGTGCACTTGTTCATCTTCGCTAGTGTGAAATACATACTCTATTGAAGAGGTGCTCGAAGCTCCTCAGGTATGCATTATAGAGCCCATGTTTATTGGACGTTTTTCCTTGCCCTGGTCTATACTACCACCTCTGACAGTTCCATACCCTACAGTCCTAACAACAACAGTATCGGTACATGTATTCCAGTGTCAGAGGTATCAGAATGGTTTTAGCTTATAGCTTTCGACTCATTCGTTTCTGAACCAGAGATCTTACTTCAAACTGATACATTGAAAGTTCGTAACATTATCACGGAATCATCATTTATATACATGCATTTACAGGTGCCGGCGTCCATACCATTGACGCTCTGTAGCGTCGTTGGATGATGTTTACGGACATGGCTTCCCATGTAAAACTGGATCTACTAGGTCCCCTCTAAAACCTCTAGAAGTCTGTAACATGAACTGTGAAACACCCCGTATACATAGAGTTGCCTTTGCAACGTTCGTTCGAAAACCGATTGGCATGGATCTTCCTCCTCTGACAACAGCATTTCTTGTCTGGTTTGAAACCGATTATCAATGACAAGCTGTGACACACATCTCTGTTCCCTATCGGTTACGATCTACATCTACATTCATACTCCGAAAGCCACCTGACGGTGTGTGGCGGAGGATACTTTGAATAACTCTATCGGTTCTCCCTTCTATTCCAGTCTCGTATTGTTCGTGAAAAGAAAGATTGTCGGTATGCCTCTGTGTGGGCTCTAATCTCTCTGATTTTATCCTCATGATCTCTTCGCGAGATATACGTAGGAGGGAGCAATATACTGCTTGACTCCTCGGTGAAGGTATGTTCTCGAAACTTCAACAAAAGCCCGTACCGAGCTACTGAGCGTCTCTCCTGCACAGTGTTCCACTGGAGTTTATCTATCATCTCCGTAACGCTTTAGCGATTACTAAATGATCCTGTAACGAAGCGCGCTGCTCTCCGTTGGATCTTCTCTATCTCTTCTATCAACCCTATCTCGTACGGATCCCACACTGGTGAGCAATATTCAAGCAGTGGACGAACTAGTGTACTTTAACCTACTTCCTTTGTTTTCGGATTGCATTACCTTAGGATTCTTCCAATGAGTCTCAGTCTGGCATCTGCTTTACCGACGATCAACTTTATATGATCATTCCATTTTAAAGCCGGCCGGAGTGGCCGTGCGGTTCTAGGCGATACAGTCTGGAGCCGAGCGACCGCTACGGTCGCAGGTTCGAATCCTGCCTCGGGCATGGATGTGTGTGAAGTCCTTAGGTTGGTTAGGTTTAATTAGTTCTAAGTTCTAGGCGACTGATGACCTCCGAAGTAAAGTCGCATAGTGCTCAGAGCCATTTGAACCATTGAACCATTTTAAATCACTCCTAACGCCTACTCCCAGATAATTTAGGAATTAACTGCTTCCAGTTGCTGATCTGCTATATTGTAGCTAAATGATAAAGGATCTTTCTTTCTATGTATTCGCAGCACATTACACCTGTTGACATTGAGATTCAATTGCCATTCCCTGCACCATGCATCAATTCGTTGCAGATCCTCCTGCATTTCAGTACAATTTTCCATTGTTACAACCTCTCGATATACTACAGCATCATCCGCAAAAAGCCTCAGTGAACTTCCGATGTTATCCACAAGGTCAGTTATGTATATTGTGAATAGCAACGGTCCTACGACACCCCCCTGCGGCACTTTTGAAATCACTCTTACTTCGGAAGACTTCTCTCCATTGAGAATGACATGTTGCGATCTTTTTAGGACCACTGTACGTCCACCACGTCATGTGGCTACGGTTGAGTTAATATTCCTTGCAGACATGTAGTACAGTCCGCGTTGATAGAAATCTTTCAAACTTCATTTATTTCTAAACTTCATTTATGTTATGGTCATGGATCCGTTCGGACAGAATAACTCCTTTCTGCTACTCTGCAACGTGTGCACGTCGACTCATAATGTTTCACTGGTTCTACGTGACTGACTGACACATACACACTACTTCACCTCCACGATCTACAGGGGCTGTACAAAAGTATAGAAACACCAAAGCCGGCCGGTGTGTCCGAGCGGTTCTAGGCGCTTCAGTCTGGAAACGCGCGACCGCTACGGTCGCAGGTTCGAATCCTGCCTCGGGCATGGATGTGTGTGATGTCCTTAGGTTAGTGAGGTTTAAGTAGTTCTAAGTTTTAGAGTACTGATGACCTCAGATGTTAAGTCCCATAGTGCTCAGAGCCATTTTGAACCATTTTTTGAAACACCAAAGACACAACATATTACCATGCCTAATACAGTGTAGGAAAAACAATGGCATTCAAAACAGTTTTTAGTCGTCTCTCAATGGATAACTACATGTCCTGCATGTTTTAAAGGGGCTCTTGTGTCTTTATTCCTGCAAAATAGTGGCAAGTTCAGGTAACGGTGATGGAGTTGGACAGCGTTAACACACCCTTCTCTCCTAAGTAAATCTATAGGGCTTAATAATAACAGAATGACGACTGGTGGCCAGCGGAAATGCGACAATTCATCCTCGTGCTGACAAAACCAATCCTAGATGATGAAAGCTGTGTGGACAGGGGCTTTGTCGTCTTGCAACACAGCATTACCATTGGGTTATAAAAACTGTACCATGGGATGGAACTGATCAGCCAAAATGGCCACATAATCCTTGGCAGAAATGCGACTTTGCAGAGTAACCATGGGCCAACGGAGTACCACGATATGGCTACGCAAATCATCACCGAACTCTCACCAGGTTTCACTCCTGGGACGTGCACTCGGCCAGAAGTAACAAATTGTGTAAAACAGGACTCCTCCGACCAAATGCCTTCCTTCCAATGCTCTATACTCCAGGTTTTATGACTTCACGACCACGTTTTCCTTTTACTAGTATTTGCTTCACTCATGAGTGATTTATTACATTTCGCTCTACTATTCCTTGAGGCAACGGCCTTGCCGCAGTGGATACACCGGTTCCCGTGAGATCACCGAAGATAAGCGCTGTCGGGCGTGGTCGGCACTTGGATGGGTGACCATCCAGGCCGCCATGCGCTGTTGCCATTTTTCGGGGTGATCTCAGCCTCGTGATACCAATTAAGGAGCTACTCGACCGAATAGTAGCGGCGTCGGTCAAGAATACCATCGTAACGGCTGGGAGAGCGGTGTGCTGACCCCACGCCCCTCCTACCCGCATTCTCCGCTGAGGATGACACGGCGGTCGGATGGTCCCGGTAGACCACTCGTGGCCTGACGACGGAGTGCTACTATTCCTTGCGTGTGGAAATCCCATCGTGTCGTTCACGTACTGACAGGGTTCCCGAGCGCGACTTTCAGTTCAGATGTGTCTCTCGCAGCTGCCATCCTCTTATTTTGTCGCATTCCTCTTCAATGACCGCCCGTCACGATCGTGCAACACACACTTTCGCCCGCGTGGTGACTTAGCGGATGGCGTTTTCTCACTTTATCGATATGCAGTATGAATGTTCGATACGGTATCTCTTGAAACACCAAACAAATTATGGCACATACACTATGGGACTTAACATCTGAGGTCATCAGTCCCCTAGACTTAGAACTACTTAAACCTAACTAACCTAAGAACATCACGCACATCCATGCCCGAGACAGGATTCGAACCTGTGACCTAGCAGACAGGTGGTTCCGGTCTGAAGTGCCTAGAGCCGCTCGACCCCAGCGCTCGACCAAATACTTCGGCTACGTTGGTTACGTATGCACCCACTATACGAACACCAACAATTCTTCCACCTTCAAAGTCACTTAGCTTCGACATAATGCCCTCACAACAAAAGAGAACGTTGTTCCGACCACTACTAACACTTGCAACGTGTTGGGGTCATTGCACAGACGACTGTCGTGGTCGGATGTAGCAGTGTAACCTGCAGCCTTCGCGAGCATCTGTTTCCATATTTTTATCCAATTCTTGTCCGTCAGCTGCCTGGGACCAGTCTTACATCACCTACAGCTTTCGAAAGCACCCACTTTTTTCATTTAATGGTGTACCGAGGGTTAGCTTACGGTCACAGAAACGTAACCCGCAAGTCGATTACGATGGACACATGCTTCCTACAGCGGCGGCGGACAAGTGTATCTGCAACGTTCACGTAATTCGAGAGTGTTAGCCGTGGTGTGCGGTACACGTGCACAGGCATGTCAGCAGGTTATGCGTCGTGTCGTACACGCTGGCCGTAGTGAATAAACACGCAGAGTACTGCGGCGTCACGGGAGCTCCATGTGAAAGACTCGGCGGGTGCTTTCACGGATCCCCAGGGGCGCCTTTCAGAGCACCCGGCAGGTGACTCGTGCGCTGAGTAGCGACTCGCGATTATGTCGCGCACTTGTATCTCCCCACGCACGGCTGCAGATCGTACCCCACCACTTCAGAGGGCAGCCGTTCCGGGCACCTGTTCCCGTGCTGTTGACTGTTCGCTACCGTACTAACACGTAACACGTACTTTGCCATGCTTTAATAAACGACCAGTCTACTGTGCCGCGCTATCTATTGAATATTTCAGACATTAAGTAAAAACGTCGCGTAGTACATAATGGCAAGAGGGACCTGTGTGTTTCCAAGTACATTATTTTAATCTTTAAAAATTATTGGCTTTTTCAAATACACTACAGGTCATTAAAATTGCTACACCACGAAGATGACGTGCTACAGACGCGAAATTTAACCGACAGGAAGAAGATGCTGTGATATGCAAATGATTAGCTTTTCAGAGCATTCACACAAGGTTGGCGCCGGTGGCGATACCTACAACGTGCTGACATGAGGAAAGTTTCCAGCAGATTTCTCATACACAAACAGCAGTTCACCGGCGTTGTCTGGTGAAACGTTGTTGTGATGCCTCGTGTAAGGAGGAGAAATGCATACCATCACGTTTCCGACTTTGATAAAGGTCGGATTGTAGGCTATAGCGATTGTGGTTTATCGTATCGCGACATTGCTGCTCGCGTTGGTCGAGATCCAATCACTGTTAGCAGTATGTGGAATCAGTGGGTTCAGCAGGGTAATACGGAACGCCGTGCCGGATCCCAACGGCGTGGTATCACTAGCAGTCGAGGTGACAGGCATCTTATCCGCATGGCTGTAACGGATCGTGCAGCCATGTCTTGATCCCTGAGTCAACAGATGGGGGCGTTTCCAAGACAACAACCATCTGCACGAACAGTTCGACGACGTTTGCAGCAGCATGGACTGTCAGCTCGGAGACTATGGCTGCGGTTACCCTTGACGCTACATCACAGACAGGAGCGCCTTCAATGGTGTACTCAACGACGAACCTGGGTGCACGAATGGCAAACGTCATTTTTTCGGATGAATCCAGGTTCTGTTTACAGCATCATGATGGTCGCATCCGTGTTTGGCGACATCGCGGTGAACACACGTTGGAAGTGTGTATTCGTCATCGCCATACTGGCGTATCACCCGGCGTGATGGTATGGGGTGCCATTGGTTACACCTCTCGACCACCTCTTGTTCGCATTAACGGCACTTTGGACAGTGGCCGTTACATTTCAGTTGTGTTACGACCCGTGGCTCTACCCTTCATTCGATATCTGCGAAACCCTACAGTTCAGCAGTATAATGCACGACCGCATGTTGCAGGTCCTGTACGGGCCTTTCTGGATACAGAAAATGTTCGACTGCTGCCCGGGCCAGCACATTCTCCAGATCTCTCACCAATTGAAAACGTCTGGTCAATGGTGGCCGAGCAACTGGCTCGTCACAATACGCCAGTCACCACTCTTGATGAACTGTGGTATCGTGTTGAAGCTGCGTGGGCAACTGTACCTGTACACGCCATCCAAGCTCTGTTTGACTCAAGGCCCAGGCGTATCAAGTCCGTTATTACGGCCAGAGGTGGTTGTTCTGGGTACTGATTTCTCAGGATCTATGCACCAAAATTGCGTGAAAATGTCATCATATGTCTGTTCTAGTGTTCTAGTATAATATATTTGTGCAATGAATACCCGTTTATCATCTGCATTTCTTCTTTGTGCAGCAATTTTAATGGCCAGTAGTGTAGTAAGGCTGATTTTGTAATTTCGCGTTTCATTATTCCGATACGCGTAATTTTTTTTGCGACTGAAAAGTACCTGTAAAGCGTTAGTCACGTCCATAAATTAATCTGCCACAACTGTTGCATGTGTTTTGGTAGTATCGGCGATTACATACTTTCTATTAAAACAATTCAGAGAGTTTCCACTAAATTTGACTATAAGCACAGAAAAAAGCAGTAGTGTTTCATAAATATGAAGTATTGCTCTTGCTGTGTCTAACGTGAGTAGAAAAAGAGTTTACGAGTAGTATGAGCGTATCTAAGCAGCCAGTAAAGACGTGAGATGAGTAGCGGCCTGGACAACCAGCACGTCATCAATTGGTGAAGTCGTTGAAGAAGTGAAACAAATGATTGTGAACGATCGTCGAATCGCAGTCAGAGAAGCAGACGATGTGGTACGTGCGACAGCAAAATTTGTTCAAAAATTGTTGAATTTCGACGAAAAACAGCGGTGGACTGCCGGCCGGAGTAGCCGTGCGGTTCTGGGCGCTTCAGTCTGGAGCCGAGCGACCGCTACGGTCGCAGGTTCGAATCCTGCCTCGGGCATGGATGTGTGTGATGTCCTTAGGTTAGTTAGGTTTAATTAGTTCTGAGTTCTAGGCGACTGATGACCTCACAAGTTAAGTCGCATAGTGCTCAGAGCCATTTGAACCATTTTTGAACAGCGGTGGAGTCACGTTGCTCAGGAGTCGCTAGGTGAAGTCTGCAACGACTCAGAACCACTGAAACGTGTCAGAACACGTTATGAAATATGGCTTTACGGATCTAACGTCGAAACTAAGTTCAATAGTCGGACTGGAAGCATTCTGGGTCGCCGAGATGGATAAAAGCTCGGCAAGTTAGGAGGACGTTACTTGCCGTCATGTATAGTGCCAGCACTGATACGCGGAGCAGGCGTTATTACGGTGTACGGGTAGTTTTCGTGGTTAGGGTGTGGTTTTCTTATTGTCGCTTCAATCAGTAAGAATATGAACACATTTTACAGCATTTTTTTACTGCGTAAACTAGAGGAACAGTTCGGACAAAATGATTTATTGCTTCAGCATGACAATGCTCTCTGTCCGAAAGCTGCACTTGTGACGCACTGGTTTGTGGACAATAACATTCCTAAAATGAACTGGCCTGCCCAGAGTTCTATCCTGAACTCAAAGGAACATCTTTGGAATGAGTCAAACGTCGATTTAGCTCCAGGCCCCAGCGTACAACACCATTACCTTCTCTGCTTTCGACTCTTGAGGAAGAATGTGCTGCCATTCCTTCACAGACATTCAGACACCTCACCGAGTGCGCCCTCAGCGCAGTTCAAGCCGTAACAATAGCGAAAGGTGGACGCACCTCACGCTGATGTCCACTGTTAGGTGTCTGGACACTTTTCATCATATAGCGTATACCACTGCCACTTCCCTCGTTCCCAGTTGCAGTTGTGAATGGTGGAACGGAAGTTGTAAGTCCACGTGTGACCTTGAGACTCTTGTGACAAAGCTGGTTTGGTCCCCACCATCCTACTTTGTCTTTTATACTCCTAATTACAATAGCTAAGATTTATACAAGTTTTTCTTTTCTTTTCTTGCTGTTATTCTTCCCCAACATTTTGATGACAGAATCCATTAACTGAGCGCATATTAATGACTTTAGAGACTAATTTCGTCCGCAGCTCGTGGTCGCGAAGTAGCGTTCTCGCTTGGCGCGCCCGGGTTCCCGGGTTCGATTCCCGGCGGGGTCAGGGATTTTCTCTGCCTCGTGATGACTGGGTGTTGTGTGATGTCCTTAGGTTAGTTAGGTTTAACTAGTTCTAAGTTCTAGGGGACTGATGACCATAGATGTTAAGTCCCATAGTGCTCAGAGCCATTTTGACAGACTAATTTAAATTAATTTCCACTGTGAAACCTATTTATTCAGATTATGTAATTCACTGTTCTGAACATTTTGTGTTAATTAGTTTTCTGGAAATGATGTATTTCAAAAGTTATTGTATCCTAAAAGTGTTCGATCTAGAGGGCATCCATAAAAATTTAGTGAGCTGATAATTACATTCAGAAAAGTAGATTATCTCTAAACTGTAGACCAATTTTTGTTTATTTCAAACACATGTTTTTTTAGCTCAATCCTAATTAATTCAGGAGTCATAATTAATTAAGGATTTCAAACGGCCCATATTTTCAACTCATATTTTAACCAAACCACTATAAATTTCTGGAATATGTTAAAATACCATTGATGGCTAAATTTTCTGCACCCAACGACGGCAGTAACAAATAAGTAATTTCCGTAATTAAGAATTGCGTAATTATTAATACCCAAATTTCAATAATCAATACGGATACCATTCCGCCAGGATTTTCCTTAGTGTAAGCATAACTTTGTTCTATATATTTTAAAAGCTACTGCCATATTGGTGATTTGATAGATATAGTCTGACAATAATTATTACATCTATTTAAGAGTATAGGACTTCATCATCATCAATCTGAACTATTTTCAAATAATAATCAAATAACCAAAATCACATAATATTCTAGCGCGCTTCTGTGTAAGAACGAAACGCGAGCAATTCCGTGGTTATTACGCTTCTCGTTATTCTTGGAGTTAGGTCTTGGTCAGTATGTAACTGGCTCCGGATTTCAGTATTGTCTATACTGTGGGCTCTAGTTTTGTTGCTTGAAACAGTCTCAGGATTATTCTGGGATATGAGCAGTGACTACTAGAATTAGTGACAGACTTATCAAGTAAAATCTGTAAACATGTCATTGTACTTTAACGAACTACTATCATAATTCCGTGTGCCTTGTAGATAATTTGTTAATCTGCTATAGGAAAAATGATTTTTTTTGCCAATTAATTCATAATTCTCATCCTTGTGGCAGAATATAATTTAAAGTTATCCGTCAAATGTGAGTACAAGATGAACTGCAAAAACATTTTTGATCTGTAATGAGGCCTGGTCTGTAGCGGTAGGAATCAAACTCGGTAAATAAACATGCGAAGTGATTTCATACGAACATTTGAAAAGACCTACTGGACTTCTCTTTTTATTTATTAAGTGATACGATCCTATCGCGAACAATTTCAGCTAAATGACCAGTGGCGCAGCTACCTAGAGGCAACATTAATTTACAGGTAGGTCCCTCCTTCTATCCTTACACTCTCTCATTTTACCCTCATACTTTTTTCTCGGTGTATGCGTAGGAGGAAGCAATACAGTGGTTGGCTCTTCTAGGAATTGTAACAGTAAACCGCAGCGTCATGCACGACGTCTCTCTTGTAAAGTCTGCCACTGGGACTGGACTAGCACCCCGACTGAAAATCGCCACAAAACTTCTGAAACTCTGTTTCATCTGTGAAAGCAGTCGCCGGAGAAAGTTAACTGGCTCACACTTTCCTGTCGCACGAATTGGGCAGTGGTAGCAATTTGGCTTTCGCTCTTTCTCCCGCAGGGCTCGTATGCTGGAATCTCTCACAAATTAAAACACGGTGCGCTGCCCTCAAATCTAGCATGCGCGCTTCATTGGAAACGCAAAATTCGCTTCCACATCCGAGGTTCGTCTGCAAGTCCACCACTAAGTAACCTCCATAGTCAATGTGTTTTTGTAAACATTGTTTCATGTCCTTTGTAAGCATTATATTGTTTCCTGCACCATATGCTACGTTTGATCTAACGTGATACAGCACTTACTGCTTGATGATATTAGGCTGTTGGCCGTGTCGATACAGGCGATGCTCTCAAATACTCTCCACGTCCGGCAGTGCGCAGTGATGTGTTTGCTACAAGTAAAAGTTGTGATAGTTAAACCTCTTTACATTCATAAGTTTTTTCTTCTTTTTCCTCTTCTTCTTATTCTTCTTCTTACTCGCCTGTTCCGATGTCAGTTCAACCCATCTGTTCCGCGGTATTCCGACATCACGTTTCCCATGTGATTTGTTGTTTAGCACTCGTTTCGTTAGCCTTACCTCTGTCGTCCTATTGATATGTTCTATCCACCTTTCTCTCGTTTTGTTAATTCGTCAACTGAATAAATTCCCAAATTGTTTCTGATATCTTCATTCGTTGTGTATATAGCTATCACACCCAACAGTATAGCTATCACAGCAAACAGACAAGAATTAACTGATGAAATTGTAAATGATGTTTTTCAGAAAATCATTAAGAGGTTCTCTGCAAATGGGCTCTCATTAAACTTTGACAAAACACAGTATATACAGCTCCACACAGTAAATGGAATGACACCATTAATAAATATAAACTTTGATCAGAAATCGGTAGCTAAGGCAGAATATTCAAAATTTCTAGGTGTATCCATTGATGAGGGGTTGAACCGGAAAAAAACACACTGAGGATCTGCTGAAACGTTTGAGTTCAGCTACTTATGCTATTAGGGTCATTGCAAATTTTGGCGATATGCATCTCAGTAAATTAGCTTACCACGCCTATTTTCATTCTCTGCTTTCGTATGGCATCATATTCTGGCGTAACTCATCATTGAGTAAAAGAGTGTTCATGGCACAAAAGCGTGTAATCAGAATAATTGCTGGAGCTCATCCAAGATCATCCTGCAGACACAGAGCTATGGATCTTCACTGTAGCCTCACAATATATATATATATATATATATATATATATATATATATATATATATCCACTTATGAAATTTGTTATTAACAATCCGAACGAATTCAAAAGTAATAGCAGTGTACATGGCTACAACACTAGGAGACAGGATGATCTTCACTACTCAAGGTTAAATCTAACTTTGGCTCAGAAGGGAGTAAATTATGCTGCCACAAAAGTCTTTGGTCACTTACCTTATAGTATCAAAAGTCTGACAGGAAACCATATAGCATTTGAAAGGAAATTAAGAGAATTTTTGAATGGCAACTCCTTCTACTCATTAGATGACTTTTTGGATATAGTAAATGGGTAATTTCCCCACCCTCCACAAAAAAAGATTAAGTATCATGTAACGTCTTGTATGGACACCTTTCATTAACCTGACGAGTCCACATCATTGCGAAGTGTCGTATTCATGATCTCTGGAACAAGTGCTAATCTAATCTAATCTAATCTCGATCAGACTGCAAAGTTTCATGCGTCTCACAGGTTTCATATTAGTGGTCCTTATAGGCATTTCATCTAGCTTTCGCATAGTCCACAACTTTGAGCCATATATAGCAAAAGGTGTAGACACCACTTTAAAAAATTCTATTTTTGTTTCTTCCCACACTTTATTGCCTAATACTGTGAATTGTACCACGTCTCATCTGACAGTTATTGAACTTTTTCTGTATGTCATTTGCAAGGTGGCAGCTTACATCACGAACCTATAACTCAAAATGAGAACCTAGTTATAGAACATGATCATTTAAAACTATTTTGTACTTAAAGCCTCTTTTCATTCCGAAGCTACAGTCTTAGTCTTACTCTAAGGAACTATAGTCCTTATGTATCTAATCTACGCTATAAATTGCCATTTGCGGATCGTTATCGCTCACTTACAAGATTATTTAGTTGTCAACGATTATCACGGTTTTTATTCCTTATCTGTTCCTATTTTGCTCCCTTGGTTGGCCTTAGTTTTCCACTGTCTGGCAACGTCGTCAGCACAGGTATAATGAACTGTGGGCGTACGTTACAACCTTGCCGCACACCCCCTACGTATTATTACGATTCAAATTTCTTCATACAGGCTTTTAATAACTTACATTAACTTTTCGAAGTACTCTCGTGTTTGGGAAATAATAAAATATGACGTCTGGTCTCCTCGAAATCTTTCTTGTAGTCTTCAAAACAATCGTAAGTCCTGTTTCACTGCTAACATGTGTAGACATTTAGCACACATCGATAGACCACTGTGGGATATGAGAGAATAGAGAGAAAGCAGTATACTGTTGGATCTCAGTGAAGTGAATGAAACAGTACATTAATTAAGACTAGGAACTCGTATTTGGCCGCGGTAGCATCCATGCCCGATCCAATAATGGTGATATAAATATTTCTTAATTTCTTCCCATTACTTTCATTCGCGCTTCAGTCGCTCATTGAAATTACGGGCTATAACTTTTCTGAACGGCGCTTACTTTTGTCTCTCGCGTTTTCGCTCTTATACCACTTTCACATATTCAAAGCATTATCCAACGCATAGCCTATAGTCCACCCACAGCAGATGTAATAACTCCGTTATGTCGATCTACAGTATTTATTTTGGCCTAAAAGATAGGAAAATAACATAAACTGCCGGCAAATAGAAATGCAGCGCCCTCTAGGACAAGGGTAGTTTATTAACAGGTGGTGTGACAAATAAGTTATCATTGTAGGAGTATACGGCAACAAATTCAGGGCAAATGAATCACACATGTCACAGTAAAGGTTCCCCAAACAGTCTCGTCAATATACAATATACCCCTTCTGCCAGCAACGCAGGGATGTTTTCTAGCATACAAGCAAGCATAAAGGTGCCGAACGGCATCCTAAGATGGTTCGTCCCAAGAATCTTGCACCTTTTGTTGCAATTCGGCAATGATTCGTGCAGGCTGTGGGAAACAAGAAAGTTTCCGTTTCTTAATGTCACGTACGTATTCAATTGGCAAAGGATCTGGTACCCTCGTAGCCAGGGGAATCAAATGGTTCAAATAGCTCTGAGCACTATGGGACGTAACATCTGAGGTCATCAGTCCCCTAGAACTTAGAACTACTTAAACCTAACTAACCTAAGGACATCACACACATCCATGCCCGAGGCAGGATTCGAACCTGCGACCGTCGCGGTCGCGCGGTTCCAGACTGTAGCGCCTACAGCCGCTCGGCCACCCCGGCCGGCCCAGGGGAATCGTTGAACACCACGAACAGCATGTTGCGTCGGCGCAGGCGTAAGTGAACGCGCATTGTCCTGCTGAAAAAGGATAGTGACATGAGGATAACAGTTTGTGCATTGTAGCGGATACTGGTTACTTTATTCTGCAGAAACACCAAAGGTGACCGGAAGTTGTAACTAAAGGGCGCCCACACCACGAAGCTTGGCCTGGAACCTGTGTGTTTCGTGTGGATGCCCTCCGGAATAGGCTGCTCACCAACTCTACGCCACACGTGTGTACGACCATTACTTGCATGTGGGCGGGACCTACCCTCATCACTGGGAAAAACAGAGTGCCGTTCCAGAATTTCACGACACTAGGGGGGCCGTTCTTGGCGGTGCCGTGGTATCAGTGGTAGCCTGGAAAGAGGCATACGTGATTTTAATCGTACTGCAAGCAGACTTTTCCCAATTGTACTTGGCGACTCAGCAAGTGCAGTATGCGCCCGTATTTCTTCACTGGATAAGGGTCAATTCTTGACAGATGTACTTCAGATATATGCACGACGTTCTACTAAACATACTGACGGACATAGGCTTTGTATTTTATTTTTAAACACAGTGGACAGGTTTTCTGATAAAACAGAGTGTGAGAAAGAAAATGCTGTGCTGTGCTATACTATCCTCTACTGTGAAAATGTGCGGTTTATGTTTCTTTCTCGCAGTGGGTTTTAACTACTACAGCTGGGCATTTAAACCATGAGACAAATAGTATTTCCCAAATAAATATAAAACTGTATATACAACAATGTGATTTTTTGTTTTCGTTCTCGAAGTAGATTTTAAGTACGATAGCGTGACATTTAAACAATTAGACAAACTTCTTCTCCCATACGATTTTAGGAAAAAGAAAATCTCCCAGTCTTTTTTCCCAAAACAGGTAATCATCTGTGACCAAAGATTATGACTTGTATACATTTCTACGAAGCAACAGCACATGCTATGAGGCGATCTCTAGCGTAAATTTGCTTTTGTACATTTCAAATGCCGGATAACCTCAAGGCTTTTTTATGTATCATTATTACATGTTACTACAGGTCCCCAAAGAATGCAACAAATGTTGCCACAAAATTATGTTACAGTGCTACAACTGGAGTCCTCCAAACGATAATATAGATCGATAGAACTTATCGATCTTTCTAGAACATATTGTTATCAAAATATCGCTAGCCTGATTTCCTGTTTGATAATAAATTTCAGATTTAATTTAGTGTCGATTATGCTATCGATCTACAAAATAAAAATTTATATATATACTTTTTTCGCTTTGTGATAGATGGCGCTGTAATAGTCACAAACGTATAATAACGTGGTGTCACGTGACATTCCACCAGTGCGGAAGGTATTTGCTTCGTGATACATTACCCGTGTTAAAATGGACCGTTTACCAATTGTGAAATGGTCGATATCGTGTTGATGTATGGTAATTGTGATCAAAATGCCCAACGGGCGTGTGCTATGTATGCAGCTCGGTATCCTGGACGACATCATCCAAGTATCCAGACCGTTCGGCGGATAGTTACGTTATTTAAGGAAACAGGAGGTGTTCAGCCACATGTGAGACGTCAACCACGACCTGCAACAAATGATGGAACCCAAGTAGGTGTTTTAGCTGCTGTCGCGGCTAATCCGCACATCAGTAGCAGACAGACTGCGCGAGAATCTGGAATCTTAAAAACGTCGGTGTTGAGAATGCTACATCAACATCGATTGCACCGGTACCGTATTTCTATGCAACAGGAATTGCATCGCGATGACTTTGAACGTCGTGTACAGTTCTGCCACTGGGCACAAGAGAAATTACGGGACGATGGCAGATTTTTTGCACGCGTTCTATTTAGCGACGAAGCGTCATTTACCAACAGCGGCAACGTAAACCGGAATAATATGCACTATTGGGCAACGGAAAATCCACGATGGCTGCGACTTGTGGAATATCAGCGACCTTGGCGGGTTAATGTATGGTGTGGCACTATGGGAGGAAGGATAATTGACCCCCATTTAATCGATGGAAATCTAAATGGTGCAATGTATGCTGATTTCCTACGTAATGTTCTATCAATGTTAATGCAAGATGTTTCATTGCATGACAGAATGGCGATGTATTTCCAACATGATGGATGTCCGGCACATAGTTCGCGTGCGGTTGAAGCGGTATTGAGCATATTTCATGACAGGTGGATTGGTCGTCGAAGCGCCATACCATGGCCCACACGTTCACCGGATCTGACGTCCCCGGATTTCTTTTTGTGGGGAAAGTTGAAGGATATTTGCTATCGTGATCCACCGACAACGCCTGACAACATGCGTCAGCGCATTGTCAACGCATATGCGAACGTTACGGAAGCCAAACTACTAGCTGTTGACAGGAATGTCGTTACACGTATTGCCAAATGCATTGAGATTGACGGACATCATTTTGAGCATTTATTGCATTAATGTGGTATTTACATGGAAATCACGCTGTAACAGCATGCGTTCTCAGAAATGATAAGTTCACAAAGGTATATGTGTCACATTGGAACAACCGAAATAAAATGTTCAAACGTATCAACGTTCTGAATTTTAATTTAAAAAACCTACCTGTTACCAACTGTTCGTCTAAAATTGTGAGCCATATGTTTGTGACTATTACAGCGCCATCTATCACAAAGCGAAAAAAGTGGTCCAGCTAAAACACTCATATTTCTTTACGTACTACACGGATATATAATAAAAAATGGGGGTTCCTATTTTAAAAAACGCCTTTGATATCTGTTTGACCTATGGCAGTGCCATCTAGCTGGCCAACCATAGCGCCATCTGGCTTCCCCCTTCAAGCTAGACGAGTTTCGTACTTTGTAGTTTCTTCGTTTGAGGCTTATTTCGTGAGATATTTGGATCGGTCACGGTCAATGGACCACCCTGTATATATAATTCGTAACGTATATTTTGACTGATATTATGAATGGGTGTTAAATGTAACATTGAAAATCGAAGTTTGTTCTGATCTAGATTTTCAGATGAATTTCTGAAAACTAATTTTTAGAGTGTGTCTCAGTGTGGTAGAAACTATGAAAAAGTAAAATAAATTGATAATTATGGAAAATTTCGTGTTCAGGAGCTAGGTACTTTCATAAGAATCCGTAGACACAGTTTATATAATTTGACAAGAGAATCAAGTTCAAATCTTGCTGGAATTTGAATGGTATCGTAAACTTCACCTATTCGGGAAAGGGTTCCGTTAGACTCTTTTCTAGTATACTCTGCATATACAAGTCTCTGTTATGTATGCTATGGTTTCAGCTGTAAAGGACGCGTGGTAACTCGAGATTTCAACCCGGTTTCTAGTAATGTTTTTTCGACGTTTCGTGGGTACATCCTGCCGGTAACGTTTTCACGTATTTCCTATTCGTCAGAGCCGGTTGAAAAATCCTACTATCTTCTCGCAGCGTAGTTCTTCGGGAAGAGCCGTTGCCTACCATAGCTGCCATCCTGTCGTCCCGAGCCCATTTCGTCACGCCTCACTCTGTAGTCACTACACTGTAGTCAGCTGTGTATGCGATATGTCGACATGATGCATCACGTCCGTCACGCCAATTATTCGATCTTTTTCAGACTCCTAAAGATTGCGATAAGTTTCTCCTGCATGTTGTCTGTGCATGCTGTCTTGTTATCTCCTTCTGAACCTTTCCGGTAACGTTAAACATCATGTACTCGCACTATTCTTTATCTGTAAGACTGGCTTTCTTTTGCACTGGAATTAAGACAGAGAGTCCGGAACGAAGTTTTAAATTATAAGACATTCCCAGGGGCAGATGTGGACTCCGACCACAGTTTATTGGTTATGAAATTTAGATTAAAACTGAAGAAACTGCAAAAAGGTAGGAATTTAAGGAGATGGGACCTGGATAAACTGAAAGAACCAGAGGTTGTAGAGAGCTTCAGAAGGAACATTGTGGAATGATTGTGGAGAACAGGGGAAAGGAATATAGTTGAAGAATGGGTAGCTTTCAGACATAAAATAGTGAAGACAGCAGAGGATCAAGTAGCTAAAAAGACGATGGCTAGAAAAATTCTAAGGTAACACAAGAGATATTGAATTTAATTGATGAAAGGAGAAAATATAAACGTGCAGTAAATAAAGTAGGCGAAAAGGAATACAAACTTCTGAAAAATGAGGTCGACAGTAAGCGCAAAATAGGTGAGCAGGAATGGCTAGAGGACAAATGTAAGGAAGTAGAAACATATACAGTACGTTTAGGGGTAAGAGACCTTTGAAGAAAAGAGAATCAAATGTATTAATATTAAGAGCTCAGATGGAAACGAGCCCTGATCAAAGCAGAGAAAGCAAACAGGTGGAAGGATTATATAGAGAATCTATACAATGGAATGTACTTGAGGGCAGTATTATGGAAATGGAAGAGGACTTAGATGAAGATGAGTTGCGAGATATGATACTGCGTGAATAATTTGACAGTTGAAGACCTAAGTCGAAACAAGGCTCTCGGAGTAGACAACAATCAGTTAGAACTACTGATAACCTTGGGAGAGCCAGTCACGACAAAACTCTTCCACCTGGTGAGCAAGATATATGAGACAGACAAAATACCCTCGTACTTCGAGGAGAATATAATAACTCCAATTCCAAAAAAAGTAGGAGTTGGCAGGCGTGAATATTACCGACATTTACATTACAGTTTAATAAATCACGGTTGCAAAATACTCACACGAATTCGTTACAGAAGAATGGAAAAACTGGTAGAAGTCGACCTCGGGGAAGATTAATTTGAATTCCAGAGAAATGTATGAACACGCGTGGCAATATTGACCCTACGACTTCTCTTAGTAGACAGATTAAGGAAAGACAAACATATGTTTGTAGCATTTGTTGACTTAGAGAAATCTTTTGACAATGTTGACTGGAATACCCTCTTTCAAATTCTAAAGGTGGCAGGGGTAACATACAGGGAACGAAAGACTCTTACCAGTTTGTACGGAAACCACCTGGCAGTTACGGGTCGAGGCGCACAGAAGGGAAACAGTGGTTGAAAATGGAGTTAGACACGGTTTTAGGCTATCACCGATGTTATTCAATCTATATGCTGATCAAGCAGTAAAGGAAACAAAAGAAAAATGTGGAGTAAGAATTAAAGTCCAGGAACAACAAATAAAAATTTTGACGTTTGGCGATCACACTGAATTTCTGTTAGAGATAGCAAAGTACTTCGGAGAGCAGTTGAATTGACTGGACAGTGTGTTGAAAGGAGGATAGAAGATGAACGTAAACAAAAGCAAAACGAGTATAATGGAATGTAGTCGAATGAAAAGCAGATGATGGTGAGGGAATTAGATTCGGAAATGACACACTTAAAGTAGTAGATGGGTTTTGCTATCTGGGCTGCAAAATAACTGATGATGGTCTAAGTAGAAAGGATATCGAAGGTAGATGCCAATGGCAAGAAAAACGTTTCTGAAGAACATAAATTTGTTAACATCGAGTATAGATTTAAGCGTTAGTATGTCCTTTGTGATGTTATTTGTATGGAATGTAGCCATGTTTGGAAGGGAAACATAGACGGAAAAAGTTTAGGCTAGAAGAAAATAGAAGCTCTTGAAATGTGGTGCTACAGAAGAATGCTGACTCTTGGATGGTTATTTCATGTAACTAATGAGGAGGTACTGAAAAGAATTTGTGGGAGAAGAGGAATAGGTTGGTAAGACACATTCTGGGGCATCAAGTGATCACCAATTTAGTACTAGAGGGAAGCATGGGGGGAGGGGTAAAAAACGTACAGAGAGACTAAGAGATGAATAAAGTAAGCAGATTCAGAAGACTGTAGGTTGAAGTAGTCACTCGGGAATGAAGAGGCTTGAACAGTTTAGCGTAGCGTGGAGAGCTGCATCAAACCAGTCTTTGGACAGAGGATCACAACAACAACAATAATACAATCTAGATCAACATATCCCACAGGTATGGGCACTGGAATGCACACTGAAGCGCCAAAGAAAATCGTATAGGCATGGGCGTTCAAATACAGAGATATATATAAACAAGCTGAATACGGCGCCGCGGTCTGCAACACCTACGTAAGAGAAGTGTCTGGCGCAGTTGTTAGATTGGTTACTGCTGCTACAATGGCACGTTATCAAGATTGAACTGATTTTGAACGTGGTGTTATAGTCGGCGAACGAGTGATGCGGCACAGCATCTCCGAGACACAGATGAAGTTGGGAGTTTCCCGTACGACCATTACATGATTGTACCGTGAATATTAGGAATACGATAAAACATCAAATTTCCGACATTGCTGCTGCCGGAAAAAGATCCTGCAAGAACGGGACCAACGACGATTGAAGAGAATAGTTCAACGTCACAGAAGTGCAACTTTTCCGCAAATTGTTACAGATTTCTCTACCTCAGATATTAGTCGAGTTCATGCCACGTCGTGTTCGCGGGGGTCCAACACAGTATTACGCAGGTGTACCAGTTTCTTTGGCTCTTCCGTGTAAATGAGACGCTGAGATCCATAAGGGCCTGGAGTTGGCCATGTCGATTTTGAGAGTTTAGCGTGTTTGCATGCTCCTGACATCTGTCGACCTTGTGCTGAACCAGCTTTACCTATATCCGTAGGCGCACAGTATATACATGAACATTCATGAAAAGCTGTCTCATCGATTTCTCGGATATTTATTTCCATGTGGGCCCAAAGCACAAAGCTGCTCTGCACTTCTCAGAATTTTTATCTGGGATTGCCAACATAATTTAGTGTCTACATCGTCCACGCAGTAGTAGTACTTCGTAATCGGGTGTATATCGGCGGTTTTCTCTGGACGTCAAACCACGGAATGTTCTTAATGAAAATGATGATAGCGAGGATCATGAAGTATTGGAATAGGTCGTAATCCTGTGTGTGGTGAATTTAGTATTTATTCTTTGTGTTCTGATTCTAGTGTCACATTAATTACAATCTTTACAACTTTCTAGAGACGCTATATCACTAGCAAACGTACGGAAATTTTGGAAATCAACATTAATAATAAATACTAATTAATATTTCATAACAAAATGTGGGTATATTATTTTTTTCATGGTAAATATTGGATATTTAGAATTTGTTCAAAACAGTCGGACCTACGATATGGCGATTTGTCTAAAAAATTGATTTTCACAAACACTTGTTTTTCTCGATCCTTTGTTTTTGTGCTTTGGGCCCTTATGATTTTCAGTGCCTGAATTTTGTATTGCTCGCTCAAAATGTTGGAGGAGTGACACTTCCCTTCGACGTGTTAAGGATAATACGCAACTTCTCCTCTAAGTTTCTGAGACACTAACTAATCAAGTTTTTTTTTATTTTTTAAGATAAAGAAACAGCTGTTGAAGTATAATTTCTATGACTGTGAAACTTTTACAGTTCTTAACACAGCTCCAAGTTAAAAAGTACGTTGTATATCCCACTAACAACTCACAGTGTTCTTGCTAATGAGCAAGAGTTGAAAGAGCCTCTAAGTTTATGTTATTCTGCCATTACTAATTATTACCGTCATTTATCCTTCTTATGATTTCTTGTTCGCATGCTTTTACGCCTGTTAGCAAGATTCCTGACTCCATAACATACAGTTTTTCTTTTTTTAAGTACGCAATCAGTAACGAAGCTGGTACTAGGAGCAAATTTATAATTCTACGGGAGACTGCCTGTCATGTTTTTGCTACCTGCAATTTACATTCTAGTACTCCGCTGAGCCCATAGAAGCTCCTCACAAGACAGGCTGCATAAGACAATATTGTCTATTCGCTGCAGTTAAGACAATCATGTATTCATGTATTTCATTCTAGATACATGTATGCACTGATGATCATAGATTAGGGAGAATGACACTAACTCTGGGGTAAATAATGCAGTCTACACGACAGCAGAGCTCCCCATAATTTTTCAAGTGTGTCTGCGAGAGCGTATCTTTAGAGGTGACGTACTTGAAGCATACCTTTCTGTACCGGTGCAATATGTAATGAGTTCATCCTGTAAATAGAAGGCGAATTTATACAACAGTTAAGAAGCGATCGCATGGAAAAGTCAGATCGACTACCCGATGTGAACCCCACAGGCCGTGCTTGTATTTCTCTCGGCACGTGTTACTATGTTCGGTGTCGTCCTTGAGCAGTAGAGAGGGATTTTAAAAAAATCATTTAATCTATTCAGTTATTAATAACATTTGCAGATCGGCGCTCGAGTCAGAGATACCTGGTTTGAATACTGAAGAGGGATGAAGTTTTTATCTCCTGTGTTTGGTCGAAAAGGGGAAGAGAATTAGTGTCGTGAAGTTCTTGATCACCAGACTAGATACCAATGTAGATGAATATGCTCCAAAAGTCTTCACCGTGCCCAATGAAGTGTGGCTTCATGATATTTGATGTCTGAGCTCTCTTGGCATAATCGCCTACCGTAAACTGTTATTCTTAAAGCCTTTGACACACAAGTCGCTGAGATGTTGTCAACTGGACAGGCTAGAATTAAACAGTGAGACCGACGAAACTACGAATCATCATTACGTGTATAATAAACTTTTTCACGTTTAATAACTGTATCTTTAGTTTTGGTTTCTACGTAGCAATATATGCCAATATATCGATACAATGCACAAATCAATATCAGAAATATATTTAGCACTAAGAAAAGTGCAGATCTTGTAAAGGCCCTTCTGGCTTCATTAGCTCTATCTCAAACCTTTAATTAATCTTTAGATTTCGAAAGGGTCGGTTCGCATTTGCTAACATTCGTGACCTTATTACAACTTCGAACTGCTACAGAGGCGTGAACTACGCAAACGGATAGCTCAGCAATGCGACACTTTAAGTCAGTTGACGATCACGTTTAGTAGAACTATTATTGACGATCTTCCTTTTTTCAAACGGTGGCCGTGATCTAAAACTCGGTCAAACTACTGCAAAGGCTATCAAGTTTTCAGAAGCTCCTAGCAGATAATGATGTTCCCGTTGTCGAAGCACTTTTCACTATTAATTCGAAGGTTACCTACTTTATCGTTCAGATAGTTTTACGTTATTTATTACACATCACTTCCAGTATTCACAACAGTTATGAGAAGCAAAACAATCTTACCTACGACCGACTACGAGATCTTCAAGATCTCCAGTAACATTGCGCTCCCAGGCAAGAAAATGAGTAAAATAAGAATCGTTGTACTTTCCTCTACTGTAGTTCTAGAAGACCTGTCGATAAGTGGTATCCTAATCCCATAGGTAAAAATCAGTTATTGATATTTACATACTCAAGCTTTCGACAAACTCAACAAATCCTTTTTATAATGATAGAAGCGTCGGTTTGACAATTAACGAATATTACACATACATGACATATACAGTACACGCTATGTATTCGATTTACAGAATGTCTTTACACAGGTCATAATCGATATGAAACTGAAATTACAAAGTATGAAGGAAAAGAAAAAATGTGTATTTAGGTTAAAACCTCGTTTCGAAAATCACCACAATAGACGGAAAAGAAATATGCGCATATAAATGTATGTGACCGGCTTCCATACCGCCTGGTGATGGATATTGTGACGTGGCGCTTGGACAGGTGATTCGTTACTTTAGACGGCAGCTTCAGTGCGAGGTCGTCTTATTCGGCCGAGTAATCAGTCATACAGCCATGGCCATGTCCTCCCGAGTAACGGCGTAGCTCAGACAAACCAAAGCAACATCCGTCTTGTCTCTGCACGGAACAACACGAACACTGCCGTAGATGAACCAGCAGGCTGGAGAGCTTTGCTCTAATAATGTGTCTGCACAGCATAAAATACCAGCACAGTAAGCGATTTGAGTCATAAACTAAGTTTACGTGTAGTCAAAAAAACAAAAATCGTTTTTGTGTAAATAACTGCGCCGCGTTCGTGTCAATACACTCTAAGACAGAAAAAACGACGCACCAAGAATGAATTATCCGAATAGTAGGGAAATTGGTTGTCGTGGCGTACACTTACAAACCAAAAATGATTACAAATACAAAAAAAATTAGGAGATTTATTTAAGAGAAAGAGCTTCACAAATTGAACAAGTCAATAACGCATTGATCCATTTCAGGCCCTTATGCAAGCAGTTATCCGGTTTGGCGTTGATTGATAGCGTTGTTGGATGTACTCCTGAGGGATGCCGAGCCAAATTCTGTCCAACTGGCACGTTAGATCGTCAAAGTCCCTAGATGGTTAGGTTCGTTTACAAATAACTCATCTGCTACCAGTCACGATTATCTTTATTTTGCTTTTCGCACGACGCGTTTCGGGAAATGATTCCCATTTTCAAGTGCGTTTTTCGTGTTTGTTATGTCATTCCTATGTTATGTTGTCGATGTGTGAGATTCTACTTCATTTCGTTGACTTTACTGCAATATATAAGGAAACACTCGATTTTTAGTTGGTTGTCGATCTTTTTGTGAAGTTAGTGGCGAAATTTAGAAGAATTTGTACTTACAGTTTCCTTATGGTCCATTTGTGCAGTCTCTCACACACACTAAACATCACACACAACATGTTGTACACTTTTAAACGTTGAAAACATTTTACATAAACGAGACAGTGACACAGATGTTCTAACAAGTAGTCAACAGAGATGACATTATAGGTTTTCCACAGAGTATGATATGCTTTTGTATAGAGGTTATTTACGAAAATCTTTGTATTGGGGTACATGGACGATTCCAGAAATTCCTCTGACAAATGTTCACTTACCAATGTAGAACACATTCTATACATCATCCAAGATATATGTTGGGTTTGAATTGGGAAGTATGACTCCGATAGTCTCTTTCAGTTGGAATTTCTTTTAGAACAACTATCACTTAAGTTACAAATTTAATTATTTATTTAATTATTTCGTAAAGCCCTCAAAATTGTCATAAGTGTTTCCCCATCAGATTCTCCCCAGCCTTATTAATCCTGCCAATTTCCTTAGGTGAACATGGTCCCCTACTCCGGGTCTATTACAATGTCTTCCCTTTCTATAGAGTCTTCCTGTCTGTGGGGTGCCAGAATGTCATTGGACACAAATTAGATAGGAGTGTGTTCGGTCGAAAAGTGCACATAATCCCGGCGAAATGTCCTTACGTGCTTCATATTTGGCAGTGTTGAAGACATTCATTACCCGCTCCAATGCCTCATCCCAACAAATATGGTCTTAGAGGTGGCACAAAATTCGCATAGCATGAACGACCCGATTGACTTTCTCAGTAAAGGAAGGATCTGGATGGTACGGAGTGGCGGTAGAGTGCCCCAACCATACCACAAAACAAAACTGCTTGAACGCTCTGGAAGTGAAAGCAGTAACGTTATCTGACACCTAAATCTAGGATGTACCAACAAACGTCTCAAACAACTAATAGCCACCTGTGCCGTAGCTGCATGGGTTTGAAACAGCGAAGAAAACCTATAGCAAAAGTGACATAGAAAATGATCCTATAAAAACCCCATGTACAAATACTTTTATAATTGTCTCTCCACCGACTACAAAGCCATAATTCACCGCTTGGTATCCTGATGGTTTTATTAAGAGTACAAGTTCTACAAGCGTGCACCATCGTCCTCATGTCGGAATCCACATCCTTTCAAATAAACTCCTAACGTATATTATCATGAGTTCTATAGTCTCCTACACTACTGGCCACTAAAATTGCTACACCAAGAAGAAATGCAGATGATAAACGGGTATTCATTGGACAAATATATTATACTAGAACCTGCCGGCCGGGGTGGCCGAGCGGTTCTAGGCGCTACAGTCTGGAACCGCGCGACCGCTACGGTCGCAGGTTCGAATCCTGCCTCGGGCATGGATGTATGTGATGTCATTAGGTTAGTTAGGTTTAAGTAGTTCTAAGTTCTAGGGGACTGATGACCTTAGAAGTTAAGTCCCATAATGCTCCCATAATTTGAACAATTTTTTTATACTAGAACCGACATGTGATTACATTTTCACGCAATTTGGGTGCTTAGATCCTGAGAAATCAGTACCCAAAACAACCACCTCTGGCCGTAATAACGGCCTTGATACGCCTAAGCATTGAGTCAAACAGATCTTGGATGGCGTGTACATGAACAGCTGCCCATGCAGCTTCAACACGATACCACAGTTCATCAAGAGTAGTGACTGGCGTATTGTGACGAGCCAGTTGCTCGTCCACCATTGACCAGACGTTTTCAGTTGGTGAGAGATCTGGAGAATGTGCTGGCCAGGGCAGCAGTCGACCATTTTCTGTATCCAGAAAAGCCCGTACAGGATCTGCAACATGCGGTCGTGCATTATCCTGCTGAAATGTAGGGTTTCGCAGGGATCGAATGAAGGGTAGAGCCACGAGTCGTAACACATCTGAAATGTAACGTCCACTGTTCAAAGTGCCGTCAATGCGAACAAGAGGTGGTCGAGAGGTGTAACCAACGGCACCCCATACCATCACGCCGGGTGATACGCCAGTATGGCGATGACGAATACACGCTTCCAATGTGCGTTCACCGCGATGTCGCCAAACACGGATGCGACCATCATGATGCTGTAAACAGAACCTGGATTCATCCGGAAAAATGACGTTTTGCCATTCGTGCACCCAGGTTCGTCGTCGAGTACACCATCGCAGGCACTCCTGACTGTGATGTAGCGTCAAGGGTAACCGCAGCCATTGTCTCCGAGCTGATAGTCCATGCTGCTGCAAACGTCGTCGAACTGTTCGTGCAGGTGGTTGTTGTCTTGCAAATGTCCCCATCTGTTGACTCAGGGATCGAGACGTGGCTGCGCGATCCGTTACAGCCATGCGGATAAGATGCCTGTCATCTCGACTGCTAATGATACGAGGCCGTTGGTATCCAGCATGGCGTTCCGTATTACCCTCCTGAACCCACCGATTCCATATTCTGCTAACCGTCATTGGATATCGACCAACGCGAGCAGCAACATCGCGATACGATAAAGCTAAATTGCGATAGGCTACAATCCGACCTTTATGAAAGTCGGAAACGTGATGGTACGCATTTCTTCTCCTTGCATGATACTTCACAACAACGTTTCACCAGGCATCCCCCGTCAACTGCTGTTTGTGTATGAGAAATCGGTTGGAAACTTTCTTCATGTCAGCACGTTGTAGGTGTCGCCACCGGGGCCAACCTTGTGAGAATGCGCTGAAAAGCTAATCATTTGCATATCACAGCATCTTCTTCCTGTCGGTTAAATTTCGCGTCTGCAGCACGTCATCTTCGTAGTGTAGCAATTTTAATGGCCAGTAGTGTAAGTATCCGCCTGTACGTGACTAGTGACAGTAAGCAAAAAGCACCAGAATAACCATGGTGAGATCTTAGGGAGACGATCATTCCTGGCGTTACGATACAAAATCCCATCCTTCCTACAAATATGGCTTAGCGTCTTCACATCTGGCCAGTCTGTCTCAGGTTTTCCTAAACATCCGGATATCTATTCAGACTCTTAAACAGTGCCAGAAACTCCCCTACAATCTGATTAACTAGAACAGGTTTGCGGAGCTGCGCCCCCATTCTCTCGATTCCATCTCCTTCACAATCAATCTGAAATATCTTACTTAGTCCACCTGAAACTGTACTGTCCATGCTCCTTAGAAGCTAGACTTCCAAACAGTATTCTGAGATCCGACAAGCCCATCTTGCTATCCTACCAATACTTTTAGGGCTGACCAAAATCCAACTCAAGGAGTGTAACTGGTCAAAGGCAAATAATACACTTGTAGATCATACACAGAATACTTTTTTCGAGTGGTGACAACCCATGAGAGGCATAGGATACAGGTCACCTGTCATCCTGACTTATTGTAGTACGACATCGTTAGAAAATATTTCTCGTCACACTGTAGGATCACCAACACTGGAACACACACAAAGCTTCCCTAATCCCTTCGAAAGTAGCCTGCTGAGAGCCTCTCCATTCAAACTTGCATCCTTGTTTTAGCAATTCGTTCAGAAAAATAGCTTGCTGAGCAAAATTAGAAATGAATTTACTAAAAAGTTGACTATACGGTTAAACCTTGGCACTTCATTTGGATACCTTAGCAGTGGACATTGCCTTGTTGCCTGAATTTGGCTTTGGTCAACCCGAACTCCACCTAGGGACAACACCTGCCCCAAAACGCCATCCCTGGGAATGTAAACTTCACTGATAAGCCCACTGTCCTTAATCGAGCAAACACTTCCCTCAGACACATATTTAAATGTGATATCCAAAATTATAATGTATAGTAACTGGGACAGGACGGCAGCTCCAGTCGCGAGATCGGAGGGTACTTGATTGAATTCGAAAAGATTCCAATCAGTAGCGAACGCTGTAATACGTTTGATACCCTCATAGAGAGAAATCTGGTAGTAAGCTCGTTGAGACCCAAGATCGTAAAGACTTGTGCAGCTGCAAACCAACCAAAACAGGGGTGGAGATCAGGCAACGGAACAGATCTAAGGACCACTTCCTTATTTAGCTCACAATAGTCCACCACTGGCCTAGACTTGCTAGAAGCCTTCAGCACTACGAAGACAGGTACCGAATAGGGTGTTTTGGAGGGGTGGATCACATCCTGTTCTAATATTTTCTCTATGGGACTCCTCAATTTTTTTGTATAGGGATGAGATAAACGATAAGATTGCTTTCTCACTTGAGCCGTATCCGTGGACTCAATCTTATTCTGAAATTCCTTAACCCCGCCTTATCAGCCAACACATCCGCGAATTTTCTACGTAATAAAACCTGCAGTTTCTTCTGATCTAACCGCAAATGATCAGACTGAGCGCTACTATCAACACCCCCCCCCCCCCCCCCCCTCTACTTGGACAGTGCTGACAAATAATCCATATGTCTGCAAAACGACAAAACGCGATGTTTACAAAATTCAAATGTAAAATATTCCTCCCCACAATTCGTGATTAATCCAGGACTACGAATGAAATCTAAGACTAAAATGAATTCACCTAGACAACAGCTGAGACATACATAATTTAATGACATTTGTAATATTACGAATATGCAGTTTTACCTTCACCCTACCTAACACCAATCTAGAACAGACCTAACGATGACTTCAGTGACGAAATGAGAACTGCCGATCCGCCAGCCGTACCTGTTGCTAATTTCCTGTGGCGTATTTGCTGTGATCCCAGGTGTTGCGGCTGCTGAAGACGGAGCTACGTGACCTACAAATAATATCGCCATACTCTCCGCTTCAGCGTACAGGTCACAGGAATGGCGGGAGACTACTAGAAGTATTTCTGACTGCTCAACACTCAGTAGGACTCCGCATATTCGAACGAATTTTTCTCCGCTCGAGTATCCTTACGTGAAATTGCAGCTTGTGTCCCCCAGCATGATTCTTTGTGATTGCAGTACGTCACAGTTACAATGGTTTCTACTTGCTTCACTTGCTACGAGATGCTGCTTGTTTCAATGAATTCGACAATAACTGCCGACAAGTGAGTCATTCCATGGCTTCCACTTCGTGAAGAGGAAATGCGGCGCTTGACGTCGTTGGGAGCGCGCCGGTTAGAGCTCTTTCGTAGTCGGAGCACTCCATATTTCGATGCTGCTAATGGATCTAGAGCGCAGGGAACTGTTTTACTATGAAAGTTCTGCCAAACTGAAGGGCCACTTACGCACCAGGTGCTCTCATTCCAAAGCATGCGTGGTATTTGAGTTAAGAGCGCATGTATCGTTTGCAGTGACCGTCGAGACGATTGAATATCAAATCCCCGTAAGTAGCACAAAGGAAGCGTATAGTATACGCTATACTATCTTTTAATTCTGTAAGACGGTTCGACGAGACTTGAAAATTAATCCAGGCCTCTGTTACACGAACTGTTGGACAACACTCGTCAGCTTTCAGTCTGCATTCCAGAATCTAAACTTCATGGTTTACTGAAGGAAGTCATTCACAAGATGTGCACGATGGGAGCGCGAATTGTCGTCCATGAAGACGAATGCCTCGCCAATATGCTGCCGATATGGTTGCACTGTCGGTCGGACGATGGCATTCACGTATCGTACAGCCGTTACGTACATCGGCCCCACATAATGCCACCCCAAAACAGCAGGGAACCTCCACCTTGCTGCACTCACTGGACAGTGTGTCTAAGGCGTTCAGCCTGACTGGGTTGCCTTCAAACACGTCTTCGACGATTGTCTGGTTGAAGGCATATACGACACTCATCGGTGAAGAGAACGTGATGCCAATCCTGAGCGGTCCATTCGGCATGTTGTTGGGCCCACGTGTACCGCGCTGCATGGTGTTGTGGTTACAAAGATGGACCTCGCCATGGACGTCTGGAGTGAAGTTGCGTATCATGCAGCCTATTGCGCAGAGTTTGAGTCGTAACACGACGTCCTGTGGTTGCACGAAAAGTGCACATCTAGTGAAAAGTGCAAGTCAACATGGTGGCCTTACTGTCAGGGTTCCTCCGAGCCGTAATCCGTAGGCAGCGGTTATCCACTGCAGTAGTAGCCCTTGGACGGCCTGGGCGAGGCCTGTCATCGACAGTTCCTGTCTCTCTATGTCTCCTCCATGTCCGAACAACATCGCTTTGGTTCACTCCGAGACACCTGGACACTTCCCTTGTTGAGAGCCCTTCCTGGCACAAAGTAGGAATGGGGCCGCGATCGAACCGCGGTGTTGACCGTTTAGGCATGGTTTAACTGCAGACAACACGAGCCGTATACCTCCTTCCTGGCGGAATGAATGAAACTGATCGGCTGTCGGACCCCCTCCGTCTAATAGGCGCTGCTCATGCATGGTTGTTTACATCTTTGGGCGGGTTTAGTGACAGCTCTGGACACTGAAAGGGACTGTGTCTGTAATACAGTATCCACAGTCAACGTCTATCTTCAGGAATTTTCGGAAACTGGGTGATGCGAAACATTTTTCATGTGTGTAGAATTTCAAATCCCAGCTATGGCGTCGCAAGAACGCCTGCTTTTATATGTACGGAATTGTAATTTATTCCTTTAAATGTGGTTTCTGAAGCTTTGTAAGTAGGTTTTCACGGGATAGTATGTGGTATTTATCTTCAAGCGTCTGCCAGTTCAGTTCTTCAAAGAACTTGTGAGATTCTCTCAAGGGCCGAACAAAGGTATGCTTACTCCTGGTGTCCTTCGTTGTATATGTTCAAGTCCCCTGTTAGCCCCATTTGGTACGGGACCCACAGTGTTGAGAGTTATTCTTGGACAGATCGCTCGAGTGTTTTTTGTGCGGTCTCTTTTATACACTGACTGCTTTTCCTTAGTATTATACCAATGAACCGCAGTCTGTCACCCGTTTTTCCTACAACTGAGACTATGTAATCATTTCGTTTCATATCCCTACAATTTGTATGAGTTCGCCGATTCCAGCCGTGACTCACTGCTGCTGTAGTCATAAGATACTACGTTTTTCGGTTTTGTAAGGTGTACATTTTTATGTTGCTTAACAGTTGAAGCAACTTGTCAACTGTACACTACTATGAAATCTTATCGAGACCTGACTGAATATTTGTGCAGCTTCTTTCATACACTAGTTCATTATAGCTTACTGCATCACCTGCTAGAAGGATGAGGCTACTGTCAATACCGTCCACAATGCATTAATAAACAACATGGAAAGAAACGGTCTCACACACTTCCCTGTTGCACACCGGCAATTACCTCTACACCTGCCGATTACTCTCCATCAAAGATAACTTCGCCTGATATCCAACACGAAGGTGATTATAATTAAAGTGCAGTTACTCACGGAGGTCCACAATAGGTTGTAATTACCGTATGGCAGTGAATCTTGGTGGATATTCTAATTCTACATAACGAGGAACCGATTTACGCTGGAAAAAAATTAGTTCCAACGTTTGCACGGGATGAAAATCTGATGCTGTGACTACAAGAAAGACGTACAAAATGTTTCTGTTTACGATGGATTAGGAACGGGACGTGGACATGAAAGGTCAACAAGTGAAAAATACGCAATGCTGATGTTATTATTAATCACGCTTATTCATTTTGTTTCTATAGTAGCACCGGAGACGTGGACGAGATATACCGAATTTGTATCTGATAGTATAAATGGTGCTATTTTTTCAGCGTAAATCGGTTCCGCACTAACGCAATAGTATGTCTACCTGGTTCCACTGCCATATGATAATTACAGCCCACATAGGACCACAGTGAGTACCTACACTTTAATTATAACCATCCGGTACTTCTGATAATGAGAGTAGACTGGTACGGAGACTAATGCTTTTAGGAAGTCAAGGAATGCTGAATCTATCTGACTGCCGTGATCCATAGCTCCCAGTATGTTTGAAAATAATTAGAACAGCCTATATCGCAAGGCACATTTGTTGAAATGTGACCGATTTCGATCATCGCATCATCGATTTCTCTCTCAATTATATCCTATATTATATTACAGCTGTAGGTCTGACGAAGACCATTTGATGATCGAAACCGGTCACCTTTCAATAAGTATGCCTTGCGACTAAACTGCTATAATTATTTTCAAACATTATACTTTTATCGTTGATATCTCCAATAATGTTTTCAAAAGTAATTACTCCCAGTAAAAGGAATCAAAAAAGATATGAGCTGCTTCAATGTATCCTGCAAGGGACAGAGACCTCCGGGACGAAGAAGAATTTCCTGGCTCGACGACCTTACATCTTGGTTTAATATTCGCTCTGAAAAACTGTTTCGCATTGCAACTGATAAAGACAGAACAGCCATGATGATCGCCAACGTCCGAAGCGGACAGGCAAGCTAAGAAAAAGAAGAAGAAGAAGGAGAAGTAGAAGATGTGCTTTGAGAAAACTGAAGTTGTATTTCACGTGACCGATGTTTTCAGTTCAAATAATTGAAATGACTCTAAGCACTATGGGACTTAACATCTGAAGTCATCAGTCCCCTAGATTTAGAACTACTTAAACCTAACTAACCATGCCCGAGGCAGGATTCGAACTTGCGACCGAATTAGCCGCGTGGTTCCAGACTGAAGCGCCTAGAACCGCTTGGCCACGGCGGGCGGCAGATGTTTTTGGAGTCCATATTTGTTGTCACGTAGAAGGTAAATCTTTCCGAGATACCTCATTAAGTTTGAACTCAGAATATGTTATAAAATTCTACAGTAAATGGATGTAACGGATATTAGACGATGGCTCACATCTGCTACCCTACTTGTAGGCGGGTGTGACGTGCGCTTTCTTCCAGATGCTGGACGCAGTTTTTTGAGAGATCTACGGTAGATTATAGGCAAAAGAGGTGCTAACTTATTTATTATTCAGTATAGAATCTGTTAAGGATTGCATCGGACGCTGGAGCTTTACTCAGTTTCAACGATTCAGCTGTTTCTCAGTGCCACTGACACTCATATCTATTCGCTCATCTTCTCAGAGGTACAGAAATTAAATTGAGGCAACGCTCCTGGGTTTCCTTAGTAAAAGGACGACTGAAAAAACAGACAAGCAGTCCTGCTTTTGCTTTGCTACTCTCAATTTCAGTTCCCGTCTCACTCATCCGCGAGTGACTGAACACACGCTGGTGCCACTAACAGTCCTTACGTACGACCAAATTTTCTTTGTATTTTGTGGCACTGTTAGTTCAAAAATGGTTCAAATGGCTCTGAGCACTATGCGACTTAACTTCTGAGGTCATCAGTCGCCTAGAACTTAGAACTAATTAAACCTAACTAACCCAAGGACATCACACACATCCATGCCCGAGGCAGGATTCGAACCTGCGACCGTAGCGGTCACGCGGTTCCAGACTGAAGCGCCTTTAACCGCACGGCCACACTGGCCGGCCACTGTTAGTTTTACTGGACTTTGCAAACCATGACACTCTTGGTATAAACGACTCTTACATTATTAATCGCATAAATTTCCCGCAACCCATTTTCAGGAGGAAAAGAAATCGTAGAAGGTCAAATACGTCCTGGGCAGAGTCAGGAATGTAAAAGAAGGAAACTAGCTATTCGACTTACCTGTCAGTTTCGTAGACATTTAAATGAAAACATCTTGACATATTAACGCTTTTGTATTTTTTAATATTAGTAGCCGTGTCAAATAAAAGTAAAGTAAAATAACATAATAAATGATGTCATGTAGCATACCCTGACACATGCCATTACGTCATCAAGCATGGAATTCATCATGTCGTGCAGTATGGCGTAGCGTATCATTAAAGCTTAGGATGCATGCATCTGCAGTCTGGGATACTTCCAGATACAGATGCACCGCACCGTCTCGGATACATCCTATTGGAAATTCATCCCACTCTCCAGAAGCACATAAATTTGTATCTATTTGTTCTTACACCCCTCACTACATATTTAACATGGTATAGGTCTAAGAGACGTCATTGCTCTGAGAAAACAGGGCTAACTCGTAAAAAAGCGCCAACATGTCAAGATGTTTTGGTTCAAAAGTCTTTGAAGCTGCCAGAATAGTCGAAAAGGTAGTTCCCTACCTCTGCCCAGGACGTATTCGCCGTTCTTTGTGCTACGATTGAAGCATTTTCGCTCTAGTTTCCAGCTTTTACTGTATAACATTCTTAACATTAGACCGCTAACATGGCAGTCGATGTAGATTTTTGTTGATTTGGGCTTTTTATTGTCTTTCGGAACATGTTGCCTGTATCATGGCAGCGGATAAAGTTTCCACAAACCAACAGCGCTACCGTTAATTACAAGTACTCGTTTACTTTCTTTCAAAGTCTGAACCGATTCGCACTAGTTTGAAACACAGATTTGGCGTGCGTAAAAGAAGTCGCAAAAAACGTTTTACACGTAAAATCCGAATGAAGCTAGATTTTTGAAAGCGAGTTTTCAGTTTTATGGTAAGAATGTATTTTTTATTTATCTGATTCACTTTTAACCGTTTCCGCGTATTCAGTTCACGTAAGAACGAATTTTACGTGCTTCACTTAGCTCGACTTTCAACCATCGAATGTCGACAAATGGGAAAGATTATTGTATAAAACAAATTAATTTTGACTTTATCAATTCATCTACCCTCGTGCCAAATTTGAACCAATTCGTGCAAGTTTAAAAAAATTCAAATGGCTCTGAGCACTATGGGACTTAACATCTGAGGTCATCAGTCCCCTAGACTTAGAACTACTTAAACCTAATTAACCTAAGGACATCACAGACATCCATGCCCGAGGCAGGATTCGAACCTGCGACCGTAGTGGTCACGCGGTTCCAAACTGAAGGGCCTTTTTTATTCTTTTTTTTCATCTGCTCGAGGCGGACGTTGTAGGACACCCTTTTAAGTTCGTTGTTGATCGATTAACTCAGTTTTTTATTACAGAGGGAAACTAACCCTCTGACCCAACACGCTGAGCTACCGTGCCGGCTAGAACCGCTCGGCCACAACGACCGGCCTCCAAGTTTAAAGTACAGAAGTGATGCGCTTCATAAGCCTTCCAGAAAAACGTTAAAGAAACGTATCTCGACAGCGGACGAAGATTACTGGATACAAAATTTCATTTTGACTTTCTCCGTTTATCTACCTTCATTCAGAGTTTTAAGTGATTTCTGCAAGTTTAAAGTGTAGATCTGGCGCATCAAAAACCTCCCAGAAATACAAGTTTTTGCACGTAAAATCCAAACGAAGCAAGATTTTTTTTTTTTTTCAAACGGTTGCAGCTTACCTTAGACCAAGGTGCGATACAAATGGGCAAAAAGATGGTTGAAATGGCTCTGAGCACTATGAGACTTACCATCTGAGGTCATCAGTCCCTTAGAACTTAGAACTACGTAAACCTAACTAACCTAAGGACATCACACACATCCATGCCCGAGGCAGGATTCGAACCTGCAACCGTAGCTGTCGCTCGGTTCCTTACTGAAGCGCCTAGAACCGCTCGTCCACAGTGGCCGGTTGTGATGCACTGAGGCCCAAATTTGATCCAGCAGATCCGCTCCAGTTCGGAGTTATTTAAGGGTAAGTGTTTCCGCTAGTAAAATCCGAATGGTTCACATGCAAATGGTGGCATTAGCTGAGCATTAATCTGAGTCCAAACCAGTTCTTTTGCCTAAGGAATTAATCGATATGCATGGGTGTCAGCTGCGGTTCGTCGTTCAGCCCTTTTTAACACAGCTACAGCAAGACAGATGTTTCAGTGGCTATAAAAATGGCTGCTGGCCCGGGCTAAACCAAAAATTTTCATCCCAGTTCGTAGCTGAAATAGGAACCGAGCACTAAGAACAAACCACGCTCCCCGCATCTCCCTCCGCCAAAGCGGGAATCTGCAATCGGCCTTTTCAGACATATTTGTTACAGCTCTTTCCCGCTGTAGATATTGTACAAGTGGCCCCGGACACACCCGACGAGGCGCCAATGTTGACCGCGGGTCATCAGACGTGGGAGCTAGCGAGTCGGGGTCATGTCTGGCGCGCATGTTGCCGCACTGGGCGCGTGTTGACAGACCGCCGTCACTGCCCGCTCCGCCTAACTCGGATTGGCCGCCGCCGCCCGCTATCTGCTGTGGGTCGCCTCGGAGCGGTGATACAGTCTCCGTGTGATTCCACTGCCGACTGTTGGCTGTTGGCGATGGCTGACGTGCTCCACTCCTACTACCGATATTTTCGACACACAGTCTCCGACCAGGTCTGTAGCGTGCTCTCGCTTTCGTTCTCTCTGCGATAGTTATCTCGGTCACGTATCTGCGCATGCGCCGACGCGTCAGCACTTTACAACCGTCGCTTTCTGTGCACACAGACAGCCGCATTTCTTCTCTCGTGAAGGCAGCTGTGCAAACGACTAGTCCCGAAGCTCGTGGGCACTGCTGTTCTTGTACAGAGGGCTCTAAACAACTTTTTATTCAAGAGAAGAGATGTTGCACACTTAGAGCCTTTTGTTTGGATTTGGATTTAAATTGTTCCACACCAAAATATTCTAGTGCTATGTATTCGGTAGAGATGAAGGCTTAACTACAGTTGCCGTTATATCTCCACCTCGGATGCCAACTACTGTGTATGTGGTAGCCGTACTTGGTGAATCAAGAAAGTGAGAACGTTAACATCGAAGACTTCAGAGACGATACACTTACTCAGTTGTTCAACGAGAGTAGTAGCCTTTAGGGAGATATACCGTGTTCACTATCGAATTTCGGAGTATCTCTCAAGCTAGTCCACATGTGAATGTTTCCCACGAAGAAAAACTGTTCTCTGGCGATCCTAGAGGACGGAACTTACGTGATTTAATTTGTTTGATCATTGGACATGTTTGTATTGAATCTGAATCAGAAGCGCTTTTCGCCTCCCTTCGCTTCATTTAGTTCTAAAGCTTTCTCAGTGACCCGTAACACATTCTGCATTAATACAAGCACAGTTTTGTGAAATTTACTCGTGGAAAAGATTTCTTGCGATTGGGTTTTGTCATTAGCCTCTGTTCCACATTGTAAACAAGTTTTGCCAGATGTTTCCTTTGTTTAAGCATTATGTTTTTAACTTGCTATTTTTCATAGTATATGACATATATGTGCTGTGTTAGTCTCCTTCTGAGTTAAAGAAACACCAAATTAAGTTTGAGTAACACTCGACTGCAAACGTCATTGTTTTATAAGTTCACATGAAATTAATTCACTTGAGCGTCTCTTACAAACTTACTAGTTACGTAGTAGTGCCAGCTACGCCACTGCATCCTTCCGACTTATTTTTTTCCCATAATTTGCGCTATTAGAACATTCTCTCTCTCTTTCTCTCTCTCTCTGACGCGCGTGCCTACGCAAACACACACACACACACACACACACACACACACACACACAGAGAGAGAGAGAGAGAGAGAGAGAGAGAGAGAGAGAGACAGACAGAGACAGAAATAATAAACTTTCGAAGATACAGAACAAGCTTACTGACGGTATCTTTGTGCTTGAAAGTGCTACATAAACCTAGTGAAGTGTATCAGTAATTCAGGAACACGTCCAGTACAGTATAGTAAGAAAAATAGAACACTAATAATGTTTAAAAGATACGGAAAACAAGTGTGATAGCAGTTCGTAACCTTCATACAGACGAAAATTGCAACACATTTTTAGTGACTGAGGGTTAATGGTATATAGTGTGACACAGGAATGAAGGTTAAATATCAGGAATTGTCATAAACGTGTTATATATGTTACGCCCACGAAAGGGTTTTCTTCGTTATTTGTATTTAAACTCTTATTTATTTATTACTGTTGTTGTCTGTAGACTGGTCTGATGGAACCCTCCACATTTGTCTGCCTTGTGCAAGGCTCTGCATCTCTGTAACCTGCTTGCTGCAGTCACGTCTTGGTTTCGCTCAACAGCTTTTACTCCTCCCCCCCCTCCCCCCCCCCCCACTCCACACACACACACACACACACACACACACACACACACACACACACACACACACACACACTCTTCCTTACTCTACGAAACTGACAATTCCTTACTGCCTAAGCATTTATCGATCATTGCCTTCTTTTATTCAAGTTGTCTGATAAATTTCTTTTCTCTCTAATTCTATTCACTGCCTGTTCGTTACTTATCCGATCTACCCATCTAACCTACAACATTCTTCTGTACTACCACATTTCAAAAGCCTATATCCTCTTCTTGTTTATTTATGGCCCACGTTTCACTTCCATACAAGTCTTCTCAACACTTACCTCTATGTTCTATGTGAGTTATTATTATGCCTAAATATCAGAAAGCACCATCGTTGCATGGCGCAAGAGGATAATAAGAACAAAACGAAAATACTTCCTTGATGTTCTGCAACAATTATATTATCCAAGAAAAGGAAGGTAGATTTGAATTTATCGCCTCTCTACAAGTAGGTCGTAATCTCGAAATGAGGGAGTAAATTGACGGTATCCTTTTGAAAGGAACTATACCGGCGTGTGCCTTTAACGATTTATGGAGACATCGAAAACCGGAATTCCGATGGCCGTACAAGGATTCGAATCACCGGCTTGTCAAATGCGAGTCTAATGTCTTGCCACTGAGTCACCTTAATAACTCGTTGGAGCACAGCACAGGCACGTGTGTGAGGAACGTCAAACAGAACTGGTTGTTGCTGCTTACAACGAACAGTGAAATGTTCGAGACGTGCCAGAGGACTCTCTTTTTATACAGACTGAAGTACAGTGGGCGGTCGGACATCGATTAGCTCTTTGAACATCCAAATGCAGAGTTCCGAGTGAGATGTCCTAAACATTCATTTCAGCGCCCATGTACCGAGAGTTGTCACTTTTTCGCAAGCTGTTTACTAAATGGAACGTGAGGTGATTATTTGTGCAGACGCGAACATGATGAAATAACTTCATTAAAAAGGAGTAAAATGTGATGGAATGTTGCAGAAACATTTGCACTTTTTCAATTTAATAACAAAATAATGTTACGGTTCAAATGGTTCTAAGCACTATGGGACTTAACATCTGAGGTTATCAGTCCCCTAGACTCAGAACTACTTAAACCTAACAATACTAAAGAGATCACACACATCCATGTCCGAGGCACCTGCGACCGTATCAGCAGTGCGGTTCCGGACTGAAACGCCTAGAACGTTCGGCCACAGCGGCCGGCTAGTTGTGTCCAACAACTATATTAACTTCAAGTAATAAATGTCACAGGAATCAGTCGTAACTAATGTTACTGCGTATTTAGATGGTTATTTTCAGTGCAGTAAATGTAAGTTAAAGCATTAAAAACACGTATACGTGCGCATGGATGACCGGGCGACCGTCCAGTTGGGACGATGTGTATATACAAGTGTTCTTAATGTTTCAGCTTTTATTTATTGGACTGAAGATGGCCAAACAGTAGCGAAATCTAGATACGTAATAAATGTTATATGCGACTGATTGACAAAACAATGACATGCGCTGTGACGTAAATATTGCGAAGTTCGATGGCTGAGGCATTTTGTTTTATTATGTGTGTAACGGGAACTCAATACAGACTAGAGGCTTATAACAGAGGCTTTTCGCACTGGAAAAGCAAGTTAATTTATAAGTTTTTTTCAGTTTCAAGTTAATAGCTTTTTAAATTTTATTACAATGCGTATTACAGGATCTACAACCAAACTACAAATGGCCTACGAGAAAAAAGTTAAAATATCGCAGAACGAACAAGGTAGGCTAGCCATGTTAACACATGGCCTTTAGTGCGTATAAAATAGCCTTAAGAGATTTAAGGAAACCACGGGAAACTCAAATCTCGTTTTCCACACGAGGATTTGAATCGCTGTCTTCCCGAGTACTAGGCTAGAACCTTATCACTGCGTCTACTGCGCGTGAAGGAAACAGAAGCGTTCATTTGCGCCACACGCCAAACAGAAATGCCAACAAGCCATATACCTGAATGTTACTGTCAGAAATAAAGTCTTGCAAAAATATTATTTTATGATGCACTGTGTGGGTTACGTAAGTCTTAACATTTCAGTGTAATTTTTCTCCCATTTATGAAAGTTTTCCTGCATATTACAGTTCCTGGTGGGATCCATTACGATTAAATATGTGAGCGCACCGCTGCTAGAACGTTCCTCCGAACCAAAATGCATAGATACGACGCTTTGCAGTGAAAGCGCCAAATATGCAATGCAACAGTTTACATTATCATTGATAAGGACATGATGCTCTGGAAAACTCTGCCAAAACGATGACAAATAAGTGTAGGATGAACAGTAAATCGCGATAAAAGTAGGAGAGATGCTGCAGAAAAGAAAATTATTAATAATTTTAATATGTTTGTCGTAATTAAACTCGGATCCCTGTGCCCCTGTTTAAGATGTCATTTTTGGTCACGATTATGTACATCCAGAGCAATCATCAGATCTCCTATTCTTTCGCAATGTGTTTTACAATTGTTACTTGTAACATGCATTGGTTGACATAAAAAGCGAACCACTCAAAAGTAGAGGAGGATAAGAAATGAAACTTCATGGGTTGACAGAGTATGTAAGGTTATTTCTTCTTCTTCTTCTTCTTCTTCTTCTTCTTCTTCTTTCATTTTGGCCATCTTAGGACCACGTTAATTCGCATCTGCTCCGTTTCTTCTGGTCTTTCTTCTTTCCAAATATTCTTTCATTCTCGTACTTTGGAACCTTCTTCGTTCTTCTGTCCAAGATGATTTTGTTTTGGGTCTGGATCTGTCCTCGAAAGCCTCTACACACACATCTCAATCTCTCTTACTTTACTCTCTCGATCCCCCACGCGACATTTATAGTAGAGGATGCATCATGGGCGCACTTAAATGCTATACGGTTTCGCGACAAAGATGTTCTCACTCTTCCAAGGAACCCCATTTAAGTTCCTCAAGCATTTCTGTTACACTTGCGAATGGACTGTATCGACTTGTTACGACAAGGAAAGTTTAATAGGGCCTAGATGCAGTTTTAGAGCACGGAGTGTTGCAAATCACAGATCACTTGTGGTAAATAAAGGGCTCTGTTTTTCACTGTCATCCCAGCTGTAGTGATGGATGCCAGGAGGACAGGCACGAAGAAAAATTGTGGGCCTTTATCAACAGTCTTGGTGCACTAAAACATGAGAGGCCTGTTACAATTCTAAAAATGAAATAAATAAGCTGCCACTCAGTTTGGAAATTTGTGGTAAGGTCTTATGGGACGAAACTCCTGAGGTCATCGGTCCCTGAGGTGACACACTACTCAATCTAACTTAAACTAACTTACGCTGAGGGCAACACACACACCCATGCCCCAGGGATGACTCGAACCTCCGACGGGGAGGGGGGGGGGGGGGGGGGAGAGCCACGAGAACCGTGACAAGCCCCCCTAGACCGTGCTGCTACCCGCGCGGTCCACTCGGTTTCCGTATATTCAAGCTCACCGGCCTCATAAATTATTAGTAGACAGAACTTCAATCAATATCCCTAGCTATTGAACTGTTGAACACAGCCGAACCTTTCCCTCACGCATGATCTTAGCCGCACTGAACACAGTTTTTCAGGAGCTGAGACGGATCTTTTATTAGTGAAGTGCATCATGCTCTATCTTAAAGACTTCATTCATGACCCACCTGAGGGGAATAGGCACAGCACAAATGTAACCTCGACGTCCGCTTTCCAAGTCAACCTTTGGCACGTCACACTGAGTTTATTACCACAACAGCTTGACGTCAAAATACGACGATAAGAATGCGACTAGCTGGTTCATCCCAGAACCAAACAGCAGTAGACCTCAAAATCACAGACTACGAAAGAGAAGGCAGATCCTTGAGTGTGGCCGTCGCAGACCGCACTAAGGGATGAAAGCAAATCAAGCACAGAATTCAACAGCAGAATATGTTTCGGCTATTTACCGTCTTTCCCCCTGAGTTATTAAAGAATGGAGGCTCACAACTGGAATTAGAAATACAGGCGTTAATAGAAACAATTTGGGAGACGGAAACCACTCCTGCAGATTGGAAAACTGCAATTGTATGCCCCATATTTAAGAAGAATGATCCACCAGTTTGTCATAACTACAGAGGAATTGCCTTACTGGATGTCACCTACAAAATCTTATCAAGCTGTATATTAAACAGGCTGATACCAATGACCGAAGAACTAATTGGGGACTACCAATGCGGTTTCCGCAGAAACAGATCCGCATTAGATCACTTATTCACCTTAAGACAAGTAACTGAGCAGGCTTGGGAATTCAATGTAGATCTCCACATATTATTCGTAGATTTTAAAAAGGCGTATGATAGCATACACCGACAGACACTCCTAAATATAATGAAGGAATTTAAAATACGATCAAAATTAATCAGATTAGTTAAAATGCGTATCGACGACACTTTATGTCGCATAAAGACACCGGCAGGAGAAACTGAAAATTTTAAGGTGTACACTGGACTGAGACAAAGGGATGCGATTTCACCTATTTTATTTAACCTTGTCATAGATAATTTTCTAAAACCAGTCCACAAGGGATCCAGCTACAGGATGTGAACATTACAGGACTTGCCTATGCAGATGATGTAGCACTAATAAGTAGTTCCAAAAGAGAATTAATCAGAATGATGCAAAATTACTACAAAATTGCTGAGAAAACAGGATTACATGTTAATGAAGAAAAGACAGAATACCTGCCCATAAGTAAGAAAACCAGACAAGATGCACCTCTGACTGTAGATGGATTCAATTTCAAGACTGTTGACCACTTCAAGTACCTAGGAAGTATTTTTAGTAATAACAACAGAACAGATATAGAAATAGATGCCCGTTTATCAACAGCAAACAAGACACTTTTTAGTTTCATGAAAATTCTAAGAAAAAGATCACTTAGCAGTAACTTCAAAATCCGCTTATATCAATCGACCATTATACCTGTGATGTTATATGGATGTGAAACATTAATATTTAGAAAGAAAGACGAAGAAAAGCTATTAATATTCGAAAGAAAGGTACTAAGGAGAATTTTTGTACCTGTATACGACGAAAATAACATGGAATGGAGAATAAGAAGAAATGAAGAATTAAGAGGACTGTACAAACACCGTAACGTCGTCGAAGTGCTCAAGAGGAGGAGGCTGAATTGGGCAGGCCATATAGCAAGAATGACAGAGAATAGACTACCTAGAATGGTATTCAGCAGAACAACAGAAGGAACGAGAAGAAGAGGGAGACCCAGAATCAGATGGCTTGATAACATTCGGGAGGCCACAATGAGGATGAACAGTAGCAGCAACTGGACAAACAGCGCATTGGACAGGCAGAAGTGGAAGAGGCTCATAGAGCAGGCGTGTGATCGATAAGGCCCTTGCCACAGGTAAAGTAAGTAATTTACCGTCGTTTCCGGGGAATGGAAAACGCTGGTGAAGGTGCTATCACCACAACGGTTCGGATGTGAGTGTGGTTTTTTAAGTGCAGAAGTCGGCACCTGTGTGCTTACCGGCATTCATCTGACGCTTTTAAGTTAGAAAGCGGCGAGTCGTCGTCCAGATGAGGTGCACGAGTGAAGGCGGGTGGCGCTGGCGACGTGGCGCGCGGCGGTCGCTCGGTGTGCTGACAGCCGGGCAGGCGGGCCCCCTGCGTGTTTAGCAGCTGGCCGGCGGCCTGGGCGCTGATTACATCCGGCTTGCCGACCTGCCCGCCGCTCCGCCTGCTCATCCCCGGGAAAGCTCCGTCCTCTGAATAGGCCAGCAGCTTACATCGGCAGTTACTAGCGCTGTGTACACGGCACCGTTATCGCAACTGCCCTGCGGAGGCAACTACCTCAGCGCCAAAGACTGCAACCAATGAAAATGGTTTTAAATTAAGGAGAAGTGTCTGTTCTATCACCCACCAAAACTATTCGTCAGTAAAACTCTGCATTTCATAGACAATGAATCTAAAGGACACTGAAATCTGGTTTTGCTAGACAGAGCGGATCAGTTTATGGTTGTGTTCAAAAAATGTTCAAAATGTGTGTGAAATCTTATGGGACTTAACTGCTAAGGTCATCAGTCCCTAAGCTGACACACTACTTAACCTAAATTATCCTGAGGGCAAACACACACACCCATGCCGGAGGGAGGACTCGAACCTCCGCCGGGACCAGCCGCACAGCCAGTTACTGTCAGTTGCACAAAACACACAAACTTTTATTTGCCTAAGACCCACTTAATTACACAATGCCTTAAAAGGATCAAAGAAAAACAATATGGCTGAAGGCCTAGTTAAGTAAACTTGTGATACCTCCTGGGCTGAAGATCCAAAACCACACCAAAAACAAGAAAGGCTGAAGGCCTGAACACAAGTAATAAAAAAAATTGCTTTGAACAATACAAGTGACTAAAGGCCTTACTTAAAAAATATTTCACGTAAATACTCGGCTGAAGGCCACACACTGGACATTGAACAACTCAGGGCTTAAGGCCTGGATAACAAGAATTTCAGATAGAACAAACTTTCGAAATTTAGTTTTAAACAGATCAATCTTCAAATTTTAATTTAAGTCGGCTGAAGGCCTTAGCTTAAAAATGTTTCACGTAAAAGCTCGGCTGAAGGCCACACCCTGGACATCTAACAACTCAGGGATAAGGCCTGGATAACAAGAATTTCACATAGAACAAACTTTCGAAATTTAGTTCTAAACAGATCAATTTTCAATTTTTAATTTAAGTCGGCTGAAGGCCTTATTTTAAAATTAAAACAAACTAAATTAACAGACAGCTGAAGGTCTCGCAGAGTACTTCAGACTAAAATGAGAATCACAATCTAAAACCAACAGGACAGTGGTGCTCAGAAGTGTTCCAAGGGTCGGCCTGAGGAGGTATCTCAAACGTAAAGTCAGGTCAGACATGTTGAATAATCGGATGGCAACCCGACCCAGGGACGCCTGAAGCACTGACCACCAACCTAATCAATTCCCTTCCGCCCGACCAACGGCACGACAACAGAAAATATCAGCCGAGGACGAAGATAGCAGCACCACTACGTCTTCAAAATTGGTGTCTAAAAACAGCCAAGGCACAATAACTATTCTAAGAAAAAAATATGAACTAAAAGGCTGTCGAACTACACACTGTGCTGGACAGCATCAACATGGCGAGGAAAAACACACTGGCAGATAACTATGTTAACGACCAGGGCAGGTAACTGGGTCGTTAACGGTCACAAGGCAGAAAATACCGCTGGTCCACTTTACTGATAAGTAACAACCAATTTAATAGTTGTAGACCATACAGGAAGACGGCTGCAAAATTTCGTCGACTCCAAAACACAATGGCCCAGGAAGCAACAATGGCAATGAACGGAGAGATGTCACAGCAGTTGAGGTTTCATAACAGGTTAACTGATCACTCAACTTCAGTATCCAGGTTCGGTGGGCAACGAACACTTTAGCTCTCGCAGCTAGCGCCTCACAATCCGAACACACGCGCACGCCGACAGTTGTCCTTGCCTGACCTGGCACCACGGAGACTTCCTCACTGCTCTGTTACAACCGACCGACAGCCACCACGCGGAAATACAGCGGGCACACCAAAGATGGTACAGCAGTACTGGTATCGATAAGTGCTGCTGCTGCCACTGACGGAGGCAAGTCAGCAACTCGTTATGGTACTAACTTAGGGGGAAATAAGACCCCACTCTAATGTGACAAAATGCCAAAGAGCAAATGGCATCAACACGAGCCGGCCACAGCTCAGGTACACAAGCACGTGTTGCTGTGGAAATACACTGAGGTGACGAACGTCCTGGGATACCTCCTAATATCTTGACGAACCTTTTCTTGCCTGGCGTAGTGCAGCAACTCGAAGTGGCATCCGTCCACTCAAAACGTCGTAGAAAGTCCCCTGCGGAAATACTGAACCCTGCTGTCTCTTTCGCCGCCTACAACTGCGACAGTGTTGCCGGTGCAGGACCTATCGATTATGTCCTAGAAATGCTCGATAGAATTCAAGCCGGGCGATTTGGGTGGCCAAACCATTCGCTCGAATTCTTCAGAACGTTCTTCAAACCATTCTCGAACAACTGTGACCCAGTGACATGGCGCATTGTCATCCGTAAAAATTCCGTGGTTGTTTGGAAACATGATGTCCATCAATGGCAGCAAATCGTCTCCAGATAGCCGAACATAACCATTTCCAGTCAATTATCAGTTCAGTTCAACCAGAGGACTCACTCCATTCCATGTAAACACAGCCCACACCATTACATCTAGCTTGCTTTGTGCATTGATGACAACTTGGGTCCATGGCTTCGAGGGATCCACCGTCACCTCTTACCAACTTAAATAGGGACTCATTCGACCAGGCCACGGTTTTCCAGTCGTCTAGAGTCCAACCGATGTGGTCACGAGCGCAGCAGCTGCACTGCAAGCGATGTCGTTCTATTAGCAAGGGAAACCGCGTCGGTCATCTGCTCTCATATCCCATTGACACCAAATTCCGCGGCACAGTCCTAATGGATAAGTTTTTCGTACGTACCACATTGACTTCTGCGATTATTACACCCAATATTGCTTGTCTGTTAGCACTGGCAACTCTACGCAAACATCGCTGCTCTCGGTCTGTTGTCCGTGGTGAGAGGTAATGCCTGAAATGTGGTATTCTCGGCACACTCTTGACACTGTGGATCTGGGAAAATTGAATTTCCTAACGATTTCCGAAATGGAATGTTCCATGGGTCTAGCTGCAACTACCGTTCCGGGTTCAGAGTCTGTTAATTCCAGTCGTACGGCCACAATCACTTCGGAATCCTTTTTACACAAGTCACATGAGTACATATGACGGCTCCCCCAATGTACAGTCCTTTTATATCTTGTGTACGCGATACTAGCGCTGTCTGGGTATGTGCAGATCGCTGTCGCGTAACTTTTGTCGCATCATTGTACATAATGCAGTTTAGCAGGCAGTTATCGCCAGCAGCTTCGGAAGATCATATATGAAATATTATTTGGGAAAAAGCATTATATTTGCTTCAAGCCACATATACGATGCAGTTTAGCAGGCAGTTATCATCAGCAGCTCCACAACATCATATATGATATATTGTTTGGGAAAAGGTTATCATTTGCTTCAAGCCACATACACGATGTTGCAAGGTATTTGAATGAAACATCTAGAGGTGGTATAACACGTCATGAGGAACAACTTTTGTTATAGAGAAAATGTAAGCTGACGCTTCGTGGTGAAGCTAGGTGTCTTTTATAACAGATTATGTACCTTAGAAGCTGCAGGGTGTGGGCACTCAGCTGCGTGCGTATCCCTTGTGTGTTGCCTGTATTCCAGTCATCAGTTCCATGTGAAAGGGGGTAGGCCCAGGGAAACTAAAGTTCCTGATTCACTTCTAAAATATCGTCCTCCACTTGGACATTCTCATTCTTAGGGTTTTCTTCTTGAAAATGATTGTGTTAATTTACTGGGGTAGGAAGTGTGCAACACACCTGATTAGTAGACTCAGCTTACCTGGTGAAATCGCGCCGTCCCAAGGCCAGCAAATACTAAAGGACGCCTCGGTTCAGTAGTAGGGCAAGGCGTTTTGTTGGGGTGGATTGCCTGCATCAGAGGCAAGCATATATTCAGGAGCAATGACAACGTCATGCCTCGATCTATTTTTCTGCTCCATGTCACCCCTTAACCAACTGTTCTCTTTTGACCGACAGGCTCTTCACTTATTGTTCTACGCCACTTTATATGAAATAGACATCGAAATAATTCTATAAATTAATTAAATTGACCAGTTAATAACCTCACTCGATGATGACATTATGGGTTTTCTCTGGCGGGCACTTGGCCCCCTTCTTCCATGCATCTGGGAAATCCTGCATTGCAGCCTACTCATTCCCTCTCTACCTCACCTTCCCCTCCACACTGATACAAGTGCACTTTGTGAATTTCGCGCTTTTGAAGGGTCTTTCCTGCGCACTTTCCATGTAACCTCATAACCAACTGTTCTGTTACATGTCAACACTTTGATATCAAATTAATTGAGTAATTAATTAAACTGTTTGAAAAATTTGGTGGGAAACAGTTCAATTGAGGTGCCTCTCCTCCCATTAACCTAGTGAGCCACTTTCGGTATTCTGTTGTTGAACGCGAGCTGGTTCAGGTGAGGCCTGAGCTATTCAAATACCCCCCCCCCCCCTCCCACTCAATCAATCCACTGACTAATTAATAAATCGATATATTTTTGTAAATCGATATATTTTTGTGTGGAGCAGTTTTCCTTGATGGATACTGCCCCCATCTGGAAAAATTTACTGATTGGCGGGAAATCGATTGCAGAGTGTGGAATATTGTTTATTTAAACAATTTGTCAGGAAACTGATTGCAATAATTGGAAAGTTTAAACAATTGTGGCACTGTTTTGCCGATCACTCAAGGAATACGGCCTTGAAGCGCTCACCGCACGTAATTACACTGTTAAAAATTTTCCGATCACATCTTCGCATCGCGTGCAAAGCAGACATGCCGACTGCCTCGTGTACTTCCACACATGCAGGTCGGAAGAGAGGCCTGCACACAGGACCGGCTCATGCAACGTGCAGATCGGAAGTCGCACTAATCCCAGAACAAAGCATCAGGTGGAGGTAACTCTTTGATATTGATATCTGAGAAATTCCTGTCAAAACATGTACGCTCTCTGTTATCTCCCCACCTCTCTGTCCCTCTTTCTTTCCCAAGTGGCTACTTCCTGCCCAGCGAGCATCTGTTGTGTACCGCACTAACCCCTCTGTATCCTGCACAAAATAGTGAATATCTGGTAAATCCCTAGCTGTGGGGCCGCGCGGGGTGTCCGCGCGGTCTAGGGCGCCTTCTCAGGGTCGGTGCGGCTCCCCCCGTCGGTGGTTCGAGTCCTCCCTCGGGTATGGATGTGTGTGTTCTCCATAGCGTAAGTTAGTTTTAGTTAGATTAAGTAGTGTGTAGGCTTAGGGACCGATGACCTCAGCAGTTTGGTCCCATACGACCTTACCACAAATTTCCAACTTCCTAGCTGTGGGTGTCTTGGAAATACTCCATCACTCTATCAGATTGATCGAATAATTAATTAAATCTGTATCCTCCATGTTTGGGCAGTTTTTCGTTGCATCCTGTTGTTGGGTAACGGGACTGGTATATTTGGAGTTATTCGATCCCGCAACTGCCCTGTTTCCAAACCCTACTCTTCCCCCTTCCAGTTTTTTCCTCTTGCCTCCTATTGGTGGATACTGGCACACTTACAGTTAGGTCATTTGTTGGGAAGTCCACCTGAGTGAAGTGGAAGCATCCGAAAATTTAAAATTTCGCCTCAATTGCATCAACAATCTGCGGAGGGTAAGGTTCAAATGGTTCAAATGGCTCTGAGCACTATGGGACTCAACTGCTGAGGTCATTAGTCTCCTAGAACTTAGAACTAGTTAAACCTAACTAACCTAAGGACATCACAAACATCCATGCCCGAGGCAGGATTCGAACCTGCGACCGTAGCGGTCTTGCGGTTCCAGACTGCAGCGCCTTTAACCGCACGGCCACTTCGGCCGGCGGTAAGGACTGGGGTCTGTGCTCACAATACCACTATTGGAAACGATAAGTTGATCAGTCAGGAAAGAATGAGGAGGAGGAGGAGAAAAGATCGCATGATTGGATACAACTCCCATGAATACCACTCCCACCTTTCCGCTGCAAGACAGAGTCAACTGGACTGTATTGTGAAGCAGTAAGCAGCACACACTTAAACTACATTCCATTCCGTAGAAGTAGTTGTCATGGTTAGATGTCGGAGACCGCTGAAACGCTCGAACATCCGGCGCAGTCATGTCCCGATGTCCACACGCAGCGCCCCAAGCCAGATGTCGCACAACGCTGGTTGCCGCCGTGGACGCGCGTCTCTGCGATCGTGCTAGAACTGCAGCCGGACTCGAACCGCTAGAAAGGTGACCAGGATGACTCGAGTGGTAGGAATTCGGATGTTATCAGTACGTCCAGTACTAACACTTGTCAGTGGTCGATACTGAATCTTCTCAAACATCCGCGTAAAAATCAAAGAATACTAGCAACACACGCGATCACAAGGGCTGCCCAATGCACACTGTGTATTAGTTCGCTATTCACCAGCCCAGAGAGCGACACGGTTAAGTCAACGTCATTCGTGTTCCTCGACTGACCAGTTAGTAAACCAAGCAACAGCTCGCACCTGAAGCTGGAAATGTCAATTCGTTCCAGTCACTGGCTACCTCCGCCATGCACCCGGTCGGCCAGCAGAGTCGTCCTAGGAAAACAGCCACATATTTATCAGAGTAGTTACCATTGCATATTACGATTGCAGCCCCAATCTGGTATCATTCAACAGTGAGAGAAATATCGGAAATACCTCCCCCTCCTGATGGTTGTGGCTCTTGAAATACCAACAGCCCATGTAAGTCTATATCCTTCTTATGACTGACCATAATTTTCCACATAAAATCTTTCATCCTTCTTACGTCTATCGATGCGCTTAAATCACTGTTTTTCTCGCCAGATCCATACCTCCCTTACGACTGGACGTAGTCATTTTCTTTGCATATGTCGGAACACTGACCACAGTGATATTACACTTAAACACATACTTTATAGGCCTGTTGACCATAGCGTATCAATGACACATCCCCTATTAAGTGTAATACTTCCCCAATAACTAAATGCTGGAGGCACTAAACAATAGAGAGCGAAAATTCCTCGATGGATGGACATGTTCCATTTGTTTTCCTTGCGAGTGGTACCACTGTGCCTTAGACATAATCGCCTTACAGGCGACCTGCTATTAGAAATACGATCGCAACGATTATGTGACTTCAAAAACAGCGGCCATGATTCTACAAGCACACACAAGTATTGCTAATGCTATCCATGTTAAAAACTCTACATGCTTTATAAATAAGGTATGGTATTGTTTCTGAATGAAGTGGTCTTCCACATAAAAACCGCGACATCGTATATAGATAGTGATCGCTGGGGTGTGTATTATCGGTCGGAAACCGCAGATGCACGTCGCCAGCGAGGTAAACTCGTAATAAAATCACCCTTCTCACCGAATTTAGAAAGTGATTCGGCTAAACAACGTGGTATTAAGCCGATATTTGCAGCTCCCTAATGCCGCTGCTGAATATTTCTCACAGTATTTGTAACACATTCTATCTCTGTGGCATGTAGAAAGAGTAACACCGATTCTGCGATATATCCACGGGGTTATAGGCGAGGGGGGATGATGGTTGACTGAGAACGATCACATACAGTGTATGGTGCGCTATGTGACAAATCACTCAAAAATGAAACGCTAGGTAGAAGTTGTAAGAAATGTACAATATCCTATGACCAAGACACTGTCTTTTCAGATCTGCTGCATTACGCTTTCTGATAGAAATTCTGTCAGAGATTTGAAATCAAGTCTCTCCATTGAACCACACACATGCGTGGGATCCTATCGAGATGTCTTTTAATGATTAGAGACGCTGGTGAATCATATTCGTGGCACTTTCATATCATACTCATGGCACTCTCATATCTCGAAATGACTCACCTTTTTTCGAACCTATCTGCTAAGGACTCCATACAGCAAAACTGCAACGTGGTTTTAGACAGTCTCTCTGCATCTTGTAACTGTTCGTCAGACTCTGCCCCGGCCACCCTAAAGCTTCGTTCATGTGATCGTTCCAATTTAAGTCGGAATTTAGCGGAAGTCAGAGAGCGTTACATCTACCACCTTCTGCATTCCATGGCCAAACGGAGTGAGCTGAGTGGAAGTGACAGACTGTGTTTTGACCACTTAGTGGAAATGGCAACATGCTGTCGTAGCTGTAGTCCAGAATTCGAATCCGTTTCCTTTCGGAGTATGCTGATTCATTAGCTCCATACTTAGCAATCATATATAACCGTTCGCTCGACGATAGATCCGTACCAAAAGACTGAAAAGTTGCACAGGTCACACCTATATTCAAGAAAGGTAGTAGGAGTAATCCACTAAATTACAGGCCCATATCATTAACGTCGATATGCAGCAGGATTTTGGAACATATATTGTGTTCGAACATTATGAATTACCTCGAAGAAAACTATCTATTGTCACACAGTCAACACGGGTTTAGAAAACATCGTTCCTGTGAAACACAACCAGCTCTTTACTCACATGAAGTTTTGAGTGCTACTGACAAGGGATTTCAGATCAATTCCGTATTTCTGGATTTCCGGAAGGCTTTTGACACTGTACTTTCGACACTGTACCACACAAGCTGCTTGTAGTGAAATTGCGTGCTTATGGAATATCGTCTTAATTATGTGACTGGATATTTTATTTCCTGTCAGAAAGGTCACAGTACGTAGTAATTGACGGAAAGTCATCGAGTAAAACAGAAGTGATTTGTGGCGTTCCCCGAGGTGGTGTTATAGGCCCTTTGCTGTTCCTTATCTACATAAACGATTTGGGAGACAATCTGAGCAGCCGTCTTAGATTGTTTGGAAATGACGCTGTCGGTTATCAACTAATAAAGTCATCAGAAGATCAAAACAAATTGCAGAATGATTTAGAAAAGATATCAGAATGGTGCGAAAATAACGAAAAGTGTTAGGCCGTCCACATGAGTGCTCAAAGGAATTCGTTAAACTTCGGTTACACGATAAATCAATCTAACCTAAAAGCCGTGAATTCAACTAAATACCTAATTATTACAATTATGGACAACTTAAATTGGAAGGAACACATAGAAAATGTTGTGTGGAAGGCTAACCAAAGACTGCGTTTTATTGGCAAGACACTTGGAAAATGTAACACATCTACTAAGGAGACTGCCTACACTAGGCTTGTCCGTCCTCTTTTAGAATACTGCTGCGCAGTTTCGGATCCTTACCAGATGAGACTGACGGAGTACATCGAAAAAGTTCAAAGAAAGGCAGGTCGTTTTGTATTATCGCGAAATATGGGAGAGAGTGTCACAAAATGATACAGGATTTGGGCTGGACATCGCTAAAAGAAAGGCGTTTTTCGTTGCGGTGGAATCTTCTCACGATATTCCAATCACTAACTTTCTTCTTCGAATGTGAAAATATTTTGTTGACACTGACCTACATAGGGACAAACGATCACCACGATACAATAAGGGAAATCAGAGCTCGTACGGAAAGATATACGTGTTCGTTCTTTCCGCGCGCTACACGAGATTGGAATAATAGAGAATTGTGAAGGTGGTTCGATGAACCCTCTGCCAGGCACTAAAATGTGATTTGCAGAGTATCCCTGTAGATGTAGATGTAGTAGATGTGTGCAATGTGTACCCACTGCTTTGTAAGAACACCTTGCCCTACCAAAAATCCAGAAGTAGTCTCCTATCTACGATAAACCACATGAGTGTTTCACATAGTCATAATGCAATGCGGCAGAAAGTGGGTAGTTGGGGCACCCGGAAATGTAGCTGAAACTAGGTAGCCGAAAGTATAGTAACCCTCGTTTCTTACCTATATGCCGGCCGGAGTGGCCGTGCGGTTCTAGGCGCTACAGTCTGGAGCCGAGCGACCGCTACGGGCGCAGGTTCGAATCCTGCCTCGGGCGTGGATGTGTGTGACGTCCTTAGGTTAGTTAGGTTTAATTAGTTCTAAGTTCTAGGCGACTGATGACCTCAGAAGTTAAGTCGCATAGTGCTCAGAGCCATTTGAACTATTTTTTTCTTACCTATATGAGTCTGAAGACAAGCTCTCTCATGCGTCAGAGGAGTGCACGAGCTATTTCCAGATGTCGAGTTTCCAATACGTACATCATCTGCACCACTCGTTGAACCTCATGTAGTTACGAAGCGACAGTCGCTATATTTTCATGATAGTTCTATCCAAAATGCATGAATGTGAATCATAGAGTAGAGAGGAAGCCTTAGGATTTTTTTAGTAAGTTGGTGTATAGGACACGCAAATATTCTCTTAGAAAATCAAACAACACGCTGGTATGTCAGCGATATGACCATATACACATGAAAAACTGTCGAAAATGTGAAACATTACATAAAATGGGTACAGTTCGAGGAAAACTTGGTATAATAACGGAAAATTCACGTGAAATACGTAAAATTGGGGGAATAGATGCAATACGTAAAATCGCGAAAACCTAGCAAAATTACGGAAATTGAGTGAGAATACATAAAATTAGAGAAAAAATACCTTGAAATGAGTACTGACTGAAATCAATAAAATTTCGCGTTATGTAGGAGAGTCGACTGATGCTACATATACTCATCTTAATAGTGAAAAGAGGAGGGATTCTAAAGACATGGGTGTAAAGGCGAAAGGCCATATTACCCCACACATGAACAATACAGCCTGACATCAGACCATGACTTGTGAGTGCAACAGGAAAGTTACTAGGGGCAGCGTTAACCTGAGATAATACTGTTACATTTAATGTTTTGAATATGGCTGTGATCAGCAACCGTAATTAATTACAATGTCACAAATTTCCAGCCAACTGGTTGCAAATAAAATTTAAAACTTTTTAACTAGTTTTCAATGCCAACTAGGGGGCCTTCTTCAGAAGAAACTGTTACCTGATCTGTGTTGATGATCTTTTTCCTTACATCTTTATATTTGGATACAGCCTCGGATACTTGGGCAGGTAAAAATCTTAATGTTACATTTCCTATGGTGTTTATTTCCTCATAAGATGCTGCTGTTACTTCGTAAGCATTTTCAGTAGGCGACGATCATTTTATAGGACTAATGTGAACATATCATAACTTCACAACCTTTATCGGAATGAACTTCGTAAACAGCAGGTGTCTACACCTCCGGAAACCTAAGTAGTAGTAATTTAAACGCATCAGACTAGAACACTGTGCGCACTTAACGAGAGCAACATGTAGACGAGCTTATCATTTTCAGTGCATCTGCACTGCAGTAGCGCAGTATCAGAAGCCGCAGCTATCACATTGCCCATATGTTAGCCACAAGCTGTTCCATTCCGCTGTTTTTTCATCACTTCATCACGTGACTCCGTATAGTACTGCAGATGTGAAAAAGTTTTGTTTCAAGCAAATGTTTAGGTACTTGCAGACAATACGACATTTATAGCTCCTGCGACTCTTCTGGTCGTGGCTGTCTGTTAGACGGTATTGTTTCTTCAAAGACTTGTGGTTCGATAACTTTTGGATTAGTTAATCTTTGAAAGTAAATGGCACACAGTACATCAAATGGCTCTGAGCACTATGGGACTTAACTTCTGAGGTCATCAGTCCCATAGAACTTAGAACTACTTAAAACTAACTAACCTAAGGACATCACACACATCCATGACCGAGGCAGGATTCGAACCTGCGACCGTAGCGGTCGCGCAGTTCCAGACTGTAGCGCCTATAACCGCTCGGCCACTCCAACCGGCCGCACAGATGTAGAGTCTTACACCTTGATGGGCGGTAGAACAATAACATCTCATTATTTTAAAATAATTTTTATTCGGTTTAATCCGTTCGGAATTCCGTTGTGAGTGAACTTTGGAGGGTCATAGGCGGTCCCTTCCTTTGTTTGATAGTAGAGCATCCCTTCCGACATTGCAGTCACTGACGGTTATCATTTCGATTGTCTTCAGCGTGGAGTAGTATCTCTCTCTCTCTCTCTCTCTGCCCCCGCCCGCCCCCCCCCCCCCCCCCCATCCCCCCGTTTGTCATTGAGACAGTTACATTCCCCATCAAAGTTTTAACACGTAATTTTGAAATGAGCAGTTATCACAGATCATTCAGTCTGATTTCTACGGTAGTACAGACATTTGAGCACCAGAATTTCATCTTACGTCGAAGAGTACTTCACGGAAAATCGCATTTCCATTATCAAGTTTCAGGAGCATTGTTTGTATCTTCATCTGGGAACATACACTAACAGTTCGTATTTTCACTAAAAATAAATAATGTTAGCTAGAGGGCAATGCTTTTGCTTCACGTCTCTGCACACAACTGTAATCTGGAAGTAACCTTAGAGCGTATATGTGTTATTTGGTATATCTCCGTATAAGCCCAAATTTCTCAGAGTTCATTATCATAGAAATTTCACGAGACTTCAAAAGTAATAATCTGTTTTCTTTTCGTGGTACGTGCATTCTCGGAACTTTAACAACAAATTTAACAGTGGTGCACAGCGCCCTTCGCGGTGTCTGCCGCTGGAGTTTGAAGATTACTACCGCGACTCTCAAACGGTGATGAAACGTACCTGAGACAAAATTTGCAGTTTTTATTATCTCCTCTATCTGCTGAGGATGAACACAAATCAAAAGCTGATGGAACTTGTGTTTTGCAAGCTGTTTCCTTCGCGAGTATATTACCCCGTCAGTCGAAAAACTTTCGAGACTGGATTACCATTACCAATATAGGAAAGTTAAAATTGTGGCTTGGATGATTCAGGTGGTCCACCGCCCCTTCACCCCCCCCCCCCCCACCACACACACACACACACTTGATTACAACGCACAGAACGTTCACACAGCCAAGTGAAAGTGAAACTGTCAGAAATTTCCTTCTTTGAGACGTTGTTCAACACGTACGTCACACTCGCTGGAATGTCGGTAATGTCGTCAATGTGTTGACCTTCATGTGAATTACTGCACTTTCTCGTTTTGTGGTAGGCTCTTATGAATAACACCATGTCTCGTCACCCGCGATGGTTTTTTTCTTCCAGAAAGGAATGACAGCTTTTGTTATTTCAATAAAGTTGCTACAGATGTCCACGCCTCGTCGTTTTTGTTTGGGAGTCAAGGTGTTCAGTACAAACTTTGCAAGCACTTTTCTCTTCTTCAAAACATTCTGGAGAATGTCTTGTACACCTAGTTTCGAAATGTTGCTCCATCGCGATTTGTGGCACAACAACGTTGGCACACTACGGCCACACGTCTAGTACTAAACACTGCCAACTCACATTTGACTGGTGTTGTTCACAGTTGTTAGTTCACGCTGACACCGTGGATACTGCGCTGATGCCCCTTATACGCCACGAATAAAATCAGTCTCGGAACTCTTTGGACGGACGATGTAAACTGCATTAGAATACTTCCAGTTACTGTCAGTGTAGCATCTGAATCCCCACAACCGGTTTATGTGGGAGGTCCACCTCAATTTTCCCCTACATATGTTTCGGATCTCTCTGACTGAACACCGGCGCTTGAGTCAAAAAGTAATGGGCTTTCCGTGCGCTTATTGAAGGCGCTTCCGTCGTTATGCATCAGGTCACTCGGATAAACGGTCCCATACTACTTTATAGATGTGCCACTCGAGCTGCTTTCATGTTTATGTTCCTTTAAGAACTGCGTGCCGAGTTCTAACGGCTAGTAGGTCTTCATTCCAGTGACAAAAACGCTTCGTTATTCCGTAGTTTGCTACACAGGCTTCAGTGCTGGAAGGTACTGAATGTCTTCCAGAAATCAAGGAACGTGGCATGCAATAAAATCTCTTGTATTATGCTTATCCATTACGGATATTTTAGAACCGTGACTGTATATTGAATGTAAATAAGTTATACACAACTGCAACCAGTCATTTTTTTTCAATAATAATGCTTTACTACATGAACCGGTTTTCGAACCCTTTCAGATTCATCTTCAGATGATTTCGGGAGGATCCGGGAAGTTACATCATTACTGGTAGTAGCATAATGCTGGGTGCTGGTTCTAAGGCAGAAAGATGGGTCACACTTTAATGTATCGCCATGACTATAGCTTATCTGTCGATATGGATGTAAATTTAGTTTTACAGATACGAAAAAAGCCGCCTATACTGTCGCAGTAAGTAAAAACTAAATTTACATCCATATCGACAGATAAGCTATAGTTATGGCGATACATTAAAGTGTGACCCATCTTTCTGCCATAGAACCAGCACTCAGAATTATGCTACTACCAGTAATGATGTAACTTCCCGGATCCTACCGAAATCATCTGAAGATGAACCGAAAAGGGTTCGAAAACCGGTTCATGTAATAAAGCATTATTATTGAAAACAAGTGACTGGTTGCAGTTGTGTATAACTTATTTACATAGATCCATTGTATATTTCTGAAAAAGTATCTTCCAGATCGTTTAGATTCGCGTATACAATTTATGAGTTATGACTTTTGGAGGTCACTTTTTGCTTAGTGGCCTTCTTCTGTACGTTTTAATTGGCGACAATTAGGTCAATAAGGGGGCCAGGCAAGAAGCGATTAGAGATGCGCAGAGGCCTATAGCGGTGCCGCAGCGCTCAAACTACTACACTCATATTCCAGAGGAGCAGTATTAAACTTCACGCCATGCTCAAGTGATTTACGTTATTTATGATTTAAAAAATCAAGTGAACGCCAGGTCGGTTATAGCGCGACTGTCACTTCTTACAGCTGATTTACTTGCGTTCAGGGACTTAGAGAGTAAGTTACTCATGTTTTCCGACGCTAAGTGCAACAAGAGTGGCGCATTGACACAAGAGAGAGTACATATTCGGGTCTTCCTGCAGACAGTTCTATTGCGGTACGCATAACATGTGCGTCACAGTGTATGAATGAAATTCCATCGCAAGTGAAGGCGCACTCCAAAGTTGAAGTAGACGGAACATTATGATTCTTGGCAAAACGTTTAAATTGCACACAGATTCAGCCTGAAATTCTGGCTGTATATGTACTAAATGCTGTATCGCGTCCAGCGGTTGTGAACTGGTGCCAACAACTTGACGCAGGCCGCAAAGTGGAGAGTGATCGTCACCGGGAGGTCCAGATTTTGCACCATGCGATCTTCATCTGTTCGACAAGCTGAAAGGGCATCTGCAGGAGAATGAGATTTTCCATCGATGAGGACGTTCACACGGAGGTTCTAGGATGGCTTCGTCACCTAGGAGCGGATGTCTGCCGCCGAGGAACTGAACGACTTGTAGGGTAGGACGTTCCGCGTTGTACACTGATATGTCAGATCGTTATCACCCTGCCCACCACGGCGCTGGATGCCGCCTGGTGACGTTTCGAGCACGTGGCACGTGACGAGTAAAAAAAAAAAAAGTGTGTAAACGGAACAGGCACGGACGGAGGATCACCGTAGCAAAGATATGGCCTGCAAATGGAGAAATACATTGAAATAAGCAACTTTGACGAAGGGCAGATTATTATTAAGCAGACTGTGAACCACTGTCTCGAAAATGTGGTCGAACTTTCACATGCTACAGTCTACAGTGTTATATATGGAAAAAGGTAGAAGGACAGTGAAGCTACCACCAAGTATTAAACGATTCAATGCCCACGATTATTCACAGAACGTGGGGTTTGGAGGCTTGTCTGCTCTGTAAAGTAGGACAGATGGTGATCTGTGGCAAAAAAAAAAAAAAAAAAAAAAAAAGAAGAGGTTCAAATGGCTCTGACCACTATGGGACTTAACAGCTGAGGTCATCAGTCCCCTAGAACTTAGAACTACTTAAACCTAACTAACCTAAGGACATCACACACATCCATGCTCGAGGCGGGATTCGAACCTGCGACCGTAGCGATCGCGCGGTTCCGGACTGTAGCGCCTAGAACCGCTCGGCAACACGGCCGGCGATCTGTGGCATCTCTGGCGAAAGAGCCCAATGCGGGTGCACGTACACATGTCTCTGCACACCGTTTACCGCACACTGCTGAACATGGAGCTCTGCAAGAGACACGAGATCAATGGGCGTCTCCACAAACGCCGTCATCGAGATGAACGGCGGCTCGAAACGTGCAGCGCGCCACGGACGCAGGCTTGTGGGAACACTATTACGCTATGGCAGACATGCTCCTGCGCTTGCGTGGGACCTGTGATAGTAATCAAAGACACGTTAACAGCTGCAATCCACCTGCATCCCTTCGTGCTTGATGTCTTGTCCGACGGCGATGTCATGTTTCAGCAGTATAACTGTGCGTGTCTCGGAGCTAGAAACGTGCTACAGTGGTTCGAGGAACATTACAGTGAAGTCCCGTTGATGTCTCGGCGACCAAATACGCCTGATGTAAATCTGTGGAACCCATCGGGACCGGTATCTGGCGCCATCAACGCGTACGGAAATCTGCGCCCCGTTATTACGCGAATTACACGACCTTTACGTAGACATCTAACTGTCGGATTCCCGATACGCAGAGTGATGTAAGAGGGTTGGAACTTTAATAGAGGCAACTACTTATTTACAGCTCGTACAAAATAGATACCTGTTTCAAAGTTTTACTGACCTTCAAAGTAGTCACCAGCATTGTGTATAACCCGTTGCCAGCGATGTGGAAGTCGTAGGATACTCTTAGCAGTGCCAGTTGTATTGACAGTTCGAGCGGCGCGGTCTATTGCCCGACGAATTTATAATAGTTCTGAAGCGAATGCCATGAAGTGTTTCTTTCAGTTTAGAAATCGAGCTGAACTCATGAGGGCTTAAGTCAGGGGCGTGCAGTGGGTGGTATAGCACTTAGCAGCCCCATCAATCAAACAAATTAGTAACAGTTTGCACTGTATGTGTTTGAGAATTGTCCTGCAAAATGGTCAGGTCCTCCAGAAAGTGTCATCACTTCTGTCTCTAAGCTGGTCGTACGTTGTGTTCCAAAAATGAGCAGCATAGAGACAGAAGTGATGACGCTTTCTGCAGAACCTGACCATCATTTTGCAGTACAATGCTCAAGCACGTACAGTGCAAGCTGTGACTGATTTGTTTGACTGATGGGGCTGTTAAGTGCTATACCACCACTTACTGCACTCCCGTGACTTAAGCCCTCGTAAGTTCAAGTCGATTTCTAAACTGAAGGAAACACTTCACGGCATTCGTTTCAGAACTGCTACAAATTCGTCGGGTAATAGACCGCGCCGCTCGAATTGTCAACACAACTGGCACTGCTAAGAGTATCCTACGAGTTCCACATCGCTGGCAACGGGTCATACACAATGCTGGAGACTACTATGAAGGTCAGTAAAACTTTGAAACACCTATCTATTTTGTACGAGCTGTAAAAAAGTAGTTGTCGCTATTAAAGTTCCAAAGACGGACAAAAAAGCTATTAAGCAGGTGGTTATAATGTTTTTGTTCATCAGTGTATACTGATACGCAGTGGCTATGCTGAAAAGTAGTGTCATATATTCTTTTCACTCTGAAGTGTAGTTCAGTATTCAAGGAAAGTTACTTGCCCTGCCTTATGACTTCGAAGAACAACGGTGACTCCATATTAGTGCTCTTACTCTTTTGTAACAAAAAAGGGCGAAAATTTCATACCCAATGAAGCCACCGAGATATCATGTTATCGCTAATATCGTTGAAACATAACGATTTGCTACAGCTGCTCTTCCTTTTATGCGATTAAATGGGTGGAGGTCTGGGCTGTTTCCAAACGCGAGTGATTCCTACATAAATTTATCCGTGTTGTACGGAATATTTTCAGAGCTGCGACTCTGCTCTAAATTTATGAAATAATTTATACTGCTTCAATCATTTTTACTAACATTTAATTAGCATGACGCTTTTCAGTAGCATGCTGCCTTTATCAGTTGCACTCGACTTACATTTACATTATCTGAAGTGTGAGGACGTTCACTTGGTGTTTCCGCCAGTGAGATTATGTATCGACAGATAACCCCCTACAGAAAGATAAATATATGTGTATATTAAGTGATTTGCAGGGTCAGATCATCTCTTTAGTGCATTTACTTACATGTTTGACGGAAAATTAGTTGTCTGACGCCCGCATCTCGTGGTCGTGCGGTAGCGTTCTCGCTTCCCACGCCCGGGTTCCCGGGTTCGATTCCCGGCGGGGTCAGGGATTTTCTCTGCATCGTGATGGCTGGGTGTTGTGTGCTGTCCTTAGGTTAGTTAGGTTTAAGTAGTTCTAAGTTCTAGGGGACTGATGACCATGGATGTTAAGTCCCATAGTGCTCAGAGCCATTTGAGCCAGTTGTCTGACACACAGCGCAGCGGCTTACGCATCTCAGCTTAACACTTTCACGTACACATGTTTACATAATTCTAAAGAGTATTAACTGCTAAGATAAACCAGTTTCAATTGCTAAAATAGTAATATGCAATGAAGGTGAAATCTTTCCTATCGAGATGTATTTTTCCTCATGGTACATATTAGATATTATGATTGCTCGGTAAAGGCAAATTTTACTGTTAAGGACAATATTTTCAATGAAATAAGCATTCAAAATTGGAAAAGCTTTTGAAGAAAATAATATTTGTTGCTTCCTAGCTTATGATTTAGTAACATGTTACAATGTACTGTGCAACGAATGAATATTTCTAATTTTTCATGTAAGTCTATTTGGTGTCCTTTGTGCGTTTTGTGTAATGCATTTTGTGTAATACGTGAAGATCATTTACGATAGCGTGGAATAGGGGACAAGAGTTGTTTATGTGGGTGGCTGTTGCTGAGGTATTTATATATTCATCGTAACTTTTCTAGAAGTATCTCCTAGTTTTCCCTATGCAGAGGGTTTTGCGTGAAGGACTTACTATTTTATAAATGCCTGATTGTGTGTGTTTATCTGTCTGTGTGTTTATGTTGTGTTTCAGTGTGTGTTGGAGTTTGCTATGTGTTCTGAAGGCAAACTTAAGCACAGTTTAGATTAACATTTTGTAAATGGAACTGGAGTGCACCTAATGGCAGAATGCTTCTGAAACGCGTCATGCTAATAAACTATATAAAAAGTGACTGACGCACTATACATAATTTCATAAATAATGGGTGGTATTTACTAACACCACCTGGGAAAGAAACTTCTGAGAATGTTGGTAGGAGGCAGCTGCTTATAGCAATTACTATGAACGATGGCAGGAAGCAGCCAACTGAAATGCCTACATTCTTCTCTGGATGCCGATTAGCTGGAAGACCTGCATATTAGAATAATTTCTCCGACAGGCTTGGAGCTCGCCAAATCGGTGAGTCAGCTGACAGCTCCCGAGAGGACGGACGGGAGTCGCGGGACCTATAGGCCGGAGCTGAGGTTGAAAAAGTGTTACGTATGTGACATTGGCTGTGACTGATCCTCAGTGATCAATAAAGTAGGTCTTCTGCTACGAGAAACTGGAAGAGCAGGCAAGTGCGGTTCACTGGATCACCGCCTCAGCAGTGTACTGGTTTCCATGAGCAAGGGTGTGACTTAGTGAGCCAGCACTTTCTCATATAAGAGCGTGGCGATATCGGCCAGCAAGAGGAGGTGCTTGTTAACGAAGCGGACATTGTTTGGTCTTCTGGAAAACAGTACATTCCATTTCATCACTTAACACTTCCGGGCTGAGATGCCGTGGTCCATACATAAGACTCTCTCCTGACGTTTCATCTTCGACTGCGGAAGGCATCCTCCGAGGACAATCGGTGAACTGCGACGAGAGCGCGAGTGAGCGCCTTAGATATAAGCCATCCAGAGGGCGCCGCTGTCAATCACGTGGTGTTGGCTGTGCTATGATCTCTGATATTGCCAACTTTCTCAATTGAAATTAATCGATTGTCACGCTGTTTCTGCAATGTTGACATCCATATCTTATCCAGCTTAATGCCTTCATCTTTTCTATTACAATTATTGCAGTGTTTGACAATCACAATGGCCTCTCCGTACATTCGCCCATAAATAATGCGACGTCTTTGCTGTGACGGTCATCTCACTAAGCTTTATTAAATGATCACCTTCGTGAAACACATGTTCCGCTACAGCCGATTTATCAATATGTCCGAGGTGGCAGTTCCTTTTATGTTCACCCAGACAGGTGTTGACGCTTCTTTTTGTTATGCCTATATAGACCTTTCCACAACTGCACGGAATTTTGTAGACACCTGGTGTAGCTAGACGATGGCATTTATCTTTCGCGGATCTTAAAGATTCTTTTATTTTCGTAGTGGGTCTGAAGACAGTTTCCACATAGTGCTTGCTTAAAACTTTTCCAGTGCGATCAGTGACCTTACTGATGAATGGTAAGAACACTTTCCCCCTTGGGTTGGTGTCGATCCTCGCCCGTCCTGGTTGTCAGTCTAGGGCGTAGTGGACGATCTGTCTCTCTGTTGGAATACCCATTCTTCTTGAAGGTCGCTCTAAGGTGTTCAATCTCATCATCTAAGTGAACTGGTTCACATATTTTGTGCGCCCTGTCTATTAATGTTTTAATCACCCCTTTTTTATGTCTTGGGTGGTGGTTAGAATCTTTCTGCAGATAACGATCAGTGTGTGTGTCTTTTCTGAAAACCTTATGACCCAATGATCCGTCCCCTCGTTTGATTACGGTCACATCTAAGAAGTTCAGGTGACCATCAATTTCCTTTTCCACAGTGAATTGAATTCTTGGATTAATACTATTCAGATGTGCCAGGAAAGCGTCCAGTTCCTCTTCCCCATGGGTCCATATAACAAATGTATCGTCTACATAACGATACCATCTGGCTGGTCTTTTTCTAGCTGTTTGCAGCGCCCGTTGTTCAAAGTTCTCCATGAGCAAGTTAGCCACAGCTGGACTAAGAGGACTTCCCACAGCCACCCCGTCAATCTGTTCATACAAAACATTATTATACTGAAAATGAGTTGTAAGGAAATGTCTGACTAATGCCAAAATATCACTAGGAACAATGTCCGCTATACATGTGATCGCTTCATTCACTGGAATCATGGTAAACAACGACACCACATCAAAACTGACCAGGATATCATTAGGGCCCACACTAATTTACTTAATAATATCGATGAAGTGATATGAATTTTTAACATGACTGCCAGTTCCACCAACATAGGGTTTCAGCAGCGAGGCAAGGTGTCCGGCTGATTCATGGGTGGGAGACGCTATTGCGCTGACTATAGGTCTCAATGGTACCAGCGATTTATGTGTTTGTGTACCTTGGGTAACCCATAGAGTCTGGGCGAATAAGCTTCTGATTTAAAGAGTTGCTTCTTGTCGACTGATGAGAGGGAAGACGCTTTCACCAATTGATTTGATATTTTTAAAATCCTCATGTCGGATCCTTCTGAAGTTGTTTGTAATTGTTGGAATCCAAAATGTCCATGATTTTTTCTATACTCTTCATTACGACACTAGCGTTGCCTTTACGGCAGGGGAGAGTCTTATGTATGGACCACGGCATCTCAGCTCGGAAGTGTTAAGCGATGCCCGCATCTCGTGGTCGTGCGGTAGCGTTCTCGCTTCCCACGCCCGGGTTCCCGGGTTCGATTCCCGGCGGGGTCAGGGATTTTCTCTGCCTCGTGATGGCTGGGTGTCGTGTGCTGTCCTTAGGTTAGTTAGGTTTAAGTAGTTCTAAGTTCTAGGGGACTTATGACCACAGCAGTTGAGTCCCATAGTGCTCAGAGCCATTTGAACCATTTGTTAAGCGATGACAACACCTGCCGTGAAAGCCTTCATTCTAGTACATTCCATTTATTTCAACGGATATCTGCCTTATTGTTGTTGTGGGTATGTCCTTTCGACTTAAAACTGTGAGTCTGTGTTGTTTGTCGAGTAGCTTATAGAATCTGTTTCGTGAGGGTATAGTGACTGTTTGCGGTGATCCAAAATAATGGTGAGATTTGAGAGTGTTTTGAATTAATGCCAATGCTCCAGTAAACGGTTCCGAGAAAGTCTGCAGGGCGATACGTCGCGTAGTTTGTTCGCGCTCCGCACAACGCGCAGTGTGTACGAGTTATAGCCGTGGCCACGAGCGGGACTTCGTCCGACACGACAGAAGTTCCAAAGATGGACCAGAAAGGACGTTTCATACTAATGCGTCCTCAGTAACGACATCGACGACAAGTTTAACTGCGGCTGTAAAACAACCTTATAGATTAAGAGTGAGTGCCCATCCCGGGCTATAAAGCGGAGCCTTACGATATCCGGGCAATGTTTTTACGGAGTGAGCTCTTCAGGCGCATAACAATGACATTTTTCGTCTGCTGACACCTCTCTCCTGCTTACAAAACTCCTCAAATCCTCTCATCGATACCTTGCTGCATTAACATTCCTTGGTGAAACGATGTCTAGAAATTGCTTCAAGAATTAATGTTTTAGCTGGAGGGAAGTTCGTGCAGCTGTAACACTTCGTGAGGGCTTGAAACTGTGTACCAAACCCGAAATGTTCAAAAAAATGGTGCAAATGGCTCTGAGCACTATGGGACTTAACATCTGAGCTCATCAGTCCCCTAGAACTTAGAACTACTTAAACCTAACTAACCTAAGGACATCACACACATCCATGCCCGAGGCAGGATTCGACCCGGCGACCGTAGCGGTCGCGCGGTTCCAGACTGAAGCGCCTAGAACCGCTCGTCCACACTGGCCGGTACCAGAAATGTCATTTTTCCTAGATATGGTATTCCCGTATGATATACAGCTCACTGTGACAACCTAGAGCGGCATGGATGTCGAGGCACAACGCTACATTACATCTCCCTTTCATTTAGTATACCATTCTCACAGGAAGGCAAGAGCGCAGCAGACTTTACAGATTTTACTATTCATTCCACCAATTTCATCACGTGCTGCGTGCGTGCAAATGTAACACTAAGTGCTTCTTGATGTGCAGGACAATGATCCCCGTCTGTAGAGCGTTGTAATTTTTTGCCTTTCGATTGTGAACTATATCTCTAAGTTCTTTGTGTACAGTATTGTAATATCCCTTCATAGCAAAGCTGCAGTACCCATCGCTTATGCGACTACGTAACAGTTACTGGGAATTCCCATCCCCCTCATCTGCCATTTTCGTTCACTTTTAAAGGCTTGTGACGACAGATCGCTAGATTGTCTCTTTTTGAGAAGACGTCTGCTGGATCTGAGAATGTCATTCGTACCGTGGGCAAGTAGCGAAGTGTAAACAGCGATGGCACCACGGTTCTGGCAAACTGAATGGATCATAGTATGAAGGCTTTCACGATCGGATGACATATCTTCTGGTAAACCTTCCTGGATGTAAGGTCGTGGTCCATGAAACTCTTCAGCTCCTAACGTTTCGTCCAGAGCTGCGCTGGACATCTTCAGAGGGGTGTTTCTCCTCCGGTGAGTCTTGCCGACTGCAGTCGGCAAGACTCACCGGAGGAGAAACACCCCTCTGAAGATGTCCAGCGCAGCTCTGGACGAAACGTTAGGAGCTGAAGAGTTTCATGGACCACGACCTTACATCCCGGAAGGTTTACCAGAAGAAACTGAATGGAGTTGTCCCGACCGAAAAATACAGCACCACAATACTAAATGAAATGTCATGCTGTACTTCAGGGAAGGAACAAGCAAAGCCGAGGAATGGGGAGTAGTGCCCACACACCCGGCTTGTGTGGTATTTGGCACGCCGTGGCCGGCCCTGACATAGATGATTTACATCTCGTGAATAGCAAACGTCATTCTCGATTTCCGATGGCTCTCACTACTTCTGTAAGCGTGTAAGGCCTCAGAGCCGAACTTTGGTCAATATGACGCCCACTACGGGGCCTTCTGTGATTGACAATGGCTATGCGGACACTGTGCGTCAGGTCAATGACAACATGCTAGGTCCTGTTGAAAAATACGGTCCCAGCAAGAAAACACCAGACTGTTAGGATGGGCATAGTAATCTATTGCCACCCAAAGGAGCCATTCGTAGAAAAGGCTATGTCTGTCTTACATTTTCTGAAAGAATTCACCAGATCTATTAGGTTGCCTATACCTCGATGGTCCTAACAGCCAACCACCTCCCAGGAAGGTATTTCTGCGCTCCTGCCTTCTTTAAACCAAGAACCCTCTCTAACTGTCACCACCATCTTGGTGAGCATTAAAATTAGCCTGTCCAAAATGGCTGCTGTACAGAGAAAATGACGATACGAAATCACTGACTCTTGTCTCGGGAACACGTGAAAAGCTGGGAGACAAGGTCTTTTTTTATTTTAGTTTGTAACTCAATTCCATAGCAAAACAAACATAATATCACGCTGCACCATCAACACCCAAGGTCTACAAAGAGCGCAGATCGATAGAATTCAAACTACTGCCGTCGTGAATCAGCTGAGGCGACTGGAACATGTTTGCCGTGTGAGAGAAACAGATATTCTTCCTCAGTTGCTTTACAGTGAACTGTGCTGCGGTGCTTCTGTTAGAGGCTTTAAGGAATGTCTTAATCGCATAATGAGGACTGGCAGTATCAAAATAGGTAAATGTGAAGAACTTACGGAAAGATGGTCAATGCTCTACAGGGCTGTTGGTGCCTTTACAGAGCAACGTCGCCCACTTGGGGAAGACAGGCACACGATGGATCGGCGCCAGACTTCCCCGCAATTATGTTCCGTCAGTGAGTGCGCCGACCGTCGCCCTAAGTTATATGCCAAAATCAGACTTCATAGCCATGTGAAAAAGGCACTCAAGCAAATAAAGCGAAAAGTGAAAACTTATACACGACATAATAATAGACGATTGTGCTGCCAGTAGGGAAATCTCTGATCTGCTTTCGGTAAGTACCGTCCTCTAACTCTTCCCGAGTGATTTGAAGAGACAGCATAACTTTGTCTTCTAAAGGCTACCGTCATGATAATGCGAAATAAAGTGGTTTAATGGCCTGTTAGAACGCGACTCTACACTTTTCATAACGTGGCGAAAGGACTGGGTGGTTGTATGTTGTATGCTTTATGTTAACTGGGGACCTGGAACCGACGGAGAGGCTCCGTCCCCGCCGCAGCCGCAGTGGTCCACAACCCCACGACGACTACCGCAGTCCACTTCATCCCTCCGCCGCCCCACACAGTACCCAGGGTTACTGTGTGGTTCGGCTCCTGGTGGACCCCCAGGGAACGTCTCACACCAAACGAGTGTAACCCCTATGTTTGCGTGATAGAGTAATGGTGGTGTACGCGTACGTGGAGAAATTGTTTGCGTAGGAATCGCCGACATTGTGTAGCTGAGGCGGAATAAGGGGAACCAGCCCGCATTCGCCGAGGCAGATGGAAAACCGCCTAAAAACCATCGACAGACTGGCCGGCTCACCGGACCTCGACACAAGTCCGCCGGGCGGATTCATGCCGTGGACCAGGCGCTCCTTCACGCTCCGGAAAGCCGTGCGTTAGACCGCTCGGCTAACCGTGCGGGCCACTGGGTGGTTACTCCCGTACCTAGCCCTCCAGATGTGTTTCCCCTGAGACTCTCAGAATACCTACAGTTTTGTTATGTACCAAGGTATTTAGCACTGAGCCTCATTTAGGAACTAAGCACTGGAATGACTTACATTACATTCGAAGCGTTTCAGACGATTGAGTATGGTAGTAGTCTATCGACGACCAGTGATTAACAGATAAGGTCACGTATGCAGCAACTCCTGTACACGATGTACCGTTGACTTGGTCGGGGGGTTGGGGAAGAGCTTAAGGGTAGAGAAAGTAAAATTCGATACTTCGATGTGTTTCATTGCGTCTGTTCTACGAAGACACACACATAATTTACGGAATGACGATAAGCCTAATAACTACTGTTCCCTGTTACGACGAACGTTATCACCGCCTACTACCGGGAGATCTATCAACAACTTGTTTATCTGCTGCTTACTGAAACCACGCAAAAGTGACCTTGGAGTGTAAACAACTCTTGAAAGTTGTAGTAATTACTGGTACCACAAATCCGTTTAAATTTCGGGGTACACAGTCAAGGGACTATAGACTGAATCGCAGATATGAAATGAAGTTTATCCTTTCCAAGTACAGGGTTATTACAAATGATTGAAGCGATTTCACGGCTCTACAATAACTTTATTATTTGAGATATTTTCACAATGCTTTGCACACACATACAAAAACTCAAAAAGTTTTTTTAGGCATTCACAAATGTTCGATATGTGCCCCTTTAGTGATTCGGCAGACATCAAGCCGATAATGAAGTTCCTCCCACACTCGGCGCAGCACGTCCCCATCAATGAGTTCGAAAGCATTGTTGATGCGAGCTTGCAGTTCTGGAACGTTTCTTGGTAGAGGAGGTTTAAACACTGAATCTTTCACCTCACTATGCGTGAAACTTGCCCGCACGCGTTCAACCGTTTCTTTGCTCACTGCAGGCCGACCCGTTGATTTCCCCTTACAGAGGCATCCAGAAGCTTTAAACTGCGCATACCATCGCCGAATGGAGTTAGCGGTTGATGGATCTTTGTTGAACTTCGTCCTGAAGTGTCGTTGCTCTGTTATGACTGACTGATGTGAGTGCATTTCAAGCACGACATACGCTTTCTCGGCTCCTGTCGCCATTTTGTCTCACTGCGCTCTCGAGCGCTCTGTCGGCAGAATCCTGAAGTGCGGGTTCAGCCGAACAAAACTTTATGAGTTTTTCTATGTATCTGTAGTGTGTCGTGACCATATGTCAATGAATGGAGCTACAGTGAATTTATGAAATCGCTTCAATCATTTGTAATAGCCCTGTATTACAACTTCTGCGACCACATCACAACCTGCAGTCAGAATATATTGAAAGGCGTGTGGTAATGCATTCTGTGTAAATACACTAATGAGCCAAAACATTATGACCGCATGCTTAACTACATATTTGTCCATCTTTGGAACGAAATATTTCACTGATTCTGTGCATCAGGTGTCCGACAGTTTGTTGGTAGGTTTATGGAAGTATGTGGCATTATATGTCTACGCTAAGATCATGTAATTCACGTAAATAACGCGCCGCTGATATGCGTACGTGGTGATGCCGCCAGATAGCGACCCACATGGGTTCCAGAGGATTTGCATCAGGCGAATTTGGTCGCCGAGTTCACTATAATGTTTCTCAAACCATTGTAGGACGGTTCTGGCTCGGAGACACGGACAGTTACACTGCTGATAGATGACATCGCCATCAGGGATGACATCAAGCGCGAAGCGATACAGGTGGTTCTTCAATTACTATCACAGTTCCAATACAAGCGCAGGAGTATCTCTGCCATAGTCCGCAGATCGTGGTCTAGTGGCTAGCGTTGCTGCCTGTGGATGACGGGGTCCCGGGTACGATTTCCGGCCGGGTGGGCGATTTTCTCTGCACGGGGACTGGGTGTCTGTGTTGTCCTTATCATTTAATCATCATCATCATCATCATCATTCGTTAGAGTGGGTAGATTGGACTGTGTACAAATTGGACTGAATAAAAGGTGGGTCTTTGTACGGGCGCTGATGACCGCGCAGTTGAGCGCTCCACAAACCAAACATCAACATCATCTCTGCCATAGCATAATAGTGCACTCACCAGCCTGCGTTCGCGGTGCACTGCACGTTCCGAGCCACCGTTCATCTCGATGTCGGCGTTTGTGGAGTGTACGAAAAATGTGATTCACCCGAAGAGCCGGCTTGTTTCCATTCATCAGTGGTTGAATCCCGATGGTCCCGTGTCCACTGAAATCGTAATTGACGGTGGCGATGGGTCTACATGTGAACACGTAAGGATGGTCTGCTGTGGAGCTCCATGTTGAACAATGTTCAGTGGACGGTGTGCTGAGAAACACTTGTGCGTGCACCAGCATAGTGCTCTTTCATCAGAGATGCTACAGATCACCATCTACCATACTTTACAGAGCAGACAAGTCTCCGAACCACACGTTCTGTGAACAGTCGTGGACTTCCAACCATTTAGGACCTAGTGGAAATTTCACTGTCCTTCTACGTTTTTCCGCAGATGCTCACGACTGTAGCACGTGAACATTCGATCAGTTTCACCGTTTTCGAGATACTACTTCACAGGCTCTGCGTAATACTAATCTGCCCATATCTTCGCTAGGGTGATAGTCCATCTCTGTTTGCTCCACTCGCATACTTTTGTTACTGCGTCACGTGCCCGCCGCGCCACGAGGCAGTATCCATCGTCGCGGTGTGCGTAATTAAAGTTATGGAGCCTTAGGAAAACTGTGACTACGTCTAGGACACTGAAAAAAAAAGTCACTAACCATAAAAAATCACAAATGATAATCTTTTAAGTTGAATAACCGGTTTCGACCTGGTGGACAGATCACCTTCAGGTGCGAAACTACTGTTGCAAATAGGAATTTGTCCAACAGGGTGAGGGTGCAATATTCATAGCAAAAAGGGTAATCCATTATTTTGTAACTCGTTAAGAGTACTACCAACAACTAACATATCAGAAATGGAGCAGCAGCTCAAACAACACGAAGGCCTGCTCAGAGTGTCGCTTGTGATCTTGAATTTTTAGACTGCATGCGCAGGGAACGTTATATTGTTAATGTTTGTTGTTGTTTGTTCACTTATTAGCAATTTTACAATTGCAACTGGGCAATAAATGTTCTGTAGTTACGGGGAGACTGGATGTAGATTAACGGCTACAACTGAATGTAATATTTATGTTATAACACGAAAATATTGGAATAAACCCCACACACTGCTAGCGTACGTCATATATTAAGACAATTGATCCTCGAATACCAATTTACATGTTCCATAGTAGCACCTAGCATTAGTGTAAACATGGAGATAACTGAGAAAGAATTAAATCTTTCAAGATTTTTTTACATCAGTATCGAATGAATAAGTCGTGTTTAACTGTTTCCAGTGATTACAACCTCTCTGTTGCGTACGTCTGCATGTATGCATCTCGAAGTAGAATGTCACTGACCCACTTGAATGAGATCTCATTCTAGAAACATCCCCCAGGCTGTGGCTAAGCCATGTCTCCGCTATATCCTTTCTTTCAGGAGTGCTAGTTCTGCAAGGTTCGCAGGAGAGCTTCTGTAAAGTTTGGAAGGTAGCAGACGAGATACTGGCAGATGTAAAGCTGTGACTACCGGGCGTGAGTCGTGCTTCGGTAGCTCAGATGGTAGAGCACTTACCCGCGAAAGGCAAAGGTCCCGAGTTCGAGTCTCGGTCGGGCACACAGTTTTAATCTGCCAGGAAGTTTCACATCAGCGCACACTCCGCTGCAGAGTGAAAATCTCATTCTGGAAACATCCCCCAGGCTGTGGCTAAGCCATGTCTCCGCTATATCCTTTCTTTCAGGAGTGCTAGTTCTGCAAGGTTCGCAGGAGAGCTTCTGTAAAGTTTGGAAGGTAGGAGACGAGATACTGGCAGAAGTAAAGCTGTGAGTACCGGGCGTGAGTCGTGCTTCGGTAGCTCAGATAGTAGAGCACTTGCCCGCGGAGGGCAAAGGTCCCGAGATCGAGTCTCGGTCGGGCACACAGTTTTAATCTGCCAGGAAGTTTCACTGACCCACTTGTTTGCAACATTTATCAGCATGTTACAATTCTCGTTACAGTAGGTGTGAAGCTTCAGATTTTCCTACGTATTCTGAAAGAATTCAACATAGCTTCTATTTCTTGATGGCAGCCTCCAACGACCTATTTCCGTTTACCTGCTGATACACCATCCTACACCATCCCCTGCGTCGGCCGCTGGTGGCCGAGCGGTTCTGGCGCTACAGTCTGGAACCGCGCGACCGTTACGGTCGCAGGTTGGAATCTGCCTCGGGCATGGATGTGTGTGTTGTCCTTAGGTTGGTTAGGTTTAAGTAGTTCTAAGTTCTAGGGGACTTATAACCTCAGCAGTTGAGTTCCATAGTGCTCAGAGGCATTTTTGGACGATCCCCTGCACGGGCCCACACGCGCGCGCACACACACACACACACACACACACACACACACACACACACACAGACACGCCCGCATGCACACGATCAATACCACCAATAAAAAAAGCTAATCCAACATGTCACCTTCAGCTCTTTTCCTTGCAAAAATGTTATTGTTCAGCACGGTCCAGCTGGCTGCGAGCTACTAACTTCATTGCCAGTCTCTTTATTGCCACGCCTCGTGCTACAAAAAAGCAAATCAACGTGATGTGCATTTCTGAATGTAGGAAAATCTTAATTTTTTGCTAAAGTTTTGCTTAACGTACTTTCGATATCAAGCATAAACTGGCTTATACACTGACGGTAAAAAATCGCTGCTCTCGTGAGGGAAGATCACCGTGTTCCGCGTATAGCTCTGGTTCGTCACACTGCATCTGCAATAGCAATTTGAGCACCTGCAACAGCAATTTGAGAAGCGGTTGGCACCACCGTGACACAACGAACTGTTACACATCGGTTACTTCAAGGACAACTCAGAGCCAGATACCCTGCAGCGTGCATTCCACTGACCCAAACAGTCGCTATCTGCGACTTCAGTGGTGTCAAGCGAGAGCTCATTCGAGGCCAGGGGGGATGTCTGTTGCGTTTACTTATGGAAGCCGGTGACAGTGATGGGCATGTGTTGGCTGGGAAGAGGCCTCTTGGAAGCTTGCTACCAATTCGTCTGATGAGCGATTTCGTATGATAGCATTGGCACTCTCGTAGTTATCCCACCCATCCTGGCTGCAAATTTGTGACTCTGTCTGGTGACTCGATATGTTGTACTGCCATCCATTAATAGCATTCCAGGGGTGTTTCCCAACAGTATAACGCTCGCCCACACTCCGCTGTTGTATCCTAGCATGGTCTACAGATTGTCGACATGTTGCCTTGGCCTGCTCGAGCACCAGATCTGTCTTCAATCGCGCGCGTGTGGGACATCATTAGACGATATCTCCAGCCTCATCCACAAACACCGTTAACCGGCCCTGTATTGACAGATCAAGTGCAACAGGCAAGGAACTCCATCCCACAAACTGATGTCCAGCACCTAAACAACAAAGTGCATGCACGTTTGCATGCTTGCAACCAGCACTTATCGGTTAATAATGTACCAGCATTTAACATTTGCACTGTCTGATCTCGCATTTACTTTAACCTGTGACCTTACAAAGTTAGTCACTTACCTAGACAAAAGTCCTCCCAAAATTTCATTTCTCTACATCAATTAATTTTTTGATGCTACGATTTTTTCCCACCAGTGTATTTTTTGAAACGTGCAGTAACGTCTGGCGCTTACATTGAAATTTTTTGTAATATGTATGAAAGACAACGCCACGTACTAACTTCATAGTGTACAAATAAATGTACAACTGAGGTCCGCACAGTGAATCCTAGGAAGCAGCACTACTTCCTCGGATGTGTTAGTACGTGTCGATGCAGAACCCCTGTTCATTCGTCTATTATGTCTTCTAACTACCCCGCGGTAGTTTTTCATGACACCGCAATCTTTTACGACAGGGTTGATTTCAATGTTGAAAACAGAAAACGCTGCTTCCCCGGGAGGCATCCGAACTACGATTAAGAAAACGACATCGTCGAAATTTTTATGGAACAGGGCGTCATGGATCGGGGGTGCTTGTTGGTCATCCTTCACGCTTGAAGTGGAGGAGGACTCTACGCCTTGGCCGACGCTATCGCTACAGACATTGTGGATCGCCGCACTTGGCAGGAAGGGGTCATTGTCTGGGCCTCGTCTCCACTCAAGGTCGTCCGCAGATAAAGCTCTACTTGGAGACCCGAATACTTGAATTTAAGGCTCCAGCAGAGGAGCATGAAAATGACGCTAAGCAATCTCGGGAGACTCGTTGCTCGTCAACATGAGTCGACTGTTGGAAAGCAACCTCTATCCATACTTCCATAGTGTAAATCCAAAAGCAACTCTGTTACCATAAAATGGGGCTATATGGTTTCAGAGACCTTTCCAAGTCTCAAATATCTAAAATGCATGTATGCAGACTGAAGCGACGAACGAAAATTTGTATGGAGGACGAGATTCGAACCAGGGTCTCGTGCACTTGGCAGATGCGCTTATCACTGCGCCAGTCCAGCATAGTGGCTTTGCACAACTGCAGGGACTACCCTCGCAAGCCCCCTCCTCAATCTAAATTCCTAGTCATGCCTCAACCCACATGGTATTCCCCCAAAACTCGAAAAGTATTTTCATTTGTCGCTTCCATCTGCATATATACGTCATAAAAGTTTGAGACTTGGAACCGTGTAGTTTCATTTGATTAAAGCATTTATGCTTGAGTTTCAGGCGTGATAACTCGTTTAGTTGGATGCTGAGGTGCTATTCCAATACAGTTGGAGAGCCGTTACAATGCTTTTCAAGTTTAGGGGGAATATCAAGTGTCCTGTCTAGTGAAGGTTACCTTTGACTGAGGAGGGAAGCGTGCCAGGGTAGTCTGTGCAGCTGTGCAGGGTCACTGTGCAAGGACAGCGTAGCGGTTAGCGCATCTGCCTGGTGAACAGCAGACCCAGGTTAGAATCGTGACCTTCGCACTAATTTTCATATGTCGTTTTAGTCTGCATATACCTGAACCTGTTACGTCGTCACAACTAAACCGCTGAACCTATTTCGATGAAATTAGGTACGAAGGTAATTGGAACCGCGAGGAAGAATATAGGCATTTTATGATGTGTTTAGTACAAGTTATTTATAAATTTAAACAATACAAAGCGAATTATGGAAAAATATTTACTGTTTGAAAAAGCTCTTTCCTCTCTGAGTCTTTCAGTAGAAGAGACGTCTTCCACAGTAGTGAAGATGAAAAAGTACAAACAACTCTTAAGCTATGCGTTTTAGAGCCCACATTTACTGGCCTTTTTTCTTGTTTTGGTCCATACTACCTCCTCCAAAAATATGGAATGCAAAGAATTTGTAATAGAAGAGGTGAGTTCCACAGTATCGAAGATGAACAAGTGCTCATAGCTTTTAAGGAATGCCTATTATAGCCCTTGTATATATGCACTCCGTCTTCATGCCACAAGTGGCCCATCGGGACCATCCGACCGCCATGTCATCCTCAGGTGAGGCTGCGGGTAGGAGGGGCGTGTGGTCAGTACACCGCTCTCCTGGTCGTTATGATTGGTTTCTTTGACCGGAGCCGCTACTATTCAGTCAACTAGCTCCTCAGTTGGCATCACGAGGCTGAGTGCACCCCCAAAAATGGCAACAGCGCATGGCGGCCTGGATGGTCACCCATCCAAGTGCCGCCCACGCCCGACAGCGCTTAACTTCGGTGATCTCACGGGAACCGGTCTATCCACAGCGGCAAGGCCGTTGCCCTTATAGCCCTTGTATGCAAAATACTTTTTTCTTGTTTTGGTCCATACTACCACATCTGGAATTCGTGCACCGTACAATCTTAACAATAACGGTGTCACTACATGTACGGTATTCCATTGTCAGAGGAATCAGAAAGATTCTCGCTTGTAACGTTGACTCGGTCGTTTCCGGTCCCGGGTCCCTCCCCTAAATTTAAGCATTTACCATCCTCCTTCATCCCTCAACGTTTGTAGCATCATCACGGAAACGCACTGTATGTTGTTAGTTCTGACAAAATGAATTGCTATACTCATTATCAGATAAGTTTTATTCCGCTAAACTGACTTTTCAGTTTCAAATGTGATAGCCTATTAACCTGCGTGTTATTTGAATATACGATTATTAATATTGATGTCATTTTTACTTTCATCGACCTGCTAGTATAGTTGCCCAAATTAATCGGATATGTTTCTCTAGAAAGCATGTGAAGTTCTGAGCGCCCGGACAAGCACTACTAGACTAATTTTTTCGCTAAAGAAGAACTTGCAAGTCTCACTGTTGCATTCACTCATAGCATGCTGAACGAGATGGCAAGGAAAATAAACCGAATGTTACAAACACCAGCCAGTAAAATGTTGTGCTCTAACGAACTACGAATAGCTTGGAATGTCAGAACGTTTGAATTTCTGTAACATAACCGGTTTTAAGTGTGCGGCGCGCATTCCTAAGTTGCCTTCATTGGCATCCGCGACGGGAAGATCGTATTTCAATGACATCTACGACATTCATAAGCAACTCACCTACAAAATAGACCGGTTCTGCTGGCTCCTCCGGCACACGAGGAAAGGTCGTGGTTTTATGGCTATTCGTCCACCAATCGGAGAATCAGAAGCGAATCCTCTCAAGTTGTCGCTAACCTTCATGAATCAAATTAGAGGCCAGTCACGTTTATCGGCTAATGGGTCCATCCTTGCTGTCGCCACAGGTTGTTGAGTTCGAACTTAACATTACATGTTCTAATTGTGAGAGACGTGAGCATTTGTGTCTTCCTTTCGAAAACGTATTTTTTGAACTTGCCCGTTTACTGCATTAACATCATAACAGTCACCATTCCTATTTGAAATACACTACTGAAGGCAGGCGTACTCTAATCTCCTCCATGCACTGCAGTCTCCAGCTACACGGATCCATGTTGCTGCTGTTTGTTAATTTGTTAACATCGAGTACAGATTTAAGTGTCAGGAAGTCTTTTCTAAAAACACCTAATTGGGATGTGTATCTATGAATGGAAGCGAACCATGGACGATAAATTGTTTAGGCAAGAAAAGAACTGAAGCTTTCGAAATGTGGTGCTACAGAAGAATGCTGAAGATTAGATGGGTAGATCACGTAACTAATGAAGAGATACTGAATAGAACTACGGAGAAAAGGAATTTGTGGCACAAATTAACTACAAGAAGGGATCGCTTGGTAGGACATGTTCTGATGCATCAAGGGATCACCAATTTAGTATTGGAGGGAATCGTCGAGAGAAAAAATCGTAGAGGGAGACCAAGGGATGACTACACTAATCAGATCCAGAAGGATGTAGGTTTCAGTTGTTATGTGGACATGAAGAGCCTTGCACAGGATAGAGTAGCATGGAGAGCTGCACCAAACGAGCCTCCAGGCTGAAGACACAACAGCAACAACAAAAACAACTGATGAGAAATATTCAAGTTCTGGTCAAACGAGTATTCTGGAAGCTAATTCCTTTGCTGATGTACTAAATTTCCTGAGGATTCTTCCAATGAATCTCAGGCTGGATTCTGCCTTTCCTGTGATTATTTTTATGTGGACGTTCCATTTCAAATCTCTCCGTACGCATACTCCTACGTATTTTACGGAAGTAACTGCTTACAGTGACTGTTCTGTAATCATCTACTCACACAGTAGTGGCTTTTTCTGCCTATGTATACGCAATACGTTGCATCTGTTTATATTGTGGGTCAATTGCTACTCCCTGAGCCAAACATCGATCCTCTGCTCATCTATTAAGCCTTAACTATAGCCATAACCACATCTCGCACTCCACTCTGTTCCCTGACCCATTTGTTTGCTTTACTGTTTCTTCTAGTAATTCCCAACATGCGTCTCTCCATTGGATTCTGTGTAGCCCTCATGTTTTCAATGGTTACGGTTCTGTCAAAAAAAATCTCATTTGCTGAAATATGCAAGGTGGTTAGAAACAGTCTGAAAAGATAGGAAGCATATTGCAGGGTAGCTCCTGCCAAGAAATAATTGCTAAGAAAATATATTTGATACGTTGCTCCATTTCTGAGTTAATTGGCATTGAAGATAGCCAATAAGGCTGTTTCACACGCAAATTCGGAGGACAAATGTATTCTTCATTTGGTTTCCTGAAACCAAATAAAAGAGCAACATAACAATTGGACATTGGATGATAGTAAAGATCGAACCTGAGCTAAATCTTTGTAATCTTTTTTTCTTTATTACTTTGGAGGAATAAAAGTGAAACAAAGCCAAAATACGTCTTTAAAAGTGGAATAATGAGAACTATTTTACTGTCATCATACTAAATAATTACACATGTTTTTTAGAAGACGTACACAATTTACTTATAACAGTTAAGAAGCCACCAGATACCATATCATGCAATCTGAAATAAGAAATTACAGAAATTTACACCTAGATTTATACTCTTAACTCACGAACTCGAGTGTTGTAACGCAAAACTCTACCCACTATACTAACTGGCCAACAAACATAGCAATACAGTATTGAATGGAGATACTTATCGAACGTATGATTACGGAGCTGCCATACTGCCTGCCCTTGATGTGCACTTTTTTAAACCAAAAATACGCGCAGGACGAAATTTCATAATGGGCATTTTTGTACTGTAAATATGCTGTGACACTAGAATGCCTCAATTTTGGTTCCAGTAAATGACATGGAGCTTTTTTTTTAACACTGCCATTATGGTCGCTGGAAAAACTTATAGACGTTTGATGTTCAGCAACTCAACTTTACTGGCTTGTTTCGAATAAACTGATCCTCAGAATATCAAAGGAGATAGGGGGCTTCATACAGACGGTATATGGCGTCATGCACAAGTACCAACATCAAAGTACTGTTGTACTTGTCCAGCGACCATAACAGCAATGTATATACAAAAAGCTCCGAAGCTATTAAATGGTTGCGTCCTTTTACGTGACAATATGTCACACCTAAAATCCAGTAAATGAGACATTGAGAAAACCATTCGGAAACTAAGGGTTACACAGCGTCCAATCGAAAAAAAAGGAAAGGAAGATTATAGTTTAAACGTACCGTCGACAGGAAATCGTACGTGTCTGTTCCAAAGAAACGATATCGGCAATATACAACGGAGAGACGGATGTTGGTAATAAGTGTAAACAAACCCTCGCCCGACTACACTAAGTTACCCCTAATTTTTTCAATGTCATTTTGAATGGATGCCACAATGGTTCTCCCCTTAGCTTTATCCAGTCTCAGATAGTTCCCTGCCAGTAATGACTTACCCATATCGATGGCATATTGAATTCTAACCTTCTTCCTTCCTCGAACAGAGAAAAATGACTGTTTTTCACAGTAATGTTTAGATAAATACTTTGTAATCTACATCTACATCCATATGACTAATGTGCAATCCACACTCAAGTGCCCGACAGAGGTTTCTTCGAACCACCTTCAGACTATTTCTCTGTCGTTCCACACTCTAACAGTGAGGGGGAAAAATGAACACTTAAATCTTTCTGTATGAGCTCTGATTTCGTTATATTTTATTTCTCCCTATCTAGGTTAGCGACAGTAAAATATTTTCACATTCGGAGGAGAAAGCTGCTAATTGAAATTTAGTGAAAAGAACTCGCCGCTACGAAAACTGTCTTTGTTTTAATGATTGCTGCCCCAAGTGGCTTACCATATCCGAGACATTTTCTCTCCCAAATTTCGCAATAATATAAAACGAGCTACCTATCTTTGGACTTTTTCGATGTCCTCCGTCAATCCTGTCTGGTAAAGATGTCATACCTCATAGCAATACTCTAGCGTATTGCAGGCAATATCTTCAGTAGATCTGCTACATCTTCTAAGGGTTCTGCCAATAAAATGCAGTCTTTGGTTTGCTTTCCTCGCAGCACTGTTTGTGTGATCGTTCCAATTTAAGTTGTTAGTAATTGTAATTCCTAGGTATTTAGCTGAATGTGATTTATCGTTTAAGCGAAATATAACGGATTTGCTTTCGTATTCATGTGGACGATCTCACACTTTTCTTTATTCAGAAGCAACTGCCACTTTTTGCATCATACAGCTATCGTGGCTAAGTCTTTTTCCAGTTGGCTTTGATCTTCTGATGACTTTTCTAGCCTGTAAATGACGGCATGACCTCCAAACAATCTAAGAGTACTGATCAGATTGTCTCCCAAATTGTTTATATGTATTAGGAACAGCACAAGGCTGTAACACTACCTAAGGGAACGTCAGATATCACTTTTGTTTATTATTTTCAGTTGATTACTACTTGCTGTGACCTTTCTGCCAGTCGCATAACTGTAGCGATACGCCATAGGCACGCAAGTTTACTGGAAGTCTCTTGTGAGGAACGGTGTGAAAGAACTTCGGGAAATCTAGGTATATGGAGTCACTTTCAGATCCCTTGCCGATGGCGCTCATTATTTCGTGCGAATAAATAGCTAGCTGCGTTTCACAAGAACGATATTTTCTGAATGCGAGATGACGACGTGTCAATAGACCATTACCTTCGAGGTAATTCTTAATGTTCGAACGCAGTATATGTTCGAAAATTCTACTGTAAATCCACTTCAGTGATAACGGATTGTAATTCATCAAATTACTTCTATTTCCTTTCTTGAGTAGTGTGACCTGTGCTACTCTCGTCTTTTGGTACGGTAATCTACAAGTAATCTACGAGTACGTGGTCGAAACAAATCAACCAGCCGCCTGAAATTTTAGCCTGTAATACTGTTTTCCGTACTTTCGTATTTTTTCCAGCATATCTGCTGCATTTAACACCTTCATGAATATGTTCTTTATTTTACTCAGAGGAAGACGGTTCAAAATCGCGTCCGGCCGTCGTGGTTTAGGTTTTCCGTGATTTCCCTAAATCACCTAAGGCAAATGCCAGAATGGTTCCTTTGAAAGGGCACGGCCGATTTTCTTCCCCATCCTTCTCAAATTTGACGGGACCGATGACCTCGCTGTTTAGTCCCCTCCCCGACACCAGCCAACCAACCAACCATTATTTCGTAAGAACTTGGTGCCCTTAAAATATGTCTCCCCTACCGATCAATGTAGTGCCACGTTAACTACTCGTGAATGCTCTAGGACAGGGCTTCCCAACGTGTGGTCCGCGGACCCCTTAGGGGTCCGTCGGCTCTTTCTAGGGGGTCCGCGGCCACATTTCATCAAATCGTGTAAAATAATGACTAAAATTATTGAATAAAAATGTTGCAATATCCTGTGGAAGTGGAATAACCAAGAAGCGTAAGTACAACGAAAGCTATTTAGAAATGGGCTTTATGGAGACAAAGAAGGGTGAAGCTTAGTGTGTGATTTGTGCGCGAGTCCTTCTGAAGTGTTCGATGGTTCCAGTTAAATTGCACCGTCATTTTGAAGGTACTCACCCGGATTTCCAGACTAGAAACATCGATTTTTTGTAAAGAAAGAGTGCTGAACTAGCTGCTTCTCAGCATTGCATGAAAACTCATGCAAAAACAATTAATAAAAATTCATTAAAAGCTTCTTTCTTGGTTAGTTATCGAGTGGCAAAAACAGGCAACGCTCATACCATTGCAGAAAATCTGATAAAGCCGTGTGTTCATTATATTGTTTCTTGCATGCTAGACGAATTGTGAACGTGGCACGTGCATTAAGAAGTTTTCAGTTCCCATGGGTTTCGCTCTGAAATTTAAAGTTACTGTGCTCTTCACTGACGAGGGGTCCGCTATGGATTTTCGCCTGAAGAAGGGGTCCGTCAGCTGGAAAGGTTGGGAAGCCCTGCTCTAGGAGATGCCCCATAAACCTACGCTACCTTTTGGTAAATGTTTTCCCAAAAGGTTTTCTTTCTCATCCCTTTACGGTATGTCTCCACTGCGTGTTTCACATCTGCACATAACTGCTGATGTTCATTTGCGTCGTCATACTTCAAATTCTCCGACTTTCCTACAGTTGAAGTTTCACCTTCGCTACGTGATCTGTTTACGACGCTCCTCAGGCATTTCTGTGTCATTAACTGATACTAGTAAGACACTTTTGGTGAACTCGCTTGAAGCAGATGGAGACTTGCTCTATGTGAGGCAGACTAGTGATACGAAGACGGAAGTCCTCGCGAGAGGCCCATTAGTAGCATGAGAAATCGCTATGAATAGCTGTGGTTTAGTGAGAGGTTGGTGTTCTGAATCATTTCGTAAGTGTGACGTCTTGGTTGACACTAGTCGTTCCTAGTGGTCACTCATTAAATTACGATCACAAATGACGATAAAGATATGCGCTCACAACAAGTAGCGTCCACCGAAAAGTAATTGTGTGTAATGTTTGAGCCGGCCGCCGTGGCCGAGCGGTTCTAGACGCTTCAGTCCGGAACCGCACTGCTGCTACGGTCGCAGGTTCGAATCCTGCCTCGGGCATGGATGTGTCTGATGTCCTTAGGTTAGTTAGGTTTAAGTAGTTCTACGTCTAGGGGACTGATGACCTCAGATGTTAAGTCCCACAGTGCTTAGAGCCATTTGAACGTTTTTTTTTTTTTTGTAATGCTTGAGATGGTAGATCTACAGCCGTTATCTGCAGAGTGTCAACGATACTGAATACCTGATTACTTCGATGTCGAGTAGAACAGTATTTATTATAGGTGTGCGGTATGAAATTGTACTTTGTCGTGTCACCAAACACAATTCTCATCCTCGAACTACCCTTCGGTGTTAGGCAGTATGAAGCGAGCGAAATATCGCTGTATCTCTCAGCTGTGTTATTAACATGAAAATCAACAAGTTATTCACTAGAACTGGCATACATTGCATTTCACCTATCTGCGAGTTTCGTATTAGCTGCACTTGACAACAACAAAATTTTCCGGCGGAAATCACAACCAGAGATGAAGTTCGGTATAGTACTGACGTGAATAAGATGCAACATCCCGTATTTTCTTGTTTGCTTAGGAACATGCAGAAGAGGAAATATCACGTCAAAGAATACAACAAACTAATCATGTTACATCCAGATCTATTACAAAAAGGCGCAGAATTTTTTTTGCAAATACGATATGCTGGTATTATATATAGTGTATGATAACTGATTGCAAGTAAGTTCGTAAATGGTCATTGTAGCTCAAAACAAAGCGCAGGCTTTATATGTAAAGTGTCTCATGTTCGATCCTTGAGAGTTTTTTCCCCCCCCATAAGAGACACAGTATTCTGGCTGAACTATTTGTTGTCCTTGAAGTTCTCAATTGTTCTATATGAAACACTTTCCGATGATTTCCAGCTAATTTCTCGCAGAGGATGTGAATCAGTGGGAGTATTTCTGTTGGAGGACGACCTGCCTGGAGTTGGAAAAATAAATTTACTACCTCTATTTAGCATACCGCGATAGAATTATTCAACAGTTTTATTAGTATTACAGGGTGTAGACTGACATCCTGTCGCTGCGAGTTACGTCTGAAAGCGTACCACTCATGCTATACTAGTTAACGTCAGAACACGAGCAAGATGAAATATTTGCACCACATTGCTTCCAGCCGAATCACATTAGTCATGCCTCGAGTCACATTATTCAAGCGCTATGCCTCATGGCCAGCAGGCTAGTCGTGACTGCGCCGTTGTGCTTGGGACGAAGGAATTTGAGCGCGTCGGAGGCCGTGACACAGCATGGCATTGCTGAGTGCACTGCGCGAAGTTGATTAAGACGTTGTCGGGATACTGGAAAATCTAGTATGCGTGTGGAACATGCATTTTGACGTGTAACAACACCTGTCCAGAATAATGAACCCACCAACGCCTCATGGCAAAAGCCTTTTTTAAACGCATTGCAGCTGAAACATACTTCTGCGCTTCCCGGCTCGGTGCATACGGTTCAACACTGGCTTCGGGAGGCCAGATTACTTAGCAAACGTTCGGCTGTCAATGATCATGAGGAGAACGATGTCGATCGTGACTGGCGGAATGTGATATTTTCCGAGGGACTGGTATTGTCCTAAGAGAATGATGGTCCAGTACGGATATACAGGCCTTGTGTCTGTGGTAATTTCAGGCTGAATGTGTTTCCGTCGACTTGGAATGTTCTGCAGGAGGGGTCGAAGTTGTACTGTGCATCCATATTGTTAGTACTATCATGGTCCCATTACTGTCACAAGTATATCCTGAGGGAGTAATCTTTTTCCAGCAGGACCAGTCTCCTATACACAAGTCAGCGAAGGCGCAGGAGTACTTTCCAGAACAGAATCAGATTTCTCTTCTACTGGCCTCCTTCTGCATCAGACCTAAACAGTCTTGAAAACATATGGACAGGGACAAACGGACCATGTGAGAAAACTGGCCTGACTCCACGCCAAAAACCCGTGATGAGCTTTGGAACTTCACCCTAGCTGCCTTGAAGGAAGGGGCAGAAAATGAGAAATTTTTTACCCACCTCATTCATTGAAGGTGAAGTACTTAGGACGAGATATAAAGTGATAAAGAAGCCACTTGCTGTGCCCTTTTGAGGAATGAAAATAACTTAATTAGAACCATGGACTGTTCGTTTTGTTAATTTAATTATATCTGTTGATTAAAAAAACTACAGAAAGCCAGATAACGAAGTAAACTTTGTAGCTAAGCAGTTGCCTTCCAGATTGCCGACTGTGTCACTGAGTAACGAACGCATGATAGATACATCAAATAAAATTTTTCATCTCCGCAGTTCCCGGAACTCCTGAAGATAGACGTAGACTTTGTATATTGTATCACAGACACAGTCCCTTTGACTGTTCAGAGACATCACTAAAACCGCCTAAAAATGTAAACAAACAGGCATGAAGAGCGCCTATTAGACGGAGGGGGTCCGACAGCCGACCAGTTCCAATCATCCCACCAGGAAGGAGGTACACGGCTCGTGCTGTCTGTAGCTCAACCATGCCTAGACGGTCAATACAGCGGCTTGTTTGTGTCCACACTGTTACTTGCCAGGAAGGGTTCTCAACAAGGGAAGTGTCCAGGCGTCTCGGAGTGAACCAAAGCGATGTTGTTCGGACATGGAGGAGATACAGAGAGACAGGAACTGTCGATGACATGCCTCGGTCAGCCCAAGGGCTACTACTGCAGTGGACGATCGCTACTTATGGACTATGGCTCGGAGGAACCCTGACAGCAACGGCACCATGTTGAATAATCCTTTTCATGCAGCCACAGGACATCGTGTCACGTCTCAAACTGTGCGCAATAGGCTGCATGATGCGCAAATTCGCTCGCGACGTCCATGGCGATGTCCATCTTTGCACCTACGACACCATGCAGCGCGGTGCAGATGGGCTCAACAACATGCCGAATGGACAGCTCACCATTGCCATCACGTTCTCTTCACCGATGAGTGTCGCATATGCCTTCAACACACAATCGTCGGAGACGTGTTTGGAGGCAATCTGGTCAGGCTGAACGCCTTAGACACAGTGTCCAGCGAGTGCGGCAAGGTGGAGGTTCCCTGCTCTTTTGGGGTGGCCTTATGTGGGACCGACGTACGCCGCTGGTGGTCATGGAAGTCGCCGCAAAGGCTGTACAACACGTGAATACCATCCTCCGACAAATACTGCAACCATATCGGCAGCATATCGTCGAGGAATTCGTCTTCAAGGACGACAATTCGAGCCCCCATTGTGCACATCTTGTGAATGACTTCCTTCAGGATGACGACATCGCTCGACTAAAGTGACCAGCATGTTCTCCAGACATGAACCCTATCGAATATGCCTAGGATAGATTGAAAAGGGCAGTTTATGGACGATGTGACCCATCAACTATTCTGAGGGATCCACGCCGAATCGCTGTTGAGGAGTGGGACAATCTGGATCAACAGTGCCTTGATGAACTTGTGGATAGTATGCCACGAGGAATACAGGCATGCAACAATGCAAGAGGACGTGCTACTGGGTATTAGAGGTACCGGTGTGTACAGCAATATGGACCACCACCTCTATGCTGGTACAACATGCAATGTGTGGTTTTCATGAGCAATAAAAAGGGCGGACATGATGTTTATATTGATCTCTATTCCAATTTTCTGTACATGCTCCGGAAGTCTCGGAACCGAGGTGATGCAAAACTTTTTTTGATGTGTGTACTATACTGCCGACATTTAGATACTTCTTAATGCTCTTGACTCCACATTACGAAATGAAGTGCGTTTAATAAGTGTGCAATGCTAAGAATGACGCGGCTCAGTTTTCTGTCGTATTTTCGGAGGGTGCGATCTCGTGCTAAGAGCCAGAAAGGTGTTGATTGTCCTACTACACTCAACATTACAAGTATTCGGTGCTTTTACGAGCGGATCTGTACACCCCATAAAGTAACATTGTGGGTAATTCAAATTTCAGCCACAGCCCTTTTTTGTGCTATCAAGTGTACAATTCGAACTTGCAGATACCGTTTACAATTCCTCCTCAAGTTACTATTTGTTTACCGAGAAACATTACGGTCATAATTCGATGCATTAAGACATATAATTTTTTTTCCATTTTTTAGTGCCCATGGTAGACATGTTAACTGTATTTATCAACGCTCACCGTTCTCTCCACACGAAAACTTGCAGAATTATTTTTCAGGTCACTTTGGATCGTACATTCTGCGTTACTTACATCTATCACGTACAGAACTACTTTTTTTTATTGTGAGCAGAGCTGAAGCATCGAACATCCTGCAGTGAAGTGGTATCGAATCAACGTGCTGTAAATCTATACGCATCACATAACAGTACAACATGCCTCGTAACAACTGCAAACGCTATACGAAAGTCCTACATAGTACGTGACCTAGCTATATCTACAAATAGTTTCGCGACAGTTATCCAAATAGCTCTATTCGTATAACGGACATAGGCTGAATAACTACTCTTATTGTCTCATCGTATACGGGTAATGATTACAATTATGTAATTAAAAGTTGACCCAATCAAGCGATATTTTCACTAACTCAGTAGAGTCATAGATGACTATGTCACCATCTCAAATGGAACGTCTTGGGTGCGACGTCGCAAAAGGCCAATGATGTTTGCAGCATTCGGCGCCCCACATATTGTCTATCATCCAACCACAATATTGGTTGCTAACTGCAGCAGGGGGCGAGACCGAGGGTATCCAATGTTGGGCACGGCTCGAGGCTACAGAGCGTAGTTTAACTGCGTAGTCGACGAGTAATCACAAAAGTATTGCAGTGCTAGTGATGTCTGGAAGAATCCCAAGGAATTTCGCACAGTTGGAAAGAAGAGGCAGATGAAATATTAGCGTTGCTGAAAGATAACTCAGTGGAATGTGTTTCGTTGTATACGCTCGACTATGTAGACGGTGTGCATGAGGAGTACATGGATGCCGATAGGTACTGAACAAGTGAGATTGATATTGAAACAGGTGTCGAACCACGTAGCTCAACATCATTGTCGGACAGGGACCACAAATCCCGTCTCCAGTGAAACGTCGTAAAGAGCAGTGGTTGTCAAGGAACGGGTACTAAATATAATTACGTCCACGGATGATCATCAGCAGCATAGTACTCGTATAGAAACAATTGCGAACCTATTTCGAATAAGTCTGCAGCAATATGACCGCGTAGTGCATAACAAAAACTATTGATATTAAAGAGAGGAGAAGGCGCACCTGTTACCAAACCTGGTGTATGCGAGTTTGAAGGATGCTCGATGGAATTTACAGGATGTGCATTATAGCGACCTACTGCGTTATGCACATCAAATTGCGGGCGACATGGATAACAGTGACATCAAGGGAAGAAGTGGATGCTTGCATAACTTCAAACAATGCTACAGAATTGGAAGATGTACGATAACGAAATTTCAAACAAAGCGTCAACTTGACGATGCACATCAAATTGCAGATTTGTAGATGAGATAAACAAACTTATCCCATCGTTCAGTAAGCAATTTGTTTTTAACTCCAACAAGTCGAGATCTGAAGAGGACATGCATACGAAAGGAACCCCAGAAATTAGAGGTACTAAGAGAGTTGTATCAAGATCAGCTAACATCGGTGCCTTAACGCACTTGTATACAATTGTGCCGACTGTTAATCTGGATAGTAAATTGACTGAAAAGTTGTTTATAGTGCTGCTAGAAGTTAGAGGTGCTCTGCCACGTACGATTCTGTCTTGTGTGCGTGGTCTTGCGAGGGCAGGAAGGAATATTTACTTCACAGCAAGCAAGAGTGGGAAAATGGGCGTACGAGAATTGTGTGAGAACTGCTTTTGGCAATAACTGTTCAAAGTAAATTGCTTATGCTGGAATCCTGGTCTGCGTATGAAAAGCGCACGCGTTTCGAGCAAATTATCCCTCCAGAAACGTGTTTGACATTGCAGTTCATACTACCTGGTGCCAATGGACAAATTCATCTCTTGCATGCTTATTTATCCCGTGCCTATAAAACATATTATTGCACTATCTGCAGCTATGCGTTAAAGGATGGTCAGTTTCACGATAAACTTCACGACAGACTGTTTCGCATTTGGTTGCATGCCATCACATCTCTTCTGTTCTTATCGTCACGTTAGATCAATATGTTTCTGTATGCATTCTTTAAGAGTAGATAGCTAGCTGAGCGTCCCACACACTTTGCAACGCCCAAGGAGCTCGCCTTCGATCTTGATGTTAGAACCTTTGTGATCACTTTGGCGCGCCATTTTTCATTCGGTGTCCATGGTGCATATTAATGGTTTGTTTTGAAAACTTCCTTAGTGGTCGAGGATGTCCGTTTTGTGAAGTTAATATATACATCCCATAGAAGGTTGATTTCTGCATCTCCCGGACACTCATTTCTTTCTGTCGCACTCTGATGCACATGGTGAGTAATTAGCAGCTAATATATTTTTCTTTCGTGGATGTTAACACGACACTTTCCAATGAGCCTTAGTAAAGACTGAACTTGCGACCTCGCTTTCAAGGCGCTCTTTGTCAGACAGAGAAAAATTTGAACGAGCACTGTTACCGAGCAGCTTACACAAGGCAGTAGGCTCGCAAGTTCTAATCGGCAGGAGCAGGATTTAAATCGAGCCATCCAGAATCACGGATACCGTAGTGTACCTTAATCATTAAGGCAAATGCACGAACGTTTCTCTCGAGATGGTATGGTGGTTCTCTAAGTCTATTGCAAAGGCATATATAGCACTGATCCCGACCGCTAATGTTCGGAATTAAATCTAAGTGTATCTGTATAATACTGCTTGGATGAACCATTTCTTTTAAGCAGCCTGATTAAAAACCATAAATTCCTGCACAAAATACGTTACTGGGATCAAACAAGTATCTGACTCAGTCATGTTAATGTTCTGTCACTTGTGTCATCAAACAAATATATTAAGCCATGAAATTCAAAAGAATATTGCTTTTAGGTCAGTTATAATTTTTCGTTTCAAAATCTTACATCACTTAAAAGCAAATATGAATATTGAAAGCATCTGACTCTGATTAGTTCACACACACTACTGCAATTACAAAGGTGGTATGAAAATAAATAATTAACATATTGTTAATTATTTTTACAAACACAGTGTCTTGTTGTGGACTTTCAGAATATAAACAGTACAATCAAATACTTTTAACCTAGTGCAAGCTAAATTCTTCGTCCCAGTTCGAACTGATAGCAATTAGTGACTGTTTCACAACACAGTCTTAAGTTTCTTTTTTAAGAAAACATTTACTGGCCGTGGAGGTTGCCTCATCGTATTCCGTGCCCATACTTCATGACGTCCGTCGCTGTTGCATAAGTTTTCCGAGTATGCTGTCCCCATGTGTGCGATGTCGGCTGACGATCTAGGAACTCTTTGCAACCAAATAACATGAAACATGCTGTAACAAGCAGATCCATCAAAGGAATTTACTCGCTTGTTCCCCTTTTCCTATCATTCACCAACGGATCCATTTTCTATAATTCCTTTCGTTTTGAATTAATATTTTATGGTTAATCAAACAAGCAGATGCAACTGGATCGTTACACGGGGTATGGCTGCATCCTTTGTCTATTCTTCTCCAATCCGTGCTACTAGCCCGCCCCTAATGACCTCGTCGTCGACAGAAAGTAAATCTGCAGTCTACTTTCTTTAAATGGCATTGTTGACAGGATGACAGAGAGATTTATTTATTCATTTGTAGTAATGTTTGGTCAAATTAAGCATACAGCCACCCATGTATCACAAGATTTTTTGACACACATATTGTGAGGGAGGGTGTCATACCTGCTGGACGGTGTACCTACGTTTTAGGTTGGTGCTTCAGTTCACTCTACTGGCTGAAGGAATGCGCACTAGAGACCGCCATAAGCAGTTTTCGCCATTTTATACAGTTTTTGTTGTTGGACATGTGGCTGTGTTTAGTTATGCATTTGTAAATATTTCACATTGGACACATTTAAGTGCTGTATAGTATGTTAAAGCTATTTGGAACAGAACGCTAATTCTTCAGATACAGAATTGTATGGTCGGTAAAACGCTATATATTTTTAGAAATATTTATAAAACATGGGGACAGTTAACCCATACTTCGTAGGTCATGCATCACCTTGCATCTTTAAACACAAGGAGATTTTTTTTACCATAGAGCATGTGATACTAGCATATGAACTGAATTTTGTAATGTCATAATGATTTTACCCGTGTTGAAAATCGAAATTGGTCTTAGTTCCCAGTAGCTTCTATTTCAAAATGTTCTCAATTTGTAACTAATTTTTGATGAGACATTTACTTAATTTGATTTAACTTATTGGTACATAGTAGAATAACAATGTTATAGATAAATGATTAAATAAACTCTAAGACAACAAAAAATCACCACGAAGGAATTATCCAAATTGAACGGAATTCGGTAAATTTGCAGATGAACAAATGATTACAATTTCAGAAAAAATGGATGACTTATTCAAGAGAAAGAGCTTCTGAAATTGAGCAAGTCAATAATGCGTTGGTTCATCTCTGGCCCTTATGCAAGCAAGTATTTGGCTTTTTAGAGTAAACAATATTGGCAGAATTTCCTCGATTGCAACGCTTTTTCTTTCACTAAAGCGTTTGTTCCTACGTACATGACCATGAAGTGCCTTGGAATATCTCTTTACATTTGGAAAACCTATATTTTTCCGGAGTAATTTTTGTAATTTCAAAAAAATATTCTAGCACACAAAAATTTAATGCTATGATTTAAAAACTGAGTAAGAAAATATAGTAAACATGTATTACAGCAGCCCTGGCTACAGGCGAAAGTTTGAAAATTGTATCAAGCTACAGCTCCCTCCTCTACAACATTTTCTTCATGCTTAAACTACAGTTTTATTGAAATAAATTTACTACATTCGAGGAAATTTTAGCTAATACCTAACACACTCTCTTGTCGGTCGTGGATAGCGAATAATCTACAGCAGTTGGAAGCTCTTGGCCAGATTTTACTTAAAGGTTTATAGGTCTTTTTGGAGACTATCATGCCGTCTACAAGAAAAAAGAAACATATGGTTCATATCTCATAACACGATGATTCAATAACCTTGATTCGATGTGAATGACTGGGAAATGAACCTGTGTGAGAGGCTGCATAGCCGCCAAGGTGGACAGGCTTTCATTCTTTACGCAGTCTTTCGCCTTTCTTCAGAGGCGCCTGAATGTTTGTGTCTTACGTTTAACTGTTAATGTAGACGACTGTGATGACTATATGCATCGTGCAATGCTTTGTTTTTGTTGGTGACGACGAAAAGGAGAGTGAAAAAGTCCGATGTCAGTAAATAGACAACTCATCTCGAAAAGCACCAACCACGAAAGTCGCCGAGGTTAACACGTCCGTTATCCGCCGAAGTTAACGGGACGCTACTGACGGGTTTACGGTGTAGCCCATGTTACTGTCGCAAAATTCTGTCATTATGATCTTTCATATCTTCTAATTTAGCAGACAACACGCTGATAATTTCAAACCAGGTGATTTAGCGACCTAAGCTTGGACCCATTTCACAATGTGGACACTAATATCTCTACCTGTAATTGATTATCAGAGTGTGTGAAAGGGGATAGTAAGGGGGGGGGGGGGTTTAAAAAGTCTCTCCGCAGTGCCATATGATTGTTCGCCTGCCTGGGTTACTTCCCTTTAATTGGACTCTCCCAACATTCCACTGTTTCGTTTACCTCAGCTAGCGTCAGTAGCATCGTTCGTGTGTGTCGTTACGTGTTGACGTGAACGTTTAAGTTTAGTTCCTTTGTTTGTTTGTTTCGTTTGTTTCCTTTTTGTCACTGTTAAAATGCTAACCATTGAAGAACATGTGTTTTTAGTCGAACAAGTGTTCAAAGCTGACGGTAAATACAGTTTCACTTCGTCAAACATTTAATTCAGTTTTCCCGGAGACAAAATTCCCACACCGTGATACTGTGAGAGATTTGACTAACAAATTTCGAAGTACAGATGCACCGAGAAGCGGTCGTCCTAGCGTTTTGTCTGAGGATAAAGTAATCGATGTTTCCGATCAGATGTCTATGAGTCCGAACAAGTCAGTAAGAAAACTTGCCCAGCAAATCGATGTTAGTGTCGGAACGGCCTACACAGCCGTAAGGAAAAAATTATAACTTTTCCCATACAAAGTGACAGTCGTGCAAGACCTGAAAAATACTGATCATGGCAAGAGACTGCATTATTGTCCATGGTTAAAAAATTTCGTTCAATGAAATGGAAGGGATATTCTTAATGAAACGTTTTTCAAAGATGAGGCGAGGTTTCATTTACCTGGGTACATGAAGTCGCAAAATTCTCGTATGTGGAGTACTGCAAATCCATTGTGTATTCATGAGGAACTACTTCATTCTCTGTGAAAATAGGAATTTTCGATTGCAATTTCTAGACGTCGGATTGTGGGTCCCATATTTTTCAACGAAATAATAAACGCACAACGATACTGCAGTGATATTCTGTATCCATTCATAGGATAAATTGTATTAAGTGAAATACTGAACGGTTATTTTCAATAAGATGGAGCAACCGCGAACACAGCTCGCGTTTCAGTGTCACTGCTCGTTGATGTTTTTGGTGATCGCATAATTTCACAGGGACTTTGGCCTCCACGATCGCCTGACCTAACACCACCTGACCTATTCCTCTGGGGTGCAGCGAAAGCAACTCTCTACAAAAACCGTCCAAAATCCATCTATCAATTGAAAACTGCCATATCCACTTTCACTGCTTCTGTTACAAACGAAATGTTACAGCTTGTGTTTGGAAACATGATTAGACGAATTTAATTGTGTATTCAACAACAGTGGGGACACTTCCAAAATTTAATGTGAAAATCTGTAAGTAAAAATGAATATTCAATAAATTAATAATTTGTATTTCACTGAGTTTCATTTCGGTGTATTCACTGCGGCATGCGGCACGTGCGGCTCACAATCATACGGCACTGCGGAGAGACTTTTTGAACACTCCTTATTAATTGACTTGTCTAGCGTGTATATAGCGAACGGGCTTACAAGGTTTCTTTTTATCTCAAGAGATCCAAGATTTGCACTTTATTGAGTATGAAGAGGGGACCACAGTAATTTAAAGCTGAGTAAACAGTCAGCTACGCAGAAAAAATTTCACTCCAAATGAATTAATGTACTGCTTTTTTCTAATAATCAACTTTTTGTCTTCAACACTTGTCCAAAAAAGTTAAGGACGAAAGTAACTTTCGAGTGATGTGTAACTCCAAAGTAACATAGCTCGATGAAACTTGGACCATACACAGAAATAACTACTACAGTGTAGTACAGAAGGTAACTAAAAGAGGAAATATGCACTGACTCGAACAGATATGACATATATCTTCAAAGGCAATAATCACAGTGAAGTTACCACGATTTGTGATGTCCCCTGGTTATTACAAAAGTAAGGACATGGTTCTTAATAGGGTGTGTCATCACCACAGACGGCAATGCACGCTCTGTAACGTGCTCTCATACCAGCCACAGGGTTGGTACGGAATTCTTGCGGTAGGACGTTCCATTCTTCTACCAGCACATTTTGGTGGTCCATGTGTTACGATGCGGGGAGCCATAATGTTGCATGGCCGTACTGACCTTCAAATCTCTGACCACGGCGCACTCGCCGGTCACCGTTACTGTGACACTCTACTCCTTTCACGTGCGTCTTTTCAGGGGTGCGTTCTGCCCTGACTTCATTTTGATAGCTGACAATAAGTGATCGTATCGAACTGAGCACTTGTGGAGCTGTTGGAACGAGAGCGTGTTTGGCGAATGGACTGGCCTGTTCGTTCCCGCGGCTTAAATCCCATCGAGCACATGTGTGATGCGATGCAGCGTGTGCAAATGAACCAGTGCCCATAATGTTGCATGGCCGTACTGATAGACGAATGGAACGCTTTACCACAAAAACTCCTTAGCAAACTAGTGGTCACGATTTATATACGTCGAGGAACATGGATTGCTGTCCGTGGTGATCAAATGCTTTTAAGAACCATGTCCCACCTTTTGTAATGTACAGTGGACCATAATAAATCACAGTGACTTCTTTGTAATTACTGTTGTAGAATGAAAGTTTAGTTTCTGAGTGTCTCACTGCGTATTTATTTCAACTGCCCTTTGTACTGTGCTACGGCAGTTCTTTCTAAGTATAATCCAAGTTTCATCAAGCTATGTTACTTGTCAGTGACATATCAAGCGAAAGTTACTTCCGCACTCAAATTTTGCTCACCATTGTACGTTTGCATTATAAAAGGAGCATTTTTGGGGCCTCTTGTTTTTGTATACTAGTGACAAATTTGAGGAAATCCAAGCTCACATTCAGTACGAACCATCAATTTTTTCTGTATGACCATAATTATGATTGGAGATCTGGGGGACTACCGCCCCTCACATACACTATGTAATCAAAAGTATCTGGCCACCTGGTTGAAAATGACTTAAAAGTTCGTGGCTCCCTCCATCGGTAATGGAATTCAATACGGTGTTGGTCCACTCTTATCGTTGATGGCAGCTTCCACTCTCGCAGGCATACGTTCAATCAGGTGCTGGAAAGTTTCTTTGGGAATGACAGCCGATTCTTCACGGAGTGCTGCACTGAGGAGAGGTATCGATGTCGGTCGGTGAGGCCTGGTCCGAAGTTGGCGCTCCAAAACACCCCAAAGGTGTTCTATAGAATTCAGGTCAGGATTCTGTGCACGCCAGTCCATTCCAAGGATGTTATTGTGTAACCATTCCGTCACAGGCCGTGCATTAAGAACAGGTGCTCGACCGTGTTGAAAGATGCAATCACCATTCCCCAATTGCTCTTTAACAGTGGGAAGCAAGAAGATGCTTAAAACATGAGTGTAGGCCTGTGCTGTGATAGCGCCGCGCAAAACCACAAGAGGTGCAAGTCCTCTCCATGAAAATCACGGCCACACTATAACACCACCGCCCCCGAATTCTACTGTTGGCACTACACACGCTGGCAGACCATGTTGACCGAGCATTCGCCATACCCACACCCTGCCATCGGATCACCACATTGTGTACCGTGATTTGACACTCCACACAACGTTCTTTCACTGTTTAATAGCCCAATGTTTACGCCCCTTACGCCAAGCGAGGCGTCGTTTGTATTTACCGGCGTGATGTGTGGCTTATGAGCAGCCGCTCGACCATGAAAGCCACGTTTTCCCACCTCCAGCCTAATTATCATAGTACTTGCAGTGGATCCTGATGCAGTTTGGAATTCCTGTGTCTGGGTAGATGTCTCCGTATTACACATTACGACCCACTTCAACTATCGGCGGGGGTCTGTCAGCAAACAGACGAGGTCGGCCTGTATGCTTTTGTGCTGTACGTGTCCCTTTGTTTCCACTTCACAATCACATCGGAAACAGTGGACCTACGGATTTTCTAGAAGTGTGGAAATCTCGCATACAGACGTATGACACAAGTGACACCCAATCACCTGACCACTTTCGGAGTCCGTGAATTCCGCGGAGCGCCCCATTCTACTCTCTCACGATATCTAATGAGTACTGAGGTCGTTGATATGGAGTACCTGGCAGCAGATGGCAGCACAATGCACCTAATATGAAAAACATATTTTTTTGGGGGTGTCCGGGTACTTTTATCACATAGTGTATGCAAGGAAATGAAAGACCTACAGCCGTCCTTATGATATAATTTATTCTGTGGCTACCAGTTTCGGAGCTTCACTGCACCGTCTTCAGGCCTCAGGTGGTGCTAAAGGGGTTAATACAACCCGTATTCATGACGCCTGAGTGGCCAACATATGTAACTGGTTTTCGCACCGCGATGTTGTCTCCCCAACCATCAACTATCAGCTAGTTGATAGTTGGAGAGACAACATCTGGGTTACAGGTAGTCTTAGAAAAGCAAATATAGATGTTGGCCACTGATGCATCGTGTGTATGGATGGTGTTAAACGCCTCTGCATCAGCTAAGGTCGAAGATGGTGCACTGACGAACCGAAACTGGCAACCATACAATAAATGACATCATAAGGACGGCTGTAGGTCTTTCACTTCCTTACTTCACTTCTTTTGGTTTTTTCATTCATCTATCTAAAAGACACGGAGTGTTATCGAGACCGCGGAAATAGTTTCTAAACAGTTCTTTAATTCGAGTGGACACGTCATGTAACGACGCTTTAGATGCCAACGGAACAGCGACTGTGTTCCTCAATGACCACTCTGAGAAGTTATCTCTCGCGTCATCAGATGGCAGTCAGGCGTAGCTGCCCTCTTAACTTGCAGGAGCGCAGTTGTCCTGGTGGGACGCAGTCCAGCACTTAACTGAAGCAGCTTTCTTTCGCTTCTAGTTAACTATCTCTGAACACCCAGATTTCCCCTCACGGGTCATCTAATAATCCCAAGGTTTGAAACTCTGAATGATCTGTGTTTCTTTCGGTAGTCTACCTTTGAAGGCATTTTGTTCCATAAATAAAAGAAAACTTCGATACACTCAGGCAGTAAACACAATTATACCTGTTATCAAAAAGAAAGAAAAAAAAACGAATGATGGTGCTGTAACTTCAGCGAAATTGTCTGGGTAAAAAAGAAGAAAATAGTTTTGCTGACGGGGGAACCTATCCAAAAGCAAATTTATTTGCAAGCAACCATGGACACAGCTTCAACCTCAGTATGAATGTTCCGTAAAACTCCGTTCTGAAATGTAACGAAAAATTTTTTGGCGAAAACATTTTTATAAAAATACGCGAGTTAGAACGTATTGCGTGATTTTGGAATAGCCGGCCTGTGTGGCCGAGCGGTTCTAGGCGCTTCAGTCTGGGACCGCGCGTCCGCTACGTCGCAGGTTCGAATCCTGCCTCGGGTGTGGATGTGTGTGATGTCCTTAGGTTAGTTAGGTATAAGTAGCCATAAGTTCTAGGGGACTGGTGACCTCAGATGTTAAGTCCCATAGTGCTCAGAGCCATTTTTGATTTTGGAATATGAACTGTCATAAAACTACAAACGCAGTAAACATACACTGACGTGACTAAAGTCATGCGATACGTCCTGATACCGTGGCTGACCTCCTTTTGCCAGACGTAGTGCACCAACTCGGCGAGGCATCGACTCAGTAAATCGTTGGAAGCCTTCTGAAGAAATATTGAGCCACGTTGCCTCTATAGCCGTCCATAATTTTGAAAGTGTTGGCGGTGCAGGATTTTGTGCACGAAGTGTCCTCTCTATTATGTACCATAAATATTCGATGGATTTCACGTCGGGCGATCCGGGTGGCCACATCATTCGCTCGAAATGTCCAGAATGTTCTTCATACCAATCGCTAACAACTGTGCCCCGGTGACATCAGTAAGAATTCAATCGTTGTTTGGGAACATGAAGTGCATTAATGGCTGCAAATGGTCTCCAAGTAGGTGAACATAACCATTTCCACTCAATGATCAGTTCAGTTGGACCAGAGGGTCCAGCCCATTCCATGGAAATATAGCCTACACCATTATGGAGCCACCATCAGCTTCCACAGTGCACAGTGCTTTGTTGACAACTTCTGTCCATCGTTTTGCGAGATATGCACCACACTCGAACCCTGCCAACAGAAATCGGGATTCATGTAATAGGTCACGATTTTCAAGCCGCCTAGGGTCCAACCGATGTGGTCACGAGCTCAGGAGAGGCGATGCAGGCGATGTCGTGCTGTTAGCAAAGGCACTAGCGTCCGTCATCTGCTGCCATGGCCCATTAACGCCAGATTTCACCGCACTGTCCTAACGGATACGTTGGTCGTACGTCCCACTTTGATTTCTGCGGTTATTTTATGCGGTGTCACTTGTCTGTTAGCATTGGCTATTCTACGCAAATGCCGCTGCTCTCCACCTGTAAGTGAAGGCCGTCGGCCACTGCGTTGTCCATGGTGAGAGATAACGCCTGAAATTTGATATTCTCGGCACACTCTTTACACTGTGGATGTGGAAGTATTGAATTCCCTAAAGATTCCTGAAATGGAATGTTCTATCCATCTAGCTCCAACTACCTTTCCGCGTTCAATGTCTGTTAATTTCTGATGAGCGGTCATAATCATGTTGGACACTTTTTGACATGAATCATCTGAGTACGAATGACAGCTCCGACAAGCACTGTCCTTTTATACTTTGTGTACGTGATACTAACGCCATCTGTATATGTGCATGCAGCTACCCCATGACTTTTGTCACCTCAGTGTATAATTTCCGAGGAGGGTTATAAATTGTAGTCTGTAAGGTCACATGTCAAATAACGGCATAAAGTATGCTTGAGAAATCATTTCGAAGTTGAAGCCACGAAAGACATTCGCTCGATGTGCTGGTGTATTGCCCGCATCTCGTGGTCGTGCGGTAGCGTTCTCGCTTCCCACGCCCGGGTTCCCGGGTTCGATTCCCGGCGGGGTCAGGGATTTTCTCTGCCTCGTGATGGCTGGGTGTTGTGTGCTGTCCTTAGGTTAGTTAGGTTTAAGTAGTTCTAAGTTCTAGGGGACTGATGACCGTAGCTGTTAAGTCCCATAGTGCTCAGAGCCATTTGAACCATTTGCTGGTGTATTGTCTTGGTGAAATAGTACACGTGAAGTCTTCTGGGCCATTTCTTATGGAATTCTGAAAGGACCTTTTTCTTCAAAACATCTTCGTTGACTGTATCACTGTCTGTTGTTTGTCACCGTAATGCCCTCTGGAATGTAATGAGTAAGGATCACGCCATCCCTGTTCTAGAACATGGTCACCATCATTTTTTCAAGGCTGGTCGTTACCCGAAACTTTCTTGGTGGCATTGTGTGTGTGTGTGTGTGTGTGTGTGTGTGTGTGTGTGTGTGTGTTTCCTTTCGATCTGAATGGCGTTTCGTTTCAGTATTGAAAAACGACATCCATGACTCAACCACTGTCACAATCGGTAAAAAGAAAGCCCCATTAACGCCATCATCACGCACCAACATTGCTTGGCAAAATATCACGCACGCAGTCTTGTAGTCAACCGTCAGGATTCGTGGCACCTACCTGGAGGACACTTTTCGCTTTTTCAGATCATGCAGAATTATGTGCATAGACCTCATGGAAATTCCAACTTTGGAGGCTGTGAGTTCCCCATTCGGCGACCAGAACAGCTTTCTCCATTCGTTCGATCACGTAGCCAGACTGACTGGTCGGAAACAGAGATTGTCTTAGTTTGTTGTCACTCTGTGTTTTGCCTTCTCTGAACTCCGTGAACGAACATTAGGCACGTTCGTGACACCATCACCATATGTCTGACGGATTTCAGTCGGCGTTACATGACGCAAATGGAGAAAACGGATGAGTGCCAGCTAGTTTTGAAATGAGAACGTCGCCATTTTAAGTATCAAAAACAGCCCTCACTACAGCTAGTGTTCTGTGTGCTGTACAGAGCTCCTATCTCTGTCACACATTACAATGAGTTCACATGGATTTTAAAACAAATCATATGTTTCTATCTGTTTCCAGCTTTGAGGAGAAAATTGGGTGGGGGGTTATAACTTGAATGAACCTCGTACTGGGTAAAAGAACATGAAGACGATGATAAGGGTGGTGATGACGATGATGAAGCCGTTTCCTGGTGGCTGCAGGGTTCGGTATGAGTCTAATGAGTCTATGCTTAATCTGCAAATGGTTCGCCCCCGGTAGCTGAGTGGTCAGAGCTACAGAATGTCAATCCTAAGGGCCCGGGATCGATTCCCGCCTGGGTAGGAGATTTTCTCCGCTCAGGGACTGAGTGTTGTGTTGTCCTACTCATCATCATTTCAACCTCATCGACGTGCAAGTCGCCGAAGTGGCGTCAAATCGACTTGCACCCGGCGAACGGTCTACCCGACGGGAGGCCCTAGTCACACGACAGTTCCATCTCCAAATGGCCGTAATTTTTAATGACATTTATTGAGTCTTTCACCTCTTACAGTGCTTTGTAGATGTGGAAAATTCGTAGTTGCCCTGAAGTGGAAGGGACGAGCGCGTAAGGTCGGTTCTAGAGAAAGAGGAAGGTCGATTTCGCTTTTATAGAAAAATTCAAGGTAAGTGTAGCTCTTCCATAAAGGACACAGTGTTCAGAAAACTTTCACTCGGATGTGTGAGATCTCAACCACGTCCAATCAAAGGAAGACATCGAAGTAATTTAGTTGCATCAAGTTACATTGTTACAACTAGATGGTATGCTTTCTGAATCAGATGGGAATCCTTGCTCGAAAGAAGAGGAAGAAGTTCGTTCTGCAAAGCGGTGTTGAGAAAGTTTAGTGAACCATTATTTGCGACAGTCTCTAGAACAATTCTGCTGCCATGTACGTAGATTGTAAGGGCAGTAAAGACAAAGTAAGAAAATTCAGGTCTCGTCCAGAAGCATATAGACAGTCGTGTTTTCCTCGCTCCATTTGCATGTGGAACAGGAAAGGAAATTTACTTAGTATTAAGAAAACAGTATTAATTGCGTTTTTTATTTAGTGCCGACCGGTTTCAGCCCATCGCAGGGCCCATCTTCAGGGCGAACATATTGTGAAATTACACTATATATCTTAGACAAGACTAATGATAACTATCTTAAAAGAGTGGATTACATAAATATAATGTCTTATCCACCAGCCGACCGCTGGTGGCGTGACGTCTATCAAGGTGTGGCAGGAGACTGTAAGGAATTCACTTTTTTTTCTTTATTGAGTTTCGATTCCCCCTAAAGGGGGGAATTCATCTTATGTTTGTGTTTATATAGCAATCTTTGAGCACGTGAGCGTAAGCAGCGCCTCCAGCGGTGACCAATAGTAAACGTCAAGGCATAAAAATTGAAGTATAAATACAATTCGTGTTAAAATTACAATGTAAAAAGAACACCGCTCCAGACGAGCTTACGCTCACGTGCTCAGAGATTGCTATATAAACACAAACATAAGGTGAATTCCTTACAGTCTCCTGCCACACCTTGATAGACGTGACGCCACCAGCGGTAAACCAGTGGATAAAACATTATATTAATGTAATCCACTCTTTTAAGATAGTTATCATTAGTCTTGTCTATGATCTGAATTGTAATTTCACAGTATGTTTGGCCTGAAGATGGCCCCTGCGATGGACTGAAACCAGTCGGCACTAAATAAATAAAAAACGTGGTTAAGACTATTTTATTAATACTAAGTTAATTTGTATTAATCGCTGTTAATCCATAACCACGTTGTCCAAACAGGAAAGGAAATGATTAGCATAGAGGTTCAAGGTAACCTGCGCCATGCACCTTATGGTAGCTTGGTCAGCATTAAGTGCAGACGTATGTGTAGAACATCTACATTTATAACTCAACACGCTTAGCAACACATGTCTATACACATACTTTGAACTTACGATTAATGTTATATGACATAAGTGCGCTCTGTTACAAAAAGGTCACGTGGTTTTTGAACGATTGGTTTCGCGGGCTGTCGGAACATTCCAACACTGAGACAAATAAGGAAAATCGCCTGAAGTTGAGAATCTAGCATGGCGGTACAAAAGGCTCTGTCTAATACGCAATTTTGTACGCTGGGACAGAGACGGATCGGGCAGTGAGGATTTCCACCCAGTACACGCGGACTGCACCCTCCGCCCCGCGCCGTGCAGGGGCTGCGCCTAGTCGCGGGCTGACACTGGAGTCGCTTTCAGGGCGGTCGATAGCACTGTTCACTGTGCGGGAGCGTCGGCCTTTCTGCGCGTGGGTTCCAAAGTTAGCAGGTGTGCCTCCTAAGTGTACTGCTCGGATTTTATAAGAGCAGAATCATCACTACAACGTGACCACCACCAGATTCTCGTCCTGTAACTGAACATGTACCGGGAACGTGGTGGAAGTACACGTCAAAAATAAATAAACAATTAAATTAAATGATATGGATTGCAAATGGATTAAAAATATTTGTTTATAACTGTTATACTTCATTTCTTGTTACTAATCGGAGGCCTTTTATTTGCATCGAATGTACGTTACAGGTTATTATTTAATGACTTACGGTCATTCTTAACGAGCGGTCTTAAATTGTAGTTCCTACATTTAAATTTAATACATGTGTTGGGTTTGTTTTCAAGAATTAATAGGTATTATACAGGGTGTAAACTTTAAGTTGACAAACCAGAATTAACTCGAAAAATAAGCTTCACACTAAAAAACGAGTATAATCCAAAGTTGATTGTTATCGAGAGGGACATCTGCTGGTGCTAAAATTAGTCCGCCACCCCAGACCCCTGGGGGTGGGGCAGGAGGCATTCTTAGAATTTCAAATGGAAACCCTCATTTTTATAGCAGAATCAGAGTCTACATAAAAAAAATGCGTAAATTTTGTTTTAAACATTTGCTTTAATTCTTGGTACTTGGCGCTGAAAATTCAAGAAAACCCATGTTCTCATTTTTGCGTAGAAAATGGTTACGGACAAATGAAAAATACTTATTTACTTCGTAAATTTTGATTCGCTAGAACGAAAACTCTCCCTCTCTCCCCATAGGGTGGGGTTTGAGATAGAGGAATAAGAGTTTTACAAATGTTGACCACGAAACAGACAAAACTTATGACAAACTGCGGAAGTAATTAATTTTGGGTCAGCATTTGTAAATTTCTCTCTCTCAAACTCCACCCTATGGGGAGAGAGGGAGAGTATTGGTTCAAATGGTTCAAATGGCTCTGAGCACTATGGGACTTAACATCTGTGGTCATCAGTCCCCTAGAACTTAGAACTACTTAAACCTAACTAACCTAAGGACATCACAGACATCCATGCTCGAGGCAGGATTCGAACCTGCGACCCTAGCTGTCGCGCGGTTCCGGACTGAGCGCCTAGAACCGCTAGACCACCGCGGTCGGCTGGGAGAGTATTGTTTGGGGACATTCGTAAATAGCTGTTTTGCTTTGGAAAACAGCAGTTTACATTTATTCTGAAAACTAAGGAGTTAGATACTTTCCTCCAACGAGCGGGCTGTTGAGGGCTGAATACTGCCGAAAGTAGCTGAAATGATGCTAAAGCTATTTCCGCATTCCCTCATGACTTTGTTAATGCTGATCGAGTTGTTTGGATGGGCACCACAGCTTCGATAAGTTTAGAGAACAACGTCTTTTCATCTGCCTCCTGCTTAGGTACTTCATTAAGCTGTACTAGAAACTTGTGCTCATTATCAGGTGCACAGCGCACTGGACATCTCATACTTCTAAGTAGTACGCATGACATGATCCTTAATGGAAAGAGTTAAAATCCAGAGACTAATAAAAATGTGAAGCACCCAAAAGGGGAGGACTGAACGAAATGAAACTTCGGGCCTTGAGAGGGCATGTGCTCTTATTTCAGTGATCACAAAATCGAGTCAGATTTACAAAGAACTTGGCAGTCTGGGTACACTTGTCAGTATAGCGTTGCAACCTCTCTGGTCTGGATGCATGCACTGGTTCGGTTGGGAAGGGTTTTATCATGCCTCTGTATCCTCTCCTTGAGGTAAGCTGGCCCACAACTGGTGTGAGTGGTTCTTGATGTTCTGAATACCAGCACTTGGATGTGATGTTCAAGCTGGTCTCACACACATTCTCTTGGGGTTCCCTCTTTAAAGATAAGATACCACGATATTTTTGCATGACAGGAAATTCAAGAGGATTCACGATCCATAACGTATTATTGTGCCCTAAGAGTTCCCCCAGTCACTGCTAGCCATGGTCTGAGGTCATACCAGAGAGTCCGCCATGCTATGACGAAAAACGTACTTCTGACCTAACATCGATTCTGATAGCTGGATTCTAGGTCTTTGCTACTCCCGCCTTTCGAGTTCTTCTGGTAGTATTTCCCTAATAACTTTCGTCCTCTAACAAAGATTTCTTTAGGAGTCATATACCAATTTTCACAGATTTTGCTCTATATGTGGGTTAATATAACGGCATATTTTCATTACAATTTTCTTTTCTTATTTCACACTCCTCCGCCACACCAATAGTGATTGAATTTCTAAATAACACAGAAACACGCACTTTATTTATACCGGTGAAGCCAAATACAAATTTTCAGAGGGCTTATTTCTTAAATGCTTTCGTATTAATATCTTTTCATAAAAATTTTCATCCACTATTTCACCCCCTAAGAGGTAGAAATTCCAAACTTACGGAAGTATCTATTTTTTATTTCTAACCGAGAAACCAGATACAAATTTTCGTCGTTATAGCTTAGCAGTAGCCTTAATAGCTACAAATTTTCAAAAAATCTTTCATCCCCTCCTTCAGTTGTTCGAACAACCCTTATTAAACCTTGCATCCTCTACAAAATTTGAATTTTCTGTCCCTAGCAGTTGGGTCGGGGCGATGACGAGTCAGTGAATCAGTCAGGCCCTATTTCGCCCCGTGAGGGGTTGAATTTTTTTTAAAAAAAAAAAAAAAAAAACACCGAAAAATGTTTTTGTTTAAATTTATGACTGAGAAATTAAATTCCAATTTTTATTGATACAGCTTTAAAAATGCTTTAGCAGGTCATTAATAACGATTTATTTTAAAAAAAAGTCATCCACTACCGTGCCTCCATAAGGGTTAAATTTGCAAACGTTCTGAAACACGTAATTCTTTAGTCCTGACTGAGAAACTAAATACAAATTTTCGCAGTTCTTACTTCACAATTGCCTTAATAGTGGCATATTTTTAAGAAACGTTTCATCCTCTGTTTCACCGCCTTATGGGTGGAATTTAGAAAAAGGGGATGGAATTTCGAAAAATACCATCTGAAACGACGGCAACAGTATAAGATCAACCCCCACTCCAAAGTTCAAGTTTCTATCCTCAGAGGTTTGGGCTGGGCCATGATGAGCCAGTCAGTCGTTCAGGACATTTTCTTTTATGTATAGCCGGCCGTTGTGGCCGAGCGGTTCTAGGCTCTTCAGCCCGGAACCGCGCTGCTGCGACGGTCGCAGGTTCGAATCCTGCTCGGGCATGGATGTGTGTGATGTCCTTAGGTTAGTTAGGTTTAAGTAGTTCTAAGTCTAGGGGACTGATGACCTCAGATGTTACGTCCCATAGTGCTCAGAGCCATTTGAACCATTTTTATGTATAAAGATTAAGTCTTAAGCCTGGTGACAACACTAAAAAGGAACGACAGTAATGCACTCTGGCGGCCGTTCTACCTATCGCAGAGAATTGAGACTTACTCAGTTCCATAACCGCCAATGCTGTGTATGTGTTCAAAGCTACTCGAAACTGGCTGGTAGCTATAAGTAAGCTACTAAATTAAACTGATAGACCAGTGAAAACAATATACAGAAATTTTTTAAATGTTTGTTACCATCTTGACGTTGCAATGGGATTATAGAGCAACCTTCAAATAAATACATGTACAGACGTCACTCGAAGATGCCCAAAACCAGTTTTGTTGACATTACACAGCCCGGTAGCGCCGGTGTATAACAGATTTAGGTTCAAATGGCTCTGAGCACTATGGCACTTAACATCTGTGGTCATCAGTCCCCTAGAACTCAGAACTACTTAAACCTGACTAACCTAAGGACATCACACACATCCATGCCCGAGGCAGGATTCGAACCTGCGACCGTAGCGGTCACGCGGTTCCAGACTGAAGCGCCTAGAACCGCACGGCCACACTGGCCGGCAAACAGATTTAGCTAGAACGTTATGAACGAATAACTTGAACTACGAAGCATGTCTGAGCGAGTCTGGGCGAAATTGAATTTCCCGTTAGTAACATAAGTGGATGGCGGTTATTGGCCTGTGTCCTCGTAATGGAAGTTACGAGAAACTTGAAGCTATTCTAGAGTGAAAAATCGCTCTCCGTCCGACGACCTGCGGGTCCTTTGTTCCACTTTTAGCGCTTTTCGGAAGCAGAATTACCTCGTGAGATAGATTGCCGTGGTCCCAGTGCTGAGACACGCGTGCCGTTAACGCGGTGCAGTACGCGAGTAGGATGCCTTAGGGCGTAAATCGTCGGATTCCATTCCTTTGCGCTTGATAAACCTACCAGCGCGTTATTATTCGCACTATGATTACCTTGCCTGCAGTAAAACAGGTCCCCGAAACCGCCTGAAGAAATGGGCTTCTTGCAGCACACTAGCGCCATATGGAAGCTTACGGAGCAAATTGAAACTACTATAAAACGAGCTGATGGTCAGGGACACGGGTCCCACCTTCTGTGAGCAATAGTTTTTACTGAAACAAATACTGACGGCACGTTTAAAGGTCACACTCACTTGTCAGCTTGGATTTAAACCCTCATCAGCATCAGTTTCCATACAGCTAGAAACTAAATATTTTGTATGATGAGGAACATTAACTTTTCAAAGCGATGATTTCTATTTCATTTGCTAGCGGGTGGGAGCCTCTCTCACGACACTTCTGTAAGAAAATATAAACTTCCTCAAAGTGTCATGATGCAAATACTTCGATGCATAGTTGGTGACACTGTACATCTTTGTAAATGTAGGCCATGTAACACTAGCCTCTGAAAAGAAAATAATTGTCAGCCAAAGCGAAAATAGTTTTGCGTCTTATATTTAAACGCAAGCTGACCATAAGTGGTTAAATTTTTGAACAGTGTTTGAACAACTGATAGCGGGAAGGAAAATGTTTTTTCCCCCACAGTGACCATTAGTATGACTTGATGGCAACGCATCATTTATTTATGTGTGTATCTCAAGAGTTTACGTTCCAAAAATTACGCTACCTCTCCAAGGCAATTATAGCAAATCATAGTATGTCCATTATTCTTATAGCATTTTGTAGCTTGAGATGTTATATAAACGTTTACGTAGAAGTTACGCAATCTGGTTACTCCCAACTGCCTGCAAACTGACACGAACACACAAGATTAGTGCACTTTTGTAAAAGAAACACAAAAATAAAAGCCTTTGTTAATAACCTATTTCTAACCTATTTTCAAAGAAACAGCTTATCAAATGTAATGTGAAGGTCACTAAGTAAGAAAAACATAATGATATGAGAAGAAAAGTTGCTATTCACCAAATAGCGGAGATGCTGAGTCGCAGATAAGCACAACAAAAAGACTCTCACAATTAAAGATTTCGGCCATTAAAACCTTCGTCAACAATAGACACACGTAGTAGCCGGCCGTTGTGACCGAGCGGTTCTAGGCGCTTCAGTCCGGAACCGCGCTGCTGGTACGGTCGCAGGTTCGAATCCTGCCTCAGGCATGGATGTGTGTGATGTCCTTAGGTTAGTTAGGTTTAAGTAGTTCTAAGTCTAAGGGACTGATGACCTCAGATGTTAAGTCCCATAGTGGTTAGAGCCATTTGAACCAAGACACACACACACACACACACACACACACACACACACACACTGAGACTGCAGTCGTGTGTGTGAGTAGCGTTTGCGTGTGTGTGTATGCTTTAACTGTGTGAATCTTTTTGTTGTACCTACCTACGACTCAACATCTCCACTATATGGTGAGTAGCAACGTTCCTTCTCATAATATTGTCACATTCTACCCTGGAGCCGGCCGAAGTGGCCGTGCGGTTAAAGGCGCTGCAGCCTGGAACCGCAAGACCGCTACGGTCGCAGGTTCGAATCCTGCCTCGGGCATGGATGTTTGTGATGTCCTTGGGTTAGTTAGGTTTAACTAGTTCTAAGTTCTAGGGGACTAATGACCTCAGCAGTTGAGTCCCATAGTGCTCCGAGCCATTTGAACCATTTTTCTACCCTGGATTTTCCACTGTGTGCAAAACATAGTGATGACAGTCAGTAGTCAGCCAGACAAATTACAACCAGAGACGGTTTACACATGTCTCACATGCAAGGGGGCCCGCGAATTCGGGCGCCACTTACCGTACCGCCTATTTTTCTGTGTGAAGAATTAATCACCAATAGTTCTCAACTGAAAGTGAAAGATCTGTTAGGATTTTATGTGCATGGTCGTGCAGTTTATTAAAAAACTGGAAATAACAGAGCACTGACATAGAATCGTGCTGCAAGACGATCAAGGCCACTGAGATGAGACATCCACTTTATGCAGACGAGACATCACGTAGTGCGGCCAATGGCTCGGCCCGCTGGCGTATTGAACGCGTGTGCACTACAGTAGTTGGTCAATACAGCGTGTACCAGACCCCGACTGCGTGGCTGCTAACTGAAGCGGAACCCGCGTGACAAGCGCCCCATGCAGCCTTATTAATAGAGCCGCGACTTCCAAACGCCGTCGACTAAACGCTTCGAGTCCCAAACAATCTCTCTCTTTCACGAACGCCGTGTAATGTGCAGGACAAACATTTATTTTCTCTCGCTATCTGACACGGTGCCATTCGTTTTGTCGCCGCAGCCGAAGGGAGATACAGCGAAAGTACTGGCAAGTAGCGGAGCGGAGAAATGCAGTGGGAGCGGAGCGCGTTTTCTGCTGCTCAGGTTGAACAGCTATGCAACGCCGACCGGACACCTCGGTTCGATTACTGACCTGAATGACCTGCTGCCCTTGTTCCTCACTTACCACTGGAGTTGCATTCGTGGGGACGGCGGCTCAATTCCTCGTCTTGGCATCCAGATTTAGGTTTTCCTTCCTTTCCCTACTACGCTTAAGGCAAATGGTATGTTCGAAAAGGTACGAATTCGTACTACATCTCTAATAATCTGGTCGTCGACAGGACGTTAAACACACATCTTCTTTCCTTCCTTCCTTGTTTCTTCGGTACTTGCTTCAGTTTACTTCCCTGACTGAGCATTTGATATGTCGTAACAAAATTACCACAATTTTGAATACTTACACACAGACTTCATTATTACATTTACAGTGAGATAACATTTCCATCTTTTGTTGCCTTGTCGTTGTCAGTTGCGCGTAATATTATGCTGATCATTTTCAGGTTAGTTATGTCTAAATACAACTTAATAACACCAGCTTTATCATTCCATGAGCTTCTCATCTCCAGTGTTTTGAAAGGCACCAACAATGATGTGAGATATACACATGTTTATTTACATACTATTTTGTTTCAGATATTAGGCACTGTACATCGAGCTTAGAAACAGTTGTGACACTTTCTGCTTATTATTTTATTACTTTATAGAAACTCAACCCAGCCCTGAACAGTGCACATAAGTGCTGAACCACATGAAAAACAAACCTAGATAGTAGAACATAACGATCGTTGATTCTATCCGCAGATACTATCTGAGTCTCCCTCATCTCACTGTTCATACGTTCAACTGTATTTGATAACAGCTGATATTCTGCTTTGCTAACGTCCTATGATTTGAGAAACAATCTTCCCTCATTCGTCTTTTAAAGAATTGAAGGTTTCTTTCATAATCACCATTCCCAATCCTCTAAAACCGCCAATCGGCACGACGTTTGCTAATAATTTACGATACTTAACAAGTTCTGTCTTCTGGCGACTGAATTAATAACTGAAATCGAACTGCACGACTGCAGCATCTACATGACTATATAAAATCTTCTCCGTTTTCAAGCCGCGTCAATTCGAATAGAATTCTGGAGCTTTCTATGGCTGCCTCTACCACGACAACGTACTTCTTGTACCGCGATGAATATTATGAAAGGACGGAAGGCACAGCAATGGGCTTCCCACTGTCTCCTGCAGTCTCGAGCTGCGCGGGATTAGCCGAGCAGTCTAAGGCACTGCAGTCATGGACTGTGCGGCTCGTCCCGGCGGAGGTTCGAGTCCTCCCTCGGGCATGGGTGTGTGCGTTTGTCCTTAGGATACTTTAAGTTAAGTAGTGTGTAAGCTTAGGGACTGATGACCTTAGCAGTTAAGTCCCATAAGACTTCACACACATTTGAACATTTTTTGCAGTCTCGAATTTCTTCATGGAGCACTTTGAGGAGCAGGCTCTGAACTCTATGGCGTTGCGTTCGTCTTGCTTCCTAAGGCACGTCGATGACACCTTCCTGATACGGCCTCACGGTGAAAATACATTGCAGCAGTTCGTGGATCACATGAACGGTGTCCATTCCAACATTAAATTTTTTCATCGATATGGAGAAGGAATACAATGTACAGTTCTTGAATGTTTTCGTTGAGCGCAAGGCAGGAGGCCGCCTTGGTCATTCAGTGTATGCCTCTGAGCGCTCTGGGACTTAAGATCTGAGGTCATCAGTCCCCTACAACTTAGAACTACTTAAACCTAACTGACCTAAGGACATCACACACATCCATGCCCGAGGCAGAATTCAAACCTGCGACCGTAGCGGTCGTGCGGTTCCAGACTGAAGCGCCTAGAACCGCTCGGCCAGTCATTCAGTGTACATGAAACCGATGCACACTGATCGATAATTGAATGCCGATAGTCTTCGCCACGCTGTATACAAGAAAGCGGTCCTGAACACTTTCATACAAAGAGCCAAAGCTACTTCCGACGACCGCCACCTACAATCTTAATTACAGCACTTGAGACGCGTGTTCAGAGACAATGTTTATAGTAAAAGAGACATTGCAAACGCTTTAAGGCGTCGCCGAAGACGGACTCCTTGTGTATCGGCAGAAGAAGCCAAGCCGGCGGCTTATCTGCCACACTGTGGGGTAATGAGCAACAAGTTAGGACGTGCACTGCAGAGACATAGATTGAGACCAGTGTTCCGACCTGTTCCCAAGATACGAGGTATGTTGCGCCCTGTTAAACACGATATAGCTCTTCGTTTGCCCGGTGTTTATGGTGTCCCTTGCGAGTGCGGCAGCATCCATATTGGCCAGACAATTCGCATAGTTGCAGAGCGTTCTACCGAGCACAAGAGACATATTAAACAAAGAGAGCTCGACAAATCAACCATAGGTGAGCGATGCTTGGAAGGACACAAAATGCACTCTGCGAACACGAGAGTCTTAGCTCGTGCGTCAACATCCTGGGATTCCATTATAAAAGCCGTTATAAAAGAGGCGGCTGAGATTATAATGAACAGCAACAATTTCAACAGAGACCAAGGGTGCACATTGAGCAGGACTTGAGGACGGCCTTTGGATGTCAAAAGAAAGCAACGAAGGATGCTTAACGCTTGCAGGGTGGCGGGAGCGTCAGCTTCAAACGTGGCGCCTTCCCTCGTGCCACCTGACGTCACTCGGTCCCTCGGCGGGCCGGAGCTGCTACGAGCTGCCCAATTCGCCTTCCGCGCAGGCCTCGTTTCGGCCCTCTCTGGTGCCAGCGTCCGTAATCGTACCTGTATAAGCGGACAATCGCGCCAGTCCCCTTCCCGTCTCCTGCCTCTTGGTGCGCCCCTGTCCCCCCATCCCCCCTCCCCTGTTTTTCCCTCCTCTCCGACCTCCAGTCCCTCAGCAGGTCCATACCAGCGGTTTATATTCTTTGTGATGGTGTTCCAGTGGTTTTGTTATTTAAGTGTCTCGCTCTGTGCGATTTTTATACTGTCGCCGACTTTTAACTTGTGTTTGACTCTAGTGATTTTAAGTGCGCAACGAATTGCCATCTGTGTTCTTTTAACTTTATGTCCACCCTTTAACCTTCCCCTCTGTGCATGTCCCCGTATTAGTGTATATTTTAACTTCCATCATCTCCATTTGCTGTGTTTTTTTATGTCTCCCTTTCATCACCCCCTTTTTTGTAAGCGTTCCCCTTTCATGTATGTTGTAAAATCGTTTGGCTGAAGAGCAGTGGACTGTGCCGCTGCCAGCCCTCCACTGCCCATATGGGGTATGGGCGTGAAATTCCAATAAAGAAACAAAACTACCTCGACAGACAGTAGTTTTACTCCTGACGACGATGGTGGAGATAGCCATCGAAAGCTACAGAAGTTTATTGAAGATGGCGCAGCTTGAAAAACAAGAAGATTTTATTAAACATGCCGCCGCGAAAGACTTCGAGGACACATTTGCATGACTGATAAGACAACGAGCCGGCCGCGGTGGTCTCGCGGTTCTAGGCGCTCAGTCCGGATCCGCGCGGCTGCTACGGTCGCAGGTTCGAATCCTGCCTCGGGCATGGATGTGTGTGATGTTCTTAGGTTAGTTAGGTTTAAGTAGTTCTAAGTTCTAGGGGACTGATGACCACAGATGTTAAGTCCCATAGTGCACAGAGCCATTTGAACCATTTGATAAGACAACGGCTAATAACTTCATCACACTGAATGAAGACGCAACCAACACACAGTGTAACAATTATGAAAACGTGAAGTCCATGTTTTCTCATTCATTGCGCTGATCGATGCTGTTTGTTGATTACCATTACTACCTATGAAATATCAGCGTGCGCAATTTTCTTCAAATTGTCATTGTGTCTTCAAAGATGTACTTTCTGATTTTTAACAGTACTTATCTGTTTCTTGCAGGTAAGTTCGTGCAATCATTAGCTACTTCAGTGCTGTTTGTTCTCAGAGGTAAGTCATAATAGAATACCATTTGTGCAGAAATTTACGACTTTCACGTTTCGTAAACTAGTATTCAGAACATTAGAAGCAAAATTTCTTCCAAATAATAATGCAATAATTGGTTGTAGTGATGTCAACAATATCATTTAAATCCTGATAGTCGTCACGTAAGACACTGCTGTACGATTCTAAAAAATCATCCTCTCTAGAACAAATATAATACAAATTCAACAGCATTGAGCCCATAAACGAGTTATGTTGTTGCGCTTCTTTTGATTGCTAGATGTTGCCCTTATTCTCTTTGGCGTGCCTCCGAAAAATCTATTTACATTCCGAGATAAGTATTGCATGTATCAACATGACAAAACATCAATACACACTGCACATTGAGGATGCATTTTCACTACGATATTGTGTTAGGCCGGCCAGATTGGCCGAGGGGTTCTAGGTGCTCCGGCCTGGCGCCGCGTAACCGCTACGGTCGCAGGTTCGAATCATGCCTCGGGCATGGATGTGTGTGATGTCCTTAGGTTAATTAGGTTTAAGTAGTTCTAAGTTCTAGGGGACTGATGACCTCAGATGTTAAGTCCCATAGTGCTCAGAGCCATTTGAGCCATTTGAAGTTACGGTGTAGGGTTAGATTTCGTGTGACAGCAGGAGCACTTTCGTATTTATCCCACGAACCCTGACTGCAAATTTGTACATCAGTCTGGGGATTCGCTGCCAACCATGAACAGCATTCCAAGGGGTGTCTTCCAACAGGATAACGCTCGTCCATATACCACTGTTGTAACCCAACATGGTCTAAAGAGTGTCGAAATGTTGCCTCGGCCTGCTCGATCACCAGATCTATCTCCATTCGAGCACGTATGGGACATCATCGCGCGACAACTCCGGCTTCATACACAAACGGCATTAGCCATCCCTGCATAGATGGACCAAGTGCAACAGTCATGGATATTGCATACCACAAACTGACATCTGGTACCTGTACAGCACAATGCATGCGCATTTGCATGCCTGCATTTAACATTCCGGCTATTATTCTGGCTATTAATGTACCAGCATTTAACATTTGCCATGACCCATCTCGCGCTTACAGTAACCTGTGATCTTACAATGATAACCACTTAAATACGTTACCTAGACAAATGCATTCCCGAAATTTCATTACTCTACATTAAACAATTTTTGCTGTTGCATAGTATGTTGCTGTTTTGCAATATATTTCGAGTCGTATGTCTGTTGAAATCTACTTCTGAAAGGGAAAGTCTTAGGCTTATCGTCAATATAGCGACACAAATGTTTTGGTCTTCAGTCTGAAAACTGGTTTCATGCAACTATCTAGACAATTCTATCCTGTGCAAACCTTTTCATCACTTTTAGTGTATTAATGCCTTGATCTCGCTCAACTATTTTTAACCCTAGCCCCTTCCCCCTCCATACTTCTCTCTCAAGCTGTGCTGTAGAATTCTTTTTTCCACGAATCTGTTCTGTATCTCTTCATTAGTTACCTCTCTAATGTTCAGTAGTCTTCTATAGCGCCGTATTTTAGAAGTTTTTATTCTCTTCCTGTCTGAACTTGAAAAAAGTATAGACAGCGCGGGATTCGAGAGGCTGACCGGACCTGTTGGCTGCGCAGGCAGCCCTTCCGGCTTTACGCCAGGGCGATCGATCGCCGGCGGCCTTGGAGAGTCTCCCACGCCTCGTGCTGGCCACACACAGCCCGACTGCTGGGGCGTAAATCTGAGCCGGTGTCACGGGCAGGTGAGCAGGTGACTGACTCGTCAATACCTGAGGCGCCGTGCTCCAACTACTGAGACCGGGCTTCCACGACAGACTCCCGTGGCTCGCCGGGCCATGGTGTGGGGAGCGCAACAAGCGCAGAGGACCTAAATAAATCAATAGGCGACGTCTGCATCCCGGCGGCACTTGCCGCCTCGCCGGCGGGCTGCGGCCGGTCCGTCGTGCCATCACGCCTTTCCGGCTGTAGGCGGCGGCCACTGGGCGGAGCACTGTTAACATTCACATTATGCTGCGCAGTTCCCACATACATTACCGGCCAAAAGTTTTCGATCGCCCATGGAAAAAGCTATATACTTTATTTCAATATACAAACACTTCGTACAAACTAAATAGACCGTCAAAATAAAATTTTTCTCTATCATTAAGTACAATACATTATGATCTAGAGTTTAGCTTCTTCAAAGTACCCGCCCGGTTAGCCGTGCGGTCTAACGCACGGCTTTCCGGACTGGGAAGGAGCGCCTGGTCCCCGGGACGAATCCGCCCTGCGGACTTGGGTCAAAGTCCGGTGAGCTGCCCAGTCTGTGGATGGTTTTTAGGCGGTTTTCCATCCGCCTCGGCGTTCTTTTAACCTAGGAAACAGGTGATATAGTCACTGGGTGCTGAGTCAGGACTATAGGGTGGGTGCGTGATTATATTCCACTGAAACTGTGGCAGGAGAGCAACGGTTTGCCGAGCAATGTGTGGGCGAGCGTTGTCATGGAGAATGTGTAAGCCCTTGCTCAACATTCCTCTTCTTCGGTTCTGAATTGGCCGTTTGAGTTTCTTCAGAATCTCTCAGCACCTGTCAGGGTTAATTGTGGTCACAGCGATTCAGCTCCGACGACGGGGTGAAAGAAGAGGTTCATAACTTTCTGAACAGCATGGCGGCGAGCTGGTATGACATGGGCACACAAAAACTGCCACAGCGTCTACAAAAATGCATCGACAGAAATGGTGATTATGTCGATAAATAGCTATATGTTCAAGATGTAAACTGATATAAACCATTGTAGAGATAAACAGGTCTATGTACTTATACAAATAGGAGACCTTACTTTTGGGATTACCCTCGTACAAATACCTAGGTGCAACAAATTGTAGGCATACGCGAGGGAATGATCACGTAAACTCAGTCGTAAGCAGGATAGATGTACAACTTTGGTTTATTGAAAGGATGCTTGGAAAATGAAATAAGTTTACAAAGGAGAATCATCTACATCTACATCTACATTTATATTCCGCAAGCCACCCAACGGTGTGTGGCGGAGGGCACTTTACGTGCCACGGTCATTACCTCCCTTTTCTGTTCCAGTCGCGTATGGTTCGCAGGAAGAACGACTGTCTGAAAGCCTCCGTACGCGCTCGAATCTCTCTAATTTTACATTCGTGATATCCTCGGGAGGTATAAGTAGGGGGAAGCAATATATTCGATACCTCATCCAGAAACGCACCCTCTCGAAACCTGGCGAGCAAGCTACACCGCGATGCAGAGCGCCTCTCTTGTAGAGTCTGCCACTTGAGTTTGCTAAACATCTCCGTAGCGCTATCACGGTTACCAAATAACCCTGTGACGAAACGTGCCGCTCTTCATCCTAGACTATTGCGTGTGAGACCCACACCAAACAGGACTAACAGGCTACGATGAACGTATACACTTGAATCGTTTATTTCAGAAACTGCTCAAGTGTTAAAACAAGAAAAAATGACTTAATGACAGCGTATTTTTCCTGGAGGTCAAGTACACATGTTAACAAAAATTGTTCAAATGGCTCTGAGCACTATGGGACTTAACAGCTGAGGTCATCAGTCCCCTAGAACTTAGAACTACTTAAACCTAGCTAACCTAAGGACATCACACAACACCCAGTCATCACGAGGCAGAGAAAATCCCTGACCCCGCCGGGAATCGAACCCGGGCGCGGGAAGCGAGAAACTACCGCACGACCACGAGCTGCGGACCACATGTTAACACTACAGTCAAACAGCGTCCTCCTATAATGGTTTGGCATTGCGCTGAAATTCGTGGGTGGATGAGAAACAAAACGATCCCATCTGGCTGGTTTCTGTAAGAAACTGCGAGTGCGTTTCGGGTTTTTGTGTTGCATCTTGTCAGTGGCATTGCTGCTCTGAATGTTAACAGTTTTGTGGTAACTGATTAAAAACTGTTTTGTGGGTAGCCCAGTGTTTCCGTAATAGTAACAATACGCTTATTCCTTCGTTCTGCAAGTTCAGTAGACGAATCTGAGCCTAAGAGAGAACGAGGAGTAGTAGACGAAGAAACTTACAAACTTAGCAGTATTTGCGTTGTAAGGGTAAAAGGGAGATGGTTAGGTTTCCTATTCTGGCAGAGAAGTACTTATACATCAGAAAACAAGTCCAACGTTCTCACTACCTTCTTTGGTTTTACCTTTTGAGAAAAAATGGGCTGCAGTTCCTCTACAGACATTCAGGCACCTCAGTGAAAGTGTCTCCAGTAGAGTTCCAAAGGTAATAAAGGCAAAGGGTGAGCGCTCCCCATATTACTGTCCATTAATAGGTGCCCGGATATTTTTGATCAGATAGTGTGTATCAATCAGTTCTTCGCCACTGTATTGCCACCGTTCTTGTTTAACTCTTATGCTCAGAAATTGAACGAAATATGCAACAGCCCTAAGGGAAAACTGAAACACGTTTATTTCAATAGCGTCACTGTCTATTTTATTATTAAATACACGGATCGTTTCCAGTAGCCACCATGAAAGACTTCGTAGCGAGCATCATTCAGTGTTACTCGCTCTCTGGAGTTCCAGCAGACGCCTACGTAGCGCGTCAGTTTCCTGGAATACTACGAAGCTCATACCCTTGTCTTGACGATATCTGAGTTAATATAACCTGTGTTTATCAGTACTGTAGATCAGCCTTCTGAATCATCTCAGTGCTCGCAAGGAAGTGCTGAGACACAGTGGAACCCAATCTGTGACTAATGCAAAGGCCAGTGGTGATTTGCTCCGATCTATTGAAAGACGGTTTTAATACTGCCTGTCAGAGACCATCCAGCAGCAGTACCAGGCGATCAGTGGACACACGCTGCCGTGACGCAAAGGGTAATCACCCGGCAGTTGTCCTCGAGTACAGGACGTGGCCTCTCCATAGGGCAAGTATGATGTATGGGCCGTAATGCGCTTTTAATGGCGATCCCACCGTCCCCGTGATTAACCTCACGTAGTCTCAAGCACTAACTCAAGATTTTATGTCTAAGGACGCAATTGCCGATGTCTGGCTTTTCACTGAGTTAATTGGATGTACGACACTTTGGCAAGCCGTTACGACATTACGGGGCTAGAGACGGGACGACAGACGAGAATTATATCAGTCGTATAGCAGATGCCTCCCTTCTCAACTACGAAGATAAGGAGCTATTGGTGCTCCTTTGACTTTGTTTTATCCTGTTCGAAGGACCGCGAAGGAATTATCCGAATCGGAAGGAAATCAATAAATATGATGTACATGTATAGACAAACAAATGATTACAATTTCGGAAAAATTGGATGATTTGTTCAAGAGAAAGAGATTTACAAGTCCAGCAAGTCAGTAATGCGTTGGTCCACCTCTGGCCCTTATGCTAGTATTTATGCGGCTTCGCATTAATTGACAGCGTCTCGATACCCTTCTGAGTGATATGGTGCCATATTCTGTCCAGTTGGCGTGTTAGATCATCAAAATCGTGAGATGGTTGGAGGGCCCTGGCGATAATAACGTTCTCCATTGGGCAGAGACCCGGCGAAGTGGCTGGCCAACGTAGGGTTTGGCAAGCACGAAGGCAAGCTCTCGCTGCGTGAGGGCAGACATTGTTCTTGTTGAAATGTAAGTCCGGGACAGTTTACATGAAGGACAACAAAACCGAGCGTAGAATATCGTAGACGTACTGCTGTTCTGTAAGGCTGCCGCGGACATCAGCCAAAGAGGCATTGCAATGAACTGAAATGTCACCCCAGAAAACTTGTTAACGGGCTGTACGGCGGGCCCGCTCTTCGGAGCGTCAGACACGTCTGCACTTGTCATCGGCACTTAATTCAAAGCGGGACTCATCACTGGAGGCAATTCTACTCCAGCCAAAAGATTCCACGCCGAAGACTTGTCTAGAGACACCCCGAACAGCGGCAGACTACCAAACCTAATTGTCGGCTGCCATGTAGCCCAATAACTAGGAGTGATGGTCTGGGGTGCCATTTGTCCTCATAGTTGTCATGGTTGTCATCCGCGACAGCCTTATAGCATAACGGATCGTCGACGATATTCTACGCCCCATTTTGTTGCCCTTCATGGAAAGCCATCCTAGACTCACATTTCAGCAAGATAATACCTGCCCCCACACGGCGAGAGTTTCTACTGCTTGTCTTGGTGGCTGCCAAACCCTACGTTGACCAGCGAGGTTGCTGGTTCTCTCCCCAATTAAGAAAGATTGCGGTATTATGAGCAGTGCCTTCCAACCATCTCAGGATTTTGAACATCTAAGTTGCCAACTAAACAGTTTTTGGCACGATACCCCTCAAGAGGACATTCAACAACTCTATCAATCAAGGCCAAGCCTTGTTGCATAAGGGTCAGAGATGGACGAATACGTTATTGACTTTCTCAATTTTTGAAGGTCTTTCTCAAGAATAAATCATCCATTTTTCTGAAATTGCAAAAAGGTGGGGATTTAAGGAGATGGGACCTAGATAAACTGACAGAACCAGAGGTTGTAGCGAGTATAAGAGAGGGAGAGCATAAGGGAACATTTGACAGGAATGGTAGAAAGAAATACCGTAGAAGAAGAATGGGTAGCGTTGAGGGATTAAATAGTGAAGGCAGCAGAGGAACAAGTAGGTAAAAAGACGAGGGCTAGTAGAAATCCTTGGGTAACAGAAGGGAAAGCAGAAAGGTGGAAGGAGTATATAGAGGGTCCATACAAGGGCGATGTACTTGAGGACAATATTATGGATATGGAAGAGGATGTAGATGAAGATGAAATGGGAGATATGATACTGCGTGAAAATTTGACAGAGCACTGAAAGACCTAAGTCGAAACAAGGCCCTGGGAATAGACAACATTCCATTAGAACTACTGACAGCGTTGGGAGAGCCAGCCCTGACAAAACTCTACCATCTGGTGAGCAAGATGTATGAGACAGGTGAAATACCCTCAGACTTCAAGAAGAATATAATAATTCCAATACCAAAGAAAGCAGGTGTTAAGATATGTGAAAATTACCGAACTATCAGTTTAATAAGTCACGGCTGCAAAGAAGCAACGGGAATTCTTTTCAGACAAATGGAAAAAGTGGAAGAATCCTACCTCGGGGAAGATTAGTTTTGGTTCCGTAGAAATATTGGAACATGTGAGGCTATATTGACCCACGACTTATCTTAGAAGATAGATTAAGCAAAGGCAAACCTACGTTTCTAGCATTTGTAGATTTAGAGAAAGCTTTTGACAATGTTGACTGAAATACTCTCTTTCAAATTCTGAAGGTGGCAGGGGTAAAATACAGGGAGCGAAAGGCTATTTAGCCGGCCGAAGTGGCCGTGCGGTTAAAGGCGCTGCAGTCTGGAACCGCAAGACCGCTACGGTCGCAGGTTCGAATCCTGCCTCGGGCATGGATGTTTGTGATGTCCTTAGGTTAGTTAGGTTTAACTAGTTCTAAGTTCTAGGGGACTAATGACCTCAGAAGTTGAGTCCCATAGTGCTCAGAGCCATTTGAACCATTTTTGAAAGGCTATTTACAATTCGTACAGAAAGCAGATGGCAGTTATAAGAGTCGAGGGGTATGAAATGGAAGCAGTCGTTGGGAAGAGAGTGAGACAGGATTGCAGCCTTTCCCCGATGTTATTCAATCTGTATATTGAGCAAGCAGTAAAGGAAACAAAAGAAAAATTCGGAGTAGGTATTAAAATCCATGGAGAAGAAATATAAACTTTGCGGTTCGCCATTGACATTGTAGTTCTGTCAGAGACAGCAAAGGACTTGCAAGGGCACTTAAGCGGGATGGTAAGTGTCTTGAGAGGAGCATATAAGATGAATATCAACAAAAGCAAAACGAGGATAATTAAATCAGATGATTCAGAGGGAATTAGGCTAGGAAATGGGACACTTAAAGTAGTAGACGAGTTTTGTTATTTTTGGAGCAAAATAACTGATGATGGTCGAAGTAGAGAGGATATAAAATGTAGACTGGCAATGGAAAGGAAAGCGTTTCTGAAGAACAGAAATTTGTTAACATCGAGTATAGATTTCAGTGTCAGAAAGTCTTTTATGAAAGTATTTGTATGGAGTGTAGCCATGTATGGAAGTGAAACATGGACGATAAATAGTATGGGCAACAAGAGAACAGAAGCTTTTGAAATGTGGTGCTACAGAAGAATACTGAAGATTATATGGGTAGATCACATAACTAATGAGGAGCTACTGAAGAGAATTGGGGAGAAGAGAAATTTGTGACGCAACTTGACTAGAAGAAGGAATCGGTTGGTAGGACATGTGGAGCGGCGTGAAGGGTAAAAATCGCAGAGGGAGACCAAGAGATGAATACACTAAGCAGACTCAGAAGGATGTAGGTTGCAGTAGGTACTGAGAGATGAAGAGGCTTGCACAGGATAGAGTAGCATGGAGAGATGCATCAAACCAGTCTCTGGACTGAAGACCACAACAACAACAACAACAATCATTTGTTTGTCTGTACACGTACATCACATCAACCGATTTCTGTCCTACTCGGATAATTTCTTCGTGGTAGATCGATTTTCTTTTCTTTTCTTTTTAAGAGTGTATTTACTAGTTGAAAGCGAAGTCAACCTTCCCTATCGCTGATTCCTTTGTTTGAGGTCCGCTGTCTTCATGATTTGTCGAATTTGTAGTATTCTAACTTAGTGACTCATGTTCTTCCTGTGACCACAGTCGTCACTTAATTTACGGAAGGGAAGTCCTGTGCACCACCTGTGTATGAGTTATGTAAACTTCGTTGCCTGTGTCATCGTACTTTTAACTGTGTATCATATTTACTGAGATGGAGACCGTGGATAAGCCTAACAAGTGCGTACACGACAACGGAATACCGCCTAAAAACCACAATCCGCCTCGCGGTTTCCGTCCAAATCGGGCTCACCTTCTAGTCACTTAAGCTAGCGTGGGGCGCGTTAAATTATGTGAGCAGGTCGCTAAAATCAATGTCACTGATTTTTGGTTCTTATGACTCATAGTAGGAAACAGGAAAAGAATCTGCACTAAATGCGTATCATGTTGACTAAAGTTTAGTGTTCCGGGGTTGTCAACCGTTATCACCAGTGATCTGGCCATCAAACTGTCAGAAAAATGAAAGGAGACTTTTAGCACAACGTTCCGTTGATACTGTAGTGATTAAAGACGAAGCCTGCAGATGGTCAGTGATGACGGCAAAAATCCACCCTTACAGATTGGGAGAAGCTATCTCAGCAATCGCCTGAAATGATTTAACGAACACGCAAACCGAACACAAGTTCAGCACTTTCACTACAGCGCTACCTCATGCCATTTGTTGGCTGACATTAGATAGCAAGAATTATTTCGTCACAGAATTCTCATTCTTCTCTCCTTTCGAAGTAGCATAGAACGCTTACCACATACATCAGAAAAAAATCCGTCTTTTGCAACTGAATCATTTGTATAAGTGTGCCAAACATGTTCCATACATTGGTGCTAGGGTGCTAGGCATATTAAGTGGCACTCTTTTTTATGCCCTTTTCATGTACGGTGTAGCGACTATGGCTACGGAATCCTGTCATGAAGTATATACGATACCATTAATTATGTTGTTTTGGAAGTATTTATTAGAAATGCAGCCAATAATAATTAAGGGTTCAATGTATATAAAGATACGTTATGTATTCCATATTGTTTAGTCTGTTCTTATTCAGTTTTGTTGCTGAGTTTCAGGTTTATTCAAAAAAATTCCTCTGAACCGAGTAACAATTTATACAGGGTGATTCAGCTGCCCCTACCTAAGCATTTTATGCAACCCTCAACGCATTCAAAACCTGTGTGCGAAAGGTTCATATTCTCTCGCTCGCTACAAGCAAACTGTTAGCCCTATAGACCAATGGACAGGACCGTTTTTAGGGAATTTAAAGTAGTTAAATTTTGTACTGGAATTCATTTTCACCATAGGCCACGATTTTCGAATTATTCAAGAAAAATACGTTTGAACGTCACTTTTGTAAGTTTTTCTTGAATAACTCATAAACTACATCCTCTAGCGAAAACGCAAATCGGTACAAAATTTAGCTACATTAAATTTCCTACAAGAAGGTATTTTCCATTGTTTCTGCAGGACTATTATTTTGCATGTGGCGCGGGAGAGACGATAGGAATCTGAAGGTGTTGCAGGTTGCGTAAAACCTATAGGTAGGGACAGCTGAATCACCCTGTATATCATCCTACTTCCACACAAAAGCTACCTCATATTCAGGTCTAGGCCTGCTCCTGCGTTCTTTTCTATGAGAAAAGATTTTTCGAAAAATTATGTTGATCAAAACCTTCAGGCATGCATATCGCTCAGCAATGTTGTCCTTAATTTACATGCATGTGGTTCACAAGAGAGTCATTACAATGCTGTATGATCTATGATGAATGGCCAGTCACATAATCCTGACCATATGCGGTAGCTTTGGTTCACATTGCTTTTGCTTAAGAAACAATACGGAAGCCAGCATCGATTTTGTGGGTGTCTCTTCCATCACTTATCCTTATTCTGTGAAACATCTCTTTCCTGACAGTAAGTCCAACTACAATTTCGCCTAGTGACTAGTTATCTCCCTCATGCGTTAAACATTTTATACTATTATCAAAATGCGAAATATGGTAACACTTACAATTTTCCTTTGGATAATTGCGTATGAGTTGTATACCACTGTGTCAGACTTTCACAAATTCTTATCGTATTGCTATAATAGGAGCATCATTTCACATCAAGAGGTTGTGGTGTTATAGCCATAAAAGTATGATTCCTATTGTATCAGACGACAAAGAAATGTTCATAAAAGAACGTTTATTGAAGGAAGCTAATTCACACTGTACTGCTTTAAGGCCTCTACATTCCAATATGACTGTGTGATAAATGTTTTGTGAATATAAGTTCAGAAGCAAACATAACACACCAAAATTAGTTAAAACTGTATTTGTTATTATTTATTTATTTAATTTAATAACATACTTCAGATAACGATACCAAAGGTGTTTCTATATTTAAACTCCACTTTGCGTGTCGAGCATACTTCTTTTTTCATTCCACCAGCCTTTTATGAGATTTACTTTATTTTTACTTCGCAATTAATAGTTTTATTTATCAGGCACAAATCACAAATCGTATACCTCAGTTCATTCAGCGTGGTCAGCAAAAATATGACCACATTCTGTGTGTGTGTGTGTGTGTGTGTGTGTGTGTGTGTGTGTGTGTGTGTGTGTGTGAAATCTTATGGGACTTAACTGCTACAGTAATCAGTCCCTAAGGACAAACACACACACCCATGGAAGAGGGAGTACTCGAACCTCCCACATTGTGCACTGACTGTCTATAACATAACAATGACTCCCTGATAAGCTTGTCAGTCTTCCTTTACCTTTCAAAATACCCACCGTTTGTCGTGGCTTGGTCCCTACAGGTAGAACGAAGCAAATACTGAAGCACAAGGTATCTGGTTCTGACGTATTACCCAGCGCTGTTGGTAGTAACATGAATTTAGGTAGTTTGGTTGTAACCACCTGGAAAAATACTAACAATTTTTATGAAGTTTACTTGCCCCTGACTAAAAAACGTGAGCTCTTAGTAGGATGAAGATTATAGGACAACAGGACCGATTATTGCTGAACATATTGATGTACAATTAATCATATTAGTTCACATGTTGACTTCATTACAACACTTTTTGTGAAGATCAGTACATTACGTCTTTACGTCTATACTTGTAATATATGCACTGACTAACCATCTCACTTACGTGCTTGAAACTTTAAGTACACATTAAAAACATGTCTATCTAAAAATTAGACTACAATCATGTCATTTAAATCCCAACTTTTTAAATCTAGAATTATTTACATCTAATAGTCAAAATTAAGGTAACTTTTTATAATTAATCAGTATGTATTTTCCTCCTGTTGATGGTAGATCAGCGTCTGTGGTCTACTTTCTTCCAAATAGCACCCTAAAACATCTCAAAAGTTCAGATATCTGCCTGACATTAATTTTTTTGTGGTTAAAGTAAGTGCGTGAGAAAATTTAATTCTTGGGAAATACAGTTCAAGGTAATATTTGATCTATGATTCACCTCTGTTTCTCTTTCCCTTCTTGTTTCTCCTTGTTATTCTGGTGTATTTAGTTGCCACAAGGACCCGAATTTCAATTTTCGCCACCCTCATGGAATCAGCTGCCAATAGTGATTGTCTAATATGAAATCCAGCATATATTTCTATCATTTTCAGAACTCTCTAGAACTTAACAACTGCTAACTGCCCCACATTAAAAAAATTTACAGGCATAATAACTTTCGAGGACGACAAAAATAGCGGGAACTCAAACTGCCGGCCGCGGTGGTCTAGCGGTTCTAGGCGCTCAGTCCGGAACCGCGCGACTGCTACGGTAGCAGGTTCGAATCCTGCCTCGGGCACGGATGTGTGTGATGTTCTTAGGTTAGTTAGGTTTAAGTAGTTCTAAGTTCTAGGGGACTGATGACCACAGATGTTAAGTCCCATAGTGCTCAGAGCCATTTGAACCATTTTTTTGAACTCAAACTGCAGAAAAATTTATAAAGAAAACAACGCTAGAAAACTAAAGATAGGCAAGGGAAACATATCACTATCACAAAGAGTATCTTCCAACAGGGCTGTCAATTTGAAAAACAGTTGTATAGTATATGTTTCTCAAACAGGAGTCTAACGACAACGGTGACCTGTGAAAGCAGTAGAAACAGGGGTGTGGACGCATACCGAGAGATCTTTAAGCAGATTTTTAAACAACTTCTTTATGTCCGATTCCGTTCTTTTAACCACAGTTTTGTTCAATATACTCTAAGCTCCGATTTAACATGAAAAACAAAACAATAGATTTCTTGAAGCACTTTCACAGGCAAGCGTCCTTAATACAAGTATGGCTTGTTTCAGAAATTAAAGCTAGTAGTCATTCGTACAATTATTTATTTGCAGAAGCTTTTCGAATGTATGTCCACATTCTAACGGATGACTGACTGTTATTTCACAATTGATGAAGCTCTTCTTTGTCTGAATTTTCCTTTCTTTGTCGCAATTTTGTCTCGTAGTAGGGAATATCGCATTCATAATACATCGTTTCTCCGTTTGTTTTGTGTAACCTGCAAGCCCAGGGTAATGCGAGTCAGCACACACTATACATTGTGCGCAATCTTTTTTCAGAGGACTTACGGCTTTGGTAAACAAAAGTGTATTTATGTGACACTTCATTTTCACGATTCTGAATGAAAACCCCAGGTTTGGGCAAACGCTGTATTGCAGAGGCAATGTACACTAATTCGGAAACACCTGATGAGGAAAAGATTCTGATCTCTCATTGTATAGAAATTCTCACAGAGTAACGTGTTTCGACAGCTTTAAAATACCAGTCAATCTCCTGAAGATGAAGACATATCTCTTCGAAACGCACCTGGGATGATGTGCTAGTAACGCAACAGGTGGCTGCTTTACTTTAAAACAGTACATAATGTAACTAGAGTCAGGGGCTTCTCAGCCTTCATTCCAGAAAGGGAGTAAGCGTGGACGTATAGTACAATTAGTCGATAACTTCAGCAAGTACCGGAGAAGCAAGACAGGCCCAGGAAAAAGTCCCACTTGATATCTTGACTCTCAAGGAACGAGTCTAGTGGCATTACGAAGGAACGGTCTACCTAGGCGCATAAGTGTGTCTTCTCGCTATAACAAGTTTCATCTATATCAGTCAACAAAATTGCAGAAAACCAGAAAGTTTTAGTGCACATGTGTCCCTACGCAACGCGGGAATTTATCACGTACGAAGAAATGTGATTGCTGTTGCAAATCTGCGTGTTCGCAAATATGTACACTCAGAGATTTGTCACCTTCAAAATAGGACCTATCTGAGTCAACGCTACTTGCATTCACTCCTCCCACTACAGCACATTTCTGTGGGCCATTTTCTGTCTAACTGCGTAGTAGCTCCGCCGTTTTTACCTTGCAGCCGAGCGCAAGAACACGTCCGTAGTAGACCGCTCGTCCATACCACTGAGTTGATCAGACCGATACAGCTCTACATCTGCATCTACAAGGATACAATACAAACCACATTTAAGTGCCTGGCAGAGTGATCATCAAACCACCTTCAAAATTCTCTGTTATTCCAATCTCATATAGCACTTGGGAAAAACGAACACCTATATCTTTCCGTACGAGCTCTGATTTCTCTTATTTTATAATAGTGATCATTTCTCCCTTTGTAGGTCGGTCTCAACAATATATTTTCGCATTCGGAGGAGAAAGTTGGTGATTGGAATTACGTGAGAAGATTCCTCCGCATGGAAAACCGCCTTTGTTTTAATGGTGTGCATACCAAATCCTGTATCATTTCAGTAACACTATCTCCCCTATTTCGCGATAATACGAAACGTGCTGTCCTTCTTTGAACTTTTTCGATGTACTCCGTCAATCCTATCTGGTAAGGATCCCACATCGCGCAGCAGTATTCTAAAAGAGGACAGACAAGCGTATTGTAGGCAGTCTCTTTAGTAGATATATTACATTTTTTAATGTCCTGACAATAAAACGCAATCTTTGGTTAGCCTTCCCCACAACATTTTCTATGTGTTCTTCCAATTTAAGTTGTTCGTAATTGTAATTGCTAGATATTTAGTTGAATTTTCGGCCTTTAGATTTGACTAATTCATCGTGCAAACGAAGTTTAACGGATCACTTTTAGCACTAGCGTGGATGATCTCACACTTTTCGTTATTTAGGGACAATTGCCAATTTTCGCAACATACATATATCTTTTCTAAGTCGTTTTGCAATTTGTTTTGATCTTCTGATGACTTCACTAGTCGATAAACGACAGTGTTATCTGCAAACAACTTAAGATGGCTGCTCAGATTGTCTCCCAAATCGTTTATATAGATAACGACCAGCAAACGGCCTATAACACTACCTTGGAGGGCGCCAGAAATCACTTCTGTTTTACTCGATGACTTTCCGCAGTTACTGTGACCTCTCTGACAGGAAATCACGAATCCAGTCACGTAACTAAGACGATATTGCATAAGCACGCAATTTCACTAAAAGCCGCTTGAGCGGTAAAGTGTCAGAACCCTTCCGGAAATCCAGAAATACAGAATCAGTTTGAAATCCCTTGTCAATAGCACTCAACACTTCATGCGAGTACAGAGCTAGTTGTGTTTCACAAGAACGATGTTTTCTAAATCCGTGTTGACTGTGTGTCAATAGACCGTTCTCTTCAAGCTAATTCATAATTTTCGAACACAATATATGTTCCAAAATCCTCCTGCATATCGACGTTAATGATATGGGTCTGTAATTTGGCGAATTACTCCTACTGCCTTTTTCAGATGATGGTGTGACCTGTGCAACTTTCCAGTCTTTAGGTACGGATCTTTCGTCGAGCGAACGGTTGTATATGATTGTTAAGTATGGAGCTATTGTACCAGCATACTGTAAAAGGAAACTAATTGGTATACAGTCTAGACCAGAAGTCTCTATAGAAAGATCAACATAGTAACAGATGAAATCAGAAAGCGCCGAGCCAAATTTTATACACACATCTACAGGATGGAAGACTCCAGAACAGCAAACAAATTATTCAATATTATAACAAGGAGTAAATGTGGCACAGAATGGCTGAAAGAAGTCCAGAGGGGTCTACAGCAGACCAACATAAAAAATCTCGAAGATCGCACCGAGTGCCGGCATAAAATCACAAGTGTGAAGTTTCGGGAAAGAACATCGCGTCAGCCTGGTAAAAAATGGACAGAGGAACGGAAGGAGGAGCATTCTGAGAGGATGAGGAGGTTTTGGGAAGCAAAGAAGAAAAACATCCGAAGATGAAATTATGAATTCAAGTTCAATCGCTCTCCTAAAGGGGAACAATCGTTATAATAATATATATATATATATTATGGTTGCACCTACAGTACGGCTATCTGTATCGCTGAGGCACGCAAGCCTCCCCACCAACGCCAATATATATATATATATATATATATATATATATATATATATATATATATATATATATATATATATATATCCCCCCATGAACCACGGACCTTGGCGTTGGTGGGGAGGCTTGCGTGCCTCAGCGATACAGATAGCCGTACTGTAGGTGCAACCACAACGGAGGGGTATCTGTTGAGAGGCCAGGCAAACGTGTGGTTCCTGAAGAGGGGCAGCAGCCTTTTCAGTAGTTGCAGGGGCAACAGTCTGGATGACTGATCTGGCCTTGTAACACTAACCAAAATAGCCTTGCTGTTCTGGTACTGCGAACGGCTGAAAGCAAGGGGAAAGTACAGCCGTAATTTTTCCCGAGGGCATGCAGCTTTACTGTATGATTAAATGATGATGGCGTCCTCTTGGGTAAAATATTCCGGAGGTAAAATAGTCCCCCATTCGGATCTCCGGGCGGGGACTACTCAGGAGGACGTTGTTATCAGGAGAAAGAAAACTGGCGTTCTACGGATCGGAGCGTGGAATGTCAGATCCCTTAATCGGGCAGGTAGGTTAAAAAATTTATAAAGGGAAATGGATAGGTTAAAGTTAGATATAGTGGGAATTAGTGAAGTTTGGTGGCAGGAGGAACAAGACTTTTGGTCGGGTGAATACAGTGTTATAAATACAAAATCAAATAGGGGTAATGCAGGAGTAGGTTTAATAATAAATAAAAAAATGGGAGTACGAGTAAGCTACTACGAGCAGCATAGTGAACGCATTATTGTGGCCAAGATAGATATAAAGCCCACGCCTACTACAGTAGTACACTTACTTTACTTTTTCGTGTCCGGAAACTACAATTTGTTTGCCCAATATTGGGCAATGTCCAATGCTTCTTCTTTAGCCAGCCATAGATCGTCGAGGGTGCATCTGTGCGGGCAGGCTGAGCATTGTAGGACATGTTCCATGTCCTGTCGAGTGCCGCAGTCGCATTTGTCGTCATTTTCGTCCAACAAACCCCATTTGATCAGATTAGATTTCACAGGAGCCATCCCAGTTCTGATCCGGTTAAGCATTCTCCAGGTTTTCCAATCATCAGAAACGCCGCTTGGTGGGTTCTCTCGTAGTGGATAGTAGATGGGGGGCTCATCTAAGGCGCAACTTAGGAAACGGCGTCTGGATTTGAGTCTGCTGGGGCCACACTCTAGGCCAAATATTGAGTGACGAGCATCAAACGTTTGTTTTAGCTTCTCGGTATGTTCATGGGCTTTCCTACGTGAGTCAGGGTTTGTGAAACCTGCGGCCCTGTAAAGATTTTCTATGGGGGTAGGTTTCATGTAGCCTGTCACTATCCTGCGTGTTTCATTCAAGCTAATATCTACCTTTTTGCGTGGGCGGATCTGCACCATACCGGGCAGGCATATTCGGCAGTTGAGAAGCACAAAGTTTGGGCTGAAGTTCTGACCGCGGTAGGTTTGGCACCCCATTTGCTGTTGGACAGCTTTCTTACTAGGGAATTTCGTGCTTCTACTTTTTGCGTGTTTTTTCGCAATGATATTTGTATGTCAATGTTCTGTCCAGCACGACGCCAAGGTAGGTGGGAGTATCTGTGTGTTCTAGTGATGTCCCATCCCAGGTAACATTGAGCCTGTACTTTGCCTGCCTGGAGTTCAGATGGAATGCACTCACTTGAGTTTTGGAGGGATTGGCTTTTAGAGACTTCTTTTTGTAGTAGGTTGACATTATAGAAAGGGCGGTTTCTAGTTTCTCCTCGATGGCTTCAAACCTGTTGCCTTGAACTGTTATTGGCAGGTCATCTGCATATACAAAAGTTTTGGATTTGTCTGGAGTTGGTTGGTCATTTGTATATATGTTGAATAGGATTGGCGCCAACAGGCTCCCTTGGGCGAGCCCATTTTTCTGATTCCGCCATCGACTCTTTTTCCCCTCAAGCATTACGAAGAACTGTCTATTTTGGAGTAGGGATTTGATTATCTTGACTCGGTGGTAGTCTTTCAGGGTCTCGTAGATTTTATGCAGTAGTGTCCGGTGATCTACTGTATCATAGGCGGAAGTTAGGTCGACTAGTGCCAGCCCGATGATTAGTTTATTCTCAAACCCATCCTCGATATGTTCCGTCAATGCTAGAATTTGACTGGTACAGGACTTTGCAGGTCTAAAACCTACTTGGTGTGGAATTAGCTTCGAGTCAACGATCTTCTCTATTCTGTTGAGGATCAATCTTTCATAGAACTTAAACAGATGGCAGAGAAGGGTTATGGGTCGATAGCTCTTCGGAGACTCTGGGTCCTTCCCGGGTTTAAGGAGAGCCACCACTTTTGACTTCCTCCACAGTTTCGGGGTCTGAAAGGTTTCACGGCACAAGTTAAAAACTCCAAGTATCCAGTCCCTGTCGCCAAGGTCGAAGTTTTTAATCTGTTCCACGCAAATATCATCAAACCCAGCGGCTTTCCCATTCTTCGTGGTGTTTATGCCATTGTTCAACTCTCTCATGCTAAATGGTTTCTGGAAGTTGGTGTTTTCCGTTGGCAGTAGGCGTATGATTTTAGTTTTCTGACGTTTGGAGTTGAACTTGCCGGTTAGAAGGAGTTGGTTGGCCACCTGGTTTGGAGTTACGTTGGCCGGGGCCTTGCTTAGCCTTGGGTCACCATCCAGTTTCTTAATCAGGTTCCAGGCTATTTTGCTACTGTGGGACATATCCATTCTTTCTAGGGTTGCTATCCACTTCTTCTCGCGTGCCTCGCTGAGGGCTGACATTAAAGCTTATAACACTACAACAGCATTTACGTAGCTTACGTAATCAAATACCAAATTTGGTTTATTACTTATTATGCCCCGACAGAACAAATAGTCCTGTCACGGAAAAGCCGCGTATAACACTTCCGTCTGTCACTGCTATACCATAACCCTAAAGTAGGAGGCAGGTCGTAAAATATAATTATCTAATAAAAACAATTATGGTATAAAGCAACAGAGCAGTGTTACCCTCTGAGAGGAATTTTGCTAGGTTGACCGTGCTGTACCTAACGGGAATGGCTTATCGAAAATGAAAGTCAGAATTACGTAAATATTTGAACAGTACGAACAAAATTTTGTCTATCTGTACTGTTCAACTGAGAAAGAATGCGGTCGCCAGCCTAACTAGGCAAGAGAATGATTAACATTCTCGTTTAAGAAAATAGTTATTAGTAACTATAACGGATCCACACAACCTATACTTTGTCACACGCGAGTGCAGTGAACTATTACACATACATATGTTTACGGTAAGATTGGAACTATCAGAGCAGCAGAAACAATTTGCAAAATTATAACAGCTACCGAAACACACTATTACTTTCAGGGCTTACACAAAGTGAATGGTTTTTATAACATTACTATTAATATGCACTTCTAATACACAAGAGAGACAAACACTTAGCAAACATGAGTATATAACGTTTCACAACTGCAGCTTTCTCACTTTTACTACATCGAAACACAATGTTGACAAAATTGCAAAAAACTGACTCACCTTTTAGAATTTACTACAGACAACAATGTGATCATTTGTTTTATAAGCCTCAGTCTTAAGAACTTTTAATTTTGAAGTTAGCAACAGCACTTTAATAAGCAGTTTTAATAGGAATATTTTCAGCAAACAACATTTACTTTAATTCACTCTCTTGCCACCTTAATTTTAACTTTCTTTTTACTATGTTGAAGAGGCATTAATGAGCAAAACATTGGGCTTTAATGTTCTTTTAGTAAGGGCACTCGGATATCACTTTAGCTCAAACGGAGAGGAACCTGAGAGGTGTTATGATGAGGAAAAAATCAAGGTAGGTACATAAATTCAGATAAAATTTACCTTATATTTGAACACACTAACACATCCATTAAGCTGATCCTTCACTGTACATCATTATAGCATTCCGATGCAATGATTGCGCAATGTGGTGGCAACTGCATGTTGGTAGGTGGAATTGCAGGCAGAATTGCTGGATTGTCATTTCTTGGTGGCGATGATAGGTACAAATTCCAGAATAGTTCCAGCTATTTATCCATTCATCCGAGGCATTGGAAAGAAGCAGAAAAAGCCTCTCTCGGAACCAGCACAATATGCATCTTTTACATGGCAGTGCTCCGACTCGTAGCTCGCCTCCGACTCGTAGCTCGCCTCCGACTGACTATCAGTTCCACCTTTTCTACACAGGCCAGCCACAATTTGCGTGCGCTACACAGTTCCGTTCCCGAGGGGAACCAATACACCTTTTACATACAAACTAACTAGGAACCCTAAGTGAGGACCAGCAGTTTACATAACAGTAAACATTTGCACATATAGACATTTCTACAAAAAATTATTCACACAAAATTACTATTATATACAGTAAGTTTTGTTCCCTCCAAATGGGGCAAAGCATTCAAACGACTGCATAGAACCAAACCATGACATCAAAGTTTGTGCAAAGAAAGAAATATACAGTTTTATGCTATCGAAACAATCACACACATTTACAAAAGCTCAGCGATGTAACATTAAATGAAACAAAGGCGAAATAAATCGGTACAACATTAGAGCTATGGTGTGAAACACGTATGTAACGTAGCAGCGATGGTGAGGCACGTTAAAATCTTTGACCAGAGAGCCTATTATCGTAGTTAGTCTGCGCTTGACCGCGCGAGTGTTGCGAGCAGTACAGTAGTAGTCGTCGTGGAGTTCGCTAGTAGTCGCAATGTAGAGCAGTTCGCCAGTAGTCGTCATGTAGAGCGGTCGGTCAGTAGTAGCAGCCCAGTCCGGTTGTGTGATGTAGTCTGTCGGCAACACTGGTCAAGATGCTGAATGAGGTATATTGTTAATTAAGGTAATCATCAGTTAATGTAAAGTTTATTTATTGTAATTAATTTCCAACAAGTGCCCCAATAATAATTTTGATTTCAAAGCATTTTACAAAAAAAATTTTATTTAATTGAACTAACGATTTCGTTCCACTTCCCTTAAAGAAAAGTTTCAGTTAAATTACAAAAAAAAGGAATATTATTATTTGCAATGCAGTTCCTCCAAGCCGTGCGTAAGAATAAGAGCAGAAATTTGACTAGCAGTTACAATGAGGTAAGAATTTAATTCTGATTTTTGCACAGGGCCAAAGACAGATATTTCGGTTTAATTGAATTATCATTATTGCTGAGATTGTTTTATCACTGAATTGACTTTCATTTTTTTTGTGGGAGCTTACACCAGAGTCAGATTGCGAATTTCACATTTTTGTTGCCTTTGTCAGTACATTTGATTGCAGGGAGGTTATTCTTGGGTCCCATTTATTATTATATTTTTTATTTAAATATTTCTGTGGGAACGATATTGCTTCTTGGCTCCATTTCTATTAAATATTGTCGTACAAAATTTTTGTGGGGAGGTTACAGGTGTTACAAGCTGTGCCACAGGTGATGGTTTCGTCGCTGAATGGGTCTTCCGCGAACAATACTTGATACTTCTCCAGGATGTCCTTTGAGGTATTTGAGCGCCCTGGGATATAGTGTTGTCTGCAACCCCTAGGAATATAGCGTCTAGATACCTTTCGCAAAGTCTCAACAAAGATAAGATAATTATTTGGTGTTGGGGTCAGACTGGCTAATTCCTCATCCAGCACTTGGGAATATTCTGACCACCTAGCCTTTTTAAAGTTGAATCTCCTACGGAAAGGTATTTTGGTTGTTTTGATTGTTGAGTAGACTTGGATTCCAATAGGTCGATGTTGTGTCTTTGGGATTGCATCATATACTCTTTTGCAGCAGGTGTCGTAGATGTTCCGGCTGACGAAGCAAATATCGGGATTGTAACCTCTCTTCCAAATTTTGCTGTTGAAGGAGCAGGGGAGCTTGGGGTCGTGGAGAAGTGAGAGGTTGTTTGCCTCAGCCCAATGTTCTAGCAGCTGAACATTGGCGTCTGTCTCGTCGTAGCCCCAGGTGGTGCTGTGGCTGTTAAAGTCGCCCACAACGAAGTGTGTCCTTTGGTTGTTGAAGCTATCTGGCGTTGAAGTGTGTAAGTTCTGGCCGGGGGGTTTATATACGGAGCATATTGTAAATGATCCACTCTCTATCGCTAACACTTCAATGTTGTTGCTGGTTGTCTTACTCGTGGAAGAGAGCAGCATCTCGGGTCTGGTAAATATTGCGCTCCCATACCTTATGTGAGGTGCTTCTACTGCCAAGCGCATTCCTTTGATATTGGGTTTGTTTGCTGTTTCATCTCTATGCGTTGCCTGCAGGCACAGTACGTCCCACTTTTCTGATTGGCATAGTTGCGATATTACATCCTCCTTGTTCTTGGTGATTCCCTCGACATTCAGGCTAACGATCGTCAGGGTTGGTCCTGAAGAGGACCTGTTTTAGTTTTTGGCTTTTGATTGCATTGGTTTCCGGTGGTGGAAGGTTTTGCCGTTGTCCGATTGGGCAACGTTTCCGGGGAGCGCCGGCATTTTACTTTCTTCTATGTAGCATGTCAGTAAAATGCACACGTGGAGGCACCTTCCTTGCTCCCCACAGCAGTACAAGTTTATATTCCAACTAGCTCTGCAGATGACGAAGAAATTGATGAAATGTATGATGAGATGAAAGAAATTATTCAGGTAGTGAAGGGAGACGAAAATTTAATAGTCATGGGTGACTGGAATTCAATCGTAGGGACGGGAGAGAAGGAAACATAGTAGGTGAATATGGATTGGGGCTAAAAAATGAAAGAGGAAGCCCCCTGGTAGAATTATGCGCAGAGCATAACTTAATCATAGCTAACACTTGGTTTAAGAATCATGAAGGAAAGTTGTATACATGGAAGAACCTGGAGATACTAAAAGGTATCAGATAGATTATATAATGGTGAGACAGAGATTTAGGAACCAGGTTTTACATTGTAAGACATTTCTAGGGGCAGATGTGAACTCTGACCACAATCTATTGGTTATGAACTATAGACTAAAACTGAATAAACTGTAAAAAGGTGGGAATTTAAGGAGATGGGACCTGGATAAACTGAAAGAACCAGAGGTTGTACAGAGTTTCGGGGAGAGCATAAGGGAACAATTGACAGGAATGGGGGAATGAAATACAGTAGAAGAAGAATGGGTAACTTTGAGGGATGAAATAGTGAAGGCAGCAGAGGATCAAGTAGGTAAAAAGACGAGGGCTAGTAGAAACCCTTGGGTAACAGAAGAAATATTGAATTTAATTGATGAAAGGAGAAAATATAAAAATGCAGTAAATGAAGCAGGCAAAAAGGAATAGAAATGTCTCAAAAATGAGATCGACAGGAAGTGCAAAATGGCTAAGCAGGGTTGGCTAGAGGACAAATGTAAGGATATAGAGGCTTATCTCACTAGGGGTAAGATAGATACTGCCTACAGGAAAATTAAAGACACCTTTGGAGAAAAGAGAATCACTTGTATGAACATCAAGAGCTCAGATGGAAACCCAGTTCTAAGCAAAGAAGGGAAAGCAGAAAGGTGGAAGGAGTATATAGAGGGTCTATACAAAGGCGATGTACTTGAGGACAATATTATGGAAATGGAAGAGGATGTAGATGAAGATGAAATGGGAGATATGATACTACATGAAGAGTTTGACAGAGCACTGAAAGACATGACTCAAAACAAGGCCCCCGGAGTAGACAACATTCCATTAGAACTACTGACAGCCTTGGGAGAGCCAGTCCTGACAAAACTCTACCATCTGGTGAGCAAGATGTATGAGACAGGCGAAATATCCTCAGACTTCAAAAAGAATATAATAATTCCAATCGCAAAGAATGCACGTGTTAACAAATGTCAAAATTACTGAACTATCAGTTTAATAAGTCACAGCTGCAAAACACTAACGCGAATTCTTTACAGACGAATAGAAAAACTGGTAGAAGCCGACCTCGGGGAAGATCAGTTTGGATTCCGTAGAAATGTTGGAACACGTGAGGCAATACTGACCCTACGATTTATCTTAGAAAAAAGATTAAGGAAAGGTAAACCTACGTTTCTAGCATTTGTAGAGTTAGAGAAAGCTTTTGACAATGCTGATTGGAATACTCTCTTTCAAATACTGAAGGTGGCAGTGGTAAAATACAGGGAGCGAAAGGCTATTTACAATTTGTACAGAAAGCAGATGGCAGTTATAAGAGTCGAGGGGTATGAAAGGGAAGCAGTGGTTGGGAAGGGAGTGAGACAGGGTTGTAGCCTACCCCCGATGTTATTCAATCTGTATAGTGAGCAAGCAATAAAGGAAACAAAAGAAAAGTTCGGAGTAGGTATTAAAATCCATGGAGAAGAAATAAAAACTTCGAGGTTCGCCTATGACATTGTAATTCTGTCAGAGACAGCAAAGGACTTGGAAGAGCAGTTGAACGGAATGGACAGTGTCTTGAAAGGAGGGTATAAGATGAACATCAACAAAAGCAAAACGAGGATAATGGAATGTAGTCGAATTAAGTCGGGTGACGCTGAGGGAATTAGATTAGGAAATGAGACACTTAAAGTAGTAATGGAGTTTTGCTATTTGGGGAGCAAAATAACTGATGATGGTCGAGGTAGAGAGGATATAAAATGTAGACTGGCAATGGCAAGGAAAGCGTTTCTGAAGAAGAAAAATTTGTTGACATCGAGTGTAGATTTAAGTGTCAGGAAGTAGTTTCTGAATGTATTTGTATGGAGTGTAGCCATGTATGGAAGTGAAACATGGACGATAAATAGTTTGGACAAGAAGAGAATAGAAGCTTTCGAAATGTGGTGCTACAGAAGAATGCTGAAGATTAGATGGGTAGATCACATAACTAATGAGGAGGTATTGAATAGAATTGGGGAGAAGAGGAGCTTGTGGCCCAACTTGGCTAGAAGAAGTGATCGGTTAGTAGGACATGTTCTGAGACATCGAGGAATCACCATTTTAGTATTAGAGGGAAGCGTGGAGGGTAAAAATCGTAGAGGGAGACCAAGAGATGAATGCACTAAGCAGATTCAGAAGGATGTAGGCTGGAGTAGGTACTGGGAGATGAAGAAGCTTTTTACTATTCGCGTGGGCTCATGAAGTAAGTGGTCGAAATAATTGTCAGAGAATGCATTTAGCACAATTTCGGATGATGTTTTATGCATACCTTCAGAATAAACACGTATTTTCGCCAACATATCGAGAATAATTTTAAGTCACGACCAACTATAATCGTGTGAGTCGGATACGTGTTTGAAATCAAAACTCAAGTTTTCTGTGAATGTTTCAGCAATATTATCATCTGAATTTGAAGGTCGGTGAAAGAATCCAATTATTATTTTATTCTGTTCACCTCTGCCCATACTAACTCTCAGGAACTATCTACTTCAATTTCACGACAAAATAAACTACTTCTAATAGCAAGAAACACGCCACGGCCATCCGTGTTTAGCCTATCCTTTCGGAACACCGTTAGGTTCTTCGCAAAAATTTCGGCTGAGCATATCTGTGGCTTTAGCCAGCTTTCAGTGCCTGTAACGATTTGAGGATCAGTGATTTCTATTAGCGCTTGGAGCTCTGGTACGTTATTCCTGTGTTCGGCCTGCACCCTTTGTGACTGAAGCCCTTTTTGTGTTTTCCAAATACCCTCCTACCTAAAACACCGCCCATTCCACGCCACACAGCCCCTGCTCCCAGCGTAGCCGCCTCCTGCGTGTAGTGGACCCCCGACCTATTTAGCTCAAAGTTTTAAAGGAATGGAACACACCGTAAATGTTAGGCGCTGTGAATCCAATCTAAAATGGTGTGAGCGCGTGTGCAGAGGTAGTGAGCAGGCAGGTACATGCAGGCAACAGTTTTGGAGAGCTAGACTGTTTCTTTGTACGTGACCCTGTAGAATTTTGCACATAGGGAAGCTGGCGCCAGGAAAAACCGTTGATTGCTGCAGGGTGGAAATCAACGGTCCAGCCAGATTTGTAGAACTAAAAAACGCCAGAGCCCACCAAAAACTAAGCCAACGAGTCAGGGTCCTCCACTTAAATTGTTTATGCCCTATAAATACAAAAATTACTTCCTAAATTCAAAACGGATAAGCAAACAGAGTCGATCTCGCACTAACTCATCTGGAAAGGTTAATTATCTTTTCAAAGGCGCAGTTAATATACGCAAGATTGCATTAAAAGCTTAAGTAGCGTGGGAGGAGGTACCTGCGCCTGATTGGCTAGCACTGGCCAGAAGATGGTACGGCTCGCAGAAGCATTTCGTCCAGAGCACTCGAGGACGGCACTCGCCAACTCTTCATTCTGGAAACTCACGACCTAACTTGTGGATTTGACTATAGTATTGCACTACATTGACGAGATGTTGTGTGTCATTTAGTGTCCTACCTGGAACATAGTCGTTTTAGTCCAAACAATGGTAGCACAACATACAAGCAGTGCGCCCGCAGAGGTAATCAGAATGTACTGTGACACGGGTAAGAATTTAGCTTTGTTTATTCCACATTGAGAATCCGATGGTGACTTTGGAGCTTTCATTAGCTTCTACTGACGTTGTTGCACATGTTCTATGCAATGTGTTGTGTAACAGGGCACAGAAGTGAAGGTACAGGTGGGCGTCAGTTGTGCTTGCGCAATACGAAGCAGATCTCGGTCTGCTGTTTTCCACAGGTTACAGAATCCGCAAGCGCAATACGACATCATTCTAAACCTTTAACGCACACGCCTTGCACCATCGCAAGGTCGGAAATAATCACGCACTAATACTAGGTGACCAACAGTTCGTTAGAAAATCGAGAAGTATCGCTTCTGTCGTATGTAGGTCGTGTTGAAAACTGCCACTTTCACGTCGAGTAGCGCACGCAGCAAGCAGAAGTTATCCCGAAAGGTGACATACCGTGTGTGGTGTCACCGCCAGACACCACACTTGCTAGGTGGTAGCTTTAAATCGGCCGCGGTCCATTAGTACATGTCGGACCCGTGTGTCGCCACTGTCAGGGATCGCAGACCGAGCGCCACCACACGGCAGGTCTCGAGAGACGGACTAGGACTCGCCCCAGTTGTACGGACGACGTAGCTAGCGACTATACTGACGAAGCCTCGCTCTTTAGCCGAGCCAATAGTTAGAATAGCCTTCAGCTAAGTCAATGGCTACGACCTAGCAAGGCGCCATTAGTAACATTGCATGTTTCTAAAGAGTCTCACTTGTAACGCCACAATCTCCAGATGTACCAAAAGGATGGGTTAAAGTTAAGTATTACAGAAGCTACGTACTTTTCTTTATAGCATTCATTACGTATCCTGTTTCAGACCTCACGCCCATCTGCGTGAGCGTAGCGCATGCTTTTCGGCTTCCTCTCATTGTGTCTAGGCTGTCTTGTCTAGACACAACACCGTGACACGAGCATCATTGTGACGCAACAAGAGGCATGAGGGATCTGGACATCAATCTCGTTTGCATTGCTCCATGATTTAGTCGTGATGCTGCCTTGCCAATTGCTATCAAAAGTAGTGGTGTTATATCATCAGCAAACCCTCAAGCATGGGTCTTGAGCACAGAGCTCCATTTACAACAATGAGTAGTGAGCTACGAAACACTCGCGCTATTCATTATTATGTACAACGCCGGAGATTAAAATAGATCATGTTTTACAAAGTACGTATATCTGTATCGTCAAACGTTACTGTGTTGAGAGTTGACGTCGATAACATTTTCCCTTACTATCATTTTAGTTATTCATCGACTTTCTATAGACACGAAAGATGGCAGCACACAAATGTCCCAAATATTCGTTTTCAGCCTTTGCCCGTCACAATCTCTCGCTTGTCAAAGTTCTTCAATCAGTAGCTTTACCCGTAGGAAAAGAGAATGTGTAGAAGGCATTACGTGGATAAGAATCTAAGTCCCAAGACAACTGTCTCTGTGCTACTGGTACAAACATGTAAAATAATCTGTTCCTAATTCCTGCGTCAGGTCAAGTGAAAGAGCAATAGCAGTTTATTCTGAAGCTACATTTTTGAAAAACTAAATGGCCGGCTCTAACATCCACTTCTAAGATATACACGAAACATACTGTATTTTAATGAATTTATGCTGGTTGTGGACACCTATTACAAGACCTTAAATATGAGTCTGTGTACATCGTCGACGTGTTTGAGAAAAAAATAGGTTTTCCGTTTTATGATTATCTCCCTGTCTCTAAGACCTGAATCCAAATGCACTGATACATACTCAAACAAAATAGGTGTGCAAGAGATATCCACAAAGCTTATGGTGCAATGTTTGAAATGGTTGACACAGAGATGTATAAAATGAGTAACTGTAAAATACTGAGTGGAAGCAAGTGATCACGTGAAAAACGTTGAGATCGTGTTACATTAGTGTAGCAAAAGCTTGAAAAGGATGTAATGTATAATATCGACGTTGTCCTGTATAGGAGATCTGACGGAAATTCCACCGATACGACGACAGAATCCACTCACATGGTTCATAACCCCCACTCTTTAAACATGTGGGATTTACTGCAGAAATTTACAATTCAACAAGAAGACTTATGAATAAGTATGAGTAAGTAATGATGGTCGAAAATGCATATTTGCCGGCCGAAGTGGCCGTGCGGTTAAAGGCGCTGCAGTCTGGAACCGCAAGACTGCTACGGTCGCAGGTTCGAATCCTGCCTCGGGCATGGATGTTTGTGATGTCCTTAGGTTAGTTAGGTTTAACTAGTTCTAAGTTCTAGGGGACTAATGACCTCAGCAGTTGAGTCCCATAGTGCTCAGAACCATTTTTGAAAATGCATTTTTATTGTGTTATGGGCATACACAGCATACGCCGTATAACAATAGCCTAGCTAATACTAACTGTTCAACGCGACGACCGCCAGTCTCAGTATATGTATTGCAACGGCGCATTCGGTCACACTCTCGCATAGATGCCGGTTATCTGTTGTATATTGGAGCAAGCAGCGGGTGATAAGCAGCGTACACCCCTGACCACCTGACAGACATACTGTACACAACTTAGCCCGTAGCACGTGTGTCATGTAGAGGCCGCATGCATCGCACCAACGCATTAACCTATACCGCACGAACACCACTGTCCCTGGGGTCAGTTGTCCATTGCTTCAGACAGCTTCTGATGTGTTCATGGTGAGGTGTATTACTGTGTACAGTGCATGATGCATAGTCAAAGTTGGAACGTTAGTCGTCACGAGAGTTGGTAGACACGCATTTAATGTACGGCGCGGCAGGATGTAGTACCCGTAAAGTAGCACGAATGTACACAGAACGCTTTCCAAACAGGGGTCATCCTAACTGGAATAAGTTTATCTCCGTGGATACCAACTTACTAGAGAGGGGTTCGTTCACGCCACAGAAAGCCAGCCAAGGTTCTCGCTCAAGGCATGTCCGAAAACCAGACTTTGAGGAAATGGTGTTGGATCGTGTGATCGACCACCCATAAATGAGCATCCGTCAACTTGACCGTGAAATGCACACTTTGAAGGATACAGTATGGAGAGCAACGGTGGAACAAGTATTACACTCCTTCCATATAGAAAGAGTGCAAGTACTGGGACCAACAGATTCTGTCAACGGATTAACCACCTCAGTGTTGTAGTGCCGAACTTCGTACAGTTCGTATTGTTCATGGATAAGGTTTCATCCCCCCCGTGACGGTGTTTTCAACAGCTGCAACAGTCATATCTGGAGTGAGGACAATCCATACGCCACCCATATCGCTGGCCACCAGCAACGATTTTCTGTTAATGTATGGGCGGGCATTGTCCAACATCACCTATTAGGACCTTATTTGGTGCCTTCTTGTTTGACTGGTCCACGTTAACTGGTGTTCCTGCGAGATGTGATGCCGCAGCTCTTGGAGGCTGTATCCCATGTTATCCGCGAAAGTACGTGGTATCAACACGACGGTGAACCAGCCCACTTCGATGTTAATGTCCGCATCAGAACAACACGAATCCACATCGTTAAATTGAAAGGGGAGTTACTGTCCCATGGCAAGGTCAATCGCCGGATCTCACATCTCTTGATTTTTTCCTCTAGGGTTACGTCAAGACGTTGGTGTGCGAAATCGCCATAGAAATGGATGAAGACCGGCTTGCTAGAGTCCAATCTGCCTGTCCGCTGGTACAACGAATACCAGGGATCTTTGAGAGAGTCCAGTACAACTTCATGAACCGTTACAATACATGCAATGAGACTAGCCTTCGTCGTTATGAATTTATTATGAGATACGTTGTTGTTATGTGGTGTACGCTGTGTATGTCCATAATACAATAAATATGCGTTCCCGACCACTGGTTCCCTACCCCAGGGTAATCGACTGTGGACCCGCTATCACCTGTTTCAGTTTGACCCAAAAGGTTTGAGACATGGTGTATGTTGTAAGCCGGAGCCAAGGTAGCCCCTGAGGGCTGGCAACCCATATTACACAACAGAGGACAAGGTTGTCTGTGTCCAAGGCGTACCAAAAACACCATGGTAAACACCAGCTATTTACATATAAGATAATGGAATGAGACATTCCGAGAACTACTTCCTGCAGGGGGAGCTCGAGCCATGGCCTGCAGGAAGTATCACTACGCCAAAACCTGATTGGCTGGAGACAGCTACAGTATTTAGGGGCTACAACGAGCCACGAAGTTCAGTTCACTCCCGATGCCGACCTCGTGGACTTCGATTACGTCTTCGTCTGTGAATTGGACTTTTCCTCGTGTGTGTGTGTGTGTGTGTGTGTGTGTGTGTGTGTGTGTGTGTGTGTGTGTGTTACCACGAACCTTTGTGGAAAATTAGAAGTGAACTTTTGTTTGCCTCAATTAAGAGACTTTTACTGGCATCGTTATTGTACCCTTTCCTTTGTTGTTCAGCCATCAACCTTGTAAACTTACATAAATAAAAGTTGTGTGTGTGAAAAAATTGCGAATTGTCAGTCACAACATGTGTAATGTCGAAAATGTATCGTAACCTGAAGTAACAAGTATAATGAACATCGAGAGCACAGAGACGTGGCAAGAAGGGCGGATTACTGCGTACAAGCCGTCCACGTCCATCGCGAGTACCTATAGTGGTCAGTGCGGGAGAGGTGCGGCGTGCATGCAGATGTAGCGGGGACTTATATAACGGGAGGCGCCTGCAGCCAGGATGTGTGTGCCCTCTCCAATGATTGCCGCAACGTCTACGTTGCGTAAGTGTCGCCAAAGGACTGGACTGTCCTTTGTGTCGGCCACCTGTTACGTAGCGCCAGCCGCTCGGACCACTCGGACGCCCTCCGTCGGTTACCCCTTAATCCCGTCCGTAGCCTCGCACCCCATATGTCATCTCAATATAACTTCTGAAGCGCCGAACATATTGGCATTGGTGGCCTTTCTGTCACTCCAAATTTAGGGCTATGTTCTACGGAGATTCTTCGCAGATGCCGTTGTTTATTCACCAAACCGAGAAACATTGGTCAGCAATGGACAACCGTATCTATTGGGTTGGAGTATAAGTTCGTAACGTTTTCCCGTAGGTATAATAAATACACACAACAGAGACTTTAGTCATCAATAATACATTCTCCTTCACTATTTACACAACTGGCCATTAAAACTGCTACACCACGAAGATGACGAGCTACAGACGCGAAATTTAACCAACAGGAAGAAGATGCTGTGATACGCAAATAATTAGCTTTTCAGACATTCACACAAGGTTTGCGCCGGCGGCGACACCTACAACGGGCTGACATGAGGAAACTTTCCAACCGATTTCTCATACACAAACAGCAGTTGACTGGCGTTGCCTAGTGAAACGTTGTTATGGTGCCTCGTGTAAGGAGGATAAATGCGTACCATCACGTTTCCGACTTTGTTAAAGGTCGGATTGTAGCCCATCTCGATTGCGGTTTATCGTATCGCGACATTGCTGCTCGCGTTGGTCGAGATCCAATGACTGGCAGTCGAGATGACAGGCACCTCATCCGTATGGCTGTAGCGGATCGTGCAGCTACGTCTCGATCCCTGAGTCAACAGATGGGGACGTTTCCAAGACAACAACCATATGCACCAACAGTTCGACGACTTTTGCAGCAGCATGGACTATCAGCTCGTAGACCATGGCTGCGGTTACCCTTGACGCTGCATCACAGACAGGAGCGGCTGCAATGGTGTACTCAACGACGGATCTGGGTGCACGAATGGCAAATGTCATTTTTTCGGATGAATCCAGGTTCTGTTTACAGCATCATGATGGTCGCATCCGTGTTTGGCGACATCGCGGTGAACGAACATTGGAAGTGTGTATTCGTCATCGCCATACTGGCGTATCACCCGGCGTGATGGTATGGGGTGCCATTGGTTACACGCCTCGGTCACCTCTTGTTCGCATTGACGGCAATTTGAACAGTGGACGTTACATTTCAGATGTGTTACGACCCGTGGCTCTACCCTTCATTCGATCCCTGCGAAACCATACATTTCAGCAGAATAATGCACGATCGCATGTTGCAGGTCCTGTACTGGCCTTTATGGATACAGAAAATGTTCGACTACTGCCCTGGCGAGCACATTCTCCAGATCTCTCGCCAATTGAAAAGTCTAGTCAATGGTGGCCGAGCAACTGGCTCGTCACATTACGCCAGTCACTACTCTTGATGAACTGTGGTATCGTGTTGAAGTTGCATGGGCAGCTGTACCTGTACATGGCATCCAAGCTCTGGTTGACTCAATGCCCAGGCGTTTCAAGTCCGTTATTACGGCCAGAAGTGGTTGTTCTGGGTACTGATTTGTCAGCCGGGCGTGGTGGCCGAGCGGTTCTGGGCGCTCAGTCCGGAACCTCGCGACTGCTGCCGTCGCAGGTTCGAATCCCACCTCGGGCATGGATGTGTGTGATGTCCTTAGGTCAGCTAGGTTTAAGTAGTTCTAAGTTCTAGGGGACTGATGACGACAGATGTTATGTCCCATAGTGCTCAGAGACATTTTTTTGATTTCTCAGGATCTATGCACCCAAATTGCGTAAAAATGTAATCGCATGTCAGTTCTAGTATAATATATTTGTCCAATGAATACCCGTGTATCATCTGCATTTCTTCTTGGTGTAGCGATTTTAATGGCCAGTAGTGTATAACAGTTTGCCAAGCGGGGGTAACTTTTTGACTCTGCGACTGCAGAGATCACGTGGTTTTGAGGCGAAGAACTCCTCGGGGCACGTTCAGAGCTGATTTTCATCTGGAAAGCAAGTAGCCTGTAGGTTGTCCGATAGAGAGCGGAAAAAGTGAAAGACTGAGGAAGCAAGATCAGGTGAACAAGGAGGCTGCGGAACGCCCCCCCGAACCCAACTCCTGTGTAGTACCTTGTTTCAGTCTAGCAGAATTTAGGCGGACGTTATCATGGAGTAGCATCACTTCACGCAGTTTTCCGGGCCGTTGTTCTCGTATTGCGTATGCGAGACCTCTCAGCTGTCGACAATAAATGTCAGCAATGATGGCTACACTAAGGGGAAGCGATTCGTAGTACACCACACCCCAGCCGTTCCATCATATGCATGACGTTATCTTCTGCGGATTCGGGGAGGTCTTTATACGGGGAGTTACTGCTTTGTTCGAGCTCAAAAATTCCTTTAATTTCATTGCGTTACAATAAAGGCACCATTCCTCGTCATCAGTAACGATACAGGATAGGAATGGTCGGTGTTGTTCACGAGACAACTGATAGCGAGGAAGCAGAGATGCACATATGTCCATCCGCTGCTTTTTGTGATTTTGCCGTAGAGCATGCGGTACCCGTAAGTCCGAATTTTTAACCTTCTCCAACGTACACAATATTCTCTAGTACACTGACATGGATCATTGTCGATTAATGCGTTTAAACGATCTCCATCAAATCCCGAAGGCCTTCCTGAACGTGGAGAATCCTTGAAACGAGGAAACGATTTTCTTGGCATGGTCTGTCCTGTGACATTACCTCCACACATGGCGCAAATGTTTCTGGCTGCAAATGCTGCTGTCACCCTTCTACTGAACTCAAACAGAAGGATTTGTCAGAAATGTTCCGGTTACTCCGTGTGGAAATCCATTTATCAGTACCTACAGTTCCGCTCACTGACTCTACATTACAAAATGACAATATGTAAACTGAAAAAGCAAGATCAAACTGCAAATATAAATGGCAATCGCTAAATGAACCCATATCTACCTGAATACCAATAAGCAAAACAAAAACGCTACCAACCTGTGCTTCAACCTATAACAGTTCAATTTACAAAACTCGGAGACTATCTCTAATTTAGCTAGTGCTAGAGGCCAGTGAACACAAGAGATACAGATAAATAAATCTTTAGCTGTTGGTTTCCAACGTCTGATCGTTATCAGATATCACAAAAATTATTTACAGCAGCCTGTACGACAACGTTCTTTCTATATCGTCAAGTCAAATAAAAACCACCTTGCATCACGGCCGTAAAATATATATATATCATAAATATTAAAATCTGTGGAAATTGATTATTAATCTACCTACAGTATCATCATCAAGATCCATTAGGGTGGAATCTGATTATAACGGTATAAGGACGTTAGCATACTAGCTGTTTTATGGTACATGAAGATGAGCAGATGATCAAAACATGTGGTTAATAAAGGTCTATTTCTGACGAGCTCTTGATAATTCCGAAATACGACTTTTTTCAAATACGAGGGTTATTCCAAAAGTAAGGTCCGATTGATTGCCAAATTGAAACCACAGTGAACATCAGAAATGTTTTACTTGTAACAATTAGCTACACCTTTCAGCTACTTCTCTACGTAGTCGCCGTTCTGACTTAGACTTTTGTCATAGCGTTGTACCAACTTTTCAATAGCCTCATCATAGAAGGCAGCCGCCAGTGCTTTCCGCCAATTCTCCACGCTGGCCTACACCTCGTTGTCTGTGTCAAAATGTTGTCTTCAAAGACAGCGGTTCATGTGACCAGAGATGAAACTCAGGGGGAGACAATTGCGGACTGTATTGTGGGTAATCTAACATTTCCATTTGAAAACGATGCAGGAGCATCTTCATTGCCCCTGCAGAATGCGGCTGAGAATTGTCGTGAAGACGAAACAGCACGACAGTTATGTAATGTTGGCTGCATAGCTTCAGGCGAAATTTCTCACCAGGCCCTCGTACTTGGCGGCAGACACTATTTTCTAGACATCTTTACGCACTCACTGCGAGCTCAGAAATGAGAAGAGCGACGTGATGCTAACTGGGGTTATACTAGAGACACTACCCAACACATCTGTGCAAAGCTTTATCGGATTTTCACAGTCGTTTCCATTTCGCGACCGATCGGACCTTACTTTTGGAATAACCCTCGTACTTATGAGCTGGGGGGAAACACAAAACTTTTTAAAATACGTTATCCAGAAATAAGAAGACAAATATTGTATAAAGTGAAGCACAAATACGAAATTGGTTCGTAAGAAAGTTAAACTGCAATGAAGAGATCAGAACTGGAGTAAGGTAGAGAGATGAGCTCTTCCCGCTGCTCTTTAATTGTGTTCTAGATATAGACGTAAGGGAATGTAGAGTGTCATTAGTAGTAAGCTACATCAATAAAGGCGTTAGACTAGGTTGCAAAAGAGACAACTTACAAATAGACTGCTTAGCGTCTGTGAATGACCAAGATATTTTTTCAGGTCCAATGAAAGCAGCCACTAGACAAACAGAACAGCTTACAGAACAAGCTGGAAAAGCAAGCTTGCAAATCACCTTTGAGAAAATGAAATTTATGACCAATATTAAGGCAGCCCCAAAGACAATGAAAACTAAATATGGAAAAATTGAGAGAACTAACAAGTTCAGGTAACTAGAAAAAGTAACTGAGGAAGACGTTTTGGAGAGAGAAGCCATCAAAGCAAGAGTTAATTACATGACACCAGCATCAATATTCATAAATGCTGAACTTATACAATACTGTATAGTATTTCGGCCAAAAGCTCTTTATGCAGCAAAATGTTTAACTCTGACCAAAAATTCGGTAATGGAAGCACTGAAAATCACAGAAAGAAAAATACTAAGGAACATTTTGGGACCAGTCAATGAGTAAACACAGTACAAAAGAAGTCATATTAGTGAACTTTATACGAGTACACGTATTGAGAAAATTACAGACATGATTAGGAAAAGGAGAATGGCTTTCTACGGCCACATCTAAAGAATGAATCCCAAAAGATTGGCAAAAGGACTGATCGCTTACTTTGGCAAATTAAGAATGGGTAACACATGGTACAAAGAAGTTGAAAGGGACATGTACGAACTCCAAATTACTCCACAAGATTCTGAGAAAAGATTGCTACTCAGACAGAAATTACAAGACCCCGTGGTTTTTTCATGGGAACCTCTGAAGAAAACAGGAGGCACTTGGACAGAATAAAGAAAAGAGGAATATTAAGAAATGATGACTGAAATGCTGAAGAAAGGAAAGGAGAAAGAGCTGAAATAATTTTAGTCCATAGCGACGTATACGTGGAATAAGACGAAGAAAGAGTGTAGTGAGATAGATATGACAAGCGCAAGTCAGTGAACATCAAATTCCATTATTGCCACGAAGGTTTCGACACTATCAGCAGCCGTGGAATTTATAGTCTGTGAACACGTTCACCCAGGAACTTTTAGCTGCCTTTACAATGTTACTGCTCGCGCCGACCTTAAGTAAGCCTTGTTACCCTTGACTGAGAAAGTGGTTTTGTTGGAACAGTGCTGTCGTTTCCTTAATTTGAACAAAAACACTAGTTACAGGCACGATACAGGTTGAGTGTTTGGTGCTCGGCACAAACTTCTCGCTAGCTGCTGTTACGCAAAGGATGAACGCTATGAAATACTGTACTTCCGTGAATAAAGCCGAAGTGTGTTATACTGGTATGAGAGTTCCAGCCAGAGTAAAACACCATACAGTCCAAGATGAGAGTGTAAATTGTCAACAAGGCAGCAGCTGAGTAGTAGTAGTAGAGGGGTTTTGTGGGCGCACGACAACAAGGTCTTCAGCGCCCGTTCAGTATCATAGTGAGACGGGTGTCAAGAAAAAAAAAAAAAAAAAAAAAAAAAAAGTCAGAATATTTACATAAAACGGAACATAAAACACGGGAAACAATCATCGGAAAAGATGTGCTCACCCAGACCGAAGCGTGGGATGAAGCAGGGCGTCAGCAGTAAAACATGGACAACACAGGAAGAAAACGAGAGAGGGGGCTAAAACAATGTAGCAGATGGAAGTGGCCGGCTGACCGCAAGGAAAAAAAAGGAGGTGTCAGCCACTCTGCAATACACTAAAACCTCCAGCCTAAAAGTTTAGGCCAGAGTCCAGACACATCACAAAACTTAAAAACCCTAGACACACACGTCTCATCATTAGCTAAAACACAGGGCAGATCACCATCAACTTGTGCTTCTGCCCTTACATCACGGTATAAAATGCAGTCTGTTAAAATGTGGCGGACAGAGATGTGCACACCACAAGCATCACAAAACGGAGGATCCTCCCGCCGTAATAAATAGCTATGCGTCAGAGGACAGTGCCCGATCCGAAGACGTGTGAGGGCCACCTCTTCCCGCCTGAGCAACCGACAGGAGGAGCGCCACGGCCGAGTGGTTGACTTTACCGACCGCAGTTTATTGGCCGTCACCGCCAGCCATTCGTCCTTCCACAACTCCATGCACTTCCTGTGGAGTGCAGCGATGACTGACTGCAAGGGGATAGGACACTGGACCACATCCTGCTCTCTGCAGGCCTCCTTGGCAGCCCGATCAGCCTGTTCATTGCCCCAGATGCCGACATGACCAGGCACCCAGCAGAAGGATACCTCTTGACCCCGCTGTTGGAGCAAGTACAGTTGGCTATGTATCAGCTGGACCATCTCTTCAGTCGGGTACAGGTTCTGCAGCGATTGTAAGGCACTAAGAGAATCGGAGCAGAGAAGAAAGCGATCGCCCCGAACTCGATGCATCTGCTCCAGTGCCGTCAGGATCGCGTGGAGCTCCGCTGCGAAAACGGTATATTCAGCAGGGAGGCGAATCCGGGTAACATGGTCAGGGAACACCACAGAACAGCCAAGGCAATTCTCCTGTTTGGAGCCATCAGTGTAAACGACAGTGAAACCGGGATGCACATCTAAAATGTTAAAAAAAGTGACTGGAATGTAAAATCTGGCGTGCCATCCTTCTTAAAACGAGTCAAATCTAAAATAAGTTTGGGTCTCCGGAGAGCCAAGGTGGAGATCTGCTCCAACCGCGACGTAAAACACGAAGACCAGCCATAGACATTGCTGCGAGGCAATCCTGTGCGCGAATCCCATAGGGCTGCGTCGCACGTTGCCGGTTATGAAATAACCGTGCCAGAGGAGGCTGAGCAACGGTATGGTATGCAGGTGTGTACGGTGTGGACAAAGTTTTATACGCCTGGCGTACCGTAAGTAGCCGTCGCCGCATATGAAGTGGCGGTTCACCAGCCTCTGCACAGAGGCTTGGTATGGGGCTAGTTCGGAATGCCCCAGTGGCCAACCGCAGCCCTTCATGGTGGACAACGTCCAAAATCTTTAAGTACGAAGGCCTCGCAGACCCATACACCGTGCACCCATAATCGAGCCGAGATCGCACAAACGCCCTGTAAAACTGGAGCAGACAAGTCCTGTCAGCTCCCCATGTACTGTGGCTAAGACATTTTAAAATGCTTAAAGCCTGAAGCGACCGCCGTTTCAGGTCTTTAAGATGAGGTAACCACGTGAGCCTCGAGTCAAAAATGAGACCCAGAAATCTCACCGTGTCTTTAAAAGAAAGAATAGTGTCCCTCAAGCGCAACTCAGGAAAGGTGAAAATCGAACGAGAACGGTTAAAAAGAACACATACAGACTTCTCGGTGGAAAACTTAAATCCACTCTTCAGCGCCCAGTCATCCAAACGCCTAATCGTAAGTTGCAACTGACGAGTTGTCGTTGCAAGGCTTGAAGAAGAGCAGAACAAAGAGAAATCATCCACAAACAAAGAACACTGGACAGGACTTTTCACCATGGACGTAATGCTATTAATAGCGATGGCAAACAGAGTCACACTTAAAACGCTACCCTGAGGGACACCATTCTCCTGCTCAAAGCGATCAGACAGGACGTCACCAATTCGGTATCTAAAATATCGTGGCGAGAGGAAAGACTGAATAAAAAGAGGAAGACAACCACGAAAACCCCATTCGTGAAGCTGCTCCAGGATGAGACGCCGCCAAGTGGTATCGTAGGCCTTCTCGATGTCGAAAAATACACCTATAAGGTGATGACGGCGTAGGAAAGCTTGTTGGATAGCCGCCCCCAGGAGGGAAAGGTTATCGAAGGTGGAACGAAACCTCCTGAACCCACACTGAAAGCGACTAAGTAGTTGCCGGGATTCTAACATCCAGACAAGGCGGCGGTTGACCATCCGCTCCAAGGTCTTCCCTATGCAACTAGTGAGGGCAATACTACGGTAGCTACTTGGGCTCGAGCGGTCTTTCCCAGGTTTTAAAAAAGGGATTAAAACTGCCTCACGCCACGCGTCAGGAAAGTGACCCGACGCCCAAATGGCATTAAAAAGTGCGAGGAGGATTTCTTTGTTGCGCATTGTGAGGTGCCATAGCATACTGTAATGGATCCTGTCGTGACCAGGGGAAGTGTCACGAGCTCCAGACAATGCAGAATCCAGCTCCCACATAGAAAAAGGGCAGTTGTAAACTTCATGAGAGGTGGGCTGGAAGTTCAGACTACACCTCTCAGCAACCGCTCTATGGCGCTGGAAACCTGGATCCTGACTGGTTGTGGCAGTAACTGTCACAAAATATGCTGCCATAGTCTGGGCAATGTCTCGCGGATCTGTGTGGAGAGTGCCGTTATTCAGTACAGCAGCTATGGGGCACCTCCCTCCTCTGCCAGAAATTCTCCTAATGGTCTCCCACACAATGGAACTTTTGGTGGAACGATTAACGGTGTTCAGGAACTTTTGCCACGACCTCTTCTTGCTCTCACGAATAATGCGGCGACATCTCGCCCTCGCCACCCGAAAGGCTGCAAGATTCTCAGCAGTCGGCCGACACTTGAACCGCCGCAGAGCCGCACGCCTGGTCCTGATTGCAGAGCGGCATTCGTCACTCCACCAAGGCACAGGTGGCCTTTTCCGGTGACCTGTGGACTGTGGAATGGATGCCGCAGCGGCATGGTGGACCGTTTTGGTAATATGATCCACCCACACCTCAACATTCGCACAGTGTTCGAATTGGGCCAACTGGCTATAAAGTGTCCAGTCAGCTCCACTGAGCACCCATCGTGGTGGTCTCCTGTCGGGGCCCACGCCATCTGGCAGGTGAATCCAGATTGGGAAATGATCACTGCCGTGCAAGTCAGCGACCACTTCCCAGTGAGCACTAGCGGCAAGAGCTGGAGAGCAAAGCGAGAGATAAATGGCAGAGAACGACCCAGTCGCCGTGCAGAAATGAGTACTCTGTCCTCCATTGAGCAAGTAGGCACAGGATGACAGGAGAAGCCTCTCAATTGCTCTACCCCTGGGGCAGGTAATTGCAGAGCCCCAAAGCACATTGTGGGCATTAAAATCACCACAAATAATGAATGGCTGGGGGAGCTGTGTAAGAAGGTCGGTGAGGGCCGCTTCATCAAGAGCATCATGTGGGGGCAAGTAAAGTGAACATACAGTCAATGGATGACGCACGTGCACGGACACAGCGACGGCCTGTAGAGTCGTCGTAAGTGAGAGAGGCGAGGAATGGTAGTCCGTCCTGACGAAAATACCTCCGCCTCCTCTAGCTCTCTCTCCACGCAGGTCGTCCTTTTTGTGGAGTGTATAGCCTCGTATCTCAGGGGAGTATGATGGATGGAAATACGTCTCCTGGAGACAGAGACACAATGGTCGACCCTGAGAAAGTAGACGAAGTTCCTCCACATGCGTCCTGAACCCTTGCAAGTTCCACTGGAGTATGGGAGCCATCTATGTTGGGGGTAGCACCTTCATCCTGTCTCTCCGACGGGGTGGGGAGACCGCAGCAGGTGGAGGGGCAGGCGTGGGACGAGATGATTGCCCCACACATACATCGTACTCCATCAACTCTGGGGAAGAGTCAGATGAAGCCTCGCGTAAAACAACATCCGCATGGTCAGATGGTTTACTACGGGATTTGACCCGCTGTTGCTGCTTCACAGTAGCTTTCTGTGGCTTGGTGGACTTTGAGGGAGCGGATGTGGGAGTGGTAAGTGGCGCACTGGGCTTGGGGACAACCTCAGCTGTTGGAGGCGCGAGGGGCTGGACCAAGTCCGCCACTGTACTTTTGTCTGCCGTTCGAGTAGGGGCTACTGGCTCTGGAACACTGGCTGCGTTGCAAGTGCACTGACAGCTACAGGTGTTAGTGCCAACACTCACCACCTCAGTCTGCGTTGAGGCATCGACTTTTGGAGTAGGCTTCTGTACCAGGGAAGCAAAAGATGTAGCAAATGTGGGAGGTTGCATCGACTTATAAATCTTCTTGGCCTCACCATAGGGGATACGCTTGGTTGTTTTTATTTCCTGGACCTTGCGTTCCTCTAAAAATATGCGGCAGTCCCTACTCCAAACAGGGTGGTTCCCAGAGCAATTAATACATTTAGCCGGAGACGAGCAACCAACTCCTTCATGAGCAGCCTGACCACAGTTTCCACACGTCGCTTCGCCTTTACAGCCTAAGGTAGTATGCCCAAAACGCTGGCATTTGAAACAGCGCATTGGGGCCGGGAAATAAGGCCTCACACTAAGGCGAAGGAAGCCAGCTTTAACATGTTCAGGAAGTGTTGTGCTACTGAGGGTCAGAATAAAGGAGTCGGATTTGACAAGAGTGCCATCAACCCTCTTCATGATGTGTTGGACATCAACGATACCTTCCGGAGCCCACTCACGTTGCAGTTCTTCCTTGGGAATATCAGCTAGATCCCGGCATGTCACAACACCTTTGCTATAGTTCAAGGTGCTGTGCAGTTCGGTGTCTATGACATACTCTCCAAGGCATTTAGCAGATTGGAGGTTAGTTGCTTGCTGGGAAGTGGAAGTTTCCACTAGCAAGGTCCCATTACGTAAGCGCTTCACCGATTTTAAGGAGCCACAGATTCCCTCCAATCCCTTTTGTATATAGAAGGGCGAAACCTTCTCGAAACTACCCTCCTTCCGTTTCACAATGAGAAACACATTCGGATTACCAGAATGCATTCTGTTACCTAAGACTGGACTTTTCAAAGAAGCGCCGGAGTCAGGGGGACTGACTGCACGGGCCCTCTTAAGAGACTGGGTGTTAGAACCTTCCAGCGGCCCACCCTTTCCGCTGGGAGGAAGAAAAGAGAATTTCGAAGGATCCATCTCGGTCCCACGAGCAGCTAGGGAACTAGAAGTCCACCTAGACAGAGCCCCGTGTGCCTAGGTAAGCCTTATACAACTGAGGTGCGGCAGGTTCCCCAGAGGTTGCCCGCTATCGACTGTTCCACCTCAACAGCCATGCATCTCATCAGCGCGCAGCACACCTTGAGATTGAGGGTTTTTTTTATAGAGGTTTATTCCATCCTCGCGATCCGGGCGGTCAAGCCCAGATCCCCATTCCCTGAGACACACAACATTCCACCGCCGCGCCGCACGGTGGTCGTTGAAGTATGCTTAGAGGTTACGGTGACAGGGGACTGGCGGCGCTTACCAGTCCCCAGCTCAGGAACCCCGGGGTCGCCAAGCCCGTACCCAGCAAACGAATGCTGAGCCCCTGGGGGCAAGGCAGCAGCTGGCGCCTACGTTGTATGCACATAGTTTGAGAATGACACTGGATTGTTGTCGCTCTGTGGTCAACTTCACCCAGCTCCGACTATTGGAATCGCGCCGCGTGACATGACGTGGCGAAGGAGGGCGCGTCTCCGTGTTCTGCCGGTGTGCTCGCTGACTGCTGCACGGATGGGGCGCCGCCGGCTGTGGAAGCGACTACACAGTCTCCCGGTCTGAGTCGGTGGCTACAGCAGGCTTCAGTGGAACGGAGCGAGTAACTAGGTAAATCGCTGTACTACACGCACCATACCGCAGAACAAACTAAACTAAAACTAAGGCCTCTGCTGAGAATGAATTACCTTGTTCTGATCATGGTGTGTGCAGTGTTTACAGAGACAATTCAAAAGTGTGTGCCAGGCTGAAGTTCGAGAGCCGATCCCTGCATTTCCCAGGTAGTGCAGTACCAATTGCGGCATTCCAGCACGTCCCACGGACTAGTTTGTCATTGGCATCTCCTATTTCCACCTTTCTCTCCATGACTCTCCCATGAAGCTGTAAGAGAAATTACGACATTCCAGTACGCCTTCATATCCGTAGCTTCTCTGACAAACCCGCGTGAGTGCTTCTGCTAAGTTCAAATGGAAAGGAGAAGATTCCGTGAACGGTTGAGTCAATCCGCAAGGCGAGCCCGGATACCGCAGTGCTATAGCATTGCTCAAGAAATCCAGGAATTTCGGTTTTCACTTACTTCCAACATGTCACTTTTAGTTCGCGCTGTGTTATAATTCAACAGATCATAGGAAGTAGGTAGCCATCGGTTCCCGTCACATCAGCAAAGTTAAGCGCTCTCGGGCGGGGCTAAAGCTTGGATGGGTGACCATCCGGTCTGCCGAGCGCTGTTGGCAAAGCGGGATGCACTCAGCCCTTGTGAGGCAAACTGAGGAGCTACTTGATTGAGAAGTAGAGGCTCCGGTCTCATAAACTCAGTGGCGCCTGTGGGCTGAGGATGACACGGCGGCCGGCCGGTACTGTTGGGCCTTCATGGCCTGTTCGGGAGGAGTTTTGTTTTTCTGACGTCAGTGAAGGGACACAGGACTCTTATTCGGCGGAAACAGGTTTCAACTTTCCGCCCTGTTTAAAAAAATGTTCAAATGTGTGTGAAATCTTATCGGACCTAACTGGTAAGGTCATCAGTCCCTAAGCTTACACACTACTTAACCTAAATTATCCTAAGGACAAACACACACACCCATGCCCGAGGGAGGACTCGAACCTTCGCCGGGATCAGCCGCACAGTCCATGAATGCAGCGCCCTGTTTACTGTTTTCCTAAATCTATATAGCCATTCCCTGCATATACATCCATATCTACTATATCAGTTTAAAATGTTTCGACTCTGGACTAATAAAAGGTAAATGAAAGTTAAAGGACATGTCCGAAAGAACAGATACCATCGGTGACCGTGCAACTCTCTCTGGAATGAAATAATAATTAAATCAATACCCTAAGCTGCTGACGGGCGTCGATATACTTAGCGTCTTGATTTAATTATCATTTGATTCTAGAGAGATGCACGGTCACCAACGCTATCTGTTCTTTTCGACATGTCCGTAAGAACAAATGGTTCAAATGGCTCTGAGCACTATGGGACTTAACTTCTGAGGTCATCAGTCGCCTATTACTTAGAACTAATTAAACCTAACTAACCTAAGGACATCACACACATCTATGCCCGAGGCAGGATTCGAACCTGCGACCGTAGCCGTCGCTCGGCTCCAGATTGTAGCGCCTAGAGCCGCATGACCACTCCGGCCAGCCCGTAGGAACAGATACCATCTTCATATAGTTTAGGCTAACCGGTCATTGACCTTTTTCTGTGCGGATGCACACACGTTGCCCGGACTCTTCCGGTAAGATTTTCTGCCGTGAGTAATGAGTCTAATGGGCAGGGGCACTACGAATGTAGTGTGTGGACATTAAGTTGAGAATGTGGGTCTCACGGGGAGCGTGCAAGGGATTAATCCCTGCAGTCGCACTATCCTCTGTGCATTCGGTGGCGCAGATGGATAGAGCGTCTGCCATGTAAGCAGGAGATCCCGGGTTCGAGTCCCAGACGGGGCACACATTTTCAACTGTCCCAGTTGATGTATATCAACGCCCGTCGGCAGCTTAGGATCTTGATTTAATTATCATGTCACAAAAGACCCTCGTCGGACCGTTGCTCAACTCGCTCTTTACATTGGCTTGAATGTCGGTTATCAAAGCGTTCAACATTCATGTGAATTTCTGCACTTCGTTGATTGGTGGTAGATTCATATTCATAACACCATGTCTCGTCATTCTTAATGATTTGTTTTCCAGGAAAGACTCATCTGCATTTTGCATTTCCATCAAGTTGCGCCGGGTGCTAGGCGCCGTTGTTTTTGTTCTTTATTCGAGATGTGCGGGAGAAATTGTGTACGCACTTTTCTCTCCTTCAGAATATTTTCGGAGTGTCTTGAATTCTAGATGTAGAGATGTTGTTCCACGGCGATTTGTGACACAACAGCGATGATACACTACGGCTGCTCGTTCACTACCTGAAACAGTTCACAACTGAGTGGTCGAAAGCACACATGTTGTTTACAATTGTTAGTTCAAGCTGCCACCTTAGCTACTTCACTGATATAGCTTATACACCAGCAATAAAATCAGCCTCCAGACTTTTTAGACTGACCGGGTATTCCGTGTGCTCAGATTTTCGTTAATAGTCTGCCGCATTACTCGCAATGGAAGCATTTCTTGAAGAAGGGTGCGACCAAACTGCTTCTCAAACCTTCTCGACTTGTGGGAACGTGCTAGCGCTGTGCTACCAAAATGTGTGTGTGAATACCTAAGTGAACAAACTGCTGAGGTCATTGGTCGCTCGACTAACTTAAACTAACTTATCCTAAGAGCAACACACACAACCTCCGACGGGAGGGGCCGCGCACTCCGTGACATGGCACCTCAAACCGCGTGGCCACTCCGACCGACTTGCTGTGCTTCCAATGACCTCAATGTAGCCTTCATTTTAAATTCTAACTTATCTGCCTTTTTGGAAAAGGAAACATTTAGCCCATGTTGTGGAAATGAATGGCACCAGTTACGTAATTATGGAACCGTATTTCCAACATTATTTGTCAGTCAATATTTTAGCAATATGAAGTCCCGTTATTTTGCAACACTAATGAAACTAAAACAAGCAATGCTTGAAGGTTTGTGTACAATTGAACTATTTTTTATTTTCTGTTGGGCGACATTATACTAGGCAAAAATTTGTATCTTAGAGTTTGTACGTACATGCTGTAAGGCAGATGACTGACTTGACATTTACTAACTAAACTCCGGACGGCTACACCGATACGAGCAAAATCCACCTGATGAATTTTGTTCATCTTGGTACAGTAATAACGGTGTAGACTAGATTACTTGGTACGTCTTCCAAGTCAGTAATGACTTTTATAAGCTTCTTATAACTCATTCGTAGTTAGTGGCAGGGGACTTTCGGGAAGCATAATAACAAAAGGACTATATGAGCTAGAAAATTTCAGAAGATATCAAGTTGAGAAAATACAACAAATGAACCACCTATATATTACGGTTTTCTAACAGGACACGTAAGAAACACAATAACCAAGAAATATGTGACTATCTGCGACTCTAAAAGTGACGTCTATAAACTGTAGTATCTGCAGTCTAGATATTTAATGTGGTGCGCTGGCATTCAGACGTGGACCGAACTGATTGCAGAACGTGTATCTTCGTCCGTATTCGATTATTTTCTGACGCAGTTAAAATCCTCTGTCTGTTATCATTTTGATACAATAATAAAAACAAATTAAATTATAAATCAGCAACCCTGAGTCATTCCCCTTTGGTTGCCTTTACCGTGGTCTCGCGGTAGCCTTCTCGCTTCCCGAGCGCGGGGTCCCGGGTTCGATTCCCGGCGGGGTCAGGGATTTTTCTCTGCCTCGTGATGACTGGGTGTTGTGTGTTGTCCTTAGGTTAGTTAGGTTTAAGTAGTTCTAAGTTCTAGGGGACTGATGACCATAGCTGGTAAGTCCCATAGTGCTCAGAGCCATTTGGTTGCCTTTACCCTTGTCTATTTGCATTCAGCTACAAGCAGAAATGCTCAATTGGTTCCTAAACTTAGTCACCTCCCCCTGCTGTATGCCGTACCGCGATCTACTGCTCGCACGTGACCTGGTTCCCACAATGCCTGGCCTCGTACCTTATCAGAAGAGGGTGCCCTCCAAGTAGATTACTGCTCTGTAGTTATGGGACTGCCCGCGGCGCTGTACCCTACCCGTCGCATTTGAATACCGTATCATTTATCGTTTACTCTCTACTTTGGACAGGAACGTCACAAATTTAAAACGTAAAAAAGTATTTTTTGTCAAAGACGTTAAATGGACATCCTACTGAATATTGAACGCCGGCTGGTGGCATTGAAAACCAAAATGTCTTTTTGCGGTATAAGGTATTTGTTTCCTTGGAGTATGTATTCTATTACAGCTGTGCATTACTTTGTAGCGTTTTTGTTTTGCGTGTTGGTATTTCGGCTGCTAAGGGTTTATTCATCGATAGTAGCTTTTTACTTGTAATTCACCTTTGCTATTTGAGTTCACAAGTTGTCATTTTCTCATTTGGAGATAGCGAGTGGATCTGTGGACGCTAGAAAATGGAGTTCCAAGCGGAGAGATCGGAACATTTCCGACATGTTCTTCTGTTTGAGTTCAATAGAGAAGTGACAGAGACGGAGGAAGGCAAAAAAATGGCTCTGAGCACTATGGGACTTAACTTCTGAGGTCATCAGTCCCCTAGAACTTAGAATTACTTAAACCTATCTAACCTAAGGACATCACACACATCCATGCCCGAGGCAGGATTCGAACTTCCGACCGTAATGGTCGCGCGGTTCCAGACTGTAGCGCCTAGAACCGCTCGGCCACCCGGGCCGGCGGAGGAAGGCAGATTTGCGCCGCGTATGGGGACAGTGTCACTGGACAGAGCACGACAAGAAAAAAGCTTTCTCGGTTTAAGGACGATCGTTTTGGCATTAGTGACTCTCCATGTTCAGGAAGTCCTTTGAGGTTTGATAAAGATAATTTAAACGCGTAAATCCACAATAAGACATGTCAGTGTACTAGAAAACTGACTAATGTGATGAACTGTGGTCATTCAGCCATCGCGCGACATATGCGTGCACTGGCGAAAGTTCAAAAATTGAGTGCATGGGTACCGCATGCCCTAAGCCTAAATCACAGAAAGCAGCTAGTAGTCATGTGTGCATCTCTTCTTGTTCGGCATCAACTGGCTAGTACATAACGCTGACCGTTCCTATCTTGTACCGTTACTGATGACGAGAAATGGTTTATTTATGCTAACATAATCAAAAGAAATGAATGGCTGAGCCCAATTGCACATGCACAGAAGATAATATCATGCATCTGATGGGAAAGCAACAGGGTGATGTACTGCGAATTGCTCCCCCCGAGCTGTAACGCAGCACAAGACAAACGGCCCGTAAGACTACATGAAGTGATGCTACTCTTCTATAACGTCCGCCTACATTTTACTAGATTGATAAAACACGCTGTACAGTAGTGGGGCTGTGAAATTATTCTGTACCCACGAAATTCACCTGTTCTTGCGCCCTCAGATTTTCACCTTTTCCACTATCTACAGCCGGCCGGAGTGGCCGTGCGGTTCTAGGCGCTACAGTCTGGAGCCGAGCGACCGCTACGGTCGCAGGTTCCAATCCTGCCTCGGGCATGGATGTGTGTGATGTCCTTAGGTTAGTTAGGTTTCATTAGTTCTAAGTTCTAGGCGACTGATGACCTCAGACGTTAAGTCGCATAATGCTCAGAGCCATTTGAACCATTATCTACCCAACAACCTTCAAGAAACTTCGTTTGCGAATGAAAATGAGCTGCGAACATGCCCCAACGAGTTCTTCGCCTAAAAGACACGTGATTTCTACAGTCGCGGAATCGAAGAGTTAGGTCAGCGTTGGCAGACTGTCAAATGGCTCTGAGCACTATGGGACTTAACATCGGAGGTCATCAGTCCCCTAGAACTTAGAACTACTTAAACCTAACTAACCTAAGGATATCACACACATCCATGCCCGAGGCAGGATTCGAACCTGCGGCCGTAGTAGTCGCGTGGTTCCGGACTGAAGCGCCTAGAAGCGCTCGGCCACCACGGCCGGCGGCAGACTGTCGCAAATAATGGAGGATAATATATTATTGACGAATAAAGTCTCTGTTATGTATATTTGTTGTGATTATTAAACTTATGGAAAAACGCTATGAACTTCTGCACCTAGCGAATACACATATTGTGCAAATTACGAGTGTAAAGTTGGCAGACACGGTACAATAGAGGAAATGTTTTCAGAAACGTATTCACAAGTCTTCCATGTGGCTTAAATTCAACATAAGCACGCGGAGACTGATTGTGCTGCCCAAATGACTGGGATGCTCCATTATTTGGCTATAAAGAACCCGCCACCAGCCCAGTAGAGCTGCTGACACGCTTCAGCGCCCTGAGGTGTCCAGCCACTGCAGGCAGCAGAACAGTTCTCGCCGCAGCCTTGGCTTCCCGTTATGTAATCCAGTCCTCGCCTTGAGCGCTCCATCCAGCGTCATTCAAACTGTGAGACGTTACGTGCGCTAACAGCCGAGATGGCCATCACGTGCAGTGTATTGCAGCGTCTCGCCGCACCTATCCTGCGCTGACCACCCGCGAAAAGCCGGCTCTGTGCGTTGCACGGTTGCATAACCAGCAGGTACCCGCTCTAGAGATCCGTCACACACGATTACTTTCCGTTTCGTATACCTTCTGACACATGGCCATTCGGTTGTGAAAGTGGGTACGGGAAGCCACGTTGATGTCTGATATGTTTCGAAGAACACTGGAAATACGGAGGGCGCTGCAGGGAGTAGTCTTCCTATTTGCGATCACAGATGTGTCACACTTTGATGTGCGGAGGTATGATTCACCACAACAGCAATCTAAGCGGGATGTACAGAATATTTTGCAAACGAAACAACCCGCAAATTCTTATTTGTGTATTATGTAGTGAGGCACGCTTGTTTCGTTCCGCTTGTGAGGTGAAGCAGCTATCATCATAATAAACACACCACCACAATAAGGTGAGATACAACAGCTAAGATGCGTACAACAGTTGTTTCTCGCTAGCATCGCATTGTAGGTAGTATGTTTATTAGAATATTTCCCTATGTTTCATGTTTCATCCGTCGTTTGGTACAAATATTTAAAAATTAGCTGTGTATGCTTATACTGATAGACGAAGAATTAGAGACAAGAAAATCCTGTGGATTTTTGTCCACCTGTTATATAACCCTACACGACCTGCATCGCTATTCAGTGACTTTATCTGGTTTTACTTGCTAATAACGGACTGCTAGCTGCGTTAAAATGTCCTATTGATTACGACACTGCACGGATTTGCGTTACTGCCTCACGTACTGCCTCGAGCACTACGACGTGCTCTGTCAACCGCGTATTTCATTTGCGAAAGGGGAGAACCAGCTTCTGTGAGTCACGCTGCGCTGTACAGTCACAGATGCAAGACGAACTTGCCTCTGCTTCCACCACTGTTACACTACTTGATCAAAAGTATCGGACGGCTGTTAGTGGGTATTAATATGGGACGTGTTCACATTTCCCCTTTATGACGGCTCGAGCTCTGTTGGGGACACGTTCAATGATGTGTCTGAATTTATGTAAAGGAATGGCAGCCCATTCTTCCTCAATAGCCGAAACCAGAGGAGGTACTGATGTTAGATGAAGGAGTCTGAAGCGAAGTCGAGCTTCTGACTCATTCAAAAAATGTTCGACTGGATTCAGGTGGGGACTCCGCATAGGGCACCCCATTTCAGTAATGTGAACCATTGCCGCTGTTTTACGACAGGGTGCTCTAGCGTACTGATACAAAGAGTCATCACCTGTGAACCGTTTCACTACTATACGCGGTGCACAATGCTGTAAAATGTGTTGATACCTACTCACGTTTTCTTAAGTACAGTGAGGCCATCACACATTAACGTCAAAAAGCACCCACACACCGCAACATCACCTCTTCCGTACTTCACTGTTGGCATTACACATAATGACAGGTAACGATCTCCAGGCATTCGCCAAAGCAAAACCTTCTCATCCGATTGCTACAGGATGTAGCGTGATTCATCACTCCAATTCACTCGTTTCCAGTCATCGACACTCTAATGGCATCGCTGATGTTGATGTTTGGTTTGTGGGACTTTCAACTTAGCGGTCAACAGCGCCCATGCAAAGTCCCAAGTGTTACGTTGTCCAATTTTTTTCACAGTGCAATCTAGCCACTGTCACAAACGATGATGATGGTGATGAAATGATGAGGACAACACAAACACCCAGTCCCCGAGCAGAGAAAATCCCCAACCCGGCAGGGAATCAAACCCGGGACCACATGATCCAGAGGCAGCAATGTTAGCCACTAGACCACGAGCTGCGGACAATGGTATCGCTCTTTACGCACTTCAAGCATCGCTTAGTACTGATTACAGAAATGAATGGTTTATGAGGAGCTGCTAGATCATTGTACCCAATTCCTCTTAACAGCCTGCGCATAGTCATGGTGCTAGCTAGACTGCTGGTAGCTCTTTGGAACTCACAAGTATTTCTTTCCGCTGATTTCATGCGATTTCTTACAAACCAATCAAACTGTGCAATTCTCGAGGCCCTATCCGTCACTGTATGAAGTCTTCCTGATCTTGGGCCGGCCGGTATGGCCGAGCTCTTCTAGGCGCTTCAGTGTGGAGCCGCGCTACCGCTACGGTCGCAGGTTCGAATCCTGCCTCGGGGATGGATATGTGTGGTGTCCTTAGGTTAGTTAGGTTTAAGTAGTTCTAAGTTCTAGGGGACTGATGACCTCATATGTTGAGTCACATAGCGCTCAGAACCATTTGAACATGATCTTGGTCTAGCTGTGACTATTCCTTCGAGTTGCCACTTTGCAATCTTATCACCAATAGTCAACTTGGACAGCATTAGAAGTATTGAAATGGCTCTGATGGATCCGTTGCTCAAGTGATATGCAATGGCTAGCTCACATTCGAAACGAATAATCTCATGGCATCTACGAGATCGTTCTTCACTAAAACAAAGAAAAAACGGATTAAAAATCTAATTTTAAATGCTGAACACGTTGTTGTGCTACAGCTTTTCTAAGTCATCGTTGAAGTACTCACGTTTACTGCAGGTTAGTCACGCGTGTTTCTTGTCTTAGACGTCCAGTACTGCGTGTCTTGGGTGCTCTAGTGCCCCCTTCACTGTGATGTCAGCATCGTTAGAAGAAACCCCCAAATAAGCAGCACAACGTGCATACTCTTCAGAGATAAGATATAATTAGGAGCTTATCGAAAGTGCAATTTTAGGACCAGTTGTGATGTTTTGACAGATCTGCTCAGTTACTAATTTTTACTCGACGGCCTAATACTGCTGACAGGAGCAGAGGTGGTGCGATATTATTATGAACCACAGGCGGCTCGGACTATATAATTGTGGGTGATAAAGCATGTGCCCCTCAAACCGGCTGAAGAGTGAGTTGAATGTGAAGCTTTCCACCGCAGAGAGGTAAATGTGATATTTATGACAAGGTGTGTGTGTGTGTGTGTGTGTGTGTGTGTGTGTGTGTGTGTGTTAGTTAGTTAGTTAATTAGTTAGTTACATTTTCCATAGATAATTTGAAAGATTCTTCTATCGAAATGATGTGGAACGAGTCAGTTTACAGAATATGTAAAAATGATTAGTGTTAACATTAATGAGCGCATTATCATTTTAAGTCCGACACAAATTTACTACAGGATAAACTAAATCTGACATTAACATCTCTTTCCACATATGCCTCATCCCATACCAGCCCTTTTAGCTTACTCTTGAAACATTGTATCCAATTCTGTTTAGTAAGCCTCACTCCTTCGTATGAACCTGCCTCTGGATTGAAAAGTGTCATACTGTTTATTTCCATTAATTGCGCATTATCCCGAGATAGTCCATTAGCAATTGGGTACACATTTATTGTTGAAGCCTGATCACTGTCTACAAAAATTTTATCAATCAGTATTCTACTACTTTGCTGCACACAAGTTGGAAATCTACTACTGATATTAGATTGAAACACCCAAATAATAATTATAGTTCACTTTTCCTGTGCATATGTGTTAAGAACTCAAAACCTGCATTTCCTACAAATTACTGTTTCTTTTTGCATGAAAGGTAGCTCAGTAATGCAACTAGATTTCTCATAAATACCTGAAAGTTACCTAGAAGGAATTAGTAGACTGTTGCAATTATCAGAGAAGTATTCTGCAGCAACAAACCACAAACACATGCTGCTAGGTTCTCGTCAGCACAAGAACTACTTTTTTCAACAGTTTTGACCTTGTCTGCAACTTTTACATATGTTCCTCCGTTATCCATGTTAACATTACATGTGAATGATTGAAGTTTGTAATTCCTGATAGTTACCTTCCCCATCCCTGTAGTTACATGGTGTTCAGAGAGCAGCTATCACTTTAGATTTTTCCGCATCTTATAGGCATAAAATAAGATCACCCATATTGTTTTTCAACCCTACAATGTTCTGACGAAACGAATCAATTTTATTTTCTGGAAACTGTTACGCCTATTATCATTTTGTACTGCTCTAATTTCTTTCAATACACTGTGCCTGGAACCTGGCTGTAACCTAAAAAATGTGCCGCTTTGATTCCAGTGATCACAGGGAATTGGTCTTGTGTGCTTTTGGTCCCCGGTGTGTGTGTGTGTGTGTGTGTGCGCGTGCGCGCGCGCGCATTTGTGTGTGTGTGTGTGTGTGTGTCGCTCAACACTGTCTCTTTAAAATTCGGGAAGGTGAAATGTTGAATCTTGCTTACTATTTCGCAGATTATCAACGTCTATCAAAAAAAAAAAAAAAAGTCGTGGTGTCATAAAATGAAACATAATTTTCGATGGTACCACAGTCTGAAAAAACTTTCAACTCAATCTATAACAGGCGACAACTTGTGTTCAGTATAGCCTACCTAAAATTAGCAAAATGGACTGCCCCCTAATGGTCAGTCTGTGGGTTTGAAACCGGTAGCAGCCCTATTTCTTATTAGTGTTATTAACAATGGCCGGTTGTCGAACTTTTTTAACTTGTTTATGAATTATTTACATATTCAAGAAGACTTGGGCGATTACGTTGTAGGAGAGAGAGAAAAATAAAAGAAAGCAGAGCTCGCTTGGACAGATTTAAGTGTTCGTTTTTCCCATGAGCTAATCGAGAGTGGAACAGTAGAGAAGTAAAAGGTGGCTCGATGAACGCTATGCCAGGTACTTAATTGCGAAATGCAGAGCAATCATGTAGCCGTAGATACAGACATCGGTGTTTGTGTAGTGTTAGTTGTAGAACCGCTCCCTCCACTTCCTGCCCCCTCTTTCATGATGGCAAAGTTAGTTAATTTTAATATAATGTCAATTGAAATCGTCCGATTGATAGCACACCGTAAATCTGACGTACGATATTCCAGTGCCTGTATTTTCCAAAAGTAAGACGGAATGCATCGTCTACAGCCGTTACGAAATACATGAAATGTATATGGATAACTATCAGCTGTATCATGGAAAGACGTCCATGAAAGTTTGTCCAGGACCGGGACTCGATCAACGGGAAATTTAGGCTCTAGTCCCGATCCGGCACAAATTTCTACAGTCCACGTTCAGCTATACACCTGATGGTTGTCCATATTCGCAACTGCGAATACATTTCATGTAAATCAGACGTACATAAAAATTTTAATTCTTTTTCACGGATAGCTTACTAGTTCCTATGCAACAACCATCATGATCTTCTTAAAATGCATCCGGTCGGTGTTTTGTTAAAGTGGTGGACTTTAAGATAAAATTTTGATCTTTTCCGTATTTATATCTTGTCTCTTAAAGCTAATCGTTTATTTGTGAGATATTATTTGGCTCTATGCTGGATATTCCCTCTTTCACTCGACGTTCGTCATGTTTTGCATACTTGTGACAGCTTACCTGTACCCACGATCTATATTCCCGTATCCTAACTAACGTGCCATTTGAACACTGGAATATCTGCAGGCAGTAGTGAACTTAATATTGGCGCTATGAAAGTACCTAAACATGAAAACGAATTTTTCATCCATGTAGACCTCAAGTAAGAGCGGTAAGTGTGGAGCAATCGTTCTGACATATGGCACGTGTCCCGGAGCACTCACTAGGGACGCAAACTTTTTTTTTTTCGATGAGGTCAATGATAAGCCAGGTCTCATCTGCGTGAACGTGTCAACCGGATCGCAACGTAAGGCCGCTACTACTGAGCTGTGCGGCGCGAACTGCTGCCTGCGCGGGGAATGGAGAATGATCCCGCCACCAGCCGGATTTCGTCATGCTCCACAGCAGCGCGCATCTTCAACCTATCCTTTCTTACGCGTGTAGTACCATGTAGCGTTGTAATTAGAAGTTATGACTGAACGACAGTCTGTACGTAATATGAGCTTCGCGGTGTTTCCTCTGAACTACAAGACATTTCGAGAGATTGCCACCTGTTTCACAGCATATTTGCAGGAAAAGAAGAACTATGGCGCAGTATATTTCGTTAACCGATATGATTCAATTGTGATTGCTACAGATTACTTCCAGAGTCGTATTTAGGTGCATTTCTTTCCTCTGGCGGGATTTTATAGCTTGTGACTTCTTTTCTCAGAGTGTTGACAGTAAATAAGTATAATCAAAAACCTGACACACTTCTAGCATTACAAGATTTCGGAATTTTTTCTGCGTATTCGTCTCGAGAAAGAAGTAAACATATAACTCCGTTTGTAGCAATATTTTATGGCCACTTTTGCTAAACTGCATTTTTTTATGAATGTTAACGTACAATTCAGTAAACCCCCGCGTGCAACATGCATAGTCTCTGCGTAAATCTATATGATAGGAATATTGTGTGTTTGAGCGTTAATCCACACATTTGACTGTTAAATATCAATAATTTGCAAGTGCAAACAGCAAATACAATTGTGATATTGAAGTTTTCAAGGCGAACTGAGTACTTCATGGTTTCGGGCTGGCAGCCGGATGACGTCAACATCTTGGCACAACATGTCGTCTGAGAACCATTCAGTCATCCTCAGGTGAGTTTTAGACTGGAGACTGCTGGTGCACATCGTTGACTTTATACCGTAAACCGGCGCGGTGACGCATGCGCAAAGGTTTTCGATGACTCAGTCCCTCTGTCTAGTTTAGCCGCCTTTGTAGAACATACAATGGTGTCCTAAATTAAAGCAACAAACCGCTATTACCCCGTCCCGTGTCTAATTCACGATATAATCATATGAACTGTCAACAGATGTCCATGCGATAGCGTTCTGCACGGAAGATGGCGTTCCGATCAACGGGCAACCGCACCCACGATGACATCAGGGCACCTATCAAACGGGATAATATGAGATTTTCACTCTGCAGTGGAGTGTGCGCTGATATGAAACTTCCTGGCAGATTAAAACTGTGAGCCGGACCGAGACTCGAAATCGGGACCTTTGCCTTTCGCGGGCAAGTGCTCTGCCATCTGAGCTACCCAAGCACGACTCACGCCCCGTCCCCACAGCTTTACTTCTGGCAGTACCTCGTCTCCTACCTTCCAAACTTTGCAGAAGCTCTCCTGTGAACCTTGCAGAACTAGCACTCCTGAAAGAAAGGATATTGCGGAGACATGGCTTAGCCACAGCCTGGGGGATTTTTCCAGAATGAGGTTTTCATCCTGCAGCGGAGTGTGCGCTGATATGAAACTTCCTGGCAGATTAAAACTGTGTGCTGGACCGAGACTCGAACTCGGGACCTTTGCCTCTCGCGGGCATGTGTTCTACCAAGGTGGACAGAAGGCAGTCTGGAGTAGTGGCATTAGCTTTTATGGGCATTCAACTTACGAAAATGTGAATTATAAAGACTCGAGGGATGACAAAAAGGCGTAGAAGTGAAGCAAACAATGTGACTCAAAGTGGTTAAAGTGAGATGCCGAAAGCAGTTTTTGAGCACAGATGAGGTGATTTGTGAACTATAAATGACGTAACAATTGACTTTTTCGCTAAATCACTGAGGAACGAATGATTACTGAAGTGATTTTTGTGTCTTCTGCCCAATAAAGGATCATGCTCCTACAACGTGCGTTTATATCGGATATGCAAGATCAGAGACTGCAGATAAATTGAAAATTTTAGTCCCACTTCGAAGTTCCTTCAGATACTGTTCTGAGTCTGTACTTTTCAGTTAAGATGTGTAATTCAAATCAGTTTCTCGCACAAGTGAATCATTTTAGTATACATCCATACAAAATCAAGTGGGGCGCCACACTATCTTAGCAAAATCAATTGCACCATCTCTCCATGGACGAGAAAGTCGATAGCTATTTCCAGAGTTCGAAACTTGGCATGAGAACGCCAGTGTCGTCACAGTACAACGTCACCACTGGACCATGGCGGTATAAATGCGTTGAAACCATCGACGTCAGAAAAGGGAATTATTACGTCACGAACTTTAAACCCTCGACTGTCATCTTATGTAGCCCAAAGCATTAGGTTCACCTCATACATTCCTAGTCTCCACAGATACTTCTCTGAGATGTCACTGACGTGGCACTTGCCCGCGAAAGGCAAAGGTCCCGATTTTGAGTCTCGGTCCGGCACACAGTTTTAATCTGCCAGGAAGTTTCAAACGGGATAGTGTTTGCCGTGTAGTCCCACATCCACAGTCGCTGTTTACACACTCACAGACGGTACAGTGTGGCACAGAGAGACGCCCACCGGACTCTCTGCAATGTATTGCCATGGGAAGAATAGAAGCCGGACAGTCGCAAATTGATGTGACCGGTAGCTTAATGTCAATCGTCCTGTTATTTCTCGGGAGTGGCAACAGTTTATAGAGACCGAAACTTTATCCCGAGGACCAGGGCAGGGCCGACCACGTATGCCATCAGAAAGAGAGGATCGTTATTTGGCTGTAAGGGAACGATATTACCGCCTTTGTACTGCTGGCATCTGACCTCCCAGCATCAACTGGACGTGTTGTATCGAAGTAAACGGTGTACATAATGCTTCGGCAGAGTGGCCTTTACTGTCGAAGACGTGCTGCTTGTGTGCCTCTAACGTGTCTCCACAGAAGGGAACGACTAGAGTTGAGTCGCTCATATGCCATGTGGACGGTCGAACACTGGACCAATGTTCTCTCCACAGATGAGTCCCAATTTCGTCTGTATAGTGATTCTCGGCGAATTCACATCTGGAGCAAACGTGGAACACGATTTCGGAACCGAAACATTGATTAAAGAATATTGCTAATGGTGTGAACAAGGATTTGGTGACCTCTCGAACAGATCATCTTGAAATTGTACGGGCGAATCGGCGAGGTGTAAGAGCTGGCAGGTATCGTGACAAGATCTTTGGACCTCAATGCGGTTACTGCGAGGTGCTGTGGGCCCAGACTTCATATTGACGAACGATAATGCTCGACCTCATAGAGCACGGGGGTGTTAACGTTTCCTTGCACGCATGGCGTGACCTGTTCTTTCTCCCAATTTGAATCCCAAGGAGCACATCTGGGGTGCACTTGCGAGACGGGTTGCATCACGTCACCATCCACCAACCACTCTCCAAGACTCGCGAGCAGCTCTGCGGGAAGAAAGGGCGTTATTGCCTCAAAATGCGATTGATGATATCATTCACAACATGCCCTATCGTTGTCACGCCTATATTGCTGCCAGAGGTGGTCAAACCCCACACTGAGCACAGTAACCAGCTGAGTGGAAATACGTTTAAGTTGGAAAAGCCGGCCGCGGTGGCTGTGCGGTTCTGGCGCTGCAGTCCGGAACCGCGGGACTGCTACGGTCGCAGGTTCGAATCCTGCCTCGGGCATGGGTGTGTGTGATGTCCTTAGGTTAGTTAGGTTTAAGTAGTTCTAAGTTCTAGGGGACTTATGACCTAAGATGTTGAGTCCCATAGTGCTCAGAGCCATTTTAACCATTGAAGTTGGAAAAAACGAAGAAAATTTTTGTCTTGCGTTCTGCATGTTGCAGTTGTTTACGTTCTGTATTCTTAAATTGCTTTTAGCTTACTGTCGCCTGGTAATACAGTTTTGTGACAAAATAAATGCAACCTTGCAAACTTCTCGTTTGTTGTTTTAATTTTAGACACCAGTGTAGTTCCATCTGAGGCGCACAGGCGCATGCGCTTTGGTGATATTGCATGCACGACTCCTATCGACCAGGGGCCTACGGAGTTAACATTCAGATGTTAAAATAATAAAATTAATTGTCACTGGACGTGTCGCGAGCATTATAAGCTTTAAAGCCGGCATGTCAACTAATAAGAGCTTCCGCCACACGTATACCAAGGGTTCCTTAATAGCTGTATTCCAGAACGACTTCGTCTTGGTCGTTCTGGGATTTTCATGGCAGAATAATCCACAGAATGTCTTGTGAGGTACAATGTTCGGCTGTGGCCGAACTACTGGGCTGCAAGATGAGTGTGGTGCACCTCATTGATCTGGGCGTGTGGTCTGACCACCACAGCCTTTGCCATATCGTCATTGTATTCTGCAGGATTCTAGCAGATCGCAAACCCAGAACATCCCTTGCCGAGCCGAAAAGAACAAACGCTTTTGTAGGTAGTGTGAAGGTTACTTTAACTTGATGCTTCTTTAGGATTCTACGTAGTTTAAATGAAATGTCACCCACATATGGTAGAAACACCCTGGACTTCAACAAAAAATGGTTCAAATGGCTCTGAGCACTATTGGACTTAACATCTGAGGTCATCAGTCCCCTAGACTTAGAACTACTTAAACCTAACTAGCCTAAAGACATCACACACATCCATGCCCAAGGCAGGATTAGAACCTGCGACTGTAACAGTAGCGCGGTTCCGGACTGAAGCGCCTAGAACCGCTCGCACATTGTTAAACATGGGGTTCTGCAGCAGACTTCTACGTGTCCCCACGTCGACCCAACGGTATCTTAAATCTCAACTACACTGGACATGGCATAATCGCCTGGATAGGTCGATGCCGGCCGGTGTGGCCGTGCGTTAAAGGCGCTTCAGTCTGGAACCGCCGTGACCGCTACGGTCGCAGGTTCGAATCCTGCCTCGGGCATGGATGTGTGTGCTGTCCTTAGGTTAGTTCGGTTTAATTAGTTCTAAATTCTAGGCGACTGATGACCTCAGAAGTTCAGTCGCATAGTGCTCAGAGCCATTTGAACCATTTGATAGGTCGATGGTCATGTTCGGATACATCATTATCGAGGCGAACGGGCGCTTCGAAACAGTTTTGAAGAACGTTGATATGGAAACAAAATGCACAGTTTCAGTGTCAAATCACTTTCTTGTTATTGTTGTTGTCTTCAGTCCAGAGACTGGTTTGATGCAGCACTGCACGCTACTCTGTCCTGTGCAAGCTTCTTCATCTCCCAGTACCTACTGAAACCTACACCCTTCTGAATCTGCTTAGTGTATTCATCTCTTGGTCTCCCTCTACGATTTTTACCCTCCACGCTGCCCTCCAATACTAAATTGGTGATCCCTTGATGCCTCAGAACATGTCCTACCAACCGATCCCTTCTTCTTGTCAAGTTGTGTCACAAACTCCTCTTCTCTCCAATTCTATTCAGTACCTCCTCATTAGTTTTGTGAACTACCCATGTAATCTTCAGCAATCTTCTGTAGCACCACATTTCGAAATTTTCTATTCTCTTTTCGTCTAAACTATTTATCGTCCATGTTTCACGTGCAGGCATGGCTACACTCCATACAAATACTTTCAGAAACGACTTCCTAACACTTAAATCTATACTGGATGTTAACAAATTTCTCTTCTTCAGAAACGCTTTCCTTGCCATTGCCCCGGCGGGGTCAGGGATTTTCTCTGCCTCGTGATGACTGGGTGTTGTGTGACGTCCTTAGGTTTGTTCGGTTTAAGTAGTTCTAAGTTCTAGGGGACTGATGACCAACGATAAGTCCCATAGTGCTCAGAGCCATTTGAACCATTTGAACCTTGCCATTGCCAGTCTACATTTTATATTCTCTCTATTTCGGCCATCATCAGTTATTTTGCTCCCCAAATAGCAAAACTCATTTGTGTTTTCGCTTTATACTCTCCTAATTACTTGCTGTTTGTATGTTGTTTCTCTATTTTGCGGATACCAGCATAGATTATGGCTGAACACTCCAGATTACACACCCGATGAATCTCGGCCACTGTGCTTCAACATTAAAATGTTCGCTCTTATGAACTCTCCCGTACCACATTAGTTCTAAGAATCTTCCGGTCTTAAAAATCTGTATTCGTTTGTAAGACCCCTTTTACTAAAAATTATTTTTTGTACGTATAATTTTGTGTAACTTTTCAGGCCCAAAGAGTTCATATGCCAACATTTATATTATCTGTGCTAATTAACGAGAGCACAGCATTCAGTTTTTTCGCGGGCACCTTGATCTTATCATGTGAGAATCGTTTTCTGTAGCTCTGAAAAATGTCCATAATATTATGCTAATTCTAATTCATAATGTGTTCGAATATTTTATTGTAATACCAGTTCACATATTTATGTCAATAACCACTGTACTGCCAGTTCGATTTTTCAGCCTTTTGTGGGAGAGACGCAACATTTCGACTTGGCGACGACGCGCCACTGGCTTGATTTTTTTTACTGATTTTCAGTATCTTTTCTTCTTTTATCTCACAGTCTGAATATCTACTCTCATTTGAAAAAGTAGTCCCAGAATTTTAAATAACTACACCCCAAAGATTGTGCATATCAGATAGTGATATGCAACTGACACTGTCAAAAATTCTATCGGTCCACACCTTTAGCTGCGCTGCTCCTAACACCAATTTTTGGACAATTACAACATTCATTACTTCCCTCGTCCGGCAATTATTTTCTGTGCGGCAGTGGAAGGCAGCTCACAGGTTACAGGACACTAATCGATAATGAGTATGCACCTCTCAGAACTTGTAACCTGTGAGTAATAATTAAAGACAATTTTGGCTTAGCATTAAGAGCGGAGCATTAATATTCCCCCTTGTGGGCAGAATAGATTTCTATGTGCGGCACAGTAGCAGTGGAACTAAAGAGCGATCACCGCGGAAAGCAAATTTGAATGGACGGGGATAGGCAACGCATGGTTGGCGGTCGGTGCGTGACCTGCAGCGCCAAGCCACTGCGACGTGCCGCGACTCCTGAAGCCGGCCTGGCTGTGTGGCGCCGGCCGCACGGCTCCGTCTGATTTATTTTCTCTTACTGAGCTGGGATTGGGATGAACAGTGTCCGGTAAGGCAGGGCTACCCGCTGCTACAGTGTGCGCGTGTCGGCGTATCGGGCACCTCGCAAGCTACACTTGCAGCCGGATTGCTCAATGATGCCTGGGCTGGCTGGCCATGTGCGCTGTTCCGGACGGGCGGTGAGTCACAAACATATAGAGAAGTAACTTAGGAAGTGCAAGTCCCTGAAGAATGGTGAGGTCGCTAACGCCTGTCTTCTAAAGTAGATACTTGCCTGGCTACTTGTTGTTGTGGTCTTCAGTCCTGAGACTGGTTTGATGCAGCTCTCCATCCTACTCTATCCTGTGCAAGCTTCTTCATCTCCCAGTACCTACTGCAACCTACATCCTTCTGAATCTGTTTAGTGTATTCATCTCTTTGTCTCCCTATACGATTTTTACCCTCCAATGCAAAATTTGTGATTCCTTGATGCCTCAGAACATGTCCTACCAACCGGTCCCTTCTCCTTGTCAACTCGTGCCACATACTCCTCTTCTCCCCAGTTCTATTCAATACCTCCTCATTAGTTATGTGGCCTACCCATCTAATCTCCGGCATTCTTCTGTAGCACCACATTTCGAAAGCTTCTATTCTCTTCTTGTCCAAACTACTTATCGTCCATGTTTCACTTCCATACATGGCTACACTCCATACAAATACTTTCAGAAACGACTTCCTGACACTTAAATCTATACTTGATGTTAACAAATTTCTCTTCTTCAGGAACGCTTTCCTTGCCATTGCCAGTCTACATTTTATATCCTCTCTACTTATTTTCCTCCCTAAATAGCAAAACTCCTTTACTACTTTAAGTGTCTCATTTCCTAATCTAATTCCCTCAGCATCACGCGAGTTAACTCGACTACATTCCATGATCCTCGTTTGGCTTTTGTTGATGTTCATCTTACATCCTCCTTTCAAGACACTGTCCATTCCGTTCAACTGCTCTTCCAAGTCCTTTGCTGTCTCTGACAGAATTACAAAGTCATAGGCGAACCTCAAAGTTTTTATTTCTTCTCCATGGATTGTAATACCTACTCCGAATTTTTCTTTCGTTTCCTTTACTGCTTGCTCAATATACAGATTGAATAACATCGGAGAGAGGCTACAACCCTGTCTCGCTCCCTTCCCAACCACTACTTCCCTTCCATGCCCCTCGACTCTTATAACTGCCATCTGGTTTCTGTACAAATTGTAAATAGCCTTTCCCTCCCTGTATTTTACCCCTGCCACCTTTAGAATTTGAAAGAGAGTATTCCAGTCAACATTGTCAAAAGCTTTCTCTAAGTCTACAAATGCTAGAAACGTAGGTTTGCCTTTCCTTAATCTTTCTTCTAAGATAAGTCGTAAGGTCAGTATTGCCTCACGTGTTCCAATATTTCTACGGAATCCAAACTGATCTTCTCCGAGGTCGGCTTCTACCAGTTTTTCCATTCGTCTGTAAAGAATTCGCGTTAGTATTTTGCAGCTGTAACTTATTAAACTGATAATTCGGTAATTTTACATCTGTCAATACCTGCTTTCTTTGGGATTGGAATTATTATATTCTTCTTGAAGTCTGGGGCTATTTCGCCTGTCTCATACATCTTGTTCACCAGCTTGTAGAATTTTTTCATGACTGGCTCTCCGAAGGCCATCAGTAGTTCTAATGGAATGTTGTCTACTCCCGGGCCTTGTTTCGACTCAGGTCTTTCAGTTCTCTGTCAAACTCTTCACGCAGTATCGTATCTCCCATTTCATCTCCATCTACATCCTCTTCCATTTCCATAATATTGTCCTCAAGTACGTCGCCCTTGTATAGAACCTCTATATACTCCTTCCACCTTTCTGCTATCCCTTCTTTGCTTAGAACTGGGTTTCCATCTGAGCTCTTGATGTTCATACAAGTGATTCTCTTTTCTCCGAAGGTGTCTTTAATTTTCCTGTAGGCAGTATCTATCTTACCCCTAGTGAGATAAGCCTCTGCATCCTTACATTTGTCCTCTAGCCATCCCTGCTTAGCCATTTTGCACTTCGTGTTGATCTCATTTTTGAGAAGTTTGTTTTTCTTTTTGCCTGCTTCATTTACTGCATTTTTATATTTTCTCCTTTCATCAATTAAATTCAATATTTCTTCTGTTACCAAAGGATTTCTACTAGCCCTTGACTTTTTACCTACTTGATCGTCTGCTGCCTTCACAACTTCATTCCTCAGAGCTACCCATTCTTCTTCTACTGTATTTCTTTCCCCCATTCCTGTCAATTGTTCTCTTATGCCCTGAAAGTACTATCTGCAATATTAAATTTTTATGCACTCTAAGAAGAAAAAGACGCACCAGAAAGGAATTATACGAATTGGACGGAAATTGGCAGGTTTGATGTACATATAGGGACAAACAAATGATTACAATTTCACATAAATTAGATTATTTGTTCGAAAGAATGGTTTTCACTAACTAAACAAGTCAATAACGAGTTGGTCTACCGCTGACCTTTATGGAAGCAGTTATTCGGATTGGGTTTGATTGATGGAGCTCTTGGGTTGTAAGTAGGCTGTTTAGGTTTTTATGTTGGTAACGGCACGTAGTGCTCTGTATGAAAATCGCTGACTGCGGTGTGTGTAGTCTGTGGCTTGTTGGACTCATTGTTGGAATATTCGCTAGTGTAGTGTTGGGCTTTTGGAGGTGAGCCACCAGCACTGGTGGATGTGGGGGGAGAGACGCCAGAGTTTTGAGAGGTTACTATGAGCGGACGATCTGGACGTGTGTCCGTCAGAAAAAGGAAATTTGTAAGACTGGACGTCATGAACTGATATAAATTTATTATGACATTTGAACGCTATTAAGGTAAATACATTGTTTGTTCTCTATCAAAATCTTCCCCACATGAAACTTCCCCTTTGTATGTAAAGAATGACTGTGCTGGAAAAACTTTTACGTTATTTGATTTTCAAACAGCTGAACAAAGCTGAACGTACCCACACAGTTCTCTCTTTACTTCTTCTGATCATCACTAAACTGACACACAATATTTTTAGCGCAACGCAATCTGACTTTCAATAATCCCTACAAAAGAAGGCCCTGACTAGCAATAACCTATACCTTTCGTGAATCACATCCTCACAAAAACCTTCGTTACTCGAACTACTGCGATACAGCGGACGCCAATACTGCCAGCTAAATAAAAGATTCTAACTACTGAAGGCACTAACTACTGATAGGCTTAGTGAATGAAAGTTTTTGATAGAGAACAAACAATGTATTTACCTTAATAGTGTTCAAAAGTCATATACATCAGTTCATGACATCCAGTCTTACAAATTTCCTTTTTCTGACGGACACACGTCCAGATCGTCCGCTCGTAGTAACCGCTCAAATCTCTGGCATCTCTCTCCCCATATCCACCACTACTGGCTGCTCACCTCCAACTGCCTAACGCTACACGCTGTTCACATGCAACAGCGCAACGCTGCACTAGGAATATTCAAACAAAGAATCCAACGAGCCACAGACTGCACACATCGCAGTCAGCTATTTTCATACAGAACACCACGTGGCGTTACCAACATAAAAACCTAAACAGCCTACTTACAGAATGTTCTCCTGAGGGTATGGTTCAAATGGCTCTGAGCACTATGGGACTCAACTGCTGAGGTCATTAGTCCCCTAGAACTTAGAACTAGTTAAACCTAACTAACCTAAGGACGTCACAAACATCCATGCCCGAGGCAGGATTCGAACCTGCGACCGTAGCGGTCTTGCGGTTCCAGACTGCAGCGCCTTTAACCGCACGGCCACTTCGGCCGGCTCCTGAGGGTATCGTGCCATATTCTGTCCAATGAAGGGCCCTTACCGTAAAGCTCCAAACTTTCTCAATTGGGGAGAGATCCGGCAACGTTGCTGTCCAAGATAGGGGTTTGACAAACACAAAGACAAGCAGTAGAAACTTTCGCCCTGTGCCGGCGGGAATTATCTTGGTGGAACGTAAGACCGGGATGGTCTGCTATAAAGGCCAACAAAACGAGACGTAGAATATCGTTGACGTACTGCTGCACCAGAAGCGTGCCACGGATGACAACAAAAGGGATCCTGCTATGGCAGGAAATGCCACCCCAGACAACCACTCCTGGTTGTCGGGCCGTATGGCGGGGAACAGTGAGGCTGACATCACACCGCTGTCCAGGTCGCCTCTGGACATGTCTTTGGCCTTGAAAGTCTTTGACGGGAGTATAATTGTCTTCAGTGATGAATCCCGCCTGGAACTGAGCCCCGATGACCAGCAAAGACGTATTCGAGTCGCTTCGGACTCTGGTGGGATGCTAGTCTGTCTGTTGCCCGTCACACGGCCTGACAACCATGAGCGATGGTCTGGGGTGCCATTTCTTTTCATAGCAGGACCCCTTTGGTTGTCGTCCGCACCACCCTTGCAGCACAGCGGTACGCCGATGATATTCCATACTTCGTTTTGTTGCCCTTCATGGCTAGCAATTTCTGGGCTTACATTTCAGCAAGATAATCCCTTCCCGCACACGGCGAATTTCTGCTGTATGTCTTCGCGTTTGCCAAAACCTACCTTCGGTAGCAAGGTTGCTGCATCTCTCCTCAATTGAGAACATTTAGAGCATTATGGACATTCCATGATTCTGACGACCTAACGCACAGTTGGAGAGAATTTGGCAGCTTGAATGCGGTTCATTGAACCGTCTGCCAGGCAATTTATTGTGAATAGCAGAGTAACCACGTAGACGTAGATGTTAACAGGATATCCTTCAGTACGAAATCCAACAACTCTGTCAATCAATGCCAATCCCAATAAATGGTTTGTTAAGGACCAGAGGTAGAACAACGCGTTACTAACTTGCTCGATTTGTGAAGCTATTTCTCTTAAATAAATCATCTAGTTTTTCTGAAATTGTAATCATTTCTTTGTCCATACATTTACATCACATCTACCGATTTTCGTCCCACCCAGATAATTCCTTTGGGGAGAATAGTTTTTTTTCTTTTCCTCAGAGTGTATATGATGTTATCTGCAATTTAAATTTTAAATGAAGAAGCCGAATTAATATCCAGTAACACTTGCAAAAATTCCAGCCTTGTAGATAATTAGAATGTTGTCCTAAATCTGCAAATTCACACCTAAATCGTTCGTAACTGAAACGTCTCGCATCGTATAAGGAGCGGAAGTTCGTCAGACTGTCTCGCGAGAAATAGTTTCAAAGAGTGGAATGGGGAGAAGATTAGGGACCAACCTGCGGTCGACGACGAAGTCACTAGAGCTGAAGCACGGGCTCTGGCTCGCGTAGGAGACCGGGAAGGGAAGGAAAGCTGCCGTCGCTTATTTCCTTTCCGAAGAGACGTACCTGGCATTTACTGTATAACATCCACTGATTCTAAAGAAAACCTAAACGTTGATTGTCTTACAGGGATTTAAGTCACGCTCATCACAATGCGAATCCAGCTGGTGTCAGATTCGGTCTCTGCAACGTTACTGACTGACAAGAGAAATAATTATTCGTTTCCGGCCACAGCTATTTTATATGTTCAATTTGTCATCAAAACGTTGTCATTTCTCGAAGTCTGTAAATAACGATTTCCCGAATTGTGTAGAGTCGAATAATGACACAGATTCAGTGGCGGAAAAAGCTTCCGGAAAGCTTTCACTCGCTAAAGGATATTTGGAAACTGAATTTTGTCTCGCATTTTAAAATATTTCAGGTTACTGTTCCGTGGCCGAATGAAGGTCTTGGTGGAACATAACATGCGTGTGACAGTTCCTGCAGTGAAGGTTTCACTTTAAAGCGGTCTCTCTACATAACACACTCACACCCACCCACCCACCCACGTACACACACAGAAAAGCGCGCACACGCACACGCACACACACACACACACACACACACACACACACACACACACACACACATACACACACACACACACACACACACACACACAAAAGCAATGGAATACTTCATGGAACGACGAAATGTGCGTACCAGTAATATTTCACTTGCTATTTAAAATATATCGAGATTTCCGAGAGCCGACAGTCGAAATAAGGTATAGTATTTCGCTGTGAGAACCATAAAACCTTTCTTAAATCGAATAACACTCTCTGGAAACAGGTGAACAATCGTGTAAGTCCTTTGAACAGCAGGCTAACAAAGTAAAGACATCAACAGCCGTTGCTGTAGTGGCGTCACAGCCAGGCTTGAAGAATTTATCCACGTATCGAGAGTAATACTTACTAAATGACATGTTCCAGTAAGCGTGAGTAAAATAATATTTAATTTTATTTTGTACATGTATCTACGTATTGCAGCGAAGCATGAGTCTTGTAACTATCATCGAGATAATAAATACACAAAGATAACAATATCAAAGAACTATATAAAACAGTGTACTTGTGTGGAAAGATCTCTTGCTCTTTTCGTTCTGTAAATAAAAATCGCCATTTTCTTGCTGCATTGTATTTTATTTGTTCCCTACGCGTTTCGCCTTTTATCTTATTGTTTCTTCAGTGGAACATTTATTCGAGTATTTGGCTGCAATCTGCGTTTTCTCTCATCAGATCACATGCCATAGGTCGCACTATAACTTCACATATGAAACATAAGCACATTTTCATGTTATGAACTTTTTCCTTTACAATTTTCATGGTTTTTGTGCTAATTGCTGTGGAGCGCTATTAGTCTCCTGTCGCTAGTTGTAGATATTTTACCTGAAACTGTAGTTTAAATTTGTAACTACTGTGCGTTCACTAATAGTGCTCCACAGCAATTAGCACAAAAATACGAAAATTTCGAAGAAAAAAGTTCGCAAAATGAAAATGTGCTTTTGTTTCATAAGTGAAGCTTTGCTGCGACCTCTAGCACGTGGCCAGATGAGAGGAAACGCAACTATCAGTCAAAAACTCGAATAGCTGTACCACTGAAGATGCCTTAAGGTAAAAGGTGAATAGCGTCTGTATTAAATAAAATACACTGCAGCAAGAAAGAGGTGGTTTTTATTTACAAAACTAATATTGCTGTGCTTGCTGCGGATGATGGCCATGCAAACGAACTTGTTATTTCTTGCTCTCTTTCCTCTTGCGGACTTATTCACTTACGCTATTGTATCTTATCATTTGTCGATACGAGATTGTCGCTGGGCTGTGTTATTTCGTAAGTGTCATGAAAGCTGACTCACATTACAAAATATAAAAAAACGTGTTTTCTGTGCGTAGACGATGTTATTCTATCATCCTTACAATGAAAAGTACAGTAAAAAGATTCACGTGAGTAAACGCGAAATATTTGAGTAAGGAGACTTCTCGTTTGGTTCGTGATCTCTTCAAGCGCCATTTCGTGCGTGATTATAACTTAATTACTACATTCGGGAGAGCCTGCAATCATATTTATTCTACGAAGCCCGACAACATTTCCGTGTAACGTTTTCCGAAGGGCCAAATAAAACAACTGCCGTACGAATAGTTCTCCAAGCAAACTGTGCGCTGCAGCTATTTTCAGAAAACTACCAAAGAAAGTGATAATATTGGTAATTATTCTTTTCTGTCACCAAATCAAACAGAAATAGTTTCGTTGTTTAGCTTCCCTAGTTCTTCTTGTAACGTTGCTCCGAAGATAGAATTTTCAATAAGTGATTCACATAACTTCAGATTTTACTGCTATTAGATTTGATATCTAAACTCAAGTTTTACTTCATATTAGAGGCTGTGACAATGGACTGTTTACTGTGTACACGTATCATTACGTATCATGGATACTAAAAATGCTTACAAACCCTATGTAACTGTCGTATTAATCTTTAACACGTTAATACAAAGTCAAGAACAAAGGCTGTCAGTTGAACTGAATTTTATACATTTTAAACGTATTTATGAACAAAAATTGTTTGTTTTTGCTGTTGTTATTAGCAAGTATTATGTTACCGTTTCGCCAGTTGCCATTACTTGTCGCAGTTTATTAGTGCCATCAGATTCTTAGGAAAAAAGGAAGTTTCTGACTAGCCTCGAGACTGTGACCCAGTAGTCTTCTATCCCACACGTCACCCTTGACATATATCAACAGTTTCTCTATAGGAATGCCGGCTTCTCCGGCGAATTAAACTGATAAAATATTCTCAGGATATCAACCATGATCCTGCAACGACGGTGTCACCCGTCTGATGCCTCCAGAAGAGTTCATCAACATTTTCTCTATTTAATACTTTATGCACTTCATACACTCGATAATAATCGAAAGGTGAATATTCTATAACGTCTTAAAGACTGCTGTTAAGACAGAGAGTGGTTGGAATTATTTTAAAATTTCTTCATTCTCATAATTACTTAAAGGACCAGCGGGTAGCTACTCGTGTGAGGGTTCACAGTCCTACAATTTCGTCGCACCTGTTGCATCGGACATGAGACCTGTACTCCCATTTCGAAACCAAACACGTTTCATGTCCCTACGTAATTGTGACTGCGCCGTGATGAATCAACTGTTCAAAAAATGGCTCTGAGCACTATGGGACTCAACATCTTAGGTCATAAGTCCCCTAGAAAAAAATGGTTCAAATGGCTCTGTGCGCTATGCGACTTAACTTCTGAGGTCATCAGTCGCCGAGAACTTAGAACTAATTAAACCTAACTAACCTAAGGACATCACACACATCCATGCCCGAGGCAGGATTCGAACCTGCGACCGTAGCGGTCGCTCGGCTCCAGACTGTAGCGCCTAGAACCGCACGGCCACTCCGGCCGGCTAAGTCCCCTAGAACTTAGAACTACCTGACACATCGAAAATATTAAAGGGAACTACACTGAGGTGACAAAAGTTATGGGATATCGATATGCAGATGTCGGTAGTATCGCGTAAAAGAGGTATAAAAGTTGGCAGAGCAGTCATTTTTACTCAGGTGATTCATGTCGAAAGGTCTTCGACGTGATTATGGACGCACGAAGGAAATTAACAGACTCTGAACGTGGAATGTTAGTTGGAGCTAGACGCATGGGAAATTCCATTTTGGAAATCGTTATGGAATTCAATATTCCGAGATCTACTGTTTCAAGGGGGGGGGGGGGGGGGGGGAGAATACCAAATTTCTGGTATTACCTCTCACCACGGACGACACAGTTAACGACCGAGAGCAGGGATGTTTTCCCAGAGTTATCAGTGCTAACAGACAAGCAGCACTGCTTGAAATAACCACAGAAACCAATGTGGTACATTCGACGAACGTATCCTTTACGGTAGTGCGGTGAAGTCTGGCGTTAATGAGCTATGGCAGTAGAGTAGAGCGCTTGGTAAAATGTTGACATATGTACTTTTTCAAAAAGTATCGATTTACGTCGACTATACCTTCCACCGAGATAAATCGACATCGAAATGACTATATCTAGTGCAGATACTTATATTGTACATTTTTTTTCAATTTTCGGTAAATATTTGAATTGTTCTTTTGAAGTTGTGGTAGAACATAATTTTACTTTCACTGCATGAAGGAATATTTCTACTTTTTGAGCTTTCTTCACGTCCAGTTTTTCTCATTGACTGTATGAAGCAAGTATAGGTGGCACAAAGAAGAAGTCCGATTACACTGGGAGCTGCCGGTGTAACAACAGTTCTGATTTGAAGAAATAGCATACCAGTTGTGTTAAAAAAAAGTTTTAACGCAACTAGTGTGCTATTTCTTCACTTCGGCATTCTTCAAAAACAGTTGCTGAAAACAATGAACGATTTCTAAATGACAAGATTGATCTTTGCGGTAGACGGAGACATGTGAGGGGAAATGCTAACGTAATTCGCACTCGGTGCTACCAACAGAAACTGCAGCGTTTAACGTCATCACGCAGTTATGATATTACAGATGCTAGGTCGCTGCCGTTGCGGAAATTAAAAAAAAAAAAAAAAAACAGTGAAATCGACATGAAGTGTTCTGGACAAATCCGACATGTGAGGAAACCGAACGACATACCCATTGGACACCTTTTATTGTGCTACTTACATGCAGTTACCATTGTTAGCAAAGTGGATATCGCCAAGCGTTAACGTGCATCCTTTTTGGTTCAAATGGTTCAAATGGCTCTGAGCACTATGGGACTTAACGTCGGTGGTCATCAGTCCCCTGGACTTAGAACTACTTAAACCCAACTAACCTAACAACATCACACACATCCATGGATTCGAACCTGCGACCGTATCAGTCACGAGGTTCCGGACTGAAGCGCCTAGAACCGCTTGGCCACAGCGGTCGGCGTGTATCCTTTTTTTCCAATTTTTGCTCTAAGAGGGATAAGCGGGTTTGCTAGCTTTATGATGAACATAATACCTAATAATAACCCAATACTTAAATTTACAGCCCTGAAATCGGTAGTATATTTACAAAGTGCAACTGATACTTTTTGAACGGTACGTCGATATTTTCTCCGACCGTATATCGATTCTTTATTTGATTTATTGACGGCTGATAGTGCTATTTTACAAATACCGATGTATCGGACCCGATATTTTTAAAAATATCAGCAGTCCTAGAGTAGACGACCGACATGAGTACGTAAGTTAACAGCACGACATCGCCTTCCGCGCCTCTCCTGGGCTCGTGACCATATCATCTGGACCCAAGACGACCTGAAAACTGTGCGCTGGTCAAATGAGTCCCGACTTCCGTTGGTAAAAGCTGATGGTAGGGTTCGAGTGTCCCGCAACCCCCACGACGCCTTGCACCCAAGTTGTCAATAGGGCGCATGTGCAGCCTGGTGCTGGCTCCGTAACGTTGTGGTATGTGTTTACATGGAACGGACTGGGTCCTCTGATCCAAATAAACCGATCATTGACTGAAAATTGTTATGTTCGTCTACATGGAGACCCTATGCAACAATTCATGGACTTTATGTTTTGCCGCCCAGTGTGGCCGAGCGGTTCTAGGCGCTTCTACATCTACATCTACATCTACATTGATACTCCGCAAGCCACCCAACGGTGTGTGGCGGAGGGCACTTTACGTGCCACTGTCATTACCTCCCTTTCCTGTTCCAGTCGCGTATGGTTCGCGGGAAGAACGACTGTCTGAAAGCCTCCGTGAGCGCTCTAATCTCTCTAATTTTACATTCGTGATCTCCTCGGGAGGTATAAGTAGGGGGAAGCAATATATTCGATACCTCATCCAGAAACCCACCCTCTCGAAACCTGGCGAGCAAGCTACACCGCGATGCAGAGCGCCTCTCTTGTAGAGTCTGCCACTTGAGTTTATTAAACATCTCCGTAACGCTATCACGGTTACCAAATAACCCTGTGACGAAACGCGCCGCTCTTCTTTGGATCTTCTCTATCTCCTCCGTCAGACCGATCTGGCACGGATCCCACACTGATGAGCAATACTCAAGTATAGGTCGAACGAGTGTTTTGTAAGCCACCTCCTTTGTTGATGGACTACATTTTCTAAGCACTCTCCCAATGAATCTCAACCTGGTACCCGCCTTACCAACAATTAATTTTATATGATCATTCCACTTCAAATCGTTCCGCACGCATACTCCCAGATATTTTACAGAAGTAACTGCTACCAGTGTTTGTTCCGCTATCATATAATCATACAATAAAGGATCCTTCTTTCTATGTATTCGCAATACAATACATTTGTCTATGTTAAGGGCCAGTTGCCACTCCCTGCACCAAGTGCCTATCCGCTGCAGATCTTCCTGCATTTCGCTACAATTTTCTAATGCTGCAACTTCTCTGTATACTACAGCATCATCCGCGAAAAGCCGCATGGAACTTCCGACACTATCTACTAAGTCATTTATATATATTGTGAAAAGCAATGGTCCCATAACACTCCCCTGTGGCACGCCAGAGGTTACTTTAACGTCTGTAGACGTCTCTCCATTGATAACAACATGCTGTGTTCTGTTTGCTAAAAACTCTTCAGTCCGGAACCGCGTTGCTGCTACGGTGGCAGGTTCGAATCCTGCCTCGCGCATGGATTTGTGTGATGTCCTCAGGTTAGTTAGGTTTAAGTAGTTCCAAGTCCAGGGGACTGATGACCTCAGATGCTAAGACCCATAGTACTCAGAGCCATTTCAACCATTTTGAACTTCATGTTTTCATACAACGATACCGTGTCACCGGCCCACAATTTTTTGCGAATGGTTTGGAGGATGTTCTGGACAATACGAGAGAATGATTTGGCTACCCAGATCGACCTATGTGAATCCCATCGAATATTTATGGGACATAATCGAGAGGTCAGTTCGTGCACAAAATCCTACACCGACAACACTTTCGGAATTATGGACGGTTATAGGTTCAGCATGGCTCATTATTTCTGCATGGTACTTCCAACGACTTGATGAGTCCATGTCAAGTCGAGTTGCTGCATTACACCGATCAAAAGGAGCCTCGACTCGATATTAAGAGACATCCCATGACTTTTCTCATCTCGGTGTATTCTCTGTACGGTAGTGACTTGCTTCATTGGTGACAGTTAATTTACAATGTGATCGGAATAAATCAATTCTGGGACCCTATCCGGTGCGACACAGCTCGTCTACATCGATATCAAACAATTTGTCATTTCAACATCGAAGTCAGAAAAAGAAACTTAATTTTATTGAGAGTGTTGTTCGATTAGATGGAGCTGCACCAAAGAGTTTCTCATTTATTTTGTTTGAGCAGGTGTGTGTTGCGAGAGAGTTTCCACCAATTTCACATTTACGCTGCATAGTTTTTATGATCTACCTTCTCGCATACTTTGTCGTGCATACGCTAACTCAGGAGACGAAGAGGTGAGACTATTGCTGAAAGCAATCCGAGCTGCGGGTAACGACTGTTGGATTGGTCGGTCGATCAGTCTGAGTGTGGTTTTTCAAGCTGTGTTCTACGCTCGTTTCGGCAAATACCGAACACGTCCACGTCCTCCATGGCAAAAAAGTAAAACACGGTAACACAAAATATACACCGTGAAAGACAGACAGTTCACAGTTCTCCCCTCCCTGGCGACTGTGACAAGATAGGCGTCCGGCCAAAATTTGATAATAAAATAAAAATTTGCCGAATCATGAAAAATGCTGAATAGGTACGATGGGATAAACACTAGGGAACACAGAGAGAGAGTTTTCGAGACAAAGAGGTGAGACAGTTGCAGAAAGCAATCCGTGCTGCGGGTACGACTATTGGATTGGTCGATCGATCAGTCTGAGTGTGGTTTTTCAAGCTGTGTTCTACGCTCGTTTCGGCAAATATCGAACACGTCCACGTCCTCCATGGCAGAAAATTAAAACACGGTAACACAAAATATACACCGTGAAAGACAGACAGTTTACAGTTCTCCCCTCCCTGGCGACTGTGACAAGATGGACGTCCGGCCAAAATTTGATGATAAAATAAAAATTTGCCGAATCATGAAAACTGCTGAATAGGTACGATGGGATAAACGCTAGGGAACACAGAGAGAGAGTTTTCTAGTACTATACCTGCTTCTGGCACTGGCGAATATTTTGACATTGATATATATGTGCATGTTTCAGCAGGATACGTCTGAGAATATGACTGTAATATTTTAAATTCGATCAGACCGTATATTTACTACAGCTCAGAAGAGAACTTGTTGATATTAGAAACTTTTCGTTGCCGCGACACTAATTATTATTCTACAGATGAAATTAAAACACATACTATCGTAGCCAAAAGTTAGCATTTTTCAGGGAACCGATAAAATATTGTAAATTATTGTATATTATCTTGTCGTCAATTGTATTTTTTAAATTGCTTCCTAAGCATGCCTCGAACATTCCTACGATATTATAATAACCTATCTTTTGAGCTTAGCGAAGCAGGCTGTTTTTGTCAGAAAATTTAGCTGAGAGTAGAAAGGAACGACACAATAACTGAACTAATCATACTTTGCTAATGAATTACAGAACAAGAGGTTAAGTTATCATCACGAACTTCAATGTCTTGATTGTGTTTCTTAAGATTAAGAATAAATTCTGAGCGTTGAGTACTAAAAGAAGAAGTGTCACGGGAAAAATGTATGCTACACTGTTAGCCACTTCCAGGCTGTCCACCAAGAAATACAGACATCTGTGATGTTCAGTAACGTATCTGAGTCATCGAAGAAATGCAAGAGACGTGTTATTGTGCTTTGCCCTCGTGTCGTTTGCAAAAAATTCTAATGGCTCTGACCACTATGGGACTTAACATCTGTGGTCATCAGTCCTCTAGAACTTAGAACTACTTAAACCTAACTAACCTAAGGACATCACACAACACCCAGTCATCACGAGGCAGAGAAAATCCCTGATCCCGCGGGGAATCGAACGCGGGAACCCGGGCGCGGGAAGCGAGAATGCTACCGCACGACCACGAGCTGCGGACTGTCGTTTGCAGAACTGTTGTTCGATTTCGGACGCTGCTGTCCACTGCATAGTCAACCTGTAAATGCAGGAAGGTCTCTCTGCGGACAAGTAGCTTTGTTGCAGTACCATCAGCGGTCATTCGGGGTTTATAATAAGTAGAGTTGTATGCAGAAGGGGTACCGGACACTGAACTTGCACTATCACTAGCCCTTGTTCCCTGTCCGTGCACTGTTTTGAGGGTCCTTTTTTGTTTCATACTATCAATTCTAATAAAGAGAGTCAAGTAGAAATCTTTAAAAAAAAATTTAACTCCATTCTGTAGAACTTCGAGAAAAGTTTTTGTCTTCGTTCAGTTTTTGTCGGCTGAGAGCATCGTGGTCTTTTGTACGTGCAGTCACCGAGAGCAGGTAACAGCATATATACACGTTCCTCTGAAGAAGAGCAGTTGAAAAACTTAGTAGCGAACGGAACGAGAAAGCAGATACAGCGTTCATTTGCAGTCATCTCCTTCTTCTTTGTATTACTTTTCCTTTGTTTCTTGATGTTTTGGACGCTGTCCTCGGAATTTCGGAATCCATTACAGAATCTTAGGCACTGAACCGTAACGCAGACAAGGAATGGACTGGAAAGCCGTAGTAATAGATATTCACGTTGCATTGTCCCCAAAACTCCACAAAAAAGCAGTCCTTATCAAATGACAAAGGCTGTTTTCATCAGGAACGTTTTGTGACAAGAGTTGTTTTTGTATAATCACTCTATCTTTGAGCTGCAGTAACTCAGGACAAAGACTGATTCCGCAAAATTTGATTAATGCAAAAGATTAGTCTTGGGCATGGCTAGCAGAATACGCTGAAATTATGAAGACGAAAAAAAAGACGTAGGTTGCTTTTGTTATCAACTCTTCACTATAGAGTCCGCATCTCGTGGTCTCGCGGTAGCGTTCTCGCTTCCCAAGCACGGGGTCCCGGGTTCGGTTTCCGGCGGCGTCATGGATTTTCACCTGCCTCGAGATGACAAGGTGTTGTTGTGTCGTCTTCATCATCATCATCATTCACCCACATTACGGTCGGAGGAAGGCAATGGCAAACTACCTCCACTAGGACCTTGCCTAGTACGGCGGTGCGCGTCTCCCGCATCGTTCCCCTACGCTCTGTCAAGAAGTATGGGGCTTCATCATCATCATCATGTTCAGTATAGAGGATGGATATAATAAAGGAACAATAGCTCTCTGGACGACGTAAATTTACTTTCGGAATGAGAATGGCCGTCTTCTGACAAAACGTACGCTACCTGATCAAAAGGATCCAGATACTCTCGTTTGATGTGGAACTGACCATTGGATGTCACGAGAGGCGAAGCAGGGAGTACTGTGTTCTGTAGGAAACAGTAACATCGAAATAGGTCGGTCAAGACAGCTCAGTGACTTCGAACGGGGACTACAATTGGATGCAATATGAATAACAACACCATCAACGACATTTCAGCCCTTCTAAATCTGACCATGTTGACTGCTGGTGATCTGACTGTAAAGTGGAAATGTGAAGGAACAATCACTGCTAAGCCAAGACCAGGAAGACCTAATATACTAGCGGACAAGGGTCGTCGAGCATTGTGGAACGTGAGTGTAAAAATCACTCTTGAGTTCAAAAGAGCTGCCAGCAGGTCACTTAGCACAATAACTGTGCGTAGAGGGTTGAAAGGAATGTGGTGCAGTGATCTAGGAGCTCTTCAGAAGCCACACATTTCCATAGTCAACGGTAAGCGACGGTTGAGGTGGTGTACGAGGGTCGTTCAATAAGTAAAGCCCCAATATTTTTTTCTCAGAACATATTTACTGTTAAAGAGTCAGGATTTAGTGAAAATACACATCAGCATGTTTTGTCCATGTCCTATTTTCCTGCGTAGTCTCCATCACGTTCTGTGGCCGTACGTCAACGTTGTGGAAGAACATGTATTTCCTGCTGGTAAAAGCTCTTGTCCTGTAGGCGTAGCCATGTTTTCACTACATTACTGACACTCTCGTCTTCTTGAAAGTGTGTTTCCCTTAGAGAATCTTTAAGCGGCCCAAAGAGACGTAAGTCTGAGGATGCCAGGTCTGGACTGCAGGTGGATGAGGAAATTTGGTGATGTGTTCCTCGGTTGTCAGACTTATTTGTGGGCATCCATTATCGTGTTGGGGCAAGATTTCTGCTGGTGTTCGGTCTAACATGTCGGAGATGATTCTTGACTTTATTCAGAGTCCCCAAGTATGCCTCTGAATTGATGGTTGACCCTCTTCTCATCACATCCACGATAATGACGCCATCACAATCCCTGAAGACTGTCACCATGACTTTTCCGGCAGAGGAAGCTGTCTTGAATTTCTTCTTTTGTGGTGAATGAGGATGATGCCACTCCATCGACTGCCTTTTTGTTTCCAGCGCAAAGTGGTGCACCCAACTTTCGTCCCCCGTAACGATCCGTGACAGAAACGCCTCTCCGTAGGTCTCAAAACGCTTCAACAATTCAGAATAAATGGCCTTTCTTTGAATATTTGAGCATCCGTGGAACCCGTCGTGAGCACTTCTTTGAATATGCGAGAGTCTCGGTCATTGCAGACGCACTTCGAGTGATGACCGGCAATTGTAGAGCCAGCTGTAGAGTGGTGATGCGCTGGTCGACACGAGTAATGGCATCCGCAAGATTCAGCATGTCTGGAGCAGTGGCCGTCACAGGACGTCCCCAACGTGGCTAATCATGCAGCTCTGTTTCTTCATTTCCTGAAGATGTAACTTTCTTTGTCCATCTCCCAAATGTACTGCAGCATCGCCATACACTGCACGCAAACTTTTATGGATCTTCACCGCGGTTTCTTTTTCTCCACAGAAGAATTCAATAACAGCACGCTGCTTGCAACGCGAGTCGTATGTAGACGCCATTTTAACGCTGAACTATAGCTCTGCCATCTTACAGAGCGGTTCGAAACTTCATCGGCGCACAGAACAAACATCAAATGTGTATCTATGTATATTAATCTATGTATATTAATGTTTTTTATGTGGGGCATTACTTATTGAACGAGCCCCGTAAAATGCGACGCTTCTGTAGTTTGTCTGACTGGAAACTAGTGGCTTGGAGGGATGGGTCACTGTACCCGCTGGGTCAATATGATAGAAGGTTTTGGGCTTGGAAAATGCCTCTGGAACGTTGCCTTCTACGGTGGAGGTGGTGTTACGATATGGCGGTGGATTTTCATGGTAAGGTTGTGACCTGTTACTGCGCTTAAGAAAACACTAAATGCGTAAGGGTATGAACACAGTAGAGGAACAGTTGGGAGATGGTTTTTTGTATCAGCATGGCAATGGTTCATGTCAAAGAAGCACCTGTGAAGCAATGGTTGTAGAGAACAAGATCCCTGAAATGGACTTGCCTGTCCAGAGTACCGATCTGATCCCAACTAGGCACCTATGGTCTGGGTCAGAACGTCGACTTCGCTGTTACCCAGCGTCCAACGTCACTACCTTCTCTGGTTTCGGCTCTTGAGAAAGAATGGGCTGCCATTCCTCCACACATTCGGACACCTCACTGAAAATGTCCCCACCACATCGTATTAATGTTCACTACTGTTAGGTGCCCGAACACTTTTGAGCAGGTAGTGTAAATGTTGAGATTGCAAAGTCACCAGGATTCCCACAAAAATGCCCTTGCCAAATGATGTTGTCAGAAAAGTCGTTGACAATGGTTGTTTTTTTGTAGAAGCACTATCAAAATGGTTCAAATGGCTCTGAGCACTATGGGACTCAACATCTGAGGTCATAAGTCCCCTAGAACTTAGAACTACTTAAACCTAACTAACCTACGGACATCACACACACCCATGCCCGAGGCAGGATTCGAACCTGCGGCCGGCAGAAGCACCATCACTGAGCTAGAGTAACTCGGGGTAAGAATCGATTTTGCCAAAGCTGATTAATGCTAACGACGAGTCTTAGGTGCGGCTACCAGAATGCGCTGAAACCTTGAAAACGAAAAAGATGACGAGAATTGTTGTGTAATCAACTCTCGATTACTGCCATTGGATATAGTAAAGGAACGATTGCTGCTTGGACGACGCAAATTTATTTTCTTAATGAAGGCGTCAGCTTCTGAGCAAACGCGTGCGGTCAGTCACCTCTGGAGCTTGGCTCGCGTGTTGTAAGACCGCCACACGCGCCACACGCGCCCTTGTGATGTGGCTGCAGAGCTCGGTGCACAGTGCTACTTCCCGGTCTACGGACGCATAAAATACGGGATTGAGACATTAAGAGCGACGTTTGTTCCCGTGCGGCTAAGAGGCGGCAGTTAAACTGTACGCTGAGCCGGCCACGATGGCAGAGGTCGGCCCGCACGTGGGGAGCGGTCAGCCGCGCGCCCTGGCCGCTCCGGGCATCCGGGCGGCGCGTCCGCGCCAGGAATGCTTTACGTAACCAACAGGTTCCCACCACGTGCCCCTGCCCCGCGCCCTGCCACGCTGCGCGCCTCCCGATGCTGCCAAGCTTTATCCCCCTCAAGATCTACGACACCCGTTATTTACTCCCCACGGAATAACACTGTGCAACAAAACGCAAAGAAGTGTACACAGCAGTAATATTAGCAAAGTAGAAGAATCATTCACATAGCCCTCTGCAGGACTTGCTGAGGTTCAGTCTGAAGACATGGCGGGAAGTCTACATAGCGGAAGTAACATTTATAGCAGCATAGTCTACTGTAGCGGTCTTTGCGAAGCGTTTTGAGGTATCAGACCGAACTCTCGCTCGCGTGCGAAATACGCTGTACAGCAAAAAAAATGAAACACCATGAACACGTGGTCGGATGACAATGTTACTTTGTACAGGTACATAACATCGACGGGCATGTAATCGATAAGAGTTGTAATTCTCTGTAGAAAATTGGAGAGAGATGAGGACCATAGAACGGTTGCCGGAGTTCAAATGGTTCAAATGGCTTTTAGCACTATGGGACTTCACTACTGAGGTCATCAGTCCCCTAGAACTTAGAACTACTTAAACCTAACTAACCTAAGGACATCACACACATCCATGCTCGAGGCAGGATTCGAACCTGCGACCGTAGCAACAGCGGACTGAAGCGCCTAGAGCCGCTTGGCCACAGCGGCCGGTGCTTGCGAGTGCGTTAGTGCAGTTCGTGTTTAGTGTTGTTACCAGTTTTGGTAAGATATAGAAGGGCGTCAGATGTTGAGTGATCACTGTGAAGGTCTCGGATATGCCGCGTACCCCCAACGCGTTCTCTGCTTCTTCGAAATTAAATGTGACAAATCTGGTAGCCATTTTTAAAGTGAATGATACAAAATTTCAGTTTTCTCTAAGAACAATGCGCATTTTTAAACTGATATTGTACCGATAATACAAGTGCACTACACAGCGAAAAATGCAGTGTATCATAGCACGTGTTCGAAAAAATGGTGCGATCAGAAAAGTTATTCTGTTCAGAATCGGTATCTCACTTACAAGGGGACCCTCCATACTGCAATTCACGGATTCACTGAGTATCTGGCTATCCGGTTTTTTAGCGACTGGCCTTGGTTTCTGAGAAAATCTATTTTTAAGTTCATTGCGAGCTTCGTATATCTGTAACATTCCAAATATTCCGAGCAAGTCGGCGTAGCGCAGCGGTAAAAGTTAACGGCTACCGCGCTGGAGGTACCGTGTTCGAATCCTGCACGTGTATTTTTTAGTTCGAAACCGACAGAATTTTTCAATTTTATTTCAAAGAATATCAACAGTGTAAGGTGTGCGAAATTATAAAGATATATTCAGTTATTAATTTTTTCAAATAATCATTCCGTTTGTGGTTCGAAGTTGGAGTTACAAATGTTCGTACAACGGTCGCTTCTTGTATTACCTGAAATCGATATCCGCCCATTATCGTCCCCCCTCCCGTGAATACCGTTAGCCGTAACGGGAACCCCAGCTCCTAGGCCAATGAGGATGCGAGGCGCATTCCTTTACGTTCGCATCTAACTGCAGCGTTAGTTGCTCGCAAAGCGTCTCTAGCGCCGTGTGATCCACAAGTAGAGGAGCTGAACGAAGAATCAAAAGGCGAAATCACAAAAGCCATTAAATACGCTGAAAATCAACTCCGCGATTTGAATCTCGTAACGAATACACCGCCTAGCGTTATCTCTGCCAATTCGGTTGCAATTCGCGATGAGATATGTATCGCAATACAGGATCTCTTGGCCGAAAGACAGATAATTATTGAAGATGAAATGATAGATTTCAACGAAGAAGATGAATTGGGAGAATCTGATGCGAACCACAAACGGAATGAATATTTGAAAAAATTAATAACTTAACATATATTTATAATTTCGCTCACCTTTGTTGATCTTCTTTGCAGTAAAATTTAAAAATTCGGTCGATTTTGATGAAAAAAAAAATACTCGAGCATGATTCGAACATGGTACCTCTATCGCGGCAGTTGTGAGCCTTTACCGCTGCTAGCGGCTCTAGGCGCTACATTCCGGAACCACGCGACTGCCACAGTCGCAGGTTCGAATCCTGCCTCGGGCATGGATGTGTGTGATGTCCTTAGGTAAGTTAGGTTTAAGTAGTTCTAAGTTCTAGGGGACTGCTGCCCACAGATGTTAAGTCCCATAGTGCTCAGAGCCACTTTACCGCTGCGTTACGCTGACTCGCTCGACATACGTCTACTGTTACGGGTATACATACCACGCAATGAACTTCAAAATTGATTTTCTCATAAACCAAGGCCCGTAGCTAAACAAACCGGGTAGCCACGTACTCAGGGTAAGTGCCTCTATAACATATTTGAAGCGCATCAAAATCCGTGATTTATGGTATGGAGGGTCCCCTTGTTAGACAAAATCGCCCCTTCTAAGTGAGATACCGCCGAGAGGCAATCATCCCACTGATGCTGCCTAAAGAAGTCCGTATCTGTCTGCTGCACATCCTCGTCCGACAGGAATCCTCGAACCTTCAAGGTCTTTTTTAAGGGGCCGAAGGCGTGATCATTGTGTGGGAGAAATCAGGATCATAGGGCGGATGATCCAGTGTTTCTCACTTCAGTAGGCGTAATTCCTGGTTCACGTCATTTGCGATACGTGTGTCGAATCGCGAGCAGCACGGAACTTGGCGCGCCATTCCACAACGGTTGTTTTAGACATGTATGTTGACACATACACATTCTTCATTCTCCGATGGATGTCCACCGGTGTTTGTCCTTCGAAGCCATGATAAAAATAACAGTACGTTGGTCGTGTTTGGACGTTTTGGTAATAATGTCGCCACAGTTCACTTCTCCTCATTTACCGTTCGCCCATTGGAAAGACACGAACACCACACTAATCCCTTGCCTACATAGTGCTGCTTATCTAGGCGCACTACGTTGTATACAGACTGCAACAACGCCCTCAAGCGAAAACTATTTGATTGCCCGTTGTACACACAGCAGTGCGTGTAATACATGCAATTATTATCTTCAAGCGGCTCAAGAGCAGTAATGTTTTCGTACTGGCTTCAGCTTTCTTTTTCTTGCCACATTAGGGTAGTAGAAGATGACGCAGATTAGCTAACCACACAGTCTCGAAGGTGTCAATAGGGCTCCAATGTTTCTTTGAGGAGCAAAAACTGGAAACTATGTGAGTTATTATCTAAAATTCTTAGACAGACTACTGAGAAAAGTCGGGAACGTTATCTTAAAATGAATGAAGTACATGTGTGACATATCTCTTATTTTGGATCTGAAGGCCTTCCTGAGCATCACTTTGCAACAATGTCACAATAATGGAGACCATTTGTGCTTAATTATAGAGCTGTGGTTCCCAACCTTTTTACACCATTACTCGTGAATGAAGTTAGACATCAGATGGTATACCTGCTCTTCGTCATCCCCCACCCCTCCCCTGCCATCTATCCCCCTCCCCCCTCCTCCCCCCCCCCCCTATGACATTATCACCAACTTTGGCATCTAACTTAACTGTAGAATGTCCAAAATGATGAAAGATGAGTGATATTTAGTTTGTGTGTGTGTGACAGAACATGCTTCCCCTGCATTACTCTTCTCCAATGCGGCACGTGCTTGAACTGTACACTGCAACCCCATTTAAAATCGAATAAGTTCAGATTTGTGTACTGTACTTACTGTTCATAAAGCACTTCATTGCAGCGCTCCTTACTTCTCAACTGGCAGAAATAGGACGACTGCAGGTTATTAATGCTTTGTGTCTAACAACTCTAATAATAACAATAATAATAATAACAACACTGTGAACAGCACTACAGTAGCCCTTACGTAGTTACATCTGTGTCGTGCTATTAATTAATTCATTTATCTGTTTCGGAGCAAGTAGTGAAGCAACTTATGGATTACTGCAGGTACTATCTACAACTGGGAGAAAACATTTTCTTGAGACATTTAACATTTGTTACTTATATGTCTCACTTTTATCATCAGCGATGTGTGGGACAAAGCACAACGTATATGTATAGTGGGTGGACTATGTGCGGAACCTGTAACCTTCACTACATTAATCCAATTAATTGAGAAAAGTAATTATTGACAACTCTTATAGTCAGTATTAGAATCTTACAAAACTGCAATAATAGTAATTATCTTTTGAAAACAATTCAGTTTCGTGACTGAGACAGAATCGAATCGTTTAGTTTTTACCCTTCAGATAATTTCATTTTACCCCTGATGGTGTAATTACCCTCAGGTTCGGAACCACTGTTATAGAGGACGCTCTACATTACACCACTGCGTTTGTCACTATTATTAGCATTCTGTGCCTCAATCTGTAATAACGGAACCCTTGCAACGTTACTTTGTTTTCTGTCTGTTTGTCTGTCTGTCCGACTGTCAAAAACCACTTTAATCACGAACGGGTGGACGTATCGAGTTGAAATTTATCTCACATACTAACGTCTACGGCCCCTCCGCGGTGCAAAATATTGTAGCTTCTATGTCAATGCAATCAAAAGATACGGCCTTTTATGTCATATATTTTTATGTTCGCAAACTCACTCAAGTCTACTGATCTACTATGACGAATTTTGACAAGAAGCAAGGTTTCGCAGTACAAGTAAAACAGCTGAAACTTGTTAAATCGCAGTTATATCACGGGAAAAATATCTTTTCCCATTTGAATATATACTGCATTCATCATCCGTCAAAAGCATAACAGACGAACATTAAGGCATGCAAACATAAAATGTAAATTTGTAGTCATAATTTAGTAAATAAATAAACTGAAGTCCACTATTCTCTTATTTTTCTGTGTCCAGGCTAATCTAGGGACCTCTGTAGAGATTCTGATACGGTTTAGGAATTCCCACGAGCAATATCTTGCCAGTATCGATATCGTTAGCAGGCAAGAATCGTCGAGATTCTCGACCCTCAGAATGGCTCAGCTACATGTAATGAACATAATTAGGTTTGTGCGGGTATTCTCAGTATGCGAGTCCTTGTCGCACTTGGACTGTTTTTCTTTTTGTTTGTTTGTTTGTTTGGGTTTTTTTTTCGTTTGGTAACAAGAGATCGTGAAACGTCTTAAATATTTAGCTATACGCATCTTCGATAGAGAGAGTGGGATGTGGGAGATCAAATAATCACTAAATAAAGTGCAGGAAACCAAATATCGATCAGATTACCATAGAATTTGACACCTGGCAGCCCAGTTGGCGTTAGGGCCTACGATGAACTGTTTAGCAGCAGGATGTATCCCAAAAGTGACTGACAGTGAAGTGTGTTCCACGTAAATGATATTTTAGCAGCAGTATCATCACATTAGATCTACCGTACTGGCAGCAGAAAAATACAGCCGATGCGATTAGAAATCAGAAAAAACAAGTTAGGGAATTATCATCTCTAAAAAATGAAGTTACGTCATCAACTTTTTTGTTTGCTGCTACACGTCTGCAGTCTTGGTAAACATTGAAATTCCCAATCCACAGTACTGTAGCACCCCGATAGAGAGCCAAAACAAAATGACGCTTCTCACTGATACAGGTTATTGCTTCGTTCACAAACACAAGAGAACAGCAATTGAGTGTAACCCGGATATCGAAGGCTTACAACGCAAAATCCTTCAACCACGTGATAGCACAGGGAGCCTTGTGAAAAATAATTCCCAATAAAGGAAATAATGGTAGAAGTTATCTGTTAGCTTTCCTGTGGTTTCGCCACTCTGGATGTGCTGCTGCCATTGAGAGGTCAACGCCGCACTACCTTGAAAATAGGGGCAGCGGTTTCTCCGTTCTTTGACCTCGGCCTGTTTCTACACTGTTGGCCCGCCTCCGTCTCCTGCGCATGTAGGTCTGCATGGAGAGAAATCCGCTGGCGGCCATTCCGGATATTGGTTGACCTGGAACGGGCTTCTGGAATGTGGTGCGAACGGCTTCTCCCAGTCTCTCCACGTGTGTTGAAATCGGCTCGAAATCAGATTTCTGTATAGTGTGATGGGCTGCCAAGACTTTGTATGTGTACAAAGTATGAAGCTTGCAAACATCATTGTAAAAAAAGCTTGTAGCATTTGTTACGTTTATAACAAATAAACGAATAGCAGAAATTCGCTAACAAGCAGATAACAGATGACGCAAATTAAGTTTATATACACTAACTTATGTTGTACGTTCCTTGATGACGAACAGGGCGAGCACCTATCTCTGAGTGCCAACATAGTCTCCTTAAACATGTGAAAGGAAAACTATCTAAGAGCATTCGTACATCGCAGGCATTTCGGTGATCGTATCGTTAGTTGTAATAATACTTGTCAGAAAGTTCTCCTAAATTAAAAAGTGAATAGAAATAAACCGGCGTAGTACCATGCTCGATACATAAAATATTCGAGCTTGTACTTACAATTATTTACCGAGAGGTGCAGCAGAACAGAAATAGTAAGAGAAACATTACGAACACTTTCTGCTTCGGAGCAAATACTGCAACAAATATTACCATGGTTCTATGTGTGCTGTTTTCGCTCTCAAAACTGTGCAATGCGGCTGCTGTAAAAACCAAACTTTCTTCATCATGGATACTTATTGATGTGATTTTTGGTAGCAGGATTCCAGTTGAGAATGGTATAGGAAGTGATTTCTAGTTCGAAAACTTGCTTGAAAACCTTAACTGACATTTTGGACTTTGTTGTTGTTGAGATGATCCATCAGCGTCTATTCAAAAATTCGTAAGACTATTGCAGGCTTCCATCTGTAAATAAAGTATCGAACTGAACCACCCAAACAATGCAGTTATCGAGTACGTTGTGCGTACGCCGTTTCCAGAAGTGTCAGAAAATGTCACTGCTCAGATTCTTGAAAGACAGATCAACATAACTTGAGTCGCACCATATTACTTCTGCTCATCTCAGATACACATGTTGGGTACCTTGGAACGCCAGAGCCGGCCACTGTGGCCGAGCGGTTCTAGGCGCTTCAGTCCGGAACCGCGCTGCTGCTACGGTCGAAGGTTCGAATCCTGCCTCGGGCATGGATATGTGTGACATTCTTAGGTTAGTTAGGTTTAAGTAGTTGTAAGTCTATGGGATTGATGACCTCAGATGTGAAGTCCCATCGTGCTTAGAACCAATTGAACCATGTTTGGAACGCCAGAACAAAATCTTGCTCCGACGGTGTCAATAGTTCATCCCATAATTTCACTGTTGGCAAGTAGTAACGAGTAATTATCAATTTCTGCAGTCTTTATCAGTAATTGCCTTGCGACCATCCGTGATCCTGTAGGTACTCACATTGCGAAATACGCCGAGTAACACCTTATGAATACGTTGACGCTACAGCACCAGAATTTTTTTCATATTGAACGTTGTATATTTTTCTTTGTCCTGTGTAGGCTGTTTTTATTTTTGAAAGAAACACTTTATTCCAAGCCTTATTGCTATTTTGTAATTTCTTCCTGTTGGGCGTTTTAAATCTAATTCCGTAACAGTGGAAAACTGTAATCACATATCTTCCACACGTTAGTGTGGAGGAAGCGCCATACAGGGATACCTTTAATGAATGGTACTTATGAACGTGGTGGGAGCGGTCGCAAGACATGTGAATTCCGTATGTAGAATAATAAAATGCAACCCTGGCGCGAGTCTTCGTCGCTATGCCATCGTATATCACATTGCAAATAAAATTGCACATGGCGTTTAGCATGGTGCCAAAATTAGCTACAAGCAAAAGAGCATGAAGTAAAGTGTTTATTTAAAAAATGAAAATAGCTTACGCAGACTCAAATAAAATTGCAGAGCGATGTACATAAAGGATTACAAAGGACTTGTATGCCTTGTTCTTGGTGTATAAACTATAGCTGACGCCTATGCTTGTAAAAGCCTACCAGTATTGAGCACTTATCACGACCAGATAAGTTTGACAGGATGAAGTTGACTGCATTATTTGCTTCGTTATAATGTTGATTTTCTTTAATTTGTTAAAGTATAGTGAAGGTGATTAGCATCGCTCTTCTTGCGGTGTCCAAAGTTCCTTCCTTATGTGATACGTCTCTTGAATAAGACGTTGCAGGATACAGGCATCAATAAACCGACCACTGCACAGTATTTCGAAAACAGTGATCTTCACATTAACCAGTTTATGTGGAAATGGAGCACGTAAACCTGACCTTCAAAAGCACTTGATGAACAAACTTTGCCCTCCTGGGAATGTTATTATTAATTGTGTGAGCGACTGTTGCTCTGTTTCCACAGAAAAAAAAATGTTTCAAATGGCTTTTCGGATAACATGGCATAAAACTAACACTTTGTTATGCAAGAAATATTATTTATATTAAACATCACGTCGATTAGTAGTCAAGATATAAGGAATAGTAAAATTTAATTTTATAGTGTACCTCATCTTAAGAAATTTCTATTTTGGAGATTGGTACACTGCATTAAAGGGTTGGAATTTGTACGCGTGAGAAAGTATGAACTGATACGTTACTCCAGATAATCTTTGTTGAAACAACTAATGAGAATTTTAAGGCAGTCCACCTCAGCTCATTTTACATATCTTCTGTTTCCCTTATTAATCTACTGCGACATTGACCCACTTAATCATGACATACAGACATCGTTTACACACATCGTTCGAAATATTCATGTTTCTTACCTTTAATGTCACCTTTTAACGAACTTCTTTGTCCCGAGGTAGTCTGCAGCAAGGAAGTCGTATTTTCAGTGTCGTCATTGTCTGTAAAAATGCAACTTAATTCAATCCCAGCACTATTCGTTCAACGTCTCATCAATGCTTGAGGTTTCAACATTCTGTGAGTTGGATATCGAACCAGATCAACGAGAAGAACAAAGAACTGATCACTAACATGACCCGGTATCTACATAATAAAATAATATTACATTTCTGAAATCAACTTTCAATTTTGGAAACAATATAACTGAGGCATGTGTACAACGACACTACTGTCGAAAATGGTGATTTTTCACTCATTGCTCACCGGTGAGAAGAGAAAAACTACAATGTCAGTACAGGCCAACCAGCTTGTTAGACATGTACTGTCATATTTTCTAGCAGTGATTTTTTACGGCAGGCCCATTTTTTATCGTTGCAGCTTACTTTTCAGCATAGTGAAATCGAATAAAAATAATTGTGGTTGCAGTACGAAACAGCATTTTTCGTAATACCACCGTATTCTGTTTTCTGAATAATATAATGAACTTTGACTGTGGGCAAACAATATTAACTTATTTACTCGACTATAAATGGCTCTGAGCACTATGGGACTTAACATCTATGGTCATCAGTCCCCTAGAACTTAGAACTACTTAAACCTAACTAATCTAAGGACATCACACAACACCCAGCCATCACGAGGCAGAGAAAATCCCTGACCCCGCCGGGAATCGAACCCGGGAACCCGGGCGTGGGAAGCGAGAACGCTACCGCACGACCACGAGATGCGGGTATTTACTCGACTATAAGTTTAAAATTATAACTCCAGAAATAGTATATCAAACTTGTTAATAAAGGCAGAGGAAACACATGGGAACGTCACTTTGTAAAAACATTTTTTGTTTGTAAAACGAAGTACGTCTTATAATCGTTGTAATAAATATTACAGTGAGTTTAGCCTGCCTATATTGCCGAAAAATAAAACAGTGATCGGGATAAAGTTGCTTGAAGACGCAGCTTCAAAATGTGTTTCACAGTTAAATTATATTTTACGGTACTAACACTATTTGTCCTAACATTCGCTTCACATTTCAATGTTGATATTTTAGATTAATCTTCCTGAAAATACTGCAGTGGAATGTGGTGGTTCGCATATGTTGCGTCTAACGGCTACCCTGTATCATATTCATCGAACGCCGCGTTGCGCTTTGCTTGTTATATAAGCAAAGCGAGGCGCCATTTCTCACTGTCCGCGACTGCACAGCGTAAACACGCTGCTACAAGTAGCATCCCACGATATTATTTCAAACGTTCACAACAGAGCTATTACTCGCAGCCATTTATTATCGGGTATTTGTATGTATGTGACTTTTTTTATTGTAATTCATGCCACAGAATCATTATCTAAACGTCCACCATTACGCAGAGTATATTTTACATTATTGATTTCAGACGGCACTGTTCCGCCGCTATGTTCCTATGGCCAAATGAAAGTAACAAATGTTCCTAAAGATTCGTTCTTCATTAAAGCGTTGCTCGAAACAACAAGCCAATAATTACGTCGAATATTTGTAACTTTACCATGTTGTAGGTGAGATCCTTAGTCAACAGCGGACTTTAGGACCTGTGATATTGCGATCAATGGAAATAACTATTTATTCTAAGTAAGACACGAACGTCGATAAAATAAGAATCACAAATTATGTATTGATCTATGAAGTTGTTTTCCTCTGGATAATACAAGATTCAAGATTTACTCGTCTTCCATGGTTCTCTTCATGAATAATAACCTACTAAGCCGTGTACCCATTAAGAGAGAGCAGAAACTGTCACAAAAGAGCTCCTGAAACTCAGTTCACAATTAAGAAGTCGCTACATGGTTATGCCTTCCTCGGTTATGTCATATGCCTGCTGTTAATCTGCTGCACTTGATATAATGTTGTCATGATTAAGTGATAATTTTCATATTATGGCAGCTATCTACAAGAACTAGGTGTATGGGCGTGTTTCCAATTACTATTAACACTTGGCTTCAAGCCAAGAGAAGTAATTCACCCTGAATCTAGATAATGTGAAACAAGGTAGAAGGAGTACTTCATGAGAATTTTTTTAAAATTTTCATTTCAGTTTCCTGGCTTTCTAAGTTCCTTATTACATACCTGCTGAAAGACCTTTTTCTAAGAATTCTGTACCCTATCCTACCATTGCGTAATTTGTGGCAAATGGAAGACACACACACACACACACACACACACACACACACACACACACACACACACATACACGAACACATAATTTGAGACACCTACCCGGCATACATTCCGCGCCGATGACGATGGTGACAGGATGTGGTATGAACTTAATTAAAGGCAAAAAATGTTACAGAGATCGCGTTCATAATCGCTCAAATACCACCCACAGCGGCCGAAACTGAATTCACCGTGCGCAGACCTCGCTCTATTGCGACTCAGGTGAGCTAAATAAGATCGAGGCCAGGTGGCAAGGGTGCCATAATGCGGACAGCAAGTTTTTGCATCGTTGGTCGGTGAGAGACGGTGGCAGATTACCACAGACTCAATTTCATCCCATGTTAACATCCCCCACACGAGAGTATTCAATCACTTATTTGCGAGACTACCGTCACATGGGTTACCTAACCAGATTTGTGACTGTTCTGAGGATTTCTTGGTAGTGGGTACGCAGCACGTTACCTTGGATCGAGATTCATCGATAAACGTAGAAGTAACTTCAGACGTGCCTCAGGTAACTGTCTTGGGGCGCTGCTGTTCATCTTGCACAGGGTGGCGCAAAATATAACAAAAGTAACAGCAAGGCGTAGGATAGTAGTACGTTTTAACCCGTTAAGTTGTTATGACCAAATGATGATAATTACGCCTTGTCAAGTTGGTATACACTGCAACAACAAGCAAAACGAACACAATAATCAAAGTAGTGAATTGCTGAAACCGTAATGTGTGAAACGTGTTTACAGCTGTAGGTTTCCGAGTAGTTACGACGTTAACGAAAGAAGAAAGGATTTTCGCGCTAAAATTGTTTTGCGAAAGTGATGATACTCCAGTTGTTAATGAATGGGGAAGACACTTTAGATCAAAACCACCCAAACTGTGTACGACATACAACATCGATTTGAGCAACATGAATTTGTTATGTTAAAGTTTAAACTCCACGTTTACAATATTGGTTACTTGAAGATGATCCAGATCGACGTCTTCAATTTGATACTTGACCAACAGAGCCATGGCCCTAACCTCTTCAATGAAACTGTGTGATCTGACGATGCCAGTTTTAAGTTACTCTGACAGGTTGACAGACATAACACATCACGATCTTTTGTTAGAACAACCACTTAATCAAGTGGTGTGAGTGTTTTCGAGCAATATCATCATGTGGCTCACTGTGAGCAGGTTTTTTTTAAGGCACAGTGACGGGAGATAACTGTTCGGATACACTTCAGAATTACGTGGTGCCAAGACTTTCAAGAAATTTACTTTCAACACGTTGGTGCTCCTCGACATTATGCCATTGCTATCCGCGATTATTTAAACGAAACTTTCCAAAGGAAAGTGATTGGACGAAGGGCAGATATTGAATGCCTCCAAATTCACCAAATATCACCCCCATGGATCTTTTCCTATGGAGTGTCGTCAATGACTGTGTTTGTCTCAAAAGCCTTATACTTCTGCCCATCTAAAAGACTACATACACGATGCAGTTCACGATTGGGACAGTGATACCACGGTGTGCCATAGATTATGTAGCAGTGTCCTAAAAAGAATTCAGAGATGTATTAATGAAGACGGACAACAGTTTGAACATAAAAGTAATTGTAAGTATTGTTTGTATTTGTAACGAAACAGTCTTTTCTTTAAATTAGTTCCCAGTGTTCAGTGACTTTTGGGCCACCCTGTATATTGATAGTAACCTTACACTTGTCGCAGATCATGCTATTTTTCCAAAATGAAGTATTGTCTGACAAAAAGCAGAACAAATATTGAGACACCTCTTGATAAGATTTCATAATCGCAAAAGATTGAAAAATTGTTCAAAAATGTGAAACTGTACACTTCACCTAAAGAAATACGCAGTATCCTATGGCTACAAGTCTACTTAGTGACAATTGGCATCAGGTGTGTGGATGTAATGATTTGTAGGGATTCGCAATGCTCTTGTCAGACAAGCTCAGTCATAGGTAAAGCCAGTGGCAGACTTTGGTTGATTAGTTGGGTGGTGGAATTCTACAATATAATCGGGGGACCGATGCTAGAATACTACTCATGTGCACGGGACCGGTTCATATTGATACCATCAGAAGATATTGAACTGCCCTTCTCTGCAGCACGAACAGTGACCAATGGGAGAGCTATACGGAGAGGCTGTAGAAACAGAACCGGCATGTGACAGGTTTGTTTTACCGATGGGAGAGCGATACGGAGAGGCCGAAAAAAACAGAGCTGGCAGATTTTTCAAGACCGACACAACATATCTAGTGAAAGCCTACTCACTGAGTCTGAAAAAAGAAACAGTATTAACCATAGCAGTACCAATGTATTTTCTACAATGCGCATTAACGAGGGGAGGGGGGCGGGGTTCTTTATTCCCAGGCCCAAAAATTTTTAAAGAAACGAAATTCGTTAATTGTTGTTGACTTATGTTAACGACATAACCTCCAAAGCGTGGACTTTCATAATTCAACAAAATAACGAATTTTTTTAAATGATTTTCGTAACGAGCTTTCAGCTCGACGATCAGCTTGGTAATGAACGTGTAAGTAGGGTACAAAACTCGAAAATATCTTTTAACACACTCTTAACAACATAAACGCACTTTCAATTACGTGGACTACCAACAGAGTGGTAATTTATGTCCAGCGTAAAAAAATTAAAAATTTAAATTTCTGTAAAAGTTGTTGACTTGTATTCACAACAAACTTTATGAAAAAGTATTGATGAGTAAGTAAGGTCATGAACCCTAAAATATTGAATATGACATTAATTGCAGGCAATGACATCTGCTACAAAGACTTAAATTTCTCGGTTAAATTGAAATGAAAACTTCAAAACATTTATGGAGTTCATTAAAAACAATCAATATTTATTTCAAAATTTTAAAATATAAAGTAACCGACAAGTTTAAAATAATTTCACAAGGTGGGTATAAAGTACACCACCCCCCCTCCCCTTCGTATTGCAACGTTAAGTGAGGAACTAGGAATATACAACAACAACACGGGATTGTGGGTCCGCCTTGATGCAAAATATTTTTGTTATTTATTTATGTATTTCTTTACTCCCCAACCTAGTTTCAGTGACGAATGTTGCCATCATTAGTGAGTTCTTTAATTATAAAACATGTAGGAATAGCATATTTATAAAATATGTTGTTGTTGTTTTTGTATGGAACGTGGGCCAATGGAAGTTTCAAGATGGAACTGTTGTATACCAGTAACCTGTCTTTCGCTCTCGTACGGACTGCGAAGACAAGATTAGGCTGATTAAATGGCTCACAGTGGCGTTTACGCAGTTGCTCTGTCTGCGCTCGAAACATGAATGGAACGAGATACAATGGGAAGCACTCACCGCCATATACTTCACTGTCATTTGCAGAGAATTGATGAAAATATAGATGTAGACCACTTGCCTCAATACTACCCTGGTGCAAGCGGTATACATCATTTGATGTGGCTTTCTTTCACCGTTCGCGTGACCTGCCGTGCATCGAGTACCGACGTGTTCCTGCGCCCATATTAAGTATCAGCATGCTAATTTTCGGCAGCTACCTCTATTACCTGTAAGTCTACTCTTGGCCAGATAAATCATTAGAGAGGAAATGAACTGGGTTGTTAGCGTAACAAATCTGAAATTTTTATAGCTATCTCTGCAAAATGTGTGGTTACGAATCTAACACAGTAATAGTTTCGCTCACGTGTGCCGTATAAACATTTTGGCTTCGTTATCCCATAAGTCCATATTACAACAACGTACGATAGTGTGCAAAGCAAACCTACTCTTTGCCTTCAAGTGGCAATAATGAGAGGATATTTTACTTGTTGATTTGTTTATCTGTGTATTGGTGTCCCTGTAACATTCCTGTTTTTGAAATAAAATGCTGTGGATGGCTTTATTAAGGACACAGGAAATATCAACAAGATGATTTTTTAGGATCGTTTCCTCACTGTCTGCGGAGTTAAGATTCTATAGTAATTCGTTTTAAAGTACTCATGCGTGACGGTTGTAGCGAAAACAAGTATTTTTGGTGACAGAAGAACCTGTCGGCATAATAACTTTTTTCAGTCGATAGACAGATTTTTTTCAACAGTTTTCATAATTTCGTTATGTCATCATGCTGCTGTCCCTTGAGTAAGCTTCGTAGCTTCCACAGAGAGCTCGTATTGCTCCTATATTATTTTCTTCGTGGAACATGAAATTAATAATAGTTTTTTCAGTAGGTATCCTTTGTATACTTGTTGAAACGACGCAGATATCGTATAAGATTCAGATTTTTTTGAAAGTTTGAACACAAGACACTGAGACGACACAGTACATACATGAGGCAGTAACAATATGATGCTATACGGTTTTCCTTATATTTTGGAAAGAAAGTAGTTGATGCAAGTCCATATCCACAGATCTGCCGCAAATAATCGATCACTGGTGACAAGAGATAATTCACGGTGTTCTTACGGGCCATATAAGGAAATCTTACTTTTCGAGATCCTACAAGCAAAGCATCACTGCTTGCTATTAATTTAATGAAATGAGTTTACAGCTCATTGTTGCCTAAAGTCTTTCTTCTGAATCCCTGAAGTCAGATGTCGTGACCATTGCTTTCAGAGATCAAGTTTAATTTGCTTCTCCAAGCCTAGACCGCGCCACACCTCTACTGACTTTGTTGACGACGGGTCGTTACATCTTAATCTGCCTTCCTTCTCATACAAAATAAAAATTGTTACAAAAAAAATTAAGAGAATGCTTTTTTTTCATGTGTCAGAGACTGGAATTTTTTGCAATTCAGATGTCTATAACGCTTTTTTTGCTGGTAGATATTAAACAAGTTGACGGCGTAATTGAACTAAATGAGTGTTTCATTGGGTACATCCATTATAACCAAATAACAGAAATAATAATGTTACGCAGAAATGTCATGCATATTTGAAGGGACAGAGATAATGGTAAAATGTTTCACGTGCATTTCAATAAATAGAACGTAGATATGAAAATTAAATGAGGCGGCTAGTTTGATTCATGTTTTCGCCGTTCTCATCACTTTAAACGAACGTTGCAATAGATACCTCGATGTCTTACTCTGGAAACACACTGTTTAACCTCTCTTGGACACTTCGTAATTACATACAGTATCTGCTAGATTGACGCGTCTCAGGGAACAAAATAAGCATGTTAGTTTTGTTCATTAGCGCATTTCACTCTTTTGTTTCAAAAAGTTATAAGATGTTTTCGTTTAGGAACAAGGGCGTCCGTCTTCTCCCTGCTTCTTAAAAGTACTCCTTTCAGTTACTAAGTCGCTTTGTCTGGCTGGAAATTTGATTAATAGGAGTCTTCACCTCAGCACTCCTGGTTTATAAAACATCTCTCGATATCTCATTAGTGGAACTCTTCTGCGGCTGCAAAGATAAAACTACTTCAGTTTATCATTTTACGGATACTGACACGTTATTGCCGAAGTTTTGCATTTTAGCACCTGCCATTTATCTTTTTCGTACCCTAAGTGCTATGAGGATAAAAATGAAGGTTCAAATGGCTCTGAGCACTATGGGACTTAACTGCTGTGGTCATCAGTCCCCAAGAACTTAGAACTACTTAAACCTAACTAACCTAAGGACATCACACACATCCATGCCCGAGGCAGGATTCGAACCTGCGACCGTAACGGTCGCGCGGTTCCAGACTGTAGCGCCTAGAACCGCTCGGCCACTCTGGCCGGCAAAAATGAAGGAATGCAGGAGGACATAAACTACGATCAGATTGCACCATATTATAAGGAAAAGTTACTCCAGAGACCTACGAGGATAAAGGAAGATAACAAGAACAGCCACCTGGAAAATTTCAGGCATAAGAACAGCTTGAATTCAGAATAGTAGGTATCTGCGCAAAGGAGCACTCCCTTAAATATGTAATTGATTGCGCTGGTGGGTCCTTAAATGTTCTAAGAATACAGACCTACAAGTCTCGGTAATATTCAAATTTCGCGACTGCGGACTCAAAGTAATGTCTGTTACTCTATTATCTCGCTCATCAAGTAAACAAAAGATATTACCAACCATATCAAAGGGAATACTACTTTCTAATGCATGCAACGGATCCGCAGATGCGACAACGAACAACCAAGCAGGTTTCCCACTTTACGCAAGCGGTCGCCTTAACCACTTTACCTACCCGTGTACGACCCTCGACCAGACAGAAATTTCCGTATGTCACCGTTACTGCCGCACAACCTGCACTCATATACTTACTGTAATTCCCATACTCGGGACGACATTTTAACTGAAAGTCGCTGGTTCATATTGGCCGATAAATGCAGTACTGCTTTGCCTGTGTTGTTAAGTAGAACAATGCAGTGTTCCTACGGACATGTGTACATGTCTGAAGGAACATCACATCGTTTTTCTTAACAACACAATCACTGTAATATCGTACTTTCGGATAAGCGGTAATGAACACTGGAAAATGCCTGAATCATTAAAGAATATGACGTTTAAGATACTCTCTTAGTCCGTGCGAGTTTCCAGGCTAGTTTGAGAGATAGCATGGCCGACTGAAAACTACGGTGTATTTCCCATAGGAAGACACAGTCTAGACTCAGCACTTCCGTTGGTGTTTTCCTTGTGAAGCAATGCTTGCGAGCCGCAATACTTCTTCCAAATAAGCAGTCCATGTTTAGTGCTGCTTGCTCCACTGAAGTCGCTCCTTTGGATACGCATTCGTTTCAAGAACTCTAATCAAAGTACTGGCAGCTCCAAGCGGAGAATATGAGATGCCATAGAGACTGCTAAACACCCTAGTAATTTTAATCGCAAAGAGGCGGGTGTGAAACTCAACGGTATCTCGATTCCAGTGCTGAAGAAGATGTGCACCGCTCTTTCATCGAGGGGTGATAGCAAGACCGACGACACCAGCCCGCAACAGACAACTGCGCACGAGTTTTCAAAATATGTGATGTGAGCCCTCTACTCGAGAGCACGCGGATAGGGAATTTTATTTACAACCGCACTAGAACACGCTCTTCGCAGACAAGGATGAAACGTTGGATTCCAACAAGAAATTCGCCGATCACGTGTGGGGCGGCGGGTTAATAGATAAATAATATATTTTGTTTGCCGTCTTTTACGAGAACCTGTAAACTACTTTTGCGGTCAGGCAGAAAGCGATCGAGAACATACTGACCACAGTTTTCAGTCTGCAAGTCCACGTTCTTCTTTTGATCACTGAAAGAAATGCTTCGACACTCTATTTACTCAGCGAGATCAGGAACTATGATTATAAACAAAAGTTTTTTTTCATGTGTCAGAGACTGGAATTTTTTGCAATTCAGATGTTTATAACGCTTTATTTGCTGGTAGATATTAAACAACTTGACGGCGTAATTGAACTAAATGAGTGTTTCATTGGGTACATCCATTATAACCAAATAACAGAAATAATAATGTTACGCAGAAATGTCATGCCTATTTGAAGGGACAGAGATAATGGTAAAATGTTTCACGTGCATTTCAATAAATAGAACGTAGATATGAAAATTAAATGAGGCGGCTAGTTTGATTCAGGTTTTCGCCGTTCTCATCACTTTAAACGAACGTTGCAGTAGATACCTCGATGTCTTACTCTGGAAACACACTGTTTAACCTCTCATGGACACTTCGTAATTACATACAGTATCTGCTAGATTGACGCGTCTCAGGGAACAAAATAAGCATGTTAGTTTTGATCATTAGCGCATTTCACTCTTTTGTTTCAAAAAGTTATAAGATGTTTTCGTTTAGGAACAAGGGCGTCCGTCTTCTCCCTGCTTCTTAATAGTACTCCTTTCAGTTACAAAGTCGCTTTGTCTGGCTGGAAATTTGATTAATTTGATTAATAAGAGTCTTCACCTCACCTGATTCAATTAAATGCAGAAAAAGTTGACACGCAGAACATAATAATATCCCTAATGGTAACAATAATAATATTCCTATCATAAACAGCACTAGTAGCAGTTCAGAGGCAACCTCTACAGTAAGTTCCTATTAAATGATCTTTCGCCCTGACTTCTAATAATCACAGATAATTGCTCGCCATGAAAGTGGAAAATAATATCACCATTTGCCATGCGGTTTTGTTAACGTTGCGGGCGGCACACAAACATTTACTCCCGCGAAATCTAAGCGATCCAGGTCGATGTATATTCCTCGCGAGTTCACTTCCTATTTGTACCGAAAACATAGGTTTATTTGCAGATTGGCTGTGTCGTCATCCGAGGCAGCGCGTGTGCAGGTGTTTGACTGACGCGGAGAGAATGATAGCTCTGTGCGAAGTGTGTGTCGTCACTACGTCACAGGTCGTATTTATATGGGCGTAGCGGACAGCCGAAGAGAACCTCTGCCGTCATCTGCTGTATGCCCAGGTAGCAGCCTCTAAATAACTGCTTTCTCGGACACATATTATTTATTAACTCGGCCATGAATTAATTTACAATCTTCCTAATTTTTATTTGAATGGAGTTAAGCTGACGTTAACCACAGAAAAAGATATAACTCGAGTGCATTTAAACTTGGCCGGCTAGAATATTTAGAAAGGAACTGACATAGAACATGACCTCTGAACTACATCTTTAAAGACACCTTGTGTTGATTGTTACTTACATCAAAGTCTTGAAACTTGTTATAGCTTTATTACGTAATGGGTTTTATCAGGTGCTGTAATCAAAATAATGAGAACTTTTTACCGTTAATATTAACGATACTTAATATGTTACAAATGACGACGTTTTTGTTCGAATTTTAGTTTCCAGTAAATTATTCGAAAATTACTAGACGTAGCTTAATGAGTTATGGCTTTTATATCAAACTGACGCTTCATACCAATTTTCATCATTTTAAGTCTAATATTTAGCGCCTTCAAGTTTTCGTAAAAATACTGATTTTGACCAAATTATTGTTCCAACGAAGTTCAGACTTGTAAAAGTTGGTTTTCACATACATTTGCACATTCTGAACAATTTTTCGCTTTCTACCTTTATTATTTAGCGCCACTTAGTTTTTTCTTAAAACGATGTATTTACGGAAACATATTCAGCTGATCACTCTGAGATTTAACAGTTTAAACATTAATATACGGAAGCATATGTTGACACAGTTTGGAAAAGCTAGTTTAATTTTTGATTTCATCCTTAGATTATGGCCCAATACTTTTACGCTACGCACAGCCGCTTTGTGATGACGTGGCGCTAGTAGCAGTGAACTGGGGTAAATCCCGGCACTCTAGCTCACCAAGCACATCATAATAGCCCAAAACATTTTAATAACTGTTACATTGTCAGCCATGAAAGCTAAGATTTTACAAGAAGATCGAGTGTCACGAAAATAACAAAGAAGAAAGCGGAGTTCCACACGCTGTCGGTCGAAGAGAGGTCTGCACTGAAGGATCAAATTAGCCTTCACGAAGCATATATATCGATTTGAGTAGTGTATGATCTTTAGGACATGTCCGATAGAACAGAAACCATTGTTTTGTTTGATTCCGCTGCCGGACATAGAATATGTTCGAAAGGAGAAATTCCGAACTATGCCGCATTCAGGCAATGAGAGAATTCATTGGCGACAAAATTCAGTGCAGAGCACTCTTCGCCCGACGTCGTGCGGAGGTATCTCGCGTGATGCGATGAGGAAAAAAAGGGGAAAACGGGCTAGGGGACGCTAATTTCTTAGTGGGCGGCAAATGGGAATTTGGACTGGGGGAGAGACATGCTTGCGTAGTCTGTGCAGTTGTCTCTAACCACTGTGCCAAGGTAGTGTACATGGTTAACGCATCTGCCTAGTGAACGGGGTTCGAATCCCGGTCATCGCACAAATTTTCGATTGATTCCAGGGAATTCTTTCATTGTCTGAATTCGGCAGACATCGGAATTTCTCCTTCCTGAACATATTCTATGTTCCGCCGCGGGATCAAACACAGCAGTGGAGACTGCTCTGTCGGACACGTCCGAAAAAACAAAACAAAAATCATTCATATAGACTTGGTGTTCTATTTTGGAGAGAAGAGTTAGTGATCGCTGTCCAATTCCATCATCGTTACCTGAACTTGTCACTAGTTTGCTGGAAGAATGCTACAATATTACCTGGAAAACCATACATCATCTGTATTTACCCATTCCGAGATAACTGGAAGCTGTTTTGAATACCAACGGTTTTCTTGAAGCGTTTTAGGCATGCTAATGTGTTGTGTTTTTGGTGTTTCCATATTTTTTCCACCCCCTGTAAGCCTAGTCATTTAAAAGTGGCGTTATCTTACAACGGAAACTCCCCATCGCAACCCTCTCAGATGTAGTGCTGAAATGATAATGGATAGCCCATCAAAAACAGAACAATGATTAAGCATGAAAAATGCAAGAAGATGTACTGAACAGTGAAGAAAGAAGTAAAATGGAAACAGGGGCGGCGCAAGCTCAAAATGTGCAACATCGTACTAAATTGAACAGCCACGTGGTTATATGGTCACTGTGTTGGACTGCAGAGTGGCCGGCCGCTGTTGCCGAGCGGTTCTAGGCTCTTCAATCCGGAACCACGCGGCTACTACGGTCGCAGGTTCGAATCCTACCTCGGGCATGGATGTGTGTGATGTCCTAAGGTTAGTTAGGTATAATTAGTTCTAAGTCTAGGGGACTGATAACCTCAGTTGTTCAGTCCCATAGTGCTTGGAGCCATTTGAACTGCAGAGTGGCAGATCCCTGTTCAAACCTCCCTCTGTCCCATTTTTTCCACAAAATTATCAACTTTCCGTCCTGTCATCGACGTGTCTGTTCGCCTTCTGTAATCTTGGCAATTGTCATACTATGCCGGCCGGCGTGGTCGAGCGGTTCTAGGCGCTACAGTCTGCAACCGGATGACCGCTACGGTCGCAGGTTCGAATGCTGCCTCGGGCATGGATGTATGTGATGTCCTTAGTTAGGTTTAAGTAGTTCTATGTTCTAGGGGACTGATGACCTCAGAAGTTAAGTCCCATAGTGCTCAGAGCCATTTGAACCATTTTGAATTGTCATACTATACACAGGTTACAGAATATGAGTCACGGTGTAAGAAAATATTACCATCGCCAGTAATAGTGAGAGCAAGCGAGATGCTGCATAGATCTCTCACAGAAATGAAAAAAAAAATTAAAATAAACGGGTGTGAGCTATGTTACAACAAAAGAATTCAAGAGTTAAAAGTTCCGATACGTAACGCAAGAGTTATGACATGTGGTACTTGTGTAGAACAAACAGGTGGTACGTACGTCTGCAGGTCCTCCCTTACTCCTCGCTGTTGCAGTCGGACATTACACCACGACACAGACACAAATCTGAATGCAGAGAACAGACACGTCAATGACCAGACGGACAGCTCATAATGTTGTTAAAAAAAGTGTGGTTCGTAGGAGATCTTGTAAGTAGGCTGTTTAGGAATTTTAGATTTTGACCGACATTGTATCAATAAGTGTGTGCATTTTATTTCTTTGGTACTGTAAGTATGAAATTTTTTTTTTTCAAATCTGTATTGGCCACTGCCCAAAACTATTTGTAAATTTTTTTGTGGGGAGCATGGGGGCTATGTAAGTAGGCTGTTTAGGTTTCGTTATTGGTAACGCCACGTAGCGCTCTGTATGAAAATCACTGGCTGTGCTGTGTACAGTCTATGGCTGGTTTGCATTGTTGTTTACATTGTAGTGTTGGGCAGCTGGATGTGAACAGCGCGTAGCGTTGCGCAATTGGAGGTGAGCCGCCAGCAGTGGTGGATGTGGGGAGTGAGATGGAGTTGTGAGAACGAATGATCTGGACGTGTGTCCATCAGAGAGAGTAAATTTCTAAGACTGGATGTCATGAACTGATATACATATTATGACTTTTGAACACTATTAAGGTAAATACATTGTTTGCTCTCTATCGAAATATTTCATTTGCTAACTATGCCTATCAGTAGTTAGAATCTTTTATTTAGCTGGCAGTATTAGCGCTCGCTGTATTGCAGTAGTTTGAGTAACGAAGATTTTTGTGAGGTAAGTGATTCATGAAATGTATAGGTTGTTGTTAGTCAGGGCCATTCTTTTGTAGGGATTATTAAAAGTCAGATTGCGTTGCGCTAAAAATATTGTGTGTCAGTTTAAGCACAGTCATTGATAATTTTTCTAAGGGGACGTTTCAATCTGTACAGGGACCTCCCGCTTCGCCGTCCAATACCGTGACGACATAACCACGCCGCCGTGGGTGTTCATATTAGCTCGGTGTTGCACATCTTGAGCTTCGACCGTTCATCGTTTCTATTTTGCTTTCTTTTTCGTAGTTCAGTACACCTTCTTCCTGTTTTCATGCTTGATATGTGTTCAGTGTTTGACGGACTATCCAATGGGCCATTGTGCCATTAAATCTGAGGGAGTTTCTCTTGTTAGTACTGACTTATGGGCATAAGAACAAAATTTTAGGAATATCTTGTGTGATCTTAAGATACAATGTTAAGATAGTAATAAATTTACTTTAGTTGCGCCAAATTTCCCTTATTCGGCTACGAAACTAAAGGATTCTCGAAAGAAACGATCTGCACTTTGACGCAGTTTCGGGGCCTGCGAGCTGGTTTGCGCTTTGCAACTTGCAAGTGGCTGTAGTGTGTGCACTGCTAACAGGTTACTTACGTAATACTTTGACATTTCCCGCCAGTTTTGATTTTTTCCTCACGAACGGGATCATGGCGCGAAGAGACGCTTGGAATGCGTGGCTAGCGCGGCTGCTGTGGAGAGGAAAATTTTCGTAAGGGTTATGTAAGGGACCGGTCGGCGCGGCCAAGCACCGCAAACTCGCCACCGAGGCGCGGCCAGCCTTCCGCTACCTGCGGAGCGGGCTCTGCGGCTGCCGCCGCCGCCGCCATTCTAGAGGTCGCCTCTCAGGTTCCCGCCTGCAGATCTCGCTCCTCCGCTCCATTCACCACTGCCCAGCTCCACGCTACTGCATCCCTAATGTCTTCTGTCTTTTTTTGCAACGTCCTTATCGTACCTAGTCCACTGGTAACAATGAAGATATACTCACAGGGAGATCACAGTCTGCAAGGAGCGAGCAAGTGTTCTGTGAACATTGGAGGCCAAGGCTGCGGTCAGAGCGGCACCGACAGCCGTCATCAGACACCACGAAATACTGGACTGATGCACACGTTCTTAGCGTTTTTCCATAAGTTTAAGATACGCAACATATACTCATAACGAAGACACTGGTCATCATAATACATACACTCTCCTTCACTATTTACAACAGTTTGCCTTGCGGTAACTTTTCGATTCCACGACTGTAGAAATCACGTAGTTTTGAGGCGAAGAACTGTCGAGCAACGTTCGGAGCGCGTTTTCATTCGGAAAGGAAGTTCCTTGACGGTTGAGCGGAGAAGGTGAATATCTTAAATGTGTGCACTGCTAACCGGTTACTTACGTAATAAAAAATGTTTTTCTAAAATTCAGTTTTGATCACACCACGTATGTTACAAGAATATAGGTGACCGGTTTCGGTCATATCACATGACCATCATCAGACCCATGGCATCCTTCGTAGATAGTAGTTGGAGCACTCTTCTCAGCTGCTGCGATGTCAACTTACAGCAGCTGAGAAGAGTGCTCCACCTACCATCTTCGAAGGATGCCATGAGTCTGATGATTGTCATGTGATATGACCGAAACCGGTCACCTATGTTCTTGTAGCATACATGGTGTGATCAAGACTGAATCTTAAAAAGGAAAATTTTTAAAAAATTTTTGATCACTTACGTAATACTTTGATTTTTTCCTCACGAACGGAAAGGTGCGTGTGGACTCAACTCCTGTATAGTATTTTTTGTCAGTCAATCAGATTACGGGTGGGTGTTCTCGTGGAGTAGTATCACTTCACACAGTCTTCCTGGTCGTTGTTCAAATGGTTCAAATGGCTCTGAGCACTATGGGACTTAACATCTTAGGTCATCAGTCCCCTAGAACTTAGATCTACTTAAACCTAACTAACCTAAGGACATCACACACATCCATGCCCGAGGCAGGATCCGAACCTGCGACCATAACAGTCCCGCGGTTCCGGACTGCAGCGCCTAGAACCGCACGGCCACCTCGGCCGGCCTGGTCGTTGTTTTTGGACTGAGTCTCTCAGCTGCTGACAGTGAACGTCAGAACTGATGGTTACCCCTCGGGGAAGCAATTCATAGTACACCACACCGCCGCTGCTCGACCAGATGCATGACATTATCTTTTGTGGATGCGCGTAGATTTTCGTATGGGGAGTTGCTTCTTTGTTTGCGCCCAACCATTCCTTTCTTTTCCTTACGTTGGCATAAAGACACCATTTCTCGTCATCCTCAACGACGCAGGATAGGAACGTCGGTGGTGTCCACGACACAATTGATAGCGAGTAAGCAGAGATGCACATATGGGCACCCTCTGATTTTTGTGATTCTGGCCTAGAGCAGTTTTTTGAGCCTTATCCTTTGCCGGAAATGTCGTAACATGGTGCAATGATCACAGATCATCAAATTTAGCAGTTCTCGAGTACACTGACGTGGATCATTGTGGATTAGTGCGTTTAAACGATCTCCATCAAACCTCAAAGTACTTCCTCTACGTGGAGAGTCAGTACCGTCAAAAGGATCCTCTCTAAAACGAGAAAACAATTTTCTTGCCGTGCTCTGTCCAGTGGCGTTAACCCCACACACAGCGCAAATGTTTCTGGCTGCCAGCACTGCTGTCACCCGTCTAATTAACTCAAAATGAAAAATACATGAGAAATGTTCCAATTTCTCCATTTGGCACTACATCTTGTAGCATCTTCAAATGATAAAACTACAATACGTAACCTCAGATAGCACCAGTGAACCATAAAGAAAAAATGACTATCGATAAATAAACCCGTAGTAACGGGAATACCAACATGCAAAACAAAAACGCTGCTAACTTACGCTCCAACCTAATAACATGGTACAGACATGGAATATCAGAGTTACCCGCCAGAATAGCCGAGTGCATTAAAGCGCTCGCCTCAGGAACACGGGGAGTCGCGCCGGATTCTATATCATATCCACCCGGTGGATTAAAGATAATTACGGTTTTTAGGTGGTTTTCTCAGCCAAATAGGTAAATACAGGGTTACTATACACATCTCACCTCTGATACACACTTCAGCGTGAGATTTACGCTAGACCTAGACAGAAGGAGTACCCACATTCCGTTCCGGGAGAATTGTCAAGGAGTCAGAAATATCATTCCGCCACTAACTGCCACTATCATTGCCTATAAAGAAATAACGTGCCGACGACCCGATAAAGACACGTGAAAAGGCAAAGATGAAGTAGACACAATTTCAGATCTTTAACCTTTGCTTCTGCGGTAGACCATCGTATTACTTCGTCGATGTACTGTTTCAGCACTGAAAACAAATTCATCTGGATACAAAAATTAAACTAAAATAACAATTCTGCCTTAGGTAATTTTCAGCTGTGTAATACAACAACGTCGTATCAGACTCTGTATTACCACTACGTTGATCTCTGCGACTTCAACCACCCTCCAACCGTTCGCTTGGATGGATCTCGCCTCTGAATGGAGTGTGCGCTATGAGAACGGGCACTTGCCACGTGACTGGGAGAGCCTTTCTGGCAACAGAAACTCAAGCCGGAAAGTCGGGAAGAATATCATAAATCATCTTATTCATCTAAAAGGATGCTCTGATCGTTTGAATGTTGAAAAGAGGTTCGGAGAAATAACGACACTTACTGATTGCACTAGTACCGGATCAGTAAGAGCACGATGTGCTTCAAGCTTCATTAGTATCTCATCACAATTATAATTGTTTATGATACATTTACTTTAGAAATTACATGCTTCATACTCAAAAAACACGTGAATATGACAGACATACGAGTTGTAAAGCAGAACTCATAATCAATAAAACGGATATTATGCTGTTGGCTCCAAATGCCGCCATCATGAAATTGAGCACACCGGTCAGTAAAATTCCCCAGTCAGCTATTTACGTCGTAAATTTCTGTCTAATGCCATTTTTTTGAGATGCTGAAGGGAAAAATAAATTCAGACAGAAACGCCACATAATGGAAAGTGAACGAAGTGTGATTGCCCACAAAACATACAATTCGTGTGATACTGCCCTTTCAGTGACATAAATAACAGCAACTTATCATTTTCGTATCCCTGCAGTCATCCGGATTAACAGTTCCACTCTTGTGCAGTTAACTTCGTCGACTGTCTTCGCAATGCGCTACAGCTGATGATTGTAGACGCATTCTGTGATTGAAGCACAATTGTACTGGCAAATATTGCTGCCAAGATGGTCAATTTGTAACGGAGTCGGATATCTAATTACACAGGAAAATAATGAAAATCATAACATCGATGAAACACATAGATACATTGCGAATAATAGGGGGTGATGATGATGATGTTTGGTTTCTAGCCGGCCGGAGTGGCCGAGCGGTTAAAGGCGCTACAGTCTGGGACCGCACGACCGCTACGGTCGCAGGTTCGAATCCTGCCTAGGGCATGGGTGTGTGTGATGTCTTTAGGTTAGTTAGGTTTAAGTAGTTCTAAGTTCTAGGGGACTAATGACCTCAGCAGTTGAGTCCCATAGTGCTCAGAGCCATTTGAACCATTTTGAACTTACGACCACAGCAGTTGAGTCCCATAGTGCTCAATGCCATTTGGACCATTTTTTTGGTTTCTGGGGCCTCTGCGCGGTCATCACCGCCCATACAAAGTCCCAATTTTGACACAGCCCAATTTTGACACAGTCCATGATGATGATGATGATGATGATGAAATGATGAGGACAACACAAACACCCAGTCCCCGGGCAGAAAAAATCCGCAACCCTGTCGGGAATCGATTCCGTGATCCCGTGATCCAGAGGCAGCAACGCTAAATAATTGGGGGGGGGGGGGATGTAAAGAGTACACACCGTCAAGGAGATACGCAGTTTATTTTTACCTGTGTTGGCTAGGGTGGTTTATTCAGACGTGTCTACTACTGGATAGAAACAGTTGAGAAGCCAATAAGTATTAGAAGCAGCAAGAAGCGGCGAAGAATTTTGCTCTTTATCGTGTAACTGCAAGAGACTAAACTGTAGTTCAGACCATTGGCTGTAGTTAAAAACTGGAGGCAGTGGTCCAGCGAAGGAAACCCAGCCAGCAGCCCAAGCTCAGACTAGATTTACCGTGCCTTATAAGTACAGGAGCACACTGTTTATCAATGAGAGGCTGTCGAATGAAAACGAGACAGATTGCGAAAAGGAGAGTCAACTGTTTATTATTTCGAAAGTAATCACCCTAAGCCCTAGTACGTTTATCTCACTGTGAGACAAGACGGTCAATGCCTTCATGTAAAAATGTCTGCGGTTGCCTACGAAACCATGCTTGTACCCAGATGTGCATCCCTTCGTCAGAAGGAAATCGACGACAGCGAATGTCTTTAGGTCTCCAAGTGTACGGAAATCGCAGGCATAGAGGTCGGGAGTATCTGGAGGATGTGTAACATATGGCGCACCCTTATGTTGCCAAGCGTGCTTCGAATACGCAGTAGAAGTTTCGCTGGGCAGCCCTTGCACATCCTCTCCTCATCCGATCTGTGCTGTCCTCATCGTCATTTCATCATCAACACGCAAGTTGCCCAATGTGGCGTCAACTGGAAAGACTTGCGACTCGGCATCCGAACTTCCTCAGCTTGGCACTCCTTACCATCAATGCCATTTCATTTCATTTTCATTTCGTTTTACACAAGAAATCATACATTTTTCCTTGACCTTCATTTTGATTTTCTCTCTGTAGCACGATATAAAGTGTTCAGATAAAATATTGAACACTTTTTTTGTTAATCTGTGTTAAATCACCTGGCATGGACTCCAGGAAGGGGATCTGTCTGTCATCTATAACTGTCGTTTATTATTAGGCCACAACATTTTCATGAGAAGTAGTATTTCGTTTTGTCTTATTGAACCAACTGAAAAGGTAAAGCTCCTAAGTAACGAAATAAAATTCAATATTTCATATTCGCTTTACTTGATTTGTAGGGCTGACATGCAGATAGGTCTCCAGCTCTAGCCATTTTGAGCTGCTCTAGGTTTTTCTTACACATATGAGAGCCATTTTTTTTTCAAGGAGCTACCGGTCGAAAAATCTGATGCAGCTGTTCGCTGACGTGTTGCCCAGTGTCTCTAGTACACTCGTCGATCGCGTCACGCCGCACTTTTCAGTTCTGAGTACACAATGAGCGCATAAAGACGTCTAGAACAATATAGTTCCCCACCGAGTGAGAAGTGGTGCTGTCATTCGATTTCTTCATGCTGATGGGTTCCGCCTGATTTCATGCAACCCACGTAACGTGTCATGCTTGACAACAAAAAGTGGTTATGGTGCAGGAACTTAGAAGCAGGACGTTCAGACATTCACGATGCAGGCGGTCAGGGAAGGAAATGAGTGTCAACCAATGATCTTGTTCAGCGAATGGATGAGGCCATTTAAGAAAAGCATCTACGAAGAGAATTTCAGAACAACGGAAGAGTAATGTCATCATCAGGTATTGTCCTTCTTCATGACAATACTCGGTCACATGGTGTAACTGCAGTGAAGACGCTCATGCAGCGTTTTGCATGGGAAGTGTTTGATCACCCACCATACAGCCGGCTGCCTCTGATTTTCACCTCTTCGCACACGTGAAACGCTAGCTATGAGGACAGCGTTTGGGCACAGAGAACTGGCAGCAGACCAGCATAGAGAATTGGTGGAAAGCACCGGTGGCTGCCTTCTTTAAGTAGGGTATTAGGAAGATGCTACTACACTATGACTAATGTCTAACTCGGAGCGGAGACTATGTATAGAAGTAGCTGGAAGGTGTAGCTAAAAGTTGCAAATAAAGCATGTTTATTCTGATTGTGGTTTCCATTTAGCGACCGAACAGACACTTTAAAAAAAAATCCACGCCCTTATAAACAGAGTGGTTCTGAAAAACTTTCCCGTACACGTACGTCGCGATCATCAAAAGCGAAGACAGTGAAGTGCAGGCGTTATCACATCCTCTAGATTTAGTATACGTGCAAGAATCCTGATGCAATAAACAACACTCAGCGTTTCTCACACTTGCTCTGTACGTGCAGTGAATGAAATGTAACAGAATTTGTATTCGTCCGCCCTCAGCCATTAGTCTCTGGAAGTAACGGGGCAATAGATACGACGTGGCGCTACGCACCTGGTGTCTATTTATCCAGCGTAGAAGCTAGTCAAGGTGGCACTTCGTAGAGAAAATAGCTGGGCGCCGTCGTCATTATGTAACGAAGCGATCGCTTTATAGCAGATTGTAGGCCGAAGCTGGTGCTACAGCAAATACGCTAATTCAGAATAAGCAGAAAGTATTACACTGTTCTTTAGTTGACTGTTTTCATGTTTCACGTTCCTGTTTTTTTGTCTGAAAAACGAAAGCGGTGAATGAAGGACGGTGAGAATTTTATCGACGACAGAGGCCATGTGGCGGAGCAGCTCGGCTAGGCAAGGACGGCGAAGGAAAGTGGCCGTGTCCCAATGAAAGGGGCAGTCCCAGAATGCACTTGAGGTGGCAGAGAGAAACTGCGGAAATTAATTTCCACTGCTGTCAAATGCCTTAACCATTGCACCACTCTCGACGATTGAATGGCTGATTGAATGACAGAATTTGTGATCTGGCGTATGAGTAGTAATTTTTGTAACGGTTTATGTTTCCACTACAAGTGCTATTGTGCCCTGCCCTTTACGTTTGAAGATTTCAGTTGTTCGCAGCTACTACGCTGCCTAAAGTAATAACGTAGATTATACCGGCCAGTCGTGTATGACGCCGAGTCAAGGAATCACCAGCTCAAGAATGCAGTTTGGTACGATGGGTAACAGATCACATCTACATCTACATGATTACTCTGCTATTCACAATAAAGTGCTTGGCACAGGGTTCACCTTCAAGCTGTCTCTCTACCGTTCCACTCTCGGACGGCGCGCGGGAAAAACGAGCACTTAAATGTTTCTGTACGAGCCCTGATTTCTCTTATTTTATCGTGATGATCATTTCACCCTATCTAGATGGGTGCCAAAAGAGTGTTTTCGCAATAGGAGGAGAAAACTGGTAATTGAAATTTCATAAGAAGATTCCGTCGCAACGAGAAACGCCTTTGTTTTAATGATTGCCACTCCAATTTACGTATCATGTCTGTGGCACTATCTCCCCTATTTCGCGATAATATAAAACGAGTCGCCCTTCATTGTACTTTTCCGATGTCATCCGTCAGTCCCACCTGATGCGGATCCCACACCGCACAGCAATACTCCAGCATACGGCGGACAAGAGTGGTGTAAGCAGTCTATTTAGTAGACCTGTTGCACCTTCTAAGTGTTCTGGCAATGAATCGCAGTGTTTGGTTTGCTCTACCCACAATATTATCTATATGAGCGTTCCAATTTAGGTTATTTGTAATTGTAATCCATAAGTATTTAGTTGAGTTTACAGCCTTCAGATTTGTGTGACTTACCGCGTAATGGAAATTTAGTGGATTTCTTTTAGTGCTCATGTGAATAACTTCACACTTTTCATATTCAGGGTCAATTGCCACTTCTCGCACCATACAGATATCTTATCTAAATCATTTTGAAATTCTTTTTGGTCATCTGATGACTTTACAAGACGGTAAATGACAGCATCATCTGTAAACAATCGAAGACGGCTACTAAGATTGTCTCCTGTATCTTTACTATAGATCAGGAGCAATAGAGGGCCTATAACACTTCCTTGGGGAACGCCGGATATTACTTATAACACTTCCTTGGGGAACGCCGGATATTACTTCTGTGTTAGTCGACGATTTCCCGTCTATTACTACGAACTGTGATCTTTCTGACAGGAAATCACGAATCCAGTCGCACAACTGAGGCGATATTCCATAGGCATGCAGTTTGGTTAGAAGACGCTTGCGAGGAACGGTGTCGAAAACCTTCTGGCAATCTAAAAATATGGAATCAATTTGACATCCTCTGTCGATAGCACTCATTACTTCACGAGTATAAAGAGCTAGCTTGTACTCAAATCAAATGAAGACTGATGTTTTCGAGGATAGACGTCATCATTTGATACTCAGATTGTAGGCTAATAAAATTGTAAAACTGACTTTTCAATCCATACATAATTTCCCGGCTCAGAGACTGTGCCAACGAGTATAACTTTAGCGTCATTTTGAAAATGTATTGTTATTATTTTCCACCTGTAGAGACTGTCACAATAAGAGATTTGGGAACAGTGTAACATATTTTAATTTCTTGCAGTTCATAAAGACGTTTACTGATAAAACAAAATCTGTTTCCCAAGCTATCAGTAAATGTCTTGTACGGTATCTGATATGTGGTATGTTAACAATGCTACTTAGAGACTAATGTATGAGCTGAATAGGTCTAAAGGTCAACTAAACCTAACTTTTCAGACAAGACATTTCTCCCTTTTTTTTTTTTTTTTTTTGTTTTTTTTTCTGACCTTTGTAAGAGAAGCAGTGCTAGTGAGCATCCGAATCATCATGTATATCGCTAAGATTGATGGTAAGAAACATCGCTTTTTTCGGTCATGACGTCTGGTGGCTACAGACAACGAAGCTATGTTTGATAGCGTTTTTGGTGGCCCCTGGATAGTCCTTCAACCAGCTACTCTGTCATTTCTTAACCAAAATGCATATTCATTACGTATTTCATCCGATGTGAGATAAGAGTGAGTATTTCCTGATCAGCAGAAATTACAAGCCGTTGTGGATAGAGAGATCTCATCGGAAAGTATGTAAATTAGCAACTGCCTCGAAAAGTCTAAAAAGCTGCAACTATGCAGTGTATCGCATAGCTCAGTATACGTACGAGAACTTTGCAGTGTATCGCATAGCTCAGTATACGTATAACATATTTCTCTACGGATACCTGTATACCACACAGTTGTTTCCAAGCATGTGGTAGTCCGACTAGTAGGTCAAATTCTAATAGGACTTGCGGAAAATTGAAACTTGATTTACTGATTTACAGCTAAACTATACCGTAAACGAATACGACGTTAAGTAATTTGAATTCCATATGAGTGAAACATTATTCGATTCGATCAGGTTGATCAAATTTCTAGGATATAACCATGAAACATTATACCTATAACGAAAACTTGTAAAAGAGCACACACGCACCAAAAGTGTGAATCACTGTGAGGATTCTTGGGCAGGTATATCTACATCTACAACCATATACTGCAGACCAATGTCAAGTATAAGGGGAGATCAAAAAGTTTCCGTTGGAAGCGCAGCGCGACCCCAGTGAGGGTGTAGAAGCACCGAAATGAAGGCAACGGGTCAGTGCGCAAACGTGAACTATGGCGCCGTTATTACCGAAAGTGTCGAAACAGGACCAACGTGCTGTTATTGTTTTCTTGGCTGCTGAACGACAAACACAAGTGCCCACTCATCGGATAATGAAGAATGTATATGGGGCAGTATGCCTGCCGAAAACCGCTGCTGCGGAATGGGGCTCCTGCTTCACGTCCATACATCGTAAATGGGAGACACTCGAGCACACGATCCATAATCCTGCTCTCTCCCCGTATGATTAGCACCCTTTTGGTGTCTTAAAAAAGCCTTGAAGGGTCGGCGATTCCGGTCGGTCAAGAAGGTGCAGGAGGCACTTACCGCCTTCTTCACGCAGTAAGAAGCTGTGTTTTACAAAACGGGTATCTTCAACCTGGTGCATCGGTGTGATGATTTCCGCAAAGCTCACGGAGATTTCGCATTATTGGGATACCAATTCTGGACTGTACAGTCTTCTAACGGAAACTCTTTGATCACCCCTTACACGTGGCAGAGCGCGCTTTCCATTGCAACAGTTGTTTGGTCTGCTTCTTGTTCCATTCATGTATGGCCCTCTGGAAGAACGCTTGATTAAACGCCTCTGCGAACTCTATATTTAGTCTTATCTTGTCCTCGCGAACCCTACAGGAGCGATACGTAGTGGGTGATAATACAGGGTGTTTATAAATGAATATCGTGGTTTTAACGCTTTATAATATTTATTACATTAAACTTACCGTTGTAAATGATATGTCAAATGAAATAGTAATTCACAGTTGTTTGGCACCAGTGCGCATGCGCAGCGCGCAATGTTTCCGCCGAAATCCGCTTGATTGGTTTTTCTTCACTGTACCCAAGCGCTGGATAGGCCACAAGGGGCGCAATGACAAGGCTTGCTTTGCATGGCCTCCACGTTCACCCGACATAACTCCATGCGATTTTTTCCTTTGGGGCTTCATCAAGGTTCGTGTGTACGTGCCTCCGCTACCAGCAGACCTCCCTGAATTAAGGAATTAAGAAACCGGATTGAAGCAACTGTTGCTACAATCACTGAAGACACACTTATCAACGTTTGGGAAGAACTCGGCTATAGACTTGATGTGAGCCGTGTGACAAATGGTGCTCACACTGAACATTTGTGAGGTTCTTTGTAAAACTGTTTGAGTTGCTCTTTCATTTGAGTTTTGCTATTTGGGGAGCAAAATAACTGATGATGATCGAAGTAGAGAGGATATAAAATGTAGACCGGCAATGGCAAGAAAAGCGTTTCTGAAGAAGAGAAATTTGTTAACATCGGGTATAGATTTAAGTGTCAGGAAGTCGTTTCTGAAAGTATTTGTATGGAGTGTAGCCATGTATGGAAGTGAAACATGGACGATAAATAGTTTGGACAAGAAGAGAATAGAAGCTTTCGAAATGTGGTGCTACAGAAGAATGCTGTAAATTAGATAGGCAGATCACATAACTAATGAGGAGGTATTGAATAGAATTGAGGAGAAGAGGAGTTTGTGGCACAACTTGACAAGAAGAAGGGACCGGTTGGTAGGACATGTTCTGAGGCATCAAGGGATTACAAAGTTAGCATTGGAGGGCAGTGTGGAGGGTAAAAGTCGTAGAGGGAGACCAAGAGATGAATACACTAGGCAGATTCAGAAGGACTTAGGTTGCAGTAAGTACTGGGAGATGAAGAAGCTTGCACAGGATAGAGTAGCATGGAGAGCTGCATCAAACCAGTCTCAGGACTGAAGACCACAACAACAACAACAACATTTATAAACACCCTAAGTTCATCTACATGTACAGGACTGCTTCGCAATTTAGAATTAAGTGCTTAGCAGAGGGTCCATTGAATCACCTTCAAGGTATTTTTCCACCGTTCCACTCTCGAAAACCACGCGGGAAAAAGGAACATTTCAATCTTTCAGTGCGAGCTCTGATTTCTCTTTTTTTATTAGAATCATCATGTCTCTCTAAGTAGATGGGTATCAACCAAAATGTTTTCGCATTCGGAGGAGAAAGTTGGTGATTGAAACTTCATGAAAAGATTTTGCCGCAACCTAAAACGCATTTGTTTAATGATTGTCACTGCAACTCAGATATCATACCCGTGACACTGTCTCCCCTGTTTCGCGATAATGCAACAAATTCGTTGTTCTCCGTGTCAGTCGTATCTGATGCGGATCGCACACCACGCAGCAATACTCTAGAAGAACAAGGGGAAGCGTAGTGCAAGTAACTTTGTAGTAACCCTGTTACATCTTCTAAGTATTCTGCCAACAAAAACAACAATCTTTGGTTCGTCTTCCCCACAAAATTATCTGTGTGATCGTCCCAGTTTAAGTTATTCGTAAATGTAATTCATAAGTATTTAGTTCAATTCAACGTCTTTGAATTTGTGTGATTTATCGTGTAACCGAAATTTCATCATTTGAAGCTGGTTATTGAAACTTTCGAAGTAATCTTTCTCTGGAGAATTTGTGTCTCTCTTCAAGAGCCTACCATGACATACTCTTATGGGTCAAATAAACCTGTAACTGTTCGCGCCACCCCTCTCTGTATTCGTTTCCTGTCTCGCATTTGCAGTGGTGCGAGAATTATATTGGGGCAACAATCCTAGCTTTTACTTTGCAAAGGAGTATTTGTAACTGGAGCTCAGGATTGCAGTTTTGGAGTTGGTACCCTCAATTCCAGTTTCTGTCTCGTCCATGAATTTATGAACACTAATTTTGGTGCCACTAATATCCTTTAAACTGTGGCCAGAATTTATTTAGGTTTTGTAAGACAGCCTTCAATAAGACTGACATACGCTCGTTGAAGGTCTCACACATTGCTTCTTGACAGCGAAACACGTTTCAGTCAGTATTACTGTATTATAGCCCTACTCTTTGTTTCTACAGTGACAGGAAGTGTCACTTCTCATTCGGTCGGTTCCAAGTGTTTTCCGTATTCCTTCTGGGTTTAAGAAGCTGATATCACAAGAGGTTACTTGACTAGAAGAAGGGATCCGTTGGTAGGACATGTTCTGAGGCATCAAGGGATTGCCAATTTACTATTGGAGGGCAGCGTGGAGGGTAAGAATTGTAGAGGGAGACCAATAGATGAATACACTAAGCAGATTCAGAAGGATGTAAGTTGCAGTAGATACTGGGAGATGAAGAAGCTTGCACAGGATAGAGTAACATGGAGAGCTGCATCAAAGCAGTCTCTCGACTGAAGATCATAACAGCAACAACATCAGAAGAGGTTAGCCTACAGAAAATAATTACAAAGCTGGTCAGAAGATGTTTATAGGAAAAGTATAAGGGAAGGAGGCCGCCAAAGAGGGTGAAGGCTCTCTGACGATGTTGAGATTCCCTTCTCAGAGATGAGCTCAAGAATGCGTTATGTTATCGTTCAATATTGCTCGTCTGTCTGGGACCGCCTCGCTGTCCTGGGTGTTGGGGTTGTTTTGGGGGAAGAGACCAAACTGCGAGATCATCGGTCTGTCCTGGGTGTCTTCAGACATGACATCGCTGGTCATCGGGGCTCAGTTTGAAGCGGGATTCACCACTGAAGAGAACTGTACTACAGTGAAAGAAATTCCAGGCCAAAACTGTGTCCGCAGACGCCCCGGCAGTGGATGGATACCAACATGGCTGTTGCTCATCATGCGGCACGACGTGCAGGAGTGATGGTCCGAAGTGTCTCTTCTTTCATGGCAGGACCAATTTGGTTGTCATCCGCGGCACCCTTGCAGCACAACGTACGTCGACGATATTCTACACCCCGTTTTGTTGCCCTTTATGGCAAGCCATCCCGGACTCACATTTCAGCAGTATAACGGCCGCCCGCACAGATGAGTTTCTACTGCCTTTTCTTCGTGCTTGCCAAAACCTACCTTGGCCAGCAAGGTCGCTGCATCTCCTCCCAACTGAGAACATTTGGAGCACTACGAGCAGGGCCCTCCAACCAGCCCGGGATTTCGACGATCTTCCTCGCCAGTTCGACAGAATTTGGCAGGATATCCCTCAGGAGAACATGCGAAAACTATCGATTAATGGCAAGCAGAATAACTGCTTGCATAAGGGCCAAGGTGGAGCAACGCGTTATTGGCTTGCTCATTTTGTGAAGCTCTTTCGTCTGGATAAATCATCTAATTTTTCTGAAACTGTAATCATTTGTTTGGCAGTACATGTACAGTACGTCACATCTACCGATTGCCGTCCCATTCGGATAATTCCTTCGTGTTCGTCTTTTATGTATTTATTTATATATTATTTGACTTGAAGTATAAAAGTATAGTAAATATTGTGTGTGTCAATGGAGTACAACGTGTGCTTAGACAAGTGAGCCCCACATACACAGTTACACGAAGACACGTATGTACTCAAGCCGATCGGACTGAACCGCTGATCCCGTGTGATTTGTTAAGCCATGCGGCTGTTCCTCCTCTACAATCGCAGGCGGGTTGCCTGCGGCGGTTGCAGCGCAAGAAATAAACGTGCTGGCGTACCGTGTCGGCGACCTCGTGGGAATGCAGGCACCGCCTACTCGCCCGCCTCCCCTACCTCTCTACCGCACCTCCTCCTCATTACACTTGATATTAGCACATGGGAGTCCGCAGCAATCTGTCCAAGAGAAAAGAGAGGCAGGAATTCGAAAAATTACAATGGAATGGTATAACTTATCATTCCATTAAACTTGCTAAAGCCACAGCATTGTCTCACTGTAATCAGCCACGCAATGCTACAATTTAGCAGACACTTCTAGAAGCTATAATCGATAAAAATTCTGTACTTCCGATTCTAGGTGTGTGTGTGTGTGTGTGTGTGTTCGTGTGTGTGTGTGTGTGTGTGTGTGTGTGTGTGTGTGTCTGTGAGGGGCGCGGGAAGCAAGTAATCCACCCCGCCCCTCCCCTCCCACTCCCGCCACCACCACATCACCTTTGCAGGTGCTTATGTACCGAGTGGCTATAATTAAAGTCCAACTACTCACAGAGGCCCAGTATGGGTTGTAACTATCGCGTGACAGCGAAATTTGGTGTACATTATGAAACATCCCCTTAGAAAAATTTATGAATTAATGTGCTTGGATACCCCTTACGTTATTTGATTTTCAAGCAGCTGAGCAGAACTGAACGTACTCAGACATTTCGCTCTTTACTTATCCTGATAAACACTAAACTGGCACACAATACTTTTAGCGCAACGCAGTCTGACTTTCAATAATCCCTACAAAAGAATGGCCCTGACTGACAATAACCTATACCTTTCATGAATCACTTACCTCGCAAAAATCTTCGTTACTCGAACTACTGCAACACAGCGAGCGCCAATACTTCCAGCTAAATAAAAGATTCTAACTACTGAAGGCACTAACTACTGATAAGCATAGTTAGCAAATGAAAGATTTTTATAGAGAACAAACAATGTATTTATCTTAATAGTGTTCAAAAGTCATTCCATGACATCCAGTCTTACAAATTTACGGTCTCTGATGGACACACGGCCAGATCACCCGCTCTCAAAACTCCGCCATCTCTCTCCCCACATCCACCACTGCTGGCGGGTCACCTCCAACTGCGCAACGCTACGCACTGTTCACATCCAACTGCCCAACACTACAATAGCGAATATTCCAACAATGCCAACCAGCCACAGACTGCACACAGCACAGCCAGTGATTTTCATACAGAGCGCTACGTGACGTTACCAACATAAAACCTAAACAGCCTAGTTACAATTATAATCCGTTAATCAGGAACCGATTTACGCTGGAGAAGAAAAAAATAGTTCGAATTGGGACAGCAGGTGCAAATTTTCCGCTGTGAATACAATAAAGCCGGCTGCTGTGACCGAGCGGTTCTAGGCGCTTCAGTCTGGTCTGTCGCCACGCGTCTGCTACGGACGCAGGTTCGAGTCCTGCCTCGGGCATGGATGTGTGTGATGCCCTTAGGTTGGTTAGGTTTAAGTAGTTCTAAGTCTAGGGGCCTTAATCCCATACTGCTTAGAGCCATTTACATACGTTATGGATTAGGAAAGGGACGTGGGCAAAGGAGGTCAGACAAGCAAGAAACGCATAATGTTGATTTTATTATTAATCGCCACTTACAGAATTTGTTCAATATGAGCACCGGAGACGTCGATGATATGCTGCATCCGTAATAAGGCACGATCAACACTTGTCCGCAGCAGTTCCGGTGGAATCTGAGCAACGTGTTCCTGTGTACTGGCCTTCACATCAGGGACCAAATGCGTCCCTGGTAAGCGCGTTCTTTCAGATATCCCCAGAGCCATGGATTCAGATCAGGTGATCTTGCAGGCCATGCGTCCGGAAAGCCTCTGGACGTAACACGTTCGTGGGAGCTTGCATTAAGCAAATCTTTCACTGGGTGAGCGACATGACATGTTGCTCCATCTTTCATGAAAACAGTGGTTTCCACACAGCTGCGCTTTTACAAAGCAGGAACCACATTTTGTACAAGGGGGTCTCGATAACGTCCAGACGTCACAGAACACCTGATAAGTTGTCTGAGCGTAGTCTCTTCAAAGAACGGACCGAGCATAAAGGTGCCTGTGAGTCCACATCACACAATGTGGGATACTGATTGCTACGTTTCACCAGCTGCTCCAAATAATCCCAAACATTTTTCTGTGGGACTAAATTCGGCTGATTTTGTGGGCCAGTCGAATTGCGACAGTGTGTCTGATGGTTCGTTAAAAAAGGAACGTATGTGTGCAGCCCTTTGAACATGAGTGTTGTCATCTTGGAATACGGAAGTGTCCACAGGATATGATCACGAAAACGTAAAGAAAAGGGCAACGCTCGGTCACCGGACATGTTGAAATAAACATCCTGATAACGTGAACGGCAAACTTGAATGAGCGCGCCCACGTCATGATAGTAGGAACACCCTCAAACATCGCAGAAGCACATCTGACCTGACGCTCTCAGCGCACTGTCGGTGAAACGCCCCATTGCCCCTTCGCTTGACTCGACGTCTTGCATCACTTCAAAAGAGACAATATCGCAACACTACACGCTTCCAGTTAGCCGCTGGGCCACTGAAGACATAGAGAAGAGCCGCGCAAAGTGGCCATCCTAAGGCATTCGTACTTTTTAAGCTCAGTAGCAGTAAACGGCAGTGCTTGGAAATGAGTGATTATAATCTGTAACTATTGAAGTATAATATAGAATAGCTTTATCACCTTAAGATCAAATTAAGTACATTAAACCATTCAATATTCACCAATTCAATGGCCAATTTGCCCGTCATAAGCGGGCGAAGTAGCCATTTAGCTTTAAACTAAAAAAAAATGATGGATAAAAAACTGTTTTAACCTAGAACTAAACTTGTCTTATCGTGAAACATTATTGGAATTACACTTTCCACAAATAAAAGTCAAACTACTTTCCTCTGCTCCTGTACAGAGTTTCTGAGCCCAGCCCAGAGGCAGCAGAAATGGTACTTAAGCCATTGTTCTTCTGGCCTTGAATTTGAAAACCTCTCTTCGCAGTACGTATCGTGGTCGTCAGAAAAAAAGTCTTCAAGGATTGGATTCCTGCTATTCGCAATTTTCCTTTTACTGCCTTTCATTTCCCCGGCTGCTTATCATTTTTCGTTCTTTTTACTTTCTTCTTCCTCTCTCTCTGTATTTACCGCTTCTACGTTACTCTTAGAAGAACTTCTTGTAAGGATCGCCTCGGAGACCTGCGTTTACGCTGCTTTTATGTTTTCCCCTTGCCTGCATTGTCACCCTTTACACAAAAGCTGTGTACCCTGTAATAGCATGACCGAACTTTCAATAACTAAGGTAGGATTGTGGAGTCAAGATACGACACTTTCGCCACAATTTCATTAAAAAGACATGAGTGACATTCCCTCTCAATAATAAATACATAAAGTGTCCATTTATCTTACATCCGAATAACTAAAATCCGCAAAAATTATTATAATTCCGAGGAGTGGCACAGCAGACAGTTTAGGCTCCACGGGGTGAGTGGGCCCTCCAGGGAGAATAAGTTGAAGCATTTCTCGAGCGATACCACACTTCATGGCTACAGAGACCCCAATAGCCACTTTGCCTGCCGTGGACGCTTTACCCGGCTCTACCCTACAGATTAATGCGGCGTTGTAGGCGATGGTCTCTTGCGAGGTACCCAAAGTCAGATGTCCAAAGCGTGAGAATCCTTTCCAGTCCCTAACCGATAGTACCTCTTTACAGTTATTATTGTTCTTACGGCGCGTTACTTGGCTGTAAGTGGTCACGGTGGACACTCCACGTTGATGCTCCAACAAAGTGAGCAACTTCATTCTGGCACCACTCTTGCTGCATTCATTCCAAACGACTGCCTGGTTCAAACATAACGTATCACCGCGATAAGTTACACCATCTTAACGTGTCAAACATGACCGAATGATGCCAGTTTTACGCTGTCTACAGCACTCTAAAGCTACCGTTACGCTCTTTTAAGATGATTCATAACATTTTGTACTGTGTTTTCATCTCTTAATGAGTCACACATATTTGTCTCTTTTTCAAATTCCACCACATGAGATTGCAACCAGCCCGTGACAGCCTTTAGTTCTACGTCGTAAGTAAAGCGTCTGGTGCCAAGACACTTTTCCATGAAGAGTTTGAAGACACTTGGATCCAAGTTTAGGCTGTTCAAAGACGTTCCACTTCCAATGACGTGATAGTCATTTGTTGACTTTTGTGATTCTCAGAAAGAAGTTTTGGAATCCAGCTAGGACAGAACCTGTCGTCATCTAATTGTTAAATCACGATCTCATGTAAAACACTATATGAAATCTGTGCGAAATTGTCCCACAGTTAAACCATGATGATACAGCTGTTTTCAGCAATTTCTTTTGAATATCTGAATCAGTTTGTTGCTGACAGTGGAAGGACACCCACACCTGCTATCATCATTAACATCGACCGTTCACATGACGCCATTGACGCACAAGACCTTCACTCATCAATTCTGTCCTAACAGAATAAATATCACGATGAATATCAACGGCTTTGAATTTTTCGCATTAGAAACTGTTAAACAGAACGTACCTCACATTTCGTCGGATTTTCAGTTTCATTTAACTTTTTCAACAGATAATGTACTTGAACAAGAAACACTGTGGATCAATGCCTATCGCAGCACTAAGCACACTTCCCATGCGTCGTTAAAACTGAGTTTAATTTCCTGATAGCCCTCGTAAAATTTTACGATATCTATCAGCGTTCCCTAAAAATATTGTTACAGCAATTTAAAACTCTTGTTTTCAGACATCAATATCGATGCTCTTTTTCCTTACTCCTCCTCCACTGCCGGCCGAATTGGCCGTGCGGTTAAAGGCGCTGCAGTCTGGAACCGCAAGACCGCTACGGTCGCAGGTTCGAATCCTGCCTCGGGCATGGATGTTTGTGATGTCCTTAGGTTAGTTAGGTTTAACTAGTTCTAAGTTCTAGGGGACTAATGACCTCAGCAGTTGAGTCCCATAGTGCTCAGAGCCATTTGAACCATTTTTTTCCTCCTCCACTCTTTTGCCGTCATTGTCATTCTCCTTCGTACTGTCTCCATTACTATCTCACCCCGTCTGTCGCCTCCTTTGTCTACCTCTCTCTTTCTTCTCTGCGTCCGGCCGCTCTCTACCTCAGACTCTCTTTCATCCCAATCAACATCACCCCAAGCTTATCTTCAAAATGGCTCTGAGCACTATGGGACTCAACTGCTGAGGTCATTAGTCCCCTAGAACTTAGAACTAGTTAAACCTAACTAACCTAAGGACATCACAAACATCCATGCCCGAGGCAGGATTCGAACCTGCGACCGTAGCGGTCTTGCGGTTCCAGACTGCAGCGCCTTTAACCGCACGGCCACTTCGGCCGGCGCTTATCTTCAAAGCAGCTACATAGACCCAATAAAAACAGCTACTTTACGGATTTCCAACAGAAAGAGTGGTCACGCTGTCATTTTTAGAAGACGCAGTTCCCTTGCTGGTGTGAACTGTACCTCATAATACTCATCTGTAAATACGTCTTGTAATCATATAAATTTATCTACAACAGTATCTTCTGTCTTGAAAGCCTCAACTGCCAGTCTGATCAACGTCTTGAACATTGTGATGTTCAGTTTCATACCAAAAGCGCGGTTCATTAATGATAACACTGACGTTTTTCGCACCACGCCGTGTATAGCACGCTGTAGTCCATAGTCCTTGTGGCTGCAGGCGACTGACATGTTGTTCATTCAAAGACGTCGTCAGTGGCCATTTCGGTGAGAAATGGGTCGTTATGAGTGAGCCATAAGACAATGGAAACATGTTCATGTTTGTATAAACCACACTTGATATTACCTCACGTCAGTAGTAGCCCCAGAGCACTCTTCGTTCCAAATGTTCACCTGCTCGATACTCGGCCTTTGTTCTGTATCTCCTTGGTACTTGTCACAGCAGGCACCATGAGGGATAGGAACCACATCTATATTACTTCTGACAATTTGAATCCATCCATGTGTGATATTGCGTCACATGACATGTAATTTTTCGTAGTACCGGTACATGTTTTTCAGAGGGCTGAGTCGGAATACGGTGGTTAACTAATGTGGTAGAATTAACTGCTATCTAAATACATGTCCACTTGATTTACAGGAACTCCGTAAACTGCTTAGTCATCATCATCATATTACAAAATTAGGAAAACGCTAATAAGAAATTTAACTCCGTATCAAAAATAATGCTATAAGATCATAACGTTATCTCGACTGAGGAAGAAATAAATTATTGCATTAATATGAAACAAAGAACGTCCAAGTTTGGAAACTAACCTAAAATTTTTCGTTCTTTAGTAAAGGGCATAGATAATTCAGCATAGCTGTAGAAAACTGAATACTCTGATCAGTAAACGCTATACGTATGAAAATAATACATAGTCTGTAATCGTTACCATGTAGCAGAAAGGAACAAAGGTGAAATTACGTCATTTGAATTTTCGCATTTATATACCAATGCATCATCGACCGAAACTGTAGATATCACAAAAAATAATAAAGTACAGGGTGCTAGGTATGCTGTTTCAGGTGTTCGAACCGGTGACGCCTCGCTATGGGAATTTTTTGGCCAGCACTCCAGAAAAGACTTTCACTAACGATTCAGACACCTCCTTTTGACGGGGTTTAAACAAGCTGTAAATGTGATCTTGTAGTACAAAATGGTTGAAATGGCTCTGAGCGCCGCGCGGGATTAGCCGAGCGGTTTTAGGCGCTGCAGTCATGGACTGTGCGGCTGGTCCCGGCGGAGGTTCGAGTCCTCCCTCGGGCATGGGTGTGTGTGTTTGTCCTTAGGATAATTTAGGTTAAGTGGTGTGTAAGCTTAGGGACTGATGACCTTAGCTGTTAAGTCCCATAAGATTTCACACACATTTGAACATTTTGGCTCTGAGCACTATGGGACTTAACATCTGAGGTCATCGGTCCTCTAGAACTTAGAACTACTTAAACCTAACCAACCTAAGGAAATCACACACATCCACGCACGAGGCAGGATTCGAACGTGCGACCGTAACAGTCACGTGGTTCCGGACTGAAGCGCCTAGAACCGCTCGGCCACAGCGGCCGTCTCATGTAGTACAACAAATATGTCGATGACACACTTGTTCTATTCGCAACGCTCTTGTGTGTATATTTTTGAACGTATGTATACTCAGCGAGGTTTACAGTAAATACAAAGGCTATCTGCTGTTGTTTTGCTTCTCAAACATGGGCCAGCATGCTGTTGTCTTACCATCTGGTTGAAGAGTCTGTAAAAGCATTGCTTGCCGAGAGGGGCGTAGTCCTTTGAGATTTCTCTGCTCTCAAAGAGCAGCGACATTTACACTTGCAGTCCGAAATTAGAATGCAAACTGCAACGATATTTTATACGGGTCTCCAAGGACGGCCACCAACAGTGTGCATACCGTCGACAGACGCAACTGACTCGGTCGGAAACAGTAATTTTTGACCTTTTATGTACTTGCTTCAGAGAAGGATTTTCCAAGCCCCAATTTGCATAGTAGTATGTATCGTTGCTTACTTGTTCAGAGAACCTACAACAAGCAGTCACACATAACATGCGTCTGACTGCATTACGACCACTGGCGGTCTACAGCGACAGCTTAGTAAGTCAACATCCGAAAGGAAACTTCTCGCCTTGGCTTTGTATGCTGCAGTGTCTTGTGATTCCCGTAATCGAGGTAAAGCATAGGAGAACAGCCCAGTGGCCATTTCATGTCATATAGTTGCTGACAACTTGACGTTTTTTAGATTCAGAACTATTCTGTTCGTTCATTTGAAGAAAATCCACGATACTGTACATCATTTCTTTAACAATTTCACTTCATAGTTGTATTTTAAACAGATTTTTGTTATTAGTTAAGCAGAACATTAAAATGTGTGATCGTTGTTGACAACACTCGTTGATACTATTTTCATTATTCTGCAGTCGTCTTATTGGAGCACTTTGCAATGCCTCATTTCTGCTTCGCTAGATACCAACACGTCTAACTTCATCCTCTCGATCTCGCTCTGCAGATTTTCCATTTTTATTACAACATTCAAACTCTAAATCATGAGCATGTTGAACTCTACAGCTAACTGACACTAATAATTCATGATTAATGAGGACCACCGCAGCTGTATTTACATAGTTTTATCGTGTCACACCGGTTCCGTTCTTTTAGAACATCATCAGGTTGCCGCGTTGTGCGAGTATCATGGTATGTTTAGTGCACACAGCATGCCGTATCGCATACATTTACTGCACCATATTTCCGGCAGTTGGCAGTCAGAAATTTTAGGTGATGGTCGTTTCTATTTTATGTCTCTAACGTGATCACAATTAGACCTCTCATATCCTGATACTGGCACAATTCGGCAATTTGATGATGCTCTATAAGAACGAAACCGGTCATGACACAATAAATTGTTCTTATTAATCAGTAATTACTCAAACTTTTAGAGTTCCAGTAGCATTAGTAGTCGGATTGCCGGTATCCACACATTAACGGTCTGCACTTGGTCATATCTGAACTTTTCTAAAAACGAAATGTCAAGTGCATAATTATAATATAGGGATGCTTGTACTGGAGATACAATTTCGTATTTCGTCTGTTTTATGAATTAGTTTCCGTTGTTTCATGCAACCCACCCCACCGATTTTTGCTGGCTGTTAAGCTCTCAGGAACAATATTCCACTACAAGGGCAGAACCCTGTACGACTCTATATTCTTCTGAAAGGTTATTGGTAGGATGAGAGGTGATTTCCTGTACTGGAAGCTTTAGATTGCTAAATAACGTGGTTTTTATTTAAGGCATACCAATGGTGGGATAGAATTTGGAACTTCTAGATTAAGAGAGAAAACTGTTGATCACTAGGCTACATACTGATATGCGAACATAAAATTTCGTTCATGCACTGCCTGATAAATAATGTGATACCCTGAAAACACTGTCGGATGTTAATGTAACTTCGGACACATAAACACCATTGGCAGATGTGTAAATGATTAGAGTTGCAGCTGACAGAGTGCATTAGCGTTGTACACACTTACTGCAGGTGCCAGGTCTGGTGCGATATACAGTATAAGGGACGTGGAAAACGTCAGATGTTGAAAGACCACTGTGAAGGGTGCGGAGTTGCTGTGTACCCGTATGAGACAGCGTTACCAGCGCCTAACAGAATTTGAAAGGAGCCTCTTTGTGGGTAAACATTTGGCCGGCTGGTCGAGTCATGCAATATTCATAGTTTCTATATGACACTGGCATGCGCTGCACTGCATAGGAACATGAGGACACGCGAAATCGTCGTCAAGCTGTTGGCGAACACAAAGGGAATATCACCTTACTGTGCACCAAGCACGTCTTAACTCTTTCACATCTGCGCCTGCCACCCGAGAACAAGTAATGGACTCCGTGCAACGCAACGACTGCGTTTGTAGTTGTGCTGTGATCGGGACGCATGGGCCGCAGACGAATGGCGCTGCTTTGTGTTCGGCGATGATTCACGATTCAGCACTATCCCGAACAACCATTGTTAGCGAGCATGGCGTCGTCCTGCGAAGAGTTTCCACTCTTCTAATATTTTGGAGAGGCACGGCTATGTTACTCCCGGCGTCATGGTGTGGAGGGCTATACGGTTCTTCAGGTCATGGCTGGTAGTCGTTGAGCAAACTCTAACCGTGAGTCACGGACATCTTGCATCCTCATGAGCTACCTCGATAGTATCTCGGTGCCATTTTTCAACAGGACAGAGCTCGTTTATACGTGCCACTTGTCTCTATGAATTGTCTACGTGATGGTTCAAATGGCTCTGAGCACTATGGGACTCAACTGCTGTGGTCATAAGTCCCCTAGAACTTAGAACTACTTAAACCTAACTAACCTAAGGACATCACACACATCCATGTCCGAGGCAGGATTCGAACCTGCGACCGTAGCGGTCGTGCGGTTCCAGACTGTAGCGCCTTTAACCGCTCGGCCACTCTGGCCGGCTGTCTACGTGATGCTGAGGTAATCCAATGACCAGCAAGCTCCCCAAGTGTGGGCCCGATAGACCATGTGTGGGACAAGCTCGGCTTTGCACTTCGTTCCAGTACCAGTACCAATAATACGGGGTGTTCAAAAAGTCTCTCCGCAGAGCCGTATGATTGTTCGCATGCCTGGGTTACTTCCCCTCAAGTGAACTCTCCCAACATTCCACTGTTTCGTTTATCTGCGCCAGCGTCAGTAGTATCGTTGGTGTGTGTCGTTACGTGTTGACGTGAACGTTTAAGTTCAGTTCCTTTGTTCGTTTGTTTCGTTTTTGTCACTGTTAAAATGCTAACCATTGAAGAACGTGTTTTTTTAGTCGGACAAGTGTTTAAAGCTGGTGGTAAATACACGGTTTCAGATCGTAAAACATTTAATTCAGTTTTCCCGGAGGCAACACTCCCACATCGCGATACTGTGCGAGATTTGATTAACAAATTTCGAAGTACGGGTTCAGTGACAGATCCACCGAGAAGTGATCGTCCTAGCGTTTTGTCTCAGGATAAACTACTCGATATTTCCGATAAAATGTCCATGAGTCCGAGCAAGTCAGTAAGAAAACTCGCCCAGGAAATCGATGTTAGTGTCGGAACGGCCCACACAGCTATAAGGAAAAAAATTAGAACTTTTCCCCTACAAAGTGACACTCGTGCAAGAACTGAAAAATACTGATAATGGCATTATTGTCAACGGTTCTAAAATTTCGTTCAACAAAATGGAAGAGATATTCTTAATGAAACGTTTTTCACTGATGAGGCGTGGTTTCATTTGTCCGAGTGCATGGAGTATGTGGAGTACTGCAAATCCATTGTGTATTGATGAGGAACTACTTCATTTTGTGAAAATAGGAGTTTGGATTGCAATTTCTAGACGTCGGTTTGTGGGTCCCATATTTTTCAACGAAACAATATATGCACAACTATACTGCAGTGATATTCTGTACCCATTCGTAGGAGAACTAGTGTTAAGCGAAATACTGAACGGTTATTTTCAACAAGGTGGTGCAACCGCGCATACAGATCGCGTTGGAATGTCACTGCTTGCTGATGTTTTTCGTGATCGCATAATTTCACTGGGACTTTGGCCTCCACGATCGCCTGACCTAACACCACCTGACTTTTTTTTTATGGGATGCTGCAAAAGCAACTGTCTATAAAAACTGTCCAAAATCCATCGATGAATTGAAAATTGCGATATCCACTTTCACTGCTTCTGTTACAAAAGAAATATTACAGCTTGTGTTTAGAAACATGGTAGGACGAATTTAATTGTGTATTCAGCAATAGGGAGGACACTTTCAACATTTAATGTGAAAATTTGTAAGTAAAAATGAATATTCAATAAGTTAGTAACTTGTATTTGACCGAGTTTCATTTCGGTATATTCACTGCGGCATCGATACACGCGGCTAACAGTCATACGGCACTGCGTACAGACTTTTTGAACACCCCGTATCAAGGCCCAGTTCACTCAGATTTTTATCATCAGTTACTTCTTCTTCTTTGCTTCGATCAACCTGCTTGAGTTTGCTGCCTAGACAGAACAAATCTTTCACTCTTCCACTACTCCGGCGTCCCCAGTTTCCATATTATTAAGTCGTTATCTACCTTACTTCTACTCTTCATTATCATCGTGTGAGATTTGTAACGGCTAGATGTCGCGAGAGGCGGTCCCGCAGTGTAAAAGGAGGTGGGGAGTATTACATTGTCAGTAGAGAAGCAGTAACAACAGAATGGTTCTGTCAGGAGAGCGTAATCACGTCGAACGCGGACTATTCACTGGATGTCACCAGAGCAATAAATCCATCATTGATCTTTCAACCAGTCTGAAGCTGCTGCCCAAGTAGGCTGTTAGCGATATGAATGTGAAGTGGAAACGCGAAGAAACAGCGACAGCTATAGTAAGACCAGGTAGACCTCGTTAGTGACGGCCAGGGACTGTCGAGCATTACGGAAGGTGGCTGTAAAAAATCAGCGGAAGGAATCTTCCCTGAGTTCCATAGTGCTACCAGCAATTCAGTTAGCACAATGACTGTAAGTAGGGAGACGAAAAGATTAGGGAACAATGGCCGAGCAGCCCCTCAAAAGCCACAGTTTTCTATAGTCAGTGCTAATATATGATGAGGTGGTCATGTAAAGAGCGACGTCTCTGGAAAGTGCATTGACTACAAAGGAGCAAATCGGAGAGATCACTCTATTACACGGTGGCCATCTGATAACAACTTTCGTGATTTGCAGATGCCTTTGGAATGTTATCTGCCGTCATGTTTCGTGTCGATAGCGAGGTACGGAGGACGTGGTGTTACGGTTGCGGGGTGGTTTCCGCTTAATGCGGAAGGATATGAACCCCTTTTTGAGCATTGTATTCTACGCACAGTAGAGGTACGCCTCGTAGACGGTAATTGGTTGTATCAGCGTGACAACGTACCGTGTCACAAAGCAGCGCCCATGCGTCAATCGTTTGTTTACAACAATGTTCCTGAAATTAACTAGCCTGTCCAGAGTCCCAACCTATAGCGAATGGAACACTTTTCGTATGAGTTAGAACGTCGACTTTGCTCTGGACCACTGTGTCCGACATCACTAGTTTCCGTGGTTTCAGCTCTTGAGGAAGAATACGCTATCGTGTCGCCACAGAAATTCAGAATATCATTTAAAGTATCTCCAGAAGAGTTCACGCCGTCGTAAAGGCGAAGGATGGACGTTCTCCTTATTAAAGTCCACTAATGGTGGCCGTGCGGTTCTGGGCGCTGCAGTTTGGAACCGCGAGACCGCTGCGGTCGCAGGTTCGAATCCTGCCTCGGGCATGGATGTGTGTGATGTCCTTAGGTTAGTCAGGTTTAACTAGTTCTAAGTTCTAGGGTACTAATGACCTCAGAAGTTGAGTCTCATAGTGCTCAAAGCCATTTGAACCATTTTTTTCAACTAATGGTTGCCCGGATGCATTTGATCAGATACTGTGTGTGTGTGTTTGTGTTTGTGTGTATGTGTGTTCTAGAAAATGACGGGAAGTGGAAACTGGATTTTGTGAGCTGTGTGGCGACTCCATAGTGGGACGCCGCTGCGTATTTATGAGAAGCTATTTAACTAACGGCTTTTTCCTTCCTGTCTCACTAAACAAGTCCTAAGAAAAACGCTAGCAGAATTTCCACGCTCCCGATTGCTAGTGGACATGTGTCAAGAGCGTGACGTAAATACAGAAATGTCGCCACACACTCGCTTGATTGGCGTCGTTAACGCACCCTCTTACAAATGTCCTGACCACATTCCAAAGGAGAAAATCTGTTTGCACAGTCGAAGTTAAATCAGCCAACTGCGGACGCGGAGCATTTATTTGCTGGCAAGTCGCTAACTCTTTATTTACATTATTAACCAGATGTGTTCCTGTTTTTCATCTTATCTTTATAAGCAAATCAGGAATTTTTTTAATATCTGACTCATATGTTTGAATGTACATTTTCCCAAAACTTTCGACGACTGTCATACACATTACCTTCTCCAGAAGAAGACGAATATGAAACTCGTCGAAATGTCACGACATTTAACGCTGGCATCCCGCTAGAAACCCGAGAGCTTCTCATAAGCATCTGAACCATTTCTTTGTGCTGTTGTTACTTTCCACACCACCCGCTATTTTAAGTGAGAAAATGTGATATCTACTGAAGCCTTCTTCCTTCACTCTCTAAAGGTTGAAATATTACAATAAAAAAATTTCTGAGCGCGTGACCATTCAAAAACACTATGAATACCAAGAAATTTTACGCAACTTGAAAGCCGTGACGAGAAAGAAAAAGCGTCAGTGGCGATCAACGAAAGTTAGTCCATTTTTAGACAAAAACCGAGTAGCACCCGTTTGCTGCGTATTTGAAGGGAAAGAGTTAACTGGGCATTTACTGTTCTTTACCGTTGCATACAACAAGTAATTTGAGTGACTGGAACCAGTTTGTTTCCAAACAAGGCATATACGCACTGCTGTGCAATTACACTCCTGGAAATTGAAATAAGAACACCGTGAATTCATTGTCCCAGGAAGGGGAAACTTTATTGACACATTCCTGGGGTCAGATACATCACATGATCACACTGACAGAACCACAGGCACATAGATACAGGCAACAGAGCATGCACAATGTCGGCACTAGTACAGTGTATATCCACCTTTCGCAGCAATGCAGGCTGCTATTCTCCCATGGAGACGATCGTAGAGATGCTGGATGTAGTCCTGTGGAACGGCTTGCCATGCCATTTCCACCTGGCGCCTCAGTTGGACCAGCGTTCGTGCTGGACGTGCAGACCGCGTGAGACGACGCTTCATCCAGTCCCAAACATGCTCAATGGGGGACAGATCTGGAGATCTTGCTGGCCAGGGTAGTTGACTTACACCTTCTAGAGCACGTTGGGTGGCACGGGATACATGCGGACGTGCATTGTCCTGTTGGAACAGCAAGTGTCCCCTCGACGATCACCAGTGGTGTACGGCCAGTGTAGGAGATCGTTCCCCACACCATGATGCCGGGTGTTGGCCCTGTGTGCCTCGGTCGTATGCAGTCCTGATTGTGGCGCTCACCTGCACGGCGCCAAACACGCATACGACCATCATTGGCACCAAGGCAGAAGCGACTCTCATCGCTGAAGACGACACGTCTCCATTCGTCCCTCCATTCACGCCTGTCGCGACACCACTGGAGGCGGGCTGCACGATGTTGGGGCGTGAGCGGAAGACGGCCTAACGGTGTGCGGGACCGTAGCCCAGCTTCATGAAGACGGTTGCGAATGGTCCTCGCCGATACCCCAGGAGCAACAGTGTCCCTAATTTGCTGGGAAGTGGCGGTGCGATCCCCTACGGCACTGCGTAGGATCCTACGGTCTTGGCGTGCATCCGTGCGTCGCTGCGGTCCGGTCACAGGTCGACGGGCACGTGCACCTTCCGCCGACCACTGGCGACAACATCGATGTACTGTGGAGACCTCACGCCCCACGTGTTGAGCAATTCGGCGGTACGTCCACCCGGCCTCCCGCATGCCCACTATACGCCCTCGCTCAAAGTCCGTCAACTGCACATACGGTTCACGTCCACGCTGTCGCGGCATGCTACCAGTGTTAAAGACTGCGATGGAGCTCCGTATGCCACGGCAAACTGGCTGACACTGACGGCGGCGGTGCACAAATGCTGCGCAGCTAGCGCCATTCGACGGCCAACACCGCGGTTCCTGGTGTGTCCGCTGTGCCGTGCGTGTGATCATTGCTTGTACAGCCCTCTCGCAGTGTCCGGAGCAAGTATGGTGGGTCTGACACACCGGTGTCAATGTGTTCTTTTTTACATTTCCAGGAGTGTATTTACAGATACAATCAAAAAGTAGAAGCAAGAAGTCAGATTATATTCAATAATTCTGTAACGGGTCAGCGGAGAGGAGGAGGTCCCTCGTGCCAAAATAAAACCTTGTAAATTGTGTCAGTGGAGAACACATACGGGGTGATCAGAAACAGCCTGAAAAACTTGTAAGGGTGTCGCGGAGTAGGTTCTGCTGAGAAATAATTAAGGAAAAATATCGATACGTTGCGCCGTGTCCGGGTTCATCAGCGTTGAAGTTTTAACCAGTCAGGGCGTTGCCTGCGCAAATCTAAGCAGCTCGCCTAAGACGTTGTCGCCGAACGTGTTTTTCGTTTGATTTCTGATAACCGAGAATGGAGCTATACAAAAATTTTATATAAGATGGTAATAAGGATCGAATCCGAGCCAAAGGGTGTCGAAATATTCTCTTAACAGTTATTTCCCAGCACAACCTGTCCTGCAACACCCTTACAAGTTTTTCAGACTGTTTCTGATGACCCTGTACAGAGATTTCAGGTACCAAGAAAGAATGAAGCTCCATAAATAATGAGGTTCCAATAGAAATGATTAAAGATGGATACAAGATTGATAGAAGAGGAACTTGCAAATTTATTTATAGAATACATTGGAAATAAGACAGTTCCATAAAACTGGGGGAATGCTGCAATTAATTTTCTCCTCGAGAAATGGGTGACTTAAGATATAAAAAAGTAGAATTATCGGAATTCTTCTTGTAATGTCCAAAACTAAAATTGTCGTCTACTTCATCTACATCTACATACATACTCCGCAATCCACCACACGGTGCGTGGTGGAGGGTATCTCGTACCACAACTAGCATCTTCTCTCCCTGTTCCACTCCCAATCAGAACGAGGGAAAAATGACTGCCTATATGCCTCTGTACGATCCCTAATCTCTCTTATCTTATCTTTGTGGTCTTTCCGCGAAATGTAAGTTGACGGCAGTAAAATTGTAGGAAGAAACCTGGGACCCTAATTCAACACAGAAATAAACTGGCTTCAGCAGTGGATATGGCGCAATGGATCACTTGTAGGTTGTGTTGTAAACCAAGGAATGAAGAAACGAGATTCAGTTACCCGTTTTCTAGAAATGGTATATTTTGAGAAAGCTTTCGACTTAGTTTGTACGAATTACGTACTAACAGCAGCTTAGAAGCTAGGCATTCATTCAAAAAACGGCTTGGATACGACCTGTAATTGTATAATGAATATTTAGCACACAGAGAAAAATTAGTCAGCGCCAGGAGAATTACTCGAATACCATATAACACTGTCTCTAGCCTCGATATTGCTCCCATTTTCGCGAGGAAGAGACCCCACAAGTTTCTTCCGCTAAGCCATATCCAGATGGAGATACTCCCGCAGAACTGCGTAATTGAGGCGATGTTGACTGCTTCCTTTCACTCGCTCTTACAAATACTCTTAGACATTCTCTGTGAAATCAAAATCACGTGATTTAGTGGAGCATTAGTAGTGCGAAATATTCGTCAAATCAGTAAAGTGTGCGTGCAGTCCTGCTAAACACAGCTGTTGTCATCTTGGTATATGAGAGTGTCAGCAGCATACTCATTATGAACATGAATGAGAATGGCCAATGTTTGGTCACCGAGAATGTCGAAATAAACATTGGTTGACTATTACATGAATGAATGGTCCACGTCGTGGTAAGAAAAACATCCCCATCGCCGATTTGGAATGGAACCTGTACTCTGTGCGCGTTAATCACCTCGCTGAATCACCGCTGCACTCGACGCTTCGTTTGAAAAAAACGCAACAGCGCGAGTTATGGGATCACAATAAGGGCCTCCTGTTTGCGTCTGTCCAGTTTCTGTGTTGTTCAACCAACTCAAGACGTGCAGTGAACAGTGATCTTTTGCAAGGCCTCCAGATGTCCGTTGCGTGCATTTCCCTTCTGAACTGTTCGCCCGGGGCAGGTTGAAAGGGACCTACACTCACTGCCAGCGTGAAATTTACGAATAACTTGGCAGCGTGAGCCCCATTATCAGTATGACGATGCACCCACTCTGACCTGCATGCATACACTCATTCAGTTGGGAATGGTGCCACAAAGCCGTTGCATCCCCTCTTGAGGCAAGCAGCCCCGCAACTGCTGCATCTTGTTCTTGGTACACTGGATACTGACAACGTGACGGAGTTCACATGTTCTGTCAAGATCTGGTCTTGGGACCTCGCTGGCCACGTGTTTAGCTCCACACTAGGTAGACAGTTCACAGAGAAGTGTTCCATGCATACACGACCATTGTCCTGTTGAAAAATCGCACCACTATAATGTCGCATGAATGGTAACACACTGCGATGCAGTATGTCCATGAAGTACTGTTGTGTCAGAGTTCCCTCAATCACTGCCACCTGTAAGCTGACGCACCTGATAACTCTCCACACCATGACGGAAGGAGTAACACCACTGCGTCTCTTTAGAGCTCAATCAACTTCGGCGCCTTCGTCATCCGGAGTACCGGAGTAGCGGAGACCCGTGATTCATCACTGCACACGGTGCGATGTCACTGGTCAGCAGTACATGCTTTCCGGTGACGGCACCCCTCCAAAAGCAGCCCTTTGAGGTGAGGTGTTAACGGTAGCGTGCGCTTGGGACGGTGGTTCCCTAATCCGACTGTTGCTATTCTCCGACCATTGGTGCGGGATGGCAGAGAATATCAGTGTCCATTACTTGCTGTCTGATGGCAGCGCAGATGTGCAGGGACTACAGTGTGCCAGGTGCAAAATACGGCGATCTTCCCTTATGTTGGCCAGACATGGTCGACCAGAATCTTCCACGTTTCCATGTAGCCCAACATGAGCCCACTGTCACATCCGAATGCACCACAGTTCTGAAAATTACACGATTAGACCAGCCACCCAAATGGAGACCCACATGACGCCCTTTTCAATCTCTGTGAGGTGTTGGTAACACTGTATTACATGATTGATCATTTACCCTTTGACGCTGGTCACGCCATTTACAGGGTGTTTCAAAAATGACCGGTATATTTGAAACGGCAATAAAAACTAAACGAGCAGCGATAGAAATACACCGTTTGTTGCAATATGCTTGGGACAACAGTACATTTTCAGGCAGACAAACTTTCGAAATTACAGTAGTTACAATTTTCAACAACAGATGGCGCTGCGGTCTGGGAAACTCTATAGTACGATATTTTCCACATATCCACCATGCGTAGCAATAATATGGCGTAGTCTCTGAATGAAATTACCCGAAACCTTTGACAACGTGTCTGGCGGAATGGCTTCACATGTAGATGAGATGTACTGCTTCAGCTGTTCAATTGTTTATGGATTCTGGCGGTACACCTGGTCTTTCAAGTGTCCCCACAGAAAGAAGTCACAGGGGTTCAAGTCTGGCGAATAGGGAGGCCAATCCACGCCGCCTCCTGTATGTTTCGGATAGCCCAAAGCAATCACACGATCATCGAAATATTCATTCAGGAAATTAAAGACGTCGGCCGTGCGATGTGGCTGGGCACCATCTTGCATAGACCACGAGGTGTTCGCAGTGTCGTCTAAGGCAGTTTGTACCGCCACAAATTCACGACGAATGTCCAGATAGCGTGATGCAGTAATCGTTTCGGATCTGAAAAATGGGCCAATGATTCCTTTGGAAGAAATGGCGGCTCAGACCAGTACTTTTTGAGGATGCAGGGACGATGGGACTGCAACATGGGGCTTTTCGGTTCCCCATATGCGCCAGTTCTGTTTATTGACGAAGCCGTCCAGGTAAAAATAAGCTTCGTCAGTAAACCAAATGCTCCCCACATGCATATCGCCGTCATCAATCCTGTGCGCTATATCGTTAGCGAATGTCTCTCGTGCAGCAATGGTAGCGGCGCTGAGGGTTTGCTGCGTTTGAATTTTGTATGGATAGAGGTGTAAACTCTGGCGCATGAGACGATACGTGGACGTTGGCGTCATTTGGACCGCAGCTGCAACACGGCGAACGGAAACCCGAGGCCGCTGTTGGATCACCTGCTGCACTAGCTGCGCGTTGCCCTCTGTGGTTGCTGTACGCGGTCGCCCTACCTTTCCAGCATGTTCATCCGTCACATTCCCAGTCCGTTGAAATTTTTCAAACAGATCCTTCATAGTATCGCTTTTCGGTCCTTTGGTTACATTAAACCTCCGTTGAAAACTTCGTCTTGTTGCAACAACACTGTGTTCTAGGCGGTGGAATTCCAACACCAGAAAAATCCTCTGTTCTAAGGAATAAACCATGTTGTCTACAGCACACTTGCACGTTGTGAACAGCACACGCTTACAGCAGAAAGACGACGTACAGAATGGCGCACCCACAGACTGCGTTGTCTTCTATATCTTTCACATCACTTGCAGCGCCATCTGTTGTTGAAAATTGTAACTACTGTAATTTCGAAAGTTTGTCTGCCTGAAAATGTACTGTTGTCCCAAGCATATTGCAACAAACGGTGTATTTATATCGCTGCTCGTTTAGTTTTTATTGCCGTTTCAAATATACCGGTCATTTTTGAAACACCCTGTATATACCCTAAAGACCTAGTAAGAATACTAAATGCCAACAAGACCAACTAGCTCTGGTGGTCGTTCTACCGGCCAGAGAGTTGCACCTCTGTAGCCATTTACATACCGGCCAATGGTGGATACTTGTACGTAGCTACAGTCACATCCGACAAGTTCTTCTGGTTGATTTACTTTTCTTCTGAGGCAGTATATCACGAGTTTTTATCTGTGCCAGTGAGGCAAGGACGTTTAATCGAATACAGAGTTGTTCAGCGTGTGATGGAAAAACACGAGTCGCGAATTGCTAGAAGAAATAAAGAAAATGGATCAGGGAACAGACAAAAGTGGAAGACGTGATTACGTTTCTAATGACAGTATACAGGTGGTGGACGGGCGTGTTATCAGGCGATGGATGCAGTGCAAGGGGAATGACTGTCGTTGATGACAATAATGAGGGGGAAATTCTAGAGAAGATCTTTACCTAATTGTAGACGTCAAAATGACTGACAATGACAGTAGTTGTGGTGACGATGATAAAGATGATGATGATAAAGTGATTCATTAAGCATGACCACTAATAAGGAATATAAACTTCTTGGCAGAAAGATTCCCAGAATGTCGTGTATTGCACTAAATTTGTGTCGGTCCTATCCGATAGAGTTACAATTTGCGTACTGAGCAATTTGATGTGTGTAATGAGTTACACATGTGCTTCTATTAAACCATTAACCGCCGTATTGGACATTTTCCTTTTTATTCATCTGTCCTTTGATTAGGCTGAAGTGGCCTCCACCAAATCCTCTACTGTGCCAACCTCTTCATCTCAGAGTAGCACTTGCAGGCTACGTCCTCACTCTGTTCTAGGATACATTCCAATTTATGTTTTCACCTGCAGTTTTTACGCTGTAGAGCTGCCTCTAGAACCATGCAAGTTGCTCTCTGATGCGGTAAAACTTGTAATGCCATCCTGTCCCTTATTCTTGTCGATGTTCTCCGTAAGTGTCTTCCTTCATCGATTCCTTGGAGAATCTCATCATATCTTATTAGTCCACCTATTTTTCGGCATCCTATTATAGCACCACACTTCAAACACTTTTGCTCTCTTCTTTTCCGGCTTTCCCATAGTCCATGATCTACTTCCACAGAATGCTGTGCTCTAGACGTACATTCTCAGGAATTTACTCCTCCAATAAATGTCGATGTTTGATACCAGTAAATGTTTTTGCTCGGGTATGACCTCTTTGCATGTGACAGTTTGCTTTTTAAGTCCTCCTTGCTTCTTCCGTCATGTGTTATTTTGTTTCCATGGTAGCAGAAGTCCATCTACTTCGTGGTCACCAATTTTGGTGTAAGGTTTGTCACTTAACTCATTTCTGCTACTCCTCATTACATTTGTCTTTTTTCGATTTACCTTACATCTAAATTCTGTGCTCACTAGACTGTTCATTGCATTCAATAGGTCCTACAATACTTCCTCACTTTCACAAACGATAGGAATGTCGTCGCTACTATTATCACTCATGTCCTCTCACTCTCAATTTCAATTACTCTCCTGTACCTTTCTTTTAAAGCAAGGGGAAACTATGGCCGTAATTTTTCCCGAGGGCATGCAGCTTTAATTTGTTAACATCGAATATAGATTTAAGTTTCAGGAAGTCGTTTCTGAAAGTATTTGTACGGAGTGTAGCCACGTGTGAAAGTGAAACATGGACGTTAAATAGTTTGGACAAGAAGAGAATAGAAGCTTTCGAAATGTGGTGCTACAGAAGAATGCTGAAGATTAGTTGGGTAGATCATATAACTAATGAGGAGGTATTGAACAGAATTGGGCAGAAGAGGGGTTTGTGGCACAACTTGACCAGAAGAAGGGATCGGTTGGTAGGACATGTTCTGAGGCAACAAGGGATCACCAATTTAGTATTGGAGGACAGCGTGGAGGGTAAAAATCGTAGAGGGAGACCAAGAGATGAATACACTAAGCAGATTCAAAAGAATGTAGGCTGCAGTACTTACTGGGAGATGAAGAAGCTTGCACAGGATAGAGTAGCATGGAGAGCTGCATCAAACCAGTCTCAGGACTGAAGACCACAACAACAACAATCTTTCTTTTTTTCCGTCACGGCATCTTCGATGTTTAGCTTGAACAGCAGGGCGAAATAGTCCATTTCTCTCTTACACCCTTTGTAGTAGGAGCACTTCAATCTTGGTGTTCCATTCTTATTTTTCCGTTTTCGTTTTTGTGTGCTGTGTGTTACCCGTCTCGCGCCATAAGTTACACGCCTTTTTCAGAGAATTTCGAAGATTTTGCACCACTTTAAATGGTCAAATGATTTTTGTGGGTTGAAAAATCCATGAAAATGTCTTGACTGTCCTTACTCCTTGCTTCCACTATCAAGCGCAAAGTCATAATAGCCTCTCTGGTGCGTTTTCGTTTTCTAAAGGCGAAAGATCGTCATCAATTTGACTACTGAGCACTGTAAAACCGAATGTTATAGTCACCAAATTTTGTTACCTCAACTGTGAATGATTTCTTTGCTGCTGGAGACGTAGATTCTTAAAACACGCTTCCATTTAGAAGAAACTGATCCGGAGTCACCTGCGCCACAGAAGGAATTGGAAGGTATGACCTTCCTTCTCTTCCCGATGTCCACATTGAATTTCTCAGAATTGCCGATTCACTTAACTCTTGGTTACCTTCAACACAGTCTTCCTCTATTAAATCACCTATTCTCTGCCATTCATAATTACGTGTTTCTTTAATGCCATACCTTTTGCACCTGCCACAAGGACATCGAATGTAGTGGTTGTGATGGGATCTCCCGGTAATTGGCAATTGTCTATTGACAATTTAAAGCTATCTGTGTTCACTCTAACACTATTTTATTACTAAAATACACGCAGTAGTTAAATATTCCATTACAAGTCCTCTTTCGAGTGAGTCAGGGACTGGGTATAATGTCAAGAACGATAGTTGTCTTTGTCAGTTATTTCTGAAACGTGTGCGTTTTTGATGGTCTTCCATCGATTACCTGAGCGTATAAACACAATTTGACCTATTTGTCCTTGAAGGAACCCTATTACTTTTCTTGCATATCAACAATTAAAATTAATATATCTCAATTCTATGCTGTTGGATTTCCATCAAACTGTCACACCTAAAGTAAGCCAAATATGTCGTAGATGTTCACAGTGTTCAGTGGTCATGTAGAAATAAACGGCTGTCGTCCATCGTGAATATCAGCGCTACTACACAAAATCATCAGTAGCCTGATGCAAGATAAGCTGCTTCTGATACACAGCTTTGGTTATCTTTGGCACTCTACTGCTCTTATTATCAAAAAACGAGAAACTTGAGTCTCCCCCGGCAAACATAGACTTCGAAATCACCGATCATGTGAAACACAATTCGCACTTTTCTCACATGACATACTGAAACCTCTGTATCGAGGCAGTCAGATCAAAGCAGTCAGATACATGCTATATCTCTTGATTTCCGAAAAGCATTAAACTCAGTACCGCACCTACGCTTATTATCAAAAGAATGATCATATGGGGGTATCAAGCGTAATTTGTGACCAGATTGAAGACTTTTTGGTAGGGAGGCCGCAGCGTGTTGTGGATGGAGAGTCATCGTGAGATGTAGAAGTAACTTCGGGTGTGCCCCAGGGAAATGTGTTGGGACCCTTGCTGTTCATGTTGTATATTAATGACCTTGCAAACAATGTTAATAGTAAAATCATGATTTTTGCAGGTGATGCAGTTATCTATAATGAAGTACTGTCTGCGAGAAGCTACATAAATATTCAGTCAGCTCTTTATAACATTTCAACATGGTGCAATGAATTGCAACTTGCTCAAAATGTTCATAAATGTAAAATTTTGCACTTCACAAGATGAAGTAAAGTAATTTCCTGTGATTATGATACCAATGAATCATTTTGGAATCGACAACTCATACAATTATCTGAGCGTAACACTTCGTAGGCATATGAAGTGGAATGATCACATAGGTTCAGCCGTGGTAGACTTCGGTTTATTGGTAGAATTCTGGGAAAGTGCAGTTAGCTTGCTTACGAATCACTTGTGCCATCGGTTCTAGAATGTTGCTCAAGTTTATGGGACCCGTAGCAGATAGGACCCGTAGCAGATAGGACTAACAGGGGATATTGAACGTATACAGAGAAGGGCAACACGAATGATCACAGGTTTGTTTAATTCGTTGGAGAGTGTCACCGAGATACTGAAGGAATTTAAATGGCAGACTCTTGAAGACAGACGTAAGCTATTCCGAGAAAGTCTATTAACAAAGTTTCAAGAACTGGCTTTTAAATATTCACTCTAGAAATATTACGGAACCCCGTATGTATCCTTTACATAGCGATTGTGACATAAAATTATAATAATTATTGCACGCACAGAGACATTCAACCATTCTTGCCGCGCTCCATATGTGAACGGAACAGAAAGAAACCGTAATAACTGGTGACTGGTACGATGGGACGTATCCCCTGCGATGCACCTCACGGTGGGTTTCAGAGTATAGATGTAGATCTACAGAATGCTGAAGTAAATTACGGGCATGCAGCAAGATGACTCCTTCCATAACAGTCGATATTTCGACAGGTACAAAAAAATGGTTCAAATGGCTCTGAGAACTATGGGACTTAACATCTATGGTCATCAGTCCCCTAGAACTTAGAACTACTTAAACCTAACTAACCTAAGGACATCACACAACACCCATTCATGACGAGGCAGAGAAAATCCCTGACCCCGCCGGGAATCGAACCCGGGATCCCGGGCGTGGGAAGCGAGAACGCTACCGCACGACCACGAGCTGCGGACGACAGGTACACACCCTATTATTTTCAAGGCACAGGTGTGAGCAAGGAAGCGCTGTGCAAGGGAATTTGAAACCGTCCATCACATCAAACAACGCGCTGGCTTTGCTCTTAATTAACTTTTTATACCTGGGATTCACAGTCATGTAGAACTTTATAAAAGAGATCATATTTACGCCAGTGACTGTAACACTTTCTTTATTTCACGATTGCAATTTCGGCCTTAGGCCATTATCAAGAGAAGATGTTATGGCTATTAGGCCATGTCAACCTAAAATGAGCTGACATATTTATATGTCGTTGTCATTACTCTTAAATACATTGGTGACGCTGTTACGTAGTGCGAGCACACATATCCATATGTCATGAAGCAACATAGTCTGTAGACGCTCGTGTTCGTTGGCCCATCATTAGTCACATATGCACTAAACTGCAGCGGTAGGTTACTAATAGCCATAACATCTTCACTTGATAATGGCCTAAGGTCGAAACTGCAATCGTGAAATAAAAAAGTGTTACAGTCACTGGAGTAAATATGATGTCTTTTATAAGGCTTTGCTCTTGTTCGTGAAAGAATCCATTACACTCGCCGACAGTTGGATTTTTGTTTTCAAGAAATTATTTGGTATTCATTTAACGACTGCTTAAAAGTTTCTAAATTTTCTTGCAATTGGTTGAACGGTGTTTCATGATCGCAACCTGACTGGGAATTACATTCTCTGACTGCCCGGCTTTCGACGAAGTTTGTACGTTTGCGTGGCTCGGGATCGAATACTACATATCGACGTTCTGTGATCAGTCTCACGGAGAGAGCTATTGACAACACAGCTTTATCCCTGATAACGAAATACTTAAACTTTGCACCGATGCGCAAGCATTTACCAGATTTTATAAGTTTGCTGAACGGTCTGTTTTTAAACTACCTCCTGCTGCTGCAGAAGAGGTTAGCGGGAGGAATGTCGTGTGTTAACTGGAGCGCGTTCACGTAAGAGTAACATAAGAGGAGCTGAGACGGCTGCCTTATGTTCACTCAGAGTGTATCCAAATGTTATTTTGCCCGTGGACAAGGGCAGTGATACAGTGGTGGTGGACACGCAGGATTATGTTCATAAGAGACGGCGCTTACTGTCTGCTTCAGCGTACCGTAGGATCAGTGCCGACCCTACAAAAAGTGTTGAGAGATAAACTACCAATCTCCTGAAGAAAAGTATCTTATCGCAGGAAGAATCTTAATTCTTAGAATGGTGTCCCCGCTAGATTATATGGCCTTCCGAAGAGCCAGGCTACGGTCGCAGGTTCGAATCCTGCCTCGGGCATGGATGTGTGTGATGTCCTTATGTTAGTTAGATTTAAGTAGTTCTACGTCTAGGGGACTGATGGCCTCAGATGTTAAGTCCCATAGTGCTTATAGCCATTTGAACCTTTTTTTTTTTTTTTTTTTTTTTTTTTTTTTTTTTTTTTTTTTTTTTTTTTTGTAGAGCCACAAGGAAGGTGTTCCTCTTATGCCGACTGCGAGTAACATTGGTGCTGCAAAATATCGTGTAGCAGAACACGTTGTCAAACCCACTGGTAGGTCTGTGCGAACTCACCTTAACAACTCGACGATTTCTCACGTCTATTAGAGGGGTTGCATCTGAATGACTGTGATATTTTACTAAATTTTGATGTGATCTCTCTTTTCACTTGTTCTCTTCTGTCTGATTCGTCGGTTAATTGAGATTAGGTCTGCTGTTGATTTAAGGTACCTATTTCGATAAGTGTAGACTTCCACCTACTTTTTGTTTAATGGCTGATACTATGAACAAACGGATGGAGATGCGATGTGAAGCCCGCTGTCACTCATTATTGCCAGTTCGTATACGTATTACTTCATGGAATATGCCTTGGAGACACTGACGTCTGCGAGCTTTTTTTAGATATGTAAACGATACTTTCGTCGTGTGGCTTCATGGTAGTGAGAATTAAAACGCCTTTTTAGTACACTTCAGCTCAATTCACCCGAATATTTGTTTCGCTATACAGGTGGGAAAAGATGGATATCATCCCTTTCTTGACGTATTGGCGAGGAGGAATGTTACGTGTAATACATTGGACATGCCGTTTATAGGAAGCCAATTCACACCGACTTGAAACTACATGTTGATAGTTGTCACCATCTGGCTCAGCGTGAAGCGGTACGTCGTACCGAGGTTCACAGAGCCCACGTCATCTCAGACGCTGAAAGTTTATCAGCTCATTTAGCAAATCTGAAAGCCACCATTTGTCATAGAGATCAAAATGCGTTGCGCTATCGACCAGTCGTGCACCTGGTGAGTTATGATATACTTAGGTCACACTAAAGCGAACGGCCTTTTTTGCAGGAAGCATTTCCAACTGGATTACTCGTATTTTACGGAAATATGATGTGAAATAGGATACAGTCCGAGTAAACATCTTAGAGTGTTTACAGATAAAGCTATCTTTTACCGTCTAGTAGAGTAATCAGAAGATCAAAACCAATTGCAAAATGATTTTACACAAGATATCTGTATAATGCGAAAAATAGAAACTGATTCCAAATTATGAATAGTGGGAGGCCATTTCAATTATATGATACAACACGCCAATTTAAAGGCCTTCAGTAGAACTAGATATCCAAGAATAACAGTTATGAACAACTTAAAATGGTTTAAATGGCTCTAAGCACTGTGGGACTTAACATCTGAGGTCATCAGTCCCCTAGACTTAGAACTACTTAAACCTAACGAACCTAAGGACATCACACACATCCATGCCCGAGGCAGGATTCGAACCTGCGATCGTAGCAGCAGCGTGGTTCCGGACTGAAGCTCGTAGAACTGTTGGGTCACAGCGGCTGGCTAGTGAACAACTTAGATTGGAACGATCACATAGATAATATGTTGGGGAATGCGAACCAAAGACTGCGTTTTGTTGGTATTGGCAGTGTCAAGGATGAGATAACGCGAGTTGGGGCGGCAGTCATTTCAACAAAGGCGTTTCTCGTTGCGGCTCGATCTTTTCACGAAATATCAATCTCCAACTTTGTCCTCCGATTGCGAAAAATTTTGTTTACACCCACCTACATAGGGAGAAATGTTTGCTTTAACAAAACAAGAGAAATCAGAGCTCGAGCGGAAAGATTTAACTCTCGTTCTTCCCACGCGCTTTTCGAGAGTGGAACGGTAGAAAAATAGATTAAAGTGGTTCGGTGAATCGTCTGCGACGCACTTAAGTGAGAATTGCACAGTAATCATGTAGGTGTACATGTAGATGAAGATGTATTTTTTGATCACCATATAAAACTGCGATCCTTCTAGAATCAGCAAAGGACGATCCTAGTTTTGCGTAAAGAGGGTGTCTATCGTAATCCTTGCAGTTGTGTACGTCATATATTGGTCAGACCTCCAAGAACTTGGAGGATCGGTGTTTTCAGCATAAGCGTAATACATGCTTACAGCAGCCGAGCAAATATGTTATTGGTGAACATTGCCTTGGCACCGGTCGTCGTATGGAGTATAACAACACGAAGATTATGGCATGCACTTCCAGCTATTGGGCTAGGGTTATCAAGGAAGTAGTTGAAATTAAACTATCGAGTGACCTTTTACAGAGAGATGGAGATTTGCGTTAAATCTTGCGTTGAATCTTGCTCTCTCTCCCTTGTCAAAAAACTTAGGTACAAAGTTTCTGCTACCTCACCCAATGTTTATTAATAATCACTGTCGATAGCTTCTGACGTCGGTCACCTTTGCGTATGTGGTGGCGCTGGTTTTTGCAATGTGTGTGTGTGTGTGTGTGTGTGTTTTTCCGGATAAGCTCTTCAACCCGAGGTTTTAATCTGTTGTGCACAGCGCCTTCTTGTTGTATTTGTACCTTGGAAATGATAGGATATGGAGCTTTCGAAATGTAGCGGTTGTCGGAGATGACACTTGTCTACAGTCCCGGTAGTTATTTGATCAAGGAAAAAAGTTTTTACAACACTTCTGTTAAAAGTTTGCCCGGATTTAGTTCACAAATCTCCGAAAGAAGATTTATTTTCTCGCCTTTTTATTTGATTCGGCACTATAATAAATCGGCAGAGCAGAGTTTCGAATTTATGAATATACCTTCACACTGCATTTTTCCTGTGTAATGTTCATATTATGTAAATCATAATATTTAACAAGAAATTATAATCTCTTTGACATAATGCTTCGGTGCCGAGATTAGTAAACATACAGGATGTTTTAAACTGATTACTCCGAAAATCGCTTGAATCCACTTTTAGATATCCAAAACCAAATCGACAATTTTATTACTCGTTAGGTTCCGAAAACAGAGTATTATTACTGAGAAGCCAGTTACTAGATCGTAATAAAAGCGACTAGTACATACCGATTTGTTGCATTATTTCTTTGTCTTTCATTTTATTGCATAGGTAGTAGTGTGTTTATTGTCGACTTCCTTTTCCTTTCATTTTATTGAACACGTACTCTTACAGAAGTATTTCTTTTACTTCTGAGTTGGGAGTTAGAAATGTGGGAACAGTCCCACAGATGGGTGAGTTACAATGCCATAACAAATGAATGATTATTGCTTTCCTAACCAACCTGTTTCAATCCATTCACTAAGAGTATGGGACAAACATTTAATCCCAAAATTTTCTACCTCAACTCAAAAAAAGGTCATTCACAGAATGCTCACCAATTCCAAAATAACGTCCTTTATAAAATGCTCACCAACACGATGCAAGTTAATCCTCGGAATCGGTGCCATCGAACAATTTCGTCAATTCATTTGGTCACTGGAAATCATAAACCCATGGAATAAATACTAAGCGCAAGCCGGAAAAATTTAACTATGTAAGCGATGCTATTCTATTAACATTGGACAAAAATATTAGGATATATGCAACAATGAAATTTTACAAAAGATCTTCTGGAATTATATGCGTATGCGGTAGTGATGCTCAAATGGTAATAAAAGAGGATTTTAGAAATGGAGCTAGGTGCGTATGTGGCAGTAATCAATGGAAGAAAAGGGAAGATGTATAGAAACGAAACTTTTGAGGACGGTTGTCATTGTCACAAGATGAAGGAGCTGGTGAATATCTGGAAATTACAACAAAAGCTCGTAAAATACAGACACGAATGATGGAACGTCTAAAGAGTATGTTTAATAAAAAGTAATGTATACAATGGTCCTTTATCACAAGAAGAGAAAGGAAATACCGGCGGACAAAAAGAATATGGACACCAAAGGCACATAATCGAAGTCGTATCTTAACATACAGTCTGCGGTTTGACAGAAGAAGAAGAATATTGTTTCTGGCAAATGTTGGTCGCTCAGTTCAGCACCTTAAAAGTTTCCTTTCGGTTATCGGTGCTCAGGGTTTTGAAATGTTTTTCACCTTGAGGCCCCATAAAGACAAATCTGTTACAGTACAATAACGTGCGTCCTCAGTACACTGCACATATGCTGCTTTAGGATCGTCCACACCTATTCATATTTCAACAGTGAGACGTGTCGTAGTGGAAGAAAGAGATGTATCTAGTGGTGTAGCGCACGAAATTCTTCGGCTATTCTGTTATTGAAGGAATACCGGCGGGCGAAATAGAATACTGAAATCAAAAATACTTAACTAAATCCTCACAGACCAGGATACTCAAGGTCAATACGGAGCGTGGCAGTATTACTCCATTTTGAGGTTTAAAGTGAGGGTAGACACCATTTTCTAAGCTACATATAGCTCACATTTCCATCAATGACTACATACCGTGTCCTTGGTAACTGCTGAAAAGAAAGACTCACAAATGAACAGCCGTAACGCTTTTTTTCTTCTATACATATACCTACAACTTCGTGAAAACTGCTGTCTGTAACTGCAGTTGTACCATTTATTCTCGGTTGGTTGGCACAACTTAGCTCTCTGGCTAACCCAGTGAGTCTCGTTTTTAGTTACGCGGAATATACAAGAGATAGTCATTTATTTTCGCCTTAACACAGCACTAATTTTACAGTAATAGCACGGCCGTCCTACAACATGTCTTAGGAATCTGACCTCGTAAATGTCACTCTGTTCGTACAACTCAGTTTTATTTCTTATTCACGTCCCCAGCAACACATGACGCAAACATCAAGGTATGTTGGCAGTTGGCCCGGGGAAGTATTCCTTGGTTCGATACCTATTCCGCGAAAAGCAAACTAACCTTAATGTTTGACGTCGAGCTGGAGTTCGTATTTTCTTAATATGAAAGAAATAAGAAGAAGAAACGGGTAAGTGTATCTTAGAATTCTTAATCACAAAATAATCTCGGACAAGAAAAGTGCGCGTGAAATGCTACAGATTCGACACCACACAACGGAGGGAATAGCATCTGCCAAACTTTATGTTTAATTTCTTGAATGCTCTGTACCTACGATTTACGACAAATAAGTCAAAGCCAAAATCTCTGACATATCATCGCTGATGTCTCCAGGAACATATTTCGAATTATACGACGAATATTACAGTCATTACGCACTGTGAAGGTGTACTAGCATACTCGTGAAAAAACTGACGAAAATCATCTCATCTTGCTTTCGATATAAGTTGGCAACTAACGTTTCGCTTAGCGCTAGTAAAGAAAAATAATTCATTGCAAATACATACTATTTCCCAAGACCAATATGCAGACATGTACCACTAAAAGTACTTATTGTCAAAAAAACAGTTTTATTAAGAACGCCAGTATCGAAATTGCTTGAGTTAATACCAGTAAGGCTTCTACGACAAGGAGGTCGTTATATGTTAAATTTCGTATTCTATACGTGTTCTTTTACTACTTTTTTTTCAGCGTTTGATGAAGTCTACCAATGTTTGGTCATTGCCCATCCGTCGATTTGGAAGTTATTGAATAATAATGACCTATCCCGGCTTCGTACAAATAGCGCTAGGGATCTAAGGCTAGACGACTAGACATAACGGTATTAAATTATATACCCATACCTTCCTCGTGAGCTAGTCTATCTGTTAGATTATTAGTTCCTGAGAGTAGCGTTCACACAGACGGTAAAACGTGGTGGGGGACTTCAGTTTGTAATACGTTTAGAATAACTCTGCGTCTGTATGTCCATATTCAGTTGTTAGTTGCGTAAGAAAGAAAGGTATAAGCACTATAGTCTATAATTGCGCTTTCGAATGCACTGTGGTGGCACGTACAATACTAGTTACACCTGTCAAATAAGAAAACATGTTTCTTTTCTTCAAATTGACACTATACCTTCTCTGATTCTAATTATAAATTTCTCTTTTTTTGCAGGTAAGTTTGTGCGAACACTGGAACTCGGTTGCAAGGCAGCGCTTTGTTTAGTTGGGTAAGTCATAAATGGAACCAGATATCTGTAGCAGCTGACGAATGTCGGACTTGACGTATCACCAATAACGAGAACTCAGGCTACTATCCGAACTGTTTAGCAACCCATCATATCCCCCTCTCTCCTCATTCATATCGAATTTACACTCTCTGGTCAAAGGTATTCTGACGCCTATTAACAGAAATTAAAATGTGCAGCTCCACCCTTCGCCTTTATGTCAGCTTGAACTCTGCTGGGGTCATGGGGACACTTCCGGTGGTGTGTCTGGATGTCCGTGGCGGAATGGCAGAAGCCGAAACCAGAGAAGGTAGTTATGTCGGACGTTGGGGTCTGGAGCGAATTCGCCATTCTAACTCATATCAAAGTGTTTCATTGGGTTCAGGTCTGGAATCTGGGCAAGGCAATCCTAAAACTAAACTCCGTCCGAACTGGCCTTGGAAGGCCCAACGGTACCGACCCACCGCCGTGTCATCCTCAGCCCACAGTCGTCACTGGATGTGGATACAGAGTGGCATGTGGTCAGCACGCCGCTCTCCCGGCCGTATGTCAGTTTAAGAGACCGGAGCCGCTACTTCTAAATCAAGTAGCTGCTCAGTTTACATATGAAGATGCTATAGGTTCTTTCGTACATGTCCGAAAGTACAGAAAGCACAGTCAGAGATCCAATGCAAAGCGCTACACAGCGCTGCAAACACAGAAGCAGCCCACTTACATAGTGCATGATACCATAAAATTTGCAATAGTGGTTATTAAATCGATAATTAATGAATTGTATTGTACATACACAGTGCTCGCGTAACACAGTGAGTTTAGAAAGGTACAACTGAATTATTAGACGAATTTTTCGCTCATATACCTCGTAATTTTCCAGCACATTATATATTAATCAACTGTAAGAGTATTGCCCATATGAGTCCGCAAACTACATGTCTTTCATTCGTTTACTGAATTGTAAACGTTTTTATATATCGTAGAGCACCAAACAGTTAACAAACATAAGTTGTGGCCTCAGCGTGGTTTTTGAAAAATTCCAACCGGTAACGATTAAATGTAAATATACCTTTCGTACCATACCTGTAGCTTGTTCTTCTGTTGCCATAATCCAAATGAGCACCGAGTGAGGTGGCGTAGTGGTTAGCACACTAGACTCGTATTCGGGAGGACGATGATTCAACCCCGCGTCCGGCCATCCCGATTTAGGTTTTCCGTGATTTCCTTAAAACGCTCCAGGGAAATGCCTGGATTGTTCCTTTGAAAGGTCACGGCCAACTTCCTTCCCCGTCCTTCCCCAATCCGAGGAGACCGATGACCTCGCTGTCTGGTCTCCTCCCCCACAACAGTCCAACCCAAATGAGCAAACGGCGTTGGCGCATTCCTTCTATTTTCTTATTTTACTTTATATGTCTCTTTCGCAAAAAGGCATATTACAGCATCATTAGGTTCTGTTACCCGTTAAATTAAGAGCATTTCCCCCTGAAGTATTTTTGGAGAAGATAAGCCTGAGTTTCTGGCTGTTGTATTTCTTTAGGTGTTTTACCGCATCTGCAGATGGAATTACGTTGCAACTTTTGAGTCCGCACGCCCGATAAGGAGGGAGCCCATTAGCGCAGAAGCCGCAGCCGCAGCCGCAGCCGCAGGAGATTGCAAAGAGCACGAGGCGCCCCGCCCACCTCCATCACGTCTTTTATTAGCTGCGGTTCGCAGCCAGACCGCGGCGCCCATTGCGCCCCAACCAGTCCCTGGTTGGCTACTTGCCTTATCATAAAGGACATTTCTTGATACCACTTTAACCTGTTACTGCGCAGCTTCAGTAAAAACACAATAATCTCAATTCCGAAGATGATAAATGCTGGCAGCTGTGGATGTAACCGTGCCAACTATTTAATAAGTCTTGGTTGCAAAGTAATGGAACGACTTATTTACAGAAGAATGGAAAGACCGGTAGGAGCCGGCCTCGAGGAAGACCAGTTTTGCTTCCGTACAATTGTAGGAATTTCTGAGATATCATTCTCCAGTTTGGTTCGTCGACGCTAAACAGCACTTGTTAACATATCTCTCAATGCACATCGACAAGCATCCATTTTCAATGCGCGCTGCTGTTTAGTAATCGGTCCATTCGCTGAAAATGTAAGAAACACCTTGTATTAAATACTTAACGTCAAATATTATTTAATAAAATTGCAGCCAAATAGCCATATACAGTTACTGTGCTTAAAGTTTTACATTTTACATTTTACATTTTTGTATATTCATTTATCGATTTCACTCTTTTACTGCACAGTTCTATGTGATATCGTTCACAGGCTTCGATACACAGCTCACGTACACTTGTTGTGGTTGGGTCGTGATAAGTTTTGTTTTTGCAGATTAGGCGATGAAAGCCGTGAATAGAAAGTCTAGTTACGACATGTCACTGTTCGAAGTTTGGTGCTGTCCATGAGCGGTTCGTCATTGCTTCGGTGCCATAGAACTTCGGCCATATTTTTTTTCGTTTGTCCTCCATGATCTTCAGTTGCTTTCTGCAAGCCCTGGTGTGTGGCATCATATATCGAAGTCTGATGTCTTCAATTAGGAATGTCTCTCTCGCTAGCAGGTACACTAGTCTAGATCTTGCTGTCTTTGAGAGACCTAGTGCTCTTTTTAGATAGATCGATTTTACCTTTTCTAGTGTTTCTAGATTTTTTTCTGTCAGGTGGTCCCATATAACCTCCATCCCATAGGCCAGAATTGGCAAGATTTTTGTGTTGAATAATTTCATGGCTGTTTCTAGACTGAGTAGGCGGATGTTTTTGATGTCCTGTATTGCTATTATTGCTTGGGCTGCACGTTCTGTTGTATGTTTTGTGAAACATTTGGCTGTCGGTTGCAATGTCACTCCTAGGTATTTAAAGTCTGATGAGATTTTTATTTTTTGTCCTCTGATGCTGATTTCCGCATTCTTGGGTGTTTTGCCTCCTTTTCTGAAAATTACCATTTCTGTCTTTGTTATGTTTATGTGTAGTTTGTGTTCACTGCACCATCTGTCTATTTTCTCAATGATTCTCTGCAGTTTCTTTATATCTGTTGAACCTACGGCTATGTCGTCAGCGTATGCATATACATACACATCTTCTTCATTTTCTCCAATTCGGAGTACTACTTCAGTGGCAAGAATGCATAGCAAAGGGCTCATTGGGTCGCCCTGTAAGACTCCGTTCGATTGCAGAATGGGGATCGAAAAAGAGAGGTTGTCTGATATTGTGATTAAGCTGTATTCGAGGATTGACTTGATTATTCTTGCCCATACGCTATCTTCTCCCATTGTGTTTTCCAGTTTTCGGACTATGAGATCTCTTTCCAATAGGTCAAAGGCTTTGGTAAAGTCTATGAACACTGTGTAGAATATTGTGAGCGGTTCTAGGCGCTTCAGTCCGGAACCGCGCGACTGCTACGGTCGCAGGTTCGAATCCTGCCTCGGGCATGAATGCGTGTGATGTCCTTAGGTTAGTTAGGTTTAAGTAGTTCTAAGTTCTAGGGGACTGATGACCTCAGATGTTGAGTCCCATAGTGCCCATACCCATTTGAACCATTTTTCAAATATTGCCCACACTTGAACATGGGTTGCCCTGAATGCCAAATGATTACTGCTTAGCACACAACGTTCGCAGCACAAAAAGACGTATTTGCCACGGAGCGCATCAAACAAGAATGAAGCCGTTAATAGGATGGTAAAGGTAGATGAGTCAGGAGTTCTCATGTAGTCAGTTATCATCTGAGCTTACGTAACTGCAAATAGCGAGCAGCAACTTCTATCCAAAAAGCATCATCGAAAGTAACAAATACGTAAATGCAGAGGTATTTAGAGGTCACTCTAACAAGTATGAAACAGTAACCGACATTTTGGAAACACTGTGACTGCCGCAAGAACCAAATGCCAGGCACTCTAGGCAACTATTACGTAAAAACTGCGACGAACCTTTGGTACATGAATCAGGGACGGAATAATAGTTTGGAGAACGACGAATCTGTTTTCATGGTCGTGTTGCTCTCCGCAATCTGTTGACCACCAGAACGAATGCTCAGCTTTGTATGCAGTGTTGCCGACAGTGAAGGAACTGGTGTGTGGAGCTGTGGGACAGAGGTTTCACTGAGTGTCACTCATGTGGGCGTGAGTGGATTACGCGGAAACCTGCAGAACGATATTTATTTCAATGTATTGTGGTGACGGTAGTGTGCAGTGGTGGCAATGTCACGATCCTGTGCTGATTTTTTTTTCTGCTTTGTTCTCAGAATGTTAATGTTTTGTTGACGGACAAATGGAAGCAATAGTTTTTTTTAAATATTCCAGACAGTAGCATGTTTCTCTACTGTATTAAAAATATGGAGTCGGACTCTCCCCTATATCAGTATGGCGCATATTACGGTGCATAGAAATCGCGGTGGGTAGATACCGTGGGTACATTTGACATCCGTCCCCGGTAGCTGAGTGGTCAGCGCGACAGAATGTCAATCCTAAGGGCCCGTGATCCATTACCGGCTGGCTCGGAGATTTTCTCTGCTCACGGGCTGGGTGTTGTGTTGTCCTAATCATCATCATCTCATCCCCATCGACGCGCAAGTCGCCGAAGTGGCGTCAAATCGAAAGACTTGCACCCGACGAACGGTCTACCCGACGAACGGTCTACCCGACGGGAGGCCCTAGTCACACGACATTTGACAGTCTGTTACTGCTCACGATTTTCGCACTTCTTCTAAACCTACAGGTTCCGGTGGTCCTCTAAAATAGTCTCGTACACTATTGTTGCTATATCGTCGCTCAGAGGCGTGCTTGTTATCGCAAAGTGATCGAAAAGATCATGGATAGATGCAAGGAATAATAGGTATGTGGACCCATTTTCTGGAACGTTAGGATGGATAACTCCTGTCACTGACGGACGAGGACGGATAGACGGAAGAAGCGATCGTACATACTGACGACATTCTTCTTGTGGTGTTGGCCAACCAGAGAGCAACTAGGAAGCAAAGACATAATCTAACTTCTACGCACAGAACAGCTGGCGTGCAACAAAAAATTACTGCAGCCAGTAAACCCCTTTATATAATGATGAAGGCCTGCAGAGAATTCCTACCACCACATTGACTGGAAGTACAAGAATAGAGAAATATGTCGAAAGATATCTAGTTATTCACCTTGTTTAGACGCTGAACTTGAATGAGCATATCATTCCTATGACCACCATCAGATGATATTACAGTCCTCTCTTCGAGTCTACAATGTGCAATCCTGACAGTGCATGGCAGTACACACTGTACCATATCCAACACCGCTGTGATGAGACGCGGATAAACGAGTCTGGTCGTGCAACTATCAGGAGCTCTCGTACCACGTTGGTGGAAGCAGAGTGTGTGGTGTTCAGGACGTATCCGGTAAACAGGATCACAAAGCACAGAGCTGCAACATACTGGTTGGAAATGGATAGACCAGCCGAAATGCGAGAAATCACAAGAAACGCTATCCGAATCCTGAAAGAATTCAAAAAACTGAAGGGTGAATATCTGGCAGTGCGAATGGAATAGCTGCGCCGAGGCCCGTCTTCTCCGACATCAGGGAGTCACTGACCAGAGACACGGCACGGTTCATTTTCCGACCGGACATTAGCCAAACTCTACTCATCTACAGCTCGTGGGTATCGCCCACGTAGCTGATTTTTGTTTATTTATGTGTGTGTGTGTGTGTGTGACACACGTATATTCCGATCGTTGGTCACAGGTAAAATGTCTGTCACACACAAGTAACGCAGACAAAATATCTAAAGCACTATACGGCGATTATCGACAAACAGATGTATACTGCAGTGAACTGAAGATTATTCGATCTCTTGCATAAATTGACATGCAGATTACCAATTATACTGCCGCACATTGGGCATCAAAAATTCTTCAGATTCTTCGTGATATCAAATGGCAAGCAGATTACCAATGAGATCGCCCCACGTTGGTGGCCAAAAGAGTTATGAATAGAGAGTTCTTCGAACTCTTGCATGAACTGAAGTGCAGGTTACTAATTACATTGCCCGACATTGGGAGCCAATAATTAAGTGGCACCAGTAATGAAGTGGGGCCGACGGCCTTGCCGCAGTGGTGACACGGTTCTCAGTCAGATTACCGAAGTTAACTTGTGTCGAGCCTGGCTAGCACTTGGTTGGGTGACCGGGTCTAGCGGGTGCTATTGGTAAGCGGGCTGCACCCAGCCCTTGTGGGGCCAGTTGAGGAGCTTCCTGATTTAGGAGTAAGGGCTCCGGTCATGAAAACGGACAACGGACGGGAGAGGGGTGTGCTGACCGCATGCCCCTTCCATATCCGCACCCAGTGACGTGTATCGGCGGTCGGAGGGAGGACAATCATCTCACCATTCTTCGAGGTCATTCGTTGTGTGGCAATATCAGCGGCAGATGCTGGGCCGCTGCGGCACGTCGCCGGAGCTATGCGCTGGCCATTCGGCTGCTCCCCTCCACGTCCCAACTTTGGGGCGAGGCCCAGACTGGTCTCCATGTTGACTCGTTGTGGATTGCGTGGCCGAAGCTGCGATATCACGGTCTCTGAAGGTGGATGCCGGCGATGGATGGAAGAGTCTCCATGTCCTCTTGCTTCACCGAGCGAGGTGGCCCAGTGCTTAGCACATTGGGTTCCTTTGAAAGGATATGGCCGGGGTCCTTCCCCTCCTTCCTAATTAGATGGGACTGATGACCTTGCTGTTTGGTCCTTCCCCCAAAGCAACGAACCAATTCTTTATTTCCGCACTGTCTCATCGACTCCTGTCTTTTCTCAACACTGTGCTAAGCTCACCGACTCGTCGAATGTTTGCTCCTTTGGGCATTGTCATTGGCGGACTAAAGTCGGAATGCCGTCCAATGATGGATCGCCGTTTCATCACCAAGCTTCCATGTACACGGTGTAACTTTTCTAGCTGCGCAGAGTGGCCGCCCTGTTAGGGGCGCCATGTCACGGACTACGAGGCCCCTTCCGCCGGAGGTTCGAGTCCTCCATCGGGCATGGGTGTGTGTGTTGTTCTTAGCGTAAGTTAGTATAAGTGGCGTGTAAGTTTAGGGACCGATGACCTCAGCAGTTTGGTCCCTTAGGGATTCACACACATTTGAACATTTTTTTTTTTTTTTTTTTTTTTTTTTACTTTTCTATCTTTCACGGGTTGGTGTGTGACTAGAGAATTGGCATCCTTCTCACGTATTCACTGTCTAGGGCCTAGGCCGTTCCCAGCGTTGGACGCATTCCTAAGTTGCAATTAAAGCAGCCATACGACACTTACCTGGAACGGCTATGGCTGTGTGAGGCCTGGACAGACCCATATCTGTACTTCGTCTAAGAATCTGCTGTCTTTCGTGATTTATAAGCAACCTCCTTACTGTCCAGCAAACATTTTTTAACAGACCGACTTCTTCCCCAGTTCTTTAGTTTCACACGCACCCCTCTGTGAATTCTTCGGATTTTGTGTCAACCCTTCATCCCAGTATCTGCTTGGGTCCTTCAGCTATCTGCACGTTTCGCATTACTCGCTAGGCTCTTTGCAAGGTGTCCTTTCTTGAACTAGGCTAGGGCATCCACCGGGCTGTCCCCTGCATGTTTAGAGTGAGCGTCTCTGGCGCTCCGTCCATCGGGGTCGAACTTCTCCTCATGCTGGACCGTTGGCGCCGTGAGTCGGCGAACGCGGCCACCAGCTGAGGTATTACAATTCAGACCACAACGTGCTCAGAGAACGACAGAATCCACTGACGACACTAACGAGACGGACACCGGCAGCAGTGAGAGCAGCTGAGACGTCTATGACACAAAATTCAGTTACAACCAACTGACGACTGACTAGAATAACATATTGTAACCAATAGACGCTCACTGTAATAAAGTAACTCGAACGTGTATAGGAAGTAAGCAAACACCAGAAAACTGGCTGCATGCAGACAAGCGCAGAGATTTCCACACACTCTGTCTTCTCTACTGTCTTATTAACGAATACCGTCCCTCACATCTTTCCTCGATCTTGACCCTCTTACCTGAACAACGCGGCAGAAACACGCGTTTCATCAGAGCGAAACTGTTTCTCTCCTACTCTGTCATTCAACAACTTTCTCGAAGTCCTTCTTAGTAGCAGGACCCCGACACTGGAATAAACCCCCGCATGATATTAAAGAACTGAGTAACTTCTCGAACTTCAGAGGGCAATTAGTAACATATCTACTAAAGCAACAATAAGGATTACCACTGTTCCTGTACGCGCTTTTTATCCTCGTACATCCTTCTTCCCAAACAGACATTCTGCTTTTCCCCGTATCCTTAGCTGATGCAGTCACCATAAATTTCCTTTCCCCGCAACTCTCTAGATCAGAAAAGATCTATCTTGCAGACCTCTAAATTCTTTTTATATGTGCCACTATCATTATTGTCATTATTATTATTATTATTATTATTATTTTAGTGGCTACAGCTACAGTAGTAAAAGTACTACCAACTTTAACTTTATCATTTCATAGTCAGTATTACTTACATTGCCACTTCAGACACTCACGCCATTTTAATACTATCTGCCATATTAAAACTGTTATTTCTTAGGAACCTATGATGCTGAAAAGGTACTATATGCATGAGACCCTGGTCTGATATAAGAGAAGGCCTGATGGCCCTAATCATATCAAATAAAATAAATAAATATTTGTGGACTGCGTCGAATACTGTCCACCAAAATTGAACAATACAGCAGTAAATAGATACTAGAAAGTTAAAATGTGTAATAAAGACCGCTACGGTCGCAGGTTCGAGTCCTGCCTCGGGCATGGGTGTGTGTGATGTCCTTAGGTTAGTTAGGTTTAACTAGTTCTAAGTTCTAGGGGACTAATGACCTCAGCAGTTGAGTCCCATAGTGCTCAGAGCCATTTGAACCATTTTTTGTGTAATAAAAATAGTTAGTCAATGATAGAGAGTAAATATTTCACTGCTTGCTGATAATCTAAAGAGATTAACATTGAGCTGGAAACTGTCCTACGCTTAACATTATCTCTCCATCGTCTCGTATCACTTCTCGTCGTTGGTGTCAAACCTAAATTTAACGCTAGACAAACATATTTACACCAGCTGCGACATAGTCGCTTATATCAACAGTGATCCAATACTGTCAAATGTTTTTTATTCCAGTCTTTGATCACAACATCAATTCTTTTGACGATGACCGGTTTCAGTCAGTAATGACCATCCTCAGATCTTTTGTACACCATGTTCTAAAGTAATAAGGTCGTAATGGCATCGTCAAAACATATACTCAGCACAGCATCGTCACATAGATCTAAAATAAAGTGTAGAATAGGCCACATCATTCACACACTCAGTTGCAAAATTGACTGTGTGGACTATGTGGCCTATTCTACATTTTATTTTAGATCTATGTGACGATGCTGTGCTGAGTATATTTATATGTTTTGACGATGCCATTACGACCTTATCACTTTAGGACATGGTGTACAAAAGATCTGAGGATGGTCATTACTGACTGAAACCGGTCATCGTCAAAAGAACTGATATTGTGATCAAAGACTGGAATAAAAAAATGGTTCAAATGGCTCTGAGCACTATGGGACTCAACTGCTGAGGTCATTAGTCCCCTAGAACTTAGAACTAGTTAAACCTAACTAAACTAAGGACATCACAAACATCCATGCCCGAGGCAGGATTCGAACCTGCGACCGTAGCGGTCTTGCGGTTCCAGACTGCAGCGCCTTTAACCGCACGGCCACTTTGGCCGGCGGAATAAAAAACATTAAATATATTTACTAAGGGTCTGAAGGGAGGCCTGCAAAAAATTTCAACTGAGACGCAAAAGGGCTAACATTTGTTTTGCATTGCTTCCTGAACAGGTCATAACGCAAATAAGTATGAATGGCTTGTGATTTCAGGGTCGCTTGTACTAGGTCGAAAGTGGGGGAGTCCATTACGTTGCTTGTCATGTGTGGGGAATGCTGCTGCTGAGGCGGCTGCGTAAGCGGCTCCTTTCTCCAGTACAGTGCGTTAAACAAGTAAACAAACATTATACGTAGGGAAGTCATTATGTAAGCTACACGTATCGTCCCACTGCCCAACAAGAGTGGTGCACTGTCAGGAGAGAGAACATGTGCCTCCTTCCCTGTAGAGACAGATGTCCTGCGGTACGTATAACAAGTGCATCGCAGAATGTGACTGAATGGCGGGGCAACTGGAAACGCAGTCCAAAGTTGAAGTACTATTCTAGTGGGCAAGACGTCTAAACTGCACACCAATCCACCCTGAAATTCTGTCAGATTTTGGACCAAATAGAACGTGGCTTCCAGTCGTAGGGAAAGAGTGCCAACAATCTGACCAAGCCGTAGAGACGTGGATGATGAACATTGGGAAGTCCAGATCGTGAACCACGCGATTCCCGTCTTTTCGGCAAGATGAAAGAACGTCTGGGGAAGAAAGAGATCTTCGAACGATGAGGAAATTCACACAGCGGTAGTGCAATGGCTCCATGATCAAGAGTCGGATTTCTGTTGTTGATGAACTGAACGTTCTGAGCGTTATTTACAGAGACTCGGAGGCTACGTTGAAAAAAAATGTATTTGTCTCTGAAGTGTAGTGCAGCATTCAAGTAAAAGCCACTTGGCCTGCCATAATAATGTGTAACTTAGCTTTTGAGGTCCACTTGTACCTGCAATAGGTTGGTAGCCCTGGTGTACGTTCACTGGCTGGATAAGTGGCGGCCGCTGTCTTCTCGGATCGATCCCGAGGCGTCTTCCTGAGCTGTAGAGAATATCCTCAAATCTCAGTTTCAGTGCCCATATAGAAACTTCGATTTCCCTTCCACTCCACACCAAAGACAAGGGCTTTGTTCAGTATCGTCACAATTGACTGAGTTCATGGCTTGTGCCTGCTAATCCCTCTCACTGTATCGAGAACGTCTCTCCTTCTCCCTTCTCCTTTCCTTTGTGAACTTTCCAGTTGCTTTTCGTTGCCAGCATGAAGTGGGAGCGGGTCACATTCATTGTAGTTCAAAATTAGCATTCGATCCTAAGGTCGCCAATAGCCGGCCTAACGAATCGTGCAGGCGCATGTTCGTCGTTCTTTGTATGCAGTTTATTCGTGCCGAGAGAGGTGGCGCAGCGGTTATCACACTGGACTCGCAATCGGGAGGACGACGGTTCAAAACAGCGTCCGACCACGTTGATTTAGGTTTTCCATGATTTCCCGAAATCGCACCAGCCAAATGCCCGGGACCGTTCCTTTGCAAGGGCATGGCCGATTTCCTTCCCGATTCCTGAAACTATCCGAATTTGTGCTCCCTCTCTAATGATCTCGATGTCGACTGGACGTTGAACACAATGTTCCATCCTTCCTTTGTTTACTCGTAACTGCACGCACCACACTAAAGCGTCATCGGCGCGAATCAGCGTCCTTCCCAAAATACAATGTACGTGTGAGTAGCGGACATAATGAACTGAGTGTAGTCACCTATCTGGAATTCTGTCCAGGCCAGCGGGTGCCTGGCGACGCTTGCTTGTTCTAAGCCTAGTCCTGCGTGGCCGTGCGGTTCTAGGCGCTTCAGTCTAGAACCGCGTGACCGCTACGGTCGCAGGTTCGAATCCTGCCTCGGGCATGGATGTGTGTGATGTCCTTAGGTTAGTTAGGTTTAAGTAGTTCTAGGGGACTGATGGTCGCAGATGTTATGTCCCATAGTGCTCAGAACCATTTGAACCAACAAAAACGAATGCAAGGAACAGAAATGAGGTTTCTTAGAGCGACGAAAGGATGTAAAAGAACAGCTGGTCTTATACGGATACTGCAGAAGAAGAATAGGAAGAAGAAGAATAGCGACATGTTTTGCGTCTTTCGAATGAATGGAAGCAGGTGCCCCGAAACTTTATGCAATATAATAAGGACATCATCTTCATTCGAACTAGAAAAAGTGATGAAGACTACAGTTTAACGATCGGTCGCCATTTGAGATCTGTCTAGAGAATGAAACGAAAACGAGGCGTAGTTCTTCAGAGTGGAAATAAAAGGCAATTGCTAAGTGGAGGTGCATAGCAACCAAAGCGTGGAGTGACCATCAAACGTATCTCGGCAATGTTTGGTTGAGCACCAGCAACACGCTGTGCTTCATGCCTGTCTGGCCTCGTTGCCCTTTGACAAATCGTGCGAAATTCTCTAGTGAGCCCAGAAGCTCTGCGCGTGTAGATAGCAATCAAGCTGGTCCAAGCCGCTATTAACAGCACGCAACGCGTTACGGGTCTTGCGCAGAGTCGCCGACGTCCCCGTAACAGGCTGACTGAACCTGTTTTGTGTGTTGACCTCTTTGGCAGCAAAACATCGTGTTTCTCAGAAAAATCTCTTTTTCCTGACAGTCAACTCGTGGCTCTCATTCCCTCTGAGCGGAATCAGGAACACTTCTAAAGACGTTCAACGCAACTCTGAACGAAACGTCAGGAACAAAAAGTTCCATGGACGTTTCCCGACCAACGCGGAAGATTCAGTTCTTGAAAGTCTTCATAATAATATAAAGACCACCTACAGAACCTAACAGAATAGAGAATAGGTAATAACTAAAAACATTCAAAATCCAAGATCGCGTAAATATTTCATTATTTAGCCGGCCGAAGTGGCCGTGCGGTTAAAGGCGCTGCAGTCTGGAACCGCAAGACCGCTACGGTCGCAGGTTCGAATCCTGCCTCGGGCATGGATGTTTGTGATGTCCTTAGGTTAGTTAGGTTTAACTAGTTCTAAGTTCTAGGGGACTAATGACCTCAGCAGTTGAGTCCCATAGTGCTCAGAGCCATTTGAACCATTTCATTATTTAAAACAACCCGTTTCGACAAATTTGGCTCCATCTTCAGGTGTTACAAAATCTTTTGTGATGAAACACGTTCATTTTACGTTGGACCACACCCTAAGTCGTCATGTGGATAAAAATCAACATATATAAAAGGTTTGTCATGACTGAAACATTTTAAAACATAAAGCACCCTATGCAAATTGCCATGTCCATAAATATACGAGGGTTGGAACTTTAATAGTGGCAATTATTTATTTACAGCTCGTACAAAATAGACACGTGTTTCAAAGTTTCACTGACCTTCAAAGTAGTCACCAGCATTGTGTATAGCCCGCTGCCAGCGATGTGGAAGTCGTAGGATACTTTTCGCAGAGCCAGTTGTGTTGACAGTTCGAACGGCGCGGTCTATTGCCCAACGGATTTGTAGCAGTTCTCAAGCGAATGCCGTGAAGCGTTTACTTCAGTTTATAAATCGAGTTGTGCTCACGAGGGCTTAAGTCAGGGGAGTTCAGTAGGTGGTATAGCACTTAGCAGCCCCATCAGTCAAACAAATCAGTAACAGCTTGCACTGTACGTGCTTGAGCATTGTCCATCAAAATGATGGTCAGGTCCTGCAGAAAGTATCATCACTTCTGTCTCTAAGCTGGTCGCAGGTTGTGTTCCAAAAATGAGCAGGACAGAGACAGAAGTGATGACACTTTCTGCAGGACCTGACCATCATTTTGCAGGACAATGCTCAAGCACGTACAGTGCGAGCTGTTAGTAATTTGTTTGACTGATGGGGCTGCTAAGTGCTGTACCACCTACTCCACTCCCCTGACTTAAGTCCTCGTGAGTTCAAATCGATTTCTAAACTGAAGGAAACACTTCACGGCATTCACTTCAGAACTGCTACAACTTCATCGGGCAACAGACCGCGCCGTTCGAACTGTCAACACAACTGGCACTGCTAAGAGTATCCTACGACTTCCACATCGCTGGCACCGGGTAATAGACTATGCTGGCAACTACTTTGAAGGTCAGTAAAACTTTGAAACACGTAACTATTTTGTACGAGCTGTAAATAAATAGTTGCCACTATTAAAGTTCCAACCCTTGTATATCGCTCATTTAACAAACATCTCTGAGCGATGTATGTATGTATATGTCTATTTGCATAGGATGCTTTATGTTTTAAGGTATTTTAGTTATGACAAACCTTTAACAATGTGCTGATTTTTATCCACATTGCAAACCGGTGTGGGAGTCTACGTAAAATGAACACATTTCATAACAATAGATTTTTTAAGATCTGAAGATGACAACAAAATCTGTCGGAATCGGTTGTTTTAAATAGAGAAATACTTATGCGATCTTGGCTGTTGAATATTTTTAACAAATAAAATAGGTCGCTCCTTCGGTCTTATCAAATTTAGAAAATTCAATAAGGTTATAATTACAGTAATACAAAATTAATTAGGACTAGTTTTAGTTCGAATAACTAGTGCTTAAAGTATGCCGGTATTTTACAGAGTCGAATAAGAAGTAGCGACCGCTGACGGCACAAAGGCGCCGAAACGTGTTTTTCCTATAAAACGGTTTGCGATTTGCTTAACAGACGGACCTAAATTGCCATAATAATTTCAGGAACACGTATTCTTACTTAACCTTGTCGTAAAGAAGAGCGAGTGCGTGTTTTCAAACACACACTTTGCCGCCAGCCATCGAAGATGCCTGCAGCTGTGCACGTGTCACAGGACACAGCAGCTGAACCCTGTAGACGCGCGACTCGCATTACAGGACGGACACACACACACACACACACACACACACACACACACACAGAACCCAAGGCAGGCACTGCAGGGCTTCCAGGCTGCACAGCAACACTCAGCACTTACCGAGCAACACGGCGCTCTTACTAACAAGGAACCCCTTGAGTGCGACGTCACAAGTTCAGTCTTTAGTAAGGCTCATTTGCAAGTGTCGTGTTAACAATTATGACAAGAAAAATATTAGCTGCTAACGACTTCCCATGTGCATCAGGAGGTAGACAGAAAATGAATGTCCGGGAGTTGCCGAACTGAACCTTCTATGCTATGGGATGTGTATATTACATTTCACAGAATTTGCACCGTCGACATCAAAAACATGTTCAAAACAAACGATTACCTAGCACCATGAACACCGAATGAAAAATGGCGCGCCGCAGTGATCACAAATGTTCGCACCATCAAGACCGAAGGCGAATTCCTTGGGAGTTACAAACCATGCAGGACGTTCAGCTAGGTATGTAATCTTAATGAATGCACATAGAATCACATTGATGTAATGGAATGATGAGAACTGATGGAATGTGATGGCATGAAACCGAATACCAAACACTCTGTCGTGGAGCTTATCGTGAAAGTGGCTAGGCGTAGCTACAGATAGTGCGATAAAATGTTTTAGAGGCACGGAAAAAACAACCATCCAGAGGCTGAATTTGTCCAGTCGTTCCAGGTACTACGAACTGCAGTTTGACACACTTTTCAGGAGGGATGGTTTGTCCCAAAGGAGAATGATTTTTATACGCAGACCAGAAATCACGGAAAAGCAAGTTATTTCGACCAGGTGTAGGCCACAATCAATACTCATACCATAGTTGTAGTTCTCTTACGTCTAGTTTCCCGACCCTGCTTGGTGTAACGTAAATATTCCTTACTGACCTTGTATGATCACGCACAGGAGAAAGAGACGTAGGAGCTGGAGCACCTCCAACTTCTCGCATAAAAAGAAATAACTTTCCAGCCAATTCAGCATCCAGATTAACAATCGGTATAATTGTATACGAATGCATTAAGGCATTGATGTTAGATGATCTCGATACAACTCTATTGGTACCTGCAATTTCCAGGGTTCCTTTCATATGATTTTCCTCTTCAAATCCTTACTGGTCAGAGACGGGAAACATTTGAAATCTGTTCATAATTGATTTTTTTCTACGCTGCGAACAATCTTCCATGTAAGTAACCATGTTTGGTACCCGCCCCTCAGACTATTGTCCTACCCTATGTTGAGACGGGATTTGTGCCTCCGTGTCCGCCAAGGATGATGAATGATGAATTCATGGCTCGTCACCTGTTTCAATTTTACTTTCACTGTTAAGCGCGTATCGTCATCATTGTACTCCTGAAGCACATTATCCGCACAGTCGAGCGTATACGTCTCCACCCATTCTACTGATTCATCTTGCAGAAACACTAATATTTCATCTGCCACTTCCTTCTCACTCTGTAGTGTTTCTTCGGTTCCTTTCTGACGAAATGTCAACTTCGGCAACGTTGTCGTGGATATAGCTCAATGTTTGCTTTCTTTATTGTTGCTTTGTATCAACACCACTAGAACTGTAGCACTGTTGTGAGTTACTCGACGACTAAGCAGTTCAACTATGCTCCGTAGCCTCGTCTGTACTCATCACTGGATACTAACTCCAGTCTTACCCCCTGTTGTCATTAGCAGCCAATATTTTGTTTGCACGGAAGACAATATGTGGGACGCCGACTGCCGTAAACTTGATTGGCGTTTTACGACCTCGCATTGAAGGGGTTCCTCGTAAGTGTATCATCTGCCATTACCCTCATAAGTGAGATTTAATTACGCCTCCTTACATGGTGTACAAACAATTTCTAGAGATCTCAAACGATCCGAAAGTACTTTGAGGTGCAGGACCAATAGGAATGAGTATTTAGTTTTTCTATTGGCTTCATAACCTAGACTTAACTACAGCTCGTAGCAACTGTTCTAAATCACGACTGGCTGCCTCGGTGTATGCATTACAACTGCACACAGAATTACGTTGCACTATCGCAAAGATTCCTGTCGGCGATAGCACAACGAATCAGGCAGAAAAGATCCTAGGAACCAGTTCCTCTTGGTTTTCACTGTGGTTTCATACTCCATCCACTAAGTATAACCCCACACGAAGAAATCCATACGAGTCAAATCCGCCAATAGCGCTAGTCATGGGACACGACCTCCCGTTCGTTTTAATGATAAGGGTACTTCTTGTTCAGGTGCTCGTGGGCATTCAGTATTGAAATAGAATGGTGCACCGTCATGTTGGCACCACCTTCACTCGAGGGAAGCACAACTGTGACAGCAGATACTCAATGAACACCAGGCAACATGTAGCGTTCAAACGTAGTGGCAGCAATAAGGGCCTGTTAGTTGTGTTGCGGCCACATGTAGTAAGCGTTGCTCCACGCAGTGTAGAATGGCGAAAAAGAGGCACGCCGGCGACCGAGTAGTTGCAAAGTAAAGCACGCACAGATATCATTGCTGGCAGCAGCAGTCTACCAACAGACTGACGCAAGTATGCACACAGACCGAGCGCCGAGCGAAGCCTGGAGAGTGCTGAATAAGGAGAAGTGAGGCCAGCACGCTGAGTTACGCTACAATATACTGCGGGAGTAATAACAAGAAGCTGCCACCGAGGGTAAAGAACGTCCTCCTGCCGGATATAAATAGCGGAGCGCAGGCAGCAACAGACAGAAGCCATTAGGAAGCAGTTTGGATCTGAGGACGGACGTGGTCTGTGTCCGAATGTTCAATCTTCGTAGGTGACGATTCCGGAAGTCTGTTCCAACTCGCAGGAGTCATCCGTTCGCCGCCAGATGTCAACTTCAGCTCTGGAGGTCGGGCCGAGTTCGGTCGGCACCGTGGCTGACTAACTACAGCGAGGACTTCCAGCAGGACCGGCCGCAGCGCGGTCTTGGTCACAGGCGCCCTCAGGGGACTGACACCCGGACTTCACTGCAACCTCGCCCCACAGCGCGTGGTCCGCCCATGACGGGACCCCGCGGACATCGCGACTGACGGCTTCCCAGCCGCTGGTGCAGCAGGCGGCGGCAGCTGACCTCACGGCGACGGGGCTCTGTGGGCGTGCCCAGACTGGGGGCGCCGAGCGGCGACGAGTTCACCTCAACCACAGGGCATCCTCGCTTCAGCGGAGCACTGGTGGCCTGAGGCCCCCGAGTGCGATCAGCGGCGCGCGTTTCGCGCATTGTCGGAGAATCTACACAGAAGCAACCAGGCGGAGGGGTCCGCAGGGCTGGGCAGCGATGACGAGGGAGAAATTGTAAAGAAAGGTCAATAAATAATTGTAAAACTCCACGCTGTCTCAATCTTTGGTGCAGCCACTGTGTCTGCTGCTAACAAGTGGTGCAGAAGCCGTAACAGCTGGTTCTCTACGATTCGAACCCAAATGTTGACGGGGAATCGCTGCTGGAGATTTGAGACGAGTGTGCTGAATGGATTTTCTTCACTCCACACATGGCTATTCTGGGAGTTGGAAACACAATCACGATTGATGGAAGCGTCACTTGTGAACAATGCAAAATGTAGCAGTACTGCACTGAGCAGTCTGTTCGTGGACAGAGATATGCTTGCAAAATGGTTTGACTACTCAAGCATAGTCAAGCATCAGGTGTATTAATATCTTATAGAGCACAGCGCTTACGTAAGATACACAGTCTCGTCACATCACAGAAGTGATAAAAGTCATTGGATACCCCTTACTATAGTGTCAGATCAGCTTTTTCCCAGCGTAGTGCAGCATCTCGAAGTAGCGTAGACTCAAAAAATCTTTGGAAGTCCCCTGCGGAAATACTGAACCATGGTGTGTCTGTAGCTGTCCGTAATTGCGAAAGTGTTGCCGGTGCAGAATTTTGTGCACAAACAGACCTCTCGATTATGTTCCATAAATGTTTGATGGGATTCACGTCAGGTGATCTGGGTGGTCATATCATTCGCTCGAATTATCCAGAATGTTCTTAAAACCAAACGCCAACAATATTGTGGCCTGGTGGCATACTGCATTGCCATCCATAAGAATTCCATCGTTGCTTGGGAACATGAAGTCCATGAATGGCTGCAAATGGTCTCCAAGTAGCCGAATATAACCATTTCCAGTCAATGATCAGCTCAGTTGGACCAGAGGACCTAGTCCATTCCTCGTAAAAACGACTATTGTGGAGCCAACACTAGGTTGCACGATGCCTTTTAGACAACCTGGGTCCTTGGCTTCGTGAGGTCTGTGCCATATTCGAGTCCTTCCATCAGCTCTTACCAACTGAAATCTGGGTGGATCTGAGCAGGCCACGGTTTTCCAGTCTGTTAGGGACCAACCGACGTGGTCACGAGCCCTAGAGAGGCGCTGCAACTGATGTATTGTTAGCAAAGGCACTCGCGTTGGTAGTCTGCTCCCATAGCCCATTAACGCCATATTTCGCAGCACTATCATAACGGATACGTTCTTCATACGTCCCTCATTGATTTCTTCGGTTGTTTCGCGCAGTGTTGCTTGTCTGTTAGCACTGAAAACTTTACTCAGACGTCGCCGGTCTCGGTCAATAACTGAAGGCCGTCGGACACTGCTTTGTCTGTAGTGAACGCACGGCAAAATGGCGCAATCCAAAACCGGCGTCAAGGTAGCTGAGGTGCACCACGGGCCGAAGGTGACAGGGGTGGACGAAGGCTGCGTAGACGTGTACGGGCGAACAGACATGCAATTGTTGAGCAATTCACCGCCACGATGAACCAGGGGGCTACCAACGACGTCCCCTCAACGGACTTTCAGTGAACGTTGCTGCATACGAGCCTCTGAAGCAGATGCCTGGTTAATGCAACCATGTTGACAGCTGTTCATCGAAGAAGGCTGTAACTGGATGTTCACTGAGTGGCGAAAGTGGCCTTTCTGTATCAATGACGTTTTATGATCCATCGGCGTGAAACGACTAAAATCAAACACCCTGTAACAATATTGGGAGGGATCCATGTCGGAGGAGAGACCGTTATGGTCTGGGGAATGTTTTCGTGGCATTCACTGAATGACCTCGTCCCTCTGGAAGGCGCAATGGGTCAACAAAAGTATGCATTTATCCACTCCTACAAGCAGTCTGTTTTTCCTCAGCGCGATGGCATCCACCATTAGGATAATGCAACGTGTCACCACCTTGCAGTGTATATGCCTGGTTCGAAGAACACCAAGATGAGATAACCCTACTCCCCCGACAGCCAAAGCCCCCGGATTTAAACCCGATGGAGAATCTATGGGACCACCTCGATCGGTCTATTCGTACCAGGGATCCTCAACCAAGAAACATAATGCAGATGGACGCGACACTGAAGTCGGTATGAATCCACATGCCTGTCCGTGCCTTCCAGAGCCTCACTGACTTTCTTCCTGAACATCTCACCGAGGACTGTGCTGTAAGAAGTGCTTAGTGAGGCTTCCGACAGGTGGTCACGTTAATGTGACTGGACAGTGTAGTAGCATGGACGTGGGGCTAAGTGACAACTTCATTCTTTCTAGTTCTGTGCCACAAAGTTGTCCAATGTTCCGACGCCATATAAGTTATTGATCCAGTAAGGCAGCAAGGCAGATTACCTCACATTACTGGACGTTCTAGCTTTACCACAGCCCACAATGGTCAGAACTGCGAAAACATGTCTAAAATTCAAAATCTCTGTCAATGCGGACAAACTTCGTTGTATTGCTGTTTTTTACCTTACTGATAATGAATCATACACAAAAACTGAAAAATTCAAAATGACAGACCCAATAAATAATACAGAATCAAAAATAAGTACACTGCTGGCCATTGAAATTGCTACACCACGAAGATGACGTGCTACGGACGCGAAATTTAACCGACAGGAAGAAGATGCTATGATATGCAAATGATAAGCTTTACAGAGCATTCACACAAGGTTGACGCCGGTGGCCACACCTACAACCTACTGACATGAGGAAGGTTTCCAACCGATTTCTCATACACAAACCAGAGTTGTCTGGCGTTGCCTGGTGAAACATTGTTGTGATGCCTCGCGTAAGGAGGAGAAATGCGTATCATCACGTTTCCGACTTTGATAAAGGTCGGATTGTAGCCTATCGCGATTGCGGTTTATCGTATCGCGACATGGCTCCTCGCGTTGGTCGAGATCCAATGACTGTTAGCAGAATATAGAATCGGTGGGTTCAGGAGGGTAATATGGAACGCCGTGCTGCATCCCAACGGCCTCGTATCACTAGCAGTCGAGATGACAGGCATCTTATCCGCATGGCTGTAACGGATCGTACAGCCACGTCTCGATCCCTGAGTCAACAGATGGGGACGTCTGCAAGACAACAACCATCTGCACAAACAGTTCGACGACGTTTGCAGCAGCATGGACTATCAGCTCGGAGACCATGGCTGCGGTTACCCTTGACACTGCATCACAGACAGGAGCGTCTGCGATGGTGTACTCAACGATGAACCTGAGTGCACGAATGGCAAAACGTAATTTTTTGGGATGAATCCAGGTTCTGTTTACAGCGTCATGATGGTCGCATCCGTGTTTGGCGACATCGCGGTGAACGCACATTGGAAGCATGTACTCGTCATCGCCATACTCGCGTATCACCCGACGTGATGGTATGAGGTGCCATTGGTTACACGTCTCGGTCATCTCTTGTTCGCATTGACGGCAGTTTGAACGGTGGACGTTACATTTCAGATGTGTTACGACCCGTGGCTCTACCCTTCATTCGATCCCTACGAAACCCTACATTTCAGCAGGATAATGCACGACCGCATATTGCAGGTCCTGTACGGGTCTTTCTGGATACAGAAAATGTTCGACTGCTGCCATGGCCAGGATATTCTCCAGATCTCTCACCAATTGAAAACGTCTGCTCAATGGCGGCCGAGCAATTGGCTCGTCACAATACGCCAGTCACTACTCTTGATGAACTATGGTATTGTGTTGAAGCTGCATGGGCAGCTGTACCTGCGCACGCCATCCAAGTTCTGTTTGATTCAATGCTCAAGCGTATCAAGGCCGTTATTACGGCCAGAGATGGTTGTTCTGGATGCTGATTTCTTAGGATCTATGCACCCAAATTCCATGAAAATGTAATCACATATCAGTTCTAGTATAATATATTTGTCCAATGAATACCCGTTTATCATCTGCATTTCTTCTTGGTGTAGCAATTTTAATGGCCAGTAGTGTATGACTAATCTGACGAAAACTAATACGTTAGGGTTTTTGACTATGCTAATTACTAAATTTACATAAAATTTTAAATATAATAATGTTGATTCCAATATGGCGGATAAAACAGTTTCTCGCTTTTCGTTATGTGTTACTATTCTTTAACTTATTTTGCGCTTCGAAAGTTGCTTTATAAAAAACAAAAGTTAATGTATGGTGGAGTAATCAAACAAGAATTTGTATTTAAGTAAATACCTCTTGCAGCGGCCTCCATTTTAAAAAATATCCCAGTGTAGAAAAGAACGAGTTTACCTAGAAAGACGTGCCACTTTCTTCGCACGGCTAGCAAGAGAGTAGTAAGTCTCATCTGAGAAACAATAACCGAATGAAGCTGCTGACCGTTTCTATTAGGGGATTCAATAATCGGGACATTACCCAATCTACTATTTCAAATTACCTACGTAAGAATTTTACTTTTTTCAATTTTGATGACAGATTTGGGTCTCTGACCCATTCTGCAGCATGGTAATGAAAGACCTTTTGGTAATCACTGCGTCCTAGCCTTTCAACGCGCTGGAGGTCATCCTTCAAGTAGTCATGTTGTCGATGCCACCTGCAGACACGGTCACTTTCATGGTGTGTCTCTACGGCTGTGTCCTCGATAGAGACAGAAAGTTGAACGCGCACGGAACGTTCCCTCTCCGCTGAGAACAGAAAGCAGAGGCTACATCCTAGAATCGATTCTTAGGGGACACTTGCTACGACTGGGCAATGTCTTGAAGTTCCACTGTTTCGCTCGGATTTGAAAGGCGCACCTTGGAATGTAGCTTCATAGATGATCACTGTGAGACAAAGAAGTGAATTGTGCATGTGGCTAGGGCTCCCGTCGGCTGCAGCGTTCTCCTGGTGCAAAATCTCCGACCCGGCCCGGAATCAAACCCGGGTCCTTTTGCATGGCATCCTGCCGCCCTCCGACTCAGATCTGGAGGCGGACTTTGCAATAAAGGAACAGCCTGTACTTGTACACAACGAAACAAAAGCACTTGGAACGTTGAGCAGAAGCGCGCCAAAATATTGCCAGCGATGTAGGATTTCATCCCCTGATTTGGTTGGCGATACGGGCCACCACCTTATGATGCTTAACATAGAATCGAGTACACAAGTCCTCGGTTGTTATTTCAGCAAACTGGTCCTATACTACATCCAGACCTTGCCAATCATTCCTTGTAGGACATATAACCTGTATGCCAACTTCTAATATGTGGTGTCCACAGCTATTGCACTGTTCAGGCGGTTTAGAGCAAAGCGTTTTCCGTCGTACAGCGGGGAAAAGATAAAACCCATGCAATATAATGATAATCTGGATGTTTTTATAACATGGCAAAAATGTTATTTAAAGACGGAGTCCTCGAGTACTCACATGTTGTCTAGAAGCACTTGATAGGAAAATTAAATGGAGTAGGGTGCGAATGGCACAGTAGCGCTCTGCATTTAGAAGGAGTGAAGTTAAAACCCAGGTCCCACTGTTCATCATTATACATTCCACGGCTTCCCTAAACGATCTTAAGCGAATAGTGACATAGTTCCTCTACGAAGGCTGTGGCCAGTTCTTCAACCTAACCTCTGACCCAGTAATCTGTCTACAATCATCTCTGAGCGAGTTTGTGCTTTAAATTTCCTTATTTCCTTCCCGGTTAGAAGTAGAATGCCGTGATAATAGTATGTCATCCTAGGAACGCAGTCAGTTATTGTAACTTACCAATCAGGATGGACATCACACCAGTTATATAGAGACAGAGCTGGCATTCGATGTAGGGATAATCTACAGTCATGTTTTGCAACCGAGCCTTATTTATATCAAATCGATTCACCATTCATACATCATGGCTTCCTTAATCGTTAAACCAAAGAAAAACAAACGTTTCCGAAAACTGCGCAACATCACACAAGATACATTTGTTTGAGATGACTTTCATATCACAAATTAGGTACATGGCAATACACAAGAGGTAGGGGCTACGTCTCCACAATATATTAAAGGCTCCAAATTCCGTGGAACGGAATCAAAGCAGGCTTGGATACATCCCTCAGGAATCCCCCTCGCCGTCGGTTCTGTCAACAGTAATTGCTGTGAATAAGTTGTCAGCCAACAACATTCAAAACATCTACGAGTACAGTGGTGAACATATCAGATGGAGATACAAATCAAGACAACAGTGGCGACCGAGGTTCTTCAAAGAAGACTTGCATATTCCTCGTCACATAAGGCCGCGCAACATTCGCCTGAAGTGTGGTAGATGGAGGATCCTGATGTGGAGAAACTTCTGTCACATAGCTGTAAGAGCGGAAATCGTATATTGTGTCCGAACGCACCACACACAATTTTTCTGCTGTCACTTACCGGTGCGGAGTTCCGGACTACAGTGGACATGGTGGTACCGTGTCCAGCACGTATGCTGCTATCATTGTCGCTGAAGCAGGAATGGTATGAAAACAAAAATTGTCTTTTCGATGCATGTTGTGATCTGAAGTGTTTGTGATTTTTGAAATATAAAAGCAGATTCAATGTTAAATGTGCCATCAGTCTGGCAAACAGCCTGTAATACGTTATGTCCAATTCAGGTTCTGAGCAGTACGCAAGTCCAGGCTTTTCGAACATTTAGTTTCACAATTTTAGTTTTCCCGTTATCTACAGACTCAGTTGACAATATACCTTGCCTGAATTCAGGGAACTATGTTTTTCTTTGATAAGTGACTCATCAAGACAAAAAAAAACAGTTTCTTCTGTCGTGGCATATTTGCTGGGCGTGATTGTGACACTTCCATCATCAACAAAGACCGCTACTTCTGCTTTTTCTGTGTAAGATCAGAGGTAATTTAAACATAGTACCAGCAAAAGCGGTCCCATTATTGACCCCTGTGGAATACCATTAGTAATTTTCCCTTACTACGAATACAATTCAGCGCGAAACCTGATTTATCTGAATGCAGAATACGATGTGTTATAATGCGGTATACCTCAACACGTTTGTGACGAGCACAACGGTGCGTATAACATGATATTATCATGGGAGAATAAACCGATGGATTATACTGCAGTGCTGTCTTCCTTGCATTATTAAAATTATGTCGTTTCACTTTACTAGCCGGAACGAACTACTTAAAATTGTTAGGTTCACCACCTAAACAGTCTTATGCCTCAATAGCAGCCTATCCTCGCTATCGATAGAAATCGAGTTAATTCATCGTGCAAAGCAAATTAAGTGTATTTTTATCTCGCTAAGTAACTGTCCCAGATAATTGTTGTCATCATTTTGTGCATACGTTTCACAACGTTTTAGCTGTATCTGAATCACTGATGAGGTAGGATTAGGCAGATATGAAAGTTCTATGAACAAACTTGGGTTTCTCTATGAAATAGTCGTGTCAAATTTTTAAAAACCTAGTAACGGTACGTACATAAATCACTCCAATAATGTAACGGAATATTCCACTACACCAATAAAAATAAACAGAAATCCGAAGATTGAGGGACGCAATTCTTAGTTAGCGAAATACCTTTCCGACGTGTCGCTGAAATGACTTTTGTATCAATGGAATCATGTTACACATCCTCATTTTCACGTGGGCTGTTTATCAGTGAATAGCTGACAAGCTACATTCGTCATGAGAACGAATTGTGTTACAAGTTAAAAGGAAGGTAAGGATTTAACAAGCTGTCGACGATGAGGTCATTCGAGAATGAGTACGTTCTCGGATTGCGGAAGTATAGGGAAAGAAATTGGGCGTGTACATTTCAACGGAGCTATCAGTACAATCGCACTAAACGACTTAGAGAAACCATGGAAACTCTAAATCTGAATGGCCGCATAGGGATTTAAACCGCTGTCCTCCCGAATGCGTCACTGGTTAAAGCCGATCACTGCGTTGATTAAGCATTAATCGGCATGCTGGCCACGTTAAAACTGCCGACAGTTACTTCAGTTTTTTTTATCGAAGATCGACTAATCTAAGTGCTCCATTAAACATATCTCTGGCAATCTCTGCAGTCTTGAAGGTCAGCGTCGCAGGATGCAGTCCACATTCCGAGCCGCAACTTTCTTCATCCGCCCTGCCATTAATAAGGCGGGACATACACTGGCGCCAGAGAGCGGCCGCATGACCTGTTGTTGCGGAGGCGTTATCTGGGCGCCGTGCAGAGGGACCAATACCACACGGTTACGTAATGCGGGACAGCGTGCCTACGGCGCGCCAACAAGAGCCGCGCGGTATGAGAAAGCAGCAGATATAGCACACACCGTGTCTTGGACTCTGGGGTCGCTAACAGTCTTTTTCTCCGTCTTGCATCTCCTTAAACACAGAAAACGGACAGCGAAGCTTTGATTTTTTCCTCACTTAAAACATTAGTCGACAGAAAACATAGAACAAACTAATGTGTTCATTTGCCTGTACCTTTATTAAATTATCACATGGATTTCATTACTACTAACACATTGATTTCCATAAAACAAAGGAAAATAACGAAAACAGTAAATACTCGTTAAAATAAGAATGCCGCACGTCGAAGGAATTACCCACGTGGGATGGAAAGCTGCAGATGTGGTGCACGTGTACAAACAAATGACTACAGTTTCAGAAGATTTGGGCGATTTATTCAAGGTAAAGAGCTTACAAATCGAGCAAGCCAATAATGCGTTGGCTCACCTCTGGCCCTTATGCAAGTACACTACTGGCCATTAAAATTGCTACACCACTAAGATGACGTGCTACAGCCAAGAAGTTTAACCGACAGGAAGAAGATGCTACATGCAAATGATTAGCTTTTCAGACCATTCACACAAGGTTGGCGCCGATGGCGACACCTACAACCTGCTGACATGAGGAAAGTTTCCAACCGATTTCTCATACACTAACAGCAGTTGACCGGCGTTGCCTGGTGAAACGTTGTTGTGATGCCTCGTGTAAGGAGGAGAAATGCGTACCATCACGTTTCCGACTTTGATAAAAGTCGGATTGTAGCCTATCGCGATTGGGGTTTATCGTATCGCGACATGGCTCCTCGCGTTGGTCGAGATCCAATGACTGTTAGCAGAATATGGAATCGGTGGGTTCAGAAGGGTAATACGGAACGCCTTGCTGGATCCCAACGGCTTCGTATAACTAGTAGTCGTGATGACAGGCATCTCCTCCGCATGGCTGTAACGGATCGTACAGCCACGTCTCGATCCCTGAGTCAACAGATGGGGACGTTTGCAAGACAACAACCATCTGCAAGAACAGTTCGATGACGTTTGCAGCAGCATAGACTATCAGCTCGGAGAGCATGGCAAGACAACAACCATCTGCAAGAACAGTTCGATGACGTTTGCAGCAGCATGGACTATCAGCTCGGAGACCATGGCTGCGGTTACCCTCGACGCTACATCACAGATAGGAGCGCCTGCGATGGTGTACTCAACGATGAACCTGGGTGCACGAATCGCAAAACGTATTTTTTTCGGATGAATACATGTTTTGTTTACAGCATCGTGATGTTCGCATCCGTGTTTGGCGACATCGCGGTGAACGCACATTGGAAGCGTGTATTCGTCATCGCCATACTGGCGTATCACCCGGCGTGATGGTATGGGGTGCCATTGGTTACACCGCTCGGTCACCTCTTGTTCGCATTGACGGCACTTTGAACAGTGGACGTTACATTTCAGATGTGTTACGACCCGTGGCTCAACTCTTAATTCGAACCCTGCGAAACCCTACATTTCAGCAGGATAATGCACGACCGCTTGTTACAAGTCCTGTACGGGCCTTTCTGGATACAGAAAATGTTCGACTGCTGCCCTGGCCAGCAAATTCTCCAGATCTCTTACCAACTGAAAACGTCCATTGTGTCTCACCCCTCCTCGCGTTGGAAGACGAAACAGCGGAAAATATCTTTTTCACGACATTAATTAAAATAAGCATACATTGATGTCTTTTACTCCAAACAATACTGGAAGTGAGATGGTTAAATGATGGATTATCACTTTCGTCCAAGTTAATAACGCTGTATCCTCTGCGTCTCACAATATCAACTGTCGTCCAAATTTGCACGGTTTGTGCAACCGACATAAGCAAACTAAGTGTTGCTGGTAAATCTGCGATTATTTGATTCAACGGATTTGAGGTAGCTTTCAAACCATTCTCTGGATGTTGACCACATAACGCGCCAATTGGACAGAATTTGGCACGGTATCCCTCAGGAGAAAGTCCAACAACTTTGTCAGTCATTGTCAAGCCGAATAGCCGCTTGCAAATTGTCCAGGAGGGCACGATAGCAGCCCATTTTGCAAATCTTCATTGGATTGCCTATCTGCATGCGGGAACTAATTTGAAGAGACAATACGAAGCAGAGCGGAGCAGAGGGTCAACAGGTAAACGTGACGACAGCTCAACCTACAGGTGAAAGTTGTAATTATAAGGATTTTCCAAATCATTAGCAGGTTTTCCCTTTACCTATGGAACGTTGATATGTAACGCTAAGGTGCAAAAATTCCCACTGGTAACCTTTCGCAGGGATCACACATCCCAATGGTAGTGAAAGGGTGTGATGAAGTTATTGACAGATAGACGCAAACGAGCTTCATACAACTGTGGTAGCTCTTTACGTGTTCGCCTTCTATCGTTCAGACCATGGAACAAATTCCTAACACAAATACGGAATATGGGACCGATTTGTCTTCCTCGGTTTTTTTTCTTCCCCCCCCCCCCCCCCCCCCTACATATTTAGACTGGAAGTCAGTGACCCGTCAACAGCTTCATAAAGTAATATCACACAATTGTCGAAAAAGAAAGCCCAGAAAAAGTCCATTCTGTAGGTCAGAAGATTTTGAAGTACGATTAAGTACAAAACTTTTATCCCTTTTTTTAAAATTTACCGATAGCTGAGTGCGTAGCGTGTGAGTCTTATAACCATACTGTCTCTGGCTAGATTTGTGTTACTAGCAACACTTGTTTTTTTTTTTTTTTACTTTCAATTAAATTCTATATGTATTACCAAATGGAAATGTTAGTCAACATACTAATACTGAAAGAAATTTTTTTTGCAAATATTATGTCTTGTTGATTTGTTTTCAGAGGGGGGTCTGCCTTGAGTAAAACTCAGTTTTATCTTTTCCTGGAAACAGAAGAAAAGATAAAATTGTATTTTGCTCAAGATGGACCCCCTCCAAAAAATATATTTTTAAGTAGACACGGACAGAAGAGCTTCAACCTCAAGATGGTTATTACATCTTCTTGGTTTTAATTACTAATAACATGATAATAATTAAAATTTGTCATAAACACGTGAAATACATTATTTTTTAATAAGAAGATATATAAACCAATAATAATGTTCAGTCACTAGAAACAAAAATGTATTTTGTTTTCCATTTAGCGTTGCACAATTTTGAGATTGTAATTTATTTTCAACACTCACATTTTCGTGCCATTATTAATTAAAAACAAAACGTCGTCGCTGCTTTTAAAAAATTGTGATTCAATATTTTTTGTTAATTAACATTTCTGTTTGGTAATAAAAAATTAATTTAAATAAAAGTAAAAAAAATTGGCTACTAGTGACTTTTGAACCAGGTACCCGATAATTACATGACACACAGTACGCATTTTTAATTAGTTTTACACAAGAGGTTCTTTATTCACATCAATACGTCTAATAATTAAATACCTTAAAAAGAAGTAACATGCAGTTGGTTAATACATTATAATAAAAAATATACGAAATAAACTGCTTCTTTGTGATCTAACTTGTGTACTTTGGCACTCTCCACATGATCGTTTATCTTTTTACCCTTTTTTTTGTCTCTGCCGAAATATGATGGTACGTAGCTCGTTCAACTATCGGCAATTTTGTGTAAATAATTGAAATGTCTTGAACCTGACCGAAATTGCTGTTGGGACACTGACTTCCAAATTCGATAAGAGTGCAGAACAGTCGGTGAGCTGCCTTCGACAGCCAATGAACTGTCAGCAGCTGTCACATGCTGCTCTAACTGGAAACTGCTCGAATGAACGTGACCACGCGATGAGCCCATCTCCATCTGTACTTGTCGTAAGCAATGAAAAAGTGGTATTGTAGAAAATGTAGTGTGTGATGATTTCTTCCTACAACACAACACACGATCTCGCAGAAATAATATGGTGGACGATTGTCTCCAGCCGCAAACATTTCAGCGTGTAGAGAGACCAGTTCTATCTGTCGTCGTGAACCTCTCAGAGCGTACTGTATCTTGAGGTGCTGTCAGTAGATGTGTGCCGCTCAAAGCCGTTCCGCATAGATACTTGTAGCGCCGGGGACTGCCTTTCAAGGCTCTTGGAAGTGCAGTTATGTAACTACAATTTTCTTTCCCTTGCACCATTCATCTGGAACATGCGAGTGATGTGTCTTAAGTGTGACAGTCCAGCAATGCGATTAATATGAATTATTCTTAGGCCAAACAGAGTGCTGGAATCCTTTATGTTGCTGTTTTCATCGAATATCAATTTATGTTCTACACAATGAGAAAGCAGAGTATGTTAACTTTTAAATTTCTTGTTGTCACTGAGGTCATTAGATTTATTGATTTTTATATTTTTCAATGCAATGACATGAGCATTCCACAATGTCGCTACCAGTTTCGACAAGCCAGTGGTCACCTTAAGGCCGTCAGTAGGCAAAAATCGTAAACGAAGAATCACTTTATAATCTATAAAATCTGCCAAGAACCTTTTCAGACAACGATAGAAAGGAATAAAATCATGAGTCAACCCACTTTCAAGAGGTTTCCGTTGCATTATCAACAATACTGAAGCCAACAATAGGTAGAGAAGGAGGATATGTAGACCGAATGAAATCTCATCTTTGTTTATTTTGTTGGAAGTAATGTCTCCTTCAGCAGATTTTATGCTTTACGTTCATCAAAGCAAAACGTAGCCAAAGGTGGCGTCCAGGGATCTGGGCTTCTCCCTCCCCCAGCATCTAAATGAAATTATACACGACCTGGCTGTCACACAGTGAAATTGAAAGATACTTCATTTTCAATCATACGACTAAAAGCAGATACGCACTGTCGATAGTCAAAGGGCCATCGATAGTGTTAAACTATCGATATACAAATAGCACTGAAAGCTATCTCCTATCCATAATTTATCCACGACCAACTGCTGCACATTTTTAGCCTTACTTGAGCTCAACTATTTTGTTTTGTTAATCAGTTCATATCTTACTTGCAGTTGAGTTTAATATAAGTGCTGCAGTTTCTTGCTTTTTTCCGAGTGCTGTTGTGATAGTTTGTAATTACAGATAAGTTTGTAACAAGAAAAAAGAGGAAAACCAATTTAAATTCGTCCACTAGCGTTATTGTAAGTCAACATTACGTACGTGTTACTACAAGAGCCTAATCACCTCTCTATAGCAGTTTAAGATTAGCACTGGAGTCGCTATTTGGAAACTGGTAGAACTTTGGGGTTGCAATACTTCAGTATTTCACAAGGCATCAGAGTGGTAAACATAACTACACACAACATTAAATTAAAATCAGTGCATAAAAATACACTTCGATTTGCCTGTACCGCCGCGCGGTATTAGCCGTTCGGTCTTAGGCGCTGCAGTCATGGACTGTGCGGCTGGTCCCAGCGGAGGTTCGAGTCCTCCCTCGGACATGGGTGTGTGTGTTTGTACTTAGGATAATTTAGGTTAAGTAGTGTGTAAGCTTAGGGACTGATGACCTTAGCAGATAAATCCTATAAGATTTCACACACATTTGAACTTTTTTTTTTTTGCCTGTACCACACAAAAATGGCATGGATCAACAAAAAACATCGCCCAAATAGCAATGATTGCATTTCTTTAAAATTTTCCTCAAAATTCAAATGTTAGTGTCAAAACTGCAAAATATGGCTCAATCTGGTCACCCGGGCGGTATTCAGTTATAAAAACCAGTCCCGATACGGATCGATAGAGAGTGATTTATGGAGATTGGAAGGGGTACGTGACGACGGCACGTTCTGTAGTTCTTTCGTTTCTAACAGATTTTTTCAACGGGCTGCTTCAACTCGTCCGAACCGACTCCACCCTGCAACCGCCCCCGCCCCTCTCCCCCGCTATCGACCTAGATCTATTTACGCTGCTGTAGCACTGTAATAACTAAAGTGTTTTGAGATGTTCTACGATTAACTTCAAACTGTAATATTTTTAAGCTGCAGAAACAATTACCTAAGTTTTTCTTCGTTACATTTGTACAAGTACTTATTTTGATTTGGGAAATAGTTACTTATTTTTCGGACAGACAGTATTTAATTTTAATTTTGGTTCACTTAAGATTTCGACAATATGCGTAGTACAGCGATATTTACATTGGGGGCTATACTGTGGGTGGTAATTGCGCAGCAGGGGAGATGCATTTCAGCAGCTGAAGTGCTGTCACAAGCAGAACTTCTACGCTGTAGCTAGTGTGTCTGCAGTGATCGTATTTACAGGCCACGCAGGTAGTACCAATAATTAGACGGAAGTTACCAGTCTCCGGTTAGAGCAACGAATAAGAAAATCAGCTCATAAACAACTGAGGCGGCCGCTTCTAATGGACAAAGCTCATAGCTCAGCAGGCAGCAGCAAAGCAAGTTGGCCACTCCTTCAGAACAAAGGGATGAACTCCCACAGCGCTGAGAACGAGAATGAGTTCCTGCACAGGTGCCAAGTTATTTTGCACACGTCCTATTTCTCTTGTTCACTGTAAGTAGTATGCCACTTTTCACAGCGTAAGTTTTTGGTTTTCCTTTTTACTCCTCGTGAAACAGTGTGGAAGCTCTCATCTGAAGGAGCCAATGACTTTCTAAAGTTTTTGTGACCTTATATGCAATAGCTACATGAAAATAATCGTTTAAATGTCAAAGCTAAATGCAAGTACTAATCTAATAACTGAATAAGTACGTTGTACCAATTGTACAGTAAGAACATGTGCAGTCTAAAACTATTACTAACAAACTGTGTGACACTAAGGGAGAAATACTGAGTCTAACACCCTGTTTATGACAAAGTCATGAGTGATGGACTCAAGTTTGGGTGGGCCAAGACTTTGAAAGGAAACTGGTCATATCCTTTCTAAAAGAATTATCTCAGGTTTTGCCTTAATCTATGTAAGAGAATCGAAATTGTTTGGTTCTCAGGTGAGTGACATCAACCTGAGATCTGAAGAAGGTAATTACATTGGACTACAGTTATACCTGTTCTTAGCACATCTGTTGATGCAGGTATCTACATACGACTTTTATATTAAGGGTAGAAAATCTTCGAAGTCAAGATCGCAAATGTATATATATAAAGAACTATGGAGGACATGAAAAGCATAACTGCGAGCAACTAACACATGATGCTTCCGTGGGAAAGTTGATAGTACGTTATCCGCGCGGGATTAGCCGAGCTGTCTCAGGCGCTGCAGTCATGGACTGTGCGGCTGGTCCCAGCGAAGGTTCGAGTCCTCCCTCGGGCACGGGTGTGTGTGTTTGTCCTTAGGATACTTTAGGTTAAGTAGTGTGTAAGCTTAGGGACTAATGACCTTAGCAGTTAGGTCCCATAAGATTTCACACACATTTAAATTTTTTGATAGTACGTTAGATCCTCGTACAAAGGGACCGCGTTCAATCCTCAATGATAACAAATTTATTTCGGTATTATGCGTGAAAGTGTTATATGCGACAACGTATTTATGACATGTAAAAGGATTATTTGGAGTTTACAGCTACCTTCTCCTGGGAGTCTGCTTTCGCTTCGTTTCTTTGAAAGTATAAACCTATAGAGCACCTCTGTAATTTTACAGAATATACAATAAAAACCGCAAAATAATGAAATAATTGTATCACACGTGCAGAAGTAAGAGTAATAATAATTATAATAATTAATAATAAACAAAGTACTAAGATCAATAATAAGTACATAACTTTCAACTAACGAAGCGAAAGCAGACGGACAAAACATTGCTACAAACTGCAGAAAGTTCTTTTATATGTCAGGAAAATCTACATCTACATCCATACTCCGCAAGCCACCTGACGGTGTGTGGCGGAGGGTACCTTGAGTACCTCTATCGGTTCTCCCTTCTATTCCAGTCTCGTACTGTTCGTGGAAATAAGGATTGTCGGTATGCCTCTGTGTGGGCTCTAATCTCTCTGATTTTATCCTCATGGTCTCTTCGCGAGATATACGTAGGAGGGAGCAATATACTGCTTGACTCTTCGGTGAAGGTATGTTCTCGAAACTTTAACAAAAGCCCATACCGACCTACTGAGCGTCTCTCCTGCAGAGTCTTCCACCGGAGTTTATATATCATCTCCGTACCGCTTTCGCGATTACTAAATGATCCTGTAACGAAGCGCGCTGTTCTCCGTTGGATCTTCTCTATCTCTTCTATCAACCCTATCTGGTACGGATCCCACACAGCTGAGCAGTATTCAAGCAGTGGGCGAACAAGCGTACTGTAACCTACTTCCTTTGTTTTCGGATTGCATTTCATTAGGATTCTTCCAATGAATCTCAGTCTGGCATTTGCTTTACCGACGATCAACTTTATATATATATATATATATATATATATATATATATATATATATATATATATATATATATATATATATTATTTTGATTACTAGTCTCGACTACACATGAGCCATCTTTAGATCATAATATCATTCTTGATTGGTATAACTGCCATGTGGGCTCTAAGCTTATTTAAAATATTTTTTTTTAAACTGACAACATCCACACCGAACTTATACGTAAAATAACTTCATGTTGTTCATAACCAACCACGTACAAAGGTCATAAAACTAAGGAGTTACGCCGTTAAAAATTAGTAACTGACCATTTTTATCGGTAATGGTATTTTCTCATAGCAGAGATCATCATGACTACATTATTACAACGTGGTAATGAAAATATAAAAAATATTTGCTTTCTTGATTTTGAGGTTTTTCAGCCCTTAATATAAAAATTACGACAGACACTTGCCTTGACAATGTCAACAAACATGGTCTACATATAACTATAAAATTAACACGTATTCTTGGAAGTATCCTTCCGCTTTCATAGAGAGAAAGAAACAGTGATGAAGATTGTTGCTAATTCCGATGCCTAAAATTCGTTCAATACTCATTCCATCTTTTCTCCCTTCTTTTAGGAGATCCACTGGAATTTGACGAACTGCTATACATTACGCAACATAAAGCAACAGAATTAGATTCTTATGTAAACCAACAAGATGTTATTCTTTGTTGACTTCTGTCTCTAGAAGCGGTCCCCCTTCAGCAGCACCGTTATTCAATTGCCGAAGATTTACGGCCCGTCAGATAAACGATCGTCATTGCTAGCCGACAATCTGAGTGACAGGAGCCGGAACGTTTCACAAATCAAGCAGTGGATGGTTTAAATAGTTGTGTACACTTGGACGCGCATACGCACATGCCATTTCACGCACTTCGCCTGTTAGTTCCCGTATTGTTGACAACCAACGGTAAGTAACAAGATGTAGTGCACGATAGTCTGTTGACAAGGTACTATGTATTTAGCTAGAAGCCACCTATAGATGGTGGTTAGTGTTTTTTTACACAACTGGCCATTAAAATTGCTACACCACGAAAATGGCGTGCTACAGACGCGAAATTTAACCGACAGGAAGAAGATGCTGTGATATGCAAATCATTAGCTTTTCAGAGCATTCACACAAAGGCCCGCATCTCGTGGTCGTGCGGTAGCGTTCTCGCTTCCCACGCCCGGGTTCCCGGGTTCGATTCCCGGCGGGGTCAGGGATTTTCTCTGCCTCGTGATGGCTGGGTGTTGTGTGCTGTCCTTAGGTTAGTTAGGTTTAAGTAGTTCTAAGTTCTAAGGGACTGATGACCATAGATGTTAAGTCCCATAGTGCTCAGAGCCATTCACACAAGGATGGCACCGGTGGTGACACCTACAACCTGCTGACATGAGGAAAGTTTGCAACCGATTTCTCATACACAAACAGCGTTTGACCGGCGTTGCCTGGTGAAACGTTGTTGTGATGCCTTGTGTAAGGAGGAGAAATGCGTACCATCACGTTCCCGACTTTGATAAAGGTCGGATTGTAGCCTATCGCGATTGCGGTTTATCGTATCGCGACATTGCTGCTCGCGTTGGTCGAGATCCAATGACCGTTAGGAGAATATGGAATCGGTGGGTTCAGGAAGGTAATACGGAAAGCCGTGCTGGATTCCAACGGCTTCGTATCACTATCAGTCGAGATGACAGGCATCTTATCCGCATGGCTGTAACGGATCGTGCAGCCACGTCTCGATCCCTGAGTCAACAGATGGGAACGTTTTCAAGACAACAACAGTCTGCACGAACAGTTCGACAACGTTTGCAGCAGCATGGACTATCAGCTCGGAGACCATGGCTGCTATTACCCGTGACGCTGCATTAGAGACAGGAGCACCTGCGATGGTGTACTCAACGACGAACATAAGTGCACGAATAGCAAAATGTCATTTTTTGGGATGAATCCAGGTTCTGTTTACAGCATCATGATGGTCGCATCCGTGTTTGGCGACATCGCGGTGAAGGCACATTGGAAGCGTGTATTCGTCATCGCCATACTGGCGTGATGGTATGGGGTGCCATTGGTTACACGTCTCAGTCACCTCTTGTTCGCATTGACGGCACTTTGAACAGTGGACGTTACATTTAAGATGTGCTACGACCCGTGGTTCTCCCCTTCATTCGATCCCTTCGAAACCCTACATTTCAGCAGGATAACGCACAACCGCATGTTGCAGGTCCTGAAGGGGTCATTCTGGATACAGAAAGTGTTCGACTGCTGCCCTGGCCAGCACATTCTCCAGATCTGTCACCAACTGAAATCGTCTGGTCAATGGTGGCCGAGCAACTGGCTCGTCACAATACGCCAGTCACTACTCTTGATGAACTGTGGTATCGCGCTGATTGGTTCAAATGGCTCTGAGCACTATGGGACTTAACATCTGAGGTCATCAGTCCCCTAGAACTTAGAACTACTTTAACCTGACTAACCTAAGGACATCACACACATCCATGCCCGAGGCAGGATTCGAACCTGCGACCGTAGCGGTCGCGCGGTTCCAGATTGACACGCCTAGAACCGCTCGGCCAACACCGGCCGGCTATCGCGCTGAAACTGCATGGGCAGCTGTACCTGTTCACTCCATCCAAGCTCTGTTTGACTCAATGCCCAGGCGTATCAAGGCTGTTGTTACGGCCAGAGGTGGTTGTTCCGGGTACTGATTTCTCAGGATCTATGCACCTAAATTGCGTAAAAATGTAATCACATGTCAGTTCTAGTATAATATATTTGTCCAATGAATATCCGTTTATGATCTGCGTTTCTTCTCGTTGTAGCAATTTTAATTGTCAGTAGTGTATTGGACATCATTGGACGATTTCTTCGTTTTGTCTAGCATCGGCAATGGCAGTTAACAGTTCTTCAAAACCGACCACTGAGATGACAGGATGTCCTTTCACAAATGATCTCTACTTGTTTTTCGCAGAGGATACTGAAGTACTATATCACTTCGTCGGTGGAGTTCTCGTTTACCATGTAGACCGACATTTCTACCAATTCCGATTAACCTGCAGTGCGGTACTCTACGATACATAACACGAGAAGCTTTCACCTTTGCTGGATAACTTTCAGCAAGACGTAAAGCAACCGCCAGCTTTCACCGTTCAGTGACCCTTCTGTGGAATCCCTCATCACTAACCTGCGTTTCTCAAGCAGTTGGTCCATGCCAATCTCATTCCACGCCATACGCGTACCCTGAAATTAGGATCGACATCGATACACCGTGCGGTTAATTTTTGGCTCAGTCTGGAGTCGCTGTTGGGAAACATCTTAAAGCTTCGACCCAACGTGTAGTGATAGAGCGATCCACAGGCGCTTTCCACGTGACATTCAGGCAGCTGGGAGCTGATATGTGGAACTGTTTGCGAGTTAACACTGAGCTTGCTTTGTCGCGCAAACATGATAAATACGTCGCCAACGAACTGATCTTTGGTCCGACCACTAGAATGGTACCGCCTTGTAGCAAGGGTCAGTGGGCTTCGCACGCCTCGTGGTCGCCGATTCCTTTATCGGAAGGCGATCCGTGTTCCGCTATTTGTCGCACTGGAGGAGAGGAGTTAACGACCGCTTTATGTTCAGGCCACCGCCAGGCGCCGCACTCGTCGCTCTTCCCAAGAACGACGCCGGTTCGGGCGCACGCGCTCTGCTGGGAAGCTATCTTCAGTGGAGACGAAACTCGTTCGCAGCATACAACAACGTGCACGATAACCTAGTAGATAGTGTCGGAAGCTCCATGCGGCTTTTCGCGGCTGTTGCTGCAGTATACAGAGAAGTTACAGCATTAGAAAATTGCAGCGAAATGCAGGAAGATCTGCAGTGGATAGGCACTTGGTACAGGGAGTGCCAACTGACCCTTAACCTAGACAAATGTAATGTATTGCGAATACATAGAAAGAAGGATCGTTTATTGTATGATTATATGATGGCGGAACAAACACTGGTAGCAGTTACTTCTGTAAAAAAAATTGTTCAAATGGCTCTGAGCACTATGGGACTTAACATCTGTGGTCATCAGTCGCCTAGAACTTAGAACTACTTTAACCTAACTAACCTAAGGACATCATACACATCCATGCCCGAGGCAGGATTCGAACCTGCGACCGTAGCGGTCACGCGGTTCCAGACTGAAGCGCCTAGAACCGCACGGCCACACCGGCCGACTTACTTCTGTAAAATATCTGAAGAGTATGCGTGCGGAACGATTTTAAGTGGAATGATCATATAAAATTAATTGTTGGAAAGGCGGGTGCCAGATTGAGATTCATTGGGAGAGTCCTTAGAAAATATAATTCATCAACAAAGGTGATGGCTTACAAAACACTCGTTCGACGTATACTTGAGTATTGCTCATCAGTGTGGGACCCGACCAGGTCGGATTGACAGAGCAGATAGAGAAGACCCAAAGAAGAGCGGCGCGTTTCGTCACAGGGTCATTTGGTAAGCGTGATAGCGTTACGGAGATGTTTAGCAAATTCAAATGGCAGACTCTGCAAGAGAGGGGCTCTGCATCGCGGTGTAGCTTGCTGTCCAGGTTTCGAGAGGGTACGTGTCTGGATGAGGTATACAATATATTGCTTCCCCCTACTTGTACCTCCCGAGGAAATTAGAGAGATTCGAGCGCGCATGGGGGCTTTCTGGCAGTCGTTCTTCCCGCGAACCATACGCGACTGGAACAGGAAAGGGAGGTAATGACAGTGGCACGTAAAGTGCCCTCCGCCGCACACCGTTGGGTGGCTTGCGGAGTATAAATGTATATGTAGATAATTATGGTGTCGGGTTCTCTAAGAACTTCGTAAAGTACAAATATCGCCTAGCAACAGCGCTAAAAGTGAACTGCCATTAATGTGAACAAAATGAAAACATGTCGGCTCGTCAGGGAAAGACTGCATGTATTACGTCAAAACTGTGCTTATGTATCGACATACTCCCTTTTCATTTCAGTGCACTTCTTCCCAAATATTTTTGGTCTCTAGGTACCACACCTAAAATACGCATTTTGTAACTGTTCAAGATAAAACCATTTACGGTTACCACAAACTTGGACTCTTCATCTACATCCGCAAACATACACTGTAAACCACTGTGAAGGGCGTGGCAGAGGGTGCTTAGCATGTTAGGATCTCTTTCCGTTCCAAACGTGTATTACGTGCGGGCACAATCAGTGCTTAAATGTCACTGGGCGTGTTCCAGTTACTCTAATTTTTCGTAAGAGAAAACATTGTCTATTGTAGGCAGTATCTTTATATTCTTTGTCTGTTGTGCTACTGGCCAGTTTCGACTACCATGTCATTATCACTCCACTCCGTCTACAGGCCACAAGAGGCCCATCGGGACCATCCGACCGCCGTGCCATTCTCAGGCTAGGATGCGGATGGGAGGGGCGTGTGGTCAGCACACCGCTCTTCCGGTCGTTATGATGGTTTTCTTTTACCGGGACCGCTACTATATGGTCGAGTAGCTCCTCAGTTGGCATCACGAGGCTGAGTGCACCCCGAAAAATGGCAACAGCGCATGGCGGCCCGGATGGTCACCCATCCAAGTGCCAACCACGCCCGACAGCGCTTAACTTCGGTGATCTGACGGGTATCGGTGTATCCACTGCGGCAAGGCCGTTGCCATATGTCATTATCAGGCACCTATAAATAGAACGTACTAAAATAGGAGAGAAATATGTAAGCCATATACATTTAGAGAATTCAAAAATCTAATGATGACAGAGTCTTAAATTCAGTGTAAGTTATCGTCCATTACTTACCTATACATTGGTCAGCCAAAACATTATGACCATTAACTACCACACGTTGTATGCCTCCTGGTGGCTTTGCGGGCACGTGACGCAGTAACAAAAGTATGTAAGCGAAACAAACATGGATGGAGGCTCACCCTAGCAAAGAAATGCGCTTCAAATGGGGGAACCCTTTGGGATAAGCGACTTTACCGAAGGGCAGATTATTACTATGCAGAGCTTGCGAACGAGTATCTCGAAAACGGCGAAGGTGGCCGAATGCTCACGTGCTACTGTCGTGAGCATTTACGGAAACAGGTAGGAGGACAGTGAAACTACCACTAGGCGCTAAACGGTTGCCTGCCGCAGTGGCTGAGCGGTTCTAGGCGCTTCAGTTTGGAACCGCGCGACTGCTACGGTCGCAGGTTCGAATCCTGCCTCGGGCATGGATGTGTGTGATGTACTTAGGTTAGTTAGGTTTAAGTAGTTCTAAGTCCTAGGGGACTGATGACCTCAGATGTTAAGTCCCATAGTGCTCAGGGCCATTTGATTTTTGCTAAATGATTGGACGTCCACGACTCTTCACAGAACAAGGGATTCAGAGGTTTGTCTGCTCTGTAAGGTAGGATAGATCGTCGTCTGTGGCATGTCTGCCGAAGGAGCACAATGCGGCTACACGCACGACTGTTTCGGAACATATCGTTCATCTACATTGTTGAACATGGAGCTCCGCAGCAGACCACACCTTTTTTTTTTTTTTTTTTTTTTTTTTTTTTTTTTTTTTTTTTTTTTTTTTGTCGGCAGTCTACTGGCTGGTTTGATGCGGCCCGCCAGGAATTCCTTTCCTGTGCTAACCTCTTCATCTCAGAGTAGCACTTGCAACCTACGTCCTCAATTATTTGCTTGACGTATTCCAATCTCTGTCTTCCTCTACAGTTTTTGCCCTCTACAGCTCCCTCTAGTACCATGTGAAGTGTTGGCAGAAGTGCCAACACCGTGTTGCTAAAGGAGGCCGAAATGCACGCGTTAAGCTCACGCAGATTGGCGTGAGGTCTGGAACAGTTAAAGGAATTAATAGTAGCAAATAAAGTACGTAGTTGATGTAATACTTAACTTTAATCCACACTTGGTGAACATCTCTCTGCTTGATACATTTGCTTTAATATTAATTATCAATTGCTATGGCGCCTTGCTAGGTCGTAGCAATGACGTAGCTGAAGGCTATGCTAACTATCGTCTCGGCAAATGAGAGCGTAATTGTCAGTGTAGCATCGCTAGCAAAGTCGGCTGTACAACTGGGGAGAGTGCTAGTAAGTCTCTCTAGACCTGCCGTGTGGTGGCGCTCGGTCTGCTATCACTGACAGTGGCGACACGCGGGTCCGACGTATACTAATGGACCGCGGCCGATTTAAAGGCTACCATCTAGCAAGTGTGGTGTCTGGCGGTGACACCACATTCCTCCCCCGCAAATCGGCTTCCTCTCATTGTGACTTGGCTGTCTTGTTAAGTCACAACACCATGGAAGTCATTCCCTCATGTCTTAGCAGGTGTCCTATCATCCTGTCCCTTCTCCTTATCAGTGTTTTCCACATATTCCCTTCCTCTCCGATTCTGCGTAGAACCTCCTCATTCCTTACCTTATCAGTCCACCTAATTTTCAACATTCGTCTATAGCACCACATCTCAAATGCTTCGATTCTCTTCTGTTCCGGTTTTCCCACACCTACGAGTTCGCATCTTGACCCAACGACATCGTCAATTACGATTGCGGTGGGCAAGGGTCCATCAGGATTCGACCGTCGATCAACGGAAACCTGTCGGCTCCTCGAGAGTCACATTTTTGCCTCTAAATGCGCAGGCGCGCCACGCGCGCAGGCTGTGGGAAGCAGTATAATGGTGCGGGAGACATTCTCTTGCGCTTTCATGGGACCCGTGGCAGTAACTGAAGACACACTGACAGCTGCTTGATGTCTTCCCCGACGGCGATGTCATCTTCCAGCAGCATAACTGTCCGTGCCTCGGAGCCAAACCCGATCTGCAGAGGTTTGAGGAGCATTATAAACCCTATGCAACCCATCTGGGTCGCTATTTGACGCCATTACCGCGTACGCAAATCAGCGGTCCTGTGCGAAAACATCTAATGCCAAATACCTCCACAAACTTACCAACAAACTGTCGGATCCCAAACACGCACAATCGGTTAAGGGTTTCTTTCCAAAGAGGGACGAACAAATTATTAAGCAGGTGGTCATAATGTTTTAGCTCATTAGTTTACATTAACAGTGCGCTTCATCCTGCACACGATGTGGCACACAAATCCAATTAGCAATCGACATATGCTTTGCGTCGAATACAAACGGAAGGATAGTAAAATGTGCAAAAGATCCATACACAGATCACTTGAGGCGAAGATTTCCTACTTTCACTGTAGGACCACATCGTATCATGTGCGAACCACAGCTAATCTACTAGTTCAAATGGTTCAAATGGCTCTGAGCACTATGGGACTTAACATCTTAGGTCATCAGTCCCCTAGAACTTAGAACTACTTAAACCTAACTAACCTAAGGACATCACACACATCCATGCCCGAGGCAGGATTCGAACCTGCGACCGTAGCAGTCCCGCGGCTCCGGACTGCAGCGCCCAGAACCGCATGGCCACGGCGGCCGGCTATCTACTAGTAACATTGCAAACAAACTGACGTCGTAGTCAGCTGTTCTGACCTCTGCCAAAGCTATCCTCATAGCCAGTGGTCCATCTGAGCGGGAAGGGTGTCTGGTCGGACCTTGGGATTAGCTCAAATGGCTCTGAGCACTATGGGACTTAACATCTGAGGTCATCAGTCCCCTAGAACTAGAACCGCTCGGCCACACCGGCCGGCCTGGGGATTGGAGAACGGACTAAATAGGGATGTGGTTTAAGATGAGAGGTATCTTAACCTAATTTCATGTCGTCAGATTTCCTGACATCCCCTAGGAAAACAGGTTTAGTTGCCATCGATTAAAATGTCCATTGACCCCGAAATAGCGTGATAGCGTAGTTTGTAAGTCCGCTAGCAACCACCCTGATGGGGCATGGTGGATTCAGTCGTAGTGTAAAATTAATTTTTTTCTTATTGTCTCTTTTTTAATTATTCCTCCTCTACTATCATTTCAGATAATAGACGATAATTTCGTTGATTATGTTTTTATAAAACAGATGGAGTAATAAAATGCAGTTGATCTCGTATATGATATGTAACAGGCGCTTAGAAATGTATTTGGTATGTTATTATTTATAATTTTAGCGTCATTGTCGTCATAGAAATGAGATAATATAAACTTTTCCCGCCCCATAAACATTATATGAAGGACATACTGCCACAGCTGCATCTAACTTTCAGTATAGGTGAGGAGAAACTTACATCATTAACATGCACCAACTTTTTAGTCATAAATCATTATGGAATTTAAATTCAGTGTTCTTTTTCCATACTTTCGGTCATACAAACCGATGCAAAATTATGGAAAATTTTCATACTCTATCATCGAACCAAAGGCGTACAGCGTGCAGAATTTACTACTCCGGCTGTTTCGCTATTCTTAATGAGGCCGCTGTTTTAATGAGAGGTATTTAAAATGATGCCGCGCGTTTATCGTGCATGATATCTCCAGTATAAGAACGCACCAGTGTGGAGAGTTCTGTCATGAGGCAGCTCTTACCTTAAAATGCATCACTATTTAATTCGTTTCCGATCCCTATCGTAAATCGGCGTCTACAAGTTGTTAGAAAAGTTGTTCTTTCTATGAAATTTGTTTCTAAAATATGCCAGACGAGTTTTCATGTTCGAGCGAGATATCATTGTTTCCAAACGGACTATCTACATTTGACTTTAACGAAAATAGGGAACTTATTTAGACGAAACTTGGCTTCATGCGTATTATACTTTGAATAAATGCTAGCGAAGTGACAGCGTCCGAGGAGTGTTGCGAAACGTCTCTGCCGGTCTACATGTAACTGTTGTGCTACTGACCTACAGAAATGTTGTGTGTGGCATCGGCAGCGCTCTACTTACAAGGATAGCAGAGGCTTTTTTTAACTTTATTTTGTGGGTTTTCGAATCGATGGTCCTTATACCAAACTGCATACACATTTCGTATAAATAACATAACACAATAAAGGAAAACCTCCCTCTGGCATGGGGGTGTATGTTATCCTTAGCGTAACTTAGTTCAAGTTAGATTAAGTAGTGTGTAAGGCTAGGGACCGTTGATCTGAGCAGCTTGGTCCCATAGGAACTTCCAACAAATTTTCAAATTTTCGATAACGGGAAAAACATTTACCACGGCATCAATAGAAAAACACGGCATTGCAAGGTACAGTTTAACAGATAAACACGAAGTAAAGATTTTGTGCAACAGTGACAACTTAATAACTAAACTGAAAGTAAATGGTAAGTTTACAAGGCTCCTTGTATGCAACTATTTGACTACATATATCGTTATTGTAAAAGTCACTAAATATTATTAAAATTTATAAATTACAATGATACAAAACATTATTTAAAATGAAATTGACATGGAACGTACATGAATTACCAGCGCGATGAGTAAGGCGTTGACCATGTGTGTCAGCCGCAAGTTGTATTACCTGACGTAGTAACACTACCAATTTTGGACTTTTACGTTTGTGTTGGTAACTGATATTACGCGTGGGCTATTGACGAACTAGTTCGTTGATCTAGTAAGGAAGTTAGCTTCAAGAGCTTTCAGATTTGGACCGGATCTCTTCTTAAACAGTTTTTATTTTTAAGTTCAAATGGTTCAAATGGCTCTGAGCACTATGGGACTTAACATCTTAGGTCATCAGCCCCCTAGAACTTAGAACTACTTAAACCTAACTAACCTAAGGACATCACACACATCCATGCCCGAGGCAGGATTCGAACCTGCGACCGTAGCAGTCCCGCGGTTCCGGACTGTAGAGCCTAGAACCGCACGGCCACCTATTTTTAAGTCATGTGGACTATTGTGTTTCTAATGAACCATGGAGCATTTAATATTTTTCTCACTGTCTCATTCTGCACATCCTAAACATTGTTGAGAAGCGTTAACGTGACATGTCCTCAAGTAGAGGGGGCTTACGACATTACTGGCTGTATTGTTGACTTATAAAGTAGGAGACCGTTTTTCCTATTTAGAGACGACCTTCGGTTCTTAAGGGTTATAAGGTAGCTAACACACTGTTTGCTTTGTTCGTTATGTATGCTGTTTGGTTCTTCAAGATAACGCGTTTGTCTAAGTGAACTACAACATATTTGGCGGCATCACTCCAAGGAGAGTCTTCATTGAATAACAGCACTGGGGTTTGTAAATCCTGTCTTTTTCTTGAATAAAATGTAGCTTGACTTATCCCCACAAATATTCTGACCCGCAGTTCTGTAAGCCATTTTTCAAGCAATAGTAGATCCCGCTGGAGTTTGTCATGAATGTTGGTGACATTGTTGTCAATGCCAGAGCGTGCGCAGCCGGTGGCTGCCCTCCCTCTTCCTCGAGCGTCAACTAGGGATGGCAAAACCGATCGGTGAAAAGAAAGACAGGTATATTAGTTCTAAATAACCAGTATTTTTCGGTATTTGTTTTGTCTCGGTTGTACGAGATTTTTCTATTTATGATTAATAACTGGGTGAAAAATTTGTTCATCAATTTGTCATAGAAACGATGCTAAAGCTTCTTTTTTAAATAAACGAGTAATATTTATGCGCAAAACGTCCACTGGTTTGAAAAATTGGGTTATTATAGAAAAAGGCAAAGGCGGTCAGTGCTGCTTTAATGACAACGCCGATTACAAAAACGAGCAAAGAATATATGACATCAGAATCGGAACTGTATTTCTGAGACAATAATGTACCCGTCGCCGTGTAGCATGCCCTATTAGATGATGCTTGTAGCCCTTGGAAACAGACAACTTAAGACGATAAACAGTTCCTCGACCTCAGTTTTCACCCTTAAGCAACGACTATTCGTAAGGGCAAATAGTGGTATGATCCTCACATGCATCATAATTTTTGAGAAAAGTTTCAAAAAATATGAGAATATTGCGGATTTTTTGTAGTATTAACGCCTTATTACTTTTCGACAAAAGACCAAGTTTTCTTTTATTTACCTGTTTCGTTTGGGATTTTGATTCTACATATCTTGATACGTATAATACAAAAATGTGAGGCTCTCTTAGAGCTTTTCACTCTTTGTTCGGTGTCTACGGAAAATCGGTTGAGTCAGGAACCATCTATATTGTGCATTATTAACAGTTACGTTAATTTGCACAAAGAAAAAACCAGTATAATCAAAAACCGGTTGTTTCAGCGAAAACCGCCGTCCCCATCGTAAACAGGGAGAGGGCTACCACCATGCCCAAGTTTTCGATTCAGTTCGGTTTACAAGCCAGAAACTAACAACGGCTATGCAAAGCAGCTGCTGTTGTTGCAGGTGGGGTACGACGAACATGACTTAGTGTTCTCCAAGCCAGGGTACGTGTCAACTGTCACGAGAGAGATGCGTTTCCTGCCTCACTGCCGGATGAAGTACACAAGTACACACTTACACCACGAGTGCTCCCATCGTTCCCGAGCGAGGCCTTTGGGTAGGGTCAACTCTTCCTGGTCAGTTATCCTTGGCTGCTTAAGCCGTCTAAAATGGAAACAAGTTGTTATCTCGTGTCAGTCCACCGCATGTCGCAATCCTCATCTTACGGCGTAGTTCTGTCGTAGCAGAAACTTATTCTGTGCAAGGGCTCTCCTGTAAACATTTGCCACAGTGACAAACGAATTACATTAACGGAAACCCACATTCTCTTGTTACACTCTGTTTTCCGTACAAGTGAGAGTGAAATCTTAAGTAACGCATATCACCTATTCCTATTTGTCATTCGCAGAGTTGAATATTAACCTTTGACTGTTAAAAGCTGGAGGACTGAAATATTTTACGAGAGTCGTTCCACGAATAATAGTTCACAATTTTTTTCTCAAACTGTATTTGTTCTATAGAGTTAGGATTTGAGGACAGTAGCAGTCAACATTTGCTTTACATGAACTACACTCCTGGAAATTGAAATAAGAACACCGTGAATTCATTGTCCCAGGAAGGGGAAACTTTATTGACACATTCCTGGGGTCAGATACATCACATGATCACACTGACAGAACCACAGGCACATAGACACAGGCAACAGAGCATGCACAATGTCGGCACTAGTACAGTGTATATCCACCTTTCGCAGCAATGCAGGCTGCTATTCTCCCATGGAGACGATCGTAGAGATGCTGGATGTAGTCCTGTGGAACGGCTTGCCATGCCATTTCCACCTGGCGCCTCAGTTGGACCAGCGTTCGTGCTGGACGTGCAGACCGCGTGAGACGACGCTTCATCCAGTCCCAAACATGCTCAATGGGGGACAGATCCGGAGATCTTGCTGGCCAGGGTAGTTGACTTACACCTTCTAGAGCACGTTGGGTGGCACGGGATACATGCGGACGTGCATTGTCCTGTTGGAACAGCAAGTTCCCTTGCCGGTCTAGGAATGGTAGAACGATGGGTTCGATGACGGTTTGGATGTACCGTGCACTATTCAGTGTCCCCTAGACGATCACCAGTGGTGTACGGCCAGTGTAGGAGATCGCTCCCCACACCATGATGCCGGGTGTTGGCCCTGTGTGCCTCGGTCGTATGCAGTCCTGATTGTGGCGCTCACCTGCACGGCGCCAAACACGCATACGACCATCATTGGCACCAAGGCAGAAGCGATTCTCATCGCTGAACACGACACGTCTCCATTCGTCCCTCCATTCACGCCTGTCGCGACACCACTGGAGGCGGGCTGCACGATGTTGGGGCGTGAGCGGGAGACGGCCTAACGGTGTGCGGGACCGTAGCCCAGCTTCATGGAGACGGTTGCGAATGGTCCTCGCCGATACCCCAGGAGCAACAGTGTCCCTAATTTGCTGGGAAGTGGCGGTGCGGTCCCCTACGGCACTGCGTAGGATCCTACGGTCTTGGCGTGCATCCGTGCGTCGCTGCGGTCCGGTCCCAGGTCGACGGGCACGTGCACCTTCCGCCGACCACTGGCGACAACATCGATGTACTGTGGAGACCTCACGCCCCACGTGTTGAGCAATTCGGCGGTACGTCCACCCGGCCTCCCGCATGCCCACTATACGCCCTCGCTCAAAGTCCGTCAACTGCACATACGGTTCACGTCCACGCTGTCGCGGCATGCTACCAGTGTTAAAGACTGCGATGGAGCTCCGTATGCCACGGCAAACTGGCTGACACTGACGGCGGCGGTGCACAAATGCTGCGCAGCTAGCGCCATTCGACGGCCAACACCGCGGTTCTTGGTGTGTCCGCTGTGCCGTGCGTGTGATCATTGCTTGTACAGCCCTCTCGCAGTGTCCGGAGCAAGTATGGTGGGTCTGACACACCGTTGTCAATGTGTTCTTTTTTCCATTTCCAGGAGTGTATTATCCACGGCTATATAGAAAAGCCATCGAAATGTATAAACATGGGAATAATTTTAACAGAAAAGATGAAGCCATGAAACTCAGCGATATGTGGACAGTGGCGCTACGGATTCGATGAGAAGTTTTTTCTTTGACATACTATGACCGATAGTTATATTTTATCTTTGACAAGGTTTATCTCTGCTATCACGTGAAATTAAGACCACGCCCACTTTCCACGGTATTTAGACCGCTCTTCGACGTCCGACTCGGCAGTCGGCAAGACTCAGAACAACCAGGAGCACCTCCGAAGACGTCCAACGTAACCTTGGAAGAAACGTCAGGGATAAAAGAGTTCCATTGACCACGGCCATACAACCTGGAAGAATTACCGTCAGAGACTGTTCTTGAGATTATTCAGAATATTCAAATATGTCTCTAAATTAATGATTGACCCTTTTGTAACACATCCACGAGAATGACGCCATCTCCGGCATCATGACTATCAGCAGCCGGAGTGGCCTTGAATTTCACTTTTTTGACGATTACATGTGGTGCATGTCCAGTTACTGGCTTTTTGCTTTCGGTTCAGAGCAAAGCACGCAAGTTTCATCAGTTCATCAGTGACAGAACGGTCTCTCCACTGGTATCAAACTTCTCCAAGAGTTGAAATGTCTTTTCTTTGAATCTTGTGGTCTGGTTTTGAGCATTCTTAGAACCCATACTGAGCACACCTTTGCGTATTCAAGAGTCGCAAGCATTGCACACACAATTACAATGTTCAACGAGATCTGTGGGACGAACTGTCAAGTTGCGGTGCGCCATTCTGTGTGAATAACAGCATCCGAGCGACTCACCGTGTGAGGAGCAGTAGCTGTGACAGGACATCCCGAACGTGTCCGATCGGTGAGCTCCGTTTTTGCGCTTCCTGACGCTTAAACAGCACTCCTACCAAACACGTCATTACCATACACTGCACACAAACATTTATCGATGTTAACCATGGTTGCTTTTTCCACAGTCTCGTCGCTTGTAACGAGTGCTTTGTGTAGGTGCCATTTTGATGGCTCACCATAACTCTGCCATTTATCGGAATTGTTCGAAACGGAACATACGTGTGGAAGAAACACAAAATTTGAATCACCTGAAAGGACGTTTACTTATATATTAACGGTCGTTCAAATATTTGGGGTATTATTTATTAAACAACTGTAGCAAGTTATGACATTTCGTGATGATAGCAGTAGGTATCTTTCTTCAAATTAGGTATACGTTAACATCTGGAGTACAGTACTACTTTTTTTCGCTTTCTGATAGGACTTTATCAGTTCTGTCGAAACACTGCCCATAGAAACACCGGCGTTCCCTATATTAAATTTGTTCTGGGGCACCCAAGTTTCAGTATCTATAACTCATTTTTTGGGGAACTCGTAGTATGTTCGATAGAAATTATGCATCTAAATGATGAATGTTGGCACATTCTATCCTTGTAAGCGAGTTGTTACTGCTAATCAAATAATTTTACTTCGCAACATTCATGAATGTACATATCCATCTACATCAGTCGTTTCACACCCACTCCTGGAATAGTTATGCTACTATGCAAATTAACTGTCGCAACTACAACTAAGGCTCTGTAAACAGGTTTCTGAGTCTTGCAGTACTTAAAATTCACATAAAGTTACGTAAAGAGCAAGTGCGAATACGAAATTTTCCATCGATAGAGAGTCTGTGACAATGAATGTCATGGTCGTAAATTTACACCTGCAATTATTTTTACGTTAACTTCCGTCACACGCTCTGACAGCTGTCTCGTTCCTTATACTGTGACTTGAAAAAACTGATGGAGGTGCATCACTCAAAACTAGAAATTCGTCCACGAAAACTGAGCTTTAACGAATAAATGCGTCGGACTTCAGCACAAAAATGAAACATTGTGGCCAAACACAGTATGTAGCAAAAATGTTTTGAATGTGGCAGAATTCAAATTTTTCCGGAAAAATCAGAAGTATCAGAGCACCACATACAGATTCCTCCTTTTTCTGCTACTTCTCCGGAACATTTCGCTCGCAGTCTGCAATTAGATGCTCTTCTAATAGTGGATCAGGATACGGATAACCGTCGATACATTTGAAGGACTAATACCAGTCACATAACTTTCCAGCGTCATACACTGCCACAAAAGCTGTCAGTCCAATTACTGAACGTTTATGAATGCGTGTCGCAATTTTACATTGAACTTCATACAATCTTTTCGCTATTAAAGGTTTCTGAATTTTGCACCTAAAAAATAAAATAAACAAAACAAACAATTACAGCAGTTGCAGCCACGGAACAACATATTGCAAAGCCGCTCTCAAAATGGCAGTGAGCCAGAGGAAATTTACACTTCTTGCGCTGCGATCGACCGGAATATCGGGTTTGAAATCGCTGTCACATTTATTGAAAGGTTGGATTTCATTCTGCAAAGGGCTCGTACTTTCGTTGATAAAGGCTACACCAGAATAGCTAAGACGAACAAAGCTGCTCTTTGTCACTTGTCGACATCGTGGTCATTGAAATCTGTGTTGAGTTGGAAGCTGATGGGAAAAAGAAGCGTCCTCAGACTTTTCACCGGCATTGACCTTAGGTTGTTAACGGAAATCACAGAAAAACGTCAGTCATAATGTCCAGACGTGACTTTGGACGTCACATCACTTGGGTGTGTGTCAATCCAGTTAGGTACGAAGGAAATTACTCATTCCATAAATTTGATGCCTTCTACTGAAGTTGGCTGTAGCCCTCATAACATTACACTTTATGTAAATACCGCAGAAGGTATCCAGAAAGTGTGCTTAACTGCTCAAGCAGCAAAATACAAAATGCGCTGTTACAATACACTTTACCGTTTCCTGAAGTCCAGGCTCATTACACTGTATGCTTCAACACAGTCGCCATCCACCTTCAGACACGTGTCTTAATGAGACAACACATTTTGTATCGGGAAATTATGCTGCCCATAATAGCAGCAACACTGTGGTAGCAGTTAGTTGACTTTTATCGTAATCCTGGAATCAGTTACTGCCAAGGAAAGTTTTCAGTTACAGAAGGACATTACAGATAAACTTAATGAAGTCAGGACGGAGAGGGAGTGTAAATGTCCCATGTCTTCCATACTGTTTTTCTTCAAAAATAATTAAGAGAAATTTCTATGCTTTGATTAAGTATTAAGATATTTGAGTAAGACTGCACCGAAAGGGGAAGACGTGTTAATTTTGCGAGAGGTTCTAGGCGCTTCAGTCTGGAACCACGCGACCACTACGGTCACAGGTTCGAATCCTGCCTCGGGCATGGATGTGTGTGATGTCCTTAGATTAGTTAAGTTTAAGTAGTTCTAAGTTCTAGGAGACTGATGACATCAGATGTTAAGTCCCATAGTGCTCAGAGCCATTTGAACCATTTTTGTTAATTTTGAACGGTTGCGAATGCGCGCACGTAGCGTTGATGGCAAGCTGAAGACACACTCGGTTGGCTAACACCGAAGACAAGGAGCTTGCTGGTGTTTTAGAAATCGAGGAGGTTTCCCTGAGGAACGCTAATTTTGAACTTAATATTCGATCGAGGTAGAGTTTGTGAAATTTTATGAAGAGTCAAATTAACTTATCAGCGATTATTAAGCGTAATTCACGTTGTATTCGTCAAATGTACTTGGAATTCAAGCATACGTGATAGGAAGATAACCCAAGATAACAACTGTAGTTGAGTGCAGGCAAGCAACATTGTACAGCTACGTCACAGGGCCAAATGAGTTTGAGCAACAGCTTCGGCAAAAATAGACGACAACAAAGATTAGCAAAAAATTACGGGTTTATTAATAAAAACATTGTTATACTAACTGGCGTATGAGAGTTGTACTTGGCAACGTAGTACATTGTTCACCGGCACTGCTCTGTCTTTAAGCACTGATAGAGGCGTGGATCCAGAGAACGATCGCTAACATTTCTTGCATAAGGTCCAGTTTGGCTCTTGGTGGCTTCGGTGGATGAGTCCCACTCACTGAGACACGGTCCTCGAGTACTGTTCTCATTAGCTACCTTCTGCTTGGGGTGTGAGATAAGGAAGATGCATAATAAGGCCCTTGCCTTGTGTGCCCTCTTTTCCAGTCCAGCCTTAACTATACCACGGTATAAAAGTATATTTTTATTATTATATATTTTATGATTTTGGTTGGGGCGGCTTTAAATATTGTTCGGTAGCATGAGACTTTTAATTACCTTATACCGCGATAACACTCGTACGGACATCGGATGCCCCGAAGTACGTACGATATAATATTTTTTAAACACATCGCGCGACTCACCGCCTTCTAATAAATAGTTTGCGTGAGCGCTGCTATTTAGAAAAGAAAATATGCGTATTCTTACGCAAACTGTAATTATTAATATGAGTCTCAGGGGCTACTGGTTATTTATGTACCAAATTACATAAAGATTAACTGAGATATTGCCTAATGTAATTATTTTCAATATTTCTTTTTCATTATTTGCAAGGCAAAACTGGAGAGAATACGTTTGCCGTTAGGTGGCCAAAATGAAACATACTGAACTTACTCAGTATTCTAAATATTAATAAACGAAATCTATTTTGACTCTTTTTAACTTTGAAATTAATGAAAGATCAAAATTGAGAAGACTCTCGCATTTACATTGAATATTATGACATGATATTTTAATTAAATAATACAGTCAGCGTAATGACTGACTAAATCCTGCTAGGGGAGATGAGCTCCCTGTAATGCGAAGTTCTGTAAAAACTTTGTTAATTATAATTAATGGTTGCGATTATGAGAGGTGGCAACTAAACAATTTCTATTATATTTTTCAAAATTCAGATAAAACTTACGTTAATTATCAGACAGCACTACAGTGGCGGCCTACCGCTAGACGAAACAAAACAGGAGAGCTCGTTCAATCAAAGCGTTGTCTCTGATCTTCATGGCCTATGTTACACAGAGATTATACCAAAAAAACTGTGTTTTGTTAATTACATCGATATTTGTGTTTGAATAATAATAACTTAAGTTCTTTACTATTTGTTATAAATCGCGCACACGTGCACAGTCTTGAAATAATTTATAATTCACACGTCTCATAACAAAAACTTCCTTTCCCTTTCTCCAAATGTCCATTTATGTGACGTACCGTCACAACTAGTTGTGACTAAGTTGTAGGCAGATCGGTGCTCTTCTATGTGGGCTGTGTCCGTATTTTGTGGAAGACATAACAGTCGATATACACTATCTGATCGGAAGATTCGGACACCCTTATGTAACGCGGAAGACACCACCACATGTCACGAGAGGCGGGCTCATCAGTATAAAAAGAGACAGGGAGTATTGTGTCGTCAGCAGAGACGCAATATCAGCAGAATGGGTCGGTCAGAATTCAGTAACTTCGAACGCGTCGTCCGATTAACAAATCCATTTCAGTCCTTCTAAAGAGCTGTCCAGGTCGACTGTTGACGATTTGATTGTGAAGTGAGAAGGCGAAGGAACAGCCGTAGCTGAGCTAAGACGAGGCTCACCTTATGTACTGACGGGCAGGGTCCGTCGAGCATTGCGCAGGGTATATGAAGATTCTAACTGCTCGCGAAAGAACAGATATCATTGATGACCGAGCAGCTTCTCTAGAATAAATGACAATTAATTGAAACCCTCAGCTGCCGAGAGGTGTTGTTGATATACCTCGAAGGTGACAGCTGAAAATGTGTGCCCCGACTGGGACTCGAACCCGGGACCTCCTGCTTACATGGCAGACGCTCTTGAGCCACCGAGGACACAGATGAAGTGCGCGACTAAAGGGACTTATCCCTTGCACGCTTCCCGTGAGACCCACATTCCCAACTGTCCACAACATACATACGTAATATACCTAATAGATATTAATGTGCGCGAGTAATGAGTGGATGGGCAAATAGTGTGCTCGAGTAATGAGTGGATGGGCAAATATCTATTAGGTAGATTACGTATGTAGATTGTGGACAACTGGGAATGTGAGTCTCACGGGAAGCGTGCAAGGGATAAGTCCCTGCAGTCACGTTACTCATCTGTGTCCTCGGTGGCTCACATCGATAGAGCGTCTGCATGTAAGTAGGAGATCCCGGGTTCGAGTCCCGGCCGGGGCACACATTTTCAGCTGTCCCCATCGAGGTATATCAGCAACACCTGTCGGAAGCTGAGGGTTTCAATTAATTGTCATTGTGCGGGGTACTTAAAAAAACTGCATGAAATTAACGTAATAAATCACTCGTGATTTCCAAAATGTTACCAGCAGCCCAAGTAGTAAATCAAGGTACAAAGAAATTAAAGATAGTGGATGCCAGTGGGCACAGATTTATACCAACGGCCGAAGTTGAAAATTTGCACCGGACTGGCATTCGAATTTGGATCTGCTGCTCACCAGGAAGGTGCGCTGACCACTGCACTGTCCAGGCACAGTGATCACCACAACCGCAGCAACTACCCTAGCACGCCTCCCGTCAGACCCAAACTTTCAACTTAGAGATACACTACAGATGTAGTGCCACTTCTTATTAGCCCCATTGCTCGCGGCAACTCGCCGATTCCCGTAGCTCGAAGTTTTATGGGAATCGGTGAGACGCCACAAGTAATTGGGCTAATGAGCAGGGGAACTACATGTGTATTGTGTAGTATAAGTTGACAATTTGGATCTGACGGGAGGCGTACTAGGGTAGTTCGTGCGGTGGTGGTCACAGTGTGTCTGAATAGGAGCGCATCTTTCTGCTGAACAGGAGACCCAGGTTAGAGTCCCAATCGGGCGCAAATTTTCAACTTTCCCCTTTGACGTAAATCAATGTCCACTGCCGGCTCATGTCTTTAATTCCTTTGTTTGTTGATTCATACTGGGCAATGGCTTTGCCGCAGTGGACACACCAGTTCCCGTGAGATCACCGAAGCTAAGCGCTGTCGAGTGTGGCCGGCACTTGGATGGCTGACCATCCGGGCCGCCATGCGCTGTTGCCGTTTTCCGTGGTGCACTCAGCCTCGTGATGCCAATTGAGGAGGTACGCGACCGAATAGTAGCGCGTCCGGTCACAGAAAACCTGAAGAAAATTCACTTTTGTACTGTAGGTGTAATCATCTGTGCTTCATCTGTGGAACCAAATGCAACAGTCAGAACAAGAAAATGTCATTTTCTGTGGTGTAGAGTACAAAAAGGCGTCAAATTTCAAGAAACGAAGGACGTCCCCTCCACAAGTTGGCGCCTTTTCAGTCTCTACGACGAGCTACGCATCGCAACAAACAGTTATAGAGTTACGAATTCTGTAACCAAGGTGGCGTGGCTGAGTAATCAGATATACTGGAGAGACGAGGACCGGCTTAGTTCAATCCTATATGGTTAAGAGTCAGTTCTATAAGTCAACAGAGAGGTCGGTTTTTGTATGTTTATCACATTCATATGGTCGAATGTTGGGCCTGGTGTGCTCTTTACACAAATAGTTCATAAATGCAGCTCCCAGAACATGTAGGGTTAAACTTCAACCATGTCACTTGACGTTCAAAAATATGAGGTAATAAAGCCATTGACTTGATAACATGAGGAGCTTTGTAAGCAAACATAGTGGTTGCAGTTGGATAAAACGTTTTTGAAAGTTAGTTACATGTTCTTCACTTTCAGGGATATTAGCAAATGGTATTTCTAATAATTTTTTATTTACTTATTGACATCGAACAGAATTTCCTCGGTCGTTCTGACGGTAATTTTTGCTACTTAAGATTTCTTAAATGTGTGTCGACCTAGCTTTATTGATAAACGCACAAAAATATCTTTTGTGAGTATTTTCAAAGTGCATTTCCTAACTCTTTGGATATTCTATACTTAATTGAATAAAAATGTAATGTAGGGTCATTAACTCAATAAAGATGTCCATAATCGTAATAACAGCACGCAAAGGTCTACTTTGCATACTCCAATGAACTATGCTTGCCTTTTAGGCACCAAAGTTAGCTACCTTCCAGAAACTATTCCTCCTTTGAGATACAATGAATTTTCTGTATTTCTTATGAAACTAGTTCTTGTGCCAAAAGCCCGCATCTCGTGGTCGTGCGGTAGCGTTCTCGCTTCCCACGCCCGGGTTCCCGGGTTCGATTCCCGGCGGGGTCAGGGATTTTCTCTGCCTCGTGATGGCTGGGTGTTGTGTGCTGTCCTTAGGTTAGTTAGGTTTAAGTAGTTCTAAGTTCTAGGGGACTGATGACCATAGATGTTAAGTCCCATAGTGCTCAGAGCCATTTGAACCATTTTGTGCCAAAAACATGTCTTCAAGCTCACACAATCACTTAAATAAAAACAGCAATTTTTAGTTTCTTCCCCCTCCTGGGGAATAATCTGCGGACACCCGTACTCCTCCTACAGTTTAACTGTCAGCACTGACATTTCGTGCATTCAGACAGAAACCAATGAGCACGCTTGATACGCGGCTGGTGTCTCGGGCACATCCCACTACCAAGCGTCCATGCTGGTGTCATCTGTAACTTGGCGTCTTTGTCATATTGATAGTCGCCAAAGCTGACACTCACACTTATTCTTCCGCAGGTGCAACGTCAACTGCTAATAGATCTTACTTTTTCCATTTCGTAGGCACTAAAAGCGGAAGCAGTGCTTATACTTTTCACAGTCGCTTTACCGATGTTGACCCACATTACAAATGATGTCACAAAGTCGTTGTACTCGCTTACGGTTGTTTTCACGGTTGACTCCAGTCGATGTCTCAGCTCCAGATGACTGCAGAGGAAATGAGCTGCTCGGAAAGGACGGTAGCAATTCACTTCTAGGAATGAGGCAACGTTAGCTCGCCGCGGGGAATCGCAAGAACTGTTATTGTGTCGCGAGTACGGCAGCAGACCTGCCCCCCAGCTGCCAGAGATGATGGACTGTCTGATTGTCTGCGGCAGCCTCTCCCAGATGCCGGGAGATGAGGACGCTGCTGTGGCGCGCAGCTTCGGCAGAATTAGGAGCGCGGAATTACAGGGGAGGGGCGGCCTAACTTACGAGGGATGTGTAAAGATCTCCCGTGATGTCACCACTGCAGACGGCGATATGACGTCACGCGGGCGCCGATGTTCCAGCGGCTGCGTGCGCGGGCAGGCGCGTCCGTCTTAATTACCCCGCAATAAGATCATCCAAGCAGGAACAATGCCCAATCAACGTGGCCTGGCCTACTAAATTAACCTACAGTAGCGAGCCAACCTGAACCATTTGCCCCAAGGCGGACCGCGCAACTGGCACAAGCTTCTTCTGCCCCACTTGACACGGTCTTATCTGGGGTCGTCTCCTAACACTCTTGACGCGATGAAGAACACTGACTGTTGCCCATGCGGCTAAAAAAAGGGGCGCTGACAGTTAAAGCAGACTTTGTGCGGCTCTTTCGCGCGTCCCCACAACCAATCACGTATCGCGATTTTCTTTGCGTCTCTATGGCAACCTCTAAGTGTTTCAGCTACTCTACAGATGATTATTACTTTCAGCCACGTAGCTTACGCACCGCCAGTCACCCGCCAGGTTAGCCGAGAGCGGTGACGCGCTGCTTCCTGGACTCGGGTAGGCGTGCCGGCCCCAGATCGAATCCGCCCGGCGGATTAATGACGAGAACCGGTGTGCCAGCCAGCCTGGATGTGGTTTTTAGGCGGTTTTCCACATCCCCCCAGGTGAATACCGGGCTGGTCCCCACGTCCCGCCTCAGTTACACGGCTCGCATACATCTGAACACTTTCGCACTATTCCATGGTTTACACTGGTCGCAGACATTTGGGGTACACTAATTCCTGCCCGGGGAGTACGGGGTAGCGGCAGGAAGGGCATCCAGCCACCCCTTCAACTAACATTGCCACATCCGATTAACTATGCCGACCCCGCGTATCCACGGGAAAAAAAGGCACAAGCAAAAGAAAGAAAAGAGAGAAGAGCTTATGCACCGCCAACCGCCTTCTTGCGATCTGCAGTTGATACCTGGCAAGAGCAATACAGTTGTAGCGTTTCTTCTTTCGTTGGACGAAGTGTAGGCTGCTTTTTACCGATCGAAAGACGTCGTCGTTGTATTTTTCTGTTTCTTTAATATATTCTGTGACAATTTGGTATGTTTCTATGACTCAATAATGCAATTCAACAGTGTAGAACTCCCATTTAAAACGTCATTGATCAAGCAGCTAACGTAAGGGTGTACCCAGAGAGGACCAGAGCAGGCTACTAAAAAAAATATTTGAGAGTCTGCTTGTATAGGGTGTCTCAAATCTTATGGGTCAAATTGAAACAAGAGGGCCCCGCGGGATTAGCCGAGCGGTCTCAGACGCTTGCAGTCATGGACTGTGCGGCAGGTCCCGGCGGAGGTTCGAGTCCTCCCTCGGGCATGGGTGTATGTGTTTGTCCTTAGGATAATTTAGGTTAAGTAGTATGTAAGCTTAGGGACTGCTGATCTTAGCAGTTAAGTCCCATAAGATTTCACACACATCTAAACGTTTTTTAAACAAGTGGTAGCCGCTTCATAACCGATTATAATGAGATAGGGAACCAGTGGTCGGAAATGCATATTTATTTTGTTACGGATGTACAAAGCGTACAACACATAACAACAACGTAGCTAATAGTAACTCTTCGAATTAACGGCCGCCGATCTCAGGACATGCGTAGCAACTGCACATAAAGTTCCACAGTTCTCCGTCAAAGATCACTGGTGTCTCTTGTACATGAAGACAGACAGCTTGTACCATGACAAGCAGGTCTTCGCCCATTTCTACGGGGATTTCATACACCAACGTCCTTACTTAACCCCAGAGGAAAAAGTGCAGAGGCCATTGGAAAGGATCTCCCCTTCCAATCCAACGATGACGGTAAGTGTTGTTCAGTTGCTCGCGGACATTAAAATCGAAGTGGGATGGAGCACTGTCGTGTTGAAACCACATCCTTTTGGGGACAATAATGGGTACAGTCTCCAAGAACTGTGGCAGCAAATTTCGCAGGAACACCATGTAACATGGACCAGTCAAACAGGAAGGCAGCAAATAAGGTCTTATTAGGTGATGTTGGACAATATCCACCCACACGCTGACAGAGTATCTTTGCTAGTGGCCGTCGATGTGGATGGGGTGTAGATTGTCCTCACTCCAGACACGCTACGGTCGCAGGTTCGAATCCTGCCTCGGGCATGGATGTGTGTGATGTCCTTAGGTTAGTTAGGTTTAAGTAGTTCTAAGTTCTAGGGGACTGATGACCTCAGATGTTAAGTTCCATAGTGCTCAGAGCCATTTGAACCACTCCAGATATATCTGTTACTGCTGTTCAAAACACAATCACGGATTGAAGGGGCGTTATCCGTGAAAAACACGAACTGTACGAAGTTCAGCACTACCGCAATGCGGTGGATAATCCATTGACAGAAATGGAAGCGGGGCGCAAAATCTGTTGGTCCCAGTCACTGCACACGTATAGGTGCGCAATATCCGTCGAACCGGTGCTCTCCACACTGTATCGTCCGATGTGTGCATTTCACGTTCAGGCCGATGGGTGCTTATTGCTGGATGGTCGGCCACACGATCCAACACCATCTCCTCAATGTCTGGTGTTCGGGTATGTCTCTGGCGAGAAACTTGGCCGGCTCTCTGCGGCATGAGCGATCCCGTCTCTCGGAAGTTTGTATCCACGGAGATAAACTTTTTCTAGTTAGGACGACGCCTGTTGGGAAAGCGTTTTTTGTACATTCGTGCTGCTTTAATGGCATTACATCCTGCCTCACCGTACATTAAATACTTGTCTACCATCTCTCGTGACGAGTAACGTTCCAGTATACAGTACGTCACGTACTGTATACTGTATCATACCTCACCACGGACACATCACAACCTTGCTGATGCAATGGACAAGTGGCATCGGGGTTTGTGGTGTGCGCGCGGCACAGGTTACTGCGTCAGTGCGACGAATGGGGCCGTCACGTGACACACGTTCTATGAGCTAAGCGGTGTACAGTATATCTGGCTGGTGGTCAAGGGTGTACGCTGTTTATCACCCGCTCCCTGTACCAGAGTACAACAGACGCACTGGGAGCGTTACTCCGCAGTTCACGGTTGCATACCTGGCAGTGTGTTCATCGAACCACTTCCAAGCTATTTCTCTACCGTTCCACTGTCGAACAGCGGAGGGGGAAGTGGGAGGAGGAGGAGAGTAGTGTTTAACGTCCCGTCGACAACGAGGTCATTAGAGACGGAGCGCAAGCTCGGGTGAGGGAAGGATGGGGAAGGAAATCGGCCGTGCCCTTTCAAAGGAACCATCCCGGCATTTGCCTGAAGCGATTTAGGGAAATCACGGAAAACCTAAATCAGGATGGCCGGCGACGGGATTGAAAACCGTCGTCCTCCCGAATGCGAGTCCAGTGTGCTAACCACTGCGCCACCCCGCTCGGTCGGGAAGGGGAAAGACGAATGCCGGCCGCGGTGGTCTAACGGTTCAGGCGCTCAGTCCGGAACCGCGCGACTGCTACGGTCGCAGGTTCGAATCCTGCCTCGGGCATGGATGTGTGTGATGTCCTTAGGTTAGTTAGGTTTAAGTAGTTCTAAGTTCTAGGGGACTGATGACCTCAGATGTTAAGTTCCATAGTGCTCAGAGCCATTTGAACCACTCCAGATATATCTGTTACTGCTGTTCAAAACACAATCACGGATTGAAGGGGCGTTATCCGTGAAAAACACGAACTGTACGAAGTTCAGCACTACCGCAATGCGGTGGATAATCCATTGACAGAAATGGAAGCGGGGCGCAAAATCTGTTGGTCCCAGTCACTGCACACGTATAGGTGCGCAATATCCGTCGAACCGGTGCTCTCCACACTGTATCGTCCGATGTGTGCATTTCACGTTCAGGCCGATGGGTGCTTATTGCTGGATGGTCGGCCACACGATCCAACACCATCTCCTCAATGTCTGGTGTTCGGGTATGTCTCTGGCGAGAAACTTGGTCGGCTCTCTGCGGCATGAGCGATCCCGTCTCTCGGAAGTTTGTATCCACGGAGATAAACTTTTTCTAGTTAGGACGACGCCTGTTGGGAAAGCGTTCTTTGTACATTCGTGCTGCTTTAATGGCATTAGATCCTGCCTCACCGTACATTAAATACTTGTCTACCATCTCTCGTGACGAGTAACGTTCCAGTATACAGTACGTCACGTACTGTATACTGTATCATACCTCACCACGGACACATCACAACCTTGCTGATGCAATGGACAAGTGGCATCGGGGTTTGTGGTGTGCGCGCGGCACAGGTTACTGCGTCAGTGCGACGAATGGGGCCGTCACGTGACACACGTTCTATGAGCTAAGCGGTGTACAGTATATCTGGCTGGTGGTCAAGGGTGTACGCTGTTTATCACCCGCTCCCTGTACCAGAGTACAACAGACGCACTGGGAGCGTTACTCCGCAGTTCACGGTTGCATACCTGGCAGTGTGTTCATCGAACCACTTCCAAGCTATTTCTCTACCGTTCCACTGTCGAACAGCGGAGGGGGAAGTGGGAGGAGGAGGAGAGTAGTGTTTAACGTCCCGTCGACAACGAGGTCATTAGAGACGGAGCGCAAGCTCGGGTGAGGGAAGGATGGGGAAGGAAATCGGCCGTGCCCTTTCAAAGGAACCATCCCGGCATTTGCCTGAAGCGATTTAGGGAAATCACGGAAAACCTAAATCAGGATGGCCGGCGACGGGATTGAAAACCGTCGTCCTCCCGAATGCGAGTCCAGTGTGCTAACCACTGCGCCACCCCGCTCGGTCGGGAAGGGGAAAGACGAATGCCGGCCGCGGTGGTCTAACGGTTCAGGCGCTCAGTCCGGAACCGCGCGACTGCTACGGTCGCAGGTTCGAATCCTGCCTCGGGCATGGATGTGTGTGATGTCCTTAGGTTAGTTAGGTTTAAGTAGTTCTAAGTTCTAGGGGACTGATGACCTCAGCAGTTAAGTCCCACAATGCTCAGAGCCATTTGAACCATTTGGGAAAGACGAGTACTTAAATCTTTCAGTGCGAGCTCTGATCTCTGTTATTTTATTATCAAGATCATTCCTCCCTTTGTAGGCGGGCGCCAAAAAAATATTTTCACACCCTGAGGAGAAATTTGGTGATTGAAATTTCATGATAAAATACTGTCGCAATGAAAAACGCCTTTTTTAAAAAAAATGATTTCCACCGCAATTCAAGTATCATATCCGTTTCGCTCTCTCCTCTATTTCGCGATAGTGCAAAACGAACTGCTGTTCTTTGGACTTTTTCGACATCTTCCGTCGATTCTATCTGAAACGGATCCCACACTGCACAGCAATATTCCAGAAGTGGACGTACAAGCGTAGTGTAGGCAGTCTCTTTAGTATACCTGTTGCATTTTCTCAGAGTTCTGCCAATAAATGGTAGTCTTTGGTTTGCTTTACTCCACGACATTACATTTAGTTATCGCTCCAATTTAAGTTATTCCTAAGGACACCACTTGCAGCAGCAAATCGTTCGAGTCTCATTCGATGGGTTCCCTGTTTTCAGGCCACATGACACAGATTTAACTACTTATATGAAAAAAGCTAAAACACAAAACATTAGAAATATGAAAAGCTACGATGAGCACCAACAAAAACAATTAATTCCACAACAGATGAGAAGACGGTTGTTATAGTCCGTAAATATTTTCAAAATATGCCAGTAAATTCTACAGATTACGTTTGTCACATCCAAAATATTAGAGGATAATATTAAATTTACTACTAAATTTTATAGTAAAATATTTTGTTGTATTTAACTTATACAGGGTGAGTCACCTAACGTTACCGCTGGATATATTTCGTAAACCACATCAAATACTGACGAACCGATTCCACAGACCGAACGTGAGGAGAGGGGCTAGTGTAACTGTTTAATACAAACCATAAAAAATGCACGGAAGTATGTTTTTTAACACAAACCTATGTTTTTTTTAAAATGGAACCACGTTAGTTTTGCTAGCACATCTGAACATATAAAGTGCCGTTTGTTGCAATGTAAAATGTTAATTACATCCGGAGATATTGTAACCTAAAGTTGACGCTTGAGTACCACTCCTCCGCTGTTCGATCATGTGTATCGGAGAGCACTGCAACATACATCGCGTTTCTACAGAATGATCTGCCAACGTTGCTCGAAAATGTCCCACTGGAAACGCGTCGACGAATGTGGTATCAGCATGATGGTGCACCTGCACATTCCGCAATTAACACTAGGCTGACCCTTGACAGGATGTTCCACGGGCGTTTCATAGGACGTGGAGGACGCATAAATTGGCCAGCCCGTTCTCCTGATCTTACACCTCTGGACTTCTTTCTGTGGGGTACGTTAAAGGAAAATGTGTACCGTGATGTGCCTACAACCCCAGAGGATATGAAACAACGTATTGTGGCAGCCTGCGGCGCCATTACACCAGATGTACTGCGGCGTGTACGACATTCACTACGCCAGAGATTGCAATTGTGTGGAGCAAATGATGGCTGCCACATTGAACATCTATTGGCCTGCCATGTCGGGACACACTCTATTCCACTCCGTAATTGAGAACGGAAACCACGTGTGTACGTATACCTCACCCCTCATGGTAATGTACATGTGCGTCAGTGAAAAAGACCAATAAAAAGGTGTTAGCGTGTGGACGTAATGTGCTGTTCCAGTCTCTTCTGTACCTAAGGTCCATCACCGTTCCCTTTGGATCCCTACGTAATTCGGTGCTCTCCGATATACACGATCGAACAGCGGAGGAGTGGTACTCAAGCGTCAACTTTAGGTTACAATATCTCCGGATGTAATTAACATTTTACATTGCAACAAACGACACTGATTACGTATTTGTTTAAATGTTCAGATGTGCTAACAAAACTAACGGGGTTCCATTTAAAAAAACGTAGGTTTGTGTTAAAATACTTCCGTGCATTTTTTTATGGTTTGTATTAACCAACTACACTAGCCCCTTTCCTCACGTTCGGTCTGTGGAATCGATTCGTCAGTATTTGGTGTGGTTTACGAAATATATCCAGCGGTAATGTTAGGTGACTCACCCTGTATATGTGGCTTTAAGTTTCCTTGCACTACTTAAGTTAGGTTTTCTGCATTCAGGTACAGGAATACAGATTGAGACTTTGCACATCAAGAAAGAGAGAGAGAGGAAAAACGAAAAGAACTGTCGTTGGCAGGGTACTGTGGTAGCGTTACGAAACGTACTCGTGTTTCGCTTTTACTTGTAAGTGGGTTGCAGTCTTTTTCTGCTGTCAAGCTATAGGACCGGTTTGGGAGAAGATAGTGCGCCATTGCACAAGACACACTCGCGAGATTAATCTGAGTTATTAATTGTGCAGGCGTTGTAGCATACAAGCCTTGGGTACGACACGTGTGTTGTTTGTGACGACAGCCCGTTTTATATACTCTATGCTGAACTCGGCCGGGTCGGAATACGGCGATTTGCAAATGAATGGACGAGCTCTAGTGGCCGCCGCGAAGTTGGTGCACAAGTTGTCTTCCACCCTGCTGCTCTTATGCGACGCAATGGCGCACTGGGACAGCCTGCCTTACGTGAGCCGGGGAGTAAACATCGCTCCTGTCTCAGTACCCCGCGCACCTACAGTACTGGAAATAAGTATTCATACACTAGAGCGTGGAAAAGTGAACTGCCTTTATGGACAATACTAAACCAAAAACACTAATTGGATATGCACTATACACATTGGCCAGTCGCCAATGCAGCTATGCTGGTATATAGAACGAGAATGAACAAGCCTTTACAAAACAAAATACAAAAACGTCTTCCAAGTTCTCTACTGCCCTGGGAATTAAGTATTCACACACCAACAGAAAATGACACTTCTAACAAAGCCATAACGTGTTTAATACTTCGTATGCATGCCCTTCCGATGTAGTACTTCTCGCAACCTCCGTGGTATGGAATGGACCAATTTTCTTGCAGTTTCCGACGTGATACCTTCCCATTCTCGAAGGAGAGCCTCTTTCAAAGAGGCCTTACAGCGCGGGATTAGCCGAGCGGTCTAAGGCGCTGTAGTCATGGACTGTGCGGCTGGCCCCGGCAGAGGTTCGAGTCCTCCCTCGGGCATGGGTGTGTGAGTGTTTGTCCTTAGGATAATTTAGGTTAAGTGGTGTGTAAGCTTAGGGACTGATGACCTTCGCGGTTAAGTCCTATAGGATTTGACACGCATTTGAACATCTTTGAACGGATGTTGTGTTTTCTCACATGTGTTTCCAGCTCACTCCACAAGTGTTCGATGGGATTCAGGTCCGGACTCTGAGCTGGTGTTTTAAGAGTGAGTGGAGTGTTGTAGAGCAACCACAGCCGGACAATTTGCGCCGTATGTTTGGGATCATTGTCCTGTTGGAAGTAATAATTTCTAGGAAGACCCAAGGCGTCAACACTCTGTTGTAAGCTCTGTTTGAGAATGTTCATATACACAAATCTGTCCATGGTACCTTCCACAAACACTAATTTTCCGACACCGGAGGCTAGGCTGACATACAGCCCCATACCATCACTCCACCACCTCCGTGCTTCACCGTGGGTTGAATATTGTTTCGGTCGAGGTCTGTATTCGGTCTTCTCCAGACCAAGATCCTACCATCATTGTGCATGATATTAAATTTGCTTTCACCGTTAAACAATACAGTATCCCAGAAGTCTGTTGTCTTGGATACATGCTGTTTCGCGTGTTCCATCCGCCACTTCCTGTTCTTTTTGCTGATGTAGGGCTTTCGTTTCGGGACCCTGGCTCTGTAGCCCGAACGATTGAGAGTGGTACGAACTGCCCTTGGAGCGATGTCCTTGCGGAAGTGGTCATGTACATATGCGGATAATGCCGACGCTGTCGTTTTCGGGTTTTTCTTGGTGATTATTAGTAGCATTCTGGTCTCTCTTGTTGTAAGCTTCTGTGGACGACCGTGTCGTTCGCTGTTTATTACTACATGTCTGTCTTTATATCGCTTAATGATAGATTGCACAGTCGCTCGGCTTCGTCCTATGATGTTAGCAATTTCGGCATACGACTTATGTTGAAGATATTTGGCGACAACGATGTTTCGTTCCTCAATGGTCGTTTCCTTCCCCTTGCGGCCCATTCTGCTGTTCCACGGTACCCACCTCCGACGTGCTGTTGCTTCACGGCCGCCACACGACTACACAAGTGTGGCATGCACTCCTGGGCTGCGTCAGCCGTTTGTTTGGTTGAAAGTAGTCCGCTCTATGAATACATTTTGCCCTGTCGTAGACCGTGCGGAGTGTAACATATTTTATTTTCCCAGAATAGATTCATGGCATACGGGAAGCTACATTACCAAGAACTTGGTTATCTGACGCTACATCATCGTACTTATTCGTATCGGCGCTGTGGGTGATTTACCATCCCAACACACCATCGTAGTTTGGCACCACCTACTATATGAATACTTATTTCCATGACTGTACGTTCCTCTAAAAGCTTCATGTTCTTGCCGTAATTAGTAACAGCTGCGGTAGGTAGCCTCGAATATTATTAGAATAATAAATCAAATGGTGAATCCGTGCAGGCCATTGATTGTCAGTGTTTGTGTCCTCATTATTCTTTCTCTTCGTCCTCCTCTTCCACCGCCCTATCTTTAGTAAGACAACTTGTAACATATCACTGCACTCCCGTAAAACGTGGCTAAACGAAACCAGGAGGGTCTGAGCAAAGATGAGTGTTTTACAATAGTCTGTTACTATGAAGACTATTATTTTCTAGCAGGGTTTAGAATTTCCAGTATTTTGTCCCTACAATTCACAGATTTACAATGATAAATTTCAAGGCTGTAAAAGATCTGTGTCATTGTCACTATATGATTGGCTTTCTGTCGCTTTCTAAATAAGGTGTACCTAGATAAACACGAAAAGATCGCTTCCTTTTTGAAGTACATGTTAAAGGTAAAATAGTTCTACGGGATCGTTACACAGCAGTTCCATGAGAACTACATTCGGTACATGTGAGAAACAAAGCCGATTCCCTTAAAAGGTATCCGATATTAGGAACATGATAAATTGCCGCGGCATTTGAGGCGTCATGTCACGGATTCCGCGGCTCCTGCCGCCGGAGGTTCGATTCCTTCCTCGGGCATGGGTATGTGTGTTGTTCTTGGTGCAAGTTAGTTTAAGTAGTATGTAAGTCTAGGGACGGATGACCTCATCAGTTTGGACCCAGAGGAATTCACACACATTTGAGCATTTTGACCACGATAAACGAAAATCATTTCGCTGAATGAGTAACTCGCTAGTTTTACATGTTTGTCACAATGTGTTCTGAAAATACGCAGAAGAGCATAACGCGTCAGGGCTCTTTCATTTAAAAACAGCTTCTTTTTGGCTAATGAGTAGTTGCATTGATGATGTATGCGTGTGTAGAATACTCGTAATACCAACACATGGAGAACGCGAACCAATAACCTTCAGTACATAAAGCAGCGACGTTACACCAAAACTATGGAGATATTTGCCGAGGATGGTAACTGAAGGAATATCAGTTACATTAATCACGAACAATGATGTGCGGACTGCGACTTCTAATTAAAATTAAAAAGTGATTGAACTTCAATTACCACGCCTTTATTTCATCCATCAGACATTTCAATGGTTCAGCCACAATTATTATGTGAATGGCATCACATTTATAAACGTCTTCAGTGACAGTACCGTGTCATTAGATTCACTTGAAAAGCATATGCGATTTGTGCCAGAAAAAGGAAAACTTTTAAGGCGCATGTTTCTGCAATAAACTGCCGATGCTCGGGACTAATAATAGCTAAGTAAGAAATGCTTCCATGGTAACAGTATTAACATAGGCATCGGTATCTACCGGGCCTAGTGAACGGACAAAGTGAGCTGGGTGTCATGCAATTGTTGCTTGTGGAATCCATTTTGATTTGTATGGAGGAGATTTTCGGTATCCATATATGTCATAAGACGCGAGCATAAATGGCGTTCTCAAATTCTGCAAAAATACTGACTTACGTGATTTAGAACTGTAAGTTTGTGCGTCTGTGCGTGGTTGAAAACGGTGTTGTTCTGCGCTTTTTTCCACTTAGAAGGAACGCTCCGCTGCTCCAGCGACCTGCTGCCAGAATATATACTGTACGCAGAATCGCATAAATATCCGTCAGACCGAGTGGCCTTTCCGCTGTTGAGCGACTTCAGTTTATCTCCTATCCCGTGGTTACTTATTTCGGTATCTATCACTATGAAGAAAATTTGTGGGCTTTGAGAAAGTTTCCAACAGTGTGAAGACAAATAGAAGTCTTAGATGACTGTGCCTTAAGTACAAACATATATGAATAACCTACGACTGCCGCAACAGTCAAATGGGAGACATAAAAGTGGAAGATCAAAATAGACCCGTTACTATTAAGACTGGAATGAGGTATAGTTGCTTGTACTTCTTTGAAAAAATGAATGACATGAAAGAAAGCTTCAGAAGAAGAATAAAGGTAGGATGGGAACAGTACCTATGCTAAGATCAGCAGACAGCATGGCCGTTCTGGCCGTATGTATGTCCGACTCAGATGGGTTGTTGAAAGGAACGGGCCACGTACCTAGTACAGAACTTGGCTAAAGAATGAACATAAGGAAGACAAGTTGACACGCAGTAGTAGAAAGGGTAAAGGATAATAACGAATCAGTATTGCAACGTTGTCCAAAAATTAAAAGATTTCTCTTATCCAGGAAGAAAAGATTATTCAGCAGGTTCAAAACAAATAAGACATCAGAAGCTGACTGGCACAGATGAAGAATGCCTTCTTAAATAAATTCTTCAATAAAAGGGCTCTACTGGTATCAGATATTGATTTGGATCCGAGGAAGGTGTTCCTAAAAGTGTATGTTTGGAGTACAGAATTACATGGAAGTGAAATGCGGAACAACGGAAGTCCGGAGGAGGCATTTGAAATGGGCCCTACCGAAGACCGTTGGTAACTACACTGTCTAATTAAAAGTATCCAGACACTTATTAGTGGTCATTAATATAGTGTGGGTCCAGCCTGCGCCCTTAGACGTCTCAAACTCTGCTGCGGACACTTTCAATGATGTGTCTGAATGCCTGGAGGAATGGCAACCCATTCTTCCTGAAATCAGAGAAGCTAGTGATGTTGGACGCTGGGGTCCGGGTGGAGCCGACATTCCAGCTCATCCCAAAGGTATTTCGTTGGGTTCAGTTCGAGACTCTGGGCAGGTCAATACATTTCAGGAATGTTACTGTCCACAAGCCACTACCTCACAAATGCTGCTCTGTGGCAGGGCGCATTGTCACACTCCCAGAAACAGTCGCTGTCTCCGAACTGTTCCTCTACTAACGCACTGTACAATGCTGTAAAATTGCTGATATCCTTCAGCATTTAGCGTCTTTTTAAGCGCAATAAGGGAAACACATCCTAATCACGAAACTCAACCCCCACACTGCAACAATACTTCCTGCGTACTTGTGTTGGCACTACACATGATGGGAAGTAACGTTCTCTAGGCATCCACTAAACCCTTCCATCGGACTGCCACAGGGCATAACGTGCTCCATCACCAGAAATCACTCATTGCCAGTCATCCACTGCCCATCGCTGTCTCTCTTTACACCAACTCAGACGTTGCTTGTTACTGACAACAGAAATGTGTGCCTTATGAGGAGCTGCTCCTTCGAATTCCATACACACAGTCATTATGCTAGTTGGGCTGCTGGTAGAATTTTTAACTCTTGAGTGACTCCTTTCGTTTATTTAATGTGCCTTTACCACCCTACGCAGTGCTTGACGGTCCTTGTCCATCAACATACAAGGAGTGCTTGTTCTTGGTATAGCTGTGGTTGTTCCTTCACGTTTTCACTTCACACCAACAGTCGTCTTGGCAGGCTTCGGAAGGGTTGAAATGTCTCCGATGGATTCCTTGCTCAGGTGACATACAACGACTAGTCCGTCCACGCGGCTAGCCGCGCGGTCTAACGTGCTGCATCCCGAACAGAAAGGCGTGCCGGTCCCCGGCAAGAGTCCGTCCAGCGGATTGGTGTCGAGGCACAGTGTTCCGGCCAGCCTGTGGATGATTTTTAAAGCAGTTTTCCATCTACTTCGGCGAATGCGGACTGGTTCCCCTTATTCCGCCTCAGTTGCACTGTGTCGGCGATTGCTTCGCAAAGACTTTCTCCACGTACGCGTACACCATTATTATTCTACCACGTAAACAATTGGGATTACACTCGTCTGGTGTGAGACGTTCCCGGGGAGGGGGAGGGGTCCACTTGGGCCAAACCGCACAATAACCCTGGGTTCCGTGTGGGGCGGCCGTGGAGTCGGTGGACTGGTGTGGCCTGTTGCGGAGTTGTGAACCACTGAGGGCTACGGCACGACGAAGAAGCTCCATGGTTTCTAGGTCCCCGGTTTAATACATACATACATACATACAAACATGACTATTCCACGTTGGAACACACTGAACTCATCCGATCTACCCATTCTGGGGACGGGTCAGCCTCTCGTGACATCTAGGAATAGTTTCGCATTACATACGGGCGTCCAGATACTCTTGATCAGGTAGTGCAACAGGACAGTTAACTTGAAAACTGGCGAAGTCCTGATTTCAAAAGGTTTGGAAATAAGTCTATGGTCGACACCTACCAGAAGTAGGGGCAAATTAAAATGGCTCTAATCACTATGGGACATCTGAGGTCATCAGTCCCCTAGACTTAGATCTACTTGAACCTAACTAACCTAAGGACATCACACACATCCATGCGCAAGGTAGGATTCGAACCTGCGACTGTAGCAGCAGCGCGGTTCCGGACTAAAGCGCCTAGAACCGCTCGGCCACCACGGCCGGCAGAAGTACGGACAGGTTAGTTTCGCATCTGGAAGGGCATCCAGAAATAGTTAACTTGCCGCTGGAACGAGCAGCACAGGGGATTAACGGTAGTGGCAGACGAAGACTACAATATGCTAAACAGATTATAGAAGATGCCGAATGCAGTAGTTATGCAGAGGAGAATAAATAAAAAATGACAGAAGAGAGCTGTCACGCTAATAGTAAGTGATTGCGACAGAGGAACATGTCTGTGGCATGTGGACTCCAGGAATTCCGGTTACATAATCGACTGACACAGAAGTTACTGGTAGTTTAATTTTATACTTTTGCCAGTTTTCGCGAAATTAATGTACTTTGTGATGGAAGGGGTCGGTAAATTGGAAATTTCGTGGTTCCATTACGCACTTAATTCAATCTTCAGCAGATCATTTCTATCAAAATTTCATGAAAATGAGCATACTAGTCATCGATGCTGTTCACGTTATTAGTGTAACATACTTACACATAACAACAAATTAAACACTATCAAGTTGTGGGCTACACATAATCTAATATTTAATTAACAATTGTTCTATACAATACTAGGAGGTGCTCAGAGGGAACGATTTAGCGAAGATTTCATATTAGCCTTGCTACCTGCCAGAAAATTGTGTTTTGTGCTCAAATAAACAACGATTTTTGACACTAGATAATGTTTTGATGTTAAATTACATTACATTAATACTTGTTCCACAGGTCATGACTACGACACTTTGCAATGATGTGGAACGTGTCACTTTAACATAAGTTTTCTTTACACAATACAAATAATAATTTTTTTGCAGTTATTACTTCATATATAAAAATTCATCTATTGAGTAAAAGGAGCTGTCATTCAGAAATTGTTGTAATTTGTTTTTAAATGTTGGTTGGCTATCCGTCAGACTTTTAATGCAATTTGGCCAATGAACAACGATTTTTGTGGCAGCAGAATTCATCCCTTTCTGTGCCCAAGTCAGATTTAACTCAGAATAGTGAAGATCATTCTTTCTTCTAGTGTTGTAGCTAAGCACCTCGCTGTTATTTTTGAATTGGGATCCGTTATTAACAACAAATGTCATAAGTGACTATATGTATTTCAAAGGTACTGTGAATATCCCAAGTTCCTTAAGTAAATGCCTACAAGGCGATATTGGGTGGGCTCTAGCTATTATACTGATTACACACTTTTGTGCAGTGAATACTTTCTCTCATAATGATGAATTATCCCAAAATGTGATACCAAGTCAAAGCAGTGAATGAAAATGGGAATAGTAGGCTAATTTACTGCTATGTTTATCACCAAAATTTGCAATAACCCTAATAGGATAAGTAGCTGAACCTAACCGTTTCAGCAGACCATCAAAGTGTTTCTTCCATTTCAATTTCTCATCAGTGCACACATCCAGAAATTTTGAATATTCTGCCTTTGCAACAGACTTCTGTTCATAGTCTATATTTATAAATGGTGTTATGCCATTTACTGTATATAATTGTATATGCTGTGTTTTCTCAAAATTTAGGAGAGCTCATTCGCAGAGAATCACTTAATAATTTTCTGAGAGCCATTAATTACAATTTCCGCAGCTAATTCTTGCTTTTTGGATGCACCCATTCTTGATACCTCCCTAGTTAGAGGACTGCTGATTTTTAAAAACTATGTTCCAGTTAATTTTAATCTTCTGCCTTCTTCCAGGTAAATACGAATTAAACCATTTGTGCACTGTCCCACACATATCACAATACTTAAACTTATTTAGAAGAATGATTCACACTGCTGAAAGCCTTTGAGAGATCACAAAATATCCCAGTGGCTGATGTTCAGTTATTCAAAGCGTTTTATGTTTGATCAGCGAAAGCAAAAACAGCATTTTTTGTTGAAATGCCTTTCTGAAAATCAAATTGATATTTTGTTAGTACTTCGTTTTTACTAATATGTTATGCTACTCTTGATGCATTACTTTTTCCAGAATTTTGGACAAAGCTGTCAGAAGATTGGGCAGTAATTGTTAGCATCAGACCTATCCCCTTTTTTATGCAATGGTTTAACAATAGCGTATTTTAGACTGTCTGAAAAAATGCCCTGTTTCAGTGAGCTACTACATATGTGGCTGAGAATTCTACTTATCTGTTGTGAACAAGGTTGTAAAGGCTCAATTCCATGTGAGCTTTTATTTTTGAGGGAATTTATTATTTTCCGAATTTCAGTAGGAGTGGTGGGTTGAATTTCAATTTTATCCAATTGCGAAAGTATAGCCTCTTCCATATACTGCCTTGCATTTTCTAATGAATAGCTGGATCCTATTTTCTCTACAACACTTAAAAATAATTATTAAAAATGTTTTCTGCTTCCGACTTCTTGTTAACAAACTTTTTATTGAGTTTGACAGAAACGCAGTCTTCCTGTGCTCTCAGTTGTCCTGTTTCCCTTATAACAATATTCCAAATTGCTTTAATTTTATTATCAGATGTACTAATCTCAGTCATAATCCACATACTTCTGGTCTTTTTAATAACTTTTTTTAACACAGTACTACGGTCGGAGGAAGGCAACAGCAAACCACCTCCACTAGGACCTTGCCTAGTACGGCGGTGTGGTTCTCCGGCATCGTTCCCCTAGGCTCTGTCAAGAAGCATGGGACTTAATTTCCAATACATTACATATCTTATAATTACGAGAATTCAGATCCGCCTATAATGCTATCAACTATTTTTTATAAACGCCCAAACATGTTTCAACATCTCAGTGGCGTTATCAGTGGGTTCTTTTAGTCAGTTCTTATTTTCTACATTGTTGGCTTCTTTAGGACCCTCTTTACATTATTGTATACTGTTTACTTGTCAACTGCGAAATAAGTTTCGTGACACCTGTCCTCTTCTTCATGTTCATCTGTTGCAGAAATACACACAGGACACAGTACATGTTTTCGAGGTATTTCACTCTGAAGTTACACTTTTGCACTACACAAAACAAAATAAATTATATTGATTTTATTGTAATGTGGTATCTGTGGACGTTACTGTTCGCTTCTGGCGATCATTATATTCTTTGCCGAATTTCATATAGCTGAACGAGATGACGCTCCTGAAAATGTTGCACGAGTGCCTTTATCCTGAGATTAGAGAAGATTTAGGGAACTAACCAGATTAGATCGCAATGTCAGACCCAGACGTTCTCGTTGTGCAGCTATAGCGCCAATAAGATTAAATTTTGTGTGGGGCTGTATAGGGATCGAGTATGAATGTACAATTCACAAACCCAAACTGCAGTCAGCATAATGAGTTAGAGTCAGGACTAAACGCATTACTGACTGCTAAATGACAGTGCTGGCATGAGATCCCTGTTGAGTTGCACGTGAGCTGGCAGTGTGGATTTCAAGAGATGAAATCCATATACTCTCAACCATGGGCAGATACTACGAACATGCAGCATTGGATCTCAAGTGACTAGTTAATATATACATATTTATATTACATTCGCAACTGCGTTGATAGAGAGGGGGCTGTGATTGAAGAGCACATACTATTCCTTAAAGCTCATTTTTGTGCAAACACTATTTTCTTTTATTGTGATCAGTTACCCCTACAAAATTATGTCATAAGACAATGAGTGGAACGGTACAATCTGCTGGGACGCTGACCTGTTTGTTTCCAAAACTAGTAATTACGTAACGAGCAACAGTGCTGAACTTAATTATGTTCTTCCCGGTTCACACTTTCATCAATATGAACGTCAAAAAAGATGACACATTCTGTCAAATGCAGTGACACATGTTCGTATGCCACTTCTATCTTCGGTGTTATTCTCTTTGTTAAACAGAACTGAGAATATTGTGGCTTACTTTGTTCGATATTTAAGGAGAGTCCACTTCTAGGGAACTGCTTAAGAATTCTTTGAAAAAGATTGCACTGATGACTACGTAGGAATCCGTAATGTTCACTCGCCTACTAAATTGAATTCCTCGCAGGAAAATTAGTTTCTGCTGGTCTTTTGCGAGTTCTCCGAGAGGTTTAGTTAAGGCCTGAAGTCTCCTGTTTACTAACGACTCTTCATCTGATTCAGCCAGTACCTGCCTCTTTATTCCCCCTCCCCCCACCTTTTCAACACGGTGCCACTGCTGGGATGTTTTCGTAGTACCGGCTGTAACTTGGACATCGTACGTTTCAAAAGCCAGTGGCTATAGTGACCAACTCAGCCCCTTCGGCTAATATACCATCACTTTCCAGTCAGCGAGACGACTGGAACAAAAGGCAAATACACAATCTTCTGGATACAACGTAATCATCAGACAATGTTTTAGTGGTTATCGAGCTATCCTAGATGCCTTCAGTCCAGAAAAAAAAGTAGGCCCTGCAACGATCAGTGCAGTTTGGGTCGAAATGAGCGTTACAGTACTTGTAACCATCCTGGCGTATTTCTTGAATGTAAGTCCCGAGATGTCCTTGGCTTAGCATAGGGGGCACCTACTCTTGGTTGGGAGCCAGAACACGGCGTCGGTTTGATGCTTATATAAGGACCTGTTTCTCCTACGTTGAGCAAAAGCACTGAATGCTGTGTCCTATTTGTCTTTCCGCTTTGTGTGGACACACCCGGCATCTACAAGATGCCTGCCCTGATAACAGAAGGCAGCAAAATTGTGCTATATCTGATGACGCAAATCGCCCTTTTTATATGGTCGCTTGAACTGTGTAAGATGACTGAAAAAGACAGTGTCGTAACGAGTGCATGTTATTCGCTAGTTCGGAGATATCATCAGAAAACTCAAGAAGACCTGAAGCAGCTGATGACTCGTGTGGCTGGCGCTATTTAACAAGCGACGGGAGCGTCGCCCATATTGTACTTGGCATTTCACGATGCTTTTGAGAAAAGTTATTCCGTCACAATTTGTCTATCATACGCTGTATATACTTCACAAGAGAATAAAAATCAGAGAAAAAACCGAGGCTTAATACTTAATGGTTTTTCCACATCCGAAGACTATACTTGTTGTTATCCCGACGTACGTGCTGAGCTATCTGTGCGATTTGGCATATTGAATTTTTACTTTAATTTTGTGGTCGGGTGCCCGTTCTGTTGCCGCAATCTTTAGTTAATCTGAGGGAGAGAAAATGAGTGCGTCTTCTGTCCATGAAACGTGAACTTTGTTCCGTACGTTATCGTATTTTAATAGTTTGTGTATTTAGAGTGGGGACCACACCACCATTGCCTGCAAGATCCTTCAAAACCACCCTCACGCCGGCCAGTATAAGCGGGAAGGGTCGTCAATCCGCAGAACGCGTCCGATGCGGGTCTGGCTCAACCATCTGAGCCTCAAACCAGCGCACATAAAAATTACCTGGAATGAACAAAATAATGCACTAAACATTGAGAAGAACAAACGTTTATATAGATTTGCGGAAGATACTTTTATTTTCTACCATCTGTCTCTCAAACTAGCGCACATAAAAAATGCTCATAAAAACTACCTGGAATGAACAAAATAATGCAGTCCACAATGAGAAGAACAAACGTTTATATAGATTTGCGGAAGATATTTTTATTTTCTACCAAAGAACTTCTGCCCTTCGAAGGCGGTCACCGAACGTGAGACGGGAGGGCACATCGTAATTGTGAAGTACCTTCAGGAACCTACAACATTCCTGACGTCGAGAACAGCCCATGCGAACAAAGTTTTCGTGCACTGAAGATGCCATCATAATTGGTAACAAAAATAATGTTCAACAGAGAGTTCTCGGTACAAATACTGAATTTTGGAGGGAGTTCTCATTGGATCACAAAAGAATGGCGCGGAAATACGTACAGTAATAGCTTCTTCATTTGAACAGTCTTCTTTCACAGTTGACATATGCCATGAATTCTCAGTATTCAGAAAGGCACCCCACAGGAAGAGTGATCCTTCAGTTATTCTTATGACACATGTGGTACTTACTGCGACATGCAGAAAGAGAACCTACTCTAATTGAAGAGTTTCTCTCTCTCTCTCTCTCTCTCTCTCTCTCTCTCTCTCTCTCTCTCTCTCTCTCACACACACACACACACACACACACACACACACACACACACACACACTTTTCTATCAAGTTACTGGCTTTAGGGCGCCGGCCGGTGTGGCCGTGCGGTTAAAGGCGCTTCAGTCTGGAACCGCGTGACCGCTACGGTCGCAGGTTCGAATCCTGCCTCGGGCATGGATGTGTGTGATGTCCTTAGGTTAGTTAGGTTTAATTAGTTCTAAGTTCTAGGCGACTGATGACCTCAGAAGTTAAGTCGCATAGTGCTCAGAGCCACTGGCTTTAGAGACGTGCCCATATAGCCATCGCGAGTGTGGAATGTCTGTTATTATGCTAGGAATGTAAGGGCAACACAACAGCCAGTATCAGAGCTGAGAAAATATCCGACTCGGCCGGAAATCGAACCCAGGCCCCTTCGGTTAGCAATCCGCCGCGCTGACCGCGCAGCTAACAAGGAGGACAATCATTCAGTTTGGAAACTCACATTATTTGACTCTCTCTATCTCGCTAACTCTATGTTGGTTCGTCCTTTAGAAAAATAAGTTGAAGTAACCTATTTGTGTCACGTAGTGGATCTCAAAGGCTTTCGCAGAAGTCATTATGTATGTAAAAAGTTCCACTTTTATATTTCTCCGTCTCGCATTATTGAGTTCATTTGTACGCTTCCCTCTCAACAATTAAGTGATGAATGGGTTCCGCCGTATAAAAATAGCCGTTTGTAAAACTATCTACAAAGCTAATCACAAGAAGGTACAGAACAGTCCCTACCGCAACCATGTTCACAAAGCTGGCACTAAGCATCGTAAAAAAAAAAAAAAAAAAAAAAAAAAAGGCTCTGAGTACTATGGGACTTAACATCTGAGGTCATCAGTCCCCTAGAACGTCGTACTACTTAAACCTAACTAACCTAAGGACATCACACACATCCATGCCCGAGGCGGGATTCGAACCTGCGACCGTAGTGGTCGCGCGGTTCCAGACTGAAGCGCCTAGAACCGCTCGGCCACACCGGCCGGCGATAAGAATAATTTGACTGTTTAAACAGGAAACTGTATGAACCACTAGCTGTCTTCAGTGTTAACTGCTATACATAGAGTCGCACAACTGCAGCTAGATGCACACGATCGAGGAGCACAAGAGTCTAGCGAACATGGATATGCTCGTCAAGTGCTCCACCTTCCATATAGTGTAAAAGTTGACAGGTCAAGTGATATTACAAGGTAATAACAGCGCAAATTTTGCGAAATCTGTTTTTAGCTGCCTGCCCTCGTTTTGGAAGCAAGTCTTGCGCACAAAAAGACTGCCAAGTTCCTTAATATACAGAGTGTGCCTCGTAACCACACCGGACAAATCATTACTCATCTCCAGTAGCCTTTACGTTAATACCGAGCAATATCGCCTCTAGGACCTATAATAATCACAATTAGCTGAAGAACTGAGTTCGCCAGTTTTCTCGAGCATGCGCCGTATGAAAGAAGACAGATGATCAGAACCTGTAGAGTTTTCTAATAGGGAATATCTTGAAACTTCCTGGCAGATTAAAACTGTGTGCCCGACCGAGACTCGAACTCGGGACCTTTGCCTTTCGCGGGCAAGTGCTCTACCATCTGAGCTACCGAAGCACGACTCACGTCCGGTACTCACAGCTTTACTTCTGCCAGTATCTCGTCTCCTACCTTCCAAACTTTACAGAAGCTCTTCTGCGAACCTTGCAGAACTAGCACTCCTGAAAGAAAGGATATAGCGGAGACATGGCTTAGCCACAGCCTGGGGGATGTTTCCGGAATGAGATTTTCACTCTGCAGCGGAGTGTGCGCTGATATGAAACTTCCTGGCAGAGAAGAGCTTCTGTAAAGTTTGGAAGGTAGGAGACGAGATACTGGCAGAAGTAGAGCTGTGAGTACCGGACGTAAGTCGTGCTTCGGTAGCTCAGATGGTAGAGCACTTGTCCGCGAAAGGCAAAGGTCCCGAGTTCGAGTCTCGGTCGGGCACACAGTTTTAATCTGCCAGGAAGTTTCATATCAGCGCTCACTCCGCTGCAGAGTGAAAATCTCATTCTGGAAACATCCCCCAGGCTGTGGCTAAGCCATGTCTCCGCTATATCCTTTCTTTCAGGAGTGCTAGTTCTGCAAGGTTCGCAGAAGAGCTTCTGTAAAGTTTGGAAGGTAGGAGACGAGATACTGGCAGAAGTAAAGCTGTGAGTACCGGACGTGAGTCGTGCTTCGGTAGCTCAGATGGTAGAGCACTTGCCCGCGAAAGGCAAAGGTCCCGAGTTCGAGTCTCGGTCGGGCACACAGTTTTAATCTGCCAGGAAGTTTCATATCAGCGCACACTCCGCTGCAGAGTGAAAATCTCATTCTGGAGGGAATATCTTGATTACTACAATTTACGCTTTCACATCAGACATTTGCTACGGCATTAGCATCGGGCGACTTAGCGTGGCAGTTAAGATGCGATAGGGCGCCTGAAATATCAACCAACCAAGAACGTACGCCTGCGCCCCTGTGAACGGAGGTGCTGTCTCGTATAAAATGGGATTGTCCACGGGATACTTACCAAGTAGGAGAAAGGACAACCCCTTGTCACCGAGAATTTTGAAATAAACCTCCTGGTTCATGTCACGACAACCTGAATGAGTGAGTCCAGCTCATGGTACGAAGAACAGCCCCAAAACAATACAATACAGAACGTCTTGCAGTACACACTCCACACTCTGCAGGTTAGACCTCATTTGGCCGCCTGCATCATTCCAAAGAGGCGAAATCGCGACTTGTCAGACCACATCACTATTTTCCAGCCAGATACTATACAGCTTCTCTGTTTATTAGGCCCACTGGATACGAGAATCTTTAGGATCCTCTGTCAGCAATGGTCTTTTACAAGATACCCAGATCCATTTGTTTACTGCACCTAGTTTCCTTCGGAGTGTTTGCTCCAAAACTGGTTTCATGGAACAGCAGTCACTGACAGGACCATTTACTGTCGAGTTTAAATCAGACGTGATACTTCTCTCGGTTAGTATTGTTTTATGACCACTGCGCTTACGCCCAGTTACGTAAGGTACACCATTCCCTGTAGACACATTTGACAGTCCGCCTTGATACACCAACAAATCGGACAATTTAATCACGCTGTGGTCATGGGAACGTCCTAGGAAGACAACCCCTTTTCTGCGATTCTGTCACGTCTCCACTTAGACCCATGTTACTGTGCCCATTCCGTCCAACGGACAGGCGCATAGACACCGCTTCGCTGCCAAGACGTACGTCACCGCTGGAGGGTCAGATGTCCGGCTGGAACCAGTTCTCCAGCATCTACAGCGCTCCAAAGCCACCAGTGCGTTCTTTTAAGGATGTGACGAATCCGTACAGTTTATAAATGGGCACGTATGTATATATTTTTGTATCTACGTGTGTATGTTCGACGTCTACTCATAAACCACTGCACGGATTTCAACCAAATTTGGTACACTTATCCCAGGCAACAATCGCTGTGGAGATAAGGACCACGTTCCTATCCTTACCCAGGAGCTACGACGTCTTGAAAGCTGAGATGAGCGAGAAACTGCCGCATTGCAGATGACGCTTCAGATTATTACTTCTTTGGTGCTAACTCTATTCGCAGCACAATTTGCAGACGATACCCACGTATGTTGCTGAATGTACCTACATAAATACCGTATGTGATCGAAAGTATCCGGACATCCCCAAAAACGTACTTTTTCATATTACGTGCATTGTGCTGCCGCCTGCTGCCAGGTACTCCATATCAGCGACATCAGTAGTCATTAGACATCGTCAGAGAGCAGAATGGAGCGCTCCGTGGAACTCACGTACTTCGAACGTGGTCAGGCGATTGGGTGTCACTTGTGTCATACGTCTGATGCGAGATTTCCACACTCCTAAACATCCCAAAGTCCACTGTTTCCTAAGCGATAGTGAAGTGGAAACGTGAAGGGACACGTACAGCACAAAATCGTACAGGCCGACCGCGTCTGTTGACTGATAGAGACCGCCGGCAGTTGAAGAGGGTCGTAATGTGAAATAGGCATACATCTATTCAGACCATCACACACGAATTCCAAACTACATCAGGATCCACTATAAGTAATATGACAGTTAGGCGGGAGATGAGAAAATTTGAATTTCATGGTCGAGCCGGTGCTTATAAACCACATATCACGCCAGTAAATGCGAAACGACGCCTCGCTTGGTGTAAGGAGCGTAAACATTGGACGACTGAACAGTGGCAAAAAAAATTGTGTGAAGTGACGAATCACGGTACACAATGGGCGACCCGATGGCGGGGTATTGGTATGGGTATGGCGAATGCTCGGTGAACGTCATCTGCCAGCGTGTCTAGTGCGACAGTAAAATTCGGAGGCCGTGGCGTTAGGGTGTGGTCGTGTTTCTCATGGAGGGAGCTTGCACCCCTTATTGTTTTGCGTGGCACTATCACAGCTCAGGCCTACATTGATGTTTTAAGCACCTTCTAACTTCTCACTTTTTAAGAGCAATTCGGGGATGGCGATTGCATCTTTCAACACGAGGGAACATCTGTTCATCATGCACGGTCTGTGGCGGAGTGGTTACACGAGAATAACATCTCTGTAATGGACTGGCCGGCACACAGTCCTGACCTGAATCCTATTGAACACCTTTGGGATATTTTGGAACGCCGACTTCGTGCCAGACCTCACCGACTGACATCAATAGCTCTCCTGAGTGCAGCACTCCGTGAAGAATGGTCTACCATTCCCAGCATCTGACTGAATGTGTGCCTGCGAGAGTGGAAGTTGTCATCAAGGCTAAGGGTGGGCCAACACCGTATTGAATTCAAGCATTACCGATGGAGGGCGCCACGTACGAATAAGTTATTTTTAGCCAGGTGTCCGCATACTTTTGATCACATGGTATATATCATTGTGCGACACATAGTCCAAGAGATATGTCAGAAATAGTGAGATGTGTGAAAAATGCCGTTGCATGCATGACGGTTATCATGTCTTTAATGCTAAAAGCCAGCGGCCTTGTCGTAGTGGTAACATCGGTTCTCGTCAGGTCACCGAATTTAAGCACCGTCGGTCTTGGGTATCACTTGGGGGGTGACCGTCCTGTTCAGCCGATCGCTGTTGCCAGTCGGGAGGGGGGGGGGGGGCACCCAGCCCTTGTGATGCCAATGGAGGAACTACTTACCTGAGAAATAGCGTCTCCGGTCACGAAAACCGATAAAGGCCGGGAGAGCGTTGTGCTGACCACATGCCTCTCCATAGCCGCATCCAGTGACGCCTATCACCTCAAGATCGTATCATTGGGCCTTCCAGAGCCTCTTGGCATGGAGGACAGTTTACAACAAATTTCGGAGACAGTATCCAAGGGAGATGGACACAGATAGGGGGAAGAGGAGATGCGCTGAGAGAGGGGAGGAGGAATTGGACAGAGAAACGAAAGTGGATGAGGTGGGCGGACAGAGGGTGAAGAGGAGAGTGACAGCGAGAGTGGAGAGGAGGAAATGGACGAAGAAGGAAATAGACTAACGGGATTGGAATACGTACCCAGTCAACACAGGGTACTCAGATAGTATTAAATATTATATGTTTACAGAATGAAGTGGCAAGTGAAAATTTGTACCCAGGCCAGGAATCGAATCTGGGTCTCCTGCTTATTATTCACGTGCGCTAGCCACTAAGCCACCTTGCCACAGCGGTTTGCACAACTGCATGGATTATTACCCTGGCACGCTTCCCTTCTCGATCCAAATTCTCACTGCAGACCCAGTCTACTTTAAATTCCCCATTACACACGAACAGAATTCAATTCTGTTCGTGAATTCGTGTGTAAGGGGGAATCTAAAGTAGACTGGGAAGGCAGTGAGAATTTGGATCGAGGAGGGAAGCGTGCCAGGGTAATAATCCATGCAGTTGTGCAAACCGCTGTGGCAAGGTGGCTTAATGGCTAGCGCACGTGTCTAGTAAGCAAAAGACCCAGATTCGAATCCTGGCCTGGGTACAAATTTTCTCTCGTCGCTTCAATCTACACACATAAAATCGTATCTGTATGAGACCAGGAAAGTCTCTAAACATGTGTCATTTCATTTTTGTAGTATTAATTTTTTCCGGTGAGGTTATTTGCTGTTGAATCTCCGTGGACACTAACGAGTTGAGAAAGCACAGCGAACATTCGAAAGAAAGTCAGAAACACCACTTTTTAACGACTTGTAGTGTTGCACTATTTTGTTGACATTCGTTCACTTTGCTCTCCTACTATATACCGGGTGATCAAAAAGTCAGTATAAATTTGAAAACTTAATAAACCACGGAATAATGTAGATAGAGAGGTAAAAATTGACACACATGCTTGGAATGACATGGGGTTTAATTACAACAACAACAAAAAAAGTTCACAAAAAGGCCGACAGATGGCGCTGGACAGCAAAACGTCAGTGAGTGCTCATGACAATGATGTATAAAAGGAACTGTAATGAGAGAGAGAATCAGATGCGCCAACAGTCGCAGCATATTGACGTTACATGAAAAGGCGCTTTTAGTTAAGCTGTATTATCAGAATGGAGATGTGCTAGTTCATCGTTACGATCCTATTGCCATAGGAAGGATATTCGAACGGGTAAAGGTCCGTTGACAAATGCAGCTGTGGCGAGAATGATTTCGAAGTTCGAAGCCACGGGTTGTTTAGACGATAGATCCCGTAGGGGCCGACCGAGCACAAGGCGTAATGCTGCTGAGACAGTTCAGGAACAAATGGAGACTGTAGCGGGTTCGTCTATGCACTGTTTGGTTGGCACTGAGGCGTACCCTCCGATGCTATCCGTACAAAATCCATCGGCATCATGAACTGTTACCTGGCGATTTAGTGAAGTGGAGTGCATTTGCGGTGTTGGCGTTTCAAAAGATGGCGGAAGATGAGGATTGGTTGAGTAACGTGTTGTGGACCGACGAAGCTCATTTCACGCTCCGAGGGTCTGTCAACGCCCATAACTGCAGAATTTGGGCTACCGAAAATCCTAGAACTGTCGTGGAAACTCCATTGTACGACGAGAAAGTCACGGTATGGGTTGGATTTACCACATCTATCGTTATCGGGCCTTTTTTCTTCGAGGAAATGCGTGATTGTGATTTTGTAACTGCTACCGTGACGGGTGAGAGGTACGCCGATATGTTACAGAATCGCATCATCCCCAGCCTGGCTGATAAACACCTGCTGGAACGTACGATGTTTATGCAGGATGGCGCTCCACCCCATATTGCTAGACGCGTGAAAGATCCCTTGCGCGCGCCGTTTGGTGATGATCGTGTGCTCAGCCGCCAGTTTCGTCACGCTTGACCTCGCAGGTCCCTAGACCTCAGTTCGTGCGATTATTGGCTTTGGGGTTACCTGAAGTCGCAAGTGTATCGTGATCGATCGACATCTCTAGGGATGCTGAAAGACAACATCCGACGCCAATGCCTCACAATAACTCCGGACATGCTTTACAGTGCTGTTCACAACATTATTCCTCGACTACGGCTATTGTTGAGGAATGATGGTGGACATATTGAGCATTTCCTCTAAAGAACATCATCTTTGCTTTGTCTTACTTTGTTATGCTAATTATTGCTATTCTGATCAGATGAAGCGCCATCTATCGGACATTTTTTGAACTTTTGTATTTTTTTTGTTCTAATAAAATCCCATGTAATTCCAAGCATGTGATTCAATTTGTACCTCTCTATCTACATTATTCCGTAATTTATTCAGTTTTCAAATTTATACTGACTTTTTGATCACGCAGTACATCCGCTGGCGAACGCCCGAGTGACTCGAGGCCCGCTCTCATTTATACTTGTCGTTGGCGCCGCCCTGTTATGGCTGATACAGACCTGCTGACAGTTTGTTCTTTTGGCTGTCGCGCGGCCTGACGAGCTCCTAGGCCGTATCAGCGTGGCGATCCGCCTCGGCAGGCGGCAGGCGGCAGGCAGCGGCCGCCGTGTACGGCAGGCGTGGGACGTGCCGTCTCGGGCAGCGCTGAGCTCACCCGAGCCATCCCGACGCCCAAGCTGCGCAAAACCCATTCACCGCCGCACAGAAGCAATTTTAGCGAACTGACGGCTACATTCGTATTCTGCACAATGACTAGCAACCGTAGCGGTGGTCTTTTTGTTTCATCCACTTGTGAATTGCCAGCGTCTGCCTTCAGAACAATGCTTCTAAGGCATTGAATACTTTGCGTAGTTCTATTAATCTTGCAAATCTCACCTTATGACCCTCCCTCGCTCTCCCATCCCCCCCCCCCCCTCTTGCCCTTCACCGTCGGTACCTCTGATCCAGCCTTAAGGCTGTACTAGTCATATAAGGTGAGGGCAGTTCCTTACCAACGATGACGCAGTAAGTCTTCAACAGTTTCTTTGTACAACACTAAATTATATCTTGCCTTACGGCTTAGAAACGCTGTTATAGAAATATTTCATGCTGAAAATAATACGACCTTGTGTACGTCCGGGTTTATTCGTCACAATGCCTGAGGCTACAAAGGCCGTACTCGGTTCGTATCGATGAAAGCCGTATTCGGTTTGTGTCCAGGATGTGTGCTCTTTTGTTGTTACATTGTTGGTGGTGGTCCTGAATCCGAAGAACGGACAGAAGCGGCTCTCAGCTTTAGCACATCCTGTGCAAGTCTTTTCATCTCTGAATAAATAGTGCAGTCTACAATACAATCACTTCAGCTAGCTTGCTGTGGTGAAGACCTCTATAGATTTTTCACTCTTCCACCCCTACACTTCCCTCTATTACCATATTCACGACTCCTTGATGCACAGTATGTGTAATATCAACCGTCTCTTTCTCTTAGTCAAGTTGTGCCGTAATTTTCTTTTTTCAATCAGTTCAATTCAGTACAGTTATATTTGATACCCGATCTACCCAAATAATCATCAGTATTCTCTTGCACCATCACATTTCTAAAGCTTCCATTCTCTTCTTATCTTAGCTGTTCATCGTCCAAGTTTCATTTCGTTATGTGGCTACACTCCTCACAAATTCCTCCAGAGAAAACTTCCTAAGAATTAAATTTATAATTCATGTTGTTGTTGTGGTCTTCAGCCGAGAGACTGGTTTGATGCAGCTCTCCATGTTACTCTATCCTGTGCAAGGTTCTTCATCTCCCAGTACTTACTGCAACCTACATCCTTCTGAATCTGTTTAGTGGATTCATCTCTTGGTTTCCCTCTACGATTTTTACCCTCCACGCTGCCCTCCAATACTAAACTGGTGGCCGGCCGCGGTGGTCTCGCGGTTCTAGGCGCGCAGTCCGGAGCCGCGCGACTGCTACGGTCGCAGGTTCGAATCCTGCCTCGGGCATGGATGTGTGTGATGTCCTTAGGTTAATTAGGTTTAAGTAGTTCTAAGTTCTAGGGGACTGATGACCACAGCAGTTAAGTCCCATAGTGCTCAGAGCCATTTGAACTAAATTGGTGATCCCTTGGTGCCTCAGAATATGCCCTACCAACCGCTCCCTCCTTCTAGTCAAGATGCGCCACAAATTTCTCTTCTCTCCAATTCCATATTAAAAAAATTCTTTTCTTGCTATTGCCAGTCTGGATTTTACGTTCTCTATACTTCGGCCTTCATCAGTTATTTTTCTGCCCAAAATAGCAGAACTCTGGTACTAGTTCAAATGTCCCATTTCCTGATCTATTTCCATCAACATCATTTTATTAATTCGACTATATTCTATTATCCTTCTTTAAATTTTGTGGATATTCATCTTACAAGCTCTTTTCAAGACGCTATCTATTCCGTTCAAATGATCTTCCCAGTTCGTCACCGCCTGTTTGTCACCAGCAAACCTTAAAATATTTATTTCTTCTTCCTTAAATTAAATTCCCTTTAAAAGTGTCTGCTTGATTTCCTTTACTATTTGCCGAATGTACAGATTGAACAACACATTAGCGATAGGCTGAAACTCTGCCTGATTCTCTTCTCAACGACTGCTTCCCCTTCATGTTCTTCGACTCCTATAACTACAGTCCGGTGAATGTTGCATACAGCGAAAGAGCTACGAGAACTTGTTCAATAGAGGAGATACATTTCACACTAGCGAAGATGAACAAGTGCTCATAATTCCTCAGGTATGAATTTAGGGCCCATGTTTACTGGATATTTTTCCTTGTCTGGTCCACACTATCACCTTTGAAAGTTGCCTACACTACATTCTTAGCAGCAACAGTACCGGTACATTTATTCCACTGTCAGAGGTATCAGAATGATTTTATGCTTGCAGCTTTCAACTCGTTCGTTTCCAAACCAGGGACCCTTACCCCAGATTCATACATTTATCCGTCTCCGTCATCCTTGAAGGGTTTGTAACATCATCACGGAACCATCTGTATCACAAACATTTACAGGTTCCAGCACCTGTAACTTTGTCGCTCTGTAGCGTCGTTGGATGACATTTCTGCACTGGGGTTCCTGTGTAAAACTTGATGTACGAAGTCCCCTCTACGACCTCTAGAAATGTGTAACAAACTGTGATACACACTGTACATCTTAATGTACCCTTTCATCATTTTGAAAGTGCAATGGTTTCACATATGTAAAATCACCTTCCATTATGACTGTTTACCTAACTGTGTATATTATTAAGAATTGAAATTTTAATTAATTTTACACAACACAGTAACATAGAATGTGATTATAACCTCGCAACAGCGTTCAGAACATTTTCACCTCGAAAACAAGTAACGTTCATCTACAATTGGTTAACGAACAACCACTGTCTGAACCCGAAAATGTATAAATTATACTAGACACCACTCGTGCAGCCTCTTCTTGAAATTTTCCTGGTGCCTAAATACAAGCCCAGAATTCATTAGCCCTCATAATTTTTGTAAGATGATCTTTGTGGAAATTAAGAACACGTGTTCTTCTGTATTTGTCACTATATATCAATTCCACTGGGGCTTATTTTAGAAAATGCCCACCATAGATTGCTGAAAGATCTATGTACGAATACAAGAATAAGTATTAGTCACAAGAACTGTCTTGGTGAGACAGAACAAGAATTATAAACCATAAACAACGTAGAGAGTTTCTGCGTAGTAGTTCGAGAAAGCAGTGCGGTCGCTCAGCACATACCGCTAATATCTGTAAAGTATTCCTAAGTGGAGTATTACTGTCCCGTATTGATACCAAGGCATGTATGTAAATAAAGATGTCCCCTTTCTGACAGCACAAGATAATAGCAACCACTCCCGCTGTCTTGGTTATCTGGTCTGGGATACATATTATTGAGAAAACGACTCGCCACGTGCGATTTCAAGACAGACCTTAAAGAAACAAGGAAAAGTTAAACTTGCTCATTTCACGGCGAAGCTTGCTTGCGAAATTAAAATTACAATGAAAATGCAATCAAGCTTTGCGATCATGTTCGACAGTATTACTGGGTGCATTAAGTTTCTCATCTTTCCCCATATGAAAGGACGTCCAGCATTTTCGAACATAACCTCTTTAGTGTCCAGCATTTATGGTGTGAGGCAACGGCCTTGCCGCAGTGGATACACCGGTTCCCGTCAGATCACCGCAGTTAAGCACTGTCGGACGTGGCCGGCACTTGAATGGGTGACCATCCAGGCCGCCATGCGCTGTTGCCCTTTTTCGGGGTGCACTCAGCCCCGTGATGCCAATTGAAGAGCTACTCGACCGGATAGTAGCGGCTCCGGTCAAAGAAAACCATCATAACGACCGGGAGAGCGGTGTGCTGGCTGACCACACGCCCCTCCTATCCACATCCTCATCTGAGGATGACACGGCGGTCGGATGGTGCCGATGTGCGACTTGTGGCCTGACGACGGAGTTCCTTTTTTATGGTGTTAGGAGGCATAACGTTACTGACTTTCAAGTATTTGAACACAGTACACTCAACATTCACCATTATTGTGACATCATACTCCTTCCTCATGTGCGTCTTTCGAGGAGTGCATTTGGCACTGCTATTTTTTTGGATTACAATGCGCGACCGCACAGATGGGGGAGCCCTTGGTACGAGGGAACATTCTGCGAATGGACTGACCTGCCCGTTCAGTCAACTTCAATCCCATCGAGAACCTGTGGTGCGCGTTGAGAATACATGTTGAAGCACGTCCACCTAAACCAACGACCATTCAGCAGTTGTCAGCCACGCTGATGGGGAAATGGAACGCCCTATCATAAGAACTCCTTACTAACCTTGTGATCAGCGTGGGAGCACGTTGCAGAGCACGTATTGCCGCCCTTGGTGAGCACATACCCCATTAAGAATCACGTCCCTCAATTTGTAATGTCCAGAGGACCATCATGAATCGCTGTGACTTCAATGTTATCGTAATCTTTGAACAGAATTGTCATTTCTGTTCGTCTCATTTTGTATGTCTTTCAGTTACCTTCTGTTCTATACTACAACAGTTTTTTCAGCACCATGTGATCAGAAGTATCCGGACACCATGCTGAAAATAGCTTACAAGTTCGTGGCGCCCTCTATCGATAGTGTTGGAATTAATATTGTTAGCCCACCCCTTGCCTTGATGACAGCTTCCACTCTCCCAGGTATACGTTCAGTCAGGTGCTCGGAAGGTTTCTTGAGGAATGGTAGCCCATTCTTCACGTAGCCCTGCACTCAGGAGAGGTATCGATGTCGGTCGGTGGGTCCTGGCACGAAGTCGGCGTTCCAAAACATCCCAAAGGTGTTCTATGGGTTCAGGTGAGGACTCTGTGCAGCCTAGTCCATTACAGGGATATTATCGTCGTGTAATCACTCCACCACAGGTCGAGTATTATGAACAAGTGCTCCATCGTGTTGAAAGATACAATCGCACATCCCCGAATTGCTATTCAACAGTGGGGAGCAAGAAGGTGCTTGAAACATCACAGCCTGTGCTGTGATAGTGCCACACAAAACAACAAGGGGAGCAAGCCCCCTTCATGAAAAACACGACCACACCATAACACCACCGCCTCCGAATTTTACTGTTGGCACTACACACGCTGGCAGATGACGTTCACCGGGCATTCGCCATACCCACACGGCCACGCCCTACCATCGGATCGCTGCATTGTGTACCGTGATTTGTCACTCCACACAACGTTTTTCCACTGTTAAATCGTCCAATGTTTACGCCTCTTACACCAGGCGAGGCGTCGTTTGGCATTTACCGGTGTCATGTGTGGCTCATGAGCAGTCGCTCGACCATGAAATCCAAATTTTCTCACCTCCCGCGTAACTGTCATAGTACTCGCAGTGGATCCTGATGCAGTTTGGAATTCCTATGTGATGGTCTGGATAGATGTCTGCCTATTACACATTACGACTCTCTTCAGCTGTCGGAGGCCTCCGTCTGTCAACAGACGAGGTCGGCCTGAACGCTTTTGTGCTGTACGTGTACCTTCACGTTTCCTGTTCACTATCACATAGGAAACAGTGGACCTATGGATGTTCTAAGTCCGTGAGTTCCACGGAGCGCCCCATTCTGCTCTCTCACGATGTCTAATGACTACTGATGTGGCTGATATGGAGTACCTGGCAGCAGGTGACAGCACAATGCACCTAATATGGAAAACGTACGTTTTTGGGTGGTTACGGACACTTTTGATCGCACGATGTATCTATGATCCAAGATTCATCGAGTTAAGTTACTTGGCAGTGACACACAATGCTAAGGTTTTGCACATATTTTTCATACCGTTTTCGCACAAAATGAAATATACCTTTGCGTAATATTCATATTGCTTAGCATAGTTTACGGAAGTTCTTATTAAATGCGTAGCACATGGATCGAAGAACTGGTTTTGAATTTTTTTTACACATTGTTGGTCGAATTTGTTTTCTCACTAAACAAGGACGTGTACTTTGATATTCTGCGGGTGCAGTGGTTTCTAGTCGCTGCAAGATTTATTTATTTACTACATATTGATTAAGTGAAAATATGGCACGCCTAACGCAATCAACACACTTAACTCGACCAAGTTAAATATTATACGCAATATATAACGATGTCGACAATTACTACTTTCGTTCTCTGAAAATATAGATATCTCAAGTGAATGGGGATAATTATACTTTCACACCACTTCAAATAGATGAATGGATACGCTCTCTCGCAAAAACTGCTCCGACCATGCCTCAACTGCGCTCGTCCATACTGTCGTTAAGTGTGTACTGTAAGATGTAGGTCCTTACGTAACATACGACGGCGCCGTGGTGGTGAGGCGGACAACCTGTGCGTTGTCCAGTATCGATGAGCGGATGCGGCTGTTCCTGCAAGCTGATGCTCTCGCTGGTCTTGTTACGCGTCATAACCTGCGGCCAACCTGCTATCAAATATCAAACAGTCGTAAAGAAATCCTCATGTTACCTTAGAGCTACATTAGGTGCTCATCTTCTTCTTTCGTTTCATGTCTATATAAATGGAAAACATCGTCAACATATCGTCCCATTTAATTAACATTCAATATCTCGAAATTAATTTAACATATTCCAGCATGCCGTTTAATCTATGGAAAGTACTGCATATCCTTTATGTAGGAAAATCTTAAAAACTATGACTCCCAAAGATAACATTATGACAAAGAAGATTAATGATTTACATTCGTCGTAAGAGCTCTCCTTGATTTCTGCGTCGTGAAGCAGCTCGAATTTTGAATTTTACAGTCAGAAATAAATGTAAATAAATTCCTTCTAACTAGTTTTCCTTATTCTGCTAATGACTTTGTTTTTAATTTTCATTTTCTACGTCTCGAAAAATACTCGTATCCGCATCAGATCAGTAGTAGAGGCAGTAACTATCGAATGCCTAAATGTTAATCACGTAGTCATCATTGGACTAATGGCGTTGTGTTCTAGTTTGTTTAACGATTTTTAAATCAATTTGTTTACTGATCTGTGAGCTATCGTAAGTGTCTGTATCACTGATAACATCGACTCCTTAAGGAGTGCTTATGTTAGGAAGGAGATAGAAAAATTCATGGAGTCAATTCTGTTCATACTGCAGTCACCAGTGAGTGTTTAGTTAGCGAGCAGTTCCTCGGTTTAGGAGATAACATGAGAATAAAACTCTTACGGAGTTAATTCGAAATAATATCGCTAATGCAAATATCTTGGGTTTAGCTGTATTAGGGATAGATATACTACCTATTAGGGACATGAAAATTTGTGCCGAACTGGGATTCGAAGTCGAATTTCCTGCTTGTCGCGAGCCGTCACCTGAATAACTTCGGCTATCCGTGCACGCTTCCTATACCGACCCAAACTTCTATATATTATGCTGGACATCCGTGTACCATAGTTCCCTTATGAGGGCTAATTTTGATCCGGCAATTTTATAGCAATTGTTAATAGCATCTACATGTTCCTAGAATTTCGTCGTGACTAAATTAACGTTGCGACTGCTTTAAAACACGTTATTTTTTTCGTTAACGTCGTTGGTGTAGATCGGTACAATACGAGACGTAGCGCCGAGCCTTCCGGGACCGCAGATACTGCACTCGTAATCTCACTAACATTGCTGCCTCATCTCGAAGAGAAATGTGTCTCGTTCAGGAACCAACCAGTCATGCCGTGTTGTGGAATGTCTAGCTGGAGCAGTCTGCTAGTCAAGCAACCGTGCTTGTAGGGATCTTTTCGATCGCTAGAAAGTCTGCTCAGGAAATTTAAGTACTTGACCTCACCCTACATACTACATGCACTCAGTCTGTTGCACGGATTATGCTATGGTGCTATGGACGGGAGGATAATTTTTCAGGAGTAGAGTTGTAGAACTAGCATATGCTGTCCATGGGCTATCATACAAATGCGAGGACTGCGGTAGTTTTCCCAGTAGACTTGGTCACTTGAAGCCGCACAGGGTAGCCGCGTGGCCCACGGTTCGCACGACTACCCCCCCCCCCCCCCACCCCCCCACCCACCGTTGAAGGTTGGTTCGAGTCCTCCCTCGGGCTTGGGTGTGTGTGTGTTGTCCTTAGCGTAAGTTAGTTTAAGTCAGATTAACTAGTGTGTAAGCCTAGGGACCGATTACCTCAGCAGTTTGATTCCAGAGGAATTTACCACAAACTGGTCTCTTAAGATCCTAACCACATTACCCATACGTTAGGTGTGTTGCATACCTATCGGGCGTTACTGCATTGCGGTCGCTTTGTTTACACACAGGATCAGTGTCTTACTAGATTCCCCTCTAAACCGGGAGCGATGGACCGTCTAGAAACTGAGTGAGCTTATATATAGGGCCACCTAACCTGTGGAACATAGTAAGCGACCAACGTTCGTCAGCATGCGTCATCGATTTCAACTATAATACAAGCACCATCGAAAACAACACAGTAGCTAAGTGTGGGTACTGCGGAACAATACGTGCATCATAATGCATGGGCTACTCGTCTACGAGATAACCTCCAGAAATATAGACTCTGTCCATATTATAGCAACCGTGTGGCTCAGGAACCTTTACACAGATCAGGAAGAATTTCGAGGACCACTTCTGAAACAACAAATGGAACGTCGATGGCTACTATATCTGCAACCTCGCCAGATGGGCAATCTCGTCTCTCGAACGCCACATCATTTTTCATTGGGCACTCCTGCAAGAATTTCTGACAGACTTAAGTAAAGTGATCACTAGAGCTGTCTATGCTTCAGGAACACCGTTATTGATATAGAGAGCCAATAGTGGTGGAAAACTTCCCATTTAATTCGTCCTGGCTTCGACACACCTAACCACCATACTGTGTGTACCACGTTGCTGAATATCAACGTGTTCACGCTGTTGTCACAGAAAAGATTAAACGTTCAAATGCTCTAGCTGATAAATGTAAACATTTGTCTGCATACCAAGTGATTAATATCATTATCACAACACCATAACCAATTTTCTTAAAGACTATTCGTCCTGTTGACTGCAGAGAAACAGCACAATTACGGATATGAATTACACAACGGAATAACACGGAACAATGTACGATTCCAATTACGTGCTAAACAAAGAAACAAACAAACAAAAAGAGAATTCGTCGGCTCCCAGTTTCTTACACATTCAGTTACGTTTCTTTCCCTACCAATGCCACGAGTACTACACGTAGTCCTACCATTTATATACCGTACAAAAACTACTGAATCGTAGTTTTTGTAGAGCGAAACTCTACTCAGCTGTGATTATAGTGCTGTCATCAAGGAACTAGGTGTAGGCTCGTGTGAATGGCATCTCAGGATCGTCCGGAGAAAGCTCGGAATTGATATCTTGGGTAGGAAATTAGAACAGTCCTTCCTATTTTTAAAGTTATGTTATCGGGCAGTATTATGGACCCTGCTGTATTTAGGTTTTCAGAATCGTTTTATTCCTCTATTTATCAATTTCTTGGCGTCAGATTCCAACATCAGTTACTTGTTTCTTTCGAAAGGTATGCTCTGATGAGCTAACACGCAACACCAAACCTTGACTACAAGAGACTCTTCTTTTTTCCCTTAGAGAAAGGGAAGACGATCGTAAAGGCTGCGGTAAATGAGCAAGTCTACACAAAAAAGACGTAGAAACATTAATCACTGAACGCTGGAATAAAAACATGTACTCCTTGTCCATCCACGTTCCCGACGACGAAGATTTATGTCTGAATTCTTTTCTTTCGGGTTTGATAATGGTATTTCTCACTTCTCTGTCGGAATACCGCGAAAAGAAAGTAATGTTTCTTTCTAGAGGTTTCTCCCAAAGATCTCAGACTGATGGATCGATGCTTCCAATCCCTTTGTCTGAGCAAAAAGACTACTTACAAGTTCTGTGTAGGTCCAGATTTCGGCGCACAATGCAGACTTCTGGCTGGCTCCGATTACATGAAGAATAAACACTGTGAAATACTGTCGTCCGTGAATACAGACCAAGGCCGTCGTATTACACTGAAAAATCCCAGGGGGCTCAAAGACCAAATATAGTTCAAACTTGCAGTGAAACTGCTGAACAACAGGGTAACCGGCGCTCGTATTGGAAGCAGGCAGATTGAGTGCGACACTGGTTTTTTGTCGCTGTGCAGGCAACCATATCCTGGTCTGGAGGGACCGATGGCCCTAGCAGTCTGGTCCCCTTAATCCCACAAACCAACCAACCAACCAACCTGGTCTGGAGACAAAGGGGTCACGCTGGGGCCCACGGGAAATATGGGCCCCACAACCAAGTTATGACATCACACTAGTTGCCTTGCCAGACATATATCGCGAATACTCAGTTACGTTGGGGACCATGTTGGTATACCAGTGGAAAAATAGGTCTTAACGTAGTCTTATCGAGAGCGTGATTATATTTAAATGTGGAGCTAGGAAGTATTAAATTGGTCTAAAAGAGTAACTCGCTCCCCGCCGGAGGTGGTCGGTGCAACTCGTAAGACCTGTAAGGTCAGCCGGCCGGTGTGGCCGTGCGGTTCTAAGCGCTTCAGTTTGGAACCGCGTGACCGCTACGGTCGCAGGTTCGAATCCTGCCTCGGGCATGGATGTGTGTGATGTCCTTAGGTTAGTTAGGTTTAAGTAGTTCTAAGTTCTAGGGGACTGATGACCTCAGAAGTTAAGTCCCATAGTGCTCAGAGCCATTTGAACCATTTGAACCTGTAAGGTCACGTGCTGTGATGCACGACATAGAGCCGCATGCCCATTGGCCCAGATCATGCCACTTGACGTGACAGAGGAGGGTGTGTCAGCGACCTGTGGTAGTTGCTCACAGCATGCTGCTCATACGTGGCTCCGCCGGTTATCGAGCGAGTAAACAGTCTGGCTATCGGAGTCGCTGGCTACAGTACGGGTACTCTCCATAGCACTCCCATACTGACTGGACTGCCTGATGACAAGTCTAGTGACACGCCTGTGAATTCACTTCAGCATCAAGCTCTAGCGGTTGTGATCAGCCGCGTGCTGAATTATGAGACCGCGGCGAAGCGAAGCGCCGCTACTACACACATCAGACGTCTATAGAGTGCAAAATCGAACCCAGAGGTTCTCCTTATAGCTTCCAAGGGACGAGGCATTTCTACGAAGAGAGCGGCACCTTGCGGAACTGATTCCGCCATTCTCTTCTACGAGAAGGCGCTGTCGTTAGCCAGCTATCTGATCCAGCAGCTTGGACAGCAGTTGCATCTCTGGCCGACCACGAGATGGAGACACTTGCTGTGATTGTCATATTACGTCGCAGCAAAATATGAAGACAGCGCTCGAAACTATGTTACACATGAAAAAGCCATGGACCAACGCAATGATCAACTAAGAGGATAGCAAGAGTAGTACGAAACTGTTCAAGTCCATTTGGTCTCGTTATCATCGAATTGCAGAGCATGTCTGTGAACTACTTGGATATCCTCCTTTGATCGATATGGCACCGGTTCCAAATACAGTTCTTTAAGTGTCTTGTACGTGGTTCACTTCGCAGTAGCACGAAATATTCCCATAAATCAACATTTAAATACAGCATATCTGTGAACAGTTCGTAAGGTTGCTGCGTATATGTTGTATATTGACAGTGGGGTAGCGTGCCTAACGTCTTTCGAAATCTGTGCAAGATGTACAATTGCAGTTCACGCAGCTCTAAAGAATATCGAAGTGGCATATACGAAGGGCGTTCAATGACTAATACAAGACTTTTTTTCTGAAAACAGATTAGTTTTATTCAAGATTCGAATACATCATCTTATTCTCCACTCTTTTGTCTACAGAACCTTATTTTCCAACGTAATCTCCGTTGAATGCGACGGCCTTACGACACCTTACTGGGTGTTCCTGTATGCCCGCATGGTACCACTCTACTGATCGTCGGCGCCAACGTCTTGCTGCATCAATACCCTTCCCTCATCCACGAAATGCTTCCCGTAGAATGCGTCCTTCATTGCAAGTCGGAAGGTGCGACATCCGGGCTGTGAGGTGAATGGCGAAGAACAATCGAATGATGTTTTGTGAGCTCCTGTCGGGTGCGCAGACGTGTGCGAGGCCTTGTGTTGTCATGGAGGAAAACTAATTCCTTTGCATTTTTGTGGCGACGGGCATTCTGAAATCGTTTCTGCAACTTGCTGAGGGTATCACAGTACACTTCAAAGTTGATCGTTGTATTACGAGTGAGAACATAAAACAGAATAACCCCTTCTAAGTCGCAGAAGACCGTCGCCATGACTTTACCGGCTCAGGGTGTGGCTTTGAACTTTTCATCACCGGTGTGGTGTTGCGGTGCCACTCCATGGATTGCCGTTTTTTTTTCAGTTCTAGCTGACGAACCCACGTTTTGTCACCTATGACGACGTTTGACAAAAATTGTCACGACTAGCCTCCTAATGCGCAAGCTGTACCGCACAGACAGTCCTCCGTTGCCCTCTACTGTCTACCGTCAGGCGGTGAGAACCCAATGGGTACCCGACTATGAGTACCCCACCTGGTGGACGAGTGTGTCAGGACTACCAGCAGATGTCCAGTTGAGCAGCGAGGTGTATGATTGTGACCCGTCAGTCAGTTCCAATGAGTCTCTGCACGTTCGAACATTGCAGGAGTCACAGCTGTGTACGATCGGCTGGCTCGTGAGAGACTGGACAGGTATGCAGGATCTTACTGCGATGATGACTGACGCCTCACCCAACAACTCACTGTGGTATTGTTCACTGCCAGGTCTTCGTAGACATTCCGTATGCTCCTTTTAATATCTGTAGAGCTCTTGTTTTCCTGCAAAATCTCAATTACATCTCTCTGCTTGGAACACACCTCCGTCATAGACGCCATTTTGAAGGCTACTTACAGCGCCACCACCTATCGGTACTTCATGAAACTATAGGGGCTGAATTAGAAATATCCCACAATTCCTCAGGACATATTCCGCATTTTTTCAACCGAAATTTTCCGAGAATAAAAGTGTTTTGTTTTACTTACTTAACGCCCCTCGAAGTATTCTGTGAAGTTTGATAATATAAATGAAGGCTGTCAGAAACAGTAAAACGGTTATAATCAATCGAAGCCCTGGTGTAACACAGTTAAATTCAGTTTCCTGATCCATACCGTGTCCTGCTTTAGAACAAGAGAGAACGAATAGATTCACGAGATGGCAACGAAGTGATTATAACGGTTGGGACGTTATGATGTGGCATCTGCCTATTCCCTTGTGTCCATGGGTTGGGAAATATTATGAGTTAAAAAAGAACGATTGCGGAGTTAACGTCCCGTCGACTACGAGGTGCCGCACGGGATTAGCCGAGCGGTCTCGGGCGCTGCAGTCATGGGTGAAGGTTCGAGTCCTCCCTCGGGCATGGGTGTGTTTGTTTGTCCTTGGGATAATTTAGGTTAAGTAGTGTGTAAGCTTAGTGACTGATGCCATTAGCAGTTAAGTCCCATAAGATTTCACACACATTTGAACATTTTGACTGCGAGGTCATGATGGATGGTAGACTATCTGCTTGCACGTGGATGGAGAAAGAAACTGACAGTGAGTTATTCAAAGGAACCGTGCCTTTTTCACCTCATCTAGGAACACTTCGCAAAACTTAAATTTACATTGCCAGGTCAGATCTCGCACCGGTGTCCCCTTGAATGCAACTTCAATGTCTGGAACAGTTTGGTCGGCTTCATTCCTTGGATGCGTTTAGATGAAAACTGTGCATCTACATCAACATGATTACTCTGCGATTCACACTTAACTGCTTGGCAAAAGGTTCACAGAACCGCTTTCAAACTATTTCTCGACAGTTGCACTCTCGAATAGAAAGAAAATTAATGTGCATTTAGATATACAGAGCTACACTACCGGCGGAAAATTAGGACACTCTTTTGAAGGTTTCCAGTTCGCTCAAGATTTATTGTTGAACAATACATTTGGAGTACGTGAAATGGCTACATTTACAGATGAATAGGACAAGCGGTTCTGAGACCAGGTACCGGGTCATGCTCAAACACCCATACTACTGCGTGATGTAGCCTACACGGGCAGCAATGCAGCGCTGGCTCTAGTATACAGTCAATCAAACAGATGGAGAATACTGTCCAGGAATACGTTATTCCATGCCTGCTCGACCTGTTCGTGTAGTTCTGTAAGGGTTGTTGGTTGACGAGTGACACTAGTCACTTCTCGTCCCATCATATCCACACGTGCTCGACTGGAGAGAAATCCGGAGATCGTGTTGGCCTAGGGAAGGTGAACGAGAGTTGTAGCTTATCGCATCCTAGACCATAAGGCCTGGCGTGAGGCCAGTGAATGTTGGACGAATGCAATGCGAGACAGAGCTCACCGGGTCTACATCTTACGAGAAAACGACCATCACTCACGTGTAGGCAGAATTGCTGAAGACCACGGCGCGCCTTTCCATCTCCGAAAGGATCGTCTGACGGCGCCATTCGATCCGTGAACGTCGTTGCGGCGGCGTGAGTGGAACACGGAGTAGAGGGGTGGGTGCCCGTAGTACCACTGCTGATAATGGTTTCGCAACCGATCGTGTTGGCACGTCTCGACTCACAAGCTGTGGTAGCTGTACGATCTGCCACAGCTTCTTTTACAATATGACGTCTACGCTGCGTGGACGTCCAGAACCTCGTCTACGGATATGAGACCGCTGATACCAGCATCGTTGCACAACTGACGCAGCACGTCCAACCTGACTGGCAGTTCCCCGAAACACGCCACTCGGAAGACCACAATTTCACACGTTTAAAACTCGCTCCCTTGCCTGTAGGAAGCACAAGTGTGTCCCCGTGGCATGATTGCCTGATGGCTTCACACATTTGCACTGAGCCTTCTGGCTGTAGCAATCCCTATTAAATGGTAGACACAGATGGCGTACTGGTAGCTATGCCACTACGCTATCTGTGGGTGGACGACGTTGAAACAATTGTCAGAACATCTACCATCCCCAAGGCGGCATGTGCCGTCATTGGATCAAAATCAACGTCGTCTTCTGGATGCAACATTTTTTTCCGGCACTGTATTTACCGTTGTACAGGTAGATGAGTACCAGCCTGTCGACTCAATTTTCAGTAAATGTTTCCAACAGTAAAGGAAAGTGGTAAATCGAAGCCATTATCTTCAGATTTTTCATATATAATTCTGTCAGGAGTTACTTTAAGTTTTTCTTTAACTGCCGTATTTTATATTATTAGTTTGTTCCACCAAGCAACATTACGACCTTTAGGCACGCTCTGACCTCTAATCAGTTGGCCTTACAATAATAGGACGATTTTGCTCCATGTCGCAGATAAGATCCACTCCCTGTTGTAGAAAATGAAAATTTTACAACTTACTGGAACCGTAGCATAATAACCGATAAGGCAATCAGTTGTAATAGAACTAGTCAATGATTAATAAAGCTGAGCTTCCTTAAAGACAATGCTATACCAAAACCCATAATTTTCAAATCACCTGCAATGAGAAGATGGCCAAATACGGGACCCTACTGGTGACGCAAAAACCATGTGCAAACAGAAGTCGCTAAACATCGTCCCTGTAGTAATATCGCACACCGGCGTTGTCCAAAAACGGATTGTGAGGAGTCTACAGGAACCAAAACAGCATCCTTCATTATACTGGCAACTGCTGAAGGCAGTTTTACTGAACATATACAGATGCAGAGTTCATCGAGCAAATAGTTACTTTAGAGCTAACTTGTTGGTTGGTTGGTTGGTTTGGGGAAGGAGACCAGACAGCGTGGTCATCGGTCTCATCGGATGAGGGAAGGACGGGGAAGGAAGTCGGCCGTGCCCTTTCAGAGGAACCATCCCGGCATTTGCCTGGAGTGATTTAGGGAAATCACGGAAAACCTAAATCAGGATGGCCGGACGCGGGATTGAACCGTCGTCCTCCCGAATGCGAGTCCAGTGTCTAACCACTGCGCCACCCCGCTCGGTAGCTAACTTGTTATTTGAATAGTTATCATTGTAGCAGTACCATGTAAAAGTGAGCGAAAGAATAAATAACAATAATAACAATAATAATAATAATAATAGATGTAATATTGAATATACGATGTTTCACAAATACACAATGTTGTCAAAAGAAGCCGGACACCTGGCTGAGAATGACTTACAAGTTCGTGGCGCCCTCCATCGGTATTGCAGGTATTCAGTATGGTATTGGTCCACCCTTAGCCTTGATGGCAGCTTCAAATCTCGCAGTCATACGTTCAGTCAGGTCCTGGAAAGTTTCTTGGGAAATGGCAGCCCATTCCTCGCCGAATGCTGCACTGAGGAGAGGTATCGATGTCTGTCGGTGAAGCCTGGCACGAAGTCGGCGTTCCAAAACATCCCAAAGGTGTTCTATAGAATTCATGCGAGGACTGTGCAGGCCAGTCCGTTACAGGTATACTGAAGTGCTGCTCGATCGTGTTGAAAGATACAGTAGCCATCCCCGAATTGCTCTTGAGCAGTGGGAAGCAAGAAGGTGATTAAGAAATCATTGTGGGCCTGTGCTGTGATAGTGACACACAAAACAACAAGGGGTGCAAGCCCCCTCCATTAATAACACGACCACTCCACAACACCACCACCTACAAAGTTTATTGTTGGCACTACAGACGCTGGCACATGACGTTCCCTGAGCATTCGCCATACCCATAGCCACACCCTGCCATCGGATCGCCACATTGTGTACCGTGATTCGTCACTCCACACAACGTTTTTCCACTGTCTAATCACCCAATGTTTACGCTCCTTACACCAAGCGAGGCGTCGTTTGGCATTTACCGGCACGATTTGTGACTTATGAGCAGCCGCTCGACCAAGAAATCCAAGTTTTCTCACCTCCTGCCTAACTGTCATAGTACTTGCAGTGGATCCTGATGTAGTTTGGAATTCCTTTTTGATGGTCTGGATAGATGTCTGCCTATTACACATTACGACCCTCTTCAATTGTCGGCGATCTCTGTCAGTCAACAGAAGAGGTCGGTCTGAACGATTTGTGCTCTACGTGTCCCTTCACGATTCCACTTCACTATCACATAGGAAACAGTGGAGCTAGGGATATTTAAAAGTTTGGAAATCTCGGATACAGACGTATGACACAAGTGACACCCAATCACCTGACCACGTTCGAAGTCCGTGAGTTCCACGGAGCGCCCCATTATGGTCTCTCACGATGTCTAATGACTACTGAGGTCGCTGATATGGAGTACCTGGCAGTAGGTGGCAGCACAATGCACCTAATATGAAAAACGTATGTTTTTGCGGGTGTCCAGATACTTTTGGTCACATAGTGTATCAGTGTTGTTAACAATGGCTTAAGCTATTTACTCATTACGTTCCTATCAAACGTAAGTAATGATGTCTAACAGAAATGTGTCGCAGCAGTACAGAGGCAATTATTCCTCAACGTGGTGAAGACGTTGAATGGACAGGGAAAGAACAAGAAATAATGATGCGGAAAGCAAGGACAGTGTTGACTATGTAAGAGAGATAATAGTTCACTGTTGGACAATAATTCGACGGCCTTATCGTAGTGGTAACACCGGTTCCCGACAGTTAAGCGCTGTCTGGCTTGGGGAAAACTTGGATGGGTGACCATCCGGAACTCCCGAGCTTTTTTGGCGAGCGGGGTGCACTCAGCCCTTTTGAGGCCAATTGAGGAGGTACTTGACTAAGACGCAGCAGCTACGGTCACGAAAACTGATGAGGCGGGAAGAGCGGTGTGCTGATCACCTGTCTCTCCATATCCGCATCCAGTGACGCCTGTCGGCTGAGGATGGCACGGCGTCGGTCAGTACGATTGGGCTTTCCGAGGCCTGTTCGGACGGTGTGGACAATAAGGAAACAACTGGAATCAGCCTAGATAAAAGCTACACAGTTATTGTTGTTGTTGTTGTTGTTGTTGTTGTTGTTGTGGTCTTCAGTCCTGAGGCTGGTTTGATGCAGCTCTCCATGCTACTCTATCCTGTGCAAGCTTCTTCATATCTGAGTAACTACAGCAACCTACATCCTTCTGAATCTGCTTAGTGTATTCATCTCTTGGTCTCCCTCTACGATTTTTACCCTCCACGTTGCCCTCCAATACTAAATTGGTGATCCCTTGATGCCTCAGAACATGTCCTACCAACCGATCCCTTCTTCTTGTCAAGTTGTGCCACAAACTCCTCTTCTCCCCAATTCTATTCAATACTTCCTCATTAGTTATGTGACCTACCCATCTAATCTTTAGCATTCTTCTGTAGCACCACATTTCGAAAGCTTCTATTCTCTTCGTGCCCAAACTATTTATCGTCCATATTTCACTTCCATACATGGCTACACTCCATACAAATACTTTCAGAAACGACTTCCTGACACTTAAATCTATACTCGATGTTAACAAATTTCTCTTCTTCACAAACGCTTTCCTTGCCATTGCCAGTCTACTTTTTATATCCTCTCTACTTCGACCATCATCAGTTATTTTGCTCCCCAAATAGCAAAACTTCTTTACTACTTTAAGTGTCTCATTTCCTAATCTAATTCCCTCAACATCACCCGAGTTAACTCGACTACATTCCAGTATCCTCGTTTTGCTTTTGTTGGTGTTCATCTTATATCCTACTTTCAAGACACTGTCCATTCCGTTCAATAAAATCTGTTTGTTCCGAGTTATATATGAAATACTTCATGTTATTAAGGCAGTCTAGATGAAAGCTACACAGATACAGTTTTAATCTCCTCTCAAATACAAAGTAGTTTTGGGTAAGACATAGCTTACATTGGTTCGGCTACAATTATGACTACGACTCTATTACAGCCAGAGAGAGAACTACATCTGCATCGTGTCTGTACTGTACGGCAGTGTTTTAGCTGTTACGCAGACTGTACGTAACGAGGTTGACCTGCAGGCATGTAGCTTGATCTCGGATCCCGCACAGAACCTTTTAAAAAAACACCGAGTCTACAGACAGTGGCAGCCACTTACTGATGGACTAGTGTAACGTTTCTCTACCGCCGTGTCGAAACGCAATGGTGTATCGCGGATGTATGTCAGGTGCGTCGTGAGACTTCTATGTTCCTGCTTAAGAGTGATAAGTTTCTTTCACTGCACGTCTCATGACCGTGTTCACATGTGCCTATTCAGGAGTCTTATTTAATTAATTTGTATTTCTTATTCGTTCCGTAATTAAAACAAGTGTTGTATCTACTTTACCTGTTTGCATCTAGGAAACATGGAGAGGTATCGCGAAAGCTTGAAACATAAAAAGGTTGCGAAACGCGGGACTCATGACATACGGCAGACCGGCATCGCTTATCGCAGAGGGCGTTCCTGTCCTGTCACGTCGTGCTGATTCCTTCCAAGTACGTGCATATTAATTGCCTCCGTGCAAAATGTTGCACAAGCGCACACCAAGCGTCACCTGAAGGCCTTCGTATTTTTCCAGTGTGACATAAATCGTGTGAACACTTACAGTCCAATAGGGAGCCCACACATGTCAGAAAAAGTGAAGTCGCCTTTCTATCACTTCACCACGAGGCTGAAGATAAAGTAATACAGTGCCGGGCACTAAAATTGCAGCCTCAGGAAGGATAGCAAAGAACGAGTTTTTACTTATCGTGCGCATACAGGACTACAGGAAAGATACATGATTAAATTTGTAGTTGATATTGGAGTGTACAGGATGCGAAATTTAGTGCACAGAGCTAGCTCGTATGTTATCGGAAGCTGCTCTAACCCGGCTGGGCTTGGATGACAGACAAGGGGACGTCATTCCATGCTGCTTCAGACCAGTCCTTGTAGCAGGCGACATACCATTCTATCGGCAATCAGTGAGCTGATGTTTTCAATGAGTGTGAGATCTGCATCTACATCTACGTGGATACACTCCAAATCACATTTAAGGGCCCGGCAGAGGGTTCATCGAACCACCTTCACAATTCTCTATTATTCCAATCTCGTATAGCGCGCGGAAAGAACGAACACCTATATCTTTCCATGCCAGATTCCTTATTTTATCATGGTGATCGTTTCTCCCTATGTAGGTCAGCGTCAACAAAATATTATCGCATTCGGAGGAGAAAGTTGGTGATTGTAATTTAGTGAGAAGATTCCCCCTCAACGAATAACACCTCTGTTTTAATTATATCCATCCCAAATCCTGTATCATTTCAGTGACACTTTCTCCGTTATTTCGTGATAACACAAAACGTGCTGCCCTTCTTTGAACTTTTTCGATGTACTTCGTCAATCCTATCTGGTAAAGATCCCACATCGCACAGCACTATTCTAAAAGAGGACGGACAAGCGTAGTGTAGGTAGTCCCTTTAGTAGGTCTGATACATTTTCTAAGTTTCGTGCCAGTAAAACGTACTCTTTGGTTAGCCTTCCCCAAAATATTTTCTACATGTTACTTCCTATTTAAGTTGTTCGTGATTGTAATTCCTAGGTATTTAGTTGAATTTACGGCCTTTAGATTTCACTGATTTATCGTGTAACCGAAGTTTAACGGATTCGTTTTAGAACTCATGTGGATAAGGAAGAGCAAAGGGCCTATATTATTACTTTGTGGAAGGCCGGAAATCACTTTTGTTTTACTCGATGACTTTCCGTCAGTTACTACGAACTGTGACCCACTGCGACAGGAAATCACGAATCCAGTCACATAACTGAGACGATATTCCATAAGCACGCAATTTCACTGCAAGCCGCTTGTGTGGTACGTGGTCAAAAGACTTCCGGAAATCCAGAAATATGGAATCCATATGATATCCCTTTCAATAGCACTCAACATTTCATGGCGAATAAAGAGCTAGTTGTGTTTCACAAGCACGAGGTTTTCTAAATCCGTGTTGACTTTGTGTCGATAGACCGTTCTCTTCGAGGTAATTCATTATGTTTGATCACAATATATGTTGCAAAATCTTGCTGCATATCTACGTTAACGATATGGGCATGTAATTTAGTGCATTACTCCTATTACCTTTCTTGAATATTGGTGTGACTTGTGCAACTTTGCAGTCTTTGGCTACGGATCATTCGTCGAGCGAATATTCGCCATACGCATGCCCATACCCTGCCATCGGATCGCCACGTTGTGTAACGTGTTTCGTCACTCCATACAACGTTTTCACACTGTTCGATCGTCCAGTGTTCACGATCCGTGCACCAGGCGGGGCGTCGTTTGGCATTTATCGGCGTGATGTGTGGCTTATGAGCAGCCGCTCAACCATGAAATTCATGTTTTCTCACCTCCCGCCTACCTGTCATAGCACTTGCAGTGTATCCTGATGCAGTTTGGAATTCCTGTGTGATGGTCTGGATATATGATTGTTAAGTATGGAGCTATTGCATCAGGGTGCTCTGAAAGAAACCTAATTGGTATACTGTCTGGACCAGAGGACTTGCTTTTATTAAGTGATTTAAGTTGCTTCGCTACTCCACGGATATCTACTTCTAAGCTACTCATGTTGGCAACTGTTCTTGATTCGAATTCTGGAATATTTACTTCGTCTTCAATGGAGAAGGGATTTCGGAAGGCTATGTTTACTTAGAGAACGCACTGGTCGTGGCAACACTATCATCCTCTTCATCGAAGCAGGTCAGAGCAACACGAGAAACATGCGGTATTACGTTATGTTGCAGAAAAGACATTCACTATAGAGATCAGATACCGTCCACAACACGTCAGAAAGGAAATACCTGCTCTGCAATTTACCGGCTATGCAAACCAGACGTAACCGTTTTGTGCACCCAATGGCACCCATGCCACAGCGCTAGGCGTGTTGGCGCTGATGAATGCACTATGAGAATGTTCGTTCTCATTCGACCCTCCACACACGAATAAGACCATCATAGTGCTCTATAGAGAACCAGCACTCTCCAGAAAAGCCGACGCGACGTGTGATCAGTCGTGTTGATGGACACACCAATGTAGTTGTCGTCTCTCTCTCTCTCTCTCTCTCTCTCTCTCTCTCTCTCTCTCTCTCCCTTATTTAATGGCTGAGATGTTTTCAATAAAATTTTTCTCAGTAAGTCTCGGCAGGAAAAGGATACGAATACCAAGAACTTCTTACAACTGTAACACCACGACGAAAGAGAGATGTACCCAATGACGATGAACCAGATCCGCATATTTAGATATAAGAAAACAGTAAATGCTGATGATATGTCTTATAACGCACATTAGCGTAGAGTTTTTGTTCACCGTCTGTATTATCTCTTGGATTCGGAAACATCAAGCCACTGAAGTGACTGACGATGTCATTGTTTAGTGGTGATTGGCCGATCAACCAAACAAATTTCTCATTTAAAAAATGTATGTAAAAAACTAAAAGAAATCATAGGTAAACCGATTTCAGGGTGTTCTGTTTGCGGTGAAGAACAAATAACGAAAGAACACGCAACGTGTCCAGTCGTCGTACCACTATACAACTCACCTTCAATCTTTTTTTGACAGCCTCTGAAAAACTTCAGAATTACAAAAAAAATATCGTTATCAAGCAGGTCAAGTATTGCGAAATGCACACAGTGGACTGAGATATTGCAAGATGTTGTATTTAAGCCTAATGTTTACACAATGAAACGTACATAAGGCGCAAAAGTATAGCATGAAAAAATGAAGAACAGTAAATCTTCTTTTAAAACAAAAAACTACTCGGTGTGCTCTTCGGTTCTAGAAGCGTGACTAGGTAGGAAGAGTCTCGAGCCGTAAAACTTTGCCTTAATAACATTAAGTATTTCATATGTAACTCCGAACATACAGATTTTAAACACAAATTCTATCACAAACAACTTTATTGGAATAATGGAACACGAAAAGGGATAAAATTAAAAACAATTAACACACAACAAAGATAGCCTACGTCGAAATCCAAACAGTGCGAAATAACATCATTGATGTCTATTTCCATATACTTCGTAAACATATAAAAGTAAGAGAACTGTCAAAGCTCTGTCAAAAGTATTCAACGTGTATCAAATATTAAAGTTAAATAATTTTACCAACTATTGAACATGACAGTTCAGTTTCGGCTCAATATTGAGATCCAGCTCACCTAGACGTAAGTACCAATATGTAATCAATCAAATATGTAATGCGTATTATATGCATTAAATTCTCATCAATACTGCATTCACAAATTACTTGAAAGTAGGAATGACAGCTGAAACATATCTGAAATAAAGACATAACTGTATTGTAACTTACACTGATGTCATCATCTGGTATATACTACGCTGCAGTCACAGATGAACAAAAAATATATTAAAGAAATTGTTGACATTTTGTGTGGTGTCAGTATTCCTGACCAATTTAGTTGGACGACAGTTTTAATGCGTTTTTGGGTGGCTGTCTGTCATTTCCGCGATGAACTAGCCATCTTAGAGCCATCCGCTGTTTTATTAACACTATTAACGTATTGTAACAGCATGAATAGGTGTATGGAGACTGCATGTGAATTTTTTGTGATTGCAGCGGCAGTTAGATGAGCTTTTCTTTCGTTTTAACGAGCGTAAATACTCATCAGTACAACGATCTTGAGAAAGGGCGCTGGTGAGCACGCCGTTTAGCACCCAACAATTTTAAATGCATGCATGCATGCATGCATGCATCCATCCATCCATCCATCCATCCATCCATCCATCGTGTTAACTACGATTGTAACTACGGTACTAGCCGAAAACGACCTTCATTAAAATGAAGTGTACCTCAGAAAGGCGATGGCGTTAAAATCGCTGGTTGATCGGGGAAGTGATAGGATGAGCCAGCCACCCAAATACACTTTAAAACTGTCGTCCAATTATACTGGACATGAGTACTGACGCCACACATTCTGATCAACGCCTTGATCACTTACTAGTAACATAAGTCGGATGAGAGACATCACTGTTTATTTTTTGGGACAACTTGTAAATGCTCTTTCTGAACAACTATCATTTAGTAAATTTTTTCCTTATAAACTACGGTTACCCGCTGCTTCGCTCGCATATCGGTAGTTTTATTATGATGACGAGATGACTGTTTATATATTGGTGTAGAAACGTTAAATAAAAATGTATGTAGCACCGGCATGTAGGTACATAGTGAATGTATTTCTATTATTTTTCTATGTGTCGAATCTGACAGCAAACATTAAATTTCCTAATCACATTTTAAAAAATGCTTCTATTCATTACATTCGTCCAGGAGTAGAGTTTTTAGGGGTCTCCCTGGCTCACCTAGTACTGAATGTGGGATTTTGCCACCAGAGCAACACATACAAACCGATTCTTCCTTCCAGTTTAATGCGTTATGGTGCCCACATTTTTGATCCATCCTTCTTTGATGACTAATTTATGATTAACATAGTCAGTTAATGGATCATAATCAAATTGTGGCTCATCAAAAGCCTCCCACGTTCTGCATGTAAAGGTAGGACCCTATATTTGTCGTAGGGTCTTTAAATGACGCCGTCGTTGTGAGTTTTCAGGGGTCTTGCAAGCTGCAAGAGACGCGTGACGCTCAGGGTGTGAAATGGGACGGCCTTGTGACTGCTCTGATGTCTCCAGTTCTTAGGGCAGCCTGACGTTCTAAAAAAATTGTTCAAATGGCTCTGAGCACTATGGGACTTAACAGCTACGGTCATCAGTCCCCTAGAACTTAGAACTACTTAAACCTAACTAACCTAAGGACAGCACACAACACCCAGCCATCACGAGGCAGAGAAAATCCCTGACCCCGCCGGGAATCGAACCCGGGAACCCGGGCGTGGGAAGCGAGAACGCTACCGCACGACCACGAGATGCGGGCGCCTGACGTTCTGCATCGAAGTTCCGGCTAACACTAAATTGCTCTGAATTGTTGGATTCGAGTAACTTCAGTAGCACGAACCCTCTGTGAACTATGCGCTAAATCAGACTTAAGTCTGCGAGGTTTGCAGTAATGGTTTTAAATATGGTTCTAGAGTTTACCGTCCGATTTTGTTGTTATAACTTCACCACAACTCTCCAGCTATGCCCGGTGGTGCAGGAACTCAGTATCACAAACCACGAGCACAATAACATGGGATTTGCACTGTCACGGAATAATCTATAGACACTAAGAGTCACTAAAAATCGCGCCAGCATCATCTGCACGCCATTCACCATATTTAAAAATATTAGTAACACTCAGAAATATACAACTTTCTAAAGTAGCCTGTGGTCATCCTCAGGGTTCAAGCTATATTCATAACAAATACCATCGTATTCAGCGATAGACTCGTGAAAATATAACATAGTAAATTACCTTCCCAGTTAATAATCCTGGTATTAATAGGAAAGCATGAATTTAATGTGTTAACAGTTGACTAAGAGTTGTACTGATTACGTTGAATCTTGTCACGTGGAACATATCAACCAATAAAAGCATTTTCGTAAATATTATGTCCAAAAGTGAGAGACTTCATGGCTTTTTCAAAGACTAAATATTTTTCCTTAATTTGCGTAATATTATTCAAATCAATAAATGTCTTGTAGTACATACTATGTAAAGTAACCTATCTTCTTCTTCATCAGGGTTCACACTATCTCACGCCAAATTTCGTGGACAACGGTTCGGTGGTTTAGTCGTGAAATGTAACAGACAGAGCTACTTTCTCATTCATACTATTAGCATGGAAGTATGGATTGGCGTGGATGAAACACGCTGCGGATTGTATAAGCACTGTATTCATTACGTTGAATCGTGTTATGTAGAACATATTAAACAACAAAAACATTTACACAAATATAATGAAGTTCGAAAGTCAAAGAGCATTTGTTCCATATTTCGCGTTTCTTCTGCAACTAAACTAAATGTCTTATTGTTACATAAACTCATCTGTAAATAGCCAGTTGGTAATTTAATTTTAAATATAAATTGCTTTAAAGAGCCAGTATTCGTTCTTTAGTATTTTTTCTTGTTGCAAGTCATACACATAGACATATTTTTATGTGGGTAATACATAAAGGCCTCCATGCATTATTAGTTGACCACAATATAACTGAAACCCTGGGAGTGAGGGTGCATCTGTCGACTCGTGGGATTATCTGTGGCTTGAAGACCATCGGAGACTGTACTGCTCTTCTGGCGACCAGACTATCTACTCGTGAAAGTATCTCTTGTACAGCGCAGACGACAGTCGAAATGCAAACATAGTTCTTGTTTACTGTGAGGTCACCGCGTGTTTCCGATAACGACCAAGGGAGAAAAACTGCACTAATATCGTGGCTGAATTATACAATCTTCAGCGATATGTATTCTCGTTTTCCTGTGTATTTCCTAAATTCATGAGCTACGAGCCGTTAGCGGATCGTCGCTGTCGTTTCTTACATCTTGAAATAAAGCAAAGATCTTCCTTGCTTCATCTACCAATCATTCTCCGGTACACATATCACCCACCCGGTTTCGTTTCCCATGACTGCCATTCCATTCAGTTTTCTGGTCCACTTGATTGTTTTCCTGTTGTTCCTATTAATTCCCAGCACCGATCTCTCCACTGCTCCTTCGGCAGCCGACGTCTCGTTGCCGTACGTCAAATCAGCAATATACATTGGTGGGGAAACTTTAAGTGACGTCGGAAGCTTGACCTAATAATTTGTAATTTAACTGCCCTAAACAGAACTGGTTAAACCATGAACCGGAGACTGAGCATGGCAAACGTTTCGCATTCATTACTCTGAGGCCACAGTATCCTTGTAGATACGGTTGTCTGGAGGGCTTCCGTGCACTTTGGTTTGGAAAGACAAGAGTTAGATCTGTGATTCGGTACATGTGGCGTGACCAGACGCCTTTCTTGGAAGAGTGCTGCACTTTTCGTAAGTGCGAGATCAGTTGCGACCAACCCATCTATCTCAAATAGATTGCTTCAAATGAAAACTGCATTGTTCGTCACGGTATAAAATTTACTTAATAAAAGTTGGATCTGATGTAACATACCAGACACATTATGCCACTACACAAAATTGCTTGAACTTATCAGTCCCTTTCCATATCGATCTATTTGCTTAAATTTGCTTTAATAGTTTTTTCTGCTTTAGTTCATATTTTATTATTTGTTTTTGTGCAGGACAGCTTCCATCAACCAATCCTCCAAAGCCTGATAAATCACCGAACATTTTGATCTTGACTTTTTTTTTTTTTTTTTAGAAAAGCATTTTAAAGCATTTGATGTATTTCATTAGAAGCATGAGGTCAAAATACTACAATTCTGGCACTTAGTTTTACTTGAAAGAGATTATCTTAATTATCAATAATTAATTCTAAAGATCGATAAAAATACTTCGATTGGTTACTTTTGTAATATTTGGCCTATAGAAAGTTCAATTTCAGTCCCATAGTTCCCTGATCAAATCGAATATTATGATAAACATCAGGATAACATTCTGTTCGATTTTTATTTTGACATTTTTCTAGTGATTTTTGTTTCTGTATGTTTCTGCTTTTTCCATGCCCCTTCTATCCGGTTCAATAAGTATGAATGAAAAATGCCCCTATCATAGCACAGAAAAAGCTAATATGTTCTGGGCAGAATTAGGGATTAAAAGAAGAAGTCCAACACGGCATTTGCACGTCGTGCAGTATGGCACAACATATTGAAGTTTAGAAGCATGCATTCCAACTCTGAGATACTTCCAATTGTAGATACAGCTTCACTTTCGGATACTTCCTATTTTAGATGCATCCGACTTTCAAGAAGCACATAAATTTGTGTCTATTTGTTCTTACACCCCTAATCCCTTAGCATGCAACAGGGGTTATGCTAAGAGTGCTCAGTGCCTTGTAAAAAAGTGCGTGTATGTCAAGATGTTTTGATTTAAATGTCTTTGAAGCTGCCAGATAAGTCGAAAAGTTAGTTCCCTTCTTTTACATCCCTAACTCTGCCCAGGAAATAATCGCCTTTTCCGTGCTCTGATAGGAGCATTTTGCATTCTGGTTCCCAGCTTTTACTCTAGCATAATTTTAATTTAAACCGCCATAGCTTGGCAACTGACTTTATGTTTGTTGACACGTGCGACGACTGATCCGGTATAGGCTTTTTACTGTCTTTTAAACCATGTTGCTTATATCGTGGCAACGGATACAGCTTTTACAAAACAGGACGACCATTAAGTACATGTATTTGTCTACCTTCTTACAAAATTTGAACAGATTAAAACAATTAGAAACATAGAACGGCGCGCTTCAAAACCCTCCCACAAAAACATGTTTTTTCTTATGTTTTTGCACGTAAAATACGAGCGGTCCACAAACAAATGGTGCCATTAACCGCATTTTAATTTCAGTCCGATTAAAATCTTGCAAAAGGAATTAATCGTTTCGCACAATTTGTCTGGGCGCCAGCTCCGATTTGTCGTTCAAACCTTACTTAATATAGTCTTACTGTAACATAGCTGCAGTAGACAGTTGTTCGACTGGCTCTGCAAATGGCCTCTCGTCCTGGAAAAACCGAAAACGTTTTACACCATGTTTCTTACCCAAATAGGAACCAAGCACCAAGACGCTCCTCCCCTCCCCCAAAACCGCGACTCTGCCCGCGGTCTTGTCAAACATATTTGTTATAGTGCTACCGTGCTGTAACGATAAATACGATTTGCATCCATTCAGAACTGTCAGTTTGTGAGGGACTTCCAATGTCATTTGGATGCAATGAATTGTTTGTATAAGTGGCCATCAGAAAAGATTAAAACTACGTGAAACTTAATTTGATTCATTAGACACATTGTAATTCCGACGTAGTACTCGTCTAATGCCGTGATAATGGCGTCACAAGCCAATATAATAAAAGATAATAAAAGCAGGAGCCTTAGCTGAAGGCAGTGGGGGGTGGGGGGGGGGGGCCGTTGGCACTTAGGACGTTGTAATCATAGTCTTGACACGATATCTACGAGTGTGGCTAACAGACACCCTGCACCCTGACAGCCCCAGATGTGCATATGTTTCCAAGATAGTACCGCACTGTACTGTATTTGCCCAGGTGATAGGTGGTAACACTAATTCACTGAGACTGCGAGATATTTCAGGTTATTGATCTCCTGTCTTCTTTTCTTTTTTTTGTCCATAACAAAAGTAAACATTATTTGAAGTTTTAGCTCGTTAATTATAAAATTAAAAAGCATCTGAATCAACATGTTAACTCATGTAGTCGCAATCCTGGACAACAAACGACTATAAGTGTATCGACGGTAGTTGTGGATTTTCGAGTCTGCAGTATTAGTAGGAGCTCGAATTAATGCCTTTTACAATAAACCATAGGCAGGAGTCACGACGCTCTCTCCAGGTTCTAGTCCAGAACATAGAACAACAGACACAGATATTGTCTTCCTAAGAAATATCTGCATGGTGAAATCAAGAACAAACGTAAGTCAAGTGCTACTAACTGGTTTGCATCCTTAGCAATAAAGAAACGCCCAGTCCTCTACGTCTGGAATGCGTTTACCTTTACCAAGTGCCGGCCTCGCACATAAATCTGTAATTGCTGCTGTTTGCCTCTGCGAATGAAAGACGGTTCTGACTTTGCCTCGGATTGGACGAACGCATCACTGCGGACGGAATATTAATTGTTTATTGCCTATGGTGGTTTTTGCACGCTTCATAGGTGAGCGCCTGAAGGTGCGTTGCATGAAAAACTGCCACACTATAAATACGAGCTCGTGTAGCCCATTTGCTTGTTTGTATCAACAGATCTATTTATCAATGCTGTAATAAATTATATGGCTCCGACGGTTTGACAAATTACTATAAAAACGTGCAGAAGTAAATCATAATTACATCACTGCAGTTAAAAAAAAACTACCTTTGCATGCCGCTTCAATTTCGTTGCAAGCCATCTTCAGTGAGTGTCCTAAAATATTACACGATTCATCGTTTGCACATGTAGGTTATCGTTTGCACATATAGGTTATAGATTTAAAACAGTTAAAACAATTCATTGGCGTTTTATGATAAAAAAAGAAGCATACTTAAAAATCAGCATCTAATTCATTATTTGTAAGCTACACAGCTTTCTCTCATTCGACAAACTGTTTCAAGGATTATAGTTTTCCTTGTGGTCATTGTTTCCAAAATATAGCACTGTAACTGCCATTTTCTGTATCTGGAGTGTCATTCGTTTTTGCAAGTGCTGGCAACTTTCTCAGATTTTGCTCTGAATAGTATTTTTCTGTAACTATATGTGTGCTTACGTAAGTTCCCGCTTTATTTTTTACATTATCATTTATTTACGAGCGCGCGCGCGTGCACGCGCTCCCGCACACACACACACACACACACACACACACACACACACACACACACAATTTTTATTTTTACTGTTTATTGTAATTATTGATTTTATTTATTTTTACTGTTTATTGTAATTATTGTTATAGTTATTATAAATAATTATTTCTAAGCATCATCTATTGGAATTACGGTCTTTTATGTGATCAGTCAGCGAAATCAGTGAGTGATTACTCGTATTTACTTAGTCGTTTAATAGATGCTTCTTTTCAGCCTCTGTTTCCTGTATGTGGTAATTTTCTTGTAAGGTTAGATGGTGTATCTCATAATTTATTCTCACTATTTTCAAGTCTTTCTCCCTTGTAGTAGGTTCGTGTTTTTCTTATCTTAAGCGTTCTGCAAAACTTGAGGGGCTTGTCCCATGTTTAGATGCAGATATTTCCAGAGTTTCGAATGTACTGCTGGTTTGTCTTGCATACCTTCCATCACATGTGTTACATTGTAGTTGGTATGTTAATGCTTTCTGGTAGATGTCTGTGTGTTTTGTTATTTTTGGAATGTTCTTTTGAATTGAACTGTCTATTTTAAATGCTACGATTGTTCCTTGTCTTTTGGAAATATTCGTTATTTTGTGTGAGAGTTTGTGCTTGTTGGTCACTGTGTACTATCTTGAATCTTCTTTCGTGTTTTCATGTTTCCTTATGACGTTGTTGGTGTGTTGCTGTGTGTTCTCGTTTGCTTGGTGTTTTGTTGTGCTGTTAATTTCAGCTGTGTATGAGTCGTATATACTGACCGTATTTGTTGTGTAATCTTTTTTAATTTTGTGACTAGATTACTACTGTATCCATTGTTTGTTGCTATTTGTGTGATGACGTCTAATTCAAATGGTTCAAATGGCTCTGAGCACTATGGGACTTAACTTCTGAGTTCATCAGTGCCCTAGAACGTAGAACTACTTAAACCTAACTAACCTAAGGACATCACACACATCCATGCCCGAGGCAGGATTCGAACCTGCGACCGTAGCGGTCGCGCAGTTCCAGACTGTAGTGCCTAGAACCGCTCGGCCACCCCGGCCGGCGCGTCTAATTCTTTCTGGTAGTTTCCTGTGCTGAGTGATACTCTGTTGAGTCTACAAAGTATGTATCTGAATGCTGATGGCTTCTGTGAGTATGGGTGGTTTGAAGTCTGCTGTGTGACTGTGTCTTTTGTTGTAAGTTTATGGTAAATTTCCAAATTATGGTGATTGTTTTGTTTTTTAATGGTTATATCTAAGAAGTTTATTAGGTTGTCATGTTCTTTTTGTGTTATGCCTGCATGCAACTGGTCAATTTTTGCAGGAGGTTCATCAGCTGAACGAAGGATCATATTGTGTAAACTTTTACAGCTAGTACTTTGACATCACTTACAACTTTACGGCTAATAGGCCGTGGTCGATGTATAAAACTTTCTCCTAACGTTTCCTCTCAGACTGCGGGAGACATCTTCAGAGGAAAAGAAGCGAACTGCAACCACAGCTGGAAGGAGCGCCGAATGTATGGGCAGCGTAGAGGGCACCACAGTCCACCACGTGACGTCTGTTACGAGGTCATTTCTGGTAATGGCAACATTCTCGATTGAAAGTAATCGATCGTAATTCTTATGTAGACTTCCTGATACATCTCAGCAGTAGCAGTCCGAAAATACAATTTACTATGGAGGCGGAGAACAATGACAAACTGAATTTCTTAGTTGTGTTTTATCAAGCGAGAGGACGGGACGTCGGGCCATAGTGTGTACAGAAAAGCCACCTGCATTGACCGTTACCTGCATGAAGATTCTAACCACTTCCCCAGACAAACAGAGGTATGATTCAAACTTTGGTAGACAGGGCATACAAAACCAGTGAACCGACTTATTTAAAACATGAACTTGAACATCCACACGGTCGACAATCAAGAAGAATGGTTATTTTAACAAGGAAATAGATCGAGCCTTCATCCTAGGGAGAAAATCAGGATCGACGAGGAACGATGGCGGCACAAAGGGAAAGTTCCCTTCCGTCCATCAGTACCATTACAGATCGCATTGGGAAAGTGATGAGCAAGTATGGTGTGGAAACTACCTTCAGACCCACCAGAAAGATAAAAGAATGTTTACGATCGGCAAAAGATATACGACATCCTTTGGGTGCACCCGGCGTATATAAAATTCTTTGTAGTTAGGGATTGACTTATATTGATACCACAAAAAGAAGCGTTAAACACACGTCTGGTTGAACACAAGAGGAATTGCCCCCTGGGACTAAGGATATTCGGCCGTAGCGGAACATCTTTACCAAGAGGGCGATCATGAAATAAAATTCACTGAGACGAGTTTCATATTGAAAACATCGCATTATCATGCGCATATGTATAGAGAGGCTGTTAAGATTTATAAACACATTATAATTTTTACAGAAAAGAGGAAGGTGTTAAATTAAAATTTGGATGTTAACATTTCAGTATATGAATGATGATCGATTACTTTCAGTCGAGAATATTGGCATTATCAGATATAATCTCGTAGCCGACCTCACGTGGGAGAATGTTGTGCCCTCTACACTGTCCATATATTCGGCACTCCCTCAACTTCTGGTTGCAGTTCTCCACGTTGGCTCTGAAGATGTCTTACGTAGTCGGAGAGGGAATGTTAGGAAAAAGCTATATACATAGATCACGGCCTATTAGCCAGGAAGTTTGAATTGATGCAAACAAAGGATATCATCTATTTATCTGGTCCAATTAAGTATGTTGTAATTATTGTTAATTAATTGTAAATAAATGCAGATACATGAATGATACCCTTTGTTTAACTGATGAACCTCCAGCAATGATTGACCAGTTGCATGCAGATCTAAACACAATTCACAAGAAGATAAGATTCACAATTTAAAAAAAAAAAACATGAAAACCAAATAAACTGCTTAGATACAACCATTAAGAAAGAAAACAATCAGCATAGCTTGGAAATTTTACCGAAAATCTACAACAGACACAATCATACATCAGACTTCAAAAACCCGCACTTACAGAAACAATAAGCACTCAGATATATACTTCGTCGCCTCAACACTGTACCACTCAGCACGGAAACTACCAGAAAGAATTAGACGTCATCACATAAATAGCAACAAACAACGGGAACAATAGTAATCTAGTCACGAAGTTACACACAGTAGTTAAACGGCAGATACAAGAAATAAACCCAGTACCTACTCTGCCGAAAAATACAGCACAACAAGACGCCATACAAACGAGAACACACAGCACGACAAAACAACGACTCAGGTAATACACGAAAACAAGAAGGAAGGGTCAAAATCGTACACACTGACCTACAAGCACAAACTCACGCACCCAATAACAAACATTTTTAAAAGACCAAGGCATAAACATAGCATTCAAAACGTACAGTTCAATCCAAAAACATATTCCAAAAATAAAAACGACACAGACACCTACCATCTACCAGAAAACTGTCAACATCAATGCAACACATTATACACACTCAAGAGCCAAAGAAACTGGTACACATGCCTAATATTTTGTAGGGCCCCCACGAGCCTTCAGAAGTGCCGCAACACTACGTGACATGGACTCGAGTAATGTCTGAGGTAGTGCTGAAGGGAACTGACACTATGAATTCTGCAGGGCTGTCCATAAATCCGTAAGAGTACGAGAGGGTTGAGATCTCTTCTGAACAGCTCGTGGCAAGGCATCCCAAATATGCTAAATAACGTTCATGTCTGGGGAGTTTGGTGGGCAGCGGAAATGTTTAACCTCAGAAGAGTGTTCCTGGATCCACTGTGTAGCAATTCTGGACGTATGGGTTTTGCATTGTCCTGCTGGAATTGTCCAAGTCCATAGGAATGCACAATGCATATTAATGGATGCAGGTGATCAAACAGGATCGTGGTACAGGTCAGAGTCTTATCCAGACCTATCAGGGGTCACGTATCATTCCAATTGCACATGACCCACACCATTACAGAGCCTCCACCAACTTCAACTGTCCCCTGTTGACGTACAGGGTCCATGGATTCATGAAGTTGTCTCCATACCCTTACACGTCCATCCGACTGATACAATTTGAAACGAGACTCGTCCGACCAGGCAACACGTTTCCAGTCATCAATGGTCCAATGTTGGTGTTGACGGACCCAGGCGAGGTCTAAAGCTTTGTATTGTGCAGTCATCAGAGGTAGACGAGTGGCCCTTCGGCTCCGAAAGCCTATATCGATGATGTTTCGTTGAATGGTTCGCACGCTGACACTTTTTGATAGCGCAGCATTGAAATCTGCAATAATTTGCGGAAGTTTTGCACTTCTGTCACGTTGAACGATTCTCTTCATTCGTCGTCGGTCCCGTTCTTGCAGGATATTTTTCGGGCCGCAGCGACGTCCGAGATTTGATGTTTTATCGGCTTCCTGATATTCCTGGTACACTGGTGAAATGGTATTATGGGAAAATTCCCACTTCATCGCTACCTCGGAGATGCTGTGTCCCATCGCTCGTCGGTCAACTATAACACCACGTTCACAGTCACATCTTGATAACTTGCCATAGTAGCATCAGTCACCTGTCTAACAATTGCGCCAGACACGAACATATAGGCGTTGCCGACCTCAGCGCCGTCTTCTGCCTCTCTACATGTCTCTGTGTATATATATAATTTTCACAGGCAAAAAACAATTCAGATCTAAACTTGAGGAAGTTGGCAACATTTACAGAAACGATTGACATTCTAGCCGCAGAAAATGGCTGTTACAGTGCTATAATTCGGAAACTGATCACAGGGAAAACTGCAAACTTTCAACCAGTTTGCCACATGAGAGAAAGCTGTTTGGGTTACAAATAATGAATTAGACGTTGATCTGTGAGTACGTTCCCTTTTTATTCTAAAAGCGTCAATGAATGTTTTTAAATCTATAACCTGTACATACGAACGATAACCTGTATGTGCAAACGAAAAAATCGTGTAATATTTCAGGACACCATTGAAAATGCCTTATCAGTAAGGAGAAAAGTGTCTCGGTCAGTGCATAAGATAAAAAAAATAAAAATAAAAATAAAAACAACTTAATGTGCAGCGTGCAAAACAAGTTTTTCTTTTGAACTGTTGCAATTTATATACTTGTACAGCCGCTGCGAATTTGGACACTAGAGAAAACTTGTCATAATTATTTCTCCTGTTACGACAGGAAGTCGCCTCATATAAGGATAAAAATTACTTTATAATTGGAAAGTAAGAAACGCCGCTCGTACAAAAGATACACAACTGCAACTTACCAGCTATCTGCATATTTCCTTCAAGCCACCTTTTCTTAGCAGGATCGTTGCCTGTGCGAAGGAACCGAGAAGCTAAAACGCTGGAATGTCTCTGTAAACCTACTGGAGCTCGTCTTTGGATTCTGTTTCCTGGGGTGTTAGTCGTCATTAGAGGCACACACATTTCAGACAGACTTACTTCAAATATTAATGCAGTCTGGTATACTCAGAGGTTCATGTGCAAGAAGCTGCAACATGATGTACAGAAAATAGCCTCTAGGTCTTCACACAGTACGTATCCGTTCTTTCAGTACAACTTATGGCGCTTTCATTTCTCCGATATTACAGGGCATTCACTTTGTTTCACGCGAAGTTGTCTGTTTTGTGATAGATCCTTGAAAACTCGACCTCTTGAACGAATGAAGGACGGTACAGTACTCCAGTTTTTAAAACACTAAGGTTTCAGTTATCAATTGTGTCTCCCTCACTGCTTTGACCGGAGACAAAGCTCCGTGATCCACAAATCCTGCTGTGGTCACTGGTCGCAGCTTGGTTGACCAACATAAAAAAATCGGGCGACCTTCGTTTACTCTTGAGGTTTCTGCGGTTTCTCGGAAACTGCCATAGAATAAGCTAAATACTGTGTACCATTTTTATTTCGAACGTTATGGTGTTAACACGCGATATGTGTTAACTTGCTCACAGAAAGATGCTTAGGGGTAAGTCCATAATTCTGATTTTCATTTTTTATGAGTTTATGTTTATAGACTGTCTGGAATCTCTTTGTTCTCAGTCCTCGCTAGTGTGGTGCATTCGGACATTACTACCAAACGTACTTCAAAATAAAGCAACGTCCGCCAATCTACCTTTAACAAAAAGCGATATTTTTGTGACACTTTATAATGCTATTTACTTGTTTACTTATTTTTTTAATCAAGTAAGTCTTCAACAACATGAAATCAGTATGTGGCTAGAAACATGCATACGTTAACTGACGTAGAATTGTTTTATACCAAAGACATCTACTTTTCGAAACCTCAAGTCCGCTGAAGCAAAATACGTTTCCTACCTCAATTACATAACTGTAGAAAATTTTCATGTTTTCAGTAGTTCAAACTGAATGGTGCAGTAATTAAACAGTGCTCAGTTTTATCATTTAACTCAGTACTGCACCCACGCGTATTGTGGAAAATACGATCGTATGGGATATCAGGTAATATTTCAGGCTGGTTTGAAGAATATTAAGGATTTTTCAGACAATAATAATAGCGACTTCAGACTTTTCACAGATTACAGAGCAGTGCCTGAAAAATGCTGAACAAATATTGAGTCTGTTTTTGATAAGAATTAAAAATGACGTAAGGAATCACAACTTGTTGTAAGTGTTCATAAGTGTACAGTCTCTCACTTCACAAAACAAAAAATCGACTGCTGTAACAAAGAGCCGATTCATACTAACAAGGTGTCACAGTTTGTATGGATATGAAATGAAACAATCATATAGGCTCAGTAGAAAGTACAGCAGGTGGAAGAGTTCAGTTTATTGGTAGAATATTAGAAAAATGCAGTCAGTCCAAAATGAAGGTTTCTTACAGAAAATTCTAGAATATTTCTCAAGTGTGTGGGAAATTCTGACACATCAAGGGTCACCAGTTTAGTACTGGAGGGAAGCGGGGGGGGGGGGGGGGGGGGGGGATTCAAATCGTAGAGGGAGACTAAGAAGTGAATACAGTAAGCAGATTCAGAAGGATGTAGGTTGCAGCAGTTATTTGGAGATGAAGAGGTTCACACAGGATACAGTAGCATGGACAGCTGCATCAAACCAGTCTTAGGACTGAAGAAACAATAACAACAAAAACAATGGGTAATGTACCAAATAAGTTTAACGGGGGTTTTCAACGTATACAGAAAAGCGCACCACGAATGGTCACAAGGCAGTGTCAAATACACACATAAAAAAAATCTACAACCTGGCAAACGATTGTAGACAGAGGCAAAGTATTCCTTGATATCTTACTTACAAAGATTCAGGAACCGAGTTTAAGTACAGTCTAGGAATATGATGCCACCTCTTGGATATCACTCCCACATGTATCGCAAAGACAAGACTAGAGTTATTACAACGCTCACAGAAGTGTTGAAGCCATCGTTCCTCGGTGCTCCATACGTGAATGGAAATCCTAATAACTGGCACAATAGACAGTAAACATCTGACATGTAGTTCACAATGGTTTGTAGAATATACAGCTGAGAGTCTTAAACATTAAGTCTATGCGTCAGCGATTTACTCAGGGTCCAGTAGTACACCTTCGTTTCATATTTCATTCAGTGTGTCTGAGTGGGATTGTTTTGTTGAAATGTTCACCGAAATGGAGAAATTTCGTTGTGACAAATGACACAAAGGGGAAAAGAAGAAGAAAATGGAGTGTCGTACTCTTATACACGTGAACATTTTGGCAGTTTAAATGAGCACATGTCCACCTGCCCGTCCACAGGCGATTCGCTTGTTGCCGCCACCAGACTTGGGTATGTTTTGAACTTTGGTTCCTAGAAAGACGGCCACTTAAGACTCTTTCCCACTTCCGTGTAGAGCGCTAGTTGCAACATCCTTGTCGAAAACACGGCCTGCTCCCTGCGGCACCTCACCTTAGCTCACCTCGTGTCGTAACGAGTGAAGCCGTTCGCGGCGTATAACCACAGGACGCGCTTGTGCCATCCCGCAATCGTTCACTCAAGTTCTGTGCCACTGATTTTCTAGCTGCGTCTCTGTAGAAGGCGTATGTTGGGCATCTTGAATGTGAGTCCTGACAGTGAAAGCTGATAGCTGACGGTCATTCAGAGTGAAGTTGGGACACCACATAAGGTCAGTAACCACAACTGTGTTCGCTGCAACGCAACAAAACGCCGATCTGCCCCCGCCTCCCCTTCCATGTGAGCGCCGGTACCACATGCTCTGTAAACACCGTCTCCTCACATGTTGCCAGGCGTGTGGCTACAGGGTTCGTGAGCGACTTCCCCATTATCCAAGTCAACTACATGTTTCCATAGCTTGTGGAGAACACTGCTGTCGATGTTCTCTACAGCTACTATCAAGTCAATTACTTAAAACATAAATACGTACCATTTGCTAGTTGACGAAGTCTGACTTATCTTTATCGTGTTATTCGATCCGCATGTTCTTTCTGTCACTCACTCACAGTGTTCAGTATTTCCCATTAAAAGAAGAACATTCTGGGATTATAACGAGTCGAGGCAAGCACTGACAAAAGAAAATAAGTCGAAGAAACGCAATCTGTATGTTGTGTTAAAAAAATGGCTCTGAGCACTATGGGACTTAACTTCTGATGTCATCAGGCCCCTAGAACTTAGAACTACTTAAACCTAACTAACCTAACGACATCACACACATCCATGCCCGAGGCAGAATTCGAACCTGCGACCGTAGCGGTCGCGCGGTTCCAGACTGTAGCGCCTAGAACCGCTCGGCCACCCCGGCCGGCTGTATGTTGTGTCAATGATAAACTATCACTGCATTGCTTACAACTATTTGTGCTTATACTGCCTATAATCGCTTATTAAATGGGAAGGCTGCTTCGGAAAAAAAGGCTCCATTACATACTGAAGTGTCCTTGTAAAGGAGGAAGCATCCACTGGAAAGCACGTTAACACTTCCGTCCGACAAAATAGGGCAGAATTCCTGACACCACACAGATTGTCATCAATTTTCGTGCTATTGTTTCGTCATTGCCTAAAATGGAGGGTAAGTCCCTCGGTAGATCAAAGGCTTCTCTACTAATAGCGAGCAAAAAACACGACGTTAAAACATGGCGCACCGACAGTGTGACGACACACACCGCATTGTGCTGGATCCTCTTGCTGCCAGAGATAAGCATGCGTCATTGGGCAGTGTCCGGAACTGAGATGAGGGAGCACTACTTTGTCCCTGAGTGGAGTTTGAAAGGAAGTGCGTTATGGCCGAATAGTCAGTTTCATTGGCACGTTACAAGAGAGGCGTGGTGTGTCACGTAATGATTTACTGTTAAAATTCCAAGAGCTTGACCTCTCAGAGGAGTTAACCAGCATACTGATTTCTCCACCTGTATCTAGTGAAATGAATATGAAGGTAAAACAAGAGACATTAGAGATCCTACATAGGCTGGCCATCCATGTTTCTTCCCACGCACCATTCGCTTCTGGCATAGGAGGTGGGTGGGGGAGATGGGAAGTAACACAGGTGCACCAAGTACACCACTGGCCATTAAAATTGCTACACCAAGAAGAAATGCAGATGATAAACGGGTATTCATTGGACGAATATATTATACTAGAACTGACATGTGATTACATTTCCACGCAATTTGGGTGCATAGATCCTGAGAAATCAGTACCCGGAACAACCACCTCTGGCCGTAATAACGGCCTTGATGCGCCTGGGCATTGAGTCAAACAGAAATTGGATGGCGTGTACAGGTACAGCTGCCCATACAGCTTCAACACGATACCACAGTTCATCAAGAGTAGAGACTGGCGTGTTGTGACGAGCCAGTTGCTTGGCCACCATTGACCAGACGTTTTCAATTGCTGAGAGATCTGGAGAATCTGCTGGCCAGGGCAGCAGTCGAACATTTTCTGTACCCGTACAGGACCTGCAACATGCGGTCGTGCATTATCATGCTGGAATGTAGGGTTTCGCAAGGATCGAATGAAGGGTAGCGCCACGGGTCTTAACACAACTGAAATGTAACGTTCACTGTTCAAAGTGCCATCAATGCGAACAAGAGGTGATCGAGACGTGTAACCAATGGCACCCCATACCATCACGCCGGGTGATACGCCAGTATGGCGATGACGAATACACGCTTTCAATGTGCGTTCACCGCGATGTCGCCAAACACGGATGCAACCATCATGATACTGTAAACAGAACCTGGATTCATCCGAAAAAAAATGACGTTTTGCCATTCGTGTACCCAGGTTCGTCGTTGAGCACACTATCGCAGGCGCTCCAGTCTGTGATGCAGCATCGACGGTAACCGCAGCCATGGTCTCCGAGCTGATAGTCCATGCTGCTGCAAACGTCGTCGAACTGTTCGTGCAGATGGTTGTTGTCTTGCAAACGTCCCCATCTGTTGACTCAGGGATCGAGACGTGGCTGCACGATCCGTTACAGCCATGCGGATAAGATGCCTGTCATCTCGACTGCTAGTGATACGAGGCCGTTGGGATCCAGCACGGCGTTCCGTATTACCCTCCTGAACCCACCGATTACATATTCTGCTAACAGTCATTGGATCTGGACCAACGCGAGCAGTAATGTCGCGATACGATAAACCGCAATCGCGATAGGATGCAATCCGACCTTTATCAAAGTCGGAAACGTGATGGTACGCATGTCTCCTCCTTACACGAGGCATCACAACAACGTTTCACCAGGCAACGCCGGTCAAGTGCTGTTTGTGTATGAGAAATCGGTTGGAAGCTTTCCTCATGTCAGCACGTTGTAGGTGTCGCCACCGGCGCCAAACTTATGTGAGTGCTCTGAAAAGCTAATCATTTGCATATCACAGCATCTTCTGCCCGTCGGTTAAATTTCGCGTCTGTAGCACATCTTCGTGGTGTAGCAATTTTAATGGCCAGCAGTGTACTTTCTGCCACTGCCATAGACCATAAGGCGGCGTGTTGAGTGTAGAGGTAGAGGTAGAACGAGGAGCTTCAACCGAATCAGCGAATGTCGTGGAGTTACGACGGTCAGCGTCCGAGCAGCGCTGCGTCAGGTGTTTACATAATCAGTGGTCGTGTTTGTAGCGGGGTGGCGCCTGGCCGCCCACGGGGCGCGTTTGGCGAGCCAGTTAATGAGGCGCAGCGAGGCCAGGGCAACCCGAGACTGGGCGTTACGCAAACGGGAGAGGCGGATAGGAGGCGGCTGCAGCTACGTGCAGCGGCAGTCGCGCTGCCTGGCGTGGGCCATGAGGCTCACTTCGGAGCCCGCGTCGGACGCTGATGGCCCCGGCGCCACCACCACCGTCTTCCGCAAGTCGCTCACCGACCTCTGGAACCAGCCGGTGAGTCGCAGCAAACGGGGGCCACGGCTGCGCTGCGTCACCGGGGGTGGCCACCTTGTTGCGTCACTGCAAAGCGCTGCGTGCCACGGCCCCCGGCGGCGCTACACGGCACCTCCACCTTCGCTTTGCATTCCTTACGACACGTTGATACCTCCGTGCTGTGTATTATTGTGACTTAGTCATAACGCTGTGCCAGTAGCCGCTCAGAATGCTCACTGTTTTATCATAAGAGTTTACGCAAGATCTTTTTTTCAAACGACTCATTTAACAACAGTGTGTTTGTTCCCAGGAGAATGCGTGACCCGTCTGACAGTCAGTCGTTAATTTAAGTGCTCTAAGTGGACCCAGAGTTCACGAACTTTGCTTTGGCAACACCTCTAGGTCGTTCTCAACACATTGACTACACTATTTGTCTATTATTTTCAATTTAAGTGTTGCCTCGAATGAGTGTGATAATATACTGCTTCTAAAAAAGGGGCCGTATCGTGAAGCTGGTTGGCTCGAATATCATCTAGGAAGCACGTATTTCATTCAACGTATTGGAAGCAATATCAAACACAGCATTAAGAAAGCTTACAATAAGTCAGCACTACCTTTAATACTTCAAGGGTTTTTATTCTTTAAGTCATTCGTGTCAGACATGAATAGTCGCATAACACAAGCTTCTCCTATACTGCTCTTTGACGTCATCGTTAATTACGAATGTGATACCGTTCTTTTTGTGGAATGACAAGTATTATAATAAACACAAATAGACCCACAAGAACAATGGAAACTGTGCCCATTTAATGCGGTTCAAATGGCTCTGAGCACTATGGGACTTAACTTCTGAGGTCAACTGTCCCCTAGAACTTAGAACTACTTAAACCCAACTAACCTAAGGACATCACACATCCATGCCTGAGACAGGATTCGAACCTGCGACCGTAGTGGTCCCACGGCTCCAGACAGTATCGCCTAGAACCGCTCGACCACTCCGACCGGCCAATGCAATTTTTTTGAAACAATTAGTAATATTCTACAAATAGTCTCGCTAATTTTTTTTAAATCAACAATGATTTTTTGTGGTGATATTCTGCAAGTAATGTAAAGCTGCAAGTTTAGCTCTGGCTTCCGCAAAAGAACTGGAGTCTCATTGGGAAGAGAAATCAATTCTCTGCAACTTGCACTTCGACACAGGAACGTGCAATACACTCTGTCATTACCTGTTTTTCTGGAGCCATCAGTAGATAGTTTGAAGTACATTGGAAATTACCAGCAATGTATGTTTTTACTAATTTCTCTGCTCCGGCTAATTATTTTGTTGGAAAGCAGAATGGTGAAGTTGTTTCGTTACATTGGTTAATCGTAATACATTTGCGTTCTTTGGAGATATGATAAAATTACCTTTAAATCTAAGAAGCTTGCACTTGATTCTGGTTTCTAGGCAGTGTTTATTCGCTGTCCATAAAAAATCTTTCGATAACAGGGTCACTACGAATTTCATTAACTCATATTCATTTGTGTTACAAGGACATTACTGTCGAGCCAATCATATAGGATTGCTCGTGATCCACATAAAAGGATGTAGTGCTTCCGACAATAATTCCTAACGATTTCACGTAAATACTGCAATGCCAGTATCACTGTCCATGCTCCAAGTGTGACATTTGACAGCTAAAGAAGTGTGAATGTAGCAGCCTTCAGTTCCCAAATGGCACACCTAAGGCACGCAGTCGTAACAGCAACAGTAATGAATATACATAGACGCACTCCACTCCATAGGTATTATCAATACTGGAACAGCTGCCTGATTCGCACTCTTAAATTTAACAACAGATCGAGCGGAAAATGTTATATCTGAAATAGTGCAAAACTATTCACACAAGAAAACTTAAAATAATTGGACAACAAGCAAGCACCTCCCAACTTGTGTGTGTGTGTGGGGGGGGGGGGGGGGTGTGTCGGTCAGAAGGAGAAGGAAGGGCGGTGAGATGGGGGGGGGGGGGGGGAGGGGTGTTCCCAGCGGCTTCACCCTTATCTTATGATTAACAACATGTGCTCAGCATATTTTCGATTTTAATAGTCTGAGCAAACGCTTCTGATCACAGTGCATCGTTTGACAACGCGTTCATGAAGCGTGATCCTGTGCTACAGGAATTACTGATCGATATCTGGAAAGATCATCCGAGAAAATTCCAGATCCCGATGTGAACAGTAGTCTTAAGTCCATATGCTTTCAGCGACCTATGTGATGCCTTCATTAAGACACTCATTCGTATTCGGGAAGAGAGGGGGGGCTTCAAACCCCGCCCGCCAACAATTTTTTTATGTATTCTGTACGTCTTCCTCGAACACTGCACAAAAATCACTTGGTGCTTGCAAAACCACTAAAATCAATATCCCCTACTGATCTCCAGCCGCGCTTGTGTGCTATTTTCAGTGACCTCGATGCCAACGCGACAAATTCTCAAGGAGCTTAAGCTCAGTGCACAGACTGCCTGGCCCGGCTTGAGGGAGGTCAGTTGTGGAAGTCCTTGATGGAAATAAACTGCGTGCGAACTCCCCACTTGGGCGACCCAGAAATCTTGTCAGCTGGTTCTCCAATGTGGAGCGCACAGAGCCTGTAGTAGTTGTCCTTGTTATGTAAACGCTACGAAGCTGTCACTCAGTTTCCCTCACACTTGTAGCCTCCAATCACTACGGTAGATATGTTAACAACTTCCGGTTTTTGGCGTATCCTGTTGAAGGCCTCTCGCAGGAAGATCTCAAGGTGCTACTAATCTGAAGACAAAGGTCCAGTCTCCTCTGTCAACCTATAAAAGTGATTTCTACTTTTTTTAAATTAATGAATCAGTCAACGTAAATGTTTTTGAACATTCTTGAATCTTTGACGATACTTTTTTATTTTTAAAAAAGATTCAGACGTCACTCGAAGAGTTAAGCTTGCTTTGTCCAAAATGAGGTGTGTCCATAACGCAAGTCCTGCTGTCTGCAAATCTTATCTGAAATTATAATAAAATTTTCTTAATTTACAGGATTTAGCACATGAAGTAAGAGCCAAGTTTCTTGAAATTTGAAAAACAAATAAATGGTGGACATTTGAAACAAAGCTGTAGTTTTGTCGTGTGTTTTTGGTCACGGTTTTTGCAACAACTAATGAATAAATTAAAACAAAAAATTACCCTGTTACTCCTTTGCGTCATGTCAAAGGAGTAATTAGCCGAATTTCAGAAAGATATATTTTTCAGTGTGCCCGCAATCTACTCCGTCACTTTGAAAAATACTGTATCTCAAGGTGACGTCGCTTATTTTATAGGCTGATTGAGGAGAATAGACGATTAAACTATCGATTTTTTTTCAGTCTCTTGGTGTATAACGTGGTTACTCTGTTTAGAGCATTTATTTAACACATCGCAAAGGTAGCGCCATTCTCGAGAATTGCGAAATGTTGCCCCACTAGTCTGACGTGCGCCGTGGATGCCGACGGAAACAGTTGTCGACGTCGTGATGCCTCCAGGAATTAAACAGCACGCCCCAGGCACGTTATTTGGTGATGGTGGTGGTGGTGGTGGTGGTGGTGGTGGTGGTGGTGATGGTGGTGGTGGTGGTGGTGGTGGTGATTTTGGTTTGTGGGGCGCTCAACTGCGCAGTCATCAGCGCCGGTACAAAGTCCCAATTTTTACACAGTCCAGTTTTTACACACTCCAATCTAGCCAATGTTACGAATGATGATGATGAAATGATGAGGACAACACACACACCTAGTACCTGGGCAGAGAAAATCCCCAACCAGGCTGGGAATCCAACACGGGACCCCGTAATCCAGAGGTAGCAACGCTAGCCACTAGACCACGAGCTGCGGACAATTCGTTAATTGGTGTGTTACTCCACCTGATGTATTCCAGCATTGTTAATCACATTATTTGCTGACACTGGTCGGTGCTTGCTACTGAGGCAGCATCTCTAACAGCCGGACTGAACTCGCATTCAGAAAGATGGCTTAAAACCCTATCCGGCCATCCATATTGCTGTTTTCGGTGGTTTCCCTAAGTCACTTAAATGGGGAGGGGGGGAGGGGGGATGTATGCTATACTCTGGAAAAGAATAAGTCAATTTTTCAAGACAATGTAACTAAATTTGGCACAGCTGTTAAGAAATGCTATATGCATACGCACCCAAGTTTTCATTCTTATTGACGTTATACGTTTTTAATCACGAACAATTGAAATTTTTGCGGAAAGGTGAGTACAAATGTCTTTTTTGAAAAATTTAACAGAATGAAATTAATTCATTTTAGTACAAACTGATATAGCATTGTTATAGATATCCGAGGAACAGAATTTTGATACCTTCTTTTGCTAGATTTTTACAGCTCTCCATATACCCGTGAAATAAATGCACCAAATTTTAGCGTTTTTCTCTTGCATACATTCCTTACTATTGAATTAAATGAAAATTCCTTCCACGGAATGTTTCACTAAATTATCGACTAGTTACATGACAAATTTAAGTATTCTAACATTAGCGGTCTGTGAGTATAACGTTCATAGTTTCCGAAATGTCAGTTGCGGAAAACCTGAATCAAAGATTTCACGGTGTTCGTACTATGCCTTATATTATCTGGATGAACTAGAGCACACAATATGCATACTCCTCTTCATCCTCAAGCAGTCTTTCCTTTGCCTGTGTTCTTTCGTTAATTTGATGTTTCAGATTGAGTAGCATGAATATCAGCTGCAGCAGTTCCCTGTTATCGATTTCCTACAATGCTAACAGTGTAAAAGCTCCTGCATCAAATCGTAGCTTCTGTATAGGTCGTAATCTGACAAGACTAACACAGTTAAAAACTAAACTATAGATGTATGCTGAAATTTTAAAGCAGTTGTGGAATCAAACTTTGTCCTGGGCAGTGTTTCCATGTTAGTGTTTTAACTTTCATTAGAATTTTGAGTTATTCCGAGTACACACTTGTGTAGAAGTTCTGGATCTGCTAAACACCTAAAGATTGGTCTTATTTGTTCATCTTTCTTGAGTTTGTATCCTGAAACTGGACGCAAATTATATGCAGGTTTGTCATCATCAGTAGATATTTTACGGAAATAAATTGAGTATATAGCTTTCTGCATTTGCTTCACATTTCCACTGTTGTCCCTTGTGGCCTTACCGCAGTACGCCTGTAAAGAAAATATTTGTTTGTCGTTGAGCGTGTAACACCACGAAGAGGTTTTCCATCCAAGATTTTTACCATTCAATTCTCGTTTTAATTTTAAAAGTCTGCTTCCCATTCGTTCTTGCACATGGCGAACATACTAATTTTATTTACTGCAACCAAGACCGTAAGGTTTACTTTCCAATCCAGGATTATTTTTATCACATTCGGTTAAAATAACATAACGAGTGAATTGATTCCGTAAGATACATATGATTTCTTAACGCTCTCTGAAATATCTGGTGTACTCAATGATGGATTAATCCACAACCTCACATCCGTCATCCAGACATAACAGTATATCCACAGTATACAGAAAGACCAGTCTACAAAAATTCGTCACAGCTGATTAGTAATGAAAATTTACGAGGTCTGGAATTGTCTCGGTGTTTTTGTTTTTCCAAGTTATTTTCGGGAATTAGTCGCAAAATATTCGTCCGTTGAGTAATTACTTGTCGCCGATGATTACGTTTTCGAACGTTCAAAAAATCGAAAAACGACGCTGCCGGTAGTATTTCATTAGGTGTAGTGCCAATGGACGTTTCTTAATCATTTCTGTTTTATTAAAAAATCATTAATTAACTACATTTTAATTAAGAAGCATTAGCCTGAACTTAACAATAGTTTAACATCCAGAAGGTTGTATAATGAATTCTACTCTGCTTTTGTAAATGATGAAAGTCTATGTGAATGCAGCTTGCCGCTAACTTGGTGTAATGTTTTGTCTGTACAGAAGTGTATCTGTCGCCTTTATCGCTCTTTCCCTCTCACACATAAATCGGTACAATAAAGTCAGGGCTTCGTGTTTTCTAGTTAGGCTGATCCGTGAAAAGACAGAGAAACAATTATGCTAATGAAGGATTCTCTCTCTCTCTCTCTCTCTCTCTCTCTCTCTCTCTCTTTCTCTCTGTCCTTTATCTGTGTACAGTTTAAATATATTATTTACGTGAAATCAGCCTAGTAGAATCTCTGGTGGATCCCTTCGTCTTAATATTCAGCGGCTGGCTTGCTAGAAAAGATCTTTACATTTGTTATTATTATTAAGCGCTGCATTCAGTTGGAAAAATCGATCGTTTGAACAATTCGTTCAGTTTACGACAGACCTAAAATTTCAGATGTGGACGAAGCCTTTTTGGACGATTTCAAAAAATTCAGAGATTGCAGGCTCTCTTCGTCACAGCTGAAACTTCCCAATTAATTACAGGGCCCAGACAATCATCAATGGTTCAGACAGAGAACTCATTCGTCATTCACTCTAGAATAAAATGGTCACAAACCTTATTTCTGAGGAAAATTGTATATTGAATCCATTTCCGTACATGTTCCGTTTTCTGTTGGTTCCAAGTCTCATGTAATTTTCTTTTACAGGTTTTTCTTTCTCTTTATCTATCACGCTAGCGGCACAAACTTTCCTAGCTCGCTTTAGCGCGAAGAAGAGTAAATAAATCTCCTTTAGCAATCCGACAATCTTCCAACCGATACTTCCGAAGCTGTTCCTCTCTCTCTCTATAATAACCATGGAGCATACATTTCTGTACCTCTGTTGTTCCAAAGAATAAACGTACTAGAAAAATACCTTGGCGTCGACGAGCTGTCGGCGCATATATTACTAGAAAATCTGATCAGATACTTTTCAAACGTAAATACATGTGGATGATTTGGTTGACCATTATTAATTATTGCGTGGTAGAGGGTAATTTTCCGTGGGGAGATTACAATGCCCCTCGCAGCGAGCGAAGTTTGTGAGCTCAATTTTGATTCACCGAACACACTTCGCGAGCTATCTATTAGCGTGGATAACCCGGAAGTGATGATTGTCAGTCCTCCGACTGAAAAAGAATATTATATTTGAGACAGACGAAGAAAAGAAATGTTGAAGACAGAAGAAATGAAGAGACCGGTACCGCGGCTGTATTGCTTTTACGTGCATCTAGGTGTTATATTTGCTGTGCACAACCAAGGAAGATGATCTTTCATGAATTGATGTCAGGGTCTACCCATTCGGGAACTTTCTTAAGCAGGGAAACCTTGGAAAACCTCTTAAGCCTAGACCCCCAGCCTACGGTACATAGAAGATAGGAAAGCCTATAGAAGAAAAAAATATATAATTTTGAAATAGATCTCTAAAGAAAAGACAGGGATCAATTTGTATCACGATTTGGAGAAGAGTGGTTTGTGCCTCTAGCAAAAAAAAAACGTTTTACAATAAATAACGTGAATTCTCGTTTTACAATCTTGCTCCTGGTACAATATCTTGCGGTGCTAAACTCCCCCGGGTCTTGCATGTCCCCGACGTCCACATTTGTAGTCGGTCTTCTACGCGGCCCCCTCTGTAGTTGATCTTCTACGCGGCCCAGAATGGGAAGAGTAGAAGGAACAGGGATACTCGAATTCACATGCAACATCCATTCCAAAAGAATTAGCAATGACCAAAAGGAAAACTCTTCCTGTAAGAGAACTGATTAGGTTGCACCGTCCAAGATTCTCCTTTTTGAAAGCAAAATCCTTATGGCTTCATGGATCCTTTTTGTTACGACGTACTTCAAGGAATTCAACCATTAACTAATGATGTTGCCAAAAGCATCATCCGATTTACTCCCTTTTGAATACTGCTTTTGACTTTGCCTCCCCACTTGTGCTTATAAGTCCAAAAGTTCTAACACATTTTCTATCACTGATTTGTTCTTCGTAATTTAAAGGATTCATGTAACTTACTATAGATTTTGGATTCAAATAATCGAATAATGGAAAGTGTAGTTCATTTTATACCAAGACATCATCCATATTTCCTTGATAAGTCATATAATTTAGCTATACTCAAAACTTTTTATTCTAAATACATACATTTCTTCGCTTGAGTGCTGAAATGTAAAAGTTATTAGCATTGAGGAATGCGGATTCGCTTCTTTCAATTACTCTCCGATTCATACGGTGTTCATCCATGCTCATATATAGAAATGGATTTTTCACACAAAATTCCCAAACGAACACGAACAATTAAATTACTACTGAATCTATGAATATTACTTTCTTTAATCATTCATTAATAAATTAAAAACTCTTAACTTCTAATTATAACACCTATTCCTTTTAGAGTTCAACATGAATCAGTTTATCCTCGCGTTTGGTGCGAGTCTCTTACAAAGCATATCTGTATCGTCTATATCGATTTTAATTCTCGCGCCGACGTCAACTGTTTTGCGCGGGAAATTATCTTTGCGGCGTTAACCGTCACTCACGATTCACTACCACAACACATCTCTTCACACGTTTACACATGTAAGCGTTCACATGAGATTATATATGAATATTCACTCGGAACCTCTTTTGATTATTCCGCGTCATTTGCGGGAAACATTTCATTCTTCTTGAAGGTCAGTTAGATCCTTAATCATTCTTGATGACATTAGCAATGCTAAAGTTCTATGTTCACCCAAACCACAGGTGAAGCCTATCTCCACTATCTTCTTTACAACACTCGATAATAATAGTTAGTCACTATTTCTATACTCTATGCCACTATTTCAATTTAAAGGTTTCTATCACTACACACACAGTTTATTGTTATGTTTTTTTTACGAGCGTTCATTTCTGTCACCCGGAACACCATTCCTCCCTATCTTCTAATCTTCGTTATACTTTTTTAAGTCGTTATGAGAAAATAACCCTTTTATTTTGTTCGATCCCGGGTATGCTAACAGATAAGCCCCCGGATTCGGAATTTGTAGGATAATGTATGGTCCAGTATATAGTAACTCCCATTTCTTTATACTTTTCTTTATTACGGATGATTTGGTATGTCGTTTAACTAGTACCTTTTCTCCGACATGGTATGTCTGTACCCTTTTGATTAATTTGTCATATCGTTGTTTTCTTTGATCAGCCTTTTTCGTCATATTTATGATAGCTTGTCTTATTTTTTCTTCCCAAGGCATCTCAGTTTCCTGAGTTTTGGGGATATGTTCAGTCCAGAAGTTTTCCTCTTTTGCTCCGAACATCAATTCACAAGGTGTATATCCAGTTGAGGAGTGGGGGCATGTTATTGTATATCTGCTCAAACTCTTCCACATAATTTGCCCACGCAGTTTGCTTATTATGGCAACACGTCCTCATAAATCGATTGAATTCTCTAAAAATCCTCTCAACCAAATTGCCTTGTGGGTGGTAAAATGATGTTAGTATATGTTTCACACCGACTTGAGACAAAGTCTGCTTCCATCGGAGTCCCGTGAATATTTTAGCATTGTCTGTTATGATCGCCTTAGGTGTACCAACATGTGGAAGATAATCCCTTATCAATTTTAATACAATTACTTTGGCTGTAGCCGCCTTTATCGGGTATAGCTTTACGTATTTCGTACACACATCGAGAAATGCCAACACATATTTAACACCACCTCTTGAAGTAGGTAACGGTCCACACAGATCGCATGAAATTAATTCTTTTGGTTCTTGTACTAATATTGAGCATAATGGGTGCTTAGTCCCTTTTGAATCTGGCTTTGTTTTTTGACATATTATGCATCTCTTTAAGACCTCATGCACTCTGCGCTTTATGTTGGGAAAATAACAGTACCCACTTATTTTGTCTGCACATTTTGTCGCACCGAAATGTCCCCAGGTTAAATGAGTGAACCATACAAGTTTCTCTATTTGTGCCTCAGGTATACAAACACACCAACGGACTTTGTTTGGCCTTCCACAGCGGAAAAATAATACGCCATTTACCAGCTTGTAATAGTTTGCCATCTGATCCGAAGGTTGCTGTTGTAACCTTTGAATGACACTTCCCCATTGAGCATCCTTTTTCTGTAACTGGGCCATATGCACACACAAATTGACGTAGTACGTCTTAAATGGATTTTCCTGCAGCAGCAATACAGGGAATTCTGAGGAATTATTTACTTCAATCTCTTTTGTTAAACCCTGCGGTGACCTTGATAGAGCGTCAGCAATAATGTTTTGCTGCCCTGAGACATGTACGATCTTAAACTGGTATTGTTGCAGAGCGAGCGTCCATCTAGCCAGCCTGGGGTGTAACAGTTTACACGTTTGTAAAAACGTTAATGATTGGTGATCGCAATATACGATAGTCTTCGACCCATATAAATAATAATGACATTTTTTAAATCCCCAGACGACCGCAAGAGCCTCTAATTCTGTCGTCGTGTACGTTCGTTCACAGTTGGACAAAACACGACTAGCAAACGCAATAGGACAAAAGGTAAGCTGTCCATTTATCTTGCGTACTTGGAAAAGGCACACTCCAAGACCCACATTTGACGAATCTGTTGACAAGTAGAATTCCTCTTGCGTGTCCGGATGGTACAAAAGCGGTGCATTTACTAATTGCTTCTTTATCTCTTCAAATGCTTCTTGACACTCTAATGTCCAGAGCCAGGGCACATCCTTCTTCAGCAAACTATTTAGAGCTGCTGCATTCATGGCCTGATTCGTTATAAATCTTCTAAAAAATGAGGCAAGACCCATAAACCCTTTTAATTGCCTCCTATTTCTCGGTGTTGGAAACTTACTAATCGCAATTAGCTTCTCCTTGGTCGGTAAAATTCCCTTTGCGTCAACTATATGCCCCAGGAACTTGATTCTGTTTAGTGCAAAATGGGATTTCTGTAGGTTAGCAGTTATTCCCATGGTTTTGAACACGTCCAACACCCGACTCAGTAAGGTAATATGCTCCTCCCAGGTCTTCGATGCAATAAGCATATCATCAACAAATACTGTTATCCTGCTTCTTAGTTCTGGGCCTAGAGCATAATCTAGAGCTGCTATAAAGATTCCAGCACTAATATTGAGTCCGAAAGGAACTACAGTAAATTGGTAACTTCTTCCGGCATAAATGAAAGCTGTATATTTCCTTGATAACTCATCCAGCTTGACCTGCCAATATGAACTCCGCAAATCGATGCTCGTCAAATATTGGACATCCTGGAACCGTTGTATCAGTTCGTCTATGTTTTCCGGATGTGTTCTCACTGGAATTATGATTTTATTTATTTCCCTGACGTCGAGTACCAGTCTCACAGTTCCATTTGCTTTTGGCACGACCAACAATGGGGAGCAGTATGGGCTTGTAGAGGGTTCGATCAAACCCCATTTCAACATGCGATCTATTTCTTTTTGAACTTGAGCCTTTAACCTCCAGGGAACAGGATAGAAAGTTCTACAATACGTTTCGTGTGGCTTAACGTAGAGATGGCATATGTATCCCTTAATTACTCCTGGCCTTTCGTCAAACACGTTTTCATACAGTAATAATAATTCTTTGAGCTGCTTCTTCTGCTCTTCAATAATGCAGTCGGATTCATTTAACTTCTCATACACTAATTTACCGAAGCCTCCTTTGACTTGGAACTCATTATTTACGTGCTGTTTAGAATTTTGTGCAGTCCTGATTACTTGCACACTGATCCCACTATTATATTTTCTGGTAAGGCTTTCCTTTTTCAACAAGTCCAACTCAATTTCTTGTTTATTTACATTTAACCAAATTTTTCCTGTTTTAAAATCTATTCTGCATCCGTATTGACGAAGGCTGTCGACTCATATAATGCAGACTACCACCAAATTTTTTACAACAAGGAATGTGCTTAATATTGCTACATTTCCGACTTCTACACTAAGTAGTGACTGCACTTTTACATTAGCCGATCTAGCCCCAACGGCGCCTATTATTCTGCAATTTTGAACTGGAAAAATTGGTACTCGTCTTATATTTCTGATCTTGTTGAATAGAGCCTCCGAAATAACATTCGTGTTTGCAGCTGTGTCCAAAACCGCCACTATAGGTACAGTCTCCAAAATGACTTGCACTTCGGCTACTGCCACCTGTTCCTTATCCTCATCTTGGAGTCCTAAGTCCTCGGTCAATTCATCTGCCAGTAATCGTCCATCATTATACGTTAGCATGGGTACACATATCCTGTTGCCCCTCAACCAATTGTTGACCGCTCCTCCGGGGCACGAGTGGGTCCTTACAAGTTTGTTGGATTTTGATTCGCCTGGTGGTTGACATCGTCCGTCACTTCGGTAATTACCGGTTGATTCGTAGATGTCCGTCCCCACTGATGTTGGTTATTTGAATCTATTCCCCCCGGTTGATTCCACTTTCTATTACTGTTATTGTTCCAGGCTTGCGGTCTGAAATTCCTTTCGTTCCCCCATACGGGATTGTATCGTTTCCCATTCCTGTTGTTCCTTGGATAGCCCCTCGCAAGACTATTGCCGGTATTATTATTGAGATTTTGAGGGGTTTCTCCACTATTTATCGACCTCTGTGCGTTCCCTTGCCTACCATTTGGCGGAGGTTCTATCTCCCTATATTGGAATCTGTTGTTACGGGCTTTCTGGTTGCTCTCTTCTATAATGTCTATATGATCTAACGTCGTGAGGAACGACTCCAAGTCTTTATCGTTCCCGTAAATTGATTCCGGATGTTAGTTGGTAATCTTGCCTTAAGTATGTTTATTACGTCTGGCAAAGGCATAGGTCTGTCCCAATATCTAGTTTTGTTCATATATTTTTCAAAATACTTCCTAAGGCTTCCTTTTGAAAAAGAAAAAGGCTCTGGGTAGAGCACCTCCTGCCTTGGCGTTCCTGTACCCCTTCTGACCAGAATTTTGCTAAAAACGCTTTCTCAAAATCGTCATATGTCGAGCAAACAGAAGTCATGTCCGAGGCCCAGATCGCCCCCGAACCTTGTATATACCCAGTCACGAAACTGATTTTCTGCCACTCCGACCAATTTCTGGGTAGCACTCCTCTAAAACTTCGGATAAAAACAATCGGATGGACCCCCCCTTTTGTCAGTGTTAAAAATCTGGAATTGCCGATGCTTTATCATTTTTTCTTCGGCATGGCAAAGGCTTTCGTAATCTCCGTCAGATAAAACTTCACGCGAACAACTAGCTCGTGGCAGTTTAATATTCGAGTTACTCACACAAGTCGGTATCGTGTGCGAATGTGCAGTAACTGGTTCTACAGACGCTGCCAACTTCTCCTGCTGGCCGGTATTCATTTGTTCTGAGCCTTGTTGTGAAACGCGTATCGACTCTTCTATCGTTTGTTTCCAATGCTCGAAATCAGCACCTAACTGCTGTCGCACTTCCTCAAGTCCTTTCGCAAACAAATTCTCTTCCTGTTTGCCGCATAGACTCTGGAATGCTGCTTTAACATTTTGCTCAACGTTTTCACACATTAGCCTTTTGTTTTCTAATGTGATTTCGGATAATTTACCCGTTAATACATTAATTTGGTGGTCTATACCGTCTTGACGTTCGGTCAGATGTTCAACACTTTCCTTTAGGTTCGTCTGCGTACGTGCCAATTCAGGAAGTTGCGCAATTGCACATGACATGGCATCTTGCTTTTGTACTAATTGCGGAACCATTTCCACCTGTTCCCGTACGGTATCTATCTTAATAGCCACATACTCCTTCATTTCTACACGTACGCGTTGAGTAGATTCCTCACATTGAACTTTAACCAATTCTATTTGTGCAGTTAATTTTCGTTCCGTCTCTTCGGCCTGATCTTTAAGTTCCTTTGTCTTCGCCTCTATCCGCTGCTCTAATTCGGAAAAACTGTCATGTAACTGCTGCTTAATCTCAGCTTTCAGATTTTCCTGCCCCTCAGTAACTGAGGCTAATTTCGCATTCAAATCATTTTGCCCCTCGGTAACTGAGGCTAACTTCGCATTAATGTCGGTTTTCATATTATTCATGCTCTCGGTTATCATCTGCATCTGTCTCATGATAATTACTAATGGATCTAATCCATGTTGCATACTTGCTGTTACATCTCCAGCCGTGTCTACCGGGCGTTCTATTGCACTATCTGTAGCGATCGGTTCTACAACACTTCTTACTACATCACTATTATCCGTGCTCACAGCTGAAGGCTGTTGCGTGTTGCTCTGCTCTGCTTGACTCATCTTAAACATTGCCCTAGTTGAAGCCATATAAATGTTCTACAGTCAATATGTATATATCTCCCTTCACACCAGAATACTTCTGTGGCTACTTTCTTATAGTGCTTATACAGGCAAATGCAACTAGAGCAAGTCAATCAAACTACGTCTGGCATGAACACAATTAGTAAATGTTCAAATCTACGTCTACTTCCTCAATACTAACAATCTTTAAATAAAATTAGAGATCTGGCCCTTTTACTGCGCCCAGCGTGCTGCTTTTATTTGTAGATCCACTTAATTTGCCTGCGAGTATTTCTTCTCTTTTCCAAGTTAAGTTGTCTCGTCGTAGTTCACATGAAACAGAGAACAAAATTATTTTAACTACGTCCAAAAACGTGTCCTGTCACGGTTTGGCCATTATAATGAATTCTACTCTGCTTTTGTAAATGATGAAAGTCTATGTGAATGCAGCTTGCCGCTAACTTGGTGTAATGTTTTGTCTGTACAGAAGTGTATCTGTCGCCTTTATCGCTCTTTCCCTCTCACACATAAATCGGTACAATAAAGTCAGGGCTTCGTGTTTTCTAGTTAGGCTGATCCGTGAAAAGACAGAGAAACAATTATGCTAATGGAGGATTCTCTCTCTCTCTCTCTCTCTCTCTCTCTCTCTCTCTCTCTGTCCTTTATCTGTGTACAGTTTAAATATATTATTTACGTGAAATCAGCCTAGTAGAATCTCTGGTGGAGCCCTTCGTCTTAATATTCAGCGGCTGGCTTGCTAGAAAAGATCTTTACATTTGTTATTATTATTAAGCGCTGCATTCAGTTGGGAAAATCGATCGTTTGAACAATTCGTTCAGTTTACGACAGATCTAAAATTTCAGATGTGGACGAAGCCTTTTTGGACGATTTCAAAAAACTCAGAGATTGCAGGCTCTCTTCGTCACAGCTGAAACTTCCCAATTAATTACAGGGCCCAGACAATCATCAATGGTTCAGACAGAGAACTCATTCGTCATTCACTCTAGAATAAAATGGTCACAAACCTTATTTCTGAGGAAAAATGTATATTGAATCCATTTCCGTACATGTTCCGTTTTCTGTTGGTTCCAAGTCTCATGTAATTTTCTTTTACAGGTTTTTCTTTCTCTTTATCTATCACGCTAGCGGCACAAACTTTCCTAGCTCGCTTTAGCGCGAAGAAGAGTAAATAAATCTCCTTTAGCAATCCGACAATCTTCCAACCGATACTTCCGAAGCTGTTCCTCTCTCTCTCTATAATAACCATGGAGCATACATTTCTGTACCTCTGTTGTTCCAAAGAATAAACGTACTAGAAAAATACCTTGGCGTCGACGAGCTGTCGGCGCATATATTACTAGAAAATCTGATCAGATACTTTTCAAACGTAAATACATGTGGATGATTTGGTTGACCATTATTAATTATTGCGTGGTAGAGGGTAATTTTCCGTGGGGAGATTAAAGTTGCTATCAAATTTATACAAATTTGTACTTCCTCGCAAAGGAGTGCAAGAAGTAATTCATACTGGAAGCATCTCCTCCTCCTCATCCTCCTCCTCCATTACAAATTTTATTCCCTTGTGCTACTCACATTCTGGAGTAAATGGAGAAAATATAATCAGCGAAGTGTATATTTATTTCCAATGAAACCATAACGAAATCCTACAGCACCTCTTATTCTGTAAAAACGTACCTCCTCTTTGCGCAGGTACCTGTTTCTTTTTACTTATGAATCCTGAAATACCGTTCGTATTTACGTCTGGGGAAAAAATTCTAAATAAAGAATGATGTATCTATCACCACATCGAGTTAGTAACAGCTTGTATTGCAACGATACAGTATGTGCTGTATGATATTCCTTCTAGTCCAGCGGCGTTTCCAGACGAGCAATCTCTCTCTCTCTCTCTCTCTCTCCCTCTGTCCCTCTGTCTGTCTGTGTGTGTGTGTGTGTGTGTGTGTGTGTGTGTGTGTGTGTGTGTGTGTGTGTGTGTGTGTGTGTGTTTCTCACCATCGACATAGCAAAAACATGATGCTCTAATGCGTGAATTCCTGTACGTGACTTGATACCAACATTCGATTTATAGTCATTCTAGACGCGCGGATCAACGCATCTATTGCTTCATTTCAGTTTGAGAAACAGACTGAAATATACGGAAGTTCCGCTTGATGCTGCTACATGCGTGTGTACGCGACCCGTGGGGAATATTCTGTACATTATAGGATGTGAAAATGAACAAACCGCTCATAATCGTTACGAGACAATCAGGACAATGATTACGCCATACCTAATGAAAATTTCTACCAATCCGGGACTATAACCCAGATTTCTTGCCTTTCACGCGCAGTTGCTTTAACCGTTAGGCTGTCCGAGCAGAGACCAAAGCGTGACGAGAGTAGCATCGGTCTATAGCCTGCAAGATGTTCATTGAGTCGGTGAATATGAAAACACTGTGGAGGGAGGCCTGAGAAAGAAAATGCAGAGCCTTGTTAAAGGCGAGGAACTCCGCTGTGAAAACACTACATGTTACCGGCAGTAATTGGTGTTCCATGCCAGTAGGAGACAAAAACGCGCAACCCGCCTTATCTATCGTTTTAGAACCATCAGTGTAGAAGACCGTAGCACTGTGGAAATCTTCAAGGATGGAATGTACAAGATGTCAGCATATCATAGGGGCGATAGACACGTTAGAACCCTGGAATAATTCAGTCCTAATGTGTAGTCTAGGGGCCATCCAAGGGAGGGGGTGGGAAGAAATACACAGGGCACATTCCAGTGAGTGGAAATGGAGATCACGACAGTGGGAAGTGAGATGCATTCCAATTGGCAACCCCACCCGACAGTGGGTATCAGGACGGAGACATCCCTCGTTTGCAAAGATGGAGATACACAAGATGGTCAGGGAATCGTCAAATGGCGATTGCTTAGGAAATCAGGAATTGGCCCCATCGTATCTGTTGAGGCGGAATCTCTGCTTCTGCGAGCAGACTGTCAACGAGACTAGTACGAAAGGCGCTGATAGCCAGATTCACTCACAGTAATGATGCTTGGTTTGTGGAGCGCTCAACTGTGCGTTCATCAGTGCACATACAAGGTTCCAAGTTTTACGCAGTCCAATTATTTACACAATCCAATCGATCAACTGGCACGAATTATGATGATGATGATGAGGAAATAATGGAGACAATACAAACACCCAGACCATGTGCAGAGCAAATCCCCAACCCAGCCGGGAGTCAGTACCAGGACCTCATGATCCAGAAGCAGCAATGCTAGCCACTAGACCAAGAGCTGTGGACGAACTCAATAATGATGAACAGGGTCAAGTAGTTTCGGAGTGGAAGGATCTGCTGAGCCATAAACCTAACAACTACAATCTAGTCAGGACAAAACCAGAGGGTGACAAAGAAGAGTAGCACTGTCTGCTCTCCAAGTCCTGTGAGCCAGGACGTGGACAACATTAAGCTTCCGCATGCAGGTCGTCTTCAGGTAGCGAATATGGGACAGCCACGTCAGCTTTTTATGACAAATAAGGCCCAAGAAACTGGACTGTGCTACAACATCGAGACGGTGGTTGCCTAAATAAAGTTCTGGATCGGGCTATACTGTGGGGTCAACGCCAAAATGCATAACCCATGTTAGAGAGAGAGAGAGAGAGAGAGAGAGAACAAAGCCATGGGAGAGGGTCCACACAGAGGCTCTTTACAGATGGCACCTTGACGCTGTCGTTCAGCTGATACTACCGACTGGGAGCTGCACCAAATGCAAAAATCGTTGACCTCCAATGCGGGGTAACCAGAGGCCCAACAGAGATTACAAGACCATTGATGATGAGGATGAGTGTATCACTTAACGCAGAACCCTGTGGGATAACGTTCTCCTGGATCCGAGGGGTGCTGAGTGAAGTGCCACTTGAACCTGAATGAGCCAGTGGGATAAAAACTCGCTGATAAAAATCGGAAGGTAACCGCGAAGTCCACAGTCGTGAAGGGTAACTAAAATGTGATAGTGCCAAGCCATGTTGTATGTCTTATGTAGGTCAGAGAAGACCGTAACGAGGTATCGGTGGTTAGCCTGCAGGACTGCTATTTCCAGTATGAGTAAATGGTCAGTTTTAGATCATCCTTCCCAGAAACCACACTCATATAGGGACTGAGATTAGAGTACCCAACATTATCAGAACCTAATGATCCTCTTGGGCAGTTTACAAAGTAAATTGGTCAGGCTAATCTGCTGGTAGCAGTCGAGGGAACTGGATTCTTACCAGGCTTAAGGACGGGAATAACTATGCTGTCTCACTATTGCAAGGGGAAGCCGCCTGTGACCAGATGCAGTTGAACGTTCTGAGCGGGTGATGCTTCTGGGTAACGTCTAAGTGTTGGATCATCTGGTTGTGGATGGAATCTGAGCCTGGGGCAGTGTCAGGTGAAGCAGCGAGTGCCTGCAAGAATTCCCATTCAGTGAAAGATTCATTTTAGGGTTCAGCTTGGTGAGGGTTGAAACAAGGGGAGGTTTCTTCAACTTGGCGTTTCTGCCAGAGAAAGGTAACAGGATAAGAAGAGGACGCTGATGCTGTCTCAAAGTGTGTCGTCAGATGTACAAGGACCGGTGGATCACTGTACGGGGCACCCTGTAGGATGACCTGGACAGCTGATTATCGCTGGCCGCCCAGAAGACTGCAGAGCTTGCACCAAACCTGCAATGAAGAGGCATGCGTTCCCAGGGAGAAAACATAGCACTCCCACTTGACTTTGTAGCGTGCCTTGGCAGGAGACATTTAAAAAGCAATAAGATGGGTCTGTGAAGGGTGTTGTTTAAATCGTTGCAGCGCCTGTCGGCGGTCCTGAATAGTAACTGCTACGTCCTTTGTCCACCACAGTATTGGTCGACGACGAGGAGGACCTGTGGGTAGAGGGACAGCAGTGCCAGCGGCATGAAGAGTGGCAGAGACATCTTGCATAATCATATCAATGAGGTCTGAGAGTGATGGCCAAAGTGCACAGCATACATATATAAATGCCAATTGGCTCTGTGGGATGCACAATGTAGGGGCCTGTCTGCCTGGCGGTGCCAGGGAACGAGACTCACAGGAAAGTCGTCACTGTCACAAGGATCATTACCAATGCAGGGAAGGCATGAGAGCCGGCCACGGTGGTCTAGCGGCTCTAGGCGCTCAGTCCGGAACCGCGCGACTGCTACGGTCGCAGGTTCGAATCCTGCCTCGGGCATGGATGTGTGTGATGTCCTTAGGTTGGTTAGGTTTAAGAAGTTCTAAGTTCTAGGGGACTGATGACCACAGATGTTAAGTCCCATAGTGCTCAGAGTCATTTGAACCAATTTGAAGGCATGAGAGCAGGGAAGGAGATCATGAGATCAATAGCAGAAAAGGTGCCATGAGCTGCACTTGAGTGGATAGGGAATCTGTCATTGAGAAGACACAAATCTAAGTGTCTCAAAATTTGGTCAATTACAAGACCCCTACCCATCGAAGTGGCACTCCCCCAAAGGGACTGTGTGCATTGAAGTCCCCAAGGAGGAGGTATGAGGGTAGGAGTTGCTGAGTTAAGGTGCACAGGTCAACATAAGGAAGTGGCCTACCTGGAGGGAGGCAGACACTGCAAATGATGATTTCTGAGGTTGTTTGGACTCTTACTGATATTGCTTCCAGGTTGGTACAAAGTTGAGTACAGTTACTAATCACATCAGTGCAAACCACAGGGCAGTTCCCTCCTGATGCTATGCCAGGGCAGCTATGGTTCCAACAGAACGCCCAATAACCATGAAACCTTTGATAGTGGTCATCACAGAAGCGCGTTTCTTGAAGAGCAAGACAGAACATAGAATAAGGCGAAACAAATTGTTGTATTTGCGATAGGTGACAGCAATATCTGTTGCAAATCCACTGCATTATTGTGTGGTGAGAGTCCAGCTTAAAGAATCTGAGAGGAGGTCATGTCACTGGGTCAGTGGTCGTCACCAACGAGGAAGGGGATGACATCTGTAAATAAGATGTTATTTTCAGGTTGTGAAGGAGGAGATGTCACCTATGGGGCCACCAGCAGGGCCTTGTCCTGGAACTTACGTTTCTTCTTCTCTTTTGGAGGTTGAGGAGGGAGAGCAGGCTTCTGCAACATCCCGAACTGAAAGAGTGGGCGACCTTGGGGTGCACAAGCAGTGTGTCCCTTGGCTGAGTTGTGGTAGCAGATCTCCAGCCTAAGACACACGAGGGGGAGGGGCCCCAGGGGGAGGACAGGGGCAGGGGGAAGCGCCATAATGGGTGGGCGATTAAGAAGGGCAGCAGCTCTTCAGTGGAGGGGCACCTGCAGTGGAGGGGCAGGTGAGATGGGGACAGGGCTTGAGTAGGGGATGGAATGTGGCAGAGGTAAAAGTAGAAAAATTGGCACTGGTTGGAGTGTCATTTCTTGTCAGCCTCAGCATAAGACAGACAATCCAGCGACTTGCATGATAGGTCTCTTTATATAACAATGTTCCAAACCACTCGCTATTCTTGCCATTTTATCTACTCTGTTTACGCGCAGTAACGGCCTTCGAGGGATATACCCGTGGTCTAGGGGTAGCGTCTTTGATTCATAATCAAAACGTCTTCGGTCCCGGGTTCGATCCCCGCCACTGCCTAAATTTTGATAAATAATCAGCATTGGCGGCCGAAGACTTCCGGCTTAAGAAATCAGCCTCATTCTGCCAACGGCCTTGTCAAAGAGGGCGGAGGAGCGGATACATGTTCAGGGCACTCTCTTGTCCTAGGGGTGGGAAACTGCCCCTAAAGGCGGAAGAATCAGCAATGATCAACGACATGAGGATGCAGAAGGCAATGGAAACCACTGCATTAAAGACACGTAACGTGTATCCACAGGACATGTGGCCTGTAACTGAAGAAGTGTCATGATGATCTCTCCATTGGCAAAAGATTCCGGAATAGTCCCCCATTCGGATCCCCGGGAGGGGACTGCCAAGGGGGAGGTTACCATGAGAAAAAGATTGAATAATCTACGAAAGGATAACGTTCTACGAGTCGGGGCGTGGAATGTCAGAAGCTTGAACGTGGTAGGGAAACTAGAAAATCTGAAAAGGGAAATGCAAAGGCTCAATCTAGATATAGTAGGGGTCAGTGAAGTGAAGTGGAAGGAAGACAAGGATTCCTGGTCAGATGAGTATCGGGTAATATCAACAGCAGCAGAAAATGGTATAACAGGTGTAGGATTCGCTACGAATAGGAAGGTAGGGCAGAGGGTGTGTTATTGTGAACAGTTCAGTGACCGGGTTGTTCTAATCGACAGCAGACCAACACCGACAACCATAGTTCAGGTATACATGCCGACGTCGCAAGCTGAAGATGAAACTGTATGAGGCTATTGAAAGGGTAATGCAGTATGTAAAGGGGGACGAAAATGTGATAGTCATGGGCGACTGGAATGCAGTTGTAGGGGAAGGAGTAGAAGAAAATGTTACAGGAGAATATGGGCTTGGGACGAGGAATGAAAGAGGAGAAAGACTGATTGAGTTCTGTAACAAGTTTCAGCTAGTAATAGCGAATACCCTGTTCAAGAATCACAAGAGGAGGAGGTATACTTGGAAAAGGCCGGGAGATACGGGAAGATTTCAATTAGATTACATCATGGTCAGACAGAGATTCCGAAATCAGATACTGGATTGTAAGGCGTACCCAGGAGCAGATATAGACTCAGATCACAAAATAGTAGTGATGAAGAGTAGGCTGAAGTTCAAGACAGTCAGGAAGAATCAATAAGCAAAGAAGTGGGATACGGAAGTACTAAGGAATGACGAGATACGTTTGAAGTTCTCTAACGCTATAGATACAGCAATAAGGAATAGCGCAGTAGGCAGTACAGTTGAAGAGGAATGGACATCTCTAAAAAGGGCCGTCACAGAAGTTGGGAAGGAAAACATTGGTACAAAGAAGGTAGCTGCAAAGAAACCATGGGTAACAGAAGAAATACCTCAGTTGATTGATGAAAGGAGGAAGTACAAACATGTTCCGGAAAAATCAGGAATACAGAAATACAAGTCGCTGAGGAATGAAATAAATAGGAAGTGCAGGGAAGCTAAGACGAAATGGCTGCAGGAAAAATGTGAAGACATCGAAAAAGATATGATTGTCGGAAGGACAGAATCAGCATACAGGAAAGTCAAAACAACCTTTGGTGACATTAAAAGCAACGGTGGTAACATTAAGAGTGCAACGGGAATTCCACTGTTAAATGCAGAGGAGAGAGCAGATAGGTGGAAAGAATACATTGAAAGCCTCTATGAGCGTGAAGATTTGTCTGATGTGATAGAAGAAGAAACAGGAGTCGATTTAGAAGAGATAGGGGATCCAGTATTAGAATCGGAATTTAAAAGAGCTTTGGAGGACTTACGGTCAAATAAGGCAGAGGGGATAGATAACATTCCATCAGAATTTCTAAAATCATTGGGGGAAGTGGCAACAAAATGACTATTCACGTTGGTGTGTAGACTATATGAGTCTGGCGACATACCATCTAACGTTCGGAAAAGCATCATCCACACAATTCCGAAGACGGCAAGAGCTGACAAGTGCGAGAATTATCGCACAATCAGCTTAGCAGCTCATGCATCGAAGCTGCTTACTAGAATAATACACATAAGAATGGAAAAGAAAATTGAGAATGCGCTAGGTGACGATCAGTTTGGCTTTAGGAAAAGTAAAGACACGAGAGAGGCAATTCTGACATTACGGCTAATAATGGAAGCAAGGCTAAAGAAAAATCAAGACACTTTCATAGGATTTGTCGACCTGGAAAGAGCGTTCGACAATATAAAATGGTGCAAATGTTCGAGATTCTGAAAAAAGTAGGGGTAAGCTATAGGGAGAGACGGGTCATATACAATATGTACAATACCAAGAGGGAATAATAAGAGTGGACGATCAAGAACGAAGTTCTCGTATTAAGAAGGGTGTAAGACAAGGCTGTAGCCTTTCGCCGAGGAAGCAATGATGGAAATAAAAGAAAGGTTCAGGAGTGGAATTAAAATACAAGGTGAAAGGATATCAATGATACGATTCGCTGATGACATTGCTATCCTGAGTGAAAGTGAAGAAGAATTAAATGATCTGCTGAAAGGAATGAACAGTCTAGTGAGTACACAGTATGGTTTGAGAGTAAATCGGAGAAAGACGGAGGTAATGAGAAGTAGTAGAAATGAGAACAGCGAGAAACTTAACATCAGGATTGATGGTCACGAAGTCAATGAAGTTAAGGAATTCTGCTACCTAGGCAGTAAAATAACCAATGACAGGCGGAGCAAGGAGGACATCAAAAGCAGACTCGCTATGGCAAACAAGGCATTTCTGGCCAAGAGAAGTCTACTAATATCAAATACCGGCCTTAATTTGAGGAAGAAATTTCTGAGGATGTACGTCTGGAGTACAGCATTGTATGGCAGTGAAACGTGGACTGTGGGAAAACAGGAACAGAAGAGAATCGAAGCATTTGAGATGTGGTGCTATAGACGAATGTTGAAAATTAGGTGGGCTGATAAGGTAAGGAATGAGGAGGTTCTACGCAGAATCGGAGAGGAAAGGACTATGTGGAAAACACTGATAAGGAGAAGGGACAGGATGATACGACATCTGCTAAAACATGAGGGAATGACTTCCATGGTACTAGAGGGAGCTGTAGAGGGCAAAAACTGTAGAGGAAGACAGAGATTGGAATACGTCAAGCAAATAATTGAGGACGTAGGTTGCAAGTGCTACTCTGAGATGAAGAGGTTAGCACAGGAAAGGAATTCGTGGCGGGCCGCATCAAACCAGTCAGTAGACTGAAGACAAAAAAAAAGAAAACGGCCTTCGCAGTTAATGGGTCACCTGTTCATTATACAGCAGCGCATTCGTTCCGCATTCGTGTTTGGCACCTAGAGCAGAGTAGCCTAAGCGCTATCACTTAGTGTCAGTGTTACTGAAGGCTAATTACTGGAACTTGCACTCATTAAGAGTTTTACGTCATTTATATTTGTTGGCACACAATTGGTGCCCTCACTATCTGTGCGCACTCATTATATACGGCCTTCATCCGCCTAGTCTAAGCCTGCATTTTCGCTGTCCCCTTCTTCCCTTTCATCAATAACCTTTCTCTCTACCATTAGTGTGTGGTCTTCGCAGAATGGGTTACTCTGTGCTTGGATATGACTATGCGCCCAACGATACGAGTATTTTTATTAACTTTTCTACACCATATATTATTCACGTAATTACAAATGAATGACTTTGTTCTTGTATTGATTTATTTATTTTAAAAAGTACCAAAACATGGCCGGCCGCTGTGGCCAAGCGGTTCTGGACGCTTTAGTCCGGAACCACGCGGCTGCTACGGTCGCAGGTTCGAGTCCTGCCTCGGGCATGGATGTGTGTGATGTCTTTGGGTTAGTTAGGTTTCAAATAGTTCATATGGCTCTGAGCACTATGGAACTTAACATCTGAGGTCACCAGTCCCCTAGAACTTAGAACTACTTAAACCTAACTAACCTAAGGACATCACACACATCCATGCCCGAGGGTGGTTTCGAACCCGCAACCGTAGCGGTCGCGCGGTTCCGGACTGAAGCGCTAGAACCGCTCGGTGTTACATTTAAGTAGTTCTAAGTCTAGGGGACTGATGACCTCAGATGTTAAGTCCCATGGTGCTTAGAACCATTTGAACCATTTTGAACCAAAACGACGATAAGCGTTAAGCAGTTACCTGCAGAGCCCCCACCTTTCTTTTTGGATCATCAGTCTTCTGACTGGTTTGATGCGGCCCGCCACGAATCCCTCACTTGTGCCACTCTTTTCATCTGCAACCTACACGTTCAATTATATGCTAGATACATCCCAATCTCTATCTCCAGTTTTTACCCTCCACAGATCCCACCAGAACCACGGAAGTTATTCCCCAGTGTCTTAATGTATGTCGTATCATACTGTCCTTTCTTCTCTTCGTCTGTTTTCCATATATCCGTTTCCTTGCCGATTCTGCGGAGAACCACCTCATTCCTTATCTCGACTTGACTCAGTGTTTGTCATTTTGATTTCGTAGCGTTGTTTTTCACGTAACTTACTAGTGGGTCATATTGATGCACTCTCCTTAATGTAAAATCTCTGCATTCCTCTAAACAGAACTGGTACTGGTATGACCTCTCGTAGAGTATTCGCTGTGTTGATTGCGCTTCACGAGTTGGAACTCTAGGCAGCGGGCAGCAAACAGCTACTGAGCTGAGACTTACACGAGCGACTTCCTGGTCTAAACCGACTGCCCGTGGCGGGTGCGCGCCACGTGCCTGCCTGTAACCAGCCACCAACCACGTATCTAGTTGCCGGCACGGTAGCTCAGCGTGTTCGGTCAGAGGGTTACCTGCCCTCTGTAATAAAAAAACTGAGTTAACCGATCAACAACGAACTTAAAGGGATGTCTTACGACGTCCGCCCCGAGCAGATGCAACGAACAAAAAAAAAAGGTAGATCAGTGATCGATTTACTGTGGCGTTCGCTACACACTGCACATGCGCAGAACCGGGAGACTGACGACATCTGCTATCGTTAACCAATTCTCGCCACCCTCACGTTACAGTAACGAATTTAGTGATTTTCTTCCATCTTTATTTTTATGTTTGCATTATTTTCGTGATACATTGCAAAGGTTGCATGAGGAGGTTTTGGTTTTACTATTAACGTTCTCCCAAGTATCTAAAAGAAGGTTTTTATATTTTACAATACCTGAACAAGAAAACACTTACACTATGCACAAATAAAGTAAAAAACAAAGTTTTAAATGAAAATTGTTTCTACAATGGAGAAGCCAGATTTATTGATTGAGAAAAACTATTTTCAATGTTATTTGTCACTTACTACGGAAAGTCCCCATCGCAAGCCCCCCTCCCCTCAGATTTAGTGATAAAATGCCCATTAAAAATTGAACACAGATCAAGCATGAAAACAGGAAGAAGGTGTGCTGAACTTTGAAAAAACAAGCAAAATACGAACGGTGAATGGTCCAAGCTCAAGATGTGCAACATCGAGCGATGTGCAAGAATCAGTCCGTCATGGATATGTTGTCATGATGTCTGTCTGCAAAACCGGTAGATCCGCATTCAAATCCCTCTGGCGCCCATAACTTTTTTTCCAGAAAATTATGAACTTTCCATGAGATCATTGACGTGTCTATTCTTCTGTAGTCTTGGCAATTGTGATACTATACTTAGGTTATACACTACGAGTCATGTGGTAATATATAACCGTCACAAGAAAATGTGATGAATAGTGGCAGCAGGCGAGTTGCCGCATAGATCACTCACAGAAACGGAAACAACAAATAAATGTCAGTTGACTATGTTACAACAAAGGCATTCAAGAATTAAAATTTCCAAAACGGAACGTAAGAGTCACAACTCGTAGTACTTGTGTAGAGCAAATGAGAGGTATGTAAGTCTGTGGGTCAATTCCATACACATCGCTGTTGTAAACGGATCGTACAACACTACAGACATAAATTTGATTACAGGGAACAGACACGTTAAAGCCGGACGGAAAGTTAATAATTTTGTGAAAAAAAAATATGGGGCACAAGGTAGGTTTGAACATGGACTTTGTCATACAACACCGTAATCATATAACCACCACACCTTGGCCCTCCAAACACGCTCGATGTTCCACACCTTGGGCTTGTACCGTTCGCTGTTTCGAGTTTTTTTCTTTATCACAGTTCATTATACCTTCTTCCTGTTTCCATTCTTGATTTGCGTTGGGCCATCTCATCACTAAATGTGAGGAGAGTGTGATGTGTTCCCCTTCTTAGAAAACAGGATATAAAAGACAAACCAGAAAAAGCACTATTTATTGCATTCAGAATATTGATTGTCGTGCTTGTGCGTGCACATCATCTGCAGCAAACATTCTGAAATGTTTGGCGACACACTTTCTACTCTTTCAGTTCTCACTAATCTGGAGAACTTAGCACACAACCTTTGTCAGGAATACCCACTCTGAGTTTTGCTTCCGTCATTAGTAGACCGTATTGTCATTGCCAGATCTTATAATTCTGTTGTTATATTTCAACTTATTTCAAGAAGGATGGTCCATGAACTTACTCTCCCTTTACAGGGGCCAAACTGCACAACAAACGGCTATCACAACACATCCAATTTTGGTGTCCACGTGTCTAGTATATTACTGAACGGCTACAGTGACTCGCTCAAAGGATAACTACTTCGATTTTCAGTATTTCGCATAATTATTGATCGAATTAAATTTAATATGCTGTTATGCTCTACTCATTAAGAGATAATATTACCGTAGAATTTTAACGTGAGAAGTCAAGCATTTAACTTATAAACCGCCTGTGGATCTTTGACGCAGTATAACTCAGAGCGCAAATAACTCCGAGTATATCCATACAGTATTTGTGAATGAGAGTACCTTCACGTAATATCGAGCCTTTTCGGAATTTTATCTCGCTAACATTTTCCATAAAACGATGACCGGAAGAGAGTTTATCGCTTACTGCGTTTACGCTGTTCATGCAATAATACTTCGATATCTGGCAACACGTTTCAGTTTATTAAATGGTTGAAATGGCTCTAAGCACTATGGGACTTAACATCTGAGGTCATCAGTCCCCTAGAACTTAGAACTACTTAAAACTAACCAACCTAAGGACATCACTCACATCCATGCCCGAGGCAGGATTCGAACCTGCGACCGTAGCAGTCGCGCGGGTCCGGACTGAAGCGCCTAGAACCGCTCGGCCACCGTGGCCGGCTCAGTTTATTACTTCTTTGCTATAAACTAGTGGTACCCAACCTCTTTAGGCTTGAAATCTAATACATGCAGTTTAATCCATTTACAGATCAACTGATCTAGAAATTCGTAAAGGTTTAAGTACAAAACACCACCGTAGCCAAAATTAACCATTTTAATTACCCAAAATACATAAACGATAATTTTCTCTCCAAGTTGTAGGCTGACGACTCTATTTTGAAGATATTACAGTTCCGACAATAATTAAAATAGACATCAAAACGGTTGAAGTAGTTTAGTGTGATACTTTACTTTGCGTATCACTGGCAGTTTATTACAAACTGATGAACACAGTCTGAAAGATGAGGCGGTTAGTTGACTTGTCAACACAAACAGCAACCTCTATTTCGATAACACGAAATATTTAACTGTTCATTACCTCCGTCGAACACACTTAGTGGAAGCTGTGTTTGTGTTCCATACTCGAGGCGGAGCTTGTCCCCTACCACACCTCACCCCGCATCAAACCCTGAGGGCGCTCCCCCCTCATTGCAAACCCGCCCACAACGCGCCAAGTTACAGTTCGCGAGTAGTAACCCCACTACACAGGAGGAACGATTGTTGCTTGCAACGGCCTTAGAGGCGGTGAAATGCAGATGAACACGAAAGAGGCGGAGACGTTGTCAGATTTAACACCAGTAAATACCGTGAAAAACACTCACTGTCAACAAACTGGTATTTGGCGAAAACAGCTCTTTTCAACGTAGTTAGGACAAAGGTATTGAAAGATGGATTGAAAGTCATGGCGACTGTTCGGTCGACCGCAATCGACGGGTTGAGCACCTCTGGTCCAAACATTTTGCAGACAGTATCCACATACGCCCATGAATATACTTGAAATACTATATCATCGTACGACTCACAGTTCAGGAGATTTGACATCAAATATGGGAGTTATTTTCTTTAAAAACTGTGGTAAAGAAACGACCATTCGTGACAAGTTAAACTAAGTACAGGAAGAAAACGCCAGGGGCGCTGCAGTAGGCTCACTTGCCGCTAGTAGCCGACTTAACCGACAACTCGTGTAAAAGGATTTTTATAGGGCGATAAAGGAGAGGCGAAATGTGCCTGTATAAAATACCGGTTTATTTCTTTACCAACTACAGAGTCGCCAAGGTTGTCTGCCATGCCGCCAATTAGTCAGGGTGGGGCCAGGAGGAGGTCGTATTAGAAGACGAGCTTTTGCACGGTTCACAATTAGGTCCATGTCAGGATGAGGAAGAAAAAGGAAACGAAGAATGAATAGTGTTTAACGTTCAGTCGACAGCGCGGTCATTAGAGGTGCAACACAAGCTCTGATTACGAAAGGATGGGAAAGGGAATCGGCCGTGCCCTTTTCAAAGTAACCATCCGGGCATTTGCCCGGAGCAATTTAGGGACGTCACGGAAAACCGACACAAGTATGGCTGTAAGGCAATTTGAACGGCTGTCCTCCAGAATGCGAATCCACTGCACTAATTACAGTGCCACTTCCCTCGGTGTGATGAAGGATGACCTTTGACGTTTACACCTGTCCCGACAAGTACAGTGCTCAGATCTCCGCGAAGATGGGGAATCACTCAAGTTTCTTTCCTACAAAAACCAGGTAAAAATCTGAAATTCAGCCATGTTTTACTGACTGTATGTCAAAAATATGTTAATGTCAGTTAGAGCCCGAGAAGTGTTTACCCGTACTGTAAACATATCTTACGTCATATCTCAATGTATTTTCACTAATTACCGCCTGCCGCGGTGGTCTAGTGGTTCTAGGCGCGCAGTCGGGAACCGCGGGACTGCTACGGTCGCAGGTCCGAATCCTGCCTCGGGAATGGATGTGTGTGATGTCCTTAGGTTAGTTAGGTTTAAGTAGTTCTCAGTTCTAGGGGACTGATGACCTCAGAAGTTAAGTCCCATAGTCCTAAGAGCCATTTGAACTATTTTTGAACAACGCTAAACAACGGCTTTTCCCAAAGTTGCATATAGCGTTAGGCGGAAACATTCTTCATGCAGTGTCGTCAATATTTAATTATTAACAGTTATGGGTTTTGAAGTTTATCTTCTGAAAAAAAGTAAGAATCGTTACTCAGTGATGGAAACGAAGGAGAAATTTGGAAACGAAATTAGAGTACAACGAGAAGAAATGAAAACCTAGAGGTCTGCAGATGATATTGTAATTCCGTCAAAGTCAACAAAGGACTTGAAAGAGCAGTTGAACAGAATGGATAGCGTTTTGAAAAGAGGTTTATGATGAAAACCAAGAAAAGTAAAACATTGGAAATGGAATGTAGTCGAATCAGGCTGTACTGCAAGGATTAGATTAGGAAATCAGACATTAAAAGCAATAGATACGTTTTGATGTTTAGGCAGTAAAATAACTGATGATGGCCAAAGAAGAGAGGATACAAAAACCGAATGGCTATAACACCAAAAGCGGTTTTGAATAAGAGGAATTTGTCAACATCTAGTATTTAAGTATTAGGAAGTCTCTTCAGAAGGTATTTGTCTGCATTGTAGTCCTGTACGTATATGAAACATAGCTAATAATCAGTTTGGAGATTGGTTATTATTATTAGTTTGTGGAGCCCTCAACAGCGTGCTTATCAGCGCCAGTACAAATTCATAATCTTTTCATTTTGTAGTACCGCTATTTTCCTGAATAATGATGAAAATAATTATAACACAAACACCCATTCCCCAGGCGGAGACAGTCCCCGACCCGGCCGGGAATCGAACCCGGTACCCCTGATCCCGAGGCAGCAACGTTAACCACTTTTTCTAAAAAATCTCGTTTTGTTCGTTATGAATCGTTGCATTTGTTAGAGGCGGACATCCCACGACACCCACTCAAGATCATCGTGGACCGTTCGCTCAGTTTTTTTCTCTCTTTGTTTTTTTTACAGAGGGCAGGTAACCCTCTGGCCGACCACGCTGAGCTACCGTGCCGGCACCACTAGGCCACGAGCTGCGGACAAGAGAATAGAGGCTTTTGAAATGTAGTACAATAGAAGAATGCTGAATATTACACAGCTAGATCGAGTAGCTAATGGGAAGGTATTGAGTCTAATTTGGGAGACAATTTGTGACAACTTGACAAAACGAAGGGCTCGCTTGCAAGGACACATTTTGAGGCACCACGTAATTGTCAGTGTGGTGCCGGAGGGAAGCGGTGGGAGGTAAAATATCTACGAGACCAAGACATGAATGCAGTAAACAGGTTCAAATGAACTCAGGCCGCACTAGTTATATGAAGAGGGTAGCACTGGACAGATTGGCGTAGAAAGCTACATCGAATCAGTCTTCAAACTGAAATTCGCAATAATAAAAACAATGACGTTTTTCGCGACTGGTTGTCTTAGCTGGTGGCGAATCCACTACGTTGTATAATCATGGTCAATGGAACTATTTTGTTCTTGATGTAATGGACTGGAGTTGACGGCGTCTACGGAGGGTGGTCCATCATCATAGAACGTAGAACATTCACCAGCAAATTAAAAGACGTCCTGTAGTCCATACATGGTACAGATCCCTCTAGAGTCTCTAAGTGATCCAGAAACCTGTTATTAATTTTACTTTTCGTCTGAGAACTTTGGGAACCGTAGCTCGTGTATAAAGGACAACGCATATACAACAATAGTGCAATCCAAGTATGTTCGGGATCCCCCACAAGTCTGTATAAACGACAACGAAGCAGTTCAGGAGTGATGCTAGATCTATTAGCAGTATATTCGATCAACTCGTAACTTACGGAAATGCTTCGCAAACTCAGATGGAATTCCGTGAGGTAAGATTACGCTCTTTTCGCGAATCTAGTGAAAAAATTCATAAAACAGACATTTGCGGCTGATTACAGTACGATTCTGCTCCCACCGATGTGGATTTCGCGCAAGGACCGAGAATATACACAATGTGGTCAAAAGTATCCGGACACTTTGCTGAAAATTACAAGTTCGTAGCGCCCTTCATCGGTAATACTGGAAATCAATGTGGTGTTAGCCCACCCTTAAACTTGATGGCAGCTTCCACCCTCGCAGCAGGCACACGTTCAATCAGCTGCTATGTTTCTTGGGGAATGGCAGCCAATTCTTCAAGGAGTGCTGCACTGAGGAGAGGTATCGATGTCGGTCGCTGAGGCCTGACACGAAGTCGGCGTTCCAAAACATCCCAAAGGTGTTCTATAGGATACAGGTCAGGACTCTGTGCAGGCCAGTCCATTACACGGATGATATGGTGTAACCACTCCGCCATAGGCGGTGCATTATGAACAGGTGCTCAATCGTGTTGAAAGATGCAATCGTAATCCCTGAATTGCTCTTCAACTGTTGAAAGCAAGAAGGTTCTTAAAACATCAATGTAGGCCTGTACTGTGATGGTGCCACACAAAACAAGGGGTGCAAGCCCCCAACATGAAAAACACGACCACACCATACCACCGCCTCCGAATTTTACTGTTGGCACTACACACACTGGCAGAAGTTCACCGGGCATTCGCCATACCCATGCCCTGCCATCGGATCTCCACGGTGTGTACCGTGATTCGTCACTCCACATAATGTTTGCCCACTGTTCAGTCGTCCAATGTTTACGCTCCTTACACCAAGCAAGACGTCGTTTATCATTTACCGGCGTGATGCGTGGCTTATGAGCACCTCTCGACCATAAAATCCAAGTTTTCTCACTTCCCGCCTAACTGTCATAGTACTTTTAGTGGATCCTGATGCAGTTTGGAATCCCTGTGTGATAGATGTCTGCCTATTCCACATTACGACCCTCTTCAACTGTCGGCGGCCTCTGTCAGTCAACAGATGGGGTCAGCCTGTACGCTTTTGTGCTGTACGTGTCCCTTCACGTTTCCACTTCACTATCACAGTGGAAACAGTGGACCTAAGGATGTTTAGGATTGTGGAAATCTCGCGTACAGACGTATGACAAGTGACTAAGTTCGAAATCCGTGAATTCAACGAAGCGCCCCATTCTGCTCTCTGATGTCTAATGACTACTGAGGTCGCTGATATTGAGTACCTGGCAGTAGGTGGCAGCACAACGCACCTAATATGAAAAATGTACGTTATCTGGGGTGTCCGGATACTTTTGATCACATAGCGTAGGAGAAATTAGTGTTCGTACGGAGGTTTGTGCAGTCGTTTTTCTCTGGCACCATTTGAGAGTGTAACAGGAAAGGAAATGACTAATAGTTGCAAAAATTGCGGAATATTTAAGTACTGTAGATGCATTTTCTTCTAGCAGGATCGAAACTGCCATCGCCTGATGGATAGCTAAATACTAATAAGCTTCATCGGGTTGAGCAACGTGAACTATCACAGCCAGAAAAGTCAGTTATTAAAATTTTCCCAGCTACTGCAACGTGGTGAAATGAGTATCTCTGAGAAACCTAATATTTTGTCCCCAAGTGCAGAGGACATCATCAGTAGTGGTTGTAGCTTCTATGAAGAACCTTTCCACACCCTGGCTCGCCACTGTCTGAAGTAAAATTTCGATTCCGTGTGCTCCAGCGCAGAGGCGTGACGTGCGTTTTCAGAACTCGAGTGTAACTGGCGAGTCTATGTTCTTGTCAGATCAGCGGGTGGGGACGAAAAGTTTATTTTCCTCGGGGAATTCATCCGACCACAGCATAATTGCCTGGGGTAACGTAATAACTTTGGCGGTCTGTGCTGCACGGACGTGTAATGAGATCTACGGCTAAATACAGGTAGGCTATACGTACAGCAGCTGCAGGCGAACCTGATACAGAGGTTGCTGCAAGTGCGAACGCGAGCCGCGGTCGGCGCGCCTGCAGGCGGCGCTGTTGACGCGCGCGCAGCCGTCGTGTCCGTCACGGCCCGGGCAGCGACACCCGATACCCGCGAAACCCGCCACTGGCCGACGACGCCGCTGCAGCAGCAGCGCTCGCCCCCGCCACCGCCCTTTCTCCAGCAACTGGCCAGCGCCACATTCCGCGCCGGGACGACACGACAAACTCCCAAGCCTGTGCTTCTGCACTCCACTTAAAACTTTGCCCCTTCCCCCTTCTACTCCACACATTTCACCGAAAATACAGCAGTCCCAGAGCGAGCCTTCCTGGCTACAAATGTAATCTACTCACTGAGCATTTTGTCTGGTATTTCGTGGCCACTTTGCAAACACTGGTTGCTTCAGTTCGGTACATTAACCGTTTACGGTCGAGACACGTAATAACGGACAGAATAAGGTGTGCCCCTGCTATAACAAATAAAGTTTAGCTATTCTGTATTATCATCACATATACAAGGTGGTCCATTGATAGTGATCGGGCCAAATATCTCACGAAATAAGCATCAAACGAAAAAACTAAGAAGAACGAAACTCATCTTGCTTGAAGGGGGAAACCAGATGGCGCTGTGGTTGGCCCGCTAGATGGCGCTGCCATAGGTCAAACGGATATCAACTGCGTTTTTTTAAATGGGAACCCCTATTTTCGCTACATATTCGTGTAGCACGGAAAGAAATATGAATGTTTTAGTTGGACCCCTTTTTTGCTTTGTGATAGACGGCGGTGTAATAGTCACAAACGTGTAAGTACGTGGTATCACGTAACATTCCACCAGTGCGGACGGTATTTGCTTCGTGATACATTACCCACGTTAAAATGGATCGTTTACCAATTGCGGAAAAGGTCTAATCGTGTTGAGGTATGGCTGTTGTGATGAAAATGCCCAACGGGAGTGTGCTATGTATGCTGCTCGGTATCCTGGACGACATCATCCAAGTGTCCGGACCGTTCGCCGGATAGTTACGTTATTTAAGGAAACAGGAAGTGTTCAGCCACATGTGAAACGCCAACCACGACCTGCAACAAATGATGATGCCCAAGTAGGTGTTGTAGCTGCTGTCGCGGCTAATCCGCACATTAGTAGCAGACAAACTGCGTGAGAATCGGGAATCTCAAAAACGTCGATTGCACCAGTACCATATTTCTATACACCAGGTATTGCATGTCGACGACTTTGAACGTCGTGCACAGTTCTGCCACTGGGCACAAGAGAAATTACGGGACGACGACAGATTTTTTGCAGGCGTTCTGTTTAGCGACGAAGCGTCATTCACCAACAGCGGTAACGTAAACCGGCATAATATTGGCCAACGGAAAATCCACCATGGCTGCGACAAGTGGAACATCAGCGACCTTAGCGGGTTAATGTATGGTGCAGCATTATGGGAGGAAAGATAATTGGCCCCCATTTTATCGATGGCAATCTAAATGGTGCAATGTATGCTGATTTCCTACGTAATGTTCTACCGATGTTACTACAAGATGTTCCACTGAATGACAGAATGGCGATGTACTTCCAACATGATGGATGCCCAGCACATAGTTCGCGTGCGGTTGAAGCGGTATTGAATAGCATATTTCATGACAGGTGGATTGGTCGTCGAAGCACCATACCATGACCCACACGTTCGCCGGATCTGACGTCCCCGGATTTCTTTCTGTGGAGAAAGTTGAAGGGTATTTGCTATCGTGATTCACCGACAACGCCTAACAACATGTTTCAGCGCATTGTCAATGTATGTGGGAACATTACGGAAGGCGAACTACTCGCTGTTGAGAGGAATATCGTTACACGTATTGCCAAATGCATTGAGATTGGCGGACATCATTTTGAGGATTTATTGCATTAATGAGGTATTTACAGGTAATCGCGCTGTAACAGCATGCATTCTCAGAAATGATAAGTTCACAAAGGTACATGTATCACATTGGAACAACCGAAATAAAATGTTTAAACGTACCTACGTTCTGTATTTTAATTTAAAAAACCTAACTGTTACCAACTGTTTGTCTAAAATTGTGAGCCATATGTTTGTGACTATTACAGCGCCATCTATCACAAAGCGAAAAAAGTGGTCCAACTAAAACATTCATATTTCTTTACGCACTACACGAATATGTAATAAAAAATGGGGGTTCCTATTTAAAAAAAGCAGTTAATATCCGTTTGACCTATGGCAGTGCCATCTAGCGGGCCAACCATAACGCCATCTGGTTTCCCCCTTCAAGCTAGACGAGTTTCATTCTTTGCAGTTTTTTCGTTTGACAATTATTTCGTGAAATATTTGGCCCGGTCACGATCATTGGACCACCCTGTATAACGTAAGTCATGCAAACAAAGTTTCAGTTTCTCACTTTATTTCTTCATTAAAGCTGTGTTGAGTGATATAATATGTAAGCACTTACGAATGCGCAATACCTGCTATGCTCAATGACTATGGAGGAGAGGTACATGCTTTGAGGGGTGATAGTGTTGGTGATTCTGCGTAAAAAGAGACTTCAAATGAACCATACGCCCTTTTCTTAACCGTATCCGACATACAGCTGTTTGAAAATCGTAGGCCTCAGTCGCACGTCTTTCGAAATGTGTTAGAATACTTTGAGGCTATTTCTTTGTCAACACGTCGTCGTATGTACTTTCATCACAATGGTGCTGCTGCCCATTCTGTACGATCAGTGACAGTACCTCGCAGAAACTTATCCTCTTGATCGGATCCGTTGGGTCGCTTCTTGGCTACCCGTCTCATTACGTTACGTTACATTACATTACTTTCGTGGGGTTGGCTTAATCCTCGAACGTTAAATGGGGAAATAACGTTTTTACTGTTGTTGTTGTCTTCAGTCCAGAGACTGGTTTGATGCAGCTCTCCACGCTACTTTATCCTGTGCAAGCTGCTTCGTCTCCCAGTACCTACTGCAATCTACGTCCTTCTGAATCTGCTTAGTGTATTCATCTCATGGTCTCCCTCTCCGATTTTTATCCTCCAAGTTGCCCTCCAATACTAAGCTGGTGGTCCCTTGATGCCTCAGAATATATCCTACAAACCGATCCCTTCTAGTCAAGTTTTGCCACAAATTTCTCTTCTCTCCAATTCTATTCAATACCTCCTCATTAGTTATGTGATCTATCCATCTAATCTTCAGCATTCTTCTGTAGCACCACATTTCAAAACCTCGATTCTCTTTTTGTCTAAACTATTTATCGTCCACATTTCACTTCTATACATCGCTACACTCCACACATACTTCCAAAAAGGACTTCCTGACATTTAAATCTATAATCGATGTTAAATTTCTCTTCTTCAGAAACCCTTTCTTTGCCATTGCCAGTCTATATTTTATATCCTATCTACTTCGACCATCATCAGTTATTTTGCTCCCCAAATAGCAAAACTCATTTATTACTTTAAGCGTCTCATTTCCTAATCTAATTCTCGTAGCATCACCCGATTTAATTCGCCTGCATTCCATTATTCTCGTTTTCCTTTTGTTGATGTTCATCTTATATCCTCCTTTCAAGACACTGGCCATTCCGTTCGACTGCTCTTCCAGGTCCTTTGCTGTCTCTGACAGAATTACAGTGTCATCGGCGAATCTCAAAGTTTTTATTCTTCTCCATGGATTTTAATTCCTTCTCCGATTTTTTCTTTTCTTTCCTTAATTGCTTGTTCAATATACAGGTTGAACAACATCGGGGGCAGGCTACAACTCTGTCTCCCTTGCCAACCATTGCTCCCCTTTCATGAACCTCGACTCCTAACTGCCCTCTGTTTTCTATACAAATTGTAAATAACCTTTCGCTCCCTGTATTTTACCCCTGCCACCTTCAGAATTTGAAAGAGTATTCCAGTCAACATTGTCAAAAGCTTTCTCTAAGTCTACAAATGCTAGAAATGTAGGTTTGCCTTTCCTTAATCTAGCTTCTAAGATAAATCGTAGGGTCAATATTGCCTCACATGTTCCAAAATTTCTACAGAATCCAAACTCATCTTCCCCGAGGTCGGCTTCTACCAATTTTTCCATTCGTCTGTAAAGAATTCGCTTTAGTATTTTGCAGCCATGAACATACAGTAAAGCTGCATACCCTCGGGAAAAATTAGGGCTGTAGTTTCCCCTTGCTTTTTACTAAACCGTCGTAAGTTTTACTACTCCATATTTTAGTCACAGGAGGTCAATTTATATTTTATGCCCTAATTAATTACAATCACGCAGTCTCCAACGGCTTGTCACATACAAAGTAAAAAAAATGTTCCTTTTTACATCCTACACTGACACTACCAGATTGGCGGGAACCGCGAACTGATAGCACCTGCAATAGTAAATTTTACGAGGTTCAAAAATGGCTCTGAGCACTATGGTACTTAACTTCTAAGGTCATCAGTCCCCTAGAACTTAGAACTACGTAAACCTAACTAATCTAAGGACATCACAAACATCCATGGCCGAGGCAGGATTCGAACCTGCGACCGTAGCGGTCGCGCGGTTCCGGACTTTAGGCGCCTAGAACCCCGTTGCAGTTGGACTTCATCAGTATCTTTGAAAAGGAAATTTCACAAAGCATTAGCTTAATATTTTTATTTACTATCACCTGCATTTGTCCTGTTCCTTATTGTCGTCTCTGAAGCTTCAGGACACACATGTTCATATGAGGTTTATTATTCAGGATCACTAACGCTATCACCCCTCAAAGCAAGTACTTTTCCTCCTAACAAACTATATATCTGCTAATTTTCTTCCGTTTCTAGATCGACGATTGATTATGAGCGAGATGATAAAATTAAATAAAGTCGCCTTCAACCCAAGGTGTCGGAGGTGGTATTCTGTTGCCGTCGATCTTGGAACTACAGTAGTTTACCCTGTCAGTAATAGGGGGATCTTCAGTTTAACATGGATACCGAACCATAGTGAGACTGCGTATTTCGCACTAACATTGCGAGAGGTGAAACGAGTCACAAATAACAAAGTGTTGTAGAACAGATTAGGAATCGACAGCATTTGTATCTGTAATTTGGTACTTTACCACTTTTTCATCTTAATATTTAGCTCATTTTTCAAACTGGGTTACATTTTTTGTCTTAAACTTACACGAAACGAGTTAGAATCTAGTAACTGCGTGACGACAAGCAGGAAGTGGGCGTAAATCATATCGAGTAACGCCAAACAAAGGAATATTCATTTGCGATAGTGTTCCACCAGTGTAATTTCTATGAAATCTTGTTACAATTTCAATGAAGATAAACGTACTAACTTCAGTCATCTGTCTTCATGTGGGCGATGATCTTATCTACATTACAGAACTTCCGTTCACACGGATCACGACAAAATCGAATTTTTGCTGCTAACTAACTGAAGTTTCACATTCCAAACAAACAACTTTACGAAGGGACCCGTTCGTTTTTGCTGTTATATATTAGGCGTAATACATTCAACTGGATATCATCGGCTACACAAAACTTACAACTTAATTCCAAATTCTACATCCCTCAGCATTTTCAACTCTATGGCCAGAAACATTTGCCATTTAACAGAGAATGTGACGGCATACGAAATAAAACTAAATACCAACAATAACGCAGAGAAAGCTTACGTCCGCTATGCGTCGCAAATATGTAGAAGCACTTTATTACTGGCCATAGGTGGATACTCCTCAGAACGATATTTTTTTTTTTTTTTTTTTTTTTAGGCAAAATCCTAATATTAATACCTGAACCTCGGAAATTTAAATGGCTCTGAGCACTATGGGACTCAACTTCTGAGGTCATCAGTCCCCTAGAACTTAGAACTACTTAAACCTAACTAACCTAAGGACATCACACACATCCATGCCCGAGGCTCCAGACTGTAGCGCCTAGAACCGCTCTGTCACTAAGTCCGGCCGAAAATTTAAGTACCGACTTTTAATATTAATTGTGATAGGAGGCCAATGAAACTAATAATTCGAAAGGTGCTTTTCCACATATATGCACAAAAACGTGTGTATGTACGCAGAGAGATAAAAGTAAGTATTAGTCGACTACGATATTAATGTACCATTGAGTGAGGGCGCTACGACCGGCTTAAGGTGGGTTTTTCTCATGTTTCACAGGGACACGCTGAAACATTTTGTTGTGTACATTTACATCTAATCTGCATAATTATTCTGCAATTCACAATTAAGTCCTTGGCAGAGCGGACATCGAATCACTTTCGAGCCATTTCTCTATCGTTCCATTCCCGAACCGCGAGCGGGAAAAACTAGCAGTTACATCTTTTTGTGCGAGGTCTGATTTCTCTCATTTTATCAATTTCCGCAGATGTAGGTGAGCGGCGACAAATATTTCCGCAATCGGAGGCGAAATTTGGCGATTGAAATAATGCGAGAAGATCCTGCCACAACGAAAATGTTGTTTTAGTGATTGCCACCCCAATTCACGTATCATACCCGTGGCACTCCCTCCCGTATTTCTCAATGAATCACTCGCAGTGCCAAGCGTTTTCCTTACTCAACACTGAATTTGTTTACTGTAACGTCAGAGTGTGTTTTCGTTAACGATCGTGGGAGGAAAAGTGCAATAATCCGCTACCAACTTTTATCCCACGAGTCTCAATGGCGCTATAGTGTAAATGACAACGTTCCGTAAAATCACATTCTAGCGACATTCACGTTTAACTGTTGCTCTTGGTTCATTTGCAGTAAGACGTGCATACCGCGCGACCACAGTGCCGCAACTGCTAGATTGATGTCAAGCAGTGGAAAACGAAACATCTTAGTGATGAAGCTTTCGGATCAACAGAGACTATACATAACGTTTATCGACGTTTGTCGATTACTTTTGTCTAAGAGTAAACGGAATTAACATTGTATTCATTTGCCACCTTTAACCACAAAATTTGAAGTAAGTTAATAATTTTCAATTTCTTCATTTTGAAAAGCTACTACTTCCCTTATACGGAAACACTTATTTGTTTTAACCTATACCTCAGAAGAACTGACGGGTGGGACTGAAAGAACTAGATAGAGTAATAGGAATAATGTGGACATTAATAATTCTATTGCTGATTTTAAAGACGTTTAAAGTGCACTGAACGTTATTCCAAATAACATTAAGAGTTATAATTGCGGTTTGATAAACTAACAGTGTCTATTCTGTAGTGCAAATGTTTTCGTATATGAGGATACGACGGGCATTCATATTATGTTGCCATAAGGGAAAAACTAATTTGCCGTCGTTAACGTGAAATTTATTTTTGTATAATCCAACAATTCAATAGAAACCAAAGAATTATTTCAATATTCTCGTAATTACAATGCAGCATTTCCTATAGTCAGTTCTTAGACTCAAATTATAAGTCCAGTGACTACGTATGGTCGTTTCCCACATGATACGTAGCTATTTATGCAGACAACTGGCCGAATTTCAACTACTGGCGATACTAGTTCTGTAAGTTACGTGAAATAATGTGCAAAGAAATTTAAGACGAAGAAAAGAAATATGTGCTTTTACCTCAGCCATTGCCAGTCCCAAGGCCAGATCAACAATGATGAGTACAACATGCATGGTATCCTAGGGGGAATGGTCAGAATTCATAGGTATGGCAGAAAAGGTGATTCGAAGCGAAAACTTCGAGTAAATATGGGATCCAAAGTGCATACCTTATGAACTTCAAGCAGTTTTCCACCTTCGCTACTACGAAACGTCTCTTAAGTGCTCATAGCTCTATAGATCAGCATTTTAGAGCCCAAGTCTACTAGACGTTTTTGCTTCGAATGGTCGTTCGTGTCAAACCTGAACATTTACCATACATCCTGGGACACCGTGCATACTTCGAGTCTAGTCTCGTATCATACCGTGCCCCCTTTTCCCCTCGCTTGGACGATTCTGTACCACTCACGGTCATGTCTTGTCGCTATCGCCACGTTAAAGGGTAAAACCAATATTAAAGGCTCCACGTCCCATTATAGGAGGCGGCCAGCTATAAATTTATTCAAGATTTAACCTTATAATTAGTCTTTCGCGGTAACGTTTGAGAATCGTGAAAGGGGGGATAAACTGCACTTTTCTTTTTTTTTCCCTCGTTTACGTAGCAGGTACGGGAAATCGGCTGCTCTAAGGAATCAACTCTCGCCTCATGCGGCATTGCCTCAGTACTCGTACTTTTCTGCTCTAGCTTTGCCTAGTGAACTATTTTAGAAGTGAGTCGGAGGGAGTAGGCTTTCCTCCCTCATTCATTCTAGCACAAACTGACAACAAAGCATAGTTGAACTAAAGATTCACTGACGGCTATAATTTCGCCGAAGTGTTCGATTCGATAGCTTAGCACGCATGAGAGGAAAATAAAAGTAGTCTTGACTTCGTCAGAATTCTAGGAGCAAAGAGCTCAACAAAATGTGTACGTACTACATAAAATCTCACCATTATTTAAATTAAAATGCTACTTTCAAACAGGCATATGCTATACCGAAGTAGTTCAGAAGCCAGTAATTTTCTTTAGAACATTTAGATAACTAAGATGTAAGACCTCAAAAGCTGTTAGAAATATCGAAACAAAAATGCGAATGTGTTTCTGTATATTTTCTTTGCGATTTTGTGATTCACGCACACATTTGTTTCTAAAGGGACAATTTGATTTTAACCGCAGAAAAAGAGTAATTTCACTTCCGCAGCAAAATATGGTAAACGGTACTAAAACAGCGTTGAAGTCCAACTGATATCAAATTTAGCTTATTTTCCGGCCACATTTGCCAAGCTTTCAGACAAACCGTATTACTTCCAGTAACTATCTTATGTTATAGTTTATCGATTCACTGAAAATCCGATGTATCGACAGTGTATTTACTATATACTGAGATGTTCGCCTCATTCAGTACCATGAAGTGTGTGAAATCTTGTTCCGATATTTGGATTGAAGTCTGGTAACGAGCGCATCTAACATTCCAATTCGATTTTGCAATCATTAGCAATTGACAAGCTCTTTACAGTGATTTTGGGCAGAGAGCGCTGACAAGTGGAAACGTTTACAACGGGACTTGGATGGATTTTGTTGGATTCAGGGAAATCAGCAATATTCGTGGAGAAACTTCGAAAAATAGTTTTAGCAGACGCTCTGAATATTAACTGCCGGGCGAATAGCACACGCTACAAAAGGAAAATCGCTAAAAGCAGAAGTAGAGACATCTATCCGCTCTACTATTTACCTTATTACGCAGGACAAGTATCAGTTTAAAGAAATACCAGCACAGCTGGTCTGGAAATTATAAATTAAAAAAATTAAAGCTGTACCATCGGAGTTATTTCCAGCTTACGAAGCAAGTCACCATTATAATTTAAGCCAGTTCCACACTGAACGAGGAAAAAATGCTTGTTTTCAAAGCTGCTTGTTTGTGCATACTTCAAATTATGGAATTAACATTTTATTTATTCGCCTGAACCCTTAAACTTCGTATCTTAGGTGTCAGACCACGGATCGTATTTGTTATTCTTATGAGCCTGCCTTTCTATCTGTTATACGTTAATGAGTTATGTCGTACCGGATCCGACCGACAGCTAATGGCATCAGGGAAATCTTCCCTGCTAATGTCTTGCCCACTGTGGACAGCGGTACCTTCCACAACTATATTATTCACGACAGCTTCACACTTAACTATTCCGAGTTTAACTACGAAGAAGTCTTCCCCCTAAAATATTTAAGCATTTGTTTTAGAATTTCTTCACAGACCGCTTCGAAGGAACTTCTGGCAACTTTTAATGGAATAAAAAATCTCTGGAGCTGTTACTATCCTGGTTATGGACATGTCTTAGGGCTCATAGTTCACTAGGAGGTATAATTCTTATTCCAATGAATATGAAAGGAATAATTACAATTTTCAAATAAAGGTCTTCTTGAAATGTGAAAAGTATATGGAGTCAGTTTTCCGTGTTAGACTCCGCAGCCGGTAGAAATTTATTGAATTCAGTAGATATCAAATGCCATGAATTTAGAACTGTTGCGCTGTAATTAGGGTAGACGTGATCGTTGTGGGCTAGCATCGCGAGATCGAAATTATAGCAACGCGCTTACGTTTTGAAAAAAGTTTAACTTTTATTTATTTCCGTCCATAAAGTCAGATATACTTAGGATAACTCCGGTGATCTCGCTTATTTCAACGCTGACAGGGGTCCTGTGAACCATTTACCTATGCTACGAGGTACCAACATTTTTACTCCACGCCGATTACGAAACGTCAACACGCGTATCGTATGAGGCCTAGCAATGTGACAATGCAGACGTGATTGAGAAAAGTTCTGTAAACAAGAGTATAGCTGCTCTAAAGATAGCGCTTGAAAAGTTACTTGTATTTAAAGCGAGTTGCTGCCGTCTATACCCAAATTGTGTATTTACATTACGTTAAGTCTTCAGCAGCGTCCAGGACGAACAAAGTAAAATATGAAAATCACTTTCAAGAACATTACAGAAGATTTGTGGTGCCTTAAATCCCCACAATGTGTCCGTGAATGTTTATGTGGCACGCTAGATAGAACGTTTTATATATATATTTCGAAGATGCGAAATAATTCTAAGCTATAGAAACAGCACATGAGACAACGGTGTAATATTTCGTGGAACCACATCGACTGTCCAAATGTTTCAAGATGAAATTTTCTATTAATTATATCACTCTTAGTTACTGCGAGTCAACTCCTATAAAAGACGAATAGCGTCACAATGGGATGTTTGTCGAATTATTTTCCCTTAACTGAATTATCCGTCAGCACATGTCAGATCGTAATAGTATCAAGAAGGGAAAGATTTAAAATGAAAAGCACAATGTTGTGGTCTTCGTTTGTAGTTGTGAAGTTTTTCTACCTAGAGGCGACGCAGTAATAGGTTAACATCACTACCCCGATATTCTGCATCCACACGACACCATAAGTATTTTTCCTTTTTCATTATATATAGCCGTGTTTGAGTCCTGCCAGGTTTGTCGTTTGAGGGCACGTATGTCAATTGTGGCAGTGGCAAGGTCACGACGCACATTCCTGTCGCTACCGCTTGGCAACGCTGAAACGTTTTATATAATTCGCATTCGACTCTAATTGCACAACCAGAAAGCGCTCTCCCACCTGCGAGATCTTCCGCTCACTTCTGTTTCCGGAACACACGGCTTGTCTACTAGTCGAGAATACTTAATGTAAGGAGGCGGGGACGGGGTGCTCGGGGAGACCTGTCGGCCGTGTGCAAGGACAGTGCTGAACTGCTTTCGGAAACTAGTCCGCTTGTTTACACGGCGGCGCGAGGTTACGTCAGCAGGTGGCGCGTGTGTGCGGCAGCACTGGGCGTGCGCCACTGCTCCCCCTACCCCCTCCCCCGTCTGGGCCCGCCGAGCCGCGGCCCGCCGCCTCAGTCGCACGCCGGACACACAGACACTCTCTCCGACAACAAACAATACCGTCTCGCGTCGCAGAGACGCACCCGTCTGCACCCAACCGCTGTTGATGCGGACGCTCAGGCAGATACTAGCCGGATTCGTACCACCGCGCATCAGGAAGCGTCTACACATGGAGAGTCGCAGTAGTAAGCCGCCGAAGGGCACTAACAGGCCGTCCTCGCCCGACAGCGAGGGCACGTCGGAGTCTTCAGCGGCGCCCAAGTCCAAAAGCAAGTTCGGCGCGTTCAGGACGAGCCTGAAGGAGGTGGGGCAGCGCGTCGGGGGCCGGGGGAAGCCCGCCGACCCGGAAGCGGCCGCTGTCAAAGCCAAGGAGAAGGACAGGAAGAAAGTGAAGAAGCTGGAGAAGAGCAAGAGCAAGGCGAGCAAGAGGGAGGGCAGCGCGGAAGAGAGTCCGGCGGCCGACGGGGCAGAGGCGACGCCGTCGCCGGCCAAGACGGCGCGCACGAGCAAGGCGTCGACGCTGGTGCGCAAGCTGAGCATCGGCAGGTACAAGGGCGGCGGCGACGGCAAGAACTCGAAGACGCCGACGCCGGAGGCTTCGCCGAGCGCGTCGTCGGCGTCGAGCAGCCGGCAGGCGCCGGACGGAGAGGACCTGAGCAGCCCCGGGACGCCGCCCACTCCACCCGTCCGCCAACCGGAACCGCCGCTGCCGCCCGACGCTGACCAATCGGGTGAGGCGGCGGCTGACGGCGAGGGACCCGTTACGGAACCGCGCGCCGCTGCCGACCCGCTGCCCACTGCGCCCGAAGCCGCCGCTACAGCTGCGGAACTCGTGCAGGAGATCGTCTGGAACCTGACGCCGGAGCCCGCGGCCGATCCTCCTGCGCCGCTGCAGCAGCAGAGTGAGCCCGCCGCGAAGGACGGCGGTGCAACCGAAGCGGAGCCGAAAGCGGCCGACGTCGCGGACCTGCGCGCTCCGCCGCTAGTAGCCAGTGTGTCGGCGACCGTGCGCGACGTAGCTGCGCGCCAGGCAGAGCCGCTCGAAAGCGAGCACGAGGAGGAGGAGGAGCTGGACCAGTTCGGCGAAGTGGAGAGCGAAGCAGCGCAGACGGAGAGCGGGCGGGTGACGCCGGCAGCCGAGAGCGCAGTTGCTGCACCGCCGGTCCAGAGCTCCAGTGAGGAGACGATCGAGCAGAGAGTAGAGCAAATAGACCAACAAGAATCTTCCGCGCCGCCACAGCCCGAACAGGAAACGCCGCTCGAAGCCGCAGAGGAGAAACCGCAACCGCCCCAGCCGCAGGACTCCTCTGCAGAGGGCTCTGAGCACGGCGACGTCACTGTGGTACAGCCGGAGCAGCAGACAGAGCAGGAGGCGCAACCGGCGGCTAGCGACTCTGAGGCGGAGGATTCCACGGGGAACATGTCGCAGAGGAGGAACCGCAAGCGACAGTCGGGCGCGGCTGCGGCGTCGGCGTTGTCGCCGGGGGCGGCCGACGGCCCGGACGCCCTGCCGGACTCGCCGCTGCCGTCGCTCAAGGCGGAGCTGGCCACGGCGGCCGACAAGGAGCGGCAGCAGCGCGAGAGCGACGCCTCGGACACCTTCCTGGACGCAGAGAGGGCGGACGGAGCGCTGCACAACGGCACGGCCGACGAAGAGTTCGCACAGGCGGAGGACGAGCGAGGGAGTCTTCTGGACGCCACCAGCATCGGCGACGCCATAGCCGAGGCGCGTTCTAAGCTCACCGAGAGCCTGGGGGCCGCAGCAGCTGCCGCCTCGCAGCAGCCGCCCTCGCCCGCGGTAAGATTCGAACCCGCTACCCTCTATGAACTGTTCATTAACCATTCCGCTTTCTCTGCGTCATACATGTATGGATGAGATCGTTTCCGCAGCTTTACAGCTGATTTTTGCACACAATTTCATTTGGGCTAGGGGATGAAGGATGTTTCCGTCGACTGTTCTATTTCAGGATTAAAGTGGTGAATCCACCTTTTGTCCATTGTGACATACCTTGCAAGAATGCAGTCTTCATCCGCATCAAATCTAGTCCTACCTGAATAGGAGCCGGTTTCTGGTCAGTGTCATAGCACCCCCCACCCCGTCCCCTGTACCACTACCGCTCCCAAAAAATCTGTCGTAACAATGCGTACAAAAATCGTTTACGTTTTCGCCATATTTAATACGTCAGATGTAAACCCTGCTTTGTAATTAGTTGCCATTCCTGATTTAGTTATGAGTCAGTCGTAGGCCCAACACGTAACGAACACTTTGTTAAAAGTGACAAAATGAACAAGGTATATTGAGAAACGGTCTACATTAGACTAACCCGGCTCATGCTTAACAATCCCAGTTGTAGCTTACTTATATAATGGCTTCGAGGCCACTAGAACTTAATGTTTTTCGTAATTCAGTTAGTCACATTCTACTCATTAAGAGCTTTAATCTTACGTTAAAGGTGTAACACAGGAAAGTTAGTTAGAAACTATTGAGACAGCGTAGCTCATTATGCTTAAATTACACCTATTAGCGACTTCTAACTGTAAAAATCTTTTAGACCTTTCCTAAGCTTAGGTCACGTGATTGTAAAGCAGTCAACACATTCAGTAATTTGTAATCGCATCTGATGCTTTTTGTACATGGCAATTAAATTCTTCAAAGAATCATCTTTAAATGATTACATCTTAGATAAATCTCACTCGTGCATACAGCGTAGACCAACTGAGAAACACGTGAGGTGGGAGAGCAACCATATATCTTATCCAATTCAGAGTATTGTATACACACTTGCAATCGTGCACTTTCAGTAGCGACGGAAGGGTTCGTATTACGTAATCTAGGTATAGCCAGAAAGCCTTTATAATAGATGTTTCAAAATGTTTGAGGTTGCGCGATGACTTACCTAAACTTTCAACTAACGTACGTCTGTTTTCACCACCTGACGGAACAAATTACGCAAGTTTCGAAATATTGCGCACAAATGTGTAGCCACCCCGTGTCCTAAATGTAGGGCAAGAAAGATAGCTATCTTAGACACATCACGCGTGATATCGGAGTTTGTATCAACTGCTCACGATTCCAGACTTAATACAGTGCAGAATGAGATCACATCGAGCACGTCTTCACTAATTTCGAGGCATCAGCTTCCAGACTATATGGAGCAGGCGATGTATACAAAACTCGGGTAAAATAGGACCAGTAGCAAAATCTTCAGGCTTAAAGATACTGTACAGCTCATAGCAGAATAGCTTGGTGTAGTAAAGACTCTTGTTACAAGATTATGGTGTGAAAGTTTCAGATGCTTATTAATGTTACAAGCTAAGGGATGTGCACCATTGAAAAATCGGCATATCTGAATATTTGTATGTTGAATGACCGTTCACTGTCACATTGCATTAAAAGTATAAACTGGGTAAGATGATCCAGCGTCTCTGAATGTTAGCAAATGTCAGAAAAAGAAAACATGTTGACAAAGGTAAAGGGAAATTTTTCCTGAATTTAGATTAAGCAACTACAAAGCTGTGAGTCATCGCTGTTAGAGAAGGCTCTCCTGAAGTTCCTTGCTTTGAGCGTTTGTCTTGCAAAGCTATTTACTAAAAGTTGAGTATGTACAGTTTTCATGGACTGCTTTAGCTGTAAGGCTGATATAAGGGAGATAGAAGATGGTGCCATACTCGTTCTATATTCCGCGTTTCAAAGTTTCTAATATTTGTGAGGTTTAATCAGTCCTAATAAGTTGTTGGTTCCAGTCACAGTACCACGACTTGTTTCTGCAATAGCTGTTTCTAAGTATAGGAGATTGGATCAATGCGTTGTCGAGGTTATAGCATCTTTGCTGAATAAATTGATGAAAAGCTCTGGCAGTTTTGAGATCCCACGACGTTTCGACGGGTTCTGGCGAAGTAGCGTATTGCAAAAGTAATATCTGCCAATCAACTGATTGTTCCTTTAGTGTTCTATGGGGAAAGTCTAAATTAACACTGGTTGTTTTCTTCCGTGTGTTGAAAACAAGGTGGTTACGTAACCACTTATCTTCCTCCCGTCACTCAAAACGGACCCATTTAGCTTCCGGGTTACCGGGTTTACAATTTTGCCACGCAGTTTTTGAAAGTTCGTAATTCGGAGTACCGGGTAACGAGTTAGTAGGGATACGAAACTTAGCTCCGCTGCAATAATGCACTATTTGCCTTAAATGATTCTTCAACAGATGATTACTACTTGGGCTCCGGCATATCGGTTCGTATTGTCACGGAACAGGTTAATGAAGGGGCAACTGGCGGGGTGTGCTCGAACGTGGGCGGGGGTGTCTGTGCCGGTGCGTGTTACGTAAGCAGCGGTGGGTGCGTCGCGCCTCGTTACGTAAAGCGGCGCGGAGCGGCCCACACCGCTGGAGGCTCCAGCGCAGGCCGGCAACGCTTCCAGCTCCAGCGAGGCGCAACCCTGCTGTCCGTAGACGCCCACGCAGCCCGCGCTAGGGCCAAAGCCGCTATGGGCCACCGCTCTCCGCTCCAAGTACGTAGCTGCAAGCGTTTGCCTCTGGAGCAGCACAAGCAAGTGCTTAAACCTACCCCGCCACCCGTAGCTGCGTTCCCTCTAGCGCGCACCCACTCAAGTATCTACTACATTCTGCAGACGCACTCGTCTGAATTAATTTCAGAGCTTCATAGAAATCGTAATTCTCCTAGCTGAAACATCCTTTAGAAGCCTACGGTCTCCAACAGACTTACATTCTCCAGCGCATCACTGACTCTTTACTAGATCAGAATTCTGCAGCGAGATCCAAAATAGATTAGTGCCGTTTAACACACAACTTACTCTAGGTAGAATAAAAATTGGACTAGTTATTTTGCTTACACCATTACCGCTACTTTTCCCGTAAGCTGATCACGTAAAGCTTGTATGTCCGAGCGGCTGAAGGTTACGTAATATGGTGCATCTTAGGAATGTTTGTATTTCACAACTTGAACATCCTCGCAGCTGTGCGCGTTTCAAAATCAGAAGATACTAGAATTGTCAAAATACGTGACTACGAAGACAAAAGTGGATTCTTGTGAATAGAGGGTTCAAAGTGGTAATTACCGTGAGGTCAAGATTGAAAGCTAATTTAGGACGTTGGTCAGTTATATAACCTTCAGTGCTGAGACTCTCACGTAACCTGGACACGCCCAACGCCCTAAACTAACTTCGATATAAGATTTATGAGATAGTACTTCGAAGTGAGAGTTGAAATTAGCAGAATAGTGCAGGACAATCTCGTTTTGACTACGCATCGGTGTGAAGTTAATGCCTGGAAGACTTACCTGAATAGGCTGCTGTGCTTTAAATGGTTTTGATACTTACTTCATGGTGCAGGCAAAATGCTCGTTCTTACGTTTTCTAAATAGGACGATAACCTAAACCCTGTGCTACTGCATGTTAAGAGTTCTCGTGTCTGTTCTGTCAATTTTTTCCAAATAGTAGTAGTCATAGACTGCCTGTACATTTCAATTTAGTGACGTGATTGAAACTGCGCTGTACAAAGATGCCCAAATTTTTAGTTCGTTTGGTGATAGTTTTGAGATTAGTTTCACAAACAATGATGGTATGGAATCTTTCCACGAGCCATAAAATAATTGCATTCTAAATCGCAGTTTTTTATTAGTTAGAAAGAAGTTGAATGTCACTTATGCATCAAACTTGTAACTCTGCATAATTACCTAAATACATATCTACACTAATGTGGAAGTTACTTCCCTTGTATATTTCTCGCCTTAGTTTTCAGATACCTACCCACTGGCTACGGAAGTCGTCGGTATTCATCAGCGCTCAGGAGTTTGTGAATAACAGGGAAGAATAATTTTTTTGCCGTGTTATTTCACTACGTTGACTGAGGATGTTTCTTCAGATAGTTTATTAGTGCTCATAAACTGCTAGAAAATGTGCACTCAGTTTCATCGAATAACGATAAGTCCTGGTATTAGCGACTGCGTAGCGAGTCTGGTAAGTGGAAGATGTAAGAGAGCTTTGCCCTACTGGGCAACAAAGTGAAGAGTTCGCTCTTCGCTACTTCTGATAGCGGATTCCTGGTGTAATAGTTCCTAAGTCACTTTTCGGTTTAGAGCTGAACCGATCAAAGCGTCCATGTATGTCCCATATGATTTCCATGGAATCTGAAGACTGACCTTCAACTAGTGACCACATGAAACGCAAAGCTCGTGAGGGTTTCGCGGGAGAAGTTAAACCAGTGTCGCGTAGGGGCAACGAGTCTGACGTACAGGTAGGGATAGATACTAGAAGCTGATAGGGCGTGGCCTTCCACAGCACCTGTTGCTGCTGGCGCGTCCACTCAGTGTTCAGTGTCCTGTGCAGCTCCGTCCCAACAGCGTTGCGATGGCGCCTACACCGGAGAGGCTCTCTGAGGTTAGCGTTTGCGCTATCATGTAGCACGACTGCAGATATTATACAAAGTAACACTAGTACTATCCAGAACGGCCTTTTTTACATATAGTTCCTCGAATCTGCACATGCAACAGTCAGGCAAATGTATTTTGATAGGTCAATATTGCTGCATAGTGTCTACTGTTCGGGTGCTAGTGATGTTTGATTTGGTTAGTGTGATTCAAAGTTATTAATTTTCGTCTCCTCGTACCTCTAAGGTTGACTTTAACGTTCACGAAGTATGGGAATGCACACCGCCTTACATTGTGGTTTTCTCGTAGTATAGTATTGTGGAACTAAATTGTTCAATTTCATGGACTGAGTAACATGAAATAAGACGTCAAAGCTAGTGGGCGCTATCATCATAAAATGTTTGTCAAGGAAGATCACTTTATCAGTACATTAGTCGTAGACGTTGACAGAGTATTTAATTACTACAGCTTAATGCGCATACCAGTAATGGTATTAATAATTTAAGTTCATCGTTCTTCGAGAAAGCACCTTTGAATATACCGGGTCATCAAAAAGTCAGTATAAATTTGAAAACTTAATAAACCACGGAATAATGTAGATAGAGGTAAAAATTGACACGCATGCTTGGAATGACATGGGGTTTTATTAGAACCAAAAAAATTGCTATAAGCGTGAAAGATCTCTTGCGTGCGTCGTTTGGTGGTGATCGTGTGCTCAGCCACCACTTTCGTCATGCTTGGCCTCCCACGTTCCCAGACCACAGTCCGTGCGATTATTGCCTTTGGGGTTACCTGAAGTCGCCAAGTGCATCGTGATCGACCGACATCTCTAGGGATGCTGAAAGACAACATCCGACGGCAATGCCTCACCATAACTCCGGACATGCTTTACAGTGCTGTTCACAACATTATTCCTCGACTACAGATATTGTTGAGGAATGATGGTGGACATATTGAGAACTTCCTGTCAAGAACATCATCTTTGCTTTGTCTTACTTTGTTACGCTAATTATTGCTATTCTGATCAGATGAAGCGCCATCTGTCGGACATTTTTGACCTTTTGTATTTTTTGGTTCTAATAAAACCCCATGTCATTCCAAGCATGTGTGTCAATTTGTACCTCTATGTCTACACTATTCCGTGATTTATTCAGTTTTCAAATTTATACTGACTTTTTGATCACCCGGTATATTTTAAGGCACGCAAGGTCTCAACGTTGACTGTTCAAGTTGTATACATGCCAACATTCCATTCAGTTTTGCTGCTAAACCACTTGCACTTCTTGCATGTAGGTTTGTTGGACATTTAAAATTTGGTTAGATCAGTTGTCCGAAAGTCTGGCCACAAAATTGCGGATACATGGAATCTTTTCACTGTTGCAGAGGTGCATGCAATTGGCGACGTTTCGTAGCGTCGAGATAACTATAGTCAAACGTACTGTGCTGGGCGTACACGTGCGTATGAGACAGTAATGCAATGTATTCAGGTTTAAAAATTTCACTTGCTACTACACATGGGTCCATCCGCAGTTACGGTTCTTACAGCATTAATACGTCAGACATCGAAAATTAAATTGTTGTGAGATTGTTACAGAAGCAGTTTCTTTAGAGGGACGAAGTATTTCAGTATAATCCATGAATTTGTTAATCTTACTCTGAGTACATGTACGAGTATTTCTAAAATTTTGTATGCCGCCGTCGCCGCTTATTGCACAGTTTAGCTGCTTATTTGGGAAAAACTTTTGTAGGTGAGAAGGTAAAATTTTCACTTGCCCCAGAACGAGAGAATGGCAGCACGAAAGGTTGTGCTAAAGACTTAAGCGCGTGACTACCGGAGGCTTCTACTCACGTGATTTGCTACGGTCTCCAAAGAGTTGTCAACTAAGCGAATACAAAGTTGTACTCGTCTACTGTTCACAGTAACGAAGCAGCTGCAGAACGGAAGAGCTTCCAAAGTTTTTTATCTATTGACCTCCAACTTACGGTTTGTAAGACAGGTCGCGGGAACAACACAAGAAAACTGACATCCGGCAAGGGTGCGCAGCGTTGCGGAAATTGCGTGACTCAAGGGCTGCCTCCACGTCCTACTTTAACAATACGACGGTGCTTTCTCACGTGTTCTTACTTGGTCCGTGTCAGTGTGTAATGAAAATGCTTCATACACCTTTTCTTTTCTGCGCTGTTCATTAATGAAATAACGTAAAGATACGACAGGCTCTTGATTACAGTAACGAATCGCGTAGTTCCTTGATGTGCTTAAAGTATCCAGTTATTCTAAATGAGGGTGCTTTCCTGAAATCCAGTATTAATTTGCGATGGGGGTTTAGAAACATTTCCAGCAGAGAATGTCTTCACAATTATACCAGTGAATGTCTGGCATATACCGTGACCACATGTTATGTGTGAAAATTTGATGTAAAACTGAATCTTCTTAATTATTCCGTCCCCGGTGTTTAACTTTGGATAGGATCGGTATGTCAACATCAATTCAAGGGTTGTCGTATAGCAAGAGCTGCCAAGGCTACCCAACATCCCCTCATAGCCGATAAACTCTTCCGCAGATCTACATTTACCACTCTTTGAAACTCCCACCCACCGCCATAGAGAACCAACATCTGTTGAAGCATGGCAGTAAATTTTCAGGATTTTTTTCGGTCATCAGTCTACTGACTGGTTTGATGCGGCCCGCCACGAATTCCTTTCCTGTGCTAACCTCTTCATCTCAGAGTAGCACTTGCAACCTACGTCCTCAGTTATTTGCTTGACGTATTCCAATCTTCGTCTACAGTTTTTGCCCTCTACAGCTCCCTCTAGTACCATGGAAGTCATTCCCTCATGTCTTAGCAGATGTTCTATTATCCTGTCCCTTCTCCTTATCAGTGTTTTCCACATAGTCCTTTCCTCTCCGATTCTGCGTAGAACCTCCTCATTCCTTACCTTATCAGTCCACCTAATTTTCAACATTCGTCTATAGCACCACATCTCAAATGCTTCGATTCTCTTCTGTTCCGGTTTTCCCACAGTCCATGTTTCACTACCATACAATGCTGTACTCCAGACGTACATCCTCAGAAATTTCTTCCTCAAATTAAGGCCGGTATTTGATATTGGTAGACTTCTCTTGGCCAGAAATGCCTTGTTTGCCACAGCGAGTCTGCTTTTGATGGCCTCCTTGCTCCGTCCGTCATTGGTTATTTTACTGCCTAGGTAGCAGAATTCCTTAACTTCATTGACTTCGTGACCATCAGTCCTGATGTTAAGTTTCTCGCTGTTCTCATTTCTACTACTTCTCATTACCTTCATCTTTCTCCGATTTACTCTCAAACCATACTGTGTACTCATTACTGTTCATTCCGTTCAGCAGATCATTTAATTCTTCTTCACTTTCACTCAGGATAGCAATGTCATCAGCGAATCGTATCATTGATATCCTTTCACCTTGTATTTTAATTCCACTCCTCAACCTTTGTTTTATTTCCATCATTGCTTCCTCGATGTACAGATTGAAGAGTAGGGGCGAAAGGCTACCGCCTTGTCTTACACCCTTCTTAATACGAGCACTTCGTTCTTGATCGTCCACTCTTATTATTCCCTCTTGGTTGTTGTACATATTGTATATGACCCGTCTCTCCCTATAGCTTACCCCTACTTTTTTCAGAATCTCGAACAGCTTGCACCATTTTATATTGTCGAACGCTTTTTCCAGGTCGACAAATCCTATGAAAGTGTCTTGATTTTTCTTTAGCCTTGCTTCCATTATTAGCCGTACGTCAGAATTGCCTCTCTCGTCCCTTTACTTTTCCTAAAGCCAAACTGATAGTCACCTAGCGCATTCTCAATTTTCTTCTCCATTCTTCTGTATATTATTCTTGTAAGCAGCTTCGATGCATGAGCTGCTAAGCTGATTGTGCGATAATTCTCGCACTTGTCAGCTCTTGCCGTCTTCGGAATTGTGTGGATGATGCTTTTCCGAAAGTCAGATGGTATGTCGCCAGACTCAAATATTCTACACACCAACGTGAATAGTCGTTTTGTTGCCACTTCCCCCAATAATTTTAGAAATTCTGATGGAATGTTATCTATCCCCTCTGCCTTATTTGACCGTAAGTCCTCCAAAGCTCTTTTAAATTCCGATTCTAATACTGGACCCCCTGTCTCTTCTAAATCGACTCCTGTTTCTTCTTCTATCACATCAGACAAATCTTCACCCTCATAGAGGCTTTCAATGTATTCCTTCCACCTATCTGCTCTCTCCTCTGCATTTAACAGTGGAATTCCCGTTGCACTCTTAATGTTACCACCGTTGCTTTTAATGTCACCAAAGGTTGTTTTGACTTTCCTGTATGCTGATTCTGTCCTTCCGACAATCATATCTTTTTCGATGTCTTCACGTTTTTCCTGTAGCCATTTCGTCTTAGCTTCCCTGCACTTCCTATTTATTTCATTCCTCAGCGACTTGTATTTCTGTATTCCTAATTTTTCCCGGAACATGTTTGTACTTCCTCCTTTCATCAGTCAACTGAAGTATTTCTTCTGTTACCCATGGTTTCTTCGCAGCTACCTTCTTTGTACCTATGTTTTCCTTCCCAAATTCTGTGATGGCCCTTTTTAGAGATGTCCATTCCTCTTCAACTGTACTGCCTACTACGCTATTCCTTATTGCTGTATCTATAGCGTTAGAGAACTTCAAACGTATCTCGTCATTTCTTAGTACTTCCGTATCCCACTTCTTTGCTTATTGATTCTTCCTGACTGTCTTGAACTTCAGTCTACTCTCCATCACTACTACATTGTGATTTTCAGGATAGATGAGGTGAGAAGTGTGCTGGTTAAAGACGGGCAACTCCATTGTTTTTAGCGGCTGAGTGTCAAAGAATCATTTCCGGTTTCGAAATTGATTTTCAATGAACATCTGAAAGTGCTAATCTGATGACCTAGAGGGTGAAAGAGCTTCGTAGTAACGTAGGGAATTGTTTACCAGACTTTCATCCAGTCCAGATGTTCTTGGCTGCAAAGGTGAACGTACAGCTGCTAGGAAGTAGTTTCGCTATGTTAAGTTCATTACGTTGGTAAAAAATTAACCTTGGCAAACAACTGGTTACGTTTAATTTTCTCAGATTTATAAAGAATGCTATTAAAGAGGAACTGAAAGATTCAGCAACTGACGTTTGTAAAGGTTGCAAGATGCGAGGGGTGGAGGTGTCGAAAAGTGTCTAGTCTAAGAAAAATGACAAATTCATAATACCAATTTATTTTTAAACATAATACCCGTGTACACTAATACACTTGCGGGCACGCTCAGATAACTTCTGCAAACCATTTAAATAAAAGGTCTTAGTCCAACCAAGTGTTCACTGCATCATCGTCAAATCTTCCTCGTTAGAGATCTTTTTAGGTTTGTCAAAATTATTCTGATATAGCAAAGTCTGGAGAATATGGCGGATAACGTAACAATTTGGACCCGCAGTTATGCAGTTTAGTGTGTTGCGAGTCCTTCGTGCGCCGGTGCGTTGTCCTGGCGCAAAAGAATTCCGCGCGCAATTTTTCTCCACCTTTTTTCTCAAACGGTGCAATAGTATTATGCATTGATAGGTACGCCCTTTTGCAAGTAATCCGCCAGTTACCCCTTGTGCATTCCAGAAGACCGATGCCATTACCTTATCAGCTGATTTTTGCACCCGGAATTTTCTTTGGGCTAGGGGATGAAGCATGTGTCCATTGACTGTTCTATCTCGGGATTAAAGTGGTGAATCCACCTTTTGTCCATTGACATACCTTGCAAGAATGCAGTCTTCATCCGCATCAAATTGGCGGGCGATTTCTATCACAGCACTGCACACTCTCCCGTCTCGATCTGCATTCAATTTCGGGACGCACCGAGATGAAACATTTCGCGTTGGCAAAATATCCCCAACGGTTCCATGAGCGCACCCATTGGAGATTCCAAATGTGGTTTCAATGTGCAGCAACGTTGTGAATTGGTCACTGTTTCATCAGTGGCAACGGTGACAGGCCTTCCGCTGCTTGACGCATCTTCCACGTTTGAAGTCTGACACCCAGTTTTTCACTCTTTCATAAGACTGAGCACTGTCCTAGAGTGTATTCAGCGTGTTCCTGGCAAGTTCCTTGGGCGTCATTCCCTTCAAACGAAGATACTCAATCACGGAATTTTGCTTACACTACCGTATACAACGAATCCTAGCGGCAAAACTAACGAAGGTGGAACCGCTAAATTTGATATGCATACCCACAAAGGATCACCATAAAAGTAGGTGGTGTTTGAGACATTACGGCAACTATCTCGGGCTACAAACTTTTCGACAGCCCCTCGCAGTTACGAAGTGAATCATTTTGTGAATGAAAATTTTCTATGAAAATATGGCACTATAATCAATCACTATCGTATTTGTCACTAGAGTGCACCTTACTGCACGTATTTTTCCATACCGAGCCAATTGCCAAAACGATAAAAGGCAAGAGTTTTCCCGGAAAGGGGTTGAAACAAGTTTGATCATCTTGATTTTGTTTTCCTCAGATGGCGCTTTATAAAGGCCACAATATTCCCGATTAAAACTAATCGTATTAGTGGTTCGCGGCTAAATTACAAATATTTTTTCAAATTTCGTAATTTTTCAACTGTGGGTGAGAGGAAAGTAGGCAAATCGGTAACCTATTTGGATCCACGAGCCTCCAGTCGAGATCGGCACCTACATAACTTCAGTTAGTTGCGAAATGTAAGTCATATTAATTTTAACTATTAACTTCCCTATTGAAGTGGCATATGACGTACATGAATGGCTGTCCATATACTTGAAAGCCTCTTATTTTCGCCATCATTGTGCCACACATGGACTCAAAGCTTTCCACAATCTAGGTCAGATTCCCTAAATTTACTATTTCTCTAAAGTAGTTTTTGTTCCAATTATTGCTAATTAAAATCGTTGAGCATCTTTCTTTCGTAAAGGCTACACAGATTAAATAAGATCGTAGCAGCGTGTCCCTGAAGTACTTGATGAGTGAAAAAGTGCAGCGGTTAAGGCACTATTTACATAGGTTTATAGTTGCGCCGCTACAAGAAAATTTCTGAATAATTCGGCCGCTCTGTGAATGAAACAGTATTGTCGCGCAGCCTGCAGGAGATTCTCACCGTCTAGAAGTAACTCACCGCTTGTTGCTCGGTAGGGAATACATCTCATTGGCTATTAGCAGCTAATGGAGAGGGATGTGCAGAACCGCTGAAAATAGGGCCGCCTTCCTACAAGACGCGGAGTATAGATTCTCACTGGTAGGAAGTTTTCTCGTCTTTGTGAAAGATTAAAGTTTCCCGTAGTTTCCCTAAGCCAAATGCGTGGGGGTTAATTTTGAAAAATCACGATCGCCTCCTACCCCTTCAGACCCTGTGCTTCGTCTGGACGCTAGATCCTAACCCCCTAACTTGCTACTTAGGGAGTTCCTGAAAAGTTTTCACTGCGGTCGTTTGACACGTTTCAGCAGTATCTTAATCTAGAAATAGCATCTTACATTACCCCTCTCTCCTACTTGATTTTATGTCTGTGTATCTAGTTTAGAATCGAGCTTCCCAAGATTTCATTTGCATTCTTTTTCCGAGGATTATTTTTGGTACGATACATACAGGATGAAGTGACTGATGACCTTTCATTTTGGTCCCTTTAACGCCACCAACCAACCAGCATCTTGTGCATCGTTTTCTTAACAGGTGCAGTTACCTGTCCCAGAATGGCGCTAATGAATGACGGTTGCATTTCATGCTACTTCAACTTTCTCAGTGTTAACCTTTGGTATCCGAACTATAAGCTCAAGAGGTTTGCTACTATTGCAGAAATTTGTCTAGCGTGTGATCATTTTCGCGTTTGTTCCAATCAACGAACGGAATTGCACTGTAAGGGCAGAAGTGATGGAAAAGACTACGTATGTATCTCGCGTGGGTGATATCAGCCGCAGGGCCTAAGTAGCAATAAAGACGCGCAGGCATTCGTTTGTATTCGGTCTCCCCACCATCTAACGGTAGGTTTTATTCACTCACGTTTATTAAACGAATGAGATTCGTCAATGAAGATACAAACTAGAGCACATAACTTCTCAAGGAAAAGACAGCATTTTTAAACATTTCCCGCCTTAACACAATAGTTTCCTTAATATTCGACCAATGCAATCCATTGTGAATACGGGAATAATGTTGACACTCAACACGTCGTGGGATGTCCCTCATTGCTTTATAATCGCGTTAAAGCACTGTTGCATGTTACCAGAGAAGTCAGCAGTGTTCTCAGCCCCAATTAGTTCCCATTCTCCCTACACATTTTCAGATTTTCATAGTTCGTTAAAGTTGTCACGACGCTTCCAGTTTGTCCCATAAATTCTGTATGGGGTTACGGCCTGACGAGTGGTCTCAACAGCACTGAGATACAAAGAAGCCAATGTTTTTCCAAGGTTTGATGAGTGCTTTAGATAGAAAAATTTCGGGTGTAGTAACTAACATTCTGCATTCTTATGTGCATTCACTTTCGGATTTAACACGCTTTCTTAAATTACTGTCGATGAAAGTGCTTTACACATTCGATGGCTTAAAACAGCACCATACCGAAACACACACCTCCCCTCTCCTCCGGTGCCGTTTTCGACAGTAGTTTCAGTAGTTTGCCGGTGTTTATCCTGCAGCTCGTATTTTTGGTTTCGCCACACGGTAGTTCGTAACTCTGATGGAAAGATGTTGAAGTCGCTCACATCACCAAAATCGAAATTAAAACAACATTAGACTATTCATGACGTTCTTCCGTTGTACCATTCACCGATAACGCTCCGGACAAATCATTCACTTACTTGCTTACCACATTCTTGCAGCACCTAGATGGCAGTTTTAATAGAGAACTCTCCTTAATCGCCTCTAATTCGCCTTCCTAGACTGGCCATTTTGAGGCATAGCTTCTATGCAATAGTTCTGAAATTGTCTTATGCGCCCAACACCTGTGTTCAAATAAATGGAAATGTCTGAGAGTATTCACGGTTGAAGAAGAGTCCCCGCTCTTAAGCTAGCTCCCTTACTGGTAGAACGCAGACCACGCGGCAAGAGCGTGCAGGTCGCTTCCTACCGCGTACGACGCACTTTTATACAAGGGTGCTCAACTCTTGCTCTTACACTCACTTAACACTCCCAAACTATTTTCAAAGGTGTTTCAACATTTTACGGCGATTAACAGTTTATTTACCCGCTATCTTTGAGTGCGTTTGAATAGGTGAGATGATTAGTAACATTGGCAGTTACTGTAACTGCGAGAGGGGGAACAGAAAAAACAAATAACTGGTACGACTGCTTACTCCCTCTGGCTATGTGCTACGACGTCCTGAGAGCGGCAGAGAAACAGGTGTCTCTGTCCTGTGTGCTCGTGTGGTTGTCACAGATACCGCAGACAACGCCTGCCGTCTTGTCGAGGGTCCGGTGTTCACGGCTCGCAGGTTCGCGGTTAAGCAAACACCGCACATTACGATGGGCGGGGGAAATTTGAAGCACTAGCTCTGCCGCAAAACATTCCATACAGAGCGTACTGGGATTCGTACTCCGGTATCAAAAGCTGTTAAACTGATAGGGCCGTAGCACCTTTTCAATTGTAGCGTACTGCCGTTGAATGAAAAATATCGCGTAACTATCCAATTTTCCGAATTTCGGCCAAGTGCAACACATCAGCCAGTGAACCTTGTAATCTTACCCTTCCACACATCACCATTAAATTTCTTAGTGTCATTTTCAAAAGCTTAGAGGCGTGAGATACATCAAAGAAACTTTTAACTTCATTTTCTCCTCTTGTTGGCTGCAGTTATTGCGTCTAGGGATATATTATTGAGACTAAAATTTTGATTTATAGTGGGTTCTTTGTAGCTAAATAACTGAAAATTTGCCTGTAATCTTGAATTTTCTTAGTCACATTTTTCAGCATTAGTCTTCAGTTTCCACTTCAACACCACAAATTACATTAGTGACAGGCTCAGAAACGTCTGATTCCATCATAGGCATGCCCACTAAAACTCACATCTGCGGTAGTCAAAATATTCCAGAGAGTTTACAAACTCTTGACAAAAAATCTTCTCTAAAATTTCATTTTGTAAATGAATTCAGAAATTTAATAATTAGCGTCCGTGTGCAATTAATATGAATGCCAGACATTTCGTAGTTTCATCCTCAAAAGAAAAATTTTAACCACACACAGTGCAACAAATTTCTTTTTGTACATATTTTAGCTGGAAACATCACACGTTGTATAGAAAATCATATGAAATTCTTTCAGTGAAACAGCCGAGAATTTTCACATACACCACATTCGGGATTAATCCTGGTATCGGATACTTCTATAAAAAGGTTAAAAATGGGTCCCATTACAACATAGTTACCGCGCGAGTAGCCAACTTTAAATTCTTTAGAATGAAATTGGAAGAACAACGCATACTTCAAACAAGATATAAAGTGGAAATACTACGTAACTGTACGGCTGATGTAAATGGAGCGTGGGCAGTCTGTTGATGTAAATAGGAAGATAGCAAGACTGTAGAGAAATACCGACTTAAATAGGCCGGTGGCTCGGCAGGTGCCTAGTAGCTGCCTTTCTTTTTTTGTACGCTACAATCAAGAGCAACGATGTCAGTATTGGTTCTGAAAGGGTCTTGTGGATCAGCCGAAGCAGCTTATACAAGAACTGCTTTCTAAAAAATGACACGTAACAGATACTAAGAAAGTGCTATAACAGACGGTTTTGCGGTAGATGGACATTTACTTGCGCGCCATTTACAACGTCGGTTTAACACAAATTTTAAGCCTTGACCTGGTTTATTAGTACGGTCCTCACCTAATACTATGAAAGGTGATTCTGAAAGAAAATACTTTTTGTTTCAGTATTTTCGACATGAGTGAGGGCGCCTTCTGTTAGTTTGGTTAAGAAGCTCTCCAGCTGCGGTGTCCAGCGCGCTCCGGCAGCAATCGGGGGAAAAAGTCGTCTCACCAGTTTTCTTCTGAGCGGTAGGGGCATTGACCAGAACCCGCTAGCGCTCTCTGGTCAAAGATAATGAAGTGAATTCTTATCCGAAAACGTCGCCAATGTATATTGATACTTACATATAAAGCTAAACAAGAGGATAAAGAATCTTCTTAGTGTTGTGGCACCGCTGTTTAGATCTGGTAATGCGCTTCAACATCTGCAGTGATGAAGAAAAGATAATAAAAAAACTTAAACAATAAAGATCTAAGGCTTGACGTAAGGATATTTATATAAGTCACGCAAAGTATGTTGAGTACTAACGATAGTATAAAATCTTACTATGGGGCAGCCGCAACAAAAAGTCAATTTTGTAAAATGAAGAAACAGCACAACTATATTTTATTACATGCGCAACCGGTTTCGCAACGCTTAAAGTTCAATCATCTGGCATAAACTGAAATAACGAAAATATTAAGACAATATTTACTATTAAAAAGTCTTGATCACGATTTATCAAGGTGACCGGTTTCGACCACAGCTGTGGTCATCTTCAGACCATTTAGTAGGAACCTCTTTCTGTTGGAGAGTAGTAATTCTCGAACAGAATGAGTTCCTACTCAATGGTCTGAAGATAACCACAGCTGTGGTCGAAACTGGTCACCTTGACAAATAAATCGTGATAAAGACTGTTTCTAATAGTAAATATTTGTAACACACTGATCACTGCCAGTCCCATAATGTATTCAAAAGTAATTAAGACAATAGGAAACAACGATTCTTAAAAATGATAAACTATACGGTTAAAACTTCTAAAATAAAATAACGGGACATTACTTACAAATAATCACTTAACCATCTGAGATCCTCACACTTATCTTGGAATGGAACTTCTGGGTTAAGAGTAAGGAACTTTCGGACTGACTGGACACTTAACCATAAAACATGAAAGACGCAATAAAGACGAGAAAAAAAGTTGTGGAATTACTTCGATAAATTCCATCGAATATGTTTCCATCTGCTGCCCCGACCAGAGGCAATCTAAAAATTCTAAATACTTGCTAGTCGTATTGAAGATGCACACAAGCCATACCGAAGATGGGGTATGACTCAGATATGTTTGGTAAACTGTGTAAACGTAAAATAGGGAAATGACAGCAGAAAGACGGAACCGTCCCATCAACATTTAAATAGTTACATAACTGAATACTATTATTTTTGTGATAAGGCAGTGCGTGCATTAATAGCATCAGCAAGATGGAAATGGATGTCTTAACATGCAATAAGATTGGGTGATTCAAACTGTGCGGTGTCTTTATTTTACAAAATTAAATGTTAAACAGAGGATGATACTATTTCACAAACTGTTTTCGAAACTTCCTAGCAAATTATAGAACATAGAAGAATTCAAGAATTATTAGGAAATTTGCAAGCATGGTTTACACGACATGAGCGAAATGCTATTTACTAACCAGATTTCAATACAGCAATGCATGCATCTGAATGATCAATGTAATAGCTAGGAAAACTTCGCCGGCAAAAGATAGGCCAGTAAATTGCAGTCTTCTAAACACACTGTTTAACGTCGATGTAAAAACGAGAGCTATATCAGTAACGAAAATTAGGTCTAGAGTAATTTGCTATAAACCTTGTTTCAGTATTTATCTTAAAATCATAACTTAGACGGGGAATAGCGTATTTGTAAGTTAGTGTTAAGCTCAAATGTAACCTCTGCCTCGTATTCAGGTGGCAAAGTTTATTATGACTCGCGAATACGCCACATTCAGCATATGAATAATTTTCTAGCCCGAGTCACGCCATTCAGCGCATTGGAACCTGAATCTGAGGACGACAATGAAATATTTGCAGCATTTTTGATGTAGTGTATCATTTAGCGGGAGAATTCCGGTCAACGAGTTGTTACGAAAAGTCGCTCTTACGTCACGAAGTCCTTCAATTCCATTTTTACTAATAATGGCATAAGGAAAACTTCGTTTTCGAAGTAGAAGGAAGAACTGGTCATCCTTCCCTTTTCATTGATCTTCCGTACGTTCACACGTACAGACAAGTAGTTTCTTCGGTTGTTCAGCCGCTCTTACGCGTGTCGTGATTTTCGTGCATTCGGAAATTAGAAATCTGTTTTCACACGGTTAAAAAATTTTCCTACTTGCAGTTATTGTACTGCCATCATTGTGCAGGCGTATGAAATACCAAAGTCAAAAGCTGCACTTGAAAATAGGAATAAATTCCTGAAATGCATATAATGCTATGGACGAGAAAACAGGAAATTGGTGCAATAATGAAGAAAATTAGTCATAATATACGGATAACGCACCTGTGCTCTTTAGCTATTAGAAATTTTGTCTGGTATCCACAGGCGTAAGTTTGTACGTTATCATTCTAGAAAAGTCTTGGAATGTCGAATTTGACGGCAGATGGTAAGTCATACCGTTGTGAATCATTCAGCAAATGTACAGGTGTCCTGACGGAGTGATGGAGTGACAGATCTGGTCACATAAGTGTGTAGGGATTAGTATTGACGTCATGTGGCATTAAACACTTCCCATCAGCGGGCCATATGCGAAGTCTGTCAAGACATGACAGCTTGCGCACACCTCCATGCCACGCGCACGACGCAGCAACCCACTGTGTCTGTGACGTCAAAATCATTGCTTCCCGATCGATCATTGAAGCAGCGCTATACTAGTTTCCTTCCAGTGCCGTTAGACATTGTTTTTCTGTCGGTGAAGTTAGTCGCTTTTCCCATTGCGTTATTAGGGGACACCAGGTAACCATAGAGAGCAAATAGAAGCGAAATTAACTTGGGGGCAAGCGAAGACGACGTTTAGGGGAAATACACAAAATATTGCTAAAAATTCGATTTTTCTACATATTGTGCATTTTTTGCTATATCTTAACACCAGTGAATGTTCCGCACTCCCAATCATACTTAAAATGTCCAGTAGGTATCTTCAGACTTTGTCAATTAGTCTTAATATGCTTAACAAATAGGTTCACCTTACCTTAATCTACCCTCTAAGAAGTCGTAGTGTCAATATTGCTTCTAGTGTTTCAATATTTCTCTGGAACTCACCTTTCTTCCCCGAATTAGACTTCTACCAGTTTCTTAATTCTTCTGTAAATTCGTATCAGAAATTTTCAATCATGGCATTTTAAACTGATAGGCAGTGCTCACACCTGACAGCATCTGCTTTTTTGGAATTGGAAATATTACATTGTTCTTGAAGTCTGAGGATATTTCGTCTGTTACCTTCCCCCGTTTGCCTAGTGCTGGCTTGCCATCTGAGGTCTTAATATTCGTGCAATTGCTTCTCGTTTTCAGTTTCTTTAAGCTCCCTATAGGTTTTGTTTCCTCCAGTTAGTCTCCCTTTGGCCCCTAGCCGTACCTAATTAGCCATCTGGCACTTTCTGCCAATTTCATTTCTTTACAAGTCTTTCCATCAGCTTGCTTTATTTGCTATTTTTTCTACCTTCGACAGGTAAAATCAGCTAATCTAGTTTACCTCGTCTTTTTCCTAATTGATTCTCTGCCGCTGTATTCCCCTCTCAGTTCGTCAAAGGTTACGATACTCAATTTGAAACTCAGTCTTTAAACTTACCGAGGCTCCACCTCCTTAATTTTCTACTTTCTGCAAGCTTTTAATTCTCGGTTCATTACTAATAAATTAAGGTCAGTTAACATCCGCTTCCGGAAATATTTCAGTTGAAAATCTGGTTTCGAAATCTGACTTACGTTATTTTATAAATTTGAACCTTTGTCACTGTGCAAAACGTACGATTCCTGGAGAGGAAAATTGGACTTCCAGGATAGCAAAGAAACTGAGGTAAAACTTCTATCTACGTGAACTGATCTTAAAATCTCAGATATCATTCAGATTGGGGCCCCTGCAACTACTGAAATGCTGCTATCCCTCTTCAGAAATCACACGTTTGAGTGGCCTCTAGAGAAACGCCTTCACTGAGCTAACATTAACCTTGATGTTTCCTATCTTACGCATGGACTACTCAGTTGGTATATTTTGCTTATTTTTTCATAGTTCCACACAACTTCCTGTTTTCTCGATTGATCTGTGTTCAGTTTTTTAAGGCCTATTCAGTGTGCCAACTTATATCTAAATCTGAGGGGGGTGCGATGGGGAGGTTCCCTTGTTAGCAAGGTCTATGATTCTAATGCCAAATACCTCGCAAAAACACAAAATTAGTAAAGTTACTGAACTGTGAAATATCATACGAAATCATTTTCATTTCAAATTCAAACAAAGATAGTGTTTATAAAATAGTTTGTGGAGCTCGCACACCGTTCTCTACAAATCTGTAAACTGTGTCGAACTCAGATGTTCGCTAAAATTTGTAGTATGTTTTTATAGCATGAGTGTTTGCACATTCGTTATACGTGAGTCTGCAGACAGAACGTGAGCACTGAGAGTATTTACACGGAACTGTGCAGAGACTGGGGCTTCCTCAGCCAGCAGACCAGAAGGCCGGCAGCCTGTTCTCGCGAGGTTCGTCCGCCGGAGCAGGTAGCGGTTGGGGGTCACTGTCAGCTTTACGTAACGTGGCCGCCGCAGCCGCTCCTTCCAGCACTTTGCCGGCTTTTTCAGAGAGCGCGTTCTCCTCCGCGGCCGTGGCCAATGTCATCGTTAGCGGCACAATAAAAGAACCAGAAACAGTTTATCCGAAAAAAAACATAATTACCTAATGGCAGAGGACTACAGCAGACATTCCTCAGGGTTGAATGCTTGGCCCGTTTTTCTGATCGAAAACTGGCCCGCAATCTTAGATGGAAAACTCGAATTTGTATTCGCGAATAAGACAGCCGTGTCACATTCCGATGTTAAACAGGTAGCAAACAAACCAATTTAAATATCAAAGCAGTTGAAACTGTATAGTAAGATTGCTGTAGACTATTGCTGTCTTAGAATGAGAGTAAATCAGGACACTGCCACAGTTCATACCTACATGGGAAAACTTCAGGTAACATTGAGACATATTTATAGCTGCTGAAATTGCCAAAGAACTGAACAACTCTATTCTGTAGCAAATCTTAGATAATTTAGTATTGAAATTGTGTACAGTGGTTTAAAACATTGAAAAGAATTACTAAACATTTCAAACATTCTAAATTAGTTATGTTTGCCTCTAGGTTACATTACTAGTGGGATAAGTAGTGATACAGCACCACTTTTCATGGCTGCACTATTTTGCATTGTTTCGAGATTCGAAAAACTCTTGTAAAACCGAATTTTCATGAAGGGAGAATGTTTCCAAAACTCGTGAATTGTGAAAGACGTAGTAAAGTGGCTGGGCTAGCTGCCTGGAATAGACGAATGCTTCAAATCTGGTACCCGAATCTAATTTCTAGATTCTAATATAGCAGATTAGTGCAGTCGATTTAAGGTCTACAAACAAAGGTTTGAACTTTTATTAGAAAATTGACATCGAATTTCTATTACAGATAGAGCTTCGCCATTAATGGAGCATGCCTCGTTCGGGTAACTACTAACTAGATGAACAAATGTAGTTTCACTGAAACGTTGATGTACGTGAGACACTCTGTTAACTGTCCATATCCAACCTAAATACGGTTAGATTCCCTTACTGTAAAATTGATTCCTGGCTGGAAGAGCAGAAAGCTCATGGAATTTTCTGAATCACTATGCAGTGTGCCCGTTAGTTTTCTCAATCTCTTCCCCCCTTCTAGTCGAACAAAGCGTTATAGATGACGTAGTATCACTACCGCTAGATGTGAAATGCCGCGCAGCGTCGTTAAACGAGCTTTTACTGAAAAGCTCACTGGCGAACAGGTGGATGAGTGCTCAAAGAGCACACAATATTGCCCTACTCCAGCTCCTACGCAATCAGTGCAACTGACGACAGTGTGGTCGCTTGCCGAAATATTGTGCCCGTTGGACCAACCGGCCGTTCACCTGTTAACTATTTCGTCGTGAATTACACGGGGAGAAATACAGGAATAACATTAGCTTTATCTGATGGGATCGCTAAAAATTACCGTAAGTTTACAATTACTGGTTAACTTCATCAACAAAACTTCAGCAATCTGCGTTGTCAAACGCAGCTGAATATTAATTGCAGTTATGTGTTAACGCGGTTGGGAAAAAGTAAGAGCTTATGAAATTAAGTTCAACCGAGCAAAATTGAGTACCAGCAATCACGGTGCCATCTATGTAAAATATATAATGTAAAGTTTCTGGTAGCTGCCACTGTTCCCCTTATTTAAATTTTAGAGGTCTCATTCAGTTAACTACGAACTAGATTCAGGAGCGTGGTTCTTCCGTTGAAATATTGATGTAGATGCAACAACCTGCTAACTGTCCATATTAAACCTAACATTCAGGGAGCAAATGAGTAAGAAAGTCTTCCTAGCCAGCTGCTATGCCAAGCAATTCTTCTTTAAATCACAGGGCACTTACGGTAAAAAGGTTTTCTAGTAGTTCAATAAAAATTTGTGAAAATTCTGCAACTTACTACATAAGACAGGTTACGTTTGTCAGCAACAAAATTTCTACTTACAACTAGTATTAGATGCCATTGAAAGTTTCCCAATGTGTCTGAAACTGCCTAATTATTTTGGACGTACTGTCATAGCAACATAACCGTTACTGCTCCTAACGTTGGAGTGTACTTGCGCCTGTTAGCGATATACACAAGAAACCAAAGATGTAAGTATTCTCTAGAATAGTGCTGACCGAAAAAGCTCGATAGACGCCTCCAGTAACAATATATACGAAATACCAAGGCGTGTAGACAACGGATGCAACTTACACGATAACAGCTACAGGGATGCACTCACCGTGCAGTTCACGACGCAGAGAGCCTCAAGAGCAGGTGTTACAGCATCACGAGGAACGCGCTTATCAGATAAAAGCAAGGCGGCCACGCAGAGCGAGGCAAAACGAAAAAGTAACTCTGCCTCATCACTGCAGGAGAAGGTGGCGGGCACTCCAAAAGCGCTTAGTAACGCAGAAAACACCGCGGTAAGCCTGTTCGGTTGCTTCCGGCAACAGTCAACGTGAATAAGGCCTTACTGCCAAGTAGCAATATAAGTAACGTTCAACGTAGTTTGCACAAACAGGCAGAAGGCTGCGCAATTGCCGAACACGCATTGGAAGCAGTAGCATGAAATAGCTGGAAGCACGCATGCGAAGCGATTTTAAGTGGAACTAACTGTAGGAAAGGCAGGTGCCACAACTGAGCCCAACTGGGCGACTCTCCAGGGAGTGCGGTGCACTCAGAGGAGGAAGCTTAAAATACCCTAGTTCCACAAACATTAGAAAATCATTAATCATTCCGGGATCCATACTAGATCGGATTGAAGAGAAGGTAGGGAAGATACAAAGAGGAGAGTTTCGTTAAAAGTTCATTTAGTACGCATGACACCGTCACAGAGCTCATAAAACGCCGGTTGTAGGTTGTTCTAAATCACGATATGGTTTAAATTAAATTTCAGATCATATGTTGCTAGAAGTCGTCTCGCTACAACCTACGTACATTTCGTGAGAAGACCATGCAGGCAGGACTGAAGATACTCGTGTTAGCAAGGAGGCTTGCAAACAATATTGCTTCCTAAATACTTAAGGCACTTGACATTGACAGATGGGGAAATTTTCTGTGAACAGAGAGGGCTGAAATGAGTATATCATAGTGTGTAAAACATGTATAAAGTACTATAGTTTCTTGACGTTCAATGCTGTCGCATGTTACGTACTGTTTAAATAATCACAGGCGAAATCCAAGCAACACATTCCATTGTTATTAAAAGGTGTATCTGTATTTGATGTATTGGACAACTAATTTTTAGTTCCTGGGTGTTTCAGCAACAAAAACTGATTTTCTACGCGTTTTCACATGTTAATCTAACCAACGTATGAACAACCAGACAGTACTCGAGAAAGCATGGGTTATACAATTAAAATCTAAACAGCCCGCTGTAGCTTAGTTTCCAGTATCGACCCTTTTCCACGTTCGTGCATTCTGTGAGCCAATAAAGCTAGGGCGAAAAAATAAGCAGTACCAAGGATGATTTTACTATTTGATTAGTCCAGTAGGGTACTGGCTGTACTTTATCTTCGCGACATAGTTCCTAGAGTATCTCAAAGTAATATTCTAACCATGATACTATGAAAATGGTTCGACCTGGTACATAGGATTTAAAAGGGAAGGCCTCGACGTTGATCACGGAATTACTTCAAACTTTGTACACCTTCAGTAGGCCATTAAAACATAATGTGCAAGTAATAAAGTGCACTACTCTGGTAATTCATAGAAAACGCAAGAAAAGTTTTACCCGTCTCCTATGTAACGAATGTATCTGCGCGTAGTCGCCTGGCATTGGTCAACCGTTTAGCTTTAGAGCTACATAAGACGAATGTGTAGGAGGCGACGGTTAGTCTCCCAATCAAACGTTCATTTTTGTAGTACAATGTAAATTCCGTGATGTCCAACAATTTCCACCTACGCTATTCGTTCTTGCTACATTAGCAACATCTCACCGCTACGCGGGTTAACTGCCAAATGGTGCCTGCCTCCGCCTGCAGTTCGAAGCGTCGAGCTACAAAGTAGTTCCGGGCACCTTACCAGATAGCATGTACGAGTGATTTCACGACGACAGGCATACATTTTCAGGAAAGCTCTATGCGTTTCTTCATTTACTTGTCGATAGAAGTGTGGTTGTTCTAATAATTAAAAAAGTAAGTCAACCTGAGTCATTGAAATACCGTGGTTTTTTGAATATTACCTCTCAAACGTGAAAGTAATATGACCAGTGATGAAAAAGTATATATTACAAATTTTCAGCAGAAGTCGAACTGTCACCTCATACATGTTCGTCTTACGAAGCTCGAATGCTAACCAGTTTGACCACCATGAAATCTAACATCCAGCACCTACTCATACATCCGTTACATAAGAGAAGTCTACAACTTCTCTTTGGACTTTCTCGGATTTGCCAGAGTATTGCACCTTACTAATAGCATATTGTTTTAAAGGCCTACTAAAGGTGTACAAACTTCTAAGTAAATCTGCGAACCCACCGTGGCCTCCCCTTATTAGATCACTTTGCTGGGACTTCGGTTGTAACCCTTCGAAAGGTTACGCAATCGGAATTTCTCTTCCGACGTACGTCGAAAGGGAATTAGTGGTCTCGCACTAAAACCACCTTACATGTACTGTAACAGAGCGCATCCTAGTCTACTGTTGCATTTATTAGGACGTCATGCCCCAGAATTTTAACATAGTTCTACTGTGCAGAAACATTGTCACCAACGAAACATTTATTTCTCAGCTAGACTCGTAGAACCAAGAAAAATTCTGAATATGAGTGCAATAAAACAGGCGTCGCTGCATTCAGAGGTTTGTAAAACATGTTTGTTTACCAAAATTTTGCGTTCACGGTGTTGTGGACGCATTTTTATCTAAGCATTTTCGTCATAGCAGTTGCACATTGTTCCACCAGTCATACATAACGTAATAAAACTAACGAAAAAAATCATCCGTATTTTACGGGAGCTGGTTAAAACTGCACGCCTCAACGATAAAGAACTAGCACTGTTAACCTTGACTGTTCAAACTGTAATGCGGTTGCATTACTCAGACGGTAACTTGGATAAAAACAAATCTTGTACCGTGCTTAACGTGGCTCAGATCTGTCGTCCTGGAAGAACGTCGCACCTAGAGTACAGATAGTAATGAGAGATTACTTTATTACTGTAGGTCACATTCCTTCAGTTTAGATTTTGCTCGTATTTATGCATCGTGTATTTGTCCTTCAGAGGCTACGCGTAGCATGAGGCGCAAAGCCTACTCTTAATATGGCTCAAATTCTCAGAACCACTTTCAGTAATGCAAATGATTTTTCCGCCGGATTTCATTTTCTCTATCTATGGCGACACTGGATGGCGCTGTCCCTGCTTCCTTAACGCGTGGAAGTCTGAACACCAGTAAAAGCAAATGTCTGCATAGAACGGCTTCTCGACGTTCTTCACACAGTAGTAGAAAGGCAAATAGGATCGCACAGCAATTGCTGTGATCTGCCACTAAGAGATGAACACAAATGCATTTTAAAGCGCAAGGTTTATTGCGTTTATAAGCGTGTCTTAATTTCTCCGTTCGTCCTACACGGCCGTAAGTTCTGTCATCCTATCATTTAGCGTGCATTTAAGATACCAATTCGGATTTACGAACAGCTGCAGCTAATATTCACGTATCCACCAGTTTTCCCTGTTGTCTTAGAAATGTCACTTTTCGCACAAGTAATTTAGATTTAAAAAATAATTCACAAATATGAATTTAAAGAGAATGTAAGCTGATCACATTTACTGCTAATGGAACTTCTGTACAACTCCATGGGCGATCTGACTGTTGGCAGTGTATCAAAAGTATTCCTTAGTCGCGATAGAAGTCATAATATAACCAGACGGTTCTGTAGCAGTTTGAGCTGACGAAAAATTAGGGTATTTGTACGGTTTACCAGTTTTCCCTTTCTGAAATGAAAATCGAGTTTTATCAAACATATCACCGTGTTGCGTTGTATATAGACAAAACGCCAGTAGGCAGTAATATTTTCCTTCTGAAAATTGAGTTTTTCATGGCATTTATGTAAAGTAAATCGTTCATGGTTGCTAATGGCTAGAGCATGAATTTTAACAGTAATGTATTAATGTGATAATTGTTGGCGTTCCCTCTTTCACCCACTTCTTTCTATCCCAATTAAGAATTGAAAAAGGGCTAAATATTCTAAAGGTTATTTTCAGTTTAGTTGATTTCAGCTAAAGCTATAGTCACGGTAAGTTGCCCTTTTGAAGACGTCTTGTATGATGGAGTACTGCGGGAAGAAGTTGCGTATGGCGCGAGTGTAGACGGCTGAGCACTCAGTTACAGATCAGATAGAGTAGTGAACGTAGCAGCACGTCGCCAGTTAACGGGCTTCAGATGTGGGATGATCGCTGCTTAGCATCCATGAGTGCAGAATAATTGAGTTCAAAGGTACAGTGTCTAGATGGTATACTCTCAGTACTAGAGACAATAATTCCACGCTCGTAAACCACCGCAGTGGACGTCTGAAGGGTTTGATGGATGTCACGTTGCCTTCGCAGGACTCCAGTTTGAGATCGATGTCGGTTTGAATTTGAAATGTCAAACCTACTTCCACCAGCATTGTATGGAGACCAATGCACCACGTAGACATAAGCAGCAGACGACATACTCGTCGCAATAACTTCAGGTCTGACCACTTGGTGTACGTGACTTCGATGCCAGGTGTAATTTTTGTAGGATGAAACTTGCAGAACTTGAAAGTCGTATTTGACCAAAACACCCTTTGCAAATGTGCTTCAGATAAACTTAAAAGTATACTACCTATTTTTAGAAGCCATTTCGCATTTCTCTTAATGAAGTACAGTGATGCCAATTTGTATATTCTGTGGCATTTACAATGTCTAAGAAACACATCTAACATGTGTCCTCAGTGTCACCTATTATCACATTCGTAACGAAATATCTAAGACATAAAATTTTCTCCTGGTTTCCAGTCAACGATCGCAAGCAAACATCCTTATAGTCCAGGTTTAAGTTTGCAGTGACAATCTTCATATCTTCGTATCTTAGTGAAAGACACGCTAACAACGGGTCATGTAAATTTCCCGGAAGTTGGCACAAATAATAGAACGTGTGTAAATTTCAAGCGCTGCTAGAGGAACGAAACTACGATGAATGATTTTTTCGAATAACGTTGGACAGGATAAGTCTAAAAGAAGTCAGCGATCATTTTTGGCGCTTACACGTGCAGCTTTCCTGACAAATGTTTTTTGTTCCTTGTGACGCCTTTCGGCAGTAACAACTATCAGTCTAAAAAGAAACAGGAATATCTTCTTGTGTTTCGGCCACAGGAATCGTGAAAGCTATCAGATATTACTCACGGCAGTCTAGACATTGTTTGCAGATACCTGAAAAAGTAAATGTCTAGCAATACGTCCTAGCAAGGCCTCAAACAGCACATATTGGACGCTCTAAACATCGCAAACTGAGAACTGTCTAGTATACTGCTGATACCTAATTTCTGTTGATTTTATATTTTTTTCGTTAAATTGGACCCTCTGCTAGCACTTTACGTATGTGCACTCTCATCCAGGTACTGTTTGTGAGTTATCTTTGTATAAATGGGCATGGCTCGGTTTTCTGCACCTAAGACAGCTGTTGCTGTCAGAAATGGGTAATCTTAAATATGTAACCATTAACCCGAAACAAACTTTCAAATTTTCTTAATCGCGGAGTTAATCCGAAGATACAGCAACTCATAGAGAGTATTACTTCCCTTCAGTTGTAATGGTAACAAGTAGAATTTTAAGTGCAGTTGTATTCTCAAATAACTAAATAATCAAGCAGTCTAAGCACTATATATAAAATTTAGTCTCCAACGGGTAGTTTCTTCATTCAAAATATTTGGCGAGGCACGCCTTTCTCCAAAGGCGAGCTCATACGGATGAGACGTTTTAGTCCTCAGCGGCAGGTGAATGCTTACAGAGGACAGAAGCCACTCGGAGGCCGTAATCGCATTACGCCTGGTTTAAGCCACTCAGTAGGAAGCTTGCCCACACTGTCCCCCGTGTTGTCCGGGTATGCAGCTACATACCTCTACAACCTTACGCCGGGCACCGTAGCTGCACAGAACTGAAGGCGTGCTCCAAAAATCGTGGCAATATATGCTGATCAAATCTTTAGTTGACTGACTAGCTTAAACTATTTTTGCCCCAGAACCAGATACTATTTTCCTTCTGGTAGCTGCTTACTGATGACTATATATACATAAATAATATAATGGAATTATGCCACTTACTGCCGTTTAGTACTGTAAATTAATAAAACTTGTAAGGTCGATCTCGTCTTTCTTAGATTGAAACATAACGTGACTGTCTCTAATACGCATGTCATAATTTTTATTCCAGAAACACAATCTTAGCTTTTGTGAGTGGCATTTGTTAGTCCAGAAAGTCATTTCCAGCTCTTGGAGTCAGGATGAACGTTGTCTCGCGATAGTCCCTGGACGCTCTGTTCCTCGTATTTGTAAGGGCATTCCAGTGCTGCCACGTATCTGACCTCAGGCTATGCAAGGCACCACTACTTCGTCTTCTCTAATGACGACGGTGTCCGTATGATAGTTGGTAAGAGGGAGGAGAGGCTAGACCTGGGGATATGGAATGTTGTTGTCCTCAATCCAGAGACTGGTATGATGCAGCTCTCCATGCTACTATCCTGTGCAAGGCTCTTCATCTCAGAATGACTACTGCAATCTACATCCTTCCGAACCCGCTTAGTGTTTCCATCTCTTGGTCTCCCTTTATTATTTTTACCCTCCACACTTCCCTCCAATGCTAAACTGGTGATGACTCAGAACGTGTCCTACCAACAGATCCCTTCTTACAGGCAAGTTGTGCCACAAATTCCTCTTCTACCCAGTTTTGTTCAGTACCTCATTAGTTACGTGATCTATTCATCTAATTTCCAGCATTCTTCTGTAGCACCACGTTTCGAAAGTTTCTATTCCTCTTCTGTAAACAATTTATCGTCCATGTTTCACTTCCATTAACGGCTGCACACCATACAAATTCTTTCATGAAAGACTTCGACACTTAAACCTCTACTCGATGTTAACAAATTTCTCTCCTTCGAAGAAGTTTCCTCTGCCATTATCAGTCTACATTATATATCCTTTCTACTTCGACCATCAGTTATTTTGCTCTCCAAATGGCAAAAATCATCTACTTCGTCTCATTTCCTAATCTAATTCCCTCAGCATCACCCGATTTGACCACATTACATTATCCTAGTTTTGCTTCTGTTGTCTCATACCCTCTTCTGAAGACACTGTACATTCCATTCCATTCAGCTGCTCTTCCAGGTATGTTTCTCTGACAGAATTACAATGTCGTCGGCAAACCTGAAAGTTTGTTTCTTCTCCATGGATTTTAATTCCTACTCCAAATTGTTTCCTTTACTACTTGGTAAGAGTATCTTTATATTTCAGAAGACTAATGGCGACTTGTAAATGACCACAAAAATTACAGCCTTATCAAAAACCTGCGTAATACAAACTTTCAAGTTTTCCTTGACACATGACTGTAATTTTCCTTTACCTGAGAGCTATTGGGGTGGGACTTGGGGACCGTGGGTGGGGCGCTGTTCCCTTTGCTCCCTGATATGAGCACCCTTGTCTCATAAGCACAAAGTACCTTACTTTCGCATGGAATTTTCGCGCAACTGAAAGCTTTGTGGTTCTATTTGCTTCTATTTTCAAAGTAAACGCTAAATATCCATCTCCAAATCAATATTCAAAGCCTAGTAATTGTAGCACCGTTAACAAAGACGTTGAATTAAAACCACAAATTGCAGCAACATTAGTGTTCCACACACAGGTCGCCAAAAGTGCCACGCTACAAATTGCTTTAGGTGTGCCATCAACGCCAACGACCATTGTATGCGCCACGCAACAATGTAATAAGTACGTAAGCTATTAGGGACATTACAATATACAAAGCAGGAACTACATGACAATTGCATACGGCCTGCAGAAACGTACTTTCTAAGATCAAGGGAACTGGCCGCGTGTCTCTCAACGGTGTGCGCGGCATACCGTGGCGTGCTACAGAGCGGGCAGACAAAGGTGTACGGGGCTCGAGGCGGCGCGGCGTGGCGTGTCGTTACGTAAGGCGCCAGGCCCGGCTTCCCGCGAAACGCGAGATCGGCGGAAGCAGGCGCCCAGCGCGCTGCGTGGTGCGTCTCGCACTGGACGAGGTCCCAAACACTTTGCCCCACAGACGCTCCACACTTCGCTACACGTCACAGATTACATTGTTCACAGTGAAGTTGAAGATACCATTCGTTGTCTCAATACGAAAGTGAATTTTACATTTCCAGATGTGCTTCCGTTTGCAAGATAATTTTATCTTGCAAGAATATACGAAAAACATACTGTTGGTATTCCACGACTGGCGGCGCTTCTCGCGTCCCGTATCCCTCGTCTTCCGATCATGCCGGTCTCTTTGTAGTCCTGGAAACCCGTCGCGTCCCGGGCATCTCGACCGCAGCTCTTCCTAGATCGCTTCGACGCGTCCTTTTCGCTGGGGTCCACTGCCACGCTTCCTTCGTTCGTCCATCGTCCATACGTCTTAGATGTCCACACAATTTTAGACGTTTAATCTCTTAGAGTGGTGATCAAAAAGTCGGTATAAATTTGAAAACTGAATAAATCACGGAATAATGTAGATGGAGAGATACAAATTGACACACGTGCTTGGAATGACATAGGGTTTTATTAGAACCAAAAAACTACAAAAATTCAAAAAATGTCAGACAGATGGCGCTTCATCTGGTCAAAATAGAAATAATTAGCATAACAAAGTAAGACAAAGCAAAGATGATCTTTAAAGGAAATGCTCAATATGTCAATCATTCCTCAAAAATAGCTGTAGCCGAGGAATAAGGTTGTGAATAGGACTGTAAAGCATGACCGGAGTTGTGGTGAGGCATTGGCGTCGGATGTTGTCTTTCAGCATCCCTAGAGATATCGTTCGATCACGATACACTTGAGTCTTCAGGTAACTCAAAAGCCGATAATCGCACGGACTGAGGTCTGGGGACCTGGGAGACCAAGCATGACGAAAGTGGCGGCTGAGCACACGATCAATACCAAACGACGCGCGCAAGAGATCTTTCAGACGTCATTTTGTGAACTTTTTCTTTGGTTCTAATAAAAAAACCAGGTCATTCCAAGCATGTCAATTTTTACTCCTCTATCTATATTATTCCGTGGTTTATTAAGTTTTCAAATTTATACTGACTTTATCACCCGGTATGTTTATCAACACGTTAATATGCTAGTACTAGGTATACGGTCAAACTTGGATATACCACCTCACCTCCAAAAGATCAACTCTAGAGCAAGCAACTTGTTTCACTGAAGTTGTTAACTATACACCTACTCTGTGCCCAGCGATGTTTTACACGACTGAATATCGCCTGAGCCTTTCTTATTTCATTCCAAAAGACCTATTTAAGTTGTACTGGCATCTTGCCCTGCCCTGTTTGTAAAAGATGAAGCGTTGAAGCAGTCTTTTGCCTGCTTCTGGAACTGTACTTGAGGCGTGACATTACTATTTGTTGCTGTTAAAAACGTCACATGTGGAATAAAATATTCGTGAGATCCAGTTCACTACCTCACGAATGCTTCTAAAGTGGGGTCCACATGCGAATTTTTACTGGTGTTTCCCTCGTCTGCAGTACACAAGGAAACTAGTTCCTGTAGCGGCTAAATTTAAATGAAATAATTGTCGATGCTACACATTCCGCATTCAGCTTTAGTTACATCAAAGGACTTCATGATCGCGTAATAAACGTGCGGGCGCACATCTAAAACTTTGCACGCCAACCGCGCTCAGTCCCTCTACCATTGCTGGTCACATAATGGCGCCCACAAAAATGCCGAACTTCTAACACTCACAATTGTTCATAAATATACACTCATAAAACCGTGTTATGGCAGGTGGTGTGTTATGGCAGGTGGTGTGTTATGGCAGGTGGTGTGTTATGGCAGGTGGTGTGTTATGGCAGGTGGTGTGTTATGGCAGGATCGTCCCTTCTTACCATCAAGCAACAATCACTCGACACGGCGGCACTAAGTTCGATTTCGTACCTTTCTTCCTTCAGTGAAACAACAGTTCCAAGTGTTTTGCTTGGACGTTTCTCAAATGGCTCTGAGCACTATGGGACTTAACATCTTAGGTCATCAGTCCCCTAGAACTTACAACTACTTAAACCTAACTAACCTAAGGACATCACACACATCCATGCCCGAGGCAGGATTCGAACCTGCGACCGTAGCAGTCCCACGGTTCCAGACTGAAGCGCCTAGAACCACACGGCCACCGTGGCCGGCGTTTCTCAACTGTTAGAATTTTTGAACGGTTGCGACATTTTGTTCTTATTCGCCACTAATTCACTCTGATTCTGTTTTTTGCAGTGACAAATTGCAGTTTTCAATCATGGGAACTGAATTATCTAGACAATTGAATACATAGTCATTTAAAACTGGAGCAGTTCATAAGCTCCAACTTCATGTGTAGAGCCAGGAGCTTACTAGGGCTCACTGTTTCTTAAAATGTTCATTCCAGGCGTTAATGACCCTTCCGTCAACTTGACTGTATTGTTTGTCCCTAACACGGTTGTACAGCTCCCAGAGGAATGGTAGCTCTATGTAGCCACATTGAAGTCCTAATAGTAATAACATCAAACTTCCCACTGGTATCCGGCAGACATCCAGGATTTTAACATTTTAAGGTCTACTGCGTGTAAAATTGACAGCACTTTCAAGCTTGTAAAAGTACGACCACTTTGTAACAACGTAATCTTTCTCGCCACAACGCTACTGAATACTTGAACATGTGCAGAACATGTACCTGATGACGTGATGCTACGTTGTCATTACGTCACGCTCAGTGATGCAACCAGCTGACACGAAAGCAGATTTTTAGTGAAAAAAAGTAAGCTGAGGTAACAGCTTCAATTCGAAGTCTAGTACTGTGAATTCTACCGTCAGTATTTCCCGTGCCATCAAATTAACGGTTTGCTGATTCCATTACCCTTCGGCATTATCATGCATAGTCACTGATCACCGGAACTTTCCTGTAATTAAATTAAGCTTAATTACGTGAAATCAGACAAATCCGAAGAAAGATGGCACATGGTTAACTATTTGACTCATTCTGGGGAGCGCATGTTCAGCCGTCTTTCTCTGGGTCCCAAGTCGTGTGGGCATCTCAAGGAATGAACTCGCGGACTGGTTGGCTACAGGAGCAGATACTTACGCACAATTTCCTTTCATGATTCCAGCTGCGGATATCCGGATCTATGTCAAATCTTTGACCAAAAATGGAACGCATTCTGGAGCGCTACTGCTTATAGTAATAAACTCCGCACAATCAAGGAGTCTACTGCAGTTTGGCGCTCTTCCTTCCGCTCCTCTCTGAAGGAGTCAGCTGTTTTATGCCATTTACGCATTGGTCATAACCGGCTCACCCATTGTTTACTCCTACGTAACGACCCACCACCACAATGCGATTGTCGAGCCATACTGATCGCTCATATTGGTGGAATGTTCCCTTCTTTCGGCCCTTCGTGCTAGGTGTAGTCTCCCCGAATGCTTAAATTTAAAGACGATCCATGGATGGTTGAACTGGTCCTTAGTTTCCTCCGTAAAAGTGGTTTTTGTTTCCAGACGTAAGGTTCTACTTTCATCTTGGAGCAGGGACAGGTTGGTTGTGGCTGGGACTACTTTGTCTCCTCGGTCTGTGACTCAATGGCCTGATCCCCTTTTTTCCAGTTTTTAGATTTGGTCTCACCTTCGATGCCTCTACTGTGTTTTTAATGTTTATTATTTAATGTGACGCACCTGACTGGATCTGTCCACTTTCAACAAACCCTCTTCCTTCTGTGACTTCGGAATCACTGAACTGGTGACCTCGCCGTTCGGTCCCATAACCCCTTTCAATTAATTAATAAATCAATAATTTGGCGGAGCGCAGTTCAAAGTCTGTTCTGTATCGCTATCACGTCCGTACCTGAAGTCGTGAATTGTTAAATCCTTCACATCCCTCAGGCTAAGGCAGGACAGCGTATCGAACGCCGCTATCGACAAATCTTCAGTTTTCTATATTGTTGCAGCACGTGAAATGCACGTATTACGTCACTGTAGTGACACAACCGATACATTTTGACTTCACCATACTGGAAGAGTTAATTAGACAAGTTAAGCGTCAATGTGTTGTAAAATTAGGAGCTAAATTGAGGGTGTAAGCAGCACACGCAACTGATAATTTCGCGTGAAGTTGAGCCTCATTAGTAACTACGTGATGCTTGAAATTAGCGTCTGGAACTACCCAGAATAAGAGCACGTGCAATTTTCGTGACTTTTGATTCTTCTCATATTTTCTCATTTTCATATGGAATTTACGAAGGTTGTCGAATTAATGCTAAGTTGCTAGTCAGATCCCAATAAGATTTTACAGAAAGATAATGAAATTTTTAAACTACTCAATTTCGGCGTTACGAAAGAGTCATTGCTAATGATTGTGTTGGCGAAAGTCATCAGTATCTGTAATGAAATGCATTTATGAACCCTCGTAAGTCTGCAGATAACGGGCAATAATAAACGATCCTGGAGACGAAACTGATAGTGGTGGAGTTCGAGGTGATAGTACAGATATTGAGCTGGAGATGAGGTTGTAAGTAGATACAGAAGCACCTGAGGTTAAAGATGTACAGCATGTTCTATAATATTGCGTAAATATCGACTACTACTAAACGGTAACGGCTAATTATTGGTGGAGATGGGAGTTAATAGCTATAGCAGTGATGGAAATATCAGTTATGAAATCACAGGTGATTTTAACACACTAGTGACCTGAAATATAAGTCAGGATCAAGTGATAATGGGCTGCTTGACTGTAACGGTCTAACGTTGCTTGTGGTGCTTCAGACCAGAATTGTAACATAGAGTAAGCAAAAAGTTACTAATTGAGTCGTTCTAAGAACAGGTTTCGCAGGTCAGCTGTCGCCAGTAGTAGTTAACACGCCTAGTTTCTCATCCACTCACCGCCGCACAGCTCTTATAACGTAAGTGGAACGCACTAGAAATGTTTAATCACTTGGCAGCGTCCACAGAAAAGAAATCGGGTTTTATAGAATGTAGCTAGCATTAATCTGGAACACCGTGACACTTCAGCAGCGCAGTACGTAAGAACTCTCCCCAGAAAGTCCCCTTTCTCGGAGGGGGAGGGGACGAATGGAGAATGAAACTGAGTAAACAAGAATAGCCCTACGCACTTTCAGGGGAGGAGCCATATTGATTTGCTTCCACCACTAGCGAAACACCCATCTTTTTTCTGCACTAACTTCGGATTTCGTTCTTTTCCAGAACAGTCGTGGGAGGTGGTACTTCAAACGAGGAAGTTCGACGTTGCTACTAGCATGGGGCAGTCTCGAGATGTCAATGAGAAATTCCGTGAATAGTTCAAATGGGAATTGTAGGTGACCCTGATGGGACAGGAACATCTTAAGCTAAGCACTGTGTCAGCTATAAAGTTTGGCATTGTTTGAATGCAAATTATGGCAGCGACGTTAATCAGGAAAGTAGCCACTAACATCATAAAAAATCCTTTTGGGTGTATATACTAAGACGTCTGTCGTATTGCAGAGGCCGTTTTCCAGGGGAAGTAAATTTAAAAATTTTCAGTGTTAAGGCAGCAGTACACCCAGCAGAAATGAGGTACCGGCTGCGGAAGGCTACACACTTGATCCATCTGTAAAGAATCGCAGCGTAGCGATTGATGGAAATATCTCTTTCGATAGATCGAATGCCTCGGCCGGTACCGACAGCAGTTTCGGTGCAACCAACCGTAGTTAGCAGTGTTCGGTGCCTCTTCGTACTCATGAATAAAAGCAACGCATGGGGTTAGAGATAACAGAAATGTTAAATATATAAATGCTTTAAATTTGAAATATACAATGAAACGTATTTTCTAGAAAATACGTAAAAGTCGCTGCAAAAAATGGGCCAAGACGAGTATTAAACTACAGGATGCTCTATAGGCTGACAAAACTTTTTGCTATATAGGCAGCAGCTCACTTTCTATACTGGGCGAGTGAGTGAAGCATTTCGTTGTGCTGGTTATTCAGTGTTGCAGAAATTTACACTATTTGATTTCGCGACCTTGTATCCGAATCACAGCTTTCCACGAACACTAGTGGGAGGAGTTGGTGTCACCCTCAATGATGCGGCATCGCTCATTATCAAAATGAATAACCCATGAACAGTTTCACAGGTCAAAAATATGCACGACCAAGTTAGCCAGGAGATGATGTCCAAAACATCAATATACTAACACACATTACAAGACAAGGTTGGCAGCGGCCAGAAACAAATGAATATTGCTCAATCTTTGAACTTTTGAAACGGTGACTCAAGTGAGAAAGTAGTCTTTAGACAAACTAATTGAGAATAAGACGCAAGTGGCTCATGAAAATGGTAGGGTAAAGTTACGCGTCTTTTTCAAATACCACAATTTATGAAAGTAGTCTGAAATAGAGCATACATATGCGAAGTTGCTAACACTACCAGCTACATAAACTGTGCAGTGGAAGTGGCTGGGGGTTGTGAAGCTGTATTAACTTAGCAGTGAAATTATTTATTAACGCTGCTACTGGACAGTAAGATACTGCCAAAGCAATTACTCGAGAAGAGCGCAGTAATACAAGCAAACACCAACTGGTTAAAAGTTAATTACAAATTCCCAAAACAAGTGAAGCATTAACAATAGCTTACTAACGGTGGAACTAAGCCACTGTAAATATCTCGCAATTCGTAGAGTTCTAACTCAATATCAGAATCACGCCGAATAATAACACTAAAAGCTTAAGAAGCATAAAAGAATAAAACCTAAACAGAACAGTTTACACAGCAATGCCGTCTGCGGCAAACATCTACAGTGTATCACTAAGACGATCCTGGAACCCAGGACGCGGTGCCCAGTCCCGTTAACAGGTTTCTTGGTTAAAGGCCTGCAGGAGCAACAAAAGCTAAGTTTATCGGCGTTACAGACAACGTCACATCCGGCCTGCAAATGTCCGGACTTCATTCAGCCAGTATTTTAGAATGACAGCGCTTAGTGACTTTGAACAAACTTCGAATCTGATTCAGGATCTTACCCAAACATTGTCACATGTTTAAAGCCAATACTTAACGCACTTCATACAATATAATTACCATTCTACGAAAAGACCTTAATATAGTTAAACCCAAGGACTTGCCCGAAAACAGTAACAATGAGAATGACAGATAGTTACGATCACTTTGCTAACGATGCAAACAGCCAAACCGTTTCAAAACAAAAGGAACACACAACTAAACCAATCCACGATAGTAAACAGAGATCGCTATTTGCGCACTATTACGCTTCTTTCAGCAGTCCTATGTGCAGGGCACACAGCACTAATCACAGCAAAGTCCGTGCACCTTAGGAAATCTTCGCGAGAACCAGCAAAACGCTGTCCGGCCCACTCGGTTAGGAGCCGGTGTGTGTCAACCGCCAGCTGCCACTCGGTTCTGCAGGCCTAGTTTCCAGACAGGGCCGCACCCATGCGTCGCAACACTCCGGACCCGTGACAGCCACTCGTCCTAGCGCACATGATAGCGCCCATGTTCCTTGCACACGGCGCTACTTGTGCTGTCTGGTGCCAACCGCGGCCCGTCTCCCCAAGCGCAAGCTCAGACTCGACGGCTATTCCTCTCACCGAAAAATTAGGAACCAACCACTTCGGGATGAAAACAATGGAAGTCGCACCTTCCATGCGTCAGACATCGCTCACGTTATCTGCCGTCCGCGACGCCGGTGATGGTTCAAAGTTGACTGCTTCGCTTTCATACAAAAGGCCTCGCGTGCTGTGGCTGCCTCTCACTGGTGGACTCGAAGTGGCGCTACCCTAGGTCGCTTGAACGCGGTACTCGAAGACCACCCGCCGTGGTACCAACTGCTGAATGACACAGAGCTTCAGTTGTGCCGCGTAATCTCGGAACACATGCAACAGATGTCTCCTGCGCCAACCTTATCTCAATTACTTGCTGGATCTATCCCAATCTGCTTTGCTGCCTAGTTTTTGTCCTCTACAGCTCCCTCTAGTCCCATGGCAGTCATTCCCTGATGTCTTAACAGATATGCTATCATCTTGTCCCTTCTCCTTGTTTTCCACATAATCCTTTCCTCTCAGATTCTGCACAGAACCATCACATTGATTACCTTATCAGTCCACCTAATCGTAAATATTCGCCTGTAACACCACATCTAAGATGCTTCGATTGTTATGTAAATGTTTGCCAACAGTCCGTTTCACACCCGCAGAATGCTGTGCTCCAAACATATTCTCAGAAATTTCTTCCTCAAATAGAGGCCTATGTTTCACACTAAGACCTCTCTTAGCCGGAAATACCCTTTTTACCTGTACTGGTCTGCTTTTGATGTCATCCTTGCTTTCTACGTCATTGGTTATTTTGCTGCCTAGGTAGCGGAATTCCTGAACTTAATTTATTTCATGACCATCAATCCTGATAATTTCTCGCTGTTCTCATTTCTGTTATTTCACATTGCTTTAGTCTTCCTTCAATTTACTCTCAATCCATAGTCTGTATTCATTAGTCTGCTCATTCCATTCAGGAGATCATGTAATTCACTCTCACTCTGGATAACATCAGCGAATCATATGATAGATATCCTTTCACCTTGAATTTTAATTCCGCTCCTGAAGCTTTTATTTACATCATCGATTCTTCGATGTACACACCGAAGAGCGGGGGCGAAAGACTACATTCCTGTCTTACACACTTTTTAATCCGACCACTTTGATCTTGGTAGTCACCTTATTATTCCTTCTTGGCTCTCGTACCTAACTTATTTTAGCCCTCTCTCCCCATAGCTTAGCTCAATTCTTCTCAGAATTTCGATCATCTTCCACCAATTTACATCGTCGAACGCTTTTTCCCGTTCCACAAATCCTATGAACATGTCTTGATTTCTTTGGGCTTGCTTCTACCATCAACCGCAACGTCAACATTGCTTCTCTGGTGCCTTCACTTTTCCTAAAGTCACTGTCACCCAACACTAAATTTTGTTTTCTGTTATTCCGTAAATTATTCGTGAAAGCAACTTGGCTGCATGAGCTGTTAAGCAGACTGTGCGGCAATTCTCGCGCTTGTCCGCTCTTGCAGTCTTTTGCAATTGCGATTTTTTTGCGAAAGTCGGAGGGTATGTCGCCACTCATACATTGTACACACGAACGCGAATAGTAGTTTAGTTGCCAGTTCCCCACATGACTTTAGGAACTCTGATGGAATATCTATCCCGTTTGCCTTATTTGATCTTACGTCCTCCAAAGGCCTTTCCAATTAGGGTTCTAATAGTGGATCCCTATCTCCTTTAAATCGACTTTCTTCTTCTATCACAGACAAATCTTCCCCCACATAGAGGCCTTAAATGTACTGTTCCCACCTATCCGTTCTCTTCTTTGCATTTCTCAGTGGAATTCCCCTAGCACTCTCAATCTCACCACCCTTGCTTTGTCACCGAATGTTGTTTTGACTGTCCTCTATGCTGAGTCAGTCTGTGACAAGCATTTCTTCTTCAGGTTCTTCACATTTTTCATGTAGACATTTTGTCTTGCCTCCCCTGCACTTCTATTCCATTCCTCAGCGGCTTGTATTTCTGTATTCCTAAATTTTATTGAACATTTTTGTACTTCTATCATCGATCAACTGAAGTATTCCTTCTGGTAGCCATGGTTTATTCACCTATCTTCTTTGTACCTGTTTTTTTCCTTCCAACTCATGTCGTTTCCCTGTTTGAAGAGATATCCATTTCTCGTCAACTGTACGGCCTACTGAGATATTCCTAAGTGCCGTGTCTATAGCTTTAGAGAACTTAAAGCGTATCTAGTCAGTCCTTAGTACATCCGTATCCCACTTCTTTGCGTACTGATTCCTCCTGATTGTCTTAAACTTTAGTGTACTCATTACTACTATATTATGATCTGAGTCTATATCTGCTCCTGGGTACACCTTACAATCCAGTATCTGATGTCGGAATCTCTGCCTGACGATCACGTAATCTGACAATTTCCAAATATACCTCCTCTTGTGATTTTTAAACATTCACTATTACTAGCTGAAATTTGACAGATCATTCTGATTCCTTTCTCCAAGCCCATATTACTCTTTTCTGTTCCTTCCCCTTCAACTCCATTCCACTTTTCCATAACTATTAGATTTCATCGCCATTTACGTTCTGTATAACCCTTTCAACATCCATACATACTGTCTCTTTTTCTGTCTTCACCTGCAACTTGTGTCGTCGGCATTTATACCTGATCTACCGTTGTCGGTGTTACCTTGCTGTCGATTCTGATAACATCCCTATCACTGAACTGCTCACAGCAATACTCTGCCCTACCTTTCTATTCATAACGAATCCTACTCTCGTTATCGTTTTCTGCTGCCATTACCGTATACTCATCTGATCAGAAATTCTTGTCTTTCCATTTCACTTCACTGCCCCCTACTATATGCAGATTGAGCCTTTAGATTTCCCTTTCCAGTTTTTTATAACTTTCCTTCTACGTTTAAACTTCTGGCATTTCACGGCCCGACTCGTAGAACTTTATCCTTTGATTGGCTCTCAAATCTTTTTCTCATGGTCTTCGCCCCCCCACCCTTTGCAGTCCTCTCAGAGAGATCCGAATGGAGGACTATTCCGGAATCTTTGTCAATGCAGAGATCATAGCACTTTCTCACTTACACGTTATGTCTTTAATGCAGTGGTTTCCATTGCCTTCAGCATCCCCATGCCGTTGATCATTGCTGGTTCTTCCGCCGCTAGGGGCAGTTTCCAACCCCCAAGGACAAGAAAGTACCCTGAACAACTTATCCGTTCTTTCACCCTCCTAAGGCCGTTGGCAGAATGACGACTTATTCCGCAAGTCTCCAGCTGCCAATGGGCCTTACAGGCAGTAATGCCATGATGGCCAGTCTCGCATAGGCGAGACGAAATGCGTGGGATTAGAACGTCGGTGAATCCTTCGCAGCAATTGACACTTTGACGCTACCGCGGCGGCAGCTTCAGCAATGGTCTGTGAACCTCAGCTGGCTAGGTTCCAAATTATGGAGGACTGAGACCGCAATGCAGTGTAAGAACAGATTAGCTTACTCACACAGCAAGTCATGGTCTAGTTCTTCCGACAGACACCACCGCAGTGGATGGGCGCCAACGCCTGCTTCTTTCGGCGGGTCGACGGCCGTATTTATCAGCTGCGAACGGGTCCAGCTGGAAATGGACAGACTTCCGGGAGCGGTCGTGTGGAACTGGTAACTGAGGTCTGTTACTTCCACGCCCTTAGTAACCAGCTGTAGCGACATGCGCGGAGACTGGTCGTGTTCAACTGGTAAACGGAGATAGCTTCCTGGTTCACTGTACTCTGTGGGAGCAAGGGAGGTGGTGTTACAGGATACGCGGGATCCTTATTACGATGAATTAACTGGAAAACATTGCAATACTAACATGACATTCAAAAGTTTCACTACTCTGATCAGAGAGAGAACTTTCTCATCAATGTTGAAGTATTTTGTGGCCCCCATGTAAGTACAACCTGAACATTGCAAGCAAAAGTCTTCTGCTACGCAGTTAGGATTTGCGAAATAGGCGTAGAAAAACACCGTGTCCACCTTTGGCACGGATGACGGCGGAGACGAATCTTGGCATGGAGTTTGCACCACATCTGCACGCACAAGTAACCTAATTTCCGTAAATACGGGGGAGGGAGCGATGACCCCTGACATCACGTGACATCACATGCAATCACATCTGATGTATTCGGTCGGCTTCAGATCTGGCGAGTTGGGGGCCAGCACATCAATTTGAGCTCGCCACGGCGTCCTCCAACCACTCCATCGCACTACTGTCCTTGTGACATGCGGCATCATCTTCTTGAAAAATGCCACTAACATCTGGAAACGTGATCGTCCTGAAGGGGTGTACGTGATTTGCGACTAATTGACGATAATCCTTGTCTGTCATGGTGCCTTGCACAAGCTCCACTGTCTGTGTCCTCGATGGCTCAGTCGGATAGAGCGTCTGCCATATAAGCAACAGATCCCAGGTTAGTCCCGGTCGGGCCACACATTTTCAACTGTTCCCGTTGATATTTATCAACGCCGGTAAGCAGCTGAAGATCTGTATTTCATTGTAGTTTCAGCTGTAGTAGCGTTAAGTTTTCAACTTAGACCATGCAGCATGAAGCGCTGAGCAACCGCTTATGATTACTCTACCGGCCTATGACCAAACTGCGCGAATAGCACTAAATATGCACTAAATACTTTTACTCATATTCGACCGCTCAAAAACGTTTTGTAAATCAATATCTTTTTGCAAAATATTAATTTCCATGTTTACTGATGAAATTTTTACACGATGTAACAATGAAAATAGCGGTTATAAACAAACAAAATTGCAATGTGCACCAATTACCCGGCGCCACCTAGCGGTTGGTTCCCAAAATTTTTCATTGGTAGCAGTTTGCACTTGGCGCGTGATTCAGAATGCTGACGTTAAAATGTATCTAATGAACAATTTGACTGACATAACACCGGTAATCTAGGAAACCATATTCTAGCCGTTGCACTCTATCAATGGTGAAATGCATCTTTTTCATATCTTCTGATACCAGTTTTGTGTTGTATTTTATAGCCTTCGAAATTGACGAAAAGTCGAAACGCGTAAGCTGGTGGTCAAAAAATAAGTGTGGTCAAGACGTAACAAGAAAAGTTCTTAAAAGGGCGTCTAAATGGCCGCATTTTCAGCCAAATCGCAGCTGAAACTACATGCATCGTGCGTGTCCCACTAGCAGCCATTCCTCGCCAGGTGACGATGCTATCACCTACCAAGGTGGAGGTCATTATGTTCTAGCTGATCAGTGTGCATATTGAAAAAACCTTAGCGGTTACTTCTGGAGATATCACGCAGGACGTCGGACCAGATTGTCACTATTATTAGTTTGGATGGCCGCCGGTTACTAGAGTATTGAAGGTAAACGAACGATCAAATGGAGATAGGAACCGATTACTTGAAAGTGACTAGTGGGAACCATATACTTCAAACATCATTAGTATTTACAATTAGATAATTGGCCCGTACATCTTGTTGCGCTTCGAACTGCTGGAATATAAACTGCACGTCAAACATGATTGCAACTGATACCTTACGAATCGTCTTCAGACAGCTGAGAAATGGCCCCCTAGCGAAAACAAAGGGCTCACGGTGTCGATACCTGCAGGCAGCCCTCATTGTCCATCTTGCCGGGATCGACCATCGTATAGTTCAGCCATTGGATCACCGGCAACACGTCTCGATGAGGAGAGTGTCGGTGAAACGCAGCAAGTCGGCAAATCACCACTCGAGGATGTATGTAGCCACCTCACAGGACTGTAGCTAAGCTGTGAGCAAAATCGCTGGTAAAGCAGTGTATGGAGTCTTTTCTACTGAGGTCTTTCCTCCATCTTCTGGTACTAAACTTTTCCTTACTTGCGCCATTGGTGAGAAGAAATACCTTAGTTACAGATTGTTGGTAGTAATATCCTGCTGCTCTGGAAATAAAAGTGTTGTGTAATCAGTTTCCCGATCCGATGCGGCCTGTCACGAATTCCTGTCTTGCGCCAAGCTCTTAGAGTAAGATTTACATCCAACGACCCCAACTGTTATATTCCACTAGTTTCCCTACTGTGTCTGACTTACAAAGCTCTCTAAAGTACAAATTTATATCCTGATGTTTAACCCATGTCCCACCTTCCTGTTCCTTCTTGTTAATTTCTCCTCGCTAATTCTATTTAGAATAGCCTGCTTTTAAACATCATTGTATAGCACCATACCTCAAACGCTTAGATTCTGTTTTTCCCCCAGTCCGATTCACTGTCACACCGTGATGTGCTCCAAATGTTAATTCTCAGAAACTTCTTAATCATACTGATGTTAGTATTTCATATTGGCAGACTTTTTTCGTCTAGGAATTACCTCTTGTGGCAGTCCGCTCTTTGTCCTTTCCACGTTATGTTTCGCTTCCAAGGTGGTAGAATTCCTCCACTTTATCTACTTCATTGTTCCTAATTTTTTAGCCCGCATCTCGTGGTCATGCGGTAGCGTTCTCGCTTCCCACGCCCGGGCTCCCGGGTTCGATTCCCGGCGGGGTCAGGGATTTTCTCTGCCTCGTGATCGCTGGGTGTTGTGTGCTGTCCTTATGTTGGTTGGGTTTAAGTAGTTCTAAGTTCTAGGGGACTGATGACCATAGATGTTAAGTCCCATAGTGCTCAGAGCCATTTGAAGCCATTTGAACCTAATTTTTTAAAGTTGAATTTCATTTCTATTAATTTTCATCTCCGCTTCACTGCCAATGTATAATACGTGCTCGCTCCTCATTTCAGTAGATATCTCCTACAGTTAATCATATGCACTGTGGATAGTGTCATAAACGAATCTTATCATCGATTTTTCCGTCCCTGGGTTTTAATCCCAGTCCTTACGCCTTATCATTTCACTGGTACACACGCAGCTGCGAAGGACTAAAATCGTATCCTAAACTGACATTCTAATCAGAGCACTTCTTTTTTGGACGTCCATTATTTTTCTCTTCCCTCTTGTAAATCTTTTGTATTAAGTCATTCCCTAAAGCATGCATCTGTTTCTGAGAACCTTCCTCGTGATGTTCTACGTCGTCGACCACTTTTTCTAGCAGACACAGTAGCGAGGTGGGCCTAAATTACCACCCATCCCCAGAGCATCTGTCTTGACAAATTCTGACGTAAAGAGCTGTTGTGAAAAGTCGGCCCCCGAAATTACACCGACGAAAAAGTCGCAACACCAGGAAGTTGACATAAACGAAAGTTAGTAGGCGTGTTTACACGTCTGTAAGACGTGTATTCAAATTTGGCACCAGTTGCATGAGAATGGCGCTAGCAGCGTCGCTACGAGGATGTAAATCGTGGTTGCTTTAAATAAACGCTGCTACTTTCGTGAGCGTTGGTTACCTTTGAGACTGGACATATTGAGTAGATGTTGGTCAACACACAACGTATCTGAGGTTGAGAGGTCTTGTAATACGGCTGAGAGAAGCTGGGTGTTCCATCTGCGACACTGCAGAGATGTGGCAAGAATTTAGCCACTACATAAGACTGCTGGCAGCGATGGATACGGGAATGCGCGGTCGCAAGAGGCTCCGGACATTCACGTAGCACTTCAGAGAACGAAGACCATAGTATTCGGCGTATGGCTCTGGGGCATCGTACTGCGTCTGTAGCAGCAATCTGAGCAGCAGTTGGCACTAGTGACACAACGAACTGTTACAAACTGTTTACCTGAAGAACAGGTCCGAACCAGACGCCCTGTAGCGTACCTTCCACTGACCTCAAACCACAGTCATTAACGACTTGGGTCAAGCGAGAGCTCATTGGAGGACAGGGAGGAGGTTGGTTGTTCCCTGACGAAAGCTGGTTCTGTCTCGGTGCGAGTGATGGCCGTGTGTTGGTTAAGAGGCAAGCTGAGCGCCTGCAACCAACCTGTCTGCTTGTTACACACACTGGACCCGCATCTGGAATTATTTTCTGGCCTGAAATTTCGTGACAAAAGGAGCACTAGCGTTGGTTATCCCACCCACCCTAACTGCAGATTTGTACGTCAATCTGATTCGAATTGTGCTGCCGTTCATGAACGGCAATCCAGGTGGTTTCACGACAGGGTAACTCTCGGCCACATACCACTGTTCTCGACATGTTGAACTGGCCTGATCGATCACCAAATACGCCACCAATCGAGCACATAAGACCTTGTAGGGCAACCACAGTGCATCCACATTATTAACCGTCCCTGTATCGGCAAAGTGCCACAGGCCTGGAACTCCATCCCACAAACAGACATGGGACACTTGTACAACACAGGCCTGCACACTTCCATTCAATGTTCTGGCGGTCACTCCGGTTACAAATGTCCCAGAATTTCACATTTCCAATGGCTTACCTCGCGCTTACGTTAACCTGCGATCTTGCAGCGATAATCACTTAAATTACCTAGACAGTTATTGCCGAAGTTCCATTACTCTAGCTTATTCTTTTCTGTTGAGACTTTTCCGTCAGTGTAGTTGGATTATGTTCCACTTGTCAAAGACACAATACATACTTGCAATTGCACGTACTTTCCGTTTCGTGCGAGAACCCCAGCCGTTGCGTTCTGCCCACATTATTCGACACGCTCACAAGGGGAGGCCACGACGTTTGGAACGCGGAGTTACTTGCAACTTCGTACACTCGTAGTACTCCATGAGGACAAAATGTGTAAGCAGTAACCCGTACTTCCCAAGCGTTACTGAGAAAACCGCAAGATAATTTCGGTTGTCAAATATCTGTGCGTGGCCATTTCTACCATGAAGCGGCGGCAGCCGAGTGGTGGTTAGCGTTCAAGCCCCGTAATCACTGGATCGAGTCCCTTTCGTCCGTTTCTTTCATTTTCAAGTCATTTTCAAGTCATTTTCTTTACTGTTTATATTACAATTGATATAATGGAAAAACACGTGTAATCGGGTGAACTATTAAATTTACAATGTTATTTGGCAGTCTAATAATTTTTATTATCAGAAATAATATATTATATTCATAACTATCGACTAGAAAACGACCTAACGCATCAAGTGAAACTGAAAATGTATGCTCCGTGACTTGAGAAATCCCTTACACGTGGAAGGAGCCCGAAACGACTTGTTACCTCAAAGTTTTGACCGGCACAGACGGCTTTGGAAAGATGTAAAATTAATCGTCGCTTCAGAGAAGATGCTGCTGAGCAAGGTAACGTTGACCGCGTCACAGTATGGAGAGTGCCACGGGAGAACCAGTTGTTTCTGTACCATGTACAGCGTGTGCAGGCACTATCAGCAGCTGACTGGCCTCCACGGGTACACTTCTGCGAATAGTTCAGTCAACAATGTCAATCCTCATTTCAGTGCAAATGTTCTCTTTACGGATGAGGCTTCATTCCAACGTGATCAAATTGCAAATTTTCACAATCAACATGTGTGGGCTGACGAGAATCCGCACGCAATTGTGCAATAACGTCAACACACATTTTCTGTGAACGTTTGGGCAGGCATTGTTGTCTTCATTGGGCTCCATGTTCTTCCACCTACGCTCAATGGAGCGCGTTATCATGATTTCATACGGGATACTCTACCTGTGTTGCTAGAACATGTGCTTTTACAAGTACGACAGAACATGTGGTTCACGCACGATGGAGCTCCTGCACATTTCAGTCGGTGTTCGTACGCTTATCAACAACACATTCGGTTACCGATGGATTGGTAGAGGCGGACCAATTCCATGGCCTCCACGCTCTCCTGACCTCAACCCTCTTGACTTTCATTTATGGGGGCATTTGAAAGCTCTTGTCTACGCAGCCCCGGTACCAAATGTAGACTCTTCGTGCTCGTATTGTGGACGGCTGTGATAAAATAACCCATTCTCCAGGGTTGCATCAGCGCATCAGGGATTCCATGCGACGGAGGGTGGATGCATGTATCCTCGCTAACGGAGGACATTTTGAACATTTCCTGTAACAGTGTTTGAAGTCACGCTGGTACGTTCTGTTGCTGTGTGTTTCCATTCCATGATTAATGTGATTTGAAGAGAAGTAATAAAATGAGCTCTAACATGGAAAGTAAGAGTTTCCGGACACATGTCTACAAAACATTTTCTTTCTTTGTGTGTGAGGAATGTTTCCGGAGAGTTTGGCCGTACCTTTTTGTAACACCCTGTATGACAACCGAAGTTCTTGAGATTTTCTCAGTAACGCTTAAGTACGCGCTACTGCTGACACATTTTGTTGTCCTGATGGAGTACTAAGTGTGTACGAAGTTTACAGTAAACCTGCGTTCCAAACGTTGTGGGCTCCCCTTGTCAGTCACGGTTGAGGAACAGACGGCGCCGTAGCGTGGCGTGCTCTTAGCACCGCGGGCCGGCGGGTGCCGCAGAGCGCCGGCTGGCTGTGTGGGGCGTGCGCGCTGCGGTGCCAGCCACGACGGGTTCGCGTGCCGCTTCAGCCGCCTTGGCCTTCGGCGCCGCCGTCCGGAGCGCCCACGGATTTACTGCAGCGCTCGTGCATCGACCCGGCACGTCCTGCTTCTCCATATTCAGCGCGGATTCCTGCCTCTGGACACTGTCAGGGTACAGTTATATACACTGCAGATGGTGACCGGTATAAAACTTGATTTTACACAATTTTTCAGCCTCCCAACTGGGTTGATTATAAATTTAACCACGGAAGCACATACTCGTGAAATGGTTAGAGCTGCGATGTACCCAGTTAGTCCCGACAGCGTGATCACACACAGATGATGACGAAGTGGGAACGCGGAGATGAAATGTCAAATTGGACGGACATCTTTCTGGGAGCCACAGACATCAATCCTTCAGTACAGACAACGAGGATCAGTCCTACGGTGTGAAAAATTTCTTCCCTCAGGGGTTCAGCATTAATTTGCTGCGTACGGGCTTGGCGAGCTGAGTTCCTGAGCTGGGGACTGGTTGGCACCACCAGTTCCTTGTTGCTCTCTGGGCACGCCTAAACGACCACTGTATGCCGTGGCAGTCAATGTTGTCACAGGGAATAGGCTGTGATTGACGACCTGGATCGTGAGGAAGGTAAAAATTCTCACACCTCAATCTCATGGTGTTCCATGCACTGACGAGATGCATGGCTGTTGAGGTGGAACAGTCGTTAGTGAGTTGCCCCAAGGAACATACCACACCTCAGTTTTACAAGGCTGGCTTAGTTACATGCGGCTCTGTCTGGCTGAATTTTAATGTCCCTAGCTGCTCATGGGACTGAGATGGATCCTAAGTTTCCTCTTCCACCTCCCAGTGGAATGGGTGGGCCATTGATAGGTGCCAACACCGAATCAAATGACTCCTGTAGCCAGTCGTCTAGTCTCAGGGATATATAAGTAGTCTAGTATCTTTAGTAACCATGCATTCTGCTGGTCAGAATGTTTTTTGGTTGGTTATAAGGAAAAGGCTTTATAGGAGATTAGATATTTCAAAACCTCATTAACCGGTTATGAAATAAGACACAGTAGGTGAAAATCTGAAGTTCCTAACAAGTGACAAACCTGCACAACGCCAAAACCCTGGGGAATACACAACTGAGACTGAGCTCCAAACCACATTAAACAATAGTAAAGGTGTTGACATGCAGGAACCGGCACATCCCCAAAGGCCTGACAGTTGAATGGGCCCAAGAAGGCGTTGTAGATGGGCAGAATATTATGAAAAAGGCAGATGGCAATGTGATTGAACCACTCGTTCACCCTCACTTTTAATATCACAGAATTCCCAAAACATAAGACAGGTTTCCTTCACTTAACTATGCAGCCCTATGGACCCAACCCAGCGTTCTATTATAAATGCCTGTCCTTTTGACACACCATTCTTAGACGTAAGGGAAAAGCCTTTAGATACAAACGTGGTCAGGCTGCCCATGGAGTGGACCGTTCAATGGCGATGATCTTGCATTCGTTACTGTGACCTAGGACACTTCAAATTGTGAACAGAGGTTGTACCTGAGCAGTGTCTTCCTTGCCCCCATAGCTTCTGACCGATAGGATTGCTCAACCATTACTCCTCAGCGCTAACGTAATGTTTCCGAAAACTTAAGTTTTGAGACCGTGGATGTGTACAAAAAAGTTGACTCCTGCAAAGAAAAACAAAATAATCAATATTAAGAGCTATTTATTTACCTAAATAGTGCCGTTACCGGTTTCAGAGAGACAGGTCCCCTCTTCAGATGGGCATCAACCATTTCTTGGTTGATGGGAGACACTTCGCCACTAATATAGACGGCCCAACGCGTATGTCCAGTGCTAGCATGTTGCGAGATGCTTTCGGGACTTGGAGAACAAGCCTGCAGCCGATTCTCTGCGGTATACAGAAGGCTCTGAGCGATCAAATGGGGCGGCGTGTATCTACAGATGACATACCGCGTCTTCCAATAAAATCACATCAAATCACCATCTTCTTCGTTCCAAGAATGTCTTAACTAAGTTTACTTATACTCGTACATCATTGGTTTGGAAAAATTACTACTCACCTCATTAATTCTTATCGTTTGTACATAATTTGTGTGAAACGGGACGCAAAGGCCACAGAAAACTTCATGAAATGTACAAACAATTCGTGTGGTATGTCAAACCAGTTTCCAAATATTATGGTAAAAACATGAGATGTTTTTCCACTGACAGAGTAAATGTTCAGATACTGATTCGTTAATTTTTTCCGTAGTTTCCATCCTGATAAAATCTGAAATTACCAATTTAACTCAGAAAATCCTAGAATCACATCAAAACGTGAATGGCTCTAATTAGGTTCGTGGAACACGTTTCCCACTTCACCAATTTTCAAATCAATCATTGTAAATTTTTTGATAGTGAAAGTACGTTTATTCATCAGTTTTGGGCTATTTTTTATATATATGCAAACTAAATTGTAACCGTAGAAGGGTAGACGTTCAGATTACATTTGATACTTAATGTAGCCGTTAACAGACGTTTGACGATGACCTGTCGGTTCGAAACGGTAATGGCGCTATTTGTGGAAATAGCATTTTTTAAGTGGCTGGCTGCTTTTTCTTTGTAAGAATCTACTTTTATACAGGAATAATTCGCTGCACAGTAGCCCATCTGTCCGTTAATACAAGCCTCTATACTAGACGTGTGTAACAGTGAAAACGTTGTTGCCAAAGCCTGTTGATTTCAGGGGAAGCAGTTTTCCCCGAAACTACAAACTGACGACACGTCTTTAACAAGTTGGTATTTGGAAAGCCCAGTATTCGCACGGTTTCAGATGGCATGACTAAAGATTCAGTCGCAAATGTTACGTATTACAAGGGATTCTGGGAATGACGAAGGTTGAAACATTCTGAACTAATGGTTAAGACACGAAATTAACCTTTCATACTCCAGGTACTTGGCTGTAAGCATACCCCAGGACTGCTCACTATCAGTAGGGTTCTGGCGTTAGAGCAACCTACCTCGAAACGTAGGTCATATGTAGTAAATTCTTTGAATATTAACGGCTTTTCATATTGTGAAGCTAAGCTCGATAGGGAAAATAGTCTACAGATAAATTTCGCATGAGTTGTGGTAATCGAACATACATGTTCAGTGTGTGCTACGAAAATCTAACTGCTGTAGGTTAGCTCTGCTATTCCTGACAACAAAGATAAAACATACTAATATTGAAAAGGCACAGTATTACGTTAATTCCTGAATTTTTTGTGGTAAATTTTAATACATAATGCTGGCTACAATCCGTGACATTAAATAAAATACAGAAACCCGTCAGCATTCAATCATTCTGCAATACTGCTTGCATCTGAGCTGCATTTTTATTGTATTTTCAGTAGCAACACAAAAGGGAGCTAAGAGTAACTCTCGTTATGCAAATCGTGATTGTTTCCACATTAGAAAACAAATTTCCTAGAACTTTATTGAAGTCAGGAAACCTTTCCCTAAGGTGACTACGTACAAACGTAGCAAAAGTTTCATTTGGAAGCAATGAAAATGCTGCTAATTGTTTTGTGCATTAGCGGATGCTACGTGCAAACGATTATCTATCCTTTGACACCATAAGCTCTCCCTATCACATCGCTGGTGCAGGTAAAGAGGGAAGTGAATTTAAAGATTACATAGAAAAAGTAACCTGCTTGCAGTTTTAAAGTACGCTACACGTGTATTAGAATTGGCCGAACTAATTTAGCTTAATCGGAAAGTAAGCAACAACTAGTATTTGCCGATATCATTACACCATAACATTCGTGCAGAAAATTGTTAGATTTTCAGACAAAAATCTAAATCAAAGCTGTCGTGCTATATTATTCCATGTTAAAATGGTATTTTGCACGTAGACTGAACTGACATACCAAATCAAAAGTAAGCACTGATTCAGTGATACGATGTAACGACTCATTTCGTTGGTTGTACACTGCATGGGAAAACTTTGTTCACAGGATGAGATTACAGGATGAGATTACAGGCAGGTGATACTGGATAGGTCGAAAATACACTTTCTGCTTGCTTATACTGTTGCAACACACACTGCTAAATTTACTCATGCAAAGAAAGTGCCTCCGTTCCGAATTAACTCTTCGGATTTGCCCTGTTCTCTGGAATTTGACAGTTTCGAAACTGGCTGGAATAGAAGCTGCAATGTATTTCCACCTCTGTTAGTTGCTTAGAAATTTCAACTGTCACAGCTACACAGAATGTAACGGTATCACGTCAGTTATTGGTGATACTACTTTCAAAGATTTACGTGGCACCACGCCCATACTTCGGTCTTCACGTTCTACATGCCTCGGAAGTTCGTTCCTTCATCACATTGTGCTCGTTTCTTAAAAGTCGGTTATGAAACGAATCTACGTTTAGGACTTCCACAGACAGCGGTAATAGGGAGAAATCCCGCGTACGCATCAACAGTGAAGGCGGATTTGTAGCTGTTTTAATTCTAATTAGTTTCTTTTACACATCGTTAAGATACCGGAATTTCACTAGGTACCACGTGGAATAAAGGGAAGATAGACGTTAAGGAGATTGGATAAGAATTTTTACACACGTTGGAGTGCGCACTGCGTCTGTTTTGCTAAGAGTACTAAACGTAGATTGACACCGAGGAAAAACTAAAACAAATAAAGATGCCACTCGCAGATCCTGCCAAATTGGTACTTGTTAAACTTCAGCTGACATTGAACTAGATCGTTAAGTTTGATTACTGGTAAAGAAAAATAGCTACGGAGCCACGATAAAACTAAAAATGAAGTCAGTGGATGGTCGTAAACTTTTGTCCAAAAGTATCCACTTACACTAACTACTGAAACGCTCAGAAGTTTCTAACATACAAACTAAAACTATAGTTCTCTCATATCAAATCTTCCATTTAGTGGAATGTTATAAAGTGCCGAGAGAACAAGGTTTCACGGTGAAGTGCAGTAACACACCTGGCTCAATCATTACCTGCACGCTTAACCCATTTTTCTGCACGAATATAGGAATTGAAAGTTGGAAAGCAATGGGGAACGGTGATTGTCTAAACTTTTACAGAATGGTGTCCGATAAGAGATATCAGCCAGAAAAGGCTCAGATTTGTTAACCAAAGCTGACAGGATCGCGATACCATCTAAGGAAGGCTGCTGCTAAACTCGTTCTGAGGCGACACGTTGCTGAAGGTTAACTTGTACAAGGTTGCTTTGCTCAAAGCTGTCGTCGAGCTTAAGACAATGTTATTTGAAGCCTTTTCTTTGCATGGCCCGTTACCATAGCTTCCCGATGAAACAAGTGAATACGTCTTAGAAGGGGATATCTGTGAAATTAGTGGGAGCTTTTTCAAAATGAGGATATGTTCAAACAACTGTTTCCATACCTCGATTTGGAAATAATTCTGCTTCGGCAACAAAACAAATGATAAAAACGATGAAATTACCTTCAACCTGTGGAACAAGGGTGGAGCCGGTAAGGATCCAACGTAGTTTTCGACCTGAAACGTACACTGCCATTGAAGGTTAAAATTTAATTGGGTAAGACTAGTTAGTCGAATATGCCATGAGGTGGAGTGACAGTTGCGTTGTCTAAGATTTGGAGCCAGTGGCACATTAGCAGCTGTGGCTTCCTTAAAGATTTGCGTCAGTGAATAATTTATTCACCTGTGCTGCTCTCCTCGGTATACTTCGTTAAAATTACAGCTCTCGCTAATGAATTGAGCTGCTGCTCGTCCAGCAGTCCATAGTATGCACATAAACTGCGTCATTGACATTAAAGTAACCCCTGAGTTGAGCTGGAAAAAGCATCGGATATGATAATCAAAAGGATTGCGGCGCTGTTAAGAGTGCAGCCATCCATCTCGGATCACGCAAATTACCTTACCATTTGTAATGGTCATATTTGTGAAGATACCCAGAAAATATCACACTAGTTCCATGTTGAAAAAGTATCTTGTAATGAATATGTAACTTGCGTTACATGTACGCCTGGTGAAAACAGCATTCGCGAAATGCACGAATTAACTAAAACATGGCAAAGTGTTCGTACTCTGTACTGATGGTTTAATGCAGTAAATTGTCATGTTGTAACTGACTAGCTGATACTTGTTCCCAGACATCTGCAAACGGCTCAAATCTGACACAGCAACAGTCACAGAATTATGCACTAACACGCTGTGTACAGAATACTTGCCATTTTTTGGGACTGGCTACGCAAGAGGGGTAGGCGAAATGTGTGTGAACCACTTAAGATTAGAGTTCCTTAACAGTTATTCGAACAATCTTTCGTTTCCAGATTTCAGTTTCTCGAACCTGGCAATTAAATTTCAGAATTGTGCTCCCTATCCTTTTATCACACCATGTAAAACATGTGCTACTAACGTGGTGCTACGCTCAAATGTTACCAAGAAAATTGATCGGAAAAAACTTAAGATTAATTCAGTTTAAAAAGGAAACACTCTTAGGACAATTAGACTCAGCTTTTCCTGGCCTGCTCAGATCTATTGTGGAAATAAACTACTTTATTGTAACCTGAATATGATGGAGTTAGTGTCGGTATTTGCAGTCAGTTTTTCCCACGGCGGACGTAAAGGCAGCTACACTGAGATATAAAGCTTCTCAGTTTAACACTGACAGCTTTCTGAGACAGGAATTTCGTGACACTTAGTAAACGACACAGATGTCTAGAAAGCATATTTGAGCGATGATCAGATATTACTGACAACTTTCAGTATCAAATTATGGGAATTAATGGTTCACTGAAAATTATTCTTGCCTGAATATTGTCAGCTGAATATTGCAGTAACTGATGTAGATAGTACTACTTTAAATATGTTTAAACTTTAAGAATAGACAATTTTAAGTCGTTGAAAGCGAAATATTTTAGTTCCCGAACGAGCTACTCAGCCGATTGTGTATTCTAAAGCAGCAGGAATGGCAGTAGACTTTTATGCCTCCGAATTTAGCTTCCTGATACTGCCACTTCTCGAGGTGTGGGAGACGTACGGTTTCCAATGAAAGAAGCACTTGTATAATTTCACGAGAATTTTTCACTTGGTATCATCTGTTACATATCGACTAGATGAAATAAAATGGGCTTTCGAATACTACAGTAAAATCATAATGGTCACGATATCCACCATCTTGGAACTGGACACGCTGAATGAAGATGAATAGTGTCCATATAAAAATTTCTGGTACTTTTCTTCGTTGGTGACTAAACTTGTAACTTCATTTCTAATAAGCTGGAAAAAAGGTAAGTTTCTAAAAAGAACTGGTAATAGCCTCAACTTCATTCACGGTGCCTAACAAGTTGTTTAACACTCGTACGTTGGATTTCTGGTGCAGACAAATTAAATTTTAAGCATTTGATACTGAAATGTTTCCAAAGCATTTCTAAGAGTGCTTACATGCTGCTGTTATTGGCTTTCATTCAGGTTAGTGTCTACTGGGGCACCAAAACTACCTGTTGTCAGAGTGAAGGCTCGTAAGTAGTCGTTAAGAGTGAAGGCTGCTGAAGTGAACGCAGAGGAGGTAGTGGAATGTTAAAATACTTAGTATCTGTTGCAAGGGACGATAATCTTTCGCACGGATACAACATTGCTTAACACCGCTGTATTTTCATTCGTAAAAGCCTCAGCTGTACAGTTTCTATGGCATTGTGTTAAACGTCTGTAAACAGTGTTAGCCTGCAAAATACTCAGAGGCCTACAAAATAAACTTTATTAGATTACAGAACTCACTTTTGGCCGTTCGAATTTATTCCAGAAAATCTTCAGTCGAGGTCAGGTTATTTAACAAGTCACATAGTCTACAGTTTTCGACAGTGGTGCTTGAAATGGCGATTTTATCAGTAATAAGTGAAAATGCATTTTTAAAGGTGTTATTCACAAAAGTCAAAAATGAAAATCGTGGCGTAACACTAACGACTCTTCCATGTCCTCCAGCTGTGAAGTTGGCTTTAAAAATGTTTACATTCGGAGTCTATAAACACGATTAGCACTTATCACTTGTTCGCGATGGTTAGTCATACACGGCAAAGTGGTATATTTCTATTGTCGTGTAATCATTTTGTGTGTGTGTGTGTGTGTGTGTGTGTGTGTGTGTGTGTGTGTGTGTGTGTGTGTATCCCAAAAGAAATGTTTCCTATTTTTTTAGAAGTACAGAACTGTGTGGCAGTTGGTCACACGGTTATGAAGAGTACTTCACGCGCTGCCAGTAAACATGCGCACGCCGCGTCGAGGCGCTCAGTCTTGGCTTGGCAGCTGTTTGAGAATGGAGCTCCCGTTGGATGTTACAAAGTGCGAATTGCGCTCAGTTATTCGGTTTTTGAATGCAAAGCGCACTGCGCCGATTGAAATCCATCGCAAATTAACCGAAGTGTATGGTGAGTCGTGTATGGATGTCAAATGTTCGTGTGGTGTAGTGTGTTTGCAATCTACCGGTAAAGCCATGACAACTGTTTTTTGGGATTGGAAAGGGGTATTGTTGGTCGACTTTATGCCCACTGGGACCTCAATTAACGCGGACAGGTACTATGAGACTCTGAAAAAAACTCAAACGGGCAGTTTAGAACCGGAGAATAGGAATGTTGAGCAAGGGCGTACGCAGTGTCCATAACGCTCGCCCACACATAGCTCGGCAAACCGTTGCTCTCCTGCAACAGTTTCAGTGGGGCATAATCACCCACTCACCCTACAGTCCTGAGTTGGCGCCCAGTGACTATCACCTGTTCCTTAGGTTAAAAGAACATTTGGCCGGAAAGGGATTCAGCTCAAACGACGAGGTGAAAGAAGAGGTTCATAACTTTCTGAACAGCATGGCGGCGAGCTGGTATGACATGGTCATACAAAACTGCCACAGTGTCTACAAAAATGCATGGGCAGAAATGGTGATTGTCGAAAAATAGCTAAATGTTCAAGCTGTAAACGGGTGTAAACCATGGTAGAAATAAACAGGTCTATGTACTTATAAAAACATATAACATACTGACGCAGGTGTTCACAGATATGTATTCACCGTCGCAGCTACCGCTCGGAAAAATGTTTTCACTTTGGCTAAAAGCGGCGACATCTCTGAAAGATGACATGCACTTCTTAAAAGTACGATGTCGAATCCTAATTTACTTCATTACTAACGCTCGCCCCTTAATTAACTTCTAAAGCAAAATTACGTTCACAACTCGGATACAAATTTCATGCGTATACACAACAGTGAACACTTTGACAAAATGATAGTTCGTAATAACTAAAATTGAAATTGCATGTCAATAAATTTCACAGATTCCAAAATATCTCTTCTTTTAGCTACCAACTGTGAAAAGATAACGAGCGAATTAAGACTGAACTATGCATGGAGATAAGTCAGCACTACGTCACAAACTTGAAGCCGACGTCCGCAACGTTACGTAGCCCAAAAACGTTAGTTTCAACAGTGGAGCTAATAACAGGAAGATGGCGCTATAGGTCTACGGTGTAAGTTTTGAAGGCATAGTGGGTGGGCCTGCTGCAGTTTTAAACAGGCCCAAACATTAGCAGACTGTTTACGATTGCGTCTTGTTCATTGCTTGTCATAAACACGCAACAGGTGTTAAATACTAAAAATTATAATGCCTACGTGAATAACATTGTCAGGAAGGTGATTTAGAACTTTCTTCTTTTCTTATATGCGTATTTGCTGTAAGACACATTTGACATTGTTAATGTCACTTGTTTCTTGTTGATAAATTTCAAATAATCAAGAGAAGGAAATAATCTGAAAAGTATCATTTCATAATCCATTTAGTTATACATTTACTGTATTTGTATCGATAACAAACGAAGCAGGAACTCTGAAACCAATGCTTGTTTGCCGCAAGGCAGGCTATCGTACCTTGTGCGTGCCAACAAAGTGAACGATCACTGAAATGTCACAAACAGAACAGCATAGAGGTGTACCTACATGCAGAATAGAAATCTTGCTTTATTAGTTTCAGTGCATTCGTTCCACTGTAGTTTGTCTTCTCACTTCGAAACCTTAACTTTGTGTGACCAGTAATAAGTTTACAGGGTCAAAAGATAAAATTATTTAAAGATGTTCTAGCACTATGCAATACTATAAATGTGATACAGGGAGTGGTCTCAAACGCTTAGATCTTGTAAAATGGAAATTTTGCTTTAAATTATCGGTCATTTATTTAGTACTGATAGCTTAACCTGGATAACATATAGGCCTATCTCTCACAGTATCCCGTTTGCTTCTTTCCCCGGAATATTTCTCGCCAATAACTTCGTTTTCAGGACTAACCAAACATACCGCAATCGGAATGTACGTCTATTTCGATCATCTGCTTCATTAGACTTTTGAATCTCTTTGATTTCAAAGTATGGAAGTCCATATCACTTAAATATTCTCGTTGAAGTGCAGTAGATTATTTACAACAAACTTTAATAGAATAAGTATACCGTGAAGCGTTTAGACTGCTGCCCTCACGCAGAGGCAACAAAACACGACAAAATGAGTGTTCACATAAGCTTTCGGCCAGTCTTACTCAGATACGAAGCAAAGGACACACATTCTTACACCCAACTCGTACACACGTGATCACTGTATGCGGCTAGTCTAGCTAGGAACTTTTTTAGAAAGGGGGCGAGGAGGAGGAATGTGTACAACAAATAGTGGCGGGAGGAATTTAGGGAATGAGATTCTGCGTGGTCATGTATTGTACGCGCAAACAAAGTTGACACTCGACGCGGTGGTTGATGGGAGCGACTGCAAAGGCATTTTCCTTCTACAGCCGCTCCCGTCAGCCAACGCTCAGTGTCAACTTCGTTTGCGCGTTTATACGTTCGTTGTGTGGGGACGAGACAGTCGATGCACTTGGCTCGGATGTTGGAGCATTTGCGGTTTGGAAGCCGATGAAAGATGGTATAGAATAAAAGTAACCAGCCCAGCCATAATTCATGTATACAAAAGAAAATATTCCTTGAATGGCTTCGCTTATGAATGAACGTGATTCCTTTAACGTTAATTACAATCGGATCGATTACTGCACTTGAAGAGACGCAAGTTGGCATTTTTAATGAAACAATTAAGACTCCACACGATAAAAGTTTGTATCTGGGATACGATCACATAACTCGATACATATCCCCAACGGGCGAAACAGGGCATGGGCACGTCAGTGTGATATCCCAGAGATGTATCTGTGGTGAACTAGGGATGTATGAGGTGAACCTAATACTTTCGGCTACATAAGACGACAGACGGTTTAAAGTTCGTGACGTAATAATTCCCTTTTCCGACGTCCATGGTTTCAACGCATTTATACCGCCATGGTCTATAGTGGTGACGCTGTACTGTGACGTCACTGGCGTTCTCATGCCAAGTTGCGAACTTTGGAAATAGCTATCGACTTTCGCCTCCATGGGAGAGATGGTGCAATCTCTGCTTTCATTGATTTTGCTAAGATAGTGTGGCGCCTCACTTGATTTTATACGGATGTATACTAAAATGATTCACTTGTGCGAGAAACTGGTTTGAATTACGCATCTTACCTGAAAAAGTACACATTCAGAACAGTAGCTGAAGTAACTTGGAAATCGTACTAAAATTTTCAATTTGCAGTCTCTGATCTTGCATATTCGATATAAACGCACGGTATATAATTGTAGGAGCATGATCCTTTATTGGGCAGAAGACACATAAATGAGAAGTGATATGCTTTCACAAAAATCACTTCAGTAATCATTCGTTCCTCAGTGATTTAGCGAAAAAGTCAATTCTTACGTCATTAATAGTTTACAAATCACCTCATCTATGCTCAAGAACTGCTTTCGACATCTCACTTTAACCACTTTGACTCACATTCTTTGTTCCACTTCTACACCTTTTTGTCATCCCTCGAGTCATTATAATTAACATTTTCGTAAGTTGAATGCCCATAAAAGCTAATGCCACTACTCTAGACTGCCTTCTGTCCACCTTGGTAGGTCTGATGCCTCAAACTGGGGGGGGCTATCAAGTACGGGGTCCCACAGGGTTGGGTCTTAGGTCCTTTACTGTTCTTGATATACATTGACTTACCATTCCACATTGATGAAGATGCAAAGTTAGTTCTTTTTGCTGATACAAGTATAGTAATAACATCCAAAAACCAAGGACTAAGTGGTGTAATTGTAAATGGTTTTTCACAAAATGAAGTGGTTCTCAGCAGATGGACTCATTAAATTCTGATAAAACACAGTATACACAGTTCTGTACAGTAAATGGCACAACTCCAGTAATATATATAGACTTTGGACAGAAGTCTGTAGCTAAGGTAGAATTTTCAAAATTTTTAGGTGTCCATTGATGAGAAGTTAAACTGGAAGCAACATATTGGTCTGCTGAAACGTCAGAGTTCAGCTACGTATGCTATTGGGGTTATTGCAAATTTTGATGATAATCTCAGAAAATTAGCTTACTATGCCTACTTTCATTCACTGCTTTCGTATGGCATGATATTCTGGGGTAATTCATCGTTGAGTAGAAAAGTAGTCATTGCTCAAAAAGTGTAATCACAATAATTGCTGGAGCCCACCCACAGTCATCTGCAGACATCTATTTAAGGATCTAGGGATCCTCACAGTATATATATTCTTATGAAATTCGTTGTAAATAATCCAACCCAGTTCAAAAGTAATAGCAGTGTGTATAGCTATAACACCAGGAGAATGGACGATCTTCACTACGCAGGGTTAAATCTGACTTTGGCACAAAAAGGGGTAAATTATGCTGCCACAAGTCTTTGGTCATCTACCAAACAGCATCAAAAGTCTGACAGATAGCCAAGTAACATTTAAAAATAAATTAAAAGAATTTCTAGATGACAACTCCTACTCATTGGCTGAATTTTTAGATATAAACTAAGGGGGAAAAAAACTTAAACATTAGTGTTGTGCAATATTTTGTGTAATGTAATATCTTGTACAGACATCTTTTATTAACCAGACATGTTCCACATCATTACGAAGTGTCATACTCATGATCTATGGAACAAGTACGAGGGCCGTTCAGAAAGTAACCTCCGGTTGATTTAAAAAAATACACCAAGTTAAATAAAAATATTTTAATATATACATCTTACAACTACATCTTTGTACTATTTTTCTACATAGTCTCCATAGCGATTGAGGCACTTATCGTATCTCTTCACAAGCTTTGAAATTCCTTCTGGATAAAAATCACCCGCTTGTGCCTGGAGCCAGCCTGTGACCGCATCTTTGAGCTCTTCGTCGTCTTCAAACTGCTGTGACCCGAGCCATTTCTTCAAATGCATGAAGAGGTGATAATCACTTGGCGCCAGGTCTGGGCTGTAAGGTGGATGGTTGATAACGTCCCACTTGAAGGACTCAAGAAGGGCCGTTGTTCTGCGAGCAGAGTGAGGACGGGCGTTATCGTGCAAAAAAACGATACCGGAAGTCAGCATACCACGGCGTTTGTTCTGTATGGCCCGTCGTAACTTTTTATTGTTTCACAGTACATGTCTTGATTAATGGTCGTACCACGTTCCATGAATTCAACCAACAACACCCCTTTGGCATCCCAAAACACCGTTGACATCAGTTTTCTGGCAGAAAAATCTTGCGAGGCTTTTCTTGGTTTGGTAGGCGAATTTGAATGTGCCCACATCTTTGATTGTTCTTTTGTCTCAGGGTTCACGTACTTAATCCAGGTTTCGTCACCGGTCACGATTCTGTTTAACAATGGTTCTCCTTCGTCCTCATAACGTGACAGAAAGTCTAATGCAGAGGCCATTCTTTGAGTTTTGTGGTGGTCGGTAAGAATTTTGGGCACCCACCGTGCACAGAACTTACGGTAACCCAATCTTGCTGTCACTATCTCGTACAAGAGAGTCTTAGAAATCTGTGGAAAACCAGTAGACAACTCCGACATTGAGAAACGTCGATTTTCACGAACTTTTGCATCAACTGTCTGAACGAGTTCGTCAGTCACCAATGATGGTCTACCACTCCTCTCTTCATCATGAACGTTTTCTCGTCCACTTTTAAATAAACGCACCCATTCACGGACAACTCCTTCACTCATAACTCTTGGTCCATACACGGCACAAAGCTCACAATGAATAGCTGCTGCAGAATATCCTTTGGCTGTAAAAAACCTTATGACAGCACGCACTTCACATTTGGCGGGGTTTTCTATTGCAGCACACATTTCAAACTGCCACAAAAACTATACTAGCGCAGGTACGACGTTCACTCGACCACGGCTTGATGCCGACTGACCTGTTGAGTGCGTGAACGCACAGATGGCGTCGCTACTCCCCCCACAGCCCGCACTGTGATCAATCGGAGGTTACTTTCTGAACCGCCCTCGTATTAATCTAATCTACTTGCCTGAGAAAGGCGAAGGTCCCGAGTTAGTCTCGGTGTGGCACACAGTTTTAATCTGCCAGGAAGTTTCACACTACACTGCAGAGTGAAAATCTCATTCTGGTTCTTTCCACCTTCCGTTAATTTGATTTAAAACGCATTCCTTTCTGAGAATAGCACTGATACGAAACACAATATACACGTTAAACATTTAAATACATAGAAGTCCATGTATTTCAGGTACAGTAACAGCAGTAATAATAAACTAAAAGGAAAACTATAAATTACGCCAGGAGACCTGTCAAACTTATTTGTTCGATGAACCCAATTATTACTGAAAATAGAAGTTTCTCAAATGGCTGCTAAGCTGGTAGTCTAAATGTGTCTTTGTTATAAGGATTTGAGCTGACGGTCGACCCATTTCGTGTTGCAGGTGCAGCAGCTGCCTGAGAAACGCGAGCATTTGTACAAGATCCTGGTGATCGGTGAGCTGGGCACGGGCAAGACGTCCATCATCAAGCGTTATGTGCACCAGTTCTTCTCGCAGCACTACCGCGCCACCATCGGCGTAGACTTCGCGCTCAAAGTCCTCAACTGGGACTCAAACACCATAATCCGCCTGCAGATGTGGGACATTGCCGGTGAGTCATGTCTATTCAGCACAGTGTGTTCTGTAAACTGGGGTGTAGGGCAAAATATGCTTCCCTAGTGGTTCATTGCATCGCCCAGTAATATCTTTGTATAGAAAATTGGGGATTTCCTCTTTTCTAACAAAGTCAAAAAGGAGAATGATCTGACCACTGGGCTCACATGGTGCAAAGTAATTCTACATTCTATGATTAGATCTCACTTGCAAACTGTCAATTTTGATATGTGACCGGACTGAACAATGGTTAGGGAAGTAAATGTTGCAATCGCAGCTGACTCAACCCGATACATGTAAGACATTACACTGAAAGGAACAGCAGCGGGTGTCATTTCATCACTGTGGATGAAATGTGGATGCATCACTACACTTCTGAGACCAAACAACAATCTTAACAATGGGTTACCAAGGGAGAATCTGCACCAAAAAAGGAAGACCATTCCTTCGGCCAGAAAGGTTATGGCAACTGTCGTTTGGTATTCGCAAGGGATAATCCTCATACACTATCTGGAAAAGGGTAAAACTATTACAGGTGCATATTATTCATCGTTACTGGACTGTTTCAAGACAAAGCTGCAAGGATGAGCCCTCTTCCATCACAACAATGCACCAGCACACACCTCAGCAGTTGTGGTTGCAAAATTAATGGAAATGAGATTCAAAATCATTTCACATACTCCCTAGTCTTCTGACTTGGCTCCCTCGGACTACTATTTGTTCCCCAATTTGAAGAAATGGCTGGTGGAACAAAGATATTATTCAAATGAATAGGTGATTGCAGCAACTAATAGCTGTTTTGCAGACTTGGAGAATTTCTATTATTCGGGAGGGATCAACAAATTAGAAGAGTGTTGGATGAAGTGTAAAAGTCTAAAAGGACTGTTCAAAAATAAAGGTTTACCCCAAACACCTAAGTAGTTTCTTTTCACAAAGACTTTTCAAATGCCCTCGTAAGTGAAACTGCATGACCCATGAAGGTACTTACACTACTAAGAAAAACAATGAATAACTTGTAATGTAAAGCTGTCCTTAAACTGAATGTTCAAACACATTGGCTTTAAAAGTATGGTGCTATTAAAAATGGTATGCCCTTGCTATCCTTCAGTCTTAAAACTGATGTACCTAATTAGGACACCAAAACATCACACAACATTTTCCACATAAAGATATTGGTGGAGTCGGAGGAATAAGTGACAGAAAAATATCCCAGGACCTACTGAAGTCTGAGTCAGACCTTAAGTCACTGAACCACAATAGGTACGATTATTTTAATTCTGGTTGTGGTACTGCCATACACCTATGCCCATTGCTTTCCTTATTTAGAAAAGTTTATCTTGGCATTCTTATTTGTACAATCATGTAGATGTCCTAAAATTTATCATTCTGTCTCCTGTGTACATGAGAGCTCTGTCTAAAATGCACAATGCTGTCTGCAGCATCAGAAATGGTTGGTTTGATATAATTAGCTTCACGTGGTTATTTTCATTGGATCTGATGGTTTTTTTTGCAGGCCAGGAGAGGTTTGGCAACATGACAAGGGTTTACTACAAAGAGGCAGTGGGTGCTTTCATTGTGTTCGATGTTACCCGTGTTGCGACATTTGATGCTGTCATGAAATGGAAGCAGGACCTAGACAGCAAAGTGACATTACAAGATGGCTCACCCATTCCTTGTGTTCTTCTTGCAAATAAGGTAAGATGCTATTCATACCAAATGATGGTAAAAAAACATGAAATATGGCTATTATTTGTATTATCTGTGTGTTGTCTTCTATTTCTCAATACATAACACTCTCTGCATTCTCCAGTTTATATTCGTCATGTACTCTATGAATATTAAAAACCTATGTATTTATTTTTAAACTGCATAGCAGTCAATGTAAGACAGATTGTAGGGCATGTGTATGTGTGAAAACACAGTATACTTTCTAGGTGTTTGGAGGAGGAATTCCAGTAGTCATGTGCCACCATAAGCTCTTGTGAAGGAATGTAGGCTAAAATACTGTTGATCTCCTCCACACTAATTCTGAAGAGATTTAACACCCATTTTTGAAACAGTTGTCTTAGAATTCAATAGTCTATTGATGGATTAGAATTCAATAGTCTATTGATGGATTAGAATTCAATAGTCTATTGATGGATTAGAATTCAATAGTCTATTGATGGATTAGAATTCAATAGTCTATTGATGGATTAGAATTCAATAGTCTATTGATGGATTAGAATTCAATAGTCTATTGATGGATTAGAATTCAATAGTCTATTGATGGATTAGAATTCAATAGTCTATTGATGGATTAGAATTCAATAGTCTATTGATGGATTAGAATTCAATAGTCTATTGATGGATTAGAATTCAATAGTCTATTGATGGATTAGAATTCAATAGTCTATTGATGGATTAGAATTCAATAGTCTATTGATGGATTAGAATTCAATAGTCTATTGATGGATTAGAATTCAATAGTCTATTGATGGATTAGAATTCAATAGTCTATTGATGGATTAGAATTCAATAGTCTATTGATGGATTAGAATTCAATAGTCTATTGATGGATTAGAATTCAATAGTCTATTGATGGATTAGAATTCAATAGTCTATTGATGGATTAGAATTCAATAGTCTATTGATGGATTAGAATTCAATAGTCTATTGATGGATTAGAATAAATCTGTACAATGTAGGCAGACTTGGATCACATGACAAGTGGAAAAATGTGCTTTGGAGTGTGATCCGATCACATCAATTTTGTAGCTTAAGTGAGGAAATGCTACAGCAGCAAACATACAAACTGGAGGAGGTTGGAATACCCTACACTGCACGCACTTGTAGGTGAACAGGAAGACCTTGGAAAAATAAAAGAAGTGGCTCAAAAAAGTTTGGTGCCACCACAAACATAAACTGAACAAAGAATTAAGCTTTTAAATTCGAAGAGCAGGAAATGTTCTGAAAAAAAATCTCCTGTTAGTGTTAACATGACAATTCACAAAATAAACAGATGGTTTTCTTTCACTGATTACTCCGAACATGTTGAACTTGAGTCACAAATTATCCCAAAGTTAATCTGCATGGGACTACATGAAAAGTGCAAACATACACAATTCCTCTCTTTGATAATATAAATGCTTCAGATTCTGGTATTGCAGAATGCAGCACTGCAGTCATGAGCTGTGTTAAATGCGGCTGTACTCATCCATAAATTAGCATCTAGTGCTTGTTTGTGTTAGCCTTGCTTAGAAAGCTATATCTATGGAAAAGACTTATCTAATTCTTATAAGTGTAAAGTTTGCCATACAGTCAGAAGGTTAAAGATGCCTCAAACTGAGTGAAAATAATTCAGCAAGGATGGCAGCAGATGCTCATTTTAGTAACTGAATCATGTATACTGTTATCAAACTCAAATTAATGTTTTCTATGTACTGACTTACAAACCATTCCCTTCTTATCAATTTCTACTTAACACTTACCCCACAGAAAAAAATACAAAGGACTTCCCAGTTAACTCCTGAAAGTATCAAATGCAGATAACAAGTGAGTCTGACCTCACAGGTAAGAATCTTACTTGGAGAATGTTTAGTAGACAGTTCAGTAGACCTAATTTCCACTCTGATGTTTCAGTACTGTCCTTCAACCAGAGCAATGCACTGGAAATTCTATACCATCTAAAAATTTCCTGTGATGTGAAATATATTACTAAGTTTACAGCTATCTGTAGCCTGATATTAACAGTGGAACAGTTCTGCACAAGAAAATAATCAGACATCAGACACAAAGAACAGAATTATAAGCATTATTTTGAATAAAAATCTTGAAAATGTCACTAGAATGTTCATTCACCCATTACCAGTAGAGCCTGCTAAGAGAACTCAAAATGGAGAATATATCTGCAGCTTGCATTTCTGAAACCTGCTTCAAACTGGGCAAAAATTGCTTAGAAGAGCCTCTCATAAAGTTTTATATTCCAGACTGAAAGGATGTCAACTTCTTACTCTGGATCTAAGTGTGGATTAAGCCCTCATGACGATCTTCGAATTGGCAGTAGTGCATGATGGCTGCATGAAATCACTCACCTGTGACTTGGATATTGCTCATTGGAAAGCATAAAAAACTGTTCTAAGGTCCAGCTTTTAGCATCTCGTCAGATTTATGCATCAGTAAGGCCTCTGTACTTCAAATTACTGGATGCAATACACCAGTGGAGTATAGATATCAACAGGGAATTATTGCACAACCCTATATCTGCAGCCAGTGTGCAGAGGCTTTCAGCAATGGTCAATTTGTTGTTGTATATAGTGTGCAGGGCTATATCTGTTTCAAACTCTAACTGGCTACCTGAGGAACAAGCATTCAGTATCTGAAAGTGAGAAATGATGTGATTCGGTATATGTGCAAGGGAGAGCCCTGAGATATTATAGTTGGATGGTATAAAGATCCAAAGCCAAAAGTGAAGCAGGGAATACCCCTGTCTACTATAGGCCTTTGTTGATTCCAAAATTTGAGGAATGCATGAAGAACTGCATCCCAATTACATTTTAAACTACATTTTGACATATTAAACCTCCATCCAGGCTTAATCTTAAGTGTTCCCAGATTGTCCTCAGTGTAGGTATCACATGACAGTTTACCATTTGCTAAGCAGAGCTACTTGCTATACTAAGTACACAAGTGTGAAAGATGACATGTGCACTGATTCCCAAAGTGCTAATCTTGCTGTTGTACAGAAATGTCTAGTGGATAGCTGAGCCATGATGCTGGAAGTGCTCTTTCCCTTGCAAAGGCAGGAGGAAGAAAAATTTTTCTGGTGTTCTGGAGTGCACAGGATCTGGGAAAGTAATGTATTAATGCAACTGCCAAGGAGGGTTGCTCCCTCCAATCTTGTGCTTGCTGTTCAGGCAGTCACCTTGTACATAACCCTGTCAGTCTTTTTTGTGGGAGGCTCAGCGGCTGAGTATGATACAGTAACCTCAGGTCAATGAAACCTATGGTGCAACCACTGCTTCCTTCAGGCCACAGAGTTGAAGTATATTTTACAAAACTAAAAGTGGGACATCACACTTTTATATATGCTCTTCTCTTATGGTGAGAGGATTTGCAAGTGTAATATGTGAATGCGGGTAGTGATAGAGCATATTTTATAATTTTAATGCTATGAGGCAGCTCTCGCCCCCACAAAACTTTCCCTATATTTCTAATGATAAGTGTGTGGTGTGTGCTTAAGGGTTGTGTGTGTCCACATTCCTTTCCAAAAAAAATATTAAGATTGTGCTGCATAGTGGCTCACTCATTTTTAAGTAACCATTCAGCCATAGTAACTGATTTTCTCTAGTTACTCTGCTGTGTCGCATATAATTCAGGGATTCTTCTATGACCCTTCATCTCTCAATATTTTGTTATAGATTCTTGTTTGCATGAGTTGTCAATACAGCTTGGTTTTGAAATTATTCAACCTTGTTTACATTTTTTCATGTAGGGTCACTGATGACATTGCAGATTACACTAAACACAAACATTCTTAATAAACATTCAAATATGGTTATTTTTCCTCAAGTGTTAAAATACACCAGTGTGCAGATTTATGCTTATTCTTGACACACCAGGCTCCCTGTCTGGTTTGATACAGGATCATTTGCACACTTGTTCCTATTTATCATTTAAAAATTTTAAGCTGCAAAATCTTCTGCATTCACTTCAGTCACTTAATGATTGATTGACTCAAAACATTCCCTTAGGATTAGGTGGGTTTTCCCTCCCTCAAGTAACCAAAGCACAGTTAGAGGAATATTAAATATAGTAGTCTCTGACCTTTATAAAGATAACTGAAAATAATGTTAATACAAAGAATATTGCTGGAACCTGCCTTTACTGCAGAGTCAAAAGTTGTGGATGATTCATACAGCACAATGCTGCCAAATGCACACTTTAGGAACTTAGCTCTACAAAACCAACACCTGCAGTTACAACCTGATGTGCAAACCTGGACACCTTACTAGTAGCAACTACTGAACCTTCACTATTGGGTAAGAGTACTAGGTGAGAGAACATCAAATTTAGCAGACTAGTATAATTCTATAAATAAAACTGTCTACATAGGAAGTGAATAATCTTAGCCCTCTATGGGTGAGTGCACAGACCTCAGTGAATATCTTTGACCCTTAAACACAACTGTATGGTCACACATTACTTTTGGGATTAAATTCAGATATCAGCTGGCAAACCAATATTTATGAACGTTTTAACAAGAATAATTTCAGCACAATTAATGGCATCAATCTTTGTTTACAGTCTGAACGAGTATTTACTATGCACTCGAAGTAATTAGGCTGTTTGGTAGCGCTTTCTTCGCCTCAAAACAATAGTACTGCAAGCAGTCTTCACCATTCCCACACTGATCATTGTAGAAGTAGTAATAAGAGACAGTCACACTTGGTTAGCATTCTATGCTCCAGAACCTAATAATACTACTAGATTTGATGTCATGAAAACTACAAACAGCCTGAAGTGGGACAGTATGATACAATTCGGAATTCTGTAAATATTAAGAGAAGCTACAGAACAAAAGTGGTATATCAGTCTCAGTTCTATGAACTCAAAGTTCGTAGTTGTGCTCTGCAATGACAAGGTGGACCAGTTAGAGGTGGCCAGTGTTTCCGTCTGCAACAGACATATTTACCATCTTAGTTCAAAGTTTTGGTTATTGGAATTAATCAGTGAGGAATTAGAGTATTGATGCCTATTGATTTGCTTTAAAGTTCTTTAGTAGGCTACAGTTTAAACTAAAATTACAAACCTTCCCTGGCTTTGAAAATTCTGGATGAGCAGGTAACTGCTAAATTTACAATAACCACTGTTAAACTCCTTCCCACTTACACTAGAACTGAGGCTTATCTCTGAATGTTTCAAGGAGGGTGGAATATAGACCCTTACTGTTTTTCAAAGTGCAGTAAAACTGTTGATTCTTAAAGCTTGTTTAGATTATTTTACAGAAATCCCTTGTAAGTTACTGCACATATTCTTTCTATTGTGATATTCCTTTATATTGTTTCTCGATGTCCACAAAGATAATGTTGGTATGTTTCAACACACAAATTAAACCAAAAAAGATTTGTATAGAAACAGAAAATCAAACAGATTAAGCTAAAAGCTAAACTTCAAATGCCATACACAAACGTGTCTTAAACACCACAAACTGGCTGGAAGAGGCAAAATGAGTCCAGAAAATATTGAAAGCTTCCAGTGCTGGAAACTGGGGAAAATTTCATCTTAAAATTAAATACTTCATACTCAGTAATCTCAAATAAGCACACAGCTTGGAATCGATCAAAGGAAGAAAGATGGTACTGTGGCTCTATTTGTAAATTAAAGAAGTAGGTTGGTCCACAACATATGAAGTAGCAATATCATAAATCTAAACTGGTCTCTCAGCTAAGACTTACAGGGACCAACTGCTGCCACCCTAAGAGTGTTTTAGGAATACTGTGTGCCTGCTACTGTCTAGAAACATGCAGACCCTAGTTGAGCATGACAGGATGTAGATGAAAAGTTACCCATAAACTGCTGCAGTCCATAAAGTTTGTCTGAACCTAAGGGATGCTTTCTACAGTAACACTAAGAGAGCAGTTCTGATGAGCAGTGTCTCCATAAAAGTGGCAAACTTCTGCTTCAACATTGCTGGTATGAGGCAATACAGTGTTGTGAGAAATTTTGAACTAATAAAGCACTTCAATGATAAATTACTCAGTATGCAATTAGTTACTTCCAAAAGATCTTAAGTCCCAATAGCAAAAGGATCTTAAATTCTTTGAACTTTGCAATACATACTTACTGTAAAAGGTGGGAATACCTTGGAAAAGTTACCCATTATGGATTAAAGCTCACAAAGTGATAAACAATCAGCTGAGTTACAGTAATTACTTCAATAAAACAAGCCTCAAAAACACGTGAAATAGAAGTTAAGTCAATTGCTTCATAGTGTGAACTCAGTGGTCAGTGACGCAGAAACTTTCTATCAAATAATACAAACTGAGAGCAATTTATGAATGGCAAGTATGTCATCTGCTAGGTCCAATGTGGATGCTATGGATGATTGTCATATTTCCAATAATTTTGTTTAACTGTTGAAGTGAAAGATTCATAATACTGGTTAATATTTTAATTATGATAAGCTTAGTTTTCTCACTTGAAAATTTGCAGTGACTTCTTGTAATCCCTAACAGCTTGGACACCTTGAGTTAAAAAATGTTAAAAACGTTCAGGTGCAAAGACTTGTTTCCTGCTCACTACTATAGTGAAAGAGAAATGTCCCTCCTTTTCTGTGTAATCACTTAAATTGAGATTAAACTTTACACACACATGATGTTGAAATTTGAAGAGTGTTCCCACACATTTCCCAGAAAATGTCAGTTCTAACACACCAAACTTGAAGTCAGTTTCTTTACTGGAATGTCATGGGAGTTAAGTGAAAAGCTTTTAAGAGGGCAATGTTAATGGTTCAATTTCTAGGATGCTGTCTCTACCTTTTGAATTAAACTGAAACCTGATCAAACAAGTGTAGTGTACTACTGGCCCTTACCAGGGCTAGTTAGGGCATATTACCTATTAACAAACCTTAAAAGCAGCACTTAATATATTCACTTTAAAATTCTTTACAATGGATTTAATTTCTTACACTAACAGTAACTGGTTGAAAGTGTTAAGCATTATTAACAACTGCTTTAAGGTTGAACCTTAAAACAATTAAGTTGGTCTTACACAGAACACTTGTAGAACAAAATGTGAAAATACTTTCTGCTTAAAAGGAGGAATCTGCTTCAAATTTTCTTTCTTTAAGAAAATAACCTCTTTCTTGAAAAATGTTACAATGTTTCCATTGTTTTGTAGTGTGATCAACCAAAAGAAGGCCTTGTCAATAATCCTGCTAAAATGGAAGAATATTGCAAAGAAAAAGGTTTCACAGCCTGGTATGAAACTTCTGCCAAGGAGAATATTAACATCGATGAGGCAGCAAGGACTCTTGTCAAGAAAGTAAGCTTCAAAACTTAATTTTACTGGTTTTAGCCATCCATTTATCATTACTAAATGGGATTTAAAAAGTTAATTTGATATTGAGAATCATAATTTTGTACATTTTTCTAATTACAGATTCTGCAAAATGATCAATTAATACACCAGAATGACACAGCAAAAGACACAGAAAAAATTGCTCTCGATGGTAAAGCAAGTGAAGCAAAGAGTGGTCGGTGTTCATGCTGACAAAGTTGATAGAAGCTTTTGAAGTATTTTATCAACCACAAAGATAAACAACAGAATAAATGTCTTGCCTCACTTTGGATACTTAACAGCTAAGAGTGCAAAGCATCTGACAGCTTAAAGTACCTGTGAGAGCCAAGATACTTGTTTTATATGCTGCATCCTTTTATCATGCATCTTTTTTTGCATTTCATGAGGAATATTAGTGTGAGTGGTTCATATGTGTATGTGTGTAGTATGTTCGAATTTTATGTAATATCATATATTGTTTAAAGTGTTGTGCATGTCACTCACTCACTCATTCAGCCAGACTTTTGTAAAAATCCAAACTATACAAAAAATACAATGAACATATCAAGACTGGTCTTGTCAAACAAGCAAAAAATTGCAATTACCAATTGTTACTGAAATGACTTGCCTGTTGCAAACAGATTACAAAAACAATGCATAATGAAACTTACATAAAAATTTTGTAAGTGTGCCATATTTATTAGACACTATAAATTTTCTGCATTTGTTTAGAACAGCTGCATGCTTTGCATGTACTTCCGTTCTGGGTTATGGATGCAATTTTGAAACTTCTAATTTATTGTAAAAAATTTCAGACTGTAAATACACAATAGTTATTCAAATGCCAGAATTTTGGCACAGTTATTTTAATTACTGGATTTTTAGAATATGTAGCAGATTGTAAACTTAAACACAGAATCAGATTTCTATTACCTCAGTGTTGTTCTACACACAACTTCTGTACAGTATATTCATGTTATAGTATTAAATTTGTACAATATACTCTTTGAGTATAAATATTTTGCATTATTTTGAAATAAAACTTTGGTAAACTGCAAACTGTGTTCTTTTAAATACTTATTGCAGTTAGTTTCAATACTCCTCACTGGAGTTTTAAATACAGCCTTCTCTATTGAGAGATACTTAGTTACCACTTGTGGATATGTTAAGTAAATAGATATGATTACCAATAAACCAGAAATGTTGCACATTGATCTAAAAGAGCAGTTAATGAATAAAAATGGATGGGGAAATGGGGTGTTACAAAGCAACAAAAACAGGCCTCTTCTGTGTATGATCAGAATACATTCATGTGTCTGACTAGTAAACTATTACAGAAAGAAGGGAGAGAACCACAGAATTAAATGAAACAAGGGACTTCCATACCACATACAGGAATAGCAGGGTAAGAAACAATCTCGAGTAAGCAAATTCGGAGTGCTATCCAAATATTGAGACATCTGTATCCTGAGTGTGTCACTCTTCATAGTCACAGTGGAATTTCTCTAAATTGCTCCACTGTTCAATGTAACCCACACTTTGATTGCAATGAAAAGATGGTATGCTGTGTAAAACATGTGAAAGGTGGAAAACGTGCAGTTACAGCATAATGTAAATGGAAGTTTCAGAAATACACACAATAGATTGTGGGTGGTGTAGTATCACGTTGGGCCAATATTATCTAATACTTAGCTACTTTCCCAAAAGGTGTATGACAAAACTTCATTTGTACCTGTACATGTGCTGCTATCTTATGCCTTTATAATACGTATAAGAAATACAGCTGTTGCACAGTTCACAGGGAAATGAAACGATCATAATTTTGACTGAGATACCTTGTGTGGGGTATTGAGTGACTTTCACATCTTTGTGATGAAATGATTGTTTCTCTAAACACCTAGTCTGTGAGTGAAAAAAAATCTCCAACCAGGCTGGGAATTGAACCTGAGCCACAGTGGTCTAGAGGTGGTAACAGTGACAAAGCAGTGAATTGTGAACAGTTTACCATGAATGTACTTGACAGGTTTATTTTAGTCACATTTACTCCCAGTAAAATACCCTCACAAACTGTTCAGTAGGGGCTGTACCTAATTATGTGAAAAACACTACAGACTGCAACCACTCGTCAATCCAATACAAAAATGGATAACAAATTCTATCAAGTAGATGTCTTGGAGTAGAATCCAGATGGGGGAGTGTGATGAAATGGGCACTAAGGTCATGACAATGTTGTACAGCATGCTTTGCAACAGGATACTGTGTATTGCCTGTATACACCCTCTGCCTATGCCCATTCATCCTGACTGATAACTGGGTGATAGTCATGCCAATGTAAAATGCTGAACAGTGTTTAGACAATAGCTGGTAGTTAATGTTGTTTTGCAATGGTTCTCCCTTTGACAGTATGTTTTACCAGTTACAGGGCTGGAGTAAGTGGTGGTAGGAGGGTGCATAGGGCAAGTCTTGCAGTGGGGTAGGAGCAGTGGGGTAGGAGCAGTGGGTGCAGGAGCAGCATAGGGTCTGACAGATATTGCAGAGATTGGGAGGGTGACAAAAAGCTATTCTAGGTGTGGTGAGCAAAATCTAGACAGAATGGATTTCATTTCAGGGCATGACTTTAGGACTTGTTGAAGTAGCTGACTGGTACATTCAAGACCAGGAAAATACCAGTTGAAAAGTGGTGTGCACCAAAGTTTTTTTAGGTATAAGCAGTACTAGGATTAGCTTTGATGGCCTGGGAAAACTGCTTTTGAACTAGGCTTTGGGGATAATTGTGCAGTGAAGGCTGAAGTAAGAAAGGTGGTGTATTGCTGTAAAGTGTCTGCATCCCTACAAATGCCAAGGATGGATAGGAGGCAACAATTGACATCGCAGGCTTTCAAACAATATGAAATTGTAATGACTGTGAGTGGTGGCCCTAAACTATGTACCCTCTGACTCAGAGTTGAAATATTAAATGTTTTGGCTGGTTTCATTGTCAAGGGGCTGGGATACGCAGTTGCCACATTACAAGCCAGATAATGCCAAGTAATATGGATTGAATGGTCACTCAGCAATTGCAAATATAATGTAGAAATTTATAAATGAAATATTGCAATTAAAGAAAATATACAGGTACTATCTTAACAACTTTAAAAGAGGATGATAGAAGTACTTTTGAGAATGTGGTATATTTCTGCAGAACACTTTTTGGTGTCGATGGTCCAGCAGTTAAATAGAATAAAAGTTGAACAGGGAAACAATGGATTCCTGCTGTATGTAATTAGTTATGAACAACAATAACATAGCTTGTGAGATATTCACATCTAAATGCACACTGTCTTCACTGTAAAAGCCTTGGAAATCTCAAAGTGCAAAAGTCAGCACTAAGAAGTATTTCTGTCTGCTACGACCATGAGCTAACCGCTCCATGCTCTGTCTTTCCTGCGGCTCCATCTCGCCGTCGCATCCAGCACCTCTCGAGTCGTGTGAACATCCCTCGCACCACACTGCCCAGAAATGATGCCCCTCCCCAACCTCCATATGTCTCTCAGTAAAGAGTGCTGTGATTGGCTAGAGCACTCCCTCCATGTCTAAAAGCCAACATGCACTCACAAACATATTGAAACACATTCAAAATACTGTATTTACATTTAAATAACTGGAAATTAAATATATTCCTACAGCTGGACCATAAACATGCTCTCACACACATTATTACACATAGAAAAATTAAACATGTATCGGAGGAATAGAACAAAAGGTAGGCCAGTAGCCTTTCTAAAACACAGTAAATATTTAACCATAACCAATTTCTTCATGAATAATATATATTGGATATAAACAGACACATATACTTATAGGCTTGCTGCTACAGTTTTTTTTGTGTCGCTGTTGAGTACTTACGGCCTGATGCGATTAGTAGTAATTGGCCACTTTGGCCTCCAATAACTCACATACTATTAGTTACATGCCTGTAATTCATACCAATATAGGTTTACACTAATAGCTTTCTAAAGACATAGATCGACAAAATCAGATGAACCGTTTAGATTTTGGAAATTCGTTGCTGAGTGTTACTTGTATAATTTACTGTCAGATACTAAACTTTAATCTAATAACAATATTGAAAATCTGATTACACCATCAGAATTATCGTGCAAATAATAGTAATGTACATGTTTCTTTTTGAGGTATCATGATTCATCTGGCTACTATTAATTTCTATACAAACAGTGAAATGTCTGCCATGATGGTTTCACAGTCCACCATCTTTGGCACTCTCAGCATACAAGTGTCTTTCATTGACACAGCATCACCATGGAATTCTGAGCCATGTGGCTGCTGGACCCCTCTAGCTTCGACAAACTTCAGTCACCACGTGGTCAGCCTGCCAAGCGGCCTGCACCCACCGAGTGGCCCATGTGGCCATGCCAACTCAGAACTCGGAATATTTTCAGGACGCCACAATTCACCTATTACCTCACAACATGGAAAGGATGGCAACTGTCAAAATGTAAGTACTGTTGTTTGTTATTAAGTTTGATGTGGGCAGAAGTGTGTAGCTGGCCTTTGTTGAGGATGAGATCAACATCAAGGAAAGTGTCATGGGATTCAGAAAAGGACCTTGTGAAACTTAAATGAGAGAAAGCAATTAGATTTCCAGGAATTTCAACATGTCAGCCTCACCACAAGGCCATACAGCAAAGATGTCATCAATGTATCAAAATCAAACCAGGAGCTGAAGCCTTATGGATCCCAGGAAAGCCCCAGCCCAGTGCCCCATGAAAAGTTTGACTTAGGAAGGAGCCATCCTGGTTCCCATGGCTCTACCCCTGATCAGTTTGTATGTCTGCCCCCACAAAAGTGAAGTAATTGTGGCAAAGCATAGAGTTGATTAAGGTGAGCAAAAAGGATGTCATAGGCTTGGAATCAGATGGGTGTTGACTGAGGAAATGTTCAACACACAATGTATGTGGGGATGTTGGTGTAGAGGGAGATAGGATCAATGGTTACAAGCAAGGTGTGTGGTGGGAGTGGAACGGGCATGGATTTTAGATGATCTAGGAAATGGTTGATATATTTAATATAGGAGGGGAGTTTTTGTACTACAGGTTGCAAATGTTGTTCGTGGGTGCTTTGAAGCCAGTAACTATAGGATGGCCAGGATTGGGTTTGTGGATCTTAGGAAGAAGGTAAAAGGTGGGTGTGTGGTTTGGGTGCAGTAAGAACTTCTAGGGATCGAGGTGTAAGTTCAGGGTCCAAGGTTTTTAGGAGGGGTGCAGGTCAGTTTCCATCATAGGGATGAAATCTTGATGGCAGAGTGAACAGGCATAGACGGAGGGTGAATACAGGCAACAAACAATATTCTGCTACAGATTATGCTGTAAAACACTACAGTCATGACCTCGGTGCCTGTCACATGCACCATCTGGATTCTCCTGCCAGACAAGAGTTTCTCAGAGCACTGCAGGTGGAACTAGCACTAAAACAGGCCCTTCGTTTTAACACCCACCTGGCCTTAATTTATATAAATTCCATCTGTTTCAGCATATATTATCAGTATGGACTCCTTTCTTCACTCCATTTTAGTTTTCTACATCTTTCATATTCTGACTTGTCTATTTTTGCTGTGCCCCTCCCACCTCTGTCACAAAATTCGCTTAGTTTTTCATTCTATCTTGTGACTGACGTTTAGCAGTAACCTGTCTTCCACTGTTAATCTCGGATTTTAAAATCTTCTTGAATGCAGTCCTCAACAGTCAATATTTCCTTTTCATCCCCTCTGGTATGCCCCCACTGACCAAGAGTTCTGGGCAGCAAATGTTTCATCTATCCATTTACATTATATATTCAATAATCATTTATTTTTATTGTTGTAGAAATGTTATGCTTGTTGAAGAATGTAGTTTGTTGTGATAGGAACACTTTTTCAATCATTTTTGAAAACTCTGATAGTAGTGACACAGGTCTATAGTTACTCATACATTGATACCCTTTTTTTATAAAAGGGTACTACTTTTGCCATTTTCGGTTGCTGCATGCAATGCCTTGAGTGATCATCACACACTCTATTAAGAACCATATCCCAACCTTTGCAATGTCCAGGACAATCATAAATTGGGGTGACTTCAATTTGAATAAAACTAATTTTTATTCATTACATTGTGTATTTATTTCTGTAACTGGAGACTACCAAACAGTAGCTATAGTAATTCTGTATATAGTCTAAATTTAATCAAGTTATGTTACTTGGCGGTGATACATCACGCAAAAGTTACATTTGGCAGTACTGTTACGTACCATAGTTACTACACACACTTGAGGAATGGACAGGAACTGAAATTGAGAGTAATAAAACAAAAGCAGAAATAAGAAATTTTCAAATGCTCCTTTAAAACAAAACAAAAAAACAGTAATTTTGTTCAAATTTAATTCTCAAACCATTTCTTACATAAATAACATAGATATTAGTGTCAGTGGAGTTGAAACAGATGAAAGTGCAAACATTGAATAAAGCTCAATGGCCCAATGGAATCGCTGCAGCTGAGATTGACCCTCTTTTTCTCCATGGTGCCCAGTATTTGGGAGAAAGCATAGGTCACACCATATCTACAATATGGGTAGCAGAGGTGATCCACAAAACTACAGTCCAATATTCTGGACAGCCATTTGTTGCAGAATTTTATAACATATTCCGAGCTCAAACATAATGAGGTGTCTTGAACAGAACAATCTCCATGTCGACCAGCATGGATTTCAAAAACATAGATCATATGAAACCCCACTCGCACTTTTCTCACATGACAAGGCATTCAGGTAGGTGGAGTTTTCTCCACTTCCAAAAAGCATTTGACTCAGTACATCTATCCTTATCAAATGTATGATCATATGGGGTGTCAAGTGAAATTTGTGACAGGACAGAATTTTTTTGGCAGGAAGGCCACAGCAAGTTATCTTGGATGGAGAAATACTGGCAGATTTAGAAGGAACATAGGGTGCGCCCAAGGGGAATGTGTTGGTACCCTTATGGTTAATAGTACACATTAGGTACCTGGCAGGTGATATTAATAGTAACCTCAGGTTTTTCAAAGATGATATAGTAATCTGTAATGAAGCACTGTTTGGAAAAACCTGCATGCATATTCAGTCAGATTTTGTTAAGATTTCAAAGTGGTACAGGGATTAGTAACTTGCTTTAAATGTTCAGAAATGAAAACCTGTAAACTTCACAAAATGCAGAAAAGTATTATTCTGACTATAAAACCAATAAGCCACAGTTGGAATAGATCAACCCAAATACCTTGGCGTAACACCTCTTAGGAATACAAAATGGAACAGTTGCAAATGCTCAGTTGTAGGTAAAGTAGGTGGCAGATGGTGGTTCATTGGTAGAATGTTAGGGAAATACAATTATTCTACAAAGAAGATAGCTACAAAACATTTGTATGTCACATCCCAGAATATTACTAGTGTGAAACTCCTATCAAATAGGTTTAGTAGAGTATATTGAATGTAAACGAAGGCAGCATGAATGATCACAGTTTCTTTAACCCTCAGGAGTGTGTCGTGGAGTGCTAAAAAAAGAAAAAGAAAACGCTTGAATAGATGCAAAAAAACCCTGATCACAATTTCCTTTCCTGCACTAACCTCTTCATTTCAGAGTAGTGCTTGCATACTATGTCCTTTATTATTTGTTGGATGTGTTCAAATCTGTCTTCCTCCACAGTCATTACTCTTCACAGCTTCCTCTAGTACCATAAAGATCGTTCCCTGATGTTGTAACACATATCCTATCATCCTATCCCTTATTCTTGTTGGTGTCTTCCATGTGTTTCTTCACCGATTCTGTGGAAAGCTGCTTCATTCTTTATAGTATCAGTTCACCCAATTTTCAACATTCTTGTGTAGCAGTACATCTCAAATGTTTCAGTTCTCTTCTGTTTGTTTGCCAATTGTCCATTATTTACTAGCATATAATTCTGTGCTCCAAACACATTCTCAGAAATATCTTCCTCACAATAAGGCCTATGATTAATATCAGTAGACTTCTATTGGCCAGGCATGTCCTTTTTGTCTGAGCTAGTCTGCTTTTCATGTCATTCTTGCTTAATCCATTGTGGGTTATTTTGTTCCCAAGCTAGGTGAATTCCTTAACTTCATCTACTTCTTGATCACCAGCTTTGAAAAGTTTCTCACTATCTTTGTCTTCTTCCGGTTTACCCTCAATCCATATTCTGAACACATTAATGTATCCCTGTCTTACACCCTCTCTGAATTGAGCACTTCATTCTTGGTCTTCCAATCCTATAGTTCCTTCTTGACAGTGGTGTCTGCTGTGTAAGAGCACTTTTGACACCTTGTGGATGCATTGGCTATTTTTCTTTGATTGATGTAAAACATAATGTAGATGTGGTAATCTGAAATCTAAATTTACAGTGCTGTGTTACACTGTGTTACATATTGCTCCAGTAGACATGGTGAAACTTGGCATCAGGGTCAAGACACATCTTAACGTGTGCATTTTTTAAGGAGCTTCTGCACATGCGCAGCTGGTGTGACATAATTGCCTTATTGGCCAAATACGTACAGATTTGATAAACAATGTCATGGTTCATGTCATGCACTGCTAGCCCTTACCACTCAACTACTAGTTTGTCAGTGTCGCCAGGTGGTAGCACACTGCAGCAGGCTTTGATCTACATTTGCCATAAATCCTGCTAGGTGGTAGCACACACCAGATATGCAAATTCACTCCATATACTAGAATTAGACTGGACAGCAGTAGATGTTATTTTGAGAGATTCTGAATGAGTGATTTGTATTTATCATAGTGTAATCCATTTGAAGCGCTGAGAACCATAAAGCACATAATCAGTTGTGAGACTGTAGCATTTATTCATGTTTGACATTTGTTGAACTTACAGTTTATCTGAACTGGAGGCCTACATTGTGCATATATTTGAATTTTCATGAAAAGCTGTCTCAGGTTTCCGATATTCACTTAAATAAGAGGATCAAAGAGGATGTGCTTTTGGCCCTTATGGCCCTCAGCATCTCATTTGTATATTAGTAAAGTGACCTTGGAAAATAGTACTACTTGAATTTTAATCATTTCTGCAAATGGCAGTTTGTGTTTGGAGTTGGTTGTCTACTGTGCAGGAATTAGCTTTCCAGAGGAGTGTCAACATGAACTCTGTTGAACCTGTATTAAGCACTAACGGAATAGAAAATTACCAGGAAAAGTTAGCCACAAAGAAATGAGGGCATTTCAGACCAGATTTGCTGTCTGAGAAAGTGACAAAATTAAATAAGGATGACAACACGCAAACATTTAACAAAGAAGGGTTTAATAAGTGTTAAGTCACAATGTAGGTGCAATGTAAGGATGCCTGATTTTCAGCCCAGAAGTTAATTCATTAACAAGTACACGAATTATGGATCTTGCACATTTGTCCAAAAAAATAAAAGCACAAACTCCCACTTACATAAAATGCGAAATGTAGAGTAGTGAAAACTTAAACATTATTTTGTTCTTGCCATAAAATTTACTGAATTATGTGCAAAACAACAAAATTCCACAAAACAATTCTTCCTTTTTTCATACAAGTTATGCATATTATTATTATTGACAGCAGCTGAAGTTGTATAAATGCATTGATGAGCATAACCGATGTTACTAATTTTGCAGTCTCATATTTATCTGAATTTAAAAATTTGTGAATACCTAGAATGTATCTCTACCAGCTGCGACTGCTTCTTTGTTGTTGTGTATTATACTTTTCCCCTATAACTTACTCTTATTTTTCCCAAAAGCTGGCCTACAAAGTTTCAGTAACTAGAAAAATCAGGGAATATACTACAACCATCTACTTACCATTCCCATTGTAATTGCAAGACAAAATTAGACTAGTTAGAACATGCACAGAGACCTTGAAGCAACCATTCTACCTCTGCTCCATATGTGAATAAAACAGGAAGAATTTCTAATAACTGGTACAATGGGAAGTACCCTTTGCCGTGGATTTAACAGTGGTTTATACAGTATGGATCTAGACATAGATGCCATTGCCACTTGAGAAGATGTCATGCAAGAAGGGATGCAGATGGTCTACAATAATGTTCAAATAGTCCACAGCTGTCATGGTGACTTCAGTTGTTACCACAGATCCCATGGAAGCACAAGTGAACATCCTGTACACCATAATACTGATCCCACTGGGTTCCACAAACAGAAAGGTGCATGTTTTGAGCAGCTGTTCACCTGGGTGACATTGCAATTCCTCTCAACAGGAAACATGTTGCCACTGATGGGAACATAATGGGGTTGACTGCTGTGGAGACCCAAGTTCAACAATGTGTGCTTAATGGTGTGCTGTGAAGCACTTGGGCTCGCACCAACAAGGTACTCTGCTATCACATCTGTCACAGATCAACTCTTATCCTACTATACCAAGATGACAGGCCTCAGACTTTCATGTTTTGATGTTTTGTGATGAGGTGTGGGCATCAAACACCCCATTTTCAGCCCTATTGTCACTAGAATGATTTCCCTACTCAATTTATCATTTTCCTTACTGTATCAATTGTCTGCAACACCACCAGGTGGCATTCAATCTTGTGGTAGGCAATGTCAATGTTTCAGCTCATCACTGTATGTTGGGAAAGGAAAGCATGAGAGAGCAGAGATGAGCTAAAGATATAATCACAAGAAAGAAAATTAATAGAACTTAATGGGACATGTAACTAGGTGAAAAATTGGTAGACTGGCGAAGAAAGTTATTTTTCAGATTCCAAAAAAGTAAGAAAATAGTCATTTACCTAACGGTAGGCACGTAGGTCAGTTTAGAAGAACGGGTGAGGTCTTTATAAGCAGTAGATGTAAAATTGCTGATGATATGAATTAAGATTCCCAAAAGGTACAATAATTTAACAGTATAAAAACATATGAAACTTTATACTCTCTTCTCTATTGCCCCTTTCCAAATCTTGTAATAATTTTGAAAAAGAATTATGCCTTCCTTTTCCAGATTCTCATATCACATCACTCCCCAAATAAAACAGACATCAAAACAAAAAAAGAAAATTCCCCCTGTGGAATCTCTTCAGAATCACACTGGTTTGCATCATGTTCCAGCCATATTTTTCCACTCAGAACTCCTTATGACTGAAAATAATACCATAACAGTGCCAAACAATTAACTGAAAGCATAATACACAGGGTACTAACTAACAGCAGAATAATAAATTAAACAGATAAAGAGCATCCAGATATGATATGTAAACTATCTACAGCTACAAAATAAGGAAATAGTGCTTATAACATGTAAGATAATTGCTCATAGCATCTGGAAAAGATGATAATGCCCATCTATATATGATTGTAAGTGTCCTTCAGCATTAGAGCTTCTTGAGCCTTCGTAGGCACCCGTCATGTCATCACTTAAAACTTGTCTGAGATTTGATTGGTCACCATCTTCTCTTTCATAAAAAAGAGAGAAATATGATGCATCTTGTTCAAAAGTGATAACTGAAGGACTTTAATGGCCCTAGTATCTTCATTTCTGACTGGAGATAAATTTATTCTTTGGTTATAAATGCAGGTAACAATAAGTCAAAAAATTTATAAGCTATACTACTAACACTCCTCCTACATAACTTACTTGGATGTTGTTACATTTTATCATCATGCACAAACCTCTCGGTCTTGTATATCTGCATACTTACAACAACAAAGATAGTAAGTGATTAATCATTCAAATGTATCATCTGACATTAAATAATAGCTAATATGTTTGTGAAGGGCAGTGTGGATGTATAAAAAGTGTATGGGATATTGAGGCATAACAAATACAACAAGCAGGTTCAAATGAACACATGTTGCAGTAGTTATATATACATCAAGAGAGTTGTACAGGACAGACTAGCCTGGAGAGCTACATTGCATGTCTTTGGAATGGTAGTGTACTGATAGTCTTGTGCATAAAAGTAGTTTTTTATAGTTTAAAGAACTTAAACTAAACATATTATGCTGTACACATACAGATTATTAATTGTTCTTTGCATGTAACTATAAGTTCTGTCATTTATTGAAAGACTATGGACATACTGTGTTTTATGACTAACTCATGCACAATGGCCAGTGCCATTTCTGAAAACTTGAATAATATTTATGAAATAAATAAGGAGACATGGAATAAACCATGTCCATACAATAAAAAAATCAGGAAAAGGTGGGAGTTGTATAAAGTGTAAGCAGAAATTCCACTATTCTTGCATAAATGCAACTGACAGAGCAAAAAAGCTGGAAGTGCAGTGATTATTTTTGTACTGAATCCAACAACCTGGATAAAATTGGACACACATGCTTTAATGCAAAAAGTTAAAGAATGAACTCAGAGTAGTAAGAAAGAAACTTATGAATGTGAAAACAATTGTATGTCCACTAACTAATAACTGAAGGGCAAGAAACATCGAATAAAGAAATGGATAAAAACAATAGAATCGAGGCATCTGACAAGAAGCATGATTTTCCACACAGTGTGCATATCAAAATGCAGGAGGTATCAGAGAACACAGGTGAAAAAGGGAAGCACTTTTTGAGTGCATCAATGAAAAAGCAATCCATCATTTCTAAAAAACAATTACGGAGTAGCATGTCTAAAATATTTATTGTCTCTGACAGCTATGGCAGAAACTGTGCTGAAAATATTTTAAATTTAGCTTCAGATAAACATGAAACTGAAGGTAAGTCCCCATTAATATAATATTACAAAAAATGCAGTGATCTATACAAGCTGACAAAGTCTGTGCTGTTCTTTGGGCAGGCACCAAAGCTGTGCCAAAAAATGAAGCCAACATTGCACTTCATTCTCTGCAAAAAGCCTTGTCAACCATACATAATATGAATATGATTGTTGTTGGAGTACCCCACAGGCATATAGTCAATGAAACCAATGACTGGCACAACTCCCAGACAAAGAACAATAGAATTCTTAAAAGCAAGTAATAAATCTGTAGGCAATACAATTACTCAAGAAAAAAAATCATACCCAATAGATCAATTCAAAAGGTAAAAGGAGAATCAGAAGAAAATAATCTCGCAGCAAGTGGGCATAAAAGAAGACATCTTATAAGCAGACAGACCAAGTTGCAGAAACAAGAATAAAGAAAACTCAAGCTCAAGCAGTGGAAGTACTAACAGGCAGTATACAGTGGTCAACCTGATGAAAGAAACCACTATTGTGTGGCCAGGATTTTTAGTGGGATCAGAGGCTGTTTCACTAGAGAAATCAGTTAACAAAGTGACTGAATAAACAGAAGAATGGGCATGTGACTATCATAACACATACTGTCATAATGCACTGGGATTAAAGACATTAACTGAGCCTACAGCTTCAAGTAGAGAGACAAATAGCTGTTAGGAGAGTATAGAGGGAGATGAACTACTCAGATTTCTACTAATTAAAATGAGCTGCATTGGAAATAAGCTTTCAGAACTAGAACATCTGTGTAACATTCAGTTTGTTAACATTATATGTGTATCTGAGTTCTGGTTAACCCAAGATCAAGTAAATATATTTTTCACCAAGGGTATGTTGTTGTCTACATGATGTATAGACAACACAGAAAGGAGGAGTAAAATTTTGCACAACTGTTTTAGCTACACGATGTTCAGAATTCAATGGGGAGTTTAGTAGTGTAAAACTAGAGAAAGGAAATGTAGTTATCTGTGTAGGTATCTGGATGGAGATGTAAATTTGTTTATGAAAAATGTGAGTTAACAGTTTAAAAAATCTTGAAGATTAAGCCAAGAATTGCTATATGTGGCAGTTTTAACATAGAGATGGCAAACATGGAGTGAAAAGTTACAAGAACATTTCTGAATGTGCTAAGATCATTGGGCCCATATTGTATAAATAACTGTGCTACATGTAAGAATGCCTTCATAGATAATATTATCATGAATTTTCATAGGGAAAGAACCCAAACTGGTAATAGCAAGAGGGCAAAATGAAGCGTACATAACAGTGTTTATTGATAGACTAGGTCGGGCAAATTGAGACTTTATATGTAATTGTCAGTTTGGGGAAAAGGGGAGCTGAAATGGCCCTTGATAACTTTTTTAATAAATACACAGATTTATAGTATTCTTGTTCACCAGTAACAAAAATTAGGTGCTCCTTCTGTACCAAATACATGAGTATGCCTGTACCCAAAGGACAAAGCAGAGAGAGAACCTTTACAGATCATATGTTAAATGCAAAAATTTTACAAAGCTATGCTCCTTCTAGAAAGAAACGTAGCAGTGAAAAACTATATAGAAAGGGCTCCCAATAAATGCAAGGCAGCATGACAAATAATAAACCAAGGAGATACACCAAAATGCACACAAGCAGCTCTGCTTGATCCTCAGGAATTAAATCATTACTTTTTAAACTTAGTTAAAGAAATTGAAAACCATATTAAAGCAACAAGTTCATCTGCAATGGACCTGAATGGAGCACTGCTGCCAGAGGACCATGGATTTCAGCTGAGTACTATCACATTTGTTGATATTATAAAACCTGTTATCAAATTTTCAAATTCTAAAAGTATGGACTACTATTGATTATGAATTATGCCATTAAAAAGGCAACACACATAGTCTGTATGCCATTAGCCTTTATTTTTAATAAATATGCTCAATTTGGACTATTTCTGGATTCACTCAAGGTATTGAAAGTTACCTCAGTTCTTAAAAAAGGTGACAAACAACTTCCCCAAAGCTAAAAAGCAATCTCAATTTTTGCCAATATTTTCAACGATATCTGAAGCACTGCTACACATACAAATAAGCAGCTACTTTGAAAAACTCAATCTCCTCTGTAGCAATCAGTTTGGCTTTCGCAACAGCAGAACCACAAAAGTGGCCATTTTGAAAATAGTGAATCAAATTTTAACAGCTCTTGAAGACAAAGCATGTTATTACTGGTATTATGTGATCAAAGCAAAGTATTCAATTGCATTCCTGTTGACATTCTACAATGGAAAATGAAGTTTTATAGGGTGTGTGGAACCACATTAGCTGTGATGAGTTCTTATTTATGCAACAGAAACACAAATTCCTCCTTAATGGAAAACAGTACAAGTGTTCTGCAAAGATCTATTGTTGGACCCTTCTTCTTCATTACAGCAATCAACGATTTGCCTAATAACATAGCTCATACTGTCATAGGGTAGGCTGAAGATGTAGCACTTTTTACCATACATCAGAGAATTTCATATCTAAATAGGACAACAGAAGAAACTCTTGATATGGCCTTGGACTGGTTTACAGTTAATAAACCCCCGTCTGATTCTCGTAAGACCCAACTGTTCCTAAAGAGAATGTCAAATGAAGTACAAAATAAGTCAGCAAAACTTTTAGGTACTTACCATTGTGACACCAAACTCCATTGGGTGGAACATATGAATCACATAGGTGAAAAAGTATCTCATGTGTCATACCTAATTTTGAAACTTAGGTATGTAGTGAGCTCGGGTTACCTAGGGATGATATGCTTTGGTCTATTCCAGTTGAAAACGTCAAATGTCACATGGTATGATTGTACTGAGACACTCCCCTTGCATCAAGAATATTTTAAAAACACAAAAAAGTCTTGATCATAATGTGTAAAACAGGTCATATCATCTGTTGTCCTCTTTTCATCAGGTTCAGAATACTCACAATTACAAGTTTATACACTTGTGTGTCCATACTCTATATTTCAGAATCTGCTCCTGGGTAGGGGGGATTCATGAACACAACACCACAGAAAAGGCTAATTTACATACACCAAGTCATAACTGGACGTTCTCACAAAATGAACCCATTCAAAATTTTCAGCAGATGTCTGAGCAAGCTATTAGCACCTAACAAATTTTCCCACAGTTTATTGTATTATAATGGGCTGTGGTTATATCTAGTGTAATTGAGCCCTGTATGACTATATCCCAAATACTCCATCCAATTCTTGTGCTCAAGGTTCATACCACATTATATTATAGTATCGCCTATTAACACTAGCTCTTACAAATATTCTTTTCTCATACTTTATTATTGTTGCACTTACTACTTATATTAATCAATTATTGAATCTGGGAGCAAGGTACTTTGATCAGCCAATCACAAGTTTTCATCATGATATTTCATGTGGACATGCTGAAACACTTTTTAGTATATGCACAACTGTTTGAAATCATTCACAATCCCATGCACTTAGTCACCATTGTACTTATTTAATGTATAGTCACATTGTGTTATCAATAATGGCCACAGGAGGCAAAGTGCAATAATATCATGGTGGGGTAGTACTACAGTTTACTGACATTCATTTATTTCATTATTAATTACATATTATAATAGCCTCCAGTATATTCCCATGATGGAAGACTATTTCCCTGTAAAATTATCAATGGTGAATAAAAATTCTTGGTTCTTGATTGAAACACTATTCAGACTGAAGAAGAGAACAACAACAACCAATTACCTCTATTTACAGACATATGTAAAGTACGTTGCAGTGCAAGGAAAACATGTACTATATATTACAACCTGAAAAGTGGTAGCTGTTCTGGGAGTAAGAAATTTAGAAACAAAACAGTTTTGCATAACTTGTGGCTTTTGGTCAGAAACCTTTCTCTCAATAGTATTTCAATGGCAGTATATCACTGCAACAGCTACATTTGCAGTGACATCCCGTAGAGGGCACTGTGCCTCCAGCCTTGAATGGGATGGTGTGGGTTTTGTAACCTCAACTGTGTAGCCTCCCAACATGCCTCAAAAGGTCATTCCAAGCTTACAGAATGTACATATTGTTGCCTGACAGCAAGAAGAGATGTCAGTATGGTAAGTTGGCTGACTTGGCATACAACACAGCAATATTCAAAATTCTGCCACTGTTGTGCCAGATAAAAACTTGACAATTTCTTTAGTAGTCATCCAATAGCCAACAACACCAGCAAATGACTGCTATCTACAAAGTATGCCTCATAGATAACCCAACGATACTGCAACAGGTCTGAGTACAGCTTTTCTTGAGCAAACTGGGAGAGCTATGTAGACCCATATAGTACATAATGATCATCTTGGAAGAGTGTGGAGGCCGCCAGGTAACAATTCAAATGAGAGGCATAGAGTTTCAGTGATGCAGAAAGGAAATGTTTTGGACCAGCACAGTGTTCAGCGTTATATATCTCTCATCACTATCCAGGGATTTAGAACAGAACAGTACTCTCCAACTTATTGTTTATGTCTATATCAATACTCTTCCAGACACCTGATGGTATGTGGTGGAAGGTACTAACAGATCCCCCTTTCCCTGTTCCACTCGCTAAAGGCATGTGGGAAGAATTTTCTCATAGTGTTCACTTCTCTTAGAACTTCAGCTGTAAACCTCTCTGTGATGCACAATGTCTATCTTGTAGCATCTGCCACTGGAGTTTGTTGAGCATCTTTGTAACACACTCATGTTCACCAAATGATTGTGTGATAAAATGTGCAATTCTTTGTTGGATCTTCTCTATCTCTTGTATTAGTCTAAGGTAGTAACGGTCCCAGACTGATGAACAATATCAAGAATTGGTCAAAAAAGTCTTTGAAGTCACTTATTTTATGAATGAGTTACATTTCCTTAAGACTGTTCCTATGAACATGTATGGTATCTGCTTTTCCTACTACTTGTTTTATGTGGTCATTCTGGATAATTGCTCCCAGATACTTTAAGATAGATACTTATTTCAGCAATTTGTCATCAATAGTGTAGTTGTACAGTAACAGATTTCTTTTCCTGTGTATGCACAATACGTTATACTCATTTACATTCATGGTCAGCTGACAGAGTCTGTACCATTCATCGATCCTCTTTAGGTCATTCAGTGATACTGCCTTCTAGCATTGTTACTTTCTTATATACAACCACATCATCTATGAACAGTCTCAAAGAGCATCCAATGCTTTCTATTAGATCATTTATATACATTGCAAAAGTAAAAATCCTGTCACACTTTTTTGGGGTACTCCAGAAATTACCTTTCTGTCTATTCATTTTAATCCATTAAGAACAAGATGTTAAGTTCTATCTACAATGAAGTCTTGAATCCAGTTGCAAATCTTGTCTGATACTTATCCAGCCTTAACATTTTGGCAATGAGTTTGCATTTACTCATTGAGCCCAGCTCATGGTTACCTTCCTCTAGGAGATAGGAATCATCAGAATATATCTGCTGATATGAACTCAGTTGCGCCTGTCTGGGACCAGTTGAAACTTGCAATGTATCATTTCAGAAACCCACTCCTCACACTGGGTGATCTTATGATGGACGACATGGAAGGGTAAGATAGACTTGATCAGTGACATCTATACTGCCATGTCGACAGTATCCTAAAAAACAATTTATTCATGTTATAGTGCATGGGATGGAGGCACACAACTTTGAATGTTACCCATGGCAAATGTTGATTTAACTGATGTACAAAGATGTACACTTTAGGACATACTGTCTTTACTTTTGGTTCCTGTTTTGCTCTTATTTCACAGTGAAGCTATACCTAAATTTCTAAAAAAATAATGTAATTTGCTAGATAAAAAATCTACTCACAAAGCAGCGGCAGAACACACACATAAAAGAGATTATAATTAGGTAAGCTTTCAGAGCCAGTGGCTCCTTCTCATCCTGTCCGGAAAGTTTCCCCTGACACTCGATTCTGGGTGATTTCCCTGAAGTCTACCCCTTTTCCTAGACCTCTCCAGCCTTTTTTCTTCACCCCTCTTCCTTCCCCTTCAACCATTCTGCCTGAAGAAGGAACCACTGGCTCCAGAAGCTTGCCTAATTGTAACCTCTTATGTGTGTGATCTGCCACCACTTGGTGAGTAGATTTCATAACACTTATTCTTTCCTAATACACTGTGGTAAACCATCATGCTTTAGTCAGGAGATTTACACTGATGCAGAATAACAGATACTTTCACCACAAAAATTTTCTCATATGGCTTCCAGATTACCCATTTATATCTCTGTATGAGTGAATAGAATTGGAGAAGGTTCACTTGTGAGAATGCACATATTTCACCAGAAGAGCAATGGAGACAGGGAGAGAACAAGAGGGTGTGTCAGAGTATGCCAATCCTCATGTTTAGAATATCTGTCATCTTTTCTTTAAATTTTGCACTCTTCTTAGTACAAGGACAGAACACAAGTTTACTCAGTGTCATACGTAGCAGTGAGCTGCTATGTGCATACCAGACGATATTACTGTATTGTTGAATCACACACTACACTGCTGCATGTATGCTGATTAATTGGAATTACCATTAAAACAGAAATAGACAAAAAACACAATTTGTTGATATTTTTGGAGTCTGGGTTTTCATCAAAAATTTAGCATTGAACACTAGGTGGCTGCCGAGTTCAGTTATGCAGTACAGTCAGATTTGACTGTACCACCAACCAGTCAGTACTCCGCAAACACTAAAAAATCTATACATAAATGTATTCTATTTGTTTAAGTGTTTGGATAATTCTTTATATGGTGTTATAATGTTGAGATTTTCTTTGGTTTAATGAAGGTGATCATCAACCTGAGCAATGTTTTCCTTGAAACAGCACTAGACGTTTTCTGTCATTGTGTACCAGATGACTATTCAATATTTCAAACAAATTTTCATTAAGTTTTATTACAGCAAAAGAAACTCCAGAATGGAGACAATAAATAAAGTTCTGTATGTAAAATGTACTTAACTATTTCTTTCATTTAATTGGTTCAGATAAAAGATGTTCTTGATCAGTTGTATTCAGTAGTAAGTACAAAATATAGTAAGAACAACTGATCTCCTTCAAAGTTTTCACATAAGTGACAGTACCAAGCGTTAATGACTTCATAAAATTATTGGAGGCATGAATTAAACAACACCTCCTGTCACAACTTTTTCGTGTTTTATTAACTACACCGCAATCTGGGATGCAGTAGACTTATTTTTTATCTTCACTTTGACATAATTAGGATGAAAATCACATGATAGAAATTCTTTGGTGAACTTAATATTAGCACTGGTAGTCATGAGTTTTATTTTGTAATTCCTGTATGGGTATACTGCTTTCAATGCCTGGCTGGGCAAATTCACTTTAATTTTATCCATTTTTTGCAGCTTAAAACATTACTGTATTCAAAACATTGGAGGTATGAATTAAACAATGCCTTCAGTCACAACTTTTCATGTTTTATTTGTTGTGTCTAGACAAGACAGCCTAGACCCAATGAGAGGAAGCCGAAAGGCACGCGCTTAAACTCACGCAGGCTGGCGTGAGGTCTGAAACAGGATACGTAATGAATGCTATAAAGAAAAGTACGTAGCTGCTGGAATACTTAACTTTTTTTTGGTGAACATTGGTCTTGTGGATACAGTATTATCATCTCAATATAACTTGGTGATGGCGCCTTGCTAGGTCGTAGCAATTGGCTTAGCTGAAGGCTATGCTAACTATCGTCTCGGCAAATGAGAGCGTATTTGTCAGTGTGGCGTCGCTAGCAAAGTTGGCTGTACAACTGGGGCGAGTGCCAGTAAGTCTCTCTAGACCTGCCGTGTGGTGGCGCTCGATCTGCTATCACTGACAGTGGTGACACGCGGGTCCGACGTATACTACCGGACCACGGCCGATTTAAAGGCTACCACCTAGCAAGTGTGGTGTCTGGCGGTGACACCACATTATTAACTACACTTGTTGTTTAATTCATACCTCCAATGTTTTGAATATAGTCACGTTTTAAGCTGCAAAATATGGATAAAATTAAATTCATAAAATTAGTCTCTTAATACCTCAAACACAAATGCCAGTCAATGCATTAGCAACAAACATGAGCTATTTTTACAGTACTACCACTTATTGAATGGTTCATGTTTGTTTCAGAAACTATGGAGCAGATCTTAACCAAAGAGTCTTCCATCTTATTAAGAAAAACTTCCAGAGCAGAACACCATTGTAACTACACTATGAGATGGAAAATGTTTATCCTGTCACTGCAGTTGTTAACTTCTTACTGGAATGCAGATTTTGAAGATGTATTGTGAAGGTCTTTAGTCTGAAGACTGGTTTCATACAGCTCTCTGCACGAGTCTGTCTTGAGCAAGCCTCTTCATCTCTACATAGCTACTCTTTGTAGGCTACATCCATGTGAATCTGGTTACTGTAGTCAATCCTTGGACTTCCTCTACAATTTTTACCCCCACACTTTCCTGCAGTACTAGGATGGCCATTTCTTGATACTCTAGAATGTGTTTCATCAACTAACTCCTTCTTCTCTCCCCAATTTGATTCAGTACCTTTTCATTAGGTATCTAATACACCCACTTAATCTTCAGATTCATCTGTAGTATCACATTTGAAAAGCTTCTGTTTTCTTCTTGTCTGTACTGCATATTGCCCATATTTCACTACCATACAGGGTAACACTCCAGAAAAGCACTTTCAGAAAATATTTCCTTGTACTCAAATTTATATTAGATTTTAAAATATTTCTCTTTTTCACAAACACTTTTTTCCTGTCATAATTCTGGATTTCATGTCATCTGTGCTTCAGTAACTGTCAGTTATTTTGCTTTCCAAATATGAAAATTCATCTATTACTTTGGTGCCTCATTTCCTAATTTAATTTCATCAGCATCACGGACTTTGCAGTCTGCATTAATACACTAACAAATTGGGCAACTTTGTCCGTGGTGATAACTCCTTCTGCCATTTTGTTATGACTGCACGTCAGCCAATCTTACTATACTGGTTCCATACAACTGACTGGCACATACACATCATTTCATTTTCATTACTTACATCAGTGTGGTGGGTCATATGGCTGTCTGCTACCAGCTTTACATGAACTACAGTACTTAAAGCTGACTACCGTGCTCTTTCAAGATGGTGATTAATATTTTGTCAGATGAGCACATATGTTTCTATTACTGTGGTAAGTCTTTGCTTTATGTGTACCTTTACAAGAACAATACATTCACTGTGCTGTTGGTGAGTGGTCTTCTTCTCTCCTGGATTATTTATATTCAGCTAGAAATGTCCTTACTACCTTTAACCTTGTACTCAATTGACCATAAATCATGTTCTTCCTGCTGTCACACTTTTTTATAGTCTGTGTTCTCTACTGATACCTCTCTGATATACTGTAGTTGTATCTATTGTACAACTATCTGTATCACTGAGCGTGCATGCATCCAATCCACCCAGGTCTATATTCTATGAGGGGTTTGGAGACAAAGTTCCATTTATTACTCGACAAGAAAAAAAGTAATAGTACTTTTAAAACAAAAATCAGGTTTTGATACACACAGAGTGTATTGATTTGGAGGTCTTTGTTTGAGAGGATTAAAGAACACACACAAAGTTCTTCAAAAAATATTTAAATAAAATTTTACTATACAAAATGAACATATGGTTATTCTTTTCAGTTGTGTTTTAATAAACAGGTTCTTTCCTACTACGAATGCAAATTGCAATAAAACCAATTACATGAGAAAGAGTGTAGATGAGAAACAATCCCAGTAAGTCCAAATCAAAATTATTTGGTCCATAACCATACTTTTCTAGCACACCGTATCCTGTAGATATGCAGGGCAGTTTTGGATCTTCATAGCAAGCTATAGAACAAGAAAAAAATAAGTATTAATAATTGTATTAAAATGTAATCCTTCAACTTATATGGCAAATAACTTGGATTAGAATCACATGTGAATATACTTACGAATGTGATGGATTTTTTCCCACTGTAGAATAGATACTGCCTCAGTACCATAGTAAAAATTTGATGTATAACGGATCCACGATAAGTGTGCTGGTAGATTACTGTAATCAAGAAACATAGTCTATTAACTATAATTTTTTGTACCAAACAGAAATGTGCAACAAATTGTAACACATCACCATCAGTGCTGGAAGGGAAGAAAAAAGAAGCAGATATACAAGGTGATTTTTTTCTACCATTTACAAACTCCAGAGATTGATCGATGAGAGGATGTGTAACACAAATGGTCCAGAAATGCATGGTTTCCCTGCTAGAGATCATTTATTCAATCATACATTGTTACAGAGACTTCTGGATTATATGCACTGTACCACGCAGCCCATAGTTACAGTATCCGTGGTTTCCTCCTAGAGGGTGCTACTGTCCCTCACACCTCATGCCCTAGCACCCTCTCCTGACATAGTAATTGGTAATGAAGTATCCGATTCACTTCTATTACTGTCTCACCTTGTAGTGAATGTGATACAGTATTGTACACAATGGTTCTGTATTTGAATCGAGAGCTTGTCGACATGGTGTTTACTTATGGAAAGGCAAATGGCAATGGGCGGTGGGCAACAAGGTTGTATCAGGAGATCTGTCTCTGCAGACAATAACCACAGCATTCAATGTTTCCAATAAAATTTTACCATTTGTCTGAGACATGACCATTTCAGAAAGCACAAAATCATGAAGGATGTACCCAAAAAGTCCAGACACCAGACTTGGACAAAAATGTGATTAACATTGTGGAAAGTGACTGCTGTGTCAGTACCAGGCAGTTGGCCCACCAGTACAGGGTAAGCCAAATGACCATGTGGAACATTCTCCAAGACAATTGTTACTACCCTTACTACTGACATCATCTGCAGGGCTTACTAGTAACAGACTTTCCACATTTTGTCACTGGTTCCTTCTCCAGGCAACCAAAATTTTGCAATATTTGTCATCCATCCTGTTCAAAGATGAGGCCACGTTTTTGTGGAGTAATATCCTCAACTCCCATAACAGTCATCTGTCGGATAGTACTGAGTGAGGTGGTGCAGTGGTTAGCACATTGGACTCACATTCAGGAGGATGACGGTTCAATCCCGCATCTGGCCATCCTGATTTAGGTTTTCCATGATTTCCCTAAATAGCTTCAGGCAAATGCTGGGATGGTTCCTTCGACAGGGCATGACCGGCTTCCTTCCCCATCCTTCCCTAATGCGATGAGACCGATGACCCCTCTGTTTGGTCTCTTCCACCAAATCAACTCAATCCTCAGATAGTATACAGAACCCCCATGGTGTGGTGAAAGCAAATCATTAGCATCAGTGCAGTTGGAACATGTGGGCTGGGATAATTAGCGACCATCATTTGGGACCAGTCTATAGCTTCAGGCAAATGCTGGGATGGTTCCTTCGACAGGGCATGACCGGCTTCCTTCCCCATCCTTCCCTAATGCGATGAGACCGATGACCCCTCTGTTTGGTCTCTTCCACCAAATCAACTCAATCCTCAGATAGTATACAGAACCCCCATGGTGTGGTGAAAGCAAATCATTAGCATCAGTGCAGTTGGAACATGTGGGCTGGGATAATTAGCGACCATCATTTGGGACCAGTCTTCCTTCCATATCGCCTAACAGGCTGGAATTATCAGCATTTCTTGCAGGTGACTTTGCCTCCCCTGTTGGATCTGGTGGAAGAAGTGCCACTGATGATTCAAAGGGTTATGAGGCTGCTACATTATGGTGCTGTCCAGACACATCTCAATCATGTCTTCCCTGGTCAATGATCAGCCAAGGGGGTCCAGTTGCTCCATGTGATTTATGGTCATGGGGCCATCTAAAAAGTGTCACGTATGCAGAGCCCATGAGACACTGGAGCAGTGTACTCATGCTTCCTTTGACACTGTTCAGATGCAGCCTGGCTGATGGGAATGTGTGAGACAGAACGTGTTACAGCATGTACATGCATATGTTGAGGCACAGAAAAATCATTTTCAACACTTTGTTACAACCCCCCAAGCTCAGGGATTGTAATATTTCAGAACAGCTAAGAGGATGGTTTGGGAGAGAAGGATGACTCACACTAAAGTATACAGAGAAACACAGGCAAGTGCGTCACTGACTTTACTGCAGCAATCATACAGAGCTGGCCCTGCACTGAACTCGGCAATGGTGCCATGCAGCATGCATGGGTCAGTTCCAAAGACAAATGCTGGAATCTGCAGCATCGACATCTGGTTGCCAAGCCTTGTGGACATAGCGACACTACTCAGGCCATGGCTAAGTGGCCGATGCGTGCGTTAACTGTGCCGGTGGCCCAAAACATGGCTGACTGCTCCCTCAAGCACAGCTCATAGACCCCACGTAAAGTGCTTGAGGGAAGTAGCTGACCACTGTCATTCTAGTGAGCCTTAGCATCTCTGGCCATCCATACAGGGCAGCTCGTTCAGTGCCTGTAGACAGCTCCACACCTGGGTGACCATGAGTTCATGCCCTGGATCTGCTCCTGCGGACAGCAGTTTGCAGTCCACCGGACAATACCAACTAGAGAGTGTAGGCTGGCAGTCCTCTTGCTCCTTGTGCCAGTGTAGCTCCAACGTGTGACAAGCCACACCACAGAAATGACATATCCATGTGGTGGAGGTTGGTGGGAGCTTCAGCAGGCCAATTGGCCACCGATATCCATCACCATATGGTCATAATGATTGGTCTGCAACTTAAACAGTCAACATGTGGACAAAATAGCTCTGTGCCTTCGGGCTTGCTTATTTATATGTCTTTTCCCTATGCCTCTGATGCATTTCCTCTGGAGGGGACAAGTGGCGTGCTCTTTACTAATTACAAAGCCAGCTTTTGCCCCTACACACAGCTCACTGGGCACTTTTATAACTGCAACATATGGGTTCTACACAGCACATCAATGCCCTGTGCTGCCCGGATAACTGCACATTTGTGTACAACACCCAGTGGGCTGTGCATTCTAGCCTGCAAGTGGTGTCATAAAACTGCCTCGCAGAATCACTTGCAAAATATCAATATCGCCCATGCCTGCCATCCCATGTACCAATTGGTCTCTTAACCACTGCCTTCCAACAATAGCTGCGAGAAATTTACAAGAATTCCCCAAATCCATGCCTGTATTTATTCATGGTGTAGCATACTCCTCCCTTCCAAGAAGATTCATCCCAAATCTTTAACACCGTGCTCCACTTAATTACCGTAACTCTAATAATTTACCCACTGAGGACAATCTCCCATATTCTTGATAGAGAACTTTTGCTCACATTTTACTGCTACCATGTACCCCTTATCATACCCTTATACACTAAATAAGACCTTAAAACTAATTGCTTCCTTTATCAATGATGGACAACCATTCTAGTGGCAGTCCATAGACTGTGCTCTCTTGCTTCTTATCCACAAATACAATACACAAAAGCCTGCTAGAAATACGCCACAACTGGTTGTTGATATGCTCACCACTAATACCTTGTGCTCTTGCTCTTCCCGGAAATGGTGTACATGCTGCCACATTTGTTCCATTGAAATTCCTCCTTGCTTGGACACTATTAATCTATCCAAGGACTGCAAAAGTTCTGGATTAAGTGTTCATTTAAATACATTAAATTTTGGATGTTAAATGCCCTCAGAGATCCTTCTGGCCAATACAATGTATTTTGCAACTATGTTATAACGGGTGAGCCTGTAAGCATAGCATCCCTACCTACCAGTCTGCCTCCTTTGTAGCAGTACAACCATACATTTTCTGGCATGAATACAGAGCATAACCAATGAGTACCACCCTTCAGAAGATGTTCGAGCTGGCAGAAGTTCCTTCCCACAAAGTGTCACATTTACTCCCACAGAAACAAACTTCCTTCAGATGTCTGCATATTAGTCCATACTTGGCCACCTGGACAGATCACAAATTACTCTATCATCCCCTCCCTTGTGTGCACAACCCACGAAAAAAACAAACAAAAATAACAGCATGAAAAACTAAAAACTCTGCAAAAATAAGAAAAACAGCAAATATCCCTAAGGCAAAAAAAGAATACATACTCCCTGATATACTAAACCAAAATATTAGTAACAATAATAATAATAATAACAAATTAAATTATACAACTTACTTATGCAACCATAACCATATGGCACATCACGCACCTTACGTTGCTCACCAATTCCAGGTTTCTTCCTTTACTCTTTGTAACTTCCCTCTCTTGGTTGGTTGCCAATAACTGAGGTATTTCCTCCACCATTCCTTTAAATGGTTTTATGTGACTGACATGTACAACAAACATTTTTGTGGGGAACGGTATCCTCACGTTGACTGGTGAGGTCATTTCCACAACCTGGTATGGTGCCTGGTATTTTTTTAAAAATTTCTTCATTTTCCCCCCCTTTTGACATATAGGGACTAGTGACCTTTACCCAGTGTCCTAAGCAGTATTGTGGCAATTTGCCCACGTGTTTGTTTGACTGTTCCTGGCATTCTAGCACCTTCACATTTGCTTTTTGCACATTCCTCCAAACCTCCCTAATTCTTCTGGAAAACTTCCTCACTGACTCACCGTCTGGTCCCAATTTAGGAATCAAAGTGTCAAAGGGAGATGGCATTTTCCTGCCATACACCACCTCAAATGACAACAAGCCCATTGCAACATGAACCTTCGAATTATAGGCACACTGTACATGTGGTAAACAGGTGTCCCAATCACCATGCTTGGAATCTACACAGTAGCTCAACATCTTTGCAATTGTCATGTGCACATGTTCTGTTCTCCCATTGGTCTGTGAATGAATTGAACTCGTCTATAGCTTCCTAATACACAACACATGGCATACTTGTTTCATTAAGTCTGAGACAAAATTTGTACCTTGGCCCATAAGTATGGTCTCAGGCAACTGGGATATTAATATCCAGTTGTTTACTAACATCTGTGCCATAGTACTAGCCCATTGGTCTGACATTGGTACCATTTCCAAAAATTGAAAAAAATGACTGATGACCATGAGAACATACCTATTTCCTACAGGTGTTTTATTAAATGGCCAGAGGACATCCAACCTCAACATATTAAATGGACTGGATGCCTCTGATAACCTTTGCAATGGCACTCTCTGATGCATAATGTCAGCCCACTGCACTCATGACTGCACAGTCCTTAACATGTTACTCCACGTCATGCTTCCTGTTCCTCCATCAAAACTGCTCTGCTACACAGCTGTCTGTTGCACATTGCCCACCATGTCCTGACGACATATGGTTGTGAGCTTGCTGCAAATCTTCCTTCTGAAAACTCTCTGTAACCACTACATGTGGTCTACACTTCATCGTTCTACACAACAAACCCTCATCCATAATGAAATGTGGCTGTGATTTAAATGCCTGGCACTCCTTATTCCTTGCCTGTGCCCACTGCCACTCTTCAGTGCTCTTCCAGAGCGTACTTAATATTGCTACCCTGTGGCTTAACAAATCTGCATTTGCATACGGTCTCCCTGGCTTATGGATCACCTCTTACTCAAATTCACTAAGCTTAAGTGTCCACCAAGTTTATCTACTAGATAGCTATTTCAAACCCAGCAACCATTTCAATGAGATATAATCTGTCATGACATTAAACTAACTACCATACAGATAACACCAAAAATATGTAATACTAAATATGATTGCAAACATCTCTGTCTCTTTAGCTGAGTAGTTACACTCTGTATTGTTTAACTAACTTGAAGCATGAGCTATCAGATGTTACTAACCATATACCATATGTGCCAAAACACAACCGAATGCCTCATTTGAAGCATCATACAGAAGGATAAACTCTTTCTTGAAATCCAGAGAAAGTGATACTGGATCTGAAAATGATATTTCTTTCAATTTTTCAAATGTTTCCTGACATCCCCTTCTTCATTAGCTCATCCAAGGGTCTGGCTATTTTTTCAAAGTCTTTCACAAACTGTCTATAATAATTACAGAGGCCAATGAACAACTGTACTTGCTTAGTTGTTTGTGGTATCAGATAATTCTGAACTGCACATGTAAGACAAGGATCAGTCTGTATGCCACACTCACTAATCGAGTGCCCCAGATAGTTTCCATAAGTTTGTGCAAAATGGCATTTGTCCACACTTAACGTTAAATGTGACAATCATAGTCTACTAAACACATCCTCCCAATGTCTCACATGCTCTGGTAAATACTTTGAATATGCAATTATGCCATTGAGATAGACTAGAAAAGTTTTTGGCTTTAATCTTCTCAGTACCCCATCTAACAACTGTTGAAAAGTTGTCAGTGCATACTTTAGTCCAACGGGCAAGCATTTACAATGAAAATGTCCTGCTTGGATGGAAAACACTGTTTTTGGCCTATCTTCAGGTGCCACCTCCAATGATGGTATCCACTGCTGAGGTCCATAATTGTAAAGAACCAATACTACCCAGATTATCCATTGTTTCCATGATGTTTGGAGTTGGTTAAGCACCCAAAATGGTTCTTGCATTGAGATATCTGTAGTCACAGCAAAATCTGTTATTCTGTGTCTGATCCGCAGACTTTTTGTGGCATGATGACAATATTTGCACTCCAGTGACTATCACTCGCTTCTATGATCCCATCCCATAGTACATTCATGCTCATAAATTAATGCTCTGTTGGGCAATTTATGGGTTTAAATCACCTCGGGGTATGACCACGAGGTGCATTTGACCTGCAGTCATCGCACGATGGCGCTGGCAGCAGTCCACGTACACAGAGATCTGTTGGTGCATGTCAGAGTATGGTGCAGATGTTTTCAGACATGCTGATGGTGGCTGTGTGTTGAAAATGACTCAAAGAACACATATTGATGGCATTATGAGGGATAGAATACTAGGGCGACTGGAGACTGGTCAAACACAGCAGGTCATAGCACAGGTCCTCCGTGTGCCACAAAGTGTGATCTCAAGATTATGGCAATGTTTCCAGCAGACAGGAAATGTGTCCAGGCGCTACAGTAAGGGACTTCCACAGTGTACAACACCACAAGAAGACCGATATCTCATCATCAGTGCCCGCAGATGGCCACGGAGTACTGCAGGTGGCCTTGCTCGGGACCTTACTGCAGCCACTGGAACAGTTGTCTACAGACACACTGTCTACAGATGACCGAACAGACATGGTTTATTTGCCCAGAGACCTGTAAAGTGCATTCCACTGAGCCCTGGTCCCAGGACAGCCCGTAAAGCCTGGTGTCAAGAACAGAGTACATGGTCATTGGAACAGTGGTTCCAGGTTATGTTCACAGACGAGTCTAGGTATTGTCTGAACAGTGATTCTCACCAGGTTTTCATCTGGCATGAACCAGGAACCAGATACAAACCCTTTAATGTCCTTGAAAGGGACCTGTATGGAGGTTGTGGTTTGATGGTGTGGGGTGGGATTATGATTGGTGCACATACACCCCTGCATGTCTTTGACAGAGGAACTGTAACAGGTCAGGTGTATCGGGACGTCATTTTGCACCACTATGTCCACCTTTTCAGGGGTGCAGTGGGTTCCACCTTCCTCCTGATGGATGATAACATACGGCCCCACCAAGCTGCCATTGTGGAGGAGTACCTAGAAACAGAAGATATCAGGCAAATGGAGTGGTCTGCCTGTTCGCCAGACCTAAACCCCATTTAGCACATCTGGGATGCTCTTGGTCAATGTATCGCTGCACATCTTCAAACCCCTAGGACACTTCAGGAGCTCCGACAGGCACTGGTGCAAGAATGGGAGGCTATAGCCCAGCAGCCGCTCGACCACCTGATCCAGAGTATGCCAACCCATTGTGCGGCCTGTGTACCTGTGCATGGTGATCATATCCCATACTGATGTTGGGGTACATGTGAGGAAACAGAGGCATTTTGTAGCATATGTGTTTTGGGACAGTTTCCTCAACTTATCATCAGTACCGTGGGCTTACAGGTCCGTGTCGTGTGTGTTCCCTATGTGCCCTTGTTATTAGCTCCAGTTTTGTGTAGTGCTACATTGTGTAGCACTACATTCTGCAATTATCCTTAATTTATGAGCATGAATGTAGTTGATCAATAAATTCTTCTAACAATGATTGCAGCTGCTTTGCTGTACAGTATGGCTTCCTATAGCTTGGTGACTATCACTCGCTTCTATGATCCCCTGTCATTATGAGATGTTGCATCAGCGGGATTGCTGTTCTCCATAGCCATTTGATAACTGTCCTTCAAATGATCTACTTTCCCTCATGACACTTCCTTATCAAAAGTTTGCTTGTGTCTTTCCTCTAAGCTTGACTTATCAAAAGCTCTGATCTCCCAAGACTTCCAGAGTGGCTATTTTCACGCTTTGACAGGGCCACTTTCGCTCTGCCAAAGTCATCCACACTAACCTCAATCATCTGTTCCCCAAAAATGTCACTCACATGTGCTAAACTCTTGTGGATAAAACAATGTGAACTATCCAACTCTTCATTACTTAAGAGCAGTGCAAACACATACTATGTTTCCCTCAGCAAATTGTTATCCTCTGAAGCCCACACTATCTTTCCTGTACCTGCTGGTATTTTATCCTGCTAATCAATTTTTTTTCAAATGTATGCAGGATAAGTTGTCTCACTTCCATGATAGGTGAATCTTGCATCATTGTCTCAGTTGCAACTGTTTCCCCCAATTGAAACAAAGTCTCACTGAGTTCCACTGTGTGCTGCCAAATATCAATCTTAGCGTGATGTTTGTCAAAAAAGTCTGGCCTGAGAATCACTGAATAATTTTCGCCTATGCATGGCAACACATCCATGTGTTTGCTGAACTTAGTTTTCCTGACTGAAAACTCCAGTACTGCTATACTCAATGATTCCATCCTATTATCACCATTCCCACATAACCTATATCATGGTGGCCCCAGTCTCCTCTTTCCCATGAGGCCCAGAAAGATAACAGACACATTCACACCTGTGTCCACCACAAATCTTTGTTTCCTGCCACCAACTAAGACCACCAAGCTACATTCTATCTGTGCACTAACTTGTCCCATGTTATGGTCAATCGGGACTGCCTTCCTACAGTTGAAGCAATCCCGTTTACGTTTAATGGCTGCTTTCCTTGCCGGTGCTTTCCACCCTTCCTACCTCTACACTCAAATCCCTGGTGGCCCACTATGCCACACACATAGCACTCTGGTTGCTTACACTTCTTCCTTACACACCCCTCCCAACCATATCCATAACACTTGCATCCACAAGCAAACACGCGATGGTCTACTCTTTGCTTTGTGGCCATATCCACCTCCTCTATAAGTGTTGCGATCCTAAGAACTGACTCCAAGTCCTCTGGTCTCCATCCATACCCTTGTGACATTACAACATGTGTATCATGCAGAAAAAAGTCTGCCACTCCATTTTCTGCCTCCTGTAACAGTACCCTATTAGCTTCAACATTCTGGGTCTGTAGATATGTTTTTTCTTATACCTTAATAGCTTATAATTAGAGCTTGACACTGAAGATGTTAAGGAGGTATTTTTACTTTTAGGTATTTATAAATATCATTTATATTATTTTACAGTGAAAATGTAATGTTTTATTTAAGCTATATAAATGTTAGAAATGTTAATGGATGTTAACGGGTTCTACCTGAGAACACTTCCACAGGCTCATTGCACTGCACTGACAATGTACTTAATTTCTCCCAAAAAATCACACACTGTTCTGCTTTCAGTAGCACTGACACAACCCTGCACAGCCCAATCCTGCAACATGACATGCAACATATGCTTTGACATCCACTGTCAAACACATATTAGCACCATATAGGGTTACTTCATCTGCCCACCCATGTGCTTCTGCAGCATCCATAATTCCTCTAATGAAAATTGTTGTGTCCTCTGTTGCCTTGCCCAAGAAGCAATTAATCAGCGCAACCACTGCCGGGTCATATGGAATAAAAGGCACTCTCAATCTGGACTTACATTCCTGAGCTCTGATTGTGTCTAATCATGACTCTCCTTACGAGCCTCGAACTCATGATTAAGTTTGAAATTTCTCCCCTTCATGCTTTCAAAATGCTCTGTTAACAACTTCACCTACCGAGTTAAAGTAGCAGCTGCATCTGAGGTAGTAGCATGTGTTTCTGCCTTTTTGCGTACTCTAGTTCCACCTTCAAGCAACTTATTTTTTTAAAACAAGAGAAAAGACTAACTCCCATTCATCTCTACATACACACAAAAGAAATGAAAACACAAATTAATTCCTTTGGCAAATCATCGCCCATCTACACTCAGTACAACTGCTAGACAGATGACCAGTATGCCTAAACACAGAATAAGTAGCTGCTACGGCATTAGTACATGGCAACTCGTGCCTAGACAAATTGAAAAAGGGACACTTCACTGGCACTAAATTATCATGTCTACCATTACCTCTGAACAAAGGTAAGTCCACAGTTCCTGTAGCTTCACAAAAGTAAATCTAGCTCACACAACTAACTCTGACAATGAGAGCAAACATAAAAAACAATGTAAGTAAAGCTTAGAATCACTGCACCACACTATGCTGAGCTGGTACCTATGTCAAATGCCACTGCATCATTCACCACTCACCAAACCAACTCTCTCACCAAAACTTAGTGTTGGATGCAGACAGACACTTTCTGATGCAGCGTATTGTGTTGGAAAGCAAAACTATCATATCCTGACACCAAATTGTTATAACCTCCCAAGCTCAGGGACTGCAATATGTTAGAATGACCAAGATGTATGGTTTGGAAAAGAGGAGTGACTCATGCCAAAATGTGCAGACAAACACATGCAAGTGTCTCACTGAACTTCATTACACTGAAGGTACAGAGCTGGCCCTGCACTGAACTCGGCAATCACATCATGCACCATGCATGGGTCAGCACCAACATGAAATGCTGTAATCTGCAGCATCAATATCCAGTCTTCCAGCCTTGCGGACATAGCGATCCTACTTGCGCCGTAGCTGCATGTGTTGACCGTGCCCATGGCCCAGAACATGGCTGACTGCTCCCTCAAGAGTGACTCGAGGACCCCATGTAGAGCTCTTTGCTAATTACAATGTCAGCTTTCCTCAGCCCACTTTGGCCCCTACACACAGGTCACTCGGCATTGTTGTAACTGCAACAAATAGGTTCTTTATAGCATGTTGGTACCCTGTGCTACCCTGATTACTGCACATTTTTATACAGTGCCCGCTGTGCCATGTCTTCTAGCCCGCAAGTGGTGTCATAAACCTACTTTGGAGAATCATTTGTAAAATGTCAACATCACACGCGCCTGTCATCCAATGTGCCAACTGGTTCTTTAACCACTACCTCCCACCCATAGCCCCATGAAATTTACAAGAATTCCCCCCTGTACTTACTCGTGGCAGAGTACAGAACTGTAACGGTGGCTGTATGGTTCAGTACATATTAGACCGCAATCTCTGTTACAATGTAGGACTGAATAAATGGTCTCTAGCATGAGAACCATGAATTTCTGGACATAAGTTCATTAGATTATTATTTTTTTTTTTTTTATCCTCTCATCAATGAATCCCTAGAGTTTGTGCACAGGGGAAAAAATCAGCCTGTATAAGTGCACCCATTTATTTTTGTTTCCTTGTATCCAAACTGTTTTCCATAAACTGACAAAAACACTGCAAAAATAATTATAGAACAGAATGTTAGTTGATGAAATGTATTCTTCTTCTTCATGTCTAATTACCTTAAATAACACATTTTCAAATTACATGACAGCGAGAGTTGCTGAACTGACATCAACACTTCAAAGAGAAATTACTTAACTTACCCAAGATGAAGATAAATTCCTGAGAATGTTAGAGTCAGAAAATCTATAGGAACTGAGACAAGTGATGCTGTAGAAACAGATTCAAATGCTGCTGACATCACACACCCTGTAAAAATATACATTAGTTAAAAATCTCTAAATGTAGTATACATCATTACTATGTAGTAATCACACCTACCAAGAGCTGTTGCTGATATGGCACTCAGAATAACTGGTACACAGAATAAAAGAAATCCTCTCAGTCCTCCTTGTAATCCAACAATCCAAAATATAAGTGTTGTGTACATAAATGGCTCTATTATTGTACGTGGAAGCTGGAAATTAATGTACAAACATGAATTCATTATACTTCACAGACAAATCAACTAAACATTTAGTTTCCTTTCAGTATTCACACATACACTTGCATGCACGCAAACATACAGGCATATGCGTGTCCCCCCACCACACACACACACACACACACACACACACACACACACACACATGGAGAGAGAGAGAGAGAGAGAGAGAGAGAGAGAGAGAGAGAGAGTTTAAAAGCTTCTTAAGTGTACAACACGAGTTGTTAATTTATAGAGCAAAAATCATAGGTTCGTTATTAGCAAGCTAATTACTTAACAAGGATTACATTACATTACATGTGTGACTCATCTAAGAATTCAAAACAAACTAAAATGATTACCAGTATAAGCATTTTTGATATATAATATGGTCCTGGTTTGTACAATCCACTGCTTATTTCACGGAGCAAAATTGGTATTTCACTTGGAAATGTATGAAAAACACCATACGAGAAAGTGAATATAGTTTCTGTAATGATCAAGTACATTAGACCTTGAACATTCTGGATTCCTCTTTGATCAAGTTTAATGCCCACATATGGCAAAGCAAGCAGCAGAGCAATCATCTGTAAAAAAAAAGAAAAGACATATAACTATAACATGTTTCTGAACAGTGTGTTCAAATATTATCAAACAATCTGGATATAACATCATACTGCAACCTGGTGACTGGGACTGAAGTGTTACTTTAGTCAGACAAGCAATGGTAAAAGATTTTTGAACATCGTAGAATATACACGTTAGAATTAGAACATAGTTCCCTCAAATTCAAATGCACTGTCTGCAACACTGCCAACTAATATCTAACAGATGGCAACATCATTCAGAAATTGCTGAATAAATTATTACAATATCTTCAAGAAAATATCTGTTACAACAATCTATTTTTGCATTATGTCAATCCCTTTTGATAATCACTTTTGTCACTCTGTACATCACTGATACTGAGGACTGTGCTCTTGTTCCCACTTTAGACACACATCTAAACCACTGTAGAAGTTACGTGTGAATCACACTTATAATGCTGAATCCTGATGTTCTTTTCTCTTTTAATTCTGAAAATGTTATTCATTTGTTGACTCATTCATCCAGTTCTGACATGGCAATCTGGAACTGTACCATCTGTTATGACTTCAACTCCTGTGAATAACTAATTTTTCCCCCTTTGCTCATTTCTCAAAACTTTCCTCATATAGATTCATTGTTCAATGTAAAGTTTTGATATGATTATTCTATTGCTGCACATAATTTTATTGGGAAATTAGTTAGAAATTACACCTAATTCTTCAATTCTAGTACATGACATAATAAGAAAAACATTGTGAGCTAATACATATTTCTAGGGAGCATGGCACTACTAGTTTCAAAGACTGGTAGTTCAACTTTTAACCTATACCCATTTCCATGAAACTAATTACTTTACAAAATTATTAATATTCAATTCCTGAAGTAGTTATATTATCTATTGAGATTTTTCCTCAGAGCTCATTAGATTCCTAACTGAAATTGTACTTTGTTGCTCTATTTCTTTTTTTTTTCTTTTTTTTCTTTTTTCTTTTTGAATCAAGTGATGTCTCTCTCTAATTAATTAAGCCACTAATTATCAATTTGCATAATTTATCTTTAGGTAGAATAATTCTAAAAATGCCAACCATACTTGGGTGTTCCCAATGTGGCTGTATAAAGTGATTCCATAAACTTTTTTAAATTCCTGGATTTCTACATTTTTCATAGACCAAAATTTTATCAATAATTATAGTCCATTCTGAGAAGCATAATTTAACCTAGCAATTTTTCAAATGGTTGTGGACTCTCTTCATATTCTTTGTACATATGCCAGTCCTTAGTTACAGTAATTGGATGTCACTCAAAGTCTACAGTATGTGCACAGTCTCAGTTGAGCAAATAAGCATGTAACACCTATGTCAAGCATGCTTATGGTATTTATTCATGCAACAGTTATTCACAAGTTATTCATGAAAATTTGTCTGTCAGTAGCTACAATAACACCATAATGGCAATGTTTAAAAACTAAAGTGATTTCTGTAACTCAACTTGACGAATATTTTGACTGAAAAGTGTTGTTTTGTGACTTGAACAAGCTGTTGTTGAGTGTTGCGACTTTCATGAATGACTGAACTAAGTGAACTACTGCAGTGTAATTTCATCTACTGGATTATTACAAGACAGTAGGCAAACTGTGATAATTAGTGTAAAAATGAGCTATGTTCTGTGCCACTCTTAATTTTTTTAGTGACTTATAATTGCCACTGATTATTGGACAATGTTGTATTAACTTGTGCTTCAATGACTTTAGAATTTATGTCAATAATACTGCCCTGGACTCTTGGTGGTTTGTGATTGCTGACCTGATTGTGAGTACTAATAATTTCACAAAGAAGAGAAAACTGGTCACCATTCTAACAATATGACTTTGACGCTAATAAATGGGTAAAAAATGCAACCTAAATTGTGGTGTTGGATATATTTTATTTTTAGCAAACAGCATCAAATACTGAATTTTGATCTTCAATATCCCAGACTGATGTTTTACCGAAGAAGCAATGTAGACTACATACCATTATGTTGGTAGATTACAAGTCATACTTCATAAATCCCAAAACAATAGAGAGATTTCAGAGATGTTTTAGAAATTAAGTTGTATGTTAACAGACAGGAGCTTTCTGATTAATTCAGCCATGTTCTGGAGCTATCTCAGTTAAATTCAAACAATTGAGAGACTGTGATCATGTGTTTGCCCGTGCACACATGTCTGTGTGTGTGTGTGTGTGTGTGTGTGTGTGCTTTGTCTATTTTTGATAAAGATCTTGTTGGCTGAAAGCTCACTTTCTGACAGTCTTCTTTTTGTGACTGTCTGCAACACAGCATCTCCACTATATGGTGAGTAGCAACTATCCTTTTGATAATACACCTACCTCAGTTAGTCATCCATCTGGAAGCCTAGGAATTTTCACGCAGGGTTTCAGTACTGTGTGTTAATTAAATCTCTACTTCTGGCATGTATATGGCCTACTCATTTGTCTGGAACTACATAAGACAATTTTCTGAGAGATTAAGTATGTCAACTACAGGAGGGAGCTGAGCACCTGACCTTGCAGGGAGGCCATATTTAATGCTACCAGTTGTTTATTTATGATTCCATCAACATAAGGAAGCTGCCTTTCAGGCCTCATTGTTTTAGTCTGCCTAATACAATTTATTATCTACATCATCAAACACACTTATGAGGTCAAAAAATTGTCAATAAGATAATTTTTCTTGTTTAGTTCTGCTGGAACTAGGTTCTTGAGGCTAAATTGTGCTTTCTCTGCACAGTATCCTTTATGGAAGCCAAACTGAGCAACAGTTAAAAGATTATTGTCAGAAACGTGGTTCAATATTCAGTTGCAGGATACCTTCTCAGAATGCTTGAGAACACAGAAAGAAGATAGATGGGTCTGTAACGAAAGGTCATTTGTTTGTCTTCAGTTTCTTCACATATGTTTCATCTTAATTTTGTAAAAATCTACTTGTGAAACTATGCAGTTATTTTTCATCCTTTTCCTACATTTACAAAGTAACCAAAAGTAATCATCTAATATTTCTGCTTTGCTTGTAAAGTGGCTTGAAAAATGTTTATTAATAAAAGTATGATCATATATGATATCAAACCAAATTTGTGAGTAGACTGAGGATGGAAGGATATCACATGTTGTCTTGGATAGAAAGTCACTGATAGAAGAAGAAGTAACTTCAGATGAGCCCCAAGGAAATTTAATGGAAACCTTGCTGTACATGTTATCTGTTAGTGACATGTCAGACAATATTAATGGTAAGTAAAGCATTTCTACATATGATGTAGTTATCCATAAGGAAGTATTGTTGAAAAAAAAAGGCTGTACAAATATTAAATCAGATCTTCACAAGATTTCAAAGTGGTGCAAAGATTAACAGCTTGCCTTAAATGTTCACAAATGTGAAATTGTGCACTTCACAGAATGCAGACTTGTAAAAATATTTCTGCATATGATGTAGTTATTCATAAGCAAGTATTGTTGAAAAAAAAAAGGCTGTACAAATATTAAATCAGATCTTAACAAGATTTCAAAGTGGTGCAAAGATTAACAGCTTGCCTTAAATGTTCACAAATGTGAAATTGTGCACTTCACAGAATGTAGACTTGTAGTATCTTATGCCTACAACATCATTCTGTAACAACTGCAATCACTCAACTATTACAATTATGTGAGTGCAACAATCTGTAGGGATATAAATTGGAAGACCAACTAGGTTTGGCTGTAGATAAAGCAGGCAGTGGATTTCAATGAATTGGCAGGACACTAGGAACATACTGTCATATCACATAGGAGATTACGTACAAAATACCTGTGTGCCACATCTTAGAATATTTCTTAAGTGTTCAGGGTCCATACTGAATAGGACTAAGAGGGAATACTCAATGTATTTGAAGAGGGGCAGGATGAATTGGTACAACTTTGTTTTGGCTGATGGGAGAGCATCACCGAAATGCAGAAAATCTTGAATTAGCAGACCCTTGAGGGTAGGTAACAATTTTCCTGCAAAAGTTTCAAAAATCAGTATTAAGTTAAGAATCTACAAACACATTCTTTAGCCCCCTACATATTACTCCCTCAGAAACCACAAAGACCACATTCACACAAAAGGGTGCTCTTTTACCCCACTGTAGTTAATATTAGACAGCCTATGCATTCTTTGTCAATTGGAACCTCCCACAGGTAAATATGACTATCACATTTAGGATTCAGAGGATTTCTTGAGTCACTTGAAGGTGGTTAGACTACAATCACCAGATCTTCTGGTTAGCTTTGGTACTGTGTACGTATTTACAAAAGTGCCTCCACATGATTTTTAGAACTTAATAGAGGCAAGTCTGAGGAAGACATTGTGGCATTTCTTTAATTAAAGTATTCCTTATTTAATATCCAGTAGTTTGAATACCTGGATGATATCACCATGGTGTCTCTCATGGTGTCCACCTATTGTATGGAGGGTTTTGGGGAGAAAGCACTACAATCAGCACCTCTCATATCTTCCTCCTTTGGCAGTATGCTGATGATACACTGTGGTCTGATGGAGCATAAACAGTACCTATGTTTCTCCAGCTACTAAACCCACTCCACTTGAGTGTTCAGTTCACAATGGAAGTGGAAAAGGATGGCTACTAACCATTTCTAGATGTTACAGTTAGAATAAAGGCCAATGGAATCCTGAGACATAATATCTACCACAAACCTACTCACATCTAGTTATATCTGCAGGCTAAACACTGTCATGACCCTGAACAGTTCAGCACTGTCTTACATTCCCTGATACATAGAGGTGATATGCAACATCTAAGAACAGCATTAAAACATATTGGTTATTCTGAAAAAGAGGTATGTAGCACTCATCAGTCAAAGTGAGTTCACTCTAGGGATGTAAATCAAGATGTAAAGGCACTGCCTGAAATGGCATTTTCTCCTTATTTTGGAGGTGTGTCTTCAAGAATCAAAAGGATTCACAAACATACTCTTATGAGATCAAGTGTATTTTATATCCATTGCCAAAATTGAGGAATCTGTTATGTATGGTCAGAGACAATTTTGAACTTGAAAATTTGGCATATATGAGATTCTATCCCAGTATGAGAAGTCTTACACTGGGGCAGATGTCGTCGTCGTCGGCTGATACTCGTATCCGAGTTTTCATTTCTCTCCTGAGATTTCCTTTGTCACGGTTCAGGCGTGGAAGTGTCGTTGATGGCTTAGCAATCCAATCCTAGCGTGGAACAGGCGGCCACAGACATTACAGCTGATGGAAGGTGGAGGACGTGGCTGAGCCTGGAGGAGTTTACGTCTCTGGCGTTTGTCATTCTCCATTCTTCGACGTTCCAGCTCAAAGTTTTGAAGAGCATTTGAGGTAACTGAGCGCCAGCGACTTCGGTCTTCTGCTATTGTGGACCAGTTACTCGGATCGATGTTCAAGTTTTTCAGATTTTTCTTGTACTGATCCTTATAACGTTTGAGAGGGGCACCTCGTGGCCTTTTACCTGTGCTCACTTCGCTGTACAGCATTTGGCGTGGAAGTCTGTCATTTTTCATCCGCTGGACATGTCCGACCCATCTGAGTTGATGCCCAATGATAAGAGCTTCCATGCTATGCATTTTTGCTCTCTCTAGAACAGCCGTGTTGGATATGAAGTCATCCCATTTTAGGTTCATGATATATCTTAGCTTCTGTTGGTTGAAGCGTTCTAGTTTCTTCAGATCGCAGCGATACAACGTCCAGGTTTCGCAACCATATAGCAGGGTGGAAATGACTACAGCTTTGTACACCATCAGTTTGGTGTACAGTGTTAGGTCTTTATTCAGGAAGACACGCTTTGTAAGACGACCAAATGCTACATGTGCAGCACGTATTCTATTCTCCACTTCTTTTCCAGATGAGCAGTTGGATGACAGTATGCTTCCCAGGTAGAGGAAATGGTCCACTTGTTCCAGGAGTGTATCATAGATGGATATGCTGAAGTCAGGAACGGAGGAGCCAGGAGTTGGCTGCGCCATCACCTTTGTCTTTGAAATATTGATGGAGAGACCAAATCGTTCGTACGCCCTGCTGAAGGAATCAACTGACAGCTGCAACTCTGCAGGTGAATGAGCTGGAGAGGCATTGTCATCAGCATACTGCAGCTCTGTCACACGAGTGGTACTGGTGAACCTTTTTGAATGGAGTCTGGACTGGTTGAATAATCCTCCATCAAACCTGTACTTTAGTTCTATTCCTGCATTGTTTACGGTTGTCTCGTAAAGCATAGCTGCCAGATACAATGCAAATAATGTAGGTGCAAGAACGCATCCTTGTTTAAGCCCACTTGTTATTGGGAATTCACCAGTCATTTCATTCTGGCAGAGGACCTGTCCAGTCATATCAACGTGGAGAGCTTCAATCAGGTCAACAAAATGTTCAGGGCAGCCGAAGCGTTTTAAGACCATCCACATGGCTTCTCTGGGAACTGTATCAAAGGCCTTTTCTAGATCGTAGAAAACAAGTAGTAAAGGCTTTTGCTGTTCTCTGCACTTCTCCTGTAGTTGTCGTGCACAGAAGATCATGTCAATTGTCCCTCTTGAAGGTCGAAACCCGTATTGAGACTCAGGTAGTATAGTCTCTGAAAGTGTCTGGAGGCGATTTAAAAGGATTCTTGCAAAAATTTTTCCAGTGACAGAGAGTAGAGATATTCCCCGGTAGTTACCACAGACGCTTTTGTCGCCCTTTTTGAAGATGGTGACAATTGTGGAGTTCTTCAAGTCAGCTGGTACCTTGCGGGTTTCCCACATTAATATAATAAGTGAGAAGAGTCTAGTTTTTAGAGGCAAGCCGCCACCCTCAATAAGCTCCATCGGGATGCTGTCAGGTCCAGGAGCCTTCCCAGGTTTCACACTCTTGAGTGCCTTGCAAAATTCTTGAAAAGTTGGAGGATCAGCCAGACAGGGTTTTGGAGGGTGCTGTGGGACATTTTTGAGAAAATCTCCAGCGGCAGTAGAAGGGCTGTTTAACAGTGAGCTGAAGTGCTCTTTCCAACGATTTAAGATGTCCTGACTTTCAGTAAGAATGGTGGAGTTGTCAGCAACTTTAAGTGCTCCTGATGATGAGCGGATAGGTCCATACAGCTCTTTAATACCAGCATAAAAGCCACGCAGGTTCCTTGCATCAGAAAGATTTTGGAGTTCTGTGGCTTTCTGTTGCCACCATTTGTTCTTGATTACTCGTATTTCACTTTGACATTTCTGCTTGAGTTCTAGAAAGTGTGCTTTCTTTTCTGCGCAGGATGGATCTTGAGCAAGGGATAGGTAAGCATCCCGCTTTGCATTGATGATGGCTTGGATTTCTCCGTGGTTGTCATCAAACCAGTCACTTCTTTTCCGTGCACTACAACCAACAACATTCTCAGCAGTTTCTTTGATGATGTTCTTTAATGTGGTCCATTCTTGTTCGACGTCATCTGTGGTTGCTGGAGCTTTGTTAAGTTGTTCGGACAGTATGTCTTGGAAGTGTGAGCGAACATTTTTGTTGTTCAGGTTGCTTATGTTGAATTTTCTGCGTGGTGGGTTTGAAAAGTGGGATCGTGGCTTGCGATACTTTGGTACTCTCAAACGGCTGACTAAAAGTCTATGGTCCGTCCAGCACTCATCGATGTTTAGTGCTGCTTTTGTGATGAGAATGTCTTTCTTGTCACGCTGTCGCGTAATAACGTAGTCTATAAGATGCCAATGTTTGGAGCGTGGGTGCATCCATGTGGTCTTATAGCGGTTACGCAAACGGAATTGGGTATTGGAGATGAAAAGCTCGTGCTCAGCACACAGACCAAGAAGTAGCAACCCATTTGCATTGCAGTTTCCCACCCCTTGTTTACCCATGACATCTCTCCAAAAACGGTTGTCCCTTCCCACTCTGGCATTGAAATCACCAAGTAAAATTAATTTATCTTGAATGGGTATTTTAGAGAGAGTACTGTTCAGTTGGTGGTAGAACTGATTCTTTGTGTCTTCATCACTGTCTAAAGTAGGAGCATATGCAGAGACGAAGGTGATGAATCTGTCTGAACCAGTGGGTACTCTAAGAGTCATCAGTCTTTCATTAATTGAGACAGGTGTAAGTCGAAGATCTTTCACTATTTTCATTTTTACGGCAAATCCTGCACCATGGATGCGTGGTTCTCCTGCATCCTTTCCCTTCCAGAAGATGGTGTACCCTGAACGTACCTCACTAATGTGTCCCTCACCTGAGAGTCTTGTCTCACTCAAGGCAGCAATGTCTATATCTAGACGGGCTAGTTCTTGGGTGATAAGAGCAGTTCTTCTCTCTGGTCTGTAATTGTTCACGTCCAGGAGGGTCCTGACATTCCATGTCCCTATTGTCATAATCATTTCATTCTTCTTTTGTTTACGTCCGCAGTATAAGGAGTGACCTACTGGGTGCGGATTCCCAGCCCGGTTCAAGTGTGACTTCCGATGTTTAGCCCACATTTTCTAGGGCCTTCCCCATTCAGGGTGGGCAGCGGTCATCCTAAATAGGCCTGCCCAGTCGCAGGTGCAGGACCGGATTCCCGAGTAGTCACACGGGTTCTCAGGAAGGCGACCATCACACACCTGCCGCCAGTGTGCAGGTCCAGACTAGTAGCTTCCAGCCTCACTCGGAGCCTGCTACCATCGTCCTTATCCCATCGCCATTGGTCTTTAGAGAAAATGACAGGAGAAATTGCCATTTGCGTGAATTTGTTTAAGGTGGATTACAGCTTGCGAGGAAGTGACCCACACACTATGATTCTGGAACAATTCATCACGGCACATATGTATGTGACATGTGACTTCCGGTACCAGAACTGCAACGAACTGCCGCGAGCTCAATGATGGCTGAGCGGCGCCTTTACAGCCAGTTCGTCTGGCATGACCTCTTCCGCCTCCACGATCTTTGAGAACCTGGGATATAAGATTCTTCTTCCGCTCGCTTCGCCGTTGGGTCGGAGGGTAGATAATAGATACTAGAGAGGAAAGTGAAAGACACCCTTGGGCCTCGGAAACCTAATACCGTTGGGGTCGAAGAAACCAAGAGTTGGCCGAGGGGGGCCGGATAGGAAAGGAAACAGGAGAAGCCTGACACAAGTAAGTGGAAGTAATGCCAGGCTTAGCTAAGGGCCCGTGTGGATGCCACCCACATACTCCCAAGACGGGAGCCCCCTGCGGATGGGGCAGATGTATTGCACTGTGTACTGCTGGCACTGTGACCTAGTGTGCACTGCATTAATAGTTCTGTTCGATGGTGCCCAGCTAATTTTGTTCATCTCTCTTGAAGATGCCACTTTGGCTTTATTGTGTTAAGACAATGGTAAGGCTTTGAATGTTTTATACAGATCTGAAGATAGTCACTATGAACTGAAATTGGTAGTCTAATGACAATTTCCTGTGTTCATCAACTTTAATTAAAGAAAGAGATACTGTACTTCCTAAATGACTGTCTTCATTTGTGACTATTTTGCAGCTTATAAAGCACTTTTTGTGACATGTAATAGTTTCTGATTATAGTCACCATTGTGAAAAAGACAATAGAAGTTGATGTTACCTCCATATTCAAATTGGTTTGTGCATTTTTACTGAAAGGAGATATTAATATTTTCCACAAAGACAAGGTTGCTACAGAGTATCATTATTTTTAGAAATACTGTTGTCATTACATCACACATTAAATGTAAGAAAAGATAATTACCATGTATAAGCCTATTCTTATGGAAACATCAGTCGAATGGCGGATCAGGTCAATAAAAGTTCTTCTTGTCAACCAATAAACTTGTGTTAAATGGTGTGGCTTACGCCTGTAAAGGAGTAAAAGATTACAAGTTAGCATACAAGTGAAAAGTGAGTATTCTGCAGTTTTTAACAATCTGTTCATACTTACAGTGACATGTAGTTGCCAAACTCATGGTCTTGCTGGAAAACAATATTGTGCTATTAATGCATCTCTCATGTTTATTTAAACAATAGTTCTCTAAAAATAAAGACCCTTAAATATAATTAGGCCTAGTATTCTCCTAATAAATTATTTTTATGAGTATTCACTTAGAAATACACTTTGTAAATGGCAAGTGATATAAAACAAACCTCATGATAAAATTTAAGACCACCATTTGTGTATGAGACAGTTTTGTTTTCAAATAATTCTTGGTTCGGTAACAAATATTTCTGGTTTTGATAGCTAGAAGCTATTTGATCTGCTATATACTTGCTGTAGGGAGATTTTTCAAATTCATCACAAAGCCATTCTATTTTTCTTGAACATTCAGCTTCTTTGCCAGGAACTATTGCCAACTGAGAGACGTAAAATTCTGCCTTGTTAAATGTAGTTGGACACACGAGACCTAAACTGTAAACAGGAAATAATTAACATCAGACCTTACATCATATACTACTTGAAGTGCATGAATCTTTTAAACTTAATAACAATTATAAGCACTCTCATAAAAGTTATCACTGTAATGGCCACATGCATCAATGGAAAAAAGGAAAAGAAACAACCAAATCAGAGAAGGTGAGGTACTGGCAGAATTAAAGCTGTTAGAAGAGGTCATGACTTGTGCTTGGGTAGCTCATATGGTAGAGCACTTGCCTGCAAAAGACAAAAATCCTGAGTTCGAGTCTCGGTCTGGTACACAGTTTTAATCTGCCAGAAGTTTCAGCCTAAACATACTTCATAAGTAATGTATACTAAACAATTAAAGATCACTTAGAAGACTCACAGTAGGAGTTAATAATGAAAGGGGATGACTACAACACCCTGTCACACTACAATACATGGTCACAGTGTAATGCCGTCACAAGTAAATGTGCCACCAAGATCTGTAGTGAATGATAGTAATGTCATTCTGAGCACAATATCTTACTCACTTGGGTATGAGAGTGGAAGGAGGGGGAAGGGGGCATGGAGACCCCCGGAGTCACCTGTGTGTGCTGTGAGGCTGTGCAAACATTGTTTTATATGTATTATGAGTTATCTGATGCAAATTGTGTATGATCAGAGGAACATTTTGCAAAAGAGACAAACTGAATGAAACAGTACAGTTGTTAAGACACTGACCTCATATTCCAGAGGATGTTGTTTACTATTTAGGTTTCCCATGGTTCTCCTAAATCATTTCAGGCAAATGCCAATGTGGTTTCTTCAGCAAGGTCACAACTGACCACCTGTCCTACCCAAATAAAACCTACTTACATATTTTATGTGAAATGTAATGTAACCAGCTCAATGATAAATTTGAAATCTTCTGATACCAGTGGGTATTGATAGTTTTGTTTATGTAAAAATAAATTCATATAAGCACACAATTATAAAAGTTAATTATTTCATTCTTAAATATTTATGTATGTTCTATGTATTTTAACCATGTTGTATTACTTTACATAAAATTATATAAATTCATATTTGTTAATTTTGATGAATATGTATCAGCAATTTTCTCTGACAAAGATGTTAACTCTTTGTTTCAAATAGAATCTTTGTTCCTCTTTGTTGTGGTGGACTTGGTGGGGATGGGTTGTAAAAGGAAGTTGAGTCATTTGTGACACTACATAAAGCAGATGTATTGGTTGTGTTTGTATAAATTGTGTCAGCACGATATGTGAAATGTTGCACAATACAAATGCTTCAAAGTTCACATACTTTATTTCATTTGGTATACTGAGAATTACCCAGCTTCCACAATATTTTCACCAATTAAGTTTCTCCTTACTAAAAGATGACCAGCAGGTTTTATCATGCCTCTAAAGAAGATGATGAAGCCATCATCAAGATAAACAGGTAAGTAAAATTTCACCTTTTCATGTGTGGATGTGTTCTCCTATGCACCTCACTTTAAATTAATGACTATTGTTTGGTCTGAAGAAAAATTATTGAACACACAGCACTGAAGATGCACATCCCAGTGTCTACATTAGAGCTATTTATTTTTATTGTATTACAATTACAAGTCTTATATCATTGTGAGATTAAATAAAAGTCACCTTTTAAAATGCTTTGCTGCCTCTCCGACATCACCATGGAAAGCAACACGGCCACCAGCCAGCAAAAGGACTTCATTAAATAAATCAAAGAGCCCAGATGCAGGCTGGTGTATTGTACAAATGACAGCTTTGCCCATCTCAGCAAACTGCCGCAGCTTTTCCACCACAACTCCAGCACTATAGCTGTCCAACCCTGTTGTTGGCTCATCACAGAACAGAAGGAGTGGGTCTGTCAGCAGCTGCAAATAATTTTTTCTCATATTGTATAATAAAGCTAACCTGTACATCTAGCACAGTAACTGACAATGAAAACTAAGATTTACTCTTACTATAAAAGGAAGCTTTTGAAAAAAAAGCAATATTTTAGGACTATAGGAAACAATAAACATTGTTAACAAGCCTGCGTCACACAATGTATATTAGCTGTTTTTCTTCAATATGAGTTAGTACTGTCACATAATTGATAAGTATATAGTAGTAGATTAAAGCTGCTGAACTGTGGTATTACAAGAGTAGTTGAATTTCTGAAAGTAGTATATTTTCTGTTGATTGGGTGGACCTTGACTTTTAGCCAGCTTATGTGTAAATAAAAGTGGCAAATGCTTTTGATAAATCAGACAACAATATATTCTTAATTACAGATTGCTATAAATACATGAATTCATCTGTGTGACAATGTATATTTTTAATTGTTCCGGATAATATGAGGATCCTCCCTCATAATTGTATCTACAGAACATATTCGGATGAACAAATAAGCATTTTCTATAGACATTTAAGTTCTTTTTCTCCTTAAATGGGTTGAAGCAGATGGAAATTGCTGTTATACGATATGTACTTTTGTATAATATGAGAAAAATTGAGGAAAGATAATGTATTTTAATTTTCTTAGTAGAAAGGTTGCCTGCATAACTGTTTTTTTTTCACTAGGTAGTATAAGTATGTAGAAAATTTCTGGCAGGATTTAAATAATTTAGGAGTAAAGGAGACCACTTGCTGAATAGCAGAAGTGTTGAGTCATTGATAGGCACATGCAAAAGAGAAAGAAAACTACCTGGCTCTGGGAATAATTCCTTTGTCTAGCTAGAAAACAAACACAAACACATACAAAAACACACACACACACACACACACACACACACACACACACACAGATACATTTATGCTTGCACATCATGATGATAATGTTTGGTTTGTGGGATGCTCAACCGTGTGGTCATCAGTGCCCAATACAAAGTCCCAATTTTTATACAGTCTAATTTTTTTTTCACAGTCCAATCAACACACTCTCATGAATGATGATGATGATGATAATGATGATGAAATGATGAGGAAAACACGAACACCCAGTCCCCAGGCAGAGAAAATCCCCAACGCGGTCAGGAATTGAACCCGGGACCCCTTGATCCAGAGGCAACAATGCTAGCCACTACACCACTTGCTGCAGACCCCCTACTTCATGCTGGCTGGACACTCAAACAAGTTGCTAGAAGGACCAAGTATAGCCTCTTTGCTCATTTTAAAAAATAATATAAACAATCACTGCACATGTGAATCAACACTAAACTCACAATGGCTGCTTACTGCTATAGCGCACAATACTGTTACAAGGGAAACTCACCATCACACTCACCTCAGATTTAGTGGTAAGAGGGCCCAGTGGACAGCCCATCAGAAATTAAATATAGATCAAGTTTGAAAACAACAAAAAGGTGCACTGAACAGTGAAAAAGTAAAACAAAATAGAAACAGTCAATCGTCCAACATAACAAGTGCAACACTGAGCTCAGAAAGCAACAGCATTGTGGTAAAGTGGTCACAGTGTTGGATTAACAAGCAGGCAAGCCATGTTCAAATTCCCAAGTGCCTTTGTTCTATTATTATTATTTCGCTGTTTGCTGTATTCAAATTTGTGTCAGTGTAGTGGTGTAAAGTCCATTTGCAACAGTAGGCAAGGCATCTTCAAATTCCCAAGTGCCTTTGTTTTATTATTATTATTTCACTGTTCGCTGTATTCAAATTTGTGTCTATGTAGTGATGTAAAGTCCATTTGCAACAGCGAGGTGTAAGGAAGGGACCTATAATGAAAATTGATCCTGCACAAGTACTCTAGTAGCAGCTGAAAGGAAGTGGCTTTCTAATGGGAACAGCCAAGCTTTTGTGACAAAGCGACAAGTCAACCGAATCCTCCATCAGAAAAAGCCTGGTGTGTCATACACGGAATTAGTGACGGTATATGTGTCATATGATAGGACCTAATTTGTATGGTTGGTGAGTGAGTGAGATATGCCTCCTTGTCCTATTTAGGTGTTCATATGAATATTAATATGATCACTCCCAAAGAAATGATGAAAACATAATAATTTGTCACATAAGCTGCAACAAATGAATGCAACAGTTTCACAATGAAACACTTCCTCTGTGTTCTGTCAAAACGTATTTTTTAATGGTTTTGAAATTGTGTTTCATTTTGGTAACATTTTTTTAACAGTTTTGAATTTGCATTCCATTTTGGAAGTTCTGACTCTTGAATTCCTTTGTTGAAACACAGTTCATGTCCATTTATTTGTTGTTTTCATTTCTGTGAGACATCTAGGTGGTATCTCACCTGCTCTCACTATTCGTCACATTTATTTGCATTGGTAATGTATTCTTACCACATAACTTATATTCTGTAACCAGTGTATAATATGACAACTGCCAAGGCTACAGACGGTTCAAAGAGTTGTGCGAAGAAAAGAAAAAAAAAATGGCATGAGAGGATTTAGAACCTGGCTCACCCACTTTGCAGTCCATCATCATGACCACTTAACCCTGATACCATGGCTCTTACATTCCACTCAATACTGCACTTGCTAAGTTTGGACCATTCACTGTTTGTATTTTGCCTCCCTTTCTTTTTTTCCACCTTCTTCCTGTTTTCATGCTTGATCTTTGTTCAGTTTTTGACAGGCTATCTGCTGGGCCATATTACCACTAAATCTGAGGGGGGTGCAATGGGAATGAACCCTTGTTAGCTAAAGTTGGCAATAAGTGTAAACATTCAGGGGTAGCATGAAGTCATCTGATATTTACCAGTCAGAGAGGAGTCAAATTAAAGCATTTTTAATTATGCTCCTGATTAAAACCAGTCAAATTAAAGCATTTTTAATTATGCTCCTGATTAAAACCTATGTCAAAAATCTTATATGAAAATCAAAACCATGCAACAGTTCTATAGTTTTCGAATTCTGAGGATTCTGATATGCTCTGCAAGTGATCTGCTTTCCTTAAGAAGCATTTTCCAATGAACAATTCTGGAGTGTCACTGGGCAATTAGGCTGTAGGTCACATCTATGGATATTTTCAAACTGCAAGTACGAAACAAATTTTGATGAAGTATTGTCAGCTCCTATAATCACCACAGAATTCGGGAATACTACTGTACCATTAAAACAATTCATCTCACTTTGACAGTATCTCAGTTAACCTACTAAAACACTGATCTGTCAAAATATGTAAACTACTGAGCAATATCCATAACTCAGCAGTGTACCATGGTATATTCCCACAGGGAATAAAATGTGCCACAACAAAATCTAAAATGTGAGCCTTTACAGACTGATTTCTTTTCTTACAATACTGGTATATCAACAGAAATCAAAAATTTGTCACACACTTTAAAATACTTTGAACACTTCAGCATTTTAAATAAAAGGCAAACTGGCTTCCAGAATAAAATCATCTAAATAGGCAATACTATTGTCAGAAAATGTCCAGTAGTACAGCAGCATGGGCTCATTAGGTAACCTGCTGAAATGCTGTATCACCAACAGGAAGCAGAAAGTAATTCTGGAAGCTGTGGATTGCAAATAGGGAGTATCTGCTGCACCTTATCATACAGTCCAACAGTAATCTGTCCTAGGTTCATGTTGTTTTTGATTTATGCTAAAAATCTGCCTGCAGCTAGGAATAGTGATGAGTTCAAATCTACTGTTTTCAGACAACACCGACATTGTAATGGAAAATTTGGAAACCACTGTCACCAACAAAATTTTATCAACAGAATTTAACTGTCTTTCAGTTAACTTCATTTCTGCAAATATAAGCAAAACAAATTTTACATGGCTTTTAAGAAACAAACAGTAACACTGGTAGCTTATTTTGCGTGTGTTCTTCTAGGGGAAATCTTCTATTCTCAAAAAAATCTTCCAAGAACCAGTCTGTCACAAAATTTTTAGCCAACTGAAATACTTGTTACTACGTCCCAATACATTTTTTCTCTTATTTGCATCATTGTGAACAATTCAATTCTCTTTGAAAGCAACTCAGCAGTCTACATGCATGAAACTAGAGATATGAATGATATATACTGCCAATCAAAAAATCTATCACTGGCACAGAAAGGTACTAAATGTAAGGTATTTTGTTCCTGCAGTTATCTTTGGTGTAAGTAGTCAAGTGGCAGCTAGATTGGAAACAGGAATGCAGCTGGACTGCTGAGTTAGATAATGGAGTAGTTTTGAAGTACACAAATAGCCTGAGTGCTGAACAAATAAACAGAAAAGTATGTGTGTATGTTAATGATGTTCTGTTCACAGTTAGTTGGTGCACTGCTGCAGAGACTAGTAGGCATATCAAATGGCAAGTATAAAAACAGAATCTGTATAATAAGTGAAGTAAGCAAAAGAATGTGTGTTGTGTGGTTGTATCCATTCTGTGGTAAATAACAATTTGTAGTACAACTTTCAGTTATGTGGTGTGATCCTCCCCTCATAGACAACATACTGAGTGACTCAGTAAACTAACTGTTTAGTATTTATTACCTTGCAATGATACCTTAAAATTTTTGATGAATGACTGGACAATCTTCGGTGAAGAGGTGTGTGGAGAGAATAATTCGAGAGAACAAAATCAAAATTAAAAAGTGATGATGACAGAGCTGGTGCAACATGCCAGTTACAGGTGGAATGATACCCATTGTTGAGTGGAGGAGCAGCATAGTGGACCACAGAGACAGATCACAGTGTTTCTAATAAACTATGAGGGGAATCAAAAAGTTTCCTTTGACAGTGTTGCTGCAGTGTGTATGCAACACAGCGTGACTCCAGTGTGAGTATATAAGCACTGTCATGGAGGCAAGGGTTCATATTGGCATTTGTGTCTTTCCAATGTCCATGTAATAAATGTGGAAACATGAACTATGGCAACATTATTACCATATGTGTCAAAACAGGAACAATGTGCTGTTATTCCTTTCTTGGCTGCTGAAGGACAAACGCCAACAGACATCCGGTAGAGAATGAAGAATGTGTATGGGGTGGCATGTCACTGAAAAAACACTATTTTGAAACATTGCAACAAGGAGTGGTTCTGTTTCACAATAACACATTTCCCCATATCACAAATGTTGTAACGCAGAACTCACGTGAACTCAAGTGGGAGACACTTGAGCCCTATAATCCTCATCTCCCCCCATGTGATTATCACATTCATGGTCTCTTTAAAAAAAAGCCTTGAAGGATCAACAATTCCAGTCAGATGAGAATATGCAGCAGGCAGTTATGGACTTCTTCACACAGTAGAACGTGGTGTTTTACGGCTACCTTCATCCTGGGATGATTGCCTCGGTGTTCATGGTGGTTTTGCTTGTTTGGTATATCAATTCTGAATGCCTCAGTACTCATGGCAGTTTTGCCTGTTTGGCATACCAATTATGGACTGTACATCATTCAAACAGAAACTTTTCTGTTGCCCCTTATATGACATGGGTAAGTGAATATATTCTCAAGACTGAAATGACAGAAGTAACTAGAAGAACACCAGGGAGCACTCTTCAGCAGTGCAGAGGATGCAGTGCCACACAACAGCACTATAGAAACAGTTTCAAAATAGTTAGAAGTTTTCAAAATAGCAAGAAGTAAGTCTGGATGTCAAAAATCTTAATTTTGCCAAGCAGTGCTACAGTAGGATATTTGATTAGAACAGTTATATTTTTGGAGTGTGGAATATCATGTGATGATTCAGTGTGAACTGTGTTAGAATTGTACCATATGTGTTTATTCAAATTGTTAAGCATGAACTATTATAAACCCAGTATGGGTCAAACAAATGAGAAGTAGAATGAAATCATTTGGGAGAAAAGCAGCACTACAGCAACAGTTTCAAAATAGTTAGAAGTTTTCAAAATAGCAAGAAGTAAGTCTGGATGTCAAAAATCTTAATTTTGCCAAGCAGTGCTACAGTAGGATATTTGATTAGAACAGTTATATTTTTGGAGTGTGGAATATCATGTGAGGATTCAGTGTGAACTGTGTTAGAATCGTACCTTATGTGTTTACAAATTGTTAAGCATGAACTATTATAAACCCAGTATGGGTCAAACAGATGAGAAGTACAATGAAATCATTTGGGAGAAAAACATAGAGAGAACATGGTGAAAGGTGTAGAACTGCATTAGAGAAACTAAATTTGCTGAAGAAATTCATGGAAGAATGGAAGAGGCAATAGATAAAAGGAACAAGATAAAGAAAGAAGAACAATGCCCAAAGGAGGTAGCACGACAAGCACAATGGAAGGCATTTGGGAGGGAATAGGATGAAGAAGAAGGACAGTTGAGTAAACCGGGAGAAAAATATCACAAAAAAACAATAAAAGAACTTGAAGGAGTTTCATTGCCATTGTCTAGTAAGCCAGCGGAATATATAGTGAGTTATGAGGAATTAGAAACTGACAATAAAGAAAGTTCTGCCAAGCTGCACAGAGCGCTCCAAAAACAAAACTAAACTGAAAAAGTTGCATATACATGTGAAGAAATATGACTGCGTATAGATTTAGGTCAGGAAGAAGGTTTGAAAGAAAAGAGCGTCACACAAGCAGGGGACAGCAGTGTAATCGAAATGGAGACAGAATGAAGGCTTTGCTAGTACTAAATTTATGGTGTGGATTTCATATTTGGAGTGGACTGGATGACAGGGCAACAAATAGAGGTTAATTTTGAGAAAATGCTGTGAAGATTAGGAAGGGTGGAACAAAGCAAATGCTTACATCAAAAGAGGAGAAGACTAAAGTGGATACAGAAGTGTTTACAAGGATATAATGCACTGCCATAGAAGGAGACCCTTGGAAGTGGGAACATATAGCTCATGTAAAATACAGCAATTTGAGATCACATCTGAAAGAGGAAAAGCATATAGTTGAAGAGGAATAAGGAGGAAAAAAGAAGAAGAATGCACAATTGAAGAAGAGGAGATTATCAGGAAAATCACAGAAAATGATAGCAAAATAGAATAAAACAGACCAAAACACTAGAAAAAGAAAGTGAACAGAGGAAGTTTTGGTAAATAAAGAAGAAGAAAAAGAAGATGAGATTGGGAGCCTGAACAAGACACAAAATTTACAACCATTTCTAAAATATCACATATGTTCCATGGAAGAAGAAGCAGAACATATTTTATGGCATGAAAAATAATGGCAGGAAGAAGAGTAAAGGCAGACTGCAAGCCTCATTATACTGTAGTTACAGCCACACACAGTGGTGTTTAATAAAAACTGTACAAGTGTTTATGTTATTTTGCTGGCAATTGCTTAGGTGCAGTTGCTTTACTTCAAGTTTTCAACACACCGCATGCTGATGGCAGAAATAAGTCCAGGCATTAACTTTGTGCAGGCATGGGTTAGGGCTGGCTGTTTCCAGCAAGAGTGAGAGCAAGGTCATCAACACTGCACATGTGCGAGACAACTTAGATAGTCCCCACACATCTGTCACACACCACGCGTATAGTGATGTAACACATGTTGCTACTGTGATTCAAACTTTGCTTAAAAGACGCTGGGAAATATTGTATGATTGAAGGTCGAGACAGTCGGAAGCAGCTGCAGACCATAAACACGCCTCGCGCGACCCGCAGGCTGAGTTGCTGTGCTCTATGCAGCATACACAGCCTACGCTATGTACGTAAATTCTCATCCACCCTCTTTTAAGCAAAGTTTGAATCACAATAGCAACATGCGTTACATCACTATACATGTCTTTTCCAGAGCGTTTGAATGATGGTAAAAAAAGTATAGCATCCCATTTAAAAAACATGTACTTACCTCATTAGCCCAGTCAATATAAACATTGTGATTATCGTGCATGTACCAATGTATGTGCCCCATAGCCCACTATGATTCGCCAAAAACCGCATGCCGATACGCGCAATCGCCCCCGGAATAAAGGGGGTGTTACGTCTTACGCGACTCACCCTGTGTGTGTGTGTGTGTGTGTGTGTGTGTGTGTGTGTGTGTGTGTGTGTGTGGTCTATTTTTGACATAGGCCTTTGTGGTCAAAAGTTCTTTTTGTAAGTCTTTTTGTTGGCCTAGCTGTGACTCAGCATCTTCGCTATATGGTGGGTAGCAACTACCATTTTCATAATATTGTTAAATTCCATCCTGGATTTTCCACTGTTTGATTTTACTGTATGTACTCATATTTTAACATTTCTACATCTGCAGATCCATTAAAGCATCCATTAAAGCTGAACCTGTACAGTAGCCACCACTTGTACAGTAGCCTCTTCATCAATACAATACCCAAGTTTAGTGGCACTTGCAAGTTTTAGTGATGTCTGCAGTATTGTTATTTCCACCATTCTCCTACGTATCATACCCTACACAAATTTTGATACAATCAATGAAAAGTCACAGTATGTTTAGTCTGTAGGTACAATATGTGGACCAAGAATTTTTAAGTGAATTTATCTGGCACAGGCATTTTCACTCTTATACAAAGGAAATGCTAGAAGTCAGCTTATAAATGTAAATAAATTGGTGAAATGCAGTGGTCCTGCATTTATCTGATTTAATGACAACTATTTCACTAGCATGCCTGAGATGAATACTGTAACATCAGTTTATCCCACTCAACACAGTAAAAATCATGGAGCATTAACAAAGCACATCTGTTTGAGATGCCTAACAAAGCACTTGTTGACATTTGTTATCTGCCAATGACACCACACCAACAACAACAGTGACTTGCATGTTGTAGAGCCAACATCAACTGGGACACTGAGTGACATTCTGTAGTGATAAGCAATGAGTCTCACTTCTGTACTTGGCTACCAGATAAATGCCAAAGTGTTTGTAGATGACCTGGTGAAAGGTCACAGGAAGCATCTCCTGGAATTGAGAAGTGGAAAGCTATTGAATATTACAAGAGGACTAATTAGACAATTGCAGAAGAGAGGCTCAATGTTTGCCAATATGTGGCAAGAATGGTAAGCCATGTTTCCCTACCATTCATGAACAAGATAGCAAATAGCAAATTCCAGCAGAACAATCAGGACAATGTAATCTCCCACACTGCAAACACCTTGAGGAATGTATGGACTCTTCACTGGCCAACTTGTTATCTATAAAATTTTCTCAGGCTTCAAGCCGCATCCAGTTGTTTAAAATCCACGAACTTTCTATTGAGTTCTCAGCCATTGTCAAGTGGTGACTGTCTATTGATTTCTGCTGCCATCCTTATGTAGCCACACTGTCTTCAGTGATGCCACTGGTGCTTGCTCCAGAAATGTATATGGTAATGTTTTCATGGCGCACTTGCCATGCCAGCTTCAGCTTTCCGATGGCCGGGTTCCAAGCTGTGCTTACCTGCAGGCTGTCATCTTTATTGAGGAAGTTGTCAGAAATTTTTAACTCAGTTGCTACTTTTATAACGCTGTCCCAAAAATTAGTAGTCCATGTAACAACATATGTCTCGGCATATGCAGTACGGTGCTCGTTTTCTAAAGCATGTTCTGCCACCATTGATTTCTCAGGATACCGTAGGCGAAAACATTTTTTGTGTTCCACACAGCACTGTTCAATAGTATGTATAGTCTGTCTGATATAGAACTGTCCACACCCACATGGTATTTTATATACTCCTGGTATTCTGAGCCCAACATAGTCCTTCACAGGCCTTGTTAGCTGTCGAATTTCAGTTGGTGCCCTAAAAACCATATTGATTTTATACTTCTTTAGAAGCTGGCTAATCTTTCCTGTTATTGAACCACAGAACGGCAAGAACGCAAGCTTCTTCGTGCCCTGCTCGGTGGCCATCTTTGGCAAGATGGCTTGTGAAATCTGGTGGTTGTTGAAGACTTTCCGTAGGTGGGTCAGTTCTTTTGGAGTGTTCTTAGAACAGAACTTTTCTGCGAAGTGTGGTGATAGCTGGTAGCATGCGGGGTGGGTTTCCGATCAACAATGTGGCAGTCATCTTCATGTTGAAGCTCTTTTGTCTGTGTTTGATTTAACAATAACATGTTTTAAGTGGGGTCTGCCTTTAGCAAAACACAATTTTGTTTTTTGTCCCAGACATATTTCACTGCAGTTGCAGCATCACCAGTGGGTTTTTTATTATTATGGCTGTTAAACATAAGGAATGTTCTTTACTGTTTAAATACATATAAATATTCATTTCTAAATCGTAATTACAGGTCTTTGAAGAGCACATAAAATTGTGTATTTATACCTTCTTATCATATGGTGTGGTTTTCCTACTGTATTACGTTTTTACGGTGACTTTTTCTTTACAGTTTGTCACCTGCAACTATATACAACTTAATATAATGGAAGGAAACATTCCACGTGGGAAAAATTATATATAAAAACAAAGATGAGGTGACTTACCGAACAAAAGCGCTGGCAGGTCGATAGACACACAAACAAACACAAACATACACACAAAATTCAAGCTTTCGCAACAAACTGTTGCCTCATCAGGAAAGAGGGAAGGAGAGGGGAAGACGAAAGGAAGTGGGTTTTAAAGGAGAGGGTAAGGAGTCATTCCAATCCCGGGAGCGGAAAGACTTACCTTAGGGGGAAAAAAGGACAGGTATACACTCGCACACACGCACATATCCATCCACACATACAGACACAAGCAGACATATTTAAAGACAAAGAGTTTGGGCAGAGATGTCAGTCGAGGCAGAAGTGTAGAGGCAAAGAAGTTGTTGAAAGACAGGTGAGGTATGAGTGGCGGCAACTTGAAATTAGCGGAGATTGAGGCCTGGCGGATGACGTGAAGAGAGGATATACTGAAGGGCAAGTTCCCATCTCCGGAGTTCGGATAGGTTGGTGTTGGTGGGAAGTATCCAGATAACCCGGACGGTGTAACACTGTGCCAAGATGTGCTGGCCGTGCACCAAGGCATGTTTAGCCACAGGGTGATCCTCATTACCAACAAACACTGTCTGCCTGTGTCCATTCATGCGAATGGACAGTTTGTTGCTGGTCATTCCCACATAGAATGCGTCACAGTGTAGGCAGGTCAGTTGGTAAATCACGTGGGTGCTTTCACACGTGGCTCTGCCTTTGATCGTGTACACCTTCCGGGTTACAGGACTGGAGTAGGTGACGGTGGGAGGGTGCATGGGACAGGTTTTGCATCGGGGGCGGTTACAAGGATAGGAGCCAGAGGGTAGGGAAGGTGGTTTGGGGATTTCATAGGGATGAACTAACAGGTTACGAAGGTTAGGTGGACGGCGGAAAGACACTCTTGGCGGAGTGGGGAGGATTTCATGAAGGATGGATCTCATTTCAGGGCAGGATTTGAGGAAGTCATATCCCTGCTGGAGAGCCACATTCAGAGTCTGGTCCAGTCCCGGAAAGTATCCTGTCACAAGTGGGGCACTTTTGTGGTTCTTCTGTGGGGGATTCTGGGTTTGAGGGGACGAGGAAGTGGCTCTGGTTATTTGCTTCTGTACCAGGTCGGGAGGGTAGTTGCGGGATGCGAAAGCTGTTTTCAGGTTGTTGGTGTAATGATTCAGGGATTCCGGACTGGAGCAGATTCGTTTGCCACGAAGACCTAGGCTGTAGGGAAGGGACCGTTTGATGTGGAATGGGTGGCAGCTGTCATAATGGAGGTACTGTTGCTTGTTGGTGGGTTTGATGTGGACGGACGTGTGGAGTTGGCCATTGGCCCCACTTGTGACAGGATACTTTCCAGGACTGGACCAGACTCTGAATGTGGCTCTCCAGCAGGGATACGACTTCCTCAAATCCTGCCCTGAAATGAGATCCATCCTTCATGAAATCCTCCCCACTCCGCCAAGAGTGTCTTTCCGCCGTCCACCTAACCTTCGTAACCTGTTAGTTCATCCCTATGAAATCCCCAAACCACCTTCCCTACCCTCTGGCTCCTATCCTTGTAACTGCCCCCGATGCAAAACCTGTCCCATGCACCCTCCCACCGTCACCTACTCCAGTCCTGTAACCCGGAAGGTGTACACGATCAAAGGCAGAGCCACGTGTGAAAGCACCCACGTGATTTACCAACTGACCTGCCTACACTGTGACGCATTCTATGTGGGAATGACCAGCAACAAACTGTCCATTCGCATGAATGGACACAGGCAGACAGTGTTTGTTGGTAATGAGGATCACCCTGTGGCTAAACATGCCTTGGTGCACGGCCAGCACATCTTGGCACAGTGTTACACCGTCCGGGTTATCTGGATACTTCCCACCAACACCAACCTATCCGAACTCCGGAGATGGGAACTTGCCCTTCAGTATATCCTCTCTTCACGTCATCCGCCAGGCCTCAATCTCCGCTAATTTCAAGTTGCCGCCACTCATACCTCACCTGTCTTTCAACAACTTCTTTGCCTCTACACTTCTGCCTTGACTGACATCTCTGCCCAAACTCTTTGTCTTTAAATATGTCTGCTTGTGTCTGTATGTGTGGATGGATATGTGCGTGTGTGCGAGTGTATACCTGTCCTTTTTTCCCCCTAAGGTAAGTCTTTCCGCTCCCGGGATTGGAATGACTCCTTACCCTCTCCTTTAAAACCCACTTCCTTTCGTCTTCCCCTCTCCTTCCCTCTTTCCTGATGAGGCAACAGTTTGTTGCAAAAGCTTGAATTTTGTGTGTATGTTTGTGTTTGTTTGTGTGTCTATCGACCTGCCAGCGCTTTTGTTCGGTAAGTCACCTCATCTTTGTTTTTATATATATACAACTTAATGTAGGCAAAACATTTACGCAAAAAGTATGATTTCTAATCTGTTATCCATGTGCCTCAAATTAATAATTCATGTGAAAGGTGTGTGTGTATGTGTGTGTGTGTGTGTGTGTGTGTGTGTGTGTGTGTGTGTGTGTGTGTGTGTATTTATTTACATTATGTTTCACGTATGGTTTCTTTTTTCGTTATCTTCTTCATTGTTATGTTCTATGTATTGAGTTGCCACTGTCATTGTGACTGTCACTGTTTACCAGCTGTAATAACAAGATGGCAGACAGTGGAACAGTAGAAGCTGTGAAAACAAGATGGCAGACAGTGGAACAGTTGAAGATGTCATTTGCGGTTGTTTTGAATTTCTGAGAGGAGAGAGAGAGAGAGAGAGAGAGAGAGAGAGAGAGAGAGAGAGAGAGAGAATGCAGGTCTGATGAGGGAGTTAGTTGCAGAAAAAATAAGACAAGTAATAAAGAAAAACAAGAACAACATATTGACAGAAACAAAAACTGAAGAAGAAAAAACACGCAGAAAAATAAAACACAAACTTAAAAACAATGAGGCACTCATTATGAGATCAGACATGGGCAACACAATGATAATAATAAAACAGGATGAATACAAAGATAAAACCTTAAAATTTCTGGAAGACAACAACATAATAAAGGTAACCAGCGACCCAACACAAAGATACCAGAAAAACACACAAACACTTCTAAAAAATATCTCACACATATTCACAAAACAGAAGGTGAAGTGGCTGAAAAAAAAGAACCTCCAAGTACCTACACTGAACAGCCCAATAAAGCTCCACAAGGAAGGCATTCTGATATGCACGGTTGTCAATTTCAGAAGTGCAGCCACATATCACTTAGCCAGATAAATCCACACATACTTACAGAAACATTACACATACACAAACAACAGAAGCATACAACACTGAAGAGCTGATACAAAAAAAATCAAAGACATCATTGTACCCACAACAGCCACACTCACATCATTTGACATCACATCCATGTACACCAATATCCCCACCACAGAAACCATCAGCATCATCAAACAACAATTAGAAGGACAGGCAGAAATTCCCAAACCCCACATAAAAGCAATAGCTAGCATTCTAAAAGTAATTGCAGAGCAAAACTATTTCTCATTTGACAATCAGTTCTACTCACAAGAAGATGGACTTCCAATGGGGTCACCAATCAGTGGACTTCTAGCCAACATTTTTGTTAATCACATTGAAAACAAAATATCTGAAACAATATTAGGACCAAAACAATACCAGATAATATATTGGTATCATTATGTAGATGATGTCATATGCCTTCTAGATGAAACACCAAGTCGCATCCAACGACTCCATAGTGATATGAACAAAGTCCAGCCAAAAATAAAATTCACTTTAGAAACAGAAAACAACAAAATGTTAAATTTCCTTGACCTCACAATACACAGACACAACAACCAACAACAATTCTCCATATTCCAAAAAGTAACCACCACCAGCACAGCCATTCACAAACATTCCAATCATCTGACTACAGACAAACTAGCTGGTTTCCAATATATGCTACACAGACTGAACAAAACTCTACTCACTGAAAGCAACAATAACAATGAATTATACACAATCAGACAAATAGCTGTAAAGAATGGATATGACACAAACACTATAGATAAACTGGACCAAAAAATTAAAACAAAATTAAAAAAGAAACCCAACACACAAGAGCCTTCTGACCAATTTACAAACACACAGAACACACATAAATAAGAAACACCCACAACAACAAACAAATGGTTCATTCTCATCTACAACAACAAAGCAGCCCACATTATACGCAACATACTCAAAAAATAATGGCTAAAAATAGCCTACAGGACAGGCAACTCAACACAGATGAAACTAAATACAACCAACGCAAACACAGACAAACACAACACATCTGGTATTTACCAAATAATGTGTCAGGACTGCAAATCAGTTTGTATAGGACAGACAAGCAGAAACTTTAATACCAGATACACAGAACGCAGAAGGGCATTAAAAAGTAATGGCAGTCATTCCACATTTGCTGAACTCCTTACGGACAATAAACATAGCCTAACAGACATCAACACTGATTTGAACATTCTTAAATGCAGGAAGAAAATTATCAAATACAAAAAGATATAGTTGAAGGAAAGCAAGTAATAATAATAATAATAATAATAATAATAATAATGAGCGTATGGCATTGGTGGCCGGGAGACCCCTCGCGGGGCAGTTCGGCCGCCGCTCCACAAGTTCTTGTGAGTGAATGAGGATGAAATGATGATGAAAGACACACAACACCCAGTCATGTCGAGGCAGAGAATATCCCTGACCCCGCCGGGAATCGAACCCGTGATCCTGTGCGCGGGAAGCGAGAACGCTACCGCAAGACCACGAGCTGCGGAGAGCTACAACCTCTGCGATGGCATCTGTTGTGCTACTGTGCCTACATCAACCCAGTCCCAATCCAATGGACGTCGAACAGATGTGCAGAACTATAGACCTATATCTGTAACGTTGATCAGTTGTAGAATTTTGGAACACGTATTATCTTTGAGTATAATGACTTTTCTGGAAACTAGAAATCTACTCTGTAGGAATCAGCATGGGTTTCGAAAAAGACGGTCGTGTGAAACCCAGCTCGCACTATTCGTCCACGAGACTCAGAGGGCCATAGACACGGGTTCACAGGTAGATGCCGTGTTTCTTAACTTCCGCAAGGCGTTCGATACAGTTCCCCACAGTCATTTAATGAACAAAGTAAGAGCATATGGACTATCAGACCAATTGTTTGATTGGATTGAAGAGTTCCTAGGTAACAGAACACAGCATGTCATTCTCAATGGAGAGAAGTCTTCCGAAGTAAGAGTGATTTCAGGTGTGCCGCAGGGGAGTGTCATAGGACCGTTGCTATTCACAATATACATAAATGACCTTGTGGATAACATCGGAAGTTCACTGAGGCTTTTGCAAATGATGCTGTGGTGTATCGAGAGGTTGTAACAATGGAAAATTGTACTGAAATGCAGGAGGATCTGCAGCGAATTGACGCATGGTGCAGGGAATGGCAATTGAATCTCAATGTAGACAAGTGTAATGTGCTGCAAATACATATAAAGATAGATCCATTATCATTTAGCTACAAAATAGCAGGTCAACAACTGGAAACAGTTAATTCCATAAATTATCTGGGAGTACGCATCTCTAACGTCGATCAGTTGTAGAATTTTGGAACACGTATTATGTTCGAGTATAATGACTTTTCTGGAGACTAGTTGATCGTCGGTAAAGCAGATGCCAGACTGAGATTCATTGGAAGAATCCTAAGGAAATGCAATCTGAAAACAAAGGAAGTAGGTTACAGTACGCTTGTTCGCCCACTGCTTGAATACTGCTCAGCAGTGTGGGATCCGTACCAGATAGGATTGATAGAAGAGATAGAGAAGATCCAACGGAGAGCAGCGTGCTTCATTACAGGATCATTTAGTAATTGTGAAGGTGTTATGGAGATGATAGATAAACTCCAGTGGAAGACTCTGCAGGAGAGACGCTCAGTAGCTCGGTACGGTCTTTTGTTAAAGTGTCGAGAACATACCTTCACCGAAGAGTCAAGCAGTATATTGCTCCCTCCTATGTATATCTCGCGAACAGACCATGAGGATAAAATCAGAGAGATTAGAGCCCACACAGAAGCATACCGACAATCCTTCTTTCCATGAACAATAAGAGACTGGAATAGAAGGGAGAACTGATAGAGGTACTCAGGGTACCCTCCGCCACACACCGTCAGGTGGCTTGCAGAGTAGGGATGTAGATGTAGATGTAGAGCATCCCATCAGCTGAAGGTGGGTAGCTATTAGTTCATGGCCATTTATATTCAACTGGTATGATGTATCCTGCCTCGCAGCTGGGCAAAGCTGTCACGACAAAATATTCTCCTGGCTGCAGTATTGTTGATATAGTGGCTCACAGCGGCAAAACATGGAATCATTATCTCTTTCCACAGCAGCATAATAGAAGGCTAGAGAGCTTAATAAATTAGCCTTCTTAACACACAGATTCCCCAGGCGTTTGATGCTATGTCAGGTTTCCTCCCCGTAAAGGAGAGCACGGTTTCACTGCAATATATACTAATAAAATTTTATCGGCCTTCCAGCCACATCCAGTAGTTTAAAATCCATGAGCTTTCGACCAAGTTCTCCTCAGCAATCATCTAGTGGTGACTGTCAAGAGATTACTGCTGCTATCCTTATATAGCCGCACTGTTTTCAGTGATGTCATTCGTACTCACTGTAGCACAATATATATGGTAATGTTTTCATTGCACTACATCAGCTACAACTTTCCGATGAATGGATTCCATCTTGCACTCAGCTTCAGGCCACAGTCTTTATTGAGGGCGTTGTCAGAAATTTTTAACTCTATCAGATAACACTATTCTAAAAACTGGTAGTCCAAGCAACAGTCTTATAAAAGAAGCGATTGAGTTAAAATTTCTGACAACTCCCTCAACAAAGATGGCGGCCTGCAGCTAAGCACAGCTTGGAACCTGACCTTCAGAAAGATTAAGCGAGCACGGTAAGTGCACAATGAAAACATTACCACATATGGCACTGGAGCAAGCACCAATGGCATCACTGAAGACAGCACAGCTATATAAGGATGGCAGCAGCAATCATTCAACGTTTACCACTTGACAGTGGCCATGGAGAACTTAGCTGTAAACTCATGGATTTTAAACCACTATATGTGGCTGGAAGCCCGAGAAAATTTGGTCAGTATATATCACCACAAAACTATGCGTTCGTATACTTGTCACCTTTCCACCCACACGGCATGTCTGGGAATTGATGTGAAGACATATACTTGTACCATCCTCCAGCCAGCAATCTTCATGAACTGAAAGAGCATGTTTTAGGCATGGTGAGAAATTCCTTAAGATGATATCAGAAAGCTGTTTGCTGCCATATCACAATGACTGCAGCACAGCATAATGCTCATGGGGTCACTGGTGAATAATTTACATTAGTTCCTCATGGGATGAAAAATTATTTACTTACATGAGGACCATCTCCACATTTGATAAACATGGGACTGATGCTTGATGGTATTACACTTTCTGTTCCTGTCAGTGTATAATAGCTGTTGCCTGCTGTGGACCAACAATGTATACTAGTTTTTTTCATTTATATAACTGTCTCCCATCTGAGTGAAATAATTTTTCATCATGAGAAATGGTTTCTTATTGTTATAATAGGAACAAAAACTAGAAGAATATCAGTTCAAAGAAATTTGGGATACACAACTACCTGTGTGGCACAAGGCTGGTGCTTCCTGTAATTTGAATTTTACTTTTAACAAATTATAGATAAAATGGTAACTGCCCTGTAAGCTCTTATGTTTTTCTGGTTCTTGAGAGAAGTTAACATAAGAATTATCACTGTTTTGTTTCAAAAAAAATTGCAGTATTTTAAGGCTTGCTTCTGAAATTCTTCAGTGGTCTTATATCATCAGAGCAGAAATGCTGATCCTAATAATAAACAATGCAAGAAACAACCTGCATAACTTTATTCATATATCATTCTGAGGGAAATTGAATGTACACCTTATAGTTATAATAACAGTTACATCTAGAAGGCTAAACTCTGCAAGTGAAGTCTTAAGGTGAAACAGAACATCAGATGCTTAGAACATCAATATTTTCTGTTGCTATCATATTACAGTTAACTCAGGAAGATAACACAAATGCTGTACATCCTAATCATTTTTATTGGAAACTTAATTAGTAACCATTTATCAAACAGTTGCTTTTATATAAAACTGCAACTTTTAGAAATTGCCTATTTTAATTGCACATACCTGAACAGCTAAAGATAATCTCTTTCTCTCCCCTCCTGACAGTGCTGATAGTTTTGTGTTCTTGCACTTGACAAGACCAAGTTCAGAGATCAATGAAGATATCCGTCGCTGTCTTTGCAGAAATCTCACTTGGGCATCCATTTTCATGCAAGCCTGTCATGAACACAAAAAAGAAAATATTTTTTATTTGATGTAAGTGTTTTTATACAAGTCACACTTACCATTCTGAAAACAAAAAGAGGAAGTTAAAATAAAAGTATAGTCAATTTACGTCTGAAACATATTCGGACTGAATAAATTGTGGGGAATTCTTCACCAAATGTAATCAGTCATTACAACATTGTTTTATATAATTTCACAAACAGTTCTGACCTCCCATGCTTGGAAGATGACTTTCAGTGTGGAGGTTCTATATTTTGTGTTTAAGCAGCAACAATGACAGTATTATTTTGGCAACAGATGTAATATGAACTTTCTTCATCTTTACTGTTTCCCAGTGCTAATTTTATGTACACACTATTAATAATTAAAAAATCTGCAGTAACAGGTGGGAAGTGCTTCAAATTCTAAATTTAAAATACAATATTTTGGAAGTATCTAGTAATGGATTACATTAAATTTTGTGATGACTCCCCTGACATAACTCTTTCTATAGCTAGTAACTAACAGAACTGCAATAACAGTAAAAGCTAAAGAATCGTTCTACAGATTTAAAAAAACAATTATACAAACTAATTAAAATGAAAAATACAGAGTTTGGAATAGTCATTTATTTTAAATAAAACAGTTCACCTATTCCAGATTAACAACATTTTTCATTCCTCATTTGTCGAGCAGTTTGTTGCTATTCGTGTGGTCAAATTGTGATTATTACAAACAGTGTAAATGTGTTGGCCATACTGTTTACTGTGACCAACAGGGTATGGCAACATGTTAATAAACATATTGAGAGTAATACAAGCGAGCAAATGGTAGCTGATAATAAGTTTAATGCTGTCACTTGACTTAATGAATCAGTACAGTGCAGTGCACAATTTTAAGAAACATACAGCTTACAAGGAAATCACATAAAATTTTGGAACACAATGAGATGAAAGTAAAATAATATATTTTTGGTTGCAACTCATCAGGCTTGTGGATAGGTTATCTGCTGCAATTCACATAGATAGATCCTGGTTTTGGTCAATGTGTTTGCACACCAATGATGGCACCATCCAGAAATTTAAACATGAGATTGAGATTCTGCAACACTCAACTCCCATATTTCAATCACTGGATTCTGCACCACTTGCCAAATTGGCTTTGAACATAATGCTAAAATCTGTGCCAATTATACCATCAGCAGGTACAGTGATGCAACCACAGGTCAGTGCTTTATCCAGCCACACTGCAGAGTCAAGTGACATTGAACCCAATGTAAACATGCTACCAGTTCCAGTCCCTCCACCTGCTCTGGTACCACATACAAGAACAACAAACTTTCAGCTCTTGTGGCTCTCCCACACCATGTTTACCATTCTGGCTCTGCCATTTGTACCCAGCCAACCAGCTGTATGGTTCGCAATAGTTGAAACATTTTCACCCAGCAACAAATCTGTGATGACCTTGAACAGTTCACTTAAGTGATCAGTAATCTTTGTCAATGAGTAACTTCATTGGTGATGGATAACATCTTACACTCCTACTCTAACACCCTTACAATGCCCTCAAAATGCTGCTGATCTTACATTGCATAAAACCAATGGATCAGATGCTTATGCAGATCCTTTACCTTGAGATGTGTGGTGACAAGACACAATCTAAATTCTGGAAACATTTGTATGTATGATTGATGCCAGTATAATTTTGGACAATATGCCATCACACATCTGACAATAATTGCTACTACAAGTCTGACTAACCTTAATTGCTCACAAAGGACAATCATTATCCAAGTTGCTTGAAGTTGCTGACAGAGCACACATTATGATCAACTCATGTGCTGCAAGGCACTGGGAGAATTATCATTTCTACCAAAGACAGCCAATAGTTGGTGGACCAGCCCTGTGAGTGAATGCTTTACCATGATGCCATCTCCACCTGACGACCATCAGGCTTACCTGGGACCTACAAACTCTCTGTCAAGAAGTTGACTAAGCATTTAAGAGACATTGCAACTATGAACTGTGGCTGCAGGTAGTGCCCATACACACCATACCCTTATGCCCCAGTCATGCATTTATGAGCTACCTTGGTAGACATTTGGTGCTTTCATAGACACTTTGGTTGTAGGGCTATGAAGTGCATAAAACCATTTTATCATTTTTGCACCCAAACACCAAACATGATCTGATTTAGGTGTAACAGATCATGACATCCATCTTCAGTGCCTACCGAAAGGACCTGTTGATGTTCTGCAATACGTGTGCCATGTAGCACTACTCATTGTGCTGCCAACTGCAGTATGACAGCAACGCTGTCACTGTAGCATGACTACACTCTACCACATCACCGAGGCTAATCATCACTGACTGGTCTTCAGGCTTATTGTTTTTGATTGATATGGGATCGGGTGTCAGCATCTGCCAGCCACATACTCTCCTGATGCCAAGAAAGTCAATATTGTCCCTTTAATGGTAGCCAACAATTCCATCATACACAAGTATGGTTACAAGACTTTGCTGTTTGCCAGCAGACTGTTGTCTGGAAGTGGACATTCATGTCAACTGACATAGCTCAAACAATTTTGGGTTAGGTTTCCTCAAGCAAGCTACTGTCACTGTGGATATACAGAATGCTTGCCTGACACATTCTGTTGATGGTCACACTGTTCCCAATGTAAAAGGTTGTTCACATGCTCACAGCTTAGACAACTTAAATACTTCTTATTGAATGATGAAATGGGACAGTGGGAGTCCTACCACTGCAAAGTGGCATCCAAAATCCATAACATTGAAGATGATTATGCAACAATCAGTCATGAAATTACCGAATCACATGCAGAAAACAGTGTGTTAGAATTAGAAGATACTTTGAAGGCCACAAAATGCAAGCTATAAGCAGCTTGCAAAACATTGTAGATGCTTAGAACATCTTCACAGTGACCCTGCCTCTAATACAGCGGTGTCTTCGGAAACATAGCAACATAGCAAACCATGAAGCCACAGGGCATGGCCACATACACAATGGTGCACCATATTTGTACCAACTGTGGCCCAGCTGTTTCCTTATGCACCTACCAGATTGTGTTGGAACAACTACATGAGATCAAAGATTTTTGATGAGATGCTTCAGGATGGAGTCACATACCATTTGGACAGTTCTTGAGCCTCACCAGTCCATCTAGTGCACAAGAAAGATGGTTCATGGCATCTGTGTAGTGATTATTATGCAGCGAATGCCTGAACAATCCTGGATAGATACCTGATACCAAACATCCAGGATTTCACTTGTGCTCTGGTGCATGTGACTACTTTTCATGCTGAAGAAATCATTCCCACAGGAGAATCATGCAAACATACCATCATTTGACCATCGTGCAGACTCCCATATGGATGGTATAGTAACAAGCATCCCTGGCATAAAGAGATAAGCGAAAGATCTGAAAGCAAATAAGTCAACCAGTCTGAATGGAGTCCCAGTTTGATTTTACAAAGAGTACTTTATGGCACTGGCCCCTTATTTAACCTCTCACCCAGCACAATGTCTTAAGTGACTGGAAAAAAAGTGCAGGTGATTCCAGTGTATAAGAAGGTAAAGCATCACTCATGCAAAACTCAGCTTGCCCTTTTCTCTCATGATATACTGTGAACTGTGGATGAAGGGCAACAGGTAGATTCCATATTTCTAGCTTTCCAGAAAGCATTTGACATAGTGCTCCATCACAGGTTCTTAACAAAGGTACAAGCATATGGAGTAAGTTCACAGATAAGTGAGTGGCTCAAAGACTTCTTAAGTAATAGAACTGAGTACATTGTTCTCGGCTGCAAGTGCTCATCTGAGACAAGGGTATTGTCATAAGTGCCCCAGGGATGTGTGATAGAACTGCTGCTATTCTCTATATAATAAATAATTTGGTGATGGGATGGGTAGCAATCTGCAGTTGTTTGCTGATGATACTGTGATGTACAGTAAGGTGTGAAAGTTGAATGACTGTAGGAAGATACAAGATGTCTTAGACGATATTCTGGTTGATATGATGAATGGCAACTAACTCCAAATGTGAAAAAATGTAAGTTAATGTGGATGAGTGGCGTTCAGATACAGTATTACTAGTGTCTCGCTTGACACAGTCAAGTTGTTCAAATATCTTGGCATAATGTTGGAAAGCAATATGAAATGGAATGAGCATGTGAGAACTGTGGTAGTGAAGGTGAATGGCTGACTTCTGTTTACTAGGAGAATTTTAGAAAAGAGTGAGTCACACATTAAGGAGACCATATGTAGGGCATTTTTCCCTCACTCTGTTTGCAAGTGGAATAGGAAAGGAAATGACTAGTAGTGGAACAGGATGCCCTCTGCCGTGTACCATTCGGAGGCTTGTGGAGTATCTATGTAGATGTAGATGTAAATGTAGAGGTTTTTAGTGTCTCATTGGCAAAAAGTGTATAATTAGATTCAAATGGCAATCAAAGACATACTTAAAACTGCAGTGATAACACTATTTGGACTGTTTGAGTTTTTGGCTATCCCTTTTGGGCTGAAAAATGGAGTGCAGACATGGCTAGCTATTTCGCCAATATTCTAAGGGGCCTTCCATTTTGCTTTACTTACCTCAATGGCATACTAGTATTTTATAAATATGTCCAGTTACTTAGCCATCCTTTAAGGGCAGTGCAGCAGAGGTGAACTGACCATGAGATTATGCTCAGTGAGAACAAGGTTGTTGTCAGTGAACTTGTGGTAATCTTCCTTGGCTATAAAATGTCTGCACATGGCACCACATCCTTACATGGGAAGTTAGATACTTTGTGGCTCCTTCTCTGACCACAGAATTATTGATAACTGAGGTGTTTCCTCAGCGTGGTTAATATTTACCAACACCACCTCACATGAATCCATGCAACATGAAAGTCCCTCACAAATGCACTGGCAGGCCACAGGGTAACAGGCAAGTGCCTCCTCCAGTTGTTGATGCTAGCCGATATGTAGCACTACACCAAAAGGTGGATGGATATTGGAAGTTTCTTTTCCAAAAAACTGCAACCTAGCTAAACATGTTGGAGCACTTTAGTGATCTAAGAGATCATCTGATATTTCTGTCTCCTTGTTGAGGCCCAACCTGTTACCTTTTACACTGAACGCAAATCCATTGTGTCAGCATTTCAAAAGATCAGCAATAAGTACTATCCATGACAATTCAGACACATCAGATATGTCTACCAAATTACAATGGACGTACATCACATTCATGCTACTGATAACAATGTAGCCAACTACTTTTCTAGTATCAGCAGCCTAATGCCCGTTTAGAACTACAACGACCTCACCACTGCTCAATCTTCAACTGTTACTGAACAATTCCTCCACTGGCCTGTGCGTCCAACTGTTGGATGTACCCAGTGGCATGGCAAGTGTAAGGTGTGATGTATGTAGAAACAAACAGAGACTTTGCTTCACACCTGTTTCGACAGACAGACAGTGGCCACAGCCTAGCACTTGCCATAGGCAAACGGATGGGTGATCGATTCACGTGGCCTTCAATCTGGAAACTTGCATGTGCCTGGGCTCCCATCTGCATACAGTGCCAAAGCATCGTGATCAGAGGCATGTGCATGCAGATCTGGGACACAGTCCCATGTCAACAATGAGGTCTGGACATGTCCACATTGACTTAGTTAGTCCTCTTTCCCCCATCTGAATGCTTCAGATACATATTCATGGCAGTGGACACATGCTTACAGTGGGCAGAAGTTGTTCCAACCAAGGATATGTCTAATGAGACAACCACTGGGACATTCATCAAAACACGGCTGCAATGTTTTGGTTGTTCTCTCCACACCACTACCGTCCAGCGGTGACAGTATGAGTCCAACCTTTTCAATGATCTGTCAAAATTGGGCAGTTTTTGTAACTACTGTACCACAAGCTGTCACTCAGCAAGCAACAACATGGTTGGGAGAGGGTACCACACTTTAAAGGTCACCTGCAGTATCATCTGAGCAGCCATCTTCGGTTGTTTGCAGATGACGCTGTCGTTTATTGACTAATAGTCATCAGAAGATCAAAACAAACTGCAAAACGATTTAGAAGAAATATTGAAGGTGCGAAAAGTGGCAGTTGACCTTAAATAATGAAAAGCGTGAGGTCATCCACATGAGTGCTAAAAAGAACTTTGGTTAAACAATAAATCAGTCTAATCTAAAAGCCGTAAATTCAACTAAATACCTAGGAATTACAATTATGAACAATTTAAATTGGAAGGAACACATAGAAAATGTTGTGGGGAAGGCTAACGAAAGATTGTGTTTCATTGGCAGGATACTTAGAAAATGTAACAGATCTACTAAGGAGACTGCCTACACTATGCTTGTCCATCCTCTTTTAGAATACTGTTGCACAGTGTGGGATCCTTACCAGATAGGACTGACTGAGTACATTGAAAAAGTTCAAAGAAAGGCAGCATGTTTTGCATTATCGCAAAATATGGGAGAGTGTGTCACTGAATTACGAACAGTTTAAATTGGAAGGAACACATAGAAAATGTTGTGGGGAAGGCTAACAAAAGATTGCATTTCATTGGCAGGATACTTAGAAAATGTAACAGACCTACTAAGGAGACTGCCTACACTATGCTTGTCCATCCTCTTTTAGAATACTGTTGCACGGTGTTGGATCCTTACCAGATAGGACTGACTGAGTACATTGAAAAAGTTCAAAGAAAGGCAGCATGTTTTGTATTATCGCAAAATATGGGAGAGTGTGTCACTGAAATGATACAGGATTTGGGATGGATATTATTAAAAGAAAGGCGTTTATCGTTGCGACGGAACCTTCTCACGAAATTCCAATCACCAATTTTCTCCTCCGAATGCGAAAATATTTTGGTGACACCGACTTACATAGGGAGGAACGATCACAAAGATAAAATAAGGGAAATCGGAGCTCGTACGGAAAGACAGAGGTGTTCATTCTTCCCGCGCGCTATACGAGATTGGAATAATAGAGAATTGTGAAGGTGGTTTGATGAACCCCCTGCCGGGCACTTAAATGTGATTTGCAGAGTATCCATGTAGATGTTGATGTACGTGGCCATCAAACCACCCATCCACACACATGCTGGATGTGCAGTCAAGTTCAAATTCCCATTTATCCCCAGTACTCCACACTGGGTGGGGGGGGGGGGGGGCTTTATGCAAATGACATAGTCAACTAATCAACATGTGGCAAGTGCAGTATTTCTACGGTCTTTGATTTTTCTGTTCTTGTTAGCTTGCTAATGTTTTCACATAATGAATTTTTGCTGTTGTACAGTAAAAGTGAATAATTCGTATGTGTGTTTTATATGCAGACAGTAGTGTTACTACAACAGACTTACTCAAATAGTATGCCTGGTAACTCAGGTGCTTCTTTTTAGTGAATTAGACAAGACTGCTACTCAAGAGGCAAGGTAAGAGAGATATACAAGAAAAGATGAGATATTTATAATTAGGTGCAATTTACAGATGTTTCCATGATCCGGAATCCATCTCATACATGCTCGTGTCCTACCACCCTGCCTAGTTGCCCATTGCTCTCTTGTTCCATACATCATGACAGGTGATCATGTATCTCTTTTGAAAGCTCTTCAAAGCCTTTGCTCTAAACTCTGTTCCTCTTGATAAAGAACCACTTGATTGTGACAGTCTGGAACACACTTTCATTTCTCTGCCGCAGTATGAATTTAATTAACTTTTAATTCAATAGCTAGAAACCTGACTTAGCTTTATCAGAAAAGTTACTGAGGATTTTTATTTTATATACTTTACCATGAACTCCATGTGCTCTGACACTGTAAGAGAATCAATAGTGAGATCTTGCTGAGGAACAAATCCAGATATACTGCTCATTATTGCTTGGTCTACAGGTCTGCCATTTACTAGAATGTCTCCCTTAGTCTCACCTGTTTTGGGATAAAAACAAACAAGCTTGGATTATTAACACTGCAAACACACATGGGATTACCTGAGAGAATGAGTACTGTAGTTGATTTCCTACCTTTAATCCTCTGACTGATTGTTGCTAGAAGTGTTGTTTTTCCAGCACCACTAGAAGAAAGGAAACAGTGAGAAACTGAAACACTTCCGATTCAAGTGCTGTTACTTTGAGATTTAACAAATACTAGTTTGGAGTAATCTGAAAGTGATATTGTCCAAATAGTAACATAATGCAGATGTAATGCACATACTTAAATTGAATTAGGTATAGTACAAAAAAACTGAATCTATATGCAGCTTCAGTACTACCTTCAATGTTTCCACAAGTTTCAAAGTTACACACTCAACAGAATATTTAACCCATTCCTTACAATGTTGTTCACAATGTGATGAAGTGCTTATATTTAATGTGATGAGCATTTTCAGTGTTTCTCTTAATGCAACTGATAAGTATGTAATTCAGAATAGGTTCCAAACTATAACTTGCAATATTTATAAAATTATTTTCTCCATTTTGAAATTCTTCCCCACTAATTGTGATCTTGCAAAAATATCTTATTGGTTGCCTAACACAGTGCACTGAATCATTTCACCAATAACATCAGGTTGCATCTGATCTCATGGTGTTTTATGTATGTTTTTGTACATAGCAGAGCACTAAATTTTTGGAGATACTACACAAACTGAATGCAGTGGTCCCTAGAGAATTAACCTAATTTTAATGATTTCACTTTCATCCTGTAACTTGCTATGGTATATTACTACAATGTGCATCTCTTGCACAGTCAGATTATTTCTAATTTGCTTTCATTTTTTTGGATATTTTATAATTAAGTCCTTTCTTTGCACAATAATGAAGAATAAGAACAGAGATGACCAACACAACTGTTGATTTCAAACAATGGATTATCTAGGATAGAACATAAGAATATTATGAGAAGGTAAGTTGCTACTCATCATATAGCGGAGATGCCGAGTCGCAGATAGGCACAACAAAAAGACTCTTACAATTAAAGCTTTCGGCCAAGGGCCTCCATCAACAATAGACACACGTGCATGCACACACACACACACACACACACACACACACACACACACACCACAGTGGTTTCAGTTGCCTGAGACTGCAGTCGTGTGTGTGTGTGTGTGTGTGTGTGTGTGTGTGTGTGTGTGTGTGTGTGTGTGTGTGCATGCACGTGTGTCTATTGTTGATGAAGGCCCTTGGCCTAAAGCTTTAATTGTAAGAGTCTTTTTGTTGTGCCTATATATGACTCAACATCTCTGCTATATGGTGAGTAACAACTTGCCTTCTCATAATATTGTTACAATTGTTGATTTGTAACATAGCACACGATTGTGCAAGAAGCAGATTACTGGTAACTTAATTCTGTGTTGTGTTTCTGTACTTGCAATGCCTCCTTCTGCAGCTCAATGAGGAGTGCATGAGGAAGTGACAAAGGACATATCATCAGTTCTATTTCAGCAACATTCTGCCATCTTCCGCATCTGCCATGACTGTAGGACAGTGCTGAAACTGTCTCCTTAAGAAGGAAATAGTATAATTTCCCATGAACAGCCCAACAACAAAAAATCTATATTGCATAATGACTGCTAAAGCGATCAGCAATTCTAAATCTGTAGTTTAGTAAAATCACTGTCAATCATTTCTATAAATGTATGAAAACTATGTAATAAGTACAAATCTATTAGGACCTGACGGACTGCCTCCACATCAACAGTCAACACACCAGGAGGCCCATGCCTTAGCAACCTTTATTTTGTAACAATTTAGACTTATCACAAATACTATGGATCTGGATAGACGAAACAAAAATAAAATAGGGTGTGAACATGCTCTGCTTGCTGGCAATGCAAAGGTGCAGTTATTCATTATACATACCTGGCGCCCATTATTGCCAACAAAGTCCCAGATTTAGCAATGCCACTGACTGCAAACAGACAAAGATACTACTGTTAGTCTATGGAACATGCAGAGAAGGCTCCATATAATCATTAAATCATTCACTTCACGTCAGAAGATGGTTCAAGCACAATGAAATATTGAATTGTGGATGGGAAGGCGGTAGAGGGAAAACAGCATTACTATGTGTTGCTGCTTAAAACAATGAATAAAATTGTACTACCATTGTACACAGTTCAATTAAATACAGAAAGGGGAAAATGTGTACAATCATAGGCATCCTCTCTCTCTAGTATTATTCTTGTGGTCCAGACAAGCAAAGTGCTTCAGTAGTAATGTGGTCCCCAGATGGTCAGTATTATTTTACAATAATATTATGCAATATTACTGAAGTTCTCCCTAGACTGTTCAAATAAAATGTGCATTATTTAGTCTGGTGCAAAATGATGGTGAGGATGCTGATGCCGTGGTAACTGCTCTCCTTTGTTGCAAACAGAAGGAGAAAAAGAAGGCGGAAGAAAGATTTGTATAAAGAGCATAAATAATTCACTTCTCAAAACATGTTGAAAGAATTGAGGTTGAACAGGACAAATGATTATCAGAATTTTTTGCACATTGATGGTCCAGTATCTGATTCATTACTGGAAATGGTTCCCCTTAGGATTGTTTTTAGATAATTATTTTAAATAATATCTTCCCTTGTAGCTGTAGAACTGCTCTCTACATTTAATGAGCAACAGCTTAGAACAATAATTCTTAATTTTCCAGGTTTTTGTATTCATTTGTCCTAACGTCCCAAGAATTTGTATATTTCAATAAACTCTAAGGTGAATCATCTTTCTTTTTGTTTTGAACTATTTGTAGCAAATAAACAGAAGAGTGCACACAGTAAAGCACATGGAGCAGCTGGCAAGAATATCATCAATACTACTCTCAGAGAGCACAATATTTCTCAGGAAGGTCAATATACTTCTAAAGTATTTGATCTTCTCAATATTACTGCACAGCTTGTCAATTAACCCATGCATATTTAATACTACTGTGCATCCTGAAATACTGAGCAATAATATTGACTGTCTAAGGGCCACTCGAGGCACTGGACACACATTCAGAAGGAGAGTAGTCCAGATCTACATATGTCTGTGCAGATTTAGGTTTCCTGTAGTCTACTTAACTCATTTGTATTGTTGTTGACAGCTGAAAAGAATGCACACAGCTCATGTGCAGTAGCAAGTCAGTGGGTGCACTTCGATGTGTCGTATAGTCAAGTCAGTATAAGGAAATCCCTGACCGTTGCAGTGGGCTGGGTGCGGCAGCTTTGTGCACCTACTTCAACCTATCATGTAATGTGATTGTGTAAACATTTCTATGGTAATCCCTCAGTGTTGTCGCAGCTATACATATGACTACTGTTTTTGCCTACAGCTGTTAGTGCTACACATCTGAAAGCTGGCAAAAGTACTGCTAAGTGTCAGGTAACTATTACCCAACTATAGACAGAACTGAATGTGTCATTCTAAAAACATCAAAATGAAACTTAACATGAAGAGAATCAACCAACATTAATCATCTTACATCTTCATCGTTCTAATACTTCCAAAGTAACATACACTACCTGATCAAAAGTATCCCAACTCTTCTATGTAATGTGTATCAACCACTACATGTCATGAGAGGTGGACTGACCAGTATAAGGGGAGTCAGGAAATAATTTGTTCTCAGCGGACAAGCAGAAACAGCAGAAAGAGTCAGATACAAGAGATCAGCAAGTTCAAAGGTGGACTAGTCACTGGATATCACCTGAGTAACAGATCCATCAGGGACATTTCAGTACTTCTAAGGCTAGCCAGGTTAACTGTTGGTGATGTAACTGTGAATGGTAAATGCAAAGGAAGATCCACACCTAAATTAACACTAGGCAAATGTCTTGTATTGATGGACAGGGATCATTGAGCATTGTGGAGGGTGGTTGTAAAAATCATATGACTTTCCTGACTCAATGTTGAGTGCAAGCAATTTAAACAAAAAACTAAGTACGATGTTGTGACTAAATAACAAATAAACTCTTTAGAACCTGCCTAAAAATGTAAAAATAGATATTAACCTTGAAAGATGTTTTAGAGTCAATTTAAGGTGCCTGCCTCCATGTTGATAATCAAAAGTTTATTGTGTTTTTCGGAGACTTTTGGGTCTGTAAGTTTCAAGCTCAGTTTCTGTTACTAATTTTACGGTAATTTCTTTTGCATTACTTACAGCTATTTCAAATCTTAAGACAGTTCGACAGCCGATCAAAAAGTTTCATAAATCTAGTATAGCATCCAAGGCGACCTGCATATTCACATTTTTTGACCGAAGAATTTTACTAACAAAGTTTACTTATGTCAATAATATCATGCCATACATAAATTGGGCTAATAAATGAAAACACACATGCTTTGTCTGTTAGACATTGAGCATCATCATTTGCGTTTTGATCAAAAGAAGAACCGTTAGTTATTTCGTATAGAGTATCATAAATGTGTGGTAAATTATTATGCAACGGTCTTATGGCATCTATTCTACTTGTTCATCTTGTCCCAGACAATGGTCTTAAAGTTAAATAAGTAATGCATTTTTTTTTATAAATCCACAAATAATTGTATGGCTCTTGCACTATACTGAAAACATATGTAGTGTACCGTCACTTGGGGTGATTTGGAACTACTGGGGTGAAATGGAACACGGCATCCATTTCAACAAATCATCTTTGCTGTGGAGTGATACTTTGGTGTAACTAATGGAAACCACCCTCTAGAGTTACCACAGATATTAGTTGTTCCAGTGATATAAAAATTGTATGTGTCAAAGAGGTATGTGATTTTTTTAAAAAATAATGTATTTAAGTGTAAACTTTACCTTTTTTTCTAAAACTCTGTAAACAAACTGTTGCACAACTACTCTGGTAATAATAATACAGTTCTCTGAGATTATAATGTGGAGGGCAACTATCAGTGATGATGTTTGAAAAGTTAGTTTAGGTTTGGTTATGTTATTCATTAGCTGCAGGTATAAATGTAGAAAATCATATTTTTTCAGGGTGAATTGGAACATGCCACAGGTATACAAAAAGAAGATTGGGCCAGCTGGCTATCAAAAATACAGCGAGACAAGCCTGCAGCAAGCTGTCAGTGATGTCAAGGCATGTAAATTATCACTCAGGAATGCATCCAAGAAATATGGTATACCACCTAGTACACTTTCAAGGAAATTAAATAACAAAAATCCTTTGAAAATAGGTGGATAAACTGTTTTGAGCTTAGAAGAAGAGAAGACATTAGTCAGTGGATTATTTAAATGTGCAGAATGGGGTCAGCCATTAACAACAAGTGAGATAAGGGATATTGTAAAGAGCTACTTGGACCGAAGGGGAAGAGTGGAAAAGAGGTTTGAAGACAACAGGCCTGGATATGAGTGGGTGAAAAATCTGCTTTCACGTCACCACAATCTTACTGTCCGTTTGAGTGAAAATGTAAAGAGAGCTAGAGCTCAAGTGAACAGAGAAGCTATTTCAAAAATTTGGTGGAGACTGTGAGAGGTGTTCCACCTAGCCACATAGTCAACTACGATGAGACTAACTTCTCCGATGATCCTGGTGCTATCAGAGTGTTGGTCAAGAGGGGATGTAAACATCCTCATAGAATCATAGACTCATCCAAAACAAGCACATCTGTAATGATAGCTGCTGCAGGAGATGGACATCTTTTGCCACCTTATGCAGTTTACAAGGCCACTCATCTGTATCCAACCTGGACAAAAGGTGGAGTGAATGGTACAGCCTACAACAGAAACCAAAGTGGATGGTTTGACCTCAGTATATTTGAAGATTGGTTTCAGACAATAGCTTTGCCGTATCTTAGAAGGCTTGAGGGGGTCAGAGTTCTGATAGGAGACAATCTCTCAAGCCACATTTCCTTGTTTGTAGTCTCCCAATGTGAGAAGGAGAATATTAAGTTTGTGTTGCTCCCGCCAAATGCAACACACATCTGCCAGCCTCTAGATGTGGCATTCTTTCACCCAATGAAAATAGCTTGGCGAAAAGCTTTGACTGATTGGAAGAAAGGCAATAGGGATGTGCTTCCAAAAAGCGACTTCCCTATGACACTGAAGGCGACATTTCACTACATGGGTGAGAAAATTCGAGACAATGTTATTGCAGGATTTCGTGCTTCTGGTATCATACCTTTCAATCTAGGAAAAGTTCTCTCTCTCTTACCTGTTAGTAGTTTGGAAAATGAAACAGGTGACCCAATGCAGGTATGGTCCGAAGCCTTTGTGGAACACTTGCAAGATGTTCGTTATGGATCTGTTAACTCCCAACCCAAAAAAGCTCGTGGTAGAAAACTGGAAGTTCTCCCTGGGAAAGGTGTCATGTCACAGACAGAAATTTCAGATAATATTGGAGAGGACAGCAAGGAGAAGGAAGCTGATGTTCCCAAAGTTTTGGAGCAGGAAACTATAATATCTGAGGCAACAACTGAAGAGGAATATGGACCTGGACCTCCTGAGGCACCTCCAATGACGCTGGCCAAAATCGATTTTGTCTTGGTTAAGTTTCCTGTTACAGAGACTAACCATTCAAAATTATATGTAGGAAGGATTGAGGCTATGGAGCTGCATGACGACATTCAAGTTAATTTCATGAGGAAAAAAATTAGTGAGAAGCAAGAATACTTTTTTTTTCCCTGATGTTGTAGACATGTGTGTGGTGTCAAAAGCACAAGTTGTGATGAAGGTGCGAGGAACTGATTTTTGACGAGGTAGAATGATATTGAAAACTCTTGAAGGCCTTGACATCATTTGATGTAAAGTGTTGTATTAAGTAATGAATGATAGGGTTTTTTTTTTTTTTTTTTTTGTAAAATAATTGTCTTAGATAAGCATTTGTAAGCTCAGAGATTTAATGGTTAATAAAGCTGGTCGCTAATATAAAAATATTAATCGGCAATAATTAATACAAAGTTGAGGTAGTATAAATGCATTTTCTTGGTAAAATGCTTGTTAGATGTGTTTCACATGTTCCAATCCACCTCCCCACATGTTTCAAATGCAACTACAGTTCAAAATATGCAGTGTTCCAAATCATCCCAAGTCTTGGGGTGATTTGGAACACAATTCAGATCAAAATTTGAAGCAGGGTTATGGTACAGCATTTTCATTCATGTAACACATTGCTGTAGGAAGGACTAGAGATGCTGTATTTAAAATTTCAAAAGTATAGTACAATATTTTGATATTAATTTTCAGTAAAAATTTCACTTTCTGTACCAATTCACCCCAAGTTACGGTACCTAGTAATTTATATTAGCTGCATCGTTAACAATTATATTTAAACAATGGGCAGCACACAGTACGTAACAAGCCCATGGATTTAGCTTCAACAGTCGCTTTTGCAACCCATTGTTTTACAGCGCGTGTTTGAATCATTGTCATAGACCTGTCCCCTTAAATTATTTATATTCAATTACGTTTTGGTAGCCTTTCCGTAATAAAAGAAATCAAAGCGGCGCCAGTAGCATAAAAAAGTGGACAAGAAGCTAAGAAGTGCCCTCTTATTTCCAGCTGTCGTAGTGTTTCTTGAAACTAACGAATCTAATGATAATACCGATTGTTCCATAGGTGAATAATCGGGAGTACAGTCAACTAAAACTGAAAAATGTTCGGCATAAGTTTAAAACGTGACTTTGGTTTTGGGTTGCAAGTACAGAAATTATTTCATTTTGAATTTTGTCTCCGACATAAGTCGGCATACTCGTGACACTTCTGCATCATTCATCACGTCTTGTGTCTTCGGTCAAACTTGGATCGAATTTTCGTAACATTTCAATGCAATTCAGAAAACTGACATTGTTTCAGTTAAATTATTTTCTGTCTGTTCTTTCCCCAAAACGCCAAGTTAACTCACTTATATAACCCTTTCGGTAATATTGTAACAGCGCTCCTTTTCAGGATCTAGAAGTTTTTGAAGGGCACTGTCGACAGTTTTTTTGTTTTTTTGTTTTTTAAAGACTTACTGTACTCAATCTATTAAATTTCCTGCCAGATTAAAACTGGGTGCAGGACCAAGACTCGAACTCGTGACCTTTGCCTTTTGGGGTCAATTGTTCTACCGACTGAACTATTTCTTTATCCTAGAAAGGAAAGGGAGGCGTGGTTGTAAAGAGGGTAGGGGTCGCAACCCGAGGCCTGGCCACCACATCCCTTTCTCACCCTCCAGGAACCGAGGAAAGCGTAGGGACCATCGTTTATTTGCTTATTTGCGTATTTTTCTTTTCGTTCCTTTGTTTTTATTGTTATTTATTTATTTTTGTCATTAATACCGCCGAAAAACCGGTGACACGCGAGGAGGAGGACGAAACATGACGTCAGACTAATTGTGACTATCAACGTAAAGTTTTTCCGAGAACAACATTCCGATTACAAGTGATTATATCGGTTCTAAGTGTGGAGGAGCCAGAGATCAGCCATTCATGACAGGAACACCACAGCTCGAGGGTGGGTTAAGGAAGACACTACAGAGGACATTGGAGAAAAATTGTCTGTATTTTGGATTGCAGACAATTGCACAATGGAGTTAATTAAGGAACTGCCAAAAGTCAAGGATATTTTTCTCGCCATCAGCAAACAAGTAGTGCACTGCGTGTCCACAAATCCACTTCACAAGAGTTCGTCTTCCCCTGCGGAAAGCATCCCGCGCCCGGAAAGAGGAGCAGTTGAGTCGGTATCTGATGAGGACTCGTATGGGTAATTAGGGGCAACATCTGTCGCACCAAGAACCAGACACCTCTCGCCGATCTGCACTCCGGGCGGTGTTCGTCTGCGTCCATAACGTCACAGCCGACACACAACAGAGTGTTTGCGAGGTGATACCTGTTAAGGCGTGACCGACACACTTGCTTCCCACTGACAGTAAGATACCATACAGACTGGACGTCAGTGTCAAGATAAGGAGCGCACACCGATCACCAAACGGCACGCCAGTCGACGTGGAGAAGCTTCGCCTCAACCACATTCGGTGACCTGTGCTGCTGAAGGAAACCATAGGTAGCCTTTGTGGATGTCAATTGCGCCGGCAGTGTCACAGCACTGACTTAGCTCAGTTCAAGTAAAAACTGGCGGAAATAAAAGAAGGGCGGCGTGACTTCTGAAAGTTGGGTAGGTGCTGAGAGAGAGTGTGGTGCAAGGGCCTCCAGCAATAGGCTGGTAAGGCACGTAGGACTACGGCATCACAACGTCATGTGAGAGCCAATGAAAAGGGCTACCACTCTGTCAGGCACATGATACAGACCCAAACCGCCCGTGCACCGCGGCAGGGTAAGTGTTTCGTACTTTATCTTGAGCAGCAAGGCGTGGAAAACAAATGAACCCAATGCCGCTAGCATGCGGCGGGCCATTGATGGCGAAATAGGAAGTGTCTGTGCCGTGTGGGGGATACGTGACTCCAAATATACATTTACGTATCGTGTGCGTTGCGGAAGATCGAGTGCTCGTAAACGGTGATCAGAGCCCAGCTCGTAGTTGTGAAAGTAGACGTCGGCAGTTGAGGGCAATTGTCCGCCGCAGATCACTTGGAAAATCGAGTCCTAAGCATCGGAGAGTATGAGCTACACGCAAAGGAGCAGTACTGTCCACAGGAAGTCCCACACCTGTAGCCGCCGGCCGGAGTGGCCGAGCGGTTCTAGGCGCTACAGTCTGGAACCATGCGACCTCTACGGTCGCAGGTTCGAATCCTGCCTCGGGCATGGATGTGTGTGATGTCCTTAGGTTAGTTAGGTTTAAGTGGTTCTAAGTTCTAGGGGACTAATGACCTCAGCTGTTAAGTCTCATAGTGCTCAGAGCCATTTGAGCCAACACCTGTAGCCATGGTGCTCGATTTGCGGACGCTAAGGTAGCTACCAGAAGCTTCGCCGTAGGTGGTAACCCATGCCAGTGACTCCCTGACCTCAGCACCGCTAAGAAGAACGATGGCGAGATCATCCGTATTTGTAGTGCCGCTGAATACATGGTCACCGAGATATCCCAGAGAGGCGTTGATGGAGACCGTATAACAACGGTTCCATGGCGAATGCATACAACAGCGCAGAGAGCGGGCAGCCTTGACGCACCGATCGACAGATCGAGATGGGAGGAGTAAGATGGCCGTTGTAGAGTACACGAGACGTAGCTCCAAGAAGGAGACCCGTTACGACGCCGGCGGTAGTATCAGGGTAGCCCATATTGCGGAGCACCATTTCCAAGAAGTCATGAGCGACTCAATCAAACGCCTGGCTGAAGTCAAGAGCTGCCAAAAGTCCAGGAATACGACGTGCGTGAGCAAGAGCGATTATGTCCCTATATCGGCAGAGGGCAGTGCGGTTGTTATTGGTACCTCCCAAAGAAGTTTGATCGGGGGAAACCATGTACCGAGCTGTCCATCTAAGTCGCGCAGCCAACAGCCAGGCGAAGATCTTTGTATCGCTATTGAGTAACGTCAAGGGGCTGTAATCTCATATCCGCGAGGTAGAGGATGGGAATGACGAAACCACCGAGGATACCGGCTGGAACCGGCACGAAAGATGACATAAGGTCCTGACAAAACTACAGTGTATTGATCCAAATAATCAAAACAGTGTACAATTTGCACATATGATATTGGACAAGTCAGCATACATTTTTTCAAGTAATTTTTACAGTTTTAATCGTTTCATGAAAGTTTGTTCAATTTGACAAGAAGATAATAGATATCACGTTGTACTTGCGCTTGTTAGATTGGTTCTAACTTCTTTTTACTATGTGTTAAAATGCAATGGAACGTGATAAGAGCAAAATGGGAATAAATACAGACCAGTATGTCACATACTTGAAGGAAAGATGCGCTATAATCAGGCTTAGGTGATCAGTTATAAATAAATTAATTAACATTTATCATGTTTTTCAAAAAAATCATTTCTTGTGTAAAAGATTTGAACCAAAAGATTTTTTTTTTAATTTGTGCATGAATCCTCTTGGTACTTCTGTTATTTCTTATTCTTTTTTTTATTTCTGCAGGTAAGTTGTTATACATTCTTATCCAAATATGTTGAACACTTTTTTGGTAACAAGCTGTTCTGGACGGAATAATATGTAGATCAGACTGCCGTCTCGTTTCATTGCTATGAATGTATTAATTTAATAGTAATGGCTGTCTTTGCTTAATAGGTAGGTTTTAACAAATGATATAATACCATATACACTACTGGCCATTAAAATTGCTACACCACGAAGATGACGTGCTACAGGCACGAAATTTAGCCGACAGGAAGAAGATGCTGTGATATGCAAATGATTAGCTTTTCAGAGCATTCACACAAGGTTGGCGCCGGTGGCGACACCTACAACGTGCTGACATGAGGAAAGTTTCCAAACGAATTCTCATGCACAAACAGCAGTTGACCGGCGTTGCCTGGTGAAACGTTGTTGTGATGCCTCGTGTAAGGAGGAGAAGTGCGTACCATGTTTCCGACTTTGATAAAGGTCGGATTGTAGCATATCGCGACTGCGGTTTATCGTATCGCAACACTGCTGCTCGTGTTGGTCGAGATCCAATGACTATTAGCAGAATATGGAATCGGTGGGTTCAGGAGGGTAATACGGAGCGCCGTGCTGGATCCCAACGGCCTCGTATCACTAGCAGTCGATATCACAGGCATCTTATCCGCATGGCTGTAACGGGTCGTGCAGCCACGTCTCGATCCCTGAGTCAACAGATGGGGACGTTTGCAAGACAACAACCATCTGCACGGACAGTTCGACGACGTTTGCAGCAGCATGGACTACCAGCTCGGAGACGATGGCTGCGGTTACCCTTGACGCTGCCTGCGATAGTGTACTCAACGACGAACCTGGGCGCACGAATGGCAAAACGTCAATTTTTCGGATGAATCCAGGTACTGTTTACAGCATCACGATGGTCGCATCCGTGTTTGGCGACATCGCGGTGAACGCACATTGGAAGCGTGTATTCGTCATCGCCGTACTGGCGTATCACCTGGCGTGATGGTATGGGATGCCATTGGTTACACGTCTCGGTCACCTCTTGTTCGCATTGACGGCACTTTGAACAGTGGACGTTACATTTCAGACGTGTTACGACCCGTGGCTCTACCCTTCATTCGATCCCTGCAAAACCCTACATTTCAGCAGGATAATGCACGACCGCATGTTGCAGGTGCTATACGGGTCTTTCTGTAAACAGAAAATGTTCGACTGCTGCCCTGGCCAGCACATTCTCCAGATCTCTCACCAATTGAAAACGTCTGGTCAATGGTGGCCGAGCAACTAGCTCGTCACAGTACGCCAGTCACTACTCTTGATGAACTCTGGTATCGTGTTGAAGCTGCATGGACAGCTGTACCTGTATACGCCATCCAAGCTCTGTTTGACTCAATGCCCAGGCGTATGAAGGCCGTTATTATGGCCAGAACTGGTTGTTCTGGGTACTGATTTCTCAGGATCTATGCACACAAATTGCGTGAAAATGTGATCACATGTCATTTCTAGTATAATATATTTGTCCAATGAATACCCGTTTGTCATCTGCATTTCTTCTTGGTGTAGCAATTTTAATGGCCAACAGTGTATGTAAGCAGATGGCAGTGTCATAATGCCAAGTTTCTTGAAATGTTGCCTGCACGATTCATTATATCTCAGACTGCATATTATACGTATTACCTTTTTTTGCGTTTTGAAGATACCTCTGCTACAGGGTGAGTTTCCCCAGAAATTGATACCATACTGTAGTATGTACCGAGAAACTTAACGGAGTTCGCACTGGAGAGCTCTTGTTTGTTTTCGACCAAGTTGGAGATTTTTCGTTTCTAAGATGAGATGTTGATTCTTATGTAGGTTGTTGTTTGCACATTTATGATGAGATTGTTGTCATTGAACCATTCTCTCAGTGATAATTTATGTGGTTTAATAATTTAATCATGGCCAGTTTTGTCTGTGCTTGTTACCAGAATACATGTGCCATCTGCAAATAGTGTAGTATGCCCTGAAGTAAGCTTCGTGTTTATGTCATTAATATATAGCAGAAACAATATGGGTCCCAGAATTGGGCCTTATGGTACACCAATGTAACAGACATTTTCTCAGAGGAGTGCACAGTACACTGATGAATATTGTGTTTTTTTTTTCAAATTTTGTTTCAACTCTTTGCCCTCTCTTTGACAGATACGATTCTAACCGTTCGTTTGCGGTTCCTCTCACACCTTTATTAGCTAAATTTCTACAGCATATAGTGTGGACAGTAACGTAAAAAGCTTTAGATAAATCTGCAAAAATACTAGTAGTAATTTTTTTATTATCTAAGTATTTGATGGTTGTGTTGAGATATTCACATATTGCAGTAGTTGTTGTTTTAGCTTTTCTAAATCCATGCTGCTGCTCAGATAGTAAAGAGAATCTGTTAATAAAATTTTTTAATGTGGTGTAAAATAATTTCTCAAATGTTTTTGAAAATGTTCTGAACTGTGCTACTGGCCTCTAATCAGCTACATAATTTTCTGGTCCCTTTTTGTGGAGTAGCGTAACTTTAGCATTCTTTAGGAGGTCAGGGAGAACACCATTACTAAAGGCTGCATCAATTATAAGAGTTAATGGTTCTACCATGTATTTCCCACAGTTCTTTACAATAAAATCAGGTATGTTGTCAGTGTCACTGGCGTATTTATTTTTAATCTTTTTATAACTGCGAGCACTTCAGTGTTTGAGGCTTTGCGGAGAAACATTAATGCTTTTATGGCTTCCACTCGTGTTGGGTGTTGAGTACTGGCTCTATGGCAGTTCTTCTTTATCAGGTTTTCAGTCATTGTAATTAACTAGTCACTAAAAGCATCTACGATTTTTTCTGATTCTAATGTCAACCTATCATTTAGATTCAGTTTCAAAGTTTCTTACAACTTTCTGAACGCCTTTTATTTTATTTTTAGACTGTTATTGATTTCTCATTATATAATTTTTGCTTACTTAATTACTTTTTTGTAGAAAATACAGTAAGACTTAAAGTACGTTCTCAACTTATAATCAACCTAATGATGTTTGATGTAATTCCTCAGGTAGCGCTTATTTTTAGCTACATTTTTATCCGTTTTGTTTCCATGAATTTATGCGTTTGTTTCAATTTCTCCTGGACTTTAATACAAATGAAATATTAAAACAGTAAAGAAATGTTTTATGAAAAGAATTAAACATTTTATTAACCTCATTTTCTTCATATGTCTCTGACCAGTTCTCAGTCCTTAAGAAGATAAAAAGCATAAGGTTTTCATTGTTAAACTGCCTTTGCGCTGAAGTTTTTGTAAGACATTGCTTTTTTCAGTTTAAATTCACTGTTAGCATCGGGGCTTTATGATCACTGTAACCTGTGTTAACGATTTCAGTTGAGTAGTATTATCTATCTTCGTTTATAAAGATCTGGTCGAGCGCTGACTCTTTTGAGTTTTCAGCCATCGTGGTTGGAGTAAGTGTAATGATTTAGTAATATTTAGCAATTCATCTTTCCATTTACAGGTTTAATCTGCACATATTAGCATAATTTTATTAAGCGCATGTAGTACATTTAGTAGTCCTTCAGTGATTGAAAGTCTGGACATTGCCAGTGGTGGACCTATACAGATTCAGTATCAGTATGTCAGAGTCTGTCAAGACAATTAAAGAAAATTCAGAATCTTTTTCTGTTAGTATACTACTGTGCTTTGTGAGGCATTTTTAGTTCACATTCCTTTTAACATAGATAGCTGTACCACCTCCCTTACTTTCATTTCAACAAGAACGACTAGCTAGATTCCATTTTCCAACTGGTGTTTTTCCAATTTTATCTTTTGCTAACCAAAGCTCAGTGATACAGAAAATATCTAATAGTAAATTAGTTTTCAGGACTAGATCTGTTTCTAACAATTTACTAAATATTGACAGCACATTATGGTGTAATATTTTAAAAGGGAATACTGTCCGTTTTCCATTGGAACAGATGGCTTTATTACGTGCTTTAGATTACAGATAATGTTTTGGGACATCACTCGCCACGTTCTCCTCTAATGTAGGTTTATGGAGTTTACTTTCTGCACCTGTTGTATTTTGGTAGGGTGCTAGCTGGGAGCTCTTGTTGTTCCTGACCACAGACAATGCTGATTGTAGGCTGGAGGTCTGCGTTGTCGTGCGGAGGATCTGGTCGCAGCTTTCAATGATGCTGATCCAGAGTGTAGTTGCACATTTCCTGTTGCATCTTGAACATCTTCGCACGTGGAACTTGGCTGAGTTGCTGTTTTTGGGCGAGATGCTGCTGCTGGTATCACATCCAAATTAGTCTTTGATAGTTTTGTTTTGCTGTGTCTACTTTAAGCGAAAAGCTTACAATATATACAGAAAACAGCATTTTTCGAATATTAATAGAGTAGCCGTTCTTTGTGATACTTCTCGCCGTTTCCTACCTGCCTTTCATAATACACTACTGGCCATTAAAACTGCTACACCAAGAAGAAATGCAGATGACAAACGGGTATTCATTGGACAAATATATTATACTAGAACTGGCATGTCATTACATTTTCACGCAATTTGGGTGCATAGATCCTGAGAAATCAGTACCCAGAACAACCACCTTTGGCCGTAACAACGGCCTTCATACGCCTGGGCATTCAGTCTAGCAGAGCTTGAATGGCGTGTACAGGTACAGCTGCCCATGCAGCTTCAACACGATACCAGAGCTCATCAAGAGTAGTGACTGGCGTATTGTGACGAGTTAGTTGCTCGGCCACCATTGACCAGACGTCTCCAATTGGTGAGAGATCTGGAGAATGTGCTGGCCATGGCAGCAGTCGAACGTTTTCTGTTTACAGAAAGGCCCGTACAGGACCTGCAACATGCGGTCGTGCATTATCCTGCTGAAATGTAGGGTTTTGCAGGGATCGAATGAAGGTTAGAACCACGGGTCGTAACACGTCTGAAATGTAACGTTCACTGTTCAAAGTGCCGTCAATGCGAACAAGAGGTGACCGAGACGTGTAACCAATGGTACCCCATACCAGCACGCCGGGTGATACGCCAGTATGCCGATGACGAATACACACTTCCAATGTGCGTTCACCGCGATGTCGCCAAACACGGATGCGACCATCGTGATGCTGTAAACAGAACCTGGATTCATCCGAAAAAATGACGTTGTGGCATTCGTGCACCCAGGTTCGTCGTTGAGTTCACCATCGCAGGCGCTCCTGTCTGTGATGCAGCGTCAACGGTAAGCGCAGCCATGGTCGCCGAGCTGATAGTCCATGCTGCTGCAAACGTCGTCGAACTGTTCGTGCAGACGTCCCCATCTGTTGACTCAGGGATCGAGACGTGGTTGACGATCCGTTACAGTCATGTGGATAAGATGCCTGTCATCTCGACTGCTAGTGATACAACAGGCCAGAATCCGACCTTTATCGAAGTCGGAAACGTGATGGTCCGCATTTCTCCTCCTTACACGAGGCATCACAACAACGTTTCACCAGGCAACGCCGTTCAACTGCTGTATGTGTATGAGAAATCGGTTGGAAACTTTCCTCATGTCAGCACGTTGTAGGTGTCGGTTAAATTTCGCGTCTGTAGCACGTCATCTTCGTGGTGTAGCATTTTTAATGGCCAGTAGTGTAGGAAGTTGAAAATCTTCGATTTGAAGTGTCACGCCGATAATCAAGCTTTCTAATTTATTTGGGTAGGTTTTCTATCAAATACCACACAATTCCAGAAATTAAAAATGCAGTTCAAAGTCCAGGACCATTTTTAGAAATACAGTAGTTCTAAAGGATTCGAGGAGAGCTTCTGTGAAGTCTGGAAGGTAGGAGACGAGGTACTGACGGAATTAAGGCTATGCGGACGGGTCGTGAGTCGTGCTTGGGTAGCTCAGATGGCAGAGCACTTGCCCGCGAAAGGCAAATGTACAGAGTTCGAGTCTCGGTCCGGCACACAGTCTTTATCTGCCAGCAAGTTTCATATCAGCGCACACTCCGCTGCAGAGTGAAAATTTCATTCTATATACAGAATACTTATTTTAACCTTGGCCTACACTCTGGGATGTACCCTCCAGGGGTACATATACGGCAGCTTTATGCTACTCCTTTAAGTTTAAAAAATGAAAATACTACAAACTGATTTTACTTGGAAGCATTAATTGACGGCGCAATCAACTAAAACACTAAAGAGTCGTTTTAGTTGAAAGAACAAATACGCGGTTGAACCAACAGAAAGACTGATTTTTATTGAAAAGGAAGAATTACTACACAAAACTACAACGGACTGAATCGATTATTTTGATTTGGTTGCTCCTACCAAACAGCGAGGTCATCGGTCCCATCAGGTTGGGGAAGGAAGTTGGCCGTACCCTTTCAAAGGAATCATCCTGACATTTGCCTGAATCGATTTAAGGAAATCACAGGAAACCTAAATTTAGACGGCCGGACGCGGGTTTGAACCGTCGTCATCCCGTATGCGAGTTCATTGTGCTAACCACTGCGACACCTCACTCGGTTGATCGTTCACAGAGACCTTAAAACTGCCGCTGAATTAGTCGAATGTTTTCCAGCAAGCGACTGTATCGTCTGTTTTCATTCAGTTGCTGCCGTCACTAGCACCTCACCTACCGCGCCACAGCCGTAAGCGACCTAACCCCCTCTGATACCATTGCCCCCCCCCCCTTACCATCTGGCCTATGCAGCACAGGCTACATTTTTTGTGCGCACTTCAATGGAGAGACATCTACGGGTACCATCTGTAGCCAGTCTCTGCCAATGAACGGGTAAGTTGGAGTCTGGAAGACAGCAGTTATCGCTGCCCCGCATAACTCACAGCAAGGCAGGCGGAAGAAGAGTGAATGACATTGGCTGTTAGCGGTTAGTGAAGGAGGATTCGCAGAATGCGTCATAGTTGGGTCGCCTTCTGACGTGAAGCGCACTGTAGGAGAGGCCTGCAGATAGCTCACCATTGTTGAGGATCTGCACACGGTCATACTGGAGGCCCTTCCAGAAGGGCTGCTTCTGACGGCGCCGACGCACCCACACAGACAGCTCCTCCCATGATAAGGTCACTCCGCTCACCTTGTTGAACCCCATCGACAGTTCCATGTGGCGTACTGCCTGCAACAGAGGAAGCGGCACCCATTAGTAGCATTCGTGCAGTATTTGAAGCAATAAAAAGCGATTTGCATGTACCAAAAGTAGAGACCAACGGGCATATAGTGGATGTTACTGTGTGTGAAGTTCCTGGGCCGGCCGTTGCGGCCGAGCGGTTCTAGGCGCTTCAGTCTGGAACCGTGCTGTTGCCACGGTCGCAGGTTCGAATCCTGCCTCGGACATGGATGTGTGTGATGTCCTTAGGTTAGTTAGGTTTAAGTAGTTCTAGGTCTAGGGGACTGATGACCTCAGATGTTAAGTCCCATAGTGCTTAGAGCCATTTGAACCATTTTGAAGTTCCTGGGCATCCAGACTGATGACAGACTTTGGTAAAACCAGAATGAGATTAAGGTAACCAAAAGGCTCAGTTCTGCCTGCTTTGCACTCAAAAATGTCTCTTACCGAGTAGACATGCAGGCGGGATTACTAGCACACCACGTGCTTTCACTCCGTTTTATCCAATGGTTTAATCTTCTGGGGCACTACAGCTAAAGTGAGACAAGTATTTGTTCTACAGAAGCGTGCAATAACAATACTATGTAATGATGACAACTGAAAAGCTATCAGGGGCCTCTTTAGGGACGTAACTTTCACTTACTTGCCGAAAAAAATGGTTCAAATGGCTCTGAGCACTATGGGACTTGACAACTGAGGTCATCAGTCCCCTAAAACGTAGAACTACTTAAACCTAACTAACCTAAGGACATGACACACATCCATGCCCGAGGCAGCATTCGAACCTGCGACCGTAGCAGTCGCGCGGTTCCGGACTGCAGAGCCTAGAACCGCTAGACCACCGCGACCACTTGCCGAAACATGTACACCCTAATGGTATTTGTGGCTAATAACATGAGTCAGTTTAGGATGAACTCAGCAATTCTCAACCGAAATACTAAAAGTCGAAATAATTTCTATGTGGACTATGCATCCCTCTCTAAGTTTCAGAATAGAGTTTTATACAGGAAAAGGGATCCTGCGAACAGCTGGAAGACATGGCCCTAGAATAAGAGACATCACAGTCCTCGAACAAACTAACGTAAAACCCGCGGCAAAAACGCTGAATGCAAGTGACACTGTAAAACCTCCAAAGATCCTACATCAGCAAATATAAAACAAAGCATGGGTATCGAAAACCAGAAGGCATGCACAAAGAAACAAGCCAACCACTTGCGCCCAGTCTCGCAAATTTTTAAACTTGTAATATATCGATATAAATTTGATAAAAATAATTACTCGTTTCACAATAATAACACGCCTATAATTTGAAAGGCGCATCAAAGAAGATACAACAGAAGAAAACTTAACGTAAGATATATGTGTGCATATCATTCATAAGAAACATTGCTACGCCCCACTGAAACTAATTTTGCAAAGGGGGCACAAATAATTCCGCGGCAACAACAAAGCACAACAGATATAACAGCACATAATTATGCATACCACCAAAATTTTAATCACACATCAGACAGACGAAATGTGTAAACAGTAGAATCTTCACTGACACAGGACACTAACGTACAATGAAGGTACGTGGACTGGCAGCAGATTCATTGAGGCTTATCATTAGGATACAGTTTCATCATGCCACAGCCTCGCCATGTTTTATTAAATCAAGTAAAAATGCGAGTGTAGTACAATCAGAACACACCATGGGTTTTCCATGCTTTTTCAATTAAAGTACAATTATATCAGCGGAAAAATTCTCCTGTTGGAGCACAAAAAAAGCAAATATGTTCCTCTTTAAAAGACTCTGACAGGAAAGTGGGGAACCGGCAGCCTGAACCCTCACTCCACATTCCATACCAAAAATTTTGGCGTTCGCGCTCTTTTAACACAACATTCTAAATCCTTTTAGCCAGTCTCTCGTTGTAGTTAAGCCTTTATACTCAGCATCTCCCTCTCACTTCCACTGTCTATACACATCTCTCTCCCGCTATCTCCTTTTAATCCAATTGATTTACAGTATCTCCCACCACCACTCTCTCCTCTCTCACTTACACTGTCTCCTTTTGTCTTTTTTCCCACTGCCATTGTCTCCAATATACCTCGGCACCTCAAAATTTCTGGGGGCCCAACATATTTTTTGTCCTATACCTGCAAGTTTAAAATTTCGGTCCAAATTTTGTCCTCCCCTAAACCTATTTGTTAAAGTTCGCTGGTCTGGGAGGTCCGGACCGCCCAAGCCTATATAGGGTCTCCACTCATCTCTAATTTCCACTGTCTCCTCTCTCTTTTGCTCCCTCTGCTACTATCTCCATCCATCTCTGTTTCCCTTTTACTGCCACTGTCTCTCATAGGCCGTCAATATCTCCTCTCTCGTTTGCTCCCATTGCTATTGGCTTCATCCACCTCCTTTTCTCTTTCATTGCCACTTTCTCTCTCCCATAAATAAAAGAAATATAAATACTACAACGATGGATTGATATTACGAACAGAAAACAACATTGGCGGGAATACGCGTACCAACAACATGAGAAACTGTTCTCGGAGGTAGAGGAACGATACCCTTTGGATTTTTGCTATGACTTATTCTGCTGACACTGGGGATTATTTATCGTTTTTCAAATGCGCGTCTCGCCGCCAAATAAATTGCTTCCTGGACGACATGTATAAAGAGCAGATGTCACTAAAATGCGATGATCAGCTGTTGTCTGCACATGGTAACTTCTGAACATTTCAGCAGTAGAGATCAAACATAAATAGTGCAGGGCTCGACAAAATAAATATGCTTTTAGACTTCCTCTTTTAAACATCAAGTACACATTTTGTTAAAAATGTGAGCCATTTTTATCGCCACAGTAATGCTCAAAGTTAAGTTTCTCGGGTTTGCACTGAAAGTATACCTTATTAATATTTTCTTCTAAAGATTATTATGTAATAACTGGAAAAGGCTTGTTATCAGGTAAACGTGCAACTGAATCTGCTACGCTATTCTTCTGTATTTCTAGATTTGTGAAACACGTAAATAATAAGAAAAAACAAACCCTCAGTATATATTTGTAATGTGGTATAAGGCACAAATGTTCGTCACGAAAGAGCCAGTGTCGCCGTTTAAAGCAATGTGTTCATTGTATTAACAAAATAGAATGAAGAAAGATTAGAATTTTTCGAATTTTCACCCAAATCGTTAACGACTGAGCATCGGCTCAAATATACGAGTATAGGGACAGCATTCGTCCCTTTTGGGAGGGACCATTCCGACGTTATTGCCAAGTTCGGGTAGTTCTCGGTGATTCAGACAAGTTGTAAGTAGGCTGTTTAGGTTTTTATATTGGTGACGCCACGTAGCGCTCTGTATGAAAATCACTGGCTGTGCTGTGTGCAGTCTGTGGCTGGTTAGCATTGTTGTAATATTCGCTATTCTAGTGTTGGGCAGTTGGATGTGAACAGCGCGTAACGTTGCGCAGTTGGAGGTGAGCGGCCAGCAGTGGTGGATGTGGGGAGAGAGATGGAGGAGTTTTGAGAACGGATGATCTGGACGTGTGTCCATCAGAGACAGGAAATTTGTAAGACTGGATGTCATGAACTGATATATATATATATATATATATATATATATATATATATATATATATGACTTTTGAACACTATTAAGGTAAATACATTGTTTGTTCTTTATCAAAATCTTTCATTTGCTAACTATTCCTATCAGTAGTTAGTGACTTCAGCAGTTAGAATCTTTTATTTAGCTGGCAGTATTGGCACTCGCTGTATTGCAGTAGTTTGAGTAACGAAGATTTTTGTGAGGTAAGTGATTCATGAAAGGTATAGATTATTGTTAGTCAGGGCCATTCTTTTGTAGGGATTATTAAAAGTCAGATTGCGTTGCGCTAAAAATATTGTGTGTCAGTTTAGTGTTGATCAGAATAAGTAAAGAGAGTAACGTCTGAGTACGTTCAGTTTTGCTCAGCTGTTTGAAAAGCAAATAATGTAAGAGGTTTATTAGCACAGTCAACCATAAATTTTTCCAAGGGGACGTTTCAAAGTAACATGCCTTTGCACCGCTAGAGAACTGGACAGAGACTTGGCAAGGCGTAAGATGTTCGTTTGTATAAAAAACTGTGCTTCCACTTTCGGAGGAACTTGTTTACACGTAACCCAGGTGACGAAGGCCGCGACTGGTGGTCATGTTACGCGCAAAGCACATGCCCGTGGGTGTTGTATACTCGCAGGCGCCGGTCTTCAGACTGGCAGACCGCAGCGTGCCTTCGCCAACGAACGTTTGGTTTCCTTGTCGAAGGCGAAAACGTCTTGTGAGTCTGAGCTTCAAGTGGCGTTTTGCCAATAATTTGCACGGATGTTTCTGCACGAGAGAAAACGAGCCTTAAAAATTATCATAAATACAGTGGTCAGAGCCATAATGGTTGCATGAAACACTGCACACCTATACCAACAGTTTGACATTATTTGAGAATCGAAGCAATTCAGGTTTCGACAGCAAAATGTGTGTATTGTGTATTAGAGGAATGACTTTTTGCTGATAAGTCATTTGGACGAGAAAGGACAGAATAGTCTAAGAAGGCAAAATTTTGTCTCTTTTTCGTGATCGGAGTAGAACCTTCTACTCTGAAGTAATACATTTCAGTACCTTAGCTGTTTCGGTTCAGGATACTAAGAATGGTTGCTGTAAAATGTCACATATTTTCATATATATTTAGTCACTCTGCACTGTTAAAGTATAAATCGGACGATAGGGTACGGCTTATAGCCAGCAACATATTCCAGAAATGTGGGCAAGTGACACACACACGAAAAAAATGGTTAAAATGGCTCTGAGCACTATGGGACTCAACTTCTGAGGTCATCAGTCCCCTATACCTTAGAACTACTTAAATCTAACTAACCTAAGGACATCACACACAGACATGCCCGAGGCAGGATTCGAACCTGCGACCGTAGCGGTCTCGCGGCTCCAGACTGTAGTGCCTAGAACCGCATGGCCACTCCGGCCGGCACACGAAAAAGGAAATGATCAACAAATGTAAAAGGTAGTAATCATGTTTTCATAATCCTTACTTTTATACCGTTGACGAATGTCACACCGACAATTACATAAGCCGAAATGAGACTGCGTCGGAAAATTCTAACGAGATGGCTCCTAAGGCCTCTCTTGGTTCGGTAATTCTGTTTCCCTTTCGTCTTTCTTCTTCTTATGCTGTTGTCTAATTTTGCAGCATCCGCTCATCGTCAACTCGTCCATTATTTTCTCGTTGCCGGATGCCCTTGCTGACAGCAGACCGCCATTGTTATGTAAGTAGGGGATTATTATCTATCCGCTAATCGTGTAAACTCTGTCCTGTGTGTTTTCTCGCTTAATGCTTCTGCGATGTGTTCCTAGTGTGGGGACGCGGCGCGATAACGGCAATATGCCAAACAGGTGTGCAAAGCAGCTTGTGGGCGACACCCAGGCTGGCCAGTTTTGCCGTCCAACGGTTAAAGTCGGTGGACGCACTCGACCTGTTTCTGGTTCGCACTATGCGTTAAGCTGTACATGAAAGCTGGTCGCCCATTTCCAGGCCCCCACAACCGCACGAGTGGTCGACTGTGAAGAGCGGACAAACTGAATAGCTGGGCGGCGGCCATTAGAGTGGTAAACTGACGCGCGGAGTTCGAATGTTTATACATCGCTTTTGGTTATAAAATGCCTTCCCTTGAGTTAGGTCACAAACATAATGCCTCATTTAAATACGTTACTACAATATACTTTTTAATTTATGAACAAACAGCAACTAGTCACTGTTTATGAATTTATCTTACGTACTACATGGAATCTGTCGTAGCTAAAAGTTACGCACTGGACCCCTAGCATTTTTCGTACTTCATTTACGATAGATGTACGCAAAGTGCATCAAAATACTCGAAGATTTGCCCACTATATTTATAGTGCTTTGGCAACTGACGACCAAATTATCAAGTTTCAACCTAACCTAGACCATGAAAACACTCCAGATCAGCCAACTTTCTTCAAAATGATCAGAACATATAAAATGGTATTCTGTCGGTCGGAAATGTTGCCTCCTGACAGCGTGAAACCATTTTTGTAACAGCTATGGTTTTGAGAAAGGAAACCTGCAAATAGATGCACAGACATTATACTAATACCGTGTTACAAAAACATTTATTAAGCAAGTGCATTGACATACAAAACAACTTAAAATATTCACTTACCTGTGAAATGTAATATTCGTTCCTTTCTCGAATTTATTTGTACAATTAATCGCTGCACGACTCTTCACCATTGTACTTCTTTTGATTGGAACGTATAGACAGTAGAATTACGAGTAACAAATACTGTATGTACGTCCCAACAAATATACAACGTTGAATCAGGGTCTTCATAAACAACAGTACTACACAACACATCAGATTACAACCACTATAATGGCGTCCAGCCGAAGGTTCAAATTATCCCGCGACTGCAGCGCCATCAGTGAGTCTAGTTATTTTTTACGAGGTCTTCGCCCATTTCAGTGATAACTGTATCAAGTTTGCTCGACACCAACGATACAGCTACATTTTCTCTGGCCTTTCGAGGAAATATTGTTAGAAAAGGGCCTACTATGCAACATGGTTACGAAACAAAGCGTCAGCTAAAATGTGCGTTTACACCGGTGCGCCTTGCGCCTGTGTTTGCCTCATACGTAAGAAAAGGCATCCGTGAACGTGTACATTTCTTTCTCGATATGTGCACAAGCGTGATTACACACCCAGCTAGACACAACCACACACGCCGTTCTAGTAGTCAAGATGTCTTCTGTGCTAGCAGCAACTGTCGCCGCAGCCGGTATATTCTGAGACAAAGACGAATTGTAGAAATAAGCGCAAGTACTGGGATAATTAATATCTTTGGTATGTGTTTATGTGGTTTAAAGTGAAATATGATAGGGAGAATTTTGTTTAAAAGCTTTACTCGTGATTTCGAGGCAATACCTCATCCTATTGGGCCACCCACTCCGAAGGAACATGCAAAATACAGAGACGCTACATCAGAGGCGGCAAGGCTGGCTTTGAATTCTTGCTATCGGAGATAATGACTCCAGTCTGTAGTTCCAGTTCAAGGTATCTACAGCATCGAAATCTAACGTATTCCCAGAAGTTCCCTAGGCTCTCATGAAAACCCTCAAAAACCACATTAAGTTGATCACCATTTAACGTTTCTTTCTCTCGATAACGAAACACTTATTCGATGCTGAACGTTTAAAGCCAGTAGTTCAGTTATTTGCAACATGCAACACTTTGGGGTTGTACTGACTGGAAGCACTGAAAGGATAAAAAAATTATGTTAGTCGAATCCTGTCAGAGTTGATTTCCTTGTGCGTGTGTGTGTGTGTGTGAGAGAGAGAGAGAGAGAGAGAGAGAGAGAGTGAAAGAGAGAGAGAGAGAGAGAGAGAGAGAGAAGGAAGCTGGACAAAGCGTTCTGCTGAAGCATGCACAATTCATTCGCGCCTCCACATGGTTCTAGCATGGTTGTAGAAGCATCAGTTCTTACTAGAAATTTGCCAGCCGAATGGCATGTCCTTTCGTGACCAATCAGTTAGTTCTGCTATTACTGTTTCTCTGCTGACAGCACAATACTCCCCGCCTCCTTTCATACTGACGGGTCTGTCTCTCGTGACATCTGGTGGTCAGTTCCCGCATTACATAAGCCTGTCCAGACACTTTTAACCAGATACTCTATACAGGGTGGTCCATTGATAGTGACCGGGCCAAATATCGCACGAAATGAAAAAACTACAAAGAACGAAACTCGTTTAGCTTGAAGGGGCATAGCAGATGGCTCTATGGTTGGCCCGCTAGATGGCGCTGCCACAGATCAAACGGATATCAACTGCGTTTTTTTTAAATAGGAACCCCCATTTTTTATTACATAACCGTGTAGTACGTAAATAAATATGAATGTTTTTGTTGGATCACTTTTTTCGCTTTGTGATGGATGACGCTGTAATAGTCACAAACGTATAAGTACGCGGTATCACGTAACATTCCGCCAGTGCGGACGGTATTTGCTTCGTGATACATCACCCGTGTTAAAATGGACCGTTTAAGAATTGCGGAAAAGGTAGATATCGTGTTGATGTATGGTTATTGTGATCAAAATGCCCAACGGGCGTGTGCTATGTATGCTGCTCGGTATCCTAGACGACATCATCTAAGTGTCCGGACCGTTCGCCGGATAGTTACGTTATTTAAGGAAACAGGAAGTGTTCAGCCACATGTGAAACGTCAGCCAGGACCTGCAACATATGATGATGGCCAAGTAGGTGTTGTAGCTGCTGTCGCAGCTAATCCGCACATCAGTAGCAGACAAACTGCGCGAGAATCGGGAATCTCAGAAACGTCGGTGTTGAGAATGCTACATCAACATCGATTGCACTCGTACCATTTTTCTGTGCACCAGGAATTGCATGGCGACGACTTTGAACGTCGTGTACAGTTCTACCACTGGACACAAGAGAAATTACGGGATGATGACACATTTTTTGTACGCGTTCTATTTAGCGACGAAGCGTCATTCACTAACAGCGGTAACGTAAACCGGCATAATATGCACTATGGGGCAACGGAAAATCCATGATGGCTGCAACAAGTGGAACATCAGCGACCCTGACGGGTTAATGTATGGTGCGGCATTATGGGAGGAAGGATAATTGGCCCCCATTTTATCGATGGCAATCTAAATGGTGCAATGTATGCTGATTTCCTACGTAATGTTCTACCGATGTTACTACAAGATGTTTCACTGCATGGCAGAATGGCGATGTACTTCCAACATGATGGATGTCCAGCACAAAGCTCGCGTGCCGTTGAAGCGGTACTGAATAGCATATTTCATGACAGGTGAATTGGTCATCGAAGCACCATACCATGGCCCGCACGTTCACCGGATCTGACGTCCCCGGATTTCTTTCTGTGGGGAAAGCTGAAGGATATTTGCTATCGTGATCACCGACAACGCCTGACAACATGCGTCAGCGCATTGTCAATGCATGTGCGAGCATTACGGAAGGCGAACTACTCGCTGTTGAGAGGAATGTCGTTACACGTATTGCCAACTGCATTGAGGTTGACGGACATCATTTTGAGCATCTATTGCATTAATGTGGTATTTACAGGTAATCACGCTGTAACAGCAAGCGTTCTCAGAAATGATAAGTTCACAAAGGTACATGTATCACGTTGGAACAACCAAAATAAAATGTTCAAACGTACCGACGTTCTCTATTTTAATTTAAAAAACCTACCTGTTACCAACTGTTCGTCTAAAATTGTGAGCCATATGTTTGTGTCACAAAGCGAAAGAAGTGGTCCACCTAAAACATTCATATATCTTTACGTATTACACGAATATGTAATAAAAAGTGGGGGTTCCTATTTTTAAAAAAAACGCAGTTGATATCCGTTTGACTTACGGCAGCGCCATCTAGCGGGCCAATCATAGCGCCATCTGGTTTCCCCCTTCAAGCTAGACAAGTTTCGTCCTTTGCAGTTTTTTCGTTTGACGCTTATTTCGTGAGATATTTGGCGCGGTCACGATTAATGGACCACCCTGTATATTATCGTTATTACTGTTATTATTTATTTTTTATAATAGTAAACACAACAAATGGGATCACTTTGTTGTTCATATCTTATCTCTAATCGGATTTTTCCCAAGCGTCTTGGAATGCTTGCTTAGCAGCAAATAATTCGTTCAGACAGAAGTAATATAGCTTTTTACAGTTTACAAACGGGTATTTCATAAGAGTCAATGATTTTTAACTTCCCACATCGACTGGGGCCGCTTTCTCCGGCTTAACGCCAGAGTCGCTGTACTGCGATTTTGTACCTGGTATGTTGTTCTAGTTTTTCTCGTCGATTCTGTTGTCACCTGGGATGACAACGTCAATAATCCACGTTTTCTTTTCCTCCACAATTGTGAAGTTTAGCGACTGTACTCCAGTATTCTATTTATCTCAAGTCGGAAGTGCCACAATAATTTGCCAGTTTAGTTTTCGATCATTTTCTCTGGACTGTGCTCCCACAACTTCTTTGCCATCGGCAGATAGTACTTTTAGCATAAGTTCCAGTGGATCATTTGAGTCACAGCATTGTGCCTCTCCTTGTAATAAGTCTGAGCGATATTTCTGCAACAGCTCAAGATGCCACCCACTGTTTACTCAGTTCCCTTGTGGCATCTGCACTTTGCAGCTTATGCTGATTTCTCGATTCTGAATTGGATGGCATTAGTTCTGATGGCTGGCTCCTGTGCAACACAAACCAACCTTCACTTTCCTTCTTCAGGGTTCCGTTGGTCATCAATGCTCAGGCTTTTAGCTTAGGAACTTCATTATTATTATTATTATTATTATTATTATTATGGGCGATTGAACGCTATCGGATCACGGAAAACTATTATATTTCAATCTTCGGAGTTTCCAAGCGTCTCTCATTTTCTCTCCGTGCCTTTCTTTCTTCAGTCCATTTAGTTCCTTGTCTGGTGTTGACTTCATTCTCTGAAAATACTTCCATTAGAAATTTTTTTCAGTTTCTGTTAATGTCTGATGGGGTTATATGAACGTTTTCTAAATTCTATGTGACCTGCTGAGTTCAAGCTATGATTTTGATTTGTTCTATGTACGACGCAATTTTGTGTGTCAATATTGTTGCTGGAAGTCTGTGGATATGCCAATAAAATTTCAATCTTTATTTTCTTATCTCTGTCACGAGATTCGATACTTTTTCGGTTGTTTTCGGGATTGTAGTCTGTATCCATCTTCTAGTCTCTTGGAGCCGAGCAACTTTCTTAGACCTTTGCTTTCTTCTCTTAGTATATGTTCCTCATAAACTTTTCCGTAGATTGTAAGCGATTCGCTAGCGTACAAGACGTACAAGACTTAAGACTTGATAACTATGTTATAGTGCTTGATTTTTGTGTGTATGGGCATACATTTTTTGTTGTAGGTGTAGATTTTACCGGAAGCTCTCTTAAGTCGTGCGATCCAATTTTCAGTGCCATTTTCTTTCCTCCTGTGGGTTTCTAAGACTTTGCCGAAGTGCTTCAAGTATGGAACTCTCTCGATTTTCCGTATTTTGTGATCAGTTTTTGGGCAGGTTGTTCCGAACGGTGTATTTGGTGTTTTTGGAAGGAAATTAGGACCGCATTTCTTTCAGTGCCTTCCTTGAGAGTTTTGATCGGTTTAATTGTCTTCGTCTTGTCTGCTAGTATTCCCACATCATCTGCGAAAGTTCGGCAATAAATTTGGAAGGCATTTTGTTCTAGATGGTTTTCAAGGGAATCTTATATCATTCTTCGTGCAAAACAGTACCAAACATTTCAGGTAACGATGACGGAGGTGGATAGCACCCCTTCTCTCGAAAGTAGACTGTAAAATCTCGATAATAGTGAGAAATGGTGACTGGGGTAGCCAGGAGAGATGCGAAAATTCATTATCGTGACCACAAAACCACTCTTGGACGATGTTAGGTGCGTGAACAGGGGACGTGTCGTCTTGGAACACAGCATCACCATTGGGGAACAAACATTGCACCATGGGATAGACCTGATCAGCCAAAATTGTCAAACAATCATTCGCAGTAATGCGACATTGCAGGGAAACCGTGGGACCCATGGAATACCACGATATGGCTGCGCAAATTATCAACGAACACCAGCTATGTTTCACTCTTGTGACGTAAGCTCAGCCAGAAATTGAAAACAGTGTGCGACGAACAAATGACTTCCTTCCATAGTCCAGGTTTCAGGACTTCGGCACCATGTTTGCTGTTTGGGCATTTGCGTCACTGATGACTGGTTTCAGAATTTCGGCTCGCCCTGCAATTTTGTGCTCATGGAGTTCTCTTCCAGCAATTTGTCCACGTTCGAATTCTCTTATGTTCGATACAATGCACTCACAACTACACAGAACACTGTTCTAACCCACATTGATACCTGAAACATATTGAGGATACTGCACAGGTGCCGTTCATGGTCAAATACAACAGTGCGACCTGCACGTTTGGCTAGTATCTGCATTTATGTTCGAGCATGGATTTCTCAGGGTGAAAATGGCTCTGAGCACTACGGGACTTAACATCTGAGGTCATCAGTCCCCTAGAACTTAGAACTACTTAAACCTAACTAACCTAAGGACATCACACACATCCATGCCCGAGGCAGGATTCGAACCTACGACCGTAGCAGTCGCGCGGTCCCAGACTGAAGCGCCTAGAACGGCTCGGCCACTCCGGCCGGCTTTCTCACGGTGATTCCATGTTTTTGTCCAACCCCTGTACAAAGGAACAAACCAGCGATGAAAGGGTTTGAGAACCGCAGGGGTTGGACTGGTCGCGTGCACGATGCCTTGGCACCTGAACCGCCAACAGCGAGCATTGTGTTGTTTGCTTGGCTGGCGACACGAACAACCTCACATGCACGCGCGAAGGCAGCTGACACCTGCTTACGAAACACCGCAGTGGCGCTCGTGTTCTCCTCCCCTAGCCGCGTGGAGTGGCCGCGCGGTTAGAGGCGCCATGTCACGGACTGCGCAGCCCCTCCCGCCGGAGGTTCGAGTCCTCCTTCGGGCGCGCGCGCGCGCGGGTGTGTGTGTGTGTGTGTGTGTGTGTGTGTGTGTGTGTGTGTGTGTGTGTTCTTAGCATAAGTTAGTTTAAGTAGTGTGTAGGGTCTAGGCACCGATGACCTCAGCGGTTTGGTCCCTTAGGAATTCACACACATTTGAACATTCTCTTCCCTTGTCTGACCCGAACATATATTTCTAACCGCATGAACACTCTATGCAATTACCACCTTCTAACACCACACCCTCTTAAGCAAGAAGATAACTGATATTCATTCTTTCATTTCATAGCCGCATTCGCTTCCTCAGTCTGCGTGAATACGCGATAGGTGACAGGTATGCCGCGGTTTTCAACTGCACTGCTAAAGATAGTTGAGTATCTGTGAAGTTCTGGCCACAAACAAATATGGATCAGACGGAAAATAAGGGCTTTATGTGTCAGACCGAAGTTTGCTTGAAATGTCTTTCGCACTTTGTTATTGTTTTATATCGGTTATCTATTGATTTGATCGAGTAGCTATTCCTGTCCTTCGCCGACCTGCTCACCAACTGAAATGAACTGCTACGTCGAAAAAAATTGATTAATTAACTAACTTGACCCCTGACTTTGACACAGATAAGACAGGTACTGTATTTAAACTCTTTTGATTTTTTTGCCTAGATGCATACATTTTAAAATTATATATAGATGATTATGTTTTCTTCGTGGCTGCTGTAAGGAGAGAACGGTTTAGGTACAGGATGAGTTGGCGCTCCGAGATTTCCGTTTCTCCGGTTCTCAGAAAACGCCAGGCAAAGTCGGAGAAAACTGCTACAACTCGCGTGAAGACTCCGTCTCTCTTGGCAGCTAAAGTACTCACAGTCGCCGTTAAGATCTCCTGGAAACACTTTCAGAATCAGAAGGTTGAGCAACAGTGGCAGTATGGTATCTTCTGACTAACAAATTGGTCCCTTAGGGAACGTCTTGAACACACAAGCTGACGGCGAAATATTGAGTGTCGTCCGGACCGTGATAGTCGCACATTCGCCCAGTATTGTTAATTCGCGAAGAAATCACTATGCACTGTATTGCTAAAGACAATAATAGTTTTTATGAAGGTCCGGTGATCCAACATCGAATAAAAGTTCGTAGACGATATTTACCTTCATTTTCATAAGACAAATTTTTTATACTTGATCATTGCGATTACAAGTTGTATCACTTCTGCACTTCAAATTACGTCTATATGCAAACTTATGTGACCCTCCCCCCCCCCCCCCCCCCAAAAAAAAAAAAAAAAAAAAAAATCTCGAGTAGCCATTCCTTATCTCCAACAATTGCAAAAAGCATAGATGCTCTTTTTTCACAGCAAAGAGCGTTGTCGTCTCAATTACGGTAGCGCATCATCGCTGATATTCGCAGCAGGAATATTACGGTAATAAAGGGTGTACATAAAGTCCGACACAAGAACCAAACATTGAACAGATATCATACATATGTCATTTTGAAGAGAAACCCTGAAAGTTTCTTTTTCCCCCCATGAATACCGCCACAACGTAGTTTGGTAATTTGCCGATAGTCAGCGCTAGTCGCAAGCATGGCGAGTTCAGGCGTGGGGCGAGGTTTCTGTGTGTTGGAAGCCGGCCGCAGTGGCCGAGCGGTTCTAGGCGTTACAGTCTGGAACCACGCGACCGCTACGTCGCAGGTTCGAATCCTGCCTCGGGCATGGATGTGTGTGATGTCCTTAGGTTAGTTAGGTTTAAGTAATTCTAAGTTCTAGGGGACTGATGACCTCAGAAATTAAGTCCCGTAGTGCCCAGAGCCATTTGAACCATTTTTTGTGTGTTGGGAGTCGACAAAAACAAGTGTGCTACAGTTGTTCAACGAAAGGTTAGAACCAAGTACGGTAAGAAACCACTAACAAAGAAGACCATTTACCAATGGCACAACAAATTCGTTACGACAGGTTGCTTGTGCCCGGCAAAGAGAAGGGACGTCCCAGTGTGAGTGAAGTGAATGTGGAGCGCGTACGAGAGACATTCATAAGGAGTCCAAAGAAATCGGTGCATCGTGCATCCCGTCAACTCGAAATGGCTCCAGTGACAGCGTGGAAAGTCCTGCGACAGAAGCTGTCTCTGAAACATTCAAATTGGAACTAGTGCAGAAGCTCAATGTCGACGACAAAGACAAGCGTTTTTGAGTCTTGTTCACAGTTGCAACAATTGAATGAGGATGGGAATGGCATTGTTGATAGCTTAATTTTTAGCAACGAAGCCACACTTTTCACACTAATGAGAAAGTGAAAAGGCATAATTGTCGAATCTGGGGTACAAAGCATCCACAAGAATGCATTGAATTCCAGCGTGATTCCCCAAAGGTAAATGTTTCTTGTGCCTTGTCACGTTGAAAACTGTACGGGCCATTCTTATTCACCGAGAGCACTGTCACTGGATATTCCTACTTGGACATCTTGCAGCAATGGCTGATGCCTCAAATGCAATCGGACTCTCCGTTCATCTTTCAGCAGGATGGGGCTCAACCCCATTTTCATGGTGAAGTTCGTGGATGCCTGAACACGGAGCTGCCGCATCGATGGATCGGCAGTGCTACAGAAAGGGACAGCTGTGTCATGAAATGGCCTCCCCGATCACCAGATCTCACTCCGTGTGACTTTTTTGTGTGGAGACACATTAAAGATCTGGTGTATGTACCGCATCTACCACGTTACCATGTGATGTAGCAGAGCTCCGAGGGGAGACAAAGGGAAGCGACTGCCACAGTCGACGATGCCATGCTGGGACGGGTATGGCAAAGAATTCGATCACTGTACTGACGTCTGCCAGGTCACTCATTGTTCGCATATCGAATGTGTGAAAAAAAACAACTTTCAGAGTATGTCTTCAAAATGCAATTTGGATGACATCTGTACAATGTTTAATTGTTATGCAGGAAGTAATTGAAAGTGTTCCCGGACTTTGTGTACACCCTGTATTACATTATGTAGGGAAATTACACTACTTATACCTGCTACAGCCAACATCCTCAATAACGTAAGACACTGCTGTCAGTTTCGGTTCCTGACTTGTACAACTGGTAGTCAATTCGAAATAATCCTTGCATATGAAATTCTTCACCAAGTTCATATGAGACACAAACAATTTTAACTACAAAGTGGAACAGAAAATGAAATCAATGTGTGTAAAATAATATCCGTGTCATCTGTGCATAACAGAGAGAAAGTGTAATTCTTGTATATGAAGTACGTTTTTTTTGTCACTCTTAGAAGAAAAAATTCAGTGAGCATCGTTAATGCACTCATTCTAATCTCGATCACTGTGCTTCTAAATTGTCTTCATCGTTTCTAGTACTGAAAATGATCCTTCAGCCTGAGCGCTACGCCTATGGACATACAGGGGTTGGACAAAAATGTGGAAACACCAAAACACATGCCATCGTCGTGGCTAATGCGGTGTAGGAAACCCTTTAGCATTGAAAACAGCTTCCAGTCGCCTCGGGATGGATAAATACAGGTCTTCTACGTTTTTCAAGGGAGTCTTACAGCAATATCCAGAAAAACACTGGCAAGTTCAGTTAACAATAGAAAAGGTGGATAGCGATCATTCACCCTTCTCTCCAAGGTAGACCCCAAAGACTCAATAATATTAAGATCTAGTGACTTTGGTGGCCAGGGGAGATGTGACAATTCATCTTTGTGCTCACAAAACCAACCCTGGACGAAGCGAGCTGCGGGAACAGCGGTCCTGTCGTCTTGGAACATAGCATGACCACAGTTAGCAGTTTTGCGACCTTGCAGCGTAATCACTAGGCCCGTGGAATATTGCGATATAGTTGCACAAATTATTACCGAACCACCGCCATCTTTCACCCTTGGGACATTAACTCGGCCAGAAGCTGGAAAGAGCGCACAAAAAATTCATTCGAACAAACTACTTTCTTCCATTGCTCCAAAGTCGCGGTTTTGTGGCTTTGGCACAACGTTTCTTTTTTGGGCATTTGCATCACTGATGTGGGGTTTTGTAATTCCAAGTCGCCCTGCATTCCCAGCTTATGGAGCTCTCATTGTGTTGTTTTGGTGCCTAAAGGGTTTGCGAGTGCGACATTCAGTTCTGGAATAGCTTCTGCAGCTGTCGTCCTTTTATTTTTCGTCACAATCCTCTTCAGCGACCGTCCGTCAAAATCGATCAACACACACTTTCGTCCGCGTTGTGACTTAGTGGATGTCGTTTCTCCGCTTTCCTATACGCGGCGTAGATCTTCGATAAGTGAGTCTTGAAATACTAAACAGCCACCATATGACATCAAGAATTTGCCCACGTTCGGACTCATGTAACTCCGACATAATACACACACAACTACACAGAACACTGTTCTGATCATGGCGAACGCAAAGTATTGAGGACATTGTACAGGTGGCACTCGGTGTCAAATACAAAAGCGCAACCTCCAGACTTGGCTGGCATCTACATTTATGTTCAAGCAAGCACTTATGGTGCCCACCCGGCTAGCCGCGCTGTCTACCGCGCTGCTTCCCGGGCACGAAGACGTGCCGGTCCCGGCACGAATCCGCCCAGCGGTCCATTGGGGCCGAACCGCACAATAATCCTGGGTTTGGTGTGGGGCGGCGGTGACGTGGGCGGACTGCTGTGGCCCATTGTGAACCACTGAGGGCTACGGTGGGACGGGGCCTCTCTGTTTTTTTCTTAGACCCCGGTTTCATACACACAAAGAAATACAAGCATTTATCGTACAGTTTCCATATTTTTGTGCAATCCTTGTAGATTTCAGGCATACAATTGTTAATAATATGCATGTTTTCGAAAACGCTATTTCTGCGTCGTTTCCAGTTACGAGTGGTGAAAATGTGCACATGAACACGATTTTTAAATTTAGTAACTGATAGAATGTATTACACACTATCTCCAAAAAACACGATGGCACGGAAAACGCGTACCCTATTATCACAGCACTTACTGCTTGTAAGAGGTCCGAACAGATGTAATTTCGATGTATTGCTCATGCGCTGCCTACGATATGCAAGGTATAAGAGAATCTCTGAAAAAGAGAGCAGTGTTGACTGCAGTACGAACTGTGTAGCTGTAGCAGTAAGTTGTGGCTTGTGAGCTAGTCTGCAGTCTGCTCTGGTCTGGTCTGGTGTATCGTGTTGGCTGGGCCGGTCGCGGTGCAGCCATGCCGGAGCCTGAGTATTATTGTATAAGGTAAAAAGCAGCCTCGCGCATATGTAGTAATGTTATCTTAACTCCCATGTAGATGTTTTAAAAATCTCGTAATAATAATCTTTCTCATAAAAAGTAACTTTTAACAACCATTCATTTCAGTTTAAAGAATTTACTAATTTCTCCCATCCATGATCATCCCGATTGTTGCAAAAATAAATAAATAAATCAGTTGCTTCCTTTCATAAATGACAAATCTATCGGCCAGCATTGCACAGGGCTGTGCCAGAAAACATTATTTTAAGAGCAGATATATATGCGTTATCCGGCGACTTCATTGAGGTAAGAATTTTCTTTTTTTTTATTCAGAATGATCTTTCAGGGCCATGACGCAGCACTGCTGACGTCCAAAATTTACCAGGTTAAATTCACAGTCAATTATTGAAAAGTTATAAGTGAGCGACAATTTAATTGAGAGGTTAGGTATAATGCATTATCACCAGGTTACTGAATTTATTTTTGTTGGGACGTTACACTGAATGTGAACGACATAATTATAATTTTTTACTGTTGAGAGGTTTAGGAATTTTTCTGTTTTGAGGTTACACTAAATGTGAATGAATTTTGTGCGGAGGTTAAATGGCAACGAATTTTGTTGGGAGGCTACGGTAAATTATTTTTTGGGGAGGTTACACTTGGCGACAACCGACCAGGATCGTATTTCTTTGTGAATTTCTGAGAAGTAGTCATATATCTGTTCTTATTTACTTAAATGTAGTTTGCGTCTGGCGCAACGCATTTACTAATTTGTCACTCTTTCTTTCACAGATCATGGGCAATTTATTGCTCTTTGTTGTAATTGTGTTTGTTCCATTTTTACTTCGTCTTTGTTTCATTTTGTGCTTAATTTTGATTTGTGAAAAATGCCGCGAATAACTGTTAATAGTACATCGCGATGTACAATGAGTGAAATAGCCGACTCGAATAATTTGACCGATAATACTTGCGACACTCAGTGTAATAGTGATAATCCTCTAATTACAGATAATCAGTGTGTGCCGATCACTAGTAATGATATTGATCCTAATGATGAGCAAACAAATTCAATTATGTCCACCGTAAATGTAACAATTGATGACACGGCACGTTCCGTTACAATGAACGCTGCCCAGTTTGACACACCTAATTTGCAAAATTTACGTAGCGAACAGATAATTGTTTCTAACGAAGGTGAACAATGTACTCAAAATATGTCAGATTTGTTTAATTCCGATGTAGTGACCAATAGTGTACATCCGATTGGCAAACCTTTTTGTGAATCAGACAATAACCAAATGGTTACACAAAATGTGACACATGCAGATACACCATCACACAGTACAGAGAATAGAGCCGCTAATTTTGGCTGGGATCGAGTTATAGCATTAATGCTACAACTTAATGAAAATCTCAAACAACAAATTAATGAACACAATGAAAAACTAGACCATCAGCACAAACAACTTAATGAAAATCTCAAACGACTTAATGAATCGTACAAACAATGTAATGAAAAATTCGGCAAACATTTCAAACAACTTAATGAAAAACTAGACAACAATTCCAAACAGTTGAATGTGAAAAACACGACAACCTTAACGAACAGAACAAACAACTTAATGAACAGATTACAGCCGTTACCGTGCAATGTCATGATACTAAAGAACAATTACGTGAGGATACTAAGACTTGTGCTAGGAATAGTAGTGAAGAAATTAGATCTGTTGCACAAGAATTAAGGAATACACATGTAGCCACAACGAAATTACTTACAGATGAAAGTAGTGCAGTTGCTAAACAATGTTCTGAAAAATCAACACAGTTACGCGACGAGTTTAAATTAATGTCAGCAGAACTTTCACGCACACTGGATGAGAAAGTAGACACGAAATTTGACCAACAGAACAGCCAAATTGACGAATGTTTCAGTCACTAACACGTCACAGCATACGCCACATTCCGAACATTTGTCACACTCACACAGCCAGTGTAACTTAGGTAATTTACAGAGACTACGTGATTTAGAATTCGAACAGACACAGACAAATAGATTCTCATTAAATTCCGAACGTGTTCACACATTCAGAGACGATAACGTTGATTATAAGCAATTTTTATCCGTAAAAAAATCTAAGGTATTTAAAAATGACAGAGCACAGGTACACGCTTTGGACTGGATACGACAATTTATTTTTGTACTTTCACCAGCTTGGCCTGTAACGCAGAAACTAGAATTGGACTGGATACAACAATTTACTTTTGAATTTTCACCGGTATTGCCTATAATGCAGAAATTAAAATTTATTTGCAGCGCGTAAGCGACCTCAGGGGATTCATTACACTTCGATGAATATGTGCCATAGCGTGCACAGGGACCCGAGCTGTAGTAGTGCTATTTCATCTTTAGTTTTCTGCACTGATGCCTTCTCTTTTACTATCCTTTATATCTATCAAAACAGCTCTTTAACTATCGAGCTATCTAGAATTAGGAATGAATAATGAAAACCGGATATGACAAGTTTTACCGAAAGTGACAATTTTCATTAGACACTCCAGAACTACCAGCGTAATTTTAATGAAAGACAGAAGTGTAATCATCAGTATGTACAAAATTTTCAGCTGTCGCAACGCATTTTGGCAACAATAGAGGGTTTTCCCCACAACAGCAACAAAACCAGCCCGTTAGCTTACCTAACCAACAATGTAGTCTGCAAGGTCAACCAAGCTTTAATGTTTCGCCGCCTACACGTATAGCGTCGACTCCGCCAAATAGTAACGCACAGCAACAAGGAAATCAGTACGTACAGAAAACACACCATTTCAACTCGTATCGCAACGCGCCGTATAGAAATGACTATCATGACAGACGTAAAAGTAATGAGCACAATTTTCAGCGTAACAGTCGGTCTTACCAGCAACAGAATCATCCGCAACAACAGATTATCATGAATGAATCAGGCAGTCGGTATCATCCCGAACGTAATACGTCAGGAAGAAATAACAGAACAGTACAAATAGTTGAAATGCCACAGCATCCTCCCGCGAATAACTGCACGTCAGAAAGAATTTGACCAGATACAGTGCAGAATGAATCTTCCAGCAACGCAAGCAATACTTTTGACACAGAGAATCTTGTTCACGAAAATGTTATTACTTTTGACGACATCCGAGACACACTTTTGCATGAAAAACCAGTTACTGAAAAAACCATTTCCCACCCTGTCATTGAAGTAAAGATTGGATCATCTAAATTTTCAGCAGTAATCGATTCTGGATCACCTATGTCAGTTATAAATGAGGAAACTTTCAACGAATGTAACAAAGAGAATACCTATCCTACGTTACCATTAGGCAAAACTAAAGTAAAAGGAGCAGTATCTAGTAAAGGAGTAGATGTAAAATTACAGACACACTTATCATTTTGTATTGCAGGTCATACGTTTCACTCAAATTTTTGGATTGTTCCCTTATTGACAACAGACGTTATTTTAGGTACGAATTTTCTGGTACAACACGACGCAATTATCGACTTTCAAAATTCCTATTTAATGTTAAAGGATGAAAATGTACAACTGGCATTAGAATTTCAGCACCCTTTACCTGCAGAAGAACAAACAATTAATCGTACAGAGGTCATTTCTGCATCACGTAACATAGACTGTCATTTGACATTGTTCACAGATACGTACGTACACAACTATAATACTCCAGACGAAGCCGACTATGACGTTATGCAAATGATTTCTGATAAAGTTAAACAGAGCAGTGCAAATACAGACGACGAACGTTCAGAGCTACGCAAAATTCTTTTACAGCAAGCTCCAGTTTTTGACAACATCCCTGGTACTATGTCCGGTTTTATGTATGAATTTCTAGTTAAACAGCATGATACATTTGAAGCCAAACATTATCCCATTCCATACATTCACACAGATCAAGTTAAGAAAGAATTGCAAGCTATGCTTGGCCAAGGAATTGTTGAACCGGCAGTTAGCCCGTACATAAACCCTCTCCATATTGTTAAGAAAAAGGATGGTTCACTTCGCCTCGTACTTTATTCGCGTCACATCAGTGACATTATTATTAATGAAACAGATTGCCCACAGACACTAGAAGAACTTCTACAGAAATTTCATGGTACTGTCGTTTATTCCCCATTTGATTTGAAATCGGGATTTTGGCAAATTCAGCTCCATCCGAACTGCAGAAAGTACACAGCTTTTCTCTGTTTTGGTGACTGTTATCAATTTTGTAAATTACCGTTCGGTTTAACTATTTCTTCAGCAGCATTTATTCGCGGTTTGAATACTATACTTCCGACAGAACTAAAAGACAGAATCACAACGTATGTAGACGACATTCTTATTGCAGAAGCTAACTGGTCTGAACACAATCCGATTCTTGAACAACTGTTGCAAACTTTTCGTGCACAAGGACTCAAAGTTAATCTTAGCAAATCACACTTTGGCAAAACTTCTATAAAATTTCTTGGACATGTAATTTCAGCAGAAGGCATTTCGCCTGACCCGGAAAAACTTCAAGCTTTACGTGACATTACTGTACCTACGACGAAGAAATAATTACGCAGCTTTCTGGGATTAATTAACTTTCTCCGTAAATTTATTCATTACTCTGCTTTAGACACCCCTAGATTATGCCAGTTGACGGGTAAAAACACTATTTGGTCGTGGGGTAGCCGAGCGCAGTCTGAATTTGTCAATCTGAAACAAGCTTTGTTGAATGCACCACTTTTATCACATCCAGATCTTACTAGAAATTTTTCCATTGCCACCGACAGTTCTAACACTGCTTTAGGCGTACACATTTTTCAGGAAATTGAAGAATATGGTTCTACAGTAATTAAAAACATCGCATTTGCAAGTCGCATTCTGTCACCTGCTGAACGAAATTATTCTGTTACAGAACTTGAAACATTATGTGTTGTATGGGCATTTACGAGATTCAGGCATTTTCTTTATGGACGACATACTACTGTTTACACAGATCATAGAGCCATACAGTTTTTACTTTCAGCAAAATTTACACACGACAGGTTAAGCAGATGGAAACTTTATTTACAGGAATTTAATTTTACAATTGTTCACATTCCCGCTACACAAAATATTGTAGCAGACGCACTATCCCGTTCTCTCAGCAACAATCAGCAAGACATCGCAACCAACTTCTGGCAAGCAAATTCTAGCGTCATGTATATTCAACAAGTTGCATTCGAAAATTTTATTTCGGCATCATTACGAGACATAGCACAAGAGCAGAGCAAAGACAACGTATGGAAAGAAATTAAACACGTTTGGCAAGATAGGAATAATGTTACCATCAGAAACCATTATACTGTATGCAATAACATTCTGTTTCGCCGCTCTCACCCTGACAGCAACAATTGGTTACTATGCATTCCTGACGAGCTTGTTAACAAATTAATTTGGTATACTCATTTAAGTTACGCACATTATGGAGCCAGAAAATGTTTTCTTATACTGAGACAGAACTGTTATTTTGCCAACATGGAGAAACGTATACGACGAGTTTTAGCATCGTGTAAAATCTGCCAGAAAGCTAAATCAGATACGACTTCACATATTCCTCCGTTACATCCCATTGTACCTGTTAAATTGAGACACATGGCCGCTGTAGACATTTTTGGTGCGATTCCCAGATCTAATAGAGGTTTTTGTTACATATTTGTCGCTGTTGAACTCACTTCGAAATTTGTTACCTTCACTCCGTTTCGCAAAGCTACTGCTAAATCGATTTCGAATGCATTTGTAAAACATTTTTTATTTCATGTAGGGCATGTATTGAAAGTAATTTCCGACAATGGACCACAGTTTCGATCTGCATTATGGACACGTATGTTACGAGCTAGAAACATTTCTCCGATCTATATATCCAGGTATCACGCTTCTTCGAACCCTTGTGAACGAGTAATGAAAGGAATTGGTAAACTATGTAGAATATACTGCCATAAAAAACATATTGATTGGGACACACACATACTCTCATTCCAGGATGTAATTAACTCCATACCAAATGAATCTACTATGCTATCTCCGACTGTTATACTGAAAAATGTTGAATCACCTAACAAAATTAAAGAATTAGTATCCTTTCCTACATCTCGTCGACTACGACACCATGAAATAATTGACATTGCGCTGAACAACATCAAACGTGCCGCATAGCGCCGGAGAAGACAGCAAAAACAGGTTTGTACACGCCGTGACTTTCACATTGGACAGAAGATATTAGTACGTACACACTATTTATCCAACAGAGGAAAGAGTAGATGCAGTAAATTTGAGCTTCTATACACAGGTCCATATCTAATTTGCAGCATTCCTCACCCAAATGTAGTACACGTCGAAACTTTGAGAACCAGAAAAGGCAAAGGCAATCACCATGTCTCCAATATTAAACCCTTTATTGAATGAATATACTTTATGATTTATCACACTGTAATGCCATTTCCTGATTTTTATATGACCACTTATGCAATTATATCTATGTGACTACTTACTGATTATCATATTTTTTCCTGGCAAGTGCCCGGCAAGGTAAGGTTAGCAGGTCGCTTTTCTTGTCGTTATACATCAGACTGTGCACATTTTATTTTTGTCTGTATGCACTATGTAATCTTTAAGATGTAACAAACACCAGTTGACTTTGACATTTTCCTTATGATATCTCAACATCGTGACTATTTTACATTTTTTTTTGCCACTACATTATGATACTCTGTGTACATTTTTTGCACTTGAAAACTATGTTTTTGACATAATACGTTTTCTGTCATGCTATGCTGTATGCTTAATTATATCACTAGAAACAAGTTTTTATTTAATGAGTATATGATTTAAATGCAAGATATTAATCCTTATTCATCATTTTCAGAAAGCAATAACGTGTAAAAGGAAATAACTTAAACAAACCACAGTGGATTATTATGAAATGGGAATTTCACCTTCGGAATGAGCGAAAGAAAATGTAATACCTTGTGATGAAGAGTACATGGATCAGAATTAACAAGCATTAACAAGAATATACTATACACGTCGTATGATAGCAGTCTTAACTAATTATTTTTCTTTCAGGATACGAGGCGATTGGTGCAGGCTGTCAGATAGAACTACAGATGTTAATTTTAGTGATGAAATATGCTAGAAATAAGAAACTCTATACTATGAATAATTGTATGAAGTAAATGGTAATATGAATCATGAATAATGAAGTGTCTTTTTTGCAGATGATAATGAATGATGGTGAATAGTTATATGAAGAATATGCTAATATGAATAATGAGGTCTTTCTTTGCAGGTGATGATAGTAATGAAGTTATGGTAATATGAATAATGAAGTTTTTCTTTGCAGATGAGAATAATGATGAAGTTTATATATTTACTATTAGTTAAGAGATGCTATGCAGGTATTTTAGTATTTGTTGCAGTTCGTTTTGACAGTATGTCTTATGTCGCATGGTATAATGACTGAATGTTTTGGAAAAGACAGCTAGAGTACATACATATTGAGTACACGTTTTATTACCTGTTAATTCGAAGTTCACTACTTTTCAGCATAATATGCGTTTCTTCTTTCAGCTCAATAATCCATTTTGTATTTTTTCTGGGAGAAGCTATTCATAAAATTAATGTGCTCTAAGCAGTTAGTCATTAAACCTGTTCAAGTACTTGCATTGTTTTTACCCATTTGTGTGTGTCATTCATGAATGTGATCACATATACTCTACTTGTTTCATAACCTTGCTACAGCTGACTCATGACGAATGACGTTATTAATCGTTATTTCCAGCAATAAGTCAAAAGCAAATATTTTCATACCCAAGCAATTAATTATCGATCTCAACGCAATGCATTGCTAGCACAAAAAAAATGTATTACCAGTCCCAAATAATGCTACTAGTTTAAGAGATATTTCTAGTTCTATATATATTGCAAGTTTCTCAGATGTATTGAATCCACTATATCTATGTATTATTGGACCACAGACCTTGAGTAATAGTTACAGTGTGTTACATTTTAAATATGTCCTATGTCACTTAAATGACGAGTTCTGAGTAATACTGAATGATGTTTTGTAATAATGCATAAATGCTATGCCAATAATTTGTGTAAATAATATTTTTGTTATACTCTATAAATGCTATGCCAATAATTAACTCTCATTTTGAATGATGACTTCTGAATAATACTGGATAATGTTTTATGAAAGTATATGAATACTTAGTAACTGGCCAATGAATGCCACTGTTTCTTATATTTTAAATTTGTCTTATGCCACTTACATGATATCATATATGAATACCAGTGGCTTGATGCTACACTCATTAACTCTCGTTTTGAATGGTGACTTCTGAACAATGCATAAAAATGGTTTGTAACTGGCCAATGTTTACTGTAATCAAATGACTTATGAATAGTGTTCTGTAATACTCCATACATAGTACAGAAATGTTTAGTAACTAGGCAATGAGTGCCAACAATTACTCAAATCGGATGATAGACTAGTGTAATTCTCTATGATGACTAGCATAAGACTTAATGTCCTTCACCTTCTGACCTAATTACCAGAAATTACTGCAATATCCGTTTGTCCTGTCTATCCTTATGATCATGGAGCACTATATTCGGATTTTGCACTAATTCTACGTTGGTGAAAGAGTATGGATTCTACAAGACTGTGGTGTTGACACATCATGCTGTCCACCATCTTGAACGATGGAGATGTTATTATGGTCCCACTGTTTGGTGTACCTAATGTACTACCAAAATGATAACATTGAATATTAATACAACATTTCAGTGTCTTGGCTACACTGATTAATACTTCAGGGGAGAGAACTTCAGATTGTCTCACTTGGTGTTGTGCTTCTGTAGAAAGATATGGACTTTCAGTGCAGCTACGTGCAACCTACTGTGCTACAACCATGATGCAATCCTTCCCTTTCCTTTCCTAGTTCTTGTAAAATATATACAGTGCGTGTGCACTTTATGTCATTTGTTAATATGTTTTGTACTCATTTCGTATACATTTTGTCATTTCTTGATATGTTCTGTACTCAGTGCATGTGCACTCTATTTCATTTCGTGTTCTACACTTATATATATATATATGTATATACTCTGTGACTGTAGACTTAGTTAATTAAGTAGATTATAGAAAAATTTGTTGCTCATGGCAAGTCCAATTGACTCACCATCGCTGCCAAATTTTTGCCCTCCCCAGTGGAGGGTTATATAAGAGGTCCGAGCAGATGTAATTTCGATGTATTGCTCATGCGCTGCCTACGATATGCAAGGTATAAGAGAATCTCTGAAAAAGAGAGCAGTGTTGACTGCAGTACGAACTGTGTAGCTGTAGCAGTAAGTTGTGGCTTGTGAGCTAGTCTGCAGTCTGCTCTGGTCTGGTCTGGTGTATCGTGTTGGCTGGGCCGGTCGCGGTGCAGCCATGCCGGAGCCTGAGTATTATTGTATAAGGTAAAAAGCAGCCTCGCGCATATCTAGTAATGTTATCTTAACTCCCATGTAAATGTTTTAAAAATCTCGTAATAATAATCTTTCTCATAAAAAGTAACTTTGAACAACCATTCATTTCAGTTTAAAGAATTTACTAATTTCTTCCATCCATGATCATCCTGATTGTTGCAAAAATAAATAAATAAATCAGTTGCTTCCTTTCATAAATGACAAATCTATCGGCCAGCATTGCACAGGGCTGTGCCAGAAAACATTATTTTAAGAGCAGATATATATGCGTTATCCGGCGACTTCATTGAGGTAAGAATTTTCTTTTTTTTGTTCAGAATGATCTTTCAGGGCCATGACGCAGCACTGCTGACGTCCAAAATTTACCAGGTTAAATTCACAGTCAATTATTGAAAAGTTATAAGTGAGCGACAATTTAATTGAGAGGTTAGTTACATTGTATTATCACCAGGTTACTGAATTTATTTTTGTTGGGACGTTACACTGAATGTGAACGACATAATTATAATTTTTTACTGTTGAGAGGTTTAGGAATTTTTCTGTTTTGAGGTTACACTAAATGTGAATGAATTTTGTGCGGAGGTTAAATGGCAACGAATTTTGTTGGGAGGCTACGGTAAATTATTTTGTGGGGAGGTTACATGCTTTAATCTACATCTACGTCAATATTCCGCAAGCAACCCGATGGTGTGAGGCAGAGGGTAATTCTGATACCATTAACTAATGACTCATTCCCATGACAGCCGACGTGTGCGAGTGGGACATTGTTACTGTCAGGTTTGTCAACCAGTGTTCCCTCCGGATTCATCTCACGCGAGTTCATAAGCTGTCCGCACGTGCGATGCTAGGTAAGACGTAGCCTATTCCACCCTATCCCACAGTATCGTGCTCCCACGGTTGTTTTCACGGAGAACTGGGCCAGTTCCCTCGCTCCCAACCTAAGCAGAAGGATTGTGCGAGTTCCCAGCAATGTGTTTCTCTTCTTTATGTTACCGTTCTACGTCAATAGGCCAAAACATTCGGGTAATTATATGTCGTTTGGATTTGCATAAAAGTGTTCAGGAAGGAAAAAGGTGGGCGGAATCAATTTTTAACTGATCCATGAAAAAAAGTATTTTTCTTTACATATGCTATGAGACCAAGACGCTACTGTGTTCGATTATATTGTTTATTGCAGTAGGCCTATATCTGTATAATTGCCATCTTCAGGATACATTAGGTGGTCACATAAGGGCATTGTATACAGTGTACCTTATGTGACATAAAAGACGCAGCGGGCTCAGATGAATACAAAAAGTGCTTTTCGTTGCGAATCAAGCTGTACTCGGATATTAAAGTCATTTTATAAAAATTATATCATACAACGATGTCACGTGGCGGTATGTAAGGAATCGAGTACGAATGGTCTCCAGATATGAATCCGCCATTAGCTGCTACTAACAAAATTAGATAACTACCCGTTTTAATCGGGAATGGAGCTGGGGCTACTGTTGTTGAGACTGCTCGACTGTCAAATACGAAAGGCTGCTTGGGACAAGCAGGAAATTCCGGTTCTAGTCCCGGTCTGGCACAAATTTTCATTTGTCGAAACGTATTTCTTACACTGCACATTCAGCATTTCCGAACGATTTTTCACTGATACCACTCCGTGTCATTGCAGCTTAATTGGTTTCTTCCATACTGACTCTATTAATGCTTAGAGAACGTGTTTCAGTTGATAGACGTACCCCTGCCTCACAATTAACAGTTTTGTTGAGTACTGCCGGCCGGAGTGGCCGAGCGGTTCTAGGCGCTACACTCTGGAACCGCGGGACCGCTACGGTCGCTGGTTCGAATTCTGCCTCGGGCATGGATGTGTGTGATGTCATTAGGTTAGTTAGGTTTAAGTAGTTCTAAGTTCTAGGGGACTGATGACCTCAGCAGTTAAGTCCCATAGTACTCAGGGCCATTTGAACTTTTTTTTTTTAATACAGATGTAAATATGAGGAGCGTAATACAATGAGGTTATTGAACGGACTAACAAGCAACGTTTACTACGAGTACTAACCGAGAGACGACCATACGGAGTATCTTCTCAGATTTGTGATTGACTTGATGGATATTTGATTAATAAAACATAGCAATTCATGCTAAACAGGAAGGAAGGTAAACGTTGAGTCTGTCCGAAGGAAACGTAATAAGATCTCTATAACACACACAAAATATTTATGAGATACCATCAACAGCATTGTCAGACTGTAGTCCACAGTAAAGTATCGCTTTTGGACGATTAAAAGTAAACTTGGACAAAATTATCGCTTGGTGTAATGAGTGGCAGCTCGCTTTGAATGTGGATGGATGCAAGTTAATGGTTATAAGAAAGACAAATAGCCCGACAGTACCTTATTACATGTGTAGCGCTGCCACTGTTTTTTGGGCGTCGCTTTGGAAGAATAGCAGTGCAGCACTTGCGTAAGCCATAGGCAGCAAGTGAGCATAGCGTGTCGGCATGTCAATTACAGCAACAGGACTGCTTATACATCTTATACATTGCGAGACGGACCAGGCCTAGCACCGCAATCCTGCCTGTGTAGCGGTAAGACTGGATTCATACGGGCCAAGCGGTTTCTTCGTTTGTTAAGAACGTGACTGGAAATGGTAAATAGGCACAACAACAAGAAGTGAGCCATTATCCCGTATGTACAACCGCCACGTTTTAGCAGAGAGATATTCTCAGTCCAGGAGACCTACTATGTTGGGAGGGTCGGGGGGGGGGGGGGGGGATGCTACGCCAGCCACTGCTAACTGCAGCACTGCTGTACTCTTTGTCAGCAAGAAGCAGCCACTACGAGTCTTGTCAGCCACAATGACTACACCATAGCATCGATCGCTCCTTTGACTTGATGCCTCTCCACTGGTGTGCCAACTCGAGGCTCATTCCAGGAGGAGGAAGAGGAGGAGATTAGTGTTTAACGTCACGTCGACAACGAGATCATTAGAGACGGAGGACAAGCTCGGATAAGGGAAGGATGGAGAAGGAAATCGGCCGTGCCCTTTCAAAGGCACCATCCCGGCATTTGCCTGGGGCGATCTAAGGAAATCACGGGAAACCTAAATCAGGATAATAGGACGCGGGTTTGAACCGTCGTCCTCCCGAAAGCGAGTCCGGTGTGCTAACCTCTGCGCCACCTCTCCAGCAGCCGCTCGACTCCTGCCCAGCGGGCAGCGGCACCTCATCGGGCCGGTGCAGCTGCTCTCCCTTCTATGCGAGTCCGGACACCGACACCTTTGCAAGGCTAGCCTCCTCTTCAAGTGTTCCAACTGGCCGCCTTCCGCGACGCTTACACCATCCGCAAGCAACAGTGGCACTCTTTACTGGTTACCTACTACTAGCCGGCCATCGAACGTCGGCATTCTTGGGCACATACGTTGCGGCCTACCGACTGGGCTCTAGCGAACAACGAACAGTGCGTTGCCCTGAGGGGCGGGGCTATTACACCGCTGCCTATGAGTGTAGGCACATGGGTTATAATAAAGTAATTGACTTCTAATATTGTTTTACCAAGCTGCCATAGGTCCGCTCCCTGCCACGACCCTCCGCTATTGCTCAGTCTTGCACAGAAGTGGCCCATCAACCCTGAGTCCACTTCGTATGATTAGTGCTGAACACCTTGAACAAGTCACGTGGTATAAATATTTACGGGTAGTACCAAAAAATCGTGATGGCAAGCGACGATCACGTAAAACCAGTATTAGGGAGGACGAATAGAAGACATACGAGAGGCGTTTGAAATATCCGTGCAAAAATAAAAACTACTTACGTGTTTGGAGTAAACCTCTTATTTTTAAACATAGTCTCCTTTTAGACTTATATACTTCGTCCAACGCTGTTCTAATTTGTTGATCCCTTCCGGATAGTAGGAATTTTCCAAGTCTGTAAAATAGCTATTAGTTGCGGCAATCACCTGCTCGTTTCAATAAAATCTTTCTCCCGCCAGCCATTTCTTCAAATTTGGGAACAAACTGTAGTCCGAGGCAGCCAAGTCTGGAGAATAGGGGTGATGTGAAACGAGCTGGAATCCTATTTCCATTAATTTTGCGAACACAGCTGCTGAGGTGTAAGCTGGTGCATTGTCGTGATGGAAAAGGACCTTTTTGCGGTCCAATCGCCGGCGTTTTTCTTGCAGCTCGGTTTTCAGACGGTCCAATAACGATGAATAATATGCATTTGTCATAGTTTTCCCTTTTCCAGATAGTCGATGAGGGTTATCCCTTGCGAATCCCAAAAGACAGCCGACATAGCCTTTCCGGCCGTAGGAATGGTCTTCGCCTGTTTTGTTGCAGACTCTCCCTTGGTAACCCCTTGTTTAGATTGTTCTTTGGTCTCAGGAATATAGTAATGTATCCATGTTTCATCCACAGTGACGAAACGATGCTCAAAGTCCTGCGGATTCTTCCTGAATAGCTGCAAACCGTCCTTGCAACACTTCATACGATTCCGTTTTTGGTCAAGCGTGAGCGACCGCGGAACCCATCTTGCGGATAGCTTTCTCATGTCCAAATGTTTATGCAAAATATTATGTACCCGTTCATTCGAGATGCCCACAGCACTAGCAATCTCACGCACCTTAACTCTTCTGTCATCCATCATCGTATCTTGGATTTTATCAAAGACTTCTGGAGTCGTAACTTCCACAGGGCGTCCAGAACGTTCAGCATCACTTGTGCCCATATGGTCACTCCGAAAATTTTGAAACCACTTATAAACTGTTCTAATCGAAGGTGCAGAGTCACCGTAATGTTTATCAAGCTTCTCTTTAGTCTCCTGAGGCGTTTTGCCTTTCATGAAGTAAAGTTTAACCACCACACGAAATTCTTTTTCGTCCATTTTTTGACAATCACTCGACTTCCTCGAGTCACACGGATACCAAACACAAAGAAATAGACCAATATGGCTGAAACTTGGTGCCGCGCCTGATTAGCCAAGCGGTCTCAGGCGCTGCAGTCATGGACTGTGTGGCTGGTCCCGGCGGAGGTTCGAGTCCTCCCTCGGGCATGGGTGTGTGTGTGTTTGTCCTTAGGATAGTTTAGGTTAAGTAGTGTGACCTTAGCAGTTAAGTCCCATAAGAGTTCACACACATTTGAACATTTTGAAACTTGGTGTGCGTTCTTTCTAAAGATTCTACTAACTAAACATGACCTCGATACGCGCCGGTGGTGCCATCTCTCGGACTTTGCACGGAGTTTTCAAACATCCCTCGTATATTTGTTGGATGATTTCTGGGAAGGTGCACTGTACCGGTAGAGGAAATTGGATACAAGACGCTACTGCTACCGATTCTAGAGTATTGTGGAAACATTTGGAGTCCTTAGGCACCGCAACAGGCACCGAATGAATTCAGGGACGTGTTGCTAGGATCATAACAGGTCGGTATAACACTTAAGAAATGCCCGTCGAACGTCTATGGGACAACGTATTCCTCACGAAACGCTGCTAAATAGATTCGGAGAACATGTGCTTACATCACCATATTCGCGTGGTGGCCTCTAGAAAAAGGTAAGGGAGATTATGGCGCTTACAGAGCCATAGAGACTATCATTTTCCCCTCACTCATTACGCAAATGCGTTAGGAAAGGCGATCACTAATAATGGTACAAGATATCCTACGCCATGCACTGTACAGCAGCTCGCGCAGTATATATGTAGATGAACACTCCATTCCCTTCGCTCAGTAGTTCTCTTCAAAATCGCCTCCTGCGCTGCACAGACCTGTATGACTCTTTAATGTAATAGCCAGTTTACGGGAAACTAATACAGCACTTTTTCATGGGTATTGCTTTCATGTTTTCTCCTGTTCTATCTTCTTAGTGGACTTGACTACGGTGTTCACATTCGGTAACGGACTATCTACGTTAGCATTTTTATTCGATCCCAAAGTAGTAAGTGAAACTGAAAGGACAGAGCAATGTGCTGAAAGGGTTTGCTGAGTGATGGAATGAAGGCTACAAATGGTGTACAATCCTGTTATTACTTTTTTTTCTAAAACCTGTTAGACGTTGAGAACGCCCTAGTCATTACTGAGATGCACGGTCCAGGGCTGGCTGTACCTCGACAAAGGACGCGTCAGCAGTGGAAGAGACAAACAATAGCCAGAGGTCGACAGATCCTGTTGCCGCTCCTAAGGAAGATTTAATTTACACTGTGTACACGTCAGTCTTTGTTTTGTGTTCGCTACTGACTGGTGCTGATTTTATTTGCGCTAGGCCAGGATAATCGATCTTAATATTGAATGAATAAAATTTCAAGAACATTAGTAAGCAGATAATACAAGGCATAGTTATAGTATTCATTTATGTGGCCACGTTGTTCGTAGTTGATTTATAATTGTCAAAAGTATTTTAATTCCGTCTTTGCAACTACAAGAAAATGCGTCTTTTTTATCATCAAACGCGTTTTGTTTTATTGAAATAAGACATCTGTAATGGAAGTATTACAAACTGACTTTCTTTCTCTATCGAAAAACAATTTATTACAAAAGATATCGATTTTACTTAACAGTATTTGGTGCCTGGTTTCCGCTCACTTCAGGAAACGCCGTCTGATTCGATGTTTCTGAGTTATTCTTCGCTTGGCACTGTTGATTCTGGCCTAATCCCACATTGTTTTGCAGAATTATGCATTTTTTATTGAAGCAGGCTGCAGTATAGCAAACTACTGTCTGTCTGTACCGTTCTGGCTATCTATTCCTCGGTGCTTTGTCTATTTTTGCCATATTTGCGGCTAGTTTCTTCTTTGATCTAAATATATTCACTTTCTTTGTGATTAGTCATATGTACACACATCAAAAAAGTTTTGCATCGCCCCGGTTCCGAGAACTCTGGAAGATAGACATTAACTTTGGATACTGTATCACAGACAGAGGCCCTTTGACTGTTCAGAGATGTCACTGAACTCGCCCAATGATGTAAACAAAGACGCATGAGCAGCGCCTATTAAACGGAGGGGGTTCGACAGCCAATCAGTTCGTCATTCCACCAAGAAAGAGGTACATGGCTCGTGTTGTCTGTAGTTCAACAATGCCTAGACGGACAATACCACTGTTCGATCGCGTCCGCATTGTTACTTTGTGCCAGGAAGGGTTCTCAAAAAGGGAAGTGTCCAGGCGTCTTGGAGTGAACCAAAGCGGTGTTGTCCGGACATGGAGGAGATGGAGAGAGAGAGGAACTGTCAATGACATGCCTCGCTATGGCCGCCGAAGGGCTGCTACTACTGCTGTGGATGACAGCTACCTACGGATTGTGGCTCGGAGGAACCCTGACAGCAACGCCACCATGTTGAATAATGCTTTTCGTGCAGCCACAGGACGTCGAATTACAACTAAAACTGTGCGCAGTAGGATGCATGATGAGCAACTTCACTCCCGACGCCCGTGGCGAGGTCTATCTTTGCAACCACGACGCCATGTAGCGCGGTACAGATAGGCCCAACAACATGCCGAATAGACCGCTCAGGACTGACATCACGTTCTCTTTACTGATAAGGGTCGCATGTGCCTTCAAGCAGACAAATGTCTTAAACGTGTTTGGAGTCAACCTTGTCAGGCTGAACGTCTTAGTCACATTGTCTTACGAGTGCAGCAAGGTGGAGGTTCCCTTATGTTTTGGGCATTATGTGGGGCCGACATTCGCAGCTGGTGGTCATGGAAGGAACCTTAACGGCTGTACGATACGTGAATGCCATCCTCAGATCGATAGTGCAACCATATCGGCAGCGTATTGGCGAGACATTCGTCTTCATGGACGACAAATCGCGACCCAATCTTGCTCATCTCTTGAATGACTTCTTTCAGGATAACGACATCGCTCGACTAGAGTGGCCAGCATGTACTCCAGACATTAATCCTATTGGACATGCCGGGGATAGACTGAACAGGCCGTTTATGGACGACGTGACCCACCAACCACTCTGAGGTATCTACGCCGAATCGCCGCTGAGGGGTGGGATATTCTGGACCAACAGTGCCTTGATGAACTTGTGGACAGTATGGCGCGACAAATACAGGCATGCATCAATGCAAGAGGACGTGCTTGCTGGGTATTAGAGGTACCAGTGTGTACAGCAGTCTGGACCACCACCTCTAAAGGTCTCTCTGTATGGCGGCACAACATGCAATGTGTGGTTTTGATGAGCAATAAAAAGGGCGGAAATGATGTTTATGTTGATCTCTATTCCAATTTTCTGTACAGGTTCCGGAACTCTCGGAACCGAGGTGATGTGTGTATGTTATGTCGTTTAATTATAATATTAATGTGTAAGAGAAATGAAGGTGTAGTGATGAAGTTGCACATTTAAATGGTAGATAGTTGGGGCGAAATTTGGGGGTGGGAGGGTTAAGAGGGACAGGGAAGGGGAGAGGGGAAGACAATTAAATAGTGAACGCAAAGGAATGGAATGAAGAGTGTCTTGAAGGAAAAGAGTAGATGAAATTTAATGGATGAGAGATTATGGTGTTTTGTTCTTGAATAGTGTATGCAGCAGGTTTAGTTCAGTGATAGGACTTTTATTTTACTGAGAGATGTACGAGATAGTGTAATGAACTTTATTCAACCGAGCGCAGTTTTCGTTTTTATTTAATGACTACCATTTGAAGTTGGAAGAGTTGTTTAGTCTCAGAATTAACGCATTGCTTTCTCGCGTACGGAACGGTGGAACTCAATTGTCGTAGGAAGTTGGAGTGTTTAAACGCAGTCAGATCGAATATTTTAAGTTCCAGTATACTTCTGTACTGAAACACGTAAAACAGCAGGGGAGCCCATTATCTAGATTGTGATGCTCCATTAAAGACTTGCCCGTACGTTAGCATGTATAAAATAATATGAAATTGCTTGCGAAGTATCACTTATTTTTCGCAGTGCATTGCGCGTCGTTGTTAGCAGTCGCAGAATTCACATAACGAAGAACTCGACCTCCTCTTCCGTCACACAGCAAGTCTCTTCTTCTACTAATCTCAAAACGTTTCCTGTCAGTACACAAACTGAACCAAATTTAAGGCGTTGGTACATGTTAAGCAAAATGTTTGCATGTTGATGTTTACTCAAAGCCAATTTCTGCAAAATAAATACGCAAACTACTTGCAAAAGGCAAGCGCAATTCAAAGTTAAGGGAGTTACAGGTTGCCGTCCTCTGACGCAACGCCATTAACTACAGTGTTATGTAACCTGTCTGAGTCAAACATTTTATATAACGAACTCATTGGCCTGTACTCTTGGTACCCAAGCCTACCTGGCTATGAAATTAGTTTATAGCAAGTGGATTCTAACAATTCCAAGCGCTGAAATTTCCTATATTTATTACCCTACTACTAAGAAATTGCTCTGCTATTCGTTAAGGTAAAGATTTTCTGATTGTTGCTTAGAAAGACAACCCGCTGATACGCAACTTCGTGATGAACGGGGTGTGTTACATCGTCCACAAAAAGAGAAAAAGAGTAACGTGTTGTTGGTGTGTAGGAAAAGCATGAATGGACACGTCCGTACATGGATGTTACTCATACCGAATCATTTGTAAGCTAAGCTCCGTGTCCGTGGAACTAACAACATTTGAGTAACGAGAGTACAGTGCGAGAAGGTTGGATCTTGATTAGCTGACTTCGCGTTAGTGTTCTGGGCAAAGACCGAAACTTTGCGCAGTGTCTTACGGACAGAACGTGAAAATGTTGACGGTGACAAGTGCGTAAGAGAAGTAGCCTCTGGGCCGGCTTTTGGTTTAATCCACTGCGTTCTCTCTCATCTTCATCAAGAACACAGTCATTGCTCTAAATTCCACACCCAGTCATCACAATCACCTACATACAACAGACACACCCCAGACACAGCTCCCAACCTTCGAGATGGAAACAGATCATTATGAGCAAAAACAGAAACAAAATTTTTACGTCAAGGATGCTGAACTCACACATCGAGGCCTGGTAGCCAACAACGCCACATGAGTTAGGCGCGATTGGGAACTGATTGTAAAGGTAAGCAGACGCTCTTCACTGCACAATACACTGCTTGACAGTTGCATAGGAGCAACTGACACTTGTTACGGTATATTAATAATTTTTACTTTTGGACCGTCTAACTACAACTGAATGAAACAATTTTTATGCTATAAACGTTCCGCATCTATTCTCTGCAAGGCATCTTCGGTGGCAGATTCCGTGGATGATATTCTACATGTTGCGTTTTTGCTCCATTTTTGGCGCTGTTTTTCTTCTTTTGGAAGGAAAATCAGCATTGTCCGTATTTTGTTGTTTTATTGTCAGCAAAATCGATTTTCAGTCACTTAGTGACCATGCTCAGTGCTGTAATATACAATTAAAATTGGTAGGCACTGGTATCAAGCTATAACCACAAGCTTAGAGCGATCACATAACATAAAGCTCTAAGCTTGTGGTTATAGTTTGATACCAGTGCCTACCAATTTTAATTGTATATTACAGCACTGAGGATGGTCACTAAGTGACTGAAAATCGATTGTGCTGACAATAAAGCAACAAAATACGGCAAATGCTGATTTTCCTTCGAATTCTATCCACTATTTGGTCGTGGTGCACACAGAACTCCATGGGGTCGCCAATCAATACAATTTTCTTCTTTTGTTTTCCAAACTTGACATCACTAGGAACTGAACACTTGTTTCGACGCTGACACTTGCTAAGGAACAACTGCCATTCGCTACGGAACAACCGGCAACTGTTGAGGAACACATGAGCGATGGGTAGTAAAAGGAAATGTAGAGGTCGGGACGTGTTAACTGTAGCGAAGCCTCCAAGAACGCTATGTATGCATTTTAACAGTTTATGTAGTACGATGTTTGGCGTAGATTGTTGTGGAACCGATTCGTGCGCTATTCTCTGTGGTACGGCATGCCTGCAACATATCATTTGAGTGCTTACGAACGTGTGCAAACAGTTGGACGGCTCGCAGCCGGTCGAAGTGTCACTACTGTGGCCACAGTAATGGGTGTGTCCAAAAGTGTCATCTCGCTGTTAAAAAAGGCAGTGCAGTTGGGAATGCTATGCTAAAGCACGCCGGTTGTCGTACACGCACTACCACACTGTAAGAAAATCGATGTGTAACGCTAGTGACGAAAAGGACCAGACATCTCACTCCTAGGTAGATTGCTGCTGATCTTTGAACCGCTACTGTTACACGTTTCTCCGCCTGAATCATGTCGCGGCGATTAAATCTGGCTGGTTTGTATGCTCGGAAACCTGTTAAATGCATCCCACTTCAGAGATGCCATCGTCAAGAAAACATTCATTGGTGTAGGGAGCATGTTGATTGGGGTCAGCAGCAGTGGTCCAGAATGATGTACTCCGATGAATCTCGCTTCACTGTGGCAAGTGATTCTGTCCACCAGCTAGTGTGGAGAAAGATGGGAACAGGTTACACACGAAAAAATGTTCATGAACGTCATTGGTGTGGCGTAGGCGTTACGTTGTGGGCAGGCATTATGCACAAGGGCCGAAAAACGCTGCACATCTTTGCGCGAGGTACCGTTACAGAACAGCGGTATTGCATGGAGATTATCCTGGATCATGTCCCACACAGGACAGCTGAGGTGTCTGGCACTTTGGTAAGTGAAGATATTGAATGTATGGACATAAACCCTAAGGGGCAGGCTTGGGATGCTCTTGGCAGACGCATTTCTCAACCAACAACGCCTCCCCGAACCACGCAAGAACAAAAACCGCCTTTAGAGAGGAATGAGGCAATATCCGCCAAGGACTCTTCAACAGTTTGGTACCCAGCATTAGTAACAGGTGCAAAACCTGCATTACCGCCCGAGGAGAGTCCGTTATCGACCTTTATGTTGGGAGTCTGACCTGTCTCAAATATGAACGTTATTTATATCTGTTAGCCCGCTTTCTCATATTGTGAAATCTGTACCATTTTTCGATATAAATAAACCACTCCATCTCTGTTACGTAAGTGCAGTATTTCAAGTCGTTCGTCGTTCATCGTTGTCTGTGATTATTGCTGTCCAACAATATCTCTGTTCCTTAGCCATTTGTCCGAATGTAGTGACAAACTACTGCACACGGTAGCAGCGTTTAAACATCATGGTGTGATTTTTAAATGCAACAAAACATGAAGTAATCTAGCGAAAAATGTAGTGGACAACGCTAATGCAATGCTTTGATCGACTATAAGATTTCTGGAAATGTGTAGTTATTTTAGAATAAATTTGCCCAGTTTCACGAGACCGTTACATCTACAAGCGGCGATGAATTAGTAATTTTCTTTCTCGATCAATTTCGGTGGAAAAAAATGTAGAATTTGTTGTGGGACATCGTGGAATATTCCCGATTCAGCCTTTATAGTTTCATGAAGTTCCGATAGATGGCAGCGGTATTCATAGCCTTCAAAATGGCGTCTTAACGGAGGTGCATTCCAAGCAGAGAGGCTTCATTGAGTTTCTTTTTGGCGGAAGACCAGAGCATCGCAGACATTCATAAGCGCTCACGGAATGTCTACGGAGACCTGGCAGTGAAAAAAAGCACGATGAGTCGTTGTGTAAGGCGTCCGTCATCATCGCAACAAGATCTCGCAAACCTGTCCGATCTCCCGTGTTCATCTGTGACTACTGCAGTGTTGGAACGTGCTGGTACTCTCATTTTAGGTGATCGACGGGTCAAACCAAATACCTCGCTGCTCAACTGGACGTCTCTGTTGGTAGTGCTGAGACACTCGTCCATCAGTTGATGTGTGTCCACTGGATTCCTCACCATGTCACAGAAGGCCATAAAGAGCAACGCAGGACTATCTGCACGGCACAGCTTGCGCGTTACGAGGCTAAATGTGACAATTTTTTGTCGAACATCGCCACAGGCGATGAAACATGCGTTCATCACTTCAAACCGGATACGAAACGGCAATCCATGGAGTGGTGCTACACCACCTCTCCTCTGTACAAAAAGTTCAAAGCCACCTCTTTAGCTGTAAAGTCTTGACAATGGTCTTCTGCAACTTTGAAGGAGTTATTCTGTTTGATGTCCTTCTTCATGGGGCAACGATCAACTCTAAAGTGTAATGCTACCCTGAGGAAACTGAAGAAACAACCTCAGCATGTTCGTCGCCATAAAAATGCAAACGAACTTCTCCTCCATGATAACGCAAAGCCTCAACACAAGTCTGCGCACCCGAGAGGAACTCACAGAGCGTCATTGGACAGTCCTTCCTCATCCGCCCTACAACCCGGATCTCGCACTTTCCGACTTCTATCTGTTCGGCCCTATGAATGATGCACTCGTGTGGAGTACGTGGATGATGTGGAGGCTATTGAGGCAGCAAAACGTTGGCTCTGACATCGACCAATAGAGTGGTACCATGTGGGCATACATGCCAATAAGGGGGCAGGAGGTCGTCGCACTGAAAGGAGATTGTGTTGAAAAATAGGTTTTTCTAGGCAGAAGAGTAGAGAATAATATGGTGTATTTGAACCCTGGATAAAACCAACCTGCTTTCAGAAAAAGAGTGTTGGATTACTTATTAAACGCCCCTGTACATGAAAGAAGATAAAATCTTGGAGCAAATTTAATATTTACGAGGGTGAGTCAAATTAAAACCTTAAATTTTTGATACCAAATCGAAATTTCGCGCCGTTATCCTGTGAGTTGGTAAGCGTGCTACAAACAGCGCTCAGAATGGCCTGTAGGTGGCAGCATAGTGCAGATGCACACATACCGTCGCAGTATCACTATAAAGATGACCGCCCCACTTGCGACTTGCACCAGAGTAGAACAGCGTTCTTATTCGGTTTTTGCGTAGTGAAGGTGTGAAACCTATTGAAATTCATCGACGAATGAAGGTACAGTACGGTGATGCATATTTGTCACAGCAGCAAGTCTACGAGTGGAGTAGGAAGTTCGCAAATGGTGTGACTTCAGTGGAAGATGCTCCTCGTCCAGGTCTGGCACAACGAGTTGTGACTCCACAGAACATTGCATCAGTTGAAGCCATAGTGAAGGAAAACCGCTGAGTGACACTGAATGACATTGCAGCATGTTTACAGATTAGTCATGGGTCAGCACGCCATATTGTGCATGATGTGCTCCAGTTTCACAAAGTGTCTGCAACATGGGTGCCACGGCAGCTGACTCCTGAAATAAGAGAACGACGTGTTCATGCTTGTGAAGAACTTTTTCGGGTCTTTGAACGAGAAGGTGATGGCTTCCTTGCAAGAATCGTTAATGGGGACGAAACCTGGGTTCACTTCCACCACCCGGAAACGAAGAGAGCGAGCAAGGAATGGCGCCATTCCTCGTCACCAAAACCAAAGAAGTTTCGAACAGAACCATCAGCAGGGAAGGTTATGCTGACTCTCTTTTGGGACGAAAAAGGCGTCATTTTGGAGCATTACATGCCTAGAGGAACCATTGTCACCAGTGCATCATACACAGATCTCCTAAAAAATCATCTGCGGCCTGCAATCAAATCAAACCGATGTGGATTGCTGTCAGCAGGTGTCCTTTTGCAACATGACAATGCAAGGGCCCACACTGCCCGTAGAACAGTTGCAAGAATCACAGGCCTGTATTTTGAGTGTTTTCTTCATCCACCATACTCACCGGACCTTGCCACAAGTGATTTCAATATGTTTCGACTACTCAAAGACGCAATGGGAGGAAAGAAGTTCCGTTCTGATGAAGAGGTACGCCACGCGGTGCATGAGTGGTTGTGCGGACTACCAAAAGCATTTTTTTCTAAAGGATTTTATGCACTTTGTAAGCGCTGGAGGACTTGCATCGAGCGTGGGGGAGATTATGTTGAAAAGTGATACAGCTTTGTACCACTTCTGCACAATAAATAATATTTTAAAAAATATTTAAGGTTTTCATTTGACTCACCCTCGTACTTTGTAGCTAGCTGTTCCTGGAGCAGGTTAGCTCGCTAACTCGGTCGTTGGTTACCCAATATACGTTTGATCGAGATGTAGACAACACAGCAACAAATGACTTTTGTGTTCTCCGTTTCAGCACCTGCCATTCTTTTACAACCGTGCGGTGTGAGTCGCCGAGAGTACGGCGCTGCACCTCCTACGGCGTACTAACCTCGCAGTGCATCACTGACTTTCAAGGTCGTTTGATCTCACGGTATATTTGTGGAGGTTTGTGAAAGACTGCGTGTGTGCATCCCATATCAACATCTTTGGGTGTACTGCAGCACACCATAGCGACCGCACTGAATGCAGTAGCTCTACATCGTTTCTTCTCTTTCTTATCTCTTTGTACCGCACCGCCGCAAGGTCGTTATGCTTCTTAACGGATTTTTCATAGTTTTAAGCGATGACCGGATATTCTTCCTGTTGCCAACCCGTCACCCTCCGCGACGGAATATGTTTATTCCAACTGTCTGTCTGGCGTGTTTATTCCTGCGAAAGCGAGCGAAGTTTTCTAAATGTTTGCGAATCGTGTAAATAAGACGTAATATGCTCGCAGAAGTATGAGACGAGTGTAATTATCCATCTGGATGTCATGTGTCCGGTGGCGGGTAGATTGAAAATTTGTAAAAGTAAATAAAAATTTCGATCCTCGATGCAATTGTAGAAAAAATACCCCAAGGTAATATATGCTTGCATGCAAAATTAATACCCTTATAAAATCTGATATTTCAATGCAAATAAAAACTTTGTGGTCACATGTTTAAGTTGAAATTTACTCCAAGTTTCTGTCACTGATGTAAAAGATATATAGTGTTGTGAAATTGAATGAATCTTTTTGAAATATTCTGTGAGTTCCGTGCATAACTCTTGCGTAATTCCTCTTTGCACACCTGTATGTAAATTTTATTGTTTAAGTCAGTCTTTCCACATGTACGATGCCGTCCTCTGTATCTCCCTACCTTTTGGTCATCTTTTTGTCTCTCTGTATCCACTATACACAACAGCCTGGACAATCCGTTCGAAAAGAAAGGCGTCATTATGCTGTAAAACTAAAAACACCAATCCTTATGTTGACATCCGTTACTTTAGATCCGTCTCATCACAATTGACTGAAACAATCTTTTCTTGCCATGTGCGTTTCGCCTTTATTATTTGTAACGCATCTTCACTGGCCTGGAATATATATACATGTGTACAGAACTATATATGGAAGTCATTAGGGCAAACAACCACAACAAATGCCTTATACAAATGCAGGATCACTATCATATCCCGAAACCAGAGAACAAAACATGTAATAGACGGCCAGACACCATCAGCACTATCTGCTGAACTTGATAAAAGAAATGAGAAATTAATTTTAAGAAAATCCTTTCATACATACATTGTATAAATACACACACACACACACACAAACACACACACACACACACACACACAAGACACAATAAAACAAATAGAATTACTTAAAGAAACTGCTGAAAAAGCAGGCTTGCAAATTTCATTTGAAAAGACAGAAATCATTACAAGTATCAAAAATCCACCAAAGAAAATAACTACGAAATACGGGAAAATACAGGTATCTAAACATTTTAAATATCTTGGTCATCCAGCCTGCAGGGCTAGAATACAAAAACTAGAGACAGCAACTCACTACTGCAGACAAATGTATTCAAAAAAATGTATATCCAAAAACATTAAACTCTGACACTACCAGACTGTCATTAGACCGCAGATACTACATGCATCAGAAACACTGGCAAATTTTACATACGCAGAACAGATAGAAAATCGTGAAAGAAGAATTGTGAGGACAATTCTTGGACACAGGAAAATAACAGATCATCAAGGCAAGCCTGTATACAGACTAAAAAGCAACAAAGAAGTGTATACGAAGTGCAGCAAAATTACAGACGAAATTAGAAAAAGAAGATGCTCCTTTTATGCTCACATCAGGAGGATGAACCAGAATAGGCTTACAAAACAAATATTTTCGCACATCGCAAATCTAAAAAATAAAAATTTATGGTTTATCAACACAGAAAGAGATCTAAAAGAAATGGACATAGATCAGGAAACAATATTTAACAGAAACCTTTTTAGAAAAAAACTGAATTCATTCACGGGTTTCGGTGTGAAAATTAAGAAGACTTGTGGAACTAAATGGTCTGAACAGAGAAAATCCGCCTTCAGCGCAAGAATGAAAGAAGTGTGGACTGAGAGGAAGAAGACTTCCCAGAAGCGCAAGAAATAACTGTTTTCACGGTCTTTAACGGCCAAATTTGTATAATAATATATATATATATATATATATATATATATATATATATATATATATATATATATATATTGCAAAAACAGACATAATGTCTTATGGGATAACAGCAATCAGTGATTTTATAATGTTACTTAAAATCCGTCTTGATTGCAATTTTTTTTTTTTTTTTTAATTCATATGACCGGTTTCGGTTCATTCAGAACCATCTTCAGATCTGATATTTCAGTTACAGGAGTAACCCGTCCAAATCCAGCAACTTTCACATGCTACGTCACATAAAATATATATATAGAGAGAGGGATACATCACTGACTACAACCACACGTTCAAGAGTTAGTAGTCCGCAGCTCGTGGTCGTGCGGTAGCGTTCTCGCTTCCCGCACCCGGGTTCCCGGGTTCGATTCCCGGCGGGTCAGGGATTTTCTCTGCCTCGTGATGACTGGGTGTTGTGTGATGCCCTTAGGTTAGTTAGGTTTAAGTAGTTCTAAGTTCTAGGGGACTGATGACCATAACTGTTAAGTCCCGTAGTGCTCAGAGCCATTTGAACCATTTTTTCAAGAGTTAGTAATAACATTCAACAGTTAGCAACACCGTTCAAAATATAACTTCAACTAAGCAAGCGTTCGTTTTCTAGTGCTGTGCAAACTATGGCCGAGCGGTTCTAGGCGCTTCAGTCCGGAACCACGCGGCTGCTGCGGTCGCAGGTTCGAATCCTGCCTCGGGCATGGATGTGTGTGATGCCCTTAGGTTAGTTAGGTTTAAGTAGTTCTAAGTCCAGGGGACTGATGATGTCAGGTGTTAAGTCCCTTGGTGCTTAGAGCCATTTGAACCATTTTGCTGTGAAATCTAAACTTTGTATGGCGATAAGCGTAAGAGGGACAGCTATAAAACAGGAAAAATTACACATGGAGATCTGCATCTATTAAATTTGTAAACAATAGATAAGCAGATAGTGCCAGAACTGTTTATAACCTCAATATATAATGTCCAAAATGTGAAGCAATATAGTTCAAACACAAATATATAAGTGTTCAAAGCCACTGAAGATGTCTTGCAAGTAATAAAGACGTATAACAAGAGAAATTTGTTTTATTCAGTTGTGATTAGAGGATCTAAGGTAAAAGTTATCAACATAATATTACACGCAACTGAGGACGACAGAACAACAAACAGTTAACGTTGTTACTCAAAGCTTCTTTTCCGATCTGTAGTTGCACATTCACGTCTCTGCCAGAATGTCCTGATAGCTTTCTCCTAGGTAAACTACACTGGAAGCAAAATGGTTTACCATTCGGATCTCCAGGTGGTGACTATCGAGCAGCGAAAAGAGTTAGGGCAGTCACGTGGAATATTAGAACGTTAAGGCAGTATGGGAGACCACAAAGAAATTAAAAGGACCCAGGTAAATACTCTAGGAATCGCTGAGATGCGATGGCCAGAAGAGAGACATTTGTTGGGTGGGGGCCGTTTGATTATTGATACTGGGTCGAATAATGGTAAAACAGGAGTGCGTGTGTGAAATCTTACGGGACGTAACTGCTAAGGTCATCAGTCCCTAAGCTTACACACTACTTAACCTAAATTATCCTAAGGACAAACACACACACCCACGCCCGAGGGAGGGCTCGAACCTCCGCCAGGACCAGCCGCACAGTCCATGACTGCAGCGCCTTAGACAGCTCGGCTAATCCGGTAAAACAGGAGTGTAAGCAGTAATGATTAGGGAAATGGGAAATAGAGTAAAGAGATATCAACAGCAAACAGAAATAAATTTGATCTTCGAATTGAATGGGTATCCAACAGACGCTGTAGTCACACAAGTGTACAGGATGTTACAAAAAGGTAGGGCCAAACTTTCAGGAAACATTCCTCACACACAAATAAAGAAAAGATGTTATGTGGACATGTGTCCGGAAACGCTTAATTTCCATGTTAGAGCTCGTTTTAGTTTCGTCAGTATGTACTGTACTTCCTCGATTCACCGCCAGTTGGCTCAATTGAAGGAAGCTAATGTTAACTTCTGTGCTTGCGTTGACATGCGATTCATTGCTCTACAGTACTAGCATCAAGCACATCAGTACGTAGCATCAACAGGTTAGTGTTCATCGCGAACGTGTTTTTGCAGTCAGTGCAATGTTTACAAATGCGGAGTTGGCAGATGCCCATTTGATGTATGGATTAGCACGGGGCAATAGCCGTGGCGCGGTACATTTGTATCGAGACAGATTTCCAGAACGAAGGTGTCACGACAGGAAGACGTTCGAAGCAATTGATCGGCGTCTTAGGTAGCACGGAACATTCCAGCCTACGACTCGCGACTGGGGAAGACCTAGAACGACGAGGACACCTGCAATGAACGAGGCAATTCTTTGTGCAGTTGACGATAACCCTAATGTCAGCGTCAGAGAAGTGCTGCTGTAAAAGGTAACGTTGACCACGTCACTGTATGGAGAGTGCCACGGGAGAACCAGTTGTTTCCGTACCATGTACAGCGTGTGCAGGCACTGTCAGCAGCTGACTGGCCTCCACCGGTACACTTCTGCGAATGGTTCATGCAACAATGTGTCAATCCTCATTTCAGTGCAAATGTTCTCTTTACGGATGAGGCTTCATTCCAACGTGATCAAATTGTAAATTTTCACAATCAACATGTGTGGGCTGACGAGAATCCGCACGCAATTGTGCAATCACGTCATCAACACAGATTTTCTGTGAACGTTTGGGCAGGCATTGTTGGTGATGTCTTGACTGGGCCCCATGTTCTTCCACCTACGCTCAATGGAGCACGTTATCATGATTTCATACGGGATACTCTACCTGTGCTGCTAGAACATGTGCTTTTACAAGTACGACACAACATGTGGTTCATGCACGATGCAGCTCCTGCACATTTTAGTCGAAGTGTTCGCACGCTTCTCAGCAACAGATTCGGTGACCGATGGATTGGTAGAGGCGGACCAATTCCATGGCCTCCACGCTCTCCTGACCTCAACCCTCTTGAATTTCATTTATGGGGGCATTTGAAAGCTCTTGTCTACGCAACCCCGGTACCAAATGTAGAGACTCTTCGTGCTCGTATTGTGGACGGCTGTGATACAATACGCCATTCTCCAGGGCTGCATCAGCGCATCAGGGATTCCATGCGACGGAGGGTGGATGCATGTACCCTCGCTAACGGAGGACATTTTGAACATTTCCTGTAACAAAGTGTTTGAAGTCACGCTGGAACGTTCTGTTGCTGTGTGTATCCATTCCATGTGATTTCCATGTGATTTGAAGAGAAATAATAAAATGAGCTCTAACATGGAAAGTAAGCGTTTCCGGACACATGCCCACATAACATATTTTCTTTCTTTGTGTGTGAGGAATGTTTCCTGAAAGTTTGGCCGTACCTTTTTGTAACACCCTGTATATGCCAGTCACAAAACTGAATGGAAGGTAAAGTGAAGAACTGGATTATAATGTTAGTAGGCTCGTAATGTGGGTCAAAAGGGATAAGAATTGGGATACTGGAATCTGGTTATGGACGAAGATAGAGACGGGAAATAATGGGATAGTTTTATCTCGGCAGGCGAAATGGAAGGGGAAAAGATTAACGAATTACATGCTGGGCACGAACTAGTCATCGCGAACACACTTTTTAAGAATCCCTTGAGAAGAAAATGCACAAGTAAGATGACGGGATGAAAAAAAGCTACCACGTCGAGATTTAGGAATCAAGGACAGCATAATAATCCTGATGCTGATACTAACATTTACAGTCTTCTTACTCCTATTTACGTTTCGACGCTTTCACGTCAGTTTCGTTTATTGTTAATCTAATTTCCGTGGTAAGCTGCCTGTGCATTCAATTTAACTGTTCTGTCAAGGTCTCTTTGCTTTACGTCAGAGGACTGACGTATTCTAACCTCCTCATTAAAAAAGGATGGAAGAAAGATAAGGGCTTCTTGTCTCGCCATCGACGGCGTCGTTAGGAACACAGGACGAGCTCCGTTTGGGGAAGGACGGGTAGGAAATAAAACGTCATCTTCACAGAAACCATCCTGGCATTTGCCTTAAGTTATGTAGGGACACAGCCGTAATTTTTCCCGAGGGCATGCAGCTTTACTGTATGATTACATGATGATGGCGTCCTCTTGGGTAAAATATTCCGGAGGTAAAATAGTCCCCCATTCGGATCTCCGGGCGGGGACTACTCAAGAGGATGTCGTTATCAGGAGAAAGAAAACTGGCGTTCTACGGATCGGAGCGTGGAATGTCAGATCCCTTAATCGGGCAGGTAGGTTAGAAAATTTAAAAAGGGAAATGGATAGGTTGAAGTTAGATATAGTGGGAATTAGTGAAGTTCGGTGGCAGGAGGAACGAGACTTCTGGTCAGGTGACTACAGGGTTATAAACACAAAATCAAATAGGGGTAATGCAGGAGTAGGTTTAATAATGAATAGGAAAATAGGAATGCGGGTAAGCTACTACAAACAGCATAGTGAACGCATTATTGTGGCCAAGATAGATACGAAGCCCACACCTACTACAGTAGTACAAGTTTATATGCCAACTAGCTCTGCAGATGACGAAGAAATTGAAGAAATGTATGATGAAATAAAAGAAATTATTCAGATTGTGAAGGGAGACGAAAATTTAATAGTCATGGGTGACTGGAATTCGAGTGTAGGAAAAGGGAGAGAAGGAAACATAGTAGGTGAATATGGATTGGGGGACAGAAATGAAAGAGGAAGCCGCCTGGTAGAATTTTGCACAGAGCACAACATAATCATAACTAACACTTGGTTTAAGAATCATGAAAGAAGGTTGTATACATGGAAGAACCCTGGAGATACTAAAAGGTATCAGATAGATTATATAATGGTAAGACAGAGATTTAGGAACCAGGTTTTAAATTGTAAGACATTTCCAGGGGCAGATGTGGACTCTGACCACAATCTATTGGTTATGACCTGTAGATTAAAACTGAAGAAACTGCAAAAAGGTGGGAATTTAAGGAGATGGGACCTGGATAAACTGAAAGAACCAGAGGTTGTACAGAGATTCTGGGAGAGCATAAGGGAGCAATTGACAGGAATAGGGGAAATAAATACAGTAGAAGAAGAATGGGTAGCTTTGAGGGATGAAGTAGTGAAGGCAGCAGAGGATCAAGTAGGTAAAAAGACGAGGGCTAGTAGAAATCCTTGGGTAACAGAAGAAATATTGAATTTAATTGATGAAAGGAGAAAATATAAAAATGCGGTAAGTGAAACAGGCAAAAAGGAATACAAACGTCTCAAAAACGAGATCGACAGGAAGTGCAAAATGGCTAAACAGGGATGGCTAGAGGACAAATGTAAGGATGTAGAGGCCTATCTCACTAGGGGTAAGATAGATACCGCCTACAGGAAAATTAAAGAGACCTTTGGAAATAAGAGAACGACTTGTATGAATATCAAGAGCTCAGATGGAAACCCAGTTCTAAGCAAAGAAGGGAAAGCAGAAAGGTGGAAGGAGTATATAGAGGGTCTATACAAGGGCGATGTACTTGAGGACAATATTATGGAAATGTAAGAGGATGTAGATGAAGATGAAATGGGAGATACGATACTGCGTGAAGAGTTTGACAGAGCACTGAAAGACCTGAGTCGAAACAAGGCCCCGGGAGTAGAGCACATTCCATTGGAACTACTGACGGCCGTGGGAGAGCCAGTCCTGACAAAACTCTACCATCTGGTGAGCAAGATGTATGAAACAGGCGAAATACCCTCAGACTTCAAGAAGAATATAATAATTCCAATCCCAAAGAAAGCAGGTGTTGACAGATGTGAAAATTACCGAACAATCAGTTTAATAAGCCACAGCTGCAAAATACTAACACGAATTCTTTACAGACGAATGGAAAAACTAGTAGAAGCCAACCTCGGGGAAGATCAGTTTGGATTCCGTAGAAACACTGGAACACGTGAGGCAATACTGACCTTACGACTTATCTTAGAAGAAAGATTAAGGAAAGGCAAACCTACGTTTCTAGCATTTGTAGACTTAGAGAAAGCTTTTGACAATGTTGACTGGAATACTCTCTTTCAAATTCTGAAGGTGGCAGGGGTAAAATACAGGGAGCGAAAGGCTATTTACAATTTGTACAGAAACCAGATGGCAGTTATAAGAGTCGAGGGACATGAAAGGGAAGCAGTGGTTGGGAAGGGAGTAAGACAGGGTTGTAGCCTCTCCCCGATGTTGTTCAATCTGTATATTGAGCAAGCAGTAAAGGAAACAAAAGAAAAATTCGGAGTAGGTATTAAAATTCATGGAGAAGAAATAAAAACTTTGAGGTTCGCCGATGACATTGTAATTCTGTCAGAGACAGCAAAGGACTTGGAAGAGCAGTTGAATGGAATGGACAGTGTCTTGAAAGGAGGATATAAGATGAACATCAACAAAAGCAAAACAAGGATAATGGAATGTAGTCTAATTAAGTCGGGTGATGCTGAGGGAATTAGATTAGGAAATGAGGCACTTAAAGTAGTAAAGGAGTTTTGCTATTTGGGGAGCAAAATAACTGATGATGGTCGAAGTAGAGAGGATATAAAATGTAGGCTGGCAATGGCAAGGAAAGCGTTTCTGAAGAAGAGAAATTTGTTAACATCCAGTATTGATTTAAGTGTCAGGAAGTCATTTCTGAAAGTATTTGTATGGAGTGTAGCCATGTATGGAAGTGAAACATGGACGATAAATAGTTTGGACAAGAAGAGAATAGAAGCTTTCGAAATGTGGTGCTACAGAAGAATGCTGAAGATTAGATGGGTAGATCACATAACTAATGAGGAAGTATTGAATAGGATTGGGGAGAAGAGAAGTTTGTGGCACAACTTGACCAGAAGAAGGGATCGGTTGGTAGGACATGTTCTGAGGCATCAAGGGATCACCAATTTAGTATTGGAGGGCAGCGTGGAGGGTAAAAATCGTAGAGGGAGACCAAGAGATGAATACACTAAGCAGATTCAGAAGGATGTAGGTTGCAATAGGTACTGGGAGATGAAAAAGCTTGCACAGGATAGAGTAGCATGGAGAGCTGCATCAAACCAGTCTCAGGACTGAAGACCACAACAACAACATGTAGGGACAACACGGCATACCGAAGCCTATGATGGCCGGACGGGGATTTGAACCGCCGTCCTAGGAAACGCGATGTACTTTCCCACTGTGACAGTTCTCTATGTCTCATTAGAATTATTGTCAGTCTGCAACGATTTAATAGCGGGCAGAAGCTTTCAAAGAGTTCCGCCGCTTCTGAGGAATGTGCAGCAGCTCAAGAAACGTGACTAGAGTACTTGTCTAACTCCGCTGTCAGGTGCCACAAAAAGTGCGTCCTTGACTGCCTGAAGGACTAGTTTCAAGAGGCGGATGACTTGGCTTCACAAGAGATCCTAAGATCGTAGTACTTTGCCGATAAAGCTGAAACGTAGAGGACATCATTTTACGCACGGTGCCTGTGAATCAAGTAAAAGTGGAAGGGGTCGGAGTGCGAGGTGGAGGATGGGGTAAGGTAACTAGTAACGTAGGTGGCTAGAACCCTCTGCTTAGACCACGGGACAGTATTGTTTAATTATTCTGTTATTTGAGTCAAATCCTTTTGATTAGTTTTATGCAGCCCGCCACTAATTCTTCTCTTGTGCCAACCTCTTCATCTCTCGGATGTATTCTAGGCTCTGTCTCGCCCTACAGTTTTTACTCTCTACGTCTTCCTCTAGTATCATGGTGTCTTGACACCTGTTCTATCGTCCTGTTCCGTGTTCTCGTCGATTTTTTCCACGTGTTCCTTTCTGCGTCGGTTCTACAGAGAAACTCCTTATTCCGTATCTTATCAGATCATCCAATTTTCAGCATCTTTCCATAGTACCACAACTCAAACGCTTGGATTCCCTTCTCATGCGGTGTTCCCACAGTCCATGATTCAAAGTTTCTTCCACAAATTGAGGCCTATGTTTGACACAGGCAGAGTTCTTTTGGCCAGAAAAGCCCTCTTTGTCTGCGATAGACTTTTTTTCCCTTCTTTTCTCGTCCGTCGTGTGTTACGTGTCTACTGCCAGCCTTGATGGTCCGTCAGATGTGGAGTCGCAAGCCAAGCCCAAGGTGTACTGATCCTGGGTTCAGGTTTCAGAGGCGCAGAAGTTCTCACATTTCACTGCGGTATCCGCTTTCGTATTTTTCGTCTGAGTAACAAAACAAGCTGCCATTCGCAAGTAGCTGAAGCTAACAGCCAACGGGTTGGTTGGAACGGGCCACACCCCGCTGATAGATCGTGTTCTAGGACTGGCCTCAGCTGTTATGAAGTTCATTGCCAAGGTTCAGTTCCTGGCGGGTGTACAGAATAACACAAGGCGCAGCACACCAGTGTTCTCATCAGGGCCTGTTTAAGGGCCAAGTGATACAAGCCGCAGCCTGGGGCGCAAGAAGCGCAACAATTTTAAGATTTCTGTACCGGGCATACCACAATCAGTAGCGGCCGCTTGAGGTGTCAAGCCGAGAGTGGCCCCGGGAGCATCGAAATATAAGATGTGTGTACAGTGTGTGTCACAATTAGTTGCGAAAACTGACACGCACCGGCACTGGTTCTCATGATGCCTAATGAAGCGACATTTCATTATGCTTTTGTTCTGCACACCGAATTATTATGTGCCTACAATATACCCTTAATCCTCTCGACCTTGTCTTTGTGCAGCTTCCCACTTCTTACACAGGATGCGCCCGAAAAAAAAGCCCACTCTGATGTCGTTTCCCTCATGCCATAACAACTAGAGAAGTCCATATAAATGTATGTCCTAAATGCTTCGTTTTTTAGTTTTTATTAAAGGATATTTCAAAAGTTTTCAAATCGAAAACTCGTAATGAACGTTGAAAATTGTGCAAAGCTGTTATTTAACCATGACTATTTGCTAAAGTTAACTAATAGAACCGCTACCAGTAACAACTCGTTATGAACGTCTTTAACTTAGTTTAATATTGCAACATATGACAAGGTACGACTTCATTATCAGTCAAAAGTATCAATACAAATACATTCAACAGTAAAACAGATAATGTGTATCACAAGGCTAGTCTCCTTCCACCATTATGGCTCTCTCGTTTTGGGCTTTTGAGGAAGAGTGGCCTGCCATTCCTCTGCAGAAATTCAGACACCTCATTGCAAGTGTTGCCGGCAGAGTTGAAGTCGTCACAAAGGCGAAGATTGGACGTACTCCAAACTACTGTCCTCCAACAAGTGCCCGAATGCTTCGGATCAGATAATGTACACAAGCCGCATTGTCCATTCAGTATTTGAGACACTGTCCTCTACCGAACTACGCTGATAGTGCTGACTTACTTTTACCTCCATTATCCACCTGTTTCACGTGGTAGAAAGAGTACTGGTAAAGATGCTTCGGATTACAAAAAAAAAAAAAAAAAAAAAAACTTTTTTTGAGAGGTTTATTAGCGTAAAGGCGAGCGACATGGGCGGTAGTTATGGCACTGGACTTGTATTCCAGAGGAAGGGGGTTCAAATACCCGGCCGGCCATCCACATTTTAATCTGTTTCCCTAACTTTCTTAAGGCAAATGCCGGAATGGTTCATCGGCATCAGTTAACAGGCACTGACAGAACAAAAAGTACAATCGTTTGTGTAACACGCATCACCAATAAGGATATGTCTAAGACTAGCTGTATTCCACAAATTAAGCCTGGGGGAATATGCAGCTGACTGTGATTGCAGGATTGTACTTTACTCCTGACTTCCAACATTCAGAATTGCGCGGTAAAGTCCTTACGCAATGTGCTCCTACGGAATCTCTCTCTCTCGCTGCGTGGTTTCTATACGAGTCTACAAAACATCAATAGTATGTGGAGTACCTTGATGAATAAGTTATTGACTTACCATAACCTACAATGTTTGACGGGTGATACGCCGGGAGAACTTGGAGAGCAGAGAAGGAATGGCATCTACAGATCTTCAAGGAATGCTTACGCGGACCGACACGAACCACGCAACACAGAAAAGGTCGAGAAAGGATCCACTAATCCCGATACGCGAATTCCGCTACTTGCCCTTCCGGTGGAAGAGCACACCAAAAATGTGTGTCCGGTAAAGTTATCTCCAGGCAAGGAAGTTCTTAGCTGGTGGCAGAGGTGAGCATAGTACTTACTGAACAGTGCTGTTAGTTACGTAGAATAGTGATACTGAAAATGGAGAGCTGTGTAAAAAGAACGAACAATGAAAATAGAAAGTCAATCCTACTTTATAAAAACTTTACAGTCAGACATTATAGGAAACGAAAGTCCACTGGTGAACAGGACTGGAGAGGCTCCAACAAGATTAACTATAATTCCAACATTCTTAAAATAATTACAGTAGGAAGTTATCATGATTTGTCTAGGCACATGGGAAATCAAATTCATAATCCATCTTCACTACAAGAGACAGGCAAGTAATCGGTAAGATGTGCAATAAAAAACAAAAAAAATGGCTCTGAGCACTATGGGACTTAACTGCTGAGGTACCGAGAGAGGTGGCACAGTGGTTAGCACACTGGACTCGCATTCGGGAGGACGACGGTTCAATCCCGTCTCCAGCCATCCCGTAGGTTTTCCGTGATTTCCCTAAATCGTTTCAGGCAAATGCCGGGATGGTTCCTTTGAAAGGGCACGGCCGATTTCCTTCCCAATCCTTCCCTAACCCGAGCTTGCGCTCCGTCTCTAATGACCTCGCTGTCGACGGGACGTTAAACACTAACCACCACCACCACCACTACTGAGGTCATCAGTCCCCTATAACTTAGAACGACCGGCTAAAAAACAAAGATGAAACTGATACGGACGAGCAAAAGTCAAAACAAATAAATAAGAGGCTAGAGAAAAGAGCAACATGGTCACTACATCCTCTCATCGACGTATTACAAATCAAGATTTCGGTACCGTCCGGAAGTGCATAAATTAACACATGAGATACACTTGGCGCCGGCCGGGATGGCCGAGCGATTCTAGGCGCTACAGTCTGGAACCGCACGACCGCTACGGTCGCAGGTTCGAATCCTGCCTCGGGCATGGATGTGTGTGATGTCCTTAGGTTAGTTAGGTTTAACTAGTTCTAAGTTCTAGGGGACTGATGACCTTAGAAGATAAGTGCCATAGTGCTCAGAGCCATTTTTTTTTACACTTGGCCGTCAATGTTAACACAAACACGATAATAAGCGAAGAGTTTCTACTGAAAAATGATCTTAATACGGTTCAAAATATTTTTCCAGCCGTATCAAATCCACGCCACGTGTGTGTAAAGGAAATCACTATCTGAACAAAAGTCTCCGGATGACTGTTGGTGAACATTAATGTGGAGTGTGTTCACAATTCGAGATTAGGACGGCTTGAGCTCTGTTGAGAACACTTTCAGTGAGGTTTCTGAGTGTCTATGGAGGAATGGCACCCCATTCTTCCTCAAAAGCCGAAACCAGAGAAGCTAATGACGTTGTACGCAGGGGTCTTGACCGAAGCCGACATTATAACTCGTGCCAAAGATCTTACATTGACCGGGAGTGTGGTCAGACCAGTCTCTTCCAGGAGTGTTATTGTTCACAAACCATTGCCTCGTAGATGCTGATTTATGACAGGGTGCATTGTCATGCTGGCACAAACAGTCATCGTCTTCTAACTGTTCCTCTACTTCACATAGTGCACAATGCTTTAAAATGTGTTCATACGCTTCCGCATTCTGCTTTTTTTTTATGTTCGACTGGAACCACACCCTAATCACGAAAAACACCCCAGTACAGCATCTCCACCTCCTCCGTACTTCACTGTTGGCGCTATGCGTGATAGAAGGTAACATTCTTCAGGCTCTCCCAAATCCCAAAACCTTCCATCCGACTGCCACACGGTACAGCGTGATTCATCACTCCAAATCAGACGTTTCAAGTCATCCAGTGTCCAATGACAACGCTCTTAACTCCACCCGAGGCGTCGCTTAGCAGTGACTATGGAAATCTGTGGCTTATTAGGGGCTTCTCAACTCCATATGGTCCGCCTCCGGTAGTTGAGTGGTCAGCGCGACAGAATGTCAATCCTAAGGGCCCAGGTTCGATTCCCGGTTGGGTCGGAGATTTTCTTCGCTCAGGGACTCGGTTTTGTGTTGTCCTACTCATCATCATTTCATCCCCATCGACGCGCAAGTCGCCGAAGTGGCGTCACATCGAAAGACTTGCACCCGGCGAACGGTCTACCCGACGGGAGGCCCTAGTCACACGACATTTACATTTTTAACTACATATGCACAACCATTGTACTAGCTGAACTGCTAGTAGCAGTTTAGAATTCACGAGTGATTATTTGCACTGATTTCATGCGTTTTTTACAACCACCCTCCGCAACGTCCGTCAGTACGAGATATCTGCCTGGTAGTGGTTTAGCTGCGGTTGTTCCTTCGTGTTTTCACTTCACACTGACTTCACAAACAGTCAACTTGCGAAGCTGTAGAAGAGCTGAAATGTCCCTGATGGATTTGTTATTCAGCTGATATTCAATGGCTAGTTCATGAGCGAAGTCGCTGAGCTCTCCTGATCGACAAAATATGCTATTGCTACACGGTTCAGTCACATTGACTCGATCACCGCCTAATTCGATGTAAACGTGCACGAACCACTGACAGCCGATGTGTGACAGCACTAGCAGTGGAGAGTATATAAAGTGCGTCGGGGGGATGCAGAAAACATTGCAGTGGTCGTCGTAAAGTGGAAACGAAGCGATTCATCTGACGTCCAAAAGGCTTTCGGGGAAATGGTGAAAGCATTTCCGAAACGGCTAGTTTTGCAAACTTTTCGCGTGGCGCCGTGGTCAAAGCATACCGTGTATGGTGAAATGGCGCTATCCAAAACCGGAGCCGAGGCAACTCTGATGTACCACAGGCAATAGATGATACGCGTCAACGACGGTTGCGGAGATGCATAGGAGCGAATACAAGCGCAGCTGTTGATTAAGGGAAGGTTTACTATCTTTTGGTTCAAAAAATCGATTTTTTTAAATTTTATTTTTGGATCCATAAAAATGTTTAGAATCCACCCCTCAAACCGTTTTTCCGAATACGGAACGGAAATGTTTGTTTGTTATTCGCGGTCGAACAAAAAAATGCACCTGCCTGAAATCGGCGTTTTTCACGCACCAGTTTCTTTCTTTCGGAGGACGAGTTATTGTAGCGGTGCTTGGGAGGAAACACACAAAATTTAAATGAAAGTTTGAATGCGTGTGTTTGGAAGTTAGCCCCCAGGCATTTGCATTCTGGTGCGAAGACTGTGGAGACTGGAACTTTCCTGGCAGTGAGCAGCTTAAAAGAAGGGTATTCAGCAATTCTGAAGACCATGACAACGATGGACGTCACCCTGGGACTCTATTGGACGCAGTTCACCAAGCATTCGGACGACCACCGAATTGAAGCGGCCGAAAACCGCTTGTCACCGGCCGTACGAGCCGCTCTGGGGCACCGCAGGATGGCCCAGATCGAGCAGAACGCCCTCTATGAGGAAGAGGAAGGACTAATTTATGGACTCGGAAGACCAGTTTGAACGTTAGTTGCATAACATTGTATTTATATGTTCAAAACTTCAAACGCGTTTTTCTCCAAATTTTTTTTTATCGCGTGGTGTGGTTACTTCAAATCTACTGAACCGATTGGCATGATTCTTTGTTCCCGACGAAGCTAACTAAATTGTCTAGGAGTTGTACCACTTTTATTCCGATCCATCGACTATAAATATTTTTACTTGGCCGACGAATTCGAAAAATTGATGAAAAGAACCCCATTTTTTCAGATGGCTCCATTTTGTTTCCTATGGTCCAAATAGCTTATGCGAGGTACAACTCCTAAAGAATCTTATACACTTCGATAACGTCAACTCAATTTTGATTTCAGACGAGTCGGCTGACCTGTGACATACCGCGCGTGGAGGTCTACATCGAAATTTTGTTTCGCTGCGACGGCACTTCCGCCTTTGCTCGTCGACATTTCTGGTCGACAAAAATTCCAGTTTGTAGAGGAAATATCAATAAACATTTTGACCAAATTTGACTTTGATATCTATAACACATCCAGAGAAAAAAAATTCTCAAAGAATATGCTTTTTTCGGTCCAAAAATAGTAAACCTCCCCTTAACCGACCGCTCAGATGAACCGAGGACAGCTCAGGTCCTCAGGGACCGCTCAGCTCATATGGGACTCTGCAGCAGGTGCTTCGTTCAACGAGCCCATGCTACCGGTTGATCACCGGCGTCGAAAGCTGGAATTGGCACTCTAGAACCGCAGCTGGACGTCCACTGAAGGCAAAAGCGGTGAGGTGCCAACCAACTGTCACCCACCGTAAGGCCCGACAACCACAAGAGATGTCTGGGATGCCTTTTCTTTTCACAACAGGACGCTTTTGGTTGTCGTCCGCGGCTATATTACAGCACAGCGGTACGTCGACGATATTTCACGCCCCGTTTTGTTGCCCTTCATGGCAAGTCATCCTGGGCTTACATTTCAGCAAGATAATGGCCTCCCGCACACGGTGAAAGTTTCTACTGATTTTCTTCGTGCTTGTCAGACCCTACCTTGGCCAACAAAATCGCTGCATATCTTCCCAATTGAGAACCTTAGGAGCATTATGGGCAGGGCTCCTCAACCAGATCGGGATTTTGACGAGCTAACGCGTCGCTTGGAAATACACTACTGGCCACTAAAATTGCTACACCACGAAGATGACGTGCTACAGACGCGAAATTTAACCGACAGGAAGAAGATGCTGTGATATGCACATGATTAGCTTTTCAGAGCATTCACACAAGGTTGGCGCCGGTGACGACACCTACAACCTGTTGACACGAGGAAAGTTTCCAACAGATTTCTCATACACAAAGAGCAGTTGACCGGCGTTGCCTGGTGAAACGTTGTTGCGATGCCTCGTGTAAGGAGGAGAAACGCATGGTACCCACGTTTCCGACTTTGATAAAGGTCGGATTGTAGCCCATCGCGATTGCGGTTTATCGTATAGCAACATTGCTGCTCGCGTTGGTCGAGATCCAATGACTGTTAGCACAATATGGAATCGGTGGTTTCAGGATGGTAATACGGAACGGCGTGCTGGATCCCAACGGCCTTGTATCACTAGCAGTCGAGATGACAGGCATCTTATCCGCGTGGCTGTAACGGTTCGTGCAGCCACGTCTCGATCCCTGAGTCAACAGATTGAAACGTTTGCAAGACAACAATCATCTGCACGAACAGTTCGATGACGTTTGCAGTAGCATGGACTATCAGCACGGAGACCATGGCTGCGGTTACCCTTGACGCTGCATCACAGACAGGAGCGCCTGCGGTGGTGTACTCAGCGACGAATCTGGGTGCACGAATGGCAAAACGTCATTTCTTCGGATGAATCCAGGTTATGTTTACAGCATCATGATGGTCGCATCCGTGTTTGGCGACATCGCGGTGAACGCACATTGGAAGCGTGTATTCGTCATCGCTATACTGGCGTATCACGCGGCGTGATGGTATGAGTTACCATTGGTTACACGTCTCGGTCACCTCTTGTACGCATTGACGGCACTTTGAACAGTGGACGTTACATTTCACATGTGTTACGACCCGTGGCTCCTCCCTTCATTCGATCCCTGCCACACCCTACATTTCAGCAGGATAATGCACGACCGCATGTTGCAGGTCCTGTACGGGCCTTTCTGGATACAGAAAATGTTGGACTGCTGCACTGGCCAGCACATTATCCAGATCTCTCACCAATTGACAACGTCTGGTCAATGATAACCGAGCAACTGGCTCGTCACAATACGCCAGTCACTACTCTTGATGAACTGTGGTATCGTGTTGAAGCTGCATGGGCAGCTGTACCTGTACACGCCGTCCAAGCTCTGTTTGACTCAATGCCCAGGCGTATCGAAGCCGTTATTACGGCCAGAGCTGGTTGTTCTGGGTACTGATTTCTCAGGACCTATGCACCCAAATTGCGTGAAAATGTAATCACATGTCAGTTCTAGTATATTATATTTGTCCAATGATTACCCGTTTATCATCTGCATTTCTTCTTGGTGTAGGACTTTTAATGGCCAGTAGTGTAATTTGGCACGATATCCCTCAGGGCGACATCCAAAAACACTGTCAATCAATACCTGCATAAGGGCCAGAGATGGAGCTATTTACTTGCTCAACTTGTAAAGCTTTTTCTCTTGAATAAATCACCAAATGTTTCTGAAAATGTAACCATTTGTTTTTCTGAACATATACGTCACATCTACTGATTTCAGTCCCATTCAGGTAATTCCTTCTGTCTCACAGTGTATGTCAGGGAAACGGCTCGTGGCACTGTATGTATTACATCCTTGCGCTAAAAGAAAGGAAGGGAGGTTGGAAGAAAATTTAGAATTTAGCGTTCCGTCGACTGAGAGATCCTTAGAGCCGGACTACGAAAGGATGCAGAAAGAAATCGGCGTGCACTTTTCGAGGGAACAATCATGGCCTTTACATCGAGTGTTTAAGGGAAATGAGAGGAAACCTAAATATGGATGACAGAACGGGAGTTCGAACCGTCGTCTTCCAGAATGTGGGTCCAGTCCTTGTGCTGTTCTGTATTACATGATTTATTGTTCATGTGTGTACTGACACACAGTTTTATTGTTTATACCTATGTTGTAAGGTGTTCATTGGGGGTTCATTACTTTTCGCTAGCGCACTTCAGCAGATGTAATTTCGATGGATTGCTCACGCGCTGCCTTCGATATGGAATAGCTATGCTACAATAGAGTCGCAGGTCAGAACAGTGTTGGCAGTAAGTCGAGTTTAGTAGCTCGCAGAGAGCAGTCGTGTTTTGTAGCTCGCACAGAGCACTTGAGTTATGGAGTTCGGACAAGTCAGTCTAGCGGTTGACTCGTGTTGGGCCGGTCGTGCAGAACGATAGCGGTGCCTGAGCGATGTCGTATAAGCTAAGTTGCTATTCTCCAGTTTAACTTCGCTACATTCGTAGCTTACGGATGCGATACACGGAATGGCCAATAAAAAACCGCAGGTCTTCTGTTAGTTGTTGAGTTCGGGTACTGGCGGTATGGACAGTACTGGGCCAGTTGCGGAGTTAGAATGTTGAGCAGATAAAAGTTGCGGAGTTAGTTTGAAGAGGCTTACACATTCCTTGTCGCGAACGGCCCCGCGTAGTTTGCTGAAATACAGCACACTGAGATGCCTGAATGAGAGGTATCACCTCAAACTGTAATAAAACATATCCAATGTAGCAGTTGCTGTTCAGATTTCTCTGAGTATCCAGTAGTAGTGTTGCAACGGCTGTCCAAGCCTGGCATTTGCCTGCTGTGCTTCCCAACACAGCACTCTGCCAGACCACGGCCATCACCCTAGTATCTAACACCTGGCCGTGCATCACTTAGGGCAGATTGTTTGCGTGTCCTCAGTGCAGTCCACGGCAGATGGGGTAGTACCATCAAGGCACGCAGGTGAGGGACTGATGAACAAAGATCTTTAGTTTTTCTTTAAACCCATAATCATCATGCTCATCTTCATTGTCATCGCACGCAGGTCCACAACAACTGCAGTGATCCATCGTGAAATCAACACATTGCAAAATACCTACCAATCCGTTAAGCCACGTGAACAAGATGGCTGTTATCCCGTGCTATGTTCATAGTACGCTTCAGTACCCACCTGTCGCTGTGTACGACACTTACATCCATTCGATCCAAACACGCATCGCCACCGTAGTGGCAGGTTGGGTTGTTGGGTTGTTTTGGGGGAAGGAGACCAGACAGCGAGGTCATGGGTCTCATTGGATTAGGCAAGGAAGGGTAAGGAAGTCGGCCGTGCCCTATCAAAGGAACCATCCTGGCATTTGCCTGGAGTGATTTAGGGAAATCACTGAAAACCTAAATCAGGATGGCCGGACGCGGGACTGAACCGTCGTCCTCCCGAATGCGAGTCCAGTGTCTAACCACTGTGACACCTCGCTCGGTCCGTAGTGGCATGTCCCATATCGTCCCTGTCTAAGAAACTAATTTTCTAGAGACGTATTATCCTGCCTCGCTGGAACTCGTTCAAGAGTTAATATTGCGCCCCTTAACGCCGACGAAGCACACGGTTACTTATCACTAGGTTTTCACTTTGTTCAGAACTCGTCCATCACGAACATTAATCGATAATCTCTCTTCATTCTTTACATTAAATTAGGGTTTGCTGGAAAATCTGGCAAAAACAGTTTATCGACATGAACTTAAATCGCAACTAATGTGGTCCAAGCTCTGGTGCGTCATTACACGATACACGTCTCTATACCGGTTTGACAACTTCTAGGTATAGATTCTAGTGCAGCCTCGACTACGCAGTTATAACCGCATTCGCTTGTTTGCATTCAGGGACGTGAGAGTAGATTCTTACAGTGCAACTTTGCTTCTCTGACTCGCACAAGACAAGATTAACGATTGAGCTGAAACAAGGAGAAACATTATGTGAATGCTTTATACTGGAAGTCAAAATTCGCTAGTTCCTTTTACGAATGTGAATGACCGCCCCGTCATTTTGATTAGACAACTTAGTTCGAATGCTGGAGCGGTCTCTTTAAAAAGACTACAGATCATCGCTTCCCACATCTACGTCATCGTCAGGCAGTTACGCTCTATATTACGTTCTCGTAAAGAAGTCGGTGCCTGCGAGATGCTCACTCTAAGATTTCCCCTTTTTCGAAAGACTGGTGGAATCTGAAAGACTATTATCGTGGTCGGCACATCTGCTAACAAAAACAACAACTCATTTGCAATGTACTGTTTGCAGTTTTATTGGAAGGTGTATAAGCATAGCTCGAGTCTTCAGCTCCCTATAGATCCCAGATTCGGCTGGAACTTCGGCAATTACTCTACTAGATGTCAAAATCTGTTCTAGGTTTTTTTAAGCAATGCTTGTGTTTTTTGTTGTTTATGTTTTTATTGTCGTATTTTCCGTGGGACCTCCATTAGGTGGTCGCTGAGTAAATATGACGTTTTCCTGTTATAATCCATCAAGGCCATAACCACATAGACTTCGCTATTGTCTACTTTAATGACGACGATATAGCACTTTTTTCTCAATATATTTGTTTTCAGAGGCTTAACTTGTGTCAGAATCATCACAATTTTTTTCCTGACTTGCTCCATCGCTGTTCGAGGCATGTACTGAAGCTAAGATTCCATAGATTCAATGATCGTTTGTTTCGGTTATCATTTACGCGCCTTGGGCCAAACGCCACACTAGCACATTACTGTGGTTGTGGTTCGTAAGTTTTGCCAACGTCCGCAATATGTACTGCTTCGATGTGTTTCTTTCAGTATTCTGAGAGGAGACAAAAATTACCTGGGGTCACAAGCTGCGACATTGTTGCGACTAAAACAGTGGCCCGTATATAGAATAAATTTCCTTCAATGTAGTCTATGGCCAGAAACGTTTTGTTCACAGATAACCGGTTTCGGTCTATAATGACCATCTTCAGGTCTGTGATTTATAGGACACTGTTTTTATAAAACACAGATCTGAAGATGGTCATTATAGACCGAAACCGGTTATCTGTGAACAAAAAGTTTGTGACCATAGACGTAAATTAAAGGAAATTTAATTACATGGGCCGGCAGCTGTGGCCGAGCGGTTCTAGGCGCTTTAGTCTGGAACTGCGCGACCGTTACGGTCGCAGGTTCGGATCCTGCCTCGTGCATGGATGTTTGTGATGTCCTTAGGTTAGTTAGGTTTAAGTAGTCCTAAGTTTTAGGGGACTGATGACCTCCGATATTGAAGTCCCATAGTGCTAAGAGCCATTTGAACCATTAATTACCTGGGGCTTCCTCTCTTTTAATTTCATGCCCAGTTCTGCGACCATCCAGAGTTTGAACAGAACATGTCATTAATGTGAGTGGCTGGAGATCGTAGGCATTAGTCGACCGTAATATTGTTGCACTTGGGATTGAGAACGCTTCGGTCGGCATACCATAAGTAAACGCGTATATGCAAAAGTGAACCGAATATTCGTTTTCCTTAGTCACCACTGTACTTGTTTGCGATAACTGCCAAGTGCAACAATATCCTGGTTAGTGTTTACAGGAAGATAATATCGACGAGACATAGTAGGAAACAGTAGTGGGTCTAGACTGAGCCTTATGACATTCCCGAAAGGAATCGCTTCTATATACACTCCTGGAAATTGAAATAAGAACACCGTGAATTCATTGTCCCAGGAAGGGGAAACTTTATTGACACATTCCTGGGGTCAGATACATCACATGATCACACTGACAGAACCACAGGCGCATAGACACAGGCAACAGAGCATGCACAATGTCGGCACTAGTACAGTGTATATCCACCTTTCGCAGCAATGCAGGCTGCTATTCTCCCATGGAGACGATCGTAGAGATGCTGGATGTAGTCCTGTGGAACGGCTTGCCATGCCATTTCCACCTGGCGCCTCAGTTGGACCAGCGTTCGTGCTGGACGTGCAGACCGCGTGAGACGACGCTTCATCCAGTCCCAAACATGCTCAATGGGGGACAGATCCGGAGATCTTGCTGGCCAGGGTAGTTGACTTACACCTTCTAGAGCACGGTGGGTGGCACGGGATACATGCGGACGTGCATTGTCCTGTTGGAACAGCAAGTTCCCTTGCCGGTCTAGGAATGGTAGAACGATGGATTCGATGACGGTTTGGATGTACCGTGCACTATTCAGTGTCCCCTCGACGATCACCAGTGGTGTACGGCCAGTGTAGGAGATCGCTCCCCACACCATGATGCCGGGTGTTGGCCCTGTGTGCCTCGGTCGTATGCAGTCCTGATTGTGGCGCTCACCTGCACGGCGCCGAACACGCATACGACCATCATTGGCACCAAGGCAGAAGCGACTCTCATCGCTGAAGACGACACGTCTCCATTCGTCCCTCCATTCACGCCTGTCGCGACACCACTGGAGGCGGGCTGCACGATGTTGGGGCGTGAGCGGAAGACGGCCTAACGGTGTGCGGGACCGTAGCCCAGCTTCATGGAGACGGTTGCGAATGGTCCTCGCCGATACCCCAGGAGCAACAGTGTCCCTAATTTGCTGGGAAGTGGCGGTGCGGTCCCCTACGGCACTGCGTAGGATCCTACGGTCTTGGCGTGCATCCGTACGTCGCTGCGGTCCGGTCCCAGGTCGACGGGCACGTGCACCTTCCGCCGACCACTGGCGACAACATCGATGTACTGTGGAGACCTCACGCCCCACGTATTGAGCAATTCGGCGGTACGTCCACCCGGCCTCTCGCATGCCCACTATACGCCCTAGCTCAAAGTCCGTCAACTGCACATACGGTTCACGTCCACGCTGTCGCGGCATGCTACCAGTGTTAAAGACTGCGATGGAGCTCCGTATGCCACGGCAAACTGGCTGACACTGACGGCGGCGGTGCACAAATGCTGCGCAGCTAGCGCCATTCGACGGCCAACACCGCGGTTCCTGGTGTGTCCGCTGTGCCGTGCGTGTGATCATTGCTTGTACAGCCCTCTCGCAGTGTCCGGAGCAAGTATGGTGGGTCTGACACACCGGTGTCAATGTGTTCTTTTTTCCATTTCCAGGAGTGTATATATAATAATAAAAAAAAAAAGGTGGCATGTTCCACATCCACGAGGATCTCCTCAGCACGGATCTATGGAACGAAAAACTAATCTAATCTAATCTGCGTTTTCATCCCCACAGACAAAACGGTGCTGCCTGTTTTCTGATACCTTTAAACTATGTGAAGAAAACTTTAGCTCATATTCTTGCGATACTTGTATCAAGTGAGTTGCTGATGTCTCGTCATGAACATGTGTTTTCAGTGAAAGCGCTTATGTTAGGGATTGGGTGGTTGATTCGAGGGAAGAGACCAAACAGCAAGGTCATCGGTCCGATTGAATTAGGGAAGGATGGGGAAGGAAGTCGACCGCGCCCTTTCAAAGGAATGATCGCGGAATTTGCCTGAAACGATTTAGGGAAATCACGGAAAACCTAAATCAGGATGGCCGGACGCGGGTTTGAACCATCGTCATTCCGAATGCGAGTCCAGTGTGCTAACCACTGCGCCTCACGCTCGGTGCCTGTGATAGAGACATAGTCTGAGAGCTCTGGCTGGAAGTTTTCAGTCACTGCGTGTTACAAGTTATGGACTTTCAATACAACTGAAAGTTACTCACGGAGCTATTTAGAGATGCATATCGGGGATTACTAGGACAGACAGAATATCAAACCAAATCATAAGAGAACTGAAATGACTGTAAAAAGACTCTTCAGGTGAGCGAAACATGCAGCGTGGCGAATGGATGGTAGATATACCGATGAAATTGTTTGCTGGATTCCAGGAGATAAGAAACGACCAAGACAACCGTCTAATGGATGATGGGTAGATGATAATAGGAAACAGACAGGAGCTGAAGGCCAAAATATTGTGACCACCAAATGACGTGTTGGTCCATCTTTGGAAAGCAATACAGTGGCGGTTGTGTGTGTCATGAATTCGACAAGTTCTTGGTAGTTTTCCGAAGGTATGAAGCACAAGTTGCCTGCGAACAGGCCACACGATCCCCGTAAATTATGGTCCGGTAGTTTGTGGTGTCTGACAGCGTCCCAGATGTGTTCCACTGGGTACACATCATGTGAATATGGTGGCCAACATATCTATGTGAGTTAAGTGCACTGCTCCTCAAACCACTGAAGTAAGATTTTGGCCTTGTGACGCGGACAATTATCCTGCCATCGCCGTCGCGAAATATGTCAAGAATGGAGGGATGCAGATGGCTCGCAGTGACGTTCACACTACAGGTCCCTTGGAATGTCTCCCAGCCGTAATACTGGTCTCACTAGCAAGCTTCCTTGCTACGGTGCACGTTTCGAGCAGTCATTCGCCTGAATGACGGTACATCCGGACACGACCAACGACCCAGTTCAACAAGAAAAGAGGAGTCACTCGACCAAGTGACACTATGATCAACGGTCTAATCTCTATGTTCCCCTGCTTGTGCTGTATCTGTAATTGAATGTCTTCAGGTAGACATGAGAACAAGTAGATGCCGTCTGCTGTGGATCCCCATGCTCGGCAAGGTGCACTGAACGGTGTACTCGAAAAACTTACGTGCCTGCATCACATTGTACTCTGTCGTCAGATCTGCCACAGATCGACGGTTAGCCTGCTTTAGAGAGTGGGCAAGCATCCGACCTTCTTCTGTGGTGAAGCGTGAACAGCTTGTTGCCTACTTGCTGTTTCACCGTCCATCAATCAGTTTCCGCAGTCTTTTTACAACAGCAGCACGTGCACTCGACCAGCTTTACTGTCTCCAAGTTGCTCCTCTCTTCCCCCCCCCTCCCCCCCCTCTCAACGCCGAGCCATAACAGTCTGCCCTCTGTCAAAGTCTTTTATGCCAGTTGAGTCCCCAATTTGAGGACCGCATCGTCGCTAGAATGATTGCCTGTTCGTCGCTGCTCCACTTATAAACTTCCCTTACGGCGTCGCAAGCCCGCAGCAGCACCAAGCGGCATTCAGGTTCGCAGTGTACAACGGACAACGGTCATAATGTACTGGATCACCAGAGGATGAGTGAGTGCGTGTGTATGGTGTCTGTTCTTTCGGACATATCCAAAAGAACAGACACTATTTCTTATCCCAGCAGCCATTAAGATTTAAGACGCAATGGAATTACAGGCATTGGCTGGGAGTATTGACTGAAATCAGTGGGGAAAGTTGAAAATATGTGCCGGGCCGGGATTCGGACCCCGGTCTCCTGCTTTCTAGGCAGATGCTCTGACCACTAAGCCATCCGGACGTCAGTGGTCATTGTAACTGATCGTACTACCCTAGCACTCCTCCCGCCAGACCCGACTTTTCAACTTACCCATACACTACAGATGTAGTGCCCCTTGCACACTATCCTCATGCCGCGAGTAATGAGGATGGTGGGCAAGTGGGACTACATCAGTAGTGTGTAGGTCAGATGAGAATTTGGGTCTGACGAGAGGAGTGCTAGGGTAGTACGATCAGTTACAATGACCACTGACGACCGGATGGCTTAGTGGTTAGAGCATCTGCCTAGAAAGCAAGAATCCCGGGCTCGAATTCCGGCCCGGCACATATTTTCAACTTTCTCCACTCATTTCAGTCAATACTCCCAGCCACTGCCTGTAATTCCATTGACTTTCTACTCAATGGCTATCGGATCAAAAACGCTGACTGTTGTTTGTCCAAAAGTATTTCACGCTAGTTTTACAGAAAGAATGTTTTTTTCGAAACAGGCTGCTTATTAACAAAGGTTACAGATTCATCAGTAGCTTCACTGACGTATTTGTTCCAAAAAAAGGCTGAAATTTAATGATAATAAGCACTTATAGCATAGAAGTGACCTTAGAAAACCACAGGAAGCTATATTCAAGTCTCAGAACAGTAAAATACCTAATTTTTTTGTTCACTCTAAGGAAAAAAACTACGCACAACGAAAGAATATCCGAATGGCATGGGAATCGATAGATGTGATGCACACGTATGGGCAAGAAAATGACTAAAATTTCAGAAAAATTGGAAGATTTATTCAAGAGAAGAGCTTCGCAAATGGAGCAACTCAGTGACGCGTTTGTCTGCCTCTGGCCTTTATGCAATCAGTTACTCGGACTGGTATTGACTGATAAAATTGTTGAATGACATTCTGAGGGATATCGTACGAAACTCTGTCCAATTACAGTGTCAGATCATCAAAATCGTTAGCTGGATGAAGGGTCCTGCCTGTAACGCTCAACACGTTCTCAATTGAGGAAAGATCCGGTGACCTCGCTGAGAACGTTAGGCTTTGGAAAGCGGGAAGGTAAGCGAAAGAAGCTCTCGTCGTGTGCGGTCGGGCATTATCTTGCTGAAATGTAAGCTCAGGATGGCTTGCCATAAAGAGCAACGAAACGGGGCGTAAAATATCGTCGACATACCGCTGTGCCGTAAGGGTGCGGCGGATGACAACCAATGACGTCATGCTGTGAGAAGAAATGGCATCCCAAAGTATCACTCATGATTGTTGGGCCGTATGGCGGACGACATTCGGGTTGTTATCCGATTGCTTCCCACGGTTTCTCCAGACACGTCTTCGGCCTTCAATCTCATTGACTGGAGTGGATTTGTCTTCAGTGATGAGTCCTGCTTGCAACTGAACTTTGATGACCAGAGAAGATGTGTCTGGAAAAGCCCCAGACGGCGGTGAGAAACCAACTCTACCGTCTCCCTTTATAGGGTCCGACAGCCAGGAGTGATGGTTTGGGGAGCCATTTATTTTCATAGGAGGACTCCTTCGGTGTTCATTCGTGACATCCTTACAGCACATAGGTACGGCGACGATTTGCTTGCCCTTCGTGGCAAACCATCCTGGGCTTACATTTCAGCATGATAGTGCTCGCCCGCACACGAGGAGAGCTTCCACCGCTTGTCTTCGTGCTTTCAAACCCATAACTTGACCAGCAATGTCACCGGACCTTTCCCCAGTTGAGAACGTTTCGAACATTATGGGCAGGCCATCCACCCAGCTCGCGATTTTGACCATGTAACATGCCTATTGGACTGAATGTGGCACAATATCCCTCAGGAGGAGATCATAAAACTCTTTCAATCAGTGCCAAGCCGAATTACTGCCTGCATGAGGGCCATAGGTAGATCAACGCGTTATTGACTTGTTCTATTTGTGACGCTCTTTCTGTTGAATAAATCATCCAATTTTTCTGGAATTGTAATTATTTGTTAGTTTGTACATGTACATGACACCTATTGATTTTCGTCCCATTCGGATAATTCCTTCGTGGCGCGGCTTCTTTTTATTTTCGGCTTAGAGCGAATCTTGAGCATCATGTGGAACGATTTTGTCATGGCTGGCTCTCCCATGAATCACAATGTTACTGACAGATTGTCGACTGCGGCAGGGTCCTTGTTTTCCCTCAGGTCTTGCAGCGCTTTGTCATGTTCTTCTCGTTGAACCTTATCTCCCGTCTCACATTCACCTACTTCTTCTCTTTCTGTCATATTGTCCTTAAATTTGTTCCCATTATACAGGCACTCAATGTATTCCTTGTATCTTTCAGTTTTCCCTTAACAGAATCTGATGGAGAATGTGTGTGTGTGTGTGTGTGTGTGTGTGTGTGTGTGTGTGTGTGTGTGTGCGTGTGTGAGCGCGCGCGCGTGTGCGTGTGTGTGACGGGGTTGATAAAAATTGTAGAGGGAGACATAGCTACGAATAGAGCAACGAGGCTCAAATGTGTGTGTGTGTGTGTGTGTGTGTGTTGTATGAGGGGGTTGATAAAAGTTGTAGAGGGAAACATAGCCACGAATAGAGTAACGAGGTTCAATTGGACTTACCTTGCAGAAGTTATGTAGAGATGAAGAGGAGGAAGGAAGGAAGATTGGGTTTAACGTACCGACGACGTCGAGTTCATTGGGGGCGGAGCACAAGATCGGATTGTGTCAAGGATGGGGGCGGAAATCGGCCGTATCCTTTCAAAGGAACCGTCCCGCGCATTTGCCTGGAGCGATTTAGGGAAGTTACAGAAAACCTAAATCTGGATGGCCGGACGCAGAATTGAACCGTCGTCTTACCTAATGAGATGAAGAGCTTGCTCAGGATGGACTAGCGTGGAGAGCTGCACCAAACGACTCTACGGACTGAAGACCGCAACAACAACAACAACAACAACAATTAAAACTTTATTAATACCCCTCATTGCGCGAAACTATGTTTCCATTAATAGTGTTCTTCCAGGTGTTCTGCTAGTTACTGTTTCCATTTTATGCACAACATTTCGACGTCGGAACCAGCTGTCTTCTTCAGGTGCTGCGAGTTTTGCTGCCATGTGTACTCGCTTCCTGAACTCCAACCAGGCTCGCCAGAACACCGGGAAACACATTACTAATCAATCGTGTGGAGAAAACCTGGTGATCAGAAATCTTCATACAACGCTGGACCAGAAGCCGTTACCCACTCACAGGGGATTTCAGATGTACACAGGTGTGTACGGGCTCTGTCTGCCACTACTCCCTCGCGCTAGTTTCTGAAAGCCGGCAGCGCGAGTCCACAGACTCGTGGAAGTGACTCTATTTGCGCCCACTTTCGCAGTGACCCTGTTGCATCAGAAAAGGCGATGGATGTGCCCGCAAACCGGTTGTTCCCCGGGACGCTTTGCCCGGTAACCGGAGCCAGATATCGAAAGCCCCGCCTTCTGCGGGGTTGTCCCGGTTCACCGCGCAACGCTTTTACCGTGGAAGCTCGTAGAAATTATTTTGTCACCTTGAGTGCACGAGCAGTGAAATAAATTCATCACTTTGCAGGCTTGCATTTTAATTACAGATCAAACTATGATTAAATCAAGACAGGACTACTCAAGTTGCAGAATAAACTTAGCTTGTGAATGTGAACAGAGCAGAATACCTATAATTTGTCGTTTGGCAATCCATCAAGCAAATGTTAAATCATAATATAAAAGTTATTTAAGTTTTTTTAAAAAAACGGATAATCGTTTAGTAAAAGTGCATTCGACGCAGAATACTGAAATCGATGGAAAAACCGTCTTGTGTTTACGTCAGAAATCAGGTTTGAAATGCGAGTTACCACTGGCATCTCCCAACCTACTTTTACATTAGCTTCCCGTTGACACAGCCGTCGACACGTCCGCTAAATTGACTTGAAGTTTCTATTCGTTTGTTAACGTCACATCTATAAATAGGAAACTGATCAGCTAAAATGTTTTAACTGGAGGACCGGAGTTAACAGAGTATAGTTTTGGATGAAGTACTCAACTGTGACGTAAATGTGGTCAAACACAGCATTTGCATCGTTTAGACAGAGGTAGGCCTGTGCCTTGGTTACGTCTCAGATATAACATAGGTAAGTGAAGCACGGAACCGTAGCACAGACGGAAAATGAAACGATGGCACAGTATGTCCAATCCCTCCTTGTGAGGGAGATAGGAAAAGTTCTTGTGCATAATGACATATATCACGCTGATCGTATATGCCTATTCTGAAATCGAATTATGAGCAAGGTGCAGGAAACGGATAGATGAAAAATAATGAAAACTAATTTATAATTATATCTTACATATGTGGTTGTTGCATTTTTGATTACACATCTAAGATCCCAGCAAAGTAGGGTTGATCCTATATCCACTTACTGTCATTAATCCCCGAACAGTGTGGAGTTACTTGAATTTCTGGGTTTGATTATGTATTGTCTTTCACATTACCAGTTTCTTTATTAGGTTAGCACCACAATTTCTTTTAAATATTATATACGGAATAATTCATTTTATCACAACATGCATTTCTTCAATCTCTTCATCACATGCGAAGCTACTTGCTGTACTGTTGAGGGTGTTGGCTTTGTGTTTTTATTGGTCACAACAATGCGTTCACTGCGCAGTTCATAGTAGCTTATCTGCATTTCTATTTTCTTATTCGTTATTGAACCTTCTCCTGCGTTACCTCTATTTGATTTTGCATGTATAATCACAGCCAGGTTGGTGTGGGAGGTAACACGTTGTACAAAGATCACATGATTGAAAATACAGTTCCGTGTGAAATGAGGAAGACAATGCAGTCACTACTAAGTGTTGCCGCTGCTACATACCCCGGCACTGAATCAAAGAGGCTTTGCATGTGTTGTTGGAATATAGCAGTCCATGCTTCTTGTATATATTGCCAAAACCGATCTGGGGTAACAGCGGGTGATGTATCCTGGGCCAGTCGTCCCGCAATCATCGACCAGACGTTTTCGACAGTAGGTGGTAGATCGGGAGAACAAGGAGGCCAAGGCATCAAGGCAGTGCGATGGGCGACGACGAAGTTTGAGCGCTGCTTGTCAAGTGTGATCGCATATTATCCTGTTGCAATGTGGCTGTCGGTAAGCTCTGAAGGTATGGAAGAGCAGCAGGCTCCATCACTTGTGAGATGTAACGCTGTCTGGTTAGTGTACCGGAAATCAGCACTGGGCGGCGTGGAGGGTGGGGGATGGAATCCAAATTCAGTACCACCTCAAATCATAAGACCAGTAAAGCGATGCATAAGGCACGGCGTCTCCAGACTCTAGTCCTTCCATCGTGGTGGCACAGGCAGAATTGGGTAAAGACAATGTCGTTCCATTTGGTTGTCCGTGTCTATCGTTGGTTGCATCATTGCCAGAGCAAACGCCTGTTGCATTGACTTGGTTGCAAATGCAAGCGACTGTCTTCACTACGGGTGGCAATAGATGCTCTGCGTAATTTCATGCTGACCACGTGGTTGGTAAGAAGTTCTTGTGGGAGGGCAGTCCATTACTCCACCAGCGCATTTGACAACTGCTGGATGGTCGTTAGTGCATGTAGGAATGCTGTTGTACGCCTCCCCGGTGCATCCCACACATGCTCAATGGGATTTAAGTTGGGGGGAACGTGCTCGATGGGATTTAAGTTCGGATATTCGCCGAATATCCTCTTCTTCCAAGTACAACTCCTCCTGCGCTGTTCGATATGGTCGCGCATTGCCATCCATAAAAATATGCAACTCTGAAAAGATGCCTTTGGGAAAGGAGGACAGCGTCACAATAACATTGAATGCTGAGTGCTGTGTTAAAAGATTCGGAGGTCAGCACTCCACTGCAACAATATGCCTCACCACATCATAACACTTGGATCGTCAAAACGAACATGTTCTACATTGTTCCTGGATGTCTCACGTGTTTCCATCTCTCGCCATCTCCACACCATAACGCTTGGATCGCCAAAACGAACATGTTCTACAATGTTCCTGGATGTCTGACGTGTTTCCATCTCTCGCCATCCCCACACCATAACGCTTGGGTCACCAAAACGAACATGTTCTTCAATGGTCTTGGGTGTCTCCGTGTCTCACATGTTCCCATCTCTCGCCATATGAAGATACTTCCAAACTCAGTGCTGAGATTGAATTTCCTCTCATCCGAGGACGGCACGCGATTCTATTCCTAGTTGGTCCAGTCCTATCAACCTGTCATCATGTCAGACGGTATCGCCGACGCGCGAGTGTCAATAGATCAAACATACTGGTCGTCGGGCAAGGAGGCTGCCCATATACAACCGCTGTGGCACTGTGTGCCTCGCAGTCCTGTTAAATGTGACTGCAGTTTCAACCGTTGTTTCAAGTGGAGCTCTTCTTGCCTGTCGCACAAGGTAACAGTCATCTGCTGCTGCAGCTGACCATGGTGGACCACTTCGGGCAACAGTGCCTATGGTTAGGAACGATCTCCACGAACGTCAAATAATGTTGTGAGCAATACCAACCTCCTGGGCCACACTCATCACACTTCATCCTTCTTTCAGTGTCGCGATAATTCTTTCTGCGTGAGGTCAACGAATTGTTGGCTCTGGGCCATGTTGTACTAAAGAACACCACCACAGTGCACCGTAACTTGTTGCTGATTGAGACACACTGTCTTCTCCAGTTCCTTCGACTGCCTCGTACTGCGGTGCCACCTGCATTCGGTGCTAGAATCACGCTTACCTCACGTCATGTGACGTCAACTCTGTGCACGACTGAGAGACCTCTGGCAAAAAGCCTCCGCACTTTCGTTCATTTCCACTAAGTAGTTAATTCGTTATGTTGGTTTATCTAGCTCGTCTGTAACTTTTGCAGAGCGATGTGTTTTGACTCATCAGTGAATGTAAAAGTAAGGAAGTCTTTTCTGGAAGAAGTTGCCTTGGAATGTAGTCTTGTACGGAAGTGAATGGTGGATAGTAAATAGTCCAGACCAGAAGGAAAGAGATGCTTTTGAATTGTGGTGCTGTAGAGGGAGGGTGGAGCAGATAGATTAACCTATGAATAATTACTGAATCGAATCGGAGATAGAAACATTTATGGCATAACGTGATTAAATTAAGTAATAGCTTGACAGGACACACCCTGAAGACTCAAAGAATTGTTACTCTGGAAATGGAGGAAAGTGACAGGGGTAAAAATTGTAGAGGAAGACCAAGGCTTGACTTCAGCAAGCGGGTTGAAGCGGGTGTGTGTTGATGCAGTAATGGAGAGATGGAGAGACTCACACAGTAAAACAATAAACTGGTAGTCAAGATCACAGGAATTCTTTTTATTCCGTGATTACCGGTTTCGGCGAAACTAAAGTCGCCATCATCGGATCTGAGAACACATACAGGTTATGACATCAAGGCAAACAATGGTGATATTAATAGTTGCACCTTTGTTTGCGTTGATGTTGTAACCTGTATGTGTCCTAAGATCCGATGTGGCGGCTTTAGTTTTGCCGAAACCGGTAATCATGGAATAAAAAAAATTCCTGTGAACTTGGCTACCAGTTTATTGTGTTACAAGCATCTAGATCGCTCCCACATGAGCACAATGTGCTCCCTACAAGACTCATACAAGATACGTTGGAACGGACAGCCGCATCAGCCGTAGCGTGTGAAACTATGGAATAAGAGTAACAATACTGGCGACCCCGCCAAAGTCGGAGACGAATTGCGAGTAACTTCATAAAATTTATTCGGTTTTTGAAACTTCCTGGCAGATTAAAACTGTGTGCCGGACCCAGCCTCGAACTCGGGACTTTTGCCTTTCGCAGGCAAGTGCTCTACCAACTGAGTTACCCAAGCACGACTCAAGCCCCGTCCTCGCAGCTTTACTTCTGCCAGTACCTCGTCTCCTCTACTAAGAAATTGGAGGAATACGAAAACTACCTACTGGGCCCCAGAGGGGCACGAGTTGCATGGAAATTTGGATGTTTGTGGTAAGGTCTTATGGGACCAAACTGCTGAGGTCATCGGTCCCTCAGCTTACACACTACTTAAATCTAACTTAAAGTAACTTACACTGAGGACGACACACACACCCGTGCCCGAGGGAGGACTTGGACCTCCGACGGGGCAGCCGCACGGCGAATTGCTTGCAGGGGAGGAAACATGGTATTAACGAAACGTTTCGGGCAGTAACGAAACGGGTACTTAGAGTCTCGTGCTATACTCATCACTTAGTAACGAGTGAACACAATATGCAACAGCTCTAATGTGGAAAGAATCAATAAGCGATGTTCTCCATCCAAATGTCTTCGTCTGCTACGTGTCAAACATCAGGCCAGTGAAAGACTGTGACTGGAACAGTGATGTGTACTATTTCGCTCGAGTGAGAGCATAGTTAAGGGACTTACTATTTACAATCTCACTACAGAGACAACGAAAGCGGCCAGCAGGGCATCGCACGTACCTGAGTAGCGCAGCCCGCGGCTTGACACAAAGGACTGCTACTCGCAACCCAGAGAGGAAGCCGCCGTGGCATCCGTTCTGTTGATTACAGGCGGCGCTAAGCGGATCAGCTGTCAGCCACACGTGGCCGGGACAGTGGAAACGTAAAGCATTCTGTCTGTCTGTAGCAAGCCGCCGCTCGTTGTCGCTTACCAGTAATGCCCTGTCCACCTGTCCCGAACGTGTCGACTGTACATCGCTGCTATAAACAATGCTGCATTCTTCACGGCTTCTATGAGGTCTGATCAACAAAGACGGAGACTGATTTTTTCTTGTAGCTTCAGTGATGTACCATGAATATTTGAAAAGAGATGGACCTTAAATTGTATGTCCACAGGCGGCAACCCTCTCGTAACGGTAGGTTTGTAGTAACGCTCTGTTTTGTAGACGCTCTTTGCATTTCGCATACCTAACAATGGAACTGACGCGAGGGAGAAGTACGGTGCAATAAAATTTTGTATTCGCTTAACTCAAACATACGGAGAGTTTGCAGCGAGGGTGCGGTGAAGATAGATTACCTTGTTGAACATGTTTAGGTGGTTCAAGGACTGCAAAGAAGGCCGGCTTGTCTGCTCTCAGCCAGGTGGGCCTGGTGTTCCTGCTTCTGCTGCGACTGAAGTAAACATCAACACAGCTGCTTCGATTACCCGTTCAAAAATGGTTCAAATGGCTCTAAGAACTACGGGACTTAACATCGGAGGTCATCATTCCCCTAGATGTAGAACTACTTAAACCTAACTAACCTAAAGACATCACACTCGTCCATGCCCGAGGCAGGATTCGAGCCTGCGACCGTAACAGCAGCGCGGTTCCGGACTGAAGCGCCTACAACCGCTCGGCCACAGCGATCGGTGATTGTGCGAGAGGATCGGCGGATAACAGCACGTACCTTCAGTGAAGCGCTGATAATTTCATATAGCTGTGTCTTTATCATTGTGCGTGATCATTTACGTATGACCCGTGATCGTGTCTGTTGGGTGACAGGTCTGTTGACTCCCGAACATAAGGCCGTGTGTGTAGAGACAAGCCGTTAGGTGCTGCGTCTCTCTGCTGATGTAGCGGATGCATTTCTGGAATCTTTTATCACTGGTGATGAGTCACGGCTGAATCATTACGATCCTGAACAGGAAAATGAGCCAGCACAGACTGGAAATCACGAGGTCCTCCGACACAAAAAAGGGAAAAGTGTTCCATCTGCAGAGAAACTGATGGTGATCACATTTTTTGACTGTCATGGAATTATTTTCCAGCACGGAGTTCTCCCGCACACTTCCGTTACACCAGCATACCACACGTTAGTATTTGTTAAGCTGAGGAAGCACACTGGAAGGAAACGACTGGACGGCGACTTCATCATGACACATACGTCGCATATCAAGTCATGTAGTTTCTGGCCCATTTGAACATTACTTGAGAATGATATATACCTTATAGCCCAATCTTTCACCTTGTGAATTTCTTTTATTCCCATTACTTAAGGTAAAGCTTCGGGGGCCGGCCGCTGTCGTCGAGCGGTTCTAGGCGCTTCAGTCCGGAACCGCGCTGCTGCTACGGTCGCAGGTTTGAATGCTGCCTCGGGCATGGATGTGTGTGATGTCCTTAGGCTAGTTAGGTTTAAGTAGTTCTAAGTCTAGGGGACTGATGACCTCAGATGCAAAGTCCCATAGTGCTTAGACCCACTTAAACTTTTTTTTTTAAGCTTCGGGGCATTCGATTTGAGAACTCAGAAGCAGTGCTCAAGAAAAGTGAGACGATTCTCAAGGACCTGACAAAAAATAGCCTGCACCATCTGTTCAAGAACTGCAGAGGCGCTATAAAAATTGCGTTCATGTAAGAGCGGCGTACTTTGAAAAAAATGATAGAAACATTGAAATGGAATAATAAACATCTGTGAAAAGAAATCAATCTCAGTCTTCGTTGATCAGCTCTCGTAGGTCGAAAAAGCCTGCTCCCGTATCTGGCATTCGGGTCTCCTCTACAAACTCCACTGGTACGCGCTTGCTATTAATTAAACCCATCTAACTGCATTCTTTCTAACTGTCCATCATACGTAACAATGAACAAAAGCCACTACCGTACCTTCCAACCTGTGTACTCCAGGATTCCTCCTATCAACACTCCTCTCTCTCACATACAAAACCTGTGTTACCAAACCACCACCATCCGTGTACCTCCTATCGACATTGTCATCCTTTCAATCCACTCTACCATTCATTCATTGATCTCAACGATCAATCCAACTCGACAACTTCACCACCTGGTACAGTCAGTGGTATTTGTCCATCAACCCTTCAAGACCTGACCAATAGTTGTAGGAAAAATCGCCTCAGCGTTCAGACCCAGAGGGCTTTCTACACCTATATCCACATCTACGTTTATACTCCGCAAGCCACCTTACGGTGTGTAGCGGAGGTTACTTTGTGTAGCACCGTCAGTCCTTCCTCTTACCTGTTCCAGTCGCAGATGGTCTGCGAGAAGGACGATTGCTGGTAAGTTTCCATGTGAGCCTGAATCTCTCCAATTTTACTTTCATGGACTTTTCTCGTAGGATGAAGCAAAATATTGGTTGATTCTTCTAGAAAGTTACGCCCTCGGAACTTCAACGATAAATTTCATCGTGATTCAGAACGCCTCTCTTGTCTCGTCTGCCACTAGAGTTACCCCAGCATGTCCGTCACGCTTTCGCGCTTACTAAATGAACATGTAATGCGCTGGTCTTCTTCGGTCCCACTCCATTTCCTCTATCAATTCTACCTGGTACGGACCCCAAACCGACGTACAATATTCAGTTATTGGCCGAAGCAGAGTTTTGTAAGCTACCTTCTTTATGAGTGGACTGCATTTCCTGAGGATTCTTCCAATGAATCATTGTTTGCCATCTGCCTTACCTGGGATTAGTTTTATGTACTGGCTCCTCTTCAAATCCTTCTGTATGTATACTCCAAGATATTTTAAGGATGTAACTGCTTCCGCTGATACAAGAAGGGTAGAGGAAGACTTAGACGTTCTATGTGGTGTGATGAGTGGCAGCTAGCTCTGAATGTAGAAAAAATGTAAGTTAATGCAGATTACCAGCAAAAACAATTTGAATAAAGTATCTGTGGTCTGCTGCTACACACAGTTAAATCGATTAATTATGTAGACGTAACGTTGCAAAGCAGTATGACATGTAACGAGCAGATAACGACGACGATAGGAAAGGCGAACAGCTGACTTCGGTTTATTGGGAGAATTTTAGGAAAACGTAGCTCACATTAAAGGAGACCGCGTGCAGATCACTAGTACGCCCCATTCTTGAGTACTGCTCGGGTGTTTGAAAACCCAACCAAGTCGGATTAAAGGAAGACATCGAAACAAATTCAGAACCGTGCTGCTAGATTTGTTACCGATGTGTCCAATCAACTTTATTACTTCGTGAACTCAGATAACAGTCCCCGGAGCGAAGTGGACATTCTTTTCGCGAACTGCTATTGAGAAAATTTAGAGAACCGGAATTTGCAGCTGACTGCAGAACGATTCGACTGCCTCCAACATACATTTCACGTAGGGACCACGAAGTCAGTATAAGGGAAATTAGCGCTCTTATGGATGCATGTAGACAATCGTTTTTCCGTCGCTCGTTTGAAAGTAGGTTAGGGAAGGAAATTAGTAGCGGTATAAGCTAGCTTCCGCCATTTACCACACGCTAGCTTGCAGAGTGTGTGTAGACGTAGATCCATAAAAAGCCTCATTTAACTTTCGATGTTATCTACTAGGTCATTTATACGTACCGCGAGAAGGAATGGTACTATAACACACTCTTGGGGTACGCTTGAAGCTATTGTTACTTCTGAAGTTTTCTCTCGGCTGAGAGTGAAATGCTGAATTCTGTTTGTAACAAATTCTTCAGTCCCGTTACACAGCTGGTCTGATATTCCGTACGCTCGAATTTTGTCATTCTCTGAAAATCCACAACTGTTTAGTCTACCTAACAAAAACACTGAAATACCTTGAACTAACACTGGACCAGAAACTATCCTGTAATCCTCATCCACTAATCATCGAAAACAAAGCCCACACCAGACTATAACCTCTAACCGGTCGAAAATAGGAATTAAACCCCATAACCATCGTCAGTACTTATAAAACCATGATTCACCCCGTCCTTACCAGTGCCAGTGTAACATGAACCTCCGTTTCCCCGAAGTTTTATCCTTTCCTTGTAGTCCTGGAACAACGTGCCGTCTGCCTCGCTTTTTGTGCCCTACAGCTTTCTCCCATTCGTATCCTGCACCAGTTTACTTAGTTTACATTCCCTCTCAAATACAAACATTACCCACGTCTCTCCTACACCTTCCGCAACCTTATTTGCTGCAAACTACAGTTTCCCTCATCCCTGAGAACCGCAGCCCCGCCTCTATCAACACACCCCATGTTCCCTTCATCTCTGTATTCTCCATATTGTTTCCCAATGGAATTTCAGTCGCCTCTCCCTACCAGACTATGAATTCATTCCTTTGATGTACCCTTACTTACTACAGTAACTTACCCTACCAATATCTTTCCATACCAAATAAAGGTTCCAAGGTAGCAGATAGACAGGTAATTTAAAGTTTAGCGTCCTCAATAACGAGGTCATTAGAGAGGGAGGCTGAAGAGGACATGGGAAGCGGACGTGCCCTGTTCAAAGAAGTCATTCCGGTATTTAACTTGAGCGATTTAGGGAAATCAGGAAATTTTAATCAGAGTGAGTGGAAGATTTGAACCGTCGTTCTCCCGAACGTGTGTCGAGTGTGCCACCAACGGCGCCTCTTCACTCGGTAAATGAAAGTTCCAGTCCATCCTTTCCTTCTGAAGCTGCCATCCCACTCATCTGCTAAGATCCACACCCCACTGATCAATTTATTTCCCCATATACATAACACATCCCTTTACATATAATATCCGCCGAATATTATTCCACAATCCACAATGGAATCCCTATCCCTAGTTACCAGAAGCCCCACCGAGCGAGGTGGCGCAGTGGTTAGACACTGGACTCGCATTCGGGAGGACGACGGTTCAATCCCGCGTCCGGCCATCCTGATTTAGGTTTTCCGTGATTTCCCTAAATCGCTCCAGGCAAATGCCGGGATGGTTCCTTTCAAAGGGCACGGCCGACTTCCTTCCCCGTCCTTCCCTAATCCGATGAGACCGATGACCTCGCTGTCTGGTCTCCTTCCCCCAAAAACCACCACCACCAGAAGCCCTCCTATCATGTTCATAACAAGGTTGAAGTACATCAAATCATAATCACCTGTTTTACCTCTAAAATACTTTATACTAAAGTCGTAGAATTGTATTCTGCTTTTTGTAAAGAGTGGCTATTTGTCCGCCGCCAGGCCGGCTGCAGTAGAGGAAAGGTAAATCAACAAATAACTAAAAATTCCGGCTCATAAGAATAATCATACATCGTGACGTACTACTTGTATTCGTGGAGGTACTGCATACAGTATGGAGCTAAAACTTCCTGCTGGTAAGGGACTCGAACCAGTTCACAAGAACCGACTTAAAGATTCAACCGGCAGGAAGTCTCACCTGTAAACGTCAAGTGCATAATCCGCAAAATATATACGCTTCAGTTACATTCTTGGGAAAGCAGGAGCCAAGTTCTCCATCATAACCTTTCTCCAGGATATATTAATATATTATTTCCACAGCATCAGGACCTTGCGAGCTACACACAAAGGGGGAGTATGAAGAGAGGATCTGTACAAGCAATCGAGTAGGGAAAGTTAAAAGTCATTCCTTAGTAACTCAAGTCGAACTTCGGTTGGTCAACTGGCTCTGGAATGGTCCAAGTAAATGTGGACTGGAACAGGGTGGCACAGATGGCTACGCATCTGCCAGTTGTTATTGTATAATTTACGAGAAGCTGATACCTGACTAGCAGCGAAGTCTTTTCGGGATGACTTGTGCGAAGGGCTCTAGTTGCCAAGTCGCCTCATTTGTAGGTATTCGCTTGGCCATCTGGTCGAATTGTACACTATGTAGGTTTGTGGGGCTCACTATGTTGAACAGTCTCACGCACCAATGATCTAGATGCCAAAAAAAGCAAAACTCCGCGTTCTGGCTCAGACAGACCAATCGGGATCGACCGACTGCCGTGTCATCGTCTGCGAATGGCGTCATTAAAATGTGTTACGGTGGAGAATGGGGTGAGCACATCGCTCTCCCGGTCGTTGTCGGCTTTTTTGACGTTGGAGCTGCTACTTCTCTCTCAAGTATCTCCTCAGTTGGCATCACGAGACTGAGTGCATCCCGTTAAAGCCCTCCCACCGAGGAAAAGTCCCTGGCAGCACTGGAAATGAACCCGGGTCCTCCGCATTGCAGCCAGACTCGCTGACCACTGAGATACAGAGGATGACAACCTAGATGGGATCAGAATAAATTTATGTGCGTTTTACACTTTCCCTATGTTCTTCATATGGGATAAGCAAGACGCAAAAGTTGTCTCTAGGGTCAACACTACACGTTTACATTGCACATTAGTTGGGGGTACGGCCTTATACTACGAAGCATCTTCCTTGCATTCACTTGATGTACAAGAATTCTGCCAACAGTTGCTGAACCATGAATATTTTCTTTACGCAGTTACGATCACACTCCTTTCGTCGACGCTGCTGTCTCTGTAAGCTCGCTTACGCGGGCTACTGTTCTAGTTGGATGTAACAGTCTTATTATAATGCCCTCTTGACTTAGTGAGTTAACTGTAGTTTTTCTTTCCTTATTCCGGGTAGCAAATGTTCTCATAAGGCGTGAATGTTATACGAGGTGGAATTAGTATTTAACGTCCCGTCGACAACGAGATCATTAGAGACGGAGTACAAGCTGAATTCTAAAAAGAGATATGTAGGTGAGAAATGAAAATCATATTTGGCGGAACATACGAGTATAATAAGATGCTGAGGACTAGCTAGTTGTACACGGATGGAAGAACAGAATACAAACACTCCAGCAAAAGACGTGTGGAACATACTTGTACACGTATCCCATTTTCCCTTATGTGGAGCTATGTTCGTCCCAAATAATTATCAGCAGTTCACTACTGCATGCATGTACTGACTTGCCTCTTCAGCCTCTTGTAGAAACAGTGAAAAAATCCTCCAAAGTTGAACATGACGACAGCTAAGCACTATTTAGTGTACCCTGATTCTTACTACAAGCGTAAGTTATAACGACGCAAAAGTAGGCATTGGTGATTGAGAAACTGAAAGGATTAAAAGGGGCAGATGTCCACGAAGTTTAGTACTTTAAAACCAACGATCCATCAATATTAATCATAATTATCGAAAGAATCTCGACTACCTTCTCATGGGAAACAGCGGCGTATAATTGATTGTAGTTTATTTCGGCTACTTCAGTGTGCGCCAGACAGTCTAAAACATCAGCAAGTGGGGTTGGCAGGTATCGATGGGATACCACATATTAATTTATAGCGAATGTGTGGTATGCGTACTGTAAGACGTTCAGTACACATACCATCAGATTATTTGACTTGTCGCTCTAACGAAGTAGGCGAGTGTCAGCAATATGTCTCGTGGTCTTATCATGGCGTGTTTATCTTCTGCCGTTAGGTCAGACGATAGAAATGCCACTTGCACGCTTAGAGTAGAAGATTGACGGTGACCAACTTTAAACAGAACTTGATTAATTTTCACACACATTTATTAAAATAATAACAAGCATAAAAATTACTTAACTTGGTTCTAGATGCTATTTACAATTGACAATCTGAAGTTCCTTTGGTATTGGTGCGTTAATCTTATTCTCACATATATCTCTGATACTTGAAAAAAGTGTCTATAACTTTTATCTTCATGGCTATGTACAGGAATATGGTAATCTTATTAAATGCAGACAGAAACTTGACTATAGACTGGTGCAGACAAATGCAGACTGACTAATCGGAGGTCTGTACACTTGTTATAATACCTCGCCCATTCATGTATCACTGCGCAAAAGTGATCCGCGAGGAGAAAAGGTTCTACGTTAGCAGCAGTCTCATTGGCAGCGTTACATATTAATACGCGGATCGGCGGAAGCAGAATTTGGTCCGTCTCTAACACAGCGCCATCTCGTAGTGCGGAGACGGACGAGCGCTGGGCCTGCGCTGTTGTGCTTAGCGGGGCGCGCTCTACTAGGAAAGTTGTGGACGCGCTGACTACGCGGAACTATGTACACAACAGAATCCCAAACGCAGTTTCGACAAGTTACGGTTACAATCATATGTGGAATTTCAAGGAAACAGATTCACAAAATAACCTTCCTGAATAACTAGAACATTTTTCAAAAAAGAAAGACCGCTGTGAGTATCTTGGAGATTAAAAAGATGCCTGAGCGACCTCGCTGACGGCCACCTTAAACAGGTCTTTGGCAGGTCTGTGGCCTGCCACATTCAGTCGCTTTTCTTTTAGCTTTTTCAGAGAGGAAGTCACACTCCACACTGTAACACGTGTTACTGTTTCAGAGAGAACCAACCAAACACCAGAACGAAGCAGCTGTGGAAAACCGGTTCCTAGCGTTCTTCTCTCTACAGGGCGTCTCTCCTAAGAGGCGTCAAGCGAATTTTCTCTGGCGTTTCAGTAGATATTTGCAATTTCGGTTTTGCACTGTGTGTCTGGGGTCACCCCCCCCCCCCCCCCCCCAAAAAAAAAACAGCGCTCGTAACGACTTTCATGCAACGCCCAGTGTCGAGGGAGAGCTATGGTTTGTTTCCTTTTACATACACTAATGGCCATTAAAATTGCTACACCACGAAGATGACGTCCTACAGACGCGAAATTTAACCGACAGGAAGAAGATGCTGTGATATGCAAATGATTATCTTTTCAGAGCATTCACACAAGGTTGGCGCCGGTGGCGACACCTACAACGTGCTCACATGAGGAACGTTTCCAACCGATTTCTCATACACAAACAGCAGTTGACCGGCGTTGCCTGGTGAAACGTTGTTGTGATGCCTCGTGTAAGGAGGAGAAGTGCGTACCATCACGTTTCCGACTTTGATAAATGTCGGATTGTAGCATATCGCGACTGCGGTTTATCGTATCGCGACATTGCTGCTCGCGTTGGTCGAGATCCAATGACTGTTAGCACAATATAGAATCGGTGGGTTCAGCAGGGTAATACGGAACGACGTGCTGGATCCCAACGGCCTCGTATCAGTAGCAGTCGAGATGACAGGCATCTTATCCGCATGGTTGTAACGGTCGTGCAGCCACGTCTCGATCCCTCAGTCAACAGATGTGGACGTTTGCAAGGCAACAACCATCTGCACGAACAGTTCGACGACGTTTGCAGCAGCATGGACTATCAGCTCGGAGACCATGGCTGCGGTTACCGTTGACGCTGCATCACAGACAGGAGCGCCTGCGATGGTGTACTCAACGACGAACCTGGGTGCACGAATGGCAAAACGTCATTTTTTCGGATGAATCCGGGTTCTGTTTACAGCATCATGATGGTCGCATCCGTGGTGGGCTACATCGCGGTGAACGCACATTGGAAGCGTGTATTCGTCATCGCCATACTGGCGTATCACCCGGCGTGATGGTATGCGGTCCATTGGTTACTCGTCTCGGTCACCTCTTGTACGCATTGACGGCACTTTGAACAGTGGACGTTACATTTCAGATGTATTACGACCCGTGACTCTCCCCTTCATTCGATTCCTGCGAAACCCTACATTTCAGCAGGATAATGCACGACCGCATGTCGCAGGTCCTGTACGGGCCTTTCTGGATACAGAAAATGTTCGACTGCTGCCCTGTCCAGCACATTCTCCAGATCTCTCACCAATAGAACACGTCTGGTCAATGGTGGCCGAGCAACTGGCTCGTCACAATACGCCAGTCACTACTCTTGATGAACTGTGGTATCGTGTTGATGCTACATGGGCAGCTGTACCTATACACGCCATTCAAGCTCTGTTTGACTCAATGCCCAGGTGTATCAAGGCCGTTATTACGGCCAGAGATGGTTGTTCTGGGTACTGATTTCTCAGGATCTATGCGCCCAAATTGTGTGAAAATGTAATCACATGTCAGTTCTAGTATAATATATTTGTCCAATGAAAACCCGTTTATCATCTGCATTTGTTCTTGGTGTAGGAATTGTAATGGCCAGTAGTGTACTTTTTTTCTTTTGGTCATCAGTCTTCTGACTGGTTTGATGCGGCCCGCCACGAATTATTCTCCTGTGATAACCTCTTCATCTCAGAGTAGAACTTGCAACCTAAGTTCTCAATTATCTGCTGGATGTACTGCAATCTCTGCGTTCCTCTACAGTTTTTGCCCTCTACAGCTCCCTGTAGTATCATGGAAGTCATTCCCTCCTGCCTTAGCAGATGTCCTATCATCCTTTTCCTTCTCCTTATCAGTGTTTTTCACATATTCCTTTCTTCTCTGATTCTGCGCAGAACCTCCTCGTTCATTACCTTATCAGTCCACCTAGTTTTCAACATTCATCTGTAGCACCACATCTCAAATGCTTCGATTCTCTTCATAGCGCATGTTTCACTACCATACAATGCTGCGCTCCAAACTTATATTCTCAGAAATTTCTTCCCCTGTGTTTGATACTAGTAGACTTCTCTTGGCCAGGAATGCCCTTTTTGCTATTGCTTGTCTGCTTTTGATGTCCTCCTTGCTCCGTTCGTCATTGGTTATTTTACTGCCTAGATAGCAGAATTTCTTAACTTCATCTACTTTTTGACCATCGATCCTAATGTTAAGTTTCTCGCTGTTTTTATTTCTACTACCTCTCATTACCTTCGTATTTCATCGGTTTACTCGCAATCAATACGCTGTACTCATTAGTGTGTTCTTTCCGTTCAGCAGAGCATGTAATTCTTCTTCACTTTCACTCAGGATAGAAATGTCATCAGTGTATCGTATCATTGATATCTTTTCGCGTAGAATTTGAATTCCACTCCTGAACCTTACTTTTATTTCCATCATTGCTTCCTCGAAGTACAGATTGAACAGTAGGGGCGAAAGGCTACATCCTTTTCTTGCACCTTGGTCGTCGACTCTTAATATTTCCTCTTAGCTAATGTATATGTGTATTATTAGTCTCTCCCTCTAGCTCACCCCTATCTTTCTCAGAATTTCTAACATCTTGCACCGTTTTACATTGTCGAACGTTTCCAGTTTGACAAATCCTATAAACGTGTCTTGATTTTTCTTTAGTCTTGCTTCCATTATCAATCGCAACGTCAGAATTGCGTCTCTGGTGCCTTTACCTTTCCTATAGCCAAGCTGATCGTGATCTAACACATCCTCAATTTTCTTTTCCATTCTTCTGTATATTATTTTTGCCAGCAACTTGGATGCATGAGCTTTTGATTTGTGATAATTCTCGCACTTGTATCTTGAATCTTGTATCACGGCTCTTTCCGTCTTCAGAATTGTGTGGATGATGCTTTTCCGAAAGTCAAATGGAATGTCGCCAGACTTACACATTCTACACACCAACGTGAATAGTCGTTTTGTTGCCACTTCCCCCAATGATTTTAGAAATTCTGATGGAATGTTATCTATCCCTTCTGCCTTATTTGATCGCAAGTCCTCTAAAGCTCTTTTAAATTCAGATCCTAATACTGGATCACTTATCTCTTCTAAATCGACTCCTGTTTCTTCTTCTATCACATCAGACAAACCTTCCCCCCTCATACAGGCTTTCGATGTATTCTTTCCACCTATCCGCTCTCTCCTTTGCATTTAACAGTGGAATTCCCGTTGCATTCTTAATATTACCACTCTTGCTTTTAATGTCACGGAAGGTTGTTTTGACTTTCCTGTATTCTGAGTCAGTCCTTCCGACAATCATTTCTTTTTCGATGTCTTCACATTTTTCCTGTAGCCATTTCGTCTTAGCTTCCCTGCATTTCCTATTTATTTCATTCCTCAGCGATTTGTATTTCTGTATTCCTGAGTTTCCCGGAACATTTTTGTACTTTATCCTTTCATCGATCAATTTAAGTATTTCTTGTTACCCATGGTTTCTTCGCAGTTACCTTCTTTGTACCTATGTTTTCCTTCCCAACTTCTGTGATGGCCCTTTATACAGACGTCCTTTTTTCTTCAACTGTGCTGTCTACTTAGCTATTCCTTATTGCTGTATCTATAGCCTTAGAAAACTTCAACCGTATCTCGTCATTCCTTAGTACTTCCGCATCACATTTCTTTGCGTACTGATTCTTCCTGACTAATGTCTTAAACTTCAGTCTACTCTTCACCACTACTATATTGTGATGTGTGGCCATATCTGCTCCTGGTTACGCCTTACTATCCAGTACCTGATTTCGGAATCTCTGCCTGACCATGATGTAATTTAACTGAAATATTCCCGTATCTCCCGGCCTCTTCCAAGTATACCTCCTCCTCTTGTGATTCCTGAACAGAGTATTCGGTATTACTAGCTGATACTTGTTACAGAACTCAATTAGTCTCTCTCCTCTCCCATTCCTTGTCCCAGGCCCATATTGTCCTGTAACCTTTTCTTCTACTCTTTCCCCTACCATTGCATGCCAGTCTCCCATAACTATCAGATTTTCATATCCCTTTACATACTGTATTACGCTTTCAATACCCTTATACACTTTCTTTATCTCTTCATCTTCAGCTTGCGACGTCGGCATGTATACCTGAGCTATCGTTGTCGGTGTTGATTTGCTGTCGATTCTGATGGGAACAACCCTAACACTGAAGGGTTCCCAGTAACACTGCTGTTGATATTACCCTATACTCATCTGACCAGAAATCCTTGTCTTCTTTCCACTTCGCTTCACTGACCCCTGCTATATCTAGATTGAGCCTTTGCATTTCCCTTTTCAGATTTTCCAGTTTCCCTACCACGTTCAAGCTTCTGACATTTCACGTCCCGATTCTTAGTACGTTATCCTTTCGTTGGTTATTCAATCTTTTTCTCATGGTAACCTCCCCCTTGGCAGTCCCCTCCCGCAGATCCGAATGGGGGACTATTCCGGAATCTTTTGACAATGGAGAGATCATAATGACACTTCTTCGATTACAGGCCAAATGTCCTGTGGATACACGTTTCGTGTCTTTAAATCAATGGTTTCCACTGCCTTCTACATCCTCATGCCGCTGATCATTGCTGATTCTTTCGCCTTCAGGGGAAGTTTCCCACCCCAAGGACAAGAGAGTGCCCTGAACCTCTGTCCGCTCCTCCGCTCTCTTTGACAAGTCCGTTGGCAGAATGAGGGGTGACTTCTTACGCCGGAAGTCTACGGCTGCCATAGGAAGAGAGGGACCGCTCTCCATATTCTCTGCCACTGTATCTCCGGATACTTCTGTTCGACCGGGTTTTACTATTGGCAATACACTCGCTGACAGATGACGTCCATCGGGCATTCGCCATACCCACACCCTGCCATCGGATCGCCACATTGTGTATCGTGATTCTCCACTCCACACAACGTTTTTCCACTGTTCAATCGCTCAATGTTTATGCTCCTTACACCAAGGGAGGCGTCGTTTGACATGTATCGGCGTGATGTGTGGCTTACGAGCAGCCGCTCGACCAAGAAATACAAGTTTTCTCACCTCCCGCTTGTCATAGTACTTGCAGTGAATCGTGATGCAGTTTGGTATTCCTGTGTGTTAGCGTTGACAGATGTCTGCCTATTACACATTACGACCCTCTACAAATGTCGGTAGTCTCTGTCAGTCAACAGACGAGGTGGCCTGTACGCTTTTGTGCTGTACGTGTCCCTTCACGTTTCCACTTCACTATCACACCAGAAACAGTGGACCTATGGATGTTTAGGAGTGTGGAAATCTCCCATACAGACATGCGACACAAGTGACACCCAATCACCTGACCACGTTCGAAGTCCGTGAGTTCCGCGGAGTGCCCCATTCTGCTCTCTCACGATGTCTAATGACCACTGAGATCGCTGATATGGATTACCTGGCGTAGGGGCAGCACAATGCACCTACTATGAAAACGTATGTTTTTTGGGTTGTCCGGAAATTTTTGCTCTCATAGTGTATACTTTTGAAGAGCAATTCGGGGATGGCGATTGCATGTTTCAACAAGATCGAGCACCTGTTCATAATGCACGGCCTGTGGCGGAGTGGTTGCACGACAATAACATCCCTGTAATGGGCATCACAGTGCATCTAATATGAAAAACGTATGTTTTTGGGGTTGTACGGATACTTTTGCTCTCATAGTGTATACTGCCCACGTCTGCATCAAATGACTTGTCTTTCAAGTGTAAAATCTTTATGATGATTGAAAATATAGACATGGGCAGTGTATGCCGGGTCTGGTAAACGAACGTCTTCTATCAAACAATAAGAAGCTCTGCCAGCTAACTTCTCAGACGTCACAAACACCCTTCTTTGGCGTCATATAGGATAATATTTTGCAATAAGTCATTCCGTGCAGGAGAAATTTGTTTAAAACAAAAAACGAGCCTTCAGGAACATGCGTGACGTTAATCGACGAAGCTCAAGTTGATTATGTAACAAGACAGAAATTCATATCCTGACTTTGAAGTAAAGCCACTGAATTATGAGGTTTGTGGTTGACCACATGAATCTCTATTAAAAGGAGAACAGTATTCATTCGCTGAACACGAGACAGAGGAGCCATATTGCAAACAACCACACTTTTAGAAGCAACCAGTCATGCGTTACTTACACTCTGACGTAAATTTTCACGTGGACACCTGTGGCGGCAGCTCCTTTACGTATTGTGTTTCCACCTGCAACAAAGAAAAATTTTATGTTGCCATGCGAGATAATCGTTGTATTCAGTGATGGTAAAAACTGTAAATGTAATTATTCGCAAAATATGTTTTAGTATTTCAGTCCATTGCAAATGAGAGTGCTACAGCTCAATAATTGCATCTGCAAACACTCCAGCGCAAAAGCTCCAAATTGCAGCCTACTTCATTTTGAGGGAAGACATTTGGTATGCAGTACATATTCCACGTTGGTGAAAAGAAATTAAATAGTTTAAAAACATACAGGGTACATAAATAACTACAGATACGTTATTTAATTGGGTATAATAGGATATACTGTAGTGACTCCGTAAGCTATCAACACGGGAAGTATATTAGACAATCGGGTCGAGAATAAGAGTATTAGAGACGGAATACATGATGGGCAAAGAAGGAAACTTGTTTCGTTCAGTAGACCCCGCAGCATACTATACGCCATGGCACGACATTTTGGAAGGAAATATCCAAACAAGCTGCAGTAAGTTAAATATTCTTTACAATAGCTGTTTCGGGTTTATTGCCATTCTCAAGTAACGTCTAGATTGATTTGTCGTCCATATTGAATCTACAGTAAACTGTCATTGTCTAAGTCGTAGTTATTACATGGCATGTAGTGATTATAAACGTATGAAATACGTATTGACACTTATTTGATAGATCTTTTACTATGAATGTCAAATAGTACTTAATAGTCAACGAACTATAAAATAAGTGTCAAAATGTATTACACACGTTTTATAATTACTACAGGTTATGTAATAACTCCGAATTAGACATGATAGTTATTATGGGTGCAATGTGGATGTCAAATCAAACTATATGTTACTTGAGAATGACAATAAACGCAAAACAGCTGTCGTAAAGAATATTAAACTTGGCATTGAAGTAGCGTCTGAAAGGACTTAGATTAAGCGAGTAAAGTCTAACTCAGGTAGCCTGAAAGGGAATTCCACTTACTTCCAGTATTTTAAACATTTTTTTCTACTAATGAGGAAGTATTTTCGGAAGAAATAGCCCGAGGTTTCGTAAATTGGACGGGGATTTGAGCTATTTTCCTTATGAATACCAGTCCTTTGTCGTTATCACTTCATCTCGCTCTTTCTAATTCATCAAACATTGCATTATTTTCGTCATACGGGACCGCAATTCGGTTTTCTGTGGCGTTGTGCGAAATCAGACGACTGCCTGTTAGAATGATAATCGTAATAGTTGCCTGAATGAAGGACACAGGATCTGTAATACTCTTTAACATGTCCCGTGGTGATGACGTATGGACTCTGACCCGCTTTGAAACTCCTGTTGCGCTGTCGCAACTTCTCACATGCGACGCGTTCAGCCTTGGACCGAAGATTATCATAATACAAGAATAATTTGCCGATGGCTCATATCAGGCATTATATGACAGTTCAGCATAATTTCCTCAAACTAGATTTAAGTGTTTGACAGTTATCACACTAGTAATCACGTCTTATGCCGAGATGGATGACAAACAAAAATAGTATATGTGAAAATAGTAACCCGTACCGAAAGAACAGACACCATTGATGACCGTGCAGCTACTCTAGAATAAATGATAATTAATTGAATGTGCACAGGTTGCCGAACTTATACGGGAATCGTCACCTTGGTGTGCGCGAGTAATTAGTGGATGGGCAAATGCCTATTAGGTACAGTTACGTATGTAGATTGTGGACAGTTGAGAATGTGGGTCTCACGGGAAGCGTGCTAGGGATAAGTCCCTGCAGTCGTGCTCTTCATCTGGGTCCTCGGTGGCTCAGATGGATAGAGCGTCTGCCATGTAAGCAGGAGATCCCGGGTTCGAATCCCGGTCGGGACACATTTTCAGCTGTCCCCATCGAGGTATATCAACAACACCTGTCGGCAGCTGAGGGTTTCAATTAATTATCATTTAACAAAAATAGTTGTGAAAAATACAGTAGTACAAGAGGTCAGCCATTTTAATTATGTGCGATGTGATATCACGTACGAATATGACAAAGAGGTATATCAGAAAGGAGCAAAACTGGACATGTGTGTAACAATAAGACAAAAAAAGTAACAAGAATGAAATTTAAAATACAGCAAGATCGAACATTACGCTAAGGAAGTGAGTCGTGCGTCATTAATAACCTGTGATTATTGAGTACATTTTTCGTGGACAATATTAGCGGTCTTCATAAAATATTTTTAAGTTGAATTAATAACAGTCTTGACGGAAAAAATAAATTGGCAAGAATAACCGGTTTCGGTCAAAATGCGACGATCACCATAATGGCAGGCGGTGTGGTGAAGGGAGCAGGTATCGTAGATCCACGAACAACAACTGCTAAAATCAGCTAATGAGCAGTTGGCGTCATGTATCCACGATCTGCTCCGTTCACCGCCAACGCCTCTCATCGTGGTGTAATAGGTCCGAGGATGATCACATTTTGACCGAAACTGCTTACCACTGCCAATGATTTTTTTTTTATTGTGGTCAACACTGTTTTAATTCAGTTTTAAAATCATTTACAACCGACAAGAACGTAAGATCCAGAGCCGGCCGCAATGACCGAGCGGTTCTAGGCGCTTAGGAACCACGCGGCTGCTACGGTCGCAGGTTCGAATCCTGCCTCGGGCATGGATGTGTGTGATGTCCTTAGGTTAGTTAGGTTTAAGTAGTTCTAAGTCTGTGGGACTGATGACCTCAGATGTTAAGTCCCATAGTGCTTAGAGCCATTTGAACCATTCGCAAGATCCAGGCAGCTGAAATCAGGTTTCTTGCGGTTGAGTAAGGATTTAGCAACGTTAACAGATTAAGAAACAACAATCCGTCTGTCAGAATTTCTTCTGGAATCACAGCGGCCTGCTTTCCGACGCCAGAGACTCCATCCTCATTGGAGCTGCGCCTCCGGTGCTACGTGGAGCTACCAGCAGTAATTGTGGCCTACACCACAGCGGAACCTGTAGGACTTGAGTATTGTGACGGGTCGTAGTGTCCGTGCAATGAGAGACAATTAGCGCACCATGTGATACTAGTAATTGTGATTCAGTCTTCCATGGCTGACAGTACATCCGACTTAGCGGCTCTCACCTACTTCAAGGCAGCGTCTTGATTGAGAACTATTTCTCGTTTTTGTAGAATTAAGCTCCAAAGAGGTACAGGAGAAGTTTGTATGTTTTCGTCAATATGTTGTTAACTCACATTCGGCCTGGGGATATAATTTTGCTTTGCCGATCCCGACATAGGCTATAACGTTTTACACATCTGACTTGGTTCAAATGGCTCTGAGCACTATGCGACTCAACTTCTGAGGTCATCAGTCGCCTAGAACTTAGAACTAATTAAACCTAACTAACCTAAGGACATCACACACATCCATGCCCGAGGCAGGATTCGAACCTGCGACCGCAGCGGTCACGCGGTTCCAGACTGAAGCGCCTTTAACCGCACGGCCACACCGGCCGGCCTCCGACTTGGCAAATACTGAGCAACACGGTACACACATATTTAGAACACGCCAGCACACTTTCACAAAAGTTAACGCTAGACGTAGACAGTTGGCTTGCGTAATTTCCGTCACGGGAGGACGGAGTGGGGGGGGGGGGTGGGGGGTGGAGGGAGGAGGGATGGCGGCGGCAGGAAGGGCATCCGAGCACCCTCTTGCCAATAACACTGCCAAATCCGAAAACTGAGATGCCGACTTCGTGAAGACACGGGATAAATGTCAGGAAAAAAAAGGAGTGTATATTTCCATGAACCATTATCGGGTCTCGAGGTTTATGTTTGCAGATTTCAGAAGAGGCTTGTTTTTACAGAGGCCTGTATGGTTCCGAAATTGTTATCATTTGTGTATTGTCATTTGTTTGATATATATTATGAAGATTATTTCAACTACATGTCCTCCTTCGTGTTGCAGTTTCACTATTGCTAGAATATTAGTCCTAATTCAAGTCTCTCAGAGACATAAGCAAAAATGCAAACCTGTAAGAGGAAGAACGTGAAGCGTAGGTGGATTCTCGCAACCAATAGATGAGGCGATGAGTGTCAGACAACGTCCTACGACCGACTGCGGGGCGAATCGCGGAGCTTAGATTCGTAGTCTCCCAATTGTCTACGTTTGCTCGCCTCCCTCCTTCTGTACAACCCTGCTCTGTGCACACTTTTTCTTCGGGGCTTGGTCTCGTTATCCATTTTCTTGTTCACTTGCAAATCAAATACCTTTCAAACTAAACTTCTACTGCGGTAGTAACATTTTTTTCTTTATTCAAACACTGATGTCCATTTCTTTTAAGGAGAAAATTGTCCCTTTATCAAAGCTGACAACAAGAACTGCAGGTTTCTTGAAAGTTGAGAAAAATTTTATCTCCTGCAAAATAGAAGTAATTCCTTCCTGGCTGGTACTGTCGTGGCCCTTTCAGCTGGCAACGTGTAACACCATAGCTTAGACACTACATACCTTTTCTTGATTCATTTTTTTTCTATTTTGTTCAACATCCCATCGTTGAACCTCTGTAATTAGCGAATGATTAATTCGGTACTGTAATATGCAATGTAATGGTACTTGAATTACGCAACCATTACGGCACCTCACCTGAAACTCTCGACACCAGCTATATTCTACTGTGTTTCTGTGAAGTAGTTAACATATTTCTGAGACAACATTCAGATTTGATTTCATTTGTGATAAATGAAATGTCGTGTGGCTAGGGCCTCCCGTCGGTAGACCGTTCGCCTGGTGCAGGTCTTTCGATTTGACGCCACTTCGGCGACTTGTGCGTCGATGGGTATGAAATTATGATGATTAGGACAACACAACACCCAGTCCCTAAGCGGACGGGCCCTTAGGATTGACAGTCCGTCACGCTGACCACTCAGCTACCGGGGGCGGACTTCATTTGTGATACATCGATATGTTTATATTGCAATGATATTATTCTTATGTGTATTCTTTCTTTTGTCACTATGATCTTTGACGTACTTGTAACTCTGATTTTTGGGCGCGTAAGCGATAGTTAGTTGGTTGTTAACTTGTTAGAGAGTCGGACCTTGAGAAAGTCAAGTCGTGGACGTTATGTTGGAAAGGCGAATATTGTCGTCAGCTTAAAAAATGTGAACTTTAACAGTGACTGTGAGGAAGATGTTTTCAAGTATGTTTTGTATTGTGAAGCGATGTTTAGTGTGTCGCGTGATATTGCAATAAAACCAATTAAAAGGAAGTGTAAATTAATTTCGGAGTGCTGATTATTTTTTTTTACATCACCATTGTCCAGTAAAAGCGTAATCTTCAAGGATGGTTTGTGAAGTGCATCTACAAAAACTTTTGAATTTAGCAAAATAAAACCTAGGCCTCCTTGCATCCGAGCTTGGAATCATAACCACCTAGATTTTCAACGATTGAGCCATGATTTTACGACGAGACCAGCGTTGGAAACACGAAAAGATGAGTGCCTAGTTTTTTGATTGTTACGTGAAATGACTTTATTAACTGTGCTCTAATGACACCTGCCACATAATATGACTGTTGTTGCCCGAAAATGCAGTATTTAGCAGCGTGAGCAACACCACAATCGTTATTAAAATGCTGACCTTTGTTGTGGTAGGGTTGTTAGAGCACGATATGAGCAAATGATGTTTCGTATTCCTCACATAATATCTTCGGTTATCTGTGAGGTTGATCAATTTTGTTTAAATATTTTTTTGTAGAAATGTCAATATGTGCAAATGTTCTGTTTTAATTAATATGTTTGGTTGTTATTATGTAATTGCTGATCCTCACTTACGGTTATTAGTTATTTTGTATGTGAAAGATGTTGTGGTTCCCCTCGGGAACGGAACTGTGTAGTGCGGGCAAATTGTGGTTGGCCTAGGTAGAAAAGGTGGAACCAAGAGTCAGTCAGGGACGAGCTACCAAACTATCAACTGCTCATGTAAAAGTTGTGTATTGTGCTGGTTCCGAGAGAGGGGCTTTTCCTGACGCTTCCGAATGCCTCGGATTGATGGAAAAGAGCTGGAACTGGAATTGGTATCTATCATCGCCACCAAGAAATGACAGAGTCCAGCAATTCTACCTGCAAATCCACCTATCAACATTCAATCGCCACCACATTGCGCAATCACTGTAATGGAACACTATAGTAATGTACAGTGAAGGATCAGCTCATAGGATGTCACGGTGTACCCAAATATAAGGTAAAATTTGACTGAACTCTTGCACCTACCGTGGTTTATCCTCAGTCACATATCATCTTAGGGTCCCTTTCACGCTAAAGTGTTTACCGAGTGTCCTTTATTGAAGGCATATTAAAATTAATATGGCAATAGAGTGTACTAAAATTAATATTGTTTGTTGAAAGGATCTTAAAAATATCTCAAATTTGTGTTTCGCTGCAGTAAAAGTTCAGAACTGCAACTGTTGAGAGTTCTTGCTTGCTACGTGTTTCACTGATGTAATGAAAGTGTGTTTAGTTTGGCCTGCTACAGTGGTCAAGATTAAGGCCCCCCCCCCTCCATTGAAATTAGTTCAAAGGCACATAGTTACGTAACTATAGAAAGTTTAAATTACTCTTGCTATTGAAGTCAAATCCTGTACAATATAGGGTTCCTCTTGTGTATTAAAAGTGCATATTAATGCTGTAACAGGATGCACAGTTTGTCTATTATGCTCATGCTACATAAAAATTAATAGAAAGACAACTATCTATGAAAACAGTAACTTCTTTATTCAAAAGACAGTGAGAAGTAATCTGTTAGTGAATTCCATTTAATTTTCATTCTAAATAAAAAGGTGTTTAGTAGTGAGAGACTTAATCTATGTGCAATAACTAATTTTGCTGTACACCATATCTGTATTTCATGTCAGATAGGAATATGTTCGAAAAGTCATATTAAACCTATGTCCAATTCTTGATTCTAAAGTGCATTGTAATAGTAATATTATTGAAACCACTCAGTTTGACTACGGCCTGAAGGTAGTAGTGTGTATCGTTATCTGTTATATTTATGCAAATAGTTTGTTCTGCTCTAGCTGTCAACTCCAAACTTAACGTTAACATATTCAGGTGTCAGAGTTCATTGCACTCGCGTGTGGCAAAATATAGGTTGTGTCTGTCCGTTAAAGTTACTCATACCTGCTTTCTTAAACAAGAATGTTAATCATTCTCCTGCCTAATTAGGCTGGCGTCCATTTTCTTTATTCTTTGAACAGTGTGGATAAGTAAATTATTGTTTGACACTGTTTAAATATCTATGTAATTTTGACTTTCACTCCCGAAAGCCACCTCCGTTAGATACAACAGGGTCAATATAACGAAATTCCTCTCAGAGGGTAACACTGCTCTGCTTCTTTATACTATAATTGCTTGAATAAAAATAATTTTACTGTACGAACTGCCCCCAACTGTAGGGTTATGGTATATCAGTAGCGGACAGTAGTGTTATAAACGGTTGGGCTTTACATCGATGCAAAATGTAGCACTAGAAAGATCGAAACACATAAGGGCCCTATGAGCCACGGAGCTACACCTACATATAGCCGCCGGTCGCTAGTATCAAACGCGGAACCTTTCAGCGGCTTATATTAGTTATGTACATGGCTATAAGTATACAAAAAGTGTTAGTGGGAAAAAGGTAAGGCGGCTGGCACCGGTGGCGGGCGACTAGCGCCTACTGCGTGGCTTGGAGGTCGTCCGCCTTCCCAAGTGGTGGGACCGGCTCTCCAACTGAGGCGGTGGCTACCGCGCGTCGCAGCCGCTGCAACACATACAGTACTTGCAGTAGCAGAGAAACACCGTGGGGAGAAAAATTTCTTCGAAAATCTTCCCAACTTTTCTACTGTTAAGGAAGAACTGATGAGAGGTAGAGAATGCATGTGATGCGCTAATTGCTGATAGGAACTTAAGAACTTTGGAAAATAATAATAATCAGTATTCTGTAAAACAAAGTGTGACGGAAGGGGGCCGGGGACAAGAGGGCTGCCACAGGTTTCTATACATCGTCCACTGTCTCCACTGACATGCTGAATATTAGTGATCAAAACATTGTTTGCTTTTGACACAAAATGTAGCACAAATGATTTAAAAAATAGAATATTACACTGCTGCTCATTAAAAATGCAACACCAAGAGTGTAAGCCCACAAATAAATATTATTTGTTGCTCACGTACAGTCTGGAAAAACCATTACGTGATTAAATTTGTAGGTCATTATATGCAGGAGGATTCAACTGCCCCAACCAATGGGTCTTATGCAACCCGTAACGCCTTTCAGTACCACGCACAAGATTTTCATATCTGTTTGTAGCAAATTTAACATACGCTACTGACCATTAAAATTGCTACACCAAGAAGAAATGCAAATGATAAACGGGTATTCATTGGACAAATATGTTACACTAGAACTGACATGTGATTACATTTTCACGCAATATGGGTGCATAGATCCTGAGAAATCAGTACCCAGACCAACCACCTCTGGCCGTAATAACGGCCTCGATACGACTGGGCATTGAGTCAAACAGAGCTTGATGGCGTGTACAGCTACAGCTGCCCATGCAGCCTCAACACGATACCACAGTTCATCAAGAGCAGTGACTGGCGTATTGTGACGAGCCAGTTGCTCGGCCACCATTGACCAGACGTTTTCAGTTGGTGAGATATCTGGAGAATGTGCTGGCCAGGGCAGCAGTCGAACATTTTCTGTATCCAGAAAGGCCCGTACAGGACCTGCAACATGCGGTCGTCCATTATCCTGCTGAAATGTAGGGTTTCCCAGGGATCGAATGAAGAGTAGAGCCACGGGTCGTAACACATCTGAAATGTAACGTCTACTGTTCAAAGTGCCGTCAATGCGAACAAGAGGTGACCGAGACGTGTAACCAGTGGCATCCCATACCATCACGCCGGGTGCTACGCCAGTATGGCGATGACGAATACACGCTTCCAATGTGCGTTCACCGCGATGTCGCCAAACACGGATGCGACCATCACGATTCTGTAAACAGAATCTGGATTCATCCGAAAAAATGACGTTTTGCCATTCGCGCACCCGGTTCGTCGTTGAGTACACCATCGCAGGCGCTCCTGTCTGTGATGCAGCGTCAAGGGTAACCGCAGCCGTGGTCTCCGAGCTGATAGTCCATGCTGCTGCAAACGTCGTCGAACTGTTCGTGCAGATGGTTGTTGTCTTGCAAACGTCCCCATCTGTTGACTCAGGGATCGAGACGTGGCTGCACGATACGTTAGAGCCATGCGGATAAGAAGCTTGTCATCTCGACTGCTAGTGTTACGAGGCCGTTGGGATCCAGCACTGCGTTCCGTATTACCCTCCTGAACCACCGATTCCATATTCTGCTAACAGTCATTGGATCTCGACCAACGCGAGCAGCAATGTCGCGATACGATATCAAAGTCGGAAACGTGATGGTACGCATTTCTTCTCCTTACAAGAGGCATCACAACAACGTTTCACCAGGAAACGCCGGTCAACTGTTGTAACTGCTGTTTGTGTATGAGAAATCGGTTGGAAACTTTCCTCATGTCAACACGTTGTAGGTGTCGCCAACGGCGCCAACCTTGCGTGAATGCTCTGAAAAGCTAATCATTTGCATATCACAGCATCTTTTTCCTGTCGGTTAAATTTCGCGTCTGTAGCACGTCATCTTCGTGGTGTAGCAATTTTAATGGCCAGTAGTGTATTTACAGAGATCAGACACACCTGTAGCTCTCTTTTGTGTCTTCTGACTTTTGTTGCGGGCCACCACGAATTCCTCTCCTGTGCCAATCTCTGTGGCTTAGAAGGGGTAGAGCGAGGGTTGAATCAGAAACTCTAATAGTATCTGCCCAAGATCAGGTCTAGAGGATGAAGAACTATGAAAAAGTTGTAAAGGGAACCACTCAAGACGACAGAAGTCAGCTTTTCTGACTGCACTCTAAGACCAAAGGACATATGATATCAAGCTCTCTTATATTGGCAAACAATGTATGTCTCCCAATAAAAAGTGCTCATACCTTCATTGGCAAATATGTTGTGCTCTAGGAGCACCAGATCTCTCCAGAAAATAGTATAACCAGGTGGCTAAAGTGGTCACAACAACTTTGGATGCAATTGGCATCCAATATGACCAACAATTACTTTCTGACCAAACGGTTGCAGCTAACAACTCTGACAATTTTGTGTGTCACCTAGATCAGGGCTTCCGGCCATCCTTCACCAAATCGTGTAAAATAATGAGTAAAATTATTTAATAAAAATGTGAAAATCAAATTCATCACTATTTTTTTTGTGTGTGAAAAACATGTGTAATTTTACTTCAGGTCGTATTCCCAAGCAGCCTTTGCGGTTCCTACGTGAGAACGCATACACAGTTTAGTGCCGGTGAATGCAGCTTCTCTGATCGACTGTTTCGCAACAATACGGGGGTCGTTTGTGCGCCGGCTCACGGCGGTAGATGCACTGTAACCTTTTGCGCATGCGCGGAGCGAGCTTTGTCGACCAATCACAGCGGTCGCTGGCACGTATGCGGCCCCAGGCATCATTAAATGTTAAACTTGCTTTGTCAGTGCACTACCTATTTCATAAGTCGATTTTTGACCTTCAAGTTGTTTTCATTCATCCCTAAACCAAAGACTATTGATACCTTCAGTGTGTGTGGGGAGGGGGGGTGGGGGGGGGAGGTGGTGGGTCGTTGGGATGGGAACATGGAACTTGCATTAAGAAACCCCAGTTCCCATCGGTTTCGCTCTGAAATTTAAAGTTACTGTGCTCTTGACTGACTAGGGGTCCGCCATGGATTTTCGACTGAAGAAGGGGTCCACCAGCTGAAAAGGTTAGGAAGCCCTGACCTAGATAAAAATTTATGCTCGCTATCAATGCATCAGTCCTATGTAATGGGAATATTAATGGTATGCCAGGTTAGAAGAAAAAGAGATGTAAAGATCTGATTATCGAGATCGTTCGAATGTGGAATGTTAAAATCGATGTCATCCACTTTATTGTCGACACTCTGAGATCACATAACCTGAAGAGCTTGAAATACGCCGGCCGGAGTGGCCGAGCTGTTCTAGGCGCTACAGTCTGGAACCGCGCGACCGCTACGGTCGCAGGTTCGAATCCTGCCTCGGGCATGAATGTGTGTGATGTCCTTAGGTTAGTTAGGTTTAAGTAGTTCTAAGTTGTAGGGGACTGATGACCTCAGCAGTTAAGTCCCATAGTGCTCAGAGCCATTTGAACCAATGAAATACACAAGACACAATTATTCATAGCCCTCATCTTTTGCGTAAATTATTGTAAAACACTTAAGTCACCAGGTCTATTCCTGAGGAAGCTGGAAGAAACCTGTACTAAACTTGACTGAATTCAGTAACATAAACTTTGTTGGGAAAAATAAAGACAATAATACATATAACGAGGAATACACGGAATTTAAAAAAATTCAGTGTTATCAAAGTTGTGAAAAGCAATTTTTCTCACTGCGATTTTGTCAAAGATAGTGAAAATAGCAGAAATGTATATCACGAGCACAGAAGGAATCAAATGTAGAGAAGTTCACCTGACACAGGAAGAGCGAGAAATGATGGAGTAATATCAGCAGATTAGGTGGAAAGAAATAGATAAAGGCGAGAAAAGTATGGCTCGTCATTAATACGTCGGAGATACTGGTTCATTGTTGGGCAGAAAGAAAATGGGTGGGATATACGGAGAGGGAAGCTACCCTGATGATAAGAAAGCCATTATCTCCTCTTGAATGCAGAGTGGTTTAGGATAAGACGTAGGTTACAGATATTTTATTATTTATTTCTTGTGATAGACTACGTCACGACTTTTCCAAGCGCGTGTAAGAACACGTCGCCAGAAAATTTCGCGTCCGCTGTCACTGAGTTGATAGATGCAGTCAAACTTTCGTAGGGTGAGGACCCAGTTGAAGGGCGAAAAAATTCGCATAATGATGCACCACAGTAAACAGTTCCATACCAATGCGATCAGTTCTGTTTCTTTTGCCGTATTAATCTTTCCGAAGGATTCGCGGAGAGACAGAAAAGATGTTCCTATACGGAATCTTGTTCCGCCATGTCTACTCCCCTGCTCTCACGGCGGCAAAACAAAGGCAATTCAACAAGATTAATAGTCCGCCCCCGGTAGCTGAGTGGTCAGCGCGACAGAATGTCAATTCTAAGGGCCCGGATTCCATTCCCGGCTGAGTCAGAGATTTTCTCCGCTCAGGGACTGAGTGTTGTGTTGTCCTAATCATCATTATTTCATCCCCATCGACGCGCAAGTCGCCGAAGTGGCGTCAAATCGAAGACTTGCACCCGGCGAACGGTGTACCCGATGGGAGGCCCTAGTCACACGATATTTGCATTCAACAAGATTAATATACATATACCCGCCTTTGTTGCCCAGGTCGCTCGCAGGCGTGTGCAGTGGCTTTCGGCTCGGAGGTAAGTCGGTTCGAATCCTGGTGGCGGTACATTTTCACTGCCCGTATTTGTCCCGCAAGGCGAGGAGAGGTGGTGATGTAAAGTTCCTGATCGCCACCAGTCTTTGCGCTAATGTCCTGGATTTAGTTCCCAATCTCCCTGTAGTGTCTCGTGAAGTCAGGGCAGGCGACACTGTTGGTGGTGATGCATTTCTCAGAGGAGCACGGTGGTGCCATCCAAGAGGCGAGGGCTGTGTGCCGGCACCATATTTAACCCCGTCCCTTCCCTTCTCTCATAACAACACAAACCCATCACTTCACTGTCCAAGCATTCATTATGGTCATTCACAAGAAGCAGATAGGCCTACCACTTGACACTTCCTAACAGGTCGGAGGAAGACAGTAGCAAATAACCTCCACTAGGACCTTGCCAAGAGCTGTTATGCAGGATTTCTGCATCTGCTCCCTCAGTATGGAGATTCTTTGCCTTGACTGTATCCATATACTTCCACATCCACTTCGCGGCCTAGATCCAGTCCCAACAAAATGTATTACATGGCAGTTATAAGAGTCGAGGGACATGAAAGGGAAGCAGTGGTTGGGAAGGGAGTGAGACAGGGTTGTAGCCTCTCCCCGATGTTATTCAATCTGTATATTGAGCAAGCAGTGAAGGAAACAAAAGAAAAATTCGGAGTAGGTATTAAAATCTATGGAGAAGAAATAAAAACTTTCAGGCTCGCCAATGACATTGTAATTCTGTCAGAGACAGCAAAGGACTTAGAAGAGCAGTTGAACGGAATGGATAGTGTCTTGAAAGGAGGATATAAGATGAACATCAACAAAAGCAAAACGAGGATCATGGAATGTAGTCGAATTAAGTCGGGTGATGCTGGGGGAATTAGATTAGGAAATGAGACACTTACAGTAGTAAAGCAGTTTTGCTGTTTGGGGAGCAAAAAAACTGATGATAGCCGATTAGAGAGGATATAAAATGTAGACTGGCAATGGAAAGGAAAGCGTTTCTGAAGAAGAGAAATTTGTTAATATCGAGTATAGATTTAAGTGTCAGGAAGTCGTTTCTGAAAGTATTTGTATGGAGTGTAGCCATGTATGGAAGTGAAACATGGACGATAAATAGTTTAGACAAGAAGAGAATAGAAGCTTTCGAAATGTGGTGCTACAGAAGAATTCTGAAGATTAGATGGGTAGATCATATAACTAATGAATAGGTATTGAATAGGATTGGGGAGAAGTTTGTGGCACAACTTGACTAGAAGAAGGGATCGGTTGGTAGGACATCTTCTGAGGCATCAAGGGATCACCAATTTGGTACTGGAGGTCAACGTGGAGTGTAAAATCGTAGAGGGAGAGCAAGAGATGAATACACTGAACAGATACAGAAGGATGTAGGTTGCAGTAGGTACTGGGAGATGAAGAAGCTTGCACAGGATAGAGTAGCATGGAGAGCTGCATCAAACCAGTCTCGGGACTGAAGAGCACAACAACAACAACACGTAATACTTATAGTGTGTCTTTCGGCAAGTTACTAATAGTGACATATTAGTAATTTTAACATAAATTCATTATGTTTGACAGTTCTTTGTAAACTTTAGTAGTCGTCCATTATTGCGCAAAACGTTTGCGTGAACTAATATTTAGTCAAGATAAAGTATCAACAAAGTAAAACAAATATACAGTATTTAATTACAGTGGAACTAGATCATTGTAGTTTCTTTATTTTAATTGCCTCTGAGCTGGAGAGCAAGCGTCGACCAATAAAAACAGACATGGGGCCAGCAACTCAGGAACCGGTTTCCGCGGAGACCGAAAGTGCAGGTTCCGAGGTCCCAACCAGAGATTAAGACTGAATAGAATAACCAGCTGAGGGAATCAGATGGCTAGTTCAATCTTCTTAATTGGAAAGGCATTCTTAATTACAGTTCAGTGGCTCGTTTCCATGCAGCGTACGCTAAATTCAGTGTTCAGATCTGTTGACAATGTTTAAGAGTTCGAGTTGTTGGAAATGGTCGCTGGAGGCAAAAAAATAGAGACGCTGAAAACGGAGATAAAACACAGCTCGCTACTTTCTAAAAGCATCCAGAGGCTTATCAGGTTCAAAGTACGCGTCCAACCGACGGAATCACTCAGTGGTGCAACGTTCCCAAATTCCATACGGAGAAAATGGAGGTACTCAGAATGTGGTGCAACAGGGAACCTTAGTAAATTAAGTAAGGAGGTAGAATATTTAAACATGAGAGGAAAAAAATCTGTGAAAGATCTTCGTCAAAATAGGGAAAGATTGTTGTAAAGTGTGCTATGTGATTCAGGATTAACTAAACTGACATAGGAAGACATTGTAGACGAAAAAAACATGTATAGGCATGCTAAAATTAGGACATAAAAATGGACTCTACATAACGTTGAATGTTGGAGGTATGGATAAATAGAGCGATAAGCACAGGGTAACAGGTGGAGCAATGCTTCAAAATAGCCGAGGGTCTTCCGGCGCTGCGTGGTTAAAAAGTTCATATTCATCGTTGTAAAACTCAAACTGTGAATGTTCTATAGTATTAGTAATATTATTAACATCCATAGTTTATACTTTTCATTGATAAAGACATTTATTCATATTTATGACGACTTGGTAACACCTTGTTCGATACCCGTTTAGTGAGCATTGGAAACAGTACAGGACTCCCATATAGTTGCCTTGGGCAGAGTCCTAGGTTTGCTGTTGTCTTCCACATTCCTTTTATAAACTGTCAGGAGGATATCCGTAACCTGTGAGATACTGTGATAAGTAGGGCAGTAAAAGTAACGACTAAATTTTGTACCGTACGTATTCGGGATTGCCCTGATTCATGCCTTTACTAAGTATTCGTTGCTCATTACTTTCGTAACTGGACGTAATTACTGATGTAGGCATTACAATAAATACTTTCTTGCTGACGTATGAAGCTGTGGGTATAACCGTGCCCTTGAATGTGCCATTTGTGTGGGATTGCTTTCATGAATAATTTTTGTCTTCTACATTGATCTGATTTGATTAACGCACGGAGACAAAACCAACAGCGATCTTAGCCGACTGTTGCCCACACCGAAACTGGGGTCATTATGCGGTTACGCACCCTGTGATCCTAGTGAAGCCAACTGGTTCCTTTGAGAAGTAGTAGGGAGACATTTTACATACACGTTGAACGCATCCGCCAGAAATCCGTTCACCGTGCAGCTCCTTAGCTCAACATTGGCTCCGATGTCCGTCTGACGTGTGTTACGTTTATACATGAAACCACACAAAATTCAGCTACTGGAAGCTCTTCGTGAAGTTGACAAACAACAACGTGTGGAGTAATGTAATTTCGTTCTTAGCAAGGTGGTGAATGACAGTTTTCTTCCACGCTTAGCGTTTAGTGACGACGCAGCATTCCATTGAAATGGAAAGGTGAAGCGTCTTAATGTGAGAATATGGGGTCGGAACAACCACATGAAGTTGTAAAACATGAAAGGGGCTCTCCAAAGTTTAATGTAATCTGTGCAGTTTCACGCGGAAAGATGCGTGGTCCTTTCTTCTTTGCCGAGTTCACTATTACAGGAAGCACATGCCTCGATATGCTTGATAATTTTCTTTTCCCACAGTTGGAGACTGATTCGAACGACTTCATTTACCAACAGAATGGGACACCGCCACACTGACATCTGGAAGTGTGGGAATTTTTAAATCAAAGGATTGCTGAAGGATCGGTCGGTCGCACTCGACCAAATAATTGAGCCTTACATTACTGGCCTCCAAGGTCACCGGACCTGATTGTATGTAATTGTTTCTCGTAGAGGTTTATAAAATACTCTGTTTGTGTGCCTCCTTACCAGCAACAATGAGTGAACTGAGACATCGCATGACAGCAGCTGTGGAAGCTGTAACTTAATGTATGCTCGCTGCAGTGTGGTAAGTGTTTCAATACCGATTTCATGTATTTCGTAAGTCTCCAGGAGGGCATACTGAACACTTATGAAAAGTGTATACAAATTTATTGTATATGTCTATTAGTTTCAGAAATAGAAACGTGCCAAATCGGATGATTCTTTTTGATACACCCTGTACATCTCACATATACTGACTGACTTTGCAATTAAAAAATTTTTCCCGGTACCAAAATTCGAACCTTCAGTTGGAGCCTTATTGTGCAGGTGGAGGCGCGTTAGTGACGGTTATAAAGCATAAACAAGGAAACTCTTTAATTGTGGGTAAGCGACACTGAAAGTGAGGCTTAGCTCGCGCTGGTCCTTCGCGGATTTCTGACAGCTCCAAGACCACTTCCAAGGAAAAAGGCTGCACAAAGTTTGTTCAAATGGCTCCGAGCACTATTGGACTTAACGTGTGAGATCATCAGTCCCCTAAAACTTAGAACTACTTAAACTTAACTAACCTACCACACACATCCATGCCCGGGGCAGGATTCGAATCTTCGACCGTAGCGCCTAGAACCTTTCGGCCACCGCGGCCGGCTGTACAAATTTCTGCACCCAAAAAACATGATTGGTTATGTTCTTGCAGTACGAAAAACATTGGGGCAAATTCAACATATCGGATCGTACCATTCCCTTCTCAACAGATAGTCATTTTATCAAAAGTGTGCGTTTAGTTTCTATAGTTCATTCTATACATAAGCCAGAATAACAAAGTGAATGATAGCCTCTTGTTTACAGGTCACCCAAAATAGTAGAAACGAATTCCGTTCTAGTCACCTTTGTCATACCACTCTGCTGACTCAGGCGCAGTTCCCACCGTCAATTGCAAACGATGCTTTCAATCGGTAACTTAACACTTGTGATTCCTTTTCGTTGTTTGCGTTGTTTCTCTGTGCAGCATTTTTTTTTTTAATAGGGCGAGTTTCCTAAACTTAGTGCGAAAGTGTGCAGAAAAGTGATAAGACTCTTACTACCCTACTAAGCAAACACGATACGTTAACGGGCAATGTGTGAATGTATCCAGAATGGAAAGGCTGCTTGCTGCTGCCACAGCCAATATTGTATGCAGAAGAGCCGAGCCGACACCATCACGCACTCTCACACGAGATTGTCAATCACTTCTTTTTTTATTTGATCTATGTTTAAAGCCGCAACGAAGTAGAATGTAAAATGTTCGTCGTTGTTACGGGGCAGAAGGCTGGATTCTAGTAATGTGTCAATATAATGTAGACTTCTGTCTTAATGAGCACATAGCGTGAATGTAGTTGTTGCCAGGCCACAATTCTATCCTTGGCAGGTGTCCACGCCCCCCCCCCCTTCCCCCCAAACCTTCAACACGCGGGCGCGGAGGCGGCAGGCGTGGTTGTGCTGCTGCAAACTTCTGAGTGTATCGAGTTGGACGCTGTCACGAGAAATGATTCGTGCATATTCATTACTAGTGAACAGGCAACGTCCAGAGGAGGCGTAATCTGAGTACAGGATCGTCTAATCTTGACACAAGATATCTGAAATGTCACACAAGGTATCTTAAACGTCAAAAATGTTGCAGTGGATATAATTTCACAATTTTTCGAGTAATACGTATGTGGCGCCAACCGAACCGGCATTACAGCGAATGCATTAATTCTGGTACTTAAATATCCGTATTTACGATTAGATGTGATAAAATTGTGTGTCAAACTGGCCTTCGAACGAGAATACTAGCATTCCGAAAGCAGTGTTACCAATCGTAGTCCCTCAAGTAAAACTAAACTCCGCAAGAAATTAGAATAAGTGCGTCTTAACATAATTTGTATCCAAATTGGCGGCCGCTTTTCACGACATTGGGAGAGTTTCCTGGCCGAACCGGTCAAAAGTCCATTCCAATCCTAGTCTTCACCTTATTCCTAAACAATTTTAAATGAATGCTGGCGTGGCGCCTTTCGAATTAACGTGAATGATATCCGGCTCCACCCTAGATCAAATATTGAGCTCCGTAGCTGTTAGTCTAGACGTCGGCGAAATGTTTAAAACAAACAATATCTACTTTTATGAACCGTTACAGTGACCGTTTAGATGCAAATGGTTCAAATGGCTCTGAGTACTACGGGACTTAACTGCTGTGGTCATCAGTCCCCTAGAACTTAGAACTACTTAAACCTAACTAACCTAAGGACATCACACACAACCATGCCCGAGGCAGGATTCGAACCTGCGACCGTAGCGGTCATGCGGTTCCAGACTGTAGCGCCTAGAACCGCACGGCCACTCCGGCCGGCCGTTTAGATGCAAGTAGGCTCTTTCCAATAGCTACTCTTTTCGTAGATATCTACTTCAAGTCCGAAGCATACGATCCTGAATATGCTCTTACGGAAGAACGTTTCAAACTGCAGAAAATTTAAGTATACAGAGGTCGCACTTTAACGAATAACCTGCCTGAGTAGCACAAATATAGATACAGGGTATGAAGAAAATAACTGTTCTCGAAAGAACAGATACCATTGATGACAGTGCAGCTTCTGTAGAATAAATGATAATTAATTAAAACCCTCAGCTGCCGACAGGTGTTGTTGATATACCTCGATGGGGACAGCTGAAAATGTGTGGCCCGATCGGGCAGAGAGAAGAAACAAAAACATTGAGATTTGGCGATGACACTGTAATTCTGTCAGAGACGGCAAATGACTTGGAAGAACAGTTGAAAGGAATGGACAGTGTCTTGAAAGGAGGACATAAAATGAACATCAACAACATCAAAACAAGGGTAGTGGAATTTAATCAAATCAGGTGATGTTAAGGGAATCAGATTAGGAAACGAGACACTTTAATAGTACTGAATTTTGTTATTTAGATGGCAAAATAATTGATAATGGCCGAAGTAGAAAGGATATAAAACGTAGACTGGCAATGGGAATAAAAGTATTTCTGAAGAAGAGAAATTTGTTAACATCGAATGTAGATTTAAATGTTTGTAAGTCTTTTCTGATAGTACATTGACGGAAAAAGATTGCAACACCAAGAAGGAGCTGTGCGACGTAAGTGAAAGTCGGTAGGCGTCTTTCTATATCTGAAAGATGACGTCGGTCCAAATTTCGCGCAATCGCATAAGAGTAGCTCTATTAGCGCCACTTTGAGAATACAAATCAGGTTTGCTTTAAAAACAGTTGTAATGGTCGTGAGGGTTAGTTACCTTTGAGATGGGACGTTGTGAGTTGACGTTGGTCAAGAATGCCTTTAAGGCAACAAATGGCCATTATCAACATCTCACTGAGTTTGAACGAGGTCTTGCAATAGGGTTATGAGAACCTGGATGTTCCTTCTGCGATACTGCAGAAACGCTTGACTGGAATGTAGCCACTGTACGTGAATGCTGTCAGCAGTGCTCACGAGAATGTACAGTCGCAAGAAAGTCAGGTGGCACTATGCAGAGGGAGATCCATGGTGTTCGGCGTATGGCTCTGCTCCATCGTACTGCATCTGCAGAAGCAATTGAAACTACAGGGACACAACGAACTGCTATAAATCGGTTATTTCGTTGACAACTCCAAGCCAGACGCCCTATAGCGTGCATTAAACCGACCCCAAACGGCCGTCATTTGCGACTTCAGTGGCGTCAAGCGAGAGCTCATTGGAGAGCGAGGTGGAGATCCGTTGTGTTTCTTGATGAAAGGTGAAAGGTGGTTCTGCCTCGGTGCCAAAGATGGTCTTCTTTGGTTAGAAGGAGGTCAGTTGAGGGCCTGCAAACTGTCTGTGTGCTAGACGCATTGGACCACTACCTGGAGTTATGGCATGGAGTGCGATTTCTTATGACAGCCGAAGCATTCTCATGGTTATCTCACACATAGTGGTTGCAAATTTGTACGTCAATCTGGCGATTCTACTTGTCGAGTTGTCATTCATGAACAGCATTCCGGGAGGTGTTTTCCAACAGGATAACGCTCACACACATACCGCTGTTGTAACTCAGCATGATCTACAGAGCATCGACAAGTTACCTTGGCATGCTCTATCACCATATTTGTTTCCGATCGAGCACACATGGGACGTCATCGGACGAAAACTCTAGCATCATCCACAGACAGCATTAACGGTCCCTGTTCTGACCGACGAAGTGCAACAGGCAAGGAGCTCTGCCCCACAAACTGACATCCAGCAGCTGTATAACGTCATGCAGGTACGTATGTTTTTGGATAGGATCCGCCTTTAGCAAAACACTATTTTGTTTTTTAACCCAAACATGTTTCACTGCAGTTGCAGCATCTTCAGTGGGCTTTTAGTTTTCATCTGTTAAAGATAAACATTGTTCTATGCTGTTTGTATAAATGTAACTATTAGTTTTTAAATCGTAATTACAGATATTTGAAAAACACTAAAACTAATAGTTACATTTATACAAACAGTACAGAACAATGTTTATCTTTAACATATGAAAAATAAAAGCCCACTGAAGATGCTGCAACTGCAGTGAAACATGTTTAGGTTAAAAAACAAAATTGTGTTTTGCTAAAGGCGGATCCTATCCAAAAACACACGTATTGTTAAAGCAAACACGGAAAAAAGAGCTTCAACCCCAAGATGACTATAATGCATGTACGTCTGCATTCAACAATCTAACGGTTACACAGGTTATTAACGTTCCAGCATTTCACATTTGCAGTGGCGTATCTCGCGCTTACAAAAAAAATGGTTCAAATGGCTCTGAGCACTATGGGACTTAACATCTATGGTCATCAGTCCCCTAAAACTTAGAACTACTTAAACCTAACTAACCTAAGGACATCACACAACACCCAGCCATCACGAGGCAGAGAAAATCCCTGACCCCGCCGGGAATCGAACCCGGGAACCCTGGCGTGGGAAGCGAGAACGCTACCGCACGACCACGAGATGCGTGCACGCTTACATTAACGTGTGATATTACAATGTTAATCACTTAAATATGTTACCTAGACAAATGCATTCCCCAAATTTGATTACTGTACATTAATCTTTCGTAGGTATTACGATTTTTTTCCGTCAGTATTTGTATGGAGTGTAGCCTTGCATCGAAGTGAAACATTGACGATAAACAGTGTAAACAAGAAGAGAATAGAAGCTTTCGAAATGTGGTGTTACAGAAGAAGGGTGAAGATTAGTTGGGTAGGTCTCGTACCTAATAAGGAGATACTGAATACAGCAGGGGAGAAAAGAAATTTGTGTCACAATCTCACTAAAAGAAGAGATTGGTTGCTAGGACACAGTCTGCCGGCCGGAGTGGCCGAGCGGTTCTAGGCGCTACAGTCTGGAGCCACGCTACCGCTACGGTCGAAGGTTCGAATCCTGCCTGGGGTATGGATGTGTGTGTTGTCCTTAGGTTAGTTAGGTTTAAGTAGTTCTAAGTTCTAAGGGACTGATGACCTCGGCAGAGCCATGTGAACCATAGGACACAATCTGAGACATCAAGCGACCACAAATTTAGTATTGAAGGGAAGTGTGTGTGTGTGTGTGTGTGTGTGTGTGTGTGTGTGTGTGTGTGTGTGTGTGTGTGTGTGTGTGTCTCTGTGTGTGGAGGGGGAAGGGGGTGGAGGGGATGGTAGAGGGAGACCAAGAGATTAATGCAGTACGCAGATTGAGAAGAATGTGAGCTGCAGCAGTCATTTGGAGAGGAATAGGCATGCACAGTATAGAGTAGCATGGTGAACTGCATCAAACTAGTCTTCGAACTGAAGACAACAACAACATTTAATAACAGATTAAAAATAAATAAATCTGAATTTACGATTTTAATCTAATTTTTGTTTAAGTAGAACTTAATTTAACAGAGGGGTAACTGAGTTTGGTCATAAGTCGACTTTCTGTGTTATGTGTATTTTATTGATTTCCAGTATTTCTAGTAGTGTCATCTTTCTGCTTTATGTAACATAATTTAAAACTCACAGTTTGCATCATATGGGTGGTTTCGTCCCAAAAGATGTTCGACAAAGGTTGAATCTTTCTTTCTTAACCTCCAGCTTTTTTTCCTGTTCAGATAACCTAACTGTCACAGCTCTAACTGTTTGTCTTTACTACTGAATAAAATTTTTAATTTGCTGGTGTTATTATAAAATGCAGGGTTGCAGTTGTGAGACTAACTATTTTGCAACATAATTGGAATTTTATCAACATATGGGATGAAGTACCAGTGTTTGCAACTACTAACTGGTTCCTGTTGCTCAACGTGCAGAAGTGATAGAATTTTACGAATTTTCTTTATTCATGGTATATTATACATCAGAGCAGGGCTACAACCATCACTGAAAGCGGTAAGTGTTGTGGTCTGTAGTTCCGTTTAAAAGGCAAATTCATAAAATGGAACAGATATGAGGCGATGCACCATCGAATTATAAGGTTCGTGTTTGTGGCTATGCAGGAGATGGGAGCTTGATGGGACTGCCTTATCTGTTGCTACAGTTTTTATTTAAATGCTAAATAATTGTCTTCTTGCCCTAATGTCTATATTAAGGTCCGGGAAATTCATAGAAGACCTCCCAGCTTCACTGCGGAACGAATGTTATTATTTTGGGAGTTTAAATGTTTTAGCAATGTAATTTATTGTCTAGTGGTGCAGGTCCATAAAGTCAGTACATTGTCCACACACCTGATCAATTATATTATTTCGCGTCTCTAAGTGAACTATTGTCACAGCCACAGGAATCGACGTCCTTTACTTTCAGCTTATTAAGATGAGTAGGAAAAGTGTCATGATTGAATCCGTTGAATAACTTCTGAGTGTGCTGCTAAGCCAGTTCATTCCATGAAATGCCTTATGACTAAACAAATACGTCACTGATAAAATGGAGTAACCGTTGTTTTCAAACAATACGATTTGTTGCCGAAATATCAGTAGAATAAAGCACTTTCGTTGTTTCTCTTGCAGTCAACGGTTAGATGTTTCAGTCATACAGTAAACGATTTCTTACTAAGCATTTCAGTGTACTGAGGCTCCTTGTACTGCGTCATTTGATTTGAAGGTATTCGATATAGTAAAAGCATTTCTGGCATGACTGGATAAACATAAGATTAAAGAAAAATTATATCATCACTGTGCCTGCCCGAATCAAAAAATTAAGCCATCTAATACAAAATTAGAAAATAATTGTATAGCTCCCCATAGATGTTGAAACAATATATTCATCGGGACAGCTTCACGCAATACATAAAATGTATTACTGAATACGGTTGTAGCAAAAAGAATATTAACGGATGTAGTATAGGAAAACGATTACCACAGAAATGAACGCTTGGACCAGACAAGACACAAAGAAAGAAATAGCAGCTGGAGACAAGTGATAGGACTTAACTGAGATCGGAACACGTACATAGATCGATAGGAACGTAGGGTGTAGCAGGTACACCGATGTGGAGAAACTGCATGGTATACCAAGACCCGATCGACAGCTTCCTACCAGTCGAATGCCACAGCTTCCTACCAGTCGAATGACTAGTGGTTACACGTACACACTAAAAATTCGCGGCATGTGCCATTCTCTAGTATCATATGGAATATTTCCTGGTGATCAAAGTGGCGTTTAATAATAAATTACCTCGAACTGGAAAAGTGTATTTTATTTTATTGAATGAAAATATTGTAGATTGTAGTAGCCAAATTTGTAGCATCTGTAAATCACACAGTTTTTCTCCTATTCTAATCAGGTAGGTACATACTGACCATTGCGTTATTAAGTTTGGTTTAGCGTTCATGGTCAGTACGGGTTTCTTATCGTAGACTATGCGTTGGGAAGCCGACGACATCTGCCGCTGCAAGCGTAACAGTCCCAGTGAAACTACGTTTACCTCAGTTGAAAAGTGGAGAACGTTCTCAGCGCCATTTTTTCATGTATCACGTTTTCATTGCTACTGTACTCTCGGTACTTGATCAAGGTGCCAAACCACAGAGAACGTCTTTAAAACAAATATCAGTAGGTAGCACGTGGTTACACGTACACACTAAAAATTCGCGGCATGTGCCATTCTTATGTATCACATAGAATGTGTCCTGGAGATCATAATGGCGTTTAATAATAAATTACTTCGAACTGGAAAAGTGTACTTTATTTTATTGAATGAAAATGTTGTAGATTGTAGTAACAAATTTGTAGCATCTGTAGGTCACACATTTTGGTGCGAATTTGAAATCGGCGGTATTTTAATCAAGTTTTGAGAAATTATAAATACTACCTGTCTTTCTTTATTCCTTGTTTTCCTCCTATTCTATTAAACAAAATGGTTCAAATGGCTCTGAGCACTATGGGACTTAACTGCTGTGGTCATCAGTCCCATAGAACTTAGAACTACTTAAACCAAACTAACCTAAGGACATCACACACATCCATGCCCGAGGCAGGATTCGAACCTGCGACCGTAGCGGTCACGCGGCTCCAGACTGTAGCGCCTAGCACCGCACGGCCACTCCGGCCGGCTATTATAATCAGGTAGGTACATACTGACCATTGCTTTATTAAGTTTGGTTTAGCATTCATGGTCAGTACGGTTTTCTTATTGTGGTATCGACAGCTACGATGCCACAACGTAGGAGGGCTCTGCTAGGTTGGCACTACGACAGACATCGACGACAGCGCACTCTACCCGGAGCGGGAGAGCTCTACGAGCTCCGCTCCAGATTCTGCCCATTTCATTAAGAGCAGACGACCGGGACACTTCGCTTGCTATTGAGACTTTGTGCAACTTACGACGGGTCTAAGGCTTCGGACGTCAGTGCAAAGTTATGTATTCAGCTAATATTGAGATGTAGTAAAACCATTTCTAAGAGCAATACCGAGAGATTTTCACCTTTTCCTGTTCCTACTCACTTCCTTACATTCGGCCTACCATTCAGTTTACAGGAACACACAGACGCGCCGCCTTCCAGGCGGGATACAAAACCCATCGTAGACTATGGGTTGGGAAGCGGACGACTTCTGTCGCTGCCAGCGTAACAGTCCCAGTGAAACTACGTTTACCTCAGTTGAAGAGGAAAAATGGAGAACGTTCTAAGCGCCATTTTTTCACGTATCGCGTTTTCATTGCTACTGTATTCTAGGTACTCTCTTGCTTGTCACTTAGAACAGAAAGTTTCGTGCTACTATTTTGTCGAAAACTAACATTTCTGAAACGCATGGCTGTGTACAAAATATAAGTTGATTCTTGCAGTGAAGGGAGCAGCAGCCGGCTACTGTTGATAGTGCTGTTTATTTACACAAATAGCGCCGTTACCGGTGTCGACCGTATGGGTTCATTTTCAGTTGACTGTTCACGCTTTCATTCCATCTTTTCTTTTACATTAGTTGTGGAAAAAAACAGCCAAAATCTATTTCAAACAACAACAACAAGTGTAATATAAAACTGTACAGCCGTCTGGAGGTGAACCTGTCGGTTCCATACCGTTAACGACGCTATTTGTGTAAATGAGAATTTGAGGGCTTGCCGGAAAGTATTGCCTCCGAATTTTATACGTGAAAACTCTTAAAGCTTTTTAAATAAAACAAACTTTATAACATTCTGCATCTCTATTCTTCATGTCTACATATCTAGTTCTCAACATAGTCACTCTGGCGACAAACGCATTTCTCCCAAAGACAGACGAGTTTGTTGATAGCGCCAGTGTACAATGTTTGACATTGTTGATGGTGCAGCATTCTCATCTCTGCTTGCACCGCAGCATCACTGTTGAAGTGAAGCCCTCGAAGGTATTCGTTGAGTTTTGGAAACGGACGTATATCGGATGATGCGAAGTCGGGGGTGTGTGGAGAATGATCGGTGACAGTGAACTCAAGGCGTCGTATTGTTGTAGATGTGCAACGCTCGTGTGTGGTCTGCCGTTGTCTTGCAGAAGAAGTTTTCTAAGGTTAAAAACTCGATTAAAGAACGCTATTTCTCACACACCGACATAATTATGTTACACATCGCCAATTCACACGCTACAATTTGGAACGGCGTGCTTTAGCGAAGCAAGAAAGTTGACCGAGTAGTAAGCACGGAAATGTAATACGTTAACCCATATTGAGAACAGAATAAAGAATTCGGATGCGCTGCTTTTCTGCACGCCCTTGTAAGTAACATTACTGACTGTGGCTGATTGTGCAAGTGGACACTGCTTGAGGGTTGTTAATTTAAGTGAAAATATGAAAGTGGCCCCTGTTTCTGACAACTGTTAATTATTAAAACTCCAAAATAATGAATTAGGAGTCCTACGACCACTAAATGAGACAATCACAATATCTTTGGTTTATCCCGATGAAATCAGTCATAGCCGCGCGGGATTAGCCAAGCGGTCTAGGGCGCTGCAGTCATGGACTGTGCGGCAGGTCCCGGCGGAGGTTCGAGTCGTCCTTCGGGCATGGGTGTTTGGGTTTTTCCTTAGCATAATTTAGGTTAAGTAGTAAGTAGTAAGCTTAGGGGCTGATGACCTTACCAGTGAAGTCCCATAAGATTTCACACAAATCATTCATAAAAAATTGACAAACAGTGGCAGTAATAATACAATAAGGCCTTGGCACATCTGACAAAGGAATCAGGGGGAAGGCTGTTAATAACTGTGCAAGAGAATAAATTGCAGTCGCGATGTGCACCGTGATTGCCATGACGTTAATTGAAAGGCAAATAGTACTACAAAAGGGAATGCGTCGCACCTGTGACTGGAATTGAAAGCAGACTATTAATTGGTTCAAAATGTAAGACGTCAAAGTGAAGCTTGAAATGACTTTTAATTTCCCTGTTCTCGATCCCACCGTGGTACTCATGTGGAGGCTAAAGTGGCTGCAGAATGAGCCATTGGTGGCGCCAACGAACCGCGCCACTGGCAAAGTGCAAATCAGCCTGAAATCTCTCTAAGACTCTCGATACATCAGCAAGGCGGAGGAGGGCTGTCGGTGGCTCTCGGCAGAGCCTGGAGTCCAAGCTGAAAAAGTCTAAGATGACGTGATATCTGATCGAATGCTTACTATAAGGAAACCCCAGACTGCCGCGTTTCACGTCTCGTACTGTATTCTGTCTGGGCTTCGGATCTTCCGATCGCCGACCAATAAAATTGCTCCTTAGAACACGCTAGTCCTCTTCCTAAGGCTATCCTCTTTTCATTTTACCAGTAATGTGAGTTCTACCATTTTACACATAGTCTCGCTCTGTGACTAACTAGGCAGTCCTTGTCAACACAGCAGGGTTTCTCTGTCTAACCACTTGTTTATTTGTGTGAGCCAATCCGTGTGATTCGTACATCGTACAGACATTGGGTTTTTGTGAATTCAACACATCCAATGGCGTCTCATACCTTCAAAGGCTCAAAAATTGAGGGTCCCCATTCCAGTTTTGGGATGTTTATCTGTGTCGTCCGGTGCCTTACTAAGAAAAACCCAGCTTCCTACTTCTGTGCACAATAGTGCTGATATGGCGCGCGCCGCTAACCTGTGATCTTGCTCAGAGCGCGCACTGTAATCGATTATAGTTCGCTGTCCTGGTGCGGGTGGCGCTCCGGTGGCGATTTGCTATGACGTCACCGGTGTGTGTTTGTGGTGGCCGGCGGAATGCGAGAGGGTAGTTGGTTTTCCGGGTACTGCACGGAACGTGACAACTAGTTGCTGAATTTTGGAGTCGTCTGCCAGGTTAGGGTGTGGGGTTGGTTGCCTCTTCAGATTTTCCCCTGGAAGCTCCAGCAGCGGTTTCTGAATTTTTCTCATGTGGGACGGTGTTGTTAGAACTTTTTGCTGTGTGTGTGGCTCGTTACGATATTTGTTTGTACTAATTTATTTGCTCAACTGGAGTCCTGCCCGGAGTTGCGTTCATGTATGGTACAATTGGCACTCGATGTGTTAGGTAAAGTCTGCCCAAGAAGGGCAGTATATACATAGTGAATTACTGCTGCTTGGTATATGTGGTCTTCTGGGACCTGAACAACACGATCTAGTCAATTTGGTTGTGTAACAGCGTTTAGTGGTATGTTCTGTATTTTTTTTTTTTTTACTGTGTTATTATTAACTTGGTGGAATAGTCGCGTTTGGTGTCGTTAAGGCACTTCTAAGACTGTGGTTTGACTATTCATGTGCGCTTGGCTTTTATTGTTTCGTTTTAGGAAGCGAGAACTGTTTGAGATCTGCGTGTGTTGGCTTCTGGCACTTATTAAGAGCGCCCGAGTTAACGACGCCGTGGTTATCATGTGCTGTCGGGATGTTGTACTTATTTTTGAATTTTGTCTTGTGTTGATATTATGTGTCGTATGTTACAGAACATAACCAACGTGCGTAAGTGATGGGCAGTTGTGGGAGGCATGTCGGGGAGCTCTCAGCGGTTTATTTCGGGGACCGTTTCTAGTGGGAAGGCTCCCAAGTGTTGAGAGCTCGCTCGTCTGTGATTGCGTTTGGAGTTGCCCACGCCCTTTGGTTGTATCAAATTATTATTTTGTCATTATATTTATTGGTTGTGTGTTGCGTTTCTTTCATTTTATGGTGCCAAGCGCCATTATCTTTATTAAAGTTTTTTATATAAATCATTTTAAATTGTAATTCCAAGTTAACTTATTATTGGATTTTGTCTTTTGGATAAACTCTAAAAGCACTATTGTAAAAGGTTCTTGATTTTATGGTGGCAAGCCGCCGTTATTGTTTTTAAAGCTCACTCTTTAACCATTTAAGTTTTGTAAGTTATATGAATTAGTTGTTATTTAAAAGTGTTTAGTATTGGCAATTTAATAAATTGTGTACAGAGTCTGCTGTTTGGATATTATTTGGTAGAACTCATTGGATAGTCGTCCTATAAGAAAACACATTTCAAGTGCCATCTGCTAAAAATGTTTCTCTTCGCTGTGTTGTAAAATGGTTTGCAGCAGGGGGGTTTCGCCACAGGAGATCTTATCTGTTTCATCCATGCTGCTTTCGAGGTCTCAGTACGGCAATACAAAGAGTCGGCTGGCCCATGGGCTATTGACCTGCACCTCCCTCGGGCATCCTTCTGTGAAGTGACTGAGTGTGGTGGCCAACTTTAACCCACCTGGTAGCCTGCGTGCTTCTGCATCACCCACAATGCTTTCAATGTCCTCTCATTTGCATAAGGCATGCAAATCTGAACAAAAAGAAAACTAAGAGTAGGGGTCCAATACTCAATAACCAACAATCACTAGTACTGTGGTTTATGATATTCCTTGGTGTCAATTAAATATTATAATAAAATTGACTGGGCGATGAGGTTGCCACCCTCTCCCTCCTAGTGCCATGACAAACGGAAGGATGCACTCTATCTGCAGTCCTGCCGGATGCCCTTTCACAGGTTGAGCGCCACAGACTTTATATTTTTATTTGTGGGACATCCACAACTGTCCTGCAACATGTTCATGGTAAATAAATCTGCCACAGTTTAAGATGCTTTTATGGATCGAACTTTTACATGAGAGAAGTTGCTACCCTCCACCAGTTGTATCTGAAACCTAAAGTAAAACAATAATTGTAAGCTGCCCCTTTAAACAATTTTTAAAAAATTGAAATTTACTAGCTAAGAAGTCAGATGAAATTATTTAAAAGTAGCTTCCTTAGCAGCAGAAGTTTTCTGACTGGTTTGATGGGGCCCGCCACCAATTTTTCTCCTGTGCCAGCCTCTTCATCTCGGAGTAGCACTTGCAACCTCAGTCCTTAATTACCTGCTAGATGCATCCCAATCTCTGCCTTCCTCTTCAAGTTTTGCCCTCTATGGAAGTCAGTCCCTGATGTCTTAACAGATGTCCTATCATCCTGTGCCCCCTTCTTGTCAGTGTTTTCCACATATTCCTTTCCTCTCCGATTCTGCGCAGAACCTCTTCATTCCTTATCTTATTCAGTCCGTCTAATTTTCAACATTCGTCTGTAGCACAGCATGCTTCGATTCTCTTCATAGCCCGTGTTTCACTACCATACAATGCTGTGCTCCAAACTTACATTCACAGAAATTTCTTCCTCAGTTAAGGCCTATGTTTGATACTAGTTAACTTCTCTTGGCCAAGAATGCCTTTTTGCCATTGCTAATCTGCTTTTGATCACCTCCTTGTTCCGTCTGTCACTGGTTATTTTGCTGCCTACTTCTCATTACCTTCATCTTTCTTCGATTTACTCTCAGTCCATACTCGGTACTCATTAGACTGTTCATTCCGTTCAGCAGAGCATGTAATTCTTCTTCACTTTCACTCAGGAAAGCAATGTCATTAGTGAATCGTATCATTAATGTTCTTTCACCTTGAATTTTAATTCCACTCCTGAACCTTTCTTTTATTTCCATCATTGCTTCTTCGATGTACAGATTGAACAGTAGGGGCGAAAGGTTACATCCTTGTCTTGCACCCTTTTTCATACGAGCACTTCATTCTTGATCGTCGACTCTTATTATTCCCTCTTGGCTGTTGCACATGTTATATATGACCCGTCTCTCCCTATAGATTACCCCTACTTTTTTCAGAATTTCGAACATTTGCACCATTTTATTTTGTCGAATGCTTTTTCCAGCTCGACAAATCGTATGAGCGTTTCCGATTTTTCTTTAGTCTTGCTTCCATTATCAACCGCAACGTCAGAATAGCCTCTCTGATGCCTTTACCTTTCCTAAACCCAAACTGCTCGTCATCTAACACAACCTCAGTTTTCTTTTCCATTCTTCTGTATATTATCTTTGTCAGCAACTTGGATGCATGAGGTGTTAAGCTGATTGTGCGATAATTCTCGCACTTGTCAGCTCTTGCAGACTTCGGAATTGTGTGGATGATATTTTTACGAAAGTCGTACGGTATATTGCCAGATTCATACATTCTTCACACCAACGTGAATAGTCGTTTTGTTGCCACTTCCCCTAATGATTTCAGAAATTCGATGAAACGTTATCGATCCCTTCTGCCTTATTTGATGTTAAGTGGCCCAGAGATCTCTTAAATTTTTATTCTAATACTGGATCCCATGTCTCTTCTAAATCGACTCCTGTTCCTTCTTCTATCACATCAGACAAATCTTCCCCCTCATACAGGCCTTCAATGTACTCTTTCCACCTATCTGCTCTCTGCTCTGCAACAATGGAATTACCGTTGCACTCTTAACGTTACCACCCTTACTTTTAACTACGACGAAAGTTGTTTTGACTATCCTGTATTCTGAGTCAGTCCCTCCTACTATCATTTATTTTTCGATTTCTTCGCATTTTTCATGTAGCCACTTCGTCTTTGTTTCCCTGCACTTCGTATTTATTTCATTCCTCAGCGAATTGTTTTACTGTATTCCTGAATTTCCCTGAAAATTTTCTTACTTCCTTCTTTCATTGATCGCTCTAAGTATTTCTTCTGTTACACATGGTTTCTTCGCGGTTACCTTCTTTCTACCTATGTTTTTCGTTTCCACTTCTGTGACGACCCTTTTTAGAGAAATCCATTCCTCTTCAACTGTACTGCCTCCTGAGCTATTCCTTATTGCTGTATCTATAGCCTTAGAGAAGTTCAAGCGTATCTCGTCATTCCTTAGTACTTCCGTATCCTACTTCTTTGCGTATTGATTCTTCCTGACTAATCTTCAGCCTACTCAAATAACTAGTAGGAAAAAATCCACCGTATGTGGACCGTCATAACAACATCGCAAAATTGTCGCTGCAAAGAACCCCAAGTTTCAATCGCGGCCTGGGAAAATGCCTCCTGTCCCAAAATTACCACCGGGAGCGCATTCAATCTACGAAGTTAATCCCACCATAGGTCATTAGGTGGAATCACACATTACACCAAAGTTAAACTAAGTGCCGTGGCGTGCCTACCATGGAGCGTGAGTGGCCGCAATATTCAAACGCCCCCGGCTCCACTTGTATCGCGGCAGGGCGAAGAAGTCAGCAGGGAGACTACGGATGTTGCGCCGATAGCGCAATCGTCACGCGCAGTAGAATCGGAGTGTGCAGAACGGCAGTATGTTCTGCTTCCGCTCCCCAGGTTTGCAGTCAGTCAGACGAAGAAAGTCTCCTCGAAGCGAGCATTTAATCTGTCAGTGACATCGCCTGCCCGGAACTGATGATCACAGCGAGAGCCGCCGCCACTGCAGCTGTAGTAGGCCAATCCTCCGTTCACCGACAGTCTTCTGAACAAGACGTCGCGCTACCGTGGACCATCAGCTAGGCGGGTCTGGACTAGGACATCATCTCGGTGATTGCACCGAGGAAATTTAACTTGACCTACCTCGTACTCGAAAAAGAACTTAGCATTCGAGGCGAGAGGACTAACAGCGTTCCAAAACTTAACTTTTGTTTCCACTATATACACTACTAGCCATTAAAATGGCTACACCACGAAGATGACGTGCTATAGACGCGAAATTTAACCAACAGGAAGAAGATGCTGTGATGTGCAAAAGATTAGCTTTTCAGAGCATTAACACAAGGCTGGCGCCGGCGGCGACACCTACAACGTGCTGACATGAGGAAAGTTTCCAACCGATTTCTCATACACAAACAGCAGTCGACCGCCGTTGCCTGGTGAAACGTTGTTGTGATGCATCGTGTAAGGAGGAGAAATGTGTACCATCACGTTTCCCACTTTGATAAAGGTCGGATTGTAGCCTATCGCAATTGCGGTTTATCGTATCGCGACATTGCTGCTTGCGGCATTGGTCGAGATCCAATGACCGTTAGCAGAATATGGAATTGGTGGGCTCAGGAGGGTAATACGGAACGTCGTGCTGGATCCCAACGGCCTCGTATCATTAGCAGTCGAGATGACAGGCATCTTATCCGCATGGCTGTAACGGATCGTGCAGCCACGTCTCGATCCCTGAGTCAATAGATGGGGACGTTTACAAGACAACAACCATCTGCACGAACAGTTCGACGACGTTTGCAGCAGCATGGACTATCAGCTCGGAGACCATGGCTGCGGTTACCCTTGACGCTGCATCACAGACAGCAGCGCCTGCGATGGTGTACTCAACGACGAACCTGGGTGCACGAATGGCAAAACGTCATTTTTTCGGATGAATCCAGGTTCTGTTTACAGAATCATGATGGTCGCATCCGTGTTTGGTGATGTCGCGGTGAACGCACATTGGAAGCGTGTATTCGTCATCGCCATACTGGTGTATCACCCGGCGTGATGGTATGGGGTGCCATTGGTTACATGTCTCGGTCACCTCTTGTTCGCATTGACGGCACTTTGACAAGTGGACGTTACATTTAAGATGTGTTACGACCCGTGGCTCTACCCTTCATTCGATCCCTGCGAAACCCTATATTTCCGCAGGATAATGCACGACAGCATGTTGCAGGTCCTGTACGGGCCTTTCTGGATACGGAAAATGTTCGACTGCTGCCCTGGCCAGCACATTCTCCATATCTCTCACCAATTGAAAACGTCTGGTCAATGGTAGTCGAGCAACTGGCTCGTCACAATAAGCTGGTCACTACTCTTGATGAACTGTGGTATCGTGTTGAAGCTGCATGGGTATCTGTACCTGTACACGCCATCCAAGCTCTTTTTGATTCAATGTCCAGGCGTATCAAGGCCGTTATTACGGCCAGAGGTGGTTGTTCTGGGTACTGATTTCTCAGGATCTATGCGCCCATATTGCGTGAAAATGTAATCACATGTCAGTTCTAGTATAATATATTTGTCCAATGAATACCCGTTTATCATCTGCATTTCTTCTTGGTGTAGCAGTTTTAATGGTCAGTAGTGTACCTACTTTACAGAGAAGATAACCCTCCGAAACTCACGTTCTATGAAGAGTCGTGAATGTCCAACTATTTAGAGGCTAGTGGTAGTTTCACCGTCGTACCTCTTTCCGTAGATGCTCACGACAGAAACGCGAGAACATTCGACCAGCTTTGCCGTTCTCGTGAGACCTGTTCACAGGCTCTGCGTAATAATGATCTGCCTTTTATCAAAGCCGTTATGTCAACGGGTTGCCCCACTCGCAGCCCGTATCTTCGCTAGGTGCTCCCCCCTCCGTGTCTACTCCTCTTAGATACTTTCGTTGCCGCATCGCGTGCCAGCAACGCCAGCAGGCGGCTTCCAACGTCGCGGCGGGCAGTCGTCATAATGTTTTGGCTTATCAGTTATCTTAAATCTAAAGCAAAACAACGGTTTTAACCTACACCTGTAACCAATTAAAATTTTTAAATCATTTAAAATTTAGAAACTAAAAAATCAAATGAAATTATTGAACAATAGCCCTAAGGACGTTATGTCCATGCCCACACAACTGGTAATCAAACGTCTACAGTAGGTGGGATGTCATAACAACATCTCAAATTGTGGCTGCAAAGAACCTCAACTTACAAGCGCGACTTGCGAAAATGCCTTTTGTCCCAAAATTGCCACTGGGAACGCATGCAGTATACACACTGTATCTGCGTTCGGTAAGTGTGGGCCTCTGAAGTTACAGTCGTTTTCTCATCGTTCACCATATCAACTTTAAAGTGGATTTGACTTTGCACCACAGAGTCGTTACCCAGATTTATATCCAACACAAGACACACGCTCTCGACTGATTCACTAACTGTTTATTCACACAATTCTGACAAACAATTTAAAAGCACTTTGAGAGTCTTCGAGATTAAACATGAAATAAACAAACTCTTCTTTAGTAATTTTTACATGGCATAAATGCTGTTCGTGCTACTGCTAATATTTAAATCACTTGCTAGACTACACTACTTGCCATTAAAATTGCTACAGGCGGATAAGATGCCTGTCATCTCGACTGCTAGTGATATGAGGCCGTTGGGATCCAGGACGGCATTGCGTATTACCCTCCTGCGCCCACCAATTCCATATTCTGCTAATAGCTATTGGATCTTGACCAACGCGAGCAGCAATGTCGCGATACGATAAACCGGAATCGTGATAGGCTACAATCAGACCTTTTTCAAAGTCGGAAACGTGATGGTACGCATTTCTCCTCTTTACACGGGGCATCGCAATAACGTTTCACCAGGCAACGCCGGTCAACTGCTGTTTGTGTATGAGAAATCTGTTGGAAACTTTCTTCATGTCAGCATGTTGTAGGAGTCGCCACCGGCGCCAGCCTTGTGTGAATGCTCTGAAAAGCTTATCATTTGCATATCACAGCATCTTCTTCTTGTCGGTTAAATTTCGCCTCTGTAGCACGTCATCTTCGTGGTGTAGCAATTTTAATGGCCAGTAGTGTATATGGTGATCTGTGGCATCTCTACAAAAAGAGCACAATGCTGGTTCACGCACAAACGTTTCGGGGCACACCGTTCATCGTAAACTGTTGAACATCGAGCTCAGCAGCAGACCACTTCTACGTGTTCACATGCTGGCCCTCGACGTTGTCTACACTCCTGGAAATGGAAAAAAGAACACATTGACACCGGTGTGTCAGACCCACCATACTTGCTCCGGACACTGCGAGAGGGCTGTACAAGCAATGATCACACGCACGGCACAGCGGACACACCAGGAACCGCGGTGTTGGCCGTCGAATGGCGCTAGCTGCGCAGCATTTGTGCACCGCCGCCGTCAGTGTCAGCCAGCTTGCCGTGGCATACGGAGCTCCATCGCAGTCTTTAACACTGGTAGCATGCCGCGACAGCGTGGACGTGAACCGTATGTGCAGCTGACGGACTTTGAGCGAGGGCGTATAGTGGGCATGCGGGAGGCCGGGTGGACGTACCGCCGAATTGCTCAACACGTGGGGCGTGAGGTCTCCACAGTACATCGATGTTGTCGCCAGTGGTCGGCGGAAGGTGCACGTGCCCGTCGACCTGGGACCGGATCGCAGCGACGCACGGATGCACGCCAAGACCGTAGGATCCTACGCAGTGCCGTAGGGGACCGCACCGCCACTTCCCAGCAAATTAGGGACACTGTTGCTCCTGGGGTATCGGCGAGGACCATTCGCAACCGTCTCCATGAAGCTGGGCTACGGTCCCGCACACCGTTAGGCCGTCTTCCTCTCACGCCCCAACATCGTGCAGCCCGCCTCCAGTGGTGTCGCGACAGGCGTGAATGGAGGGACGAATGGAGACGTGTCGTCTTCAGCGATGAGAGTCGCTTCTGCCTTGGTGCCAATGATGGTCGTATGCGTGTTTGGCGCCGTGCAGGTGAGCGCCACAATCAGGACTGCATACGACCGAGGCACACAGGGCCAACACCCGGCATCATGGTGTGGGGAGCGATCTCCTACACTGGCCGTACACCACTGGTGATCGTCGAGGGGACACTGAATAGTGCACGGTACATTCAAACCGTCATCGAACCCATCGTTCAACCATTCCTAGACCGGCAAGGGAACTTGCTGTTCCAACAGGACAATGCACGTCCGCATGTATCCCGTGCCACCCAACGTGCTCTAGAAGGTGTAAGTCAACTACCCTGGCCAGCAAGATCTCCGGATCTGTCCCCCATTGAGCATGTTTGGGACTGGATGAAGCGTCGTCTCACGCGGTCTGCACGTCCAGCACGAACGCTGGTCCAACTGAGGCGCCAGGTGGAAATGGCATGGCAAGCCGTTCCACAGGACTACATCCAGCATCTCTACGATCGTCTCCATGGGAGAATAGCAGCCTGCATTGCTGCGAAAGGTGGATATACACTGTACTAATGCCGACATTGTGCATGCTCTGTTGCCTGTGTCTATGTGCCTGTGGTTCTGTCAGTGTGATCATGTGATGTATCTGACCCCAGGAATGTGTCAATAAAGTTTCCCCTTCCTGGGACAATGAATTCACGGTGTTCTTATTTCAATTTCCAGGAGTGTATGTAAGGAGTCTGGTTATGATAGCCTTTTCGTTTTCCTTTGATTGGGAAATCTAGATACTAAGTTATAGAGAGTTCGAAATACAATTAATATTAAAAAATGAAATACGCCAGAGACATCAACGTAATGAGAGATTAGTATTCGGTAGGGATATGAATCTGACTAATTAACTGGTGGCTCTTTCTTTATTACACTACTACTATTAAAATTGCTACGCTACGAAGATGACGTGCGTGCTATAGACGTGACATTTAACCGACAGGAAGGAGATGTTGTGATAAGCAAATGATGAGCTTTCCAGAGCATTCATACAAGGTTGGCGCCGGTGGCGACACCAACAACGTGCTGATATGAGGAAAGTTTCCAACCGATTTCTCATACACAAACAGCAGTTGACCGGCGTTACCTGGTGAAACGTTGTTGTGATGCCTCGTGTAAGGAGGAGAAATGCGTACCATCACGTTTTCGACTTTGATAGAGGTCGGATTGTAACCTACCGCGATTGCGATTTATCGTATCGCGACATTGCTGCTCGCGCTGGTCGAGATCCATCGTCTGTTAGCAGAATACGGAATCGGTGGGTTCAGGACGGTAATACGGAATGCCGTGCTGGATCCCAACGGCCTCGTATCACTAGCAGTCGAGATGACAAGCATCTTATCCGCATGGCTGTAACGGATCGTGCAGCCACGTCTCGACACCTGAGTCAACAGATAGGGACATTTGTAAGACGACAACCATCTGTACGAACAGTTCGACGACGTTTGCAGCAGCATGGATTATCAGCTCGGAGACCATGGCTGCGGTTACCCTTGACGCTGCATCACAGACAGGAGCGCCTGCGATCGTGTACTCAACGACGAACCTAGGTGCACGAATGACAAAACGTCATTTTTTTGGATGAATCCAGGTTCTGTTTACAGCATCATGACGGTCGCATCCGTGTTTGGCGACATCGCGGTGAACGCACATTGGAAACGTGTATTCGTGATCGCCATACTGGCGTATCACCCGGTGCGATGGTATGGGGTGCCATTGGTTATACGTCTCGGTGACCTCTTGTTCGCATTGACGGCACTTTGAACAGTGGACGTTACGTTTCAGATGTGTTGCGACACGTGGCTCTACTCTTCATTCGATCCCTGCGAAACCCTACATTTCAGCAGGATAATGCACGACCTCATGTCGCAGGTCCTGTACGGGCCTTTCTGGATAAAGAAAACGTATAGTATATTTGTCCAATGAATACCCGTTTATCATTTCTTCTTGGTGTAGCAATTTTAATGGCCAGTAGTGTTTTTGATCTAGCTCAAGCACTGGTGTGTGTATGTGGGAACGTGACAAAGCTGCTTTGAGCTGTAATGTGTAAGTATTTTTTCCAGAAAAAATCGAATAAAACTAGGAAAAAACGAAAGTTCCTTCCATAGATTAAGTGACAACTATGGCGGCAGGAAGGACCTCTTGTCACAAAGTTAAAGTATATAATTGCCGATTCATGACACCACATAAGTGAAACAAAGTAACCACGGAAAAATCGCTAGGACAGAAAAGAACACTCCACACAGTTCATGTGAGCCTGCTGACGACAGAATTTTCCATCACCCAGAGCGGCGGTCAATAGTTTGAGGAGCTCGGGGCAAAGCGCTGAGCGTGTGGGAGAGATCGTGCTTCGAGGGCTGACAGGGAACGTCCCGTTCCGTGTTTAATATGTGAGGTTGGCAGCGAATCGAGAGTGGTGCGGTCTGGCAGACAGGCTAGGCAAGTGGCGTTCTGGCGCAGGCGGCGGTCAGCGGGCAGCGGGCGTCCTTGGTGTATGTAAGCTGGCGGTAGCGGTGGGCGCGAGCACAGGGAAGTTTCCATTTTACCGGCCTATTATGCTCGGTGTCGTCTTCGTCTACAAGCAGCTGCTGAACAGCATTACCTACTGTAGGCAACAAAGTGCCACGTCATCAACGCAAATAGACTAAAAAGAGCTCCTTGTAGTGTGGCTCCCTTCTATTTCCTACGTACTTGTAGGACTTGTACTCAATGCCGGGACGTCAGTATCCTAATGTGGTACGACGCATTTCTCAAAAAAAATCTCAAAAACTCACCGTCGAAGATGAGAAAGTGTCCAAGAACTGTTAAGTACAAAACAGTTATCGCCAGTCTGCGTACTTAGGAGCGTAGCATAACAGGGCTGTTAGCTCGAATCTAGCTAGATTTAATACGAAATACTTGTTTTTTGCTAGTTCCTACCAGGTGTACCGATATGAAATGAGCGTTAAGAGACAAATGTGTCGATAGGGAACATTTGTTGTGAACGAGCCTTTTTTTTTGTTGGTAGGACATCTGTCAAAGATATTTAGTATACATCAAGTCATGGAACAAACATCATATGTTTTCATCGCGTTAACAATGTCGAATTCTGTACCATAAATTGATGATTTGCGGAAAGCATTATTTTTTTGTTTTCATTTGAAAAAAAAAAAGTACTGCAGAGTCGCATCGAATGCTTGTCGAGGCATATGGTGATCATGCTCTATCGGAAGCAACATGCAAAAGATGGTTTAAACGGTTCAGAAATAATGATTTTGATGTAAGAAATGAAGAACGTGGAAGACCACTAAAAAGTTCCAAGACGCCGAATTGCAAGCAACATTGGATGAAGATGATACTTTGAGTCAGAAGCAAATGGCAACAATGCTAAATGTTGCACTAGAAACAATTTCTGACCGTTTGAAAGCTATGGGAAAGATCCAGAAGTGTGGAAAATGGTTGGCACATGAATTGAATGAAAGACAGATGGAAAACCGAAAAACCATTTGTCAAGTTTTGCTCCAAAGACATGAAAGAAAATCAATTTTGCATCGAATTGTTACTGGCGAAGAAAAATGGATTTATTTTAAGATTCCTAAACGGGAAAAATCATGGGTTACTCCGGGACAACCGTCAACATCGACTGCGATACCAGATCGATTCGGCAAGAAGACAATGCTCTGCGTTTGGTGGGATCAGAAAGGTGTGGTGTATCATGAGCTTCTAAAACCCGGTAAACTGTGAATACCAATCGCTACAGACAACAAATGATCAATTTGAACTATTCATTAATCGAAAAAAGACCAGAATGGGCCAGAAGACACGGCAAAGTAATTTTTTTACACGACAATGCACCTGCACACAAAGCAAAACTTGTTCAGGATACAATCAAAACACTTGGCTGGGAGCTGCTACCCCACCCGCCGTGTTCACCAGACTTGGCCCCCTCCGACTACCATTTGTTTTCATCAATAGGACACGCATTGGCTGAGGAACACTTCGATTACTACGAAGAAGTCGAAAATTGGGTTTCTGATTGGTTTGCTTCAAAAGACGAACATTTCTATTGGTGTGGTGTCCACAAATTGCCAGAAAGGTGGTCAAAATGTATAGAAATCAATGGTCAGTACTTTGAATAAAATGTTTTTACTTTTCAATTCAAAATTAGTGTTTCATTTTCACAAAAAAAACGCTCATTTCATACCGGTACACCTGGTATTTTGTATGTTTATTTTTTATCGTCTCTTTCATTAGTGATTTTTTTCTTCGTTGGGACCACAGTCATGTAGAACTTACTGAATGAAATTTCTGCCATTTGACCGTATATTTTAATGTTTGTTTATTTCATACTGTCGCGGTTTCAGCTTTATAGCCATTAGTGCAAAGATGAACCCAATTGTTCGTTTCGCTGCTTGTGACGTCGTTTGGTCCTCACGTGTGTGTAATTAGAAACCACGTGATTACCTCCACACTTTTTGTTAAATCTAATACATTCTATCGGTTTAAATAATTTTGTCATCGTGGGTTATTCATTTTATGCCATTACTGCGTCAAAAGTGAAAAAAAAAATTCCATTTCAGTATCGGATTAACTATGCAGAGTTAAACAGATAACAATAAAAATTACTTTAAGAAAGTACCTAACGTATGTTCCGGTATTTTTTTACTTTTAGCTGAATTCCATATTTACTAACAAGTGGAAATTTCACTTCACGAATAATAAATCATAATTTTTAATAAAAGTAAAATTTTTGTTTTTAATTAGTATTCGGATAATAATACGAGTATTCACGATACATTAAAACTGATGTCTACTGGTACCAGAACCATACAGTTACTGAATGAGCGCGGCATTTTATCTTCGCACATTTCCTGCTCTATGTGAACCAACTATTGCGAAACCATCAAGAACAGATTTGTAAAACGAAGCGAACGGAAGCACGTAATGTAATTACGCTGACCTTGTTATTCACGTGATAATTTTTTTAAAAATATTGCATAAATGCTTAAAAAGATGAACGTAGTTGTGTAACAGTAGTAAAAATGCAGTCTACGTGGAAAAATGCTACTTTCCTGTAAAGCTAACGCCGACTAAGAAATGATCGACGATCCTCTCGGATAACATAGCAGCAGCTTAGACGAGCGCATACCGCAGATAATTACGCGCGCTCGTCCTTGGCTGTCTGTCGTTTTATGTCTCTAGCTCAACAGCTATCTACTTTCGACCTATGTTTGTGTGGAAAATTTTCCTCGATATCCCGCACCCTGCTGCGATCAGATTCTCTCTCCCCACACTATACAGCCGCTGAATTTAACAGTTACCACAGCCCAGCTATTACGGAGCATTTGCCTGTTGTTTACAGCCTTTTAATGTTGTGAACAAGGGATGGAAAATCAGGGTTTAACTTCCCGTCAATGAAAAGGCTACCAGGCAGGGAGCACAAGCTTGGGTCAGCCAGCTTTCACCTTAAGCGGTTTACGTAACAAGGGAATCCTTAATTTTCACGACCGGACGAGAACTTGAAACGCCTTGCTTCCGAATGTGAGTCCAGTGTCTTTTCTTAGCGCGAACCCGCTCCGTTGAGGACTAGAAGAGAGGAAAGATCACCGTTTATTTCTCGAACGCCTCGTGTTTGTTGGAATTAGTTGAATAGAACCACGTAAAAATAGACGCTGTCAGTCACTAACGTCGTTTTCGTTTAGTATTCAATACGATTTGTGAGCTGTTGCAATCATCACCGGATAGTAGTTTGCATACACAAAGCACGTTGCAAGAACAAACGAGTGCATACTGTATTGTCGTACAAGTATCGTAACCGGTCGCAGGCCATTAAATAAAACTGCTTACGCGATTTATAGCGAATTTCCCATTATACTTATCTCCCATCGGCGCTGCAAATATGTTAGCAGTACTACTCACCGATTACAGGCCCACGCATATTGTGATGCCACACAAGACTATTTCGATTCTGTTAAATACATTTCAGTTTCAGCAAACAATTTCATTACATCACCCTAATTGCACAGTTTCTAAAAAAAACTTCTATCGTATGTGACGATAAACAACGCCCACTTTCGCATTTTACATTCAAGGATCAATCCTATCAAGCCGCTTATCTCCACTACACAAACGACATTCTGAAAGACCTTTGCCGTACATCTATTTCATTCTTCCGACGACACCGCTTCCCTTCCTTTTCATCCCACCTTCAATTCTTCCGAGCGCTCCCTCTGACGCCTCCTCAATAACTTCACCTCCTAGTGTAACCACTGGTACCTGTACATCAATTCTACAAAAATACTGGTAGTAATTACATTCAAAATCAGCCGCCATTTCCCTCCAGAGGCATCTCCTTCACAGTACTTAACCGTTCAGTTCACCATGTAAATCATTAAAATACCTCGGACTTACGCTCGATTAATAGCTAACGTGGAAACACAACCCACCCACAAGAAAGCATACCGTTGGCGAACTAGATCTCACGACTGTCGTATACATTTGTATCTACAAGTCCCCCATCCGTCCTGTCGTCATCTATCCGAATGCATGGGACTCCATCTCCCCCAAGAGTTACCACTCTCTTTAAATCCTTGAAAGTGTCGCTCTCCATCTCTCTTTACGTATCTATATATTGTCCCACACTGATATTCTCTTGTAACTAATACAGTTTCCAAGTTTGATTAAGCATATGGAACACTTTTGCCAGTCTTACGTCTCCCAAAATGTCGTATCCCAACGACCTGGTCTCCTGTCGTAGCTGTGTCACCACGATCCATCTTCCGTACCTTTCAACGCACTCCATGTCATCTGCCAGGATAATTCAAACCGTCTTTCCCTCGAAAACCATGAAATCATTCCTGAGCTGTATTCATACTACCAAATATGACCTATCTTACGTGTTTCATTCCAAATGAACGCTACTAACACTCTGCATAAATGCTTTCCCACCCGCCTCCTCCCACATCCATTCCCTCCTGACAATAATACTCATCCCACATGCTGTCTCATTTACTTCCTCTAAAATACCATCTACATCCAAAATGATTCATCTGTTATTATTTTAGTACTATAAAAGTTTTATTGAGGACAAAATTGGACAAAGGACAATAAAACTGACAAAACTCTACTGCTTTAATTGGATAGCGAGCTAAATAGTGTAGAAGGAAGGTGCATGTGATTTCAGTGTTGCCAAATTGCTTATGCCCGACATCCATTTTCTACCGAAAATATGCACGAGACAAAATTTCTCTTAGACGTTTTTGTGCTGTTAGCATGCAATGAATCACCCTGTGGTATTAGTGAGCTAATTTTTATTCGTCTTGTATACTACAAATACATATACTAAAAATACGTGTTCGTAAACATTACCACTATACAGGCCCAACGGTACCAGCCGACCGCCATGTCATCCTCAGCCGATAGACGTCACTGAATGCGGATATGGAGGAGCATGTGCTCAGCACATCGCTCTCTCGGCCGTTGTCAGTTTTTGTGACCAGATTCGTTACTCTTTTTAGTTCAACGACCCCAGATGTCAACCTGAAGGATATGTTGCATTGCTTAAGACAATGGACTAAAACCTGGCAGGGGCGTGATTCATATCCCCATCAGGCCGTACAGGTGCAGGTGTTTTCCGTAAGTCGTTTGAAGCAAATACTGGAGTGATTCCTATGACGAGACTTCTTCGCCACCATTATCCAATTCGGGATCGTGTTGCACCACGTCTTCTACGGGATGGTAAACTGTAAATTTCTTTTCTTCTTTCTTCTCATGTCACGGAACAGGGTCGCTCACCATTTATTATCTAAAACCTTGCACCTTTTGACTTGTAAGATAATATTCAAATCGATGCTTGAGGTGAAATCACGTAATGAATTTATGATTCTCGTAACTGAAAGCAGCAAATACCATGCAAAAATGTAGCGCACTTAAAAGTTTGGCATCATCTCAATACTGAATTCTCGGGAAACCTCTGATAGTCCACAAAGTCATGCGCTAATGCTAACACTGCTTTGGTTAACGTTAATAAACTTTTTGATACAATACTCGGTGAAAATAAAAGCAAAGTCATCGAAAATAAGAGTGAAGAAAGTATTATATTGTAAAAGCACTGGACATAACGGAGAGGTGGAAGGAGTACACTGATGACTCGACAAGTGAGAAGGATGTCTATTGACGTGATAGGCGCAGAAATGGTCATCGATCTGGAGGATGCAGTGGATCTAGTATTAGAGTCAGAGTCTGACACACCTTTGGGAAACATTCGGTCACACAAAGTAGAAGGAATGGTTCAAATGGTTCAAATGGCTCTGAGCACTATGGGACTTAACATCTATGGTCATCAGTCCCCTAGAACTTAGAACTACTTAAACCTAACTAACCTAAGGACATCACACAACACCCAGCCATCACGAGGCAGAGAAAATCCCTGACCCCGCCGGGAATCGAACCCAGGAACCCGGGCGTGGAAAGCGAGAACGCTACCGCACGACCACGAGATGCGAGCAGAAGGAATGGATAACATCAGAAGCACTGGGAGAAGTAGCGATCAAACGATTATTAAAAATTAGTGCTTAGAATCCATGAGATTGGAGAAGTACAGTCCGACTTCCGAAAGAAAATCAACATAATTCCTAAGTTATAAAAAGCAAGTAAATACAACAGCCCCCTATCGCACAGCCAGTGTAACAGTCTTTTGTTCAACTCTCCATGCTTGCAGAATTTGTTTAGCCATCTTTCCAAAGTCTAATTAATTCACCTATTTTTTTCAATGTGGAGTTCCATCTTTAAAAATGGATTACAACATGATATTAGCTGGGATTTAAATTTTGTCAGAAAAATGGTTCTATGGTGAAGAAAAATTGTACATCCACCACTTAACCTTAGACAAAACGACTTACTAATAGCTCCTTTGGTCAGGAGAAAAGTATCCATTTTTCAGCCTATTACTGGAATAACAGGTCAGCACATAGCAGCTTGAATCATCCGTATTACCAAAAAGTACCCTCTGGCAGCTTTTCCTCACTTGCTGAATCCATAAGAGTCTCAAAGCAAAAATGTGAAAACTCACCTACAACAATTAAATACAATTAAAATTTTTGATAGTCGATATCTTTTTCTTTTTGTTAGAAATTTCCGAAAAAGTATAAAATACAGGATAACCCTCGTGACTTATATTCAATTCAAAGCATGCTGAATTTGTGCACGCATTTACTACTGACTTCATAAAGGTATTACTTTGTTCTTAGAAGATAATGTTCCAAAATAATGATTTGCATGGGAAACTTTACTGACTGGTTATAGATCAACGGGGGAAAACACGCAGTAGTGAAAATTTGATATTTTATAGTAAAATGAATACTCTTTGAAATAATAGTTACCACAAATGTGCTTCAGGCATCACTCTTGAGATACAAAGTCTTAAAAGTCATTTTTGTGGATATTTCAACCTCATATGCCTAAAAGAAACTACACATCCAAAAGTTATGACACTGTCTGGTGTTATAAACAATCAGCTACACAATAGGGTCCCAGATGGAGTGTTTCCTGAGCTAAATACGAGAAGAGACCAAGCTACTTAAATATGTGAGAAATTTTGTCGTGAAAAATTTTATTGATGGCGTTGAATTGCGCTTATAACGAAAATAGTGAATCAGAATGGCATAAAACAAAGCAAAATGCGTGTTTTTCAACCATCTTGCCATGTTTTACAGCTTTCTGACAAGTATGCATTGAAATGCAGCACTTCATAGTAGGCAAAAAAACAGTTTGAAATGTCGCCACGACATTTTGTAGCCACTCACGCAACAGGCTCCTACTCACAAAGTAATGAAATTTGTGAGCTAGAAATCTGTACATCCTCCTTTGATCACTTAGAAGACCTTCACCTAAAATCTGATTAAGGTCCGAGATGACGAGTGAGGAACATCCGTAAAATTAGTCCACTTTGAAATCACCCGTTATGCATCGCACTTGTTGACAAGAATAATTCACAGAACAACGGAAAAGAAAATTTATGGTCTATTGTATGACAAACGACAACGTCCTCGCCGCTATGGTAACACCAGTTCCCGTCAGATCACCGAAGTTAAGTGCTGTCGTGCATGCGTGACAGTCTGGGTCTACCGAGCGCTGTTGGCAAGCGGGGTGCATTCAGATCGTGTGAGACCAATTGAGGAGCTACTTGATTGAGACGTAGTGGCCAGGAGAGTGGTGTGCTGACCACATGCCCCTCCACATCAGCAATCAGTGACCCCTATCGGATGAGGATGACACAGTGGTCGGTCGGTACCGCTAGGTCTTTCGAGGCCTGTTCAGAGGAGTTTCACATGACAAATATTTTGGTTTTAAGAAAAGCGAAGACTTAAAAGAAGCCGGCCCATGTGACCGAGTGGTTCTAGGCGCTTCAGTCCGGATCCGCGTTGCTGCTGCGGTCGCAGTTTCGAATCCTGCCTCGGGCACGGGTGTGTGTGATGTCCTTAGGTTGGTTAGGTTTAAGTAGTTCTAAGTTCTAGGGGACTGATGACCTCAGATGTGAAGTCCCATAGTGCTTAGAGCCATTTGAACCATTTGAACTTAAGAGAATAAGTTCTGACGTTGTGCTATATGATGTAGAAAAGAAATTTTCATAGAATTTATCCACGTAGGTAAAGCGTCTTACAACTTAACATGGTGCAAGGTGACTGAAATTCTAAGAAAAATTAGTATAAGCTATAGGGAAACACGTGTAGTAAGCAATAAGTACAGTAAGCAAGGGGAAACACTAAGAATGGAAGACAAAGAGATAAGTGCTGGGATTAAAAAGGGTGTAACATAGGGATGTAGTCTTTCTCCCATATTGTTGAAATTGTACATCGAAGAAGCAATGACGGAAGTGAAAGAAGGGTCAGGAGTGGGATTAAAATTCTGGGTGAAAATGTATGGATGACAAGATCCGCTGATAACATTCCTAGCCTCTGAGAAAGTGAGACAAAATTATAAGACCTGTTGAATGGAATGGACAGTCTAGTGAGCGCAAAATATGGGTTTAGGGTACACCAAAGCCGAAAGTAATTATGAATAGAACAAATGAGATTAACTGGTAATTTAACATTAACAAGGGGCCACGTAGTAGATGAAGTGGTGGGATTTTGTTACCTTGGAAACAAAGTAACTAACAAAAGAAAGAGCAAGAACACAAGCGATAAAAGTACCCCTGGCCAAGAGAAGTCGTCTTGTATCAGTCATAGACTCATAGACTTTAATTTGAGGAATAAATTCCAGAAAATGTACATCTGGAGCACAGCACAGTGGGGAAGTTAACCATGAGCTGTAATAAAACTGGTAAAGAATAGAATCGGTGCTTTGGGATGTATTGCTATACCAGATTACTAAGAAGTATGTGGACTGATACGTTAAGAAATCAACGGTTCTCCGCACAAAACAGGCGAATAAAGAAATATGTGAAAACACTGAATAAAAGAAGGTATAGGATGGAAGGACCTTCCCTGGTATTAGATAGAACCATAGTGCGAAAAAACAATAGTGAAAACGGAGATTGAAATAGAACCAACAAATAATTGAGAAAGGTGATGAAGTTGGCACTGGATTGTAAGTCGCTGGAAGTAGCGTCAAACCTCTTAGAAGACTGATGACCCCCAAAAAGGAAATAAGAAAACAGAACTATCCGCTTTAAAAATTCTGAGAACGATGCTTTGCCTCAGCAACAAGTCCCGTTGGCTCGCAAACTCATTTCCTCTTTTTTTCCGCAAGGTAGTGAGAGCAAGGCCTATCGGATAACTTCAGCCTGAGGTCGTAATACTTCAGTGGTCGAAATAACAAGAAGCAGCGACTTTGAATTTCAGATGAGATTTCAAGGCTGAAATGGCTCCACTGCTGGGCTAGTGCCAGTCGCCTATGCAAGAAATACGGCGCAGACTGAGGGCAGTGTAGCAGCACAGGAGAGCTAAGAGAGTGCGTTAATACGTAATGGTGTACGATAACAAGCAGAGAGAAATACAGCTGCAACTGTCAAAGTACTTTCAGGGCTGAAAACCAGAAAAAAGCTAGCACTGCATCATTTTAGTGGCACAGAAGGTACTACATGTAAACTGTAGCATTAAATGTTCAAATGTGTGTGAAATCATATGAGACTTAACTGCTAAGGTCATCAGTCCCTAAGCTTACACACTACTTAACCTAAATTATCCTAAGGACGAACACACACACTCATGCCCGAGAGAGGACTCGAACCTCCGCCGAGACCAGCCGCACAGTCCATGATTGCAGCGCCCTAGACCGCTCGTCTAATCCCGCGCGGCTAACATTAAATACTTAACGCTAAATTACACATTTTAATAACGCCTGTAAATGTTGTATATGAGGCATTTCGACTGCAAGTGTACGAAAATAGTTAACATTATTTTTCTGTGCAGTGAGTTGTAATGTCCAGAGCTCCTCAAGCAAAAATCGGAAGAGCATGAAAATGATGCCACATTTTGGAAGCGAAATAGTTACAATTTTTAGATCGTTGTTGTGGAGGTTTATATAACACGCATAGTTCAGAATCGTAATAATGTCAATGTAAGTCCGCCCAGTGTTTATATGCAATTTCGTCGAAACTCTCACAGACACGAGCCCTACATCTCCATCCACTGCCCGCTGATGTGCGGAAGTGTTTGTAAAAAATAATTCAGGGCGAGTTCGATACTCCAGATACATCAGTCACTGTTCAGAGTACCTAATACATTTTGATATAAGTCAAAATTTGGCTGTACTATTCACATTTTCTGTATTCGTGATTGCTAACACAGTCAAACAATTACACACACAAAAGCCAGAAATGTAAGCTCCTCCTGACACACTGTTTCCGTACAGGTGTTTTTCTGCTTGTTAACAAGTAATCAGAGTCCACTCAAAAATCACCGGAGTCTTTTGTTCCTTCCAGTTCACTCAGTTCGCTGCCAGTTCAGAGCTTTGGACGCGAGTATCCGTGTTTCTCTCCCGTAAGCTTCACGAGGCGCCAACAACAGTCTCCAATACGTATTTCTATACAGTGGCGACTCAAGATACCGCGTGGTGAAGCAAACTTATTTCATGACAACAACCGATTATAATTACTATCACTTTTTGGCAAGAATACACAAGGAGCACATCTTGGTTGAAACGACCCTCTCGCGCGCCCACACGCGACTCTCTCTAGTAAATAAAAATTATTTTTTCTAATTTCTGTCGCAGTAGCATTCAATATTTTTTATTTGTGATGACTAGTTTCGGTTTAAATTGTCTGTTCTCAAACTACAGCCAACAAACAATACATAGTTGTTAATACAATTTTTTTGTCAAAAAAATGGTTCAAATGGCTCTGAGCACTATGGGACTTAACATCTGTGGTCATCAGTCCCCTAGAACTTAGAACTACTTAAACCTAACTAGCCTAAGGACATCACACCCATCCATGCCCGAGGCAGGATTCGAACCTGCGGCCGTAGCAGTCGCGCGGTTCCGGACTGAGCGCCTAGAACCGCTAGACCACCGCGGCCGGCCAATCGTTTTTTTTTTTTTTTTTTTTTTTGTCAAGCAGTTTAGTTTTTGAGAGTGAGATTCAAGAAATTTCGATCACTGACGACATGACGTTATACCAATGGTTGATACTTAAAAAATTAAGGATAATCTGATACACAACAACACAATGGGGAAGTACCAGCGCCAATGTAGACGCAAAACAGGCACAATTTAGTGTACAGATAACCTTACTAATGTTATTTCGCATAAAAAATTAGTTTATTACAGCTGGCGTTCAGTATTCATTTCCATAATGTCTTATACTGACGTGTACTGGGCGATTATAATTAATCTTTCAAAACGCTGTAGAAATAACACCACTGGTCAGAATGACGTCAAATTGCAACGGAATATTATCACAGAAGGAGGAAAACGTATGGCAAAAAAAAAGTGAAAATTGATCAATAGACGGCGCTGTATGTGTCAGAATACGTAAATGAAAACACTTGTCATGCGCACGACCCATTGAACCTGGTATAAACACACCGGCTACACGGCTTTTCCTCCATTGGCGTCTGCGACATTCACAATGACTGTCTCAATGCAGGATCGCGCTCTGCTTGTAAAGCTGTATTACAAGAATGATGACTGTGCACACGTCGCTCTGCAGAAGTTCCCGACATTGAAGGGTTTGAAAAAAGGGCGTTGGTGCGATGACTGCCGTGGGTCTGGAGAAATGGAGAAAATGATTCGCAAATTTGAAAAGACAGGTTCTTTTGGTTTGCAACCTGGTAGACGGAGGAAACGAATTGATTCTACGTCAGTGAAAGCAGTGGCCACAGCAATGCAGGAGTAGACGAGTGGTGGTGTGGAAACGTGTAGTGGACGGAGAATTGCCTGAACATTGGACATACCCGTGAACACGGTGCGTAAAATCCTACAGACATCCTTCTTTCCTATCCATTCAAAATTACCCATATGCACGAGTTGTTTCCTGTTAACCTGCCAGCAAGAGACACGTTTGCTTTAGAATTTCTTGCTCGCATAGAAGTGGACAATGATTGGCTGTGGAAGGTTTTGTGAACAGACGAAGCCCACTTCCATCTGACAGGATATACCAATACACAGATTTGTCGAATATGGGCAACGGGAAAACACACGGAAATCAACCAGTACCACTTCATCCTGAAAAGGTCACTATGTGGTGCGGGTTTACGGCATCATTTATCATACGGCCATATTTTTTCGAAGGGACAGATGCTTTCTGTCGTGTTATGCTCCTGGTAAGCGCTATGAGTGTCTTTTGCGAAACCACGTCATTCCAGCTCTTCAACAGCGTGGATGTGTGGATGGGATCATTTTTATGAAGATGGCGCACCTCTGCACATTGCAAATCTGGTTAAGCAGCTGCTGAAGCGCCATTTCGTAAGTGCTAGAATTATCAGCCGCCATATCCCTACAGCCTGGCCGTTCCGATCACCTGATCTTAATCCATGTGACTTCTGGTTGTGGGGCTATCTGAAAGATGATGTATTTAGTGTTCTGATTGCAAACTTAGCTGCATTGAAGGCTCGCATTGCGCAACAAATTCTGAGCGTGACTGCGAAAACACTTCAATCAGTTGCGGAACATGCTGTTCCTCGATTTCAACTTGTTGCAAAAAACGGTGGACAGCATACTGAACATGTTTTGCGCCAGTCACACGAAAATTAAAATCAGATTTGATTTTGATTGAAGCTTTTTATGCGGTTTTTGGCCTCAGTACAATCAAAAAGCGATGTGATTGATGCTTTTTATGCAGTTTTTGGCCTCAGTACAATTGAAAACCGATTTTTCCCATCCGATGTGATATGGCCTTACCGTGGTGGATGGGATTACGTAACAAACGGTATCACCTGTATAACCATGCACTCTGATTAGTACAGTTTGTTTAACGTCAAACACACACCTTAAGCATTGTTGTATGATTCATTTAGCATTTGTAATCAACCACTATTCAACTATGATGCTTAAAGCGCCATTTATTGCTACATTTTGTAACTATTTATTTGTCTACTGCCGTAAGTTTTCCCACTTCTCCGACAACATTCCGTTGCAATTTGACGTCATTCTGACCAGTGGTGTTATTTCTACAGCGGTTTGAAAGCTTAACTTTAATTACAATCACCCTGTACTATGCTGCGCAACAAAACGTAACACGTTTTTATTTCTTAAATGAACAACCGCCAGTTGAATGTATTGTTGTTTATTTAATTACAAACCAGGTGTGAGCCTGGGTTGCAATTAAATAAACAATACAGTCAAACGGCCGTGTGTTCATTTAAAAATTATTGTGTGACCTGTTGCTCAGCAACATCTAAAACCCAGAACGGAAATGAGTGAGCGCTGCTTTTTAAATTTTAGTTCAAATCTTAACTACATTGGTTTCTACGGTAAGGTGTACCATCAAAAACAAGGTTTTACGATTGACAGTTGCCTAGCAGACCTGATTAAGGTAGAAACAAATGTGTTCATAAATATTTCCGAGTTGACAAAAAAATGGTTCAAATGGCTCTGAGCACTATGGGACTTAACATCTATGGTCATCAGTCCCCTAGAACTCAGAACTACTTAAACCTAACTAACCTAAGGACATCACACAACACCCAGTCATCACGAGGCAGAGAAAGTCCCTGACCCGAGTTGACACAAAAACTTTTTATGCTAAAGATAGGTTTATGTTCTCAGGAGATGAAACACAGATTTAGCAGCCCTTCAACAACTGAGAATATAAGGAGAAGGAAGTGCATAGAAACATAACTTTTTTTGATTTAACGGTCACTAGAAAGGAGGATAAAATAGGGTTTTCCGTCTAGCGTAAATCAACGCCACCTGATACGGTAATAAGGGCAGATTCTAATCGTCCTTCGCAGCATCCTTTCCTCAATAATTACTGTGGTGTTTAGACAAAGAGAAAGTAGCACAAAAGATGTTCAACAAAGAATAGCGCCAACTCCGAATCGCATACTGTGATTGGAGGAGCCGTCTGCAAAAACAGGGCGGGCCGCGGTGGTCTAGCGGTTCTAGGCGCTCAGTTCGGAACCGCGCGACTGCTACGGTCGCAGGTTCGAATCCTGCCTCGGGCATGGATGTGTGTGATGGCCTTAGGTTAGTTAGGTATAAGTAGTTCTAAGTTCTAGGGGACTGATAACCACGGATGTTAAGTCCCATAGTGCTCAGAGCCATTTTTTTTTTTTTTGTTTGCAAAAACAGGATGCTAGACTATGCACATACTCCGCAGTGTATGGTTCTTCCCGGAATCTCAGCTGAGTTGTAGCAGTGAATGGAAGTGGCTGCGCGTTTTTGGCACCTCTAAATCCACCGTTTCTGAGTTTCGTGAACAGTACTACAAGATAAAACATAGTGTTCGCCTGAACAAAAATGTTAGTGTGGCCAATGGCGAACTGAAGACAGCCGTTGGCGAGTCTGTTATATCCCGTCGACCGTGTTTGCTTTTGTACAAGGTTTAGTATCGTCACAGGATTCGGAAGTTGGCAGTCCAAGAGTTGTATGGTTCTTACGGCTGCACCGCGGGTGGCGTGAACCAAGCGTAAGTTGGCAAGACCTTCTGCTGGCGGCTCAACTAACTAGGAAAGTTAGTTTGTTCGATCAGTTGTGTTGGTGTATCCGAAGCTTTCCGGCAGCCGACGTTATTATTCACACATCGTCACACACTTGTTCTTGCTCTCGATTCGCTATTCAGATTTTTGCTTGCACGATCTGACGATTCTAGGCTTTACGACTCAACTACTCTCGGTTTGTCATTTCGGAATTGTGTACGGTTTTACGTCGTCTACTCGGGCTTTTCAATCAATTACCGTTTTTCTCTGAAACAACGTTGTGGTACTTCCCGTATCTGGTTAGTGCCTTGCGGAACAAGGCATATCATGACGGATAGAAAGGTTGCGAACATCAAGGAGAAGAAGGTGCGCGTGTTACGGTCTTGAAAATGACAACAATCACAACTGGGGCAGCCATTATTCGGCACTGATCCACGTCTCACGATCAAACAGCTTCTACGTATTCTGGAGAACCATCTGGAAGTGCTCACATCCTTTAAAAGAACAATGGCCACACTCTGCATACTGCGATTGCTTACTCCGAAGCAAAAGCAGAATTGTGTTGATGTGTATCGCTATCAGTAACAACGAGTTTAAGATGGAAGGTGATTCATGGTGGAAAAACATCATCAGTACTGATGAAAAGTTGGTGACTTGTTATTGCCCAAAAATAAAATGGAGTAGCATAGCGTGGGAGCAACATGGTCAACCACCACCAAAGAAACCACCTGTGCAGATGTTTGTGAATAAGGCCATCATCATCTCATTCATCTATTACAGAGGGACTGTGTACACACATACTATTCCAAGAGATGTTGCGGTAACTGAAGAATGCTCCAGAAAGATTCTGAACAAATTGAAAGAAATCAGATAACAAAGAAGGTGGAAAGAAACTTGTTGGGCAGTGGTTGCTTCATCAGGATAATGGCAGGCTTCATAATGGCCAAAGTGTGATAGAGATTTTAACCAGAAAGAGCATAGACACCCTGTCCACCATACAGCCCAGACGTGGCGTCGAGTGACTTTTTTCTCTATCCCACGCCTGTAAGAAATTTATTTCCTAAAAATGGTACTTCGGAAACCAGCTCTATTTCACTTGGATGTACGTAGTTTGAAAGTTTCTTAAATGTCTGTTGTAATAGAAGTTTTCATTTTTCAGAATTAATTAATGTTGGTGGGGTATTTTGCAAAATTTCAAATTATTACAAAATTTGATTATATAGTTTTCAAGAACGTCATTAGATATCAACTTTTATACCAGAAACATTTTTTGTATACAATCGTTTCGAAGATATTCCCTCCAAACCTAACATTCAAATTACCTTTCAAGGTGTGTATTACCCTCCAAAAATGAAATTGGGCACAAACAAAAAATACGTACTGTATTGCATTGTGTTTCCCCCCTCTACACAACTGCCAAGCTTCAACAAGATCGTTTATTAACACCTGAGAATGTTCCCTTGTTAGTTGTAGATCACTTTCTTTGTTAACTAGAGCACCGTGGACTCTAATTTCAATGGCCTCTTTGCTTACGCAATCCAGGAAGCTTGCCTAAGTCATGTGATTTTGTGGTAATCTATAGTACGACCAGTTTTTATACTATGGTCGGCCACGGAGAACCTGGTGGTCTGGAGTAATTCACGGCACATCTCTTCTTTCATGTGAACAGTTTCCCCCGCGTGTGCCTTGCACATACGCAGGGGATTTGGTACACAACGTTTGCGAAAGCTTAGATCATTCTCTTCTGTACATTAAGAGCATCAAAATCTAAGGGATGGGTGACAGGATATGTATACTTAATTAGTGTCAACATTAATGAACATATATTTTAGTCCTAATCATGCAACTACACTTAAAAACCAGGTGTGTTTTTCGTCTTTTACACAGTACCAGTTCATAAATAAAAATTCGTCCAAAGAATAGAAGTTGTCGAAGAAATATGCTTCATATTTTTATAATTTGCTTGCTACCTGTCAGACATTTTATGATATTGGGCGAATGATCAACCCCTTTTGCTAGTCCGTATTTAACTCTTTTTCTGAGCCACAGAAAGGGGTGTATTCTTGTAGGTATGGACGTCACTATTCTTCTCAAATCGCGATGCATTATTTATGATAAATTTCATGAGGGAATGTATGTGATGTGATGGTGCAGTTAAAATTCCTAATTTCTTAAAGAGATGCGTAAGTGCTGACGCAGGAGAATACCACATATTGTTGTTATTTTCGCTTTTGTACCATCAATACCTTGATTAAAATGATGCGTTACCCCAGAAAGTTATTCCATAAGACATTATTGACTGGAAATATGCCGAGTGAGTCAGGAAGTTGACCAGTTTGTTTCCAACACAAGCAAATATACGAAAAGCAGAAGTAGCTGAATGTAACTGTTTGAGCAGCTCAGTAATATGATTCTTCTAGTTCATGTTTTCATTAATGTGTTCACCCAAAAATTTGGAGCATTCTAACCTGTTTACTGACTCCTTTTGACGTGTTACATCAAATGTTGATATTACTATTTGTTGTAAAGAACTGAATAGAGTGTGTTTTCTCAAAACTAAGCGAGATAGCATTTTCAAAGTACCACCTAATAATTCCTTGAAAAACATCATTACCAATGTCTTCTGTTGCTTTCTCTGTAACGGGGTATATTATTGCACTAGTATCGTGTACAAAAGTAACAATTCTGCGTGATAAATATTAAATGACAGGTCATTCACACATAGAAGAAATAGGAATGGACCCAAAATTGAGTCCTGTCGGATTCCCTTTATGATTTCTCCCCAGTCACTAAAATTTTCTCTCCTTTTAAAATTCTTGAATTAACGAACACAACTTTCCTCATTCTGTTTCTTGATTCAAACCAGTTATGTGCAAAGCCGTCAGTTTCATAAAGCTAAAGTTTTTCTGAGAGAGTAACATTATCCACGCAACTAAACGCCTTCGAAAGAGCATAACAATACAGCTTGCGATATTTTATTATTTAAGGCTTGCAATAACAGGCTATTGAATTTATAAATAGCAGTTTAAGTCGGGCAGTCCTTCCGGAATTTAAATTCTGACATATAAGCTGTTTCTCGTTAAAAGTGAGATTTCTCTTGAATATATTAGTTTTTCGAATAATTAGGAAAAAGCCGTAGTAAGGAAACTGGACAGTAATTACTTAAGGCTTTCTTATCAGCTTTCCAATAAAGAGGTGAAACAACAGCACAATTTTTTAATCTGTGTCGCTCCAAGATCCTGCTGACTTTGCTGGAAGTATTGGCGACAAACGGGATGCACGCTGATTTGCGCTGCTCTTTTTTCGATTAACAGCCAATGCTTGTCAGTGGAGATAGCTTCAAAGCGAGCGTGTACCCTGTCACCTTGCAGTAGCAGCGATGCTTCTGGCCTTGAGAAGCGCCGCACAAGGCTCTCAGCGGAATGCGTAGCGCGGGTTGCAGACCGCCTCTGCTCCCTCACAGCCCGTTACCTAACTCATGCAGGCATGCATCCAGAGGATGCGTAGCGTACTGCAGTGTAGGCAACAACTTTAAGTGAATATTTTCCTGAATGCCGGTGTAAATCACCTGTCGCCTCTTCGGCGATACTTTGTAAATGGATAGAGGCTAGCAATCAATCACGGGCGTCGGCAGAAATTTTTTCTAGAGGGGCAATGTTCTAAAATTGCTAATTTTTTATGTCACTGACACAATTAGTATGAGACAGTATATTGCCCCAAGAACAACATTAGACAGGAATGACATAAAACATACTGTATTTTAAAGGATAAATAGGAATATTGTTTCAATGTTTTTCGGTAGAATAATTTGACAGACGAATTAAATCGGGTGATGCTGAGGAAATTAGATTAGGAAATGAGACACTTAAAGTAGTAGATGAGTTTTGCTATTTCGGGAGCAAAATAACTGAGTAGAGAAGATATAAAATGTAGACTGGCAATGGCAAGGAAAGCGTTTCTGAAGAAGAGAAATTTGTTAACATCGAGTATAGATTTAAATGTCAGGAAGTCGTTTCTGAAAGTTTTTGTATGGAGTGTAGCCATGTATGGAAGTAAAACGTGGACGATAAATAGTTTAGACAAGAAGAGAATAGAAGCTTTCGAAATGTGGTGCTACAGAAGAATGCTGAAGATTAGATGGGTAGATTACGTAAGTAATGAGGAGATACTGAATAGAATTGGGGAAAGAGAAATTTGTGGCACAACTTGACTAGAAGAAGGGATCGGGTGGTAGGAGATGTTCTGACACATCAAGGGATCACCAATTTAGTATTGGAGGGCAGCGTGGAGGGTAAAAATCGTAAAGGGAGACCAAGAGATGAATACACTAAGCAGATTCAGAAGGATGTAGGTTGCAGTAGGTACTAAGGAGATGAAGAAGATTGCACAAGGTAGAGCAGCAAGGAGAGCTGCATCAAACCAGTCTCTGGATTGAAGACCACAACAATAACAATGTTATAGCCCACCACTTGGCGCCTGCACTTTTCTAGTGAGACAGGAAAATCGTAAGCCTATTTCATTAATATAGGTTAGGTAAATATCACTATGTTATTAATGTTAAAATCTAAGTTAAAATTTTTATTTAACCATCTGAAATTACATAATTTGTGTGATTGATTCCAGGATGTTCAATTAGTTTTGTACAAGAAATATATTTATTAATACGCCAAAAATTTTACATTGCCACTGAAATTTAAAAATCGTAAATGAATTAAACTCAGAACGATCAAGAAAATCTCTGTTGTGATGCACAAAATAAACAGAAAAAATGGTACCGAGCGGTCAAAGACGCTGCAGTCATGGACTGAGTGGCTGGTCCCGGCGGAGGTTCGAGTCCTCCCTTGGGCATGGGTGTGTGTGTTTGTCCTTAGGATAATGTAGGCTAAGTAGTGTGTAAGCTTAGGGAGTAATGACCTTAGCAGTTAAGTCCCATAAGATTTCACATACATTTGAACATTTTTGAAAAAATGATAAATGCTTACTGCCCGAAAAGAGGAAGCGTAAACAGACTCCAAAGAACCGCAGTATTTCCTACAGCGTGAAAGTTATATCTGCTATGCAGTAAGATAGCAGACAGGTCTTGCTAATATTGTGCCACAATATTATAATCATCATAAAGTCTACATCCCCCAGGTGTCCCTCCCTCTACTCCCTGCCCCTACCATCCCTCACCAAGGACGCCTAAGCCCTCAGCCCTGTGCAATGCGTCTCATACATCTCTAAGTAACACCAACACTGACCCCGTGCCTATATGGTTGTGGTGCGACGAACTATGTCTTCAGTGCAGCTCGCTGGCTAGCGGTTTATCGGAAGCAAAATACACTGCCCGAAAACAAATATCACACCAATTTAGAGCTTTCCAGTTCACTCAAGATTCATTGTTACAACAGTGCATATGTTGTTGTTGTTGTGGTCTTCAGTCCTGAGACTGGTTTGATGCAGCTCTCCATGCTAATCTATCCTGTGCGAGCTCCTTCATCTCCCAGTACCTACTGCAACCTACATCCTTCTGAATCTGCTTAGTGTATTCATCTCTTGGTCTCCCTCTACGATTTTTACCCTCCACGCTGCCCTCCAATGCTAAATTTGTGATCCGTTGATGCCTCAGGACATGTCCTACCAACCGATCCCTTCTTCTAGTCAAGTTGTGCCACAAACTTCTCTTGTCCCCAATCCTATTCAATACCTCCTCATTAGTTACGTGATCTACCCACCCAATCTTCAACATTCTTCTGTAGCACCACATTTCGAAAGCTTCGATTCTCTTCTTGTCCATACTATTTATTGTCCATGTTTCACTTCCATACATGGCTGCACTCCATACAAATACTTTCAGAAACGACTTCCTGACACTTAAAACTATACTCGATATTAACAAATTTCTCTTCTTCAGAAACGCTTTCCTTTCCATTGCCAGTCTACATTTTATGTCCTCTCTACTTCGACCATCATCAGTTATTTTGCTCCCCAAATAGCAAAACTACTTTACTACTTTAAGTGTCTCATTTCCTAATCTAATTCCCTCAGCATCACCCGACTTAATTCGACTACATTCCATTATCCTCGTTTTGCTTTTGTTGATGTTCATCTTATATCCACCTTTCAAGACACTGTCCATTCCGTTCAACTGCTCTTCCAAGTCCTTTGCTGTCACTGACAGAATTACAATGTCATCGGCGAACCTCAAAATTTTTATTTCTTCTCCCTGGATATTAATACCTACTCCAAATTTTTCTTTTGTTTCCTTTACTGCTTGCTCAATATACAGATTGAATAACATTGGGGAGAGGCTACAACCCTGTCTTACTCCCTTCCCAACCACTGCTTCCCTTTCATGCCCCTCGACTCTTATAACTGCCATCTGGTTTCTGTACAAATTGTAAATAGCCTTTCGCTCCCTGTATTTTACCCCTGCCACCTTCAGAATTTGAAAGAGAGTATTCCAGTCAACATTGTCAAATGCTTTCTCTAAGTCTACAAATGCTAGAAACGTAGGTTTGCCTTTCCTTAATCTTTCTTCTAAGATAAGTCGTAAGGTCAGTATTGCCTCCCGTGTTCCAACATTTCTACGGAATTGAAACTGATCTTCCCCGAGGTTGGCTTCTACAAGTTTTTCCATTCGTCTGTAAATAATTCGCGTTAGTATTTTCCAGCTGTGGCTTATTAAATTGATAGTTCGGTAATTTTCACATCTGTCAACACCTGCTTTCTTTGGGATTGGAATTATTATATTCTTCTTGAAGTCTGAGGGTATTTCGCCTGTCTCGTATATCTTGCTCGCCAGATGGTAGAGTTTTGTCAGGACTGGCTCTCCCAAGGCCGTCAGTAGTTCTAATGGAATGTTCTCTACTCCCGGGGCCTTGTTTCGACTCAGGTCTTTCAGCGCTCTCTCAAACTCTTCAAGCAGTATGGTATCTCCTTTTTCATCTTCATCTACATCCTCTTCCATTTCCATAATATTGTCCTCAAGTACATCGCCCTTGTATAGACGCTCTATATACTCTTTCCACCTTTCTGCTTTCCCCTCTTTGCTTAGAACTGGGTTTCCATCTGAGCTCTTGATATTCATACAAGTGGCTCTCTTTTCTCCAAAGGTCTCTTTAATTTTCCTGTAGGCTGTATCTATCTTACCCCTAGTGAAATAACACTCTACATCCTTACATTTGTCCTCTAGCCATGCCTGCATAGCCATTTTGCACTTCCTGTCGATCTAATTTTTGAGATGTTTGTATTCCTTTTTGCCTGCTTCATTTACTGCATTTTTATATTTTCTCCTTTCATCAATTCAATATTTCTTCTGTTACCCACATGATCCTCTGCTGCCTTCACTACTTCATCTCTCAGAGCGACCTATTCGTCTTCTACTTTATTTCTTTCCCCCATTCCTGTCAATTGTTCCCTTATGCTGTTCCCGAAACTCTGTACGACCTCTGGTTTAGTCAGTTTATCCAGGTCCCATCTCCTTAAATTCCCAACTTTTTTCAATTTCTTCAGTTTTAATCTACAGTTCATAACCAATAGATTGTGGTCAGAGTCCACATCTGCCCCTGGAAATGTCCTACAATTTAAAACCTGGTTCCTAAATCTCTGTCTTACCATTATATAATCTATCTGATACCTTTTAGTGTCTCCAGGATTCTTCCATGTATACAACCTTCTTTTATGATTCTTGAACCAAGTGTTAGCTATGATTAAGTTATGCTCTGTGCAAAATTCTACCAGGCGGCTTCCTGTTTCATTTCTTACTCCCAATCCATATTCACCTACTATGTTTCCTTCTCTCCCTTTTCCTACTGTCGAATTCCAGTCACCCATGACTATTAAATTTTCGTCTCCCTTCACTACCTGAATAATTTCTTTTATCTCATCATACATTTCTTCAATTTCTTCGTCATCTGCAGAGCTAGTTGGCATATAAACTTGTACTACTGTAGTAGGCATGGGCTTCGTGTCTATCGTGGCCACTATAATACGTTCACTATGCTGTTTGTAGTAGCTTACCTGCACTCTTATTTTTTATTCATTATTAAACTTACTCCTGCATTACTCCTATTTGATTTTGTATTTATAACCCTGTATTCACCTGACCAGAAGTCTTGTTCCTCCTGCCACCGAACTTCACTAATTCCCACTATATCTAACTTTAACCTATCCATTTCCCTTTTTAAATTTTCTAACCTACCTGCCCGATTAAGGGATCTGACATTCCACGCTCCGATCCGTAGAACGCCAGTTTTCTTTCTCCTGATAACGACGTCCTCCTGAGTAGTCCCCGCCCGGAGATCCGAATGGGGGACTGTTTTACCTCCGGAATATTTTACCCAAGAGGACGCCATCATCATTAACAATACAGTAAAGCTGCATGCCCTCGGAAAAAATGACGGTTGTAGTTTCCCCTTGCTTTCAACCCTTCGCAGTACCAGCACAGCATGGCCGTTTTGGTTAGTGTTACAAGGCCAAATCAGTCAATCATACAGACTGTTGCCCCTGCAACTACTGAAAAGGCTGCTGCCCCTCTTCAGGAACCACACGTTTGTCTGGCCTCTCAACAGATACCCCTCCGTTGTGGTTGCACCTACGGTACGGCTATCTGTATCGTTGAGGCACGCAAGCCTCCCCACCAACGGCAAGGTCCATGGTTCATGGGGGGAGGACAGTGCATATGGAGTACATGAAATGCTTAGATTTACAGAACAATAGCACAGCGGTTTTGAGGTAGCAGGTATCGACCCACGCTGAAACACCCATATTATTACGTGGTGTTGCCTCCGCTGCCAGCAACGCAGGCGCTGATTCTGGCATGCAGTCGGTCGTACAGATGCCGAATACTGCCCTGTGATGCTTTATGTCACGCCTGCTCGACCCATTCACGTAGGCCTATACGAGTTTTCGGTTGACGAACCGCACGAGTCTCTTCTAGTCCCATCATATCGTACAAGCGCTCGTTTAGAGACAAGTCTGAAGATCGTGCTGTCCAGGGAAGTTGCTGCAAGTCTTGCAGCGCAAGTTGACTTTCACTGGTAGTATATGGACGAGCATTATCCTGCTGGAACAACACGCCACCTTTCTGTTGCAAGAACGGCAAAAGAACGGGTCTAACAACATTCTGTGCGTACCGAGCGGTGGTTAATGTCCGTTTCAGAGACACCAAAGGTGAACGAGAGTTGCAGCTTCTCAGACCCTAGACCATAAGACCTGGCGTGAGGCCAGTATGTCTTGGACAAATGCTCTCTACTAGACAGCGGTCACGAAGTCTAAGTCGTACGCGTAAACGACCATAACTTGCGTGCAGGCAGAATCTGCTTTCATCGCTGTGGTCCTGCGATGGAACCAGTCAAGCCGTGCACGTCGTGCTACGGCGTGCGTGGACGACGGGCTAGAGGTGTGCGTGCCCGTAGTACCGCTGCTAATAACTGGTTCGCAACAGTTCATGTTGACACGTGTCGACTCACAAGCGCTCTTACCTCTGCTGCGGTAGCCTGCTGCCCATACAACGCAATGAACCTGGACGCCGTCTGTGCTGCATGGCCGTTCAGAACCTCGTCCACAGGTGTGAAAATGTTCACGTGACCACTTATACCTGTATCGTTCCACAACTGACGTACTACGTCCAACTTACGTGGCAATTCTCCGAAAGTACCATCCTACAACTGGGAAGGTCATAATTTGACTCCTCTCACACTGGCTCAGTTGGCTGTAGGAAGCATGAGTGCGTCTCCGTGACATGGTTTGCCCGCTTACTACACACGTTTACACCACACTGAGCCTTGTGGTTTTCGGCGTTCTACCGAGCAAGGTGGCGTACTGGCTAGCATACTGGACTCGCATTCGGGAGGACGTCAGTTCACCCCGCGTCCGGCCATTCTGATTTAGGTTTTCCGTAATTTCCCTAATCCGATGAGACCGATGACCTCGCTGTCTAGTCTCCTCCCCCAAACAACCCAACGCAACCCCCTCTGAGCGTTCTCTGTAAAGGCGCAGGTAGGGACGGCGCTGTGACAAATATGCCACTACGCTATCTGTTGGCGAACGACGTTGAAACTATTATCAGTACATCTACTATCCAGCAGGTGGCATATGCCGTTATCGCAGCAAAATCCACGACGTCTTTCCAGATGTATTAACCTATTTACCGGCTGTGTACAAGTAGCCGCTATAACTCCTCATCGTAAAACGACCGATTTTCTAAAGAAGCTTGGGCTGCTCGTTGACTGAGTATTAACCGTCTGGTTACAAAATCATGTTGTAAACAAACGGCTGTCAATTTTCAACTTCTCCATTGTTTGACCCCTCTGACGTGTACTTCGAGGACCTTTTTCCCAGAGGTAAAACGGACTGACCAGGAAGTGTGCTGTGTATGTGCTTAATTAGAAATATGATGTTGCTGCAAGTAGATAAGGCCAGACTAAACGTTATTTTCCATCAAGCGTCTCATTGTCAGCTAGTGTTATTAGATTCCTCTTTGCGACGTTCGGCATTCTGTCATACCGATATTTTTGTGGTAAGACTGAGACATGATCGTGTCCGTACAATGACCAACAACTCCATAAGGAACACTTAATTGTGTAACGAACCATCGGGGAAGAAGATGCATCAAAATACATTCCATCACCAGCCATCCTCACCAATATTGGCAATGATGCGTTACACGTGGTTTGCTGTACAACTGTGCAGGATGTAACCTTTATGAATGTAAATCAAGTCTGTTTTCTACAGAAACTTTAAAATAACTTTGTAATTCTAAAAGTACGGCGTTTATAACGTGTACAAAATGCAGAGACAATTACTGCCTCCCCTGTTTTTATGGTGAATATCACCCCAGCACGTGTAGATCATCAACTGTAAAGTAATAACAGTTATCTAAATTGATAAACGAAGTTCACGTGCCGCCCGGAGTAGCCGCTCGGTCTAGGGCGTCTTGTCACGGTACGCGCGGCTCCCCCGTCCAAGGTTCGAGTCCTCCCTCGGCCATGGGTGTGTGTGTTGTCCTTAGCGTAAATTAGTTTAAGTTATATTAATTAGTGTGCAAGCCTAGGGACCGATGACCTCAGCAGTTTGGTCCCATAGAACCTTACCACAAATCTTCAAATTCCGAAGTTCACTTTTAAATCTTACAACACCTTCCTGGAAATTTTTTTACAATCGAAAATTTGCATTTGCCTTTTCTTTTCATGCCTTTTATGAAAATAACAATAAATGCAATTTAACGAGCATTATTTAGGTTTATTTGCTGTGAAAATACTGAAAGTAAAATAATTTTCTGTATAGGGCCCCGAAGCCACGACCCTCGGTTTACAGTTCTGTGTTCTTTCCGCTGCACCAACCTCTGCCGGATAATTATTCCAACCTAAATGTTCATGTCCCTCCCCACGCTCGCCAAACATGCTATTTTTCTCTAAACGCTTACTCGTCTCGAGCGCCCTCTTCTGCCACTTTCAGTTCTGGCCAAGTCCTGTTTATACAGGCACCATAAATTTGGAAGAAATCGGTGACGATGAGCAGACGAGGTCCCCTTGTTAGTGTATTAAGGATGGCCAGAATATAAAAATTATTAATAGGATGGATTGAACGGAGGCATAGTAGACATTTCCTTACGCAATGAGAAACTCACATAGTAATTATTGCTATGCTGTATTCTTTTAAGCTTCTTCTTGACTCCAATTATATTGTTTATTTTTTATATATTTCTTTAATCATACATACTTACACGTAAACTGTCAGAAACAGCAGTAGACCTTGACTTGCAATATCAAAATCAGGATCAACAGTACGAGTAGTAGCTTATTGTTGTACTGTTTCTGTTTTAGGTAAGGTTATGAGAAGCTTCTGGTCCTGACATATGCATACGAGTGTTGCCAGTAGTAGTGTAAACCAGAACACAAACGAGATTTATTTGCACTAGATTTTTGAAAGACGAAATTTACTGAAAAAGTTCATAATAAAGGAGACGAAAACTTCCATCATCACTATCGATGTTACAGTTTGTAGTGAGCTACCAGATTAGAAATGCCTCTGCAATAAAATGTAACACCTACAACCGCCCTTACGATGTTATTTATTATGCGGCTATCAGTTTCTGTGTTTCAGTACACCATCCTCGATCCTTAACTGGCGTTGAGTCTGTTAAGGCATTAAGGTGGTGTACTGAAGCACCGAAATTGATAGCCACATAATAAATAACATCGTAAGGGCGGCTGTAGGTGTTACATCGTATTATGTAAGTGAACAGCCGAAGGCCCTAAAGCCTCCAGTCAGATGTATGGACATACAAAAAGAAATGCTTCACGTTCACAAGTACGAGGTAGCAAAAAATCGTAACTGATGATTAATAAAGATAGTTACAGCTTTACCTACATCCAGAGTGACTAATATCTAGAACAGAATGAACTGACAGTCCAGTCTGCCTGACTTACGAAACCTGTTTCAGAGCGCAGTTGCAAAAAATTATAGTTTATTTCTCCCGTCTACAACTGTGTAAGTTATTTCACTAGGGAACCAAAGGGAATACACAAAAGGGGAGGAACGCCCGTCATAAGAAGAGAGAGAGGGAGAGGGAAGGTGGGAAGAAGGAGAAGGGAGGGCAGGGAGAGAGAGAGAGAGAGAGAGAGAGAGAGAGAGAGAGAAATGGAGTTGAATGCAGCCAGAGAAGCCTGGGTGTTTGAGATATGTGATTTGGTTGGGCACAGCGCCACCTGTGAGCGCAGAATGACGATCAAGCCGCCTTGCCAATGGCTGAAATCCGTAATGCACGGCTGACACAATGGATTATCTACATTATATGCAGTATGGCAGGGCCCTACATCCCCGATGTGATGCTGGGTGGCAAGTTCCATAAAACTACAGTTATACACGTAACTGCATAAAAGTACAATGTGCCAGTTTTTTGTGGAGGAAGTTAAGCGTCTTGTTTCCATAACAGTCTTTCCAAAAATTTAAGGATGACTCCCTATTTGCGATATGATCATAACGTCAATACTAAGCTGCATTTAAATCTGTGGAAGATCACACTCCCACAAAACTGTTACAGGTGTTACAAGCCCGTTATATTCCACAGACCTAACGAAACTAGTAGATAATTGACATAAGAATCATGACAAACTTTAGAAATTATGAACAACGATAATCCCTCTATTATTCATGCGTGTGCTAGTGATGAATACGTTACCTATGTATTCACTGCAACATGAAGGGAGTAAAGGCTGTCTGAAAAAGATACATACGATTACACAAGACTATATCTTCTAAATCAACGAAGCTAGAAAAGTGGAGTAGATTTTAATTTACATATAGGAGTATAAACCTTTTCTTTCCAAAAGCGTCTTCCGATTCTACGTGTTTTTCATGTACGTACACACAACCTCGACGTGGTTCCTAGAATTACTTTCATGGTCCATCGCTCCCTAATTGGACTTCCGTCATCCTGAAAAATTAAACTTTCGGTATTTTCTCGCAATTGTGGAAAAATCCTGGTTTCAGTATTTCCAGTTACGTGATTATGTGACCGACATTTCCCAAAACAGGAAAGGCCTTAAATCTTGTCTCGGGATTGAGCGAGGTGGAGCAATGATCAGCACGCCGGATTCACGTTCAGGAGGACGACGGTTCACATCCTATCCGGCCGTCCAGATGTAGCTTTACCGTAATTTTCCTGAATCTCTTAAGGCAAATGCGGTGATGGTTCCTCTGAAAGGGGGCAAGGTCGATAAGGTCGATTTCCTTGTCCATCCGCTCCTAATTCGAGATGGTGTGTAGGCTGGTCATCGAACACTAAACTTGAAAGGAAATTGTTCATACCCATACCCAGAAAGAATCCACAACACTGTACACTTCGTTGTTTATCACTTTATGACGGTTTTGTACCTATTGAATTGAGCGCGTTTAGAAAAAACAAAGTCGCCAGATAGACACATGAAGAATGACTAACCCTCGGCTAGAATGATGAGTAAACGTCTCTGAAATGTAAAAACCTGTTGAATGAGCTCTGCGTTTTGAGCGAGCACATGCGGACAGGATGTCCACTTTCCTGTACATAAACAGACAAGTGATTGAGTCATCGTCGAAGGGCTTTGAGTTGTAGGTGGATCAGTTCCGCAGTTTTGACGAAAATCATACGTCACAGGTATAACTGAATTGTATCTGCCGGAAGGTCGAAAAACGCCATATGCTATTACACTATTACACTATCGCCATCCCAAATCGAAGCATATCGCCCAATGAACGACAGACAAAGCGACCTAGATGTACCAGGCAGACACTTGCTGGCAACCATATGAAGCAAGAACTGACAATTGGCACCAAGGTCAACTATAGTTTCGATACCTCTATGTTACACTGGAGCGCCACAGAAACTGGTACAGGCATGCGTATTGTATAGAGATATGTAAGCAGACAGAATACGGCGCTGCGGTCGGCATCGCCTGTAGAAGACAAGAGTCCATCGGTTACTGCTGCTACAATGGCAGGTTATCAAGATTTAAGTGAGTTTGAACGCAGTGTGACAGTCTGGTGCGAACGATGGGAGACAGCATCTCCGAGGCAGCGATGAAGTGGGGATTTTTCTGTACGAGCATTTCAAGAGCGTACAGTGACTATCAGAAATCCGGCAAAACATCAAATCACCGACATCGCTGCGATCAGAAAATAATCCTGCAAGAACGGGACCAAAGACGACCGAAGATAATACACTCCTGGAAATTGAAATAAGAACACCGTGAATTCATTGTCCCAGGAAGGGGAAACTTTATTGACACATTCCTGGGGTCAGATACATCACATGATCACACTGACAGAACCACAGGCACATAAACACAGGCAACAGAGCATGCACAATGTCGGCACTAGTACAGTGTATATCCACCTGTCGCAGCAATGCAGGCTGCTATTCTCCCATGGAGACGATCGTAGAGATGCTGGATGTAGTCCTGTGGAACGGTTTGCCATGCCATTTCCACCTGGCGCCTCAGTTGGACCAGCGTTCGTGCTGGACGTGCAGACCGCGTGAGACGACGCTTCATCCAGTCCCAAACATGCTCAATGGGGGACAGATCCGGAGATCTTGCTGGCCAGGGTAGTTGACTTACACCTTCTAGAGCACGTTGGGTGGCACGGGATACATGCGGACGTGCATTGTCCTGTTGGAACAGCAAGTTCCCTTGCCGGTCTAGGAATGGTAGAACGATGGGTTCGATGACGGTTTGGATGTACCGTGCACTATTCAGTGTCCCCTCGACGATCACCAGTGGTGTACGGCCAGTGTGGGAGATCGCTCCCCACACCATGATGCCGGGTGTTGGCCCTGTGTGCCTCGGTCGTATGCAGTCCTGATTGTGGCGCTCACCTGCACGGCGCCAAACACGCATACGACCATCATTGGCACCAAGGCAGAAGCGACTCTCATCGCTGAAGACGACACGTCTCCATTCGTCCCTCCATTCACGCCTGTCGCGACACCACTGGAGGCGGGCTGCACGATGTTGGGGCGTGAGCGGAAGACGGCCTAACGGTGTGCGGGACCGTAGCCCAGATTCATGGAGACGGTTGCGAATGGTCCTCGCCGATACCCCAGGAGCAACAGTGTCCCTAATTTGCTGGGAAGTGGCGGTGCGGTCCCCTACGGCACTGCGTAGGATCCTACGGTCTTGGCGTGCATCCGTGCGTCGCTGCGGTCCGGTCCCAGGTCGACGGGCACGTGCACCTTCCGCCGACCACTGGCGACAACATCGATGTACTGTGGAGACCTCACGCCCCACGTGTTGAGCAATTCGGCGGTACGTCCACCCGGCCTCCCGCATGCCCACTATACGCCATCGCTCAAAGTCCGTCAACTGCACATACGGTTCACGTCCACGCTGTCGCGGCATGCTACCAGTGTTAAAGACTGCGATGGAGCTCCATATGCCACGGCAAACTGGCTGACACTGACGGCGGCGGTGCACAAATGCTGCGCAGCTAGCGCCATTCGACGGCCAACACCGCGGTTCCTGGTGTGTCCGCTGTGCCGTGCGTGTGATCATTGCTTGTACAGCCCTCTCGCAGTGTCCGGAGCAAGTATGGTGGGTCTGACACACCGGTGTCAATGTGTTCTTTTTTTCATTTCCAGGAGTGTAGTTCAACGTGACATAAGTGCTACCTTTCCGGAAATTGCTGCAGATTTCAATGCTGCGCCATCAACAAGTGTCAGCGTTCGAACCACTCAACGAAACATCATCGATATGGGCTTTCGGAGCCGAAAGCCCACTCGTGTATCTCTGATGACTGCACGACACAAATCTTTACGCCTCGACTGGGCCCGTCGACACCGACATTGGGCTGTTGATGATTGGGAACATGTTGCGTGGTTGCACGAGTCTCGTTTCAAATTGTATCGAGCGAATATTGAGACAATCTCATGAATCTATGGACCCTGCGTATGAGCAGAGGACTGTTCAAGCTGGTGGTGGCTCTGTATTGGTGTGGGACGTGTGCAGCTGGAGTGATATGGGAACCCTGATACGTCTGGATACGATTCTGACAGGTGACACGTACGTAAGCATCCTGTCTGATCACCCGCATCCATTCATGTCCGTTGTGCAGTCCGCACTAGGGAAAGTCAAGCGGGACAATGCGACACCCCACACGTCCAGAATTGCTGCAGTGCGCCTCCAGGAACACTCTTCTGAGTTTAAACACTTCCGCTGGCCACTAAACTCCCCAGACTTGAACATTATTGAACCTGCCTTGCAACGTGCTGTCCAGAAGAGATCTCCACCCCTTGTACTCTAATCGATTTATGGACAGCCCTGCAGGATTCATGGCGTCATTTCCCTCCCGCACTACTTCGGACATGAGTCTATGCCACGTCGTGTTGCGGCACCTCTGCATGATCGCTGGGGCCCTACACGAATTAGGCACGTGTACTAGATTCCTTGGCTCTCCAGTGTATTTATACTGTGATTCTGTTTGATAAACAATAACAACAGTCACAATTTTGCTTTATATGTTTTTACCAACGAAGCATTTTTATGTTTGTTGTATACGGCACTAGAAAATTATTCAACAAATGGAAAACGTCATAAAACTGGTTACGCGCGAGAGAGAGCTGATCGACAGCCAAAATGCAGTCGTCGTCAGCATTAATCGTTTGTTGAAATTAGGAATGATAAACAACACATTTTTGTATTCGCAGAGAGGAATAATCCATTAACCTGCGAACAATTTAATGAATCATTTATTTACTTATACATACTTTTTGTGTCTAGGTCTCACTTTATTACACTGTCGGAAAAAATTTGCGCAACTGGAAAGAGGGAGTCGATTTTGATCCGGTGACGGCGTATACAACGTGGGGGATAGTAGATGTACCGATGATTGTTTCAACGTCGTCTGCCAACAGATAGCGTAGTGGCGTAGCTACCACAGCGCCATCTGTGCCTGCCTTTTAATAGGGAATGCTCACAGCAGAAGCCTCAGTATGGCGCAAACATGCGAAGCAAACAGGCAACCATGCCTTTGGGACGCACTCGTGCTTCCTACAGTCAACTGAGAGAGTTTGAAAGGAGTCAAATTGTAGCCTTCCGGGTGACGGGATGGTCCTTTCGGAGTTGGACGTGCTGTGTCAGTTGTGCAACGATGCTTTCGTCACAGGTCACGTGAACATTCTCACACCTGTAGACGAGGTTCCGGGCGTCAACGCAGCACAGACGGGGGAGTTTGGTGGTCATCAGAAGTGTTTAAACTCAGAAGAGTGTTCCTGGAGCTAGTCTGTAGGAATTCTGAACGTGTGGTGTGTCGCATTGTCCTGCTGGAATTGCCCAAGTCCGTCGTATTGTAAGGGGAGCAGTGGCAGATCGTAGAGCTAAAAAAAGCACAGAGGTTAGCTCGTGAGTCCAGACGTGTCAACACGAAATGTTGCGAACCGATTATTAGCAATGAGGCTACGGACATGCACACCTCTAGCCCATCTTCACTCAAGCCACAGAATTGACATGCACAGATCGACTAGTGCCGTCAGAGGGCCACTTGGAACATGGAATGGTGGGCCGTGGTCTTCAGCGATGAAAGCAGGTTCTGCCTGCAATCAAGTGATGGTCGTTTGCGTACGAAACAGACCTAGCGAGTGCTGTCTCGTACAGTGCAATCGTCCAAGACCACTGGCTCCACCTCTCGGGCACAGAATGATGTTAGACCCGTTCTAGTTTCGTTCTTGCAACAAGAAGGTGATGCGTTATTCCAACAGGATAATGCTCGCCCAGACACTGCCTGTGAAACTTAGCGTGCCCTGCAAGACATGTAGCAATTTCCTGGCCATCATTATCTCCCGACCTGTCTCCAGTTGAGCATGTGGGGAATATGATGGGACGAGCAGCGTATCTCGTGCGTCTTGCCAACCAATAGTTCTTGCAGAACTACATAAACACGTCGAGCAGGTGTGGCATAACATATCCCAAGACAGTATTCGCCAGCTGTATGATCTACTGGGTACCAGAGCCGGCACCTCCATTGCCTCCATGGAGGCTAAACCACTTATTAATGTGAGTGTTTCAGCGTGGGTCCATACCTGGTACCGCAGAACCACATGTGCTACTGATCTGTAAATCTAATCATTTCATGTACTCAATATGCATCGTTGCAGTAATAAATCTAGAAATAAAAAGTTCTTGTCAGTGTAACTTACGACGGAGCTGCAACCATTTATTTCAATTATAAGCCAAGCTGCGGACATACTTCTCACCTGCAGCATGCTGCAACTTCGTAAATAAATTTTGAGTGAACTGGAAACCTCTAGAAGTGTACACAATTTTTTCCGGCAGTATATTTCTAATTGCGCGTTTCGGCTCTCAGCCACCCTCATATCAAACACTTAAAGAATAAATACAACGTATTACGTCAAATAGTACTTGATCGTACCGAGCATAAGCGCGTATACTTGGTACGCTCACGTGCTGTTTGGCCTATTGTATCTGATTCTTAAGGTTGGATCTGAGTGTGGCTGGGAGACGAAACGTGTAATCAGAAATAATGAAATGCGATCTAGAAAGAAAAGTTTTGTGTATAAGCGCATAAATACATTGCTGGTCATTAAAATTGCTACACCAAGAAGAAATGCAGATGATAAACGGGTATTCATTGGACAAATATATTATACTAGAACTGACATGTGATTACATTTTCACGCAATATGGGGGCATACATCCTGAGAAATCAGTACCCAGAACAACCACCTCTGGCCGTAATAACGGCCTTGATACGCCTCGACATTGAATCAAAAAGAGCTTGGATGGCGTGTACAGGTACAGATACCCATGCAGCTTCAACACGATACCACAGTTCATCAAGAGTAGTGACCAGCTTATTGTGACGAGCCAGTTGCTCGACTACCATTGACCAGACGTTTTCAATTGGTGAGAGATCTGGAGAATGTGCTGGCCAGGGCAGCAGTCGAACATTTTCCGTATTCAGAAAGGCCCGTACAGGACCTGCAACATGCTGTCGTGCATTATCCTGCGGAAATATAGGGTTTCGCAGGGATCGAATGAAGGGTAGAGCCGCGCTACAGTCTGGAACCGCGCGACCGCTACGGTCGCAGATTCGAATCCTGCCTCGGGCATGGATATGTGTGATGTCATTAGGTTAGGTAGGTTTAAGTAGTTCTAAGTTCTAGGGGACTGATGAACTTAGAAGTTAAGTCCCATAGTGTCCAGAGCCATTTTGAAGGGCAGAGCCACGGAACGTAACACATCTGAAATGTAACGTCCACTGTTCAAAGTGCCTTCAATGCGAACAAGAGGTGAGTGAGACATGTAACCAAAGCACCCCATACCATCACGCCGGGTGATACGCCAGTATGGTGATGACGAATACACTCTTCCAATGTGCGTTCACCGCAATGTCGCCAAACACGGATGCGACCATCATGATTCTGCGTCAAGGGTAACCGCTGCCACGGTCTCAGAGCTGAGAATCCATGCTGCTGCAAACGTCGTCGAACTGTTCGTGCAGGTGGTTGTTGTCTTGCAAACGTCCCCATCTGTTGACTCAGGGATCGAGACGTGGCTGCACGGTCCGTTACAGCCATGCGGATAAGATGCCTGTCATCTCGACTGCTAGTGATACGAGGCCGTTGGGATCCAGCACGGCGTTCCGTATTACAGTCCTGAACCCACCGATTCCATATTCTGCTAACAGTCATTGGATCTCGACCAACGCGAGGAGGAATGTCGCGATACGATAAACCGCAATCGCGATAGGCTACAATCCGACCCTTATCAAAGTCGGACACGTGATGGTACGCATTTCTCCTCCTTACACGAGGCATCACAACAACGTTTCATCAGGCAACGCCGGTCAACTGCTGTTTGTGTATGAGAAATCGGTTGGAAACTTTCCTGGCGGCAGCACGTTGTAAGTGTCGCCACCGGCGCCAACCTTGTGTGAATGCTCTGAAAAGCTAATCGTTTGCATATCAGAGCATCTTCTTCCTGTCGCTAAATATTCGCGTCTGTAGCACGTCATCTTCGTGGTGTAGCAATTTTAATGGACAGTAGTGTATGTTCGCTTACCTCTATAAAGATGTCCTATCTTCCATTACTAATTATTTCTTTATTCGAATACTTTATTAGCGTCATATTTATGCGAATAATGCCTACCTCTGATGTTTTTCCCTTTCCATGGGCTCACGTTGCCCTAACAGTGACGATCCAACCACCAACGGTGCGGAAGCGGCGTGGGTGTCCAGCAGCTACGATTAAACGTGCGGCGCGCGTGGTATGTGAGCGGGGCTCTTCCAGTCGGGCACTGGCCAGAAGGCAGCAGCCGGCGGCGCAGTTCGAGGTGGGGCGCTGAGGAAGCCCTAGATGGCTTTATAGCAGCGAACTAGCCAGCCGGCCAGCCAGGCCGCCTGCTGTGGGTAGTGAGGGCCGCCTCTGCGGTGTAGCGCCAGCGGCTAGCGTTGCGTCACGCGCCAAGTCGTCCCAACAGATCCTGTTTTTCTGGCGCTCTACCACAAAGGAATATTAGTGTCAACTTCTCGTCGACGACCGCGCGCTAATACGTAAGACTACAAGCTCGAAAAGAAAAGGAGTGGAGTAAGACATTGACAGTGTCCTTTCAGAGCAACAAAAAAATGTGTGTGCGAAATCTAATGGGACTTAACTGCTAAGGTCATCAGTCCCTAAGCTTACACACTACCTAACCTAAATTATCCTAAGGACAAACACACACACCCATGCCCGAGGGAGGACTCGAACCTCCGCCGGGACCAGCCTCACAGTCCATGACTGCAGCGCCTTAGACCTCAGAGCAACCACCCCACATTTCCCTTTAACTGATTTACAGAAACTATGGAAAGCTTAAATCTGGATGGGACTGTACACTCCGCTCCATTCGAATGGAGTTCAGGTGTAACTCTTTGTTTACCAGTGATTTCCACGCAAAACAACCTTTTCCATGTCGATTTACTACCAGTGGTTTGGTAGCAGAACCATGACGTTTGCTATTCGCGCTCTCCTTGAAGACACTCGACGTGGTAGGTGATGCGGGGCTAGCTAAAACGAGCGGTGATAGGGAGCTAGCTGAAACGAGCAGTGGGTGATAAGGGCTAGCTGAAACGAGCAGTGGGTGATAGAGGATTGGTGGGTGATGGGGCTAGCCCGAAGTGGGTAGTGGGTGATAGGAGCTAGCTGAAACGAGCACAGTATGGTGGCGACTAGATAAAACGAGCGGTGGGTCATGGGAAAGGAAGATTAGGGTCCATAACAGTCGTTAGAGGCAGATCACAAGTCCAGAACGCTTCAAAGGTGAGGAACTATATCGGGCGTGCCCTTTCAAAGAAACCACTCTGGCGTTTGGCTGGCGCGATTTGGGGAAATCACGGGAAAGTAAATCAGGATAGCTAGACGTGGGTGTCAACCATATTTCTCCCGAATACGAGTCCAGTGTGCTGACCACTGCCCCACGCCGCTCGATGTTGATGCTGAAACGACTTAAGGGCTACCGACTGGCACTGACACCTTTGCCTCGACACCAACCTAGTCTCATTGCACTGACACACATCACTAATGAATTTAGTTTTATCATCATTAGGTCGTTGTCCAAGGCATTTTCTGTGCCAAAAGTTTTGTCTCCTAAGGCTGGAGACATAATCAGAGGCTATAAAGACTCAAATAGCAGTTTGAAACTCAAACGAGCTCGGCAAGCCGAACTGTGTATACGTATCCACGCAACGGTCGGATCGTGTCGTCCTCATACCTCTACTCGACATCGCGGAGTCACGCTGACTTGTTTCACGGAGCTTCTATTGCGGAAGAGTTGGTGCCGTTTGCTTCATGAAGCACTAATGTCCACAATTTGCCTACCTTAAAGCCTTCTTCTTTTCTGTTGAAGTTGTTATAGAGCTTTTGAATTCCTATGCCCTCTGTGTACCTTTAAGCACGCTACCTCGGGAAGACAATCAAATGTGACGAGCCGATAACAAGAAACCAAAAGATTAATGAAAGGCAACACCAGAACATCCACCGGGAAGGCATGCGCGATAGCACACTGCTTCCGGGATTAGGGGAGGCGAGGCGAACTTGCCCGGATCGAGTCCGCACAGCGGATTAACGGCGAAGGCAGGTGAGCTGTCCAGCGTGGATGTGGGTTTTAGGCGGTTTCCCACTGGCGGGGTACACAAATTCCGTCCCGAGGGTGTTTGGAAAGGGGGGAGGGGTAGAAGAGGTAGGGCTGTGACGACAGGAAGCGCATTCGGCCACATTTTTCTACTAACATAACCAACTCGAATAATTAACATACCAATAGCGAGAAGACAGGGGATTAAGGCTAGGAGAAAGGAGAGGAGAACACCAATAAATTTGAACTTTACCAAACAAAACAAGGAAGAGGAAAATTCCTCCTCTCCCACCAATCCATCGTACAGTAGATTTTCTGGACCCTGGACCATCCCTGTGACGCCCAAAGTCATTTCCGCCCACCATCCACAGCGCACGCCGTTACCTCGCACCACGACAGTGCTTGACAAAATAGCCTTCCGTCGCCCACTAACCGCGCATACGGTCAATACGGCGCGGCAGCCTTCCTGACAGCCGCCAATAGCCTTCGCACCGGCCGTAAGTTAGGGTCCTCTGTTCCTACACCGAGCAGGACTCAGACCCGGACCACCAGGACAAGGGATGCTGACCAGCCGTTCCCTGCCACATCACACCTCTACAGAGAATTTTGCGTAGCAGCGACCCTCCGCCATCGTTTTACTCGCCTCAACGACAGTGGGGAACTAAAGAATTGCAGTTATCTTTGGATAAAACGCGACATATCGAAAATAACTGACTACAGGAGAAAATATTAAAACTGCAGCATACGAATCAGGCAAAAAGGAATACAGACATCTAAAAAATTAGGTTGATAGGGGTTCAGACTGGCAAAGCAGGATGGCTATACAAGAAATGCAAGGCTGTGGAGGCGTGCGTGACTATGGGAATACAAAGGCATCTCTGTGGTGTCACCGCCAGACACCACACTTGATAGGTGTTAACCTTTAAATCGGTCGCGGTCCGTTAGTATACGTCGGACCCGCGTGTCGCTACTATCAGTGATTGCAGACCGAGCGCCGCCACACGGCAGGTCTAGTCTAGAGAGACTCCCTAGCACTCACCCCAGTTGTACAGGCGGCTTTGCTAGAGGTGGTTCACCGTCTACATACGCTCTCATTTGCAGAGACGACAGTTTAGCATAGCCTTCAGCTACGTCATTTGCTACGACCTAGGAAGGCGCCATATTCAGTTACTATGTCTTCTGAACAGATAATATTGTGACTCATGTACCGTCAAGAGCGACGTTCATCATAAATGGATTAAAGTTAAGTATCAAACTAATTACGTCCGCTTTCTGAATTCTAATTCCTTGTCATGTTCCAGACCTCACGCCAGTATATTTCTTCCCTCCTCACGCCAGCCTGCGTGAGCTAAAACGCGTGCATTGCGGCCTCCTCTAATAACACGGTGTTGGCTCTTCCGCCAACACAACAATCTCCATGAGTGTTAACAGCTCAGATGGTCACTCCGTACTAAACAAAGAACGGAAGGCTGAAGGGCGGGAGAAAGTTAAGGGAAACATACTTGGAAACAGTATTATAGAAAGAGGAGACGAAGTAGATGAAGATGAGATGGGAAGTACGATATTGAGAGATGAACTTGACAGAACACTGCAAGAGGTAAGGTGAAGCAAAATTACGAGAGGTAATTATAGCAAAACTATCCCACCTGGTGAGCACAGAGTATGACACCCACAAAATATCCACAGACTTCAAGAAGGAGGAAACAATCCCAATGGCAAAAAAGAGAGGGGCTGAGAGGTACGAATCACTTAATATATCACTGTTGCAATATACTGACACGAATTACTTATAGAAGAATTGATAAACCGGTAGAAGCAGACCTTGGGGTAGATCAATTTGAGTTCCAGAGAAGTGTAGGAACACCTGAAGGAATACTGAGTCTACGGCTTATCCTGGATGATAAGTGAAGGAAACGCAAAATACGTTTATAGCGTTTGTAGAACTAGAGAACTTCTGACAGTTTTAACTGTGAAATTTAGAAGGTAGCTAGGATAAAATACAGGGAGCGAATGATCATCTGCCATTTGTACAGAAATCAGATGACAGTTGTAACGGTCGAATGGCATGAAAAGAATACAGTAATGAGAAGGGACTGCGACAGGATTGTAGCCTGTTTTTGGACTTAAACTTGGGATTTGAAGTTTAGAAAGAAACAGAAACTTGTCGGCTTGCCGATGACATTGTAAGACTGCCAGGGGCGGCAAAGAACTTGGAAGAGAGGTTGAACGGAGTGGATAATCTTGAAAACAAGTTATAAGACGAATATCAAAAAAACTGAAACAAGGGTAATGGAATTTAGTAAAATTAAACCAAGTGATGTTGAAGGGATTAGATCAATAAATCAGACACTACAAGTAGTTGACGAGTTTTACTGTTAGGCAGCAAAGTTACTGACGAGTGCCAAAGCAGAGAGAGCGTAGAATTTAGACGTGCAATAGCAAGAAAAGCATTTTTGAAAAATAGAAATTTGTTTCATCAAATATCAATTTAAAAGTTAGGATGTTTTTTTTTTTCTAAACGTGTTTCTCGGGAATGTTGTCCTGTATTTAAATGAAACGTCGAGGATAGACCACACAGACAAAAATACAATAGAAGCTTTTGAAATGTGATGACACAAATGGCTACTGAAAATAAGATAGGTTGATCTAATAACTATGGCACATCTTGACTAAAAGAACGGATCATATGATAGGACACATCCTGAGGCATCAAAGCCTCATCAGTTTGGAAATGGAGGGAAGTATGTGGAGTAAAAAATGTAGAAGGAGATCAAGGCTCGAGTTCAGTAAGCAGATTGAAATGGATACGGGCACCAGTAGTTATATAAAGATGAAGAGACCTGCAAGGATAGATGAGCCTGGAGAGCTGCATCAAGTCACTCTTTTGAAAAAAAAAAAACCACAACAACAACGCTACCTTTGAATAATTCTAGTTATAACTAATAACGATGCAAGAATAACTTAGCTAATTAAAACGGTACACAGAATCGGAATATGAATCTGTATCTTTGTTTCCCTCAGGGAACTCCCAGATATTTTTACCATCCAAGCAGTGCAAACTGGGAGAAAAGTTCTGCCCGTAAAGGCAAACATTCAGTTTCGAAACCAGACCAGTACACGTGTTTAATGCTGATAAGTTCTGTACGCATATCGACGCAGCACTAGAGTTCGATGCGTACCAATTGGCAGACAGGGAGAAGCGTTTTCTTGTATCCTGTTTATTTTCCTGTCGACATTATGTCATTAGCTTATGGATCACAGGTCACTAAGTAAAACTTGAGCCACATTGGAAGATACGAACTTTATCCACACACTCTATAAGTCATTTCTCTTCTTGTCCCGTAGCATCTTTGGATGTAACACTGGATATGCGAACGTGTATCTTCTGCTGAACATTAGTTTCCTATGTATCAATAATATTATTTTGGAGCTCTTCCATTTGGTCCGTGTTTGCATAGAAAATCAGTAATATCGAATCCGCCTTGATCCAAAACACCTTGTTATTCGTTTATTTCTTTATTATCCCAAACTAGTTTCGACGACAAATATCAACATCATCAGTGGGTTTTTTTAAAATCTAAAACATGCAGAAAATGATGTGAGTGTACAAATACAGTAAAACATTATTACATTTTTACAAATCGTCTTTTGAAATATAGTTTTATATTGATATTTTCATATTACCTTACATATTGTATGCTACAGCATGTTTTAAGTTATTATTGGCGCTGTTTGTGACATATTTTCTGTGCTCTTTTTTTCTGTTGCTGTCTTTTTACTTAGCGAACATCATGTCATCTGCAACCAAGTGAGCGGCTGTTAGTAAACAAATACTCGAAGGTGAACTTCGTATGTCAGCAGTATATACTTGGGGTTATGGTAGTGTTGTGGAAACCAGTTATTTTGGTGTGTATTTAGTTGTTGCTTAGCTATTCGTATACTCAGGTTCGTTGGATGGTGTGTGACTGCTTTTTACACAGAAAAACGAATCTTTTGCACTTTGTTTCTGAACCATAATATTACACCATCTTGCTGTTCGCGTGTGTCGCGAGAGGCGTATCGTAATTGGCGAGAAAGGCTATGAAAAACTGTAGCGCGAATTACGACGTCTTCTGTTCATTATTTATGTCTCTGTGTGTAATGGGGAAGTGGTTCTTTTGTGTGTGTGTGCTTTCTGTTCTGTGTCATTGGTCAGTTCTCTCAGAGCGGTAAAGAGTGTGTTGTTGTAGTAGAGTGTTGTGTTTTCATTTATTCCATTTTTCCCTTCGACTAAAGCCTTTTGTATGTGATAATTTTCTTCTGAGTAGCAAACAATATATAACGTAGTAGGAAAATACCAATATAAAACTATATTTCAAAAGACGATTTGTAAAAATGTAATAATGGTTTACTGTGTTTGTACAACCATACCATTTTCTGCATGTTTTAGATTAAAGATACCCCACTGATGGTGGTGATATTTGTCGCCGAAACTAGTTTGGGGTAATAAAGAAATAAACGAATAACAAGGTGTTTTGCATCAAGGCAGACTCAATTTGTGATATTACTGTTTTCCCTATTTATCGTCTATGGCTTGCCTCTGTGGCACATCTTAGTTTCTACCTTTTCTTTGGGTTTGTACAGGGCTTGGACAAAAGTGAGGAAACACTTCGAGAAATATATGCCTGAAATGCAGCTGTTAGCCATTCTGCAGTTTGCACTATTATATTCGACCACGAACGAAATCTTTGTCATGTTATCAATGCGTCGCAAGTGTCAGTCGTGCTCCGAACGTGGATAGAATGTTGGTGCTTGTGTGCTGTGTGCTTCCGTAATCAAGGAATCCGAAGTGTTCAGTGTTTCAAGAGGCACCGTATCGAAAATTAATAGCTGCAGAAGTCACTGCAGAATTGAATGACGCCCTTGCAACCCCTTTTAGCACCCCAACAAGGCGGAGGAATCTTCGTAATCTGGGAATTACTGGGCAAGTTGGAATTCCAAAACCTGCTCAGCAGTGATGCAAATGCCCGTAGCAGAAAAATGTGGTGCCGAAGCAATATAACGTGGACTATGGAGCAATGGAGGAATGTCATTTGGTCGGATGAGTCTTGTTTCATGGCAATAAATTGAGCAGGCGTATCGTGGTATTCCGTGTACCCTATGGTTACTCTGCATGGACGCATTACCGCCAAGAATTATGTGATCATTTTGGCCCTCTCGTGCTACAGTGTTTGTTCGCCAATGGCAATGCTGTGCTCCAGTACTGCAGGGCCCTGTTTACACACCTCGCATCGTCCGGGACTGGTTGTGTAAGCACAAGGATCAACTGTCGCGTTTCTCCTGGCCACCACAGTCACCATACCTCAGTATTATTAAGTGATTATGGTGTAAAAAAAATGGTTCAAATGGCTCTGAGCACTATGGGACTCAACATCTTAGGTCAAAAGTCCCCTAGAACTTAGAACTACTTAAACCTAACTAACCTAAGGACATCACACACACCCATGCCCGAGGCAGGATTCGAACCTGCGACCGTAGCAGTCCCGCGGTTCCGGACTGCAGCGCCAGAACCGCACGGCCATCGCGGCCGGCGATTATGGTGTACCTTGGAGAAAATGGTGCATGATATCTATCCAACTCCATCATCGTTACTTGAGCTTGCTATTATTTTGCAGCAAGAATGGTAAAAGATTCGCTTGAAAACGGCACATGACTAGTCTTTATCCGTTCAGAGACGACTGGAATATGTTCTGAATGGCAATGGGTTTCTTGCACCATCTTAGACATGGTAATGTGTTGTGATTTTGGTCTTTCCATATATTCGTACACCCCCCCCCCCCCCCCCCCCGCCATCCAAAAGGGAATTTTAGGGCACCCTGTATAAATGCATTTATAGCAGGCTAATGTCGTTTAAAAAAGAAACGAGCCGGAGGCCGTGAAATGAAAAGAGGCGAAAAGGTTGCAATGTTATTGTCCGCGGAAGAAAGCTGGATCGCTATAAGAGCGTTGAATCCCAAACTCGCCGATGTAGGGACATGGGTGCACACCCACCTGACGACAGAGTAAGTATGAGCACGCATCGACCATCCACTGCATTCAGTCGTGCTGAAAACAGTGAAATGGAGGTTTCAAAAGAAGAGAAACGGTCCATAGAACTTTTTCTGATTGCGAAGGAGTCCAGAGAACGAAAATCCATCGAAGAATAGAGCAAGTGTACGGAGAGGATTGCAAGTCCGTAGCAAGAGTCGAGGAGTGACGCAAGCGGTTCAGGGAATGTCCGATGTCGTTGGTCACTAAAGTACGGTCTGGAACGCCACACCGCATTACCGATTCCATGCAGGCTGTCATTATTCATGACTGGTGAATTGATGTAGCAGCCTTTGTTGCAGACGTCGGCTCAAGCGTCGCAAGTGTTCATGCCACCATTAACGACACACTGAAATTTCACGAAGTGTATACCCAATGGTTGTCTCTCAGTCTTCAACCACAGCAGGAAACATGTCGAATGGGACTCGTTCTTCAACATCTGCAGCGCTACGCCAATGTAGGGAATGAGTTCCTGTCACAATTGGTCGCTGGAGACATGTCATCACTTCGAACTCAAACCAATACGTCAAAGTTGCCCCCCACTCAAAAAAATCCAACACCGTGCACGCAAGTCCGGAATGGTTGCCCTTACCTTCTTCTTTGGTAAAAAGGGTCGCCTTCTTCTCGACTTCCTACAGTATAGGACAACGGTGAACGCGCAGATGTACTCAAAAACCTTGAACACACCTCTCAAAATGATCAAATCGAAACGACCAAGCCTGCTCACCCGTAGTGCTACACTGCTTGACGACTGTGCTGTGGCCCTTACGGCAATCGCAGTCAAGGAGCTGCTGCAGACATTCAAGTGAGAAGTCCCTTGTCACTCTCCACACGGTCACGACCTGTCTCCCTGCAATTATATCATGTTCGGTGACCTGATGAAGACTCTGAGACGCAAAAGATTACTCCCGAATGAAGACGTCAAGCAGCACACTCGGAACTAGTTGAGAAAGCAACCCCAGGAATTTTACGAGACGGCGATTCACCGCCTTGTGTCGTAGTGGGACAAGTGAGCACTGGGCAATACTTTTAAAATAAAGTTTATAGAACTTCGGCTTTTTAACGTCCCTCATAAGTTTGTGCTCAGCCTGCCGATCTTCGCCGGTGAGCAGCAAATCCAGAGTAAGAATCAATATAGCGTTATCTGTTGCAAGCGCAGAATTTATTTACAAGTTGGGCACAGATTTCGTAATCACGGTCATATCATCACTTTCAGTAACACATTGGCAACCATTGTTCTGCCTTATGAATATACTGACGGAAAAAATTCACAGCACCAAAAGATAATTAATGTAGAGTAATGAAATTTCGGGAATACATTTGTCTGGGTACATGTTTAAGTGAATAACTTTGCAGGATCACAAGTTAATGTAATCGCGAAATAAGCCATTGCAAATGCGAATTGCCGGTACATTAATAACCGGTGTAACAGCCAGAATGTTGAATGAGGGAACGCAAACGGAATACATTATATGTTGCACGTGTGCCGGATATCAGTTTGTGGGGTGGAGTTCCGTGGCTGTTGCATTTTGTCGGTCAATACAGATACGGTTAATGCTGGTTGTGGATGGCGCTGCAGTTGTCGACCGATGACGTCCCATATGAACACCATTACAGACAGATCTGGTGATCAAGCAGGCCAAGGCAACATGTCGACACTCTGTAGAGCCTGTTGGGTTTTAACAGCGATATGTGGGTTCAAAAATGGCTCTGAGCACTATGGGACTTAACTTCTGAGGTCATCAGTCCCCTAGAACTTAGAACTACTTAAACCTAACTAACCTAAGGACATCACACACACCCATGCCCGAGGCAGGATTCGAACCTGCGACCGTAGCAGTCCCGCGGTTCCAGACTGTAGCGCCTAGAACCACTCGGCCACTCCGGCCGGCAACGACGATGTAATAAGTGTCGTTCTCATCAGATCTTGTGGGACTCCCACAGTCAAAAGGCTGCATTTTGACGACGACATGTACTCATGTCAGATAGCCTTATATTCTGACAGAATGTAACTTCGCAGTCTTACTTGAAAATGGCCATAAGGCCGAAATTGCAATAGTAACAATAAATACACTCCTGGAAATTGAAATAAGAACACCGTGAATTCATTGTCCCAGGAAGGGGAAACTTTATTGACACATTCCTGGGGTCAGATACATCACATGATCACACTGACAGAACCACAGGCACATAAACACAGGCAACAGAGCATGCACAATGTCGGCACTAGTACAGTGTATATCCACCTGTCGCAGCAATGCAGGCTGCTATTCTCCCATGGAGACGATCGTAGAGATGCTGGATGTAGTCCTGTGGAACGGTTTGCCATGCCATTTCCACCTGGCGCCTCAGTTGGACCAGCGTTCGTGCTGGACGTGCAGACCGCGTGAGACGACGCTTCATCCAGTCCCAAACATGCTCAATGGGGGACAGATCCGGAGATCTTGCTGGCCAGGGTAGTTGACTTACACCTTCTAGAGCACGTTGGGTGGCACGGGACACATGCGGACGTGCATTGTCCTGTTGGAACAGCAAGTTCCCTTGCCGGTCTAGGAATGGTAGAACGATGGGTTCGATGACGGTATGGATGTACCGTACACTATTCAGTGTCCCCTCGACGATCACCAGTGGTGTACGGCCAGTGAAGGAGATCGCTCCCCACACCATGATGCCGGGTGTTGGACCTGTGTGCCTCGGTCGTATGCAGTCCTGATTGTGGCGCTCACCTGCACGGCGCCAAACACGCATACGACCATCATTGGCACCAAGGCAGAAGCGACTCTCATCGCTGAAGACGACACGTCTCCATTCGTCCCTCCATTCACGCCTGTCGCGACACCACTGGAGGCAGGCTGCACGATGTTGGGGCGTGAGCGGAAGACGGCCTAACGGTGTGCGGGACCGTAGCCCAGCTTCATGGAGACGGTTGCGAATGGTCCTCGCCGATACCCCAGGAGCAACAGTGTCCCTAATTTGCTGGGAAGTGGCGGTGCGGTCCCCTACGGCACTGCGTAGGATCCTACGGTCTTGGCGTGCATCCGTGCGTCGCTGCGGTCCGGTCCCAGGTCGACGGGCACGTGCACCTTCCGCCGACCACTGGCGACAACATCGATGTACTGTGGAGACCTCACGCCCCACGTGTTGAGCAATTCGGCGGTACGTCCACCCGGCCTCCCGCATGCCCACTATACGCCCTCGCTCAAAGTCCGTCAACTGCACATACGGTTCACGTCCACGCTGTCGCGGCATGCTACCAGTGTTAAAGACTGCGATGGAGCTCCGTATGCCACGGCAAACTTGCTGACACTGACGGCGGCGGTGCACAAATGCTGCGCAGCTAGCGCCATTCGACGGCCAACACCGCGGTTCCTGGTGTGTCCGCTGTGCCGTGCGTCTGATCATTGCTTGTACAGCCCTCTCGCAGTGTCCGGAGCAAGTATGGTGGGTCTGACACACCGGTGTCAATGTGTTCTTTTTTCCATTTCCAGGAGTGTATTTTATACAGTCAAGGGCGACTATGATGTCTTTTAAGTAATTATTATAGTTTATTGGTTCATGTTTCACTTCCATACATGGCTGCACTCCATTCAAATACTTTCAGAAAAGACTTCCTGACACTTAAATCTATACTCAATGTTAACAAATTTCTCTTCAGAAACGCTTTCCTTGCCATTGCCAGTCTACATTTTATATCCTCTCTACTTCGACCATCGTCAGTTATTTTGCTCCCAAAATAGCAAAAGTCATCTACTACTATAAGTGTCTCATTTCCTAATCTAATTCCCTCAGCATCATCTGATTTAATTAGACTACATTCCATTATCCTGTTTTGCTTTTGTTGATGTTCATCTTATATTCTCATTTCAAGACACTGTCCATTCCGTTCAACTGCTCTTCCACGTTCTTCGCTGTCTCTGACAGAATTACAATGTCATCGGCAAACCTCAAAGTTTTCATTTCTTCTCCATGGAATTTAATTCCTACTCCGAATTTTTGTTTTGTTTCCTTTAATGCTTGCTCAATATAGAGATTGAATAACATCGGGAATAGGCACAACCCTGTCTCACTCCCTTCCCAACCACTGCTTCCCTTTCATGCCCCTCGAGTCTTATAACTGCCATCTGGTTTCTGTTCAAATTGTAACTAGACTTTAGCTCCTTGTATTTGATCGCTGCCACCTTCAGAATTTGAAAGAGAGTATTCCAACTAACATTCTCAAAAGCCTTCTCTAAGTCTACAAATGATAGAAACGCAGGTTTGCCTTTCCTTAATCTATCTTCTAAGATATGTCTTAGGGTCAGTATTGCCTCACATGTCCCAATATTTCTACGGAATCCAAACTGATCCTCCCTGAGTTCGGCTTCTACCAGTTTTTCCACTCGTCTGTAAAGAATTCGTGTTAATATTTTGCAGCTATGACTTACTAAACTGATAGTTCAGTAATTTTCAAACCTGTCAACACCTGCTTTCTTTGGTATTGGAATTATTATATTTTTCTTGAAGTCTGAGGGTATTTCGCCTGTCTCATACATCTTGCTCACCAGATGGTGGAGTTTTATCAGGGCTGGCTCTAATGGAATGTTGCCTACTCCTGGGTCCTTGTTTCCAGTTAGGTCTTTGAGTGCTCTGTCAGATTCTTCACGCGGTATCATATGTCCTATTTCATCTTCATCTACGCCCTCAAGTACATCACCCTTGTATAGACTCTCTATATACTCCTTCCACCTTTCTGCTTGCGTCCACTGAAGACAACCGCATACGTGTACTGATTTTACCACGGCTGACAGATGCTGGGATGCTGTGCAGTTAAATCGTGATACTAAGACCGCAACCTGTACGTTATTTCCCTAGCGGTAGCCACTTTGCAGATGTACTACCTAGAGCTACAAAAGAAAGCACTCACGTAGCGGAATGTAAAATTGACATCTATGTAAATTTTACGTCAAAACATCTGATTTTAACAGCATAATATTAACAACTAAAACGCTTTGTTTCTTGCTGCGAAACTCTTATATTTTTACGGGTTAAATTTCTATGTAATTATAAAGTTAATCCGTTGTGCATAACGTTTACAAGAGTCTTTTTTTTCTTTCATTGCCCTGACGGGAAAGTTTAAACTGATGATGTTGACGAAACAGCAGAGTAAGCCAGTGGCATAAGAGAGCGAGAGGATACTGAAAATCTCCCACGGTGCGCCTACGCTGCACCTTAGGTGGCTTTTGTATGCCGGTTTGACTCGACTCGATAGACCACTAGTGTCTCATATCAAATTGTTCGTCTTCGCTTACACCACTGTGGTACGTTGTTAACAGTTATAGTTTACACCCGGTACTGTTATGCACTCTACAAATCCGCGAAAGGCAATAGTAAACTGTTTCGAAATAGAGCCTTGTGAAGAAAAAAGTGTCTGCACTGTCGCAATAACGAGCAAGAGATATTCCAATGAAATGACGCCATCTGTCCAAAGTCCCTGGACTCAGATGAGCACGTCCCCTTATGAACGTCGGGTGGCTAGAGAATTTCAGGCCCTGTCGACGGGAAGGTCACCTTGAGAAGCTTTCCTTGACAGAGCGTGTGGTAGAACACCTAGTCGCTGCTACGCTGATTACCAGTTCACGACTAGGACACTGTGGCCTCGGCGCAGCCAGATTACTAATGATTTACTGGCCACTGTAACGTGTAGACGTCTATTATATATGGCGGCTAAACGTAAATTCCTCGTCATTCTGATTTTCGTAAGGTACCAGTCTATTGGAATGTAATGTGTTCACCTCCAAGTATGGGACCAGCAGAGCAAGTGTCTATTAAACTGGCTTGTAAATCTAAATGTCGCATGATATACTTGGCTGAGATTTCCCCTAAACTGAAAAGAGCAGACAGGAAGTTTCCTCTGATCACGTCTACCCACAACCATGCGGGAGTGGCGGCGTGTGAGCGTTGCGTAACCATTTCGGATAAGAGCTTGCATCATTTCGCTTTTGTGTTGTTTATGATGATAATGATACGAGAGAGAGAAAAAAAGGGAAGTGAAAAGGAAGGAAGAAAGATTGGGTTAACGTCCCGTCGACATCGAGGTCATTAGAGACGGAACAAAAGCTTGGATCGTGTCGGGAAGGGGAAGGAAATCAGCCGTGCCCTTTCGAAGGAACCATCCCGGCATTTGTCTGGAGCGATTTACGGAAATCACGAAAAACCTAAATCTGGATAGCAAGGCGCGGGTTTGAGCTGTCGTCCTCCAGAATGCGAGTCCAGTGTACGAACCACTGCGTCACCTCACTCGGTAGAAAGAAAGGCGTTCGTGTTGTCGATACGAAGAGAGAAAGAAGGGAAGCGGTGGAAACCCGAGCAGACCCTCTCGAATGCCGCCAAGAAGGCCGCCGTCTTTTACATTTACGCTCGACAAAAGAATCGCTATCAACAGATGATCAAATAATTTATGACGTCGTGTGTTCCTATATCCAGGCTAATACTGATGAAGACGTCTTCGACCCCCAGGTATTTGTTCCTGCTACCTACTTTCCGATGTGACCGTAGTACGAGTTAACGACCTTCCCTACGGTAGCATACAAAGGACAGATATTAAATAAGATGTCAACACTTATTTTTTATCAATTTTAAGTTGTTGTGTGCACAGTAGGGCCAACTATCAATACAAGAAAAAAATGAAAACATGCCACGCAAATATAAGAACCATACAATGATAGTCCAAAATTTTCGTTCTGCTGATAAGGGAAAAGTAAACCGCATGAATATGCATTAACGGAAAACGACGACCTTCATCCATGAGGGCAGTTCGATTCTGTATATTATAACAGATGGCAACGATACGGACTATTTATTATTCCGTAGTTTCTACACGCCTGCGGAAACTTTGACGAGCCACAGAACAGGCTAGCATGACTGCACATAAAGCCACAAAACTGCGTCTTTCAAGAGATCAAATACATTAAATTCTTTCAAGGATGCTGGATTTAAAAGTTTCTGGCAGTTTAAAATTGGGTGCTTGAGCGACACACGAACCTGGACCGTCTGCTTTCCGAGGCAAATGCTTTATCAAATAAGCTACCGACCCGCCCTCACAGGTTCACTTCCGTCAGGAGCTCTTAACCTACGTTCCAAACTTTAAAGGAGTTCTCCTGCAAACCTTGCCGAACTAACATTCCTGGGTAAAGGATACTGGGTCGGTAAGGCTTAGCCACTGCGTAGTAGAATGTTTCCAGAATGAATTTTCACTCTGCTGTGAAGTGTGCACCGGTTTGAAACTTCTTATCAGACTAAATCCGTGTTCCAGACTGCGTCTAGAATCTGGGATTTTGTCTCTCACGGACCCCTCGAACAGCTCAGTCGTTGGAGCACATGCGAAAGAAAGGAAAGTTCCCAAGTTCGTGTGTCGGTCAGGCATACAGTTTTCATCTGCGAGCAAGTTTCGTCGACTGGTGATATTTGCCGGGCGAATTAACCCAAAAAGGGTTATCTTTACTCTATACAATTTTTAGATGATGAAACAAACGAGGTACATGCATGGTAACTTCATGGTGACGCAATGCTACGACGTGACTTGGAGGTAGTGGTCTTCTTTTAGAGTGGAGTGGATTGACTAAGATCTTCCGCCATTTTTTTATTTTATTTATTTATTTATTTTTTTTTTTGCAGAGAATGGTGTGATGTCATTAATTAAGGTAATTCTGCCACATACTGCAATGTCGAAGAATCTTATCTCAAAAGGAATGATGAGCAATACTCCACCATCTTATTCGGTACTTTTTGACCTTCTCGATCACATTAATAACTTTTTAAATACGTTCCTGCCGATAGTTAGCCAATTTCAGTTGAAATTCAACCCTAATATGTAACGTAATGAGGCCTAAATGACAATACACTTGTCTTGCTTGCCAAAATAATTTTATTTGTCTCCTCATAAAGCGTTTCTGGATAACCGCATCATCAGATCTATAGGATGAGACATATAATGTAAGACACGATGTTAAATGAAACACAGTGCTGCAACGCAGTGAAAATGAGGAACGTACATGTTGCAACGAGCACGAAATGTCTCGTCACTTCTTACTCTGTTTTGTAACACCATCAGTGGCCAAACATGGGTCGGAGATTTCCTCCGCTCAGGGACTGGGTGTTGTGTAGTCCTAATCATCATTTCATCCCCATCGACGCGCAAGTCGCCGAAGTGGCGTCAAGTCGAAAGACTTGCACCCGGCGAACGGTCTGCCCGACGGGAGGCCCTAGACTCACGACATTTACATTTTATTTAGTGGCCAAACTGACATAAGCAGTTCGACAAGGTACAAGGTAAACAGTTTTCCCAGTAGGTGGCGTTAGGACAGTAATTCCTACGACAGGAGTCATCACTTTTATACAACACTTATTTAAAGTGTACATCTATTATTTAACTTACGTATATATTTAAAAAACTGTTAATACAGAAAACACATTGAAATTTCTTCCATTCCAGCATCTCGACTGATAAAGCAACCAGAGTAAATTTTGAGATAAAATGCGGCCTTGGTTGCGGAGGTTTTTACTTCCAAATTTCCACCACTGACAAACACCGAGGCCCGATTATCATACTTTTCCGCGTTCTATGTTTCTCAGCGGGGACTCTCATACATGTTGTGCTCCCGCTGCATGAAGCTCTGCTGTGCATCTGTTCCTAACTTGTGTGCAATCCTTTACGCATGGCAAGGGGTAAGGTAATAATAACATAATGGAAATTAGAGCTCGCACGGTAAGGTAAAGGCGTTCGTCTTTTCCGTGCGCTTATACGAGAGTGGAGTAATAGAGAGTTGTGAAGGTGGTTCGATGAACCCTCTGCCAGGCACTTCAATGTGATCTGCAGAGTATCCATGTAGATGTAAAGGATTTTTTGTTACTTATTTCACGGTCTCCTTAGCCGCCTTTTTCAAAACTAATAATTTCCAGTTTATCAAACCTTAAAAATTTTTTCGCTATAATTTTTCATCGCTGCAAGACCAAGTTGACAGACACTGGTATTTTCAACTTTTTGATGTCCCAACTGCGTTTTGCCGATTTATTCGCATCGTGTAATCATTTTACGGACGACGTGCGCCATGACCATTTTCTGTAAGTTTCATGAGAACTTTTCCCGTAGAATACATTTCTGCACAGGGTTGGATCAGGACGTTTCCTTATTCTTATTTTTACAATTTTTTGCTTTGTAGATAATCTGAAGATGCCTACCACAGGAGAAACGCCTAATTAAAATTTGGAAATAAAACCCACCTCAACCAAGACTGTATTTTTATCTCACAAAAGACATAATACTGACAAGGACGTAGCTGATACATTCCAAAGCTGCTGCAATTTGAAGACAGAAAATGACACAAAACGAAATAGCGCAGCCGGCCGGAGTGGCCAAGCGGTTCTAGGCGCTACAGTCTGGAACCTCGCCGCTGCTACGGTCGCAGGTTCGAATCCTGCCTCGGGCATGGATGTGTCTGATGTCCTTAGGTTAGTTAGGTTTAAGAAGTTCTAAGTTCTAGGGGACTGATGACCTTAGAAGTTAAGTCCCATAGTGCTCAGAGACACTTGAACCATTTGAAATAGCGCAGTACATGAATTTGAACCAAGATGTTAAAAGTAACATTACATGGCAAAATCAAAATTACAAGTAGCTCAATGAATATAAAATTTGAAAATGAGGAAAAAAGGGAGCAAAGACGCTACATTCCGATATCAAATTTAAGTACCTTGAAGTGCTGCAACAGCTATGACCTTTTCAGCAGAAATTTTTAACTGCAATAACTGACGATTTTTGCAGTGATATTGTAATGATTGATCTCGATATTAGAAGCATTATCGCTCACTTGGCCATATATGCCGGTCGTTTCTTGTATTCGTAGAAAGTGTACCTGTCCCCTTCCTTCCATATTTTTAAATTTTATATTAATTGGTCTATTTTTAATTTTGATTTTGCCATGTAATATTGCTTTTAACATTTTGCTTGAAACTTATATACTGAGCTATCGCGATTTGTGGCGCTTCCTATATACAAATTCTAGCAGCTTTGCAATGTAGCAGTTTTGTAATAAGCGTTGTCGTAACAGTGATGCCTCATGTGATAGCCATTACTGTCATTAACGCCACCTACTGGCAATATTGTTTACCTTGTACCATTTCGAACTGATTGTGTCAGTTTGCGCACTGATGTTACGAAATCGAATAGGACGAGGGAAGACACTTTGTAGTGATTTTAGTAGTTACGTTTCTCATATTGACTGGGTTGTTGCAATATACTCCTTTTAATATATTGTCTGATGACTGGGTTCTCTCGAAACGCGCCGTGAAATGACATTACTATGGGGATCAAGGTAAGTGTTTTACCATTTAGTGCCAATATGGTCGCAGATCCTCTCTGCCTATCTCTTCCTCCCAGTGTCTTTCCTTTGTCTGTCCATCTCCTACCTGCCATTTGTGGCCCTGTCCTCCCTCGCTGTCTGCCCCCCTTTTCTCTTCACGTTATCACGCTCATACCAGCAGGAGGCTGGTGGTTCTCACCTCCTACAGTATTTCATTCCAGATTGTAACTATGTGCACCAAATCTGGCTAACATCGTTCCAGGGTTTTAGGATGACCTTTTTATCGGTGGCTTTGCCCATGTTTCTCAAATACATTTCACATACATTTAACGTATTGCAAACGTATTTGTACACACGTCTCAGTTGTATCTATAGCGAATTTCACCCTGTAGTTCGATTTTCCTGCAGCTCATAATTTATGAAGCTGTTGTCTCCTGGGCTGTGTGGTGTACAATGATATAATTTTGCAAGTGTATCCAGCGATGTATGTGGCTACTGTCTGCAAAATTTGTTGTTAATACAGTTACTAGCGAAGAAGTAAAACATCAAAACGTTATGCATGATGCGGCATTTTTGCACACATCTCACTGTTTATGACGTCATTTCTCCTGAACTATTTGTCGAACAGTGATATAATTTCGCTGGTACATTCAGTGGTAAAGCGAATACTGTCTGAAAATGTGTCACGAGTACGGTTAGTTGTAAAGAAGTAATGAATTAAAAAGTCATGATACATATGACAGTTTTACAGCATGAACAACGAAAATGTAGTATTCGATAAACTTTTTTCCATTCATCATTTTGTGGAGGTTAGCAGCAATAAAAAGTTTGGTGAAAGTTTGAAAGTATGTGTAAGATTGTTGCAGGCCACTAAGTGCCCTCATTCTCAAATACTGGATGACCAAAGTAAGGGTACTCGTCCTTTTTCACTCCAACGTCTCGCCTACCCCCTGCGATACGTAAGTGGTTCTTACCCCTATACCGTTTCCTTCCAGACAGTAAGTGATGTGTGTACCGAGTCTGGTTGAAATCGGTCCGGTGGTTTGGGAGGAGATGTGGAACGTGCGTACGGATACATACATAGTTACAGCCTTTATTGCAATATGTATGGATGTAGCAAATACGCTGAAACACAAGGCGTACCTGCTGTTCCACTTTAGTTAATGGTCAGAAGAGGTATTTAGGTGTTGGAGAAAAAGCATATTTCCTAGAACCAGTTTGAGTGTTGATGTCGTTAGATGGAGCTTCTTATGTAACACGACTCGAAAATGAGCACGCTCTAAAGTAAGTATAGGTTATCAGACACACAACGCTTCACACAGCAGGTTGTGGAAGTGTTGCAAAAGTGTTCACCCGTCTGATGCAGTTTCACATGCCTACTAACACGGTTGTAAAAATAACCTCCAAATTTCTGCCGTCTTGCACAGGGCTCTATGAAACGCAACTGCAATTGGCAAAGTCGATGGTGCTGCAAACAAGTACTGCAAGTAGCGCCTTTATTTGTGAAGTGAACCAGATATTGTCTTCTTTATGCCAAATAACGAATGTGCCTCGTACTTGTTTTGGGATACATGTTTCAAAGAATCGTAAAATTCAATTATTGTAGTTAAAGAAATCGATTTGCTTTCGATTTCACACATCACTTATCACATTTACGAATATTAGGATATGTGAGTCAATCATACCTCCCTGTCCTTTGGAGGTACGACTTTTTTTCTTCTGGAATTCTCAAACTACATTGATTTTTGAATTTTTGTATACGCACTATAAGTAAATCAGACGTATCGGATGTACGAGTAAATTTAAATGTTACTGCTTCAAAATAAACAAGGGAAACAGTAAACCACACGCTAAATTAACAATAAAACTGCCGGCCCGAATGGCCAAGCGGTTCTATGCGCTACAGTCTGGAACCACGTGACCGCTACTGTCGCAGGTTCCACTCCTGCCTCGGGCATGGATGTGTGTGATGTCCTTAGTTAGGTTTAAGTAGTTCTAAGTTCTAGGGGACTTATGACCTCAGCAGTTGAGTCCCATAGTGCTCAGAGCCATTTTGAACAATAAAACTGTAAACAAACAATCTAATCCCCACAAAAGTGTAACGTGTGTTCTGTACATGGTCCCAGCAGTGCGTCACATTCAGGTTGATCACTAGACAAATTTAGTTAATATTCTTGCGTAATAATCTGTTTGTGACACGTTATAAGCAAGTCCTTAAGATTTTCTGCAACTATTGGAAGTTAGCCCATACTTATCAACCTCTACATCGAAGGAGCAATGATGGAAATAAAAGAGAGGTTAAAGAGTGCGATTAAAATTCAGGGTGAAAAGATATCAATGATAAGATTCGCCAACGTCATAGCTATCCCCAGTGAAAGTGAAGAATAATTAGGGGAGCTGTTTAACGGAATGAACAGTCTAATGAGGACAGAAGGGTGAGAATAAATAGAAGAAGGACGAAAGTAGTGAGAAGTAGCAGAAATGAAAACGGCGAGAGACTTATCAGAATTGATCACGAAGTAGATGAAGATAAGGAATTTTTCGAACTAGGCTGGAAAATAACCCGTGACGGACGGAGCAAGGAGGACATAAAGAGCGGATAGTACTGACAAAAGAGCATTCCTGGCCAACAGAAGTTCACTAGTATCAAACATTCCTCAGTTTGAGGACTAAATTCTGAGAAAGTGCGTTTGCAGCACAGCATTGTATGGTAGAGGAGCATGGACTGTGGTAAAAGCTGAAGAGAAGAGAATCGAAGCATTTGAGTTGTGATGCTACAGATGAATGTTTAAAGTTAGGTGGACAGATAAGGTAAGGAATGGGGATGTTCTCGGTAGAATCGGCGAAGAAAGTAACATACGTAAAACATTGACAAGGAGAGGGGACATGATGCTAGGACATCCGTGTTACTAGAGGGAGCTATAGAGGGTAAACACGGTAGAGGAAGACAGAGTTTGCAAGTGCTACACCGAGATGATGGACTGGTGGCGGGCCGCCTCAAACCAGTCAGTAGACTGATGACTAAAAAACCACTGAATGAGGTTCGTTTATTTCATAGTGGAGTAGGCAAACATTGAGTATTGGGATTTCTGCTCATTTTTGAAGTACAGATAATTATCGTGAATGACAGTGCGGAAGACGAAAGGACGAGGAGTTCCCCTGAAACTATGAATTATTTGTGCTCATCCGTCGTGGTGTACACTGGTATATACTTACCATTACTTCCTACCTTGGAATGAATAGTCATGCACTCTATATCTGTGTGTTCCGTTTCAAAAAGTGCGTGATCTGTTGACTGTAAGTTTGGACAGTTGTCACACAGTGATACGCGTAGGCACAAACGTAGAGTTCTTCCGCTGACCAACCACACCCATCTAGTATTGTCTTCACTTGTCTAGTTTCTAATAGCACAATGATGCAATCATATCCATTGTGGTGATTTCAATCGATTCACTTTCATAGTGTGTATCATTCCACTACTAAGAATTGCGATCTTGATTTCTCGTATTGTACATTCTCAAATTATACATTTCCAGTTTTTTCCTGTAGAATATTTGGCCACAAGATTTCTTTTGAGTGTTTCACCCAGCTTGGACAGCAAATTTTCCAGCCACGTTTTGCTAGCATTTTGTGTACGTTACGCTTCTTTCGATCCAAAGCTCTTCTCTACGAATGTTTGTCATGATGTTCCTTCCATAGATTCCAGTTCTCGGGCAGTGAATTAAATGCGGTACATTTGCGACACTAATCGTTCTTCGGTCTGCAGAATGTTAAATTGTACTCATGGAATATTTGCCGGTGTTTTGGAAGGGACGCTGCTTTGCAAGTGTTCACTTGACATTTGGCTGTATACCTTAACGTAATACTCAGATTTAAATCAAGACACATTCTTAAAGACTTCTGACCAGACAACGTGACTCGACGAAAGGTTAAATCAAGATGTGCTACTTTATACGACAGTTTGTTACGTAGCTTATGTATGCCACGTTTGCCTTGCCAGGCAAGTAACTTCACAGCATTTTGCACAGCTTTTGCACGGTCTTATTGCTAGCTACACGATTGAAATACATTTTTGTCCAGCAATCATGCTGTATATAATGAACCGAGATGTTATACGAGGAACTGAAGTGTTATCAGTCACATTCTTAGGGGCGAAGTAACGTTAATAATGACTAAATAAGTGATTTTAATTGCACGTATGAAAATTTGTCAGGACATCCAATCAATGCATGTAATTCATTAATGTTTGCTCAAAGCGCTGAGGGCTCTTAACAGAACGCCAAAATCATGAATGTGGCATATTCGCTGTTAGGGACGTTACAAAGTACGCTCATTTTGCGTTTTCGTGATGATGGGTCTTGCATTTTACCTTCACCACCAAGATAACTTGTCAGATGGTTTGTCATAACAAAGAACTGGAAAAATGAAACTCGCCGATGTATATAAGTCAGAAGGTTCATTTTTACACTGCCCTGATTTTGGCTAAGTCTGACAATATGAGCACAAACTGTCGGAGATGACACGCTCTTATTGTGCATGGACTATTTGAATGATCTTCGTACATTACAAAACTTAGTCTACATATTCGTAAATTCTGAGACATATGTATGCAGTGGACTTCAATATCAATATTAGTATCGCCAAGCAATTTTGTACGACATGTTACATAATACCGCTCAGCGCGGTAAGGATTTACTTAGTTGTAATACGAAAATTGATGAAAAGCGATGATTACCTAGTGAAATATGAATACCGTTTGTGGTTCAACGGACGAGTTCACGAGGAAATGCTTTTAAACGTCAAAATACAATTATTTCCTCAGCAGTACGGTCAAAGGAATCATAGCGTTGGAGCTGAATACGTAACATCACCACGCAACGTCTCTGAGGCGTTCTACAGAAATGTCAGGTGACATAACTGATCACGCAAATTCGCCACATGATTCGTAGTTTACACATTCAATAATGAAATGTGTACAAAAATTATAAAGGGTAATCGATCATATTTTTGGCTTACACAAACTTTGTGTTGCATTATCTGAGACTGAAGAATAGCTTAGGATGCAAAATAGTGGATATTGCTTATCAAACGAATATTGTTCTTTCGGATGTACTGTGCGACCTGCTTCAGATACACAGGCGGGCAGGTTTTATGGTTGCACTAAATAAATAAATAAAGTAAATCATAAATATTTGTAAGAATATACGTAATCACAGGCGCTGATTCTGCAAGTAAGTCGCCGGCCGGTGTGGCCGAGCGGTTCTAGGCTCTTCAGTCTCTACTGTCGCAGGTTCGAATCCTGCCTCGGGCATGGATGTGTGTGATGTCCTTAGGTTAGTTAGATTTAAGTAATTCTAAGTTCTAGGGGACTGATGACCTCAGATGTTAAGTCCCGTAGTGTTCAGAGCCATTTGAACCATTTCTGCAAGTGAGTCGGGTAGAGATCCGCTTTTTTCTGAATGTCCAAGCCATGAAACCATACGAGCTGACTTGGGTACAAGCGGAGGAAGAGTCGAGGTGCCGCCAGTGCGTTTATATGGGCGCCAACCTATGGCAAACATATAAGGCTCTGAATGAATAAATGTTCGGTAGGTGACTGACAATTTTCAGCCCACTACGTGAAAACATTTACGAGCAGTAACAAAGCGGATGTAACAAGTTACAGGCACTGCTGGGTGGGCTCATGTGGTGATCAGTGTGTACAGACATTTCACAATAACCGCACTTGTCTTTCCAAGACGTGGAAAAAGTAAATACAAAACTGTCACGCGAATTAGCTATTATCGGAAGCACAAATATTAAGAAGAGAAAACAGATATTGATTCCTCGATTTGAGCAATGTCTTAACAGTAGTATTTGCTGTCGAAGATCGTATGTATTTGCAAATAGGCGGAGTTGACAAAGTCATGGGATGTCGAACGCATGTATACAAATGGCGGTATTCTCACGTTCACAATGTGTAAAACGGCGGTGCAGAGCAGTCATTGTACTCAGGTAATGCATGTGAAAAACTTTCAGACGTGATTATAGCCGCACGGCGGTAATTAACAGGCTTCGATCGCGGAATGGTAGTTGGAGCTAGATATATGGTACATTACATTTCTGAAATCGTTAAAGAAATCAATATTCAGATCCACAGTGTCAAGAGTGTACCGAGAATACCAAATTTCTGGCATTACTTCTCACCACGGACAATGCACTGGCCGACCGACAGCGGCGTTTGCTTAGAGTTAGAAAACCGTGGCCTGGTGAGGTGAATCCCGATTTCAGCTGGTAAGAGCTGATGGGAGGGCTCGAGTCTGGCGTAGACGCCACGAAGCCAAGGACCCAAGTTGTTAAGGCGCTGTGCAAGCTAGTGGTGGCTCCGTAATTGTGTGGGCTGTGTTTACATGCAATGGACTGAGTCCTTTGGGCTAGCTGAATCGGTAATTGAGTGAAAATGATTATTTTCGACTACTTGGACATTATTTGCAGCCATTCATGGACTTCATGTTCCCAAACAGCGATGCCCCCTGTCATCGGACCGCAATTCTTCGCGATTTGTTTCATGAACATTGTGGACAATTAGAGCGATTGAGTAGGCCATCCAGATAGCCCGACATGAATCCCATAGAACATTTATGGGACATAATCGAGAGGTCAGTCCGTGCACAAAATTTTTCACCTCCAGCTTTCGCAATTATGGACGGCTATAGGGACAACATGGTTCAGTACTTCTACAGGAGACTTTCAGCGAGTTGTGAAGTCCATGCCATGTCGAGCTGCTTCACTACGCCGGACAAGTGGAACTCCGACGCGATATTAGGAGGTACCCCATGACGTTTGTCACCTCAGTGGAGAATAAAGCCGTTATTGTAGCTATTACTTAATATCCGAATTCGTCCTTTTGTCCTCGCATCGGAACCTACTTTCATTAATGTCACTGTTGCACACATTCTATTCCTTTTTATTAGAGCCGTAATAGATGCAAGAACGCTGACTATGAAACGTAGAAACCAAAGGTGAACTTAGTCACAGGCCTCAACACATGTTATCAAGAACATTAAGCATAAATTTACTGCGGAGAACAAGCTCAGCAACAATCTTTTGTCGTCAAGCAAAAGAAGCTGACGCAAATGGTAGAGTTTTCAGGCTGACTACGACAAGAATCTAGACAAGCAAAACATTTTTAGGATAGATGATGGCACGATCCTCTGCACTTAAAGATCGTAAAAGCAATTCCTTGTAAAAGTGACGCTGTGTGCTCAGCAAGGGCACAGTGTGGCTCGAAGTCCTGCCCTTGAAACCCCGGAAGGCACGTTCCTGAAAGAGTATGAACGACTGACGTGGCACATGTTGCCCGACAATAAGGTCGAAGTGTTCCCCAGGAAACAGAAAAGCGAACTATGCATTCTCGTCACCAGTTGTCAGGTGGATTTGTTCTCGTATGAATTTTAGCACGTTGACCGCCACGGGGCCGCCTGATGCCGTGCGCCCTCCTTCGTTGAGACGAAGCATCCACCACAATGCATGCAACAGTCAACGTGTTTATATTTATATACAGGATGCTGAGCCTCGCTCCTATGATCCAATACGCGCAGTTGTTTTAAAGTATTTCAATCGCTCCCTGGACTCGAGCAGTAAAGTCCTCCACTGACGTTACCGATGTGCCATACACCACACTCTTTACACTACGCTGCAGAAAATAGTCGAGAGGTGTCAGATATGGCGACCGTGGTGGCCGTGGAACTGGTCCAGTTCTGCCAGTCCATCGAATGGGATATGCAACGTCGAGGTGAATCAGCAAATTGACATCAAAATGTGCTGGAGCTCCGTCGTGTTACAGCTACATGTCCATCCGAATATTTAGCGGCACTAAATCCAATACGGTGTGCAAAACATCTCTAATAAATGTTAAATAGATTGGTCCTGTTAGTCTGTTTTGCAGTAGATATGGTTCAATGATACGGATACCAATTATCCCTGCCCAGATGTAAATACCGACGCTGTGTTGGTGCTTTTGAATCACCTGCGCACGTGGTGTTTCGTCCGCCCAAACATGCATGCTGTGCATGTTTAATATGCCGTCTAGTAAACGTGCACTCATCTGTGAATAGCACCAAGCTTGAGAATTGTGGCTGGAGTATGCACTGCCGTAAATACCATCTACATCTATGTCTTCATCTACATGGCTACCCTGAAAATCATACTTCAGTGCCTGGCAGAGGGTTTATCGTACCATCTTCACATTAATTCTATATTATTCCACTTTCGAACAGCGCGTGGACAAAAACGAACTCCTGTATCTTTCCGTGCGAGCTCTGACTTCCCTTATTTTATTATGATGATCGTTTCTCCCCATGTAGGTCGGCGTCAACAAAATATTTTCGCATTTAGAGGAGAAAGTCCAGAGGCCGCAAACAAAGTGCCTGTACATCCTATGTCTGCTATCGTTCTAGCGCATGAACAATTGACTTACATTTGCCAAGCAGCGCCTAACTCCCCTTTTCACGAGCGTTTTTCTTGTCGCAGTGGACTAATCGTGGCAAGGGAATCTAATACAGCTCCCATGTCACAAGTGATCGTTTTCGTGTCAGTGCCATAACTGCGGGAATTGTGAAAGCTGTCTGCTGTGCAGCTTGGCACCTCAGCGGTGAAATTGAGTTGTGAGGGACCAAAATTCTCGAAAAAATGGAAACACATTAACCCAAAGTGAGTACAAACAATGACAACAGGTAGTGTTTGCAGTGTTTGTATTATACGACATTGCATGGTGCACCGCACGGCACAGTCACTGCAAATACTATTTCATGCCCACACAACGTCAACACAATAGTAACAAAAATTTCTCCCTGTGCTGGAATCACAGCAACTGTGCGAGTACAGGACGTAGACACATGGTGACGTATGGAACTTTGGGTCGGTCCGAAAGGAGTGCTCGGATAGCCGAAGTGTTTAAGGCGACTGCTCGCAATAAGTGGGAAATCTGGGTTCGAGTCCCACTCCGTCACAAATTTTCATTGTCACTAATCAATTGTGCAGCTGAAGTTTCAACGTATTCGCCGTTGCGAATACATTTCTTTCACTGACAGTAGAGCTTGTTAATGACCGAAGCCAAATTCATACTGACTGTTCTTGACTAATGTCTTATGCTAAACTCTCCACACTCTGGAGAATTGACAGAATAAGAAATGTGGTGTCCAAACGTGTCACAATACCTACATTTATTTTTTCGATACAAAATTAGCTTACAAAGAAATTAAACAAAATTTAGTAGACTGCAGATAGCTTTTTTCTTTGATGATATCCCGGCAAAACATTCTGAAATGTGTACCCGAAAATTAGAAACAGCTTCCCCTCACCTGCAAAATTCAGTCTCAAACCTTCTGGTAAACCACTGATCTTACTGTGAGGAAAGTAAGTGGGAAGTTAACGAAAGGAATCTTTCAAAGAGTGATCTACTTCTCCAGCGGTTTTGAAACGTCGTCCCAACCGATGATTACACAATAAGGAAGCCAACGGCAACTCTCATTTGTTAGCGTTTCGCCACAATCGAATAATGGTAGGGCGAGTGCTTGTATGTACATAAGATACTCCGTTGCTTTGAAATAAAATGAACCATGGCGCATTAGAACCTTCCGTAATACAATCCAACGTTTCATGCACCCCTTCAGACGCTGCGGTTACGAACTTGAACTAATTGTAAGTTGAGAGCGCAGAAACAATACGTCAAACATTTCCTGGAGCTGTGCCTGTGGTTTGCCTGTTCGCTAGGGGTTCACGTGGACCGAATCACGATTACGTAATCAGTGACAGATTTCTATCCCGACGATACAGAACATATAAACACACTCCTGCCACTTCATGAGCCGTCATCTGACATATATCCTCACCCTTCGTACCAGTCTGCAAGTTGACTTATTACTTTCCCTTAACAAGTTTGGTCGTAGGGACAAACAGTTCTGTACATGTAATATTTCTCTGTCTTTACTTACTTTTTGGGAGAGAAGAATCATCCTGAGTTGTTAGGATTATGTAACGAACGAATGAGACAGACAATTCTGTCACCATGTTAAGGATCTGCTGATGGCTGTACGAGTATGCAAGCCGGTCACGCTGTATTTCCATTGGCAACATTAGAGAAACAGAAAACCTCCTGCTTAGCTTTTCTTGACGCATGCAATCTCAGACTGGTCGTTACGTATTCTTACCATTTACGCCGACCTGAGTCGAAGTTGTTAAAAACACTATACGCAGGTGCGGCTCGTCATTAAAACAGGGACCACTTTGGTGTAATTATCTGGAACAAGCACTAGTGGAAAAATGCGACGACTCGTAATAAATATGTCTGAAGAAAGGGTACAGCATACAATATTTACTTAAGGACACCCATTTCTGTTGCCACTACACAGAATCTTCCGGTATGTAGGAAAGTGCACGATGTTGTGAAATTTTCTGACAGACAAACTGGATAGGAGGAGACAAACGAACGCGTACGTGTCTTCTTTCTCATACTTGAGATATACTTGCACAATTACAATGAGAGCCGGCCGCAGTGGCAGCGCGGTTCCAGGCGCTTCAGTCGCTACAGTCGCAGGTTCGAATCCTGCTTTGGGCATGGATGTGTGTGATGTCCTTAGGTTAGTTAGGTTTTAGTAGTTCTAAGTCTAGGGAACTGATGACATCAGATGTTAAGTCCCATAGTGCTCCGAGCCATTTGAACCATTTTTTTGATTAGAATGAGATGACAAAAGTCATGGGATAGCGATATGCTCATATACAGATGTCGGTAATGTTGCGTGCAGAATGTATAAAAGCGCAGTACGTTGGCGAAGCTGTCATCCGTACTCACGTGATTCACGTGAAAAAGTTTCCGACCTGATTATGACCGTACGATGGGAATTAACAGGCTCTGAATGCGGAATGATAATCGGAGCTAGACGCATGGGACATTCTATTTCGGAAATCGTTAAATAATTCAATATTCGGAGATCCACAGTGTCAAGAGCGTGCCGACAATACCAAGTTTCGGACATTATCTCTCACGACGGACAACGCAGTGGCCGACGTCATGCACGCAATGGCAGAGAGCAGCGGCGCTTGCGTAGTCAGTGCTAACAGACAAGCAACACTGCGTGAAATAATCAAAGAAATCAATGTGGTGCGTACGAAGAAAGTATCTGTCAGGACAGTAGGCCATGGCAGTAGACGAGCGACGCGAGTGGCTTTGCTGACAGCACACCGCCTGCAGCGCTTCACCTGGACTCGTGACCATATCGGTTGGACCCTAGGAGACGGGAAAACCGTGGTCTGGTCAGACGAATCCCGATTTCACTTGGTAAGAGCTGACGGTAAGGTCCGAGACTGACTCAGGCTCCACGAAGTCATGGACCCAACGCACTGTGCAAGGTGGTGGTGGCTCCGTAATGATGTGGGCTATGTTTACATGGATCGTTGACTGGAAATGGTTATGTTCGACTACTTGGATATCATTGCAGCCATTCATGCACTTCATATTCACAAACAACGGTGGATTTTTTATGGATGACCATGCGCCGTGTCACCAGGCCACAATCGTTCGTGCTTGGTTTGAATAGCATTCTGGACGCTTTCAGCGAATCTACATCTACATCCATACTCCGCAAGCCACCTGACGGTGTGTGGCGGAGGGTACTTTGAGTACCTCTATCGGTTTTCCCTTCTATTCCAGTCTCGTATTGTTCGTGGAAAGAAATATTATCGATATGCCTCTGTGTGGGCTCTAATCTCTCTAATTTTATCCTCATGGTCTCTTCGCGAGATATACGTAGGAGGGAGCAATATACTGCTTGACTCCTCGGTGAAGGTATGTTCTCGAAAGTTCAACAAAAGCCCGTACCGAGCTACTGAGCGTCTCTCCTGCAGAGTCTTCCACTGGAGTTTATCATCTTCGTAGCGCTTTCGCGACTACTAAATGATCCTGTAAAGAAAAGCGCTGCTCTCCGTTGGATCTTCTCTATCTCTTCTATCCACCCTATCTGGTACGGATCCCACACTGGTGAGCAATATTCAAGCAGTGGGCGAACAAGTGTACTGTAACCCACTTCCTTTGATTTGGCTACGCATACCGCCCGAATGAATCCTATGAGACATATTCGAGATGTCAGTTCGTACGCAAAATCCTTCACTGGCAACACTTTCGTAATTATGGATGGTTATAGATGCAGCATGGCTTAGTATTTCTGCAGGGGACTTACAATGACTTGATGAGTCGTTGCCACGTCCAGTTACTGCATTACGCCGGACAACAGGAGCTCCGACACGATGTTAGGAGATACGTGTAACTAAAAAAAATGGTCACGGAATTAACTATGAATCACACTATTGTCATATTTATGAATTCATTTATTTATGTATGTGCTACACATTTATCGCTCTGAGAGATAATAAATACCTAGTACTTACCTTAAACTTTAAGAAAAATGTATAACGAGTAATTCTGACAGAAATTCACTTTCGTGAGCAAAATCATTGTCAGCTTTCCACGGCAAGATCGAATGGTTTTTCGAGCCGGCCGAAGTGGCCGTGCGGTTAAAGGCGCTGCAGTCTGGAACCGCAAGACCGCTACGGTCGCAGGTTCGAATCCTGCCTCGGGCATGGATGTGTGTGATGTCCTTAGGTTAGTTAGGTTTAACTAGTTCTAAGTTCTAGGAGACTAATGACCTCAGCAGTTGAGTCCCATAGTGCTCAGAGCCATTTGAACCATTTTTGAATGGTTTTTCGACAACATGCTTGTGGAGATTAGTATGATTAATCAGTTATTCAAAAACAATATTAATCGCATTTATTATTATTATTATACCGCCAACCGGTTTTAACCCGACGTAGGGCTTATCTTCTGGGCGTTTACACCATTGGTCGACTGCTGGTGACGTCACTCCTGACTACATAACGGCAGGAAACTATGAAGACAGGAGTGACACCACCAGCAGTCAACCAATGGTGTAAACGCCCAGAAGATGACCCCTACGTCGGGTTGGAACCGGTTGGCGGTATAATAATAATAAATGCGATTAAGACTGTTTTTGAATAACTTTTCGCTGGCTCTATTATTATTTGCTTTGTTTTACTATTACTCGCGTTACAACTCATATACTAAATGAAATATGTTACTACGAAAAGAGCCCCGAAATACCTTTTAGTGATGCTGTGCCGTGACTTTCTTCGGATCATTAATTTTCAACAAAAAAATATTATGTTCTTATTCTTCTGGATCTGGCTTTCTATTAAAGGAAAATTTTTACGTTACTGTAACTCACTATAAAGTTCAACATATCTTCCCTACTTTATAGTTATTGAAAATGAAAATTACTTTGTTATCAATACTGATGTTACAGTTCGCAATGATTGTTCAACATCAAAATTTTGCAGTGGATTTTTGTTAAAAGTAAAACACCAATAAGTACCACGACTAGCACAAGAACATGAGACTATTATCGGAGAAAAAGACGTTTTTACTATAAGGTTTGCCAGACCAGAACTAAACACAGCAAGATTTCTTTTATGTTATGAAGGTAAATTATCTTTTTTGTACTGTTAGTAATATATTATCAGCAGCCCGCGTCAACCTGCAAAACATAAAATCTGCTGCTCCGCTCTGCAAGTCCGAAAGCTGAAAGAAATAATTTTATTTCACTATTACCGTCCCGCTTCTTTGCGGTATGATAGATTTCATTTAATGCAGTTTGAATGCGCCGCGGCAGCGGCTCGTTCGTTCGTAGCGCAGCTCTGCACCACGAATAATATTTAAATAACTGAAAATGTCTTAAAGGGATGGATAATATACCAGGCAAGCTTATTACAAATCATAATACAAGGTTTCACTAAGTAACTCTATTCAAAACATTTAAATATATTAATTATTACACACCTTTACAATGAGTACGTAATGGCGTACATCTCTCAATCTTGACAAAAGAATGCTACGCTAGCGTACACTATCACGTCACAGGCTATCCTACTCCCGTAACTCCAAGAAGACGACAGGGAAATTAATGTTCGTTCTGTATTATTTATACTAGTCACACATTCTCATTGAAGTGTTGGCAGAAGAGCCAACACCGTGTTGCTAGAGGAGGCCGAAATGCACGCGTTTAAACTCACGCAGGCTGGCGTGAGGTCTGAAACAGGATACGTAATGAATGCTATAAAGAAAAGTACGTAGCTGCTGGAATACTTAACTTAAATCCAGAATTGGTGTACATCGCTCTTGTTGATACATTAATAACCATCTCAATATAATTTGTAATGGCGCCTTGCTAGGTCGTAGCAAATGACTTAGCTGAAGGCTATGCTAACTATCGTCTCGGCAAATGAGAGCGTATTTGTCAGTGAACCTTTTCTAGCTACGTCGGCTGTACAACTGGGGCGAGTGCTAGGACGTCGCTCTAGACCTGCCGTGTGGCGGCGCTCGGTCTTCAATCACTGACAGTGGCGACACGCGGGTCCGACGTGTACTACCGGACCGCGGCCGATTTAAAGGCTACCACCTAGCAAGTGTGGTGTCTGGCGGTGACACCACACTCATCTTTGTTTGATATTTAATAAGTATCGTCTGTGGCGGTTTCAGTACTCGCCGACACAGATATTATCTAAAATAAATAAAAAAAACAGTACATAATTTTATACAAGAACAAAACATGACACACAATGTTTTCTCTTTATTACATAATATGTCTTTTGCTAAGAGACGTTACAAACTGAAGATCGAATGGTGCCTGATGAGGCTGCAGGCACTTGACGCAGTAGGAAAAATGCATGTGTGGAGCAAAGACGAACGGCAAATCATTCTAACGACCATAAGGATCCCAAACTGAGGACTGGCAGGAGCGACTTTGACAAAGTGCAGATTATTATGGCCCAGCGTCTGAGAACGAATGTCTCAGAAGGGGCAAAGCTGACAGGCTGTTCTCGTGCTACTGTCGTCGTCGTCTATGTATTGCACAGCGGAGTAATTATACGTACAGATAATGGAATCGGCTGTGACGACACTAAGTGGAACACGTCCGCCGGGTACGCAACGGTGGAATAACCAATGTCAACACTAGAAAGTAATGAACTGCGAACAGAGAAGAAGCTTATTGCCTCAGAGTGAGAGAGGGAGAACATCAGAAACACCTGACTCAGGACTTAGACAACAATGCAGAACAGATACAACGAGGCTAGTGTAGTAACTTCACGTAGGGATGAGACAAGATGCTTTTCAAGCAGCAAACTTGACGTAAAGGAATGCTCTGAATCTCTGATGTTGAATATCAAGCCAGCTGCGGTCACACATCTGGTCACCCAAACATCGGAGACCGGTGCGGGTGGCAGACAGGCGGAGGATAAGAATAACGCTATCGAATGTTATATAACGCTCGCCTTCCTTCCACTCATTCTCAGAGTTAAGCCACTCTATTTTCATTACTGGTACCGATGGAAGATCAGCTCTACTATTGCAAGATACCTCGTGAATAAAACAAAATGTCAAGAGCTGCCGCCACCTGCGCGTCCACTGCTAGCAGTTCACAGCCATCTGGCTGTGGAGGGAACTCCGACTCTGCGAGGTGCACCTCTGTCGGTCATAATGGTCACTAACTGAAGAGAGGACCAGGCCAATCTTAGGTGAACGAATTACCAATCTGCCCATCTGCGAGCTGTTCAACTTGCTAGCAGGGCACCACTGTGGCCTGGCCATTCCTGGGCAGAACAAGTACTTTGCAGTGAACACATGGTGTGTCGTGAGGCGATCACTCTTTTTTAAAGTAATTGAAAAGCCACGATCGCTTCAATGTCGTTTACTAGATGACCGGTTTCAGCACTCTGAAGGTGCCATCATCGGATCTGAAACGTGGATTAACATTTATAAAACCATATGGACATCATGGCACCATCAGATAGTCTGCCTCATGTGCCATGATGTCCATATGGTTTTATAAATGTTAATCCACGTTTCAGATCCGATGATGGCACCTTCAGAGTGCTGAAACCGGTCATCTAGTAAACGATATTGAAGCGATCGTGGCTTTTCAATTATTTTAAGAACAAGTACTGCCTTACTAGTTGTACGGTAGAACCGCCTACTGCTCTCTCTCTCGTGTCACTGTTGGGTCTTCCACCTACACGCCATCTCGACACTCGACAACAGGGTCATGTGGATTTCTGGGGCCGAGCTGAAGTGCAGCTTCACTCAACGAGAGCGCTGAGGTTAAATGGAATAAAAGTGAGATAGTGCCTAGTTGTTTCCACTGCCCTGTGTGGAACACATAAGTTCTTGTACACTTCACTAACCTGCTGTCTTCATGATGATGATGTCCCCAGCGCAGATAACAGCACGCAGGTCGTGGATTCTTTTTCTTGAGGCTGAAATTAACTTCGCAAGGAACTGCTGCTACGAATAAACTATAACTCATTTGGGATGCCACTCGCGTTTTTATTGATATAGACACGAGAAACTATTCTTGATCACAACGTATTGAACATATCTTTCCACAGTCATTATATCTGGCTAAAATAACACGAAGTACATCCTGCCACAGACAACATGTCTGTCTACTGGAACGGTCAGAACTGGAGAATAAAATTGCATGAATCAAATACTACTATTACAGACAACATGTCTGTACCTAGCGACGGTCGGAACTGTAGTAAATAAAATTGCATGAAACAGATACTGCTATAACAGACAACATGTATGTCTACTGGAACGGTCAGAACTGGAGATCCGGACTGCCCGAGACACTTCGCGCGCCAAGCCAGCAAGGCGTGACCCGAACGCCACCGAAGTGCATCGGCAGTAATATCGTCAGTCTTTTGTTTTAGTAATACTTTGATTTTAATAATTTTGAAGTGACTGATTGATAGCTGGCTGTTGAGAGATGTTTATTTTAAAAATGAAGTAATTTGGATGACAGGTTTAATTAATAATAGCAACTAAAATTTTAACGTTTTGGCGCCCTACCGCCGAACACAGCAGCCAATCACAGAGCAGCAGCATCATGCAGGCGGTCTTTCTCACGGGAATGGTACCGAATCTAACATCTGTCACCGGTACCTCATCCCACATTACGTCATCTCTATGCTTCTTGCATCTCCACTGCCCTGGGAATAGCTTCCTGGAGCCTAATATGATGGCTGAATAAGCCAGAAATATTATAAGGTTCCGACAGACGCCCACAGCGACGCCGGACTGTAGCGACGCGCCGGCTGTCTGACCCTCCGAGACAGGGCCGTGGCGCTGGCCGTAGACAACGCCAGAACCGGCGCCTACAAAGGCATCTCCAGGCTCTGACGAGCTACGCTGCACCTTCGCGCAACGCGGGCACAGCACGCCACAGCTAAGATGAACTGGGAAGAGGATAGCGTGATTGTAAAACTATCGGAAACAAATGTATGTTAATCGAATGATGTCTCATTAGCGCCCCGGCGTTACACAAGGCCCCACCACAGCACTTCCGCTCGTCCATCCCGCACTCAATTAGAGACTGCATCTCACAGGCTCCTACATATGGTATAAGGAAAGTGATTGAGAGATGGTGAAACGATGAGCAAGTGTTGACACTCGGCTTAAGGGGGGACGTTAATGAAATTGACAAAAAATGTCGCCGGCCGCTGTGTCCGAGCGGTTCTGGGCGCTTCAGTCCGGAACCGCGCTGCTGCTACGGTCGCAGGTTCGAATCCTGCCTCGGACATGGATATATGTGATGTGCTTAGGTTAGTTAGGTTTAAGTAGCTCTAAGTCTAGGGGACTGATGACCTAAGATGTTAAGTCTCATAGTGGTTAGAGCCATTTGAGCAATTTTGAACCAAAAATGTCAATTTTCGATTTATTTTTTATTTGTTAGTACAACTCATGGATAATAAGTTACCAAAGTTTCAATGTTTTAATCGCATCTGAAGTGCCTGAAAATTAATTAAATGTGTGACGCGGCCTCCCTGCCACTCCCACGTTTTGAAGCAGCACTTCAATGCCAGCTCAATGAACAACGATTCTGTGTATTACTTTCAACCAAACGTGTGCGGGATACATCTAGAAGGCCGTGATACATACTCTTTGGTTTTATAGATCACCTTTGTCCGATCCTGCACTTCTCAAAAAGTGTGTTCATGGCAAAACCGAAAATCCAAATTAGTATCTAAATTGACTCATATAGAAACGATGCCCTAAAAACACATTTGCATCTGCTACAGTTGTCAGGATTGCAAATTACGATGCAGTTATTGTATTTAATGATGGGAACGTCGGGAGGATGAAGGTATTAGAAAGGATGGGCTTCAAGACAGGAAATTTTACTCAAGATATCCTGAGAAAAATAGATCTACAGCGCGTCTCTGCAGCTGAAAAGTCAGTTGAAGACCTAGTAAAGGAAAGAAGACAGACAACAACAAACCAGAAGAGAAGCCTTGAAGGGAAAGACGACCAAGAGTACAAATATGATACCTTTTGAAGAAGTGACATAAGGAAAAAGTTAGGTTGAACTTTAAATTGCGTTTCCTGAAAGTTTGTTTTTTAAAGTCTATGTACCTTTTCCTCAGATTCTATGAATGCTAGAATTATGAAATTTTGTACATATATGTCTGTAAACCTAATAAACGTTGTCTCAAGAGCAAATTCTGATTTCAAGCTGAGATATGGGGCAAAGTGCTTGGAATTTTGCATGAATTTAAAGTTGTACTTGTGGAATTATAATTAAAAATTATGAAAATTCTCCTATTTGACCTATTTCAAGAACCCCATGAGAGAAGCTTACAACATATAAAGAGATGAAACAGAGAAGTTTTTGTAGAAATCTCTTGAATACTTTCTGAGAAAAAGGAATATACATTATTTTTTGAAAATAAAACTTCAAATTTAATTTTAAAAAAGTTGAATATATATAATCAAAGGTTTTTATATGAAAATGTGTTTTTTTCATGTAAAGGTGGTACGAAATTTCATTGCCATATCTCCAAAACTGTGGATTTGGTGCATTTTTGAAATAGTATGTGTTTTTCATCAACTTCCCCAATTGTCATTTGAGAATCGTGAGTAAATCTGCAGTAGTAGATTGTGTTCCAGGACCAAAAGACCACTAAGTCTGTTTCTCCGACGTTACCGTTTATCAAGATCGTTACTATGCTAGAATGTAGAGATAGCCCATCCAAATTCAAAAGAGACTGAAATTAGTCAAACTGTGGGCAAAGAAAACAGCGTCAGATCGTCCTCACTGCAAACACACGTTACAGCCACTCCTCCATCTTAGGCACTGATCCGATGGCGTCATGGACTGACCGTTGTGTGGGTACATACAAAGAGCTCGTCTAGTTGAACTCGGATAAGTTTGTGAAGGCGATTTGAATCTTTATAGCTCCTGATGATGTCGCCAGGATTAGAAGACCGGTGAAAGCGTGCGTTGTATGAGCCACTATGGGATCCATCAGGCTTACCACTACACCGCTCTAACTTCTAGGGGATCTACTAGGAAATCCAGAAGCCTGGCAGCAGTGACAGAGCTTACAAGCATTATTCATGAAGAAACACGGGCGACCCTCATTGAACACTCAGGTGAAAGGCGTCAGATCGGTCTTCTACTTCGGAGATATGCTGCTGACGTGATGTGGAAGGACCTGTTGCTTCTTTTTCGCGAATAGGCGCTTGTATACTTGGCTGCAACACTTACGCAAAAAACCGGTCTTACTTCGAATCAGATAGTACATTTATTTAACACGTTCCTTCCACGTAATTTTTTCTGGCCTCGTATTGTATGTCACACGTGACGAGAAACCACAGATAGTTGGGAATAAAAAGGAGTCGGCCACACCTAGAGTGACTACATTCCCGTAGAGCATATTGTTGTAATAGGAAAATGGCACGGTGCAATTGATGGCTGTTAGTAGCGCTGGCAGACAGCGAAGGTGCATTCGAGAATACGGCGGTTCAAATCACCGTCCAGCCAGATTTAGGCTTCACGTGATTTCTTTTAATCACTTAGGGCAAATGCTAGTATGGTTGCTTTGAAAGAGAAACGTCCGGTTTCCTCCCCTAGTCCAAGATAGTACTTCGTTTCCTCCTTGCAATGATGTTACGTACTACTACTTCTTTCTGTTCTGTGAGGTTGTTTCAATCTCCTCAAGTGACTAACTTAGAATATGACAACGGCTCATATCTGCTTTATTCTGCTCAATTCGATACGTGGTCAAGTTCGGGTGGCTATTCGCAACGAAATTAGACCGATATTAAAACCTACCGCAATCCCGAGTACAGGCTACGGAATCTCTCTCTAACTTCAACATTTGTTTCATTGGTTACGAATTTTATTAATAATCTCCTCTAACTACAACAATATGAGATATATTTATCACCCAGTTACCAGCTTTTGTGCAGATGAACACTTCCCGACGCAAAAAAAAAGTGAAGACGCTCGGTTGATGTTGCTAAAAGCGAATCGGAGGGAACAAACTCCGACCTCCCGACGAAGCGCCCAACTACTTCGTATTCAGTTTGTGGTTCGCAGCAAGCAGCTTCTGGAGTAGAAGTGAAATGGTGCTTATCGCCACAGATTACGACATACTCGTAAAAAACAAATCATTTTCTAACCACTCCTAAAGTGGTACCCATGCTCCATTACAGCGGCACCAGTTCGAATCCGCCTGGCGGATAAACGACGAGAGCGGGCCTGCCGGTCAGTTTGGATGTGGTTTTTAGGAAGTTTCCCTCTTCCCACTACGTGAATACCGGGTTGGTACCCACGTCCCGCCTTAGAAACGCTATGCAAACGTTAAGAAAATTTTCTCACAGTTGCACATAGAATTTACTCTAGATGCAGACTGGTGGGTTACACTGTAAAGGCAAGGTGAGGGAGCAAGTGAATAACAGATTGATGATTTCAGACATTTCGTCTCTTTAACCCCATAATCAGCAGCAACATCACCCTACGCAGCATTGGGCTGCGACTATCAATGGCCAGACACAAAAAACTAGCGTATTTGAGACTCCAACAGTACTAAACAGTTCAGAATAAGAGAGGCAAGCACTGAAGAAACACTTTGCAGACAGTAGATACTGCGGCACAAGATGATAGTTGTGACAAAGTTTAATTCTCCCCGTCGATATATTTCAGGCACATATCTAAGAAATTAAAATGGCATTATTTACCAAACCGCAAAAGTATCACACATGTGAGCGACCCTCAGATACTATCATAGGTCAGTAACAGCCATCCCCGATGATAAATGATAATGACGTCTCAAACAGGTTGCGCAATGGTAGCTTTCTTAAATACGTTTGCGAAAGTAAGATATACACACGCAAGTGTGAGACGGTTGGTGCTTTTATGTTTCTATTTTCATGTTTTTGTTTTGAATTGTCACATTTACTTACATTGTAGTAGTGTGACTTCAGAAGCGTAAAGTGATTACGTAGGTCAGGCAAACAGATTTTCGTGACAGCGCAGGTCGTAGATATTGAATGATGTGGTTCAGCAAATCCTGTTAATACACTCCTGGAAATTGAAATAAGAACACCGTGAATTCATTGTCCCAGGAAGGGGAAACTTTATTGACACATTCCTGGGGTCAGATACATCACATGATCACACTGACAGAACCACAGGCACATAGACACAGGCAACAGAGCATGCACAATGTCGGCACTAATACAGTGTATATCCACCTTTCGCAGCAATGCAGGCTGCTATTCTCCCATGGAGACGATCGTAGAGATGCTGGATGTAGTCCTGTGGAACGGCTTGCCATGCCATTTCCACCTGGCGCCTCAGTTGGACCAGCGTTCGTGCTGGACGTGCAGACCGCGTGAGACGACGCTTCATTCGGTCCCAAACATGCTCAATGGGGGACAGATCCGGAGATCTTGCTGGTCAGGGTAGTTGACTTACACCTTCTAGAGCACGTTGGGTGGCACGGGATACATGCGGACGTGCATTGTCCTGTTGGAACAGCAAGTTCCCTTGCCGGTCTAGGAATGGTAGAACGATGGGTTCGATGACGGTTTGGATGTACCGTGCACTATTCAGTGTCCCCTCGACGATCACCAGTGGTGTACGGCCAGTGTAGGAGATCGCTCCCCACACCATGATGCCGGGTGTTGGCCCTGTGTGCCTCGGTCGTATGCAGTCCTGATTGTGGCGCTCACCTGCACGGCGCCAAACACGCATACGACCATCATTGGCACCAAGGCAGAAGCGACTCTCATCGCTGAAGACGACACGTCTCCATTCGTCCCTCCATTCACGCCTGTCGCGACACCACTGGAGGCGGGCTGCACGATGTTGGGGCGTGAGCGGAAGACGGCCTAACGGTGTGCGGGACCGTAGCCCAGCTTCATGGAGACGGTTGCGAATGGTCCTCGCCGATACCCCAGGAGCAACAGTGTCCCTAATTTGCTGGGAAGTGGCGGTGCGGTGCCCTACGGCACTGCGTAGGATCCTACAGTCTTGGCGTGCATCCGTGCGTCGCTGCGGTCCGGTCCCAGGTCGACGGGCACGTGCACCTTCCGCCGACCACTGGCGACAACATCGATGTACTGTGGAGACCTCACGCCCCACGTGTTGAGCAATTCGGCGGTACGTCCACCCGGCCTCCCGCATGCCCACTATACGCCCTCGCTCAAAGTCCGTCAACTGCACATACGGTTCACGTCCACGCTGTCGCGGCATGCTACCAGTGTTAAAGACTGCGATGGAGCTCCGTATGCCACGGCAAACTGGCTGACACTGACGGCGGCGGTGCACAAATGCTGCGCAGCTAGCGCCATTCGACGGCCAACACCGCGGTTCCTGGTGTGTCCGCTGTGCCGTGCGTGTGATCATTGCTTGTACAGCCCTCTCGCAGTGTCCGGAGCAAGTATGGTGGGTCTGACACACCGGTGTCAATGTGTTCTTTTTTCCATTTCCAGGAGTGTATGTCTCTGGCTAGTCAATAGCTTCAATTAATTTCTATCGCCACGCAAGACTGTAAACGCACGATATAGTCGGACAGGCTATTGTCCGCAGGCATTGTTTAGACGTTTCGTCATGTTTTGGATTATTATTTTCTACATCTACATCTACATCTATACTCCGCGAGCCACCTTACGGTGTGTGGCGGAGGGTACTTATTGTACCACTATCTGATCCCCCCTTCCCTGTTCCATTCACGAATTGTGCGTGGAAAGAACGACTGCTTGTAAGTCTCCGTATTTGCTCTAATTTCTCGGATCTTTTCGTTGTGATCATTACGCGAGATATATGTGGGCGGTAGTAATATGTTGCCCATCTCTTCCCGGAATGTGCTCTCTCGAAATTTCGATAATAAACCTCTCCGTATTGCGTAACGCCTTTCTTGAAGTGTCCGCCACTGGAGCTTGTTCAGCATCTCCGTAACGCTCTCGCGCTGACTAAATGTCCCTATGACGAATCGCGCTGCTTTTCGCTGGATCATGTCTATCTCTTCTATTAATCCAACCTGGTAAGGGTCCCATACTGATGAGCAATACTCAAGAATCGGACGAACAAGCGTTTTGTAAGCTACTTCTTTCGTCGATGAGTCACATTTTCTTAGAATTCTTCCTATGAATCTCAACCTGGCGCCTGCTTTTCCCACTATTTGTTTTATGTGATCATTCCACTTCAGATCGCTCCGGATAGTAACTCCTAAGTATTTTACGGTCGTTACCGCTTCCAATGATTTACCACCTATGGCATAATCGTACTGGAATGGATTTCTGCCCCTATGTATGCGCATTATATTACATTTATCTACGTTTAGGGAAAGCTGCCAGCTGTCGCACCATGCATTAATCCTCTGCAGGTCCTCCTGGAGTACGTACGAGTCTTCTGATGTTGCTACTTTCTTGTAGACAACCGTGTCATCTGCAAATAGCCTCACGGAGCTACCGATGTTGTCAACTAAGTCATTTATGTATATTGTAAACAATAAAGGTCCTATCACGCTTCCCTGCGGTACTCCCGAAATTACCTCTACATCTGCAGATTTTGAACCGTTAAGAATGACATGTTGTGTTCTTTCTTCTAGGAAATCCTGAATCCAGTCACAAACCTGGTCCGATATTCCGTAGGCTCGTATTTTTTTCACTAAACGTAAGTGCGGAACCGTATCAAATGCCTTCCTGAAGTCCAGGAATACGGCATCAATCTGCTCGCCAGTGTCTACGGCACTGTGAATTTCTTGGGCAAATAGGGCGAGCTGAGTTTCACATGATCTCTGTTTGCGGAATCCATGTTGGTTATGATGAAGGAGATTTGTATTATCTAAGAACGTCATAATACGAGAACACAAAACATGTTCCATTATTCTACAACAGATTGACGTAAGCGAAATAGGCCTATAATTATTCGCATCTGATTTATGACCCTTCTTGAAAATGGGAACGACCTGCGCTTTCTTCCAGTCGCTAGGTACTTTACGTTCTTCCAGCGATCTACGATAAATTGCTGATAGAAAGGGGGCAAGTTCTTTAGCATAATCACTGTAGAATCTTAAGGGTATCTCGTCTGGTCCGGATGCTTTTCCGCTACTAAGTGATAGCAGTTGTTTTTCAATTCCGATATCGTTTATTTCAATATTTTCCATTTTGGCGTCCGTGCGACGGCTGAAGTCAGGGACCGTGTTACGATTTTCCGCAGTGAAACAGTTTCGGAACACTGAATTCAGTATTTCTGCCTTTCTTCGGTCGTCCTCTGTTTCGGTGCCATCGTGATCAACGAGTGACTGAATAGGGGATTTAGATCCGCTTACCGATTTTACATATGACCAAAACTTTTTAGGGTTCTTGTTTAGATTGTTTGCCAATGTTTTATGTTCGAATTCGTTGAATGCTTCTCTCATTGCTCTCTTTACGCTCTTTTTCGCTTCGTTCAGCTTTTCCTTATCAGCTATGATTCGACTACTCTTAAACCTATGATGAAGCTTTCTTTGTTTCCGTAGTACCTTTCGTACATGATTGTTATACCACGGTGGATCTTTCCCCTCGCTTTGGACCTTAGTCGGTACGAACTTATCTAAGGCGTACTGGACGATGTTTCTGAATTTTTTCCATTTATGTTCCACATCCTCTTCCTCAGAAATGAACGTTTGATGGTGGTCACTCAGATATTCTGCGATTTGTGCCCTATCACTCTTGTTAAGCAAATATATTTTCCTTCCTTTCTTGGCATTTCTTATTACACTTGTAGTCATTGATGCAACCACTGACTTATGATCACTGATACCCTCTTCTACATTCACGGAGTCGAAAAGTTCCGGTCTATTTGTTGCTATGAGGTCTAAAACGTTAGCTTCACGAGTTGGTTCTCTAACTATCTGCTCGAAGTAATTCTCGGACAAGGCAGTCAGGATAATGTCACAAGAGTCTCTGTCCCTGGCTCCAGTTCTGATTGTGTGACTATCCCATTCTATACCTGGTAGATTGAAGTCTCCCCCTATTCTGATACACAATGATGTGTCTCTTCAATATGATAACTGTTACGGCATCTGACATTCATTATTCTTAAAATAATCTATTTTTGTGATACACACTAAAAAATTCAACCAAAAAGCGCCTCAGATTAATAGTTACAAGCATCCTAAGGTGTGGATGACATAAAATATTACTCTCAGATTTGAGACAAGTCGAAAACCATGTTATTTCCTTCCATATGCGTTTCGCGTAGCAGTAGAAAGTTATATAACTCGGGTTTATATTGAGATGGAGCGACAACTGTTCTCTCTGCATACCATCTGTGAATGGAATATGAAAAGGGAAGAATGATAGTGACGCACATACATACGTCTCTTTTACAACATAACGTATGGTGGCATGCCACAGGCAACGAAATTCAGTATATGTAAATCGAATAAAGACACTTCCTGACGGAGCGTGTATTTGATCGCACGTTCTTGAGAACGAGTGTAGCTACTATCCTCTAAGCCTATTTCTTGCCCGGCGGCAACTACGTGCCACGCATATTTTCTGCTCAGGGAACTGTAATTTCCATGAGGAATGAGCACAGGTAATGTGACATAGTATGACGAATGGTGACAGGGTGCACTTCACAGCCCACCTGCAGTTTTGTCTGACGCAACTGGACTGTAACAGCGATGTTAAGAAATAACTGAACGACAGGACTAGGATTCAGATTCTTTCCCTCACCCGTATGTAAAGTCCATATTTCTTCTTCCTGTAAAAACTGTGCAAGATATTATGGTGCACGATGAATGATGCACTGAACGTAAAAAGGTAGGATAAGATTTAACGTCTCCCGATGAATAAATCATTACAGAAGCAGTAGACGATCGAAATGTCCAAGGCTGGGGGAGTAAATACGCCGTAATCTTTTCAAAATGTTCATATAGCCCCTGTTACATGTACACTAATAACGAAAAAAAGCAAACCAAGCAGGCTGTAATCTATTTTTTGTCTGTGCTATTAGCTAATTTCGACCCTCGGTCATTCTCAAGCTTTTATCAGACTTCATGTCATATTTGACTAAATAGCCAGTACATATATAACGGCACACATCGCGTTCATGTTTGTGAGTAGCACAACTGCAAATCAGTAATGCCGTTACATTAGCTAATAGCACACACAAATAGATTGCAGCCTGCTTGTACCATATTTTCGTTCTTAAAACTTATTGAGGCTATGGATCCATACAACAAAAATTTCCAAAAACTTGTAAAATTGTTGTACGTATTCTTAATATTCTTTTATTTGAATAATATTATTGTGGTAAAGTAAGAAAAAGTTTGTTACTTGTTTCCTCAAATAAAGACTATTTGTGCAAGTCAGCGATTATCACTTGATGCAGCTTACTGTTCCAAGCATACTGTGATCCAATTCAAACCTAAGGAGTTTGCCACAGTATATTTCAAAGAAATTTGTGGTAGTTTGTGGTGTTGCGACAGGTTTGTCTGTTAGAGTTATGCTTAATTTGTTTTATAATGTCTCATGATATAACACATAATGTTTACGGTGAGAGTATTTTACCTCGTGTCTGTGCCTACCACGGATGTAGAGTCATGGATCACGAAGTCTATCGACCTTATCAGTTTCATGAGTTTTGCGACTCCGGCAGACGTGGTGGTAAATGCACAGACGACAGCCTGAATCCCATTCAGCGGCCTACAGTATACCGCCACTGCAACGCCGACACGGATCGTATTGCAAAACACAACGTGTGGAGATTATACGGCCTGGGCGATCGTCATACGCTTCCCCCGGCGACACACAAAGATCCCTCCGCTGCAAGTGGGCAACGAATTTATTGGACGAAAAGTCGAATACCCTAATGGAAGCTGGCCGCTGTGACCGAGCGTTTCTAGGCGCTTCAGTTCGGAAACGCGCTGCTGCTAAGGTCGCAGGTTTGAATCCTGCCTCGGGCATGAATATGTGTGATGTCCTTAGGTTAGTTAGGTTTAAGTAGTTCTAAGTCTAGGGGACTGATGACCTCAGCGTTAGGTCCCATAGCGCTTAGAGCCATTTTGAACCCTAATGGAGGTGACTGCTGAAAGCTGGGAGTAGGATCGCATCTGCCTCAAAGACGTCGGGATCTATGATAATCGGCTCCTGCAATTCCTGGAGGCGACGGCTGAAGACATTATCTCAGCAGACTGTCATAAATCTGAACAGCTGGAAGGTCCGAAGTTCGGACCATGTGACAAAGCACCTGCTGGAGCACATATCGGCGGACACTAGCGACAGCTTTCAACGACATGTTCAGATCTGGCAATGTTGCCATCATATTCTGGAAACACACGGAAACCAACGCACTGTGTCAAGTGACCAAGGGACTATAGACCGATTAGCCACATCCCGTCGATGCCTGATGCACTACGTCAACAGTGATGAGTTCCTCCTACACCGGCTGTTCGGTTTCCGTAAGGAACTGAGGCGCTAGGAGCCGTGGATCGTCTCTTTGCTGGAAAATGCCATGCGCTCATTCAGTCTCTTGCATAAGTTACCTGTACGAAGGCCCTTCAAAAAAGTAAGTTTCACAGTACTATGGCAGACCAACCAACTTTTATTCAGTGTTGCGTGAAATGCCCTGCTACACCTGCAGAGCAGGACAGGTAGTTTAAGTTGTGGAAAGGGACCAAAATAAGCGGCTATCAGTTACACTCGAACATACAACCTTTTATTTGATCAAACATTACAAGAGACAAGAAAAATTTAAAAAAAAGACACAGCTTTAGTTTTGGAACTTAATTAGTGGCTGAAAGCGCCGTACAGTCTCAAGCGTTAAGGGCAAGAGCACTTTAATTTAAAAACGGCTGAAAGCCAATAACTTAAAGCTCAACCAAAATCAGAAATTTAAAAGGAAAAGCGTTATCTTAAAACGGTTCCTTAATTAGGCTGAAGGCCCAAAGAATCTGACACTTTAAGATAAAACAACTTAAATTCATAATCGGCTGAAGGCCCAACACTTAAGACTCAATAACATTAATTTATAAAAAAAGCCAAAGGCTTCACGTAAAACAGTTCTTAAATTAGGCTGAAGGCCCAAACAATCTGATGCCTTAAGGATAAAACAAATTTAATCTAAAAGTCGGCTAGAAGCCATACAAGTACAAACAACAAGAACAAACAAGAGAAGGCAGTACATCTAAGGGCGCTCAGAAGTTCCGAGGGTCGGCCAGGAATTCTAACGCTCGCTTAGGTGAGACAGGCAGTCGGCCCAACCACTGTCGATCCGACGACAACCCAACCGATAGACAGTCAATAGACCCACCAACAAGCTAACCTCTGCTTCACCCGACCAGCACATAACAGGGAGTTCAATGGAACGACGTAGAAGGTATTGGCGCCCACAACCAATCATACATTGAGTAATCAAACTACATACCATGCTGGACGGCGCTGCACACACGATTAGGTTGTGCATACAATACAAAGGTAGCCATTTATAACGTCGAATGCCCGGTAATGCATATCACGTTTCAGCTCCCTCACTAAATACATTCTGGTACAGAATAACTGAATTCACAATATCTCATGGGTGAAAAATAAGGTATGTTTCTAGGGCACAGGCAAAAAGCTCATAACCCTTTGGAACAACCACTATTTTGAGACTACTTGACTATCCGCATTCAACAAAAATTGTGTGATTTGTACTCACAGCTCGAGAGGATGCCAGCTGGGTCAAAATATTTGAAAACTGACGGTAAGAGTAAAGCTATGTTATGTTATGCACTTCTCTAAAATTGAAGGTTTAAAAGGCGTTAACTACACCACTGAATCACAACACGAGTCAGTATCTTCAAAAAAATGTAGAAATGTGAATACACGAATACGGATTAGTCATAAAAATTGTAGGGACGCCGGTGTAGCGGCTGATCTATAGCAAAGGTTGGCAACCTTTTTGTATCTACACCTACAGCTATACTGCGCAAGTCATCTTAACGTGTGAGACGGAAGGTACGTTATGTACCACCGTCACTTCTGCACTTTTTCTGTTCCTATCGAGAACCACTTGAAGAACAATTGCTGGCACGCCTCCGTGCGAGCACAAATGTCTCTAATTTTCCCTGCATGGTCTTCTCGTGGGATATACACTATGTGATCAAAAGTATCCGGACACCTAACTGAAAATGACTTACAAGTTCGTGGTGCCCTCCATCGGTAATGCTGGAATTCAGTATTTAGCCTTGATGACAGCTTCCACTCTCGAAGGCATACGTTCAATCAGGTGCCGGAAGGTTCCTTGGGGAATGGCGGCCCATTCTTCACGGGTGCTGCACTGAGGAGAGGTACCGATGTCGGTCGGTGAGGCCTGGCACGGAGTCGGCGCTCCAAAACTTCCCAAAGGTGTTCTATAGGATTTAGGTCAGGACGCTGTGCAGCCAAGACCATTACAGCGATGTTACTGCCGTGTAACCACTCCGCCACAGGCCGTGCATTACGAACAGGTGCTCGATCGTGTTGAAAGATGCAATCGGCGTCTCCGAATTGCTCCTCAACAATGGGAAGCAAGAAGGTGCTTAAAACATCAGTGTAGGCCTGTGCTGCGGTAGTGCCACGCAAAACAAGGGGTGGAAGCCCCTTCCATGAAAAACACGACCGCACCATAACACCACCGCCTCCGAATTTTACTGTTGGCACTACAGACGCTGGCAGATGACGTTCACCGGGCATTCGCCATGCCCATACCTCGCCAACGTATCGACACACTGTGTAACGTGATTCGTCACTTCACTGTAAATAACTCATCGCCAGTGCAAGACGACACATAACCTCCTTGCCACAGAAGAAAGAAGATAACTTTTTAACGTCCCATCGACAACGAGGTAATCAGTGACGGAGCACAAGCTCGGCATACGAAAAGATGGGGAGCGAAATAGGTCTTGCCCTTTCAAAGAAACCATTCCGTCATTTGCCTTAAGCGAATTAGGGAAATCACGGAAAACACAAGTCTGAATAGCCAGACGGGTGTTTGCACCGTCGTCCTTCGGAGTCCTCGCCACAGCGCTGTGTGGCAAACAGGCAACACACGTGTACAAAAACTTTGTAAATCGCAAACAAAGTCAACAACGTAAAAAATATGGTCCTCTACCTGGAGATGACAGCACGAACACGGAAGGGTGAAGTGGCGTTTAAAATTAAAATAAGCTATTGAAACCGTTTACCAACAATTCTTTGTGGGTAGGGAATCTGTCTCGGTGCTGATGCTTGAATCTCGTTTGATTTAACCAAATGATGTACTGTCGTCCGATTATCTGTTCTCACATGGAACGCCCGACGTGCCAGGAATCTCATTTCTGACATGGGGAAACCCCATTTCATAGGGACTTCTGACAGTAAGTTACACATATCGTTCCACAGTAAGACCCTGCACGGTAAGAGTGATGTATCGTCAGAAGAGATGACACGTTCCGCGTTTCCTGTACAAACAGTTCTGCTGCGCTGTGGGTAAACTGTGTAGCACAGCGGAGATTGAAATAGTGCAGCAACTGGAAACGTACTCCGACGTTGAAGGGTGCGGGGCAAGACGTGTAAACTACATATATGTTCACTGTGGAATTCTGGCGGTATGTGGACTAGATTCAATGCCACATCTAGCCTTAGTGTAATGGTGACAACAATTTGACCAAGGCCGTACATACGAGAGTGTTTCTGATCGAGGAGGAGACTTCTTACACCTTGTAATTTCTTGTCGGCAAGGTAAAAGAATATCTGGGATTGAAGAGATTATCCAACGATGAGGACGTTCATACAGCGGTTTTCTAATGGCTTCGTGACCAAGGAGTGGATTTCTATCGTTCAGGAACTGGACGATTGGTAGAACGTTTAGAATATTGTGTGCGGAGATTTGGCGATTGCTGAAAAATAGTGTCATGTATCCACGTGACTTTCAAGTGTAACGCAATGAGCTCGTGTTCATGTCATTTATTGTTTGTCATCTTTTATTACGGTACTGCCGCCTCGTTCTCTTATTCTATTTACTGGCGTCACTAACTTCCTTTCTTACTTGTCCGTTAGCGGCAGTAGCAGCGCGTATCGATAAGTGCACTGTCGTACCATCTCTGGAGCGACCTATAGTATTTCCGGGTCGTTGTGTGTCTGGGAGTCCGTTCGGGATGGACCAACGGTGCATTCGTATCGCAGCAGCAGTGGAGTCGAGGAACGGAGAGCCGGTGAGGCGCCGACAGTCAGTGCTCGCCGACCGCTGGCGACACACATGAACTGTCCGATGGAGGGAGATTGGGGCGGGACGACCGTTGGTTGGTCGTTCGGTTGGTCGTCTCATCAGCGTACCTATATTTAGTCCTTTCATCGTTTCCGGGCCTGGGCAGTTGGTCGGTTGGCGTGGAGTAGGGAGGAAATCTCCGCGGCGCTTAGTTTGGCTGGGCCCGCTGGCGGCCTCTATGCGGTGTCGGAGTGTGTGGTGCTGTTCCCATTGCTACGAGGTTCGTGGCACACCGATCCTGGACATGAAAGTTGAGTTTTGACTTAATCTACCAGCAGGTCACGACTGTCCACATTCTGTCGTTTGGATTCCGTTGTCGGCTGTTGGGATATTCCCGAGAGCAACAACATGTGTTTTCAAGTTGGCAAATTTTAGCCGTCCTCTGGTAGAGTTTAACTGTACTTGGTTATTTGAATTGAAGTGCAACAGCGGAATATTCTGCCTTGTGGTCGTTAACGTTCCAGTTACATGCCCTGGCAATTGACGTAAATTCAGGCAGTGTTTTAAGTATGATAGCTCGACACGTATCCGCTAGCATGTCTGATGAACAACTGGAAAAATTTATTAGTAAAATGCTAACCGCATGCATACCGCCCTGTTGGCAATGGCTGCTGTGTTGTGACGCAAGACGCTGCCGAGTCCTGAATAGAGCGCGACAAGGCTGCAGTCTCCCATTCAGGCGACGCCTCTGGCCGTTCTACTTACGTAAGCGTCTGATTCACTGATCTCTCAGTGATCTCTGCTGCGGCCAGGCAAAGCGACACATTTCAGGTGCTTAATTAGCTGCCGATTTTTTCAGTAGGTGTCGCTGCCGTACAAAGATCTACACTGAGTCCACTCCAAGCAAAATTATGTACTTGAATTGTCTCTCAGCACCACAGACTTCATAGGTCCGCTCTTTATTATTTAATTCATCGGACTATTTTTGTCTTTGGAATCAACATCTTACCTCCTCAGAAAGTGCCACATTAGTGACAATCTGATTAAAATAACAGGCAGGATAATAGTGAACACCTGTCATACATTATCACAAGCCTTTTACCCACAGCTTGGCCCCCGTACACGTGTGGTACATATATTGCTCATGACTTCTCCTCCCCCACCTCTCAACCCCATCATCTCATTCCGCTCTTCCTCTTTCAGCTTCTCACAACTCCCGTCTTCCAGCTGGTTCCTGCACTTCCCCCTCCCTCTGTCCATCTCAGCATTCACCTCTGTGCATTTCCTCCTCCCGACCCTCTGTCCGTCTCATATTCTCACCTTTCTCTGTCAGTTTCATCCACCCCCCCCCCCCCTCTCATTATCCATCTCCTCGTCCCCCCCCCCTCCCCGCCTCCTCTCGCTGCTCTGTCATGCCTGTCTGCACGCATATCGTCTGGACTGTTTTCCGATACTACCCACGCAGCCTAGATGTCAGCCATCACCAGCCCTGCTAACGTCTTTTACACCCTTGAGGAGCTAAATGGCCCTTACCCCCACAAAACTTCTTCCCATATAATAAATAGTATGTATATCAAATTTGGTTAAAATTGATCTAGTGGTTTAGGAGGAGATGTGGAAAAAAACATACACACACACGCACACAAGCATCCAATTAAATATATGGGTATGTTTGTTATCACTATTGTCACACTTGAACTGCCAGAAGAGTTAGTTAACTTGGTTTTCTTGTTATTCCTATCTTCCCAAAATTTCATCTTTTCACTAGAGATCTACCGTCATTCTTTTGTGCACGCCTTTAAAAGTTTACGACACTTTTCTGTCACTTTTTTGGATGAGAACTTGTGTGCATTGATCTTCTGTCTTTACGTAGCTGTAGTTGCCCGGAGGTCAACAGCTATCGTTGTTATTTCTTTTTCGTTCCTGTTTAGAGTGTCTTCTTTATTTCTTGTGAGGCGCTCATTCGTGAAAAATTGCTTGTAAGAGTTCATGCGTAATTCCCGTGCAACAGAACTACCGGAATACAACATTTTTCAGGTCTTGCGCATCAGATACCGTCGCGTAACTTGCGTCCGAGTATTTTATTCGATATCTGGCGTTCCGTTTTCTCGATGACATTGATGGGAGGCAGAGTAAGGCGTAACGTCTCATTGACGATGACGTCATTAGAGATGGAGCACAAGATCACATTGAGAAATGTAGAGAAGGAAATCCGCTGTGAACTTTTCAATGGAAACATCCCACTGTGTCTTGGGCGATTTGGAGAAACCGTGGAAAACCAAAGTCCGGATGCTCAGACAGAGATCTCACCTGCCGTCTCCACGAATGTGGGTCTGCTTTCCCCAGTGCTACCTCACTGGCTCGACGATATTGATATTCTTGTTAATTATGTGTAATGCGTTGCTCCATATTCGCTATAAATTTCTTGAAAGCAGTCATTTTCATGCCTAGGATTTTTAAGCTGAAATAAAAAAAACACGTCATTTAATGATTAGTGAATGGCTTATTTCGCTCTTTAGCTCGACATTGCCGAAGGTGGTAGAATTACCTAATCATTGATAACGAAGTAAAGTTCTTACTTTAAATAAAAAAGGACTACGTAGGAAAAGTTATATAGACACACTGTGGAGCCAAATCACTACAACCACTGCCCACGCCGAGACTGAATGGAGTTGCGGGCACGTGACATGGAAAGCGAAGTGTACAGGGTGGCCAAAAACAATCTTAAATGCTTGCAAGGATGTTGCAGGGGATTTTAGCTGAGAAATAGCTGCTAAGAAAAAAATGGATACGCTGAGTCGTTTCCGAGTTATTTAGCATTGAAGTTAGCCAACCAGGTCGTTGCGCGTGCAAATTCAGGCACCTGCAGTCGCTAAAATGTGTTAATGCACGGACATCTGTAGGTCCCTGAGATACCACATGTTGAAATGCTCACTATGAGTTAAAATTTTGTAAGCAAATGTCGTGTAACTAGGACCTCCCGTCGGGTAGACCGTTCGCCGGGTGCAAGTCTTTCGATTTGAAGCCACTTCGGCGACTTGTGCGCCGATGGGGACGAAATGATGATAATTAAGATAACACGATACCCAGTCCCTGAGCGGAGAAAATCTCTGACCTAACCGGGAATCGTACCCGGGTCCTTAGGATTGACATTCTGCCGCGCTGACCACTCTCTCTTTTTGCATTTTGTTCGTTGTTGATCGTTGTGTTTGGTCGTTGCAGACGTCACGTGACATCCGTTCAAGTTCGTTGTTCGTTGTTCCTTTCACTCAGTTTTTTTATTTCAGAGGCCAGCCAGCTCTCTGACCGAACACGCTGAGATACCGTGTCGGCGAACACTCAGCTACCGGGGCCGCACTGTTTTGGAAGTGATAAATTTAAGCTAGATGAGCAAGAGCTATTTTTGCACGGTTTGAGGAAATCAAACCAGGAACACCACTGCTGGCAGGCTGCTTGAATTTGTGCGCGCGAACGTCTGATTGGCTAACATTAATGCTAAATAACTCGGACACGACGCAGCGTATCGAATTTTTTTCGTAACAACTATTCCTCAGCTCAATCCGTCTGCAACAATCTTACAAGCTATTCAGTCTATTTCTGGCCACCCTGCATAAGCAGGACCAAGACGAAAGGGGAATCACTCTATCGATGATATGGAACGCAGATGGAGAAATCCACTGATATAAGAGACTCTTGACAAAGGGCTGATTGTTATGGTGTGGCGCGTGGCAACGAACAACCCGGAAGCGGTGAAGATGGTCGGCCGATCGCGTGCTATTGTGGTGAGCACCTATGGAAAATGGTTGAAGGATGGTGAAGCCACGAATAGGCCACAGGGTAGTGTACGTCTGCGCTTCATTACCGAACCTGGAGGTTGAGGACTCCCCGATCGGTAAGCAGCCATTTGTGGCAAACCTGACGACAGGGTAAAATGCTCGTACAGGCACAAGAGTTGGTTACGCCAGCTCGATGGTCATGTCTGGATGCGCCGTCGTCAAGGAGGACGACTGCACGAAATATGCACGGCGCCACGGACGTTGGCTGTTGGGGAAGTAGTATGCTATGGGGACATTCATCTGCGTTTCCGTAGGGCTAGTGGTAGTTATTGAAGGCACCATGACAGCAGTGGACCGCCTGTACTTTGTGTACCACCTGAATCTCATCGTGCTTGATGTCTTCCCCGATGGCGAGCCGGCCGGGTTGGCCGAGCGGTTCTAGGCGCTACAGTCTGGAACCGCGCAACCGCTACGGTCGCAGGTTCGAATCCTGCCTCGGGCATGGGTGTGTGTGGCGATCTTAGGTTAGTTAGGTTTAAGTAGCTCTAAGTTCTAGGGGACTGATGACCTCAGAAGTTAAGTCCCATAGTGCTCAGAGCCATTTGAACCTGATGGCAACGGCAGCATTCAGCGGGATAACTGCCCGTGTTCGAAGACCAGAATCACTCTACAGTGGTTCGAGGATTATGATAGCCAACTCACGATGATGTTTTGGACACCAAATTCGCTTGATCTGTAACGGATGGAACACACCTGGAACGCTATCGGGAGCCAGCGATGTTCTAACGATTCACGGATTTACGCAAACTTAATGTTTAGTCTGAATTTGAATTATTTTACCAAACAGGACTAACAGGGGATACTGAACGCGTACAGAGAAGGGCAGCACGAATGGCTACAGGTTTGTTCGGCCCGTGGGAGAGTGTGCCACTGATGCTGAAGAAACTGAAGTGGTGGATTCTAATATAGACGTAAACTATTCCGAGAAAGTTTACTAAGAAAGTTTCAATTACCGGCTTTAAATGAAGACTCTAGGAATTTACTACAACTCCCTACTAATCACTCACATTGGCATCGTGAGGACAAGATTAGATTAATTACAGCACGCACGGAGGCACTCAAATTATTCTTCGCGCGCTCCATACGTGAATGGAACGGGGAGGAACACTAGTAATTGGTGCAAAGTGACCTACCCTCTGCCACGCACTTCGCGGTGATTTGCAGAGTATGGATGTAGATGTAGTGTCTTCCACTTATTTGGTACCTTATTTAGTTTTGTTCTTCACTTTACTGTTGTTTATCTTGTCTCTGTTCTTCATTACAGCAATTTGTTTGCTTTACCAGTATATTGCCCTCACAGTATTTTAGTGAAATTAGAATTATATTAATACCGTCAGCTGCGCACTGGCGTTGATATAGATCAACGAGGACAGGTGAAAATGTGTGCCCCGACCAGGACTCGAACCCGGGATCTCCTGCTTACATGGCAGATGCTCTATCCATCTGAGCCACCGAGGACACAGTGCGACTGCAGGGATTATCTCGCGCACGCCTCCCGCGAGACCCACATCCTCCCCTTGTATGTCCACACACTACATTCGTAGTGTCTCACCCCAACACACTCATTACTCGTGGAAGACATTCTTCCAAGTCCCGTAAGAGTTCGGGTACTATGTGTGCATCCCCACAGAAGCAGAAGGTCATGGCCGGTATCGCCAGAACTATATACTTACATGGGTGTGGTGTCTGTTCTTTCGGACATGTCCGAAAGAACAGACACCATATCCATATCAGTATACAGTATTATAGTGTCTTCAACGGTCTTTATGATTGTTTCGTATGCTCTTTTCACTTAATTCCTCTTCTAATTATTATTTGGTGATGGAATGTCACACCGTTTTCTACATTTTCTACAATGAGCCAATGTTCTTGACTTCTCATCCTTAGTGTTTTTTTTTTAATATGTAAAGTTGGTAAGCATGCCGCTACTTTATTGCTGCACGTGTGGTTGTTATCCTTCTCTCAATTTCCTTTCAATGTTTCATCCTACAGTCAGATGCATATTATATTCTGGACAACGGAGTATTTTTTGTTATTTCTCAATCGCAAGGTGTGCCACATCACCACATCTGTACGATCCACATCTTACAGATGAGGTACCTGTACTGTCCGATGTTCGCGTGCTCTAGACGCAAAGCGCTCGATTAAACATCAGTTACAAAGAAACTGAAAGCGAAATTTCTCTGTGCTTCAGTGAGAACAGGTGGTGGCAATCCAGGGAGCTAGTTTCTCGTACGCGGCGTGATACGTAATCGTCACAATTAGTTCCGTGTTGCTGGCAAAAAACTCGTTGAGATTTTAATCACTTGCTTGTAATCGAGAGTATGTTGTAACAATGCTACCTGCTCTTAGTTCCGTCTATTAGTCTTGGCAAGATATCAGTCTCGACTTTTAACCTTACATTCAACATCTCCTCCTATTAGAATAAAGCGTTGTGGCATTAGTGGGAAAATTGAGTCGTAAACCAGGAAGTGTCTCATAACGTCTGCCTTTATATTTGATTATTGTTGTCCGTACAGTTCCTGTTATTTACTTGTTTAAGGCCGTCTCCAAATCCATGAATGATATGAAGGTGTCATGGTTTCTTTTCCTTAAAAAAATATGTATTTCCATACCGGTTAATTTTTACAAACGGTGAAAAAACAGGAAACCATCACTGTTAATAATTGTATTTATTAAAAAAATAGCTTTGTTAACAGTTTATAACCGACTGTGTTTTCATCAGACGGCTATTCACATTTGGTTTTGTAATTTAAATTACGTTGCACACCAGACGTGGACTATTTCTGACTGTGGTGGTCAACCAAAAACTTATGCTATGAAAAGAGTTATTTTAACAACTTTATACTAAAACAATACAAACAAGTTTCGAAGATGAGAACTGAGATCTTTTTGTGCTACTCGTGTGGAGCGGCTATTCCTGGGTCATTTTTACGGCTCGACTGTTGTTAGAGTGCTTCATAGGCTCACAGGGCCAAATTTAGTGGCCATCTTGAAGTATCTTGGAGCGCTGTAGATAGTGTAGGAGTGCTACGTGGCCGAGCGACGTGGCTCTCCAGTACTGGCATAAGTCACGGCAGAAACGTGATTTATTTGACATCAGCGCGGTAAGACGTGTTCATCTGGAGACGTAATAGAATGACAGAAAGGATCCATTGTGTTTGGGATTGCAAATGATCAGACAGTCAATGAAGTTGTCTGTTCAAAAAATTCCGAAACTTTGTCCACAAAATTTTTCTACGCCTACCTTTTAGTTATTGTGCATGGTCTCCGAAATACTCTGCTCCACAGTTGATACACCTTTCCCAACGCCGTTTCCACTTCGGAAGCAGTCTTCGTACGCCTCTTGTTGATCGCGCGAAGCGCTGTCTGCTACTTTTCTGTTATCTCTTCTATCGTTTAAAATCTTCGTCCTTTCAACGAGATTTTCAACTTTGGAAATAAGAAAAGTCCGCAAGGACCAGGTCTGGAGACTACGGTGGATAAGGCAGCACAGTGATTTCGTTTGTAGTGCAACAGTCACGCACCAACAGGGAGGAATGTGCGGGTGCGTGATGAATTGTCTCGCCACATTTCGGGTCGTTTCCTTCTCGCATTTTCTCGCAGGCGTCGCAAAATGTCCCGATAGTACCATCGATAAACAGTTTGTCCCTGTGGCACTAATCCTTCAAAGTCAAAGAAAACTATCAGCATGGCTGTCATATGACCTGACGACCTTTTCTTGTTTTGGAGAACCTTTTCCGACCCATTGTGATGACTGAACCTTGGTCTCAACAGCATAACCGTAGACTCGCGTCTCGTCGCCAGTTACGATTCTCTTAAGGGGAGGTTTACTATCTTTGGCCCGAATAAAGCGTGTTCTTTGAAAAAAAAATTCTCGGGATATGTTACAGGTATCAGCGTAAAATTTGGTCAAAATGTTTATTGATATTTCCTCTACAAACTGGAATTGTTTTCGACCGGAAATGTCGAAGAGCAAAGGCGGAAGTGCCGTCGGAACGAAACAAAATTTCGATGTTGACCTCCACGCGCGGTATGTCACAGGTCAGCCGGCTCGTCTGAAATCAAATTTGAGTTAACGTTAGCGTAATATATAAGATTCTTTAGGAGTTGTACCTCGCTTAAGCTATTTGGACCATAGGGAACAAAGTGGCGGCCATTTGAAAAAAAAATAGGTGTTTTTCAACGATTTTTCGACTTTGTCGGCCAAATAAAATTATTTATAGTTGACGGATCGGAATAAAACTGGTACAACTCCTACATAATTTAGTTAGCTTCGTCGGAAACAAAGAATCATGCCAATCGGTTTAGTAGATTTGAAGTTACCATACCGCGCGATAAAAAAAAAGTCTTTTCTAGAAAAACGCGTTTGAAGTTTTGAGTGCATATAAATGCAACATTATGCAAGGTACGTTCAGTCTGCTATTCCGGGTTCATAAAGTAGTCCTTTCTCTTCCTCATAGTGGGCGTTCTGCTCGATCTGGACCATCCTGCGCTGCTCTAGAGCCGCTCGTACGGCCGATGACAAGAGGTTTTCGGCCGCTTGAATCTGGTGGCCGTCCGAATGCTAAGCGAACTGCGTCGAATAGTCACAGGGTGACGTCCATCGTTGTCATGGTCTTCAGAATTGCTGAATACCCTTCGCTGAAGCTGCTCACTGCCAGGAAAGTCGCAGTCTCCACAGTCTTCGCGGCTGAATGCACATGCTTGAGGACTAACTTCCAAACATACTCGTTCATACTGTCATCTGAATTTTGTGTGTTTCCTCCCAAGCGCCGCTACAATAACTCGTCCTCCGAAAGAAAAAAACTGGTGCGTGAAAAACGCCGATTTCAGGCAGGTGCATTTTTTTGTTCAACATTTCCGTTCCGTAATCGGGAAAACCGTTTCAGGGGTGGATTCTAAACACTTTTATGGATCCAAAAATCCAATTTGAAAAAAAAAAAAACAGATTTTTTGAGCCAAAAGATAGTAAACCTCCCCTTCAGAAAGATCTCGTTCTCATTTGCGCGACTCAAAAGCTCTTCACAGATTGCGAGGAGAGGGTCTCTCTTCTTGACTCATGAGCCATGGGATGAACCCGGTGGCAACACGATGCATTCCAAGATGTTGTATCAGGATTTCATGATATGATAGAACTGGATTGTTACCTCCTTCTGCAATCTCTAGGACAGTCAGATTGTCACGCGCAGTTTCGTTGCCGTTCCTGGCATGAGCGTCGTTAGTTACGTCGAAGGGCGTCCTGAATGACGGTCATCTTCAACTTCCATCCGGCCATTTTTAAATCGTGCGAATCATTCGTAATACCGACTACGGCTTAAACGCTCAACACCGTAGGCTTCCTGCATTATTCGGTGTGTCTCTGTACAGGTCTTCTTGAGTTTCACGCAAAATTTAATTCAGACACGTTGCTCCTCGAACTCATCCGTCTCGAAATTCGCAGACTGTGGAACACAACGTTCTACTCAATACAGCACTAAACCATGAAAAACAAACATACGACAAGAAACTTCCGGCAGCTACACACTAAAGAGAGGCGTATGCAGGGATGCCAACTGCATTTTGCTCCAATAATCCACTGGCGCGAAATTACGAATGTACCGGTATTTTTTGTACAGACCTCGCACGTTGATGTATTCAGGTGAATTTTCTAAAAAATGGTTCAAATGGCTCTGAGCACTATGGGACTTAACATCTTAGGTCATCAGTCCCCGAGAACTTAGAACTACTTAAACCTAACTAACCTAAGGACATCAGACACATCCATGCCCGAGGCAGGATTCGAACCTGCAACCGTAGCAGTCTCGCGGTTCCGGACTGCAGCGCCTAGAACCGCACAGCCACCGTGACCGGCTGTGAATTTTCTACAAGAAGTGGTGTACAAGTCACAGCCATTTGACAGAGTGTACAAAGAATGGTCGTAAAAATATCCTTACGGACAGGAACCGGAGATGGACCCTCGCCTTGTCGAGTGCAGTCGGTTTCAAATCTGATAGGACTTGTTGATGTCGGTAAATGCATATCCATGACAACCAGTTTCCGAGCGAACATTTCGAAGCGAATTGCATGAAATGAGCATTTGGAATCGGATACCTCGTTGTTGATCGTAGCGGCGCATATAGCTTCACTGGACAGAACGGCACCGGAACTCGACGGTAATCTAGCGTCGCGTGCTCTGATGTCTCGCGGATTTTCACTCTTTTTTTTTAAGTGACGGAAGTTCTCGAGTTCTAACGACCCAGCGAGGCGATTAACCCGCAGTGTGTAGCTGAGGCCCGCGGTGGTTCCGCGGCGCTTTGTTGTGTTGTGAAATGGGCTCATTCATTCAGGTTACCGTGATGTTTATTTCAACATCTTGATGTTGGCTTATCTTCTGCGCCTTCATGATGAGTAGGTTGTGAGCGCCGACGGGTTCCAGGATCATGACAGTCGTGTTCACTGTGCAGCACATATACGACCCTGATTGGTCGCACAATAAGGCTGCCTATCAACTCTGTGAAAACCGGTAATGCCGCTATTTCTTTTTACTGTATAGCATTATTAGTAGCCGCTGATCGTTCTTTTATTATTGTGTTAAGTAATAAGTACGTACAACTTAACCTTTAGCTTTACACAGCCACGGCCTCAACATGTCATCACAAAGCAGCCTTTTTGTCGTTAGCAACTGTAAAGTTAGATTTATTTCTTGGATGCTCTCGTTTTTCTTGGTACAGTCGAGTGTTACGAAACAAACTTATAGGGGACGCGCGCGGCCTTGGCAGCTGCAGCCGAGCGGGTTTCCTGCGTCAGTGGGCAGGCGGGGTGGCTACTAGACAGCCAGCCCAGCTCGCTGCCTACGGATGCGGTCGAACGCCTCGGCGAGGCGGCGGCGATGCGTTACGTAAGCTTCCGCCACGACGCCAACCAATGGCAGGACTGCGAACGACCGTCACCTTCCAACTGCAGAAACGTCCTCTACAGATGCTGACGACTGGCAAGCAGCGATGTCTAGAAAACGGTGTTCCGAAAAGCATCTCCGCCTTCGAGTTTAGGGGAAGTACAGGGAAACTATGTGGCCAGTTGGTGTTATGCAACAGCGGTAGGCAGTTTCAGTTCATTGGGAAGTGGAGACCGTGTCGCCGTAACTGCTCAGCCACTCAATACGCTACAAAAGTCGCTCACGTGTTTAGTATGTACCAGAACGTTCTCTGATCGAGAGCCAACCAGAAGGAGCAGTAAGTACTGTGAATACATTGACATATCATGAACGCAGATCGTTTTGTATAACCGCAGGTGGTCGGAATTCTTGATCGATGCTTTCCTGAAACTCGTTCATCACGTACATGAAACTGCACTGTAGGTGCTAACAGGGACTGCTTCAGGGTTCGATTCTGAGGTGGGGACACAGTTTTTACTGTCTCTCTCCTCACCCTCTAAATATAACTCGCCGTCATCCCCACTTTTAGTGTGCCATAGATACTTACGGTTTTAATAATAAAAACGATAAAATATGTAAAACGTTTAAAAGCAGTAATAATAAATGTTTAATTACCTTTACTGGGCGTTAATTCGCGTCTAGTAGGCGGTCGGGTGTACTCAAGATTTGACAAATGTATTTTATTTAACTTTGCAGCCGTGTCTCCTTCCTGAAGCCGCAGTCAATGGCTATGGGACTTAACATCTGAGGTGGCTGGCTCTGAGCACTATGCGACTTAACTTCTGAGGTCATCTGTCGCCTAGAACTTAGAACTAATTAAACCTAACTAACCTAAGGACATCACATACATTCATGCCCGAGGCAGGATTCGAACCTGCGACCGTAGCGGCCACGCGGTTCCAGACTGAAGCGCCTTTAACCGCACGGCCACACCGGCCGGCTACATCTGAGGTCATCAGTCCCCTAGAACTTAGAACTACTTAAACCTAACTAACCTAAGGACAACACACACATCCATGCCCGAGGCAGGATTCGAACCTGCGACCGTAGCGGCCACGCGGTTCCAGACTGAAGCGCCTTTAACCGCACGGCCACACCGGCCGGCTACATCTGAGGTCATCAGTCCCCTAGAACTTAGAACTACTTAAACCTAACTAACCTAAGGACAACACACACATCCATGCCCGAGGCAGGATTCGAACCTACGACCGTAGCGGTCGCGCGGTTCCAGACTGAAGCGCCCAGAACCGCTCGGCCACTTCGACCGGCAAGCCGCAGTCATCAGTTACCTACGGCAGGTGAACTGTATAAACTTTGTTATGTGTGGAGTCATACTTCAGTCGTTTGTGTGTCTTATTTTCTGAGTCTAAAATTGGGGACCAGCCCAGCATTCGCCTAAAAGAGAGTGGGAATTCGCCTAAAATTAACCTCACGCTGGCCGACGCACGGACGTTAATCCGCCACACTGATTCGTTCCTGGTCTGATTGACCTTCCTGTCTCGTAGGCCAGCGCACTGCGCCATGCGCAATACCAACAGATAACTACGTACTATAACACACAGCTGGTTCAGTTGCCCTTACCAATGTTTTATGCAGCTTGCAAAGTTTGCAAAGCGAGAACTATTAATCCTAAAAAAATAAAAAAATAAAAAATATCAAATAAAAAAGCGAACAGAACCTCTTTGTAGAGGTTCAATTAGTTAAATGTTGTACTGGTATACGTGTTCGCTGGACGACACGATTTTCGAGTTATTCAAGAAAGACGTACAAAAGTTATCTTCAAGAGCACCTCCACCCACACACTCATCACTCACCAATCGGAATTTCTAGTACTTTTTTCTGGTCTCTATTGATTAGGCTATCACGCCACAAACATAGTGGGCTCCTGCGTTAAGATTATTAATGTATTTCGCCCGTGAGGGCAATGAAAGAAAGATGGCCTTTGTGATCGATACGCTAAAATTAATTACGTTAATAGTTAGATCCATTCCCCCCTCCCCCCCCCCCCCCAAAAAAAAGCATAGTAGTTTCGTACTCAGAGGGCCTAACGAATAAAATGATGTAATTGTTTATTTTATACTGTTAAAATTCATAAAAAATTTGTAATTGCTCGACTAAGCCGGTGGCGTAGTAGGTCCAGACAAAGACCAAAAACTGACAAATGTCGGAAATAATTCGTGGAGTCGCAAATTTTTGTACAGTGGTAGGAGGCAAGGTCATGCACGACGTAGTACAAATCCTGACCGGTGGAAGCTGAGAGTGGGAGCGGGGTGGGGTTGGCGTGGAGTGTTTGAAGGTCACTTTTGTACGTTTTTCTTTAATAACTCGAAAAACTACAACCTCTAGCGAAAACGTACCCCAATATAAGATTTAAATACATTAAATTTCCTACAAACAGGTCATGTTAGTATTTTCTGTCGGACTAAGAACGGCTTGTACATGATTTTTCAAGGCCAGATGTAACAATGCAGGTTGCGTAAAACGAAATCGGTAGCCGCATATAAAATAACTCACACCGAGCGGGGTAGCGTAGTGGTTAGCACACTGGACTCGCATTCGGCAGGACAACGGTTCAAACCCGCGCTCGGCCATCCTGATTTATGTTTTCCACGATTTTTCTAATCACTTAAGGCAAATGCCGGGGCAGTTCCTTCGAAAGCGCACAGCCGCTTGTTTTGCCCGTCCTTTCATTATCCTAGGTCGTGCTCTGTCTCTAATGACGTCGTTGTCGGCGGGACGTCCAACACTAATCTCCTCCCTCCTCCACCATAAAATACACTGACGGAAAAATGCAGCAAAACCAAAAGATATTTAATTTAGAGAAATGAAATTTCGGGAATACATTTGTCTACATAACATATTTGAGTGATTAACACTGAAAATCACAGATTAATGTAAGCGCGACATAAGCCATTGCAAATGTGAAATGCTGATACATTAATAATCGGCGTAACCGCCAGAGTGTTGAATGCAAGCATGCAAACGCGCATGCATTTTGTTGTACAGGTGTCGGATGTCGATCTGTGGGACAGATTTCCATGCCTGTTGCACTTGGTCAGCCAATATAGGGACAGCTAATGCTCATTGTGGATGACACTGCAGTTGTCGTCCGATATTGGTCATATGTGCTCGATTGGAGACAGATCTGATGATCGAGAAGGCCAAGGCAACATGCCGACACTGTGTAGAACATGTTTGGCTACAACAGCGATATGTGGGCGAGCGCTATCCAATTGGAAGACAGCCCCCAAAATTCTGTTCATGGATGGCAGCACAACAGGTCGAATCACCAGACTGACATACAATAGCCACGACAGCTCTCCTGGTGTTGCGCCAAATCGCACCCCAGACCATAACTCCAGGTGTAGGTCCAGGACGTCCAGCACGTTGACAGGTTGGTTGCAAGCCCTCAACTGGCCTCCTCCTACTCAACACACGGCCATCCCTGACACCGAGGCACAGCCAGCTTTCATCCCAAAACACAACACACGTCCACCCTGCCCTCCAATGAGATCTTACTTTACACCACAGAAGTCGCAAATGGTAGTGGTTTGGGGTCAGTGAAGTGCACGCTACAGGGCGTCCGGCTCTTAACTGTCCTTGAAGTAACCGATTTGTAACAGTTCGTTGTGTCACTCTGGTGCCTACTGCTGCTCAGATTGCTGCTGCACATGTAGTACTACGCGCCAGAGCCATATACCGAACACGATAGTCTTCCCCCTCGGTAGTGTCACGTGTCTGTCCGGAGCTCGGTCTTCTGGCGACCGACATTCCCGTGACCACCGCCGCCAGCAATCGCAGTAGACCTAATACGAGACCTTCAATGTCAGTGAGTTGTTGATAGTGGCATCGTAGTCGCCTCAAAGCCATTCTTGACCACCATCAACTCACCACGTCCGTTCTCAAAGGTAGCTACCGCTCACGACCGTCACAGAAAATCTGTCCCCCTCCCGGCTGAGTGGTCAGCGTGAGGGATTGCCGTCCTACGGGCCCGGGCTCGATTCCCGGTTGGTTCGGGGATTTTCTCCGCTCAGGGACTGGGTGTTGTGTTGTCTTCATCATCATTTCATCCCCATCCGGCGCGCAGGTCGCCCAATGTGGCGTCGAATGTAATAAGACCTGCACCAAGGCGGCCGGACCTGCCCCGTAAGGGGCCTCCCGGCCAATGACGCCAAACGCTCATTTCCATTTACAGCAAATATGATTTGCATCGTCATAGTGGCGCTACGAGCGCCACCTTTTTGTGACTGGCGCCAAATCTGAATACACATCATCTTTCAGATGTAGAAAAACGCCTACCAGCTTTCGTTTATGTCGCACAACTCCTTCTTATTGTTGCGATTTTTTTCTGTCAATTTATTTTAAAGCAACGATAATTATTTGCTTACGCCAGTGAATAGTGCACTGCTTTAGGATAACTTGCAAAAAAACCCAGTTCAGAGAATTATAGCCAGTGAAAAGCATTCGTCCACAAATTTGGATAGTACATGTGTCACGCAATTAATTTAAGAACGATGGTAGCAAAAAATCCTTAGAACTTTGATAAAGTCATAATTTAAACAAAATGAATCGCAGTTACCAGTATTTCACTGAGCACTACGGTTGCAAACACTGGTTTGCCAATTGTGGTTATAGGCTTACGAGCGAGCAAGTAAATGAATGTTGCTCCATAAAATTTAGGGAGTGCAGCCGTATAAATTCCACTTCTAATATTTCGGGGGTATAGCGTTCAGCAGTCTCGAAAGTGGGCCGAAAGCCTGACGTTACAGTGCTCGCTTCGACCTTTTAAACTCGCGGACCGCATCACTACCCATGCGGCCACAGATGTATAAGCACCACAGACGTTGATCGCCGGCAAAGAAGCACACTTTTACATGAACTGCGAGGCCTATTGGGAAAGTAACGTCCGATCGGTCGCAAAATGGAAACCACTGTGAAAATCAAAAATGTTTTATTTGCAACAGTCAACTACATCTTCCAGCTACTTCTCTACACAGTCGCCGCTCCGATTTAGACATTTGTCGTGGCGTTGTACTAACTTTCCAATACCCTCGTCAAAGAAGGCAGCCGCCTGTACTTCCTGCCAATTCTCTGTGCTGGACTACAGCTCGATGTCTGTGCCAGAACACTGTCTTCATAGCCAGCGGTTCATGTGAGCAGAGATGAAACTCAGGGAGAATCAATTACGGGCTCTGTTTTGGATGATCAAACACTTCCCATCGAAAACGCCGCAGGAGCAGCTTCATGGACCCTGCAGAGTGCGGCTAAGAACGCTCATGCAGAAGGAAACGTGGGACAGCTATGTTATGTGGGCTGCATGCGATCAGGCGAAATCTCACACCTGGCCGTCATACTTGCCGGGAGACACTACTCTTCTAAGCATCTTTATGTGCTTACTGTGTATTCGGAATTGAAAAGAGTGACTTGACGCGATCGACAGGCATACTAGAGGCACTGCCCAACGCATCTGTGCAAAGGTTCATTGGATTTTCACTGTGGTTTCCATGTCGCACCCCTTTTGTACCTTACTTTCCGAATAGCCCTCGTATATCCGTGGCTACACCGCCGATGCACGCTGGCAAGTCGATTCATCACTGTGAGCTGCATTGTGGCGAAGTCTTGCAAGTTGCTTAAAGAAAGTACCGGATTCCATCATTTATCCGAGCTGAAACCGCTGTCTCTATTATCTAAACTCGTCGTGAAACGAATTTCAACAGCTTCTTTCATCACTGAATTGCAAAAAGATGAAGTTGCGCTAGAATTTTGTCGTTTTCGTTCAGCATAGAGTGGTTCAAAATGGTTCAAATGGCTCTGAGCACTATGGGACTTAACATCTGAGGTCATCAGTCCCATAGAACTTAGAACTACTTAAACCTAACTAACCTAAGGACATTACACATATCCATGCCCGAGGCAGGATTCGAACCTCCGACCGTAGCGGTTGCGCGGTTCCAGACTGAAGCGCCTAGAATCGCTCGGCCACTCCGGCCGGCCAGTATAGAGTGACCAGGGTCAATAGAATACTCGCCGCAGCCGATTTATTGGGCTGTAAGAGCCAGGTATACTTATGGCATTCCGTGTGTGTTTCATGGATTGTCCGATGTACGGAAGGCCACACCCGCAGAGGAAACTTTCACACTCTGGCCTTCCGAAGGATCAAATCATCTTTAACGGAACCCAAGAGTGCTGCTGTCTTAGGTGGATGGTGAAAAATTACTTTCACTTTGTGTTCGCTGGGGATCCGTCCAATTTTTGACGATAGTTTACCAACATATGGCAGGATAGCCATGGGTTTTGGTCTTTTTCTCCAGTGCTTAGATTCATATTTGGTTTCATTTGCAGCACCTTCCGTATCTGCTCTAACAGTTGGCTTCAAAAACACCAACTGTAGGAGCTCGTCCTGCAGACCGCTCTCGTCAGCAATGATGTGTGTTCCGTGAACCAAAGTTCTGCGAACACTCGTCAGCCGTCTTTCGGCTCACTTTCAAGAAGGCTCAAGGTTGAGTTTGTTTATAAATAACATTCCTCCCAACCGTCACGATTTTTCTTTTATTTATACTGGGTGAACATTAATAAAACCGCCAAACTGCAGGGACGGATTTCTCACTGGAAATGGAGGAGGCGCTACAGTCTGGAACTGCTCGACCGCTACGGTCGCAGTTTCGAATCCTGCCTCGGGCATGGATGTGTGTGATGTCCTTAGGTTAGTTAGGTTTAAGTAGTTCTAAGTCTAGGGGACTGATGACCTCAGAAGATTAGTCCCATAGTGCTCAGAGCCATTTGAACCATTTGAAATGGAGGAAAAAAGGTCCTACGAACATGTATCCGAAAATGGACGGTGTGAGTGCAAGGACTACAAATCGTCCCGGAACACAGTACAGAGATGCAGTGCATCCATGTCACAACAGATGTTCACAGTTGACTGAATGGGATGCAATGCACACGTTCACACGTCGCATCATGTATTCCGGCACTCATTCGCACTTTCCAGCCTCTCCGAAATAGCGTCAGAGATGTTACGAACACACTGTTCAAGAACCTGTCACATCAGGAACTGGTTCAGTATACACAACGCTCTTCAGATGCTCCGAGATGTAAAAATCCAAGGGGCCACGCAGGATACACATAATCATACTTTGGTTTACACCATGTTTGCGGGCCACTTGCCTGGAGCTTGTACTGGGATTCGCCTCAGTATCCTGTAGAACCCGATCGTATAAATCTGGTGTACATACAGCCCGTCGCCTTCCTGCACGTTCACTTGTCTCAAAAGACCTATGGTCACACAAACGCCCAGAAATGGCTCGAAAATGTTGTGTGATGTGGTTGGTGTCTGCCTCTCAACCGTTTCCATCTTCTTGGCCGTACACAACACCCTATCGGCTTGTTCCCGACATGAATACCGGACCATTTTGTTGTTTACAATACGCTCCGCCAATTACACAGCCTGCAACACACAAGGCACACGGTGTGTCGTCAGAGGAACTGTCGTTTGTCAGCGCCATTTACGATGCATTATCGGACACATATTCATAGGACCTTTTTTCCTCCATTTCCAGACAGTAATCCATCCCCGTAGTTAGTCGATATTATTGATGTTCACCCTCTATTTTACATGACGCGTTTCGGGAAATGAGCCGGCCGCTGTGACTGAGCGGTTCTAGGCGCTTTCGTCCGGAATTGCGCTGCTGCAGCGGTCGCAGGTTCGAATCCTGCCTCGGGCATGGATGTGTGTGATGTCCTTAGGTTAGTTAGGTTTAAGTAGTTCTAAGTCTAGGGGACTAATGACCTCAGATGTCCCATAGTGCTTAGAGCCATTTGAACCATTTTTTCGGGAAATGATTACCATTTTCAAGTATTTTTTTTTCCTTGTTTCTTCAGCAATAGCTTTATTTTGAAGTGAACACATAGTGCGTAGCGGGGCGACCACTCTTTATATCAGCTGGTCTGCCTCATGTATCGTTATATCCAAATGGTTTATAAATGTTAATCTACATTCAGGTCAGATGTATTGAAACCGGTTATCCAGTAAACAGTACTTAAACGATCTTGGCTTTTTAATTATTTCTACAATAGCTTTATTGCTTTATAAGTTTTGCTATGCTGCTACTTCAACGTGTTTTCACTTTTATACTTATATACAATTCAGAATTGTACCTAGTTGCTAACAGTGGTTGTTGAATCTTATACGAGCAACAGGTTTCAGTACTTTTATTTTAATATTTTTGTATTTGTACACGCATCAAAAAAAGTATTGCATCACTGAGGTTTCGAGAGTTCCGGAACCTGTACAGAAAATTGAAATAAAGATCAACATAAACATCATTTCCGCCCTTTTTATTGCTCACACACTGCATGTTGTACCACCATACAGCGAGACCCTCAGAGGTTGTGGTTCAGATTGGTGTACACACCGGTACCTCTAATACCCAGTAGCACATCCTCTTCCATTGGTGAATGCCTGTATTCGTCGTGGCATACTATCCACAAGTTCATCAAGCCACTGTTGGTTCAGATTGTCCCACTCCTCAACGGCAATTTGGCGTAGATCCCTCAGAATGGTTGGTGGGTCATGTCGTCCATAAACAATTTTCAATCTATCCGTGGCATGTTCGATAGGATTCATGTCTGGGGGACATGTTAGCCACTCTAGTAGCGATGTAGTTATCATGAAGGAAATCATCCAAAAGATGTGCACGATAGGGGCACAAATTGTCGTCCATGAAGACGAATGCTTCGCTAATATGCTGCCGATATGGTTGCACTATCTGTCGGAGGATGGCATTCACGTATCGTACAGCCGTTACGTCGCTTTCCATGACCACCAGTGGCGTACGTCTGCCCTACATAATGCTACCCCAAAACAGCAGGGAACCTCCAACTTGCTGCACTTGCTGAACAGTGTTCAGCCTGACCAGGTTGCCGCCAAACAAGTCTCCAACAATTGTATGGTTGAAGGCATATGCGACGCTAATCAGTGAAGAGAACGTGATGCCAATACTGAGCGGTCCATTCGGCATGTTGTTGGGCCCATCTGTACCACGCTGCATGGTGTCGTGGTTGTAAAGATGGACCTCGGGAGTGGAGTTACGCATCATGCAGCTTATTGCGAACAGTTTGAGTCATAACACGACGTCCTGAGGCTGCACGAAAAGCATTATTCAACATGGTGGCGTTGCTGCCAGGGTTCCTTCGAGGCATAATCCGTAGGCATCGGTCATCCACTGCAGTAGTAGCCCTTGGGTGGCCTGAGCGAGGCATGTCGTCGACAGTTCCTGTCTCTCTGTATCTCCTCCATGTCCAAACAACATCGCTTTGGTTCACTCTGTATCTCCTCCATGTCCAAACAACATCGCTTTGGTTCACTCCGAGGAGCCTGGACATTTCCCTTGTTGAGAGCCCTTCCTGGCACAAAGTAACAATGCGGACGCGATCGAACAGCGATGTTGACGGTCAGTGCATGATTGAACTACAGACAATACGAGCCGTGTAGCTCCTTGCTGTTGGAATGCCTGGGACTGATCGGCTGTCGGACCCCTCCAGCTAATAGGCGCTGCTCATGCATGGTTGTTTACATGTTTGGGCGGGTTTAGTGACATCTCCGAACAGTCAAACAGACTGCGTCTGATACAAAATCCACAGTCAACTCTATGTTTAGGAGTTCTGGGAATAGTGGTGATGCAAACCTTTTTTTGATGTGTGTATATGGCTTTTATTCCTTGGCTTAACACTAATAATTTCACGAATCGTTTCTAATGAATCATAACAACTGGATGACCGGTTAACGGTTGGAATGTTAGCAGAAGCTTCACAGAAGCTTCGCAGGAAAGCTTTTGTGAAGTTTGGGAGGTATGAGACGAGGTACTGGACGAAGTACAGCTGTGAGGAGAGATTGTGAGTCGTGCTTGGGTAGCTGAGTTGGTAGAGCAAAGGTCCCGAGTTCGAGTCTTGGTCCGGCACACAGTTTCAACTCCCAGTAAGTTTCATATAAATTATTGTTTATAATCAAGTTCTGAGTTAAATAAACTTTACAGAGAACTTGTATTTTGCACACTACGTTTTCTTTTTAATTTGGATACTGTACTTACACATTTGCGCATTGTGCATAGGCTGTTTCTCTGTGCCACTGTTTCACTATTTCGAAGGTGTTTTTACAAGTACAGGGAAAGGAAATCCTTTCGATATTACACTAAAAACACACTTCATATTTTCTCTTAATTTTTAATATAAAATTGGCAAAATGAATACCCCGGACAATGCCTGGTTTAACAGATTGTAATTTATATAACTAAAGTGGACAGACGAATGATGATGAACTCGTCTGTTCGAAACCAGTCATGTGAGCAATCTGGAAGATAATCAGATTAGCTTCAAACACAAACTGAAATCGCGTCTACTTGGCACTTCCCAGCAGAAGTATTTCTGAAAGTGTAATAGTGTAATGGCTGAGACGGGACAGAGAGAGAAAAATTGCACGTAGCTTTAAGTATGAACTGTCACAAGCAAAAGGTAAAAAGTCGTCGAGTTGCCAAATATTTCACTGATTGAGTGTATTAGGTTTGTAAACAGGCTACCACGTTCCACCTCGTAGCGAGAGGTAGCAATTATGTCGCACGGATCACGGGAATGCTCGTAACTGCCCATGTACGTGGTCGCGCCGCGCGCGCCACAACCCACGCAAGGGCGCGACTCCCAGTTATGCAACGCGAGCGACGCCAGAGCGCGAAACCTCTCTCTGAGAGGAGACTTACACCTGGCATTTTCTCTCACTTCACAGAAAGCCGTTTATTATTATCACGGGTTCTTTTCTTGTTTTCGTCCTTCCCGCCACACAACCATGCACCTTGTATACATTTACATAAAATACGCAATAAGAACATCAATATTAGTTAATGTACTGAACAGGTGGTCGTCGTATGACTAGGGCCCGCGACTGTCTCAGGTTCGAATCCTGCCTCGGGCATGGATGTGTGTGATGTCCTTAGGTTAGTTAGGTTTAAATAGTTTTAAGTTCTAGGGGACTGATGGCCTGAGATGTTAAGTTCCATAGTGCTCAGAGCCATTTGAACCATTTTTTTGTGACTAGGGCCTTCCGTCTGGTAGACCGTTCGCCGGGTGCAAGTCTTTCGATTTGACGCCACTTCGGAGACTTGCGCGTCGACGGGGATGAAATGATGATGATTAGGACAACATAACACCTACTCCCTGGGAGGAGAAAATTTCAGACCCAGCCGGGAATCGAACCCAGGTCCTTAGGAGTGACAGTCTGTCGCGCCACCACTCAGCTACAGGGGGGCGGATACTGAAGAGGTCATATAATAACAATCAATGCGTAGATTCTTTTTTTACAATAGCTGTACTACAATTACTGCTAACATATCATAAACTCTACATAACAATTTTTCATTCATTGGAGTTATATTTTCCTGTGAATCTAAATACGTACTTTTCTTATTGTGAACATGCTCTGTATACAACACTAGGTGGGTGCACAAGTTCGTAGTGTTTTTTTTGTTTTTTTTATTTTTATTCCGATTAGTATGGGTCTACCTATCGACTGTCAGTTTTTATTTGTGATTTGTGGTTCATTGATGCTATTTGAGTTGAGTTTACATGTTGTCATTTTGTCACTTGGAGATAGTGAGTGGAGCCGTGGACGCTAGAAAATTGAGTGTCTAGTGGAGAAATCGGAACGGTTCCGACGCATTATTCTGTTTGAGTTCAATACAGAGGTGACAGCAGCGGAGGGATCCAGAAACATTTGCGCCATGTATGTGGATAATGCCATTGGACATAGCACAGCAAGAAAACGGTTTCCTCGTCTTGGTTCAAATGGCTCTGAGCACTATGGGACTTAACATCTATGGTCATCAGTCCCCTAGAACTTAGAACTACTTAAACCTAACTAACCTAAGGACACCACATACATCCATGCCCGGAGCAGGATTCGAACCTGCGACCGTAGCAGTCGCGCGGTTCCGGACTGAGCGCCTAGAACCGCTAGACCACCGCGGCTTCCTCGTCTGAAGGAGCATCTTTTCGCGTTAGTGAATCTACGTTCAGGAAGGCCTTCGGCGATTGAAGAAGATCGTTTAAACGCATTAATCCACAACGACCTATGTTAGTGTACTCGGGAAATGGCAAAAATGTGATCTGTGATCATTCCACCATCGTGCGACATTTGCTTGCAATGTGGAAGTCTCAAAAATCGAGTGTGTGGGTGCCGCATGGTCTTAGGCAAAGTCACAAAAATCAACGGGTGGCTTTATGTGCATCTATGCTTGCTCGAGCCGGCCGCGCTGGCCGAGCGGTTCTAGGCGCTTCAGTCCGGAACCGCGCGACTGCTACGGTCGCAGGTTCGAATCCTGCCTCGGGCATGGATGTGTGTGGTGTCCTTAGGTTAGTTAGGTTTAAGTAGTTCTAAGTTCTAGGGGACTGATGACCTCAGATGTTAAGTCCCATAGTGCTCAAAGCCATTTGAACCATTTCGAGTTCGTCGCCTTTGAACCGTGTGATTTCTACACCCGCGGAATCGTAAAGTTACGTATCGTTAGCAGACTGGTGTAAATAGTGCAGGAGAATATATTATTGATAACTAAAGTCTCTGTTATGTGTGCCTGCTGTGCTTATTAAACTTATAGAAAAACGCTGCCAACTTACACACCAACTTGATACAATACACACTAAGAAAGACAATTAGTTAAGGTACTGAACAGGTCATATAATAACAGTTAGAGCGTTAATTCTTGTTTTAAAAAAGTGATACAATAATTATTGCTGACAAATCATAAACTCTGCAATAATAATTTATCATTCATTGGTGTTTTTTTTCTATGAATATATATTTGTATTTTCATTATTGTGAACATGCGTATAAATGAAATACTTTTGTTTAGGTATTTCATCGCTGTTGTAGATCACTGATCGCGAGACAGTGCTACAGGGCACAGGAAGACGTACATTTCTGCGCACCAGTTTTGTTCTTGGCGAATGCTTATTAGGGCGGAAGCAAATAGGAGGAGGTTCAAATCAGCAACTACTTCATTTCTGCACTCATGAAAACCGAGGCGCTACAGATGGCTTGGAAAATTCCCGTGCCGGCCGGTGTGGCCAAGCGGTTCTAGGCGCTACAATCCAGAACCTCGCGACCGCTACGGTCGCAGGTTCGAATCCTGCCTCGGGCATGGATGTGTGTGATGTCCTTAGGTTAGTTAGGTTTAAGCAGTTCTAAGTTCTAGGGGACTGATGACCTCAGAAGTGAAGTCCCATGGTGCTCAGAGCCATTTGAACTACTTAATTTTGAAAATTCCCGTAGTTTGCGATATGCCGGGATGGAAAGTGTATGCAACACTTAAATTCATCGGAATTTGTATGAGAGCTGCTCGTACACTCCACCCCGTCCCCTTTTTAACCACCACCTTAACTTAACTCTAAGAGAAATGAACGCTAAGAGAATTAATGAAACGACCCTGTAAATGAGTAGTAAAAAGGATTGCACACACGCTATAATTTAATGAAGTTATTAGTCAATCTCTATGCCCAATAGTTGTAAAAAATGGGCAAGAAATGAAATTTATCATCAAAGTACTAAATGACAAATTAATTAGCACAAAGAGATTTATTTTATCTAATAAATATATGAATATGCGATTCACTGAACAATTCTTTAATAGAACAAGATCACAAAATAATGTTGTTGAGATTAAGTAGTTGGTAGGTTTGCTTTAAATGGGCACCTACTTTGAAATACTGAATACAGTAATCTATTATGAGTGGCTCAATCAACAAAGATAATGATAAACGCTTACTGTGCGACAGAGTGCTGCGCGGAAATGGGAACTCTGAGAACAATCCACATGCAAAATTGTGGATATTGTAGCGCCAAAACGAGAGCATATGTTGTTGAGGGCGTCAGAAGAATTGCAGGTCCTTATTACGCCGGTGCTGCGAATACTTCACCACCGAGATCTCAGTCATTGTACAGATAGCAAACAGCAGTCGATGGTGCAGCACACTGCTTTCTGATGATCGATGACTGCGGGTAAAACCCGAAGACAAATTCCGGGAAGACTATGAACTTCTGTCCGAATCACCGAGGCAGTGTAACTCGTAAGTCTGCGCAAGAGTAACTCCAGAAGGAAACAGTATCAAAACACCTATCCTCTTTAGTGTTCCAGAGGACACTCTCCATCTCACGCACTGCGCACCTACACAGAAAACTAGTGCTTCGCGACCCTACCATTCTCCAGTGTTTCCAGTCGTGGGGGGACGCGGGCAAATGCTCCAGTTATCTGTGTTCAGTAAACTCCGCAAAATCCCAGCACCATTTTTTGTGCCAATCATGGTCATTGTCGCTAATTCTCCGACGTCACAGTAAGTCTTATTGAGTTGTCCAGTCAACTCGCTGCGTTTCGTGGGACGCGCAAAAGCAGCCGTGGAGACCGCCGCGCCGCCAGAAACGAACAAAATTTTGCCTGGACGCTAGGCGCCGGTGTGTCGGGCGCGCCGTGTCTTCAGACTTCAGATTCTGAGAACCACTAAAAAGGATACCAAAGAGACCCGGCGTCGCCCAAGCGAAACCCAGACGGCAAACGATAGCAAAACGTTTAACGCTGGCTCCAGAGAGCTGCGCTCGCCGTCGCTTACCGGCCAAGAGCCGTAGCAGCTCGGCCGCCTGAGGAGCTGGCACGCGCTATGTCCACTCCCCGTAGTATCTGCAGAGAAGCCGGCCTGGTGCGACTGGACGTTTTCCTGCCACACTCAACGCACACGGCCCTTGTCCAGCCCTAGCTCACGCACATAAGGAGGACAAAAGCGCAAGCAATGTCCCAACATCAGTTGGAATATAACAAACAAAAATCATTGCAGTTTATCATTTATAGCACCGACCTTCGTCGGCCCGCCCCCACTGAGACACATCAATGATGATGATGATGATGATGATGATGATGTTTGGTTTGTGGGGCGCTCAATTGCGCGGTTATCAGCACCCGTACAAATTCCCAACCTTTTCTCAGCCAAATCTCGCCACTGTCATGAATGATGATGAAATGATGAGGACAACACAAACACCCAGTCATCTCGAGACAGGTGAAAATCCCTAACCCCGCTGGGAATCGAACCCTGGACCTCGTGCTCGGGAAGCGAGAACGCAACCGCGAGAGACACATTAATAAAATGATATCAAATCAAATAAGGGAGAGGAGAGAAGCCCCAAAAGGCTTGTAATCTCTCATGACCGGGAAAATTGTCAAGTTTAACCTCGTCCTTATTAAACTGGAGATGCTTCTACTGCTGTAGTTTGTTTTGTGCAAACGAGGTTTCGGTGGGTCCTTCTCTTCAGCTGCTATTTAGTGATTACCCTTTAATTGCCTTGATGAGTCTCAGTCTTCTTAGAAATGACAAGTAATGTTGGATATGACAGTTTTATAAAGTTCTGTACGTGGTAATTTTATACCAAAATGTATCCCTCTTTTTATTGCTTTCTTTCCAATTTCATCTAATTTCTCATTATTTCTGATTCCACAGTGTCCTTTCATCCAAGTCATCTGTATAGTTTGTCTTTTATAGTTATATGGACTGCACTGTTACACAGATGGTGCAGCTATTCTAAGGCTTTCCAGTTTCTTGTTGAGTCTGAATTTAAAACAGTCAGATAATCAGTGACTATCAAAATTTCTGTTTCGAACCATATGTATAGCGTACTTTATTGCTTCGAAGACAGCAACTGATTCCGCAGTAAAAACTGATGTGTTTTCCGGTAATTCATATTTTCTGTATTTTCCCGACTGTTGGCAGTAAACGGCGCAGCCTACATAGACGTTTAAAGTGCGCTTTCATCTATACGTGTAAATGAAGACATAGTCTGGCCATTTATTTAGCATCTCCCATAGGTAGAAGTTTACTTTTTCTTTCATCTTAGTAAAAGAAATAAATAAACCTCTGTTGCTAGCGATTATAGAGACATCAAATGGTTCAAATGGCTCTGAGCACTACGGGACTTAACTTCTAAGGTCATCAGTCCCCTAGAACTTAGAACTACTTAAACCTAACTAACCTAAGGACATCACACACATCCATGCCCGAGGCAGGATTCGAACCTGCGACCGTAGCGGCTGCGCGGTTCCAGGCTGTAGCGCCTTTAACCGCTTGGCCACCACGGCCGGCATAGAGACATCGTTGGAGCGTTTGAGCAGAGGGTAGCCAGTGGGCAGTCTGCGTGTTATGTATACCACAGTATTCGTGGATGTGCTGTAGGAACAATTTTTCTCAGTGTCATGTTAGGCGTCGAAATCTATAGAAAATTAACGAAGGATGTATAATGGAAACAGTTGCAACTATTTGCCGTAATTCAAAATAGAATTTTAACGTGAAAGTTCAAACAATAATAGTAGTAGACTGTTGTGTGTGATGACTTTAATATATAGTATCTGGAACAATAATTACCATTTGCACGTTAATTGTGTTGACACTATCAGATACACCCCTGGATAAGCCATCTTCCTGGCTAACCACCCTAATGAAAGGAAAGAAATTTAAGTTATGAAAAAGCGGCAATGGGTGATGGCCAACATCTCAAATAAGCATGAACGTTAATTTAAAGGCTGTATTGCACTACGACGTGCGGCATTACCACCAAACAGGGTAGTACTGCAGTGTAATACGCGCCTCACATCTCGATGCTTCCGAATCGCTCCTCTTATGTCTTTGTTCCTACACGTTAGGCGGCAGGCACATTGCTAGCAGGAATAAATGTTGCAACAAGTAGCCACCAGCTGAGTGTTTTCCTACTCCAGCTGTGTTTATTATAAGTTCATATATTACCAGCTTCTTCGATATTTGTAACAGCAATGATCAATGTGTTAACCAAACTGAGCGGCTGGGTATCTACCTCAGAAATCAGAAATTACAGTGATGACACCGATCGTAACCAGGGTAACTGGCGACCGGGGAAGCTTCGTCCTTACCTCCCTCCTGTCCCCGCTTCCCACCCTCCCCCGTCTGTCGACAGCTCCCTCCTTTTAAAAAATCCTTATGCGATTATGGAGATGAACAGACTTTACAATGAATTAAAAAGAACACAGTCTGATAATTATTTTTTGAATGATACAATTAAAGACACGGAAGAACAACAGTCCAAAATCGCTTTCATTTAAACAATATGAAAACTCATTTTTCATTGTTTCATTCCCGATCAATGCTAAGCCGTGACAAAACAAAAAATGCAAAATATGCTCTTTAGACTATCGTTGCGGTAGTTCACTTGGCCTAACCAGAGTGGCCCCACCTACAATAATAGTCGAAAACAAGGCACAAGCTTCTCCATACCACAAATAGGTAGGTCTTATGGAACTGTTGCTCAACACAGTTCAATACAATTCTTCTCATGATTTTCTGCCAAATATCTCCGCCCCCTCGCATTGTAGAGACTTCCAGTCCTTCGATTCTTCTTCTTCTTGTTCTTCTTCTACTACGCCTGCTTTTGCTTCGTCCTCTCTTCCCTTTTTCTTTTGCTGTTTCTCATCAATTTTCTCAAAAATGGTTCAAATGTCTCTAAGCACTATGGGACTAAACATCTGAGGTCATCAGTCCCCTGGACTTGAACTACTTAAACCTAACTAACCCGAGGCAGGATTCGAACCTGTGACCGTGGCAGCAGCGCGTTTCCGGTCTGAAGCTCCTGGAATCGCTCGTTCACAGCGGCCGGCTTCACAAAACAGCGCCCTCATGGAAACAGCAGCCAGAGCACTCGCTATACCGTGGTAACGCCACCAGATACCGATTGTAGTAGCGTACACAGACTACACGTAACCATATGATTCAGTGCCCAATGGTACGCAGTTAAAAATTCTCTAACTCTACAAGGCGTATGAGCAACAATTTGAATCTTGAAAGACATGATGGCACCTTAGAATACTAGAATCATGTTGCATACCAGTTCAGAGGGCAATAAGCCAAGAAGTTTCAATCGAGAAAGGCCTCTTTCAAGGTCATTCGCCCGGTGCTCTCAGGTCCATATTATGTGTGACTTTTTCTTTATTTATTTTGGCTATAGGCAATACGCAAGGCAATAACTATAACTATACAGACGTAACAGAGATTTCGAGTTAAAGTAGCCTCACACCATTAGCATAGCATTGTGCTTAATGCAATATATTAGAGAGATTTAGTAAGTCACAGTTAGATAACGTACAAGTCTACTCAGAATAGCCGGCCGAAGTGGCCGTGCGGTTAAAGGCGCTGCAGTCTGGAACCGCAAGACCGCTACGGTCGCAGGTTCGAATCCTGCCTCGGGCATGGATGTGTGTGATGTCCTTAGGTTAGTTAGGTTTAAGTAGTTCTAAGTTCTAGGGGACTAATGACCTCAGCAGTTGAGTCCCATAGTGCTCAGAGCCATTTGAACCATCTACTCAGAATAGTTTCATACCGAGTACCTTATTCAAGGCACTTTGAGCCCTCGCATATATATGTAAGTACTTTTTAAAAGAATATGCATAGGTATAGTAGTTTGAGTCTTCATATACAAAAATATGATTTTAATGTATGTGCACAAAGGTATAAAGCATTATTCAAAAACTGCTTGTGCTGGAGTTTTTGTTCAAAGCATAAATCTGTATGTCTGCTTCATTTAAACATTCCGCTATGAAATTGTGCTCATTTACATCGAATCTGTAGAAACTCTTTGAAATTTATAATCTTTGTCTCGTAATTCGTTAGCCATTGCATCATCAAACAACACACAGCCAAGTTATAGACCAAGAGAAAATCGAAACTACTCTCTCTGGTCAGTAAACAAATCTATAATCACATGACCCGAGCGAGTGCAATTCCTTTCTCTGAATTTTTAAATAACTGGTCGTTGCGATAGGCCTTTGCCCAGAATCTTAGCTGAAACTCTCGGCTGCTCACTTAAAGACTCTTCATGGAGGGGACGACTCAACTTCCCACTCTTGGTGCACAAAAAGTACATTAATAAATGTAAGGTTGTTACTCCTCGAGAACATTATGTCCTCGATCGATAAGTCTTCGCATCAAGGACAGTGACAGGGGGATTCATTCGATTGGCTACTACAAAATTTCGGAACGAAAGCAACCAATGTTACCATACTGGTCGTAGCGCGCCACTTTGTTCCGAGATTCTTGACACTCACGGTTGCCGTGAAGATAAGTAGCCTTCTTGATTGTAGGTTTGATATCATAATGAGGGATTGATGTTACACGGAACTGTCCTTCATTTCTAGGTGGACTATTCCTTTATAGAAAATTCCATGAAATTCTTTTATCCGAAGCGGCTGGTCGTCTAAGTCTTTGTTCCCTGATTCTGTGATGGTGTCCAATATTTCCAAGACGTATCTGTTAGTGTGCTTGTCGAATTATGGAATTTATAACTTCTGTAAAACGTTTTGGGAGTGCATAAATATGAACATAACTGTAAGTATTCCAAAACAAATAGCCTCCCTAATGACCAGTAACTCTGCTGTTTAGATAGAGGTTTCACGTGAAAGTGCAATTACAAGGTGGGATCAACAAGTTTCCTTCTGAGAACGTTGCAGCGGCATAGACGCAACGTAGCGCGAGTCTGATGCGGGTATACAGGGTGGACATTTATAAAACCGACAAACTGCACGGACGGGTTCTTGACTGCAAATGGAGGAAAAAAGTTGCTACGAATATGTGTGCGGGAATGCACCGTTGCCACGGTAGATGGCACGGACGAATGAAAGTGCCTCTGAACACGTGCGATGTCCGTAGCCCACAAATGACGATTACGCAGCCTGATGGTAATAGTTCTGGTAAAAAGGTAGCTACGTCGGTAATAAGGACTGACGACAGAAATCCCACGATTATGATGGCCTGGTGCAAAAACCGTCTACAAAATTTTCCGGTAGAGGGAAATCCACTGCTGATGATCATTGCTCTCATTGCATGAGATAGGGATAGTAGCGGTTGTCATTCAGTTTACACGTAATCTTACTTCGTCTTACACCATGTTGGCGGGACACTCGCCCAGAGATTGGATAAGGATTCGTCTCAATATCCTGTGGAACTGAGTCCTCCAAATCTGGCGCACGCAAAGTCCGCCATCCCCATGCACGACCGTCTGTCTGAAAGGAGCCATGATCATACAAACGCCTAAAATGGCTTGAAATGTTGCGTGATGAGGCTGGTGTCTGCAAGAGTCCTGACAGGGTTGACGATCCCTGTCGGACGAAGATGTGCAGCAGGCAGGGACAGGCTTTTTCTCACAGCAGGATACCGTGTTTTACCAAACGGGTACCTTCAAACTGGAGCGTCGGTGGCATGATTATCTCAATGCTCCCGGCGATTTTTCCTGATTGGCTTACCAATTCTGGACTGTACAGCCTACGATCAAAAGCTTTTTGGTCGTCCTTTACGTTCTATATTAGCATTAGAGGAACCGAACATAGGCCCCGCTGTCTCTTTTATTTTAGAGCCATCTGGTTTCATATAAATACACTGTGGCCAATATATGGGGGTGAGTCAAATGAATATCTTAAATAGGTTTTAAAATATTATTTATTGTGCACAAGTGGTACAAAGCTGTATCACTTTTCAACATAATCTCCCCCACGCTCAATGCAAGTCCTCCAGCGCTTACAAAGTGAATAAATTCATTTAGAAAAAAATTCTTTTGGCACTCCGCGCAAACACTCGTGCACCGGATGGCGTACTTCTCCATCAGAACGGAACGTCTTCCTCCCATTGCGTCTTTGAGTGGTCCAAACATATGGAAATCACTTGGGGCAAGGTCTGATGAGTATGGTGGATGAGGAAGACACTCAAAATGCAGGTCTGCGATTGTTGCAACTGTTGTACGGGCAGTGTGCGGTCTTGCATTGTCATGCTGCAAAAGGACACCTGCTGAGAGCAATCCACGTCGCTTTGATTTGATTGCAGGCCGCAGATGATTTTTTTAGGAGATCTGTGTATGATGCACTGGTGATAGTGTTCCCTCTAGGCATGTAATGCTGCAAAATGACGCCTTTTTGTCCCAAAAGAGTGTCACCATAACCTTCCCTGCTGATGGTTCTGTTCGAAACTTGTTTGGTTTTGATGATGAGGACTGGCGCCATTCCTTGCTCGCTCTCTTTGTTTCCGGTTGGTGGACGTGAAACTAGGTTTCGTCCCCAGTAACGACTCTTGCAAGGAAGCCATCACCTTCTCGTTCAAAGCATCAAGTTATTCACAAGCATCAACACGTCGTTCTCTCATTTCAGGAGTCAGCTGCCGTGGCACCCATCTTGCAGACACTTTGTGAAACTGGAGCACATCATGCACAACGTGGTGTGCTGACCCGTGACTAATCTGTAAACATGCTGCAATGTCATTCAGTGTCACTCGGCGGTTTTCCTTCACTATGGCTTCAACTGCTGCAATGTTCTGTGGAGTCACAACTCGTTGTGCCTCACCTGGACGAGGAGCATCTTCCACTGAAGTCACATCATTTGCGAACTTCCTACTCCATTCGTAGACTTTCTGCTATGACAAACATTCATCACCGTACTGAACCTTCATTCGTCGATTAATTTCAATAGGTTTCACACCTTCACTACGCAGAAACCGAATAACAGAACGCTGTTCTCCCCTGGTGCAAGTCGCATGTGGGACTGCCATCTTTATACTGATACTGCGACGGTATGTATGTATCTGCACTATGCTGACACCTACAGGCCATTCTGCACGCTGTTTGTAGCACGCTTACCGACTTACAGGATAACGGCACGAAATTACGATTTGTTATTACAAATTTCAGGTTTTCGTTTGACTCACCCTCGTAGTTCAATAAATTGCTCTAATTCGTAACTGACGTCCTTTCCGTGACTTGAACGGTGTGGCAAGTACGACAAAGGTGATGTCAAACGGGTATTGAAAGCAAGGTAATTTCTGGTACTGCAGTGTTATTGGTAACAGATTTCACGATTTCCCGAACTTCTTACGAGCAAGAGGAGTTTTCTTCGTGCTTCTCCTGCGAGGTGCTTGTGTTAGCCTCAAGAATTTGGACACTGCCTTTGTGGAGTTTTGGTAAGGTATCAATAAACGACTCAAGAGAAATGCGTCTGACAACCTCTATCTTCATATCTTCAGTGGTGATTCGGAAGCTTGCACTGTATTGTGTGCGACTCCACGAATACTAGATTTGCCTTAAAACCTGTCAGCGCAAAACTTTAAATTTCGAAGCAGCAGTCTTACGTGGATGACATCAAGCTGTGTGCAGCAAATAAAGGATAACGAGAGAGAACGTCAGCCATCCCTGAAACATCTTCGACTGTCATCAATCGAATTCGAATGCAAATCGTTGTACTTTGCACATCAAACTAAGGGAGAAAATGAACAACCTGTAATTATTTATAAGAGTGTAATATAAGTAATTCAAACTTATTCAAATATTTTGCAGTACAGGCTGCGACGCAGGAACGACGACATACGGATGTACGGGTGTGACCGTGGGTCGTACACGGATAGCCAAAGCAATTAAGACGACCGCTCGCGTAAACAGGAAATCTGGCTTCGAGTCCCAGTCCGGCAGAGGTTTTCACTGTCGTCATTCCCTTACACTGGTGATGGTTGTTCGTATTCGCAACTGCGATTACATTTCATGAGTCTAAAATTGCTGTAAACGAGTTAGAGCACCAGACTGGAAATCTCACGTCAGTAGCTACATTTACGACTTGGTGGAAATAATGAAAGCCTGAAAAGAAAATAAAACCTTTCACCTAATGGGGTGAAAGGGGCACTTGCCTATTCGCACAACGAAGAAGTAAATGGCCTTGCAAAGGAGAGAAACTGGTCCTTATGCAGTTTCCTCATTCCTACTTCCTTGTCGTTTCAAGAACAGAAGCATACTGTGGTGTCACCGCCAGACACCACACTTGCTAGGTGGTAGCCTTTAAATCGGCCGCGGTCCGGTAGTATACGTCGGACCCGCGTGATTGCAGACCGAGCGCCGCCACACGGCAGGTCTAGAGAGTCTTCCTAGCACTCGCCCCAGTTGTACAGCCGACTTTGCTAGCGATGGTTCACTGACAAATTACGCTCTCATTTGCCGAGACGATAGTTAGCATAGCCTTCAGCTACGTCATTTGCTACGACCTAGCAAGGCGCCATTTTCAATTGCTATTTATCTTGTGATGCATGTACCGTCAGACCGATGTTCACCAATTATGGATTAAAGTTAAGTATTCCAGAAGCTACGTACTATTTTTGCTACTATAAAGACCTTGTCCTATTCCAGACCTCAAGCCATCCTGCGTGAGCTTAAATGCGTGCCTTTCGGCTACCGGTCATAGTGGAATGGCTGTCTGGCCAGTCCACGACACATACAATTAGTAGTACAAGCCATATCGAACACTGCAGCACGAAAACGGGTTCCCGTGCACCAGACCAAGAAAAACATGGTTCAGTCAGAGGAATCATTGGACGAGACACGTGACATAAATTACTCAAGTAAGATTGGAACATGCGTGTTTTGCTTCACACTCCTATAGGATCGGGGTAACTACTCTCTTACGTGCAGTGAACACACAGAAGACGACTGAGACCCAAACCACGTCAGACTAAAGTTCCTTCACTAAACGTCACAGTCCGTAGTATTGTACTAGACGGAAAGTCATCGAATGAAATAGAACTTATATCTGGCGGTCCTCAGGGAAGCATCATAGGCCCTCTCCTGTTCCTAATCTAGATAAATGATCTACGAGACAATCTGAGAAGTCCCCTTAAATTGCTTGCAGATGATGCTGTTATTTACCGTCTGCTAAAATCACCAGGAGATCAAAACCAACCGCAAAATTATTCAGACAAGATATCTGTATGGTGCGGTAAGAGGAAATTTGCTGTAAATAATTGAAAGTGTTAGGTCATCGACACGAGTACTAGTACTAAAAGGCATTCGTTAAATTTTGGTTGCGCGGTAAATCATACAAATCTAAAAGTTGTCAGTTCAACTAAATACCTAGGGTCTTCATTTACGTAGGTCATCCACACGAGTATCAGTACAAAATGGAATTCGTTAAATTTTGGTTGCGCCATAAATCATACAAATCTAAAAGTTGTCAATCGGGTTTTCATTTACGTAGATGACGATGTGGGGAATGCGAACCAAATATTGTGTTTTGTTAGCACACCGCTGAGAAGAAGCAACAGGTATACTAATGAGACTTCCTACATCACGTTTGCTGCGCGGAGTGGCCGCGCGGTTTGAGGCGCCATGTCACGGATTGCGCGGCTCCTTCCGCGCAGAGGTTCGAGTCGTCTCTTACGCATGGGCATGGGTTGTTCTTAGCATAAGTTAGTTTAAGTGGTGTGTAAGTCTAGGGGCCGACGACCTCAGCAGTTTGGTCCCTCCCCACACTTTTTTTTCCATTACGTTTGTCCGTTCTCTTCTCGAGTACGACTGCACGATATGTGGTCATTACTAGGTGGTGCTGACGGAGGACACCGGAAAAGTTCAGAAAACAGCAGTTCGTTTTGTATTATCGTGAAAAAGGAGAGATTGTCACGGATATGATACGTGAATTTTAGTGACAATCATTAAAAAAGGCGTTTTTCGTTGCAGTGAGATCATTTGACGAAATTTAAATCGCCATCTTTCTGCTCCAAATGCGAAAATATTTTGTTGAAGCTCACCTACGCAAGGAGAAATAATCATGAAATAAAATGAGTGACCTCACAGGTCGCAGGGGAAGATTTAAGAGTTCACTTTTCCCGCACTCTTTTCGAGACTGGAAAGATAGAGAAATAGTCTGAAGTTGGTGTGATGAACACTCAGTCAGATGTTCAAGTATTAATTGTAGAGTAATCTTGTAGATGTAAATCAACTGCCGCACCACTTCGCTTATCTGAAAATATCCACGGTAATATAGTTTTCTTGAGTTGTAGCTCGACCTGTCGGATTCTACTTAAGATGCTTTGTCACCATGCCAGCATTGACCGAGTAAGTGAGATACAACTTCCGTACCTCTCACATATGGCTGTTGTACTGCAGTTCACGTATATAGGTTTTCGAACTTTCTTGCCTCTACGTTCCATTTTATTGGCGAGGAAGATGTCTCTTTCGCCTAAATGTTCAACACAATACGGGACAGTGCACAATATAAGTGAAAGTATTATCCTTCCATTTCTCTCTAGTAATCGAGAGACTAAGGTCTACCCGCCAGGTTAGCCAAGAGCGCTAATGCGCTGCTTTCTGGACTCGGGTAGACGCGCCGGCCCCAGATCGAATCCACCTGGCGGATTTACGGAGATGGATGTGGTTTTTAGACGGTTTTCCCCATCCCACTAGGTGAATACCGGGCTGGTCCCCATGTCCCGTCCCCAGTTACACGACTCGCAGACATTTGCCAACGATCGCACTAATTCATCGCTTACACTAGACACAGACAGCTGTGGTACACTAATTTCGTCCCGGGGGGTACAGGATAGCGACAGGAAGGGCATCCGGTCACCCTCCGACACTAACATCGACAAATCCATAGAAACAAGGCCGACCCCGCGTTGAAGTGGGACAAAGGCCCACGAAGATGTGATGAATCAGGAGACTAAGGTCTGAGTTCAGAGAAATGGTAATACAGTATCTGTACCAGCTAGAAGCGATCTTTGCAATCAATATTTTAACTCTAATATCGTTTACAAACTGCGATTATCTTTCAGTTGAAGATGATATCCTACAGTTTTTATTGCTGTATGTAAAATATTTTAAAATGGGTACAATAATGTAAGTAGGCTGTTTAGGTTTTTATATTGGTAACGCCACGTAGCGCTCTGTACGAAAATCACTGGCTGTGCTGTGCGCAGTCTGTGGCTGGTTTGCATTGTTGTTCGCTATTGTAGTGTTGGGCAGTTGGATGTTAACAAAAAATGGTTCAAGTGGCTCTGAGCACTATGGGACTTAACATCTATGGTCATCAGTCCCCTAGAACTTAGAACTACTTAAACCTAACTAACCTAAGGACATCACACAACACCCAGTCGTCACGAGGCAGAGAAAATCCCTGAACCCGGGCGCGGGAAGCGAGAACGCTACCGCACGACTACGAGCTGCGGACTTGGATGTTAACAGTGCCTAGCGTTGCACAGTTGGAGGTGAGCCGCCAGCAGTGGTGGATGTGGGGAGAGAGATGGCGGAGTTTTGAGAGCGGATGATCTGGACGTGTGTCCATCAGAGACAGTACATTTGTAAGACTGGATGTCATGAACTGCTATATATATTATGACCTTTGAACACTATTGAGGTAAATACATTGTTTGTTCTTACCAAAATCTTTCATTTGCTAAGTATGCCTATCAGTAGTTAGTGCCTTCAGTAGTTAGAATCTTTTATTTAGCTGGCAGTATTGGCGCTCACTGTATTGCAGTAGTTCGAGTAAGGAAGATTTTTGTGAGGTAAGTGATTCATGAAAGGTATAGGTTATTGTTAGTCAGGGCCGTTCTTTTGTAGAGATTATTGAAAGTCAGATTGCGTTGCGCTAAAAATATTGTGTGTCAGTTTAGTGTTGATCAGAATAAGTAAAGAGAGTAACGTCTGAGTACGTTCAGTTATGCTCAGCTGTTTGAAGATCAAATAATGTAAGAGGTTTATCAGCACAGCCACTCATAAATTTTTCTAAGGGGACGTTTCAGTAATTACACAAAGAAGCTGACACTATTTATTAGTTCCCATTCCGATAACTTCTAAGCTCTTTGAATTATCAGACTTGTAAATTAATACATAATTTCGTTAGGCTTTCCTAAGAGAATATGTAATGATACTTTAAGTTTATACTTAATGCCCAGTTGCTTGTTTGATTTGAATATGTTATGTAAAAGCTTAATTTTGAATGAAACGCTGTTCATCGTCTTCATATTCACGATTACAGTGTGTAGACATTCATTTTAAAAATTTCACTTTGTCCACGCCCTGCATATAAAGTAATTACAATTTATACGCAGTTCGCAGAACATTCAAGGAGTAAAATCCAGATGTTAAAATGGGTAACACTGATGAACACGTAGCTGAATGAAAGCTCGTTAATCCACCATAGCTCTGTCTATTGCCATGCTTGCAGAATATCACTGCAAGTTTCGCAACATTTTTAGTTGCATCTTCTGGTGCATCTATTGATGTTACATGTAGTTACTATAGTTTACGACTGACCGGGTTGTAATGGCGATGCCGACTCGCAGTATCCTCAGCAACTGTGAAAATTAAAACATGCGTCCACCTCTGGTGTGTGTCTTATCGACACACTGGTCGGCATCGACCATTACACCCGATCAGTTGTAAACTATGGTAACTACATGTACCATCACACCCGATCAGTTGTAATCTACAATGGCTACGTGTAACATCAGTAGATGCTCCAGAAGATACTACTCAAAAGGTTGCGAAACCGGTATGGCAGTCTACAAGAGCTTTAATACACACAGTGAAGTGGAGTAACGAGCTCTCAATCAGCTTTATGTTCATCACTTTAGCCGATTTTAACATCTGGATTTTACTGCTTGAAAGTTCTGTAAACTGTGTATAAGTATTTTACCTGGGTGGTTGCCCTTGGTTTGGAATTATCTGCAACTACAATTTCATTTTGCCCGGTCAAATGTAGGCGGAGATGCTAACGAACGCTCTACAAGGGACACAAAATGCTGTTGCCGGCAACACTAAGGGACGTGACATACCCTACCCCACCTAGGCACTTGGCTCAATAACATACTCTAGGTGTGAGCTATGCTCCCCTTGCCCTCTGCTCTGCTCACTGATCACTGACAGCAGAGGAACAGTGTGCTGCTCGTAAAGTCATTTCCTCTTTTCCCGCAACACCACATGACTACTGACAAGCTTACCACTGGTAACTTAGTCACACTGGCCACGATGTCCAATGGCCGCATTAAAGATTTAAAACATTTGTGGAATAAAGATAATGCTTCAGTTTTTGAACTCCTTAAGGCGAGTCAGCCAAAATATTCATAATTTTAGACATAGAACCTATGGAATTACAGTGACTGATTATCAAAGAGAATAGAAGCTTTCGAAATGTGGTGCTACAGAAGAATGCTGAAGATTATATGGGTAGATCCCATAACTAATGAGGAGGTATTGAATAGAATTAAGGAGAAGAAGAGTTTGTGGCACAACTTGACTAAAAGAAGGGATCAGTTGGTAGGGCATATTCTGAGGCATCAAGGGATCACCAATTTAGTACTGGAGGGCAGCGTGGAGGGTAAAAATCGTAGAGGGAGACCAAGTGATGAATACACTAAACAGATTCAGAAGGATGTAGGTAGCAGTAGGTACTGGGAGATGAAGAACCTTGCACAGGATAGAGTAGCATGGAGAGCTGCATCAAACCAGTCTCTGGACTGAAGACCACAACAACAGCAACAACTTTTAAAATAGTCCAAGTCGCCTAGAATAAAAAAGGAAAGCGAATTGTACTGTCAATATTAGTTTCAGAAATATATGTGCCAGCTTGATTTACCGTGTAAGTGCTGTCTGGAGAATCCTCCTCAGATTAGTTAAAGATGTTTCCGTCACCATGCTTGCCCAGCAGTGCGGATTTGAATGCAGCCACATTTCACACAGCTTTATTCGGCGTTCTCCCTGATTCTTGCCGCCGATATTACTTTAGAACTAATTTATTTCTTCAGTTACACATGATCATGGGAGTCCGCACACATCTATGCAAGGGGGGCGGGGGCGAGGGGAAGATTCTAAAACTGCCATATTTTATGTAAATGAGTTGGTAAGTATGGAGATGTGTTATTCCACAAAAAGTAAATTTTGTAGGCGAAACAAAAAACTTATTATTTCAGGGAAAACCGATGGTTACCCACTCACCTCTAGAAGTTTACGAGAATTCTGTAATAAATAGAAAGTACTCTGCGCTCCAAACTCAACATCCGCTCACCTTCCAGACGCTTACGCACATGGCTCGTATTATATAACTCCTAGTCGGCTAGGTAACCCTGTTAGAATCTATAGTTGAATATCCAACCACAAGTGGCGTGATCTGCCTATTTTTTATTCAAGTCTACGAAATATTTGATACTCCCTCCTTAAAATACGCTGACGATGATTTCAAACCTACTTACCTCTAGACCATGAATATTTTACTAGCCATGATTCAGTTTTTTTTTTCTTATTTCTCCCCGGTTCTTATTTCGTTCTATATATTTCAAGCACCAATGATAATGGCAAATATCGTAGACGACAATGAGTCAGAAAAGTACATAAATTTGTATGATGTACTCTATTGGCCACCACGCCACTTCACTGCACTTTCTAACGGCTGTAGAGGAGGAGGCGTAAGCTACTGACAGAGATTAAATTTTAGTGCGAGACGTTCTTTATAAAATGCACAGAAAGAGCAGGTCTAAGATACGTATTTCGAGTGGCGCACAGCCCCCAGTGAAGGTCTTAGTCTTCTGTTTATATATCTTTCGTAAATCCGAGTACGTCAGTGTACCCCGAACGTAATAAGTTGTCCAAATTCTAGAAGTAGTACATTTAAGCGTAAAAGTTGTAGACTAAACCCATACAGTGTGTCACCTATTGGCTCAGAATCACGTTGCGCATCAGAGGGTCTCTATTCAGTAAATGTAAGTACTTTATTCTGTCTGTAGTTTGCTTAAGTTTGTCTTTAACATTGAAATGGTGATTCAAAAGAGTGCACAAAAAACCTCATAAAACCTTAGTTAAACTACTGTATAGTTGAAACTTCCTGGCAGATTAAAACTGTGTGCCCAACCGAGCCTCGAACTCGGGACCTTTGCCTTTCGCGGGCAAGTGCTCTACCAACTGAGCTACCGAAGCACGACTCATGCCCGGTACTCACAGCTGTACTTCTGCGAGTACCTCGTCTCCTACCTTGTTTGGAAGGTGGGAGACGAGGTACTGGCATAAGTAAATCTGTGAGTACCGGGCGTGAGTCGTGCTTCGGTAGCTCAGTTGGTAGAGCACTTGCCCGCGAAAGGCAAAGGTCCCGAGTTCGATTCTCGGTCGGGCACACAGTTTTAATCTGCCAGGAAGTTTCATATCAGCGCACACTCCGCTGCAGAGTGAATATCTCATTCTGGATACTGTATAGTTGTTAGTGGGGACGTGGAAAACACTGCAATTGCTTGCAGAATATATTCGAATATGAACATGTTTGAAATTGTAGAGCATTTTGACTAAGAACGTAAAATAAACCATTAAAAATATAACATAGAATAACAAATAAGAAATTCATGACGAACAGAATCAGTATATAAAAAATACTTAAAAAGTGTCGATGCTGATACTTCCCGGCTTGTCTTGACACACAGTCTTCGTCCTACTTTATAGATTGATAGATATCTCATTACAGACAGGTTGACGAAAAATCGAAAATGTATTGCGCATGCAACCGTAATCATTACCAGCATTAACGAATCGGCTCTGTTCCGCAACAGAATGTGACTTTCATTATTCAAAAATATCAAGTATGCAATGTTCGTAATACAAGAGGAAAATCAGGTCCCTAAGTGCTACGTACTTTGCACTACGTTCTTTAGGCAAATCTGTAAGACATAGAGTGAAATCATCAGCGTATAACACAGCATCACTTTCCTAAGAGTTGCAGGAACACAAAGGCACCGAGGAAACAAATTGCACTGAGAATTTGCAGCTTCCTTTTTTTTATTTCCTTCTCTCTACTTCAGGGAAACATTTGGCATCTATGAAGAAACATGGAGATTGGCAGTAGCGGCGAGTTTGGCTCATCACTCCATGTGAATAAACCTAAATTACATCCAGGTCATTCACCCTTCCGTTAAAACACGGTTTGTTCTTTATTCACCAAAGCACATAGTCACTTCACTCCACTACCCATGCAAAACAGTTGAAATTTCACAATTGACTTCTTGGCGGGGAGGAAGCTCGCAAATGTTATATAACACCCACCGACACCTACATCGATTGGTATTTTCTAGTACAGCGCAACGCACATCGGAGTATCAGAGGAAGTGGTTTGCAATTGCCACCTGAATTGGACACTTGCAAAACTCAGGCGATATTCACGAACCGACATATATGAGTAGCGTTTGCAATGCGTTTATGTAAGTCATCAACTTCCATTGTTACGTAACGCGGGCTCACAAACAGAGCTCGATCGCAACACCCGAAAAGATATCCAGCTCCGGAAGGCGGAGTATAGATCGCGTAAGTGTGTAAGCGAACAGAGAGGCTTTTGCGAGCGGCGTACCTGTTTCAAAGTGACAATTGCAGGACGTCGTGCACACACGGCAGCTGCCTGGACGGTGTGGCACTGGTTCCAGCGCTGGAAGCCGCAACGGCACCTCGCGCATGCAGCGGCCACGATGCCAGCGCCGCCAACAGGACCTGCCGGCAACTTCACGTAGCGCTGCAGCGTCGCGTCCGCACAACGAGGCCTCAAGGACAGGTCGGTCGCGGTATCCGTGGCTACTATAGGCATACACGTACAGCCAGTGAGTGGCACGTATCTTCCTTCTGTTTCAGATTTATTGTCGCACATAATTTGTTTATATATATATATATATATATATATATATAATTTGTTTTTAATTGAGCAACGTTCATATATATATATATATATATATATATATACACCGGGTGATCAAAAAGTCAGTATAAATTTGAAAGCTTAATAAACCACGGAATAATGTAGATAGAGAGGTAAAAATTGACACACATGCTTGGAATAACATGGGGTTTTATTAGAACCAAAAAAAAAAAGTTCACAAAATGTCCGACAGATGGCGCTGGACAGCAAAACGTCAGTGACTACGCATGACAATCGTGTATAAAAGGAACTGTATTGAGAGAGAGAATCCCCTTCCTTCCAACTATAACCCGGCCTTGTTCCCCGCCCCCCCTCCCCAGGGCCCCCTTCTCCTCTTTCCTCCTTCTCCCAGAGCGGATTTTCCTCCATCCCCCCCTCCCCTGAGACCCTGCACCCCATACTTGCCTCTCTCCTTCCCACATCCCTCCCTACCTGGCCCTCTTCCGCGCGCCCCCCACTCCCCTCCCCCATCTCTTCCCCTCCCTCCCTTCTTCAGGTCTCCCTCATCTCCTTGAAACTGGCAGATCCTCTGTATTGATCATCATCAGTGTGCCACGTCAGTGTTGTGTTTAGTGCTGTTTCTCGTGTGCGTCAAGAGGTGTGATTTTAATTGTGTACTGCCTTGAGGTTCGCCGTCAGTGTTACGTTGTGTGCTGTGCCATCCGTCAACACCTTTATGCTCCAGTCATACTGTGCCTTGTGTTCTTTTAATCGTCGCAGTGTGTGGCTTTTTGTGTGTGCTACTTTTAAACAGTTTTTTATCTCCGTTTTACAGTCACCCCGTTTTTTGTATATTGCCTTACGTGATGTTCTCCCTTTTTTATATATATGTTCGCCTTCTTCTCTCCTTTGCTGTTCTTAAATGTCTTCTATTGTTTTGTTCTATGTCTTTCGGCTGAAGAGCAGCGCATATGCTGCTGCCAGCCCGCCCCGATGGGGAATTGAAATACAATAAAGAAAAAAAAAAGAGAGAGAATCAGATGCGCCAGCAGTCGCAGCTTGTTGACGTTACATGAAAAGGCGCTTTTAGTGAGGCTGTATTATCAGAATGGGGAATGTGCTAGTTCAGCGTTACGATCCTATTGCCATAGGAAGAGTATTCGAACGGGTAAAGGTCCGCTGACAAATGCAGCGGTGGCGAGAATGATTTCGAAGTTCGAAGCCGCGGGTTGTTTAGACGATAGACCCCGTAGTGGCCGACCGAGCATAAGGCATAATGCTGCTGAGACAGTTCAGGAAGAAATGGAGACTGTAGCGGGTTCGTCTATGCACGGGGAAGTCAGCGACTGTGCAGTCGCACGTTGCACCGGCATTCCATACACTACTGTTTGGTTGGCACTTAGGCGTACCCTCCAATGCTATCCACACAAAATCCATCGGCATCATGAACTGTTACCTGGTGATTTAGTGAAGTGGAGGACATTTGCGGTGTGGGCGTTTCAAAGATGGCGGAAGATGACGAATGGTTGAGTAACGTGTTGTGGAGCGACGAAGCTCATTTCACACTCCGAGGGTCTGTCAACGCCCACAACTGCAGAATTTGGGCTACCGAAAATCCTAGAACTGTCGTGGAAATTCCATTGCACGACGAGAAAGTTACGGTATGGGTTGGATTTACCACATCTACCGTTATCGGCCCTTGTTTCTTCGAGGAAATGCGTGATTCTGGTTTTGCAACTGCTACCGTGACGGGTGAGAGGTACGCCGGTATGTTACAGAATCGCATCATCCTCAGCCTGGCTGATAAACACCTGCTGGAACGTATGATGTTTATGCAGGATGGCGCTCCACCTCATATTGCTAGACGCGTGGAAGATCTCTTGCGCGCGTCGTTTGGTGATGATCGTGTGCTCAGACGCCTCTTTCGTCATGCTTGGCCTCCCAGGTCCCCAGACCTCAGTCCGTGCGATTATTGGCTTTGGGGTTACCTGAAGTCGCAAGTGTATGTGATCGACCGACATCTCCAGGGATGCTGAAAAAACATCCGACGCCAATGCCTCACCATAACTCCGGACATGCTTTACAGTGCTGTTCACAACATTATTCTTCGACTACAGCTGTTGTTGAGGACATATTGAGCATTTCCTCTAAAGAACGTCATCTTTGGTTTGTCTTACTTTGTTATGCTAATTATTGCTATTCTGATCAGATGAAGCGCCATCTGTCGGACATTTTTTGAACTTTTGTATTTTTTTTTTTTTTGTTCTAATAAAACCCCATGTCATTCCAAGCATGTGTGTCAATTTGTACCTCTGTACCTACATTATTCCGTGATTTATTCAGCTTTCAAATTTATACTGACTTTTTACAAAGGAGAATAAAATATTTAAAAAAAGTCTGTGGGACCATCCCTAGTGAACAGGGACTAATATGAAACACGGCAGAACTGCTACGCTTCACGTAATAGCTTAAAATCGTTGCAGACACGTCATCAACAACCATCTCTTTATAACCACTTCCAACCTTGTACTAGTTTCCACAAGGACAATGATGTGGATGGCAGCGGGATACGGCTGCTTGCATGGAAGGACTGAATGCAAGCTGAAGATATACCAAAAATATAATTTTTATTTTGGCAAAATATTCCAAACATGCAGTGGTAACACGTATAGAACAATTAACTAAAAGGTTCTGCAGAACAGGCTCAGCAATCTGAATCACTCTCAGACAACACAACCTTACAATAAAGAACCAAAATAAATGGTTAGGCTGATTGTAATTAAAGGCAACAGTCCACTGGACCTAAATTCAAAAATGCAAAAAAAAATCTGTGTAATAAAACTTACAAAATATTTAGATACTTAAAAATATACTTCCACGTAAGGTCAATAACAAGACTTAAGGTTCTGCAAAACATATAGCAGTATGTGGCACATTTACAGAACCATCCTTTCCTACCCGCGTGACTTAACTTGCTCTGAATAAATTACAGATGTCCATAAATTATTTCTTCAATTATTAGATGAAATTAATTTTCTTACAATGGCACCCTTGATACCTCAGGAACAATGTGCGACATTGCCATGAGGCTTTCGGTTACATAACTGTTCTAAGCTCGCAACTACACGTGGAGTAACTACCATCAGAATTAAAAAATATATTAAGTTCATTTAAATACACCAAATTGCAATTATTATACATACTCTTAATTCTGCTAACCAGCGGATTAGTGTGAACAAAGTACTCAACACTTACGCTTGATTTTAACACAACCACTAATAAGAGCATAAAGGGAAACTTTAAATCTTAACTTTGAGCCAATGATCACAACAAGAAAAAAATTATACCGACCCATCTTTAAGAGGTAAATTAAAACTTTTCAAATTTTAGCCAAATATTCAATACTGAGCAACTTTAAACTATTGACTTACTAATATGTTTCCCCATACTCTTTAAATTTGTGAAAGTCAGCATATTTTGTCTTGCAAACTTTTCTGAAAATTATGTAATTTTTTGATAGGAATTCTTTATAAATCTATCCGTAGTATTTATTGAAGTGAGGAGCAGTGAGGATAACACAGTTTTAGAAGTTTTTGTTGGAGCGGTAAATCTGAAAAAAAAACAGGCAGTACAACAACATTAGACTTTCTGAAGGGTGTTTGCTTGATGGGACTCAGTGGGGATAAACCTAGCAAAAACTGAAAACGATTGCTTGTAACTCGAAATGTATCGAAAGAAATAGAGTATGTTATACATCATCAAATAGACCGATTTCCCAGTTTTCCAATGGTATATAACATTTCATTCCATCTAGAACATCCCGGTCTCACAGCCGGCAATGTAATAACGGACTTCTGAAACATGCGGCCGGCTGTGAGCCAGCTGTGTAAGTTAATGGGTTGGACAGCGAGTAAAACCTTTTTAAAAGATCGTCCTTAGCTCAAGGGCAAAAGTTGCACAATTAAAAACACCAAATTGTCAATTAGTAAGCAGGGAGTTCCGTAGAACATGGCACGCTGATTGGGACTAACAATCCGGGCACAGCGAAGCCAAACTAGATAATATGATACACCGACGTGAGGTATAAGAATGCAGCGCACTGCATGCAGGGGGACTTTAAGGATCACCGCTAATGGTCGGAACTGAAGAGCAACCTCCGGAACAAAAACGTTCAAATAAAGCAGCTCACAAAGAAACAATAATGGCCGGCAGCACGGTGAACGAAACCCAAGCGAGACTGGGCGACATAACAAACGTCTCAACAGGAGTCACGGCAGCTCACACGGACTCAGCATCGAAGGCTGAGGTACACCTCGGATTACCACGACGAAATCCAGTTCAGCCATTCGGCCCGCTGCTCCTGCGGTGCACTCCCGACACAGAATGAGTGCCCCAAGCGACCACCACAGACCGTGCTCACTGCTTGCCGCGACGCTTCGCCATGACCCCTGAAGGGTCTCTACGTGAGCCTCACCATCATTTTGTTTGACATTTAACTTAATGTATCCGCCTCTGGCACCTAAATTCTGGGCGCAGACTGTAAACTACATAAAAAAAGACTGAGTAACTGGGCACTAGGTGTATTACCTTAAATACTTCGCCTCACATTTCACTAAGATTTTTGGTAATTATCGGAGCCCCACACGCGTATTCAATACATCTGTGTGCAGTATGTCAGTATACAGGGTGGTCCATCGATCGTGACCCGGCCAAATATCTCACGAAATAAGAGTCAAACGAAAAACCTACTAAGAACGAAACTTGTCTAGCTTGAAGGGGGAAACCAGATGACGCTATGGTTGGCCCGCTGGAGGGCGCTGCCATAGGTCAAACGGATATCAACTGCGTGTTTTTTAAATAGGAACCCCGATTTTTTATTACATATTCGTGTAGTACGTAAAGAAATACGAATGTTTTAGTTGGACCACTTTTTCGCTTTGTGATAGATGGCGCTGTAATAGTCACAAACGTATAAGTACGTGGTATCACGTAACATTCCGCCAGTGCGGACGTGATACATTGCCCGTGTTAAAATGGTGCGTTTACCAACTGTGGAAAAGGTCGATATCGTGTTGATGTATGGCTATTGTGATCAAAATGCCCAACGGGCGTGTGCTATGTATGCTGCTCGGTATCCTGGGTGACATCATCCAAGTGTCCGGACCGTTCGCCGGATAGTTACGTTATTTAAGGAAACAAGAAGTGTTCAGCCACATGTGTAGCGTCAACCACGACCTGCAACAAATGAAGATGCCCAAGTAGGTGTTTTAGCTGCTGTCGCGGCTAATCCACACATCAGTAGCAGACAAACTGTGCGAGAATCGGGAATCTCAAAAACGTCGGTGTTGAGAGTGCTACATCAACATCGATTGCACCCGTACCATATTTCTATGCACCAGGAATTGCATGGCGACGACTTTGAACGTCGTGTACAGTTCTGCCACTGGGCACAAGAGAAATTTAAGGGACGATGACATATTTTTTGTACGCGTTCTATTTAGCGACGAAGAGTCATTCACCAACAGCGGTAACGTAAACCGGCATAATATGCACTATTGGGCAACGCAAAATCCACGATGGCTGCGACAAATGGAACATCAGCGACCTTGGCGGGTTAATGTATGGTGCGACATTGTGGGGGGAAGGATAATTGGTCCCCATTTTATCGATGGCAATCTAAATGGTGCAATGTATGCTGATTTCCTACGTAATGTTCTATCGATGTTACTACAAGATGTTTCACTGCATGACAGAATGGTGATTTACTTCCAACATGATGGATGTCCGGCACATAGCTCGCGTGCGGTTGAAGCGGTATTGAATAGCATATTTCATGGAAGGTGGATTGGTCTTCGAAGCACGATACCATGGTCCGCACGTTCACTGGATCTGACGTCCCCGGATTTCTTTCTGTGGGGAAAGTTGAAGGCTATTTGCTATCGCGATCCACCGACAACGCCTGACAACATGCGTCAGCGCATTGTCAATGCATGTGCGAACATTACGGAAGGCGAACCACTCGCTGTTGAGAGGAATGTCGTTACACGTATTGCCAAATGCATTGAGGTTGGCGGACATCATTTTGAGCACTTATTGCATTACTGTGGTATTTAAAGGTAATCACGTTGTAACAGCATGCGTTCTCAGAAATAATAAGTTCACAAAGGTACATGTATCGCATTGGAACAACCGAAATAAAATGTTCAAACGTACCTACGTTCTGTATTTTAATTTAAAAAACCTACCTGTTACCAGCTGTCCGTCTAAAATTGTGAGCCATATGTTTGTAATATTACAGCACCATCTATTACAAAGCGAAAAAAGTGGTCCAACTAAAACATTCATATTTCTTTACGTGCTGCACGAATATGTAATAAAAATGGGGGTTCCTATTTTTAAAAAACGCAGTTGATATCCGTTTGGCCTATGGCAGCGCCATCTAGCGGGCCAACCATAGCGCCGTCTGGTTTCCCCCTTCAAGCTACACAAGTTTCGTTCTCTGTAGTTTTTTCGTTTGACTCTAATTTCGTGAGATATTTGGCCCGGTCACGATCAATGGACCACCCTGTATACACCCTTTTCTCCTCTCACCTGATGAATGAAAAGCATGAATGAGAGTGTACAAGGTAAATTTCAGTACCTATCGAGATACGTGGGAGTGAAAGTAGTCTCCTACTGTGGCATGATAGCTAACCCTACACAGCTTGTACCAGGTAGGAAAGAGGTTTCTGTTCGCCTTGGACGGAGCTCTTGTATAGGTTGGCAGCACGCAATATGGAGCTCTCTGGGCACTTCCGGAGGAACGGGACTCGTGGGTTCCAAAAGAGTTCGCTTGGCAGTGTTCCGGGAGACGTGAGACGGGCGACACCGACTGTGTGTGTGTGTGTGTGTGTGTGTGTGTGTGTGTGTGTGCCTATTCAAAATTAATTCATTACCTTTTCTTTGTAGATTTTAGCTCCAGTCAAAATTAACGTCTTTCTCTCATCGCTCATCGCTCGTTGGGCTGCATACGGAATGTTTCTGGTTGATTTCGGAACGTTATAACCAGTTGCACTTGGCCACGCATGCAAGCCACTGTTCTGCGCTACCTCAGTTCAAACACGTGGATTCGTAATGCATCTTCTCAGTTCAGTCTGATTTAGTTCGTTGGTGATCTCACGTGTATAGTATAGTTGAACAGATTTATGAAACGTCGCTAATTTCGATTTCAGTTCGAACTCTAGTTTCCACATCTCTTCGTTGTCTTAGCACGTGTTAGATACGAATCTGAGAGCCTTAACTTTGCAGATCGTGACTCACAGTAATATATCCTGTCCAATTTTGTCAGCTGTTCTGAACTTTACGACTCAATTTATGCAGAATTTTTTGTTTGTGGCGACCACGTGTCGCCAGATTGTCAGAATCCTTACATGTCACAGTTACTGATTCTCGGGGTAAAACTTCCAAATTAGTTTCAGAATTTCTTCTACGGTGCAGCTATTAACAGTTTATTCTTATCGATAAATTCTTGTTTACTTGCTTCGTACACTGAAGCCAAGGGAACGAAGCAACATAAGTAACTTAATAAAGGCAGATCTTCCTGTCCAGATCGTACGTTTCTGAGTATGACGACGAAATAGCTCCATTTTTAGCAATCATATACAACAGCTCGCTCGTATCTAAAGACTAGACAGTTGCACAGATTACACCAACGCACCAGAAATAAAATGGAACCTACCCTCTGAATTATACACCCATAACAATGATATTGGCTTGTATTAGATTTCGGAACATATACTGCACTCCATCGTAATGAAAAACATCGAGGCAAAACGTTTATTGACACATAACCAGCATGTGTTCAGAAATGAGCTCCTTTCCTGGACTGTTTGCAGTCTAGTAAATTCGTCACAAGATCAAAACGAATTACAAAAACATATAGACAAGATACCTGCTTGGAATGAAAAGTGATAATTTACTCTTAAACAATAAACATGTTTCGAACTACATGATTCCATTGGCTTTGCTCCAGGTTTAGTGCTCCTCTCACTGCTGAAGAATATTAGTATTCATCTTGTGACGCTTGTCCGTGATATCGGTCATTCCTCTACAATGATTTGTATCACATTCGAGGTACATATTTGTTAGTGCATTTACAGGTCGTGCTACGAGAAGCAGGATTGACCTCTACCCTATTTAAGATCTAACGTTTCTTCTATATACGAATCAACGTGATGAAATGCTCTTAGAAGAGAAGGAAATGTAAGTAGTAAATAGCAGAACCGTTCGCAGATTATTGTCTTCATTATGATTAATCATAAAGCAGCAGATACAGAACGGAACGAGGCCGAGTCGTAAGAAGGGGAGTCTAACAAAGAGACGAAGTAGAAAAACAACAGTAATAGGTGATATTTCTGACTCTGACGAGATGACGTGCTTAAACTGGGGCATCTCAGACCCACATGTGAGTCAGTCGAAATGTCACGAAATCTTATAATTCCACAACAAAGATATCTTCGATCTGAGACTGAGAACATATGACTCAAAACATGCAAAATACTGTTCCATAAAATTTCGGGAGTGCAGCCGCATAAATTCTGCTTCTTCTTCTAATATTTCGGCTGAATACCGTCTATCCATCTTCACAGTGAGCCGAGGTGACTAACGCCCCAGCACTTGCTCTGTCCTTTTAAACCCGAGGACCGAACCACTGCGTATGCGGCAAAAGATACACAAGGATCCAGAGACGTTGATAGGCGTCTAAGAGGTGTAACACATGCATGGTAATTAAATCTATGGCTGCGCAGTCCACCCACACTGTGATACCGATGTGTCACGGAGAGCTGTACCTTCGCGACGTCTTTGTGATTTAATTACAGAATTTGCCGGATTCCATTATTTGTCCCAGCTGAAGCCGCTATCTCTATTAATTAAATTCGTCGCCAACCGAATTTCAATTGCTTCTTTCACTACTGAGTCCCAGAAAGATGACATTACGATGTCATCAGGAATCTCAAAGGTCTTTTTCTTCTTCCTGACCTTGAATTCCCTTTCTAAAATTCGTCCTTGGTTTCCTTAACTTCTTGTTCAATATACAGACTGAATAGTATTGGGGAGAGGCTTCAATCGTTTCTCACTCCATTCTCACTATTTCTATTTTATGTCTTTCGACTCTTATAACTGTAGTACGGTTACTGTAGAAGTTATGAATAGCTTTCGCTCCCCACGTTTTATCCTTGTACCTTAAGAATTGATTTAATTAATAGATATAGCGGCTTCAGCTGGGACAAATAATGGAATCCTGCAATTTCTGTAATTAAATCACAAAAACGTCGCGACGGTGCAGCTCTCCGTGACACATCGGTATCACCGTGTGGATCGACTGCGCAGCCATAGATTTAATTTCCAAGCATGTTTACACCTCTTTGCCGCCTATCAACGTCTCTGGCGCCTTGTGTATCTTTGGTCGCATACGTAGTGGTTCGGTCGTCGAGTTTAAAAGGACGGAGCAAGTGCTGGAGCGTTAGTCACTTCGGCTCACTCTGATAATGGCTGCACGGTATTCACCCGAAATGTTAGAAGAAGAAGCTAGCTGCATTTATGCGGCTGCATGCCAGAAATTTTATGGAACAGTCTTTACGCCGCGAAAACATAAAGATGCAATCCAAAATACTAATTATAGTCAAATTTCACTGAAAGCAGGTGCTGACAAGTGTGCTACCGAACTATCTGTTTAATAAGTCATTGTTGCAAAATACTGACACGAGTTATTTGCAGTAAATGGTAAAACTGCCAGAGACCTATCTCAGAGATCAGTTTGAGTTAAGGAGAAATGTAGGAACACAATACTGGCTCTACGACTAATTTTACAAGATATAGTTAAGAAAGGCAGACCTAGGTTTATAGCATTTGTAAATTCAGAGGGAGTATTGAGGGTGTTGACTGGAATATGCTCTTTGAAATTCTTAAGGTACAAGGATAAAATATGGGGAGCGAAAGGCTATTAACAACTTCTACAGTAACTGTACTACAGTTATAAGAGTCGAAAGACATAAAATGGAAATAGTGAGAATGGAGTGAGAAACGATTGAAGCCTCTCCCCAATACTATTCAGTCTGTATATTGAGCAAGTCATAAAGGAAAGCAAGGACGAATTTTGGAAAGGGATTTCAAGTTCAGGAATAAGAAAATAAGACCTTTGAGGTTCCTGATGACATCGTAACTCTACCAGCGACAGCAAAGACTGGCAATATCATATGAACGGATTGGCTAGTGTTTCGAAAAAAGGTTATAAGACCAACATCAACAAAAGTAAAACAAGCGTAATTGGATGTGGTAAAAATTAAATCAGGTGACGTAGAGGGAATTAGATCAGGAAATGTGACATTAACTGAAGTAGGTAAGTCTCTACTGGACACCCTTTCTGCAACTTGTTTGTTATCCTCACTAGTTACTGTCTGGCTCACCGCAATACTTACAAGGTGATAAGTAGATTTCGTCAGCATATGCGACTCTCATTTGGAATGACGACGGTTCCAATCCGCGACCGGTCATCCAGATTTAGGCTTTCCATGATTTTGCTTTAATGTTTCAGGCAAATGCCAGGATGGTTACTTTAAAAGGGTACGGCCATTTCCCTCCTCCATCTTTGTCTGTCCCTAACGATCTCGTTGCTCGTTGTCGGCGGCACGATAAACCCTAATCTTCCTTATCCTACCTATCACTCCCCATACTAGTTTTTTGACGAACTGGTTTTTAGTTTTGTTTGTGTGTGAGCGCACGCGCGTGCGCCTGTGTGTGTGCGTGTGTGTATGTGTGTGTGTGTGTGTGAGAGAGAGAGAGAGAGAGAGAGAGAGAGAGAGAGAGAGAGAGAGAGAGAGAGAGAGAGAGAGAGGGAGGGGGGGGAGGAAGAGAAGGGGGGGCAAGTGCAGAAGTGCACGCAGAGGGTATGGTGCATTGTATCAATTATTAGGGCATTTTCCCGTTCCATTCGCGTATGAAGCGTGGTAAGAATGACTGTTTCAATACCTAAATGCGTGCTATATTAAATCTATTCCTGTCCTGACGAACCCTATGGAAATGGTAGGTAGAGGGTTGTAGTATATTTCTAGAGTCATCATTTAAAGCCGATTCTCGAAACATTTTAGTAATCCTTCTCGGGGTAGTTTCCATCTATCTTTAAGAGTCTGCCGGATCAGTTCTTTCAGCGTCTCTGTGACACTCTCCCGCGTGTCAAATAAACCTGTGACTATTCGTGCTGCCCTTCTCTGTACATATTCAATATCACCTGGTAGTGTGGTAGTGTTACTTCATGCGGACCCCACACAGTTGAGCAATATTGTAGGATGGGTGGCACGAGCGATCTGTAAGCAATCACCATTGTAGACTGATTGCATTTCCCTAGTATTTTACCTATAAGCCGAAGTCTGCTCTCTGCTGTAGTCAGGACGTAGCCTATGTGATCATACCATTTCATATCCCTATAAAGTGTTACAGACAGGTATCTGTCTGAGTTACCCGATTCCAGTTGCTTGATATTATACGAGGGGTGTTCAATAAGTAAAGCAACACATTTTCAACAATTTGGTTTAAAAAATATGAGTTTTGTGGTGGGAGATCATGCAATATTCCCCTATAGCTTCATGGAGCTCTGATAGCTGGCGGCCCTATAAGTAGCCTTCAAAATGGAAGTGCTTCCAAGCAGAGACCTGTCATTGGGGCCGGCCGGGTGGCCGAGCTGTTCTGGGCTCTACAGTCTGGAACCGCGCGACCGCTACGGTCGCAGGTTCGAATCCTGCCTCGGGCATGGATGTGTGTGATGTCCTTAGGTTAGTTAGGTTTAAGTAGTTCTAAGTTCTAGGGGACTGATGACCTCAGAAGTTAAGTCCCATAGTGCTCAAAGCCATTTGAATCTCTTTTGGCGGAAAACAAGAGCACCGCAGATATTCGTAGGTGCTTACAAAATGTCTACGAAGACCTGGTAACGAACAAAAGCAGGGGTAGTCGTCGGGCGAGGTATATGACATCGGCGCAACAAGGTCTTATCAAGCTGTCCTATCTCCCGAGTGCCGGCTGGCTGCACAGCTGTTGCTCCTGCTACATTGGAACGTCCGGACACTCTCATTCGAGGTGATCGACGAATCAGAATCAAACACCTCGCTGCTCAATTGTACGTCTCTATTGGTAGTGCTCACAAAACGTCATTGGACTGTTCTTCCCCAGTCACCTGTAACACAATTATCGATGTTACCTATAGTGGTCTTAGCTAAATTATATTTATGTTTTTACTTAATGTGACTTCTGTATAACTATTATCTTTGATGTAAAATCGATGGAAATGTTTCATTCTTTATTTATGATAATTTATGTAATTGTAATTAATCTATGAGTATAATGTCAAAAGTAATGTCCTGTAAAAAGGTAGTCGGTGGCTAGCAGGCGATAGGCGAGAAGAACTGTAAGATTATACAGTATAATACAGCTTCGAATGCGGAAGTAGTGTGGCTTATTACACTGTGCAACAATCAAAACGTAAATCAAATGAAAAGAGCCAATTCCTCTCAATTCTAGTGTGCTGATCGCGAATGTTACAAAGACTATTCAAAATTACCTCTACTTTTCATTTTACACTGTTTTATTACGGCGAGATAATTATATACGAATTTTTATGTTAAGTGCTGACACATTTTGCTATATGTGTGGAGAAGTGACATTTGCTTTGCAAACACAGCAAATAACTCAATTGATTGTAAAAGCTTACAGTTGTTATTTTGGGTGCAGAACAGATGAATGGGATAAACCTTGGGCTCCACATGTGATCTGCAACACTTGTGACTGCAACCTATGGAAATAGATGCATGGGAAAAGACGTTCAATGCCCTTTGCAGTGGCATGAACCAACAAATCATGTCAGTGACTGCTACTTTTGTATGGTTCCTCCTATCAAGAAGGGAATATCTATGAAGAAGAAGTGGACAGTGATCCATCCTAACATTCCGTCTGCCATACGCCCAGTTCTACATGGGCAAAAATTACCAATACCTGAACCACCGACTGTCATAAGGGATGTTCCCGAGTATGTGTATAAACGTCAAGCGAAACGATCATCTTCTGAATTTACCTCTGAACAAAATATGTAATTGTATATACTATCCATACGGACAACTACTATTTGTAATCTTTTATATACATTTGTGACCAGTAAATTTATATATTTTCTTTTGTGCTTTACATAGTTCTGCTACAAAGTAGACTTACAAAATCTTTTCATTCATGCAATATTATCTTCATTTTTCTTAATATTTTACTTTTGTACTTCCAGAATGACACTGAAAGTTATCGATGCGTAACACATAATATAATTCAAGTAATTATTCGCTCAAAATTTGTTATGCTGAATCTTGGAACATGAAAGCTTATTTAGTTAGTGAGTTATATATCCAAAAATGTAGATTACTTTTTTAAAAAAACTAGAGCTAAATATTTATGAAGATGATGATTTTGTATCATTTTATACTGAAATAAACATAACTAACTCAAAATCACGCAATTTACACACTTTCACTTCAAATTTGTTGTTTAGTGTTATTCACGGCATACTTTGGTTAGCTCTGTACTATGAAAAATCCGACGCCAAGAAGAGAATTTTCAGACCTCGTTAGACAAGAAGAGCCGTGGTTACTTTTGCCGCCCTTATTTGAATAGCACAGGAGATCGACGCTGCCACCACCTTTATCTCACGTTAGCAGTTGAGTACTGTATGAATGCATGGGCCAGTTATATGGTTTCGTTTTCAGTAATAATTTTGTGTTCTGTAAACTTTGTGTTGAGCCACCATATTTGATCCTTAGTTATTTACCCAGACAGGGTCCTATCCAAATACTACGATGAATCCGAGTATCAGCCGGCCGGGGTGGCCGAGCGGTTCTAGGCGCTACAGTCTGGATGCGCGCGACCGCTACGGTCGCAGGTTCGAATCCTGCCTCGAGCATGGATGTGTGTGATGTCCTTAGGTTAGTTAGGTTTACTTAGTTCTAAGTTCTAGGGGACTGCTGACCCTAGAAAAGTTAAGTCCCATAGTGCTCAGAGCCATTTGAACCATTTGAATCCGAGTACCCCGTTTTACCGAACTGAAAAGCAATTACTTTCCTTAACAAAAGCTAACAAACCTTGTGGAGCTGAAACGTATATACTAATTATTTACTGAGCCTAAGTTTTAAAATACTTCATGTAGTTTTCAAGAATGGACAGTAAAGCATACATTTCAAAGTTTTTTTTAGTTGAAATAATATTGTTCACAATTTCACGTGTACTGTAGTCCACAGTGTTTCTCATTTTGTGTTGTAACTAAAGTGTACAGCCACGATCTGAATCTACCGATAAATAAGTTTGTGGGTTGCCGTGCTGGTTGTTGAGCAAATTTAAATGTCATATTACAATAACAGCTATCAAAAATAAGCAACTGGCAACAATTATTCAAACTATGCTAGATCTAGGTGCCACGTATTCCATTTGAGCTAAATAATGTAAGGTAGTGAATATTCGTAGAGAATGCAAATAATTATCAGCGCAAAAGATACTATTATTTCATAACCATTTCAGTAATAATTTCCCCTATTTAAACTGGCAAAAGAACATCTTGTCCATGTTAATAGTGCTCAACCATTAGCAATCATTTACCAACATTTATCATCATTTTCCTACAGTAATGTACCGATAGTAAGTGTTACTGAAAGCCAGTTGTTGCTTGAACACATTAATACTTCTCCAGTGTAGTTCAAGTCAATTTACTGGAACATTACTTGCTAAATTGTACTACTGTCCTGTATCTTATCAGCGAAACAGAACTTTAGTATCAAGTTAAGTCAATCCACGTAGTTAACTTTCTTTATGAATGATGCTAGTACTGAGGACAACTTTGCCTAATTAGGCTGGCGACCGTTTCTTGTTACGCAGTGACAGTCTGCTTGATTACCAATAAACCTGGGTTAGATTCCCGTTCGTTTTGCTATTGATTCCTCACAGTAACAATATTTGCAGAATAGAAAACTAGTTCGACACGTTTCCATTACACACAGTCACGGTCACAAAACTTCTCTCACAGATATAACATTGTCGGTATACTGCAAATTTACTAGGGTCCGGTAGTGTTATACGTGGCGCTGCGTGACAGGACCTGCTTTGCTACACAGTCAAATACAGACCATAGCATGTTCATTTGAGCGCAAAACGAAAGTATTACAATCACTGAATGTCCAGCGGGACTAACCTGCAGTAAATACAATAAAACAAAAATAGTAAATATTACGGGAGTTTAGAAAATAAACCGTAAATCATATTCAGTATTAAATGGATACAAAAACAGTACTAAACAAAAGTGAGCAGAAGGAGACAGTTCGGGGCGTACCGAGAAACATCATGGAGCCCGATAGCAGTTGCCGAAATGAGTACACAAGTGGCATCACAAACGGCAGTTGGCTTACGTAGCATCCCACGTGTATGTAAATCATCAGATTGAAATGATGAGCCCGTCACAAGGAAAACAGGAACTAAAGGACGGAACAAACGCAAAAGAATATGTGGAAGATGGTGGTTATGCGAATGAAGCGGTTGACATGTTCAGTCCACCACAAACAGGAAAAGAACTGATCGAGAAACATGAGGTAGAATCATAACATCAAGGTAGAGTAGAGGAAGACAGTGAAAAACCGTTGAGCACGAATGACATGTTAAAAATTTTATTTACACAAATTAAAGTAGAAGGTAGCAGCATTAAAGTCAAATTAAGGCACAAGTTAGTGGTCTTGATAACCAACTTAAAAACCGGTGTGTAAAGATTGTAAACAGACCGAAAAAGTAGACAAAAATTAGGCATTTTGAGTATTGTAGTCAAAGATACAAAACTTGAAATAAGTATCATAAACACCAATGTGGCCACTCTGCAGGGGCAATCAATGATGTCAACGAAGGGTTTGATTTAGAAATTATAGAGATCCAAGAAATGGTAGAACCTTTAGTAGTAACGAAAGTGGACGAAAAAGTTTTCGGTCTGAAAAGTATACTCATGCTCATAAATTAAGGATAATGCTGATATGCTGATACATGGTGAAAGAACGCTCTGGTGGACGGTTTGTGGGTTTAAATCACCTCGGGGTATGACCATGCGGTGCATTTGACCTGCGGTCGTCGCACGGTGGCGTTGGCAGCAGTCCACATACGCAGAGGTGTGTTGGTGCATGTCAGAGTATGGTGGACCGAGCAAGTGTGCAGACGTTTTCAGATGTACTAATGGTGACTGTGTGTTGAAAATGGCTCGAAGAACACATATTGATGACGTTATGAGGGGTAGAATACTAGGGCGACTGGAGGCTGGTCAAACACAGCACGTCATATCACGGTCCCTCCGTGTGCCACAAAGTGTGATCTCAAGATTATGGCAACGATTCCAGCAGACAGGAAACGTGTCCAGGCGCTACAGTACTGGACGTCCACAATGTACAACAACACAAGAAGACCGATATGTCACCATCAGTGCCCGCAGACGGCCACGGAGTACGGGAGGCAGCCTTGCTCGGGACCTTACCGCAGCCACTGGAACAGTTGTCTCCAGACACACAGTCTACAGACGACTGAACAGACATGGTTTATTCGCCCGGAGACCAGCAAGGTGCATCCCACTCACTCATGGGTACAGGAGAGCCCGTAAAGCCTGGTGTCAAGAACACAGTACATGCTCATTGGAACGGTAGTCCCAGGTTATGTTCACGGACGAGTCCAGGTATAGTCTGAACAGTGATTCTCGCCGGGTTTTAATCTGTCGTGAACCAGGAACCAGATACCAACCCATTAATGTCCTTGAAAGGGACCTGCATGGAGGTCGTGGTTTGGTGGTGTGAGGTGGGACTATGGTATACATACACCCCTGTATGTCTTTGACAGAGGAACTGTAACAGGTCAGATGCATCGAGACGTCATTTTGCACCAGTATGTCCGCCTTTTCAGGGGTGCAGTGGGTCCCATCTTCCTTTTGATGGATGAAAACGCACGGCCCCACCGAACTGCTACCGTGGAGGAGTACCTTGAAACAGAAGATATCAGTTGAATGGAGTGGCCTGCCTGTTCTACAGACCTAAACCCTATCGAGTACGTCTGGGATGCCCTCGGTCGACGTATATCTGCACGTCTCAAACCCCTACGACACCTCAGGAGCTCCGACAGGCACTGGTGCTATGGGAGGCTATTCCCAGCAGCTGCTCGACCACCTGATACAGAGTATGCCAACCTGTTGTGCGGCCTGTGTACGTGAGCATTGTGATCATATCCCATATTGATGACGGTGTACATACGCAGGAAACAGTGGCGTTTTGTAGCACATGTATTTGGGTACGGTTTTCTCAACTTATCACCAATACCGCGGACTTAAAGATCTGTATCGTAAGTGTTCCCTCTGTGCCTATGCTATTAGGGCCAGATTTGTGTAGTGCCACGTTGTGTGGCACCACATTCTGCAATTATCCTTAATTTATGAGCGTGAGTGTAGAAATGGTTAACAAATACAGAAACAAAATCTCACATTTGAGGAAGACAGTGGTTGATTCTGAGGAGCCGGCAGTATTATACACCCTACAGCCGGAATCTAGCAGCTTCCGACTTCCATCTCTTTCGCCCAATGGAGGAGGCACTCTGTGGGGAGCAGTATGTGCATGATGGGGCAATTATTGATGCAGCGCGATATCAAACAGTACAGCAGTACAATGCAGACAAACAGGCTCTCACAGCCAGGCGGCGTCAGGTCGACGCATTGACGGAGCTAATGTTCAAAAATAGGGTTTTGTAGCGTAATGGATGAGGCATAATATGGTGTACCGGAATCCTAAAAAGGAACAACCTGCTTTCAGAAAAAAATGTGTTGCACTACTTATTGAACCTCCATCATAGTCATAGGTTAGTATTTATTCGTTTTGTGAAGTGCACAGTTCTACATAACTGAACATTCAAAGCGAGTAGTCAGTATTTGGACCACTTTGTCGTCGTTTCAAGGTCTTAGTGAATGTTTGTGCAGCTTCATTCAGACTGTACTTCATCGTAGATAACTGCATCATATGCGAAAAATCTAAGGTTGCTATTAATATTGGCTGTAAGATAAGTAATACTCAAGAACAGTAAGGGACCCATCACACATCCCTGTGGTTCATCCGAAGTTACTTCTACATCTGTCGCTGGTTCTCCATTCGAGATAACTTGCTGCGACCTCTCGATCAAGAGATCCTCAATTCATTCACAAATTTCGCAAGACACCCCATACGATCACACCTCTGATAATATGCGTAACTTTGATACTGAGTGAAATACTTCGATGTTGTCATACGAAAAAATTGCGAGTTGAGTTTACATGATCGATGTGTTCGAAATCCATGCAGACTGGCATGAAGAAAGCCATTCTGTTCGAAGACATCATTACGTTTGAGCTCAGAATAAGTTCTAAGATTCTACAACAAACGAATGTCAAAAATATTGGACGGTAAATTTGCGGATCACTTCTGCTACCCTTCTTATAGATGGGTGTGACCTGAGCTTTCTTCCATCCGCTCGGCACGGTTTCTTGTTCGAGAGATCTGTGGCAGATTGTAGTTGACAGAGGGGCTAACTCAGATGCAAAATGGGTATAAAATCAGATCGTGATTCCATCGGACCTCAGTGCTTTGTTCACTTTTAACGACTTCAAATGGTTCAAATGGCTCTGAGCACTATGGGACTTGACATTTGAGGTCATCAGTCCGCTAGAACTTAGAATTACTTAAACCTAACTAACCTAAGGATATCACACACATCCATACCCGAGGTAGGATTCGAACCTGCGAGCGTAGCGGTCGCGCGGTTCCAGACTGAAGCGCCTAGAACCGCTCAGCCACTCCGGCCGGCTTAACGATTTGAGCTGTTGTTCAACTCCACTGACAAAATATCTGTTGCATTCATCTTTTTAACATCGCGAAGATTAAATTGGGGTAATACTCCTGGGTAGTTCTTTGTAATGGAACATTTACTGTGTAAATACTGCATAATCTGTTCCAATATTATCAATTCGAAAATCCGTTCGTATATTGCCGGAGGGAAGTCTATATACAGTACCTCCGTACGAGCCATAATCGCTTTTATCTTACTCTCATTATTCATAAGCGAGATACACAATGGCGGCAGTGTAATGACTACACCATCTTCTTCGAAGCCCAGCTTCTCTAAATTAACCCAATGGGATTTCGCGAGATAGTCTGTCTTTCAAGGATTCTCATTTAAGCTTTTCTGTTGGACTACCGCATGAACTGTATTGAACTTTTACGATCCTAGTAGTACGTCTCTGAATTTCGCCAATTTTCGCTACCACGCCTCCTTCATAAAGACTTCAAACAATGTTACAATACTCTGGACTTGATCATACAAGCGCCTTATACGTAATTTTCCTTACACACACACTGCTCTTTCTCAGATGCCTAGCAACAAATCTAAGCCTTCCATTCGCTTTCCCTATTACTGATTTTGTGTGATCAGTCCATTTCATACATCTTCTTAGTACTACCCTCCAACACTTACACGGTGTGATGTGATTATAACATTCATTGCATATAATTGTATTCTATTAGGTTCTTCGTCTTTCTTATAGACATTATCTTACATTTATCGATACTTAAAAAGAGTTTCCACTCGTTATACCATCCGCAAATTTTGTCCAACTCTTTCTGCATTCTCTTACGACGGTCAAACAGCGACATTTTTTTATGCACTATAGCATCGGCACCAATTTCGCATGTGACCGATTCGTCCAAAATTTTAAAGTACACGAAAAGCTTTATAATGTTCTCGTAGCTAGCAAAGTATTTCTTTTTAACTATAAAAATAGCAATTGCTAGCTGGTATAGTAGCTGTGTTTGCTTACAGAGGTGTTGAATGCGGTGCAGAATACGATATTATGTTATTGGAAAGCCAGTGTTTCAACGACTATGGCGCTCTGAGAAAACAGGCCGCTGCATCGCCGCTACATATGACAGCGCGGCACGAGAGACAGACGCTGCCGCAAGTAGTAAAAAAAAAAGAAAAAGAAAAAAAACCGACACCTGCTCTCTTCACTGTTAACGGACACGTTGCTGAGTTGAGTATTGGTACTTAATCTGCATTTTATAAATGCAACTTTCTCCTGACCTTGAAAATATTTAATTACTTTTTGACCATGCATAACCTATGGGAATACATTGTTATTTTTCAAGCAGCTAAGTTTATCTCAGACCTCTCGCCAAAGCTTTATGAGGATACCAGAGCTTGATCTGCAATAATTTCAACCCTCAACAAAGGATATTTCACTGAACATTCACTTCACTGCTTACCTTATAGTTTTATCTTCATCACAGTAGTGAAACAGATTATAGACTGCTATAATCTTACAATACTACATTTCCTCTGAGATAGGTACTAACTGAACGAAGATTCACTGTCACCAGATCACGAGGAGAAATTTAGCTTTATTCTTTCAGAAGCTATTCAAATATAACAGAAACGAATTTACTTTGTTATAATTAACTGCCGCGCGGGGTAGCCGCGCTGTCTCAGTCGCCTTGTCACGGTTCACGCGGCGGCCCCCGTCGGAGGTTCGAGTCCTCCCTCAGGGTTGGATGTATGTGTTGTCCTTAGCTAAGTTAGTGCAAGTTATATTAAGTAGTGTGTAAGCTTAGGGACCGAAGACCTCACCAGTTTGGTCCCACAGAACTTACCACAAATATCCAATTTATAATTAACTAGCTGTTCCCAGCCACGAATTGCTATGGCTCAGTGTGGTCACATGGAAAAGACAGAAAAGAGAAATCACAGGTTTTAATCTCCTTTTGCCCCCATATCTGTCCATCTCTTCCTCCCTCTCTCTTTGACCATTTCCTGCTCCTTCCTACTCTCTCTGTTCATCACCTCCTGCCCCCCCTCTCTCTCTCTCTCTCTGTCCATCAAAAATGGTTCAAATGGCTCTGAGCACTATGGGACTTAACTACTGTGGTCATCAGTCACCTAGAACTTAGAACTACTTAAACCTAACTAACCTAAGGACATCACACACATCCATGCCCGAGGCAGGATTCGAACCTACGACCGTAGCGGTCACGCGGTTCCAGACTGTAGCGCCTATAACCGCACGGCCACTCCGGCCGGCTCTCTCTGTCCATCTTCTCCTCCTGTACACGGCAGCTTATTGTAAAGCTAAGAGACACTTTATTCAGTCACAAACACGGGACCACGGACGCACAGGCGGCGGCCAAGATCGGGTCATAATCGTGTTGACAGCTGAAATCTTAAATCTGCCAGTTTCATGCTATGCTCCACACATGGTGTTGTCTCTGGACTTCCACCGGCCGCTAAGGTGACCGCGTGACCGGGAAAATCCGTCCGTCGGATAGCACAGGCGCTTTGTTTCTCATCGCCCCTTTTCGCGTCCAGAGTAATATCAAAGCTTACCCCAAAATTAATAAATATTGGACCATATGTATCACTGAAGAGCCAGTAGTCTGGATAGGATGGACGATTACACGTGTGACGACCCGCCTTCGACATCCGCATCAGTTTATAATTATTGTAAGTTAATTAATTGTTATAAATAATTCCTAAACTGTAAAAATGAATTCCTCGGTAACGTATTATGCGATTGCAATAGACGTGGTGTTTACGGATGCATCTCATAGAAGTTCATCGGGCTTTGGTAGTAGATTTACAGGAATTATTCTCATATTTAAATGAGAGGCCGAAAAGTGGATTTTCGCAATTAAAAACAGCTTTTCTTAAAAAATAAACAGAGAAACATTAAAAGTAGCGGCACTCCTGTAAGCTTTAGGTATATAGGAAATTATTTAATGTATAATTGAAACTGTTTGCGAATATTTACACTTATAAATCCAAAAATGGAGGAAAACCATAGAATTATTGTTTATACGAGGGTAATCCCAAAAGTAAGGTCTCCTATTTTTTTATAAGTACATAGACGTGTTTATTTCTACAATGGTTTACATCAGTTTATAGCTTGAACATTTAGCTATTTTTCGGCATAATCACCATTTCTGTCGATGCATTTTTGTAGACGCTGTGACAGTTTTTGTATGCCCATGTCATACCAGCTCGCCGCCATGCTGTTCGCAAAGTTACGAACCTCTTCCTTCACCTCGTCTTCGGAGCTGAATCGCTTTCCGGCCAATTGTTCTTTTAACCTAGGGAACAGGTGATAGTCACTGGGCACCAGGCCACGACTATAGGGTGTGTGGGTGATTATGTTCCACTGAAACTGTTGCAGGAGACCAACGGTTTGCCGAACGATGAGTAGTCGAACGTTGCCATGGGGAATGTGTACACCCTTGTTCAACATTCCTCTTCTCCGGTTCTGAATTGCCCGTTTGAGTTTCTTCAGAGTCTCACAGTACCTGTCAGCGTTAATTGTGATCCCAGTGGGCATAAAGTCGACCAACAATACCCCTTTTCGGTCCCAAAAAACGGTTGTCATGACGTTACCGGCAGACTGTGTTTGTTTGAATTTCCGCAGCTTTGGCGAAGAAGGACGCCGCCACTGGCGTGGTTGGTGCTTGGTCTCAGGTGTAAAGTGGTATGCCCAGGTTTCGTTACCCGTGGCAATTGAGTCCAGAAAGTTATCCTGTTCGGCTGCAAGGCAGCGAAGAAATGCGCGGTAATCATCAACTCGTTGCCGCATGTGGTCCTCAGTCAGCATGCGTGGCACCCATCTTGCGCACACCTTCCGGTAGTTCAATGTTTCCGTTAAAATTCTGTGAGCGGTGCTTCGCGAAACCTCAGGAACCAACGTGCAGAGGTCATCCAGGGTGATACGCCGATCTTCATGCATGCTTTGCTCAACCTTCAACGCTGTCTTCTCAGAAATTGTCGGTCTCCCGCTCCTTTGTTCGTCGTTAATATCGGTCCGACCAGCTGTAAACTCTCTACACTACTTACGAACATTTTTGACATCCATGCACGACTCACCATACACTTCCATCAATTGGCGATGGATTTCAGTCGGCGCAGTGCCCTTTGCGTTCAAAAACCGAATAACTGCGCGCAATTCGCTCTTGGCGGTAACATTCGACGGGAGCTCCATTCTCAACGGCTGCCAAGCCAAGACTGATCGCCTCAGCGCGGCGTGCACATGTTTACACACAGCGCGTGAAGCACTCTTCATAACAGTGTGACCAATTGCCACACAGAGTTCTATGCTTATAAAAAAAATAGGAGACATTACTTTTGGGATTACCCTCGTAAATGGGCTATGCCATATAAAAGAAAACTGATAACAGCACAATATTTCTCGGAAAATTACTGTGTGATTTTATGTATCATATAAGTACAAAAGGTTAAGAATTTCAGCAATTTTCATGTTCGGTAGTTTAACTGACTTCAGTGGGGCTTGACCGAGGTTTTCTGCTCTCCACTACATCTGTCCATCTCTTCCTCCCCTTTGTCTATCTCCTCCTCCTTCCCATTCTCTCTATTCATCACCTCCTCTCCCCTCTCTCTGTCCATCTTCTCCTGTCTTCTCTGTCTCCTCCTCTCTCTGTCCCTCATGCCTCCCCCTTTTCTCCATCTATCTTCATCTCCCCTCTCTCTCATCATATCCTCTTGCCTCTCTCTACCTCCCCCCCCTCTCTCTCTCTCTCTCTCTCTCTCTCTTTCTCTCTCTCTCTCTCTCTCTCTCTCTCTCTCTCTCTCTCTCTCTCTCTCTCTCTCTCTGTCACCTCCTCACCGATTTCTATGTCCACCTTCTCCTCACCTCACTCCACCTCCATCTGTTCCCTTTCTCTGCCCACCTCCCCTTCACCGCTTTCTTCGTCGATTTCCTCCAATCTCTCTGTCCCATCTACCCTTCCTGCCTTTCTCTGATCTTTAGTCTTGTGTTATTGCAAATTAAGATACTTTAGCAGAATCGTAATCATAAGCCAATAAGCCACAAAACTTTCCTGTTTGCTAACAGAGATTTTTCGTAACAATGTTTCCTCTTTATGTTATACATATGTCCACTTGAATATTCGTTATAGCGTTTAGTAAAAATTTTGGTACACAAGACAAGAACTTTTCGAGATTATACTAGATGTTTATTTAATATAACATATATTTACAAAATAAGTTTACAAAAACACACATATTTTCGAATTCAGTGTTGCATAAAACTTTCGAAGCAATTGGTGAAGGACTTTCGGAGATTGAAGGTTTTGAACTAACAAACATTTATATTTTTATATAGAGTTCCCCTACGATAATTACATATATATTTATGTATTACACGTGGCACCCTAGTAGGTATATAAAAACATTTGCGTAATCAAATGCAATGTTACGTCGAAATTTGAAAGCAATCAGTGAAGAACTTTCATAGACTTAAGATTTTGAACAAATGAACATTCATATTTTTATTTAGACAGATGTTAATGTTCGTTTATTCAAAATCTTAAATTTCCGAAACTTATTCGCCGATTGCTTTTAAATTCTGACTCATTTATATTTAAATATGTGTATGTTTCTATATTACCCACTAGATAGCCTCACGTTCGTTTGTTCAAAATCTTAAATCTTCGAAGTTCTTAATCGATTCCTTTAAAATTTGGACACTACGTTGCATTTCAATACGTGTATGTTTTTATACACTGATAGGAGGGTCATATAGTGTATAAAATGTATTGTATACAAACAACATTTTTATTTATTACATACGTAATATATACAGTTACATACGATATAGCGATTCAGTTGGTGCGTAGCGTGTGTTAAAATTTCAAAGCAGTCGGTGAAGGACATTCAAAAGTACACGATTTTGAACAAACGAACCTTTACATTTTCAGTTGAATCAACTATGGGTTCTTGATGAAACATTGTGAATTAACTGAACAAACACTGTTTTCCCCTTGTTTCACAAATTCTGTTGTGGTTACTGCACAATCTAGGTTTCGGATTATCAGCCCATTTTCAAGTATGTTACTGATTCTTCGGAATCTGATTCTTTAGAATCAGTTATCTACTTAAAAATGGACTTATAACCCGAAACCTAGGTTGTGTAGTAACCCTAATAAAATTTGTGAAACAAGGCAAAAAACAGTGTTTGATTAAGCGGAATCAGCGGCGACGTGCGAAAATGTGTACAGCCCCGGGATTCGAACCCGGGATCTCCTGCGAAGTAAACAGGTGCAGTAACGACTGCGCTAGCCGGTACACAACGCTACCTCACCTGCACGGTCTGTCTCGGTACGCCTCACGGCCGATACACACTCGCATCGAGCGCCACCCATCCGCAGTCCCTGTCCATTATACTCCTGTTCGCTACTTAGAGATTCCCACAGGAGGTCGGTCGTACATGTGCATTCGCACCGAAGGAAGTGGATCCATCATTCAGCCAGGTTTATCAGTTATTTCAATGCACGGTGTCTGTTCCTTCAAAGAACAGACATTACGCAGATACAGCAGTTGTGAAATACTGTTCTAAAATGAAGAGGGATCACTGCTATCAGCTGCGGCTGGTTCGAATCCCAGTCCGGTTGACATTTTCGCTCGTCGCCGCCAATTCCGCTTCATGGCCCGCCGCAGTTGATAACAGTGATCCCCCCTTCAATTTACATAAAATATAAATAGATCTGACGCTGTCTTTTGTAACTTCATTAACGTTATTTGCCGTTATGACCATCTTGCCTGGCAAATGTCTTTTGGTCATTTAAATTTACACAAAATTATTTAAAGAAGGATACTGTTTGTGATTTTAGGATAAAGAATTTAAGAGACAGTGTTTTAAATAACAGACTATTCAATAATGGAGCATGAAGTTTGGAGCGTAATATTCAGTACTGTTCTACATATTTGTTTATGGTAGCTGTTGTTGTGTTGGCTGGCCGGAGTAGCCGAGTGGTTCTAGGCCCTACAGTCTGGAGCCGCGCGACCGCTACGGTCGCAAGTTCGAATCCTGCCTCGGGCATGGATGTGTGTGATGTCCTTAGGTTAGTTAGGTTTAAGTCGTTCTAAGTTCTAGGGGACTGATGAGCTCAGAAGTTAAGTCCCATAGCGCTCAGAGCCATTTGAATTTTTGTTGTGGTGTTGTAATTGAAGATAGCAGAATGATAATTTGGTAAGCTCTTCACCCCTTCTTTGCGATGGAATTGATGTATTGCTACCACATTGCTTGCGGCAGTCATTTTTCTTGCTGTAGCATTGGCTCCAAATTCCGTCACAGATAAATGCTGGATAATCTTGCTTTGCAAAATTTGCAATTTCCAGAGATGACTTTACGACACAGATACCGCTGCCACATCAACTTTCACTCGAATGTGCACAGTTTCAGCACTCAAAAAATGTTAATGTTGCTAGACACGAAACCGCTACCTCCGCACATTAGGCTACCCTGCCTGCGACTGTCACTTTCCACAGCACCCTGCGCCAAGATAACTCACACAACCACGGAATGGAAACAGAAAATGGATTCTTTACCTTCTTATTATCTTTGTCAAATTTATTATCGTATCTTGGTAAGTATTAGTCAGCGTGGTACGGAGTCGAGCGCCTTTCGAACCTAGGAAGAGACGGAATTACCTGTTCACCATCTACTGTTTGCAAGGCGGCGTGGGCCACAAAAGCAAGACGCGGTTCACAGGAGCGGTTTTTCTCGAATGCGAACTCATTCTTTGAGAGGATCTCAAACCTTCTACGGTTCCATCTAGTTGTTGCTGTTTTTGGGAGAGGAGACCAGACAGGGATGTCATCGGTCTCATCGTATTAGGGAAGGACGGGGAAGGAAGTCGGCCGTGCCCTTTCAAAGGAACCATCCCGGCATCTGCTTGGAGCGATTTAGGGAAATCACGGAAATTCTACATCAGGATGGCCGAACGCTGGATTGAACCGTCGTCCTCCCGAATGCCCATCTAGTTGCTTGCAAGTTGTTGCTCGATATCTCAACATATTACAAGGTTTCTATGTAACTTATCTGTGTGAGAAGCACTGAATATTCTTTTTTCATAGCTTCCCCTCGTTTAACGTGTGCTTTAAATATAGTATTCAACTGCTGAGCAAAACTAACTGTTGGGTGGCCCCGTGATGCGCATGCGAACAGTTTCTTGAAACAGAACTTTAAACTTAATGAAACGAAACGCTAAATTTGAAATAATTAAAATGATTTTAATTAAATACCAAAAGAACCTAATCGTGTATACAGTGAAACCTAATCAACTGAAACTCAATGCTGAAGTACCGGGGATTGTAAGTAACCTTTCCCTATTTAACATGTTATAACACGGAAATTAATTACCGTACTTGGTAGCATTAATGTCAAGGACATGGGAAGAGTAATCAATTGAAACATTTTTAGTGTGCTGCTTCCGTACATCGTACCATTACATACCGGTACGTCGGCCGAAGTGGCCGTGCGGTTAAAGGCGCTGCAGTCTGGAACCGCAAGACCGCTACGGTCGCAGGTTCGAATCCTGCCTCGGGCATGGATGTTTGTGATGTCCTTAGGTTAGTTAGGTTTAACTAGTTCTAAGTTCTAGGGGACTAATGACCTCAGCAGTTGAGTCCCATAGTGCTCAGAGCCATTTGATTTGAACCATACCGGTACAATTACTGCTACAAAAGGGGCTCAATATGCACCCGTCGTACCCAGAACATTCAGAGGGAAACATGTCCGTAGGTATGCCAGCTACCTCTCTTTATATGTTACGCTTCAAATCAAAACATGTGTGAGAACGTGTCCCTGTCCTAGAGGTAGCCCACAACCAGAAATCACAGGGAGTGAGATCAGGTGACGGTGCCGGCCAAACACCGGCTGATTATTCGATCGTTTCCAAACGTGTTTCGGAGAAGCAGGTGAACTTCACGCGCGATGTACGGTGGGGCCCCATCTTGCATGAAGACTGTAGAGTTCAGTGCGTCTCTCTCTCCTGTAGAGCACCGACCAGTCACACTGCCTGTTCAAATAAGAATGGGTCAATAATGAACGTAGCCCTCAAGCTGCACCATACGGTGACATGTCCACCATACAGAGGAACTTCATTCACAGTGACTGGAGGTGAACATCCCCAAATTCGGCAATTCTGTGTGTTCACCTCACCCGTCAGAGAAAAATGAGCTTCGTCTGTCCATACAAGGTTTGCATAAAAAAAGTAATGAGACCGACTTTTTGCTAACACGACTGTACTTCGCAGCGCGCGCTCGCCCGGGGGTTTGGTGTTGCGGGGTGCCTGGCCGTAAACGCTCAGCGTGCCACTCACCTGCGGGCTCCTGTCTCGTCAGCATCGTGTGTATTATTATTATTGTTCTCATTTTGTTCGTTGCATTTGTTCGGTGCGGATGTACCATGACACTCGATCAAGTTCAGTGTTGAGCCGCTGACGCAGTTTTTCATTAGAGAGGGCAGCTAACCCTCTGACCGACTGCGTTGAGTGGACACGTCGCGAAGTCGCCGGTCGTGACGTCACATGCAGCAAACGATCGAGCAACGTTACGCCATTAAGTTTTGTGTGAAACTAGGACAATCGGGTACGGAAATGTTGGATGTATGTCGGCAAGCCTACGATGATGATTGCCTGTCAAAAGCCCAAGTTTTCATGTGGGCCCAACCTAGCCTCTCCAGCTTTAAAGAGGGCCGGGACAGCGTTGCGGACGTCAGGATGATGGCAGACGACCTCGGACTTGATAAAATGACAGTGCACAACGTCATCACCAAAGAATTATCGATGAGGAAGATCTGTGCCAAGATGGTCCCGAAGATTTTGTCAGACGTTCAAAAGCAAGCATGTGTGGACGCCTGCCAAGACAATCTCCAGAGCTTTGAAGCTGACACGGAATTTTTAGATAACGTTATCACCAGAGATGAACCGTGGATGTTTCAGTTCGACCCGGAGACAAAGGGAGTGAGTGCCGAGTGGCGCACTGCAGCGTCCACACCTCCAAAAAAGGTTCGAATGAGAAAATCGAAGGTGAAATCCACGCTGACTGTGTTTTCCAACGTCAGGGAGTGGTTCATCATGAGTTTGTGCCACAATGTCAAACTGTCACCGGTGCTTTTTATCGCGAAGTACTCATGAGGCTGAAAGTCAGGGTTCATCACATGAGGCCAGCCATTGCCAATGATTGGAAGCTGCATCATGACAATGTTCCAAGTCACACCTGCTACATGGTGGCAAGCTGCCCGGCCAATAAAGGGATTCCAACGATTCCCCAGCCCTCCTACAGTCCCGATGTGGTCCTGCCAGACTTTTTTTTTTTTTTTGTTCCAAAATCTAACAACTTCCCTGAAAGTACACCGTCATGGGACCCTAGAGGAGGTCCAAGCAGCCACGACGAGGGCTTAGAAGGCCATCTCAGACTCAGCATTCGCGGCAGCAATTGAAGCGTGGAAATCTCTCATGCAGCGGGTTGTTGACTCCCAAGGGTCATACATTGAAGAGTACTAAGTGGTTGCAGCAATGTCTACAATTAATTTTGATTCACAAGCTCAGTCTCATTACTTTTTATACAAACCCTGTAGGATAGGCCAGGGTCAGCTCTCCTCAGCTCCAATCCTTGCAAGGAAGTGAAAGCGAAGTCTATACGTCGTTGTGCGTCCTGTGGTGCAAGCTGCTGTACGATATGGCTCTTGCACGGATACCATTTGAGAATGGTTCGAAGTACCTTCCGCACTGTGGACCACGGATGTTCAACTGTCGTGACACAGTAGCGTACTGCCTGACGATCGCGAATTGTGCACAGCGTTGTCTACAATAGCAACAACGATTTCATCAACCACCTGTGGTGCAACCGGTCGTAGGTCTCTTCCCGGAGCGACACCCAGTTCTCCAGATGATTTGAACTTCTTCATCACGCTCCGCACATCAGGTGGAGAAAGAGGACCCTTCCGTAATCCCTTCACATGCGATATTCTCGAAGTGCAGCTGCAACATTACTGTTGTTTTGGTAATAGAGGTGCACCAATAATGCCCTGCGCCTTTTCTTCAAGCTAATGTTGACACGTCAACAAGTGAACTGCGACTGGACCGACGGTGCGTCACACACCTGACAGATCACGGCACCTGGTGGCCATAGTTGGAACTGGACGGCAGCGCTTTCACGCTTGGAAATCATGCACCACATACTCTGGACATTAACGCTATCAAGTTTGGTGCTCCGTCGGTAATTAGTTTCTGTCTTAAAGTGTTAAAAAGGGAAAGTTTAATTGTAACCACCCAGTACGTTGTGAAAGTCACGTAACATGAAGTGCAATGTCTGACTTCAAATATCCACAAAACAAAATGCTACTCAACACGATAAAATAATAACTGTTTAATACAACCAATATTTTTCACTGTAAATTAATTTGCTAAATTAGCACAACACCTGCAGATTTTGACTACGTAATGTTTGCTCACAAGAACGCAAAGCGAGATCTCCATTGAAATAAAAGCAACTTACCTCTTGCTCAGCATGCTATTTTGTGTCTGGTATGCTGACGTTCTCGAAAGCACGCTGCAGTCAGGAAATTCAGCAGTTAAAGAAAAATGATCTCTGATTCTCTTTGCTTGTCGGAAAAAATCTCTGGCTGCGTTTGGCGTAAGGTGCAATACATACACAACAAGATATTTTAAACTTTTACTAAGAAAGTTGGAGGAGACTTCAGAGAAAATCGTTGTTAAAAAATTAAAGTCTGATTATTGTCAAAAAACAACTGTACAACATAAGAAGATTCATACACTACTGGCCATTAAAATTGCTACACCACGAAGACGACGTGCTACAGACGCAAAATTTAACCGACAGGAAAATTATGCTGTGAGATGCAAATGATTAGCTTTTCATAGCATTCACACAAGGTTGGCGCCGGTGGCGACACCTACAACGTGCTGACATGAGGAAAGTTTCCAACCGATTTCTCATACACAAACAGCAGTTGACCGGCGTTGCCTGGTGAAACGTTGTTGTGATGCCTCGTGTAAGGAGGAGAAATCCGTACCATCACGCTTCCGACTTTGATAAAGGTCGGATTGTAGCCTATCGCGATTGCGGTTTATCGTATCGCGACATTGCTGTTCGCGTTGGTCGAGATCCAATGACTGTTAGCAGAATATGGAATCGGTGGGTTCAGGAGGGTAATACGGAACGCCGTGCTGGATCCCAACGGCCTCGTATCACTAGCAGTCGAGATGACAGGCATCTTACCCGCATGGCTGTAGCGGATCATGCAGCCACTTCTCGATACTTGAGTCAGCAGATGGGGGCGTTTGCAAGACAACCACAATCTGCACGAACAGTTGGACGACGTTAGCAGCAGCATGGACTATCAGCTCGGAGACCATGGCTGCGGTTACCCTTGACGCTGCATCACAGACAGGAGCGCCTGCGATGCTGTACTCAACGACGAACCTGGGTGCACGAATGGCAAAACGTCATGTTTTCGGATGAATCCAGGTTCTGTTTACAGCATCATGATGGTCGCATCCGTGTTTGGCGACATCGTGGTGAACGCACATTGGAACCCTACTGGCGTATCACCCGGCGTGGTGGTATGGGTTGCCGTTGGTTACACGTCTCGGTCACCTCTTGTTCGCATTGACGGCACTTTGAACAGTGGACGTTACATTTCAGATGTGTTACGACTCGTGGTTCAAAAAATGGTTCAAATGGCTCTGAGCACTATGGGACTTAACATCTGTGGTCATCAGTCCCCTAGAACTTAGAACTACTTAAACCTAACTAACCTCAGGACATCACACACATCCATGCCAGAGGCAGGATTCGAACCTGCGACCGTAGCGGTCACGCGGTTCCACACTGAAGCGCCTAGAACCGCACAGCCACACCGGCCGGCAGGACTTGTGGCTCTACCCTTCATTCGATCCCTGCCAAACCCTCCATTTCAGCAGGATAATGCACGACCTCATGTTCTAGGTCCTGTACTGGCCTTTCTGGATACAGAAAATGTTCGACTGCTGCCCTAGCCAGCACATTCTCCAGATCTCTCACCAACTGAAAAAGTCTGGTCAATGGTGGCCGAGCAGCTAGCTCGTCACAATACGCCAGTCACTACTGTTGATTAACTGGGGTATCGTGTTGAAGCTGCTTGGGCAGCTGTACCTGTACACGCCATCCAAGCTGTGTTTGACTCAATGCCCAGGCGTATCAAGGCCGTTATTACGGCCAGATGTGGTTGTTCTGGGTACTGATTTCTCAGGATATATGCACCCAAATTGCGTGGAAATGTAATCACATGTCAGTTCTAGTATAATATATTTGTGCAATGAATATCCCTTTATCATATGCAATTCTTCTTGGTGTAGCAATTTTAATGGCCAGTAGTGTACAATTACAAAATTCTCTCATCACAAAAATTACAAACATTTCAATCAGTTGGGCAATTTGTGACTTAAGGAAAACAATGAGATCGCATTCACACTAATAATCAATATTATTAGTTATCTACGGAACGTAGATTTCCTTCAGCTGATAATTCTGAAAACAAATCACTTCATTCTTTCTCGTGCATGGGTTACCTTGAAATATATCAGTGTTACGAGCATTTTCATATACACTATGCGGCAGTGAAAATGGCGATCTAGGTACACTAGAAAACGAAATGTAATGACAAGGAGTTCTGCCGTCCGCAATCTTAAGCTTTAGCGTTTTAGGGAGTCGATGGAGTGGCCAATGAGCATTTGGTTTTCTCTGTGAAAGCTTCTTACGAAACAGTGACACGTATGAGAGATCAGTGCATTTGCTCTCCAACATAACAATCCAGTTCCTCCTTATTAGGCAATGAATATAATTTCGGCAAAACTGGTTAAATATTAAAGAAGAGTCTTTTAAATTACAAGTTCTTTTATGTTTCAAATGCAAACCGTCTGTGTACTTCAAAGAATATTACACGTCTGGAAAAAGACTTCGGGAAGAGTCCAACACGATGCGTTTGAACATCTACACTGCATCTTACAGAGTTTGTCGTTAGCCTTTGAAGAATACCGTACACCCAGCTTTAATAGGACCCATACAATATTTAGGAATCGCATACTTTCGTTACAAATTACTGAAAGGGACTGTGTTTCTTTCAGGATTTTTTTAAGCAGTGGGAAAAATGACCTGATCTTTGCAATAACAAAATTACGAGCAGAAAGGTTAGCTATAATCTTTTAAGTTTTGTATAAAAAGCCCAAACTTTCTATGCTGATTACAAATGAATCTTCAAAGGCTGTGTGGAATGTAATTCCATACCCAGAAAGTAGCAGAATGACGTAAACTACATTTTGAATTATTAGGCTTTTTAAAAAAAAAAAATAATAATAATCCGACGGGGAACCATGCTGTCGTCGCTACCTACAAGTTGGTTGGACGTCGACAATGTTCGAAGTTAATCACAGTTACTTGACTTCCTGTCAGTATAGTCACATATTAAGACTTTCAGTTCTTCCAGAAGTGGTGAAAAAGCACCAGCTGCAGAGGGCTACTAGCCTCAACTTTCTGCTCACATGTCTGCTATCTTGCTGCATCTGGCTACCAAAAATTTGCATGCCAAGGGCACCCGCACGCCAACAGACCGGTTGGTGCTTTGAATGTGCATCACAGTCTGGAAATTTTGGCGATCATACAACAATCGTCCATTACGAAACATAAAGAAACCAACATGTAGGCCAATAAGATTTTTTCCCGGCGCCTTATATTTCATTCGGAAGACTTGTAGCTCTTAACTAGTACCTGCTACTAGATTTTGCAACATATCCTAGGAATTATTTAACTATTATTATCATCGTAGGTGTTCAGACAAACTAACATGGTGAGCAAACACTAAAAAAACTTCCAAAAGTGATGATGTAATTCTTAAACAGGCATTTACACACATACAAGTGTAGTGTTCCAAGAATGGGACAGGTTGCCGGTCGCGACCTTAAGGTAGGAACCATCACGGCATTTGTCTGATATGTCAGTGACGACGGGCTCTATTCCTGAATACGTCTGGTAATTAAACAATTTATATGCATTTATAATTGCGTCCTTGCAAAGCTTTCTGAGCATCGTTCCGCGTCATAATGTAAAAAACTATAGTATAGAAACAATCGTTTCGGTCACAGTTACAGTGCCTTCTTCTGAGTCTACTTTTGTGCTTTAGTTATTATTATTATTATTATTATTTTATTGTTATTGTTATTGTTATTGTGCAGTGTTTCCAAAGTACTGCCACCTGTGTAGCTGGACACGTGGGGTGGAGATAAATGGGTCAAGTTTATCTTCATTAGTCATGAACAGGGTCTTAGGCTTTGGGTTCGTAGACTCTGCTGTTCCTGATACATTTACTGTAGCTTGTTGCGGTCTTCAGTCCTGGGACTGGTTTGATGCTGCTCTCCATGCTACTCTATCCTGCGCAAGCTGCTTCATCTCCCAGTACCTACTGCAGCCTACATCCTTCTGAATCTGTTTAGTGTATTCGTCTCTTGGTCTCAATCTACGATTTTTACCCTCCACGCTGCCCTCTAATACTAAATTGGTGATCCCTTGATGCCTCACAACATGTCCTACCAACCGATCCCTTCTTCTAGTCAAGTTGTGTCACAAATTTCTCTTCTCCCCAATTCTATTCAATACCTCGTCATTAGTTATGTGATCTACCCATCTAATCTTCAGCATTATTTTGTAGCACCACATTTCGAAAGCTTCTGTTCTCTTCTTGTCCAAACTATTTATCGTCCATGTTTCACTTCCATAGATGGCTACACTCCATACAAATACTTTCAGAAACGACTTCCTGACACTTAAATCTATACTCGATGTCAACAAACTTCTCTTCTTCAGAAACGCTTTCCTTTCCATTGCCAGTCTACATTTTATATCCTCTCTACTTCGACCATCATCAGTTATTTTGCTCCTCAAATATCAGAACTCCTTTACTACTTTAAGTGTCTCATTTCCTAATCTAATTCCCTCAGCATCACCTGACTTAATTCGTTGATGTTCATCTTATATCCTCATTTGAAGATATTGTCCATTCCGTTCAACTGCTCTTCTAAGTCCTTTGCTGTCTCTGACAGAGATATATACGTGTTTATGTATGTGTGTTCATTCGGCTTCAAATCGACGTCATTACGGAAGATCTTGTACGAGAGCTCGCAGTACCGTGACCCTGTGCCACTGTGCAGGTGCCACAGAGCCGACATCCTCGAGGTGCCTGGGTGTCGGACGAAATGCTTCAACCTTGTTGAGGAGTTTCATAGTGGATATCCTAATGTGTTCCCTCAGGAGCGGCATGTCAAGTTCACTGTTGAAGTCCTGCATCCGGACCCAACCAGGTGGACGGAGTATGGCCCGAAAGCGCCGATTCTGGACTGCCTGGAGGAGGCGTAAGGATGAGGGGCAAGCAGCGCCTCATTTCGAGTAACCGTAAATTAGCACCGGGATGACTAGCAGAATAAAGGTGGAGATTGGTCCTGGTCCGTAGTTCCATACTGGCCAGTATATGGTAGATCTATTGGAGAAGGTGTAGCAACTCTATTCGTTTCTCTCGTACATGTGTTAGTTCCTTCTCCAAGATAATACCGATATATTTAACTCTGTGAGTCCAGTTCAGTGGTCGAGACTGTGCACAATCATGCGATTACGGAGACCGGAGCATTGCCGTGTAAACATCACGGCCTTCGTCTTTCCTTTCAGTCTCAACTTCCTTCGCCGTAATTTCGGCCGGGAGATATTTTATGACGGCCTTGAGCATCTTCTCACTTGGAGGTTCTTGTGTATACAACGGAATTTTTGCGTTTTGGAAGAACTGCAGTGCTGTCTGTTGGTCCTGTATCGTTTCGAAGTGGCAGTTGATTGATTCCTCTTTATAGATGGCCCTGATTGGTCCAGCCACATGTCTCGTCAGTTCGGTGTTTAGCGAAAGATCTTTGCCGCGTACTGTATGGTCATTGGGCGGATTTTCGTCAGAGGTTACGGAATAATTCTGTTGGGAGGTTATCCCAACAGAATTATTCCGTAACCTCCCAACAGTAAATTAATATTAAACAGTATTCACATTTAGTGTAACTACCCAACAGTGAAAATATGTATCGCATTGACATTTAGTGTAACCTCCCCAACAGAAAACTTCCGTAACCTAACAATAATACAATGAGACTAACCTCTCAATAAAATTGTGGCTCACTTATAACCTTTCAATAACTGACGGTGAATGTGAACTGGTAAATTTTGGACGTCAGCAGTGCTGCGTCATGGCCCTGGAAGATCATACTGCATAAATTAAAAATTCTTACCTCAATAAGGTCGCCGGATAACGCGTATATATCTGCTCCTACAAGAAATTTTTCTGGCACAGCGCAGTGCACTGCTGGCCGATGGATTTGTCATGTATAAAAAGAAACAACTGATTTTTCTTTACAATAATCTGGATGACCATGGATTGGAGAAATTAGTAAATTCTTTAAATGGAGATGATTGATTGTCAAAAGTTACTTTTTATGAGAAAGATAGTTATTAAGAGATTTTTTAAAACATTTACATGGGACTTGATATAACAATACTACATATGCGCGACGCTGCTTTTACCATATACTACAACGCTCAGGGTCCGCATCTCGTGGTCGTGCGGTAGCGTTCTCGCTTCCCACGCCTGGGTTCCCGGGTTCGATTCCCGCCGGGGTCAGGGATTTTCTCTGCCTCGTGATGACTGGGTGTTGTGTGCTGTCCTTAGGCTAGTTAGGTTTAATTAGTTCTAAGTTCTAGGGGACTGATGACCGTAGATGTTAAGTCCCATAGTGCTCAGAGCCATTTGAACCATTTTACAACGCTCAGGCACCGCCATCGCTCCACACGACCGGCCCAGCCAACTCCATACACCAGACTGCCAGCTACTACAAACTCCTACTGCTACAGACACTGTTCTTACTGCATAAACACTGCTCTCTGGTCTGAGATTCTCTTACAGCTTACATATCGCAGGCAGCGCGTGAGCAATCCATCGAAATTACATCTGCTCGAGTGCGCTAGCAACAAATTTCTTAATCATGAACCTCTTACAAGGTGGCTGCCTTACACCAGAGGTGGAAGGTTGTGCGTCTGCCGTTCCTGGTGAGGCGTCAATTCCATTTATTCGCCCTCCACTTGCAAGGCAGCGAATTGGTTGGGGGCTGGCAGTGGAATTTGTCGCTTAGCGTTATCAGGTGTCTTTTGTGAGTTCCTCCGCTTTTGTTTGGTTCGTTTGTTTCGGATAAACTGAAAACCTTCGTCTTCGTGTTGCCCAACGGGGATGTTCCGAATCAGATTCGGTGGTAGATATTGCTGTGTGGCACCTCGGCGTGATTTCGCCGCGTCTAGCGACCATATCACGCGCCAGTTAGTCTCGTCTTCTTCGAGCGTCGTTTGTTGTTGGCTGTGTAATGTTGTTATACAGTGAGGTGTGTGTGGAATGGGGTGCATGTTCCTAGTGTGACTATCCTTCCCGTAGAGCAGTGGCGGGTTCCAGTGGCCCAGGACCTGCGCTGTTGTCCGTTCGCGCCATTCCAGAAGTTTGCCGTGTTCGCAGCCTTGGTCGTCGTCGCCAAATTTCCTTCGTGCATGGCCGTTGTCACCTTTTAGACGGAGCGGCCGATGGGGCATCAGGCGGCGCAAGCACCGCCAGACAGCGAGCAGCTGACTACCTCAGCCGCGAGCTCGCTCCGAACCACTCTCTTGTGCGTAGCGTACCCGAACACACTGCAGTACTACTGCTGTGCTCAACCCAGTTCCAAAACCTGCTAACGTTTTTCAGCTGTGCGGAGTCGTTTATACACTACTGGCCATTAAAATTGCTCCAACAAGAAGATATGCAGATGATAAAAGGGTATTCATTGGACAAATATATTATACTAGAACTGACATGTGATTACATTTTCACGCAGTCTGGGTGCATAGAAGCTGAGAAATTAGTACCCAGAACAACCAGCTCTGGCCGAAATAACGGCCTTGATACACCTGGGCATTGAGTCAAACAGAGCATGGATGGCGTGTACTGGTACAGCTGCCCATGCAGCTTGAACACGATACCACAGTTCATCAACAGTAGTGACTGGCGTATTGTGACGAGCCAGTTGCTCGGCCACCAGTCGGCCGGTGTGGCCGTGCGGTTCTAGGCGCTTCAGTGTGGAACTGCGTGACCGCTACGGTCGCAGGTTCGAATCCTGCCTCGGGCATGGATGTGTGTGATGTCCTTAGGTTAGTTAGGTTTAAGTAGTTCTAAGTTCTAGGGGACTGATGACCACAGATGTTAAGTCCCATAGTGCTCAGAGCCAATTGAACCATTTTTTGCTCGGCCACCATTGACCAGACGTTTTCAGTTGGTGAGAGATCTGGAAAATGTGCTGGCCAGGGCAGCAGTCGGACATTTTCTGTATCCAGAAAGGCCCGTACAGGACCTGCAACATGCGGTCGTGCATTATCCTGCTGAAATGTAGGGTTTGGCAGGGTTCGAAAGAAGGGTAGAGTCACGGGTCGTAACATATCCGAAATGTAACGTCCACTATTCAAAGTGCCGTCTATGCGAACAAGAGGTGACGAAGACGTGTAACCAATGGCACCCCAAACCATCACGCCGGGTGATACGCCAGTATGGCGATGACGAATACACGCTTCCAATGTGCGTTCACCGCGATGTCGCGAAACACGGATGCGACCATCATCATGCTGTTAACAGAACATGTATTGATCCGAAAAAATGACGTTTTGCCATTCGTGCACCCAGGTTCGTCGTTGAGTACACCATCGCAGGCACTCCTGTATCTCATGCAGCGTCAAGGGTAACCGCAGCCGTGGTCTCCGAGCTGATAGTTCATGCTGCTGCAAACGTCGTCGAACTGTTTGTGCAGTTGGTTGTTGTCTTGCAAAAACGTCCCCATCTGTTGACTCAGGGATTGAGACGTGGCTGCAGGATCCGTTACAGCCTTGCGGATAAGATGCCTGTGATCTCGACTGCTAGTGATACGAGGCCGTTGGGATCCAGCACGGCGTTTCGTATTACCCTCCTGAACCCACCGATTCCATATTCTGCTAACAGACATTGGATCTCGACCAACGCGAGCAGAAATGTCGCCATACGATAAACCACAATCGCGATAGGCTACAATCCGACCTTTATCAAAGTCGGAAACGTGATGGTACGGATTTCTCCTCCTTACACGAGGCATCACAACAACGTTTCATTAGGCAACGCCGGTCAACTGCTGTTTGTGTATGAGAAATCGGTTGGAAACTTTCCTCATGTCAGCACGTTGTAGGTGTCGCCACCGGCGCCAGCCTTGTGTGGATGCTCTGAAAAGCTAATCATTTGCATCTCACAGCATAATTTTCCTGTTGGTTAAATTTCGTTCAGTAGCACGTCATCTTCGTGGTGTAGCAATTGTAATGGCCAGTAGTGTACTTTCTCATTGCTACTCTCTGAGCATGCCTTTACGTCCCAAATTTAGGCTGTCGTTGTTATGATTGGTCACTTGAGGCAGAAGGAGCGGGGACTTTACTATAGCAGATTGCTACTGTGGTGTGTTTGGAGACCTGCTGTTCTGTTACTTCTTGCATTGTTTTCTGTGACTGGTGTTCACCGGCGAGTAAGGCGTGGGCTGCAGCTTTCCTCCTGCTGGACGCAGGCCTCGCGGCGGCAGTGGCTCGCCGGAGCGCTCGGGTCACCCATTGCTGGGTGCGGCCTGTTGGATTCTGTGGGCTGGGAGCCAGGACGGGACAAACCTGTAACCATCCTCTCTGTTCATGTCGTTAGGATGGCTTCTCTCAACGTCAAACCCACCTGCTCGGCCAGTATTAAATTTGATTGCTTTGCCGCAGCCCTGCCTGTTTTCGGCCACTGCAGACTTTCTGTGCTGTTGCAGATGAATGTAGAGCTGATGTTCTGGTATGAGCGTTGGTGTCGAATCCATGAGTGCTGCGACCAGTGAAATTTGCGCCCAACCAGAAATCTGTGAAACCTGCTCGCTTTCTGTTGCGGCTTACCTGCGCCAGCATCGTTGTAATTATTCTAAACTATCTTCACTCCATACGCGTCCGACGTGCTCCCCAATAGTAGCCGACTGTCTGAACAAACAACTCAAGCTGTTCTATAGCTGACATCGTGCAACTTGTGTATTTCTGTCGCAATAATTCCAGTAAGGAAGTTTCAACGGCCATTCGCGATAAGCTATGTTGCCGCTATGAAAGTTATTGTTGCATAGTGAGGAGAACTAAAGAAGAAGGGACTGTCACGTGGCGCTGTTCAAGACAGAAAGCAATCCGCTGCCGAGGAATCCTTAAAATCCAGATAATGATGGTGTTTGGATTGTGGAGCGCTCAATTGCGCGGTCATCAGCGCCCGTACAAAGTCCCAATTTTTATACAGACCCATCTACCCACTTTCATGAATGATAATTATGAAATGATGAGGATAACACAAACACCTAGTACCCCCCCCCCCCCCCCCCGAGAAAATCCTCAATCCGGCCGGGAATCGAGCCCAAGACCCCGCGATCCAGAGGCAACAACGCTAGCCACTACACCACGAGCTGCGAATTTAAAACCAGAGACCCGACGGTACTTTTTTTCACTCGACCATCAATGTGGAGCTCCGTATGACGTTCGGTTAACAGTAAGGAAGACCTGGAACCATACAAAAAAAGGGCACGAGAGGAAGAGAGTCTATTTACAAAATATGTTCATAAGAGCTGGGTTGCCTGCATAATCGAGGATATGATTTTGTCTCTGTCATGCCAGAACAGCGAGCAAAGAAAAGAACTATCAGTAGGCAAAATTACAGGAAAAAGAGAGAGATTCGCAAATAAGATAAGAAACTAATCTCAAAACAGAGTTACTAGCTATGAATGATGACAATTTTCTGATAAGCGACGACAAATTAGGAAAAAGGATAGTAGTTTTTAGCAGAAGAGCAGGGTTCAAATGGCTCTGAGCACTATGGGACTCAACATCTTAGGTCATAAGTCCCCTAGAACTTAGAACTACTTAAACCTAACTAACCTAAGAACTTCACACACACCCATGCCCGAGGCAGGATTCGAACCTGCGACCGTAGCAGTCCCGCGGTTCCGGACTGCAGCGCCAGAACCGCTAGACCACCGCGGCCGGCAGAAGAGCAGGGAAAGAGGTTCTAAGAAGTAAACAAGACTTCCTTACGAACGCTACGTTCAAGTGGTGTAGCAAAAAATTTTCGCAATTATACACCATTCACACCGACTTTGGGAGTATAAATAATGAGACAAAGATACACCCACTTGAAACTTCCTGACAGATTAAAACTGTGTGCCAGACCGAGACTCGAACTCTGGATCTTTGCCTTTTGCGGGCAAGTGTTTTACCACCTTTTTCTTTTTTAACTCGGGACCTTTGCCTTTCGTGGGCAAGTGCTCTACCGTTTTCCTTTGTTTTTTTAATGGAGATATCAGAAACAGAAACCTTTATTATTCACAAAACCATAGTACATCCTTATACATTATAGCTGTCCTGGAAGGAACCTCGCTGCCGTCCCAGCATGCAGCATGAAATAACAACAAGGTCAAAGTGGGGCCATCTCCGGCACTCTTAAAAAAATTATTTGTATATATTGAAATAAAATTCAAAGAAACATTCCAGTGCTATTTGTGCAATCGCTAGTTCTTCCTGGATCGTATACTCGCGTAGTTTTCCTTTGCTGATCACTTTACTTGGTCGGTTACGCAACGACAGCACCGCCGCTCATCTTTGCGCACCCGGCACACCCCAAGTATACGGCGAGTCCGCAAAAACCGTCCTAGAAAATTTGCATACCAGTCCCTGTACTTTCGTAGCCGTAACAGTTCTGTGTGACCATCTTGCTAGTATTGCCAGTAATCCTGTACGTTCAGTACACTCAGACACGTGTGTGTATCTATATGTGTAATGGACCGTCATACCTGTGATCCACGCCACTGCATTCGTCTTACGGCGCGGAAAATGCGTTTCCTCTGAACAAAATACTACGTCGGAAGATATTGCTGTATATACAGGGTGAGTCACCTAACGTTACCGCTGGATATATTTCGAAAACCACATCAAATACTGACGAACTGATTCCACAGACCGAACGTGAGGAGAGGGGCTAGTGTAATTGTTTAATACAAACCATACAAAAATGCACGGAAGTATGTTTTTAACACAAACCTACGTTTTTTAAAAATGGGACCACGTTAGTTTTGTTAGCACATCTGAACATATAAACAAATACGTAATCAGTGCCGTTTGTTTCATTGTAAAATGTTAATTACATCCGGAGATATTGTAACCTAAAGTTGACGCTTGAAACCTCCGACGTTCAGTTGCGTGTTGTAACAAACACGGGCCACGGTCGGCGAGCAGCATCTGCAAGGACATGTTTACGATGACGACCGTGTTTACGAGTGTGGCTGTAGTGCACTGTTGTGGTTTGGTCTAGCTATCGCAGTGTCCGCATGTAGCGCTTGCTGCTATTGTTATTCTGCATTCGTCTCCGCACGCAGACCAACTGTGATACCAGACATCTGCGATAGTGTAGTGTTGTAGGAACTGTGACCATGGTGTATTCGAACTCTGAAAAGGCGGAGATGACACTCATCTATGGCGAGTGTCGACGAAATCCAGCTGAAGCCTGCAGGGTGTATGCAGAACGGTACCCGGACAGAGAGCATCCAACGAGCCGCACATTGCAAAACATCTACTGCCAACTGTATGCAACAGGTATGGTCGTAGCACGCAAACGGGTCCGTAACAAGCCCGTCACAGGAGAAGCAGCTGCAGTTGGTATGTTGGCTGCTGTTGCCATGAACCCACACATGAGTACACGGGACATTGCGAGAGCCGGTGGACTGAGTCAAAGTAGTGTCATGCGCATACTGCATCGTCACCGCTTTCACCCGTTTCATGTGTCGCTACATCAGCAATTACATGGTGATGACTTTAATCATCGAATGCAATTCTGTCAATGGGCATTAACAGAGAATGCGATGCAGTTCTACCTGTTTACCGATGAAGCGGGGCAGTGAATCTACGGAACATGCATTACTGGTCCGTGGACAATCCTCGCTGGCTCAGACAGGTAGAGCGACAGCGACCGTGGACTGTAAATGTATGGTGCGGAATCATTGGCGACCACCTCATTGGTCCTCACTTCATTGCAGGGGCCCAAACAGCTGCAACATACATCGCGTTTCTACAGAATGATCTGCCAACGTTGCTCGAAAATGTCCCACTGGAAACGCGTCGACGTATGTGGTATCAGTATGATGGTGCACCTGCACATTCCGCAATTAACAATAGGCTGACCCTTGACAGGATGTTCGACGGGCGTTTCATAGGACGTGGAGGACGCATAAATTGGCCATCCCGTTCTCCTGATATTACGCCTTTGGACTTCTTTCTGTGGGGTACGTTAAAGGAGAATGTGTACCGTGATGTGCCTACAACCCCAGAGGATATGAAACAACGTATTGTGGCAGCCTGCGGCGACATTACACCAGATGTACTGCGGCGTGTACGACATTCATTACGCCAGAGATTGCAATTGTGTGCAGCAAATGATGGCCACCACATTGAACATCTGTTGGCCTGACATGTCGGGACACACTCTATTCCACTCCGTAATTGAAAACGGAAACCACGTGTGTACGTGCACCTCACCCCTCATGGTAGTGTACATGTGCGTCAGTGAAAAAGACCAATAAAAAGGTGTTAGCATGTGGACGTAATGTGCTGTTCCAGTCTCTTCTGTACCTAAGGTCCATCACCGTTCCCTTTGGATCCCTACGTAATTCGGTGCTCTCCGATACACACGATCGAACAGCGGAGGATTGGTACTCAAGCGTCAACTTTAGGTTACAATATCTCCGGATGTAATTAACATTTTACAATGCAACAAACGGCACTGATTACGTATTTGTTTATATATTCAGATGTGCTAACAAAACTAACGGGGTTACATTTAAAAAAACGTAGGTTTGTGTTAAAAAAACATACTTCCGTGCATTTTTGTATGGTTTGTATTAACCAATTACAGTAGCCCCTATCCTCACGTTCGGTCTGTGGAATCGATTCGTCAGTATTTGATGTGGTTTACAAAATATATCCAGCGGTAATGTTAGGTGACTCACCCTGTATAGTGCGCCGCATGAATGCTGTTATCTTCCTTGTTAGAGTCCAGGCAGCCAACGCCTCGCCGCAGACCAGCTGGTGGTCGTCTGTACCCAGCATGCCGCGTTGCTGACACATGGGCGTACTTTTCGTTATTCGTTGGGTATTTCCGGTTCACTACAATGTATCATGTTGACTGACTCTGGTAGGTAGGTGGGGGTGGTGTACCGTGCGCCACTCCACGTGCCAATTAAAGGCAGGATGTTTCCGTTACACCTTGTTGCGGGCGATCTGTCGAAGAAGCAGATTAATCGCTCTCGAACGTAACTGTGTTCAAGGATGAACGTCCGCACATACGTTAATGGAGCGATATATGGCCGACACTGACCGGGCGAAGATGCTATATTGGTACTAGTTCTTCGATGATCGTCCCCGTAAGCGAGTAATTCCTGTTGCGCCACCGTTTTAGCATAGTATTAATATATATGGCGCGCGCCTTCTCGTGCATGTTCACTAAACCAACGCCCCCTTCTCGCGCTGGAAGTGTTATCGTGTTGAACTATACCTTAAGGAGCTGTCATAGGCTTACATAGTACCCAAAAGGCGGCTGAATCCTCATAGCCACTGTGGCACATCATGGGAATGAGATAAAGGTTGACGAGTGACACTCGCTGCAGCATATCCATCGACCGTAGGGCGTTTAGTCGTGCTGACGCGCGGACTCTCAGCAACAGCCGTCGGTAGTTGTCCGCAGCCGTTCCCGCCGTCTCCTTATCAAAGGTGGTACCCAAACATCAGGGGTTTGCACCACAGGTAAAGGTGCTTCCGTTCCTTGTTGAAGTCCACGCCATACATGCATGAATTGTGATTTTAGGAAGTTGACCTCACTGCCAGCTGCTGTATCATAGTCTGTAGCCAATCTAGTGCTGATCGAGTCTCCACCTCATTCCGGGCGAGGAACACAATTTCATCCGCGTATGCTCTACATTTAAATGATAGATGCCGCAAGGAGATCCCGGCAAGACGGCAGCGAAGGCCTGCGAGGCACGGTTCTAAGGCGGATCGACGTGGGGCAACCCTGTCCGACTGATCTTCTTAAAACACTCAGTTCTCCCTCCGTTGATCACCGTCGCTGATCTGGCTCCGTGCAACAGCCGCATCACAGCATTGGTCAATAATGGCGAGACACCCATCCTGTTCATCACCGCCGCGAGGTGCACATCATCCACTCGATCAAAAGCATGATCGAAATCTACAGCAACCAGAGCCCCCCGGAGGCCGCATGCAGCCGCGAGGGCGACCACGTCACGAGAGTCTGCTATGGCTGTGTGGATATTACTGATACCGCCAAGACAATTCTGATCGGCATGTATTCGATACGCCAGCGACGTCTTGATACGGCTGCCCAGTATGCGCATAAAGATCTTGTAGTCACTATTAAGGAGGGTCAAGGGGCGATAATCCCAAGGTCGTTTGCCACCACGTGGCTTGGGATTGGGATCATGATCCCTTCCGTGAATTTTATGGGAACCGATACTTCTTGCCGCAGAAGCTCATTAAACATGTATAACCACATCGGTGTCATAATGGTCACAAAGGCTTCGTAAAATTCCAACGGGAATCCGTCTGGACCTGGGGGCTTGTTAGAGGTCCCTCGTGTAATCGCTTTCTCCAGCTCCTCACACGTAATTTCAGATAACACCTCCGCTTCCCCATTGACACGCGTCGCGTATGGGACCTCTTCCAGGACGTTCCCCAGCTCCCCCTGTCCCCCCCCCCCCCGTCCCCCCGTCACTCGCATATAACCTGCTAAAATGATTGGTGAACGGCTGTGCTCTGCCCTTTTGTGTTGAAAAACGGCGGCCATCGGCGAGAACGATCTCATGAATTAACATCCTTGTCTTCCTCTTCTTTCCTTTACCACACAATTCATCGAGGGAACTTCGTTGAGCTGGCAACTCTGCTACCTCGGGCGTATCATTGTACCCGCCATCCGTAGTGTCGCAAGTTGTACCAGCTTCGTCTTGACTCGGTGGACGGGCGTCTCGCGTAGGTGGTTGAGGGAACAGTTCCCGGAGGTCCGTAAAGTAAAAGTCGTCGTGCGCTGCCATCAAGAAACCTCCTTCCCATCACCTATGAACGTCCTCCGTAAAGCTGATTTCGCGCACTCGATCCACCACTGTAGGACAGAACCGCAAGAATTTCGTCGACCAGCGATGCCACGCGTCCATCATTCGTCGGCATCCTGCATCACGCAGGTGGGAGACGTTCATGTCCCTGTTACCCTTCCGTCTCCATACCTGCTGTCTAGCAAGGTTAACCGTACAAATATATGCCTCATGGTCTGTAAACGCGGTCGGCCAGATTTCTGAGTCCACCATCGACGCTGCTAACGCCCTCGAAACGTAGATCCTATCCATACGGGTCGCGGAGTGGCTCGTAAAAAAACGTATATCCTGGTTGGTTGCGATACTTCAGGTCCCATGTATCGGCTAATTCCATTCCGTTGACCAGCTCCAGAAGTTCTTGGCTAGGAGTATAGTTACGATGTTGGTTCTTTCTGTCGAGCACACAAAGTCTCCGCCGAGTATGCAAGCATGGTATCGTCCCCAGAACAACGGCGTAACCTCATGGGCGTAAAAATCTGCTGTGGCCTTCTCTTATCCGAGCCCGGCGGTGCGTGTATATTGATCAAACGAATTCCACCTATGGTCACGGCCGTACCACGGGGAGAAGGCAAATACTCTACTTCGTCTGCACGTATCCCTTGCGTCAATAGTATCGCAGTGCCAACGTCTCTCTCGTCACATGGGGAACAGTAAATATCGTAACTGTAAAAGTCCGAGGTGGAAAGCACTCGAACTTCCTGCACAGCGCTATGTCTAAATCCGCAGTCTTTATCATGTCACTGAGCATCTTAATATTTACCAGCGTCCCAATGCTATTGACGTTAACAGACCCTATCCGATTAGCTTGTTGAATGCCTCTCAACGCAGACAGGACACCTTGCGGTCGCTAGTTCTTACACACACAGGCTGTTTTCTATCTAACGTCCCCCGCCGTCCCTTCATATGGTCTGCCGTTATTTCGTGCACTCTTCCGGTCTTACACCGGGAGAGTGTGTGGGAGTAGTTCCTCCAGCATCATCTGTTCCCCATGGGGGTGGATCTTCTCATCAGTCCCCTAGCTTCCCATCGTTGTAGTGCGTTGTAGGCCCGTAGCCTCCTCAGTAGCCTGTTGCCATCGATCCAACTTCTCCGCTTTTTCTGGAGCATCGACATCGGAAGGTCGTGTGCCATATCCATGGTGGTCTGCTCTGTATCCGAAAACGCCTCAGCACTGCCTGCTGGATCTGGTCGGTCGTTCTCCACTGTGAGGTGGTGATCGCTGTTTTCGTTGCCGATCCTCGGAATCGCGGCATGGCCTCTGGATGTTCGTAGGCGACGTAGGAATCGTGCGCCGTCGAATTATCGACGTCTGTAAGTGCCTTATCTGAAGGGGCCGCAAGCGACACCGAAGAGAGCACATCCTGTGACTGCTGCAGGCGGTCCAGCGCAACGTCGTCCTCCCGTGACTCGCCACATACGTTTCTGTCGCGCGGCCTACGTCATCGCGTAATGCGGCGACATTGGTCATGGAGAACACAGTCGGATGCGGCGTGAGTGGTGGATCATCCCATGGCAGCTGTAAAAACGTTCGTTGAGTACACTCAGAAAGTACGTGTCCAGAGCACGCCCTTGGTTGTCCGTCGTAGATGACAATTGTACTACAACCAGCGATGTACAAGTTTGACGGAAAATGATTTCGGAGTTCGATCCGTATTTGTCTGACGCCATTGAGGACAGGATATTTTTTGAAACTCGCCCATTTTTCAGCCACATGGGATAGGGTAGTTCCGTAAGGACACAGGACGTCTCTCACCAATTCTGGCACTTCGAATGGAAGCTCAAAGACGCGGATCGTGCGTAGTCCCATGCCGGCGTGTTCACCTGTAACCGCTCCAACATTCCAGTCCGAATGACAGAAATTAAGTCCGTGTCAGTGTCGGAGCAGTAGTTCGTCACATGCCGCTTCATTGATGAGCTTGACACAGACCACGCTGCTGACTATAGATAAGTGTATTCCAACTAGAACGTCAGGTTCGATTTTTACGTCGTCCCGTAAATAACGTACTATCTCGTAAGCCTTTGGTCGAGAATATTCGTTAACAAAACTAGATTTCATTGTCGATTTGCGAAACAACAAGGCCATGATTCGTTGCATATATTACCGCGGCACACCGCTATACACTTAACGTAAACACCTCTAGCGCACACGTGCGGCAGAGACGTAAACACCGTCCGAACGGATGCGCCGCTGAAGGCTGACGGAAGAAAGGACTTTGTGGAGACATTGCTTTGCCACAGACTGGGGGATGTTTCCAGAATGAATGTTTTAATCTGCCAGGAAGATTCATATCAGCGCACACTCCACTGCAGAGTAAATATTTCATTCTGGATGAACCCAGTAGCCTTTGCACTATTGCCCAACAATTGAAAGAAGACATATATCCGTCTATATCCGTCTTATGTGAAATTTGGTGGAAAATATGCCAGAATGGAATGACCGTGGATTTCGAATAAGCGGCGATTTCTGCGACGAAAGTTACATTACAGGCAGCCGAAGTGCATGGATGTTATTTCCACATGAAAAGGTCTCTGCGGAAGAAAGTGTGAGATCTAGGACTTACTCATAAATACAAATAAAATGAAGAAGTGAGACTACAAATTCACATGTGTGTGAAAGCTAAATCTCTTACGATAATAACAGTCGACGCGATGTGAAACACCATACGTAAAATCTGTCTTCGCTAAGTTGTTATGACGATGAATGAAGATATACTGAGCTAAAATTAAACATATCAGTGGAATGTAATATTTGTTTCTGTGAGTGAAATTGTCATTCACTTTATAAAGCTCCAAAAAACACACACATACTTTAATGACATAAAGATAAGATTCATGAGCTATTTAAATGTTGTTGACTGTCTTGGCGATATTCGCTGCGATCAATTTCGAACTTGTGCAGAGGCGAACAAAGAATTCCTTGTTTGGTTACCTACACATCCAATATTTTACTCCGGTTCAGACAGACGTTTTCGCAGTGGCGTAGCTGGATAGTTTGTTATACGGTTCAGATTTTAACTTTTCACCCCCCACCCCCCCCCCCCCCCCCCGCCCTCCCCCGGAATTGCCAGCCTCAGAAAAGCATAAAATTCAATATTTGTATCTATGAGTTTTTCATATGCGTGATTAAATAATCAAAGTATAATGTTAGATGCTTCGTAAACAGTTTTTTTATGGATGAAAACGAATAAGCAAAAACAAGCGCGCGCGCGCGCACACACACACACACACACACACACACACACACACACACACATATAGTTAACTAATTATCAAAAAAGCAGAACAAGTAACCGAAGATTTCCTCAGTGGCAGGTGACTAGCACGTAGCTTAGAATTTTTTCGTTCTTTTTGGGCCGCAAACATTGAAATTGTCTTACCAGTATCGATATTTTAGGCAGACCATTTCTTATTGACTAACTGCTAAATTAGACAATCGTGTCTGACTCATAGGGGACCCAACATAATTCTTAATTTAACTTTTGAAAAAAGGAGGAAGTATTCTCTTACATAACGCTATCGAAACACACAAAGTTAAGGAAAATCTTAGCGATGATAAAGTTGGGAACTCTTTCAGAAAAAATCTTCTTAGCCGTGAAGTTTGTGTAAGGAATCTCATGATAATTTTAACGGATTTTTGTATATTCGTGGAGAGTTTCGTTTCTGATGTTTAATCAAATGGTTCTGAAATAACATCTGACATACGTTACATAGTTTTGCAACATCTATCTAATTCTTGTGTACTCTTAACACTGATCGTCTCAGTCCACAGCACTCTGTATGGTATGGCTTCAAAATGTGAGCCCAGAACCCTCTAGGAGGTGACCCACAGCTCTTCTACCTGCCGGGCAATGGACTCAGCGGACCCTTCCTCGACCCTTTCACGACTCAAATTTCACTGGGAGTAAATTTCAGTACACCGTTGCTATCGGCCTGCCGGTCACCAATGTATAAACTCCTCCACGCTGATGTTCCAGCATGCAGTTCGTGATGTAGAGTAAAATGTCTTAACCAACAGTTAGTTTCCATAGTATGCGTGTGAGGTATTCTTTGCTTTCATTGCGTTTTTGTGACGGATAAGGACGTATAAAAATGGCGGGCTGGCTCTTTCCTGGATGCCCCTTTATCCTCTAGCGTCTCACCTACAGCAAGACGTTTGCATCCACAAGTGATTTACCCGCATCCACATCTGCGAGTTTTACAATTAACCTGTTCCGCACACCGAAGGTCTGTTGGTGAGATTGGCTCAGCGCAAATTTTTGTACGCTGAAGTCGTACCTCGTAATTTATAGTCCATTGATTAAGAACAATACTGGGTGTCTGTAAAATCCAGTATTATTTCAAAAAATCATAAGCTATTACAGACAGTGTATGGTGGTCGTCTATATAAAATTTAGCAGCTCCAAAAGTTTTTTTTTTCTGCTACGACAGAATTTCAGTGTGCCCGACTAAATAACTGTGTGTGTTAAGTGCCGCTTTTGGGCGGGGAGTTGCGCTGGCCGCAGATCGGATCTGCCCGTCGTGTTGACGACGAGGGTCGGTATGCTGGCCAGCATGGATGTTGTTTTTAGGCGGTTTTCCACATCCCACTAGGTGAATACCGGACTGTTACACAAGTCCCGCACAAGTTACACGATTCGCAAACATTTAGAGAACTTCCGTTCACTTTCACATGAATAACATTATACAAAGGCAGCTTGGAGTACACATATACTGTCCGGGAGATAAGGGGGTGGCGACAGGAAATGTATCCGGTCACCCCTTAAAAATTAACACACTTTATTGTGTCACAACGAACGTTGGGGGCGTCTCTGTGTCCTTATCTGTGTGACACTACGGTAAATCATTTTATTTGTGTTTGGTTTTATTGGCTGTCCTTAACCAATTTTTAAAACATAGATTACAAGGGTGCTATCTTTCCTATGTAGAACAACCTGAAGATGTTGCTTTAGTGCAGCGAAACCGCTCCTTAATGAATCGTTGCTTAACCGCTGTGACTGTCCGTGTTATAGAGCTGTAACTTTTTAAGATTAGCTAACGGAGGGAAGTCGTGTAAATCATTTGTCTCTGAAGAGTGTGAACTTTGTTCTGTGTATGATGGTATTTTAACTATGTATCGTATTTTCTGACGGGGAAATTGGAGACCAGCCATGCGAGAGCAAGTAACCACCTAAAAACCACACTCAGGCTGATTGGATTACCAGTCCATGGTGCAGTGCGGACTCCTCCCAGGTATGGCTCACCTCCCTGCCTTCGGAAGGTAGGGCGGAGCGAGTTGCGCTATACGGGTAAGTATGTTGGCCGCCGTCGTTTACAGCTGGTTTTAACAGCGTATAAACGGAATGTAGTGCAACGAACAACTCACCAATGTAATGCCGGACGACAAGAACAGATGAATAGCCCTACTCCCAAAGGTACTTCCAAACAGTGAGGTACAGAAGCCGCCGATTAATAATTACGCCTCTGCTCAGTGCACGAGGGAGAGCACAAAGATTATTATGGATGCAGGAAGCCCGGCAGGTGATTATCAAGGCGTGGAGAAGGTCTGGGATAATGAGTCGTCGTAGACATTGATATATGCTCATGACAAGATACCGGTAACCACGTGAGTCGATGTATCTCACTTCCCAACAGGGCATTGTCCAGTCAGATGGCCGTTAGGGGTAGCCGTGCGGTCTACAGCGCCTTGTCACGGATCGTGCGACTCCCCCCTGTCGGAAGTTCGAGTCCTCCCTCGGGCATGTGTGTGTGTTGTCCTTAGCGTAAGTTAGTTTAAGTTAGATTAAGTAGTGTGTAAGTCTAGGGACCGATGACCTCAGTAGTTTGGTCTCATAGAACTTACCAAAAATATCGAATTTCCAGGCAGATGGTAGACGTGTTCTCGAATGGGGCGACTGTTATACGTGATGGAATAGGGCCCCTGATACGTCTGCCTTCGCCTCATTGGCAAACTGTAGAGGAACCCACATCCTCGTCATCTGCATATCGTATGTTTATTTTCTTCACCAGACGTGTCCAACTCGCGGCCCACGGGCCTCACGTGTCCCTGTTCTATATAAACTGAGGTGTGAAAAGCCTTGGAATAGTGCTATGCACATATATAGATGGCGGTAGTACATCTAGGTATCAAAGGGCAGTGCTTTAGCGGAGCTGACATTTGTACTCAGCTGATTGTGGTCGCACGATAGGAATCAACAGACTTTGAACGAGAAATGATAGACGCAAGGGACATTCAGTTTTGGAAATCGTAATGGAGTTCAATAGTCCGACATCCACAGTGTCAAGAGCGCGCCAAGAATACCGAATTTCAGACATTACCCCTCACTATGGACAACGCAGTCGCCGACGGCTTTCGCTTAATGACGCAGAACAGCGGCGTTTGGGTAGAGTTTTCAGTGCTAACAGACAAGCAGCACTACATGAAACAACCGCATAAATCAATGTGGGACGTACAACGAATGTATCCGTTGGGATAGCGCTGTAAAATTTAGTGTTAATGCGCTACGGCAGCAGACGACCGACGCGAGTGCCCTTGTTAACAGCACCATATCGCCTGCAACGCCTCTTCTGGCCTCGTGAGCCTATAGCTTGGACTCTAGACGACTGAAAAACTATTTTCTGATCACATGAGTCCCGATTTCAGTTGTTAAGAGCTGATGGTGGTGTTCGAAGTTGGCACAAGAGTCCACGAACCCATGGATCCAACTTGCAAATAAGGCACTGCGCAAGCTGGTGGTGGTTCCATAATTGTCTGGGCTATGTTTACATGGAATGGACTGGGTCCTCTGGTCGAACTGAACTCGCCATTGACTTTAAATGGTTATGTTCGGCTACTTGGAGACAGTTAGCAGCCATTCATGGACTTCATGTTCCCAAATATGGATGACATAACAGACTTTTGTCACCTCAGTGTAAGACCGCGCAAGCTGACATTCCCCGCAATGTCTGATTGGACCGACAGTAAATAAGAAATGTCTTTACGGTCGCTACCATCAACCTCCGAACCGAGTGTCAACTTAGTCTGCGTAGACAGTAGGTCATTTGCGGCGTGCGACAGTTTGCTTATCTAGCCAAATGTAACGGGAGCATAGCTCTACCGTGGTAACAGCAAATATTTGCTTCAACCCGCGATTAACCGAAAATTATCTCCTCTACAATTCTGGAAAGACAGTGAGGCAATGTATCCTGCTCTGCATTGTGTGACTTGTAAATATCTGAATAGTGGCTTCTTCTGTCCCTTCTGAAAGGCTGTTTTCTAAGACACGACACAAAGCAACAGCTTGCCGTTCAGGACGCATCATCAGTGGAAAAAGATTACGTAAATTAGTGTTCCTTTGTTCACTTCCTGAAAGATGCGGGTGCTTGTAAGCATATTCAATGCGGTATTTATCTTAAAAACAATGATATTAATTAGCATTACTAATAAATATGAAATATATCCACATTTCTGTTAGAAATGAAAGATGGTAATTATGTATTTCATGAAACTGAGCAACTTTTATTAGTTACAAAAAGAAAAATTTAAGTGTAATAACATCGCTTTATTGGAATGCATTTTAAACCTAAAAATGAAGACGCACCGTAACAATTACTCGAAAAATCGATTATTGGAATACAATTATTCGATATGATTAATAGATTTATATAAATAATCGAAAATGTCAATTAATCTACTCTTACTCGTAATCGTCCATCTCTAGTAGCTAGTTCTTTGCTATTTCCGTTCATTGTTAAATACTCGGTAGTCTGCAAAATAAATAAATAAAGTTGTGTGGGTCCTAACTCTTACATAATCATTGGATATAACGACAGCTTTCAGTCTACACATGTTGTCTGGAGCCGTAGCGTTAATTGTGTTAAGGTACGGAGAGTATTGCTGTTCAGTGCTATTCATGTCCGCGTCAGAATGAATGTACGTAGCAACAAAAAAAGGAAAATTTAGGAAGAAAGCGGGTGACGGTGGACAAGTCAGTATACTTTTACTGAAGCAAACGAAGCAGCAGTGTGTTTAATTTATAACGAAATGGCTTCAGTTCACAAGGAATATAATATCACACAACATTATTATATGATGCATACTTCACTGTATGGTAAATCTATGGTAAATCTGAGGGCCTATTCCGCGAAGACAAACCGTTCGAGTTTGAACTAAGTACTCGTAAAAGCAACTACTTTTTATGAAATTCTCCTCGCAGGGCGACTCACTCGTCAAAGTGAGTCACGTCGTTCCGTAAATAATTGCAACAAAACTACTTTCAAATGGTGAACATGTCAAAGAACGCCTCGAAAACGTTTCTGATATTTTATACTCTGACAAGAAAGCGTAGTTTATTAAATTAAGCTTATCATGACAGTGCAGCTCGCCGCATTAAAGAATCAGCCACCACTGTTGGAAACACTTTAAAACCGTAATCTGATTACTTCGTCATAACTGAGTTCCTCGGGAGACACAGTTGGGAATAGCTTTTGTATTAACCTGAAGACTGGGGACCCCGCAATCGAAAGAAAGTATTGTAGTTACACAGGACCTTGAACCCGATGAACTTCACAATGTGCTTGGAGCTCTGTCGGGTATTCGAGCCATTCCTCTTCTGTGTCGTTAAGTTGTCGGAACAGTGGTATGCTGGTCGGCAGCACTTGTCGGACGATGTGTGGGGCGGTTGACACAGCCCGTGGAGCCGGACGTTGTTGTACCGTCTTCAGTAAAGCAGCAATTTGTTGGTTCTTAGACTGTAAAACTTGTGTTAGATCCATCACATCGGCCATCTGCGGCTGCGGCGCCGTGTCAGGGGTTAGAGGGGGGAGGGAGGGGATAGCCATGGTTTACACAAATACATAATAGCAGAATAAAGCAAACAAAGCTTTTGAAAACAGAAATTTCATTAGTTCTGCGGCTTCCCTCCAGGAATTCATGCAAGAACACAACAAGAAATTAGCAAACAATTGAATACTATCACCCCTGCAGTCTGAAACACAAGAGAAGGAAACAAATTCTTCTTCACTGAATTATTTTCATCGCCATCTTTTATGTCGTCTCGTTGTGTCAGTGGGCTTGTACCAAGGGAGCAAGGAGAGGAGGTTGTTTGGTGGTTGGTATCATGTTACTGTAACACAAACAGCATGTCTATATTAAATGAGTTCTTTATCCGTAAGAACAGAAAGTTACTTAACTCAAGATAGTAGTTGTACAATGTAATGGTCCACGTTAGCCTGACTGCTGTTGAAGTACAAGTCCGCTATGTACACTGTTCTGTTTGCTATGTTCAGCCTGTCTTAATGCTAGCGGCGGAACTAACTGCTACTGCCACTGGGCTGTGACTGATGACGGACTTTAACTCACACTGTGCGACAGACTGGAAGTAACTGGCCCTCCGGTCCATGGCTGCTATCTAAATACTGGCGACCGAGAGGGCGTTGGTGGCGCGTTTCCTGCAGGTGTGTCATTGGCCTCGATCTGCCTTCCCACAAACGCTATGCCGCATGGTGTACTGGCGTCAGCATACGCCAACTCAATTTCTATATAACCACACTGCATGTTGTAGCAATGATTTCCTTAGTTAAATGCAGGTTGCATTACATTAACTTGAGAAATTGTACCTATCTTTTTAATATGGTTTCAGCGTCTATGTCTCTGTTCCCACTACACTGTATTCTATACAAATGGGTCCTGGATGTTACCATTGACTTCGTCTGAAGAATTAACAATTTCAGTTCACAGTAGCTTATTTGTATCTTCTCATTTGAAATCTCATGCTTTCACAATTCGAATTCTTCTCCTGTGCCAACCTCTTCATCTCAGAGCAGCAGTTGCAACCTATGTCCTCAATTGCTTGGTGAATGTATTTCAATCTCTGTTTCCCTCTACAGATTTTACCCTCCACAGCACCCTCTAGTACCATGGAAGTTAATCTGTAAAATCTTAACAGATGTCCTATCATCTTGTCCCTTCTCCCTGTCAGTGTTTTTCATATATTCCTTTCCTCACTGATTCTCCAGAGGATCTCCTCATTCCTTACTTTATCAGTCCACTCAATTTTCTACCGTCTTTTGTAGCACCACATCTCAACTGCTTCGATTCTCTTCTTCTCTGGTTTTCTCACAGTCTATGTTCACTGCCATACAATGTTGTGCTCCAAACCCACATTCTCAAAAACTTCTTCCTCAAATTAAGGCCTATGTTTGATACTAGTAGACTTCTCTTGGCCAGGAATGCCCTTTTTGCCAGTGGTAGTCTGTTTTCTATGTCCTCCTTTCTCTGTTCGTCATGGGTTATTTTACTGCCTAGGTTGCAGAAATCCTTAACTTCTTCTACTTCATGATAAATACTACTGATGTTAATTTTCTCGATGTTCTCTGAATCTTTCTTTTATTTCCATCATTACTTCTTCGATGTATAGATTTAACAGTAGGGGCGAAAGACTGCATCCTTGTCTTACATCCTTTTTAATCCGAGCACTTCATTCTTGGTCTTACACTCTTATTGTTCCTTCTTAGCTCTTGTACATATTGTATATTACCTGTCTTGCCTTACTGCTTGCCCCTATTTTTCTCAGAATTTCGAATATCTTGACATTACAAAATCTTTTTCCAGGTCGACAAATCCTATGGACGTGTCTTGATTTTTCTTTAGTCTTCCATCCATTATCAACTGCAAAGTCAGAATTGTCTCCCTGGTGCCTTTACCTTTCCTAAATCCGAACTGTTGGTCATCTAAAACATCCTCAATTTTCTTTTCTATTCTTTTGTGTATTATTCTTGTCAGCAGCTTGGATGCAGGACCTATTAAGCTGATTGTGCGATTTTCTGGCATTTGTCTGTTCTTTTAATCTCTGGAACTGTGTGGATTCTGTTTTGCAGAAAGTCAGATGGTATATCGCCAGACTGATACATTCTACACACCAACGTGATTTTGTTATCACTTACCCCAATGATTTTAAAAATTCTGATGAAATTTTATCTATTTATTTTGTCTCATTCGATTTTAAGTCTTCCAAAGATCTTTTAAATCCTGATTTTAATACTGGGTCCCCAATATCTTCTATATCGACTCCTGTCTCTTCCTCTATCATGTCATCAGACAAGTCTTCCACCTCATAGTGGCGTTTAATGTACGCTATCCCCCTACCCGCTCTCGCGTCTGCATTTAACAGCAGAATTCCCATTTCACTCTCAATGCTACAACCCTTTCTTTTAATTTCACCAAAGGTTGTTTTGAGTTTTCTATATTCCGAATCAGTTCTCCCAGCAATCAGTTCTTCTTCGATTTCTCCGCATTTTTCAATGCATCCAATTCGCCTTAGCTTTTCTGCACTTCCTATTTATTTCATTCCTAAGTGACTTGTTTTTCTGTATTCCTGTATTTCCCTCAACATTTTTCTACTTTCTTCTTTCATGAATCAACTTTAGTATTTCTTCTATTATCCATGGTTTCTTCGCAGTTGCCTTCCTTGTACCTACGTTTTTCTTCCCAGCTTCAGTAATTGCCCTTTTTAGCGATTTCCAATCCTTTTCAACTGCACTGCCTACTGAGCTATTCATTACCGCAGTATGTACAGCCTCAGAGAACTTTAAGCGTATCTCTTCATTCCTCGGTACTTCTGTATCCTACTTCTCCCTGACAAATATGTTAAACTTCAGCCTACTCTTTATCATTACTAAATTGTGATCTGAGTCTGTATCTGCTTCTGGGTACGCCTTACAATCCAGTATCTGATTTCGAAATCTCTGCTTGACCATAAGGTAATTTACTTGAAATCTTCCCGTATCTCTCAGCCTTTTCCAAGTATATACGAGGATTGGAACTTCAATAGTGTCAACTATTTATTTACAGCTCGTACAAAATAGATACGTGTTTCAAAGTTTTACTGACCTTCAGAGTGGTCACCAGCATTATGTATAACCCACTGCCAGCTATGTGGAAGTCTTAGGATACTCTTAGCAGTGCCAGTTGTGTTGACAGTTTGAACGACGCGGTCTATTGCCCGATGAATTTGTAGCAGTTCTGAAGCGAATGCCGTGAAGTGTTTCCTTCAGTTTAGAAACAGAGTTGAACTCACGAGGGCTTAAGCAAGGGGAGTGCAGTAGGTGGTATAGAACTTAGCAGCCCCATCAGTCAAACAAATCAGTAACAGCTTGAACTGTACGTACTTGAGCATTGTCCTTCAAAATGAAGGTCAGGTTCTGCAGAAAGTATCACTTCTGTCTCTGGTCGTAGGTTGTGTTCCAAAAATGAACAGCATAGAGACAGAAGCGATGACACTTTCTACAGGAGCCGACCATCATTTTGCAGGACGATGCTCAAGCACGTACAGTGCAAGCTGTTACTGATTTGTTTGACTGATGGGGCTGCTAAGTGCTATACCACCTACTGCATTCCCCTGACTTAAGCCCTCGTAATCTCAACTCGATTTCTAAACTGAAGGAAACACTTCACGGCATTCGCTTCAGAACTTCTATAAATTCGTCGGGCAATACACCGCACCGCTCGAACTGTCAACACAACTGGCACTGCTAAGAGTATCCTACGACTTCCACATCGCTGGAAACGGGTTGTACATAATGCTGGTGACTACTTTGAAGGTCAGTAAAACTTTGAAACACGTATCTATTTTGTACGAGCTGTAAATAAATAAAGTTCCAACCCTCGCATCCTCCTATTGCGGTTCTTGGACAGATTATTCGCTGTTGCTAGCTGAAATTTATTGCAGAACTCAATCTCTGTCCTCTCTCATTCCTAATACCAAGCCCATAACGTCTCGTAACCCATTCATCTACTCCTTCCACTGATGCCGCATTCAAATCCCCCATGTCTATTAGATTTTTATCTCCCTTTAAGTACTGGATTTTCATTTTCGGCTTATATATTCGTGAACTATCGTTCTTGGTGTTGGTTTTGCGAGTTAACATCCCAAAGATGTTCGGGCCCACATGCGGTTCCTCTTCGTCGAAATGTCTTGGCTCAAACTAGTCTAGCGGTTGAACCGCACGTCTCGAATTACACGCTCTAAATTAGACACTTGAGACCCGTTGGTTAAATTGTCTGGCTGATGGCAAATTTGCGAAATACGAAGTTTACATAACATATATTAACAGTAATAATAATAATATCGGGAACCAAATTAATGGCCCATAAAAGATGTAGGCGACACAGTTGCGATTTGGTTAGAATAATGTTTATTCAGAAAGTAAACTAATAGCGAAAGTGGCCGTATTTAGAGTTACTGTTGCACTTGAGCGCATATCCATTTGACACAGTTCGATCATTCACAATCTCGTCGCGAAATACAAGTTATCTACACGAAAAGTTAAGAGTTCACACCAGGCGCGCAGCTGCTCACCACTCAGAGACTAAGTCCCGCGATACCACACAACGCGAAATTTTCTAAGTCGTTTCCCTTCCCAGCTGCCTAAGACCGACCGACCGTCCGCTTTCGCGTCTCCACCGGTGCTGTACCCTTTGGTGTCTCCAGCCGAACTGTACTCTTTGGCGTCTAGACAAGCACTGACCCTCTGCTCATCTCCGACCGCGTTTCCCGCGCGCCGAACATCTTCGCTAAACTGACTAGCGCAGTTCCCTTTCCTGAAGCTGTCCACCTGATTGGCACCAACTTGTTCTACATTACTTTACATTGTAACATATTTAAAAAATCAAAGCTTGACCACTTTCACGTTCTAAATTAAGTAACAATAATATCCATTACATAATAAACGTTAAATTCTTTTACATTAAACCAATACAATTTCCTTCTTAGCTTTGAAAGTCACGGCCAGTATCCTTGCACCAATGTGCTTTCTGATAAATAAATAAAGAACAAAATAAACTATTATGCACTAAACTTTACAACAAATATTCTACTACCTAATGATTCAATAAGGTGTCATGCTGTCATCGCTCAATGTGTTTTGTGTGGAGGAAATGATGATCTGATGCTTAACTGAAAATATTGATAATTTAAATTTACTATATCTTTTAACAGATGCAGTTACAGAGTTGATATTTACAACGTTTGTCATTTTCATGATGCGCTTCCATATGAAATGTTGATCATTAAGATCTACTAAAGCGTTCAGATTTTAGCATTAAGGTCTTTGTTACCAAACTTGTGAATTTCTCTCTAACAGTAAATCCTAACCTATTATAGATATGATCAATATTGAAGTTTTATTGGGATCACCATGAAAAAATATGAAGAATTGTTGATTAAAATTACTGAAGCTTCATTCCCTGTATTACTACAGAATAAATTAGTTTCCATAAATTTTGCCCTTTATGACCGATCTTAGGTCCGCCATATTTAACACTGCTATGTCTCTTTGGCCACAAAAGGCTTCTACTGGGTTTCCCTACGACGTAGGTTCTCGTCTCACTCGCACACTACAGTGCTTCGGTCTCAATAGACAGTAAACGCCTGTGAGTTTCCCCATCTCGTGGCGAATCTGCACCATTTATGGCACACGATGTTGGACGACAGAGTTCGTTTCACTGTTCCTGTAGGATGACTCTTTCGGCCATATATTTAAATGAGAACACAATGGGCGTTAACTCACAGTTTGTTGTCTATTCTGATACGAGAAACCCTCACTCTCTGCCCTACCTTCCTATTCATAATGAATCATACTCCCATTTTAGACCTTTCTGCTGCTGATTTTACACTATAATCATCCTACTAAAAATACTCTTCTTCTTTCTGTTTCACTTCATTGACCCCTACCGCACCTACATCCAATCTTAGCATTCTGAACACACGTTTTCAAATCCAAAATGTAGAAAATGTATCTATTCCGCTCAATCCAATGTCTTTCATAATCCAGAACAATTTCCACGCATACTAATCCCATTCTGGCGAACTCCAACACAACTCTGACGCGCTTGGGGCCAAAAATACTGAATATATATTGGAGAACCTTCTGGGACTGGTTGTAAATCAAATTATTATTAAGATAGCTTTCGTTATTAAAATTGTTTAACAGTTTTAATTTATATATTGCTTTCTGAAAATAATTATCTACCTGAAGATTTGTAGGCCTAATGTTAGTTACAAAGGCTATAAATTTTGAAAATATGAAAAATAGAAACGTCCTTTTTCAAAAATGGCTCTGAGCGCTATGGGACTTAACATCTGAGGTCATCAGTCCCCTAGAATTTAGAACTACTTAAACCTGAAGCGCCTAGAACCGCTCGGCCACACCAGCCGGCGAAATGTCCTTTTATTTTATAAAACCAACTTCATTATCTATAGTGAAATTAATGAAGTTATAAATGCAGATAGATATTTTCTTTGCATATAACATTGAAGAATAAACATCAAATGTAGACTTCTTTTCAGATCATACAGTTTTAAAAATGTAGCTACTAATTTTCATGGGGTAAGATCGATAATATAGCGATATATAAATAATCAAAATAAATTGACAGAAAAATTGTATTGACAGTCTGAAATCTCTATGTACATCTACAGATAAGAACTATGTACCGTACTGTAATTTATGTAAAAATATCGATTTAAGTCTGGCGATTCAGTAATTGCACAAAATGTTATCCCATCGGGTATGTTAATTTCGTCTGTACTCTTCATCTGCATTGAATGTTAGACTGAATGGCAAAACGTCATAAGAACGCCAGAATGAGATTTTCACTCTGCAGCGGGGTGTGTGCTGTTATGAAACTTTCATGGCGGATTAAAACTATGTGCCGGACCGATACTCGAAATTGAGACCTTTGCCTTTCGCGGGCAAGTGCTCTACCACCTGAGCTACCCAAGCACGACTCGCAGGAGAGCTTCTGTGAAGTTTGGAAGGTAGGAGACGAGGCGCTGGCGGAATTAGAGCCGTGAGGACGGGGCGTGAGTCGTGCTTGGGTAGCTCAGATGGTGTAGCACTTGCCCGCGAAAGGTAAAGGTCCCGTGTTTCTACTCTCGGTTCGGCACACTGTTTTAATCTGCCAGGAAAGTATCATCAGAACGTTCGTCTCATTTGAAAATGTGATTTGCGTGGCGCTCGAATGTTGCTGTTAGATACTGTTTAAGACGCGAGCATAGACGTTATATCTGAGCAACCAATGAGAAGCAGCATCGGTTGTACGTCACCAGCAGAACTTAGGAGGCGCCGTATTGCATTAAGCCACACGGAGTGGAAGGCTGTGTTTGGTGCTTTTTGTATCGTAGCGAGCGTGGTATGAACATAAGCTGTTTCAAAGTACGATCACATTGAGGATCTCTCGAAAACGCGTAGTGTTTGTGAATGCTAAAATGACAGGAAACAGACTATTGGTAGTTAAAGGCTTCTCATATTTGATGATTTACATATTACAACTTGCACGTTATGAAAGTATGATGTTTCAGTTCCAAGGCAAAATGATGACTTATCGAAAGTGCGTCGTTTTTGGTGCAATTTCTCATAGTTAAATGTCAAATAATGACATATGTGGCTACAACCTTTAGACATTTATAGAAATTGTACAACATGCAACCAAGGCGCTGCCATTTTGCTCGTACATACTCTAGCGTAATAAATAGCGTCGCGATCTTTGAAAATGTCCGCCTCGCTAGCTGCGGAGTCAGCACAGGAGATTTCTAACTGAAGGCGCCAGGATTCTAATCTCGGCCGAGTCGGAGATATTTCCCCCTCCGCTTGGGGACTGGACGTTGTGTGTCCTTACATTCGTAACGTCATAACTGACACGAAAGTCGCTTCAAACTCACTGTCCTATTGACTTTCCAACTATTTGACCTAATGTTTTCTTAAGGATTCTGAGACTTTCTTACTAACGTAATAGAAGTATTATCTGTAATCGACTGGAATGTTTCCCCAGTGGCCAGAAATCTTAACGTTTCTGCCAGTTTGTGTCATAAAGTAGACACAAGTTACACGCTGGAAGTTTCTGCTGCTATACTTTATATAAAAGACTTATTCCGATCCCTTGGTTTTATATACTGCCATGTCTTTTTCAGCGATGGCTAGTAGCTTCGGAAAGATCTCCTTCTCCATTCGAATGAAGATACGAACCGAATCTCAGTCTTGAAGCCCATGTGATGAGTACGTTACTCCAAACTGATGGTAGTCAATACAACATCGAGAATGTGGGCATGACGCATGCGGAAAGTCACGTTACACACTACACTTCGACAGTTTTTAATTTAAAACAAATAATGTGGTGGACATTCAACTGAGTTAACGAATGAACTCTGATACTACGTTTCTCAGATTGTTTCACAGCATTATTTAGTGTTCCTCCACTAGCAATTTGCTGTTCAAGCTATCGGCGTGTCCGGACTCTTCTTCGCGGTTTTCTTCGTCCTTCTCCGATGGTCGCCAACAGAGCTAACTCAATAATTTTACGTGCGTCCATTTTTGTATTGTGTGACTACTGCGCCAGATGCAGCCAACTGCCGCTGGAGAGTGCTGCGGTCTCAAATCACGATGAGGAGCACGTGACGTCCCGTGAGACGCGGCTGTTCGCTTCACGCAGCGAGAACCAACCTCGACTGATGTCACGTCTGGGGCGTGCTTCGTGATGAGACAAACGTCCCGTGTGAGGACCGCTTTACAGACAGGATTGTAGTGAACATGGCAGAACGCCGATAGCCAATCGACCTGGAATGTGGGATGGTAATCGGTTCAAGATGCATGGGTCATAGCATTTCAGAATTGTGTAAGTATTCGAGTTTCCGGGGTCAGCAGAGTAGGATGGAAGTTACGTATCGCAGAGACTATGTTTCCGCATCCGGAAACCATCGCACAGGACGACATCTGTTTTACGAACGGACGCCACGTCACCTCCGAAGAGCCATACGAGGCAATCGCCTTATTGAATGTAGGCTGTCACGATCCCTTTTCTGTCGGGACAGTACATAGATAAATGTACTAACAGTGGAAGAACAATGCATCATGCTTTGCCTCCCCATGAGTTTTGCCTGAAGTTTAGTGTGGCTGGAGAATCACAGAAGATAAAACATATTTCTGCTAACCGTTTTAGGATACCATTCAGGATTGTTGTTGTTGTGGTCTTCAGTCCTGAGACTGGTTTGATGCAGCTCTCGATGCTACTCTATCCTGTGCAAACTTCTTCATCTCCCAGTACGTACTGCAGCCTACATCCTTCTCAATCTGCTTAGTGTATTCATCTCTTGGTCTCCCTCTACGATTTTTACCCTCCACGCTGCCATCCAATACTAAATTGGTGATCCCTTGATGCCTCAGAACATGTCCTACCAACCGATCCCTTCTTCTAGTCAAGTTGTGCCACAAACTCCTCTTCTCCCCAATCCTATTCAATACCTCCTCATTAGTTATGTGATCTACCCATCTAATCCTCAGCATTCTTCTGTAGCACCACATTTCGAAAGCTTCTATTCTCTTCTTGTCCAAACTATTTATTGTCCATGTTTCACTTCCATACATGGCTACTCTCCATACAAATACTTTCTCTTCAGAAACGCTTTCCTTGCCATTGCCAGTCTACATTTTATATCCTCTCTACTTCGACCATGATCAGTTATTTTGCTCCCCAAATAGCAAAACTCCTTTATTACTTTAAGAGTCTCATTTCCTAATCCAATTCCCTCGGCATCACCCGACTTAATTCAACTACATTCCATTATCCTCGTTTTGCTTTTGTTGATGTTCATCTTATATCCTCCTTTCAAGACACTGTCCATTCCGTTCAACTGCTCTTCCAAGTCCTTTGCTGTCTCTGACAGAATTACAATGTCATCGGCGAACCTCAAAGTTATAACTGCAGAAGTTCCTAATGCGGAGCATTGAGTAATGAATGAGTGCGGGGTTGCTAGTATCCTGTGTATCTCAATTAAAAGAATACGTTAGCTGTTGCATGAACCATTCTAGAAAAACCTATGAGCCGTTAGCAGTCGAGGTTGCTGCCATTTAATCAAAGCCTGACGCACGAAGGACGTTTCAACACGGAATCTGGCGGCTTTCAAACGAAACATGAAAGGTTATGCTTAGATTCGTGGGCATGGATCAAAACTTGGAGCTATCATCACACTTTATAGTCCAACTAGCAAACAAAACACATGAAAGATTATTATAAAAGTAGTCCACTATTAGTAGCACGAAATGGTTTTCACAGTAATGCTCTGGTATCCATGGGGTTTGTTAATAATCAATAAAATTACAGCTTGAGTGCTTCACTGATGTAAGGTCGGATGGTGTTGAGTAAATTGAATAATAATTCTACGAGGCAGCTGCTCGCCATCTTCAGTTGTTGCTTCCGCATTGCTGTTGAAGCTCGCCAATTTATTCACTCGCTTGCTAGGAAAGCATTGGTGGCAAAGGGTGGAGCTACAACGTTATCGTAGAGGACGCCGACATGCAGAGCCCCCTGTCGGAGAAACGGGCCAAGATCTCCACAGGCACGGCGCAGGAAAGCTCGAAAGCAAGCCGATGGCCCCAACGCACGCGCGCGGGCGAAGTGTTGGTGCACGTCTTAACTCTCCTGCATTCGATACCGCATCTGTATTGCCTCGCTGCATCCGGGGTGGCCGAGCTGTTCTAGGCGCTACAGTGTGGAACCGCGCGACCGCTAAGGTCGCAGGTTCGAATCCTGCCTCGGCCATGGTTGTGTGTGATGTCCTTAGGTTAATTAGGTTTAAGTAGATCTAAGTTCTAGGGGACTGATGACCTCTGATGTTAAGTACCATAGTGCTCAGAGCCATTTGAACCATTCGTTCGTCTGCGGCCGATGATGCCTTAGTGGCGACAATGCTGGTTCCCATGCTTTGCTCAGCTGAAATCCCGTACCTCTGTTAATCAGATCGTTAATTTTAGGTATTTCGATTGCTTCTTTAATAACGGAGTCACAGTAGGTGGAGGCGGACGAGAAGGTCTTAGTCTCTCCGTACTTCGCGTCGTGTCCCATGTCAAGACAGTGTTTAGCAGCCGCTGTTTTTCCTTGCTGACGCAGTCTGCTGTGAAGTCTACGTTTATTACATCTGACTTCAACAGTGCGATACGTCTGGTCAGTGTAACATTTCCCACACTGGGAAGGGATTTTACATGTTCTTGGTTTCCTTATACCTAGATCGTCTCTGACAGAGCCCAGCGCCGTTTGCACTCGCGCTAGAGGGCGGAAGACACACCTTATTCGATGTTTCATGAAAATTCTGTCGAACTTAAAGGGCGCACCACCAACGTAAGGTAGAAAAACCATCCTCGTGGGGTTTTCCGTTCCCCCCGGCTGCTCTTGAGACTTAGAGTTAGTCAAAACGCATTGCAAATCGGTATAAACACAGAGTGGAGGTGACTAAGCTCTCTGTTGATAAGCTCTCTAGATCAGAGGTAGCTGGATTTGAGGTCCTATGAAAGAGTCTGTTGCACATTACTGCGTTGGAATGAATGATGACAGTTTATACCTCGTAGATACAGGTCGGTGCATGTAGTTATACGAAGCACTGTGATTCACTGAGACGCGTTCTTTTCTACGAACCACGACCTCCAGGTGAAACAGATGATCGGTTCGAGACAGTTAAGATGTTCCAAGAACGAAGGACGCATTGCTTTGCGATGGACCATAACACAAAATTATGGTCTGTATACTCCCAAAGCAAGTGAATAAAGTGCTTGGTCGTGAAGACATCGATAAAAAAAAGGCTATCTGCTTTGGGAGGCAGGGGGCTAGCCGTACCAACACGGTATGTTTGCTCAACATATTAGTAGTTAAATAAAACGTACGTCAAGGTGAGTACATGTATGAAAAGACACAAGACGTCCTCTTCCAGCTTATCTCCTATGAGTTGTAGTTAATCTACTCAAGGCACTCGTGTGAAAAAAGACACCACGTCGAAATTCACTAACACGTCGGTCGGCTCACGGTGCAGGTTTTTCAGTCGCCGTACAAAATCTTCTAACTTTCGTAAACGATGTTTATATTTCCCTACCAACCGGCTCAAAAGAGAAGCCAGATGTTTTCTAGGTAGTATGTTGGAGCTCCTATATTGCTCACGATGGAACGAGACGGAACTCCTCCGTTATGCAACTTTGGCAGAACGTAAAGTCGTGGTAGAACAGGTGCTCGAACGCTTAAGTTCTTTTTGAGATGCTCAGGAAATTGGCTGAATTTGAGTCCTGCGGTAAATCCATCCATTTGCCAAAATATGACATTGCAGCCCGTAAAACAGAAGCTTTCCCCTGGCTGCGGGTAAATTTAATGTTTCTGTGTCTTCTATTAAAGACCACAGTGTTTTTCTTTTCTCGGTGCTCATCTTTTGCTTCGGTGCGAGCATTCTAGATATGGCCCTGCAAGTCTCTTGCCTTATTTCTGCAGTAGTCACCCTGCTCAGCGGAGCTGATAAAATCTTTGATCGGCACAGTCTTTGGAGTGGGCGCAAACTTTAGTCTCTTTTCGAACACTCATATTCCAGCGTCACTCAGTGGTTTTTCCGTGAAATCAAACACAGTAGTTTATCTTCTTGAGGTGATAGTTTTAAGGCGATGGAACAAGCTAGTTTGACACACTATGACCTGCTTTACCGTGCCGCACATGCAGAGACTATGGCCCGTTATAGCCCTGCTCCCCAGTTATCGCGCTTTTCTAGCAAGCCAGCGCATAAATTGTGTGTCAATAACACCAGAAGATGACGAGCAGCTGTGGCGTAGAAATATGGTGTAGTTTACGCAACACCATCTGAAATAACGACTGTGAACCATATAAGCAGTTATCATGTCGGGAAAACCTCAAACATCATGATGAAGTTACTGTCCCTATAACCCAATTTTTCACCAACAGATGCCTTAATGTTGTGTATTTGTGGTTTTTATGAGAACTGCGCATCATGTCTCCACTGGATATTTAAGACAGTTCTTTCGGTTTTCCTATTCCATCGGGCAGTCAGTTTGTTTAAACAATGGGCAGTATATCCAGGACTGCTACAGAGTCAAATAGCAGTGAATACCGTTACTATTCTGGCAATACGTTTATATAACTGTTCGACAAATTAATGTGCTGTCGTGTGTCTCCGTGAAAAATGGGTACGCTACTGGCAGTATTTTCGCCGCGCAAGGCAGCCACGCGGTCTGGCGTGCCTTGCGTGGCAGTGTGAGGCCAGTAGTTGAAAAATAAATCGTTGATTTGAAGAATTTTTGTTATGTTCATATGTTTTAACTCCCATAAATAAGTGTAAGTAACAATGAATCTAATTTAGTTTTCTTATAAACAGATATTCTCAAAATCCTCTACTTTGTTCCGTGACGATTTCAAAATTTTAATATGTTAACAATCCTGATTCTCATATCGCTAACTTCCGTCTATTGCAGAATACTAGAGCATATTCTAAACTAAGAAAGTATGACTTTCGTGGAGAAAAACAAGCTTATTTCAAGGAATCAGCAGCGCTCCAGTAAAAGAAAAAAAGAATACTCATATGATACCCCGCTTGCGTTATTCATACGCGACATCTTCTGAAAGTCGTTTCAGAAGATGTCGTGTATGAATAACGCAAGCTTGGTATCATGTGAGTGTTGTGAACAATCATCGTTGGTGAGCAAGTAGATTTTATCTTCATAGATTTCTAAAAGGCTCGCGACTGTATCACATAAAATCTTAATAAAAAACGCACCACGAAGGAATTATTCGAATGGTGGGAAATCGATAGATGTGATGCAGACATACAGACAAATAAGTTACTACAATTTCAGAAGAACTTGGATGATTTATTCAAGAGACACTGCTTCAACAACTGCCCTTATTGCATTATGGGTAGATTTGTCCAACCATCTCGGGATTTAGATTATTTAAGGCGCCAATTGGATAGAATTTGGCACGATAGCCCTCAGGAGGACTCCCAACAACTCTTCAATCAGCGCCAAACGGAATAACTTCCTGCATGAGGGGCAGAGGTGAACCAACGCGTTATTGCCTTACTCAGTTTGTGAATCTCTTTCCCCTGAATAAATCATCCAATTTTTCTGAGATTGTAATAATTTATTTGTCTGTACTTTTTTGTCTTAGAGAGTACATGAGTACTCACCAAGATATGATCATACGAAATGTCTCCGAAAATTTGTGATTGCCTCGACGACCACTTGCCTAATAAGTCTTGAAAATAGAATATAAGATAAACATGAACAAAAGCAAGGCAATAGTAATTGAACGTAGTAGAATTAAATCAGGCGAAGCTGATGGCGTTTGTTTAGGAAATGATACAATAAAAGTAGTTTTGTTTTCTGGGCAGAAAGATAACTGATGAAGGCCGCAGTAAGAAAGACATAAACTGCAAACTGGGAATAGTAAGAAAAGCTTTACTGAAAGAGAGGAATTAGTTAGCATGTAAAAAAATTAAGTGCTGGGAATTCTCGAGTGTTGACTTGTATGGAAGTGAAACGTGGACGATACGCAATTCAGACAAGAAGAGAATAGAAGATTTCGTAATTTGGTGGTGTAGAAGAACGCTGAAAATTAGACTGCTGGGTCGAATGAGGAATGTGGATGAACTGAATAAAATTGGGGAAAAAAGGAATTTATAGCACAACTTGAGTAAAAGAAGCGATCAGCTGATAGGACACATCGTGAGGCATCAAGGAACTGTCAAATTCTTTTGTCCTTGGGCCGAGAAATCGCCATTACAGGTGGATGAACCAACGCATCTTGGGCAACAGCATAGAATAGAGAAAGCAACGGAAAAAAGTTTCAGGGGAGGATTAAAAAAAAAAAAAAGTGGTTCAAATGGCTCTGAGCACTATGGGACTTAACTTCTGAGGTCATCAGTCCCCTAGAACTTAGAACTACTTAAACCTAACTAACCTAAGGACATCACACACATCCATGCCCGAGGCAGGATTCGAACCTGTGACCGCAGCGGTCGCGCGGTTCCAGACTGTAGTGCCTAGAACCGCTCTCCACTCCGGATGACTGAGGACGGAAAAACTGAAGAGGAAGACCACGGTTTTAATATAGAAAGCAGATTTAAATGGATGTGTGTTGACATGGTTGTGCAGAGATGAAGAGGTTTACACATGGTAGAACAGAATGGAGAGCTGCATCAAATCAGTTTTCGAACTAAAGACCACCGCGTATATTCCACAGAAACGGAAGTCCTATCGGGTGTACTCCAAGGAATCGTAATAGGACCTAGAACGTTTTCAGTGTACGAGTGCATAGACGATTTATCAGCCAATATCGGCAGCACTACGAGATTGTTCATTAACGCTGCATTTACCTACAGGAAGCTATCACCGTTGGACGATGGTAAGGAATTGGAGGAAGATTAGAATAAAATTTCCACGTCATTTAGTGAATGGAAGTTGTCTTCAAATGTGCATAAATGTAAGATAATGCCAACAACAAAGTGAAAGAACCGTATAAACATTGTATGATTATATAATTGGTGGTTAACATCTTGAGCCCGTCACATCGTACAAGTGTTTACAGGCAATACTCAGAAGCGACTTGAAATTGAACGATCAAATAACATCGTTATAAGATGGAAAATGAAATAGTAGTTTTCTTGGAAGGGTTCTGGGAAAGTTCGGTGGATCTGTAAGGGAAATCGCATAGAACACGGTCGTCCGACCAATTCTAGAATAGTGTTCCAGTGGTTGGAGTCCTTATCGAGTAGGCATGGAAACAGACATCGGATGAAATCCGAGATCATCAGCTAGGATTGTTACAGGTCTGTATAATGTACCATAAATGCTCGGAGAACATCATTTGAGGAAAGACAACGCACTCCTGAGACCCCGTTGCGTAATCTTAGAGAACTCATGTTCGAAAGTAAATGTGCGACAGTTATGCTGTCACTAACATATATGGGCGCTGATGACCACGCTGTTTAGCGCCCGTAAACCTCAAACACACACACACACACACACACACACACACACACACACACACACACACACACAAACAAACATATATCTCGCGTAGGTACTAGAAGGGAAGATTGAGAGAGAATAGGATAAATACAGAGTCATACAGACAGTCATTCATCCGTGGCCCTGTACCCGAATGGCATTCACTGTACAGCAGATTCCGGAATATTTATTTTAATATAGGCATAGATCAGACCATCAGCTGTTACGTCGAGTGAGACGTATCATGCGAAAATGTGAATGAGGCGCTCTGGCAGCGTTAAGTTATTCTTTACACGCTGTTCACTGCTTTTATTCATATTGCATGCTATATATTCAGAAAGTCGTTAGTTCTCAAAGCATGCTTTGCCTCCTCGCCGTCCCAGCTACTTTTTGTGTAGCATTACATGAATCACTGTAATCTGTTCTGCCGTAGGTACTTCAGTTTTGCATAAAAGAGAATACATTGTTCATACGTGACGAGAGACTCACTTCTCAACACTTTTATGCACACGGAGAGCATTAGATTTTTTAGCATTACGCGTAATAAACTTGAAGGGCAATGCAGCTGTGCTGCATGTTAATGGCATGGTGCTTTACATGATGAAGAACGGATACTGACTGCTCTAATTTCAAGGCATCGCATAGTTCCACGTGTGACAATTTCTAGCAAATTGTGTATCCTTGTACAGCAGTGATTGCAAAATGGTACGCTTAGGCCTTGATAGCTGTTTAAGAAAAATACGAAACACACCTGTACTTTTGAGCTATGACTGGAGTAAACTGTGCATCGCGATAAAATTAAGTATGCAGAAGGAAGGGCGAATATTTTCCATATTTTAATAGGTAGTGATAATGAAATAACGCAAAGGGTACTGACCTCTGTCTGCAAAGTATGGGGAAAGAAAGTTATTCTTCCGGGTACCTGGGGACTCGAACTAACTGACGTGGCAGCCAAGGTAGCAACTACCATAAGTCCCGTAGCTCTATGTGCAGGCCCCATACAATCCATCAGCTCACCTTTGAGGAATATAGTGATGCACAGTTAAGAAAAAGTGTTTAGGTGATGGACAATAAGCTGCGGTGGGTGAAGTCATAAGCTCGGCCACCGTGTGGCTTCCTTCAGCCTCTGAGACGAGATTAGGTCCCTCTCACCCACTTGCAGATAGCAGACCGCCTCCTCTGGGGAGGGGGTGCTTTGGTGTACATAGTTCATTATCCTGCGTTTTAATTGACTGAACGCGAGCATAGCTATTCTACCAGCAAATATCTGCTCTCAATTTTAGCAATGAAAAGATGGATGTACAAATTTTCGAATTCAATGAAATATTCGATATGTTTCTTCAATTACTGGCTGCGGAGTAGGAGGCATTTTGACACAGTATCGGGGTAGTTTGTCCACCTAACCACTTTTTATTTTACATTCGAGAGTTACTACACTGACGGAAATCGATAGTGTTACACCGCGGACACCTTGACCGAACGCTACCAAACTTATATGCCAGAACTTCAGTGCCTGTGAAATACGTTGGCTAAAATTTAACCCTTATGCAAACTTATTTTCACTACACATAAAAGCCTTTCAAACAGTTGAAGAATGCTGTGAGTACACGGTGGCCATTACGTGTGTCTCACATGACGCTAACTTCATAGGTGGAGATCGGAAAACAGCATGCCTAAGGGACGTGAACGTTCAGCTTATCATCATCTTTCAGACGCTGAGGGAGAGAAGCACTGGCAAGAGAGACACGGGAGCATCACACCGACAGATCACACAGATAGCTGACTGCAGAATGAGTGGTGACGAGATGGCCTCAGTTGACAATTTGGCGAGTAGATTAAGCACAGGTCTTCCATAACGACTACACCACGAGAAGATCATAGGATTGTCCGGCTGGCTCTGACGAATAGAAGGATGGCCACAGCTGACATCCAGGCAGAGTTTAAAGGCAGAGTGTCTTCACGAACCGCCTGGAACAGACAACTGGAACTGGGTTGAGATTTCGAGCTGCCATGTGTTCTTTACCGCTGACACCATATCACAGCTAGTACACTTAGCACTGTATATATCCAGAGTCAAGTACGACTTTGAATGGGACTCTGTGGCGGTGAGTGACGATTCTGTGTGTGGCGTCCAGATCGACGCCAACGTGCCCGCAGACGACCCTGTGAAAGGTCAAAGGATGCAGCGACTGTCGACACATACACCTTTCAAACGCCTAGAATCATGGTTTGGAGAGCTATTGGGTATGACAACATGCTTTATTGGGTAATTTTTGAACGGTGGTTGATTGTTCACTAGTATGTGAAAAGAGAGTTAAACCCTGTCGTCATACCGTCTATGACGGGGGCACCAAATGGCATATACCAATAGGCTAATGCACTCACATTGCAGTTCTCACCACAATCCGCCTTGCGGAATGTACGAATCCCTGACTTGCTTGTCTACTCCCCTGACTACTCACCCATACAACTCATTTATTTTATTTTTTATTTATTTATTTATTGTTCCGTGGGGCCAAAATAAGGAGAAGTCTCCATGGTCATGAAACAAGTCAATACATGAAATTATAACACTTTATTAGAAACAGATAAAATGAAATATAAAAAACATATTCAGGTGACAAGTAAGTTTAAATAAAGAAAATTAACAATGTAACACTGGAATTTGCTTAATTTTTTAGATCTTCCAGGAGCTCCTCGACAGAATAGGAGTGAGCCATGAGGAAACTCTTCAGTTTAGACTTAAAAGAGTTTGGGCTACTGCTAAGATTTTTGAGTTCTTGTGGTAGCTTATTGAAAATGGATGCAGCAGAATACTGCACTCCTTTCTGCACAAGAGTCAAGGAAGTGCATTCCACATGCAGATTGGATTTCTGCCTAGTATTAACTGAGTGAAAGCTGCTGACTCTTGGGAATAGGCTAATATTGCAAACAACAAACGACATTAAAGAAAATAAATACTGTGAGGGCAATGTCAGAATTCCCAGACTATTGAATAGGGGTCGACAAGACGTTCTCGAACTTACACCACATATAGCTCGAACAGCCCGTTTTTGAGCCAAAAATACCCTTTTTGAATCAGAAGAATTACCCCAAACAATAATACCATACGACATAAGCGTATGAAAATATGCGAAGTAGACTATTTTTCGTGTTGAAGTGTCACTTATTACAGATAATGTTCTAATGGTAAATAAAGCAGCATTTAGTTTCTGAACAAGATCCTGGACATGGGCTGTCCACAACAGCTTACTATCTATCTGAACGCCTAGGAACTTGAACTGTTCCGTCTCGCTTATAATATGCCCATTCTGTCTGATCAAAATATCGGTTCTTGTTGAATTGTGAGTTAGAAACTGTAAAAACTGAGACTTACTGTGATTTAACATCAAATTATTTTCCACAAGCCACGAACTTATTTCATGAACTACATTATTTGATACTGTTTCAATATTACACACAAGATCCTTCACTACCAAGCTGGTGTCATCAGCAAACAGAAATATTTTTGAATCACCTGTAATACTAGAAGGCATATCATTTATATAAATAAGAAACAGCAGTGGCCCCAGCACCGACCCTTGGGGAACACCCCACTTAACAGTGCCCCATTGGGACTGAACATCACTACCACTCTCAATATTGCGGAGAATTACCTTCTGCTTTCTGTTCTTAAAGTAAGAGGCGAACCAATTGTAAGCTACTCCCCTTACTCCATAATGGTACAACTTCTGCAGTAATATTTTGTGGTCAACACAGTCAAAAGCCTTCGTTAAATCAAAGAAAACACCTATCGTTCGCAACCTTTTATTTAATCCGTCCAAAACCTCACAGAGAAAAGAGAATATGGCATTTTCAGTTGTTAAACCATTTCTAAAACCAAACTGAACATTTGACAGCAAATTATGTGAATTTAAATGCTCCAGTAACCTTGTATATACAACCTTCTCGATAACTTTAGCAAACACCGATGGCGTAGGAATAGGCCTATAATTGTCAATATTATCCCTGTCTCCCATTTTATAAAGTGGCTTCACTACCGAGTACTTTAATCGGTCAGGAAACCGACCACTCCTAAAGGAAAAGTTACAGATATGGCTAAGTACTGGGCTAACATACATGGAACAATACTTCAGTATTCTGCTAGATAGCCCGTCATATCCATAAGAGTTCTTGGTCTTTAGTGATTTAATTATTAACTCAATCTCCCTCTTGTCAGTATCATGGAGGAGCATTTCAGGTAACAGTCTCGGAACACTTTTTTCTAAGAGCGCTATATGATTCCCTATTGGGACTAGGTTTCTATTTAGTTCACCTGCTATATTCAGAAAGTGATCATTAAATACTGTACATATATGCGACTTATCAGTAACACGGACATTCCCACTACGCACTGACTCTATATCCTCGACCTGTTTCTGCAGACCAGCCACTTCCTTTACGACTGACCATATGGTTTCAATTTTATCCTGAGACTTAGCTATTCTATCTGTATACCACATACTTTTTGCTTTACTAATAACATTTTTAAGCACCTTACAATACTGTTTGTAATGGGCTGCTGCATTTAGATTCTGATTGTTTCCAACGTATTGATATAATTGCCACTTTGTTCTACAAGATATTCTTATCCCTCTAGTCAGCCACCCAGGCTGCCTGTTTGTGCTAGTACCCTGTTTTGAACGTTCTAACGGAAAGCAACTTTCGAAGAGCACGAGAAAAGTCTTGAGAAAAGCATTATATTTATCGTCTACTGTATCAGCGCTATAAACATCTTGCCACTCTTGTTCCTTGATAAGGTTTACAAAGGTCTCTACAGCAACTGGATCAGCTTTCCTAAACAGCTGACGACTATATTTAATACGTGTTGCTGCACAAAAATCTTTTACAGTTAAAATTTGTGCATCATAATCTGAAAGGCCATTCACCTTCTTGCTAACAGAATGCCCTTCTACTAATGAGGAATGAACAAAAATGTTGTCTATGGTTGTTCTACTGTTCCCTTGCACTCTCGTTGGAAAGAATATGGTTTGCATAAGATTATATGAATTAAGGAGATTTACCAGCATCCTCTTCCTTGCACAATCACTTATACAATTAATATTGAAGTCACCACATATAACTAACTTTTTGTATTTCCTATAAAGTGAACCAAGAACCTCCTCTAGCTTCAGCAAAAATGTTGTGAAATCAGAGTCTGGGGATCTATAAATAACAACAGCTAGAAGTTTAGCTCCATTAAATTTAACCACACCTGCACAACATTCAAACACCTTTTCAGTGCAGTACTTTGAAACATCAATTGACTCAAATGGGATTCCGTTTTTCACATACATGGCTACTCCCCCACACCGCAAAGATCTCCTCGAAAAGCTGCCAGCCAACCTGTACCCTGGTAAAGGAAGCCTCTGAATTATCTCCTTATTTAAGAAGTGTTCAGACACACCAATAATTTCAGAGTCAACATCTATAAGCAATTCACTAACTTTATCTCTAATACCTTGTATATTTTGATGAAATATACTAATTCCATCATTACTCGGATACCTAAGCTTTGTCAAAATGTTTCCATTGTTAGAGAGACTTCCCTTAAGCAGGAATATCTATCAGCTGACTTCAATCTAAAAAAGGTGCAGCTCTAACACCCACTACTGCAGGAATTTTCCCATGAGTGATCCCACCAACCCCACCTATGCTGTCACCTATAAGCTTTGCTAACCTTCCCTTCCCATGCCTGTTGAGGTGCAGGCCATGTCTAGTGAAACCCGTCCTGCTGATAGACTCCGCCGACACCACTGAAATGTGACCCATGCTTTCTGTCATCAGCACACCCCCAAGTCTCATGTTATTACGCCTGACGGCTGTATTAAGATGAGGCCGATCGTGACGCTGAAACAGTTCCACGAAATGCACATTCGTGTTGCCAGTCTGAGTGGCTATCTTTTCCAGGTCACCATCTATGTCATACTCCCCATCCCTATCAATACTATTACCAGCCCCACCCACAATCACTACCTGATCCTCTTTAGTAAAATCCCTACATAAGCCCCCTATGTTAACAGTCACCTGAGCCAATCCTGCATTAGGCTTCACAATGCTGGTGACCTGGTACTCACTCCCTAGCACTTCCTGCAACTGCTGGCCTACACCTCTGTCATGAGAACTACCTAACAGCAGAACCTTCTTCTTCCTCTTCGACTTAGCAACTGTTCTAGCCACCGTAACTACTGAGGTCTGCTGCATACTTCCTGCATCTACAGCTACTAGAGATTCCTCTCCACTAGACTCTGACAGTTGGTCATATCTATTGTAAACACCAATAGTAAAACTATCTAAAATAATCTTCTCCTAGCAGATCTCTTGCCAACAGCCAGCTCCCATTCCCCAACCCCCTTCTCCCTCCTCATCCTATCTAGCTCCTCCTGTGCGTTTTTCAACTGCACCTGAAGGGCACAGATCTTACGCTCCTGCTCCTCTATCAACTTACTCTTGCTACATAACCTACAGTTCCAGGAGAGGATCTCACCAGAATGCCCACTGGCTTCCCCACTGCATTCCCCCCAGTGAAAATACTTCGAACAAGTCTCACATCGCAATCCACTACTCACGAACCTACGGCAAAGCCCACACTTCTCACTCATGGTAAAATTTTACTTTTTTTAAAGTTCCGCTACTACAATAAGAAGATGTTAAAACCTGACTACAATAATCACAAACTTACTCTACAAGGGAAGTAATTACTATTATTATCAGTATTAATAAACAACAAATGTGAATATAACAAAAGACTAATACAGAAAGAGAATCAAACGTCTAATGAGACAGTAACGAAGCTGAAAAAAGTTCCCAAAAGGTTCTTCTGAAATTATTTCACCAGAAAACACAAAAAACACCGGTTGAAGACTACTAAAGTTCCTAAATAAACCATTATACACAAACAATTAATCAGTACTTAGCTTTCGATGCGCCGCTACAGCTGCAACTGGTCAGCGCGGAATGTAAACACAGCTAAGAGGTTACGTTGCTCGATACGAAACACTCACAAATATCACGTCACAACACAAGAAAGGCAGAGGCAAATGAAGAAACCACTAACAAGTCACTTAAATCGTAAATATTATCATAAAAACCGTTAAAATATGTATCTGAAACGTAAAAATATATAAAAACTTGGAGAGCGATCTCACACGCAGTCACTTGCTTATGCCGTACACCAAAGATTGCCATCTGAGGCATGATGGAAAGAGGTATACAAGTCTCCAGCCAGAAATCTTCAACTAACACAGCATGTATTTCAGGTGTAAAAGTAAATTCCTCAAAATGATATCTGGAGGCTGTTTACCTGCATTCACAACGAATACAAGATTGTACTCGTGTTCGCGAGGAGGTTCCGCCTCATACTGCCGTTGATGATCCCCATAAACATACCCTCTAGCGATCCTTTCTATGATATATGATACATCCGTTCACATTATGTTCATTTGCGAAGTGCGGTATATTTCGTATGAACGAATTTTCAGAAAAGCTGCTCTGTGTCAGAAGAAACCTCTAATAAGTGAAACTTCCTGGCAGATTAGAACTTTGTGCCGGACCTGGTTCGCAGGAGAGCTTCTGTGAAGTTTGGAAGGTAGGAGATGAGGTACTGGTGGAATTAAAGTTGTGAGGACGGGGCCTGAGTCGTGCTTGGGTAGCTCAGATGGTTGCCGGCACAGTAGCCCAGCGTGTTGGGTCAGAGGGTTAGCTGCCCTCTGTAATAAAAAAAAACGGAGTTCACCGATCAACAACGAACTAAAACAGGTGTCTTACGAAGTCCGCCTCGAGCAGATACAACGAACTAAAGCGAACAAAATGGGATTTAAAAAAATAAGAAAAATAAAAATAAAAAAAGATGGTAGAGTACTTGCCCGCGAAAGGCAAAGTTCCCGAGTCAGAGTCTCGGTCCGGCACACAGTTTTAATCTACCGGAAAGTTTCATATCAGCGCACACTCCGCTGCAGAATGAAAATCTTATTCTGGAGACCTCTAATAAGTGGTTTCCCTGTTATTGAGAAAATGTCAGTATCACTGACTTTGTTTTATTTCGACATAAAATAGCACTAAACGTTGTCAACTTGTCCCTGAATCCACTTAAGTTTCATCTGGCAGGACAGGAATGGGATATTCACTATGCAGGTTTAACTGGTAGAGATTTATTTACGAAGCATGGTGTAGTAATTGACTACGCTAGAAAATCATGCGGATCGCGGGTGGGCCAGTTAAACTGTACATGGAGCCAGAAGTGCAAGACCCGAATACACAGTTGCAAAGGCCTAGAAAGCCACAAACAGGTTCTGAAACTGTGAAATGTGAGTGCAGTGGAGGTCATAGTTCTTTGAGATGCTCGGAGGAGCCAGTAAACTAAGGTAAGCCGAAGAAAAGGTGACGTAAACAAGATACTGGCAGACGGCTATGTCACCGGTAGCCAGATGTGTCACCGACGGCAAAAGGAAACTACAGCTCCTATGGCAGACAAGGTGACCAAAATAAAGCTGGATTTTAAGGATAAAGGTAGGAGATACTAATCTGAGAGAAAGCATTCTTGAGAAACAAGAGTTTCAGGACGGCGGGTATGAGAAGCTCTTGTTTAGTTAGTGAGTTAAATAAATGAAATCGGAAGAAGCTCCGCAATTTGGAACAAGTTCAAAGCAGACTGTGTGTAAGATGGAAAAAACCTTGAGTGTTGAAAAAAATCGAGAATTGGTTTGTTACAGTCAGATCAGTTAAATGCCGTAGAGAAGTTGTCCATAATAGAGGTATGTTTTGCGTAAAATAATATATGTCATCTGCCAGGAGATAAGTTTACATATGCAGAGACAATTCGGCATCAAATGAGATTAATCCGCGAAGCAGATGAATGAGTAACTTGCTCTCGCTCTTCAGAGCTTACAGCTTTTAGTAGACCGTACAGCCATTATATGGATAAAGGAATGGCAATGGAACTCCGCCCTGCATCCTCCACATTCGAAAATTGATGAATTCAGTAATAATTGGTTTTACAGTTTAAAAAAAAGATTATTTATTTGGATAATGTAGTAGTTACTGGCAAGTTGTAGGTAGATAAACGTGAATTTTTAAAGAAAGAGGTCACGTACACGGCACACGTGTTATCCGAAGATGGGTTCAAGCTAGATCTAAACAACCAAAGAACAGTGGTAGAATATCCCCAGCCCTCAAATTGTTGGTATTTTAGAAGTTTTCTTAGTGCCTTAAGTAACGTAGCAAAACCACTACGTGATTTATTGAAACAAGGTGACAAATATGACTAGGGCATCAAGCAAGAGAATGTGTTGCAAGTTTTAAAGTAAAAACTGTCCAATTCCTCTATAATACAGGGTCCAGAATTTTTCCAAAAAGTCTATAATTACGACTGACGCAAGTCAGGATGCGATTAACATGTTTCTTAGCCAATGGGAGGTCGGTAACACGTCCAGAACTGTGAACAACGTAGATTGTACAGTTGAGGGACAGTTACTGGCTGTAGTTATGGCGGTAAAGCATTTCAGACAGAATGTGTTTGGCTGTAAGTTTACTATTTGTACAGATCATAAATTGCTACAGTGAATCGAAAATGTTTGGAATCGGTCCTCACATTTAATGAAGTTCAGACTGAAATTAGAGGAGTGTGATTCCAAAATTGTATACGAGGGCAAAAACAACCAGGTGGCTGAGGACTGTCGAGAATAAAGGAACTACAGTCAACTGATAGCAGAACTGGGCAAATGAATATGAGGAAAAGCCAGTAGTCGAGAAAGGGCAGGAGATAACTGCTGAAGAAAAAGACGAAATTTTATGGTTGTTCCATGGCGCGACCCATCGGTGGTCATCAAGGGATTGTGAGCAAATACGATCGAATCAGGAAGTATCAAACATGCTCCAGTATGAAGAAAGATATTCAGAACTATGCCGGGAAGTGTATTAGTTGCCAAAAAAACAAGATATCGTAAGTAAGACAAAAATGGCGTTAATTATAGCACAAACACCAGAAGGAGTGTTTTGACAGGCGTGATATTGATATCATCGGTCCCTTGACAGTAACAGAAATAAGAAGTATATGTTAATATTTCAGAATTATACTTACTTATAGTTATACTTTTAGTTATACTTATAGTTATGACATCTATGTACTCGAATTACAAGAGAAAATGAGACAGATTCACCAATGCGCCAGAGTTTACATTCGTAGCAGAACGGAGAGAAAAGGAAGTTGCAGGTAGCTCGCTTCCTGGTGTAAAGAATAATTCTGGAATTTGGAATACTATTAGTAGTACGGAGTAACAATGGTAGCAATTTTTTGAGTAACACATCAAAGAGAGTATGCCGATTGTTAAGGATTGGTAGGGTGCAAAACTCCTGTTACAATCCTCATTCAAATGGACAATTGGACGGTGTTGGTGCAAGTTCCTATGGGACCAAACTGCTGAAGTCATCGGTCCCTAGGCTTACACACTACTTAATCTATCTTAAACTAACTTTACACTAAGGACAACACACACACCCATGCCCAAAGGAGGGCTCGAACCTCTGATGGGGGAAGCCACGCGAAGCGTAGCAAGGCCCCTAGAACACACGGCTACCCCGCGCGGCAACAATTGGAGAGATCACACTATAACGGAGTTCCTGAGGCACTGATTCAATAGAGCTTCAATTCACGGCGTTTGTGGAGCATAATACACCCCATGGCCCCAGGAATTATACACCACATGAGCTGTTTTTTTAGAGAGAATGCAACATACCAGCTATATTGCAAAGTGATTCCACAGCTGGTACTTATAGTTATGATGTCTACGCACTCGAATTACAAGAGAAAATGAGACAGACCAATGCGCCAGAGTTTATAATAAAAAGTAAGGAGTACTATGATAAAAACCACAACTCAAAAGACTTTAAAACTGGTGATCAAGTCCTATTATAAGACGAAAGCGTTACAAGAGGCGGAAACCATAAGCAAGAAATACAGTGGCGTGGTCCATACACTGCAGTCAGAACAAAAGGCCCAAATGTGGTCATTCGTTCAAAGACGAACATAATTTAATGATGCCTGCTAGTAGGTTAAAGGAGTTCTACTAAAACAGAATGTTTTCTTGAAATTTATCTGAGGAAACTGACGGGAATGTTGTACCTGATGGGCTGTATTGCAGCCGTACACCCCTGAAAATTATCAAGATTTTAGTATAGAGAAGTTTCCTCCATAGCCGGGATTATATTGTGATAGTATTGGTAAGGTACAAATCTAAATTGTGACTTGGAAAACTGTTAGCTATATAAATTTTGGAGAATTTCAGGAAAAAGCTGACGAGACAGAGAGACTGGTACATTTATCTGAAGGATATTTTTTTAAATAGTTAACAAGTTTGAGAATAATGAAGAAGTACAACTGTAAAATAAGACTTACTATGACACGTAAAATAGATTAAGAAGTTGCTAGGTGTAATTGGATAACTAACATGAGACGAGACCCGTAGGAAATGAGATGTCTTAAATTTAGCGAGAGAAATCACTGAAATATTATTTGGGGCATTAGGTGGACAAGATGCCTCATATTTCAAATCAAAGATCGATTTTATTGAAAATGAAAGAGGGCAATTGCTTAAGCTGACCAACGAGAAGTATCAGTAGTCAAGGCAACGTTAACAAATCAGTCACGCAGTAACTAGCCTTGCATGTAATGAGGACGTGATTATTAAGATACCTACATGAATGAATATGCTAACAGCACTGATCAGAAAATACAGCACTTAGCTGTGATCACTGTTGTTAATGAATATTTAATACAGTTGGTATCGATACACGCTGAGTTAGAAAGCGAAAATGAGATGTTAATTTCTGCCATAGTAAACGCAGAGAAAGGAAAACTGGAACCTCAAATATTTTGTCCGGTGCAAATAGTTAAATACTTGCAATGAATTCGAGATGATATTAAGGGCAATAAGTCTCCAACAGAACAGAGCAGATATGAGTTACTAAGCATAACTAATGTTGCAGTTATGCTTGGCCATGTATTAAGTTACGTACTGAATGTTCCATTAGTGGAAAATGAACTGTTTAATTTGTACGGAATATTACCCTACCTTCCGAAATGGACGGAAGTTTAAATTTATTCATGTACATACAAGAGGTACAAATGGCTCGGAGCACTATGGGACTTGACAGCTATGGTCATCAGTCCCATAGAACTTAGAACTACTTAAACCTAACTAACCTACGGACATCACACAACACCCAGTCATCACGAGGCAGAGAAAATCCCTGACCCCCCCCCCCCCCCCCGGGAATCGAACCCGGGAACCTGGGCGTGTACATACAAGAGGGAAATATTATTTGTTAACTGACGAATCCAAGCGTCACTGAGAATATGAACTGAGGAGGGATGCGTGATCGACAAGTCCATGCAATTCTTGCAAAGCGGCTGAGCCAGAGTGCCGTAGTGGCTAGGGGATCTGTCACGTGAGCAGAAGACCTGGGTTCGATACCAGCCTCAGTAAGAATTTTCATTCGTCTCTTCAGTCTGCATATACAGGGTGGTCCATTGATCGTGACCGGGACAAAAATCTCACGAAATAAGCGTCAAACGAAAAAACTACAAGGAACGAAACTTGTCTAGCTTGAAAGGGGAAACCAGATGGCGCTATGGTTGGTCCACTAGATGGCGCTGTCATAGGTCAAACGGACATCAACTGCGTTTTTTAAAATAGGAACCCCCATTTTTATTACATATTCGTGTAGTATGTAACGAAATATGAATGTTTTAGTTGTACCACTTTTTTGCTTTGTGATAAATGGCGCTGTAATAGTCACAAACATATAGCTCACAATTTTAGACGAACTGTTGGTAACAGGCAGGTTTTTTAAATTAAAATACACAACGTAGGTACGTTTTAACATCTTATTTCGGTTTTTCCAATGCGATACATGTACCTTTGTGAACTTATTATTTCTGAGAACGCACGCTGTTACAGCGTGATTACCTGTAAATACCACATTAATGCAATAAATGCTCAAAATTATCTCCGTCAACCTCAATGCATTTGGCAGTACGTGTAACGACATTCCTCTCAACAGCGAGTAGTTCGCCTTCCGCAATGTTCGCAGATGCATTGACAATGCGCTGACGCATGTCGTCAGGTGTTGTCGGTGGATCACGATAGCAGATATCCTTCAGGTTTCCCCACAGAAATAAATCCGGGGACGTCAGATCCTGTGAACGTGCGGGCCATGATATGGTGCTTCGACGACCAATCCACCTGTCATGAAATATGCTATTAAATACCGTTTCAACCGCACGCGAGCTATGTGCCGGACATCCACCATGTTGGAAGGACATCGCCATTCCGTCATGCAGTGAAACATCTTGTAGTGACATCGGTAGAACATTACGTAGGAAATCAGAATACATTGCACCATTTAGATTGTCATCCATAAAATGGGGGCCAATTATCCTTCCTCCCATAATGCCGCACCATACATTAACCATTCTGTCAACGTCCTGTAATTTCACGAGTGCCCAGTGGCAGAACTGAGAACTGTACACGACGTTCAAAGTCGTCGCCATGCAATTCCTGATGCATAGATGGTACAGGTACAGGTGCAATCGATGTTGGTGTTTTTGAGATCATCGATTCTCGCGCAATTTGTCTGCTACTGATGTGCGGATTAGCCGCGACAGCAGCTAAAACACCTACTGTGGCATCATCATTTGTTGCAGGTCGTGGTTGACGTTTCACATGTGGCTGAACACTTGCTGTTTCCTAAAATAACGTAACTATCCGGCGAACGGTCCGGACATTTGGATGATGTCGTCCAGGATACCGAGCAGCATACATAGCACACGCCCGTTCGACATTTTGATCACAATAGCCGTACATCAACACGATATCGACCTTTTCCGCAACTGGTAAACGGTCCATTTTAACAATGGTAATGTATCACGAAGCAAATACCGTCCGCACTGTCGGAATGTTACGTGATACCACGAAAAAAGTGGTCCAACAAAAACATTCATATTTCTTTACGTACTACACGAATATGTAATAAAAATGGGGGTTCCCATTTTAAAAAACGCAGTTATTCGTTTGACCTATGGCAGCGCCATCTAGCGGGCCAACCATAGCGCCATCTGGTTTCGCCCGTCAAGCTAGACGAGTTTCGTTCTTTGTATTTTTATCGTTTGATGCTTATTTCGTGACATATTTGGCCCAGTCACTATCAAAGTACCACCCTGTATACGCCTTTTTGTTTCGTTCTGCGAGTTCCCAGCACTCACTCCAGTAGCTTGTTATTGGTTCTGCGATGGAACTATAAAAATGGATTTAACCTTTAAACTCATTTTTTATAACTAAAATGCAGGATGCAAAGTGCAAAATGTCAAGAGAACTAAAGTCATTAACCACGAACGTATAAAATGTCATTTTTAGCACCAAGATGTTTCAAATATAATAGAAGCCAGATTGCAGATTTTTCCATGGGATGGAGGGGTCATGTATTAACGAGTTGTTGACTTATGTATTGTTAAGCTTAAGGCTGTTGAAAGCCAGTAAGGACACTCCAAGGTAGGAAACGAGAGACACAATGCAGAGAGTAGAAGTGGTGGTCACATTTAGGTTACCAGAGGTAAGCAGTAACGGTGGAGGTCTGCAAACTTGTAGACGCTACTGGCGCCTGTTCCAGGATAGTAATTTCAGTTCAGAGAATTAACTGGTAACTTCGAACACGTCTTTAAGCTGTTGTAATGTGTCACAATGGATGGTGGACGCAGGCACATCTCAGCATACAGGCAGCAAGCCTGATAATTGCACCAAACAACAACAACGTCAGTGGATTCATACAGGTTAGAATGAAGTAGGAAGTAAGTAAAACTGTTGGAACAGCCACTTACGAGAGCCCTCAGGGCGGGCCAGTTGACGCAAAACGCTGTTGTTGCCGGCCGTTATAGGGAAGACGGAGACGTTTAGCTTTCAGCAGAACGCTGTTGCTACCAGACATGGGCCGGCCGGTGTGGCCGGGTGGTTCTAGGCGCTTCAGTCTGGAACCGCGCGACCGCTACCGTCACAGGTTCGAATACTGCCTCGGGTACGGGTGTTTGTGATGTCCTTAGGTTAGTTAGGCTTAAGGAGTTCTAAGTTAAGTCCCATAGTGCTCAGAGCCATTTTGAACGAGACATGGAGCGTCCCTACCTGCAGAGTACTAGATGGGAAATGACCAGACTGTGGTCGGCCTGAGGCACCAGGGAGGTGCAGAGCCACATGTCACATTGGACGATGGAAATGGAAATGAGCGTTTGGCGTCATTGACCGGGAGTCCCCGTGCGTGCCAGGTCCGACCGACTTGGTGCAGGTCCTATTACATTCGACGGGGATGAAATGATGATGAAGACAACACAACACCCAGTCCCTGAGCGGAGAAAATCTCCGACCTAGCTGGGAATCGAACCTGGGCCCGTAGGACGGCAATCCGTTACGCTGACCACTCGGCTATCGGAGCGGGCGATTGGACGATGCTTGTAAGTGACGATGGACTGGCGGGTTAACCATAGATATGGAGAAACAGTGTGCTTCCACAATCCCTCAAGGGGGGCTGTAATGGGTTTTGGTCAAAAAAATCGATTTTTCAAAAATATTATTTTCTTGATTCACACAGTTTAATCTATGTTGTGTGTGAATTTTATCGTGATAGCAGCCTTAGAAATGCCATCAAATTGTTAACCTGATTAACTCTGCACTGCCGTGACTCCTACCCTTTTCCGACCTTTGGGAAACTGCTTGCTTCAGCGGAATTTTTGTCAGTGTGAAGGCTACTTTCTTTCGATATCTTTGGCTGACACATGTATCTCTAGCTTCTCATAACGTAAAAGATGCGAAACAGAGAAAATTAGGTCCAAAAGATTTTCTTCTCATACTTCTGCATCTCATAAGCTTACCTCAATTTTAAAATCTTCCATGATACTCATCCTCCAGGTTTCTCTTCTCTCCCCTTCGAATCTGCCTGGCCTGTATTTGCAGGTAAGACACTGATCTGTTAACTTTCTTGACCCTGCTCTCATCGATGGTGTAAAATGCTTTTGTTGTAAACACACCAGGATCTATATCAACGCTTCAATTCTCCCATTATTTCCGTTATTGTAACATAAAACTCATTACCGGAACTTGTTATGAATGCAATTAAGCCCACATTCAGGTTTCTTGCAAACCCTAATTTATTGAGGAAGTGTCTTCACGAAAACACACAAAATTCAAATGAAAGCCTCAATAATTTAATTTGAAATATATACTCAAAAAGGACATTCTGTGAGCTTGAAGTGCTCAAAATAGGTGTCTATGGTGCAGTTTCGTGCTATAATAACGAAAATAATGGCAGAATTGAAGTGCTGAAGAGAGTTGGTATAGATCCTTGTGTGTTTACAACAAAAGCATTGTACACCAGTAGGTCAAGAAAGCTAACAGATCAGTGTCTTACCTGCAAATACGGGCCAGGCACATTCAAAGAGGAGAGAAGAGAAACCTGGAGGATGAGGAGTATCAGTATGGAGGATTTTGAAACTGAAGCAAGTTCATCACATGTAGAAGTATGAGAAGAAAATCTTTGAACTTCATTGTGGTGTGCGTACTGTAAGGCCTTCAGTACACACACCATCAGATTATTTGACTTGTCGCTCTAACAAAGTAGGCGAGTGTCAGCAATATGTTTCATGGTTTTATCGTCACGTGTTTATCTTCTGCCGTTAGGTCAGAAGATAGAAATGCCACTTGCACACTTAGAGTAGCAGATTGATGGCGACCAACTTTAAACAGAACTTGATTAATATTCACACACATTTATTAAAATAATAACGAGCATAAAAATTACTTAACTTGGTTCTGGTTTGCTATTTACAATTGACTATCTGAAGTTCCTTTCGTATAGGTACGTTAATCTTATTCTCACATATATCTCTGATACTTGACAAAAGTGTCTATACATTTATCTTCATGGCTATGTACAGGAATATGGTAATCTTATTAGGCGCAGACTGAAACTTGACTATAGACTGGTACAGACAAATGTAGAACTCGTACAGATTGGTGCAGACTGGTACAGCCTAATGCAGACTGGTGCAGACAAAGGCAGACTGACTAATTGGAGGTCTGTACACTCGTTATAATACGTTGCGCATTCATGTATCACTGCGCGAGTGTGATCCGCGAGGAGAAAAGGTTCCACGTTAGCAGCAATCTCATTGGCTGCGTTACAAATTAATACGCAGATCGGCGGAAGCAGAATTTGGTCCGTCTCTATGGCAGCGCCATCTCGTAGTGCGGAGACGGACGAGAGCTGCGCCTGCGCTGTTGTGCTTAGCGGGACGCGCTCTAATGGGAAAGTTGTGTACCCGCTGACTACGCGAAACTATGTACACAACACTCATTTTCTCTGTTTTATATTTTTTTACTTTATTAGAAGTCTTTTCTCAAAAAGTATGTGCGCTAATGCTATGAAATTTTCAGGAACTGTTCGCAACGTGTTTCTGTCTCCCCGGAACTAAAAAATACGAGATCCTACGATTACATTCTGATTTTTAGATGATTGTATGTTGAAAAAAAAGTTAATTTTGGATGTGCAAAATTAAAAACTCTATTGATGATACAGTTTGTACCATAAATTAATAAATGTAGTTCAGTAGTCTTATAACCTTCTCAGGACACTATAATATAATATTCAGATTAATTGCATGATTAGAATTTGAGTTAAGGCTTTTTATAAAAAAAAGACAATAAAAAATTAAAAATCCAAATTTCTGGCAAAATATTAATCCTGCATATTTTATTATATTTTCCCGTTAAAACACAGCTTTACACATGCAAAATTTTAGATTTGTACATTAATAAATATGGCTGTAATGATTTTTTAAATAAATGTTGACTGTTATATAGCTAAGGAAGGCCGAAATGCACGCTATAAGCTCACGCAGGATGGCGTGAGGTCTGAAACAGGATACGTAATGAATGCTGTAAAGAAAAGTACGTAGCTGCTGGAATACTTAACTTTGATCTACCATTTGTATACATCGTTCTTGATGAGACATGCTTCATACGATAACTATCAATTGCTATGGCGCCTTGCTAGGTCGTAGCCATTGACTTAGCCGAAGGCTATTCTAACTATCTTCTCTGCAAATAAGCGAGGCTTCGTCAGTGTTGCATCGCTAGCTAAGTCGTCCGTACAACTGGGGCGAGTGCTAGTAAGTCTCTCTAGACCTGCCGTGTGGTGGCGCTCGGTCTGCGATCACTGACAGTGGCGACACGCGGGTCCGACTTATACTAGCGGACCGCGGCCGATTTAAAAGCTACCACCTAGCAAGTGTGGTGTCTGGCGGTGACACCACATTGACATTTTCCGTTACATCCCTCTTTTAAAACCGATGATTTTTGTGTTCAATAGAGTTTCAGTCTGATCATCGGAACACACACTACGTGTCGCTCGTTGCTAGCCTTGGGTAACCTCTGATTAAGTCTGTTTTCTCAGTTGGAGTACTGCACTCAATTTTCGTTCTTTAGAATACTGCTAGTAATGGCTACTTCTGTTAGCTCTCGCCCCGCGGAATCAGACATTGATCTTTATTGTCCAACCATTTGCATCCTTTGCTCTTCTAGTGCATAGAATTAGCCTACAGTGCAGTGATTAATCGGAAAGGAATCAATAAGTTTATCCAGTCCCTTGGGCCTCCTGCGAGTATTCTATAGAGTCCTATGTCCGTGCATCTTGTGGTGCCCTGAGACAGTGTTCGCCGCTGATCCGAGCAATCAATCTGCCATCACTGGAAGTCTGTGTTTCTGTATTTGCTCCTAATCGCTCGGGAATTTCAGGCTGACCTGTAACCCCGTATTTCCCTATATACTACGTTAGGACACACCAGAATGTGACGTACTGTGAATGTAAAGCGCTCCTTTCCCTTACTTCAAGAGCAATTGTTTCGGTAAGCTTCATACTATATAGAATGTTACTATTTGTATTATCTATTTGTCATATAATTTCTTGCAATCTTTTACGTTTCACTTGGTGTTTTAAAATTTTTATCACTGTTAATAACAGCTCTGAGGTGGCAACTAGCTATCTCATACACTTTACAACATGAAAGGAGACTGTATTACCTACGTAAACTAATACGAAGTAAATTCTAGTTTTTACCTGAACGTCATTTTGCCACATTTGCAGTCTGATATACTGTACAACATATGCTATGTGGGCTGCAATAAAGTGTAAGCGTAAAAATATATTTTTAAATACATTATCTTCAGTGGTGCAAGCAAACTCACTAAATGATTCGACTTAGTTTATACATTTGATTTCAGATCTCTACAACACAAAAAACGCAATTTTAATTCCACGTTTTAATTACTTTTAATGCCGAACAAATGTTAATCAGGTGGCTACCTTCATTGATGTTTAAACTGTTCACAGGAATTGTCCATAAGTTTGCGGATGATGAACGGTGCATTGAACTTTGCTTCTGATGATATCTATCTTCGAATTGCCCAACCTTTCCAGGACGACATGTGACCTATTCTCATGGCTTAACACTTCGTAATTCTTTTGCATAATTGGCCCTGTACTGAAAATTTTCCAGTTTGATATATGATGTTTGTTTATTGTAAGACTGTTTTTCGAGGCAAATAATGGCGTATTTGGCACCATTAATATTGTTGAATGTGGGATAAACTGAACTGTGCGACTCACATAGCTATAACAACACGTGAAATGGTGATGGAAATCTTGTGTTTTGGTGATAAATTATATGAAATGCTTGTGCAACAGAAAGGAATGCAACAGCAAAAGAAATAAATGCTTTAATGCCTCATAAACGAGAGAACCCCGACTGCAGCATCAGATAAACCATGACAAGCACTATAATGTGTGGTAGATATAAAGCGACCATTATACGCAATTAACGCCATAGTGTGAGAAAAGAAATAAACAAAAAATTCCCACTGAAGATAGCACATAAAATGCTGAAACATGTTTAGGTAACAACAAAGCTATAAAATGGTGTCTTGCGTAAGACACAATTGCTTTCCAGTTTCTCTTACCAAGTACAGAAAACAAGAACTACAACAGCCAACAGATGATTATTGCGTTGCGATGAGACACTGGGTGCACGGTCGATTTCTTGAAGCTACTCAGAAACACATTTTCTCATTACACAAGGGCTATCCAGTGCAAGCTGTTATAAGGAAGTGTTACTTTTCCTCGTCTCTGATTGGCTAGTTTTTGAGAGCAGAGATTCCATGATTGCCTGATGCGTAGGAGTGAACGTTCGTGGACAAAAACATAGTGTGAACGTGTGCTGGAAACAGTACAGATGTTATTGTGCTTTAGATGAATGTGAGTTTTTTCTCAAAGTGATTGTGAGTATAACTACACATTGCACAATGATAATGCTCGTGATAAATAATAAGTAACAAAGTATCACTAAAGAATATTCAAATACGCTTTGCCAACAGCCAAGCAGCATATTAAACGTACAGCGATCCTCAGAGCAGTCAAGGTGAGTGCTATCAACGGACCTACGAAAGTGCGATATTTTCTGCTGTAGGAGGCGCAAGGTGAGTGGAAAGAACTTAAACGACGTGTACCTACCGTTTACACGTCCAGCTGCGATGCTCCAAGCCACATCATTACATTTTTGGCTGAAAATTCGAGTGAAGTTTTTAAGGGCTCATCTGCACGCGAAAGCGATAATGTAATTTTTTTCGCGCTGTCAAAGACATGATATGAAGCCCTATCGATAAACAATAGGTAGTTGCGGTGAAAAAACAACAAATGTTTTAATATAGTACTTCAGCCTTTACTCTTCTCACGGTACTTAGAATGGTGAAATAATCTGTTTCCGTACGGACGCATTTTGTGATTGCTCCGTAACTCCAGACATTTTGCTACATACCGAACATAGGCAGATTTAAAGAGGCGCATCGATATACTCATTTATATTAATATAATGCCAGGCAACAATTATTATTTACATGTTAGCGTCTGTTCATAATTTACGGGCATATGTGAGATCTTGAATACATATTTCATTAATCTCTATGTCTTTTTTATTCATTTAAGTAGTTTTAACAATGATGTAAGCGGCTGAAACATGGGAGAGGTTTGTGTGCAAATCTGATGTAAAATTATAAAGTCCTAGCATAAAAGAACCATAAGTCAATCTTCACGGCAAATTTAGTGCAAGAAGTCCACTATCTTGTTTTGGGAACTTGCAAGGCACACGGTAATGCAAAAATACCTCAAACATCAATGCCATTGTTCGCACGCCAGACAATGTGTGAGCGAATAATATTGTTTAATCTTAATACTTTGAAATATTATTAATTATCTGATCTGTATTCTCATCCTCGCACGCAGAAGCAATATTATTATTTACGAGGGTCTATTTCTATCCGCGGCAGCGCTACGATCGCAGTTCCGAGCATGCGCGGCAGTTACTCTGACTCAAGGAGAAGACATGTGCGCCATTTTCAGATCGCTGCTGCCGATATGTGCTTCGTAGTGCTTCTTTATAGTGTCAGCCTTAATTGAAAATGTCGCTGCGTGTGAAATCAGATCTGTGATTCGTTTTCTAAATGCAAAGAAAGTTAAACCAAAGGGATTTCACCGGAAAATCTGCGAGGTTTACGGACAAAATTATATGAGTGATTCAATGGTTAAAAGGTGGGTCATACTGTTCAATGAATGACGTGATCTAGTGCACGATGAAGAACGAAGAGGACACCCGTCTGTGGTTACTGATGAACTGGTTCACACAATTGAAGATTAAGCACAACCGTAAGTTTACAGTTAGTGCCCTTGCTGTGGAAGTTCCGCAAATCTCACGCTCGCTAATTCATGAAATTGTTACTGAAAAACTGAAATTTCGAAAACTTTGCCCGACCTCACACGACAAATGTGACCAAACAACTCTTACATGAATTTCACTGGGACGCGTTTGTTCATCCCCCGTACAGCCCTGACCTCGCTCCTAGCGACTTTCATCTCTTCTTACACCTAAAATCTGCCCTTGGTGGTCAACACCTCAACTATGGTGATGAGCTGAAAGAACATGTTACCACATGGTTGAATACACAGGCGGCAACCTTCTATGAAGGAGGCTTAACTTATGGCACGCTATGACAAGTGCCTACAAAATTTCGGAAGCTATGTAGAAAAGTAGTTCAACAGTTGCAGATTTTTGTACAATAAATATTTTTACTGCATCTGTACACGTTTTATGTAACCAAACGGAACTTACTTCATGGACGACCCTCTTATATTATTTATAAACTGTTGCAATTTAGTGCACTATCACGCTAGCAGGGCGACGAATCAGGTCCGAGTCATCGAGCGAGGCGTGCAAACAGCACTAGTTTTATACACTAGTTAAGTGCTTACACCGCTTGTCAATCCTACCCCCTCCCGCCTCTCCCTCACGGCGGTGTAGTTTCTTATCTAGCCTCAGAGTGTTACACGGAAACTACTAAAACTCGAAATCAAACAGAATGCCCACATTCACAAACCTTTGGGCAGATACCGTATGGCGTTTGGTTGCACAAAATAATAATTGCTAAATTCGAGACTGGTGAGTAACCATGATATGCAGAAATACGGGAATAACAACAGGAAAGAGAGAGAAAGCTCCAGAACAACTTCTGTAGATGTAAGTTTATACTGGAAAAAAGGTACCTGATCACCCGATGACAGAGCAGAGTAACTTTAAATATTTCGCGGAAGATTGAAAACTAGCGAAAGAGATGCAAACAACACCAGATGCGTGAAGATAGTCACTGCCTTTCGCAGGATTCTTCCTTTATCCAAGAGAAAATTCACCTCAAAGCTATCTAAACTAAGCCGTAACAACACTTCGATAAAACCGGTTTCTGCATGGTAGTGAATGCCTCAGAATGACAGGTAAATCGGGATTAAGAGAAGCCGAGAAATTATAGAGAAAAATCCTCCGCAAAATCACTGCCATTGTTACTGGTCAAAGAACGTAGCTGGACAGTACAGATTACGAGGAGAAGTGGTCCAGGAAAATGACATTAACGGAGTCGACTACAAAAAGCACGCAAAACTTTTATGGAAAGAAGGATGATAAGAGGCTGACAAAATAGATTTTTAAGATACTTGACAGCAGACATAATCTTTCCGGCAAATGATTTAGGGAGATTAGAAAGGAGATTAAATGAGATGAATTAACTCGAGAAGGCATCTCACACCGAACAAATTACAGATTAGAGTATCCCCGTCAGCGGACACCACGTTGGAGGCAGAGGAATGGCCAGCATAGCGCCGTGGAACAGTGCAGAGGCCTGGCACGGAGAGCACACGTGGCGCGTGGTATGAGAAGACTGCTGCTGGAGGACAGCGGGAAGCCGAACGGGCCGATACTACGCCGAGTTCAACCGAAGCGGACCTCACCTTCTACGCATCGTGCCCACTGTTGCTGCTGAGATCTCAGTCAACAGCCGCCCGCGCCAGCGATGTGGTGAGTTACCCCAGAGCAGGTCTCTACCAGGGTTCGGACTTTCTGCTTACGTACTTTGACTCGCACGACGAGTTTTCGTTTCGTGCGATATTGCAGTGCCTTTGTTATTCCGAATTACGATGTAATGTTCATTTGGGCATGCATGCCCAAAGGAACAGGCACTGCGGTGACCGCAGCCTTTATGAAATACATGGAATGTATTCACAATGGCGAATGTGGACAACCATCAGCTGTGTAATGGAATTACGACAGTGAAAATTTGTACCAGACCGGAGCTCGAAACTGGATTTCCCGCTTATCGCGAGCGGTCGTCTGATCTTAGACTATCCGAGCACGAGTCACTGCCAGTCCCAAACTTCCATACTCCTTAAAACGTCAGAAATGTAAATGCTTATTGTCCAGATTACCCGACATGCGAACCAAAGATGACTTGCTTACCCAATGGCAGACGAATGCAAAAACTGGTAGAAGCCGACGTCGGGGAAGATCAGTTTGGATTCCGTAGAAATGGAACACGTGAGGCAATACTGACCCTGCGAAATATCTTAGAAGATAGGATAGGGAAAGGTAAACCTATGTTTCAAGCATTTGTAGACTTATGAAAGCAGCCGGCCGGAGTGGTCGCGCGGTTCTAGGCGCTACAGTCTGGAAACGCGCGAACGCTGCGGTCGCAGGTTCGAATCCTGCCTCGGGCATGGATGTGTGTGATGTCCTTAGGTTAGTTAGGTTTAAGTAGTTCTAAGTTCTAGGCGACTGATGACATAAGAAGTTAAGTCCCATAGTCCTCAGAGCCATTTTCAACTTATGAAAGCTGTTGACAACGTTGACTGGAATACTCTGTTTCAAATTATGAAGGTGGCAGGGATAAAATACAGGGAGCGAGAGGCTATTTACAATTTGTACAAAACCAGATGGCAGTCGTAAGAGTCAAGGGGCATGAAAGGGAAGCAGTGGTTGGGAAGGCAGTGAGACAGGGTCGTACCCCCATCTCCGGTGTTGTTCAATCTGTATATTGAGTAAGCAGTAAAGGAAAGAAAAGAAAATTTTGGAGTGGAAATTAAAGTCCGTGGAGAAGAAATAAAAACTTTGAGGTTCGCCGATGACATTGTAATTCTGTCAGAGACAGCAAAGGACTTGGAAGAGCAGTTGAACGGAATGGACAGTGTCTTGAAAGAAGGATATAAGATGAACATCAACAAAAGCAAAACGAGGATAATGGAATGTAGTCAAATTAAATCGGGTGATGCTGAGGGGATTAGATTAGGAAATGAGACACTTAAAGTAGTAAATGAGTTTTGCTATTTGAGAAGCCAAATAACTGATGATGGTCGATGTAGAGAGGATAAAAAATGTAGAGTGGCGATGGCAAGGAAAGCGTTTTTGAAAAAAAGAAATTTCTTAACATCGAGTATAGATTTAAGTGTCAGGAAGTCGTTTCTGAAAGTATTTTTATGGACTGTAGCCATGTATAGAAGTGAACATGGACGATAAATACACTCCTGCAAATGGAAAAAAGAACACATTGACACCGGTGTGTCAGACCCACCATACTTGCTCCGGACACTGCGAGAGGGCTGTACAAGCAATGATCACACGCACGGCACAGCGGACACACCAGGAACCGCGGTGTTGGCCGTCGAATGGCGCTAGCTGCGCAGCATTTGTGCACCGCCGCCGTCAGTGTCAGCCAGTTTGCCGTGGCATACGCAGCTCCATCGCAGTCTTTAACACTGGTAGCATGCCGCGACAGCGTGGACGTGAACCGTATGTGCAGTTGACGGACTTTGAGCGACGGCGTATAGTGGGCATGCGGGAGGCCGGGTGGACGTACCGCAGAATTGCTCAACACGTGGGGCGTGAGGTCTCTACAGTACATCGATGTTGTCGCCAGTGGTCGGCGGAAGGTGCACGTGCCCGTCGACCTGGGACCGGACCGCAGCGACGCACGGATGCACGCCAAGACCGTAGGATCCTACGCAGTGCCGTAGGGGACCGCACCGCCACTTCCCAGCAAATTAGGGACACTGTTGCTCCTGGGGTATCGGCGAGGACCATTTGCAACCGTCTCCATGAAGCTGGGCTACGATCCCGCACACCGTTAGGCCGTCTTCCGCTCACGCCCCAACATCGTGCAGCCCGCCTCCAGTGGTGTCGCGACAGGCGTGAATGGAGGGACGAATGGAGACGTGTCGTCTTCAGCGATGAGAGTCGCTTCTGCCTTGGTGCCAATGATGGTCGTATGCGTGTTTGGCGCCGTGCAGGTGAGCGCCACAATCAGGACTGCATACGACCGAGGCACACAGGGCCAACACCCGGCATCATGGTGTGGGGAGCGATCTCCTACACTGGCCGTACACCACTGGTGATCGTCGAGGGGACACTGAATAGTGCACGGTACATCCAAACCGTCATCAAACCCATCGTTCTACCATTCCTAGACCGGCAAGGGAACTTGCTGTTCCAACAGGACAATGCACGTCCGCATGTATCCCGTGCCACCCAACGTGCTCTAGAAGGTGTAAGTCAACTACCCTGGCCAGCAAGATCTCCGGATCTGTCCCCCATTGAGCATGTTTGGGACTGGATGAAGCGTCGTCTCACGCGGTCTGCACGTCCAGCACGAACGCTGGTCCAACTGAGGCGCCAGGTGGAAATGGCATGGCAAGCCGTTCCACAGGACTACATCCAGCATCTCTACGATCGTCTCCATGGGAGAATAGCAGCCTGCATTGCTGCGAAAGGTGGATATACACTGTACTAGTGCCGACATTGTGCATGCTCTGTTGCCTGTGTCTATGTGCCTGTGGTTCTGTCAGTGTGATCATGTGATGTATCTGACCCCAGGAATGTGTCAATAAAGTTTCCCCTTCCTGGGACAATGAATTCATGGTGTTCTTATTTCAATTTCCAGGAGTGTAGTTTAGGCAAGAAGAGAATAGAAGCTTTCGAAATGTGGTGCTACAGAAGAATGCTGAAGATTAGATGGGTAGATCACGTAACTAATGAAGAGTTATTGAATAGAATTGGGGGGGGGGGGCGGGGAAGAGGAATTTGTGGAACAAGGTGACAAGAAAAGAGATCGGTTGGTAGGACACGTTCTGACGTATGAAGGGATCACCAATTTAGTACTGGAGGGCAGCGTGGAGGGTAAAAATCGTAGAAAGAGACCAAAAGATGAATACACTAAGCAGACTCAGAAGGATGTAGGCTGCAGTAGTTACTTGGCGATGAAGAAGCTTGCGCAGGATAGAGTATCATGGAGAGCTGCATCAAACCAGTCTCTGGACTGAAAACCACAACAACAACAATGAGGATGACCAACACGATCTGACAACAGTCGTCCGCTCGGCCCCTACCCACATGGATAGGCCTGTGGCCACGCCGTGGGCTGAAACGAGATTCGTATGGAAAGGTGACGTTGTGCCAGTGGTGTGTCGATGGTCGTTGTTGGGAGCATCACTGTCAGTGTACCTTTCTGTGTCCCCACATGAAGTTGCAACAGTGGTCATTTCAACGACAGCCGTAGTATTCAGACGCCGTCAAGGAGCCCATCTAGATATTTGTCTTCCTGCAAACCATATCGTTTCCCAAAACCAGGCACATGGCATGGCTGTACGATCCTACACAGCTGAGCAAACGATCTGTCTGTCCACTCGGACACTAGTCACACAGGTTGTTGAGTTTGGCCCACCTGAACCCATCGATTCCACATTCGCATGATAGTCGTGGAACCCCGACATATGCGAGCAGCAGTATCTCTAAGCGATAATCCGAAATCTTTGCAGGCCACCATCCTGTCACTGACGAATTCCGGCACCTGCTGGAAGACGTTTCAATTTCTTGAACAATGCGTAATACGAACTTCTCAAAAATAAACAACAAGAATGAGAAACCCACTGCGTAATTTGTCTTTATGAAATTGAAATGATCATATGGTATTATAGGTAGAGAGAATCCGTGTGCAATTGTTCAGCCCTAGGTGCAAGTCTCTCTATTTTATGCCACTTCAACTACTTGCACGTCGAGGAAGATGAGATGAAATGATTAGGACAACAAAACACCCAGTCCCCGATTAAAGAAAATCTCTATTCTGACCGTCAGTCGAACTCGGAACTTCATAATCTGGAGACAGTGACATTAATTAGTTGTGGATGATTTTTCCTTACATGCAAAATGTAAGACAGCTACTCATAAGGTTTTAATTATCACTTTGGAAAAAAAAGGAACGAGATCTAGCCATGGAACATGGTGACACTGTTACGCCTTCTCTACATATTCACCCTTCCATGTGACACGTTTTTCTTAATGATGGATGACTTGGCGGAGATCATGGAAGCAAAAATCTGCATTTTGGCTGCTTAGGTGAATGTGGATTCAGGGTAAACCAAACAATGACAAAAATATTGAACAATAGTGGAAATGAGGTTAGCATTGAACTTAATATCATAATTATTGATTAAGAAGTAGGTAAGATGAAAGACTTCTCGTACTTCAGAAGCAAAATATCACACGACAGACAAAGCAAGGAGAACATAAAAGGCAGACCAGCCCAGGCAAACAGGGCAGTCTACTACTATCAAACGTTGGTTTCAATGTGACGAAGAAATTTCTGAGAGTTCGCAGTCTTAGACATAAAACCTGACCGCCAGATAGCCGCCGCAGAGTAAGTTAGAGTCGTTCACTCAAGGCGCCCAATAAAACCAGCCAACCCTCGGAATTCTGAGTCCAGCCATATGCATGATCTGGCAACACTGCATGATGCAGAAGTGCCTTGAGCAAGTGTCGTCTTTTTTTCAAGCTGTCACAGTGATGTATTAGTTCGTGGTAGTGGTAAACGTTGCGTAGCTTAGACACAGCGTCACGAGTTCCAGTCCACTCTTTCCCTACTTTTTAAACCTCATTTCGGCTGTCTGGTAAAGTTATTAGTCTGGTGAAACTTCAAAGATAATACATTTCACTTTCTAATCCCTCAGTAATAGCAAAAACTTGCAAACCAGCTTGTAGCGGCGTCAAGTTCGGAACATTTTGCTCTCGGGAGTTAAGATCGTCCTACTGCGGCTCTCGGCTACCGGCAGCACGAATGTCAAGTGTCGTCCGAACAGTTGGACGAGACGCAGAGCTATAAGTTTATTTAACAACTCTCATTATCTTGTTTGAAGTTCTGGTATTTATCTTGCACTTACCTATCGGATTTTGCATACTTCAAATTTATGAGCGTTTTTATAGATGTAAAATAGTCACAAGTCAAAAAAAATTACGGCAGTTTCGACATTTCTTCTTTCGAGTTCAACAGAGAGGTGAAGGCAGAGGTGACAGGCCGAATCCTTTCTGTTGTGTATGGAGCGAGATCTCTTGGGCAAAACACGTCAGAAAAGGATTTTCTTGTTTCGAGAAAGATAATTTTGGCACGAATGATTTTCAACGTTTAAGAAGTCTCGGTAATTGCCATATGTGATGAACTACGGCCATCTGACCCTCATGCGACATTTGTGTTCATTAGGCAAGTTTCAGAAGCTGGATTTAGGAGTACTGCATGCTCTAACTCAAAGCAACAAAAAACTGACTGGGTGAATATTGCTATATATTTGCTTGAACGTCATCAGCTCGCTCATTGAGCATTTCTTTACAGTACAGTTGCTGGTGACGAGTTATGATGCGTTTACACTTCTTAAGCTGAATCCAAAAGAAGACATATACTCCGACAAAAGGTAGAGCGAAAATAATATTTTACATTCGGTTCCTCAAAAAGGGTGCTCTGGGCTACGAAATAGTCCTCAAGGGTATGTCCATCACAGCTGGTATTTGTTGCCAACAACAGACACACCTTTCGGTCACAGTGTAAGAAAACAACGAACAAAACAGCATCACTTGTTGCTACTATACGATAGCGTAGTCTACTGAGTTCACAAACAAACCCGTCCAGGACCTTGTTTGGGAAGTCATTCCTCACGCTCTTATTCTTCTCAGATGTTTACCTTTCCCATTCCTTGTCGAACAACAGTCAAGAAAACTCCTTTCTGTACAAAAATCCAGTTCAAACTTGGTTTGAGACATCTTTAATTGAAAACCACTTTGATAACCGTATACCGACCGGCTATTTCAATAAAACTTAAAATATTTGTAAGACGGGTGTGTCTATATCCGCACGATTTAGGAAGATATTACCCACATTAGACTTCGAAACAGTCTGTATTTACTTGATGTCCTGCGTCATACGTAAGTAGCATGGAAATGCAGCAATTCATAAATAAAATTGTGTAATCACAGTTACTAATCTTAATGTCGGTAGAAGCGGAAACAGGCAATATCAACTGTGAAACATCATGAGTTTTCGCCCTTACATTACGGTGTGCTGGGATTAGCGAGAAGATTTTTGATGGAGAAGTGTTCTTAGTTCTTCCTTACTGATTTTAGACATGGCTGCTTGTATCTTTGTCACAGAAAGACTAAAAATCTGGTCTTCAACGAGACTGGAACCCCGATCCAAAGCAGCCTTCACTTTACAAGGGTCCACATTACCTCAAAGTTAATGTTGGACTGCGGAGTTTGTGCCTCTGTTATTCCACGTGACGGCTAGGACAGATAAACTGCAATGACAAAGCAAGATTATTTACAATTTCCGCAAGGAATGAGTTTCATATATTCGAAATCATGAACTGATAACCTTTTGTTATACTTTAATTTAAAATCTCTCCGTTTACTCAATGGAAATGTCACTAAAAATCAAGTGAATTTAGCAGGATAACTCTGTGCCATCCAGGAAGTAACTTGTCACCCAAAGAATTGCCAGTATTATTCGACGTTGTTTCCAAGATTTATTTATTCTACCAGCAGGAAGAATACCACGCAAGCTCTTGCTTGCTTTAATCATAAATATATGACTGAGTGAAGCTAATGTTATTATTATCTTAACATAAAGAAAAATATTATCTTGTCAGTAACTTTCAAATAGTGAGCTACATCCTTAATTTATATCAGTTACTGAATTTACTCATGGCACATTTGTTGCCTGTGCACTCTTTCAGAACTGAAATTAATAACCAAATTAAGTAATTTAATAAGATTGAATCTTGAATTGTTGGTGTACCCCTGTACCACCACAATAAAATAAAAACAGCGAATAGTAGTTCTGGAGAACCAGCTGATAAATGTTACACAAAAATAACAAGCACAAAACAGTTAAGGAATGCTGTTTGAGAGCCAAAGCATACATTGGGATGGAAGCTATACTAATTCACTGCATTAATCCCTTTTATAAAGCAATCTGACTTTGTTTACATGACACCACTGTGACTCCCAACTCAACTGAAATGGAATCAACTGCCATCAACTACACCACAAACTATGGTTTACCCGAGAACAGGGAGCTTTGAATACCATTTAACAACCCTAAGCCGCTGCAGCAATACTTTTACGCTTTCACCTCGATTCAGGCGACAGCAGAAATCGGACGCTGTGGGCGAGGAGCGACGCGCTGCAGCAGCTGTATTGTTCTGACGCGTCCACGAAAATTTGCGAACTACGGGGACCGGCGTTCTGATTATTAGAGCACGGGAAACTTCTGTATCAGAGCCCTTGAGATCCCAGCAGATTTCAGTTTCACCCACTCGCTGGTCTGGGCAAACCAATTTGTCTCACAGGCACGACGGCGCATGCTGGTATTGTCAAACGTGAGAAGGCCGACTCAGGACGAATAAGTTCTCATATCCGGGATGATTTGCAGTCCCACCGTCGGTACAGTTCGAAACTGTCACTGGTTCTTAGACCACCACAAGCTGCAGACCACAAGTCCCACCCACCAGGGAAAGACCACAGGGGAGGACCAGAAGACGAAGGAGGCAAAGAATCACAACCACTTTCCACCAAGCCTCGGTACGGGAGCCGAATTATCAAAAACGAAACCGCTTCCACATTGCACAAACCAATCGAACTATCCTTTGCTCTTTGAATCTCGTCTTTTGACCGATTCGTTGGCCTGGTAGCCAATCAAGACACAGCACCGGGGTTCCCACGCAGGGGGAGCAATCCTCTACTTCGCTTATCCTGAGAGGAGCCAGTCAGCGACTCCAGATCTCTCCTGTCTGAAAAAAGAAGATTTTAGACTAGGGAGGCGTCGTTCTCACGATAAGCATGGGCATGTTTTGGCAAAAAAATGTAATTGATCAGGTCCATGATCCCTTTAATGGAGAAATGTGACCATTTCCAGCTTCTAAAGGAAGGCTATTAATTTCCCCAGACAATCGTTGCCATGAAATACACGTTTTTAGCGCTCGCTAGAAGAACCTGGCGGCTTCCTGGAGATAGTCTCGCTTCCACTATAAATACCTACACCAGCTGCTCTGTCCGTATTATCCCAGCTTCTAACTTGAGAATTCACACGGTCTTACGACCTTCCCACCATTTGCACGAAAGCTGATTACAACAGTCTCGCTTAAGTGGCTTCCTCCACCCACTTTTAGCCATCCAGCCACCTTTGCGATGGACTGCCACCTGCCCCAGATAATGTTTTGCGATCTGGCGCCCTTCTCTCCAGCCCTAAGCGGAAGGAGGAGCGGGCTCCGGCCCCAAGTCCCTCTGCAAAGAAGATCCACTGAGCGCTGCTGTCCAGAATCACTCACACAGCCAGGTCTCTGAACTCAGCATTTATGGCCCCAATTCATCTCTCTCCCGGTTCCTGTCGCCTACATTATGGTAATTTGGGTACACGTTTTCTACAGGTTACAGATGCAGCTATAAGAACATACTGCCCACAATTTCCCCATGTAAAAATGTCACAGACCATACATAATTCTGAGGGACAATGAGTGTTCATCTGACTGACATTGCTGTTAAAGTGAGAGAGTGGCATGCCATCTCTCAACAAGTCGATGAGTTCCTTGAGTGAGCTAGTAAGTGACTACAGCTTTCGCCATCAAAGACAGAACCGTCAAGTGCTGGAACACCCAAAGTATGTGTCAGTGAGTCTTGATTTTATTTCTGTAACTACGTTTAGGAACTAGAGCATTGACTGCAAAATGAACATCGTAAATTAATAACTGCCACAACTATTTGTGTTTCTCTGTCTTAAGCATAGTGGCAACTGAGCAGCTGAAATTTGAGACATACAAAGAAGCACTCCGAACTCAGTTCTGAGAAAATTCTCTGCTAACTTAAATTCCGCTCTTCAGGCGAGTTTTCCAATGCTTTTACCCACGCTGATTGTTCTCGCAGGCGAGATATATTCACTGAGTTGAGCAGCTTCTTCCATCCTTTGAGTCAAGCAGGGAACATTCTCAGATAAAGTATATACTCCGAATAGAGCTACTTCCCTCAACACTTTACTCAAGCTGAGAATACACCCAGGTGAACTGTATTATCTGAATGGAGCAGTTTCGAGCACACTTTTACTCAAACTGAGAACAATCTCAGGAGAAGTATATTCTCCAAATCGAGTAACTTCTCCCACACCTTTAGTCACGCTGGGGATATCCTCACGTGAAGTATATTCTTTGACCCAACCAGCTTCTCCCTCCTCGTTCATCAAGCTGAGAATATACTCTGGTGTAGTATATTCTCAGACTATTGTAGGTTCTCTCATCCTTATATTCATGGTGACATTACTCTCAGGTGAAGTATACTCACCCGCTTGACCGATTACTCCCACACTTTTACTCAACCTGAGATTATTCTCGGCAAAACTCAAACTCAAGCAGCATCTGTCATGCTATTACCCAAGCTTAGAACATTCTGCATCAGATGATACTGTTCTAAAGTGAAGTATACTCGCTGAGTCAAGCAGTTTCTGCCACCATTTCATTCAAGCTTCTGAAATTCTAAGGTGACGTATATTCTCTGACAACGGCAGCTCAGAGGTGGCACGCCACTCTCTCTCAGTTTAAAACACGGTCAGTCGGATTAATATTCACATTTTAGATCATGATCTCGGTGTTCCACTGTACTACGTTTCCACTTAGGGTTGGAGCAGGTGGATGACGGTTTGTGAACGTTTTAGCTGGGCCAGGCTACAGTCCACAACTAAGGTGGCCAGTTGACGGAAAGCGGGTGGAGGAAGCCATTGAAGAGAGACTGCCGTAATCTGAGCTTTTAGTCATAAAACTCTGAGCATTCTCATGTTAAAAGTTGGGATGATATGGAGAGAGCAGCTAGTGTATGTCTTTAGGGAGGCGAGACTCTAACTCCCCTGACGTCAGAAAGTCGCCAGGTTCTTTAATTGAGCGGCAAAAACAAATTCCACAGGCACGGCTGTCTGGGAAGCTTAACAGTCTTCTTTCAGAAATTGGAAATGGTGGGTTCGGAAAGATTACATCACTCCACGAATGGGGGACTGTGGTCCTGTTCAGTTAGACGTTTTTTGCCAAAATATGGCCATGCTTAATTTGAGAACGACGCCTCCCAGGTATAAAATCTTTTCTCAGACAAGAGAGATTTGGAGTCGCTGATTGTCTCGTCTCACGAAAAGCAAAATAAAGGATTGCTCCACCTGCGTGGGAACCCCGGTGCTGTGTCTTGATTGGCTACCAGGCCAACAAAACAGTCACGGAGGAGATTCAATGAGTAAAGGACACTTCTATTGGTTTGTGTAATGTGGAGGCGGTTTCGTTTTTGCTAATTCGGCTCCCGTACCGAGGCTTGGTGGAAAGTGATAGCGATTCTTTTCCTTCTTCGTCTTCTGTCCTCCCCTGGTGAGAACTTCACGTCTTTCCCTGGTGGGTGGGACTTGTGGTCTGCAACTTGTGGTGGACTGAGAGCCAGTGACAGTTTCGAACAGTTCCGACAGTGGAACTGCATATCACCCCGGACATACTGTGAACTTATTCGTCCTGAGTTGACCTTCTCACGTTTGGCAATATGAGCACGCACCGTTGTGCCTGTGAAACAAATTGGTTTGGCCGGACCAGCGAGTGGGTGCGACTCACACTGAAATTTGCCGTAATTTCAAGGGCTCTGAAAGGGAAGTTTCCTGCGTTCTAATAATCAGAACGTCAGTCCCCGTAGTTCGCAAATTTTCGTGGACGCGTCAGAACATTACAGCTGCTGCAGCGCGTCGCTCCTCGCCCACAGCGTCCCGATTTCTGCTGCCGCCTGAGTTGAGGTGAAAGGATAAAGTATTGCTGCACCGGTGTAGGATTATTAAATGATACTCACGGCTCTCCCTCCTCTGTGAACCATGGATTGCGGCGTACTTGGTCATAGTTGATTCCATTTGAACAGAATTGGGCTTCACAGTGGATTCATGTAAACAAAGTGTGATTGCGTTGTAAAATGGATTAATGCAGGGGAGAATTTGCATAGCTTCTGCCCCAATGAATGCTTTGCCGCTCAAGCACCATACCTTTCCCGATATGTCATTTTTTTGTAAATTTATCAGCTCGTTTCGTTATAAAAGAATTAATAAAAACTTGTTATTATTTTTGTAAACTTAAATACGCCACTGTTCTCATTCATGCTCTCCCAACTATTCACTGTTTTTATTTCATTGTGGTGATACATGGGTACATCAGCAATTCAAGGTTCAGTCCTATTAAATTAGTTAATATGAATATTAATTTGAGTTCTGGAAGTGACCACAGACCTAGGCAACAAAAGTGCCTTGAGTAAATTCGTTAATGTCATATACAAAAATTGAGGGTGTAGCTCACGTTTCGACGGTTATGGAAAAGATAATACTATTCTATATAAAGATGATAACATTTAGTATCACTCGGACATTAAAGCATGCGATGGCTTGCAATTGACGCCCCTTGGGCAGGATCTCGAATCACAGCACTTTTGTCAGGTAGTTAGTGCGTTAACTTGCGGAACAGGCTTGTTTTTTTTTTCAGTTTGGCTCTAAGCGTTTTTTTTGTAGTATATTATAGTCATTTTAATTAAGTGTATGTATTGTCTGTGTCATCTATTTTTGTTTCTCATTGTGTCTTGTCAGTGACCTCTGTGTCACTTCTTGTCTGATGTTGCGCCGTTGCTAACAAATGGTTCAAATGGCTCTGAGCACTATGGGACTTAACATCTGAGGTCATCAGTGCCCTAGAACTTAGAATTATCTAAACCTAACTAACCTAAGGACATCACACATATTCATGCCTGAGGCAGGATTCGAACCTGCGACCGTAGCGGTCTCGCAGTTCCAGACTTAAACGCGTTGCTAACAGCGTTGTGCAAGCTTTTGTGGAGCTAATTTGTGTATGGGGATGTGTATGTCATTTTAGAATAGCTTTCATGGGCTTCGACATAAATGTGTGCGTTATTTGAAAGAAGACCGGAGCAGAGACGTAGTGCGTGATGCATTAGAGTTGGAAACTTGCGGAAGTAGCAATAGATTTGATTTCTTACGAGAGGCAAAGCTCGTGCGTGTGGTGAGAAAGGCTGCGCACTCATGAAGACCTAAATGGAACACGAGACAGCCATTGCTGCTGAACGAGATATAAAGGCGGGAGAAGCTCATTTAAATCACTCTGAAAACACAGAATAAATGTCAAATGCGGAAGACTCCGGCGATGATGTTTCGGTTCACTCAGGAAATGAAAGCGAAAACGATGTCGATGCAGATCATGTGGGTTCTGTAAACACAGAAAGGCAAAGTAACGCTCCGATATCGCGGGCAAGGCGTCATAGAGCAGTTGAATCGCGTGCTTATAGTCCAGGATACGTTATTGAAGTTCGCAGTTAGACTCGATCATTCAGCTTATGTAAGAAGCACAGAAGAGGCAACAGGAGGAGGAAAAACATACGAAGGAATGGGAAGAAAAGAGACGACAGGAGGAGGAAAGACAGAGGAAGGAATGGGAAGAAAAGAGACGGCAGAGAGAAGACCAGAGACAGGAGATCCTCAATAATGAAATTGGGGAAATTCAGAAGGAGCAAGACAAGGAGGAAAAGAGACAGAATGAAAGAAATTTCGGAAATTCGAAGGAGGACTTCCGAGTTGTCAGAAACGTAAATCAGGTCAGGAGTGAAGTTAAGGACGTAAAACCAGAGGTTGAAGACATTAGCAAAACGTCAGACGAGACGCGAGGAGTAGTCGTAGAGTCCAGACTTGAGGCTAGAACAGCCAGACTAGTAGTACGAGATGCGCATAAAAATGGACAAATTGGCGCGAGATCAATCAGCGCTGGCAAAGGTCGAAGTGAATCTCTCAAAAAGAGAACCTCGGACACAAATAGATTCACGAGATAAATGAGAAACTGAGTGTTTAATCTACTAAAAGAGACTTAGAAGAAGGAATCAGTAATCTGTTAGAGACTAACAAAGAACTTTCCAAGATGACAGGGACATTGAGCTGCATAACAGTAGTGCTCATTCGGATTGATCCGTGATTCCACGCTCATATAGTGTGATAACCTGTTAGTGAAGTTGTATTGTAGTATTTGTATGTAAGTATACTTGTTGAGTGTACTATGAAAAGGTATACAACTGTAATTATCATGGTAAGGATATGGGAAGTAACTGCCAAATGATACAAACAGCATTGTAGTAGTGGTAGGTGCCTAGTAAAGTTGAACCCAAATGGCATTAGCTGGGCCATCAGTGCATTTTGTTGGTGCAGGTTGCCTACATCAGAGGCAAGTATACATTCATGGGCAAACCTATTGTTCTCCTTTGATTGACAGGTTCTCAACCTTTTGTTTTGCTTAGAGGATTATGATCCCCTAGAAATAATCCTCCCTTTTGATTGACAGGTCCTTAAACTATTGTTCCCCCATCCCTCTCCCTCCTCCTCCAAACCCCACAGGAAACCTCCAACTCCCCTCAAAATGGTTCAAATGGTTCTGAGCACTATGGGACTTAACATCTGAGGTCATCAGTCCCCTAAGACTTAGAACTACTTAAACCTAACTAACCTAAGGACATCACACACATCCATGCCCGAGGCAGGATTCCAACCTGCGCCCGTAACGGTCTCGTGGTTCCAGAGTGAAGCGCCTAGAACCGATCGGCCACACTGGCCGGCTCCAACTCCCGTCCTTCCCCTCACTGCGACAGGTACACGTTCAGGCCTGAGTTATTCGAATAGTCCACTCCCAATCTATCAATTTGATTAACTACTTAATTAAACTAATCAATTAATTAATCCCTTGCTAACCCCCAATCCTCCCCTCCCGTCTACCTCTCCCACATCTGGAAATTAGCGGTTCTGTGCTGGAGAGGAAGGATCTCACGACAGGAAATTCAGTTACGTAGCAGAGGGCATATTGATTATTTATAAAAAATCCAGGGATTGGGTATCTCTTGTTCATCATTCTGTGCTGTTTGGGAAGAAGCAGGTCTTGTAAAATTTATCAAAAAGAAGTAATTAAACTGATCGCTTTTTTTATCCTGACTGTGGAAGGAATACCGTCATAAAAACCCATCACATGTACTTACACTGTTAAAAATCTTTTGTCGCAAAGCATGCACCATCCACTGTTCCGCACCCAGAGTCAGCTCACACCACCTGTGCAGACAGCCCAGAGTTGGGGTGCACCAGGAGCCCCAGTGCAACGGAGTGTCCATCAGTGGCAGTGCCACACACCAGTGTCCAAGAGGTGGCCACTCAGGCCACACGTCTGACAGACCGGAAGTCATGCTAATCCTGGCCCAAGAGCACCTGAGAAGTTTCTGTAGAAAGAAGTGCTCTCTCGCTCTATCTCCTCATGTAGTTCCCCACTGCTGGGTCTGCACTCGCCGTCGGTCGTGGTCGGACTGAACAGTAAACAAACCTGCCTTTACCTGGTAAACTGCTGCAGAATACCTATGCACGTGAGAACTCCTTCCAAGGCAAATAACTGATTGGGATTTTTTCCAGAAATACTTATGAAGTCAATAAATAATTAATTTCTGGTCACATGATCATGATGTAGGGGATATAAGGCGAGAGCGATAGCTCACCACTCCCAGTCGCAGTCAGTCTCTAGAAGAAGAAGAACCGTGAAACTTCACCAGCAGTCGAGATCCTCATCAGCCTTTCCATCGCAGAAGAAACGTAAAAGTAAGTACTCATTACATGTCGTTGCTACTATTACTGCATGAAGCAGTCCCCTTTCTTTGTTCACCTCTATGTCGCTGCCTTTGGATTCTTATAGTTTCTTCTTCTTCTTCTTTGTTCAGTGCCCTCTGAGCTGTCTGAGACAGCAGCAGCCACCATCGCGTCGTTGGGACTTGCAGCGAACTCTGGCCTGTCAGGAACAGCATGGGTGGCAGAACCGTTGGATCCTGTAACGCACCTGACCAGCATGCAGGAGCACGACAGTGAGCTGCTATTATCCATCCCGCTCATTGATTTGGACACTCAGCAAGTCTCCGAGTCTCAGAAGAACTGTGCTGGGGGCCCTACACCACACAGAGGGGGTCCGACGTATGCGCCATTCCAGAACACTCTAATGTTACTGCAAGGACAGAGTGTTGATGTGGTGGGTGAGAAGCTGCTGATTCTCCCAGTGCTCTACAGCTTTTCACTTCAACTTACAATTTAACAGCTAAATTTCGCATCGTATAGGAAGGTGGCCCGTTTTCAGCCGTTCTGCGCATCGCCCACCGTAAACTGCTAGCAGCCAACAAGATTGATTCTGTCTCCGAGCGGCTAGCCGCGAGATACAAACTAGACTGCGAGACTTTCCCTCCCTCATGCTGCGCTGTTGCCGTATTTCGTGACAATGCTCTTTCACTCCCAGAGCGAGCGAATTATTCTATCAGATGTCTATGTTACCTTCTTGTATCAGTACATCTGCGGATATGTATCAGTAAACGTTTTAGTGTTATTTCCAAATGAATATGTCAGGTGCAGGCAATAAACGTGAAGTTCCACACAACCAAATTTCAATAAAATTGTGTGCCTATGCAGTATCACCTTAGTTGGGCGACTGGGTCAGTGATTTCCGGTCAGAAAAGTCACAGTATTATCGACGGAAAATCATCGAGTGAAACAGGAATGATGTCTGGCGTATGCGAGAAAGTGTTGTAGACCTCCTTCTGTTCCTGACCTAATCAACGGGTTAGGAGACAAATCTGAGCAGCTCTCTTAGAGGGCTTGCAGATGATGCTGTGTCTTACCGTCTTATAAAATCGTCAGATGATTAAAACAAATTACAAAATGATTTAGACAAGATAACTGTATGATGGGAAAAGTGGCAGTTAACTCTAAATAGTGAAAAGTCTGAAGTCATCCACATGAGTACTAATAGGAATCCGCTAAATTTCGGTTTGCAGGATAAAATACACAAAAGGCTGCTAATTCAAGTAAATAGTTAGGGATTACAATTATGAATAACTTGAATTACAACGATCACGTGGATAATGCTGCGTGGAAAGCAAGCCAAACACTGCGATTTATTGGTAGAACACTTAGAAAATGCAACAGGTCTGCTAAATATTACATGTACCACGCTTTTCCACCCTCTTGCCGGCCGCTGTGACCGAGCGGGTCTAGGAGCTTCAGTCCGGAACCACGCTGCTGCTACGGTCGCAGGTTCGAATCCTGCCTTGGGCACGGATGTGTGTGATGTCCTTAGGTTAGTTACGTTTAAGTAGTTCTAAGTCTAGGGGACCGATGACCTCAGATGTTAAATCCCACAGTGCTTAGAGCCATTTGAACCATGTTTTCCACCCTCTTCTGGAATACTGATGTCTAGTGTGGGATTCATAGCAGACAGGACTGATCGAAAAACTTCAAAGAAGGGCAGCTCGTTTTGTATTCTCGAAATGGGCAGACTACCAAGCATATGATACGCGAATTGGGGTGGCAGTCATCAATACAAAGGCGTTTATCATTATGGCAGGTTCTTCTCATGAAATTTCAGTCGACGGCATTCTCCTCAGAGCGCGAAAATGCTTTGCTGGCGTCCACCTACACAGGGAGGCATTATCGCCATAATAAAATAAGAGAAATTAGAGCTCATACAGAAAGATTAAAGTGCTCGTGTTTTCCGAACGCTGTTCGAGAATGGTAAGGTAGAGAAGTGGCTTAAGAGTAATTCGATGACCCTGTGCCAGACGCTTAATTGTGAATTGCAGACTAATCATCTAGATGTAGACGCTTAACAAGTAGTTGTGGAGGTTCACATCCCGCATTTATAACGTTTTCAAATGTGAACCTGAAAGCGAGACGCATATTTTTGACATTTTGAAGACTCAAGAACGAACTGTAGAAACACCAGTCGGCACGAGAACAGGACAGAGAATAGGAAACAAAAGTGTCGTAGCTGTAGAAACCTCAGGAAAATTTGTTTTCGTGTCGCCTGGAAAGCATCGAAATCGAAAGATACCTGTAACATAAATAAATGGTTTTGACAACGACAATTTAAAGCGCTCCGTGTTTGAAATGTATATAACAAGAGGATACCTAACGTCGCAAAATCTTGTTACAATTATGCTTGAGCAAATTGGCTTCAAAGGTAGCGCTTTGTCAATGCAAAGAATTTTAAAAGATATTGGTTTCAAAAATATTAAGACGCGAGTTTTTAATTGAAAGAAGTGACACTGAAGCAGCACGAACCACGTACCTTATAAAGATGCATGATAGGAGAGGAGGAGATAGTTCTACAGTGTATTACCCAGATGAAACATGGGTGAACCAGAATCATTCCATGAATACATACTGGAAAATCAGTGATGATACTGTCGGTTTTAAAGTTCCTATAGGAGAAGGTTCACTGATACGTATACTGCATGCTGGAGCTTCTTCTGATTTGCTTTCTGAGAGTAAACTTGTATTTGGGTCTAAGAAAAACGGTAGTGACTACCGTTCGGAAATTAACACTGTAACTTTCAAGAAGTGTTTCACTGAACAATTCTTGCCACACTGGACATTCTAAGTACCATGCCAGTTATCATTCAGCTGTTACAGAGAAAAGTCCAAGTACGAACTCCAGGAAAGGGGATCTTGTACTCTGGCTGAAAAAAAAAATATTCCGGACAAATAAACCAGACTCGTGATGAACTCCTGAACCTCGTTAATTTATAAAAGTCGGCCGATAGGATGTACAAATTTGACATTCTTGCATGTGACTGTTGTCACACAGTTTTGCGTTTACCCACGTACCACTGTCAGTATAATCCGATAGAACTAATTTGAGCGCAGGTTACACGTTCTGTGGGGAAAAAAAGAAAACGTTCGAGACAACAGACACTGAAACGCTTGTGTCTGAAGCAATGGACAGCATCCCCTTCAGCGTGGCCTCACTATGTTCGGCACGCTGAAAAGTTTCAGAAATAAGACCTTAACAGGGAGGTGAAGATAGATACAAGCCTTAGACTTATCCTAAATTTACGATCAGATGGTTCGGACATGCGTTCGGATAGCAGATGGTATGAAAATGTAGATTTTGAAACAAAGTAAAGTAATCATCTTTAATGGTTTAAAAATGTTTTTGTCAATATACCAATTGCATACATAGTACATGAGGACTTCCTACCTTTTGTCGATTAGGAACATGTAGCCTGTGAAGTATTCAGACTATAATATTCAATCCATTTCCCAAGAAGAAGTTAAGCTTTCGTCAGCGTGTTGTATGCTCTAATTACTCGCGAGAACGCGGCCAGATAAATTCGTCAAAAACTCCAATACTTCGACAAGTAAACTCCAGCCATTTCAAGGCACGAATTGGAAAATACCTTAAAATGAAAGGGAGGTTACCAGTCGAATTACCGGTCAGCATTCCGTAAAGTTATTACAGAAGATGTTTAATTGTTTGCTTGTTCAATAGATCACAAATGCGCTGTCCCACAGTAATGTACAACGAACTGAAAAATATGATAACATACTGGCAATTTTTACGATAGTCTTTTGCACTAAATGTTGCTACCAGTAATTCTTCTTTACGCCTAGTGATTTACATTGAACTACAGTGAAATACACCCTCACAAGAACGTTATTTACATTTTAAAAAATTATATGGAGTAGAATCAGTTGCCAAACAAAAATAATGATTTCGGTTTGAGTTTGAAGTTTATTTTGCTGTGTATTAAATTTTTACTTATAATATAATCCAAATTGCAACAAATGGCAATAATTGCAACCAATTTCGATGATCTTGTCGCTAGACAATCGTCGTTTTGAGAAAAGTTGTACTTGACGTCTTCTCGTTGCTGCGTCAGCTGTACAATGCACTGAAGGCAAATGAACGGACTTGGTTGCCCGCTTTCTGCCGCCACGCATGCGCAGACGTCATCGCCTCCACACTTCCCTATCGCTCTGCTTCTATGCGCGGAAGCGCCTTCCTACGCGATGCGGGCTGTAGGGGTTCAAAACGGTTAAATATTGGTATAGAAGCAACAGTGGACAGTGACTGGCCTGTTGTTTAGAGACTGAAAATGCCTCGAGAAGTGTTAAAGTGCGGTTTACGGAGCTGGAATGGGATGAACAGTGTCATTCGGAACATTACATCAACCAACAGATGACTTCTGAGTATTGTCCATCCCCGGACATTTATTGTGCAGGTCTGACACTTTCTATAACAACATTGTACGACGGCGTGACATTCACGGTGAGATCTGGAAGTCGATCCGTTTATCTACAAACTTGTTCGGTCTACAGACGGTGCTACCCCTTGTGCTGGAAAGACTGAACCGTGGGCTGTCGTGTGTTCAAACTGTGTATAAAGACATCGTGAACTATCTCCGTACGTATACGATGCAAGCAAATTATATAGAATAGAGCACTACATCAATAACGCGTAAAAAAAAAAAAAAAAAAAAAAAAAAACAGAAAGGTCCTCCCATCAATTTGAGAGAAATATTTGCTGAATTTACTGTATGCAGGGAACAGTTATTTGGGAAATACAGTAAAACATGAACCAGTTACTTTTGTTGTTGTTGATATAATGCAGCCTATATATCATTGCTGAAATGTAAATAAAATAGATATAGTCGCAAATCTTTGTTACTTTTCGTATTTAACTACCCCATCATTCTATAATGTAAGGTGTAACCATTGTAGCTCATTCGGTAAGATGATTGCGCTATAGTAGCTGTATGTATTATTATTATTTTACAAGCGTTCATTTCTTCTATAAAAGCCCATTGCACACATAAACCAGACGTATTCGGTATCATGGCTGGGTGACTGAAGCATCAGGACTTTGTTGTTGATGACTGGTCCTCTGAAGATACAAAAGAAGACCTAAAGAAGAAAAGGAAGAATGAAATATGCCGTTCTGCTAATATACGCGCAATTATTGTAAGTCTATCCAGTCATGACAAGACTAATGTCCTCATGACGCTGCTAACACAGGAAGATGGAGTCCCATTTCAACATGTTTGTGTATTTGTTGTCACGAAGGGGTAGCAGGCACCTAATACGAGGAAGAGCGGACATATAAAGCCTCAGCTGGCCGCTGTGGCCGAGTGGTTCTAGGCGCTACAGTCTGGAACCGCGCTGCTGCTTCGGTCGCAGGTTCGAATCTTGCCTCGGGCATGGATGTATGTGACGTCCTTAGGTTAGTTAGGTTTAAGTAGTACTATGTCTAGCGGACTGATAACCACAGATGTTAATGGATTAGAGCCATTTGAACTATTTTATAAAGCCTCACGCTGCAGAGGCGTCTGATTAGAATACACCGAGGTGTCAACGAAGCAGAAAGTCATTCAGACGCGGAAAGCCGTTCTAGAGAAATTACGGTTGCTAAGGTCAGGGCATATGAATCAACAGCAAACACTGTGAGGGACGTTTAAACCGGTTACTAAATCTCTCAGGCAGCTCTCAGCAAAAACAAAACAACACAATAATGATGCTGTTGCCATTGACTAATTCATTATCTGTCACGCCCCTGCTCAGATAGATACGACATTCGGCGTCAGCAGAGGAAGAGCGCACATGCTGGGTACGCAGCTTATAAATGTAACTGGTGCTACAATACAGACTGGTGATAGGCGATTTGAGAGAAGGCCTGGCTTAGTGAATCTTATTTTCCTAAGACCCATGAAAACAGGCCGTACATTATTCAGTTCATGATGGGGAAATGTGCCGTGAAATGCTGCATTTGACTGGCGTACATAAGACTACAAAAAGCAAGAGCAATAAGAAATATAAAACCATTATAAAACCAGTACCTGATGGTGAAAACAACAACAACAACAACAACAGCAGCAGCAGCAGCGGCGGCGATGGTATTGACACTGATCATAAAGCAGTGAACAATCGAATCCCGCAGTATACGTATTATGGGCCTGCCCGGTTGGCCGTGCGGTCTAACGCACGGCTTTCCGGCGGGAAGGAGCGCCTGAGCCCCGGTACGAATCCGCCTGGCGGATTTGTGTCGAGGTCCGGTGAACCGGCCAGCCTGTGGATGGTTTTTAGGCGGTTTGCCATCTGCCTCGGCGAATGCGAGCTGGTTCCCCTCATTCCGCCTCAGTTACACTATGTCGGCGATTGCTCCGCAAACAAGTTTTTGTGGCGGCGTTCGTAGCGACAAGCAATTCGCTGTAGAAACGGCTTACGAAGTCACCGCCACACTTTTAATAGCGGGCCGACCGGTCCGCTGGAACAGTGAACAGAAAGATGAAAACCCAAACACTCTGATTAAATAAAAGTCGGTATTTATCTTTATTAACGAAGATACAGAACACAGTAGTGAACGCCGTGTCTACAGAGATCTGTCTAGTTCGAGTCGGAGCGGCTAGGTCAGCGTCGGCTGACGACAAACAACAACTCTGCCGCGATGAACACACAACTGACTAGCAAGTACACAATTCGGTGGCGAGTATACAACTGAGCGGCGAATACAGAACTGTCCTAGCGCTAGCGACTCCAGCGCTTAAGAAACCAGAAGCCAGCGGTGGCGCGCGCAGACTTGCGGCGATTTCCTGTCTCACTGGCGCTGCTTATGCGGACGGCGTCCGGACTTTGATGCTGCCAACCTTTTGGCAGCGGGCTCGGGTGGCATTACTGGCTAGGATATAACACAAGTTCTCCATGTACGGGTACGCCACGCAAACATAGGGGTTACCCTCGTCTGGTGTGAGACGTTCGCTCGGGGGTCCACCGGGGGCCGAACCGCACAATAACCCTGGGTTCGGTGTGGGTCGGCGTAGGAGTGAAGTGGACTGCGGTAGTCGTCGTGGGGTTGTGGACCACTGCGGCTGCGGCTGGGACGGAGCCTCCCCCTCGTTTCTCGGTCCCCGGTTAACATACAATACAATATATATTATGACCGAGCTAATAGATCGACTACGTCTGCTCATGGCATCAGCTCCTGCAGGTAGTACAGCTCATTCGAATGACGTTGTTTCAGTAATCTCTGAGCTTAAGAGAGAGGTATCATTGAATAAGTATGGAGACAGTAGTTCGAAAACTGCACAAACCAGCACGCAACACATACCCTCACAGGCATGTTATGATTAAATGTTTAGATTAGGCTGACCTCGTATATATGAAGGACTATTTACATGACAATAATGGATTCAAATACATTTTAATCGTTGTTGAGACATACTCCAAATTTGTGTGGGCACTACCCGCTAAAACAAAAACGGGAAGAAATGTCGCAGATGTTTTTGAGCGTTGGCTGCAGACAAGGACGAATCGATGCCCGGACGACCTCCAAACCGATCATGGTGGAGAGTTTTACAATAGGTGTTTCAAGGTCGTAATGTAGCGGTGTGGAATACATCACTACTCAACATTCATCCACCTGAAGGCGAGCATCGTGGAACGTCTAAACAGAACAGTAAAAGGTCAAATTTGGATGCGTTTTAATCTTCGCGGCTCATACAAATGTACAGATATCGTCTCAGAAATAATTTCTGAGTGTAACCGAGGCAAACATAGCACAATAAAAATGAGACCAAACTATGTTCGTGGTAATGGACACAAGGATGCAGTGTACTGTCACATGAAAATGCTGGATCCACGTAAACAGAAATTTAATGTGGGTGATTTGGTAAGTATCTCAAAACACAAGAGGGCATTTGAGAAATCATTCTTACCAAACTGGTCCACAGAGATATTTACCGTTTCCAAAGTGCGGAGAACAAATCCTAGAACTTACATCTCAAAGGATAGTGAAGGTGAAGAAACTGCAGGTCCTTCTACACCGAGGAAATGCAGAAGATGTCAGAAACGGATGTGTTTCTCGTGGAGAGAGTCATAAGACGTCTGGGAAATAGAGCTCTAGTTAAATAGCTTACTTTTCCTGCAGCACAAAACAGCTGGATTGACGCTGATGATTTGCTGTATAATGGGGTGCATAGAGCACGAGCGGCACAGTAGCATAATATGCATGATGGGAGATGCATTAGAGGAGGTGTTGGTTTTCTAGACAAACTGCCAGTGGAATTACACATTGCGGGATATAAATAATGCGGATCTGGAACAAAGCTTCAAAAAGGGGATTAATCTGCTCGACGATGCGTGTGTGGAACACGACATTGCATACTCTGCAAATAAAGATCTCTCAAGTCGTTCATTGCAGGTGAGATTTTACCTGATAAGGTGAAGGCGATACGTAGAAGAAAGGACATAGATATAGTCAACGCATTGCAGCAATTGCAGTTGATAAAACCATGCGTGGAAAAATTAAGTTGGGTTTAGAAGTGATGAATTTGAAGCGAGTAATGAATGCTGCACTTCGTGCACTGAAGAAAAAGAAGACATTGAAGAAAAAGAAGGGGAGTTTAAAATCTGTATCCTGACAACGATATACGAAACTAAAAGTGCTATAAAGCAGATGTGTGCGGAATAAGAAGAGGATCGGCAAAAGAACCTCGAGTTCTAGCAATACCAAAGACATCAGGTGGTTTTCTTCCATTTCTCATCCCAGCCCTCTCCGCTCTCTCAGTCGTGGTTGGTAATGCGGCTGTTGCCAGAACAGTCAAGAACGCGCAAAATTCTCAGAAACAGCTAGAAGAAGCAAGAAGACATAACCGAATGATTGGAGCAGCAGGCATCGGAAAAGAACTGTACCTTGAACTATATAGGAAAGGACTTGTCTATTCATAAATTTAAAAAAAAGGAGCCCATTAGCAATCCTACCAGATCGGCCACTCACAAATACTGATCTTCTTAAGTCTGTTAGAAAAAAATTTAACATTCCAAGATTACGTGGTGTGTTTATGCGAGATACCTAAGGCCATGTGGAAAACTGGCGAATGTGGTATTGTGAGTTTAGATGTTGCTGGAGGTCCCGGCACCCACTGGGTGCTATGAAAAATGCAAATACCGTCTACTATTACAACTTATTTGCTGACCTGCAACCGCCAGAAGAATAACAACGCTACTTCCCTCGCAGAAGACGTGTGTTCTACAACTTTCGGCGCTATCAGGAGTTTAATACAGACCTCTGCGGACATCTGTGCTTCATCTTTCTCTTGGCGTTTACAACGAAGAAGAAGAATATATAAGAAAGGGCTTTAAACAATCCTTTATCAGTTGAGGCTCAGATACAATGTCGTACACTTTGATTTTAAAATAACAATTATCTGTATTACTTGCAAATTACTTCCCACCAACTGATTTGAGCATTGGTGAATAGAGTGTTGCATTGATTGGACTGGAGATGTAAAACAGAATTCCAAATATCACCGAGGCTAACAACAAACTGCATCTGGATATTAAAGGTGAAAAAGATATTGTGGAAATAGAGCCCAATGCATGCGACATCGACGATTTAAACACAAACAGTCTGGAAAAGGTTTTGAGCTACGTGTAAATATCAATACATTTAAATCTGAAATAAGGACTGTGAATGCAAGGACTGATTTTAACCAGAAATTTTCAATAGGACGCCTACTGGGTTTCACAAAAGAAAAGGTTTTGAAGAAGGATCCTAGTACATTTTACAAGTCAGATCAAACTGTTGGCATACTGCCTGTCAACACAATCCGAGTCGAATCTAACACTGCAACGAACTCCTATCTCAACGACAGTGTGATTCGTACTATTCGCGGATTCTTCCTCTCAGCTGCAAAAAGGTATAAGATTGTTGAGCCTTCACCAATTCAATACACCTTTCAGTGGCAGTTCAGACATTGGACTGTTTGGAGTTGCGTATTGCGGACCACAATAATCAGCATGTCGATTTTCGTGGCGAGGAAATCATTTTACGATCTCGTCTATGGCACGATGGGCGTACGGTATAAAACCAGTGCACGCAATCCACAGTATGTCACTTCGCTCCCGATAACACGTGCGAGCTACGAGTTCCTCAAATCGGTTGAGCTGAAACCTCGCAATGACGATCCCACTCAATGTAACTAGTCCAGTAGAGTACCTTGAGCGAATTATACGCTAGCAATACTTCTCGCATAAACGTTATGCTTCAATCACATTTAACAAGAATTATGAAAGTAGGATTATCATCCAGCACCAAGACGGCCTGACGCTTCCGTGCAAGAGTGTCATACTGTATATTCGGAGGGATCAGTCAAGAAAACACAAGGCAGCGCTACAGTGGAATCCAAGCTTTTACGTTACGCTTTTGTATTTCTGTTTCAAGAGATACGGTGTGAACCCAATGGATCTGAGATCGACCGTACACACAATGTCGGCATAACATCAACCGTTAAAACATATCTCTACATCATCCATGGGTTTGAATGGTTTAGAAAATGCGGTCTGTTTCATAGAGACGATCCGGCGGATAGAACAGTTGCAAACTACAAACGATTTAGTGCATACATACCTCTAAAAATGCTTATGTGCTACTTTGAGGCCATGAGGCAGATTATTGTGAATGCTAAACAGGAACTCATTTTGGTACGGAGTGCGATGGATAATAGCTTGTACATTCAAGGAGTTCAATATGAGATTATGTACAAAATCAGCAAGATAATATGGAAAATGCTTCACATCATTGTATCAGATGAGGAGCTTTAGAAGCTTCTAAAAGTTCTGTGTACTAAATATCGGACAAACATCCAAGGGAGCCCATCACTCTGATACCTATTTCACTTCTTAACTTCAAGTTTACACCTGTAACCAGGGTCCTAAGCAAGGGGGAGGTGATGCGCGAAGTGAGCATTTTATGTGGCGACCGAAAGATAAAGGGACAGAGAAATGTAGATAGCGATATACTTCAATGAATATTAAATCTGAAATGTTAAAGTTGGAATGAATGTTACGTAGATGTTAAGTTAAATGTTAATGTACTTCACAAAGAAGTTTTCCCCCTTAATTAAATATGACTTTAAATGGATCTAAGCTTTCAGGGTTCTCTAGATATGCCATTGTTTTATAAGTTTACTTGTGTGATGTAGGTTCGTTGAGCCGCCGTAATGATCAAATGGTAGTGGTACGAAGCTGTTGTCTCCGCACTCCGCACCGCTGCTGTTGCAAGCCGCTCTCCTGAAAGGCTTATACACGTTTATTTCTCGCGTTAGACATGCTTGGCCACCTACATTCGTAGTACACTCTGGGATGTGTGAATGTAGTCGTCTCAGTTGGTAAAATACAGTTCCAAAGCAAATATGGCCTTTCGCGACGGAACAGGACTGCCTGCAAGCTCAAACTAATTCTCACAATGCCGCAGAGACTAATATCTAATCGCGCGTGTATGTAAACTCGGTGCACAAATTTCCAAAGTTGTTAAAATGATGAAATTGTTCAAAATTCAAATGGCTCCAAGCACTATGGGTTCAAAATGGTTCAAATGGCTCTGAGCACTATGGGACTTAACATCTGAGGTCATCAGTCCCCTAGACTTAGAACTACTTAAGCCTAACTAACCTAAGGACATCACACACATCCATGTCCGAGGCAGGATTCGAACCTGCGACCTTAGCAGCAGCACGGTTCCGGACTGAAGCGCCTAGAACCACTCGGCCACAGCGGCCGGCTGAAATTGCTCACCTTGGGCTAAATATTTATTCATACGATAGTTCTCTTTAACGAAACTATTATTTCTATTCACTCAATATTACGCCTCAGCGTTAAAATAAACTTAATTCTCTAAGTAATTCCGTAACGACCGAGCGAGGTGGTGCAGTGGTTAGTACACTGGATTCGCATTCGGGAGGACGACAATTCAAACCCGTGTCCGGCAATCCTGATTTAGGTATTCCGTGACTTCTCCAAACGCTTCAGGCAAATGCCGGAGGGTTCCTTTGAAAGGGCACGGCCGACTTCCTTCCCTATCCTTTCCTAATCCGATGACCTCGCTGTCTGGTCCCCTCCCACAAATCAACGACCCTAATTCCGTAACCGGTGCCGTGCAACAATACAATTATATCCGCTCCGACAAAACGTCTTCCCATCTCAAGCCATAGTAAAATGTATTAATCCAGTGTCAAGGATGCTGTACCAGCAAAGAGTAGTATCGCCTACACCAAGTTTCGTTGCAGCAAATACGTTAATTATCAAGCGCGCATAACGCAGATTTCGTTGAACTGCAGTCTGCGCCTTTAACCACTGTCAGCAAAGCTGATGTACACAATCTATCTCAAAATTATCACATTTCTAATCTCTTAAGTCGATTTGCGTCATTACAAGCAGACAGACTGAAAGAATGAGACAGGGTCAGTGGACAATTTTTTCCGGAATTTTATTTTGTTTCATTTCGTTGTGTAAAATTTCGTCTTGTGTGAGAATTGTGGCTCGGCCTGTGTCGCTGCGGCGCCGGATGCTGCCAGATACACACCGGCCGACGCTCGGTTCACGTGGGCGGCGTTCCCATAGCGGACGCTGCTGACAGGGGACGCTATTATGCGAGAATTGCTGACCGAGGGAGGCGCAAAGTGCACCTAAATGGGCTGGAAATGGTCACGTGGGGATGCAGAGTGGCTGACGTGAGCGCTCCGGTACTACTGGCTCGGTCTCTTACCGGCCAGCTGTCCTGACCACACCTTTCCCCGGCTGCTGCCTTTTTTCGGGCAATGTGCTCCTTACTCTGGCTCCGGCAGCTCTATGTAGTCGCCGAGTTCAACACATCCCTGCCCCTCATAAAATAGGTTTGGAACCAATAAAACAGCTCTTTTCAACCCGCAAACCGTATGATTCTAAATTTCTGTGAAAATTATTCTGACACACTGGAAGCCCACTTTCTGCTACCATCCAACCACGGACTTACCGAGTACGGTATATCATTGTTCGGCACATAGTTCAAGAGATATGACGTCGTAAACACTGAAATGCGTGAAAAGGAGCCGTATCATGCATGACGTTTTAATTTATTATTTATTTATCACCTACTTTGTTCATGGAGAAGAAATAAAAACTTTGAGGTTCGCCGATGACATTGTAATTCTGTCAGAGACAGCAAAGGACTTGGAAGAGCAATTGAACGGAATGGACAGTGTTTTGAAAGGAGTATATAAGATGAACATCAACAAAAGCAAAACGTGGATAATGGAATGTAGTCGAATTAAGCCGGGTGATGCTGAGGGAATTGGATTACGAAATGAGACACTTAAAGTAGTAAAGGAGCATTGCTATTTGGGGAGAAAAATGGCATGATGGTCGAAGTAGAGGGGTATAAAATGTAGACTGGCAATGGCAAGGAAAGCGTTTCTGAAGAAGAGAAATTTGCTAACATCGAGTATAGATTTAAGTGCCAGGAAGTGGTTTCAGAAAGTATTTTTATGGAGTATAGCCATGTATGGAAGTGAAACGCGGACGACAAATAGTTCAAAAATGTTCAAATGTGTGTGAACTGTTATGGGAATTAACTGCTAAGGCCATCAGTCCCTAAGCTTACACACTACTTAGCCTAAATTATCCTAAGGACAAACACATACACCCATGCCCGAGGGAGGACTCGAACCTCCGCCGGGACCAGCGACACTGTCCATGACTGCAGGGCCTGAAACCGTTCGGCTAATCCCGCGCGGAGGACGATAAATAGTTTGGACAAGAACAGAATAGAAGCTTTCGAAATATGGTGCTACAGAAGAATGCTGAAGAGTAGATGGGTAGATTACATAACTAATGAAAAAGTATTGAAAAGAATTGGGGAGAAGAGGAGTTTGTACACAACTTGACTAGAAGAAGGGATCGGTTGGTAGGACATATTCTCAGGCATCAAGGGATTACCAATTTAGTATTGGAAGGCAGCGTGGAGGGTAAAAATCGTAGAGGGAGACTAAGAGATGAATACACTAATCAGATTCAGAAGGATGTAAGTTGCAGTAGGTACTGGGAGATGAAGAAGCTTGGACAGGATAGAGTAGCTTGGAGAGCTGCATCAAACCAGTCTCAGGACTGGAGACCACAACAGCAACAACTTTATCCACAGCTCATTTCACAGACAGTACGGGCGCTGATAACCCCACAATCCAAACATCATCATCATCATCATCATCATCATGAACGGAGGAGGGGGGAGGAGGAGACAGACATAGAGGATGAAGAGAGGACAGAGAATGGGGGAGAGGGGGGAGAAGGAGGACATGGATTGATAGTAGACTGTAGTAAATACACTATTGGCCATTAAAATTGCTGCACCAAGAAGAAATTCAGACGATAAACGGGTATTCATTGGACAAATATATTATGCTAGAACTGACATGTGATTACATTTTCATGCAATTTGGGTGCATAGATCCTGAGAAGTCAGTACCCAGAACAACCACCTCTGGCCGTAATAACGGGCTTGATACGCCTGGGCATTGAGTCAAACAGAGCTTGGATCGCGTGTACAAGTACAGCTGCCCATGCAGCTTCAACACGATACCACAGTTCATCAAAGTAGTGACTGACGTATTGTGACGAGCCAGTTGCTCGGCCACCATTGACCAGACGTTTTCAATTGGTGACAGATCCGGAGAATGTGCAGGCCAGGGTAGCAGTAGAACATTTTCTGTATCCAGGAATGCCCGTACAGGACCTTCAACATGCGGTCGTGCATTATCCTGCTGAAATGTAGGGTTTCGCAGGGATCGAATGAAGGGTAGAGCCACGGGTCGTAACACATCTGAAATGAAACGTCCACTGTTCAAAGCCCCGTCAATGCGAACAAGAGGTGACCGAGACGTGTAACCAATGGCACCCCATACCGTGACGCCGGGTGATAACGCCAATATGGCGTTGACGAATACACGCTTCCAATGTGCGTTCACCACGATATCGACAAAGACGGATGCGACCATCATGATACATGATGTAAACAGAACCTGGATTCATTCGAAAAAGTGACGTTTTGCCATTTGTGCACCCAGGTTCAAATGGTTCAAATGGCTCTGAGCACTATGGGACTCAACTGCTGAGGTCATCAGTCCCCTAGAACTTAGAACTACTTAAACCTAACTAACCTAAGGACATCACACACATCCATGCCTGAGTCAGGATTCGAACGTGCGACCGTAGCGGTCGCGCGGTTCCAGACTGTAGCGCCTAGAACCGCTCGGCGACTCCGGCCGGCGTGCACCCAGCTTCGTCGTTGAGTACACCATTGCAGGCGTTCCTGTCTATGATGCTGCGTAAGGGGTAACCGCAGCCATGGTCACAGAGCTGATAGTCCATGCTGCTGCAAACGTCGTCGAACTGTTCGTGCACATGGTTGTCTTGCAAAGGTCCCCATCTGTTGACTCAGGGATCGAGACGTGGCTACACGATACGTTACAGCCATACGGATAAGATGCCTGTCATCTCGACTGCTAGTGATACGAGGACGTTGGGATCGAGCACGGCGTTCCGTGTTACCCTCCTGAACCCACCGATTCCATATTCTGCTAACAGTCATTGGATCTCGACCAACGCGAGCAGCAATGTCGCGATACGATAAACCACAATCGCGATAGGCTACAATCGGACCTTTATCAAAGTCGGAAACGTGATGGTATGCTTTTCTCCTCCTTACACGAGGCACCTCACAACGTTTCACCAGGCAACGCCGGTCAACTGCTGTTTGTGTATGAGAAATCGGTTGGAAACTTTCCTCATGTCAGCACGTTGTGGGTGTAGCCACCGGCGCCAACCTTGTGTGAATGCTCTGAAAAGCTAATCATTTGTATACCACATCATCATCTTCCTGTCGGTTAGACTTCGCGTCTGTTGCACGTCATCTTCGTGGTGTAGCAATTTTAATGGCCAGTAGTGTACATTCTCGGGTAATGCTGGGAACTCAAGCTATCTCTACATATACTCCGAGAACAACGAATCTCGGAACGTTGCAGCAGATTTCTCGTTCTCCGAACACACCGAGACGATTATGATCTTTCCCGTGTGGACCCATGTCGCAAACAGTCGCGGAATTATTTGCTCTCTTTTCTGGGACATTTTATAACTCGCTACTCGATCGCGTAAACATGTTTTCCGTGGGACAAACCATTGAGTTGGGAGAGATATGAGTTCTTTCAGCTTTTCCCATGGTCTCAAAAATAACTTTCGTGTTGGTTCATAAGCGTCGATAGAGAGCTTCAGCATTCACATTTTTTTTATAAATAACTGTTTAGCCCTGGGGCGCAACTAGTTGCCTAATAAATAAATACGCGTTCTGACTCATTCTTCATCCAGAGGCTAACCAACAAAGCAAAAGAATAAAATCTGGTGTGATTTGAGTGGCGTAAACAAGCTCGGAAATTCTAAGTGACAGCTCGTGAGGATCGGGACTGACTGTGCCGTTTCAACATCTGCCGCACCGCGTTCATTGCGGCATGTGTTTTACAGTAAAAGATATCGCATTAACTGTGTGAGTTCCGTGCTGTGCATTATACGCTGACTGTGAACGTATAATTGAAGGAGTCGGCAGAAGAAAGGGCTAACCCTCAGTTTAGTAAGTACTAGTGTGGTCACGTAATCTGTTGTGTTTTCGAGCGCACCACATTCTGGCAACAAGTAGTTGGCTATGTGCCGCTAGGAAACACTGGCTGCTACGTAAAGTGCATTGTCTTACTGCATTTAAGTTCATGTGTTTGAACGTAATCCAACGTCAATAGGAAACCGGGGGTTTTAGAGCTTGCAACGTCTTTAGATATTGCACTTTTCTGACAAACTGTGCAACCACGGCTGAGAGTAGACCGTCTGCATGCCAGAGATTCGTACGCGCGTGCCCCACCAATGTCAGTCCAAAGACAGAACCTATTATCGTGGAGAAATTCACATCACAACGTGATTGGACCATGAATCAGGAATGTGCTCTTCGAGGAAAAAACCTTTTCCTGTTTGTAGAGTGACTTATGGTGCACATGCATATAGAAGGAAAGTCATAGCCACTACAGTCCTAGAAATATCGTGGAGAAAGTGCCATTGGTGTAGTGAGGCATCTCGATGGATCTACGTACAGCCCTTTATATCTCCAATCATGTCTGATTAGTACTATAAATGCACACCGGCAGTCATAACATTTCAATTAACGCCTCATAAAAATGTATACTCATGCTCATAAATTAAGGATAATTGCAGAATGAGGTGCCACACAACGTGGCATTACACAAAACTGGCGCTAATAGCATAGCCACATAAGGAACACACACGACACAGATCTGTAAGTACACGATATTTTTAATAACTTGAGAAAACCATCCCGAAACATATTTGCTACAAAACGCCACTATTTCCTGTGCATGTACTCCGACATCAATATGAGATATGATCACCATACACACGTACACAGGCTGCACAACGGGTTGGCGTACTCTGGATCAGGTGGTCGAGCAGCTGCTGGGGCAGAGCCTCCAATTCTTCCACCAGTGCCTGTCGGAGCTCCTGAAGTGTGCTAGGGGTTTGAATACGGGCAGCGATACGTTGACTGAGAGCATCCCAGACGTGCTCGATGGCGTTTAGGCCTGGAGAACAGGCAGGCCACTCCATTCGCCTGATATCTTCTGTTTCAAGGTACTCCTCCACGATGGCAGCTCGGTGGGGCCGTGCGTTATCATCCATCAGGAGGAAGGTGGGACTCACAGCACCCCTGAAAAGGCGGAAATAGCGGTGCAAAATGACGTCCCGAAACACCTGACCTGTTACAGTTCCTCTGTCAAAGACATGCAGGGGTGTACGTGCACTAATCATAATCCCACCCCACACAATCAAACCACGACCTCCATAAAGATCCCTTTCAAGGACATTAAGGGTCGGAATCTGGTTCCTGGTTCACGCCAGATGAAAACCCGGCGAGAATCCCTGTTCAAACTATACCTGGACTCGTCGGTGAACATGACCTGGGACCACTGTTCCAATGACCATGTACTGTGTTCTTGACACCAGGCTTTACGGGCTCTCCCGTGACCAGAGGTCAGTGGAATGCACCTTGCAGCTCTGGGTGAATAAACCATGTCTGTTCAGTCGTCTGTAGACTGTGTGTCTGGAGACAACTGTTCCAGTGGCTGCGATAAGGCCCCGCTACCTGCAGTATACCGCTGGCCGTCTGCAGGTACTGATGGTGAGATATCGGTCTTCTTGTGGTGTTGCACACTATGGACGTCCCATACAGTAGCACCTGGATACGTTTCCTGTCTGCTGGAGTCGTTGCCATAATCTTGAGATCACACTTTGTGGCACACGGAGGGCTCGTGCTACGACCTGCTGTGTTTGAGCAGCCTCCAGTCGCCCTAGTATTCTACCCCTCATAACATCATCAATATGTGTTCTTTGAGCCATTTTCAACACACAGTCGCTATTAGCACGTCTGGAAACGTCTGCACATTTACTCGCTGCACCGTACTCTGACATGCACCAACACACCTCTGCGTATGTGGACTGCTGCCAGTGCCACCGTGCGACGACCGCAAGTCAAATGCACCGCATGGTCATACCCCGAGGTGATTAAAACCCGCAAAATGCCCTCCATAACGTTGTTTCACCATGTATCAGCATTATCCTTAATTTATGAGCATGAGTGTAGTTAAAGATTTGTCTATTTGTAGGTACATGTCTGTACTGCTGGTGCAACTGAAATCACCGGGCCGCAGTACCGTAGCACGGCGCTAGAGCAGACAGAACCTAAATAGCTCTAAAGTCCTGAATAAACAAAGTACCGCCAACTCAGCGGCGGCCACTATTTTGGACCCAAGCGGCTATGGACTGAATTGTTAAATTCTCACTTAAGAGCTTGTAGACGGGACTAAATGTGCATGTGATATATTAATGCGTACAGTAAATAATTTACTTCTCTTTTTATGGTTTCGTAATTTCTGCTGGAAATATAAAGTGAATAAAATGACGAGTTTCATGCGTCCGTCACTGAAATCCGTAATAGCGGTAAAACTTCCTCGCACTTACTTCTGTGATAATACAGGCTCTGGATGTAGTAGCATTACGCACGATGTACATTCAGTTTGAGGGAGATATTTGTGAACTACAGACCATGCTGAAACAAACGCATACTTCTGTTTGGATGTTAACGTACTTAATGTTTCCGTTTATTTTGCAGATTATAATTCTTTTTACATTTCCATAATATAATTAGTCAAAAAGGACAGGAAATAAATTACTTGCCTGGTGCCTGCCTCTTACAATAACCTAAATGCATTTCTCATGCCTGTACTTTTACTGCCACGTTTTGCAGTGGCGTCCATCTCTGCCAGTCGGTTGTATTTCCTCAAAAGAATACACACTCTTCCGTCAAAAATATATGTATACCTATCTCTGTGACAAGATGAACTACTATGAGTGAATTTCTTGGCTGCTTTACATGCATCTGCCTCCAGCACTGAAGCGACAAATTCGTTTCCAGAATTTGTTGTTGACCGGCACGGAACACTTTTTCTGACATTTGATTGTTTCGACACACATTCTAAGTTGTCGTCAGTCGTGTAATTTTGAGTTCTGTACGAACTTTTTCTCATTGAGACTCCTCACTTGCTGAAATTGGTACGCAGTACACATCACATAACGCGTATTCCTACTTAACTGCCGGCCAGTGTGGCCGAGCGGTTCTAGGCGCGTCAGTCTGGAACAGCGCGACCGCTACAGTCGCATGTTCGAATCCTGCCTCGGGCATGGATTTGTGTGATGTCCTTAGGTTAGTTAGGTTTAAGTAGTTCTAAGTTCTAGGGGACTGATGACCTCCGATGTTAAGTCCCATGGTGCTCAGAGCCATTTTGAACCTACTTAACTAATTTTATAGTTCTGCCTGCTAGTTAATTCAGAAACCGTTCTTCCTCGTGTTAACGACTGGAACGAAAATATTGACACACATCAATAAGCCGCAGTACTGTGTTAAGACTGAAGGAATTTGAAACTACACTCATGCTCATAAATTAAGGATAATTGCAGAATGTGGCGCCACATAACTGCCGCTAATATCCTAGGCACATAGGGAACACACACGACACAGATCTGTAAGACCATGGTATTGATAAGCTGAGAAAACCGTCCCGAAACACACGTGCTATAAAACGCCACTGTTTCCTGCGCATGAACGCCGACATCAATATGGGATATGATGACCATGCACACGTACACAGGCCGCACAACGGGTCAGCATACTCTGGATCAGGTGGTCGAGCAGCTGCCGGGATATAGCCTCCCATTCTTGCACCAGTGCCTGATTGAGATCCCTGAAATGTCCCAGGGGTTTGAAGATGGGCAGCAATATGTCAACCGAGAGCATCCCAGACGTGCTCGATGGGGTTTATGACTGGAGAACAGGCAGGCAACTCCATTCGCCTGTTATCGTCTGTTTCAAGGTACTCCTCCACGAGGGTATCTCGGTGGGGCCGTGCGTTATCATCCATCAGGAGGAAGATGGCACCCACTGCACTCCTGAAAACGCGGAAATAGCGGTGCAAAATGACGTCCCTATACACCTGACCTGTTACAGTTCCTCTGTCAAAGACGTACAGGGGTGTACGTGCACTAATCATAATCCCACCCCAAACAATCAAACCACGACCTCCATACAGGTCCCTTTCAAGGACATTAAGGGTCGGTATCTGGTTCCTGGTTCACGCCAGATGAAAACCCGGCGAGAATCCCTGTTCAAACTATACCTGGACTCGTCGGTGAACATGACCTGGGACCACTGTTCCAATGACCATGTACTGCGTTCTTGACACCAGGCTTTACGGGCTCTCCTGTGACCAGGGGTCAGTGGAATGCACCTTGCAGGTCTCTGGGTGAATAAACCATGTCTGTTCAGTCGTCTGTTGGCTGTGCGTCTGGAGACAACTGTGCCAGTGGCTGTGGTAATGTCCCGAGCTAGGCTACCTGCAGTACTCCGTGGCCGTCTGCGGGCACTCATCGTGAGATATCGGTCTTCTTGTGGTGTTGCACACTATGGACGTCCCATACAGTAGCACCTGGACACGTTTCCTGTCTGCTGGAATCGTTGCTATAATCTTGAGATCACACCTTGTGGTACACGGAGGGCCCGTGCTACGACCTGCTGTGTTTGACCAGCCTCCAGTCGCCCTAGTATTCTACCCCTCATAACGTCATCAATATGTGTTCTTTGGGCCGTTTTCAACACACGGTTACCATAGCACATCTGGAAACGTTCGCACACTTACTCACTGCACCGTACTCTGACATGCACCAACACACCTCTGGGTATGTGGACTGCTGCCAGAGCCACCGAGCGACGACCGCAGGTCAAATGCACCGCATGGTCATACCCCGAGGTGATTTAAACCCACAAACCGTCCACCAGAGTGTTGCTTGACCACGTATCAGCATTATACTTAATTTATGAGTATGGGTGCAGGATGAACCATGCAGATAAGTTTTTCCAGGACATCTTGCGAAACCCTGACAACAAAACAAATTTAATCCTTTTTCATTCACAAGCTATTTCTGATTTTTAACAGCCCTGGTTGTTGCCAGAATTACTACTGTTTTGCAGGTCCCTCTTTTTCGTATTCTGAAACAACGTAATAATACACATTGAGAACTCCAGAACATCATCGTGTTTGCTTTCAACAGCTATAAATACTGCAGTGGTTTTGTTCGTCCGGGTCATTAATTTAAAGAATCGGAAAATTGTCTATAATGCATGCGGTTGAAGCAGCAGAAACTTAAATTATGTGTTGTTCTACTTCATTCTTACATGCTGCTGAAACACTATGTTTTAAAAGTGCTTAAGCAGGGCGAACTTTCATTTTCCAGTAATGCCGTGTTCTTATTTCATTTTCTCCTAGTACCCAAGTAATGTCCGTTTTTCTCCATTGCCAAAATCAAACAGCTTTGAAACAGGCTCCGTGAAGATCTTAGGAAGTGGGAAATTACTGTCTTCGACGACTTGCTTGGGAAAAATAATGGTTCACGTTTTGCGTGCAGTTTCACAGATGAAGCTGTAGCGACAGCTTTTCTTCTGTGAGAAGACTGTGAGAGGTACTTCTCATCTTGATATTTTGTAGTTGTGGTTGTGGTTTTTGTAGTTATGGTTGTGGTTGTTCCCACAAATGCTTTCTCAGATCCTTCAGAATAAGAGCTACATCTGGGATGAAATTGAGTTTTGTAACACCATTCTCGTGCGTCATTTGAAATTGATTATATGTGAAATGAAGCTAATAAATGAAAACAGGTAATACGATACGGAATTCAAAGCTCTTACATAACTGTATAACGAATAAAGTAAACTCAAGAAGTCCGCAGTTTCAAGCGAAGTGGACGGGAAGGAAAAAGAAAGAAAGAACTTGCTTGGAAGGAGGATCGACTCGTAAACCTTGCATTTGTAGTGCAGCAAGATGCCCATTATTCTAACGGTGATAAAGTACTGTAGACACTAAATAATGGAATATATAAGGTGGTCTTTAAGTAATTACAGTGAGAGAAATGTCAATTTATTTCAGATAGCCTAGAAAATTCGTATAGAACTGTATCTTTTCCTTCAATTTGATGCAGTCATATTTTGCATCTTTCCGCAATCCTTTGACTCTGTGGAATTCGAAGAAATCTGCTACCATCCTCTGCCCTCGAATAGCAGGTTAATGCACAACACTCACGGCATTCTTACCCACAGCGAAGTTGCCACGTTTTGTTAGTCTCTTAATTTCATGGATAATGGATCTGTTTGTTTCACATGCCCCTATATACTGAGGTAACAACTAATTAGATCAACTCTCCCACTTAATCTCATGTACTACTTGGCTCCAAAATGGCTGCCTTGTACCCACTGCTGATATTCAGCGACAAAGCAGCCTTCCATTTATCTACAAAGGTTAATCGCCACAATGTGAGATTATGGGGCACTGACCATCCTCATGAAATTGTAGGCATGAGCGAAATTCACCGATGGTTCCCTTTTTGTGTGCAGTGTCACAGATGAAGCTGCAGGGGCCGCTTTTCTTCTGTGAGAATACTGTGATAGGTACCTCTCATCTTGGTATGTTGTAGTTGTGGTTGTTCCCACAAATGACTGCTTATTCCGAGAATTTCATCGTCCAAGAAGACGGGTCACCCCTTCGTTGGAGCATCGATGTTCGACCCTACCTAAACGACGAACTTCCTCATCGATGGATTGAGCGTAGTGGTGAAGATGATGTGTCTCTGTTCTCTTGGCCACCCAGTTCACCTTGTGACTTTTTCCTTTGGTGGTGCATGAAACACCGTGTTTACGTACCCCCACACTGGGTCAACTCAGAGAATGCATCACTGCTGCAGTGATGATCACTGACGGGATGTTGTTACATAAGCTATGGAACGAACTTGTGTCATGTGATCAGAAGGGCACTAGTAGAACATTTGTGGAGCGCAAAACGTCAAATTGCTGAATTTACAGTTTTATTCATGCGTCAATCATATTTGAAAATCCAGTAGTATGGAAAATACAGAGCTCTGAAAACGAATTAACCATTTGTAGTAGACCTGTAGATCTATCGCGTGCATTCAACAGGGAGGTCTGCAAATCTTAATTCTGCGCAGTAAACATGGAATGCATTGAGGAAACGGGTTTTAGCCCATCAGAGCCACCAAGGAATTTAAGACATTTCCATGTACATCAGCAGACTACTCTTCAATTAACATTTAATCGTTTGGCATGGGGTACTCAGAAGCACTTTCAGACTCTTTCTCGACAGTTCGGTAAGCACCTGGGAAACATGAACATCTAAAGCTTTCTGGACAAGATCTGACTCCTCTTATTTTACTACGATCATCATTAATTTCTATGTAGGTGGAAGTCAACAAAATATTCTCGCGTTACGAGAAGAAAGTTGGTGATTATAATTTCGTGAAGAGATTCGCCGCGACGAAAAAGTCTTTGTTTTAACGACTGCCATCCGCTCGCGAAATATATGCGTGACACTCTCACAAAATGAGCTGGCCTTCTTTCGACTTTTCGATGTTGTTTCGAGCACTTTCCCCATTAATTTTTCTGGGTAATGGTCACAGTTTAAGTTGTTCGGAATTGTAATGCCTAGGTAATTATCTGTATTGACGAACTTTAATTTTGTGCGATTTATCACGTAATCGAAATTTTATCGATTTTTTGGTACTAATGCACACTTTCCGTTATTCAGATTACACAGATATTGTGTCTTAATCATGTTACAATTCGTTTTTACTTATTGATGACTTTACCAGACTGCAAACGACAACATCATCTGCAAACATTCTAATAGGAATGCTCAGATTGTCTTCTTAAATGTTTATATAGATTAGGAACTGCAGAGAGCCTGTAATGCTTCCTTAAGGAATCGTAGATATCACTCTTGTCTCACACTGCAACTTCCAGTCAACTACTACAAACTATGATATTTCTCACAGGAAATGACGAATTCAGTCACATAACTCAGGCGATATTCCACAGACTAGTTATTTTATTGAAAACCGTTTGTAAACAACGGTTTCGATAGTGTTCTGAAAATCTAAAAATATGGTATAAACCTAAGATCCTTCGTTGATAGCACTGAATCACTTCGAGTGAATAAAGAACAAGTTGCGTTTTACAGGAAAGTTAATTCCTGAATCTGTGCTGGTTATGTATCCATCATTTTACCAGCAGTCGGTCACATCGCTGCCAAGCATCTGCAGCATCTATGAGTAACTATATTCCCTACTAAATGCTTCGTTTTTGAGAAATTAAATTTTCACTTTTGTTACTTTTCTTAAATATGTTTTTTTGGCTTGAGGATCCCTTAGTTCGATAGTTGGGGCACTGTTATACGCCAAACGCGTTGTAAATAAGTTTCACCTCCTTACGCATTTATTATGACGTCTTGTGCAGAAAATACGCTCTCATTTCTTGATAATGGCTAATTATTGGACACCAGTGTGCCAGAATTAAATAATTTGTCAATAGTAAATGAATTTCCCTGTCGAGGATACTCGACAGCGCACTTCGAGTCAAAAATGGCTCTGAGCACTATGGGACTTAACATCTTAGGTCATCAGTCCCCTAGAACTTAGAACTAATTAAACCTAACTAACCTAGAACCGCGAGACCGCCGCGGCCGACCATTTCGAGTCAGTTGTCAATGTTTTGCCCCATTATCACACAGCAATTGGCCGACTGGACAACACTGTCGGTCTAGAATATTCTCAGCTATTTCTTTCTTTATTATTAAGCGCTCATTCTGTAAAGAGTTGACTTAATAACTTAGAAAGTGATCATTTTTCGCTTTTGAACATTCTTCCACAACACAGAGAACAGCGGGTAGTTTTTTTAACCAATTAGTTGAAGGCTGAGTCATAAACGTCCGTCGCCAGCGAGGTCATTATAGGATCAACTAGTGGGAAACCGGTCATGGAAATGCGGTATCCACGTGTCCACGTGCCTTAGAAGTTGCTGGGTAGGAGTAGGCCCACTAAGAACTCCACATAGCAAGAGATGGTACTTCCGTTTCCAGTTGCTACATTATACAGTGCGTGTGTCTTCTTACAAAATACAGGTAACAACCTCATTCCAGTTAATACCTGTCCATTTGTTTCACGTTTTTTGCCCTCAAGTGATATTTAGCCATACTTATTTCAATCGTTTCTGAAATCATCCAACAATTACCACGTGTTACGGTTCTGTGCCTCAGTCAGTAAAAACAGAACCCTTATGGAGTCTTACTGTTGTCCATCCGTCCGTCTGTCTGTCTTTCTGCCCGACTTTTAAGAACTCTTTTTCTGAGGAATTGGTAGACGTTTTAAGTTCAAGTTTATGTCACGTATTAAGGCCAATGCTCTCTTATCAGTGCCAATATTTTAAGCTTCTAAATCAATTCAGTCAAAAGATACGACTGTTTACGTCACATACTTTGGTACTCTAAAACTCACACATCAAAACCTATAGCATAGTTCCCGTTAATCTACACTACTGGCCATTAAAATTGCTTCACCAAAAAGAAATGTAGATGATAAACGGGTAATCATTGGACAAATATATTATACTAGAACTGACATTTGATTGCATTTTCATGCAAACTGGGTGCATAGATCCTGAGAAATCAGTACCCAGAACAACCACCTCTGTCCGTAATAACGCCTTGATACGACTGGGCATTGAGTCAAACACAGCTTGGATGGCGTGTACAGGTACAGCTGCCCATGCAGCTTCAACACGATACCACAGTTCATCAAGAGTAGTGACTGGCGTATTGTGACAAGCCACCATTGACGAGACGTTTTCAATTGGCGAGGGATCTAGAGAATGTGCAGGCCAGGGCAGCAGTCGAACATTTTCTGTATCCAGAAAGGCCCGTACAGGACCTGCAACATGCGGTCGTGCATTATCCTGCTGAAATGTAGTGTTTCGCAGGGATCGAATGAAGAGTAGAGCCACGGGTCGTAACACATCTGAAATGTAACGTCCAGTGTTCAAACTGACGTCAATGTGAACAAGAGGTGACCGAGACATGTAACCAATGGCACCCCATACCATCACGAATACACGCTTCCCATGTGCGTTCACCGCGATGTCGCCAAACACGGATGCGACCATCATGATGCTGTAAACAGAACCTTGCAAACGTCCCCATCAGTTGACTCAGGGATCGAGACGTGACTGCACGATCCATTACAGCCATGCGGATAAGATGCCTGTCATCTCGAGTGCTAGTGATACGAGGCCGTTGGGATCCAGCACGGCGTTCCGTATTACCCTCCTGAACCCACCGCCGGCCGGAGTGGCCGTGCGGTTCTGGGCGCTACAGTCTGGAGCCGAGCGACCGCTACGGTCGCAGGTTCGAATCCTGCCTCGGACATGGATGTGTGTGATGTCCTTAGGTTGGTTAGGTTTAATTAGTTCTAAGTTCTAGGCGACTGATGACCTCAGAAGTTAAGTCGCTTAGTGCTCAGAGCCATTTGAACCATTTTTGAACCGACCGATTCCATATTCTGGTGACAGTCATTGGATCTCGACCAACGCGAGCAGCAGTGTCGCGATACGATAAACCACAATCGCGATAGGCTACAATTCAACCTTTACAAAGTCGGAAACGTGATGGTACGCATTTCTCCTCCTTACACGAGGCACCACAACAACGTTTCACCAGGCAACGCCGATCAACTGCTGTCTGTGTATAAGAAATCGGTTGGAAGCTTTCCTCACGTTAGCACGTCGTAGGTGTCGTCACCGGCGCCAACTTTGTGTGAATGCTCTGAAACGCTAATCATTTGCATATCACAGGCCTGAAAGCGATTCAGCTCCGACGACCAGGTGAAAGAAGAGGTTCATAACTTTCTGAACAGCATGGCGGCGAGCTGGTATGACATTGGCATACAAAACTGCCACAGCGTTTACAAAAATGCATCGACAGAAATGGTGATTATGTCGAAAAATAGCTAAATGTTCAAGCTGTAAACTGATATAAACCATTGTAGAAATAAACAGGTCTATGTATTTATAAAAAAATAGCAGACCTTACTTTTGGGATTACCCTCGTATATAACAAGAAAACATTTTTTGTTGTTTTTCATCCGTCTGTTCGTTTGTCTGTCCGTGTGTTACGACCCCGTTTGCTATTGGACAGATTGGCGTATCAAGTTCAAATTTATGTCACGTAGGCCTACTAAGGTCTATGGTCCCTTAGCAGTGTAATAATTTTAAGCTTCTATGTCAATGCAAGCAAAATCTGCGGCCATTTATGTCACATATTTCGATACTCAAATATTCACTCATGAATGATGTTCCTATAGGTCCGCAGCTCGTGGTCTCGCGGTAACGTTCTCCCTTCCCAAGCATGTGGTCCCGGGTTCGATTCCCGGTAGGGTCAGGGATTTTCAACTGCCAAGAGATGACTGGGTGTTGTGCCGTCTTCATGATCATCATTCATCCTCATTACGATCGGAGGAAGACAACGGCAAACCACCTCCATTAGGACCTTGCCTAGTACGGCGGTGCGGGTCTCCCACATCGTTCCTCTACACTCTGTCAAGAAACTTGAGACTTCATTTCCATAATCTATACGTTATTTCCCGTTGACCTAGAATCAAGGTATTTGCAAAGAGGCACAGTTTCACACTAAAAGTAAAGGAAAAAAATTCGAAAATTGTTAATTCGTAATTATCTCACACGAACAGAAAATATTTTTATCACTTTTGTCCATCTGTCTGACTGTTAACATCCAGTTTTCTCTACAACAGGCTGGCATGTCAAGCTCAAATTTATGTGACATACTTAAGCTTTCGAAATGTGGTGCTACAGAAGAATGCTGAAGATTAGATGGGTAGATCACATAACTAATGAGGAGGTATTGAATAGAATTGGGGAGAATAGGAGTTTGTGGCACAATTTGACTAGAAGAAGGGATCGGTTGGTAGGACATGTTCTGAGGCATCAAGGGATCACAAATTTAGTATTGGAGGGCAGCGTGGAGGGTAAAAATCGTAGAGGGAGACCAAAAGATGAATACACTAAGCAGATTCAGAAGGATGTAGGCTGCAGTACGTACTGGGAGATGAAGAAGCTTGCACAGGATAGAGTAGCGTGGAGAGCTGCATCAAACCAGTCTCAGGACTGAAGACCACAACAACAACAACTTAAGTCTATGATCCCTCGGCGGCCATTTGTGACATATATTTCGAAACTTGCAAACCCACTCATGAAAACCCACTGGGTACTTATCGTTGACTAGAATCATTAAATTTAACTAGGAACAAGGTTTCACAGTACAGGTAAAGGGAAAAATCCGAAAATCGTTAATTTCTAATAATGCAACACGAACAATTTCTTTTGTCAATTTTTATCCGTGTGCCTGTTTGTCTGTCCATCTGATAAGATCCTTTTTTTTTCATGAACAGATTGGCGCATCAAATTCAAATTCATGTCACGTACTAATATCTATGGTCTCTTGATGGCGTAAAAAGTTAACACTTCTAAGTCAATGCAGTCAAAACATTCGGCCGTCCATTTTACATATTTTGAGACTCGCAAATTCATTCATCATAACCAATAGGTTACTTCCTATTGACGTATAATCATGAAATTCGGCAAGAAGCAAGGTTTCACAGCACAAGTAAATTAAAAATCTTAAAGTAGTCATGTCACATAAAAAAATAATTTTGCCATTGAAATATACATTGCATTCAACATCAGTCAGAAGCTTAGCAGATGAACGTTACTACACGCAAACATAAAATATAAGTTTTCTCGCTTCTTTTTGTATGTCCGGGCCAGCCTGAGAAACTACTGTAGAAGTTTTGGATGCGCTCTTGGAATTCCCGGGACCGATGCTTGCTAGTATCAGTATTGAAAACACACAAAAATCGCTGCGAGTCTCGATTTCCAGGGTGGATTAACTACACTACTGTGTGAGCGACGTGTGGGTGCTATTCTGTCATTCTGCGCAATGGATTAATCTGAGATGTACCCTTTACCCTGTGGTTCCTGCAAGATGCAATTTCCACCCCTACACTACTACAGAAGTCAGACAGACGCTCCTAACGCTCTAAAGAGAAATGCCAGAAAAACTTTCAGCGGTAAATATCTTCTGGAGTCGTCCACTGTAAGGAAATGACACAAAAATTCACAAAATTTCTTACGTAACTAGTGGGATACTTGGGTAGTGGAGTAGTGCTAGTTAGTGTAAGAAAAACATGAAATAAACGAAAATTATTATTTTTTTTTTTTGCAAAAATTCTGAGAAATCACAATGGCACGTTTAGTTATGAACTGAATAAGTTATTTCCGGGTTCTTTTCGGAATGTGAAGTTACCTCTTAAGGATAGGATTCGCTAATGAAATTTCTATACAAAGTATAAGATTGACTTGGCAGAATGGCTGAGAGCCGCGCCTACTCAACTTGAATAATTATCCGTTAGAATGTTGCTAGGTACGGTCGAGGTTTTCGCGTGTGAAATGCAGTGAAGTGTACTGTTGTGGAGGAAATATGCAGTTCGCAAGAGCTGTAGCGCACAATACCGTAAGCTGCGATGACTGCTGTCTGCGCCACTCGCTGCTGACAAATAAGATAACTTTCGTTCTGTCTGGATTGACCTTCGCCAATCAGACTCTCCCTACGCCTTGATGAAGTCAAGGAATCCTATCCGCCCCTAGTCTAACTATTGGCGTGGTACACCGGTCAGAAAACCAGTCCACCACGATGCCACTCAAAAATTCGCTCGCAAGCGTTTAACTATAACTCTGCCCGTTCACACCGGACAATAAGTGTGGCGGCCAACACAGTAAACAACGCTTAATCGCAAGGACTCAATATAGAGTCGCACTCCGATTCGCTCTCGACAGAGGTGCTCTCCCACTGAAGTTTGTGTATGAGAAATCGGTTGGAAACTTTCCTCATGTCAGCACGTTGTAGGTGTCGCCACCGGCGCCAACCTTGTTTGAATGCTCTGAAAAGCTAATCATTTACATATCATAGCATCTTCTTCCTGTCGGTTAAATTTCTCGTCTGTAGCACGTCATCTTCGTGGTGTAGCAATTTTAATGGCCAGTAGTGTATGTACATATACAGGCCTACATCTGCATGGAACCCTACTCGCACTTCGCCAGTTTTTCTTTCAGGCAACCTAGTTACCTCACAGATTTCACTGAGTCTGTCCTTTCCCACTCTCCGTAACTATAAAAGTGAGAACTACATTTCATTATCTGTTGATTCCAGTTCGAGCATAGTTTATTTTACGTTACTCCTAATATTTAGCAAAAAAGTCAGACATTCCTTTATCTCGTCGTCGAACTACATACTAGTATACCACCTATATTGATGGTTTTTCTACGTTGGAAATACGTTTAGCGTGTAAATCTTTATTTCTCATACGCGATGTATGAAAAGAGTTTAAAGGCAGAATCGATAATATGCCTGGAAACGTAGGCTAACTCGTTCCAAAAGAAAACAGTATCCTTCCCTCTTCCCTATAATCAAACGATTACCATTCTCAAGATGCATTTCCGCCTGTGCACTGTGTGCCTATACACAATGCGCCTGCCCTAGACTCAGGCAAGAAGAGGTATGCGTCTGTCTGCAGATTTAAGGCCTGGCTGGGGTCCCAGTTACAGTCTTCACAGAATTTGCAGCTGTGTTATTTTCGTTTTAATTATTATACACCGTAGAAAAGAAACTGTACACAGTGACTGGAAAAATTCGTGGATCATAACAGTCTACAAGAAGAGTAACAGAAGTGAGCTACAGCAGTACCGTCCTTCCTCACTGACGACCGTCTATTGTACAATCCTAGGACATATTCCGACTCAAACATAATGAGGTTACTCGAACACAATGAGCTCCCCATGTCAACTAGCGTCCATTCCGAAAGTTTCGACAACAGTCCAGTCAACGAAGGAAAATTGGAGGAAAACGTTCGTTTAGTGGCAAATTTTTGTACAATGGTAGAGGTGTGTTTCGCGAACAACATACAGTATGTTGACAGGTAAGGTGTGAGCGTGGAATGGGGGAAGGGCTTTTAAAGGTCACTTTATTTAGGTTTTGCATCACTATCTCGAAAACCATGACTTCAAGCCAAAAATTTTTCCTGTTTAAAATTAAACTGTATTTAACTTCCTTCACAACCTGATCTATTTATTTTTTTCTCTTGGACTAATAGTTTCCACGTTGCAGCGGACGGAAAAATAACAGACTGAAAACAGTGCTTTACTGGTGTAAAATTAACGTTTATTGTTAAAAGAAACGGGTTAAGAACAAATAGTAAATGTGTGTACCATATGTAAATGCAATAGAACCTTATTAAGTGATAAATTGTGTTTTGGTGATGCAACATGGCGGAAAGAGGGAGGAGGTGAAGATTAGAAGCACGAGGGAAGGTAGGTCTCCAAATTGTGGGCGTGCACTTCCCGGCTTCATAGGCCTACAAACTGAAGAGCGAGCAGGCAATGCCTCATTCTCTCTACCGCACTGCGTCACAAAAAGCAACTAGGGGGTGTCTCACAAAGTTATGTCGGGCTATACGCAGCAAACCTTACGAACCATTGGCGGCGCAGTATTAAGATATGTGTAGCATTAACGCTACATGGAATACAGAAGTGAATTACTAATAATACTAATAATTATCGTGATCTGAAAGCCATGATCTGTTACGCCACAAATCCGACTGTTATGTCGTTAAGCTTGTAAGTAGTCTACATGTAGTCAGGATACTTGTTGGGAACCTGTGAAGCATCTTCGATAGAAGTAAAAAATTATTAAAGTTCAGTCATTTATTCATAATGTTAACAAGTTGTCGTTCTCTGGCACCAGATTTGGCTGTTGCTCATCCAGCTGTGTACTGCATTCTAGCTGACGTTCATCAAGTCAGCTCAATTTCTTCACGCCCAGAAGAAGAAACGGTTCAAATGGCTCTGAACACTATGGGACTTAACTGCTGTGGTCATCAGTCCCCTAGAACTTAGAACTAGTTAAACCTAACTAACCTAAGGACATCACAAACATCCATGCCCGAGGCAGGATTCGAACCTGCGACCGTAGCGGTCTCGCGGTTCCAGACTGCAGCGCCTTTAACCGCACGGCCACTTCGGCCGGCTTTAGAAAACATGCTGGCCATTAGTCGAGCGTTGTCATTATACTGAAGGAAGTCATTCACAAGATGTGCACGATGGGGCCGCGATTTTGTCGTCCCTGAAGACGAACGCCTCGCCAATATGCAGCCGATATGGTTGCACTATCGGTCGGAGGATGGAATTCACGTATCGTACAGCCATTATGGCGCCTTCCATGACCACCAGCGGCGTACGTCGGCTCCACATAATGCCACTCGAAAACAGCAGGGAACCTCCACCTTACTGCACTCGTTGGACTGTGTATCTAAGGCTTTCAGCCTGACTGGGTTGCCTCCAAACACGTCTCCGACGACTGTCTGGTTGAAGGCATATGCGACACTCATCAGTGAAGAGACCGTGATGCCAATCCTGGCCGGTCGCTGTGGCCGTGCGGTTCTAGGCGCTTCAGCTGGAACCGTGCGACCACTAGGGTCGCAGGTTCGAATCCTGCCTCGGGCATGAATTTGTGTGATGTCCTTAGGTTAGCTATGTTTAAGTAGTTCTAAGTTCTAGGGGACTGATGACCTCAGATGTTAAGTCCCACAGTGCTCACAGCCATTTGAACCATTTTTTGAGCCAATCCTCAGCGGTCCATTCGGCATGTTGTTGGGCCCATCTGTACCGCGCTACATGGTGTCGTGGTTGCAAAGATGGACCTCCCATGGACGTCCGGAGTTAAGTTGCGCGTCATGCAGCCTATTTCGCACAGTTTGAGTCTTATCACGACGTCCTGCGGCTGCATGAATAGCATTATTCAACATGGTGGCGTTGCTGTCAGGGTTCCTTCGAGCCATAATCCGTAGATAGCAGTCATCCACTACAGCAGTAGCCCTTGGGTGGCCTCAGCAAGGCATGTCTCTCTGTATCTTCTCCATGTCCGAACAACATCGCTTTGGTTCATTCCGAGATGCCTGGACACTTCCCTTGTCGACAGCCCTTCCTGGCACAAAGTAACAATGCGGACGCGATTGAACAGCAGTATTGACCGTCTACGGATGGTTGAACTATAGACAACACGAGGCGTGTACCTCCATCCTGGTGGAGTGACTGGAACTGATCGGCTATCGGACGCCCTCCGTCTAATACGCGGTGCTCATGCATGGTTGTTTGCTTCTTTGGATGGGGTTTAGTGACATATCCGAACAATCAAAGGGACTGTGTCTGTAACACAGTACCCACAGTCAACGTCTATTTTCTGAGGTGATGCTAAACTTTTTTTGATGTGTGTATTTACATCTACCTTGCAAGATATACTGTGGTAAGCTACTCAACTCAGTGCAGCCCACTCTACAGATTCCAATAGTTCCCGAGTGGAAGAGATTTATGCCGTCTATCCCTCACACAATTAATGACTACAGAAAAGCAGTAATTTTCTCGTTTTTCCTGTATTCACCACCAAGTAACTGCAACAGATTTACATGCCTTGACAATACGCTGTCAACGACAGACAGCAGAAAGATGCCATTTTTACCAGTCCACTCTCTTTCTCACCAGCACTTCATAGGTCACTAATAACATCACACTTACAAATTATGCATTTCTCATCCATTGTTTACAGAAACATATTTTAGATAAAAGCTCGCTTGAAAACTGCAAATAAGTACTCATTTAATAAACTGAAAATAACTCCACTACATAAGCACGAGGTCAGTGAAGCTAGAGCTATAGTTTCAGGATGATGGTGCATCCCCATACTTTAGAATCAACGTGTGTAACTATTTAAATGAAGCGTTTCAATGGAAATGGATAGATCTTCAGTGAAAAAGAAGTGTTTGGCACGAACGTGATTCGAACATCGACGAGTCTGTATATTTGTTTGCCACTGCATTGTCTCGCCTCACTGATCTAGTGCACAGCCCCAGCACAGTGCAGAGTCCATGTACGTGTTCTCTTACAGTGTTGTCAAGGCCTCGTTTTTTAAACCGTAATTCTATTAAATCTGTTGGCAGGACTAATTTTTGCTACGTACACTTTCATCTTCAGTTGGGATGAGGAATCGCATACCAACTACCAAGTGCGGCATTTTTTCTTCACCCTGTTTATTAAATATGCTCAAGTTTGTGTGTAAGTATGTTTGTTACTCCTTCACACTGAAGTCGATGGACGTATTTAGATGGTTCAAATGGCTCTGAGCACTATGGGACTCAACTGCTGAGGTCATTAGTCCCCTAGAACTTAGAACTAGTTAAACCTAACTAACCTAAGGACATCACAAACATCCATGCCCGAGGCAGGATTCGAACCTGCGACCGTAGCGGTCTTGCGGTTCCAGACTGCAGCGCCTTTAACCGCACGGCCACTTCGGCCGGCCGTATTTAGATGAGCTTTGGAATGAGGATAACGCATACCCTGCATTAACACATAGGCTACCTTTTATTTCGCTAAAATCACTCTTTCCTTGGAATGGTCAATGTGAGTACTGTTCCTGTGGGATGGGTAGTGTGCTAAAAAGTCGTCCATGAAAATTAACTGTGAAATGAATGCATTAAGTTTAGCGTTGAGATTAGTTTTTAACTGTTTTGGCAAAAGAACTAAGTACGTACTTACATCTACGAGAGCAGAAATATTGCTGTAGGATATCGCTAAGGAGCAAAATAAGGATCCAATCTGGAAGGACATGAAGGAGAAGTGGAGGAGAAAGGAAAGCGTAGCGATTAGACAGTGTTATCTAGTTCGCAATGATATTCTTTTTAAACGAAAATCGGTCGACAACTCTGTTTTGTTAGTTTGTATTCCTGATGAGTGGGTTAATAAGTTGATTTGGTACACACATTTCAGTTATGCGCACTTTGGTCCCAGAAAATGCTTACATAAATTACGGGAAAATTGCTACTTCAGTAATATGGAAAAACGTATTCGATCTGTTCTTGCCAAATGCAAATTATGTCAAAAAGCTAAGCCGCCAACTATTTCTCACAGAGCACCGTTGTTTCCTATCATTCCAGCGAAATTAAAGGACATGGCTGCAGTCGATTTGTTAGGTCCAGTGGTTCGTTCTACTAATGGTTTTGCGTACATTTTGGTAGCAGTGGAATTGACATCAAAATATGTGTGTTTTACACCTTTACGCAAAGCAACAGCTCGTTCAGTATCTAACGCTTTCATCAAACATTTTCTTAAAGAAGTTGGTCATGTTGATAAGGTTATATCAGATAATGGATCACAGTTTCGCTCTAAAATTTGGCTTCGTACTCTACAGCGCCGTAAGATTAAACCAATTTTCATTTCACTTTTTCACTCTCAATCTAACGCTTCAGAGAGATGGATGAAGGAAATCAATAAATTGTGTCGTCTTCATTGTCATCAGAATCACAGAACGTGGGATCAGTATCTTCATATTTTTCAAAACATTCTGAATGAACTTCCCAATGATTCAACTTCTTTACCGCCTATATTGATATTAAAAAATAAAGCACCGACAAACCGCATTTCTGAAATCGTTCCTTTTCCGCCTACACGGAAACTGCGGCATTCTGAAGTTGTCAACCTGGCTCTACAAAATATTGCGTCTGCGGCTGCTAGAAGAGAGAAATCAGCTAAGCGTCCTGGTCGTTTAAAAACTTTTTCAGTTGGCCAAAAGGTGTTAATTAAGTCTCATCGTTTGTCTCACAAAGGAAAGGGCTTGTGTCGCAAATTTTTTCTGCCTTATAACGGTCCATATAGAATTCGCAAAATTATTCATGATAACACTGTCGAAGTAGAAACTCTTAAATCTCGGCGCTCTAAGGGAATACATCATATATCTAACGTTAAAATTTTTGTGGAATGATATACTTTTGAGAGACTTAACAGTTACATGTAAACACACGGAGAGTACAAGGATACCGCGCCGTGTTCCGGCGGCGGCACATACTCAAAGCAACAGTCAAGTCTGCGCGCCGCACAAGGCAGTCGTTGACCGCAAACAATTACTTCCCACGTCACGCGCCTACAGCTGATCGAGAGCTCAGTGCGAATGCACTGACAGACGTAAACAAATACACAGTCTAAATTCTCCGAATAAATTCAGTATAAAGCTATAGTGACTTGATAAATTATGTTATTAACGTTCAGTATTTTTCAGGATATGGTTGTATAAAATATTTAAGAACTTCAGGTAAATTCTGTGTGTGACCGATGTTAAGACGACTTGATATCGAGAAAATTTCAGGAAGAATGTAATTTCGAAGAAGAAAGTAATAAACTAAAAAGGTAACTGTTAATTGAGTTTATTTTTCAGGTAACATATTTCCACTTAGGTACGTATTTTAGACGTAATTTGCTGCTCGCGATTACGTGATTTAGACTTTGTGCTAAATTTCATGTTCTATGAATTTACTTGTGATGCGACGTGCTTGCGTACATTTACTGATTTTGACAATGATTGATTAATGAACAGGGTTGTTACTTGTGTACATTATGCGTCGCTTGGCTGCACTGCTTTTTCACTGACGTCATATTTTTTTATTATGTGCCTGCTGTGCTTATTTATTTAAATTATAATTGTCACCTGATTAATTGTGCTGATGTGGTTATGTATGTAAGTTATACTTTGTGATTTATCTGCTTGCGCCTTCATGTTTACTTATTAAGATTGTATATGAACATTTATTTGCTTATGCTGATATGATGCTAATGACCTGTTTATTATGTAAGATACAGATTTGCTGATTTGCGTATGGATTGCATATTTATACATTTCTGTTTGTTGTCATAACTACTCTTTAATTTGGTATATAGAAATGCTGATATACTGTGTACAAACATAGAGTTTAGGTCACACTATGGTATTAATTATAGATTGTTCGCTTGGCAGAGCCTCGTTGTAGGGATTGTGCTTGACATTCTGTTCTCCACTGGTATATTGTCTCGCTATTGCATGTTTTGCTTACGATCAGTGCCTTATATTTTTAAGATAAGAAAATGAACTGCTGTAATTCGACGAACGACATTAGTACAAGAAACTTCATAGAAGTCACATGAGCTGGAGGTTTTATGGAAGCTGTATAAATTTATGCTAATAGGAAGGAAGCTAACGACATGACATACCAACACTAGGGTTAGACCATTACACTGCATTCTTCGTGAGCAATTGAAATAGTAAGTGACACTTGACACAAAAAATACTCCACATGTTTGCTTCTGCCATGATTCTTGAAGTGGTGTACACACTGAAATATCACGATTATTCACACTTCGTAATCGTACTTACTTACTGAGAGTTATTCAAACTAATGGCTGTTAGAAGTCATGTATGCATTTTTTTTTTTTTTGTTTAAAGATGGACAAGGTAACCAAAATGTATCTTATAATTCATAATGAGTAGAAGATTTGGGTCAGATGGATTACACAGAGGTTGTGTGTGGACATTGTGTCTTCGGATTGTATGGGATGATAAATTGAAGTTTGCACTAGGATTTTATCTGTACTTGTTCGAGGAGACTGACTAGAGGAAAGAGTTGTTATGGAAGGGAAATGATATTGGTAATAAGGTTTATATGTGTCGACGTATTGAAGAGGTATTACTGAGGTATTGAGATTGTGTGAAGTTGATGATTATTGGAGTTTTGGTGGACAAGAGGTAAGGTAAATGATATTGATGATAAGGTTTATATGTATCGACGTAAGAGGTATTATTGAAGTATTAAGATTATGTGATGATAATGATTATTGGAGTTTTGGTGGATAAGGGGTAAAGTAAGTGAGGAGCATATTTTTTTGTTGGTTTATATGGAACAAGGAGGATGAAGATGGCAGACTAGAACACTCAAGTAGAAGGAAGATTGTCTACACACACACTTTGTTAAATCACTAAGCAGTATATACTTTTTTTTGAGAGAGGAAGCATTTGCATATCTTGGCTCACTGACAGTTGTTCAGAAACCGTACATTTTGATTTGGCTTTGGCAAACATTGGTCTTGACATGATGACTATGACGTTGACTAACTATTATTGACTGTTATACACTGTGCCACTACTACTTGATACACAAGTTGAACATCAAATTTTGACAGAATTGCATTTACACAATTAACACTATTCAACTACACTGTAGCACTTAATGTGGATGAAAGATGAGTGAGTGTGTTTTGTGTGTTTTCCTTTCCTAATCCCAGATAATTGGTACCGACCTATCCCCTAAATATTATTTTACTTGTTTGTTGTGGCTTGCACTGACACCCATAAATATTATAGGTTTACTGATATTTGTGTATTTGTAATAGTTAATATGACAATTATCTGATATCATTTGTGTGTTTATTATAATTTGTATGTTTAGTGTAAGAGCATTGATAATAATTTTGTAAAAGCAATTGTGTGTGCACTCAAACTGTTGTTCGCACCTGCACCTGTTATCATTGATGTGTGACACTTAGAAATGTTTCATTTCTGCTGATGAACTGTGTGATTAGTGATAGTGAATATTATGGACTGTTACTTGCACTTTTTCTACATGAGTGGTGCCACTAGGACATGTTTATTTTCTGCTGATAAACTCTGATCAACAGTGTGATTAGTGATAGTGAATATTATGGACTGCTGTCTGCACCTGTTCAACATTACTGGGTGCCACAGATGGAACTGCTTCTACTGAAATGAAGTCACTTATTGGTGTCTGCACCTACTTAACGTTACTGGGTGCCACTGATGGACTGCTTCTACTGAAAAGATGTCACTTGTTGGTGTCTGCACCTGCTTAACATTACTGGGTGCCACTGATGAAACTGCTTCTACTGAAATGTCACTTGTTGGTGTCCGCACCTGCTTAACATTACTGGGTGCCACTGATGAAACTGCTTCTACTGAAATGTCACTTGTTGGTGTCTGCACCTGTTCAACATTGCTGGGTGCTACTGATGGAACTGCTTCTATTGAAATGTCACTTGTTGGTCTCTGCACTTGTTCAACACTGCTGGGTGCCACTGATGGAACTGTTTCTACTGAAATAATGTCACTTGTTGGTGTCTGCACTTGTTCAACATTACTGGGTGCCACTGATGGACTGCTTCTACTGAGATAATGTCACTTGTTGGTGTCTGCACCTGTTCAACAATGCTGGGTGCCACTGATGGACTGCTTCTACTGAAAAGATGTCACCTGTTGGTGTCTGCACTTGCTCAACATTACCGGGTGTCACTAATGGAACTGCTTCTGCTGAAAGATGTCACTTGTTGGTGTCTGCACCTGTTCAACATTGCTGGGTGCCACTGATGGAGCTGCTTCTACTAAAATGATGTCACTTGTTGGTATTTGCACCTGTTGACCATTGCTGGGTGCTACTGCTGGAACTATCAACTACTTGTTTTTTTGAATCATTGAAAGCATTTTATGTGAACATTTGTATAAGCTGATTTTTTGTGTATTGTGTAAACTATTATGTAAGGTCACATGTATGAAAGAATTTTTATTGCTTACTGTATTTTATATATTAGGTTATTGAAAGGTCAGTGCAAAGCCAAAATTTTATCTAATTATGTGATATTTACGTATTAATATTATCTTTTATTTTTGTCTGTATTTTTGTGGACGAATTTGGTGGTATTTTCACCACCAATGCTGGCAAAAATACCATCAAATTCTGGCCCGTGGAGGAAGGGCATATGAAAGGTGGCTGCACTGAGCCACAGCGCCAGAGATTGCGCCAAAGAGTTTTATTCCGCCGCCTCCACTGGCAGTGCTTGTCGAGGTGTGGCAGTAGTCAGTGCTTATCGAGATGTGGTAGTAGTGAGTCGGTGTTGAGATGTTGTAGTAGGGAGTGCTTGTTCCATGTTTTATGCAGTTGTTTGATGGGCTAGACAGCAGATGTTGTTCGATCAGAGTGCTTTTCGTCAATATATATGAAGGTAAAAAAATTCCCTTTTTTTCATTATTTCAATGTCGTAATGCGTCATTACAGGTTCAGTCAACAAAGCATCTGGCTCGTGTTCTTGTATTAGAGTGTAATTCTGGTTTTCCTGCGCAATTATAGTATTTCTATTTTTTTAAATTACTTCAGTATAAATGGTATTTAAAATTTCTTGTCTTATTGAAGAAGAACCGTGCCAGATGTGTACATTGAATCACACTTCCACACACAGAACAGTTACACTTGTGCTTTGGTTTCGTACGTTTTATAGTTGCTGTGGACTTAATTAATTAATTGTGTTAACGAAAATTTTCTTTCATTCTTTGTTGTTATTCTATGCAGTCAGATTGCGTACTAAAACTAGTCAGGGCCAACCGTTTAAGAGACAGCATAACCGAACAGACAGCTACTAAAAATATTTGCGTTTTATTAATTAAGCCCCCATGCAATACTCGTGCAGTACGTAAAGAAATATTAATGTTTTAGTTGGACCACTTTTTTCGCATTGTGACAGATGGCGCTGTAATAGTCACAAACGTATAAGTGCGTGGTATCACGTAACATTCCGCCGGCCGGTGTGGCCGAGCGGTTCTAGGCGCTACAGTCTGGAACCGCGCGACCGCTACGGTCGCAGGTTCGAATCCTGCCTCGGGCATGGGTGTGTGTGATGTTCTTAGGTTAGTTAGGTTTGAGTAGTTCTAAGTTCTAGGGGGACTGATGACCTCAGAAGTTAAGTCCCATAGTGCTCAGAGCCATTTGAACCATTTTTGAACGTAACATTCCGCCAGTGTGGACGGTGTTTGCTTCGTGATACATTACTCGTGTTAAAATGGACCGTTTACCAATTGCGGAAAAGGTCGATATCGTGTTGATGTACGGCTATTGTGATCAAAATGCCCAACGGGCGCGTGCTATGTATGCTGCTCGGTATCCTGGACGACATCGTCCAAGTGTCCGAACCGTTCGTCGGATAGTTAAGTTATTTAAAAAAACAGGAAGTGTTCAGCCACATGTTAATCGTCAACCACAACCTGCAAAAAAATGATGATACCCAAGTAGGTGTTTTAGCTACTGTCGCGGCTAATCCGCACATCAGTAGCGTACAAATTGCGCGAGAATCGGGAATCTCAAACGTCGGTGTTGAGAATGTTACATCAACACCGATTGCACCCGTACCTTATTTCTATGCACCAGGAATTGCATGGCAACGACTTTGAATGTCGTGTACAGTTCTGCCACTGGGCACAAGAGAAATTACGGGACGATGACAGACTATTTTGCACGCATTCTATTTAGCGACGAAGCGTCATTCATCAACAGCGGTAACGTAAACCGGCATAATATGCACTTTTGAACAACGGAAACTCCACGATGGCTGCGACAAGTGGAACATCAGCGACCTTGGTGGGTTAATGTACGGTGCGGCATTATGGGAGGAAGGATAATTGCCCCCCCCCCCCTCCTTTATCGACGGCAATCTAAATGGTGCAATGTATGTTGATTTCCTACGTAATGATCTACCGATGTTACTACAAGATGTTTCACTGCATGACAGAATGGCGATGTACTTCCAACATGATGGATGTCCGGCACATAGCTCGCGTGCGGTTGCTGCGGTATTGAATAGCATATTTCATGACATTTGGATTGGTCGTCGAAGCACCTTAACCATGGCCCACACGTTCACCGGATCTGACGTCCCCAGATTTCTTTCTGTGGGTAAAGTTGAAGGATATTTGCTATCGTGATCCACCGTCAACGCTTGACAACATGCGTCAGCGCATTGTCAATGAATGTGAGAACATAACAATAGGCGAATTACTCGCTGATGAGAGGAATGTCGTTACACGTTTTGCCAAATGCACTGACGTTGACGGACATCATTTTGAGCATTTATTACATTAATATGGTATTTAAAGGTAATCACGCTGTAACAGCATGCGTTCTCAGAAATGATAAGTTCACAAAGGTACTTGTATCACATTGGAACAACCGAAATAAAATGTTCAAACGTACCTACGTTCTGTATTTTAATTTAAAAAACCTACCTGTTACCAACTGTTCGTCTAAAATTGTGAGCCATATGTTTGTGACTATTACAGCGCCATCTATCACAAAGCGAAAAAAGTGGTCCAACTAAATCATTCACATTTCTTTACGTACTACGCGAATATGTAATAAAAGATGGGAGTTCCTATTTTTAAAAAACGCAGTTGATATCCGTTTGACCTATGGCAGCGCCATCTAGCGGGCCAACCATAGCTCCATCTGGTTTCCCCCTTCAAGCTAGACTAGTTTCGTTCTTTTGTTTGACGGTTATTTCGTGAGATATTTGGCCCGGTCACCATCAGTGGACCACCCTGTATAAGATACTCCCTAAGTTTTACACACGTGAGTACTGCGACGTGCGTTTCCCAACGTCACTACTGAAATATTCAACAAACTTGTTCCTTATACATTTTTCAGTGCTTGATCTGCAGTTCGTAATCATTTCACTGTTGAAATCACTGGAACCCTCCGACTGTAGTATATCTTTCAACTGATGACCATCACAAACTCTAACAAAGTTGTGAAGCACAACAAATGCTTTCACACTATTTTCTGCGACATCAAGTGAGAAAATCTGTGGAAAATCCGCCATTTGTTAGACAATAAAGTACACTCTACAAATGGCCTCGCCCTAGTGAACCGATACTTGAGCGCTCTCCTTTCCAATTGTAAGGCTCTAACTGCAAACGCACACATTACATTAAGTGACGGACGAATGCCTCATCTCCAACAAATACGAATGGCATTTATGGTTCAGCTGTCCCAGTCAGTGCACATCGATTTGGCAGATTCTGTGTCTCTTTCTCAAGTTTACTACCAAAAGCTGAATTTTTAAACAGAGACGAATCAGAATTTTTTCCATATCCGCCAATGTCTCATCATCATCATCGTTTAAGACTGATTATGCCTTTCAGCGTTCGGTCTGGAGCATAGTCCCCCTTATAAAATTCCTCCATGATCCCCTATTCAGTGCTGACATTGGTGCCTCTTCTGATGTTAAGCCTATTACTTCAAAATCATTCCTAACCGAATCCAGGTACCTTCTCCTTGATCTACCCCGACTCCTCCTACCCTCTACTGCTGAACCCATGAGTCTCTTGGGTAACCTTGCTTCTCCTATGCGTGTAACATGACCCCACCATCTAAGCCTGTTCACCCTGACTGCTACATCTATAGAGTTCATTCCCAGTTTTTCTTTGATTTCCTCATTGTGGGCATCCTCCTGCCATTGTTCCCATCTACCAGTACCTGCAATCATCCTAGCTACTTTCATATCCGTAACTTCAACCTTATTGATAAGGTAACCTGAATCCACCCAGCTTTCGCTCCCATACAACAAAGTTGGTCGAAAGACGAACGGTGCACAGATAACTTAGTCTTGGTACTGACTTCCTTCTTGCAGAACAGAGTAGATCGTAGCTGAGCGCTCACTGCATTAGCTTTGCTACACCTCGCTTCCAGTTCTTTCACTATGTTGCCATCCTGTGAGAATATGTATCCTAAGTACTTGAAACCGTCAGTATTGTAACAAGGCCGGTCCCATTCCAAAATACCATTATCCACGATGGCGGCCTTGACGTCAGAGACATTATGAACTGTTTTGATAACACCGCAACCATTCCAAAGCATCGTTATTCGACAACAACAAGGTCGCACGCAGTGTATCCGGCACGTGTTGCCTCTCTAGTCTTTATTACCGTAGCGGGGTGTGAGAGAGAGAGAGAGTTAGCGCCATCTCTCTCTATGTCACAACCCCGCGCATACATACACGCGCTAGGCAGGACCTATATAAATCAATGCACGGCCTACCTCACTCTCACACTGCTCGTATACTTCATTCATCAAATACTTGTCACGTCTTCGTAATTAAACGTGTAAAAATGGAACGACCACGAACCGCCAGTGACAGCAGCAGCAGCAAACGTGCTCATGTGGACGAAGTTCCATTCCCTGGTAAGTACATTTTCAGTATTCTGATATCTACACCCTTTAACTCTGTGTATGAGTGCTACATATCTTTTATAATGGTCTCTATAAAGATCGCTCCTCCACTTGTTCTGTGTGTGTTCCGGCTTACGTTTTTTACCCTTTTGAATCTCTCTCTCTATAAAAATTGCTTATCGACGCCTTTTTTTTTACCTCTAACTTGGGTGTCTGAATCTTTTATTTTAAGTGTTACATTTGTTTTGTACTGCTCTCTATAAATATTGTTCATCCACGTGTTGTATGTTACGTGTTATACCCGTTTTCGATCTCTCTCTGTAAAGTTTACTAAGTCTTTTACCGGATTCTATGTTTGTGTATGTGTTAAGTCTTATATCCGTTTTGGACATCTCTATGTAAAGAATGACTTTCCACATGTCGTATGTGTTATAATTAATTTACCGTATCCGCTATAAAGATAGAGCTTCCACGTGTTGTGTATCTGTTATATTCGTTGTGCAGTGCTCTTTGTAAATATTTCATTTCTTTCCTTTTTTTTTTAAATTTGCTGGTCCGCTTACTTCTCTATCACTTAACTGAAAGCACACTTCCCTTTCCATACGCGGTATTATATTCAGTCTTCTCCATCTTTCTAGATTTCTTCCAGCAAATCATGGCTGATCTAGACAATCAGATCGAGATGGAAAGGGCTCAAGCGCAGCTCGAATGTAAGTACATTTATAATACAATCATACTTCTTAAACTTAAATAATTTCATCTAATATATACCCGTTTCCTGATTGTATACATTTAGTCCTCATAAGCCTGTCTTTTCTTTGTAGATGCGCCTAATTCAGCATTCGGTTCTACCACCCAAAACGTTCAAGGAGGCGGCGGTAGCGTTCAAACGGCGCCCGCCACACAGGACACTCAGTCTTTAGAGGAGGAGGAGACCAATCTGCCTGACCCGTTTGAGGAGGAGATCAACCTTCCTGAGTGGTTTGAGGATCTACTTGATTTTGGCAATGAGTTGCTCAAACCATGGAGTCAGAGCGGAGAAGGTGAATAATTTTGAACATTAACATTCCTTCACATAACCACCATTATCTACTCTTATTGTTATTATTTATCGCTCTTTTAAATATAAATCACTAAATTAATTTTTTTCCTTATTTATCTTACAGGTATATCACACGGCGTAGGCCGTGTTCCTAGAGCGGTGGTTGCGGGGGCGGGACTCGGGCGCACCGAACCGCAAAGACACGCCGCGCCTTGCGTAGCCCCTATAAGGGCTTCGCGGGAGGCGGATGCAGAACACGCGCCAGCTCCTCCCCCAGCGCTGTCGCAACCGTTTGGCTGCGAAAAACAACAACACCGAGCCCCCACGCCACCGGCAGGTAGAGGCAGCAGCGCAGCCCGTCCGCCGTCGCCACAGCCTGGCCCTTCAAACCGGCTGTCACCCCCTCCTCCTCTAGAAGCAGCAGCTCGCCGCCGCCGCCCACGCAAGGTATGCGTTCCGAGACGTATACCTCTCTCCGCAAATGATGATGATTACGATCACCCATCACCAGCCCATTCATCTATCGGGTGGACTCCTAGTTGTAGCAACAGTAATAATAGTAATTTCCTTATGGCTAGCGGTAGCTCTCTCCCCCGTCCTATCGATAACGAATTCGATCAGAATAACGGCGTAATGACTCCCTTAGAATACTCAGCAGTTGCTAGAGCGTTTGAGGGGCGAATCTCTTTCACCAGAATTGAGAATCCAGGCGGGAGGTATCGCGATCCTGTAAGGTTTTTGGAGGCGTGCCTCCCCGTCTTGGAGATCGAGCTCCTCAAACTCTTAGAAGATCCGGAATTTAACGCCTTTAAATGCAGTGCTGTGTTATGCTGTGAACTGAGTCACCCCCCTAAACATCAAGGTGACGCGGAGACGGCTACTCTGCATTATATATGGGGTGACAATGGCGTTATTTCTCGGAGCACATCGATTGCTTAGTGGTATCGAGAATCCACCTTGAGCGCTATTATGGCCCGATTTTCCGAGATGGAAGTACACTCCTGGAAATTGAAATAAGAACACCGTGAATTCATTGTCCCAGGAAGGGGAAACTTTATTGACACATTCCTGGGGTCAGATACATTACATGATCACACTGACAGAACCACAGGCACATAGACACAGGCAACAGAGCATGCACAATGTCGGCACTAGTACAGAGTATATCCACCTTTCGCAGCAATGCAGGCTGCTATTCTCCCATGGAGACGATCGTAGAGATGCTGGATGTAGTCCTGTGGAACGGCTTGCCATGCCATTTCCACCTGGCGCCTCAGTTGGACCAGCGTTCGTGCTGGACGTGCAGACCGCGTGAGACGACGCTTCATCCAGTCCCAAACATGCTCAATGGGGGACAGATCCGGAGATCTTGCTGGCCAGGGTAGTTGACTTACACCTTCTAGAGCACGTTGGGTGGCACGGGATACATGCGGACGTGCATTGTCCTGTTGGAACAGCAAGTTCCCTTGCCGGTCTAGGAATGGTAGAACGATGGGTTCGATGACGGTTTGGATGTACCGTGCACTATTCAGTGTCCCCTCGACGATCACCAGTGGTGTACGGCCAGTGTAGGAGATCGCTCCCCACACCATGATGCCGGGTGTTGGCCCTGTGTGCCTCGGTCGTATGCAGTCCTGATTGTGGCGCTCACCTGCACGGCGCCAAACACGCATACGACCATCATTGGCACCAAGGCAGAAGCGACTCTCATCGCTGAAGACGACACGTCTCCATTCGTCCCTCCATTCACGCCTGTCGCGACACCACTGGAGGCGGGCTGCACGATGTTGGGGCGTGAGCGGAAGACGGCCTAACGGTGTGCGGGACCGTAGCCCAGCTTCATGGAGACGGTTGCGAATGGTCCTCGCCGATACCCCAGGAGCAACAGTGTCCCTAATTTGCTGGGAAGTGGCGGTGCGGTCCCCTACGGCACTGCGTAGGATCCTACGGTCTTGGCGTGCATCCGTGCGTCGCTGGGGTCCGGTCCCAGGTCGACGGGCACGTGCACCTTCCGCCGACCACTGGCGACAACATCGATGTACTGTGGAGACCTCACGCCCCACGTGTTGAGCAATTCGGCGGTACGTCCACCCGGCCTCCCGCATGCCCACTATACGCCCTCGCTCAAAGTCCGTCAACTGCACATACGGTTCACGTCCACGCTGTCGCGGCATGCTACCAGTGTTAAAGACTGCGATGGAGCTCCGTATGCCACGGCAAACTGGCTGACACTGACGGCGGCGGTGCACAAATGCTGCGCAGCTAGCGCCATTCGACGGCCAACACCGCGGTTCCTGGTGTGTCCGCTGTGCCGTGCGTGTGATCATTGCTTGTACAGCCCTCTCGCAGTGTCCGGAGCAAGTATGGTGGGTCTGACACACCGGCATCAATGTGTTCTTTTTTCCATTTCCAGGAGTGTACATGGATCCGCTAAAGCGCTCAGCAGTATACCACACCTCGACATCCATATACATGTCTATGATCCAATGAATGGAGGGTCCAGTTATATTAAACTCCCTATAGATATTGAGAAAAAGCAAGCATGCATTAATGTTCAAAATAAGTATGATAATGCGTGTTTTGCATGGTCAGTCCTGGCTTGCGAGAGAAATTACAATTACAAACATCATCCCGAGCGTCCCAGCAGTTACATAGTCAAAGATATTAAGAGACAGTATAACTTTGACGGAATGGAGTTCCCTTTAAGAATCCAGGACATACCTAAGTTTGAGGCTCAGAATACCGCAATATCGGTCCACGTTTATGGCCTGGAGAAGAAAAGCAAGTCAGATGAGCAGAACAAGCATACAGTAGTAGGCCCCCTCCATTTCTCAAAATTTGCAGGTGAGCGAGAGTTGCATGTCAACATGCTGCTCTTCTCCGAACGTGATAATTATCACTACGTCTGGATCAAAGACATGTCCCGACTCATTTCCTCCCAGTTAAGTAAAAATGATCATAAACAACATATTTGTATAAGGTGTTTGAATTATTTTTCATCTCAAGAGTTATTAGCGACACATTTATTAGATTGTGCATGCAAGGACCCGGTACGTGTTGTTATGCCCACTGAGGAAAATAACTTCATTAAATTTAAAAATGCTCACCACCAGCAGCGTTGTCCTTTTGTTGTGTACGCCGATTTTGAATGCTTGCTGGCTCCTATTACTCGTTGTGAAGGGAACCCCTTAGCCTCACACACAACCTTCACACAAAAACACGTACCTTATGCGGCTGCGTTCCAAGTTGTATGCGCATATGATTGTAAACTTAATAGCTATCAGTCTTATGTAGGGAACGACCCGGCGGTTTGGCTTCTCACAGAGCTTGAAAAACTTTCTTGGCAAGTTCACAAGCTCTACAGCATCAATATTCCCATGACCAAATCAAAGGAAAATGATGACTTGTATGAAAAGGCTGTTAATTGTCATATTTGCGGGCTGGTCTTAGATAGAAAAGCGGAGACTCCTCGTAGAGACCATTGTCATCATACGGGTAAGTTCCGCGGTGCAGCCCACAAAGCATGCAACTTGAAGTATCAGTTACCTACACACATACCCGTCTTTTTTCATAATCTGAGCGGGTATGACGCTCATTTTCTCGTTGAGCACTTGGCTAAGTTCGGTATGAAGAATGATCAGGTCAATATCCTGCCTGAAAGTGTTGAAAAGTACATTTCTTTTTCAAAACGAATGACGCCGAAAATTACGCTCCGCTTCCTTGACTCTCTACGATTTATGCAAACTTCTCTTCAGAAACTGGTTGAGACTTTACCTCGGAATGATATGCATATCACTCGATCTGCATTTACCGATGAGGAAAAGTTTCAACTTGCGACGAGGAAAGGAGTTTTCCCGTACGAGTATCTTGATAGTATGGCAAAACTCAATGAAACCAGGCTTCCCGACATAACTTCTTTTACCAGTACTCTCACTGGCGATACCATAACTATCACAGACTATGAGCATGCCGTTAATGTCTGGCAGGAATTCAACATCCCCAATTTGGGAGAATATGCAGGGTTATACATTGACACGGACGTTCATTTGCTTGCAGATGTTTTCGAAAAGTTCCGGAGTGTATGTATGACCACGTACTCTCTGGACCCTGCTTTTTATTACACGGCACCTGGGTTGTCCTGGGACGCTATGCTCAAAAAAACGGATTGCAACATTGAACTTTTGACTGATGCTTCAATGCTTCTATTTTTTGAGCGAGGGATCCGCGGAGGACTTTGTCAATGTGTTCACAGACACGCCAGGGCAAATAATCCGCGGATGGGTGTCGAGTACAACGCATCCCTTGATTCTAGTTACGTTTTGTACTTAGATGTTAACAATTTATATGGGCATGCTATGAAGCAACCGCTGCCGGTTGCCGGGTTCCAATGGGTGCCTGAAGACGAATTGAAGGGATTAGGTGGACAGATAATGGGACTTGCGGCCGATTCTGATGTAGGGTATGTGCTTGAGGCAGACATCGCGTACCCTAATAATTTGCATGGAGAGACAAGCGACTTGCCGTTATGTCCAGAGCAACAAATTCCACGAGGAAGCACCATCCCTAAACTGATGGCCACTGTTGGGGATAAGCAGAGGTATATTATTCATTATCGTAACCTCCAGCAGTGTCTCAGATTAGGAATGGAGCTCATTAAAATCACCCGGGCAATCTCCTTCAAGCAATCCCCCTGGTTGAAGGAGTATATTGAACTAAATACCGAAAAGAGGGCGGTCGCGAGTAATGATTTTGAAAAAGACCTTTATAAATTAATGAATAATTCCATTTTCGGGAAAACTATGCAAAATGTAAGAAATGAACGCGATATTGTTATTAGAACCGCATGGGAAGGGCGTTACGGCGTGAGAAAATGTATAGCCAGGCCAAATTTTAAGCGTGCCACCATCTTCAATGAAAACTTTGTTGCTGTGGAGATGTCGAAGACTGCAGTAGAGTTTATGAAACCCATCTATTTGGGGATGTGTATACTCGATATCTCCAAATTCTACATGTACCGATTCCACTATGAGTTTGCGAAACCTCATTTCGTAGATCCAAAATTACTTTATATGGATACAGACAGCTTTATCTACTGGATCAAGAATTGTGATCCATATGAAGTAATTAGGTGCAATTGTAAAGAATTCGACACCTCTTCTTATGAGGTCAATAATCCTTATGGTATTGTTCCACAGAACAAGAAGGTTATCGGTCTCATGAAAGACGAGTCGAATGGTTTACCCATTGTAGAGTTTGTGGGACTGAGATCGAAAATGTATGCATATCGCACAGTAGACGGGAGCACTCTGAGACGGGGAAAGGGTGTTAGACGGATCGCGTCTCGTGCGCTTACGGTCGAGGACTACTTGCAGTGCCTGTACGGTCGTAGCGTTGAAGGCGCTCATCCACACATGGTTCAACAAACTAGCATTCGATCACGAGCTCACGAGGTGTACACTGTGCTGCAGTCTAAAGTCGGACTGTCTCCTCATGACGATAAAAGAGTCATTTGTGAGGATGGGGTGGGAACTCTCCCATACTCACACTATTTACTTGAAACGAAAGTAGGGGTGGGGTACTCTGGTTGAGTGATGGAGAGGGAATGCGCGTGTGAATGTTACGAATGTGGGCTATGCGTGGAAATAGTGTGGCTCTTTTATCATAGTGTAAATAGTTGATGAGAGTGTTTTGTTGCGTGTATCAGTTTGCGTGCTTCCATGCATGTCTGAGTGTGCGAATGAGCGCGAACTTGTGTTAAGTGTGTGTGTATGTAAATATAATCATTATTTTTTCAAAGAAAATCATAATAAATAAAATTTAAAAAAAAACTTATTTAAAAAGTCTTTATATCTACATATTGCTGACCATTATTAATATATATATATATATATATATATATATATATATATATATATGAAAAGGCTATAAATTTAGCCAATTAACTTCTGTATGAACAAAAAAATAATAATAAAATTTTCTCACGTAATATATGCATCACTTCTAGTCATTATAGAGCTTAGATTTTAGTTTGTAAGTTTCACCTACCGCTAGCCATCCAGTCAGAACTAGTTTTTAAGTGTATGAGTTCCACTAATTAAATTCTTTCTATATGTTCAATTGCTTGTTCTAGCGGAAAATGTTTCTAGACGTCCACTTTAAAGAAAAATATATATGTTCCCCTTGTTCTTGTAGTTGAAAATCTTTAAATCGACTTACTTGGAAAAAAATATATATTCAATTTGTTGTTGTTCTTTTCGAAAATGTTTAGAGCCATTGACTTGAAACAAGTAGGTTTGGTATTAATTAAAAGTGCTTTGTTTTTCTGGTGGAACTTCATTAGCGATATTAGTTACTTTGTAAGATAGGGTAGTACCTCTGCATTAGCTTTAAAATTATATTTATAATTTATCTGAAGAGAATGCTTATATATATTTCTTAATTATCTAAAATTGTTAAAAAAAATTATCTAAAAAGATGTGGAATTTCATATTTTTGGTTAAAAACCAATCTTATATCTGTAAACTCATATTCATATATAATGTGAAAAATGTTAAATTCTGAATTCAATAATAAACTCAGTTATTTCATTCTAAAAAAATGTTGTTATTATTTGACACCCTAATAATGATTATTCTTTTTATTAAAAATATTATCAATTTATTTATGTGTGTATGCAGAATACGTACATACAGCCACATCGCACTGCATAAAGTTATAAGGTTTCCTGCTTTTAATCACAAGTGCCGGACTTCTGCTAGTTGTCACGAACACACACAGCCCACTGCAGCGCTATCTCTTACAGTCCTACGTCAACAGATACTTTAGAGATCGTAATCTGACGCATCGCTTTCCACAGCGGCCGCGAGGCCGGCAACTGGTGCAACCCCCTACCAAGCGTCAGTGGCTGCGCGTGTCTGTCGATTTCGACGGAGGCCGCGAGATCGGTATCTGACGCATCCGCGCCTAACTATGACAGTAGGCTCATTCCACGTCAAAGGCCGGGGTATGTGTCTCTCTCGGACAGTTCCAGTGGAGTTCCCTTCATATACAATATAAAAAGAATAAACTTACAATACTAGGGACGTTGGATGTCATAGAAAGAAAAAAACACTCAATCTTATAAATTATTATTTATTTCTAATAAAAGTGAAAAGTAATTTTACATTCTCATATGCAGATACAAAAGCACTTTTTTGGTAATTGTTCTTCAGTCGATGGATGGATGGACATCCGTACCATTCAAGGTCTTGAATAGATGCAAATTTAAATATTTGACGCATCCAGGAGGTTTTGTCCTTTCCCTTCACGTAAACGATGGTGTCCTTGTGATCGAATAATTTAAGTGCGATCACCACATCTTTATAGGGTATGCCGGGATCATCCCAATGAATTCCATGATAAAAATTAGTTAACCACAATGCACTAGTCCGTGTTTTACAAGACTTCACTTGCGTGAACGGTCTTGGTAATCGAATATTTGCGGAGAAGGTTTCAATTATTCCTGCGTCTTGTGTGTAGGTCACAAAAGCAACTTGTTTAAATACGAACTGTCTTCGCTCTCCATCATGGAATCCTTGAACATCTGCAATGATCTTCACAGGCTGAGTTGCCATCGTCAAATGATCAATGCACAGGACAGCACATTTTCATTTATACAGCTCGTTGCACAACACCTGTGAGCGGAGAGTAATTGATTATTCTGTCGTGTAGGACTAATGCATATGCAGCGGTGTGTTCTGGGAAATTTGTCGATAATTCAAATTCAATTCGAACGTCTATAGGTCCAGACTTAATTATCTCATTCTGTTTAGAGCAGTCTATTACAATGATCGGTGAAAGCTCTTTGAGCTTACGAGGACTCAGTAGATACCCCCCTCCCTCTCCTTCAGCAATTTCATAGTAAGAAGGACGACACCTTGCATACATGTCATACGCGAGGCTGTATACATTTTCATTCCATTGCAGATGTAGATTGTCGTATGGGTAGAATTCTGAATTGAGGTAGACTTTGGCGTTAGTTAACTTGCAGTTATCGAACACGGTGGAATCGTTTGATGTATTTGCTCTTCTATCATTCTGAAACGCAAGTATAATGAATCTGGGTGTCTCGATATGACTGGAGGTCTTAATAGCCCATGTTTGTCTGCTCGCGGTCGGTAACACTGGGTACTCAAAGATCTCCCATGAGCGGAAGGTCAGTGACAGAAATGTACCTGAATTCAACACTTTCAAAAGCTTCAATCGTTCCTCGTCGGATACACTGACGTGAGGCATTTTCCATATTAATTTGTTGATTGTGATCCTAGTCTCTTCTTGAGCTCCTTGAATGTACGAGTTATTGTCTGTCGCACTCCGCACGAGAATAAGTTCCTGTTTAGCGTTCATGATAATCTGTCTCATATCCTCAAAATATCCCATAAGTATTTTTAGAGGTATGCATGCAGTAAATCGCTTGTACTCCTGGGGTGTTCTACCCTCCGCATCGTCTGTGAACCATCCAGCATTTTCTAAACTGTGCAGATCTGCTGGTGATGCCGAGACGTATGTTTTAAGGGTCGATGTTAGACCAACATTGCGTGTACGATCAATCTCAGAACCATTCAGTTCATAGCGAATCTCTTGGAAGAGGAATGCCAATGCGTTGCGTGTCAGCTTGGACCCAACTGTATCGGTGCCATCAGTTTTCTTGAATGACCCCTCGAGATATATGAAACTCTTGCACAGAAGAGTGAGTGTGTCCTGGTGCTGTATGACAATCCTGATTTCATCATTCTTGTTAAACGTGGTTGAAGCGTAAGATTTATGAGAGAAGTATTCTTGACGTATAATTCTGTCATCATACTCTACTGGATTGGTTATATTGAGTGATGACGTCATTGCAGGGTTTGAGACCAACTGATTTAAGAAATTCGTAGTTCACAGGTGTTTGCTGTTCAGTAGCGAAGTGGCGCGCTGTGTATTGCGTGCACTTGTTTTATACCGCAAGCCCATCTTGTTTTAGATGTAATCGTATAATGTACCTACCGCTGAGAGCGCGGAGAGGGCTGGGATGAGAAAAGGAATAAAACCGCCGGATGTCTTGGGTATTGGTAGAATGCGAGGTGCTTTAACGGATCTTCTCGCTGGTGATTCTTTGTCCTTCATTGCGTTTTTAGCTGCATACATCGCTGTCAGGATACAGTTCTTCAAACAACCCTTCTTGTTCTTCATGTTTAGTGCGCGACGTGCAGCGTTCATAACGCGCTTGAAATTCATCACTCCTAATCCTAACTTGATTTTTCCGCGCATGGTTTTATCAACTGCGAATGCCGCGATGCGTTGACCTATACCAATATCTTTTCTTTTCCGTATCGCCTTAGCTTTATCAGCTAAAATCCTATCTGCAATGTGACGACTTGGTAGATCTTTATTTGCTTCGTATGCAATGTCGTGTTCCATGCACGCTTCGTCAAGCAGATTCACTCCCTTATCACCTCGCGCCAAGCGTTTCTGAAGCTTTGTCCCAGGTCCGCAGTAGTTATATCCCGGGATGTGTAATTGCAAAGGTAGTTTGTCCAGAACACCACCGCCTCCTCTAATGTGACTTCGATCGCGCATGTCAGGCTACTGTGGTGGTTGTGGACGATGAATGTTCATTATATAGCAAATCCCTGGCATCAATCCAACTGTTTTGTGTAGCAGGAAAACCAAGCCATTTGACTAGGGCTTTATTTCCAAGTCGTCTTATGACTCTCTCCACGAGAAAAAGATCTGGTTGTGAGCTCTTCTGCATCTCCTCAGTGTAGAAGGAGCCTGCAATTTCTTCACCTTTACTGTCTTTCAATAAATAAGTTCTAGGATTCGTTCGCTGCACATTTGAAACTGTAAATATCTCAGTTGACCAGTTCGGTAGGTACGATTTCTCAAATTCGGTCTTGTGTTTTGAGATACGCACCAAATCACCTACATTAAATTTCTGTTTGCGTGGATCCAGTATCTTAATGTGAAAGTATACCGTATCCATGAGTGTGTTATCACGAACATCAATTGGCCGCATTTTTATTGTGCTATGTTTGGTTCTATTATATTGAGCAATTATTTCTGGGAGGATATCTGTCCATTTGTATGAGCCACGAAGGTTAAACCGCATCCACATTCTGCCTTTTATTGTTCTGTTCAAGCGCTCTACGATACTTGCCTTCAGGTGAGTGAATGTCGAGTAGTGATGTATTCCATACCGCTGCATCACTGTCTTGAAGTACCTATTGTAGAACTCACCACCATGATCGGTTTGGAGATTGTCCGGGCATCGATTGGTTCCTATCTGTAGCAAGCTTTCAAAAGCATCAGCGACATTTGGTCCGGTTTTTGTCTTGACTGGTACTGCCCATGCAAATTTGGAGTACGTATCAATAACAATTAAAATGTATTTGAAGCCATTATTCTCATGTGAATATTGTCGCATATCTACAAGATCAGCTTGCCACAAGTCATCCATCCCTTTAATCATGACATGCCTGCGCGGGTATGTTTTGCGTGCTGGTTTGTGTAGTTCTCGAACTACGGTCTCCATACTTATTCGATGATACCTCTCTCTCGAAGCTGAGAGATTATGGAGATAACTTCATTCGAATGAGCTGTATTACCTGCAGCAGCTGATGCCATGAGCAGACGTAGTCGATCTATTAGTTCGTTGGGGTCGTCATAATATATATACTGAGGGATTTGATTGTTCATTGCCTTAAGACCAATGTCAATACCATCTCCGCTGCTGGCACCGTTGTTGCTGTTTTGGTCTTCAAGTATTGGTTTTATAATGGTTTTATACTTCCTGTTGGTTAGGCTTTTGGTGATCTTGTGTACACCAGTCATGTGTAGTATTTGACGGTACGTGTCCTTATCACTAACTGAATTATTTATAGGGTTTTTGGTTGGTCTTAGGAAAATAAGGTTCATTAAGCCTGGTGTTCGGTCAAACTGTCTATCAGCTATTTGTATTTTGTCTTCTGTTACAGTTATGGGATGCGCGCCCAACATGTACGGTCTTCCCGGGCTAACGCCGAATGTTCTACCTATCTGATCTGGTGCGTGACTAATAATGAATTCATCAATGGCAAGACTGTCGTTTTGGTTCGTTTTTGTTTTTGGTGAGAGCTGTCGGAGAGACTCAGTAACGGGCTTAAAGGTCTCTCTTAGTGTTTGCTGACGATCAATATGCCCTAACCTAAACAACCGTAATTTCTCTCGGACTGCTTTACGCGCTTGAATGACTTTCTGTTTGGTCGTCGACATCTCAACGTATACTAATCAGACGTCTCTGCGACATGAGGCTTTATATATGCATTCATTTTCTTCAGCTTCTTAGTATGATCATGATCGCCCTTATCGACAACAATCAGGTCTACATCTATTTTTCCCTGAATATGATCGACCTTTTCAGTTAAGTCGGTTACTTTCTTACTGACTTGATTAACTAGCTCATTTAACGCATTCACCATTCTCAGAAGGGTTTGGTAATAGGTCTCTAGTTCCTTGCGCATACTTGCAACTTTAAGAGCCATAGCTTGAATTTTCGCATCCATGTACAAGCGAATGTTCTGTCTGTGTACACCAATCATCTCAGGTTGAGAGGTGGACATACGCGCGAATTTGTCCATGGTATGACGTAGACTGATTTGCTAACGCCTATTACCTTCTTATATATGCAAAAATTCTTGAAAGTTTCGTCTGTATCTACCATCATACAGTTTTCTTGTTTTATCAATAACGAGAAACCCATACTGTGAATGGTTCCAACAGTCTGCACATATCTTTAAGAAATCATTGAACGACATATCCGTCCCCACATGTGCTTGGTAAATGTGTCTTAAATTAAGATTGTCTTGCTTGAAGGCTATAATGAGATTTGCGTTATCCCTAACAAGTTGTTTGGGGATTCTGGAATGTGTTTGACTTAGTTAAAATACGTCAGCACCCATATGGCGACCGAAAGAGAAATATTTTCGAATTTGGTCTTGGTTTTCTACTGCAACATCGTCAAATATGAATACTGTGTTTGGTTTTGTTTCTTCAGGTGGGGGGATATCAGAGCTTTCACTGAATGTTGTGTATGTAACGCCATCTAAACCTCGAAATATCTCATGCAATAGCTGATACTTGGGTTGAAAGAGTGTTTTTGAGAATAGACAGACATGTTCAAATCGGACACCTTGCACATGAGTTAGCAGAGTCATGAGGACATTAGTCTTGCCGCAGTTGGATGGGCCTACAATAATTGCTCTTATATTATCGGGAAGGAGAATTCCGTTTTTCTTGTTGTTCTTCTTCTTCTTCTGCTCATCATTTGAATCTTCACATGACCAGTCACCGACAACAAAGTCCTTGTGGCGAGGGTGCTTCACCCAGCCAGCTATGATAGTAAATGAGCCATGTACAAACAAGTACATGACATATATAGAAAATAAAACTGAGAGGATAATAATAATATTTGTGTGTAGCCAGTATAGTTCGATCAATTAACCGATTGAGCTATACTGCCTACACGAGGAACACATGTATGAAGAGTAAGATGGTCATAATTTGAGTAGAATTAAAAAATTATTGGATCAATTTGATTATAATAGGAGTGGTGGTCTGAAATAAAAGAGAAACAGGCGATAAGATTAGATATAAATTATTTATTTAAAAATCATACATTGGATGTACTATTTCTGGGGTGTTATCATAATCTGCACGTTTCTTCTTAGAACCTGTACAATATATACCAAATAATTCTCTTTGGTTGGCAATAAATTCTGCACGTATCTCACGCAATCCGATAGGTGACTCTGAGTACTCTGGTTTTTGACACACGCATTTCAATTGGATGTCTGTAGTTTTAATGGCCATATGCGAACGAAGATGCTGCTCAAAATCGTCAATATGTATATTATTAACACGTAGAGAGTTTTTAACATCACTATATGCTGCCTCTATGCTAGGAACCCAACGATTCAGTCTCTCGAGAGCAAACCGTATAGAGGAGTCTAGGTTGAATAATTTGACAACTGACGGATGCCTTAGATAGACGCTGTCGACACCTGATTTAATGCATAAGGCGCAGTCATCATATACAGTAGTAATGGAAAGTGTGACATCGGCAAGACGAATTTCTGGTGGGGAATGAGATGGATCATATTCGGTGGTCATTTGTTGATTGATGTAGCGCCCTGCATGACAGATCCCGGCCCAGTCGAACTCGGAAATCGGGACTTTAACACTTTTGGAAATATTTTCAATCTCCATTATAGCTTGGATCCCCCAGACATGATGGACGTCTATAGCAATGTTCACACGTTTGGAACCACTGGAGGTTAAATTATATGTCGTGGTGAATAGCGTAGCCGCACTTATTTACAGTATCTAAACTCGGTGATTGCACTATCACGGGAGTGTTCGATTGTGATGAGTTATATGTAGGCATCCAGTACTGACCACCATTTAGTTGATCTTTAACACCACCAGTGGTTGAATTCGTTGTGTGGTGAGCAGATCGAGCGTCTTCATCACACAAGTTGCTGAGTGGGACGGAGAGCAGCAACTCCTTGTCCTGCTCCAACATGTGAGCTAGGTGGGCTACAGGATCCCACGTGGTCGCTACTGGATCAGATGAGTCGGCTGTCGCTGGTGTAGGTCCGGATGAGATGGTTGATGAAGCTAATGATGATGCAGGTTCGGACGCGTCTGCGGAGCTAAGCATGGTGGCGCTTGACTCTGTTGAAAAAAGAAGATGAATGATTAGATATTAGCGAATAAGTGAAAACATTGAATAATAAGGATAATGAACGAGATAGAATAATGTGAAATACGATACTTACTTTTCCGTTTGATCCTGTTCTGAGTGACTGCACTGGAGGTCGACTGGTGCTTCATGATTGTTCTTCTTAGTCTCCTGCTGACTGAGTGACCAAGACTGAGGTCCCGGAACTTAACCTATATATGTCCTACAATGAGGTCATAGGATAGTTGAATCCTATTGGTAGAAGTCGAACATGTGGCTCAATTAAGGGATCGTATTGGATGCAACCATTTCCATCACCCCACGACACCATCAGCTGACTTGATGACAGATTACTCTGGTGGTGGTAATAAAGACTAGAGAGGCAACACGTGCCGGATACACTGCGTGCGACCTTGTTGTTGTCGAATAACGATGCTTAGGAATGGTTGCGGTGTTATCAAAACAGTTCATAATGTCTCTGACGTCAAGGCCGCCATCGTGGATAACGGTATTTTGGAATGGGACGGCCTTGTTACAATACTACCGTCCACCTGTTCTAACTTTGTTCTTCCTATTTGGCACTCAATCCGTTTATATCTCTTTCCCACTGACATTACTTTCGTTTTGGAGATGCTAATCTTCATACCGTAATCCTTACATTTCTGATCTAACTCTGAAATATTACTTTGCAAACTTTCAATCGAATCTGCCGTCACAACTAAGTCATCCGCATATGCGAGACTGCTTATTTTGTGTTCACATATCTTAATCCCACCCAGCCAGTCTATTATTTTCAACATATGATCCATAAATAATATGAACTACAGTGGAGACAGGTTGCAGCCTTATCTTACCCCTGAAACTACTCTGAACCATGAACTCAAAAAATGGTTCAAATGGCACTGAGTACTATTGGACCTAACTTCTGAGGTCATCAGTCCCCTAGAACCACTTAAACCTAACTAACCTAAGGATTCGAACCTACGACCGTAGCAGTGGCGCGGTTCCGGACTGAAGCGCCTAGAACCGCTCGGTCACCGCGGCCGGCTGCTTAAGGGGAAGGACGGAATATACTTATGCTAACATTATTTCGTTTTAGACCCTAATTTTGAGAAACAAACCGTAAGTAATGTTGCATGTCTTTTTTTTTTTTTTTTTTTTTTTTTTTTTTTTTTTTTTTTTTTTTTTTTCAATTGTCCAAGTGTTTTCTCTTGTTATATTCGTGTTAATAACGCGCAACAGCGTTGTGGAAATGACAGACAAGTAATTTCGAACAAATATTTAGCAGTGCAACAAGAACGAATGCGTGTCGATCCAGGACGGTATCAAACATTTCTGATGATGACGATTAGTCGCAAGATGCAGGGGAATGTAAAGAGGGTCAGTGACATGAACGACATAGTGAGGCTGCCGATGAACGCAGACCATGGAAGAAATGGAAGCCTAGCAGCACAGATGGAAAGTAGTCCGATAGCCATAAATTTTGTAATGTTCTACACAAAAGTATCGAGTGACGGGAGCGTTCAGACGAGCAGCCTTTAGACGAGGAGAGAATGGTTTTACTATCTTTAGTTAATGACTTAAGAGATATCCCTAAAGACCCGAAATTGCAAGCCCAATGTGAACTGATACAAGTACTCGCTAAGTACAGAACATCACACCAGTCTCAAGTACCATTTCTTCCCAATCAAGTTTCGCGAAGTTTTCCACAACACACAAGTCAACCCTTCCAGCCATACCAAACTGTCTTTGTTACAGAAACGCCACATCAAAAGACACACTGGCCGCAATCATCACAACACATTTATGAACTATAAAACCACTGTCGCCACATTCCTCAGTCAACACTGCCCCAGGGACTAACACCACATGGCAGTTCTTCTATCTCCCCTTCCGTCTCATAGATCTGCTCTGTCACATCACTGGAATGAATAGATTGTTCAGCACATTGCAGTCTATATATAACAAATCAGAATGTATTTTGACACCATGTGGAGAAAAGAAGCGACAGTAACATTTTTACATTTCAGTGCATTATTTCATTTTCTTGTTGCCTTAGAGCCACGGCAAACCTCTTCTCAAGAGAAATGCATTTTCTCATGTTGGTGTCATGCACACTGAAATGTGATTTCTAAATAGCAGAGCTGGTCAAACGATGATACTGACATGCGATAGAAATTAAAAAACATTTGTGGATCCTTCCGAATATCGTCATATAGACAAACAAATGCACCCAATCCATTGTGGTGTTATTAATAGGGCGACACCACAACTTCCTCCTTGTCCTCCTCTTCCTTTCTTTTAACACAGCCACAGCGACAGCGGCAGATTCTTGCACTTGTAGCGTATTGCGAGAATCACTGGCTGGGAAACAACTGTGGTGCGAGGTGAGGCTCGCGTGACCTGCTGGCTTAGCTACAGTGAGCGGCTCGCTACAGTCGGCGCGCAGTCTCCCGTCTAAAAGGGCCCTAATAGAACTATGAATCCAGTGCGCTCATCAGAAGCGTTAACTGCCGTAAAATGCCTACCAGTCGGCATCTGGAGCGAGCTGAAGCAGAATGCTCAGATCAGATTCGGATTCATTTGCTTGAATCTTAAAAGGAAGCTAACCAAACACTAACAACTGACAAGTGGATGAGCTAAAACAGGAGAATATGTCAGGCTCAAATTCATCTGCTTGGATTTTTAAGGGGATGTGACCCGCTCGCTCTGATAGTGTGACCACAAATCCCGTCGGTACATCAGCTAGAGGCGTAAGGGGAACTAAGACGACTGGAGCTACTGGAGGAAACGTTGACATTGATTTGGTCCGGCTTGTACTTGATGGTTAATTGGTTCTTGATGTACGGTAGTTGAATAAGTATCTAACTAAGGTGTTTGCTTCTAAATAATTAACTAGCACTATGCGTACTACCCACCTGGATTTACTCTGCTCTAAACGAAATGCAGTAACATGGTTGGGCCAGCCGATGTGGCCGAGCGGTTCTAGGCGCTTCAGTCCGGAACCGCTCGACCGGTACCGTCGCAGGTTCGAATCCTGCCTCGGGCATGGACGTGTGTGATGTCCTTAGGTTAGTTAGGTTTAAGTAGTTCTAAGTTCTGGGGGACTGATGACCTCAGATAATAACTCCAATAGCGCTCAGAGCCATTTGGACCATTTTTTATCGTGGTCAGCTCACTATCGAAAAGCACGTGGGGGTAAACAAACAGCAATGCTATGATTAAGTCCCGAATCTCCCCCTACTCTCGCAGTAGTTCTGAATTATGCATGGAGGTGTGAGGCAGTTGCACTGATGTAAACACTTCAACGGATAGTGTATTGGAAGCTATATGATACTGCTAACTTCATATTATGGAGATTTGCTCCATTTGAAAAAAGCTGAAGTATTTCTCACGAAAAACTAAGCTGTCAACAATGCCTGTGCCATACTGCTGTACACGATTTTCACAACCAGTAACGATATAATGATACTTCAGTGATGTGAAAATGCGTGTATGCTCCGATTCCTTCTGTCTCCGTAAAAGGGAGCAATCTTCATTTTGTGCTAGAAATACACAGCGTATGGACAACAAGTTTCCTATCCCAGACTGGATGAAGTGGATTTTTAAAATGGGAAGGGTCTATGTTTGGGGAGGAATTGCAGTTAGAAGTATATCCTCATGCTGCCCCTGCTTGTGTTGCAGTGTACTGTGGCCAACGGCAGGCGCGGTCACAGGGCCTTGGCCGATCTGAAGCCGTCGCTTCACCTTTGACAGCCAGTTAGGTACACAGAAAAGCTCCGGTTAGTCAGCTCTTGCCCGCTGACAGCCAGTTAGGTACACAGAAAAGCTCCGGTTAGTCAGCTCTTGCCCGCTGACAGCCAGTTAGGTACACATAAAAGCTCTGGTTAGTCAGCTCTTGCCCGCTGACAGCCAGTTAGGTACACAGAAAAGCCCCGGTTAGTCAGCTCTTGCCCGCTAACAGCCAGTTAGGTACACAGAAAAGCTCTGGTTAGTCAGCTCTTGCCCGCTGACAGCCAGTTAGGTACACAGAAAAGCTCCGGTTAGTCAGCTCTTGCCCACTGCCCATTGAGTCAAGCCCCGTTGGCGGCAGTCACGGCGCACAGGGAGTCTGGGTAGCGTACTGACTACAATGGTGGTTGAGTGGCGACAAAAGCAGAGGCATGAGTTGCATGTATTCTCCAACTTTTAAGTGGAAATTTGAAAAGGTTCAATATGAGGCGTGTTTGCGCTGGATGATTATTCCCCCCATGTAAATTGATCGGTTGACAGCTGGGTGGTCACAGTGAAAGTCTGTCCATCCTCTGACTGTCTGATACAGTCAACAGTTGGATACTGGAAGATGGGCGCGCAACTGTCGGTGTGAACAGCACGTGTGTGGCTCTCTAGTCCTCTCCTGGCCAGTGTGGCCATGGCTCCTGGCACTCCTGCAGTCGGCAGATGGCAGTGCTTTGTGACATTTTGGTCTTATGTCAAAGCGGTAGGTGGATCAAAACAAAATGTCCAGACACTCTGTGACCAAAATGGTACTGAACAGAGGATGACAGACTAAAGGCCGAAATACTAAATGTCTTTTTCCAAAGCTGTTTCACAGAGGAAGACTGCACTGTAGTTCCTTCTTTAGATTGTCGCACAGATGACAAGATGGTAGATATCGAAATAGATGACAGAGGGACAGAAAAACAATTAAAATCGCTCAAAAGCGGAAAGGCCACTGGACCTTATGTTATGGGATACCAGTTGTAAGTAGGCTGTTTAGGTTCTTATATTGGTAACGCCACCGCCACGTAGCGCTCTGTATGAAAATCACTGGCTGTGCTGTGTGCAGTCTGTGGCTAGTTTACATTGTTGTCGCTATTGTAGTGTTGGGCAGCTGGATGTTAACAGCGCGTAGCGTCGCGCAGTTGGAGGTGAGCCGCCAGCAGTGGTGGATGTGGGGAGAGAGATGGCGGAATTTTGAGAGCGGATGATCTGGACGTGTGTCCATCAGAAAGAGTAAATTTGTAATATTGGACATCATGGACTGATATATATATATTATGACTTTTGAACATTATTAAGGTAAATACATTGTTCTCTATCAAAATCTTTCTTTTGCTAACCATGCCTATCAGTAGTTAGTGCCTTCAGTAGTTTGAATCTTTTATTTAGCTGGCAGTAGTGGCGCTCGCTGTATTGCAGTAGTTCGAGTAACGAAGATTTTTGTGAGGTAAGTGATTTGTGAAAGGTATAGGTTAATGTTAGTCAGGTCCATTCTTTTCTAGGGATTTTTGAAAGTCAGATTGCGTTGCGCTAAAAAAATATTGTGTGTCAGTTTAGTGTTGATCAGAATAGGTAAAGAGCGAAATTTCTGAGTACGTTCAGTTTTGCTCAGCTGTTTGAAAATCAAATAATGTATGAGGTTTATCAGCACAGTAATTCAATAAGTTTTCTAAGGGGACGTTTCACAGTTCGATTTTACACAGAGTACGCGAAGGAACTTGCCCCCCTTTTTGCGCGGTGTACTGTAGGTCTCTAGAAGAGCGTAGCGTTCCAAAGGATTGGAAAAGGGCACAGGTCATCCCCGTTTTCAAGAAGAGACGTCGAACAGATGTGCAGAACTATAGACCTATATCTCTAACGTCGATTAGTTGTAGAATTTTGGAACACGTGTTATGTTCGAGTATAATGACTTATCTGGAGACTAGAAATCTACTCTGTAGGAATCAGCATGGGTTTCGAAAAAGACGATCGTGTGAAACCCAGCTCGCGCTATTCGTCCACGAGACTCAGAGAGCCATAGACACGGGTTCCCAGGTAAATTCCGTGTTTCTTGACTTCCGCAAGGCATTTGATACACTTCCCCACAGTCGTTTAATGAACAAAGTAAGAGCATATGGACTATCAGATCAGTTGTGTGATAGGATTGAAGAGTTCCTAGATAACAGAACGCAGCATGTCGTTCTCAATGGAGAGAAGTCTTCCGAAGTAAGAGTGATTTCAGGTGTGCCGCAGGGGAGTGCCGTGGGACCGTTTCTATTCACAATATACATAAATAGCCTTTTGGATAACATCGGAAGTTCACTGAGGCTTTTTGCGGATGATGCTGTAGTATATCGAGAGGTTGTAACAATGGAAAATTGTACTGAAATGCAGGAGGATCTGCAACGAATTGATGCATGGTGCAGGGAATGGCAATTGAATCTCAATGTAGACAAGTGTATTGTGCTGCGAATACATAGAAAGAAAGATCCTTCATCATTTAGCTACAATATAGCAGATCAGCAACTGGAAGCAGTTAATTCCATAAATTATCTGGGAGTAGGCATTAGGAGTGATTTAAAATGGAATGATCATATGAAGTTGATCGTCGGTAAAGCAGATGCCAGACTGAGATTCATTGGAAGAAACGTAAGGAAATGCAATCCGAAAACAAAGGAAGTAGGTTACAATACACTTGTTCGCCCACTGCTTGAATATTGCTCCCCAGTGTGGGATCCGTACCAGATAGGGTTGATAGAAGAGATAGAGAAGATCCAATGGAGAGCAGCGCGCTTCGTTACAGGATCATTTAGTAATCGCGAAAGCATTACCGAGATGACAGATAAACTCCAGTGGAAGACTTTGCAGGAGAGACGCTCAGTAGCTCGGTACGGGCTTTTGTTGAAGTTTCGAGAACATGCCTTCACCGAGGAGTCAAGCAGTATATTGCTCCCTCCTACGTATATCTCCCGAAGAGACCATGAGGATAAAATCAGAGAGATTAGAGCCCACACAGAGGCATACCGACAATCTTTCTTTTCATGAACAATACGAGACTGGAATAGAAGGAAGAACCGATAGAAGTACTCAAAGTACCCCCCGCCACACACCGTCAGGTGTCTTGCGGAGTTTGGATGTAGATGTAGACTGTGAGTGTGTGTGATCAGGTTTTTTTTCTTCTCTAGATATGTTTCCTGTAAGATGGATATTTTCTGGTGGTGATGAGTAGGGACGCATGTGGAGAGAGATTCTTGTGTTATCAAATGTCAGTACATACTAGAGCTTGGATATATTTAGTGCTACGGTATTTGTGGCGGAAACTTAATTACCTGATTTGCAAAATCTATGTGCATGATCCTCAAACCTTGAAAATATCATGAAGAAGAATCATTATAAGGTGGTGGTGAGCGTTTTAAACGATATACAGAGGGATCCAAAAAAATGTATCCACTGTTTAAAAGTCCATAACTGGCAATCTAATTGACGGAGTTGTCTCATCTTTCGTAGTGTATTAGTTTACAGTTCCGACAATCGCCACACAAGCGTTGTACATTCCACGATTGCTACACGCAATGAACGAGGGCGACCCAGATCGTAGAAGGGAATGTTGCGAGTGGTTTACTAACATGGTGCGCAACGATGAAGAGTTTGCAGAGATTATTGTGTGGTATGATGAGACACAGTTCAAACTCAATTGTACAGTAAATCGCCACAATTGCATCTACTGGGCCCCCGAAAATCCGAACGTCCATGTAGACAAAGCCGTGAATTTTCCAGGAGTAAATGTGTGGTGTGGGTTGTCTTACCAGGGCTTGATTGGATCATTCTTCTTTGACGGCACAGTTACCGGTCAGGTGTACCTTCAGAAGCTTCAGACATCCATTTTACCTGCCATCCGAGACTTGTATGGAGACGGAAGAGTTTACTTTCAACACTATGGTGCCCCAGCCCACTAACAAAATCTTGTTAGGGCGTATCTCGATGAAAATCTAACATTAAGATGGATAGGCCGTAGAAGTGCTGTGGAGTATCCACCACGTTCCCCAGACCTAACTCCTCTGGACTTTTACCTGTGGGGAACACTAAAGGACGTCGTTTATCGACAAAAGCCACGCACATTGGATGAACTTCGAGAATCCATAGTACATTCATGTGGAAATATCCAACTGAACACACTGCAGTCAGTAGTTCGTACTGCAGTTCGGCGGCATCGTTTGTGTGTGGATGTTAATGGTGACCATTTCAAACACCTACAGTGATATCTTTAAGTTGGACTTTAAGCTACACTTTCACCAAAAATGAGACAAGTCCGTCAATTAGTTTGCAAGTTATGGACTTTTAAACAGTGGATACATTTTTTTGGACCCCTCTGTATTTCACTTTTGACAACCCTCCCTTCAACAGTGTCATCGATTTAATTTGGAACTGACCAGAAGTAGGTGGGCACTATACCTGCTACATTCGACATCTCGTGATGGAGCAGAGCAAGCTAAGTTCTATGATTCGCTGATTCAGCATTAGCCAATAGGAATGCAGTGTTATGTGGTCTAGGTGTTTGGACACATTGGTTCATGTAGGTGTTCACACAAACAGCAAGTAAGCACTTGAGAGAGAGAGAGAGACAGGAAGCGAGTTCGGAATTTCCTGCTCAAAGGAATCCCATCACCTTATGCTTCATTTGGGGCTACGACAACAAAGGTAGGTTCCTCAAGCAGGTAGTCATGTGTATCTAATCGGATCGGTATTGGTACACGTGGCTACCATCAGTGGCCTGTATGGCCCTGACAGTGGTTTCTCTGCATGCAGTGCGATCCTACAGTCAGCACAGCAGCGGACTGTGCAACCCCTAAAAACAGTCCTCTGTGTTCTCGCAGTCAGCGTGGGGCTGTGGTGCGGAGGACAGCCAGCGAATGGCAGAGGGTACTTGTTTAATCAGACGTTACATGTTTATAGATAGTTTCACATTGCTCTTCCAAATTATTAGTCAATCAATCATTCTGATGGACTGTTTTCAAGATTGGGATGAATTTTCTGCGATTTTTATTTGTCTTAGTGGAAGGACATAAGGTATGATTATCTCTTCATTTATTTTAGAGACGTATCAGCCACCCCACACCACTTAACAGAACAATAGTGGGTCATAAATAAGTCAGTCAGTTTGATCGACAGCTGTCAAATTGCGCTCATGCTGTGGTAAGGAAAGGGAGAGGGATGAGAAGCGCTTGTGCTGCGGTACGGGGTGTAGAGGGATGAGAGAATTTCTCAAGATGGTTTATCCCCCAATGGGTCATAAATCATAACTGTGCTAGTTTCCCCTTTGCCCCACTACTAATGAGGTTGTTCACGTCATTATTCATCATCAAAAACTGTTCGCCACAATTCATCATAATGAGGAGCTTAATATTATAATACATTTCTTGTTTGCCATGGGGCAATTTTGGGTGTACTGCAAGATCACGCACAATTTATGTTTTACCGAACGCGGCTTTTTTCTTTCTGTGTCAGAGTTTCGATATCACCCTTCTCCATCAGCTCCTGATGTGTTGACGTACTCAACCTGCATAAAGTCTCTTGGAGTGCTTTTATTGACCAACTTTCGTTGGTTCAGCTTTTGGCTTATTGGTTTTTCAAGATTATGACTGACATTGCTGCCCGCGAAATCTGTTGTCCGAAAAAAATGTGAAACATGTGCATAAGAATTTGGTTATACGTTATTGTAAGTTACTTTCATAATATAAATTTTTGTACGTTATTTAGACATTATAAGTTAGAGGGGCGATTATTGGATTTGTCGATAAGCCAGTTCGATCCTCTGTTCACTTGGCAACATAATGAAGTGGGACATTTGCAAATGGCTTCTTGCTACGTGAAGCAATACTGCAGGCGTACACAAACAAAACTAGCTCTCATATGTTCACTGAGGTAAATGATAATTTCCATGTAGTTACACTTATACATACTATGTTAATTTTGATAAAATATCGATACAGTAGCCGTGTAATATTCAATTACAACTTTAAAGTATGATTGAGAGTTAGCATTCCCGTCTGGCCTGGGGCAGTGACTTGACAAGTTGAAGTCACATTGTCTTTTGCTTGCTTTGCATTGATGTTTACAGCTTTTTTGCTTTCAGGAACTTTTGTAAATAAAAACATATCCTTGCTGACGACAATATGGCATTTCATTTTGTAAAAAACAGTAGGAATAGTGCGTGTGTTGTAAAACATTAGTGAACTTAGTAAGAGTTAGTTTTGTTTCAGACTGTGGCTACCAGTGCCAGAAGAGGTCTAACAGGCGACGTAATTCGTATTCAAGTAGTAAATTGTCCAGGTGATATTGATTCCCCGTCTGATGTGATGAGAGCGAAGTTGAAATGCTGCGTTGCACTCTGTAGAATAATAGAGCATAACTCTTCAGGTGCGTGCTAGTAGATCACAAAAATTACTGTTACTGAACTAAGTGCTAATGAGGAAGAGGCAGTCAGTGAAGAGAATGTTCAAACTATATCTCCTCCGGTACTCGCTAGTACTTCAGTGAATATGGACGGACAATTATGCAGTTCACGTTTTTGAAATTATCGTGGAAATTAAATATTCAGTGTAGCCAGTGCGCAGAAAGATGAAATGAAGATTGAGGAGGGGCTACTGACAGTTGTACAAGTTTATAATGAACACATGGGTGGCGTAAATAAAATTGACATGGTGAGGTCTCTATTTGAAATAGACAGAAATTTTTAAAAAAGAACTGATACAGTCTGTTTTATGCAACTGTGGAAATGACCCCTGTAAATTCATATATTTCATACTGTGACGTAAAAGGAATACTGCACTTGGTCTGCTCACATTCTGATAGCAAATGTTCAAAGAGCTGCGAAGGCCCGAAAAGGATCAAAAACTTCTCTTTCTACTCCAAGGAGAAGAAACGCGACAGTTTCGGTATCAAACGACGTATACTTTCAGAATATAGGATCTCACTGGCTGCCATTTCTCAGTTCAAGAGGTACATATAAACTTTGCTCTTATGCAAAGTTGAAATCTAGACCCATTCAGACTGTTCAGGGGGTAATACTTGTGTGTGTGTGTGTGTGTGTGTGTGTGTGTGTGTGTGTGTGTGTGTGTTTGTATGTGTGTGTGTGTGTGTGTGTGTGTGTGTGTATTTTAATGAAAAAAAAGAACTGTTTTTATAATTATCACCAGAAGCAATAATCCTTGCTGTATGATTTCTTGGGGACTTTTCGGTCCTTTAATGCACTTCGCCTGCCTAATCCTCTTAGGAGTTACTAGTCCTCAAAACATTTTATGCATTTTAATGACTATGAAAGTTTCCCCTCTTCTTTTAATGTGTGTTTGGGTGTATCTAGCTAGGACTATTTAAATGGTAACGGATAACGACTGAGCAAAGAATAGCATGGATGAGTCACACTGGTTTCTTTTAGAGAGAATTCTCGATAAATTTTCTATAAATTTAATCAGACGAAAAGTAAAAAAAAAAAAAAGAAAAATTCTGTCCATACGGACCCGAAACATAGCTCCACTTTATCAATTCCTGGTACTGTCGAGGAAGGTATGTGTATAAGCACATTGATATGGGTTTGATGAACATTAAAAGATAGGTCTATAACTGACTTGAATTTATTAGCATTGGATATCCGCACATATATTTCGCTTTGCCTTTTGGTGTGTCCAACACTGAATGATACAGAATAAGTTTAAATTTGCCTTACGGCGTGACTAAATTTAATTGAATAAATAAGTACATGATTTCATGGGCATCGAATGTTGAGATGCAGTCCGATTTGTGGAACTCTCGGGATAACAGGCTTATCTAATTTCACAATTACATGTGCACCTTTATGTACTCCATCACACGAACGCATGCTTTATATGACTTCATGGGAGGAAATGTTCTAAGCACTGGAGGAGCAATCGCAACAAGCGGTTTGGCAATTGGGACTACAAGAACAGATAAATTTCATGAAGCAGAAACATTACGAAAAGTATTATGTAGTTGGGGGTACTCCAGACTGACAACAGGTAAAAGAAGACTCATCTTATTCCACACCACGTGGTGATCATTATAGCTTGCACAGAGGGAATCATTACGGATGGTCCTGTCCGCCTATATCGCTGCATTGCAGAAAAAGACAAAAATTTGTTATACAGATATTAGGTGACTTACCGTCTGTGAGATGTGTCACACTTGAAACTACTCTCCTAGTGGCGACAGGCCACGGAAAATACCAGATCTTGTTGTGTGTGGCAGTTTAATATGATCTACACACACTATAGTAATCTCCCCAGTTTCTATACTGCTTCATTACATATTTTACTCATTATCATTGTGAGGTAGGGAGACCCTTTCTTCTCATCTGCACACGAAGCGGTCGATCGAAATGACCACTAAATAATGAATATTGATCCCAAGAGAATGTAACGTAATATCAAATATCGTGGGTGCATCTCAATAATCAATAGACTATATCTCAGACTACCCAGTATAGATGTACCTGCTTCTTACAGACAACACATGTGATGGAGGTAAACAACCGATCTTATTAATTCCATCTTAGATTATCTTCAGGAAAATATCCGATAAACTAAAACATTCTTTCCTAACGTAGGGTAATTAAAGATGAAACTTAAGAAACAGAACAGTATGAATTTTCCCTAAAGCAAGGGCGGAACCCACGTGGCTCAGCAGTCAGCCCTGAACAAAGTGAGTGCTTGAGGCCCTCTGAAATTTACTTAAAATATCTCAATGAATGAAATTCAACGTGAATACAAGACAAAAATCACCGATCTCATTACTCGTGATATTGTCCAGGTACTAATGACTCTTTGTAAAGTGATAGTTCACAAGTCCAGCACAGCCCCAGACATAACATCTCTCACCTTCGAAGCTCTTGAGGCATTGTGATCGCTCTTCTTCTGAGCGTTCTCCGGCTCCGCTTTCCGACGGGAATGGGGCGAAAATTCGTACTTGTTACCAATTCTGGACCGCACCATTCGTTTCTGTGCATCGCAGATTCCTCCTGCAGTTCTACAGCTACTAAGTTGGTAGCACAATCCAGCACCTTTCTCTCTTTGCCTAAGAAGGCGTGATCTTTAGATCAGTGAGATTTCCACAATTACTCAAGATCCACACCAGGAGGTGGAAAGATGAGGAAAAGGGACGGATCTGCATCATTATTAAATAAATAACATCACATTTGCATCCTCCCTTACCTGAGGCTCTAAGTGTTCAGTAAAAGATGAAAGGGAACACAATTATGAGAGACACTCAGCATTACTGATTGCAGTACATTGCATTGTTACACAAATTAAACAAGATTTTAAGCGATGAAGCCTACAGTTTAAATGGAAGCGGGTCTAACTGACCTCTTCCAAATTCTGTTGGGATTTACAAGTCCTCTGAACATTTTGTGCATGGTACTGTCTTTTTATCATTTTTAAATAAAATAATTTGGTATTAATTCAATAAGAGTTCATCAAGTATTAAATTAAAAACTTTAAACGCTGATTTTATATTTTTTACACTTGCAGTAAATAAAGGGTTAAATGAAGAGAAATGTGAACTTCTTTCTTTCACCAAACAAAAAATCTTTGTCCTACGACTCCAATATCAATGGTTCACAAATGGAATCAGTCAACTCACTAAAATGAATGAGGGTAAGAATCTTCCTGACAGAGTAAAACTGTGTGCCGGGCCGAGACTCGAACTCGGGACCTTTGCCTTTTGCGGGCAAGTGCTCTACCAACTGAGCTACCCAAGCACGACTCACAAGCTGTCCTCACAGCTCCAATCCTGGCAGTACCCCGCCTCCTACCTTCTAAACTTGGTAGAGCACTTGCCCGTGGAAGGCAAAGTTCTCGAGTTCGAGTGTCGGCCCGGCACACAGTTTTAATCTGTCAGGAAGTCCCATATCAGCGCACACTCTGCTGCAGAATGAAAATCTCATTCTGGAAGGTAGGAATGTTCCGGTTTATGAAATATAATGACCATAAATAAGCCCACTCATAGGTAAGACAGACGTCAGCCATCGGTTCATTGGTAGAATACTGGTAAAATGCAGTCTGTCTACAAAGGAGACTGCTTACAACTTACAAATCACTTTTGCATCCCAATCTTACAGTATTCTTCAAGTCTGTGGAATCCATACCTATTAGGAGTAACAAGAGAAATTGAATGTATACGAAACAGGGCGATACGAATTGTCATAGGTTTGCTTGATTCAAGGGAGATCGTAAAGCAAATGCTGAAAAACTTTAATTAGCAGACGCTTGAAGATGTTATTTGTCGTTGTCGTGGTCTTCAGTCAGAAGACTGGTTTGATGCAACTCTCCACGCTACTCTATCCTGTGCAAGTCTAAAAATGGTTCAAATGGCTCTGAGCACTGTAGGACTTAACATCTGAGGTCATCAGTCCCCTAGACTTAGAACTACTTGAACCTGACTAACCTAAGGACATCACACACATCCATGCCCGAGGCAGGATTCGAACCTGCGACCGTAGCAGCAGCGCGATTCCGGACTGAAGCGCCTAGAACCGCTCGGCCACAGCGGCCGGCGATTGTGAAAGTCTCTTCATTTCTGAATAGCTGATACATGCCTTTTAAACCTGCGTACTGTATTCATCCCTTGGTCTCACTCCTATAGCAAATTGACAGTTCCTTGATCCCTCAATTTGTCCTATGTACCGATCCCTTCTTTTAGCCAAGCTGTGGCATAAATTTCATTACTCTCAGTTCGATTCAGTACATCGTTACACCTGCCATTTACCTATCTAATCTTCTACTGCACCACCTTTCAAAAGGTTCTGTTCTCTTGTCTGAAATGCTTATCTTCCACGTTTCATTTCTGTAAAAATATGCACTCCCAATGAATACCTTCAGAATAGAAATCTTAACACTTAAATTTATATTAGTCACTAACAAATTCTTCTTTTCCAGAAATGGTTTTCTTGCTACAGCCTGTCAGAATTTTATATCCTTTCCACTTCAGACATCATCAGTTATTTTACCTCCCAAATAGTTAAACTTATCTACTCCATTTACCGTCTCGTTCCCTAATCTGTTTCCCTTAGAATCGTCTAATTTATTTCGACTAAATTCCATTACCCTTGTTTTACTTTTGTTGATATCCATTTATAACCTCTTTTCAAGGTACTGTCCATTCCGTTGAACTACTCTTCCAAGTCCTTTTCCGTCTCTGACACAATCACAATATCATCGGCAAGCCACAAGGTTTTTATTTCTTCTGCTTGAACTTTAATTCTCTTTCCAAGATTCTCCTTAGTTTCCTCCACCGCTTGCTCAGTATACAAATTGAATAACATTGGGGATAAGCTATAACCCTGTGTCACTGCCTTTTCAATTTCTGTTTCCCTTTCATGTCCTCCGACTGTTATAATTGCAGTCTAGTCTCTATACAAAAATGTCTACAAATGACTTTTCGCCTCCGGTATTTTATCCCGGTTACATCCAAAACTTCAAAGAGTGTAGTCTAGTCAACACAGTGAACAGCTTTCTCTGGATCTTCAAATGCTATAAATGTGGGTTTGTCTTTGCTCAGCCTGTTTTCTAAGATAAGTCGAAGGATCAGTATAGTCTCAAGTGTTTCTATATTTCTCTGGAGCCCAATCTGATCCTCCACGAGGTCGGTTTTTACCAGATTTTCAAACTTATGTAAATAATTCTGGTCATTATTTTGCAACTATATTTATTAAACTGATGCTTTGGTAATACCGATAACTTTCCACACCTGTCTTCTTTGGAATTGGAATTATTACATTATTACCATTATTATTATTATTATTATTATTATTATTATCATTATTGTGAATGATTGATTGCTGCATTATTACATTATTATCATTGTTATCATTTCTTTCTTGCCTCAAACGTTATGTCTGGTTAAAAATGGAAGGTGACGCGGACCTTGATCAAGCGTGACTTCCTTTTAACTGTACGGTATATGTTACATTGCATTTAGGAACTTTCGGGTAATTGAATAAGTGTCAATAATTACAGATTTCTGAATTGTATATATATGTTTGGATGTAGCTGTATTGCATTGACGTACTGGTGGATATTGTGTGGTATCACTCCTGTAGTTGATAGTATAATTGGTATAATGTCAACTTTATCCTGATGCCACATGTCCTTGACTTCCTCAGCCAGTTGGATGTATTTTTCAATTTTTTCTCCTGTTTTCTTTTGTATATTTGTTGTATTGGGTATGGATATTTCGATTAGTTGTGTTAATTTCTTCTTTTTATTGGTGAGTATGATGTCAGGTTTGTTATGTGGTGTTGTTTTGTCTGTTATAATGGTTCTGTTCCAGTATAATTTGTATTCATCGTTCTCCAGTACATTTTGTGGTGCATACTTGTATGTGGGAACATGTTGTTTTATAAGTTTATGTTGTAAGGCAAGCTGTTGATGTATTATTTTTGCTACATTGTCATGTCTTCTGGGGTATTCTGTATTTGCTAGTATTGTACATTCGCTTGTGATGTGATCTACTGTTTCTAATTGTTGTTTGCAAAGTCTGCATTTATCTGTTGTCGTATTGGGATCTTTAATAATATGCTTGCTGTAATATCTGATGTTTATTGTTTGATCCTGTATTGCAATCATGAATCCTTCCATCTCACTGTATATATTGCCTTTTGTTAGCCATGTGTTAGATGCGTCTTGATTGATGTGTGGCTGTGTTAGATGATACGGGTGCTTGCCATGTAGTGTTTTCTTTTTCCAATTTACTTTCTTTGTATCTGTTGATGTTATGTGATCTAAAGGGTTGTAGAAGTGGTTATGAAATTGCAGTGGTGTAGCCGATGTATTTATATGAGTGATTGCTTTGTGTATTTTGCTAGTTTCTGCTCGTTCTATAAAGAATTTTCTTAAATTGTCTACCTGTCCATAATGTAGGTCTTTTATGTCGATAAATCCCCTTCCTCCTTCCTTTCTGCTTAATGTGAATCTTTCAGTTGCTGAATGTATGTAATGTATTCTATATTTGTGGCATTGTGATCGTGTAAGTGTATTGAGTGCTTCTAGGTCTGTGTTACACCATTTCACTACTTCAAATGAGTAGGTCAATATTGGTATAGTGTAAGTATTTATAGCTTTTGTCTTGCTTCTTGCTGTCAATTCTGTTTTCAGTATTTTTGTTAGTCTTTGTCTATATTTTTCTTTTAGTTCTTCTTTAATATTTGTATTATCTATTCCTATTTTTTGCCTGTATCCTAGATATTTATAGGCATCTGTTTTTTCCATCGCTTCTATGCAGTCGCTGTGGTTATCCAATATGTAATCTTCTTGTTTAGTGTGTTTTCCCTTGACTCTGCTATTTTTCTTACATTTGTCTGTTCCAAAAGCCATATTTATATCATTGCTGAATACTTCTGTTATCTTTAGTAATTGGTTGAGTTGTTGATTTGTTGCTGCCAGTAGTTTTAGATCATCCATGTATGGCAGATGTGTGATTTTGTGTGGGTATGTTCCAGTAATATTTTATCCATAATTTGTATTATTTAGCATGTTGGATAGTGGGTTCAGAGCAAGGCAGAACCAGAAAGGACTTAATGAGTCTCCTTGGTATATTCCACGCTTAATCTGTATTGGCTGTGATGTGATATTATTTGAATTTGTTTGGATATTAAGTGTGGTTTTCCAATTTTTCATTACTATGTTTAGGAACTGTATCAATTTAGGATCTACTTTGTATATTTCCAATATTTGTAGTAACCATGAGTGGGGTACACTATCAAAAGCTTTTTGGTAATCAATGTATGCATAGTGTAGCGACCTTTGTTTAGTTTTAGCTTGATATGTCACCTCTGCATCTATTATTAGTTGCTCTTTACATCCTCGTGCTCCTTTGCAACAGCGTTTTTGTTCTTCATTTATAATTTTGTTCTGTGTTGTATGTGTCACTAATTTCTGTGTAATGACTGAAGTTAACATTTTGTATATTGTTGGTAGGCATGTTATGGGGCGATATTGACCGTATGTTGCTCCAGAAGTGTTCCATGTATGTTATGTTTGGTGGATTGTCTATTTTAATGTGTGTGTTATCTATTGTCTGGTAAAATTTCTTTTGGTTTGTGTTGAATGTTTGGTTTTGTTTCCTTCTATTTTCACTTTTTTTGTATCTTCTAAGTCGTTTGGCCAATGCTTGTAATTTCTGCTTCTTTTCATCTAATTGCTCTATCACTTCTTGTTGTGAGATTTTACCTAACCTTTAACGTTTTTTTCTGACATTTCATTTCTTATAAATTGTGTTAGCTGTCCGATGTCTTTTCTCAGTTTTTCTATTCTGATCTGTAGCCTGCGTTGCCATGCTGGTTTTGTGGGTTTCTTCTGTGTGTTGGTTGGTTCTGATCTCTGCCTAGTGTGTATATTTAGTGTAGTGAGTTCTCCTATATAAACCAGTAGTTGTAACTCTTCCATAGTTGTGTTTTCATTTATTTTGTTGTGTATGATTGTGTTAATAGTTTTTATTGTTGTTTCGACTTGTGGGTTATTTGGCGGTCTATGCAAGAATGGTCTAATGTCTGTATTTGTGTCTTTGTATTCTATATATATCAGCTGAAATTTTTCTTCTATATCTAACATGTGTGTCACTTCGTGTTCTATTTGTGCTTGTTCTGGTGGCTGTCTTAAGATTTCGTTTTCCTCTGACTGTTTAATTGATGTGTGTTGTTCTTTGTTTGTTTGCTCTGGGATGTTTGAGTCCATTAATGTATTTTCTTCTTCTTCTGATTGCACATTATTTTGTTCCAGTATTTGTTGTACTTGTTGTTTGATGTTTTGTAATTCTGACTGGGGTATCCTGTTATTTTTTATTATTACACGGATCTGATCAGCTGGTTGTTGTTCTGTTAAAAATTTTAATTCTGGGTATCTGGTAATAAATGTTGTGTATACTTGTGATCTGTATCCAGTTGTGTTGGTTCCTAGGTTTGTTGCTTGGTAATAACAGAACATGAAGTGTCGATTAACTTCATGTGACCCTCTCATCCTCTGTCTTTGTTTTCCTTCTAGGGTGGTTGCACGAAGCATATCCTGCAAAACACCTCTATTTGGATTTGAATCACTTTCCAGTTGGCTAGCAGTGTCGTTAACATTGTGGGCCGGCATAGGGTTCAAGCGTCGTCCCCGACCATGACGGCGCTTGTCCAAGGCTTCTTTAGTTCTTTCCTGAACCAACTAATCACACTAAAAGGGGGGTTAGCCCTATTAGTGGTTTGTTCTTTTTGTCGCGTTTTACGACTGGCAGAACATACCGGAGGCCTATTCTTTTCCCAGGCCTCCACGGGAAATTATCATTATTATTACTATTATTATTATTATTATTGTGAATGAATAATTGTTGCATTAGCAATATTACTTTAGTATGCATATCTGCTTGCCCTGCACAGGCACAATTATGTGCAATAATAATTATTGTAATTTTTAAAAAAATGTATTGAACACACTGACGATGGCAGTTGCATGGAAAACATACTGAAAGGCAAATAAAGATTCTATTCTAGTCTATTCTATTCTATTCTTGAAGTCGGAGTATGTTTAGCCCGTCTGATACACCTTGCTTATTAGGTGGAATAGTTGTGTCATGAGTGCCTCTCCAAAGAATCTCAGTAGTTCTGTGGGAATGTTGTATACCCACGGGCCTTGTTTCTATTTTGATTTTTCAGTTCTCTGTGAAACTCTTCTCGTAGTATCATATATCCCTTCTCACATTCACGTACTTCCTTTTCTCTTTGTATGATATTGTCCTCAAGTTTGTTTTCTTACACAGATCCCCTAAACACTCCTTCCACCTTTCAACTTTTCCTTCTTTGCTTGCCATCTGAACTCTTGATGCTGATACAGTTGGTTCTCTTTTCTCCAAAGGTCTCTTTAACACTGCCATCTACCTTTCCCCTAGTCAGTCTTTCATTTGTCCTCTAACCATACCTGCTTAACCATTTTCTATTACTGAGCGAGGTGGCGCAGTGGTAACACACTGGACTCGCATTCGGGAGGACGACGGTTCAATCCCGTCTCCAGCCATCCTGATTTAGGTTTTCCGTGATTTCCCTAAATCGTTTCAGGCAAATGCCGGGATGGTTCCTTTGAAAGGGCACGGCCGATTTCCTTCCCAATCCTTCCCTAACCCGAGCTTGCGCTCCGTCTTTAATGACCTCGTTGTCGACGGGACGTTAAACACTAACCTAACCTAACCTAACCATTTTCTGTTAATCTCAGTTTTTAGACGTCTAAGCTCCCTTTCGTCCAGTTCATTTCCTGCACTTTTGTATATTTTCTGATAGTCAGTAAACTTCAAAAATCTCCTGTGTTATCCGAGGATTTCTGCTAGGGCTTGTCGTTTAATCTATGTGATCCTTTGCTGCCTTCACTAATTCACTTCTCGAAGCTATCCATTCGTCTTCTTTTGTATTCATTTCCCCTGTTTCAGGCAAACGTTGTCTAATGCCCGCTCCGAAAGTCTCAATAGGCTTCGATTCTTTGAATGTATGCACGTCCGACCTCCTGAAATTATTACATTTTCGGATTTTTTTTCAGTTTTAACCTGCAGTTCATAATGACCAATAAATTATGGTTAGAGTCACATCTGCTCCTGGAAATGTCTTATACCAGAAAATAAAATCTGTGTCGTACGATTATATAATCAATCTGAAGGGGTGTCCTTAAGTCTCTTCCTTTATTATTCATAAATAAAGTGTTAGTGACGATTGAACTATGCTCTGCACAAAATTCTATCAAGTGGCTTCCTCTTTCATAACTTTCCCCCACTCCATGTTCTACTTCTGGTTTTCCTTCTCTTACTTTTCTTACCATTGAATTCCAAACATACACTACAATTAAATTTTCATCTCCCTTAACTATGTGAATAATTTTCCTCATCTCATCATACATTCCTTCAATTTCTTCCTCATCTGTGGAACTATTTAACATATAAAATTTGGCTGCTACGATAGCTGTTGGCTCCGTGTCTATCTTGGCGACGGTAATGCGTTCACTATGCTGTTCAGAGTATTGCTATTTTGTTATTCTTTATTAGACCTACTACTGCATTCCCCCCAATTGATTTTGTGTTGATTACCTTGTATTGATGTGATCAGACGAGCTGTTCTTCCTGCTCCAACACTTCCCTAATTCCCACTAAATTTAACTTCAACCTAGCCATTTCCCTTTTTAAATTTTGTAACCTACTTACCCGATTAAAGGATTTAACATTCCAAGCCCTGACCCGTAGAATGCCACTTTTGTGAGTAGTGCCCGCCTGTAGTCTCTAGAGAGGCATTATTTTACCTCTGCAATATTTTTAGCTATTAGGAGGCTATCATTAATAAGTCATACAGTAGAGCTGCAGGCTGTCAGAAAGGTAATGGCTGTAGTTTCCACTTACTCTCAACCGTTTACAGCACCAGCACAGCACGGCTAACGTCAGATGGTCAGTCATCCAGATTGTCACTACTGCAACTACTGAAAAGGCTGCTGCCCCTCTTCAGGGTAAGTCTGGCTTCTCCACAGATACCCCTCCGATGTGGTTAGACTGCGACACGTCTATCTGTGTCGTTGAGGTACGCGAGTCACACAACATCTGCAAGATTCATAGTTCTTGAAGATAAACGCAAATTATCCCGCGAAAGGCTGCTATAAAATTTCAGGAACCAGTATTAAGTGACGAATGTAGAGATAATCTTCACCCCTCAGTGTATCACTGACGTAGAAGCCCTGAAGATAAAATTAGCCCAACTACAGTACGCAGTGCGTACTATGAGCATAGGCATCGAAGCAGTCGTTCTTCTCGCGCCCCGTATGCGTTTGGAACAGTAACAAACTCTGGGCACGACGTCGTATACAAATGCGGTCACGGTGTATTCCAGAACTAAGGTGTTTGCCTTGACAGTAGCAACTGGCGCGGCGACTGGTTTTGTTTTGTGACACAGAGGAGATGGAAGGAGGAAGCGCAATAGCCGGGTAAATGAATCTTAATGCACGAGGAAGTATAAACGGCTGCGAACGGAAGTAAGTTCGATTTTCTAAAACTTTATTTGTATGTCAGTGAGCGATTTGTAAATGAATCTGTCCATACTGAAAGCGCCTCAGCCCAGTTCAATGACTTTCAAGTAAAATGAAAAAAATGTAGTTCAATTATCTAATAATGTCTTCGAAGCTGTAGAAAGCTATCCAGTATTGTAGTCAACAGTAAACTTAAAACATCTGGTTTTATTTATTTATTTAATTTAATTTAATCGCATGGCTAGGGCTCCCCGTCGGGCAGGCCTTTCGCCGGGTGCCGGTCTTCCGATTTGACGCCACTTCGGCGACCTGCAGTCGGTGAGGATGATGACTTTTTTTTTTTTTTTATCGTTGTGTTTGGTCGTTACGGACGTCACTTAGACATCCGTTCAAGTTCTGTGGTTGATCCTTCCACTCAGTTTTTTATTACAGAGGCCAACCGGCTCTCTGACCGAACACGCTGAGCCACCGTGCCGAAAAATCTCATTTTGTTCTGTACTGTTCATTGAATCTGTTCGTGGCGGACGTCTGATGACACTCGTTCAGGTTGTTCGTTGTTCCGTGCACTCAGTTTTATTATTACAGAGGGTACCTAACCCTCTGACCGAACACGCTGAACTACCGTGCCGGCTACCATTCAGCTATCGGGTGCGGACAAAAATATCTGGAAATATCGCATTATATTCAAACGTTAGCTTAGTATGACAGTGTAAAAATTATGGACCGTACGATATACACTGCCAGAAAAAACCGCAACACAAAAAAAATTAATGTAGAGTTATGAAATTTCGGAGATACATTTGCCTAGGTAACATACACTCCTGGAAATTGAAATAAGAACACCGTGAATTCATTGTCCCAGGAAGGGGAAACTTTATTGACACATTCCTGGGGTCATATACATCACATGATCACACTGACAGAACCACAGGCACATAGACACAGGCAACAGAGCATGCACAATGTCGGCACTAGTACAGTGTATATCCACCTTTCGCAGCAATGCAGGCTCCTATTCTCCCATGGAGACGATCGTAGAGATGCTGGATGTAGTCCTGTGGAACGGCTTGCCATGCCATTTCCACCGGGCGCCTCAGTTGGACCAGCGTTCGTGCTGGACGTGCAGACCGCGTGAGACGACGCTTCATCCAGTCCCAAACATGCTCAATGGGGGACAGATCCGGAGATCTTGCTGGCCAGGGTAGTTGACTTACACCTTCCAGAGCACGTTGGGTGGCACGGGATACATGCGGACGTGCATTGTCCTGTTGGAACAGCAAGTTCCCTTGCCGGTCTAGGAATGGTAGAACGATGGGTTCGATGACGGTTTGGATGTACCGTGCACTATTCAGTGTCCCCTCGACGATCACCAGTGGTGTACGGCCAGTGTAGGAGATCGCTCCCCACACCATGATGCCAGGTGTTGGCCCTGTGTGCCTCGGTCGTATGCAGTCCTGATTGTGGCGCTCACCTGCACGGCGCCAAACACGCATACAACCATCATTGGCACCAAGGCAGAAGCGACTCTCATCGCTGAAGACGACACGTCTCCATTCGTCCCTCCATTCACGCCTGTCGCGACACCACTGGAGGCGGGCTGCACGATGTTGGGGCGTGAGCGGAAGACGGCCTAACGGTGTGCGGGACCGTAGCCCAGCTTCATGGAGACGGTTGCGAATGGTCCTCGCCGATACCCCAGGAGCAACAGTGTCCCTAATTTGCTGGGAAGTGGCGGTGCGGTCCCCTACGGCACTGCGTAGTATCCTACGGTCTTGGCGTGCATCCGTGCGTCGCTGCGGTCCGGTCCCAGGTCGACGGGCACGTGCACCTTCCGCCGACCACTGGCGACAACATCGATGTGCTGTGGAGACCTCACGCCCCCCGTGTTGAGCAATTCGGCGGTACGTCCACCCGGCCTCCCGCATGCCCACTATACGCCCTCGCTCAAAGTCCGTCAACTGCACATACGGTTCACGTCCACGCTGTCGCGGCATGCTACCAGTGTTAAAGACTGCGATGGAGCTCCGTATGCCACGGCAAACTGGCTGACACTGACGGCGGCGGTGCACAAATGCTGCGCAGCTAGCGCCATTCGACGGCCAACACCGCGGTTCCTGGTGTGTCCGCTGTGCCGTGCGTGTGATCATTGCTTGTACAGCCCTCTCGCAGTGTCCGGAGCAAGTATGGTGGGTCTGACACACCGGTGTCAATGTGTTCTTTTTTCCATTTCCAGGAGTGTATTTAAGTGATTAGCATTTCAAGATCGCAGGTTAATGTAAGCGCGATATAAGCCATTGCAGATGTGTAATGTTGTTAAATTAATAACCAGTGTAACCGTCAGAATGTTAAATGCAAGCATGAAAACATGCATCCATTGCGTCGTACAGGTGCCGGATGTCAATTCGTCGGATGGAGTTCCATGCCTGTTGCACTTGGTCAGTCAATGCAGGAACGGTTAATGCTATTTGTAGATGACGCTGGAGTTGTCGTCCGACAATGTCCCACGTGTGCTCGACTGGGACGGATCTGGTGATCAAACACGCCACGGCAGCATGGCAACACACCGTAGAGCAGGGCTTAACAACCGGCCGGTTTTGAGCGCGAGTACTCGCGTCTGCTCAGGCACGTGCTCGCGAGCAGGTGCAAGGTCGCGGAGTAGGGAGGGTGGGGAGGGAGGGGAAATGCCCGCGCACGTATGAATAGGGCCGCAGCGTGCCTATTGAATTCGCGCCGACTGTGTAACGTTAAAAGTACTACGATCAGCTCTAACAGTCACTTCGCTGGTTAAGAATCATGTCAAGTCGCCGTTGTGTAAGCCCAACCATGCTTTCGCAGTTCAAACCCCATTGGGAGGAATTGTATCTGTTTACAGAAAAAGATGGTGTTGCAAAATGTTTAGTATGTCACAAAACGCTGAATTCTTTTAGGAAATTTAATTTGCAGCGACATTATATGTCGTACCACGCGAAAGACTACGGAAGTGGAAAATGTGATGGACCAGGTCGTGCACAGGAAGTCATTAAACTTAATAGGAAGCTATCCGAAGAAGATCTGGATGACGAAGAAAAATCAACTGAGGCAGCTCTCAGAGTGAGCTACAAAATTGCTTTGTTTTTAGCAAAATCCCTGCGCCCCTTCACTGATGGTGATTTAATAAAAGATGTTTGGTAGTTGCAGCGGAACATTTGTGTCCATCTCAAGTCGAACAGTTTCGGATTGTGCCATTGTCTGACATGGCCATTATGCGTCGCATACAGGACATGGCAGGCGACGTCCAGAGCCAGCTTGAAAATATCTATAAAGATTTTATGGCGTATTCTCTAGCTCTGCACGAAAGTGTTGATATCACTGGAACAGCGCAGCTTTCCATATTTATTAGAGGTGTTAATAGAGATCTTCAAGTGAGGAAGGAGCTCCTCGATGCGCTTCCCACGCCCGGGTTCCCGGGTTCCCGGGTTCGATTCCCGGCGGGGTCGGGGATTTTCTCTGCCTCGTGATGGCTGGGTGTTGTGTGATGTACTTAGGTTAGTTAGGTTTAAGTAGTTCTAAGTTCTAGGGGACTGATGACCATAGATGTTAAGTCCCATAGTGCTCAGAGCCAACCAGCTCCTCGATGTAGTAGCCATGAAGAACACTACAACCGGAGGTGATATTTTAAGTAGTGTTGAAGAAAGTGTTGAAAATATAGGATTGTCGTGGAATTCTTTAGTTTCAGTGTCTACAGACAGTGCACCAGCGATGACAGGGAAAAATTAGGTTTCGTTGCGCTGTTGAAGGAGAAAATGCAAAAACTGACCGTGCCGAATGAAATAAGGGGCATTCACTGTGTGATCCACCAGGAAAACTTATGTGCAAAGAGTATCATTCTAAAAAATGCTATGAGTCTTGTTGTTCGTACAACCAATTATATAAGGAAGCATGGGCTACAACACAGACAATTTAAAAGCTTTCTTGAGGATATAGAAAGCCAGTATGGTAGCCTGCCTTATTACAGCGAGGTCCGCTGGCTTAGTCGTGGCGAATTATTAAATCGAATTTTTGCCTATTAGATGAGATAAATATGTTCATGGAAATAAATAACATGTGTGATCCTGAATTGAAAGAGCCTTCATGGAAATGTGATCTCGCGTTCTTAGCAGATTTAACTAGCCATCTGAAAGCTTTGAACATTTCACTACAAGGTAAACTCATTTCGTAGATCGAATACGAGCTTTTGAAATGAAATCGACACTTTGGGTGAGTCAGCTGGAAACAGGAAATCTAGCTCATTTTCCTAAATTATCATCCATGCAAGATGTTCACAAAGACTGTGAACGTTATTCACATAGTTTATTTTCCATTAAGGAAGAATTTGATCAACGCTTTCTAGATCTGACAGCACTAGACAGTGATTCTGATCTGTTCTCCTCTCCATATTCAGCTAATATTGAAGAGATTCGTCCTGAGCTGCAACTAGAAATTATTGACCTGCAGTGTGACAGAGAATACAGAGATAAATTTCAGAACAAGAAAAACATTTTGGAATTTTACAGACACTTCCCTCAAGATAGATTTCCTCATTTGCACAAACTGGCGGCTACAATAATATCAATGTTCGGTTCCATGTATGTTTGTGAATAACTGTTCTCTGCAATGAAATGTAACAAAACGCGCCTGAGAAACGCATTGTCTGATCGAAATTTAAACTGCACGCTGCGCCTACGATGCACAAGAACAATTACTCCGAACATAGACGCAATTGTAAAGGGCAAAAAGTACAAGATAACAGAGAATCCCACACTTCAGTGACACCTTTTACTGTGTAACAGTTCACAAATCAAGACGAATGTAGAGGCATACACTAAGCTAATAAAATTATGTGGCACTGTACATTCTCCTTTATTTGTTTCACTTGTCACAGTAATAATTCGTGAGTGATATCCCTGCAGGTGGCCACGGATTTACATTGACTGGCGGCAGGTGTTGTGTGCCCCACGTGACTCTCCCCACTCTCCGCTCCGCTCTGGTCCGGTAGTGGGGGTAGCGTGCTCGCGCTGCTCCTTGCTCGCGCCTTGCTGCTCACAGCTTGCTCCGCGAGCACGTATGTTGTGAAGCCCTGCTGTAGAGCATGTTGGGTTACAACGGCAGTATATGGGCGAGCGTTATCGTGTTAGAAAAAAAACCCTGGAATGCTGATCACGAAAGGCAGCACGACAGGCCGAATCACCAGACAGACGTACAAATTTGCAGTCAGGGTGCGTGGGATAACAACGAGAGTGCTCCTGGTGTGATACTAAATCGCAGCCAAGATCATAACTCCAGGTGTAGGTCCAGTGTGCCTAGCAAGCAGGCAGACCGGATGCAGGCGCTCACCTGGCCTGCTGTAGCTAACACACATCTATCATTGGCACCGAGACACAATCAGCTTTCATCAGAAAACACCAACAGACCTCGGCCCTGCCCTCTGAGCTCTCATCCTGACAGACTGAAGTCACAAATGGCGGTGGTTCGGGGTCTGTGCGATGAACGTTACAGGGCGTCTCGCTCGGAGCTGTCCTTGAAGTAACCGATTTGTAACAATGATCGAAGCAGATTAAATGAATTAAAATTTGTGCTGGGACCGGGACTTTTTTTTTTGTAATCTCATTTTGTTCGTTTTCGTTCGTTTCATCTGCTCGGTCCGGATGTCGCAAGACACCCGTTTCAGTTTGTCGTTGATCCAATAACTCAGTTTTTTTATTACAGAAGGCAAAACCCTCTGACCGAACACGCTGAGCGACCATGCCGGCGAATCTCATTTCGTTCGCTTTCGTTCTTTGCATCTGCTCGGGGCGGACGTCGTAACACACCCGTCTAAATTCGTCGTTGATCGATTAACTCAGTTTTTTTATTACAAAAGACAGCTAAGATTCTGACTGAACACGCTGAGCTACCGTGCCGGCGTGACTCGAACCCGTGTCGTCTTGCTTGTCAGGTAGAAATGCTAACCATACACCACCGCAGTACGATGGTCAACATTGCTGCACGAACTACCTAAGGTGAGTGCCCTCCCCAACACAAACTTCTATTCATTTTTCCCTTACATATTGTCACTACTGCCAGGGCTCTCCGATATTGGCAAGCACCCCATCATTGGACGTAATGGGACGTCCTTGTACCATTGGTGATCTTGTAGAGCTTATAATTAAATGTTTCCCTGAGACATTTAGGCCACTTTTTATTGTCTACGATAATGATCGAAGCAGACGAAATGAACTAAAATTTGTGCTGCCGCCGGGACTCGAACATGGGTCTTCCTGCTTGCTAGGTAGAAATGCTAACCATTACACCATCGTAAGAAGACCCGGCGGCAGCACTAATTTAGTACATTTCGTGTGCTTCGATCATTATCGTAGATAATAAAAAGAGACTTAAATGTCTCAGGGAGACATTTAATTATAAGATGGATTTGCAACAGTTCGTTGTGTCACTGTGGTGTCAACTGCTGCTCAGACTGCTGATGCAGATGCAGTATACGTTGCGCGGGAGCCACACGCCGAAACACTATGATCTTCTCTTCCGGAAGTGCCACGTGGTCGCAGAGACCCAGACTTCTTGCGACCGTCCACTCGCGTGACCACCGCTGCCAACTGTCATGTACTTTGGCTACGCTCCTGTCAAATCTTTCTGCAGTATCACAGAAGGAACGTCCAGCTTCTCGTATCCCTATTACACGACCTCGTTGAAACTCAGTAAAGTTCTGATGATGGCGTTTTTGTCGCCTTACCGCGACCCAGAAGCGTTGGTGAACACATATTCACAGTAAGTATGAAATAAATTACAATGCCGTGTATTTTCAGATATTACCGTTAAATATAGAATCCGTGAGATAACACTGTCTGTACAATCTGTAAGCTGAAGAGCGAGCAGTGCTTGTTGTGGGAGAAGAAGCTTTCCTGGAAGATCGCCGTATCTACCGTACAGGCGCACTGAAAACGTTTCCCGCCTGTCAGTTTGGGGCACCGTGTGGTGATTCTGTTGATGTGCATTTGTAACGTTAGTTGTATTTGTTACTAATTTCTGTATTCTACACTGAAGCGCTAAATAAACAGGTATAGGCATCTATCTATCTATATCCGGATCCCGCTCCAGCTACTGCCGGGTCTGGGTGCTGGCTAGTCCTCTCCATTTGGCTCGGTCCTCCCACCACTTTTCTTCCTTCACTTGCTGCCAGGTCACACCTCTCCTTTCTACAGATATTCTCACTCCCATTTTCCACCGCGTTCTTGGGCGCCCTCTAAGTCTTTTTCCATCCATCTTTAGTTCTTCCATAATTTGTGGGAATCTCTGCCCATGCATCCTCTTAACATGCCCATACCATCTTAATCTCTTTTTTTCAATTTCTTCTCCCATACTTTCTTGTTTAAGGTCCCCTCTAATCTCTACATTCCTTACTCTGTCCATTCTTGTTTTTCCCTTAACTGCTCTGAGAAATTTCATTACCCCTGCTTGCAGTCTGCTCCAATCCCTTTCTGTCTCCACCATAGGTGACAATAGGGAAGTAATAATTCTTATACATAAGGAGTTTTGCTTTTTCTGATACTTCCTTATTCCAAATCAGGTGTTTTATTGTTTGGTAGATATTGCCTCCCTTCTGTAACCTCCTATTAATTTCGTTGGTTATTCTTCCATCCCTAGATATTTCATTCCTTAAATAAGTGAAACTTTCTACCACTTTGAGGGGTTCTCCATTCAAGGTAATATTTCCGTTGATCCCTTTCTCTCTTCAAATGGTTGAAATGGCTCTGAGCACTATGGGACATAATATCTGAGGTCATCAGTCCCCTAGAACTTAGAACTACGGTCCTTAAACCTGACTAACCTAAGGACATCACAAACATCCATGCCCGAGGCAGGATTCGAACCTGCGGCCGTAGCAGCAGCGCGGTTCCGGACTGAAGTGCCTAGAACCGCTCGCCACCATGGCCGGCTTTCTCTCTTCCAAATATCATTACTTCACTCTTATCTTTATTTATTTTTAATATATTTAATATATTTTTGATATATTTATGGTATAGGCATGCTTATTCAAATACAGAGATATGTAAACAGGCAGATGGCTCAAATGGCTCAAAGCACTATGGAACTTAACATCTGAAGTCATCAGACCCCTAGGTTTAGAACCACTGAAACTTAACTAACCTAAGGACATCACACACATCTATGCCCGAGCCAGGATTCTAATCTGCGACTGTAGCAGCAGCGGGGTTCCGGACTGAAGCGCCTAGACCCGCTCGGCGACAGCAGCCAGCTAAACAGGTAGGATACAGCGATGCGGTCAGAAACGCCTGTATAAGACAACAAGTACGCTATTTTGTCGAAAGTCGACATGTTGAGAAACGTGGCTGTTGTACTTAAGGTTTATAATTTATATAAAGAACAGCTACCAGCCACATGTGGCTGGTAGCTGTTCTTTATATAAATTATAAACCTTAAGATAACAAGTGTCTGGCACAGTTGTTAGGTCGGCTACTGCTGCTACAATGGCAGGCTATCATGATTTAAGCGAGTTTGAACGTGGTGTTATAGTCGGCGCACGAGCGAGGTGACAGCGCATTTTCCGAGGTAGCGATGAAGTGGGGATTTTCCCGTACGACCATTTCACGATTGTACCGCGAATATCAGGAATCTGGTAAGGCATCAGATCACTGACATCGCCGCGGCCGGAAAAAGATCCTGCAAGAACGGGACCAACGACGATTGAAGAGAATCGCTCAACGTGACGAAGTGCAACCCTTCCTTACATTGCAGCAGATTTCAGTGTTGGACCACCAACAAGTGTCTGCACGCGAACCATTCATCGAAACATCATCGATATGGGCCTTCGGAGCCGTAGGAGCACTCGTGTAACTTTGATGAAAGCACAACATAAATCTTTACGCTTCACCTGGCACACCAACACCGACATGGGACTGTTGATAACTGTAAAAATGTTCCCTGGTTGGACGAGTCTCTTTTCAAATGGTATCGAGCGGATGGATGTGTACGGATATGGAGGCAACCTCATGAATTCATGGATACTGCGCATCAGCAGGGGACTGTTCAAGCTGGTGGAGGCTCTGTAATGGTGTGGGGCGTTTGCAGTTGGAGTCATATGAGACCCCTGATACGTCTAGGTACGACTGACAGCTGACATGTACGTAAGCATCCTGTCTGATCACCTGGATCCATTCAAGTCAATTGTGCATTTCGACGAACTTGGGCAATTCCAGCATAACAATGCGACACTCCACACGTCCAGAATTGCTGCAGAGTGCCTCCAGGAAAAATCATTCAGCCCATCTAATTGTCGTTATCTCTTGGTGTCTCTCTGTCATTGTCTCCTTTGTCACAGCCACAGTCCCCTTCGTTCTATCCTGCTAATACAGTCTCCTTTCACTGTCACTGTCTCCCTCTTACTCTCGCTTACTGCTAATATCTCATTCATTCATTTCTACTGCTGCTGCCTTTTCTCACTGTCACTATGACTCTCTTTCTCAATGCCATTGTCATATACTCTGTCTCTCATTATCACTGACTCTCACCCACTTCCCCTTTCTCTTTCTCTTTATTCCCCCCACCCTCCCCAGCACTGTCTCCATCACTATTTTCCTAGCACTGTTCTTTCACTGTCAACTATGTTGCACTGCCACTGTATTCCACTCTTTCTCTCACACTGCAATTGTTTCGTTCGTTCTTTCTATAACACAACCACCATTTGTTATTCTTCTGTCTCTTTGCGACTGCTGCTGTCTTCATCTCTCCCAGCATAAAAAAGGACGAATATGTTTGCATGTCAAAACTTTTGGGATAAATTTTAAAGTTGATGAGGGAGGTAAAATGAGGTAGCTGATACGTCACTCTTCTGTCAGAGTCTTTTAAATAAACAGGAGTGTATTCCATTTTTGTGCCACGATAGGAGCATTTTTCTGTTGGTTCCTTCTTTTCCTTGCTGCAGCAGGGCATGTAATTCATGAGAAAAGAAATGTATTGGTCAGTAAAACTTGGATAGTTTGTAATGTAATATATTATTAAACTGGGGACCTGCAAACGACGGAGAGTCTTCGTCCCACCATAGCCCTCAGTGGCTCACAACCCCACAACAGGCCACAGCAGTCCACCCACCCCACCGCAGCCCCACACCGAACCCAGGGTCATTGTGCGGTTCGGCCCCCAGTGGACTCCACGGAAACGTCTCATACAAGACGAGTGTAACCCCAAATGTGTGCGTGTTAGAGTAATTGTGGTGTGCGCGTACGTAGAAACGGTGTTTGTGCAGCAATCGCTGACACTGTGTAACTGAGGCAGAATAAAGAGAACCAGCCCGCATTCGCCGAGGTAGATGGGAAACTGCCTCAAAAACCATCCACAGGCTCACCAGCACACCGGACCTCGACAGTCAACACTAATCCGCAGAGCGGATTCGTGCTGGGGACCGGCACGCCTTCCTGCTCGGGTAACAGTGCGTTAGACCCGCGGCCAACTGGGCGAGCTATAGATAATTTACTTACTTGGAACTGAAATAACGCAGCACTAATTTTTCACCTCAGTCCGGAATTTATGTGCAAAAGAATTTTGCATGTGCTTCTGTACTACAACACAGGGTTTCCAGATGTCACTTTATAAACTACATTTTCACCTCAAACTGGATTTTACGAGCAGAAATAGGGTATCTTTGAACCACTGTGTGTTGGAAACGGATAAAGATGTCAAGAAACTTTTCAAGTTCGTTCGAGATCGGGATCTTTGGAATATGTTGAAAAATTTCAGCCATTTTTGTGCACAGCCGGCTTGGAATCCTCCATTAGGATTTGGTCTGCTGATCTCGGCAAAACTATTCTAAAAACCTTTTTTCGGTTTTCCGTGGAAATGCCCGTGGAATAATGGTGCCTCCATAAGTCCCATCAAACCCATCGCAGATCATACCAAATGAAAAAAAGAACCAACTGATTTGCACCATTATCCTAAGCAGGAGGAAGTGCACAGTATTCATACTTTGAGCCCATACAGTAGGGCAGTGACACTAAGACGATCCCTCTGACGGCCCCTAGCCCAGGGGCTGTCTAAAACACTTGACCCTACTTGCTTATTACCAGTAGAACCCGAAATGACCACAGGAAAACATCGCTTTTATGCACGGCGTTTTGGAACGTATTAGGTCTCACGATGTCACAGCATACCGATTCCCTTGTAGTTAATAATGGTAAGAGCCGCTCTTCACTTTTGCATGCTCGGTCACGCAATTCTTCCAACAATATCCATTTCCGGTCTCTTTTTGGACCTCCGTTTAGTGCCCGTCAAGTCAAAACGCAGAAAAACTTCCATCTTTTTTTATTTTACGTCACTTTCTTTTATTGCTAAGTAACAGTCTGTGTCACTTCACAACAACGTATGAAAAATGGCAGTAAGCCACTCACTCGTTGCCTGAAAGATATGAAACAGCAGGTAGGAAGGAAGTAAATATGGGAGGCAACTGTCTTCAGACTTGCCACTGGTATACAGAGAAAGGGCTTCAGTCGCGGGCTTCGAGTTGATTATGTCTGCCACATGGCAGCTTTTTTATCCAATCATTCATCTTTTATCATCATAAACATCAATGTCCGATTGTCCCATCCTATGTTAGGAGTGCACCAAAGCCCAACTTCTCTCCAGTCTTTTGTAATCTTTACACCGCTGACATGCTCGCAGACCAACACATCAGGTCCATTTATCAAGTACGCCTATAACATTCCCCTCTTAGCCCTTTATCAAATCCTCCAGAAATTAGAACAGTCCCTTTAGTAGCATCTCAGTCAGTTCACCTACTGGTACAACCAGTGGCTCATCAGCATATCGCATCCAAAACACGGACAATAATTTTAGAATAAACAACTCCAGCTTCTCATCTCTATGACTTTTTCCTAACCATTTACGACCGTCTTATCCCATTGACTAACACACTAAAATATCTCAGACTCAGCCAGAAAGTAACATCGAGCACCCACCCACTAATTATCCAACAGAAACCCCACACTATTACACTAAAACTGGCGAAATACCATTCTCGATGTCTGCAGAGCCTTGTTCTATCCTACGCGCTGCTAAGCGAATGTAGCTCCACCAAATTTCTATGACTCTCTCCAAACTTTTAGCATCTGTTCACCCTTACATACATGAATCCCTTACCAGCTCATCACATTACCCTTCCTCCTCATACGCACTGTACACCTACGCTACTGGCCATTAAAATTGCTACACCACGAAGATGACGTGCTACAGACGCGAAATTTAACCGACAAGAAGAATATGCTGTGATATGCAAATGATTAGCTTTTCAGAGCATTCACAGAAGGTTGGCGCCGGTGGCGACACCTACAACGTGCTGACATGAGGAAAGTTTCCAACCGATTCCTCATACACAAACAGCAGATGACCGGCGTTGCCTGGTGAAACGTTGTTGTGATGCCTCGTGTAAGGAGGAGAAATACGTACCATCACGTTTCCGACTTTGATAAAGGTCGGATTGTAGACTATCACGATTGCGATTTATCGTATATCGACATTGCTGCTCGCGTTGGTCGAGATCCAATGACTGTTAGCAGAATATGGATTCAGTGAGTTCAGGAGGGTAATACGGAACGCCGTGCTGGCTCCCAACGGCCTCGTATCACTAGCAGTCGAGATGGCAGGTATCTTATCCGCATGGCTGTAACGGATCGTGCAGCCACGTCTCGATCACTGAGTCAACAGATGGGGACGTTTGCAAGACAACAACCACCTTCAGGAACAGTTCTACGACGTTTGCAGCAGCATGGACTATGGGCTCGGAGACCATGGCTGCGGTTACCCTTGACACTCCATCACAGACAGGAGCGCCTGCGATGGTGTACTCAACGACGAACCTGGGTGTATGAATGGCAAAACGCCATTTTTTCGGTTGAATCCAGGTTCTGTTTATAGCATCATGATGGTCGCGCCCGTGTTTGACGACATTGCAGTGAATGCACTTTGGAAGCGTGTATTCGTCATCACCATACTGGCATATCATCCAGCGTGATGGTATGGGTTGCCATTGGTTACACGTCTCGATCACCTCTTGTTTGCATTGATGGCACTTTGAACAGTGGACGTTACATTTAAGATGTGTTACGACCTGTGGCTCTACCCTTCATTAGATCCCTGCGAAATCCTACATTTCTGCAGGATAATACACGACCGCATCTTTCAAGTGCTGTACGGGCCTTTCTGGATACAGAAAATCTTCGACAGCTGCCCTGGCCAGCACATTCTCCACATCTCTCACCAATTGAAAACGTCTGGTCAATGGTGGCCGAGCAACTGGATCGTCACAATACGCCTGTCACTGCTCTTGATGAACTGTGGTATCGTGTTGAAGCTACATGGACAGCTGTACCTGTACACGCTATCCAAGCTCTGTTTGACTCAATGCCCAGGCGTATCAAGGCCGTCATTACGGCCAGAGGTGCTTGTTCTGGGTACTGATTTCTCAGGATCTATGCACCCAAATTGCGTGAAAATGTAATCACATGTCAGTTTTAGTATAATATATTTGTCCATTGAAAACCCGTTTATCATCTGCATTTCTTCTTGGTGTAGCAATTTTAATGGCCAGTATTGTATGTTTATCGCATACATCCATTCGACTCCTACAGCAACACTGTTTTTATCTAATTTTCAATCCTGGTATGCTGCCGCTCCTATCACACTCCACGAACCCTACACTTCTATACTCTCCATAGCCTCTCCAAATGCAATTTTAACAGACTCTCTTTCCTAGAGAATGAATATGCCCCCAATTTACCCTTCCTAACCACACCGTACCTTTCCCCAAATGATGGCTCCACGTTCCCTTCTCATCCTCTCAGGTGCTCTCCTCCTCAAAACTGTAACTTGTCCTCCATCCTAGTTGCACCCACCTCAAATCCCGTATATCCACCAGTTCCTCATCTCCTACCTTTCAAACTCCATAGACGTTCTCCTGTGAAACTTGAAGGAGATGAGATACTGGCGGAAGTAAAGCTGTAAGGAAAGGTGGGGGATAGGTCAGCAGTTGTGCTCGGGTGGCTCGCATGGTAGAGCACTTTCCTGCAAAAGGCAAAAATTCCAGGTTCGAGCCTCGGTCCAGTACACAGTTTCAATCTGCCAAGAAGTTTCACATCAGCGCATACTTCCCTCCAGAGTGAAAACTGATTGCGGAAACAACTCCCAGGCTATGACTAAACCATGTCTCTGCAATACTCTTTGTTCTAGGGGAGCTATTTCCGCTAGTTCCACAAGGGAATTCTGTGGAGTTTGGAAGGTAGGAGATGAGATACTGATAGAAGCAAGGCTGTGAGGATGGGTCGTGCTCGAGTAGGTCAACTGGAAGAGAATTTCCCCTAGAAAGTTCCCAGGTTAGAGCCCCAGTCTTGTACAGAGTTTTAATCTGGCAGGAAGTTTCACATATTTCACCTCAACATTCACTTCATCACAGAGTGAAAATTCATTCTGGATGTGGTATAGTCGTTTACAGAGATGCATGTAGAGGTAGATATGTTGCACGGAACTCCCACAGAAAAGCTAGTAAAACTACAATCTGTGTGCCATCACGACACACCCTGATTCAGTGGCAATTTAAATGCCACGCCAGTGTGACAGTGAAGGTTGGTGCTGAGTTTTGCCGTGTGGGGTGCCGATAGTGCTCTCCTCTGGGAGTCTGTTCTGGAAAACACGAATTTTGGATACGAGCAGAGAGCTGCACTCGCGCGAGGATAATGATTCGAAGGTCACAATGTGATGGCAACGTAGTTTAGAAGGCTAAGCTCTTGGACCTTTGTGTTACTGTATTGTCTGGATGCCTTACAGGGCTGTTTACCCAAGCCGATTGGGAGCATAGAGTGAAAGAAGTAAACAGAGCCACTGGCGAGAGCAATGGAAAGAGCAGAGTGCAGACCGCGTCGGCCGCCGGTCCCAGCCATCAATGCATTTTTGCAAATTTTGTGGTAAGTTTCTATGGGACCAAACTGCTGAGGTCATCGGTCCCTAGACTTACACGCCACTTAAAGTAACTTCCGCTAAGGACAACACACACACGCACACACACACCCATACCCGAGGGAGGACTCGAACCCCTGATGGGGAGAGCCGCGCGAACCGTGGCAGGATGACTGAGACCGCACGGCTAGCCTGCACTTCGTCACCGCGTTCTGTCATGGCAGGTTTTGGATTAGATTAGATTTACTTTCATTCCAATTGATCTGTAGTGAGGAGGTGCTCCAGAATGTAGAACATGTTAGAAAAACAATAATACATGACAAATATTTACAACTAAAACAAATTAGCTAATGTACTTTCCACAGGTCCCAAGTGGAATGATCGTCATTCTTTTTTAATGAACGCTATATGAAAGGATCATTTTACAATACTCATTTACTAAGATCACATTAATGCATTTGTACAAGATTTACAACACTCATTTACTAAGATCACATTAATGCATTTGTACAAGAGTGAGTGACTTTAATTCCTTGAGAAGGTTATTCTTATTCTAGTATTGTTTCCATGAACTGAGATATTTGTTTGAAAAAGTGATATATTTATAATGACAAATTCTATTAAGGAATAAATATATTGGGAAGCAGTAGTTAGTATCCCTAGTTCCCTAAACAGGCCTCTGTAGGATGTTCTTGAGTTCATACGACATATAATTCTTATTGCACATCTTTGTGCCCAGAAAACTTTAGCGTGGCTTGATGAATTACCCCAAAAAATAGTCTCATATGACATTATGGAGTGAAAGTAACCACAGTATGCCAGCTTCTTCATTTTTATATCCCCTATGTCTGATAGAATTCGCATTGCAAATAGAGATTTGTTTAGACGCTTCAGCAGTTCTGTGGTGTGCTCCTCCCAGTTGAACTTATTATCATTCTGTAATCCCAAGAGTTTAACACTGTCCACTTCTTCTATCTGTTTGTCATCATATGTTAGGCATATACTCGTGGGACACCCCTTACAAGTTCTGAACTTCACGTAGTGTATTTTTTCAAAGTTTAGTGACAAAGAATTTCCTAGGAACCAGTGATTAATGTCCACAAATATTTCACTAGCCGATCTTTCTAAGACTACACTTGATTTGCTATTTATTGCAATGTTTGTATCATCAGCAAACAAAACAAACTTGCCATCTGTTAATGTTACTGATGAAACGTCATTGATATACACAAGAAAAAGTAAGGGCCCTAAGATGGAACCTTGTGGGACCCCACACGTAATTAGTTCCCAGTTGGATGATGCCTGATAGCTTAAGATTTGAACCATTTTTCAGCGCTACCTGTTACACCATAATATTGTAATTACCTTAAAAGGATATTGTGATTTACACAGTCAAATGCCTTTGACAGATCACAAAATTTACCAGTTGCATGTAATTTTTTGTCTAATGAATTAAGTACATTTTCACTGTAAGTATAGATAGCCTTCTCAATATCAGGACTCTTTAGAAATCCGAACTGCGACTTCGATAGCATGTTATTTGTGATAAAATGGTTATAAAGTCGAGCAGCAAGTAGATCTAACAGCAGGCCCACAGAACCGCCTTGTTTTAATGCTGCAAGGGAGGATCTATACCTTTTTATTGAACACGATGGTCGTGCAAAATGTTTGTGTGTCACAAAGTATTAGACCGTATAAAGAAATTCAATTTAATATATCATTATTCAGTAAATCGCGCGGTAGAGTACGAAAAATATGCCGAAGACGAAAGAAATCCAATAATCCTTGGATTGAAAGCCAGCTTTTCAAACGAAGTAAGCTACCACTTAATCAGTTTTGTTTGTTGCAATGGAAGGAATAAAACAAAATTGCTTCATTTCAATAATTACCACGTCAGTTTTGAGAGCTCGTGCTACTGATATTATTTGATAAAAATATTTCATAATATTTGCGGGACATTGACCACGCTGGAAGAGACTCTTCTGTGAAAATTAGCTACATAATTTATTATCAGTCAGCAAATAGCTTCAGGTGAATTTATTAAAGAGTGCCTTGTAATAGCGGCGGAAGAGCTGTGCCCACATCCGGTTCCTCACCTACAGTCCGTATTACATTCTCGAACCACTGCAATGCGCCGAACTGAAGAATTAGTAAAAAATTTGGAGGCTCAGCTGGCAATGAACATTAGAAAAGTGCTCCATTTTCTTTGCCTTTGGATAACTCTCTCGGCTTGTCAGACACAGCACAGCTAGTACTTTTCATTAAGACAGTAATCAAAACGCTGGAAGTTTGCGAGATGTTAGATCTCATCCCATTGAAAGACACGACAACAGGTCAAACAGGTCAATACATCTTCAATGGACTCGAAGTGGTTATAGAGAAGTTTGGTCTCAGTGGGAATTCCTAAGTTCCACAGCAACAGATGGTGCTCCAGCTGTGACCAGCGAAATCAGTGGCTTAGTAGGGCACATCCAGAGAAATATGCAGAATAATGATCTCCTCATTACCCATATACATTGCCTGGTTCAGCAATAACATTTGTGTTCCAAAAGCGTAAAACTGAATCATGTAATGAGCTTGGTTGTGAAAATCACTAGTTCTATTTGAGCAAAAGGATTCAATCATCGCTAGTTCAAAGCGTTTCTGGAAGATGTCGGTTGCGAATATGGAGATTTACCTTATCACTGTGAAGTTCGCTGGCTCAGTCGTGAGAAAGTTCTGGAGTGCTATACCACACTATACTGCGCTACTGTTCTTGGTAATTAGAACCAAGCTAGGTTTGAAACACCCCCAATTAAATTCCTTTATTGGATTTTGTGTAATTTATCGAAGCCGCCAAACAGTTAATTATTATGATTATATGACCGTGTGCTTAATGGAAGAAAGGCTATCGGTTTTTCTGATGGTTTCGGGGGTATTTCAACCGAGTGCGGCTGTTCTGAGATTGAATAGTGGAAATGATAGAAAGTTTGTCTATTATTAAGGATCACAAAGGTTGCGATGTACAAACTGATATATATTTCCTACTAACACACAAATGCTGAGGCAGTTGCTACCTTCGCCTTACAGGTCTAATTACGGTTATATCTTTTTATTGACTGCTGATTTTCATTACTTCATCACACGCAATGCTGATGGTTAACATTCACAACAATCCTCACTGCAATCCATGGTTGTTGCTGGCCGACGCGGTTGATGCGAAACACGTAATTCGGCACTTGTCACTTTCTGTTTCATATCACTCGCGAATCGGTATTAGTGAGGGTCAACCCCACGTCGATCAGGGGGACGTGCTCACTCGTCATACTCCGGTGAATTTTACCGTTTACAGCTCACTCGACCACCATTCTTGCCCGTCTTTCCCGCACTACTGCTCACTCTACACTCTTCAGTACCACATCTCGCTCAACACTTGTCTCACTGCCTCCTGCAGCGCTTGACAATCGACTCCTGTCTACTATCGACCTGGGCGTCGGACACTAGCATCTATGTTCGTCGGATCACGGGTCCCTTACAGGTTCCACATTTGTATGGATAGTTAGCCCTTGGTACGCTGAGGTACACCTCAGGATTCCCAGGGGCTGTGCTGGTGTGCCACCCAAAGTGCAGAAATTGGAAAATGGCTGTCAGAGTCTCAGTAAATCGTCCCTGGTCCACACCAAGGCTCATATCTTCACTGCCTGCGGAAGGTTGTTGGAGATGGATGTTCTGCCATCGTGCGTCTCATTGTCCTGATGTATTGCCCCTTCTTGTTTGTCTCTCAGCCAAGGAGGCTTGCAGTCTATAGCCTTATAAGACGGTTGCCCAGAAAGTAATGCACTGCATTTTTTTCTCATCCGAAAACAATGCTACAAATGTGAAATGTTATGTATGTATTATTTGAAGTCTCCTGAGTGAGTGCGCCATGTTTCCGTCACGTCGGGGGAGGACGACGGTTCAATCCCGTCTCCGGCCAACCTGATTTAGGTTTTCTGTGATTTCCCTAAATCGCTTCAGGCAAATGCCGGGATGGTTCCTTTGAAAGGGCACGGCCGATTTCCTTCCCCATCCTTCCCTCACCCGAGCTTGCGCTCCGTCTCTAATGACCTCGTTGTCGACGGGACGTTAAACACTAATCTCCTCCTCCTCCTCCTCCGTCACGTCCGATAGATAGCGTAGCTGCAGGACAGTTTCAAAATAGCATCTGTAGATGATGCCCATTACAAGCAATCTGCCGTCACTGAATTTCTCGCTGCAGCAAAATAAACTGTGGGGAATATTCACAAACGCTTGTGCAAAGCCTATGGAGCATCTGCTGTCAACAGAAGTACAGTTACTCACTGGGCACGCAGGGTGAGGTCATCAGAAGGTGGTTTGGCAGAGCTCCACGATTTGCAGCGGTCGGGGAGACCATCCATGGCTGTCACATCTGACACACAGTGACTGGTGTTGTCATTCGCGAGGACAGTTGCATTATGACTCAGCATTTGGCACTGAGTCTCTCAATCTGCAAAGAAAGAGTGGATGCAATTATCAGCACTCTTGGATGGGCAACTACATGTATGAAATGGAGCAATAGTCATGGTATTGATCAGCGCAGCAAACCTCCAAAACTAGTCCATTACATATCAATATTCCCCGAAGAATATTGTACATCCACACCGTGGGACAAAACTCTTTCATGCTATCTATGAAGCAGAGAAGAAGTAAGTAGTACAAACTTTAATCCTGATAATAGTACTTTAAATATAAGCATATACAAATGAAACAATGGAAAATCCAGGATGGAATGTAACAATACGAGAGAAGGAAAGTTGCTGCTCACCATGTAGTGGAGATGCTGAGCCGCGATAGGCACAATAAAAATATTCACACAAACATAGCCATTAAGGCCTTTGTCAGCAGTAGACACACATGCACACACACACACACACACACACACAAACGCACACACACACACACACACATACACTCAAACACAACTTGCACATTCATCTTCAGTCTCAAAGAGCTGAAACTACAATGCGAGCAGCAGCACCAGTGCATGATGGGAGTGGCGACTGGGTGGCGGTAAGGAGGAGGCTGGGGAGGGGAGGGGGAGGGATAGTATGGTGGGAGTGGCAGAGAGTGAAGTGTTGCAGTTTAGACGGAGGGTAGGAGAGAAGGTGTGGAGGGGGGAGGGGTAAGTAGTGGAAAGGAGAGAAATAAAAATAAAAGGAATGACGGCTGTGTAGTGCTGGAATAGGAAGGGGGCTGGATGGGTGAGGACAGTCACTAACGTAGCTTGAGGCCAGGAGGGTTACAGGAACGTATGATGTATTGTAGGGAAAGTTCCCACCTGTGCAATTCAGAAAAGCTGGCGTTGGTGGGAAGGATCCATATGGCACAGGCTGTGAAGCAGTCATTGAGATGAGGGGTATCATGTTTGGCAGCATGTTCAGCTACAGGGTGGTCCACTTGTTTCTGGCCGCAGTTTGTCGGTGGCCGTTCATGTGGACAGACAGCTTTTTGGTTGTCATGCCAACATAGAATGCAGCACAGTGGTTGCAGCTTAGCTTGTAGATCACATGACCGGTTTCACTGGTAGCCCTGCCTTTGATACGATAGGAAATGTTAGTGACCGGAGTGGAGTAGGTGGTGGTAGGAGAATGTATGGGACAGGTCTTAGATCTAGGTCTATTACAGGGGTATGAGTCATGAGGTAAGGGATTGGGAGCAGGGGTTGTGTAAGGATGGACGAGTATATTGTGTAGGTTCGGTGGACAGTGGAATACCACGGTAGGAGAGGTGGGAAGGATAGTGGGTTGGACATTTCTCATTTCGTGACGAGAGGTAATTGATACACCCAAGGGCAAAAACTCTGAAAAATCTTTGCTAGGAGTGGCTTCATGTGTATTTTACCCAGCTAGCATGTTAACTAATGATGTCTCTACCCTGGAAGGTTACTTATACAGTAGTTGTGCATGCCTATTCTTCTGACTAGCTAACATACCACTTACTTCATTGCTGAAGTTTGGAATTTCACTGACTTCATCCTTATGAATAGAACAAACAGCCAATAAGTTCAGGCTCTCCTGAAACATGCCATTCCTGAGCAAGGTTTTAATTTTTTTTAAAGTGCTGAAGCTGCACTCTGCTTTTGCTGTTGGAACACGTATAAGTAGTGAAATATTCATGTTTCATGCACTTCAGTGAATTATGCTTCAAAGGAATGTTCCATATGAAAAGTAAACAGCTCACAAACTGATATAATCCCTTTAAACATATCATTACGATAAATTACTGACAGTGTATTTTTTCAATTTATCATGGGAAATAAAGGGACTTAATGAAAAATTTTTGGCTAAAGTGGCTGGGAAATGTTCTTCAAAAGAAGCAAACTTTTTTGCCTTTTTTGCATCAGTAATTTCTAATCTGCTGAATACATGAGAGTTTTGGAATTTTCCTTTCAGTTGGTTGGTCACAGTGTCATATACTTCTTTGGCATCTGCTCTCAGATTAGGTTCAGTGGTACATTTGAAATGTTTTCTTAAAGGAGCAAAACCTTCATCTTGAGAAACTTGATATCTTCAATGTCCTTTTGTATTTCAGGAACAACTTGCTCAAAATGGCATAATGCATTTGATATAGTAATAGCATTTGCACACAGCATTTGAAACTGTATTATACAAAATATCAACATTTTTCATAATCTCATAGAAAAAATTTAGATGGAACAAAGTAGTCTGGATTGTGAAGTAAATTTCTTAAAGCAAAAGCTTTTCTTATTGTAATATCATCCCATGAACTTTCTTCCTCAATCTTATCAAAATATTCCAATAAGTGTAATTTGTTTTCTTGAACATTAGTCACTCCATGATATTGGAAGTTCCATGTAGTTGAAGATAGTGAATGAACTCTTTTGTTGCACAATGTCCATAACAAATCACTTAACTTAGGCAATGAAGAGAAAAATGTTGTAAATCTAGAAATATTTGTGAAGAACAACCTAACAGACTTTATGTTGTTATTGCAAGCATTCTGAATAGCAAAATTCATTTGGTGCACCTAACAATGGACGTACTTGGCATGAGGGAAAGAGTACTCTGCATCAGAGTCTGTACACCATCACGTCTGCCGCTCATTACTGGGGTGCCGTTGTATGCCTCAGCAATGGGTTTCTCTTGAACACTCAAAGATTCCACACTTCTTTTTAAGACCTCACTAAGCCAACTTGTTTTCTTATCATTAACACATTTTCAAAGGAAAGGACTCTTTCAACAGGTTTATTCCCCTTAATATACCACAGTACAAATTGACTTCTCCCTGTACTATCTGTTGTTTCATCTACCTCCACAGAAGAAATGTGGAAGCATTAATGTCTTTAATCAGCTCTTCAATTTAAACTTGATACATACATTAAATGTTCATTTTGTATTGTGTGTGACATATATTTACACACTTCAGTACTAGAACTGCTTAAGTGGTCATCTAAAACACTGTCAAGATTTCTCAGGAGAGATAACAAATCTATGACATTGCCATGGTTTGCTGACTTCCATTTTTCATTGTGAGCCCTTAGTACTAACTCATGAGTTCCAGAAATCATAAAGCACTCTACTTCTCTGTTTAATATGTGTGTTCTTTGTAACTAATTCATTATGTTTCTGAGCTGATATTTTATATGCTGAATCAATCTAAGCAGCAATTTTAACTGTGCCAAATATTTTGTATTTGCAAGCACTTTCTAAATGTAGTCCACTTTATTTGTGTTTCTGAATTCATTCACTTAAATGCTTTAGATCTTTACAGCCAATTGTTGTCCACAATCCTTCACCACCAAATAACACACTATAGAAATAAAATGTTTCTTGTTTTAACCAAGACATTTCACAGAACCATGGGTTTCAGACAGTTCTCTCCTTCTTTCCAACAAATTGAGACATTAAGAAATCTTTTGACTGATGCACACCTAATTGTGTGATTTCCAGCTTCCATACTTAATAAATGAAAGGGCTTTTCAAGCAAACAATATACTTTATTCATTTTAAAATCATTGTATGAACACACAGCTCCAGAAAATGGGACACTACTGAAATGTGACCTTGTTCACTGTTTCCCACATTTCCCATTGATGAATAGCAGTAGGAGAGGGAGGGGGAGGGGGGGACTGTAGTAAGGCATGTGATGGCAACTACATTTAGATGGTGCTGCAGGCTCAAGGTGGCTGGGCCCAAACATTGTGAAGACTTGTGTACAGATGGGCAAGGGGAGGAGAGGGGAAATGCAGCACAGACAGCAGGTTGCAGGGAAAGAGGGGTATGGATGAGGTGGTCCATCCACCGGGAAAACTTGTGGCTGGCTCTAAACTTCACTAGGTGAGGGACGAGGTCAAGAAAGGGAAACAGCTCAGTCTCATCACTTCAATTGCAGTTTTAGGAGCTGCGATGTAGGGGGAGTAACGACCATCTGCCGCTGGCCCCACAGCATAGCTGGAGTGTGGGAAAAGGGGGGTACACATGCAGTGGTCAGTCCACTAGGCTTGTGCCTGCTGGTCTGCAGCTTTGCTTCGGTGAGGGGTGAGGTGCAGAAGAGAAAACCACTTGGTTGTGTCACTGTGACTGTGGGCCAGGAGTGTGGAGAGACTAAGGGGCTACAGGCCAACTGTTGCTGGCCCTTGGCTATTGGTAAATGGGATGGGGCAGGAAAAACTGCTTCTCATCATTGCAGAATGGTACACTTTGTGAGTGTGTCCAGCAGAGAGAACTGAATCTGATTATGTCAGGTTTCTGTCAGTCATACTGCTCCACAATCATGTCATACTCAAACTGCTTGATATAAAACTTTAAAAAATGTATCACAAAAATTTTCATGTGTCCAGTCCCTTCTGGCCCTGTAGAATGACCTGCCCCTGACATACTTGCATTAATTCCTTTTCAACAAGTTTGTTACCTAAACTATAGTATAGTGTCACATGAGATGTGCTACATACACTGCCAACAAATCATTTACAAGTCATCATGCATTTCATTCTACAATATAATATGCCTTTTCATCACCAGTCATTACCAACAAGCGTGCTAATTAAACAATAGTATTGTGTCACAAAAGTGCAATGATGTGCTATACAAAATTGATTTACAAACTTAAAGTTGGTTAGTCATATGAGAACAGTATGATATATACAGAGTGACAATTACAGAATTATGTGGGGAAAAAATGTAAATTAATTTCAAACTACAGCATGCACACACTGTATTCAACATGTCAACATCACTACAGATATTCAGATTTAGGGTATGACATGTTTGACATGCCTGCCATCATTGGTGACGATGTGGTGCAGCTGAATAGCAAAATCCTGCATGACCTGATGAAGTGTTAGAACATCAATGCTGTGGATGACTCCTGAATGGTTGTTTTCAGCTCATCAGTGGTATGACATTATTGCTGTACACCTTGTCTTTAATATAGCCCCGCAAACAGGAATTGCATGTGTTCAGAACCAGAGAATATAGTGGCCAATCGAGGCCAATGCTAGTGGCCTTGGGTACACTAGAGCCAGAATGCGGTCTCCAATGTGCTCCTCCTTAATGTCAGACACTATCCTGTTTTGATGGGGTCGAGAGCCATCTTGATCTTGTCAAAATCAGTGTCATTTTGGATAATTGGAATGAAATCATCTTCCAAAACCTTCACATACCATTCAGTAGCCACTGTGCCATCAGGGAATATCGCACCAATTATTCTGTGACTTCACATTGCACACCACACAGTCACCTATTGAGGATGAAGAGATTTTTTGATCACATCGCAGATTCTCAGTCCCCCAAATGCACCAATTTTGCTTATTGATGAACCCATCCAAATGAAAGTGGGCTTTGTCACTAAACCAAATCGAATAAACCATACTAATTCCCATCATCCTCCATGGCCAACTGTGCAATCTGAACATCCTAATGGAAACTTTTCAGAAGTTATGATGATTTTATTTTGTATAGTTCAATAATTGTCATCCTGTACATAGAATATGTTTGTATGTCACTCTCATTCATTAAGCGAACATTACATATGAGCTGAAGTATTATATCAGCCTTGTTCACTCTACGGAGTACGTACTATAACTTCACCTATGGGTGGTAGATTTTTCATTATGTTGCAATTTTCACTATGCAGGTTAATTTATCAATTGTGGAACTTAACCATTATAAGAAATTATCTTTTTTGAGTGCAGATACATAACTGAATGGTAATAACCAAGTGCAGTTTAGGTTATCCAGATGAACTATATACAGTTCATTTCCACTCTTATTATCATTTGGAAAGACAATATGGTGTCAACATGTTCAATATTAATGTTCTGTGATGATTAGGTCACATATGCTAAAACATCATTAACATTCACACAGAATAAAATGAATAGAATGGATGTAGAATGAATTGCAACCCTCTGGCACAAGTTAGATTAGCAATCACACTTCTTGTATAGGCTTCGCATAGATGTTTGCAAAGTGATATCTCCCACTTACAAAGTGAAAAATAGTACTAGAATGGCTTACTCATGTGTTAGCTTCCCAATGGAGTCTTGTTTAGCTGTTTTGTTTTAATGATTTGTATTAGGTACTCTTAAAAACTAGTAACATGTGAACTTCAAGACAGTATAGATTATAACCCTCAAGAACATTTTTTGATTTCCAGAATGAGATTTTCACTCTGCAGCAGAGTGGGCACTGATATGAAGCTTCCTGGCAGATTAAAACTGTGTGCCAGACCGAGACTCGAATTTGGGAACTTTGCTTTTCGCAGGCAAGTTCTCTACCAGCTGAGCTATCCAAGCATGACTCATGACCCACAGCTTGAGGTCGGATTGAAGGAAGACATCCAAGCAGTTCAAAGGAAGGCTACTAGATTTGTTACCTGTAGGTTCAAACAAAACTTGAGTGTTACAGAGATGCTTTAGGAACTCAAACTGGAATCCCTGGAGGGAATGTGGCATTCTTTTCGGGAAACGCTACAGAGAAAATCATGTGTAAGGACCATGAAGATAAGCTATGAGAAATTATGGCTCATACACAGGTGTTCAGACATCCATTTTCCCCTCACTCTGTTTGCAAGTAGAACAGGGGTGGAAATGACAAGTAGTGGTACAGGGTACCCTCCGCCATGTAACTTATGGTGGCTTACTGAATATCTATTTAGATGTAGATAAAATAGAAAGAAACATTCCACATGGGAAAAATACATTAAAAACAAAGATTACATGACTTACCAAACGGGAAAGCGCTGGTAGATAGGCACTATAAAAAAACACACAAACACACGCACAAAATTTCAAGCTTTTGCAACCCATGGTTGCTTCATCAGGAAAGAGGGAAGGAGAGGGAAAGATGGAAGGATGTGGGTTTTAAGGGAGAGGGTAAGGAGTCATTCCAATCCCGGGGGTGGAAAGACTTACCTTAGGGGGAAAAAAGGACAGGTATACACTCGCACACACACACACATATCCGTCCACACATATACAGACACAAGCAGACATATTTAATGGCAAAGAGTTTCTCTGCAGGGAACTTCCAGTGAACCCTTGAGTCCATACCATGTCAGGCTGCTGCACTTCACTGGGCAAAAGGAGGTCCAACATGACATCAGGAGACATCCCATGACTTCTGTTACCTTTTTACATATCATATATCAAGCCTCAGAATTAAGGGTGAAACTTGGAGTACTTTTCTTGAATCCTGCTCAGAAAATACTAGCTGGTACTCAGCACCCAACAGTGGTCAGCACATACTGCTACAGTACCTGTACCAGCATGGATCAGAACTGCAATAACATCTTTATTGCTACTATGTAGACCCTACAGTTCAGTGTATTCTCTGTGGCTGAAGAGCAAGCATTATCTGGGCATACCTGGCCTAAACAATCAGTCCAACCTCGATGTAGGGCTTCAGGGACAGGGTGACTATCTAAACTTCTTTCTTAGCAACATCCTAGTTGATTATTCTCCTGTAGATCTTAACCTGACCTATCATTGTTGAGTTATTTTGTCAATGTATCACATGGAATTAAAAGGAAGGAAGAAGATGAAATACAGTGCTTGCAATTGCATGGTAATCATGTATGTAACAAAGAGGGTTGCCATGCTAGTAAGTGAACAACTATCAACAGTGTCACCTGCCCTCAGTCAATGAGACATTGTGGAGATGTTTTGAGTTTAATCCAAGCCTTTGGTAGACAGCCTTGCAACCAGGAACTGTATAAAACCACCAGGGTTCAAACCACATATCTCCATGTGTAGCTGCATCATGCTAGCACATGTTAGGATCTCAACTAAAGATGCAGGTTCTATTACAAGAAGCTGAACTAGCATAACTACAAGGAACTGGAACTGGAAGTTGTTCTACTGAAAACTGAATGCAGCTGAAAGTGAACCACAAATGATGACCAAATCTGCGTGAGTATCACAGTATCAGTGACTACAGCTATAGCAGATGGATGAATGAAACAAACAATGGAAAGTCCATGATGAAATAACAACAATATTATGAAAAGGGTAGACTGTGACTCACCATACAAATAAGGTGCTGAGTCACAGACAGGCACAATGAAAGGATAACTAAATATTTAAGATTTCAGGCAAAAAGTCTTCCTTTGGCAATAGAAACCTCACACACATTCACATAAGCACTACTCACCCACACATGTCCACTGTCTCCAGTTGTTGTGGCCCAACTGAGATGAAAGTTATTTCAAAGGACATTCATCTGTGTATGATGATTTTCATTGTGTACTGACAGAATAAAATGTTCTCATATTACTAACCACAACAGTCCATTTATCTGCAGTGTTTCAGGAAGCAGTTTTTCTGCTCCCATTTTCTAGTGGTGTGCCAGGCCTGCAACTAGCCAGGAGGAGAGAATATCATTCAAAAAAATTCATAGAAAACCTGCAGGCTGGTGCTGTTATTGTGACTGTATTACCTTAGACTTTATAAGTAGGAGTTATCCCTGTATTTAAAGTTACTTGTTTTATTTGTTTATGTTCATTTTTTGTTGTTAGGTAAATGCTTGATGATGACCGTGAGGCTGAAATTGGCCAATAACAAAAATATTACATAAATTTACAACCCCCACTAAGAAAGGATGCTGCTTTGAGGAAAGCTGCAGACCCTTCACTTTTATTATATAACCACCATTTATCCAAATTAATAGCTAGTATATACTATATCACATGGTATTTTTCACACAAAATATTTTTTTACGTCTGTAAATAGTGAGTTCTATTTAGAATACATTACTACTTGCCATCCAATTTTAAAACAAATACTTTCACTAATCATATATGATTTGATTTTTATTGAGTCCCATAAATCTTTCTATGTGTTGTTACATATGAGTCACAGCTAGTTAGCTAACAGAACTTTTCAGTTTTATCATAATCACCTAATAGGTAGAAAGAGTGGCTAATAAGGCGTTTTTTAAAATTTTCTTTGGAACTGATAGTGATTCCCAATTTCTTGGTTGATGCTACATGGGAGCTTGTCAAAAATCTTACCACCCTAGTACATAATCCCAGAAAAGGATGTAAAGATAGTTAGTTGTTTATTCATCCATAGATGAAAGTAAGATCCAAACAGTAAAGTCAGCATACAGAACTCTCAATTGTGGAGTTCCCAAAGGAAGTATACTTGGACCATTCTTGTTTATACTATATATTAATGATAATGCACAGCCACAAAACTCCAAACTAGTGAACTATACTGATGATACATCTTTTATTAGCTGGGGCTGTACAGAGCGAGCAGCATTCCGAAGCAACAAAGAAAACTTTGAAATGATCACAGAATATCTAACAGTGAATAAGCTTACACTGAATAAGGACAAGACTGTAGTAATAAAGTTCTTGCTACATTTTAATAATACTCATACACAATCACTTTCTACAGTTGAAACATCTGACAAATGAAATTTTTAGGCATATGTAAGCATGGAAAGAGCATATCAGCTCCATCTGTAAAAAGGTTTCTCGTAATATTTACTTACTAAAATATCTTGCAAATATAATAGCTCCCCTTGTCCTTAAACAAGTGTATTATGGGTTAATACACTCACATCTGTAATATGCGATCGAGGTCTGGGGTGGGGCACACACTGTCTATATGGATCGCATTTTCAGACCTCAAAACAGAGCAGTTAGGATAATTGCTAATATAAGCAAACACCAGTCCTGTAGGGACTATTTCAAAAATTATAAATTACTGACATTGTATGTATTTAAGACCATAATGTTTGTAAAAGAGAATGAGGAAAATAGTGTAAAGAACAGTGACACCCATAATTTCAATACTCGAGCCAAAAGTGACTATCATAGGATATGGACTAACAAAAAAGCTACAGACCACAGTCCATATGTAACTGGGAGACAATTCTATATTAAGTTGCCAAAAAATATAAAGCAACTCCAAGGCAATCTTTTCAAGGGCAAGTTGAAAAATTTGTTATAGAAAGATGTTTATACTCATTAAAAGAATTCTGAGCTGCAGTACTGTTAGTTTATTCTTTTACATACTGCAGTATATTAGTGGTGGTACTGTTATAATTGGTTAATTGATGTATATAATCATTATATGTATGGAGTGATATATAATGTGCTAATGTGTTTGTAACATTTTTGCATGGAATGATATACAATGTGCTACTTGACGTATATATTTATTCTTGGAATTACATGATATTGATATAATTGTACAAAAAATGACAATGTCCAAGACTGTAAAGTTAACATGGACAAATAAACATTATTATTATTATTATTATTATTATTATTATTATTATTAATATCATTTACAAAATGATATTAGGTATTATATCTTAACTGAAAAAAGGAAACAATTTTTAAGAAACTTAACCAATTCATGCAGCATTATCTTAGAGAGGTCTGGATTAAATTTTGTTTATTTTTATATATTGTGTTTTATAGCTGGTCACTTTCCTAAAATTCTCCCAATAAACTGAAGTTGACCATTTGCCTTTCCTACTACAGTCCTTACATGCTCATTCCGATCCCTATTGCTTTGCAATGTTTCATCTAGATATTTAATAGATGTGACTTTCTCAAGCAGCACGCTACTAATACTGTGTTCAAACATTATGGTTTTGTTTTTCCTTCTCATCTGCATTAACTTAAATTTTTCTATATTTAGAGCTAGCTGCCACTCATTACACAACTAGAAATTTTATCTAAGTCATCTTGTATCCTCCTAGAGTCGCTCCATGACAACACCTTCCCATACACATGAGCATCATCAGCAAACTGCCACAGACTGCTGCTTACCCAGTATGCCATATCATTTATATAGAAAATAACAGTGGTTCTATCACTCTGATGAACACTTACCATCTACAACTACATTCACATCTATACTCTGCAAACCACTGTGATGTACATGGCAGAAGGTGCATCCCATTGTATCAGTTATTAGAGTTTCTTCTAGTTCCATTCACATATGGAGTGTGAGAAGAACAACTGTCCGAATGCCTCTGTGCAGGCTGTAATTATTCTAATCTTATCCTTATGACCCCTATGTGAGTGATATATAGGGGGTTGTAGTATGTATATGGAGTCATCATTTATAACCGGTTCTTGAAATTTTGTTAATAAACTTTACATCTATCTTCAAGAGTCTTCCAGTTCAACTTCTTCAGTATGTCTGTGACACTCTCCCGTGGATTAAAGAAGCTTGTGACCATTTGTGCTGCCCTTCTCTATACAGGTTCAATATCCACTGTTAGTCCTGTCTGGTACAGGTCCCACACACTTGCACAATATTCTAGAACCAGTTGTATGAGTGATTTGTAAACAATCTTCTTTGTATATTGCCTGCAATTCCCCAATGTTTTATCAAACAACCAAAGTCCACCACCCGCTTTACGCATGACTGAATCTATGAGATCATTCAATTTCATATCCCTACAAAGTGTTACATGCAGGTGTTTGTATGAGTTGGACAATTCCAACAGTGACTCATAGATATTGTAGTCATAGGATATAACATTTTTTTGATTTTGTGAAGTGCAAAATTTTACATTTCTGAACTTTTAAAGCTTCTTTCAGACAAAACTTTATTATAGATAACTGCATCATCTTCAAAAAACTGACTTTACTATTAATATTGTCTGAAAGTTCATTAATATACAACATGAACAGCAAGGGTCCCAATACACTTTCCGGAGCACACCCGATGTTACTTCTATAACTGACGATGACTCTCCATCCAAGATAACATGCTACGTCCTCCCTACAAAAAGTCCTCAATCTAGTCACAAATTTTAATTGGTGCCTGTATGACTGTCCTTTTGAGAGTAAGTACAGTGTGGTACTGAATCAAATGCTTTTTGTAAATCAAGAAATACAGCATCTACTTGATTGCCTGGATCCAAAGCTTTCAGTACATTATGTGAGAAAAGTGCGAGCTAGGTTTCACATGATAGAAGTTTCAGAAATCCTTGCTGGTTGGCATTGAGGAGGTCATTCTCTTCAAGATACTTCGTTACGTTTGAGCTCAGAATATGTACTAAGATTCTACAACAAATTGATGTTAAGGATATTGGACAGTAGTTTTGTGGTTCACATTTACTACAGTACCCATCTTGTATATGGGTGTGACCTGTGCCTTTTTACAAGAACTGGGCATGATTTTTGTTCATTGGATCTACAATAGATTATAGTTAAAATGGTTCAAATGGCTCTGAGCACTGTGGGACTTAACATCTGTGGTCATCAGTCCCCTAGAACTTAGAACTACTTAAACCTAACTAACCTAAGGACATCACACACATCCATGCCTGAGGCAGGATTCGAACCTACAACCGTTGCAGTCGCTCGGTTCCGGACTGGGCGCCTAGAATCGCTCGGCCACTGCGGCCGGCAATTATAGTTAGAAGAGGGGCTAACTCAGCTGCAAATTCATTATAGAATCTGGCAATGATTACGTTGGGCTCTGGAGCTTTGTTCAGTTTTAATAATTTTAGCTGTTTCTCAACACCACTCACACTAATACTTACGTTATTCATCTTTTCAGTGGTCTGGAGATTAAATTGTGGCAATTCTCCCTGGTTTTCTTCTGTAAAAGCACATTTGAAAACAGAGTTAAGCATTTCAGCTCTTGCTTTGTTACCATCAATTTCAGTTCCTATCTTGTTCGCAAGGGACTGGACACTAACTTTGGTGCCACTAACAGCATTTACATACTACCAGAATTTCTTTGGGTTCTTTGAAAGATCACTTGATATATTCTGCTACTGTAGTCATTGAAAGCATCAGGCATTGCTCTAATGACAGCCAAACATGTTTCATTCAGCATTTTACTATCTCTAGCCCTATGCTTTGTTTTACACCTATTATGCAGTAGTCTCTGTTTCCTTAGAAGTTTCTTTGCAGTTACTATATACCATGGAAGTTCCCTCCCATTACGAACTGTTCTAACGGGTACATATCTATCCAGTGCATCACCAACCATTTTTTTTAAACTTGAAGTTGGGTTATTCCACATGCTCCTGTTCTGTGCTGAAAGTTTCAAGTTCCTCATCAAGATATTAACACTGCTGATTTTCTATCCAGTTTACTGAACATTTACATATTTCTGCTTGTCTTAGTTGTCCTTTGTACTTTGGCAATCATTGTTACCACAACCACATCATGGTCACTGATACTAGTTTCAATGTGGACATCATCAAAGTTGTCATGATAAATGTATGCCAAGTAAAGGGCCAATACTCTTTGTAAAACTGAACTGGGATCCATCAGGACCTAATGACTTATTTGCTTTCACCTCTTTCAGTTGTTTCTCTACACCACTGATGCTTATTACTATGTCTTCCCTACAGGAGTCTTCAGCTCATGGACTAGTGGCTAGTGTTGCTGCCTCTGGATCATAGGTTCCCAGATTCAATTCCCAGTTGAGTTGGGGATTTTCTTTGCCTGGGGACTGGGTGTTCATGATGTTGTCATCATCATTCATGACAGTGGTGAGACTAGACTGTGCAAACATTGGGAATTTGTACAGATACTGATAACCACGCAGTTGAGTGCCCCACAAACCAAATATCATCATCTTCATCATCATCCATACAGGTGTCTGTGCAATGGTCAAATGACAGTATGTTTGAACAATTCTCCTCTTAAATGTGAAATTTAAAACGTTGTCTTTACTATTGGTATCTTCCATTGTCACACCAGACTCTTTAAAGTCAATGGAAGGTGATTTATACAGGTTGGAAACAAGAGTGGTCCCAGTACTCATCCTTGTGGTGCTGCACATGTTCACTAGTTCTTAGGTTAGTTTCATGTCTGAGATACAATCTGTTAATGAGACCCTCTACCTTCTGTTATAAAGGTAGGATTACATCCATCAAAGTCAGGTGCCATTAACACTGTAACACTTTAGTTTACCAAGTAGGATTTCAGGAGTTGCATAATCCAAGGCTTTGGCAAGGTCACAAAATATATCTATGTGATAATTTTTCTTGTTTGGTTCTATTACCACATCAATTGTGATGTCATGTACAGCTTTCTCTGTGGAGAACCCTTTACGAGAGGTGGTTTGCTTATCTCCGGTTTTGTAGATGGGTGTTGCTAAAGCGTACTGAAGTCTGTCAGGAGGTATGCCACAAGTCATTCATTTATTATGAGGATAGATTAAAGTTAATCCTATAAAATCACTGAAGATTTTAATATTCTACTAGAGATACCATCAGAGACAAAGAATTGTTACTTTTTACTGTCCTGTTGAATTGGATAATCTCTATATGGATTGTATTTTTTTCAAACTAAAGTCTGTTGGTAATGCATAAAGTTTCTGGATGTATAACTCTAATGCATCTATGTTTGGTTGTTTATTATTGTGTGCAGTGTTTGCAGCCACTGTGAAACAGTAGCCTGATCACTGAATTTGTTGAGCAGTGTTTTTGAAGTGCAATTCTAGGGTCTCAATTTTAATGGGCCATGATGTTTTTTAATAATGTTCCAAATAGTTTTTGCCTTAGTCTTGGAGTGTATTTTTGAGCATAGTAAATGAGTTTTGTTTTTTTAATGACAAATTGAAGGATCTTATAATATTGCTGGTAATTTTCACTACTTCTTGTTCACTTAATTCTCTCTTCCTAACAAAAGAGACTTTAATCCTAGGAGTTATTCACCATTTATGCTTGCTTCTGTTCTTTTGCCCTTATTTGCTTTACGAGGGTGGTTTGGAAAGTTCTTGGAATGGAACAGAAAAAAGTACTTATATCACTGAATTTTTTTTTATTTCTCATTGTAGTCTCCTTGTAGATTAATGCACTTGGTCCAGTGATGTTCCAGTGCCTTGATCCTATCTCGAAAATGAGTCTCCCCCTGGTCAGCAAAATGGTTGTCAACTCCGGCTATCAATTCTTTGTTTGAAGTGAATCTTTGTCCACTGAGAAAAATATTCAGTTTTGGGAAGAGACAGAAGTCTGATGGAGCCATATCAGGTGAATAAATTGGGTGTAATAACAATTCATACCTTAGTTCGTGTAATTTTTCCATGGTAATAGCATATGTGAGTGGGTGCGCATTATCTTGATGGTAGATGACTTTCTTCCTTGCTAAACCTGGCCTTTTTTCGCATATCTTTTGTTGTAATTTGTCCAGGAGGTTAGCATAGTCTTCTCTAGTAATTGTTTGCCCAGCAGGGAGATAATCTCAAAAAGAATCCCCTTCACATCCCAGAACACTGATGCCATGGCCTTTTCCTTCAAAGGAATTGTCTTTGCTTTTTTTGGTGGCAGAGAATCGGCATGTCTCCACTGCTTTGACCATTCTTTTGTCTCTGAGGTATAGTAGTGCACCCAAGTTTCATCTGTAGTCACAAACCGGTGCAAAAAATCTTGTTTGTTTCTCCTAAAATGGGCCAAACATTGTTCCAATATCTCCATTCTCATGTGTTTTTGATCCAGCATCAAGAGTTGCAACACCCATCTTGCAGATACTTTTTTCATTTCTAATTCTTCAGTTAAAATGTAATATACCCTTTCAGATATTCATATCACGCGAACAACTCATTGTGCTAGTGCTGACCTCTGGTGGTTATTCTGAGAACTTTTCAAACCGCCCTTGTAGGTGATAACAAAACTCACAGTGCTGTAGGAACATGTTTAAGAAAGAGTTAAGTTTTCCATTAACACTCACTGCCTTACAGATTTCTTCTCTACTTTCTTCCAATGAATTCTCTCTAAACATGTAACTGAATCATTGTTTATGATTCCACAATACAATACTTTTCTTTATGATCTGTAACTAACTGACTAGTATATTTCATTTTTAACATTTGACCATCATGGTCAGATAAACTATTGATTGTTGGTTTTGCAGCTAAATCACTGCAAGTTTTTAGGTCTCAAAACAAATTTCAATAGCTGTTGCACCATGTTCTTCAATATTTGCAGGAAATTTTACTGTCAAAATAATACAAAGCTGGTCATCAACAACTCTACATGCCCTTAGTCAGTACTAACTGACAGAAAATCAAAATTAAAGTATCCACAAATAATTATTCTCCAATTAAGTCTGCATAACATTATTAAAACTTTTTCTGTCTTCCTTATGAAACTTAAGACATTTCAAATTGGTAACCTATAAACTGTCAATACTACAAACTTGTGTGTTTTCTGATACAATACTGTGCACAATATTCAATAAGCTCTTCAATATAATATTTGTTCATTTGAAAGGACTGGAACTTAACTCCAATTTTTGCATATACGGCCACTCCCCCTTTCTCCTCATTAGTTCTACTGCAGTCAGCCTGTGTCCATCAAGATGAATATGTTCAATTTCAGTGACTTACATTTTTTTTATGATACTAGGATTTGTAGATGCCATTAAGAGTAAGTGAAACTTTGGTAATAGATGTGTGTGGTGTTACAAAACTTTTAACAAGTACATCATAGTTGTGACTGAAAACGTGAAGTTGTCAAGTTCAGTAGATGCTGCCATGGAATAACTCAGACCAACACTTACTAATAATTTCAGTTATATGAATACGACCTCACCACACTAGTAGTAGTAATTCCCAACACAAAATATTTCAAATCAAAAACTTTTAGTAGTTGTGATGAAATATCAGAAAAGTTCAAGAGCACTCTTCTGAGTTTAATAACATAGTAAATTATTTTTGTAACTAATAATTTATCATTGGGACATTCCCTAATTTACTAAAATATGCTCAAGTTTTTTTCAGTAAAGCAGATAAAACATACATCAAACTTCTACCCAAATTAACTTTTGCCAGCATTCTCAAAAATTTTATAAAAAGTAATATATAAGTGTCCTCTTAATCCATGTGACTACAAATAATATATGATCAAATCAAAGTTTGGGATTATAAAGGAGTCTGATACAGAGAAGGTTATTAGTAGATAACTTATGGAAGGCAGTTGGGAGTGCGGGTGGGGGTGGCAGGGGGGATGGGGGGAGGTATGTCAGAAGTGATAAAATGCCGGTGGTTACTGATGTCGAAGGATACATTTTTTAAGACAGGAAGGAGAGGAAGAAAATGAGTCTTAAGAGAGATTAGGGTCAAAAGAAACATTAAATAGCTAACCAATAAGCAGAGTTCTAACTCAGTCAGTAGGTAACAATAGTTATCCTTATTATACTAGAACACACAAGGGTTAAAAAGTAAAATTGATGAACTATTCATTTATGTTGAAGAATTATATTCATGTAGCCCAGCTAACATAATCTGCTTCTGTGACCATAATATGACCACTTGTGTAGGTATTTTAAACATGTTAAATGTTTCAGGGTTTAAGTTAATTTCTTACTGCTGTAGAGCAGGTGTGGAGAGAGAAGAAGTTGCCACATTTATTAGAAACTGCTTTAAGCTCAAGAACACTGATATTAAGAAATTCCGTCTATAGCAGCACCTAGAACCATGTGCAGTAGAATTCCTTAACAGATCCTTTACATACTAACTATATGCCAAGCATAGTGTAATGGAAAACTTGACGATTGGTGATAACAGAATTCAGCTGAACTATATGATACTCCAACTTGTAAAGCAGCTTCTGCCAATCAAAAATTGAAGAAACATTTATAGTGTTGCTAAAATAAAAAAAAAGCCCAGAAAATACCATTTATTCAGTCAAAATTAAGTTCAAAAGTTCCACAAAATTTACTCATTTTAATACACGTAGATATAATCAATAATTAACACAACTAACAAGTACCAAATTTCAACATTTATAAAATACATGCTGTTAACATTGTTCAGTAAACTTATTTCATAGTAAATAGGTTTCTAAAATATTAAAGCAACACTTTCACTCTTAATTTAATCAAGACACTGTTTTCCTTTAGATTTAGATTTAGATTTAAATTTATTCATTATCCATATTTAAGCATTACAAAATACAGTCGATGCATCTTCTGTGTACATACTAACATATACAATTAGATAATAATAACAATAATAATATAATATAATGTGTATTCGGTGTGAAAGATATTTTAGATCATTATTGTCTCTAAAGATGGAGATTTTCCCATAATACTGCACATGATATATTCAATATAATGTCGCAGAAGAAGCTGTGTAAGACAGTCACCATGGTGTAATGGTGGTACTAGACTGTTGCATGGAGTGTTGTAAGTTCAAAACTCACCTGAACTGTAAAATTTTAATTTCTATATTCAGTTCAAGTGCATTCTAGAAGTATCCACAAAAGTCAAGAATCATTGTACTGGAATGTTCTGTAACTGTATATATACCATATGTGTTCTGGCCGGAGGCAGTTCACTCTGCACTCTTGTATGTGCAAGTGCTGAATAAACCTGATTACATCTTCTTCTACGTGACATTATTCTGGTGGAGGTGCTGGGTAGTGGAACTTGTGATAGTGCACATTATCGACGACACAGTGGCTCCCATCAGGCCACAACTGAGCCGCCATTTACATGGCGAGAAACCCAAGTTCGAGCCATATTTAACAGATCGCAATCTAACGGAGACAGAAGAAGAAGAGGACATTACAATGACAGCAACTGTGTGCCACCACATGAGACATCCTTCTGGGTTCTCTGGTTACAATGGCCAAGATCCAAACAAGTGGCTGAATGCATATGAGTGTATAGCCAAGTTTAACAAATGGGATGACACTGTGTGTTTGGCTACGTATTTTTCTACTTGGAGGGCACTGCCAAGCGATGGTATGAAAACGACAAGGAGAAGTTCACAAGTATTCCAGGAGGAATTATGCAAGTATCTCAGCGACACACAATGACAGAAGTGCAGGGCTGAAGATAAATTAAAGTGCAGGGCACAGCGTCCAGGAGAAACTACAGCATCCTAAATTCAAGACGTCTTGGATCTGTGTAAAATAGTGTATCCTAGAATGGAGGAGGAAGATAAGGTTGCACATCTCATGAAGGGTGTTGCTGAGGACATATATCAAGCCCTAGTCCTGAAGGAGGTTTTGACAGCAGACAACTTCATAAAATGGTGCCAGTATATTGAGAGAATGCATCAAAAAAGAATTACACACAAGAAGCTTGAACGGCTTCCAAACACCATATCGATGTCTGTGATAAAGGAAGAAACTGATTTCACAAGTGCTCTTCATCAGACAGGAAGTTCAGAAGGCACTTGGATTGCACAGAAAGCAAAAAGGCTGAGACACTTCAAGAAGTCATAAGGGAGGAAGTGGCACAGACATTGAACCCAATCTCTCGTCCTTTATTTCCCTTTAAAACAGTGAAAAAGTCAAGACCCAGGCAAAGTTACATTCCTGCAATGCCGCATGAGTAACCTGTTTTGGGCACCAAGGAAAACTGACATCTGGATGACACAAGATAACCAATCAGTATGTTTCCACTGCGGACAACCAGGACATGTGGTGCACTATTGTCAAGAAAGGTGGCGGATATTTGATGATGCCCGAGCCCGAAGACAGCAGACCGATCTTAGTGGTGCCCCAAGGTTGTTAATTATGGGTAGAGGGAAAGTTTTTCAATTGAGTATAGTGACAGAGATAAATTTTCAGTGCAACATTACATATCACATGACGACTGCCTACCATCTGCAAACTAACGGGCTTACTGAACGCCTTAATAAGACCATGGCTGACATGCTATCGATGTTTATCAGTGTTGAGCAGAGCAACTTGGATGAGGTGCTGCCTTTCGTAACATTTGCCTAAAACACCGCCAAACAAGACGCCACAGGATTTATGCCTTTTTTCCTGGTGCATGGGCATGAGGTGACAACAACGATGGGCACTGTGTTTCCATTACATCCTGATGACGTGGACAATGACTACATCGGCAAGGTGTTAACCAGAGCTGATGACGCTCAGTAGTTAGCTCGACTCCGCATGCTGCAGGCTCAAAGAAATGATCACCGAAGGTACGACGTGAGCCAGCAGCCTGTTGTCTACCAGTGTGGTGAACTTGTCTGGATCTTCACTCCTGTCCGGAAGGTTGGTCTCTTTGAGAAGCTTCTCAGGAGCTACTTTGGACTTTATAAGGTTGTAAGACAGTTGTCTGATGTTACTTATGAAGTTGAAGATTTTGACCTTGACACAAGATGACGAAAGACCAGAGATATGATCCACATCCTTCAAATGAAACCCTATATGGAACCTGAAACCCAGAGAAATTCAAAGCTCCAGCAACATGCAACAAGCAGAAAGGTGATGAAGAGCACAGGGGCAAAGGAAGTTCTAAGGTGATCACCGCCAGGGCGAACATCAATCATTGGGAGTTGGAGTATGCAGGACCAATTACTCGTTCCCAGACTAGGATGACGTAACACCAAGACGCTGTTCTCTTAAGGAGGGAGAAATGTTGCACAAGAAACTGAGTACCACAGTCACCACAGTGTACTTGTTATGATACTAGACTGTTGCCTGGAGGGTTGTAAGTTCAAAATTCACTCGAACTGTAAAATTTTAATTTCTGTTTTCAGTTTGAGTATATTCTAGAAGTATCCACAAACGTCAAGAATCATTGTACTGGAATGTTCTGCATTCCTACCTGCAGGTTTCATTGTTTGAAACTATATTAGTACTTCATCTTTAGGGCACATTTTGATCTCTTCACTTGTGTAACATGCTTTTTCTCTAGGTCAGTTCTGTGTGGTGCTTTTAAACATACTCACTGACACATTGTATGTCTTTACTTGCACCATATTAAATAGTTTTACCCGCATGTACTTGTAACTGTCTTAAATTTTTTAAGTTTACCAACTGTGATGTCAATCTTCTGTTTTAGGAGTATGTTACATTGATGAACAGATTGTCATAGTTTTTGACTGTGTTTGTTTTCTTTTCTATTTATTCAGTAACTTAGTATAAAGAGAAGCATAAATATTGATATTTTCATTTTTTTGAAATATGGTCTGTGAAACTCAATAATTCTAACTCCACAGGTGCATTTGATGCCCTTCTTTTGTGAAATGAGAACTTTTTCTGCTCTGGGGGAATTATCCCATAAAGATAGCACATGTCAAGTGGGTGTGGAAAGAGACATAGTATGCACTGAGCAATAACTAATCACTAACACAAGACCTTAGTTTACCTAACAAATATGTCACACACGCTAATTTAGTACATATATAATTGGCATGATTCTTCTATGTTACTTTTGAGTGAAGATGGATTGCAAGTGGTTTAGCTGAAGCACTATCATTGTTGGCATCTTTAATACATAAATCAAAGAGAATGTTTACAGTATTTTCATGATTAATATGCAATTCATTGATTTGGAACTACTTACTGGCTCTCTAAGATGATCTGTACTTATCTGCTTTAATGTTTCTAAGTCTTTCCCAGCTGGAACAAAAGTGTTACCATCTGCATTGAGTGTGGATTTACACTACTTAGTGCTGGGCATGTTGTTCACCTACAGCGTGTTTGACAATTCGTGTTACACATTTGTAGAGGTTTAGAGGGAACTTAATAGATGAAGTTTTCCATTGGAATCCATGTCTGGAAATGTCATCCAAGTGTCAAAGTTATAAGCACCAGTGCCTATAAATGTATGTGTATACAGAGTGATTCCATGATGACATTACAAACTTTCAAAGATGATGAAGGTGGATAAATTTATCAATTTGAGATAAGGGTCCCTGGTTTGGAAATGAATGAGTTGAAAGTTACAAGTGAAAATCATACTGACACCTCCGACAATGGAATACATGTACCAGTACTGTTGTTGCTAAGTATATAGGGTACACAACTTTCAGAGGAGGTACTAAGGACCAAGACAAGAAAAATGCACAGTAAACACACTTGAGGAGCTACAAGCCCTTGTGAATTTTCGCTAGTGTGAAATACATCTCCTCTATTGAACAAGTGCTCATAACTCTTAAGAGCCCACATTTGCTAGACACTTTTTTTTGTTTTGGTCCATGCTACCATCTCTGAAAGTTGCCTATCCACAATCTTAGCAACAGTAGTACCAGGACATGTATTTCACCGTCAGAGGTGTCAGAATGCTTTTCACTTATAACTTTTGATTCATTATATCTGATACAGGGACACTTACCTCAGATTGATGTAATTACCTGTCTCCAACAGCCTTGAAAGTTTGTAATATCATCACAGAATCGCCTTGTATAAACATACGTTATCAAGTGCTGGCACCTTCAACTTTGACACTCAGTTGAATCATTAGATGCCGATTTCAGAGATGGGTTCTTATGTAAAACCTGATCTACTAAGTCCCCTCTACAATCTTTAGAAGTGTGTGAATGAACTGTGTAACTCCCTGTATATTATGAAGGGTAAAGGTCCAAACAAAGAACCTTGTGGCATGCCCTGCTTACATCCAAGACATTTGACCTCATATTATTGAACCTCAAAATTTATTTTCTGTCACTCATATAGGATCTGATCAGAGATAGTTCTGAGCCTCTAAAACCATAGCAATAGAATTTTTATAGCAGTATTCTATGGCTGACAGAGTCAAATGCCTTCCTGAGATCCACAAGGATCGCACTAATGGATAATCTTTATTCAGTAGCATTAATAACAAAAAGTAAGGGAAAACTGCCTGATGGTCATTACTTAATGTCAGTAATATGCTGATAGCATTTAAGGCTCAAAACTTAATCTTACTTCAAGTTTACTTCCTTTATAAATAAAAACAAATAGGCACAAGTGAAATCAAGTTATGAATAACACAACAGACCAGATTCCAATTCTTCACTTTCTACTATCAGTCAACAGCTCACATTTCTTCTTCTCCTCACTTGATAGTCCAATCTCCCTGTTGACCTCATGGCAGTCATCAGCCAATCAATTTAGTTCATAATCCAGCAGGGTCATACTGAAGCCATGACAAACTAGGCCCACGCCAAGGGCGCAGGCACAGAAGGAGCACAAAAACTGATTGAAAAAGTTCTGAAAGAATGACTATTGAAGTATATTGAGTCATGTGAGTTCTCCTAGCATTTGGGTTCCTATATTTTGCCTACGAGAAGAAGCCTTTCCCTCAGCCTGCCACTGTAAATGCATGCTGTTGTCACAGTGTTATTTTGTCCAAACAACATCATAAAGAAACAGGACTGGTTCATGAATATTCCTGCACACAAGTGACTTATCATTAGGCACTCCTCCCCATCCCCCATACCTTTTCCCCTGCACACTTCCATCCATGTAATGTTTCTCTACTAACTGTGATACACGCTGTATACAAATCTCGCACTGTACTGGCCACCCATCTCAGCTTGGTGCCCAATCACCCACTAGTAATTGTGATACATCCTGTATGGAAATCATGCCAATTGCCCTACCACAGTGGTAACACCAGTTCCCATCATATCACTAAATTTAAACACTGTCGGGCTTGGATAAAACTCAGATGGGTGATCGTTCAAATCTGTTGCAAGCTGTTGGCAAGTGGAGTGCACACAGTCCTTTTGAGGCCAATTGAGGAGCTACCTGATTGAGAAGTAGCAGCTCCAGTCATGAAAGCTAACAACAGCTGGGAGAGTGGTGTGCTGATCACATGCCACTGCATATCCACATCCAGTGATATCTTTTGCTGAGGGAGACATGGTGGTTGGTTGATATCATTGGCCTTCCGAGGCCTGTTGTTACAGAGTTAGTTAGTTTTGTATAAAAATCACTGTTGTGGTGCCTCTGGCACCTCTTGCAGATGGGTGACCAAAACAGAGGCTTGTGCTGCTTGGTCCTTAAAACAGGCCTGTAAAAAATTGACTATACCAAACAGATGCCTATGACTAACATAGTTTACTCTGAGGTGAAAAAAGTCATGGAATACCTCCTAAAACTGTGATGGGTCTCCTTTTGCCCAGTGTAGTGCAGCAACTCAAAGTGGCAGAAACTCAACAAGTCACTGGAAGTCCCTTGCAGAAATAATGAGCCATGCTGCCTCTACAGCCATCCACAATTGTGAAAGTGCTGCCACTGAAGGATTTTGTGCACAAATTGACCTGTAAATTATGTCCCATAAATGTTCAATGGGATTCATATTGACGGGATTCATGGGTGGCCAGATCATTTGGTCGAATGTCCAGAATTTTCTTCAAACCAATCACGAACAATTGTGGCTCTGCGACATGCTTGGAAATATGAAGTACATGAATGGCTGCAAATGGTCCCCAAGCAGTGAAACATAACCATTTACATCCAATGATAGGTTCAGTTGTACCAGAGGACCCAGCACATTCCATGTAAATACAACCTACATCATTATGGAGTTGCCACCAGCTTGCACAGTGCCCTGTTGACAACTGGGATCCATGGCTTAGTGGGGTCTGCACCTCAGTCAAACTCTACTGTCAGCTCTCACCATCAGAACTCGAGACTCATCTGACCAGGCAACAGTTTTCCAGTCATCTAGGGTCCAACCGATATGGTCTCAAGGCCAGGAGAGGCACTGCAGGCAATGTTGTGCTTTTAGCAAAGGTACTTGCATCAGTCATCTGGTGCCATAGCCCATTACTGCCAAAATTCACCACACTATCCTGGATACATTTGTCATCTGTTCTACTTGATTTCTGCAGTTATTTCTTGCAGTGCTACTTGTCTGTTTGCACTGACAGCTCTACACAAATGCTGCTGCTCTCAGCCAAGTGAAGGCCATTAGCCACTGCATTGTCTGTGGTGAGAGATAATTTTGTATTCTTGGTGTACTCTTGACACTGTGGATCTCACAAAACTGAATTCTCTAATGATTTCTGAAATGGAATGTCCCATACAACTACCATTGTGCATTGAAAGTCTGTTAATTCCAATCACGTGGCCATAACCACATCGGAAACCTGTTCACATCAAACACCTGAGTTCAAAAATTACAGCTCTGACAATGCATTGCATGTATGTGATATTACCACCATAAGTATGTGTGCGTATTGCTATCCCATGTCTTTTGTCACCTCATTGTAAGTGGCACAGTGTACTTGGTTCACACGGCCGTCACCTACACAGTTCACTCATGTTCAGCAGTGGTGTTCTTGTGCTACTTTCCTATGGTATTGTAGAATCTCAAAGATTGGTAAATGGCTGCTGAAACCAGTATGCTATTTGCCAAAAAGCTTCCATTTTCTGCCAACGTTTTTGATTTGTACAATCTGCTGTGTAACTAAAAAATTACTCAACCATATGACTCCTATTACTGAATAATAATATTATGGGGGCTGCTTTGTCTATGGATGGTTACTGAAACTTTGCACCTCTTGGCACCAGCACTATCAGCTTCTGAGTGGGAGGACTGGGCCCCAAAGGGTAAAGATAAATTTTTTCACATGTTGCTCACAGTACTTTACTATAACAATGATAAAAGATAACAGTGAATGATTAAATGCAGCAGTTGCATAAGCCTGTTGTGAGAACTATTAAAGGTCAGCATTAACTTACAAAAAGTAGAATTTTTTTCTTAGAAGTTAATTTAAAAACATACCAATGCAGTAATGAAATCCAGTCAAGGAAAATTTAAAATTAATCAATTGCTCAGAGCAATCACTATTAACAAAAAGGAAAACTACCACTCCATACAGCTATTCAAAGTTCTTTTATTTCCAAGTAAGGCAGACTCTGGGCCAATTAAAGAAAAATTTGACATTAATAGATCACATAGCCACACACATCTGATCTAATGTCTCACTTCTGGGAGGCGTAAACGATGTCTACAAAAATGAAACAGCGAGTGCAACGCACGATCTTAAACGGTGTCTGAGGAAACTCACTCACACTAATGTAATACTGGTCAATACTCCACATCGCTATGATCTTGTAAGATGGTCATGTGTCAACAGGGAAATAAAAAGTGCCAACAATCAGTTTGCAAAAATCTGCAGTCATTTTAAAAAATGTGAAATGCGTTGGTATAAGCAGTATTGGGTGTAGATTCCACATGCAACACGGACTTCACCTGAATGGCTTGGGGAAAGAATATCTGGCAAACCTGACAACCAAGGTAATAAAAAACCACCAAAATAAATTCAAAACCAAAGCAATAATTGCATCGCCATCACCTGACTCCATAACGAAAACACTTCAAAAAAAGGTAAAAGCATTAGAACCATCATCAGCACCAGCAAAACATGTAAAAAAAGGGCGAAATTTTAACAGAAACAACAGTGGACATTGATTTCAATGACAAAAGAGTTACAGTTCCTCATCATCTAAATATTATTTTAGACAAAAACGAGAAAAACGAGAAGAATCCAAGTTCACAAGGAAACACAGCAGTAGTGACAGAACCAACATTTGAAGTGTCAGAAACAGCATCACCATCGACAACAACAAATAGAATGCTGTTGGGCAGAAGAAATGCTGAGCCTCCTTCTCATCTCAACGATTTTTTATGTGTGGGCCTGCAGATAAAGGGACAACAGTAGGTAGTGTCAAGTGTCTGCTCTCTCCTGTCTCAAGACAGACTCAAATGGATTCTCAGTCAGGTAACAGCACTAATAGAATGAAAAGGCAAGAGGAAGGCATCTCTTTCTTTCATCAAAATATAATTGGCCTATTAAACAAAACAGATGAACTTCTTATTAACATTAGTGAAAAGGGCAGTTTAAATAATGCTCAGGTTTTGTGCTTAACTGAGCACCATGTTACTGATAAATGTGCCTTGCCATCTATAGTAAGTTGTAGTTTAGTAACATATTACTGTAGGGAAAGTAAAGACAAAGGTGGAGTAGCAATTTATGTTAAGGATAGTGTAGCATACAAAGCTATAGATACTAAGAAATATTGTGTGGAACAACAATTTGAGGCATGTGCCACAGAAATAATAACTAAATTCTACACAATAATAGTGTTGGCTGTCTACAGGGCTCCTTCAGGTGACATAAAAACTTTTCTGCATTCAATGGAACTCATTCTGTCAGGGTTACTTTCAAAAGCAAAGGATATTGTAGTTTTAGGTGATTTCAATATAAACCTTATGACAGAAAAAAAGAATAAAATTGACTTTGAGATTGTGATGACCTTACATAATCTGACATCAGTAATAAACTTCCCAACAAGAATTACATCCGAGTGCCAAACTATGATAGACAACATTTTTTTTAGATGTGAGTAGACATCAGAATTATACTGTCAGGCAGGTTATAAGTGGGCTTTCAGATCATGATGGACAAATTCTCACTCTTTATGATGTTAATCTGTTCAAAAAATGAATTTCCTGAATGGAAATTCATAAGAGTAATGAATGAAGAGGCAAAAGGAACTTTCAACCACAGGTTGCAGCAAATGGATTGGTCTTAGTGTATAGCCATGATGATGTTGATACTAAATTTAACTGTTTCTTTTTGAAGAAATATTTCCCAAAAAATGGGCCACAAACAGTGCTTCCAATTCTGTAAGTAAGCCTTGGATTACAAAAGATATAAAACAGTCATGTAAATCCAAAAGGGAAACTTATGCTGCAATAAGATGTAGAAAAATGGGATGTAGATGTAGAAAAATGGGAACACTATAGATTATACTGTAAAATTTTGAAGAAACTAATACAGAAGTCAAAAGCCCTTTATTATGAGAAGAAAATAGATAATTCTAATAATAAAATAAATACAATTTGGAGCATTGTAAAAAAAGAAACAGGAAGAGATACAACAAGCAAAGAAGATGTAAATAAAATCAGATATGAAGGTACCCTACAAGATAACCCCAAAACGGTGGCTGAGATTTTTAATAAACACTTCCTATCAGTAACTCAACAGATTGGTTGCAAGCCAAATGTTGATGAAGCTGTGACTCTTTGTCAAGCAGTATATTCAAACACAATTTCAGAAATGCACCTTAATCCTGTCACTGTAGAAGAAATTCAAAAAATCATCATGTCTCTAAAAAGTATGAACTCTGCAGGGGTTGATAATATATCTAGTAATTTATTGAAATATTCTTGTGTGTGGATAAGGGACATTCTCTGTCATTTTTTCAATGCTTCCCTTCAGAAAGGTGTTGTTCCCAGTAGATTTAAGTATGCCATTGTGAAGCCCCTGTACAAAAAGGGTGATAAAGCTGAACTAACTAACTATCGACCTATCTCTTCACTGACAGCTTTCTCCAAAATTCTAGAAAACCTAATACATGTAAGAATTACTGATCATCTCATGAAGAATGGAGCAAGAGCCAATTTGGCTTTCAAAAGGGCTGTTCAACAGAAGATGCAGTCTATGCACTTGCAAATGAAGTCCTAGAAACCCCTAATGAAAAAATGCTAGCACTTGGTGTCTTCTGTGATTTATCCAAAGCATTTGACTGTGTTGATCACCAGATTCTCTTGCAAAAAGCAAAATTAGTAGGAATAAGTGGTGTTGCAGGCAATTGGCTACAGTCGTACCTCCAAGACAGAAAACAAAAAGTTGTCTTGAATAGCTCGGGTGGACTATGTGACACTTCCTCAGATTCTGAATGGAGTTCTATTACATGTGGAGTGCCTCAGGGCTCAATTCTTGGGCCATTATTATTCCTGATTTTTATAAATGATCTACCATCATGTACAAGCCTGCAATGTAAATTTACATTATTTGCTGATGATACCACAATTTTCATGAGCAGTAGAACAGACAACAATCTTGAGGAACTCATTAATCACATTCTCTCAGATGTGGTTAATTGGTTCAAGGTGAATGGTCTATCATTAAATTCCAGTAAGACCAGCTTTATTCAATTCTGTACAAAAACAGAAAAAGAGAGAGAGATAAGTGTGACATGTGGTAATCAACCAATAGAAAGAATGGAAACAACAAAATTTCTTGGAGTGCACATTGACAAGAAAATGAACTGGTCTTCATATATTATTGATCTCTGTAAGAGGCTTAGCTCTGCTACCTATGCTTTACGGATAGTCACTACATGTGTTGAACCTAACACTGCAAAAGTGGCATACTATGGCTATTTTCACTCTCTCATTCAATACAGATTTATTTTTTGGGGCAATCAGCCATTAGCAAGGAAAGTGTTCATTGCACAGAAGTGAGCTTTAAGAACTATATGTGGATTGCGCCCAAGAGACTCGTGTAGAAATAGCTTTCGAAAACTTAAAATATACACAACTACATGCCAATATATTTTTTCTCTCATGTGTTTTGTTTGTAAAAATATAGAGATATTTCAACCAAACAGTAATTATCATGAGCATAACACACGGAGGAAGAATGACATACACAGCAAGCACAGAAATTTGACATGTGGAATAATCGGGTCTACTGCTGGATGTTTGTGTCACTCTGGCACAATATTTCGGCCATATTGGAGGATCTTGTCCAGTATTTACGCTCAGAGGGCACTGGGTGCTCTCTCTGCCATCAGCGCCCGCCTGGCACTGCCTGTAATGTGTTGTCTCTTACCCGGTGCTCCTTCGGACGTCCACGCCTGACTTGGTCACATCTGTGGCAGCTGTCTGAGGCCCATCCTGTGTTGGGCATTCTGTTCATGGTCCGCACCCACCTGGTTCTGCTCCTGAGGTTTTGGCCCTACCCTGGTGCTCCCACGGATGTCCGTACCTGGCTCGTCTACCATCTGTGGTCGTGGCAGTTGTCTGGGGCCGGACCCGCATTTGGCATTCCGTTCGTGGTCCGCGCCTGCTTGGTGCTGCTCCTGACGTGTTGGCACTTCCCTGGTACTCCCACGGACGTCTGCGCCTGCCTCGTCCACCATCTGCAGTTGTGGTAGCTGTCTGAGGCCCGTCTTGTGTCGGGCGCTCCGTTCGCAGTCTGCGACCACCTGGCACTGCTTGTAAGGTGTTGTCTCTTCCCTGGTGCTCCCTCAGATGTCCGCACCCGACTTGGTCTCCATCTGTGGCAGCTCTCTGAGGCCCGTCGTTTGTCGGGCATTCCGTTCACGGTCCACGCCGGCCTGGCCTTGCTCCTGAGATGTTGGCACTTCCCTGGTGCTCTGACAGTCGTCCGTGTTCAGCTTGTCCATCATCTGTGGTCGTGGTGGCTGCCGGAGGCCCGTCCTGCGTCGGGAGTTTCGTTCGCGGTCCGCGCCCGCCTGGTGTTGCTCCTGTGGTGTTACTACTTCTTGAGGAGTTTCTTGGTTCCTTTCACTGGGCCCTGATAAGCTCCAGAGCTGGACTCCACACCAAGCTGAGCTGGTAACCACTGTCTTGGTTTATTAGGTTGTCTGTGACCTTGATCTCGATGGCCTCCTTTATGACACTGTCCCAAAATCTTGGAGTCTGTGTCACAATTTCGGTGTTGTTGTAGTCCATCGAGTGAGCGAGCTCCAGACAGTGCTCCGCAATGGCAGATTTGGTTGCCTGTCTGAGTCTGGTGTGCCTCTGGTGTTCTTTGCACCTGATGTCCACCTTCCTGGTTGTCTGGCCAATGTATGATTTTCCACACTGGCACGGGATGTTGTAATTGCCAGATTTACGTAGCCCCAGGTCGTCCTTCACACTCCCTAGCATTGCTAGGTGACCAAGTCGGGTGTGGACATCCGAGGGAGCACCAGGGATGAGACAACACATTACAGGCAATGCCAGGCAGGTGCGGATGGCAGAGAGAGCACCCAGTGCCCTCTGAGCATAAATACTGGACAAGATCCTCCAATATGGCAGTCTCAGGTAGCACCTGAAGAAGGCAACAAGTTACGTGGCCGAAATATTGTGTTAGAACAATACAAACAATCAGCAGTACACCCGATTAATTCCACATGTCAAGATCTCGCCGGGAAAGCCTGAAGAGTTACACAGAAATTTGAGCTTGGTGCAAAAGGGTGTCCACTTCACTGGAGCAAAACTCTTCAATACTCTTCCTCCTGAAATAAAGACAGAGATTCATAACAAGAGTAAGTTTAAGAAAGCACTAAAAATATTTCTGCTAGAAAAAGCTTTTTACAGTCTAGATGAATTTTTTACTAAATAAATTGTAAAATTTTAATATTATATAATACAAATTGACATAATGCCACTAAGAATGTTATTTAGCCTGAGCTCTGTATCTGTGTGTGCTCTGTATCTGTTTTCTCTAGTGCTTTAATGATTCTAAGAAAATATGTATTTTCTTTTTCTGTATTGCTGCCCAAAGAATTTACTGTATAAATTTTTATATAATTTTGTACTCTAATTTCTGTATGTGCTATAAGATTATCAGATTGTACTTGTAAAAAACTGACTCGTTCCACATCCTTGTGAATCCAACACAGTTGAACCTTTGGAACACGAAATAAATGAAATCAAATCAAATCAAACAGTTATAAAGGCATACTTTAGTAAGTTAAATCCATCAGGGCAGCCTTGTAGACCAATATTAACAATCCAATGTATAATTAGTAACTAAAACAATTAATTAGGGTGCGCAGCTCGTGGTCATGCAGTAGCATTCTTGCTTCCCGCGCCCGGGTTCCCGGGTTTGATTCCCGGCGGGGTCAGGGATTTTCTCTGCCTCGTGATGACTGGGTGTTGTGTGATGTCCTTAGGTTAGTTAGGTCTAAGTAGTTCTAAGTTCTAAGGGACTGATGACCATAGACATTAAGTCCCATAGTGCTCAGAGCCATTTGAACCAATTAATTAGGAAACCCCCCCATGAACCACGGACCTTGCCGTTGGTGGGGAGGCTTGCGTGCCTCAGCGATACAGATGGCCGTACCGTAGGTGCAATCACAACGGAGGGGTATCTGTTGAGAGGCCAGACAAACATGTGGTTCCTGAAGAGGGGCAGCAGCCTTTTCAGTAGTTGCAGGGGCAACAGTCTGGATGATTGACTGATCTGGCCTTGTAACATTAACCAAAACGGCCTTGCTGTGCTGGTACTGCGAACGCCTGAAAGCAAGGGGAAACTACAGCCGTAATTTTTCCCGAGGACATGCAGCTTTACTGTATGATTAAATGATGATGGCGTCCTCTTGGGTAAAATATTCCGAAGGTAAAATAGTCCCCCATTCGGATCTCCGGGCGGGGACTACTCAAGAGGACGTCGTTATCAGGAGAAAGAAAACTGGCGTTCTACGGATCGGAGCGTGGAATGTCAGATCCCTTAATCGGGCAGGTAGGTTAGAAAATTTAAAAAGGGAGATGGATAGGTTAAAGCTAGGTATAGTGGGAATTAGTGAAGTTTGGTGGCAGGAGGAACAAGACTTTTGGTCAGGTGATTACAGGGTTATAAATACAAAATCAAATAGGGGTAATGCAGGAGTAGGTTTAATAATGAATAAAAAATTAGGAATGCGGGTTAGCTACTACAAACAGCATAGTGAACGCATTATTGTGGCCAAGATAGACACAAAGCCCATGCCTACTACAGTAGTACGAGTTTATATGCCAACTAGCTCTGCATATATGAAGAAATTGATGAAATGTATGACGAGATAAAAGAAATTATTCAGGTAGTGAAGGGAGACGAAAATTTAATAGTCATGGGTGACTGGAATTCGTCAGTAGGAAAAGGGAGAGAAGGAAACATAGTAGGTGAATATGGATTGGGGGGAAGAAATGAAAGAGGAAGCCGCCTTGTAGAATTTTGCACAGAGCATAACTTAATCATAGCTAATACTTGGTTCAAGAATCATGAAAGAAGGTTGTATACCTGGAAGAATCCTGGAGATACTAAAAGGTATCAGATAGATTACATAATGGTAAGACAGAGATTTAGGAACCAGGTTTTAAATTGTAAGACATTCCCAGGGGCAGATGTGGATTGTGACCACAATCTATTGGTTATGAACTGCAGATTGAAACTGAAGAAACTGCAAAAAGGCGGGAATTTAAGGAGATGGGACCTGGATAAACTGAAAGAACCAGAGGTTGTACAGAGTTTCAGGGAGAGCATAAGGGAACAATTGACAGGAATGGGGGAAAGAAATACAGTAGAAGAAGAATGGGTAGCTCTGAGGGATGAAGTAGTGAAGGCAGCAGAGGATCAAGTAGGTAAAAAGACGAGGGCTAATAGAAATCCTTGGGTAACAGAAGAAACATTGAATTTAATTGATGAAAGGAGAAAATATAAAAATGCAGTAAATGAAGCAAGCAAAAAGGAGTACAAACGTCTCAAAAATGAGATCGACAGGAAGTGCAAAATGGCTAAGCAGGGATGGCTAGAGGACAAATGTAAGGATGTAGAGGCTTGTCTCACTAGGGGTAAGATAGATACTGCCTACAGGAAAATTAAAGAGACCTTTGGAGAGAAGAGAACCACTTGTATGAATATCAAGAGCTCAGATGGAAACCCAGTTCTAAGCAAAGAAGGGAAGGCAGAAAGGTGGAAGGAGTATATAGAGGGTTTATACAAGGGCGATGTACTTGAGGACAATATTATGGAAATGGAAGAGGATGTAGATGAAGATGAAATGGGAGATAAGATACTGCGTGAAGAGTTTGACAGAGCACTGAAAGACCTGAGTCGAAACAAGTCCCCGGGAGTAGACAACATTCCATTAGAACTACTGATGGTCTTGGGAGAGTCAGTCATGACAAAACTCTACCATCTGGTGAGCAAGATGTATGAGACAGGCGAAATGCCCACAGACTTCAAGAAGAATATAATAATTCCAATCCCAAAGAAAGCGGGTGTTGACAGATGTGAAAATTACCGAACTATCAGTTTAATAAGTCACAGCTGCAAACTACTAACGCTAATTCTTTACAGACGAATGGAAAAACTGGTAGAAGCGGACCTCAGGGAAGATCAGTTTGGATTCCGTAGAAATGTTGGAACACGTGAGGCAATACTAACCTTACGACTTATCTTAGAAGAAAGATTAAGAAAAGGCAAACCTACGTTTCTAGCATTTGTAGACTTAGATAAAGCTTTTGACAACATTAACTGGAATACTCTCTTTCAAATTCTGAAGGTGGCAGGGGTAAAATACAGGGAGCAAAAGGCTATTTACAATTTGTACAGAAACCAGATGGCAGTTATAAGAGTCGAGGGGCATGAAAGGGAAGCAGTGGTTGGGAAAGGAGTGAGACAGGGTTGTAGCCTCTCCCCGATGTTATTCAATCTGTATATTGAGCAAGCAGTATAGGAAACAAAAGAAAAATTTGGAGTAGGTATTAAAATCCATGGAGAAGAAATAAAAACTTTGAGGTTCGCCGATGACATTGTAATTCTGTCAGAGACAGCAAAGGACTTGGAAGAGCAGTTGAACGGAATGGACAGTGTCTTGAAAGGAGGATATAAGATGAACATCAACAAAAGCAAAATGAGGATAATGGAATGTAGTCAAATTAAATCGGGTGATACTGAGGGGATTAGATTAGGAAATGAGACACTTAAAGTAGTAAAGGAGTTTTGCTATTTAGGGAGTAAAATAACTGATGATGGTCGAAGTAGAGAGGATATAAAATGTAGACTGGCAATGGCAAGGAAATCGTTTCTGAAGAAGAGAAATTTGTTAACATCGAGTATAGATTTAAGTGTCAGGAAGTCGTTTCTGAAAGTATTTGTATGGAGTGTAGCCATGTATGGAAGTGAAACGTGGACGATAACCAGTTTGGACAAGAAGAGAATAGAAGCTTTCGAAATGTGGTGCTACAGAAGAATGCTGAAGATAAGGTGGGTAGATCACGTAACTAATGAGGAGGTATTGAATAGGATTGGGGAGAAGAGAAGTTTGTGGCACAACTTGACTAGAAGAAGGGATTGGTTGGTAGGACATGTTTTGAGGCATCAAGGGATCACAAATTTAGCATTGGAGGGCAGTGTGGAGGGTAAAAATCGTAGAGGGAGACCAAGAGATCAATACACTAAGCAGATTCAGAAGGATTTAGGTTGCAGTAGATACTGGGAGATGAAGAAGCTTGCACAGGATAGAGTAGCATGGAGAGCTGCATCAAACCAGTCTCAGGACTGAAGACCACAACAACAATTAGGAAACAAATGCTCAATAACAAGAAATTAGATGAGGTCAATGGCTCAGATGAATCATCTAATCCATTGATGATAAATGAAAAAAGGGCTCAAAGAGATAATGCATTCTCAGATAATCAGTTAACTGATTGAAACTCCGTTCAAAAATGTAGTTAACACAACCATTACACATTTCTGGCTTAATAATTCACAGACTGCAAATGCAGTACAGAAGAAATATGCACTTACAATGACACTACAATTGGTGGTAGTTTCAATGGAATAGATATAACAATTTCATTACAGCTTAATCCATTCGGGCTCAGACTCCTCACAGGTATTGGTTCAGTCACAGTCCACCAGAGCATACAGGATACTAGGAAACTCATTCTAAACAAACTAAGATGAAAACCCATTTGGTACTTGCATAACACGAGGAAAGCACAATAAAATTTTACAATCAGAACACTACATTTATATAAACAACAATATATTACATAGCAAAGAATGAGATATGCACACAGATTGAGTGGGCCTTAAGATAAAGGCAGGAGCCAGGACTTGAGGTGAAGCTACTTAAAGTGATTGCTTACAATAGTATATTCTATTGCACATACGTGGTTAGAATACCTGCTAAATGTCACTCCACATGAGCAAGTCATACAATAGCAAGTGCAAGATAAGTACCTACACAAAATGACTGAGCTTAAACAGTTGGCTGTTAGAAGACAGCTGCCAGCAAACCAAAACAAATTTCAAGTGCACCTAGTGCATTCCAAACCATCTTGGAATAGTATTAAACCTACTCCACACAACCCTAAAATATGGCTCGCATCAAATAAAATATTATCTTTACTCAAAATCATTTGAGAATTACCACCCAATTTTAAAACAGCAATATTTACGACCACTAAATTTTAACCTGAATATGTGGGTCCCTTTAAATAACAGACAGTGCTTCACTTATACCACTAGATACTTTAACAAATATTCCAATCATTATTGGAGAAAGCTTATAATTCGAGTTACTCTCTTAATAGACATCAAGTACTGGTAGATTCCATTAAACAGACAGCCATTATAATTCATGCCACCTGGGCTGGAAATGTTTAAACCAAGCCATTCAACACCAAACATTTTTTTGCAAACACAGCCACAGATGTCACAAAACTTGGAAAACAAATCATTGTTTACACATTTGCCATTTCCAAAATAGAATCACAAGACCTTGTTTAAGCAAGGCAACAGTTTAAAATAGTTAAATTCCAGTATTGTAATGTCAGACTCACTTTCGATAAACAGAAGCCACCTGGCACTTTACAGTGATCATAGAACTGTTGAGTTGTACACAACACCAAGAGTTACACTTTCAGCTTTGCTCACCAAACGACTTTGCTCACAGCTTCCTTTTTACCATACAGCAATTTAGACCACCCAAGGTGCACTTACTTTCAAAAGCCATTCTGTCCACCAGCAGTAGAGATTCCACAATCAGTCGCCAGCCCAGTGCAAAACCTATCAATGATTCATTTCTGTCCTCTCACTGACAGCCCGCACCCATCATGTAAAATCCTCTCCCTTGAACCACCACTCCAAAAATGGCCCACTGTCCAACTGCCCACTGTGCTTTCATGTCTGCTATTTTAAAAACAAAAATGCATGCCAGACCCACTCTTAAAGATCCTCGTGATGGGTCATGATGATGGATAGTGGCCAGATACTGCTGGGTCATGGCCCGGCTGTGGTGGCAGCATCTCGTGCAAGTCAGCACAGCTCAGTTATAATGTGTTCGTCTAAATTACTGTTTCCAATCTCTCTGGAACCATTAACCCTGAGTAAAATCAAACATTAGCTATTACCTCCATCCCCATCTCCCAAAGTCATCAAAATTAATGCCTAACTACACTTTAGAATGAAAAAGAATTTTCCTTGAACAATTTTATTTTTTAAACGATGAAAGATAAATGATAGTTGCTGTAAGTGTGTTATTAAATCACAGACTAATGAATTAATACGACAACAATCTTTTTTATATAGAATGATGGAGCAGTTAACAGTACATCATGAGTGCTAAATACAAACCTACTCTGGAAAGAAAGCTAAACATTCATGTTGAGAATAGATGCTTCTTACAAAACATGGTTACCCTCCCTTGATTACTAGACTCTTTATCTCTGAACTGGCAGAAATTGGAAGACTTGAGACTGCTACTGTTTTGTGCCTAACCACTGCCATTATGTTTATTATAATCTATGGGCTCTTCAACAATGTGGTTACATAGTTACTACTGCATTGTGCTGTCAATTAGTTCATTTATCCATTGTGAAGTGAATAATGTTAGCAATTTGTGTTCCATTGTGGGAACTACCTACAACTTTGAGAAGGCGTTTTCATGAGATATTTAAGCACATGTGATACACATGTCACAAGTGATGTCATAGGTGTAGGCAACAAAAAATAAAGTATAGCCTATGTGTTGTGAGAGGACTACACATTCATTCCACAAGTCATTGTGTTATGTGGCAATGCTGGGATTTGAAAAATATAATGTAGAAATTGTTGGGGCCTTATGTAATCAATGTTACATTCTTAGGAAACAAGGATAATAATAATAATAAGAATAAAGATAATAATAATAATAATAATGCCCTTTTAAAAATCGTACACTTTCATCACTGAAACATAACAACACCCTTCTGTTTTTACACTGTGATCTTCAGTGATGGAAATGCAGGCAGAATAAAGGTTTTGAAGCAATTTGGAATTATGTCTGTCCAGAAGGAATCATAACTTCATAAAGACTGAGTCTCCAATGTGGAAATTATTGTAAAAAATACAACAGAAGCAGCAAGAGCCCTCAGATGTGGAAAGAGACTGCATTTGGTTGATGCTCAACAAGATAAAGATTACAAAGTTAAACAGTTTTAGGCTGTCTCTTCATTCACTAATGAGTTTTCCTGTACTTGAACTTTCAAGTGCAATATTTGAAAAATTATCTTTCTTTTTGCAAATGTTTCCCATTATTTCAGTAACTAATTAAGATAAAGGTCTGAAATTTTTACCTCTTATTGACAGAGATTGTGTATTCATGTATATCTGCAATGGTAGTGATGGCACTCATACCTTGATCATAATTTTTTTATTAAATAAATTTTTGAAACATTCATTAAAAAATTCGTATCCTGATACCTAACAAAGTTAGATATCAGGTTAGTGAATGTATAAGATATCACTGTATATCCTGGCAAAGTTCTGTGGCAAATTGCAAATTTTCCAATGTGACTTAGATATTTTTTTCCATTGAGTATTCTCCCACAAGTGAGGTCAGACACTTAAAGCGAAAAATTATTTAGGTTTTACAACAACAGATCAAAGATGACACGAACCATAAGAACAGAAGTTGATAACGTAATTTCCATTAAATAATTGTTGTGACAGTGCCACGACATTTAACAGTGCCGCCACGACAGTACGCGCAAACGGCGATAGGGGCGCTCCGCAACTCGGCTGAGCGCGGGAGCGCCACCTAGCTACGAACGGCGCCGGCCGCATATCACGGCACGGCAGTCGAATGAGAGATATTGAGTTGTTATCATGTAACCAGCTATTGTTCATAAGTGAATGTGTTTGAATATCCACGCAATTATTGGTGATTGAAGGTTATAACACTTTTTGGCGACGAGGTCGGATATTTTCACTGCGTTGTGGATTTGTGTGTTCGTGACGGGACAGACATGGAACAGCTTAAGCAAGCGCTCATTGAACAACAAACACAGCTGACGGCTGCTATTCAGGCGTTGTCGACGTCGCTTACTAATTGTCTCTCTTCCTCTTCTCCGCCTCCATTCCCTCCTTACGACGAGGCCGCTGAAGACTGGGAGGATTATGAGAAGCGTTTGCGGCAACACTTCTTGGCTTTCGGCGCTGTCGACGCTCCTATGTGTAAGTCGTTATTTCTATCTTGGATTTCCACACGGATCTATCAGCTGCTATCTCAGTTAGCCCTTCTGCGGGAACTTGCCTCCCTGTCCTTCCAAGAAATGTGTGACTTATTGTCTAACTATTACCGCAAAAACACCCACGTCGTTGCCGCCCGCGTGGCGTTCTACCGGTGTCGTAAACAGCCCCATCAATCTTACCGGGCTTGGGCGGCGGAACTACACGGTCTGAGTAGGAAATGTCAGTTTGTCACGGACACTCATCATGAGTCTTATGCTGATTCAATGGTTAGGGATGCTATTCTACGGCTTGCTCCTGATAAAGAAGTTCGGCAACGTGCCCTACAACTGCCAAACCCGTCGTTGTCGGAAGTTCTAAGCATCGCTCAATCCTTTGAAGTGTCTCACGCTGCTGGCGCGCAAATAGACGCGTGGTGTGATGTAGGCGCTGTACAGTCAACTTTCGACACGGACAATTTGCCTGTTTCACAGGAGAACGAAGATGTGGCGGCGGTTCACTGGCGTAAACAACGTCGCGTTGGGCCGCCACGCTCGCAGCGAAAACAGCAACCACAGAAGCAGGTTCGTTCCGCCCTTCCTTCTTGTCCACGTTGTTTCGTACAGCATGACAGAGCCACGTGTAATTCATGTAGGAAAAAAGGCAACATTGCTTCTGTGTGTCAGTCCCCTAAAGTTCCTGTTGACGAGGACGAGGCATCGGACATGGATGTTAACTGTGTGTTTTCTCAAACAAATAAGTTGTTTCTTACTGTTCGTGTTCTGGATAACGACATTCGCATGCAAGTGGACACTGGCTCTGCAGTAACTCTCATTAATTCTTGCACGTATTTGGAGTTGGGCTCCCCTCCCTTGTCTCCAGTTACGCAAAATCTGAGAACTTATAATAAACAGAAAATTCCTATCGTTGACCAGTTTGATGCTTCCACTGCCTACAAGTCTGTTGTTAGGCCCCTCACGTTTTATGTGGTGGATCATGCGGGCACTGAAAACCTGTTTGGTTATGATGCTTTCCAGTTGTTCGGGTTCTCCATTGATGATGATGTGTACCTCATATCTGAGGATATTCCGTATCAACAGCTGGATGGATTGTGTTCTGAAATTTCGTCCGTGTTCTCTGCTGGTCTGGGTCGTGCCAAGGATTTTGAAGCCCACATTACTCTTAAACCTACAGCTCACCCTAAGTTTTTCCGGGCACACCCTATTCCGGTGGCGTTGCGTGCACCTGTCAAGGCTGAGATAGACAGGTTAACAGCTTCAGGGATTCTCCTTCCTGTTAACTCCAGCGAATGGGCATCGCCAATCGTGGTGGTTTCTAAACCAAACGGGAGTCTGCGATTGTGTGGTGATTTTAAAGCCACCGTCAACGCTCAGAGCCTCATTGACACTTATCCTCTTCCCCGTCCTGAGGAGTTATTTACCAAGCTCGCTGTGGGCCAGTTCTTTTCCAAACTTGACTTATCGGAGGCGTACCATCAGTTGCCGTTGGATGCTTCTACCAAGGAATTTCTCGTCATCAACACTCCTTGTGGGTTGTATCAGTACCAGCGGTTACCATTTGGCGTCGCTAGCGCGCCGGCCATTTTACAGCGGTTTTTGGAACAGCTCACGGCCTCCGTTCCCGGCTGCATAAACTATCTGGATGACATTGTCACTGGGGCCTCCACTGAGGAGAACCTTCGCAATTTGCGTTCACTGTTTCGGGTTTTGCATTCGGCTGGGTTGAAGTGCAATCTGGACAAGTCACAGTTCTTCCAACCCTCCATTGTGTATCTTGGTTTCCACTTGTCCCGTAAGGGTATACGTCCTCTACGTCAGCACGTTGCGGCCATTAACGCTCTACCCCGGCCGTCTACAGTAAAAGAACTTCAGGCGTTTCTAGGCAAGATTGCTTATTATCACAAATTCATTCCATCCGCGACGGCGGTAGCTCATCCTCTGCATCAGCTGTTACGTTCCTTTCTGTTGGTCCGCCGAGTGTGAGCAGGCTTTTGTCCGCCTGAAGGCTCATTTGCAGTCGGCGCCTTGTCTTGCCACATTCCGTCCGGGTCAGCACTTGGTTCTGGCGACTGACGCGTCACAGTATGGCCTAGGGGCTGTTCTTGCCCATCGGTATGAGGATGGGTCGGAACGACCCATCGCCTATGCTTCCAAGACCCTCAACGATGCGCAACGGCGTTACTCTCAAATCGAAAAGGAGGCGCTCGCTATCATTCATGCTCTAAAAAAGTTAAGCGTTTTTTTGTATGGTTCTAAGTTTCACCTCATCACCGACCACAAGCCGCTGGTCTCTCTGTTCAGCCATCGGCGTCGCTTCCGGATAAGGCAGCTCACCGCCTGCAACGTTGGGCCTTATACTTGTCTCGTTTTCACTATGAGATTCACTATCGCCCCACGGCCCAGCACGCCAACGCCGACGCATTGTCGCGATTGCCGATGGGCCCCAACCCGGTTTTCGATCGTGATGAACTACTGTTTCCACATTGATGAGGAAGAACGTCGTGCGGTCGAGGGTTTTCCACTTACAGGTTCTCAGGTCGCGTCGGCTACTGCGCGGGACCCGGTCCTGCGTCAGGTCATCGGTTTTGTTCAACGGGGTTGGCCGGACAGGACCAAGGGCGGTCGGGCATTGGATCCCCTTCGCAACTACCATGCCTTGCGCCTTCGTCTGTCTGTTCGTGATGGTGTTGTTCTTCTGGCCACGGGTCGTGGTGCCAGCCTCTCTTCGCAAAGATGTTCTCAAACTGTTGTATGAAGGCCATTGGGGGATTTCTCGGACTAAGTCCCTGGCCCACAGGCACGTTTATTGGCCCGGTATTGATTCGGACATTGCCCACATGGTTGCTGCGTGTGGTCAGTGTGCTCAACAACTGGCTGCACCTCGTACAATGCCCTCTCCGTGGCCTGATCCGGCGCAGCCATGGGAACGGGTGCACGCTGACTTTGCCGGCCCCTTCCTCGGTACTTATTGGCTACTGTTGATTGACGCCTTCTCGAAGTTTCCGTTTGTTGTTCGATGTCCGTCGCCCACCACTGCGGCGACGACGCTGGCTTTGTCCAAAATCTTTGCGCTAGAAGGTCTTCCATCCACGATCGTCACGGACAATGGCCCTCAGTTCTCTTTGCAGGCCTTCCGTGATTTTTGTACTGGACAAGGGATTCATCATGTTACAGCACCGCCCTTCCATCCGCAATCGAATGGGGAGGTCAAGTGCCTTGTCCGCACTTTCAAAAGCCAGATGAAAAAATTCCTTAGTGATTTTTCCACAGATGACGCTCTGCTGCAATTTCTGAGTTCTTATCACTTCACGCCTCTGGGTGATCGCAGCCCTGCTGAACTCTTGCATGGCCGCCAGCCGCACACTCTACTGCACCTGCTTCACCCTGTCAGGCCTTGTGCTGTGTCCCCTAGTGCGGGAAAATACTCGGTGGGCGCCGACGTGTGGGCATGAGGGTATGGATCTCGCCCTAAATGGATTCCAGGGGTGGTCAAGGCTCTTCGCGGCCGCTGGCTTTGTGAAATACGTACGGACGATGGCATGGTTGTTCGCCATTACGACCAGATGCGCCCACGAGTGGTGGCCACGCCGGTGCCACCGCCCCTTCCTTCGCCTCCACCAGCCCGAGAAGCCAGTCCTGTCGCTGCTGCCGATCTACCGTACGTGTTGATGCAGCCGACGTCGCTACCGCTTCCGAGTATGCCAGAACCGGCCCCAGACGCGACGCCGCCTTATCCGGGACCCATCTCGCTGGATCCCCCCCCCCTCCCCCCCCCAGGTCCAAGACACCTATGGATGCTGCTCCGGAGTTTTCACCCATCATCTCGTCCAGGAGGCACGTTCCACGCACGAGCTTCCGTCCTGGACATTTTCGACCATACTCTCGTGTCTCTCCACGGGATATTCTCGGGGCCTCACAAGAGGCCATGGATGTCTCCGCACTGTCCATGTCTCCAAGGAAGTGAGTGTTTTTTTTTTTTTTCAAGGGGGGAAAAGTGTTGACAGTGCCACGACATTTAACAGTGCCGCCACGACAGTACGCGCAAACGGCGATAGAGGCGCTCCGCAACTCGGCTGAGCGCGGGAGCACCACCTAGCTACGAACGGCGCCGGCCGCATGTCACGGCACGACAGTCGAATGAGAGACACTGCGTTATCATGTAACCAGCTATTGTTTCTAAGTGAGTGTGTTTGAATATCCACGCAATGATTGGTGATTAAAGGTTATAACAATAATGTTTTGAGTGAAAATGTCAGTTCTGATGGAGATGTTATTAGTTCAATAAGAATAAAATATAATGGACAGGTCCTATTTGTTCCCCTATAAATATTGTGTGATGTGTGTGAATGAATATATATCTTCCCTGACAAATAAACAGTGATGTTTTGAAAAGTTTTTCCACTTATCAGCACTTTACCACACATAGATCAAGAACATGTATTATAAAGTTTGCTTTGGCCATTAATAAACTTCATTGCTGTTAGTTCCTCAATTCTGATGTTATTGTTCTACTTATTGTATCACAGATGGGAACTCAGTCTGAATACAAGCTGAAATGAGAGTGCTGTGACATGATGTGATGGCCAGCTTTAAAGAATATTGTAGATGAGGTGGCTGGAGGGACACATTGAATCAACAGAAATCATACAATATTGTTAGCACAGCCCTCCACCTCGTATGAGAGCAGAAGTGAAACAGAGTTAGATTGCTGAAATATTATGTGTAACTGTTTTCAGAATCACCTTTTCTATTGACATATTAGACCTGTTAAATATAGTGTTGTCTGCTGTCTAAAGTTGGTAGCAACGGGAAAGACATCAATACCAATTATTAGCTTTTGATTTAAATTGATGCAGCAGCCTACAGTAGTTACCTCACCAATAGCCCTCTTAAGGTGCATTTACACCTTTGAAAATTCCCTTGTGCACTAGGAACTTGCAGCCTCCACACAGAGGCAAGGAGGCACATGTACTAGTGCAAAGCCATGCACATATCTGATTTGTACACATGGACCATTGTATGCAGACACAAGAGGCTTCTCAGTCACAGACAGGGAGACATGTCCAAACGCCATGCGTCTATCCGCAGTTCTCTCCATTTGACACTTTGTTTCCCTATGTCTCACGGTGAAAGATTGTTATTGTCTGTTTCATATTTTCTCATTGCTGAATCCATGGATTATAAATATCGTGAAATGAAATGACTATTTACAATTCCCCAAAAATAAAAACATGGAAGCTACAAAGGCAAACCTGTGCAAAATAAAGCCTTTGTTTTTACTTCCAACAAATATATATTGAAGAAGTCATTCTGGTGCCATTCATGTGCTGAAGCCTTCTTGGGTTCTTTACTAACCGCTTTGATTAATAGTTTGCATTGGTGAGAGTAAATGAAAGATTACTGAAATCATCTTTAAAATTCAAATAGCTACTTTACTGTCATATGTGTATTGCAGAACAGTATCATTGGCTCCAAAGCACCCAGCGTGGGAAATTCCGCCTCGTTTCAGAATCCAACCACTCATTTCTCCAGTTTGGAGGTTGAAGATAAACAAAAAATCGAATTAAATGCTTTTGACAAAAATAAGACCCTCCCTCCCACGTCCACTGATACACATATACATGTGCATATTCAGAAATTAACACATATTAGTGTATTTGGGACAACACTGTTAACCACAACATTATGACCACCTACCTAACAGCTGGTACGTCCACCTGTGGCACATATAACAGAGGCAGCAATGCATCATGGCATGAAAGCAATGAGGCCTTGGTAGGTCATTCAAGGGAGTTAGCCCCACATATGCACACACATGTCACCTACATCCAGCAAATTCCAGGGAAGGGTCAATGAGCTCTGAGATCACATACAATCACATCCCAGATGCGTTCGATCGGGTTGAGTTCTGACGAGTTGGGGTGCCAGCACATTACTTGGAACCCGCCGCTGTATTCCTCGAACCATTCCACCACGCTCCTGGCCTTGTCACATGGTGCATTATCTTGTTGCCATCGAGAAACATAATCATCATGAAGGGGTGCACATGGTCTTCAACCAATGTACGATACCTCTTGGCCATCAGGATGCCTTGCATACACCCCACTGAACCAATGTATGTCCATGTGAATGTTCCCCAGAGCATAATGGAGCCACTGCCAGCTTGTCTCCGTCAGTACAGGTGTCAAGACCGGTTACCCTGGATTTGCACCCTCCCATTGGCATGATGAAGAAGGTATCAGGGTTCACCAGATCACGCAACACACTTCCACAGAGCCGACTTCCATTGATGATACTCACTTGTCCATTTCAATCGCAGCAGCCAATGTCATGATGTTAATAATGGCACATGCTGGGGTAGGCGGAGGCCCATCATTAGGGGTGTTCCGTGCACTGTGTGTTCAGACACACTTGTACCCTGCCCAGCATTAAAGTCCGATATTAGTTCCGCCAGAGTTCACCACCTGTTTGTCTGTCCTGTTTTACCAATCTGCCCAGTTCAACATCTGTAATGAGGGTTGGCCACCCTACCACAAGACGTCTGGTTGTGGTTTCGCCTTAGTTTTGTCATGTGTTGAAGATACTTATAACAGCACCCCTCGAACACCCGACAAGTCGTGCAGTTTCCGAAACACTCATGCCGAGCCTCCAGGCCATCACAATCTGCCCAGGGTCAAACTCAGATAGCATACCTTCCCCTTTCTACACATGGACAGCACACTCACTGATACTACATGCACCATGCGTGTGGCTGAGTAGCGGTCATTCCTCTCCAGGCGAAGCTGCTGTCGCCTGGACGGATTTATATCGATAGTAGGCCTATAGTCATGATGTTGTGGCAGATCAGTGTCCTGTCTGTAAACGTTGATCGTGAAATAAGCGTTTCATTTTGCAGAGAAAGGAAAGTCAGGTAGTCACAAACTTACCTTAATGTAATCATACAATGAAGGCATAAGAGGTATAAAATTCCGTGTACTTGTGGCAAGATCTATATTGGTACTACGAAAAGAAGTGTGAACACGAGGGTAAAGGAGCATAAAAGTCTTTGCCGACTGGGAAAAATAGATAAATCGGCCGTTGCAGAACATGCATTTCAGTCAGGTGACCATGTAGTTAAGTTTTCTGGGACTACAGTTTTAAGTGCTACCACGAACTATTATCCACGACTGTTTAGGGAGGCTATTGAAATTTATAAACATGAAGATAATTTTAATAGAAAAGAGGAGGCCTTGAAATTAAGCGACATATGGACAGTGGCGTTACAGAATCGATAAGTGATTTTTATCTATTTATTTATTTATTTAGCGTATGGCTCATAACATCACAGTAAAAATTACAGAAACAACACGATTTAAGAAAAATCACATATGTATAAACAGAGCAATAAATAAGTTTGTATATAAGAACACCGCCAATTGTAAATTTACACTCACAGAAGAGCAATCACAAGCAGACGTCCAGCTTAGATAATAAATAGTCGATTGCCTCTTGGGTCGCCATTAGGAAATCCCGTGGCTCACCCTCGTATGCCCTAAGTGGGCATTCCTGAACGATGTGTTTGACCGTCTGTCTCTCAGCGCCACAGTCGCAAGCGGCCGAAGGAAGTTTACCCCATCTGTGTAAGGAGTCGGCGCATCTCCCACAGTTGGTTCTGATGCGATTAAGAGTTGACCAAACTTTGCGAGGGCAATCAAATCCTTTTGGTTTACTAAAGATGCATGGCATACTGTGGCAGTTTACTGCTGTTCTGCTCTCCCATTCCTCTTTCCATCGGTCATTTATTTTAAAGTTGGTTTGATGCAGAGCCTGTGTGGTCTTTAGTGGAGGATGCCTAGACCGGAGTCGGTTTCCTTGGATGTCGTGAGTATCTTCATGGATTTTTAATTGAGGGTTGGTCAAAAAATCATGATCAACCCTCAATTTTTATCTATGACGGACTATTATCGATAGTTACATTTTATCTTTGACTAGTTTTCTCTCTGCTACTATGTGCAAGCTAGACCACGCCCACTTTCCTCGGTATTTAGGCCGCTCTCCGACGCCCGACTCGTCAGTCGGCAGGACCAGCCATACCTCTGAGGATGTCCAACGTAGTATTGGACGAAACGTTAGGAATAGAATAATTCCATGGACCACGACCATATAACCCGGAAGAATTATCAACAACATTACCTTAATGTAGCTTTCATGGGATTTCACCAGTGCCTGGCAAACTGTGGGATGATGCTACATTTCTATGCAGTAGATACCTTGAACTGGAACTTAAAGCTGGGATAATTATCTTCGGTAGCAAAAATTCGAAGTGTCATACCGAACATCATCGCCACTGGTATAGCATCTCTGTGTTTTGAATTTTCCTTCACTTTCTTGTGGTCTGACTTAGTAGAGGCAGAAGACAAGGAAATGGGGCACAAAATGTTGGGTAGCAATAGCTCTAGGTTTACTCCTGTAGAACAAACAATGGAAAATTGAGCATTTCATAAAACGAGATAAATGTAGTATCCTATGAATATAATATCAATGAGTCACTGTTGCAATCGTCCACCTCATACAAATACCTGGGCGTAACGCTTTGCAAGGATATGAAATGGAATTATTACACAGGCACAGTCGTGGGGAAGTGCAATCAGTCTACAAAGACGATTGCTAACAAGACGCTTTTGTGTGGCACCCACACCGAACAGGATTAACAGAGGATATTGAACATATACAGAGAAGGGCAGCACGAATGGTCATAGGTTTATTTAATCTGTGGAATAGCGACGGAGAGATACTAAAGGAACTGAAATGGAACACTCTTGAAGGTCCTTCTAAACTTTCTCGAGCAAGTCAGTTTCAAGAAATAGCTTTAAATTGTGACTCTAGAAATATACTACAATTCACTATGTATCGCTCACATAGGGATCGTGAGGATAAGATTAGAATAATTGCTAAACGCGCACAGCCATTCAAACAATAATTCTTCCCGCACTCCATACGTGAATAGAATGGAAAGAAACCCTAATAACTGGTACAATGAAACGTACACTCTGCCATGCACCACATGGTGATTTGCAAAGTACAGATGTAGATGAAAAACAGTGCCAAAAATTTTCAAGGCTGCCTAAAACGCAACCTCAGGGTAATCGATTACGTAAAGCCTGCAAATTACGAGACCCTTACCCCACACTCAGGGAATCGAAGTGAAAGTGATCACGTAACTTCCTTTGCAGAATACAGTTCAAAAAAATTAGGAACCTTAACTGAACACACCTCCAATCTGTAACAGAAATGCGCGTCCTTAAAGTACTTCTTGATTTACAAATGAAATCAGAGACCTAAATCTAATGTCTGGTATTTCTTCATTACCCTACAGCGAGTTATTGTAGGTTGCAGGTACATATACTGCAGAAACACTCCCTCTTTGCTTTACAAATTGCGGGTACCGTAACATCCAGCTTAGCCAGTAAATCGAATTCATCAACAAAAAATGTCCAGGTGTTTCAGACTCCATACCTTTAGCCTACGACCTTTCCAAATGCAGCAAAAATATGCATTCATAATAGACTCTACGGCAAAGAAAACGATGCACCAACCACAGGGACACAATCGGAATGGAACGGAAATCGTTAGATGTGAAGCACATGTACAGACAAACAAATGATCACAATTTCAGAAAAATTGGACAATTTACGGTACTCGCGAGAAAGAGCTGCACAAATTAATCAAGTCAATAACATAATGGTCCACCTCTCACCCTTAAGCAAGCATTTATTCCGTTAGACATTGATTGATGGAGTCTTTGGATATCATCCTGAGGGATATCGTGCCAAATTCTGCCCAGTTGTCACCTTGTATCGTCAAGGTCCCAAGATGACTAAAGGGCCTTGTCAATCATGCTCCAAACATTCTCAATTGCAGAGAGATCTGGCGACCTTGCTGTTCAAGGCAACCACGAAGACAAGTAGCACAAATTCTCGCCATGTGCGGACTAGTATTATCTTGCTGAAATGTAAGCCTAGGATGGCTTGCCATGAAAGGCAACAAAACGGAGCGCAGAATATCTTCGACGTACCACTGTCCTGCAAGGGTGCAGCGGATGACAACCTATGAAAAGAAATGGCACTCCAGACCATCACTCCCGGTTGTCGGGAGATATGATGGGCGACAGTCAGGTTGGTATCCCACCACTGTCCAGGATGTCTCCAGAAAAGCCTTTGGCTCGGAATTGACTGGAGTGGAATTGTCTTCCCTAATGAGTCCCACTTCGAACTGAGCCCAAAAGACCAGCGAAAGCATGTCTGGAGACGTCCCAGACAGTGGCGGTATACTAATCTGACTGTCGCCTGCCATATGACCCAGCAACCAGGAGTGATGGTCTGGAGTACCATTTCATTTTATAGCAAGACCTCCTTGGTTGCCATCCTTGGCATCCTTACAGCACAGAGGTACATCGAAGATATTCTACACCCTATTTTGCTGCTCTTCGTGGCAAGCCGTCCTGGGCTTACATTTCAGCAACATGATGCCCACCTTCACACGCGGCGAGAGTTTCTAGTGCTTGTCTTCGTGCTCGCCGAATCCTATCTTGGGTAGTAAGGTCACCAAATATAGGTCAGAGGTGGGCCAATGCGTTATGGACTTGCTCAAATTGTGAAGCTCATTATCTTGAACAAGTCATCCAGTTTTTCTGAAATTGTAATCACTTCTTTGTCTGTACATGTACATAATCTCTAGCGATTTCCGTCCCATTCAGATAATTCCTTCGTGATGCGTCGTTTGTTTTCTCTTAGTGCGTACACTGAAGCGGTAAAATTTATGGGATAGCGATATGGCCCATATACAGACGGTGGTATCATCGTGTACGAAAGGTAAAAAAGGGCTGAGCATTGGCGGAATTGTCATTCGAACATAGATGATTCATGTGAAAAGATTTCCAATGTGCTTATGGTTACACGACGCGAATTTACTGACTTTAAACGTGGAATTGCGACTGGAGCTACACGCATAGGACATTCCATTTGGAAAATCGTTAGGGAATTCAATATTCAGAAATTCACAGCATCAACAGTATGCCGAGAATATTAAACCTCACCACAGACAATGCAGCGGTCAACGATTTTCACTTAACGACCGCGATTAGCGACATTTGCGTAGAGTAGTCAGTGTTATTAGACAAGCAACAGTGCGTGAAATAACTGCAGAAATCAATGTGGGACGTACGACGAAAGTATCCATAAAGACAGTGCGGCGAAATCTGACGTCAACAGTAGCAGACGACCGATGCGGTTGCCTTTGTTAACAGCACGACATCGCCTGAGCGCCTCTCGTGGGCTGTGACCATAACGGTTGGACCCTAGACGACTGGAAAACTGCGGCCCTGTCGGATGAGTCCCTACTGGAGTTGGTAAGAGCTGATGGCAGGGTTCAAGTGTGGGGAAGACCGCACGAAGCCATGGACCCAAGTTGTCAAACAAGGCACAGTGAAAGCTGATAGTGGCTCCACAATGGTGTGGTATGTGTTTACATGGACTGGGTCCACTCGTCCAATTGAATTAATTATTGACTGGAAAAGGTTATGTTCGATTGCCTGGAGACCATTTGCAGCCATTCATGGACTTCATGCTCTCAAACATGTCACTGGGCCACTGTTGTTCGTGATTGGTGTGTATAATATTCCGGACAATTCGAGCGAATGATTTGGCCACCTGGATCATCAGATATGAGTCCCATCGAACATTTATGGGACACAATCGAGAGGTCAGTTTATGCACAAAATCCTGCACCACCAACATTTTCACAATTATGGATGGCTGTAGAGGCAACATGGCTCAATATTTCTGCAGCGGACCTCCAACTACTTCTTGAATCCATACCACATCGAGTTTGTGCACCACTGTGTTCAATAGTAGGTCCTACATGATATTAGAAGGTATTCCACGAGTTTTGTAACCTCGGTGTATAAACTGAAGGATTTTATAAGCGTATTGATTTAATGACTGTTAATTTTCTTTTAAACATTAAGTTTTTTTCGTATTTGAAATTGATCATTATGATATGATGTTTTATCAGCTAAATAATACACAGATACCTACTTGCATAGTATTGAGCGGTTCATTATAAATGTTAAAAATCTAGCAAGTTTTTTGTTTTTCGCAGAAGCTTTGTAAGTAATGGTGAGTGGTCCTCAGCCTGCCTTTAGAGGGCACGCTTATGTTGCGGCTTCACTAGCGTACGTCGCTAGCAAACGTGTATGGATCTGGTAAGCAAACCCGTTGTCCATTGGCCAGTCACACAGGTGCATTTAAACTGCAACTGCAACTTGATTATTAGAGAAGGGTGAGTGTTTATCTCTAGTGTGGATGTAACCACTGATCTATACGTCCTGAGAAAGAAGTAGGACCTAACGCACGCCACTGCTTCCGTTAGGAGCGACTGCGGGGGCACAGCGACTAGGCGCAACGAGCACGTATGAAAATGCAGCTTCAGTCTGGCCAGCTAATACTGTTATACTCGAGTGATTTCTATTATATGATCAAACAGAACGTCTTTTGTCGAAATTATTGTTTCAACCCAACATTCAGAACGTGAAAAAAAAAGTAAAGAAGATGCGTAGTACTTTCCCGTAGCAAGTCAGAGGATGTGATGAGACACTCCTAGAACCCCTACTGACTCTCACCAGCTACATAAGCATAAAAGATAACGGATTTTTCTAGAGGCCTAGAAAAATTGTATTTGTACGAAGTTAATAATTTCACACATTCTATGGTTTATGAACTACTAGCAGATAAATATGTTTGTATAAATGTGTCAGTAAACATACCTTATCTTGCAGACGACAGACGTTTTGGCACAAAAACTTTGCTGTGTCTGGAACAAGCATCTAGCCTACAAGACGACGGCGTTCCTTTGCAGGGCCAGTCCAACAGTCTGCCATTGTAGGACGAAATTCTTTAAGTGCTGGGAATGTAAACAATAATAGTAGGTACGGTAGCTCTGTTTCAGCGCTATTCTGCAAAGGTTCGCATCTTCATTTAGATTAGATGAGAGCAAAAACGCAGCTACGCCGGGGGAATGGCGTAATTTCCCGTGAACAGTGTGACAACTAAACAAACGTAAGCTATGAAGCTATGCTGTGGTCGTCCACATTTTGCTAGAATTGCCTAAACCTGATGTTTAGCGGAATCATAGGTATATATTTCTAGAAGTATAAAAGAATACTGTGGTGAAAAGATTCCAGAATGGGAGAGGGGACAAGTTCTCCCATTTGTGGACGCCCAGCGAAGTAGAAATTCCCAGTAACAGACTTGAAAAAAATTGTTAAAATGAGTAAAACGTTAAAATAAGGTATGTCAATAATTAGCAAAATTCTGACAACGTGACTAAAAGACTCATTGAACTTATGCTATGCAGCTGACAGAGTGTGTGCACCGAGCTCACTGAAAAACGTAACATCATGTAGAGAATTGTGTGTGCATTACAGAGTGCCAGGACAGGCTGTAGTGGAATAAGTGATGAATCAGAGGCTACCTGATTCACAGCTGTACATTTGGTGGTATCAGTTTCAGGCGCACGTGACATTAGCACCCTTTACCACACCACAAGTGAGAATCAGCAAATATGTGCACCAGATAAAAGTGGCGAGCTCTAGATAAGGAGCCCGTATTGATCCTCCAAAGTGTAGAGAAGAGCTCTTCCCTTTGTGAAAACACGTTTAGTTCTGAGTGGGAGGCCTCGCGTGATTCGTCGGAAAGGCTAGATGGAACAGTCAGACCAATTACACACCAAAACGCAGTGAAGGTGTATTACGTTAGGTGAGATTAACTAGCCGCCTATGTCTCAAACATAATGGTTCTCGGGTTGTGAGTTGAATCAATAGCTCTGCTCCCCATTCTTCCCGGAAAAAAATTTCTGAAAATATCCAAAAGAGTTTCGGAATGCAAAGTTCAGGATATCTTATAGAGCTGTAAAATCGCTGACATATTATGGGAGCGGAAGAATGCGGTGGTAGTGTGCTCGTCAGAAAAACTGACTTAAGGATACACATACAGCCAATATTTCTGTGCCAAAAATTGGAATAGAAGCTTTATGTGATACAGTGAAACATCATGGTAAGCATAAAATCGATTGAGTTTAGTCTCGTTCACCAATTTGTCAAGAGTGGAATCACTGACAAGTTTCTACACATTTAGGTAAAATCGTTTGAACGATTTGAAGCAAATAGTATGCATCGTTTCTACTTACCGCCAAAAAGGCGCTTCGTGTTTTCAAATGGTGACGAGCACATGGCTCTGGCTCTGAGCACTATGGGACTTAACATCTGTGGTCATCAGTCCCCTAGAACTTAGAACTACTTAAACCTAACTAACCTAAGGACATCACACACATCCATGCCCGAGGCAGGATTGGAACCTGCGACCGTAGCGGCCACGCGGTTCCAGACTGAAGCGCCTAGAACCGCACGGCCACACCGGCCGGTCGACGAGCACATGGTTTTGATCACCTTCAACTTTGAAACTGACCCTCTTCCACTTATGTCTGTGATCATAATTGATGGGTACATCCTCGGTATTAGAAAAACATTCTTTGACGTTTTGAAATCGAACTCATTTCAACCTGGCAAAATTGCGTTAACCATTCTTTTAAAAGTAGTAGTAATTTTGCCAACTGAAGCGCGGCACATTCGACCGAGATGTGTCTCAGAATTTGACGCGAGACAGCGCTTGGCTTGAGAAGTGAGTATTCCATTAGTTCATATCAGCTGTCCACTGACAAATGCGATCCAATAATCCAATAAAAAACACTAAGTCTACGCCTTTTACGAATTTAGCGGGTCCGCACCACAGTAATAAAACAAATACTTTCACATTTTACGTTTCTGTGATGTGGCCGCCTAAGCTTCAGCCAAATTAGCCTGTGAGGAAATGCGGCCCTGTGATAAGGTGTAGGACGTTCACGTCTCATCGCTGAACGTGCAGCTCAGAGGTCTGCCTATACTTTAAGTTGAATAGGCAGATGAAAAGACAGTGTGGAATGCTGTTACAAGCAGAAGTGTTTCGGAGAACACCGTTTGATGCACATTGTTGAACGGTAGACGACCCCTATGAGTACTCACGTTAGCCTATCGACATCGTCAGTTACGATTGCGGGGGGCAAGGAGTCATCGAGACTGGACCATGGATCAATTGAAACGAGTCGCGTGATGGATTAGTCTTTTCTTCTTACACCACGTCGATGGTTGTGCACAGATACATTGTAAAGTAACACTGTTTTGTGTATATTTTGAGCGTAAGGATTAGCGAATTTCGTTGGCAAGCTGAGTCTTTTTGTCCCCTAAAAAATAGAAATGTGTTTCAAAAAAACTATGTAGAAAAAGACGGAGTAGAAGCTAATCATCTTTTTCTCATGCCGCAAAATAATGTCTGCTGTACACTTCGGAGAGAGAGAGAGAGAGAGAGAGAGAGAGAGAGAGAGAGATTTGGTGTGAATGATAATGACATGAAAGAAAGAACATTGAAAGTCGACGCGAGTGACAGCTATGAGCGAGTAACATAAAAGTGGAACCAGTAATTTTTAAAATGTGTTGCAGCAGTGTAATCATAATTAATTAAATGTATTTTTGCTTCAGGTACATAACAATCGATTTGTGGCGCTGACCATCTTAAATGTCTAAAACACACCATCGTCGATTTTGAGATCGTAGCATGCATGCACGCTCCTGACAACTGTAGGTCTTAGGGTGAACCAACTACATCAGTGCTGTATCCCCACACTATATATATGAACATTTGTGAAAAGTTGTTTTCCTGTTTCGCTAATATTTACTTCCATATGGACCAAAGCACAAATTTTCTGTACTGCAGGAATACTCAGTGACTACACTGACACCTACTCTTCATAAAAGCTGCAAGCTCTTGAAGGAATGCCCCACTGTAACCTCACATGCCTTGGTTTCAGCATTCCAGTCTGTAAAATGAATGACAAGGATTTCAGAATCCTTAAGACTGTTACTGATCTCGCTACCAAACTAAAAGTTGATGTTCTTGATAAAATGTACATTTGAGAAATTTTAAAACGTTGAAGTTTTCAACAGGTTGGCATAACTGTGTTTTAAAATAACAAATTCTTCATTGGAGCAGTGGAAGTCCACAAAATTCTTCAAGTCACGTTGAGGGAGACCATAATTTGTTATTTCCCCACAGTTTGTAGATGCCTTGCAAAATCTAGTGTCCAAATTCGTAGGTGGAAGGGAAACATTAACGTTGAAACTCAAAGGTCTAACAAAACTACTAGATCAAGCTTGAAACACATGATTTAACAAAACTACTGCTACATGCTGAAGTGAATGCACAGTTTCATCTTAACCTCAAGGCAGAGAATGTGCTTAATGGGATAGGTCATAATAATTTGTGTGGTACATGTAGTATCTGTTCTTTATGTTCCTATTATAGTTTCACATTAATTATGAACTTCACAACAGTCAAAAAAAACACAATTGCCACTAGCCAACATATGAAAATGTCATGAATTAACATTAATAATAATAATCCTAAATATTAATTAAAGTTTCATAATGTAAAATGAGCACATTGTTTTTTATAGGAAATCTAAGATTTTGAGACTTTGGTGAAAAATCAGTCAAACATATGAGACTTGTGGTTTGCCTATAAATTTGGTTTTCACAAACACCTATTTTTCTTAAAACTTTGTGTCTATACTTCCAGCCCTTGTGGTCCTCAGTGCCTCGGTTATGATTTAGTTTATGTATTTTAATGTTACGATGGAGAAATTCTGGGTTTTTCCGAAATGATGATGTTTGTGAATGGACATCGAAAAGGATTTTTGGAGATTAAAAAAGGAGATGGGATTGAGCGTCCGTGACTCGAGGTTACTAGATGGCATGGGATTCGCATTCAAAAAAGTAACCTGCAAGGTGATTTTTGTGTTTTTTGGGACAGAGACCATTTTTAAGTTATGTTTGCTCCTTGGGGCTGAGATTAATTTTTATTCAGCTTTGACAGTTGTAAATTAGAGCAGTAACGTGATTGATTAATTTGCTACGTATAGCATCATGCAAGACAAACTAAAAACTGGTGATCCCAAAAGCAAGAAAAGGAACACGAGTGGAAGAAACTATATGAGGTATTACAGTATCAGCGTATCAAGATGCAAAGCAAAGTTAAATCGAAATGCAACTGCGTAAGATGCAAGAAGAATTATAGAAGCAAACTGAAGAACTACAGGCAGATTAAACATGCAGCATAATAAAGTCGGCTCCACGATTATTAGAAATTTGATGAATGGAGGTCCGAGGAGTCTCAAAGTAGCGATCATGGAGGATATGGACGAGGATTATGGATCGATGGCGCTAAGTAGGAATGTGGGTCGCCCGAAAGGTGTACCGAGACAGTCAACGCAGTTGTGACAAGCACTGTATCCGGGTGGTGGAGTGGTTAACGCAACTGCCTAGTAAGCAGGAGATCCTGGATTCGGATCCTCGTCCAGCACGCATTTTCACTCGTCGCCGCTGATTCTTCTTGACGTACCAATGCACTGACATCAAGAAGTCCTTCCATTTCGTTTCTCTTATCCTCCTCCACCTCCAATTTACGTAATACTTACTTAAGCTCGTTTGCCATCTTGTCACGTGACACAACATCAAGGCTCTTAGCACATGAAGTCAAAACTATAGCGTCTATGACGTTAGTGTTTATGGGATAACGGACCGATATGAGTGGTAACCATTTTCCTGCCACGCTAAAAAATTATGCCTTTTGTTTTTGAAAGAGCATTCATTTTACGTCCACCTCATCTTCAGATTACATTTATTTGCATGTCGTGAATATCGTTTGTTTACTTATGACGTTTTACAAGAGCTGTCTTAAAAACTTCCATTGCAAAATTCTGCTGCATCTCGCTTTCTCTCCCACGAATTGCTTCCAAGTGCTGGACTGGGTGCACAGGCCACCAGTAGTAATGTAGAGGACAGAGTGGCTAGTATAGCACTGGGTGTCATACTGGGGCGAAAACACTAATCAAGCAAGCTGGTAGAACAACAGCAGCATCAAGATGCTGAACGGAAAATCATCGGAACTCTGGCGCCGCAAACAAGGGATTGTAAGTGAAGAAGATTTGTCAGACATAGTGTTGTGGCAGATATGGATGGCGCAACTCTTAGTAACAGTCAAAGAAACTGTGGCCACATATCAAGGAACCAACATCACATGGTTCACTGCAAAACCAGAAAAGATAGTAGGACAGCAGTGTCGATTCCTGCCCTGATAACGATCTTATCACATTTGGTCTCATGTTACACATCCGGAGTTGTGTTACGCATCCAGTGTCAGGCTACACAGTTGGACGACTTATATTCAAGGTCACCCCCACTCCCTCTCCCCAGGGAACCACTGAGAATTGATCACAGTCACCCAGGCAATACCCTCACAGACATTACATAATCGTGTGAGCTATATTCAAGGTCATGATGTAACTCTGTATAGTGCTCACGTGATCCTACCCACATACCATATGCAAGTAGACTCCATACTGATCACATGATATCAAATTGGCAGGAACCTCTCTCAGCTAATGGGAGCACAATAAAATAAGGAGAAATCCAATAGACCGATGAGGATTGAGCTTTCCCTCCTCCTTACCTTTATCATCCTCTCTTGTAACTGGGACACTTGAGTGAGAGGGATTCACTCTGCAGTTGAACAGCATAGAGAGAGGATGATATTGTGTTTATTGACCAATAACAAATTATGTGAAGTTATGTCACTTGAGTTCCATTTGTTAACAGCAATTTAATATTGCTTCATCCGGGACACCAGCAAAGACCAAACGCAGGTAGATGTGTAGGTACTCTCGTATTTATTCACATTTTTCGTATTTTCTCCAATTTTACGTATTTTTTGCCCAGATTCGTATTTTCCCAGATTCTCCACAATTGTACGTATTTTTACACATTTTATCCAACGACCCTTCCCACTGTTCCCGACGTCACGCCGACATTATGGTTCTCTCAGGCAATCACAATGTGGTATGTCCTCCACTTAGTTATCACTGCTATTGAAGCGCATCTCCCGATTTTTTTTTTTTTTTTTTTTTTTAACTGGGACACTCTGTACCTTAGCTGCAAAGGGAGAGGAGCAGACTGTGCCCTTTTGTTAGTAACTAATTACGTTGGCTCACATCACTTGAGGTCTAGGCTATGATAATTTGTTAATAACAATACAATATTTCATCATTAGATGCACCAGCAGAAGGCCCACCCAGTCAGATATGTAAATACTCTCATTCTTCTCAAATTTTACGTATTTTTCACACATTTTCCACAATTTTACGCATTTTACCCAATTATGTGAGTTCTCACCCACTATTCTAGACATCACATTAATATCGCGTCTCATCACGTCAAACCTTTGTGTTGTGGCATCAACAGTGTCATGTCAAGTCTCGTAGTGCCACAGAGTCATGTCCCGTTGACGTCATGATGCTGTCAACCAAGCACAATGCAGTATGATCCCGATTTATGTATCATTGCTAAGCCAACACTCCATTACTATTGTGTATGTGTGAAATCATAGCTATGTGTGTTAGAAGTGGATATATAGTTAGAAATAATTACATCATATCATATAAATGACGTCATAGCAAATTCTATAATCATCAGGTGCAGATCCAAGGAAGGTTTTCTTTACTTTTGCAAACAGAAAAAAAATTGATCGTGTCTGGAAATACGGATGTGGGGCATCTTTACAGTATTTTTTGGCCTAAAATTTGCGAAAAACCTACAAAGTGTGAGCAGCTTATTATCGTGATCTGAAAGCCATGATCTGTTACGCCACAAATCCGACTGTTATGTCGTTAAACTTGTAAGTAGTCTACATGTAGTCAGGATACTTGTTGGGAACCTGTGAAGCATCTTCGATAGAAGTAAAAAATTATTAAAGTTCAGTCATTTATTCATAATGTTAACAAGTTGCCGTTCTCCGGCACCAGATTTGGCTGTTGCTCATCCAGCTGTGTACTGGGTTCTAGCTGACATTCGTCAAGTCAGCTCAATTTCTTCACGCCCAGAAGAAGAAACGGTTCAAATGGCTCTGAACACTATGGGACTTAACTGCTGTGGTCATCAGTCCCCTAGAACTTAGAACTAGTTAAACCCAACTAACCTAAGGACATCACACACATTCATGCCCGAGGCAGGATTCAAACCTGCGACCGTAGCGGTCGCGTGGTTCCAGACTGTAGCGCCTAGAACCGCTCGGCCACACTGGCCGGCCCAGAAGAAGATGTCAGTGGCCCTGGGGCCATGCCAGATTGTCGGCAGGCAGACGCTGCCACTGCACAGCAAGAAATGATTCTTGTGCTGGCTGTTGGAGTGTCCTCAGTCCCACTCCAAATTCTTGATGACCCTTAATGACCCAGGGATGATGTATCTGGGCCGGCCAGTGGGCCCGAACAGTTCTAGGCTCTTCAGTCTGGAACCGCGCGACCGCTATGCTCGCAGGTTCGAATCCTGCCTCGGGCATGGATGTGTGTGATGTCCTTAGGTTAGTTAGGTTTAAGTAGTTCTAAGTTCTAGGGGACTGATGACCTCAGATATAAAGTCCCATAGTGCTCAGAGCCATTTGAACCATTGTATGTGTCTGGTATTGGCAGTCTTGAAGTTGGTTGATCTCCTCCTTAAAGCTGGTAGGTGTCGGCATCTGAAAGTACCTGAGTGTTGAACAGGAACATGGACCTTAGAGGCCCTGTTCCTGGCTTCTGTGTTAAAGTTTAGTTCTGCCAGTACCCTACGATGTGGTGGTGTCAGAAATGAGGCAGTTCCTCCATCAGTAGATGCCAGGCAGCGAGCAGCACATGTTCATCAGGTGAGGGCCATCATCTGAAGTATATATTTGGCTAGTTCATAGATTGTGCTGGAGCATCTAGGACATAGATTCATTACTGTACCATATTCATGGAATCGGGTGCTATTATCGTCAATGCCATCAATCCCAATGATCAATGCATAACGAGAACTGGAGAGCTGAAGTATTTAAAGCTAGCTAGCAAGAGGCTATGATGCTGGGCTCAGTTTGTAATGTTCGTATGTGTTCTCCTTATTCTGATATATTCGCTCAACAGGTGTTAACTACTGTGTCGAATCCTTGTTGTGTGCTTTTGTGAAACAGACAGAGTTTCTTGCAACATGTCTTATGTGCTAAAAATATGCATGTCTTGCTTCCTTCACTATTCTATTGCAGTCTCCTTTGTGTTGAATGTGTGTCCTCACTCAGTAGATTGTGGTGTAATTTGTCATCGGTCTGGCCCACTCGTGAACACTGGCTTACTTCCCGCTTCTCCATCTATCTCTGGCATGACTTGAGTTTGTCTGTGGCAGAGTGAAAGAGCTCTATCAAAATTCCCTAATTTCTAGTGTTTAATATTTTGTGCCATAACACATCCCTTGTCTTTAAAAAATCATCTCGAGTTTTCCTTTTTTCACTTACTACTAATTAGTCTATATCTGCCTTTTATTTGAAAATTTGTCTTGAACTGTCTACTTTGTCATTCTGTCCTCATTGCATACACTATCTACACTTTGCTCTTACATTACTTATGACTAATTCATGTCCATTCTGCCAGTATATGATGTATGGTTGCCTAATTCGGATAAGATATCTTACTCTATTACACATAAATAAGTTGCACAAGTGAACACTAGAACCAAGATTAGGATTGTCATTGGTACATTGAAAATAATTGATTTTCTCTATGTTTTCACAATGTTGTATCGTATGTTGCATTATTTGATTGTTTGAAATTTGTGCTTCTAAAATTATCAGTTCATCTAGGGATTGTAGCAAAGTGGTACCTATGGTATCATTAATAAAAGTTAAGTTTTATTAAGGTAACATGTGTGGTGGTTCTTCAAGCCAATACAACACTGGTCGAGACATGTCAATTATTGTTGCACCCTTGATGGTAGCTGGAAGGTGCAATTTTCTTCCTGCTATTTCATGTCTAGTTCCATTAATCAACAATCTGTTGCACTGTAATTCTACTTTCATTACCCTGGTTGGTTTACCATTTCCTTAGCAAGTGATAATTACTGCTTAAGGTACAAACATGGAGTAAATCCAATGCTCTCCCATTTCCGGAATTTTGGCTGAAGAGATAAAACATTTTTCTTCTATTCCACTGCTTCCATTTTCCCTAAGAACAACTGCATTTACATGGCTAGTTGTTCATTTGTATCACATTTGTTCGACAAATAATAACATCTTCTCTAATACAGTCTTTTAAATCTGCTGCAGACATAATGACATGACCATCTCTCCATCTTGAAACTAATAACGCTTCACGAGTTTATATCTGTATTCATTTCGAAACTGTGCTGTTTAAATGTTTGATATCTTCGTTATCCATTGTTGCGAACACAGTTTTAAACAGTTCCCCTCCTGCATCTGACAAACATCGTTTTCTATGTATTAGTATTTGTGGCACTATTTCTATCAACTGTTGCAACTGAGTCCTTAGTTTTTCACAAGAGAGTTTTAATTCCTGAAAGAAAAGGAAGTACCATCAATGCCCTCCCTCCTTTATACAAGTAAATAAATACAAAACACGACCATTAAAGAAAATTAAGACTCACCTAAACAACTAACAAATGCTATATGTGCATTTTACATTAAAATTGCACTATTTCCTAGACCGAAGTGCATGAGGGTCATTTCTCTGAAGTTCCTTTCTTCTTGGTAACTCATCTTTTTCCATGACAGTTGCAAAAATCTGTGGCACTGCATCAATCCCACCTTTAAACGGTTTGACTGTACTCACATGGACTATAGAAGCTTAAGTTGGCAACTGCAATTTTACGAGTGTAGTAGGGCAAAGGGGATGTGGGTGCATTCGGTTTGTGCACGTTCAGGGGCAGGCATACATTCAGGGGCAAATGTATTGTTCTCTTAATTGATTTATGACCTCCCTCTCCACTTCCAGCATCCCCATCCCTGTAGGAAACTCCCAAGCCCCCCTCCCCTTTGCCATGTAAGCACACTTTTGATACCTGCCTAATTAATTAAATAACCCTGACCACTCTTGGAAATCCCCCAGTCCCTCCCCTTCACCACTTCTCCTTTCCCTTTTACACCAGGAAACTGGCAGGAAAAAGTCTCAGCCTGTGCTGGAGAGGAACGATCTCGTGATATGAAATTGAAATTGATGCCAGTTACATAGCATAGGATATATTGTTTAATCATAAAATTCAATTCACAGGAGTTGGACCCCTCTTTTATTTGGTGGGAATAGCTCATCAGCCTCTGCTGTTTATTTAGTTTTGCAAGATACAGGTCTGTAAAATACATCGAAAAGAAATAATTAAATATGCAAATACACTCCTGGAAATTGAAATAAGAACACCGTGAATTCATTGTCCCAGGAAGGGGAAACTTTATTGACACATTCCTGGGGTCAGATACATCACATGATCACACTGACAGAACCACAGGCACATAGACACAGGCAACAGAGCATGCACAATGTCGGCACTAGTACAGTGTATATCCACCTTTCGCAGCAATGCAGGCTGCTATTCTCCCATGGAGACGATCGTAGAGATGCTGGATGTAGTCCTGTGGAACGGCTTGCCATGTCATTTCCACCTGGCGCCTCAGTTGGACCAGCGTTCGTGCTGGACGTGCAGACCGCGTGAGACGACGTTCATCCAGTCCCAAACATGCTCAATGGGGGACAGATCCGGAGATCTTGCTGGCCAGGGTATTTGACTTACACCTTCTAGAGCACGTTGGGTGGCACGGGATACATGCGGACGTGCATTGTCCTGTTGGAACAGCAAGTTCCCTTGCCGGTCTAGGAATGGTAGAACGATGGGTTCGATGACGGTTTGGATGTACCGTGCACTATTCAGTGTCCCCTCGACGATCACCAGTGGTGTACGGCCAGTGTAGGAGATCGCTCCCCATACCATGATGCCGGGTGTTGGCCCTGTGTGCCTCGGTCGTATGCAGTCCTGATTGTGGCGCTCACCTGCACGGCGCCAAACACGCATACGACCATCATTGGCACCAAGGCAGAAGCGACTCTCATCGCTGAAGACGACACGTCTCCATTCGTCCCTCCATTCACGCCTGTCGCGACACCACTGGAGGCGGGCTGCACGATGTTGGGGCGTGAGCGGAAGACGGCCCAGCGGTGTGCGGGACCGTAGCCCAGCTTCATGGAGACGGTTGCGAATGGTCCTCGCCGATACCCCAGGAGCAACAGTGTCCCTAATTTGCTGGGAAGTGGCGGTGCGGTCCCCTACGGCACTGCGTAGGATCCTACGGTCTTAGCGTGCATCCGTGCGTCGCTGCGGTCCAGTCCCAGGTCGACGGGCACATGCACCTTCCGCCGACCACTGGCAACAACATCGATGTACTGTGGAGACCTCACGCCCCACGTGTTGAGCAATTCGGCGGTACGTCCACCCGGCCTCCCGCATGCCCACTATACGCCCTCGCTCAAAGTCCGTCAACTGCACATACGGTTCACGTCCACGCTGTCGCAGCATGCTACCAGTGTTAAAGACTGCGATGGAGCTCCGTATGCCACGGCAAACTGGCTGACACTGACGGCGGCGGTGCACAAATGCTGCGCAGCTAGCGCCATTCGACGGCCAACACCGCGGTTCCTGGTGTGTCCGCTGTGCCGTGCGTGTGATCATTGCTTGTACAGCCCTCTCGCAGTGTCCGGAGCAAGTATGGTGGGTCTGACACACCGGTGTCAATGTGTTCTTTTTTCCATTTCCAGGAGTGTAGATCACCTTTTTCGACTGTGCAAGGAATACCATCACGAAATCGACGTCATCATGACTCACTGCACATAATTACACTGATGAACACCTCCCATGTGCGTCTTTACACTTGTGTACATGCTGTCCTCTCGGCTCTGCCCCCCACCTCTGCCCACCATAGTGCTTCAAGCCACCACGAAACTTGGACACACCTTCTACTGGAAATCGTGGCACGCCTGGACTCGCAACACCACACTGCACCACGAAGGACTGCCAGTCATCTACCGTTCAGTGCACATCTCCCTGTATTATCACACTGACCATACAGAGACTGTCAATCAATATTGAAATTACATGATGTGTAGTGAGCACCCAGAGAGCTCTACTGCCTGTGATAGCTACACAAGAAAAATTTTCTGTGACTGACTGGCAGCCAGGTCACCCCATAGCTGCAGTCTCCTTTGCTCGTGGTGGTGTCGTTTGCTGCGGAATTCCCATCTCAAGTGGCTACTTCCAGTTGTACCATCTGCACAATCTGCTCCCATACACACACCTTCACCCCTAGATTAGATTAGATTAGATTAATACTAGTTCCATGGATCATGAATACGATATTTCGTAATGATGTGGAACGAGTCGAATTTTCTAATGCATGACATAATTAGGTTAATTTAACAACATACTTAAGTTAATATAACAACTTTATTTTTTGTGTTTTTTGTTTTTCTTTATTTTTTATTTTTATTTATTTTTTATTTTTATTTATTTTTTATTTTTTAAATATTTTTTTCTTTTTTTTCTTAATTTATATCTAAAAATTCCTCTATGGAGTAGAAGGAGTTGTCATTCAGAAATTCTTTTAATTTCTTCTTAAATACTTGTTGGTTATCTGTCAGACTTTTTATACTATTTGGTAAGTGACCAAAGACTTTAGTGCCAGTATAATTCACCCCTTTCTGTGCCAAAGTTAGATTTAATCTTGAATAGTGAAGATCATCCTTTCTCCTAGTATTGTAGTTATGCACACTGCTATTACTTTTGAATTGGGTTTGGTTGTTAATAACAAATTTCATAAGAGAGTATATATACTGAGAAGCTACTGTGAATATCCCTAGATCCTTAAATAAATGTCTGCAGGATGATCTTGGGTGGACTCCAGCTATTATTCTGATTACACGCTTTTGTGCAATAAATACTTTATTCCTCAGTGATGAATTCCCCCAAAATATGATGCCATATGAAAGCAATGAGTGAAAATAGGCGTAGTAAGCTAATTTACTAAGATGTTTATCACCAAAATTTGCAATGACCCTTATTGCATAAGTAGCTGAACTCAAATGTTTCAGCAGATCATCAATGTGTTTCTTCCAATTTAATCTCTCATCAACGGACACACCTAAAAATTTGGAATATTCTACCTTAGCTATATGCTTCTGATTAAGGTCTATATTTATTAATGGCGTCATACCATTCCCTGTACGGAACTGTATGTACTGTGTCTTATCAAAATTCAGTGAGAGTCCGTTTACAAGGAACCACTTAGTAATTTTCTGAAAGACAGTATTGAGAATTACATCAGTTAATTCTTGTTTGTCAGGTGTGATTACTATACTTGTATCATCAGCAAAGAGAACTAACTTTGCCTCTTCATGAATATACACTCCTGGAAATGGAAAAAAGAACACATTGACACCGGTGTGTCAGACCCACCATACTTGCTCCGGACACTGCGAGAGGGCTGTACAAGCAATGATCACACGCACGGCACAGCGGACACACCAGGAACCGCGGTGTTGGCCGTCGAATGGCGCTAGCTGCGCAGCATTTGTGCACCGCCGCCGTCAGTGTCAGCCAGTTTGCCGTGGCATACGGAGCTCCATCGCAGTCTTTAACACTGGTAGCATGCCGCGACAGCGTGGACGTGAACCGTATGTGCAGTTGACGGACTTTGAGCGAGGGCATATAGTGGGCATGCGGGAGGCCGGGTGGACGTACCGCCGAATTGCTCAACACGTGGGGCGAGAGGTCTCCACAGTACATCGATGTTGTCGCCAGTGGGCGGCGGAAGGTGCATGTGCCCGTCGACCTGGGACCGGACCGCAGCGACGCACGGATGCACGCCAAGACCGTAGGATCCTACGCAGTGCCGTAGGGGACCGCACCGCCACTTCCCAGCAAATTAGGGACACTGTTGCTCCTGGGGTATCGGCGAGGACCATTCGCAACCGTCTCCATGAAGCTGGGCTACGGTCCCGCACACCGTTAGGCCGTCTTCCGCTCACGCCCCAACATCGTGCAGCCCGCCTCCAGTGGTGTCGCGACAGGCGTGAATGGAGGGACGAATGGAGACGTGTCGTCTTCAGTGATGAGAGTCGCTTCTGCCTTGGTGCCAATGATGGTCGTATGCGTGTTTGGCGCCGTGCAGGTGAGCGCCACAATCAGGACTGCATACGACCGAGGCACACAGGGCCAACACCCGGCATCATGGTGTGGGGAGCGATCTCCTACACTGGCCGTACACCACTAGTGATCGTCGAGGGGACACTGAATAGTGCACGGTACATCCAAACCGTCATCGAACCCATCGTTCTACCATTCCTAGACCGGCAAGGGAACTTGCTGTTCCAACAGGACAATGCACGTCCGCATGTATCCCGTGCCACCCAACGTGCTCTAGAAGGTGTAAGTCAACTACCCTGGCCAGCAAGATCTCCGGATCTGTCCCCCATTGAGCATGTTTGGGACTGGATGAACGTCGTCTCACGCGGTCTGCACGTCCAGCACGAACGCTGGTCCAACTGAGGCGCCAGGTGGAAATGGCATGGCAAGCCTTTCCACAGGACTACATCCAGCATCTCTACGATCGTCTCCATGGGAGAATAGCAGCCTGCATTGCTGCGAAAGGTGGATATACACTGTACTAGTGCCGACATTGTGCATGCTCTGTTGCCTGTGTCTATGTGCCTGTGGTTCTGTCAGTATGATCATGTGATGTAGCTGACCCCAGGAATGTGTCAATAAAGTTTCCTCTTCCTGGGACAATGAATTCACGGTGTTCTTATTTCAATTTCCAGGAGTGTAGAATGGCAAGTCATTAATATATAATAAGAACAACAAAGGACCCAAGACTGACCCTTGTGGAACCCCATTCTTGATAGTTCCCCAGTTTCAGGAATGTGCTGATCTTTGCATTTTACGTGAACTGCTTATTTCAACTTTCTGCACTCTTCCAGTTAGGTACGAATTAAACCATTTGTGCACTGTCCCACTCATGCCACAATACTTGAGCTTGTCTAGCAGAATTTCATGATTTACACAATCAAAAGCCTTCGAGAGATCACAAAAAATCCCAATGGGTGGTGTTCAGTTATTCAGATCATTCAAAATTTGACTGGTGAAAGCATATATGGCATTTTCTGTTGAAAAACCTTTCTGGAAACCAAACTGACATTTTGTTAGTACTTCATTTTTACAGATATGTGAAGCTACTCTTGAATACATTACTTTCTCAAAAATTTTGGATAAAGCTGTTAGAAGGGAGATTGGACGGTAATTGTTGACATCAGATCCATCCCCCTTTTTATGCAAAGGTATAACAATAGCATATTTCAGTCTATCAGGGAAAATGCCCTGTTCCAGAGAGCTATTACACAGGTGGCTGAGAATCTTACTTATCTGTTGAGAACAAGCTTTTAGTATTTTGCTGGAAATGCCATCAAGTCCATGTGAGTTTTTGCATTTATGCAAGTTTATTATTTTCCTAATTTCAGAGGGAGAAGTGGGTGAGATTTCAACTGTATCAAATTGCATAGGTATGGCCTCTTCCATTAACAGCCTAGCATCTTCTAATGAACACCTGGATCCTACTATATCCACAACATTTAGAAAATGATTATTAAAAATATTTTCAACTTCTGACTTTTTGTTCGTAAAGTTTTCATTCAATTTGATGGTAATACTGTCTTCCTCTGCTCTTGGTTGACCTGTTTCTCTTTTAATAATATTCCAAATTGTTTTAATTTTATTATCAGAGTTGCTGATTTCAGACATGATACACATACTCCTGGATTTTTTAATAACTTTTCTTAATATAACACAGTAGTTTTTATAATTTTTGATAGTTTCTGGGTCACTACTCTTTCTTGCTGTCAGATACATTTCCCTTTTCCGGTTACAAGATATTTTTATACCCTTAGTAAGCCATGGTTTGTTACAAGGTTTCTTACGAGTATATTTAACTATTTTCTTGGGGAAGCAGTTTTCAAATGCATTTACAAAAATGTCATGAAATAAATTATATTTTAAATTGGCATCAGGTTCACGGTACACCTCATCCCAGTCTAACTGCTGTAGGCTTTCCCTGAAATTTGCAATTGTTAAATCGTTGACTGAACGTACTACTTTGGAGGACTGTTTAGTATTGCTGAATGGAGCTATGTCATATATTGTAACTAGCTGTGCACCATGATCAGAAAGACTATTCTCAACAGGCTGAGCATTTATCTGGTTAAACTTATCTTGGTCTATAAAGAAGTTATCTATCAGTGAGCTGCTATCCTTTACCACCCGAGTAGGAAAATCAATAACGGGTGTGAAATTGAAAGAACCGAGTAATACTTCAAGGTCATTTTTCCTATTATCCTCTTTCAGAGAGTCTACATTGAAGTCCCCACAAATAATAATTTGCTTCCCCCTGTCTGACAGATAGCACAACAAGGAGTCCAAATTTTTCAGAAATAGGTGAAAATTTCCTGATGGGGACCTATATACAGTTACAATTATAAATGTGCCTTTATTTAATTTAAGCTCACAGGCACATGCTTCTATATGTTTCTCTACACAAAACTTTTTTGTTTCTATACTTTTTGCACAATGATAACTTTTGACATATATGGCAACTCCTCCTTTCTCCATATTTTCTCTCATTACATGTGCAGAGAGCTTATATCCACTTACATTTACCTTATCCATATCAGTAACAATGTGATGCTCAGACAGGCATAGTATATCTATTTAATTCTCAGCTTCTAAATCTTCTAAACAAACCAGAAGCTCATCTACTTTATTCTTTAAACTCCCAATATTTTGATGAAATATACTTACATTATTTTTAATTATACTTTTATGAGAACCTTTCCTTATTCTAACATTTGCAGTACTCTCCTGTCTGAGTTTCTCATTGTGCTTAGTCCTAGTTCCTATACCAGTGGTCACATGGTGTTCAGAGAGGCAGATTATGTCAACTGGGTTGGGTGACTTTAGTTCATCAATGCAATTACCTAGGACTGAGATACAACTTGGTGGAGATAAAATTTCTGGTGATTGGTGAAAATTTATAATTGATAGCTGTGATTGGTGATCAAATGTGCTAGAATTGTGCTGTTTAATTTCTTTCCTAAACTGAAGATTTGTTTCAATCCTGACCTCTCGTAGAACTTGACATCTTTCTGTCTTACCTATCCTAAAAAAGGTGCTGCTCCAACACCTGTAACCACTGGTATTTTACCATTCATGGCAGTGCCTCCCCCCCCCCTTAAATTTCCTGCTATTACCCCAGCCAGTTTCTCCTTCCCTTTCCTGTTGAGATGTAGGCCGTGCCTGGTATAGTCCCACCTACTGAGATAATCAACAGGAACCACACCAATATGAGCCCCCGCACCTGACCCAAGCAGCCGTTCCAACTCCAAATTAACTCTCCCAACAGAAGAGTTCAAATGAGGCCGGTCATGGCGTCTCAGGACAGATACAAATTCAACATTGGTGTGTCTCGATGCCGACGCAATCTATACCAGGTCACACTCTATACTGTACCCAGGATCTCTGTCGATGCTGTTCCCTGGCCCTCCCACAATAACCACGGTGTCTTCCCTGGTAAATCCTTTACAGAGTGAACCTAAATCCTCTGTCACCTGATCCAGACTAGCACTTGGTTTGAAAAAATTTGTGACCTGGTATTCTGGTCCTAATTCCTCCTGCAGAAGTTGGCCTACACCTATGGCATGAGAACTGCCTAACAAAAAAACTTTCTTCCTTTTCGATGACTTTCCTACATTCTTTTTCAATTTCCTATTGAAAGTTTGTTGTGTCCTGTCTACACCTACCGCTGCTTGAGGCTCATCAGTTTCTAACTGAAGCAACAGGTCAAACTTATTTTTGACATTCACCACAAAACTGTCAGACTTAGTTCTAGGACTGTTCCTTCTGCTACCTGTTGCCACTTCCCACCTCTCTTTGCCCTTCTCCCTCCTTAACCTGTCCAGATCATCCCTAGCCTGATCTAGCTCAGCCTGAAGGGCAGCAATTTTCCCCTCCTGTTCCACTATCTTCCTATCTCTGCTGCAAATCCTACATAACCACTAATGAGCCTGATCCACTTTCCCAACACCCACGCCACTGCAGTCCCCCAGTGAAAAAAACTACTACATCCATCACACCAAACCCCGGAACTAACAATTCTACGGCAAGTCAGGCACTTCTCACTCATGGCAAAAATAATACTTTAGCTAGAATAAATCAATTAAATTACCGAAAATCAAAAAAGACGTTACAAGAATTAAGTCTATTCACAAATGTATATAAGCAAGTTTCTGATTTAAAATTCCGCTGTTTTTCTGAGATCTGTATTAAAACAATGAAGGTATACGCTATTTATTATATATTTCACTCGATGGAATGAAAAAAAAGGACAATTAAACGAGATACTTTAACTTTGATTCTCCAAAAACGTTACGAGAATTAGGCCTATAAACAAATGTATATAGGCAAGTTTCTGATATAAAGTTACGCTGTTTTTCTGAAATCTGTATTAAAACAATGAAGTTATACGCTATTTACGGTAGTTTACTTATTTGTTACCGAGAAACTAGTTAAATTACCGTGAAACAAGAAACAAACACGTTTACAAAATTTAAGCCTAAGCGTGACTTCGCGAAGTTACTATCTTTTCGTGTTTTCTGAAAAAATACGCAAAGAAAAGTCAAATCTTTAATGGCAAGACTAAACGATACACTAATGGACGTATTTAATTTGTTGTCGGCGTTAAACTAGATTATATTCCTGTCTAAATCACTTAACTTTCTGGGAATGGTTTCTGGCGTCACTTACTCGGCGGCCATCTTGTCAGTGGAAGCAGCTGCTGAATGTGCTCATCCTAATATGCAGATACTGACTGAGTTAGTTCACGATACAATCTTCCCAGCCCTCCTCCCTCCAATTCCCTCCTATCCTTCTCCTTGTCCCTCCAGTTATTTCCTGTTGGACAAAGCTTTAGGTGGCAGCAACTATTTGATATTGATATCTGCGAAATTCGTGTCGAAACACATGCTCTCTCTCTCTCTCTCTCTATTTCTTTGTCGCCCTCTCTCTCTCTTTCAAATGCGTACTTCCCACCTAGCGACAATCTATCATGTATTGCACTAGCTGGTCTATTGTCCTGAACAAAGTAGTGGATACCTGGCAAATCTCATGGTGAGAAGTAAATTCATGATTACAAACACAGGATATACTGCTTATATATAACACTCCATTCACAGGGATTGGATTTCTCTGTTATTTGCGGGACTAGCTCATCATTCTCCACTGTTTATTTAATTCTGGAAGATGTAGGTCTTGTAAAATACACCGAAAAGGAGTAATTAAATATGTAAATTGCTAGCTTTTCCTCATCGCCCAAGGGAGACTGTCATGAAATTTACGTCAACATATTAAACTGTTAAAAACCTCCCAATTACATTTTCACACACATGCACACAGGCCGATGTCCAGCACAGTGCTCCAAGCTGGCTGAGTGGCTTGCACACGTCATCCACATGAAGTCACAGTGCGCCCAGGCTCACAACACCACACTCCACCACAACACCACAAGGGACTGCTGGCTATCTATCATTAAGCACACACCTCCCAGTATTAGCACGTTGACCACATAGAGAATGTCAGTCAGTACTGAAATTACACAATGCATGTGATGATTGCTTATATCAGTGAGGGGAAGGGGGATAGGAGAGTGATAGGGGAGGTGGAGGGGGAGGAAAATGAGTGTGGGGTTTTCTCAGAAAGATTGATTATCCCCAGGGGGTCATAAATCAGTTAACAGAACAATAGAGTTGCCCCTGAATGTATGCAACCTCCACAAACAAAATTAACCTGCATCTCCTTTTTTCTGCAACTTATGATGGCTGGCAAAGTGATTTTGATAACTTGGTAAGTTCCACAGCATTTCCCATATGTCACCCTGGGAGAAGCCAGTTCTGACATGAACTCCTAATTACATGCACTGATGATGAAACTTACATAGACATCTCAAACTGAATGCTGTGCATTTACATAATGGCTAAGCAGTTTGGATAATATGTGATGAACATGTTCTGTCTGTCCATTCGTTTGAGGATGGAATCAGTTTTAGTTTCAGTGATCGACATAATTGTTCCATTACTTTGGATATGAAGTTATTTCTCTGATCTGTAATAAAGGTTTCCGGTGCACTATATTTCAGTAACCTGTTGTTTGTCATGATCTGTGCTACCATATTCACCTTCTGATCTGGGATGGCTACCATAATCAAACATCATATAAATGATCTACGATCATAAGGACACATTTATTGCCCACTTGTATCCTATTGGCAGGTCCTAGGATATCCAGTCCTAGCATAGAAAGCGGTTTGTCAACATCTGGTATCTCTCTAGCTCAATTTTCTGATGACTCCAGTCTGTTCTTTAAGCACACAGGATGCAATTTCTTACATATTGTTATACATCACTGCAATGCATTTTCCACCAAAGCCTTCAGCTGCTTCTCTATCAGTCTCCTTTTCCTTCCATGACCTGATAAGACATGGTCGTGTACTTGACGTAATATTTCCAGTCTTAGCATTGCAGGAATTACAATGTGAGGTCAGCTCTTTATAAATTTGTATAGTAAGCCTTCTTGTATTTTAAACTGTGGGTCTGTTCAAAATAATTGACACTCACTTTCAGCTGATTGTGGCCTTATCCAATTAGCCTGAGTTCGAGCCACTACTTGAAAAACTTCTATCTTCCTCCTTAGGGTAGGTTTGACTTTTGGATTATTAGCTTCTTCATGGTCGAATTCAATTTTAACAAGCATCCCATTAGTCGACTTGATGGATCTTTCAACCCTAATAACCATTTTAAATACACTCCTGGAAATTGAAATAAGAACACCGTGAATTCATTGTCCCAGGAAGGGGAAACTTTATTGACACATTCCTGGGGTCAGATACATCACATGATCACACTGACAGAACCACAGGCACATAGACACAGGCAACAGAGCATGCACAATGTCGGCACTAGTACAGTGTATATCCACCTTTCGCAGCAATGCAGGCTGCTATTCTCCCATGGAGACGATCGTAGAGATGCTGGATGTAGCCCTGTGGAACGGCTTGCCATGCCATTTCCACCTGGCGCCTCAGTTGGACCAGCGTTCGTGCTGGACGTGCAGACCGCGTGAGACGACGCTTCATCCAGTCCCAAACATGCTCAATGGGGGACAGATCCGGAGATCTTGCTGGCCAGGGTAGTTGACTTACACCTTCTAGAGCACGTTGGGTGACACGGGATACATGCGGACGTGCATTGTCCTGTTGGAACAGCAAGTTCCCTTGCCGGTCTAGGAATGGTAGAACGATGGGTTCGATGACGGTTTGGATGTACCGTGCACTATTCAGTGTCCCCTCGACGATCACTAGTGGTGTACGGCCAGTGTAGGAGATCGCTCCCCACACCATGATGCCGGGTGTTGGCCCTGTGTGCCTCGGTCGTATGCAGTCCTGATTGTGGCGCTCACCTGCACGGCGCCAAACACGCATACGACCATCATTGGCACCAAGGCAGAAGCGACTCTCATCGCTGAAGACAACACGTCTCCATTCGTCCCTCCATTCACGCCTGTCGCGACACCACTGGAGGCGGGCTGCACGATGTTGGGGCGTGAGCGGAAGATGGCCTAAAGGTGTGCGGGACCGTAGCCCAGCTTCATGGAGACGGTTGCGAATGGTCCTCGCCGATACCCCAGGAGCAACAGTGTCCCTAATTTGCTGGGAAGTGGCGGTGCGGTCCCCTACGGCACTGCGTAGGATCCTACAGTCTTGGCGTGCATCCGTGCGTCGCTGTGGTCCGGTCCCAGGTCGACGGGCACGTGCACCTTCCGCCGACCACTGGCGACAACATCGATGTACTGTGGAGACCTCACGCCCCACGTGTTGAGCAATTCGGCGGTACGTCCACCCGGCCTCCCGCATGCCCACTATACGCCCTCGCTCAAAGTCCGTCAACTGCACATACGGTTCACGTCCACGCTGTCGCGGCATGCTACCAGTGTTAAAGACTGCGATGGAGCTCCGTATGCCACGGCAAACTGGCTGACACTGACGGCGGCGGTGCACAAATGCTGCGCAGCTAGCGCCATTCGACGGCCAACACCGCGGTTCCTGGTGTGTCCGCTGTGCCGTGCGTGTGATCATTGCTTGTACAGCCCTCTCGCAGTGTCCGGAGCAAGTATGGTGGGTCTGACACACCGGTGTCAATGTGTTCTTTTTTCCATTTCCAGGAGTGTATGTATTGTCTGTAATCACTTTGAATTTCAAACAGTAAAAGTAGCAAACAAAAGTAAGAGACTCTGTAAGTAACTGCTAACTTTTCTCTTTCAGTTGTTGAATAATTAGTTCCAGCTTTATTCAATTGTCTGGAGATATATGACACCAGCTGTTCTTTCTCATCAACATTCTGACTTGAAATACAACCAAAAGCATTGCTGGAGGCATCACATGAAAGCATGATCTCCTGTTCGATGTCAGGAAATATTAACACAGGATCTGATATTGATCTGAAACCACACCCCTGATGGACATAACAGCAGAAACGATGGCAATGGCATAAACTGGTATATGGATATCACACATCAGCTGCCAAGGATGTCAGTTTGAATTGGCGCTTTTAATGAGCGGTGTAACCTTTGTAGTGTGCAGCACAAAGGAAAGATTAGTGGCACCATACACTTAGGGCTGCACTAATGAGTCACACTGGCCACTGGACAGAGTTATTAGCTTAGGTGCCGCTAGGTGTATGCTCCACTTACAAAAAAGATCTCCAGACCTCCATAGCAGAGGGTCTATACACTGAGGCACTCAAGCTGCCAACAGATACTGTGATACCTGTACAACTACAAGAGACCATAGAGCTTCCTTCCTGCATGAAATGGGCTAAACAACAACACCATCACAGGTGCACAGCACAACAAAAGTTTTTATTCAGAAAGCACTGGCAGACTGTGACTCCATCATGTTACAGGTTGACACCATCTGATTCATACTGTGGCCACCTTACCCTGGCCCATACAAAGTCGTTAAAGGGGGTACCAATACATCCAAGACCATTCTTCAAGGGAATCATACCACCATGACTGTCAACTGTTTTAAACCCACATGGACCTTGTACACCATCATAAATACTGATGACATGGAGGCTGCACAAACTGATGTCACCATACGTGTCACTCCAGACTCCAACAGCGCTTCCCCCACTCCAAATATCAATAACACACTCATAGTAAAACTCGATATACAACAATGCCTGCTGGATGATATTCAGATCAAACTGGTAGAAAACTTCCTCGTGGTTAAAGGGAAACATGGGGAACATGAAGTCAACACTGGCTTTATCACTAGACATATCACTCATGGTTACTAACTTCAGCCATGATAACATGCAGTTTTTCGATTGATGGTTTTCTCACCATTACAGCCCCCAAAACACCATGAGCAGCTACTACAATTACCATGGATGCTGATATCACCCCTCCCCTTCCTTGTCACACACACAAATCAGTTTTGCATTAGTACCAACCATTGTAGATCATTTTCACTATGTCCACAGCTCATGGTCTACTAGCTAGCATTGCTGCCTCTGGATCATGAGGTCCCGGGTTCGATTCCCGGCTGGGTTGAGGATTTCTCTGCCTGGGGACTAGGTGTTTGTGTTGTCCTCTCCATTTCATCATCATCATCAGTGAACGTGGCTACATTGAACTGTCTAAAGATTGGGACTTTGTAAAGGCATTGATGACCCTGCAATTCAGCCTCCCACAAACCAAACATCATCATCGTCATCACAGGCGCCGACTCTATGGGGCCTGAGAGGGCCCGAGCCCCCTCAAAAATTCGTTTGGGGGGGCGGAGCCCCCACTAATTTAAGAAAATATAATTAATAGTTATATTATGTTTTGTAAAATTACAAAATTATGTTGGATTTTTTTATTTTCCTTGTTTGACACTAGTTACCTTTTAAAATACATTCAGTAATGAGTTAAAACAAATAGTCATTACGGTAGTATGCAGGTTAACTGAAAACGAGTGGTGTGAATCGTAATAGTGTTAATGTGCTGCAGACACACTTAGAATTTTTCCTGGTGTGCAAACCTTCAGGTAAAGTCTGGCGACAGCGGGCCAGCGTTGCAGCCGCCGCAACATCAAAAGAACTGGAACAGAAGTGCCTGGAACCCTCCGCCTTGCGACGCTTTGACGTTTCGAGACATTACAACGCCACAGTTATATAAACGCCACCCTGCCGTCGCAGTCATTCAGTGTGGATAGTTTCGTTCAGTGCATGCTGCAGACGTGTTTAGTGTTCCAACTTTACTGTCTAGTGGACTATTTTACATGACTATATTTTATTCGTTTACTTTAGTCACTTAGTGTATTGTGAATTAAGTTTGCAATGGATAAATTTGTTACCAAAAAGGTGCACTTGGAAGTTGATAATACTGCAATTCAACCTCCAACAATTATTGCGTCATCAACTGCTTCATCATCTTCAGGCGAGAATGGTTCACTGCCAAAACCTGGACAATCCTGTAAGGGAAGATCATTTCAGAACTCTTGGTTGATCAAATATATGAAACATCTACCGAAAAAGTTTTTTGCAAAACCTTGGTTGATCAAATATATGTGGCTAGAATATGAAGCATCAACTGAAAAAGTTTTTTGCAAAACCTGCAAAAAACAGATGCTACAAATCTACTACAATTTTCTTCAAAAAAAGAAGATGCACTTCCTTCTGTTGAGGTTTCTAACTGGAAAAAGGCTTTGGAAAAATTATGTCTTCATGAAAATACTTTTACGCATAAAGAAGGTGTTCTGAAACAAAATTCTGTCACTAACCGAAGTGTGGCATCCCAATTGAATTAACAGTGAAATTAAATGATTGTATGGCATTTGTTGGCCGGTATATCCCCTTTGGGGTTAGGCCGCCTTATTGCAAGTTTTTTTAGTTGGCGCAACTTTGGCTACTTCCATGTCAATGATGATGAAGGACACACAACACCCAGTCCTCTGCCGGGAATCTAACCTGGACCCCCTTGCATGGTAGGCAGTAACGCTACCGCTGCACTATGGAGGCAGACAGTGAACAGTTAGATAGTGATATAAAGAAAGGCCATTTAGCTCTTGAGACAATTTTTGCTACCATGCAATTTCTATGCCAACAAGGACTAGCAATAAGAGGGCACAAAGATGTAAACTCAATTTTTTTTCAGTTGTTAGAACTCTGAAAGAGTGACATAACTGAGTTTACAGATTGGTTAGGGCGTTTGGGGTATAAGTAGAAGTCTCACGATATTCAAAATGAGATCTTTGATCTACTAGGAAAGTCTGTGTTGAGGAAGGTATTAGCTTCAGTCAAGAAGACTGAACATTTTTCTATTATGGTTAATGAAAGAAGTGATTCTTTCATTCACAAACAAGTGTCATTCTGTATTTGTACAGTCGATGATTTCTTAATCATCAATGAAGACTTTATTGGCTTATATGAGACCCACAAAACTGAATCACAAACTCTGTTTAGTATTTTAAAAGACATTTTTGCTCCTCTTGATTTGTCAATGGATAACTTAAAACGACAGTGCTATGATGGTGCCTCGAATATGAATGGTAAGTTCAAAGGAATAAAAAAGCTAGTTTTGGATATACAACCAAAAGCATGTTATATGCACTGCACTGCTCACAGTTTAGACTTGGCAGTTATAGACAGTCTCCACCATCTTACATACATGGAGGATATTAGGGCTTTAGCCAAGGACTTAATAAACACCGTAAAAGAATCCAACAAAAGGATGAGACTTTTCAGAAGCATACATTGTGAGAGCACCAACGATCAAGCTGGTCTACAACCCCTTTGCTTGACTCAATGGACTACGTGAGCTGAAAATATTGTAAAACTTTGAAGAACTTCTAGGGTTTTTTGAAACATTTTCTGCAGAGGACAAAACAGAGGCAGGTTACAAATGTGCAGGCTACCTTGAGTCAGTGTTACAATTCAAGACTTATTTCTTTTTACGTCTTTATTGCCATGCAATGAACCCAGAAGAGGATGAAATAATTCAGTGCCCTCATCTAAGTGTTGCTGATCTGTGAAAAATATATGAGGGCTTGATTTATATATTGAATGGAAGGTGTGATAGTTTTGAACACTTTTGGGAATTGTGTTTAAAAGAAAAACCTTCGCAAGTTCATGATCCTTAGCTTCCTCAGAATTGAGCATACCACAGAAGTATGAAAACAATGAGGCCAGCTCACCAGACACTTTAAAAACCCCAAATGAATACTACAAAGCTGTTTACATTGAAGTTTGTGAAACGGTGCAATCTTGCACTACTGAGCGGTTTGCCTCGACTGTACTCACACAGGTCATTGCAGTTGAGCAAGAGTGCTTGCCTTTCGTAAACAGAGGTGAACAAATTTGGAAAAATCAACTGACTTTTTCAAAAATGAACTAGACGTCGAGATACTGCGCTTATACTTGACTATGTTAGCCGATATCGCTAATAAAAAAAACTGGTTTCAAAAAACGTGTGATGTAAGAAAGTATGTTACACAGAAGCCTGAAGTTGGAGAAATGATATGTGAAGTAGTGAAGTGCATTAAGCTTCTCCAAGTAGTTCCAATCATGACAGCAAACAGCTGAAGGGTCATTTAGCGCCCTTAGACATCTGAAGTGATATCTCTGATCAACAATGGGACAGAAGTGATTGAACAACTTGGCTGTTCTTCATGCCCACCGAGATGTTTTAGATGAACTGGATATCCGACCAGTCATCAATGACGTCATATTCAGTAATCCAGTCAGACGGTCGACATTTGCTCCATTCTAAAGACACTCTAGGCCTAATAATGGCATGTAGAGCAATATTAAAAATCTTTATTAAATAGAGAATTAAATATATACAAGTTAAATTTTCAGTTTCGAAATATTAGTACTAGTTTAGTACTGAATTATTACTATAGTACTGCATTAGTTGCTTTCAAATACTTAAATATTTTTAGGGCGTAAGACCCAATTAAAACCCGCTACTTACATACTTTTTGACTGAAAGAAATCAGCAAACTGTATTGACTTTATCAACTATATTAAAGCATTAACTTTGGTATTTTTGTTTAATGAACCCTGATCCTTACTCAAAGTAAGCTTAAATTGTCTATTTCACTTGTTAATCAAAGTACTATTACTGTGTGACAGCAATATTTTATGTTTTATTCTTTTAATGATAGTTTAGGATTTATTTAAATATAATTTCAGACTTCTCAGAGCTATATATTCACGGCTCTGTAATAGTCTATAAGCATGATTATTACGGTAAATTAAATTAGCTTTTTACGAAAATAGCGTGCATGTTTATGTTTAGTTTCTTTTTTCAAAGCCAAAAAATGTGTCAGGCTTGTCGAGTTTCCCAGAGTGTCGAGTTATCGAGAGTTCAGTTTTTGGGGTTCTAAAGGTGATCATATGACTCTAAAAGGCTTTAAAAAACTTTAAAACTCACTATTTTTCATCTAAAATTTAGAAAATTTTCTGGGGCAAGACCTCCAGTATCCCCTCAGTATTTTTTCTAAGTCGGTGCCCCTGATCATCATCATCATTACCACTATGGCATCCACTCTGAACAACCTCAACCAATACCACCCATATACAGGTGAACATCATCATGCTCTCTCTCCTTGCTCATGAAGAATTACCACAGCCATGCCATAGCAGCCGGCCCAGAAGATGTTGGTTACACATACAAGTGTGTAGACAGGATCACAGCACCGAATGGTTTCTGAATAGCTCCTTTCCCAGTGCTTTGCACTCCCAGAGTGAGGGGACAGGGGGTCCTCTGTAGTGATTTCACCAGTGGTAGTGGCAGGGAAGGAGATAAGGCTCTCTGATCAGTGCAGCAGTGACCATTACTAGAATATCTAGAGAGGAGAGTAGTGTGTTCTGAGCTTTGTGCCTGTATGGATGTTTATCGGGTTGTACTGGTGTAAATAATAAAGTGGATTTTGTCCTTGACCTTGCCATTATTATTCTTTGGTTTCACCCTTTCCCAGTATAAAATCCACACATGTAACAACTGGAAGCACCACACATGTTAGTGAGGTTGTGGCTGTAACATAATTTTGAAAGTTCATGTAAATACCAAATAGTGAATCAACCTAATTGTTTTTAATTGTGAATCTCCAAAAGTCTACCCAACTCAAGGAAAAGGAACTTCAACTGTAGATTTAACATCATGCTCAGCAACTACATCCAAGGAATTTGAATGGAAAGTAATTCCTAACACAGTGGGCTCTAATCAACAGCAATTGATTTCTATAGGCCTTTCACAAAATTCGACAATTAGTATCAACAAGCTGAGTGTTAAAAAATCAGATTCAAAAATAGTAAGGTAAAATATACTGAAGAGCCAAAGAGACTGGTACACGTGTCTAATCTTGTGTAGGGCCCCGCTGAGGCGACAGAAGTACTGCAACATAACATGACATGGATTCGACTAATGTCTGAATTAGTGGTGGAGGGAACTGACACCATAAATCCCACAGGGCTGTCCATAAAGCCGTAAGGGAACGAGAGGGGTGGAGATCTCCTCTGAACATCACATTGAAAGGCTTTCCAGATATGACGAATAATGTTCTTGTCTGGGTGCCCAGCACACATGAGCAGTCCCCTGCTGACATACAGGGTCTATGGATTCATTAGGTTGTCTCCACACACGTACACGTCCATCCACTCGATACAATTTGAAATGAGACTCGTCTGACCAGGCAATATGTTTCCAGTTATCAACAGTCCAATGTCAGTGTGTGACAAGCCCACATGAGGCATAAAACTTTGTGTCGTGCAGTCATCAAGGGTACACGGTGTGCCTTCAGCTCCAAAAGCCCATATCGATGATGTTTTGTTGAATGGTTTGCATGCTGTCACTTGTTCATGGCCGAACACTGAAATTCGCAGCAATTTGTGGAAGGGCTGCACTTCTGTCGCACTGAACAATCCTTTTCAGTTGTCATTGGTTCCATTCTAATAGGATCTTATTTCAGTCACAGCAGTGTGGGAGATTTGATATTTTACCAGATTCCTCATATTCATGGTACATTCGTGAAATGGTCGTACAGGAAAATCCCCACTTCATTCCTACCTCGGAGATCCTGTGTCCCATTGCCAACTGTAATACCACATTCAAACTCACTTAAGTCTTGGCAACCTGTGATTGTAGCAGCAGTAGACGATCTAACAACCGCACCAGGCATTTGTTGTCTTTTATAGGCGTTGCCGACCGCAGTGCCGTATTATGCCTGTTTACATATCTCTGTATTTGAACACACATGCCTATACCAGTTTCTTTGGCGCATCAGTGTATTACAAACTACATTTGATACATCTTTTTGAATCTCAGTAATGATGTGTACTGCACCTATCACATAGAAAAAAATGTTAACAACTAGCACACACGCATTAGTGTCATGGTAGGGCTATAAGTGCTCTAGAATGGATCCAAGGAGATAACAGGCATTCAGACTTTTTAAAAAGCATACCATGGAAAAAAATCTTCTCTGGCTTACAGATAGATGAATGCAATCATCAAACAATTTCTCAGATTGTGAAAAATAGAGCAGAATGCTAGAAAGACAAAAATATCCCATATTAGCATAGTTCTATCAAAGGTCAATGTGTTAAAGAGAAAACGCAAGCCCCCTAGGACACCACGGAAACGAAATGAACAATTTGCTAAGATTATATCTTCCATCTCACTGTCATAAGAACAACGTAACAAAGAAGTGTCCTCATTAACCCATTTACAACCAATGAGCTGGAGAAATTTCTGAAGCTCTCATGTGACACTGCAGTTTCAGTCAAATTCATTATACCATAATTGCCAGTATCTCACAAAAGCACTTAGCATTCTGGTTTAAATTTTTCACTGGTCTCTGGATAACATTCCCAGTAAACTAGACAATGTAAGTCGTTGTGCCACTTCTAAAAACAGGGAACGATCCCAGCTAAGTGGAAATGAAATGAGCATTTGCCGTCATTGGCCAGAAGGCCCCTTGCAGGGCAGGCCAGGCCGCCATCGTATTACATTTGACGCCACATTGGGCGACCTACGAGCTGGATGGGGATGAAATGATGATGAAGACAGCACAACACCCAGTCCCTGAACGGAGAAAATCTCCGACCCATCTGGGAATCGAACCCGGGCCTGTAGGATGGCAGTCCGTCATGCTGACCACTCAGCTATCGGGGCGGACAACCCAGCTAAGTAACAACATAAAAGTCAATTACATTCTTGTCCTGCACAACTTCTGAAAGTCTGTTTAAAAATGCCTAGAATGGTGGCTAGTACACTATCAACTGCTGCTGCAAACACGATTCAGCATTTGTAATTTCAGAAGCACTCTTGTTGAACCTGACCATGTTGGCTATTGAGAGGAACAATATTTTTACTGAATAAATATAGAATTTCTGTATCCATAAATATACCAGGTTCTTATGAGAATGTCAGCATACGAATTTTGATCCAGAAACCGAACACTCTAAATATTTCAAATGTATTCCTATGTATCATAAACCAATTGCTTATATTTGTAAACAGAATAACTAAATGAATGGGCCTCATGTTTTGACAAAAGGTCTGTCCCAAAAGGGATACAAACTCTAATACCACATGCTATTTATACTATTGATTTAAAAATCATATTCAGCTCGAGTATTAACGTTTGGCAGTATATATGGACAACATATATATTTATTTATTGTCGCTAAGTTGTATATCAATATGGAGTCCAAATAACCTCCTCAGTGAAGATGAATAATGGAGTATGTCTGTAAGTCCAGAAAATTTAGTGTATGTTTTTTATACAAGGAAGAAGCGAAGGTACATCAGCCAAGATTGTAGCTTGGCCACATTGTTTCCATACTTTGTAATTACCTAACTAAGAAAAACATTTTCTAATTTATAAAATTTAACAACATATTACAGTTTTAGACTTGGCAGTGTGGTTCAAGTATACCCAAAATTTTTATATTTCATTTTCACAGGAAAAAGTACTCATAATTGAAACATAGTTCCTACTCAAACTTTTTATTCAGACATTACAAAGCATGTTCTTGCCTATGTTTTCATCACAAATTAAACTCTGTGCACGTATTATAGTTGACTCAGTATAGTAAGATTTTTACTTAGTTTTTTTAAGTCAACTTCAAAGTGTCAAATGCATATCAAAAAATAGATGCAACTATTAATGAACTGAAGATTGTCATCTGAAGCTTCTGAAAACGGGCAGCTCGTAAAAATAAGTGATAAATCAAATACATGTCAAGTGTAGCCATCATGACAGTAATCATCCCTAATGTTCAAATATACCTGGTGCTTCAAGTAACTCCAGTTCACAGTAATTTTAACACTAACTGTGTTTGCATAAGGCTGATTTCCAAAACAACCCAGTTTTTAAATCGCAGACACGGAAGAACGAAAAGAGGAGCTTCGAACCTTAGTAAAATGAGTGTCAGTGATTAAATTGATTCAATTGCATCATTAATGTCTAATCGGCGTGTTTTAATTGGAAACTGCTGAAAATTGAACATATGTTCCTCTGATCGGATACAGACTCTTCAATGTTTGTCCTCGGCATATATTTCAAGAGGAAACTAACATCCCCAGGTGCACAGTCTTTTATTTCACAAGGAAACCAACACCCGCAGGTGGGCGCCCCCTGTGGTCGTGACACAGACTGTGGTTTCGTCAAGTGGCATTGAGGAAACCAAGCTCTTTGACCATTATTATATACGCTTGAAACTCAAGCTTCAAAATTGAAATATCTGTACGTTTGGTGTCTTTGACTTACTTGATCCCTGCCGAAGGTACTTGGGGTCAGATACGTAGTTAAGAGTAAGAGGTGGATGAAATGCTTTCGATAAGACTGATTTCGAAGCGTTTGCAGCCGTCTTTGTCGGCGATGAGGTAATTTCTGTACTTCAACGCTTCACTAAGTATGTCACCGTGTTATTTTTAACGTATTCAATAAAAGATGATTAAAATTATTCTAAAACGAGCAAACAAGTACCGAATTGGTTCCCCCACTATTTTTCTTTCATGCGATGTACTTACAAAGTTCTGTGTTCCAGTACAGACGCAGAAACAGTATCAGAATAGCTAAAGAAGATTACGGAGAGCAAAGTTTTTGGGATGAAACTCGATATTAATTGGGTATCTTTAGTCGCCTATTAGAAGCAGACGATGTAAAAATGGGAAATTGCGTGTGTACTATGCAAAGAACAAAGAATTAGTTGAAAGTCATTACTATTTTCTTGTGCTCCAAACGAGACAAGCTGCATGAAGTAAAAGTCTAAGATCCTCATTACCAAGTGGAAACTATAAAAAAATTATGCCGTTACATATTCTGCATTAAGCTCTTCAGCAGATATTACGCACAGCGTATTTACTGTGTGGGCCATTAGTCTCACCAGATTTCGCTGTCACTACTTTACTCTAAGGACGAATGTTCTGAGGCATATGTAAAGATAAGATATACACTTTTGTTCATGCACTGATTCAGAAATTCCTATTGAGATCATGCAGCCAACATTTGTATGGAAGGGATGAGATGAAGATTTATTTCATGAAAAGAAGCAAGGTGTTGCAGTACTGAAATACATACCGATGAGTCAGTGGGATTCACATAGCGGCCAGGCAATCTTATGCTTAAGTGTGATTTCCATAAATAAATTTGCATCAGTGTAGTGGTGTGTGGTTGGTTGATTATTCCATACAAATCTGAACCCGTGCCATCTCTAGCAACATTAGCATAATTCACATCATAATAGTAATCATTATGTGTGAAACTGTCAGATAAGTTACTGACATTTACTCCACACTGTTCCACCTACAGAGTGATGTGGGAAACTTGTGCACTAACTCTCATTCAGGACTAGCAGTTATTATTCTTGATATGTCAGTATTTAGATTTCCTTTGGTTTGCATTATTCAGTTTATTTTACTGCACAAGAGAAACATAATTTCAGTGATCATACTAGGTTTATCCAAACTTCAGCTCAGACTCATACCTTGTCTATGAGTTTAACCCATAACCTACCTACTTTCCTCACTGGAACAGCAACCTCTCCACCAAAGATCACCAAAGCAAATGTCAGCCAGGACACTTTGCCTCTATGGTATGTAGATGGCGATATGTCAGTTTCATGTGGCCAGTGGAGGGATAGGTTTAGATAACTGAGAGGCAAGAAAGGAGGTTTTTTGTATTGCATGCCAAAATTGAAACCATCTGTACTCTCAGAAACTGCAAGAGAACCTACTACAGCTAAAAGGATGGAGTCAAGACATAGGGCTTGTTTTTAGGAAGAACAATAATGGTCCATTGAGTTCCTAAGCCCAGTGCACATTCCATATAAGTGAATGCACCTCATTGAGCATCTATAGCACAATTGACCACTTGAATTTTCTCCTTTGCCACTGTACGTACCAGGATTGGAACTGGCTGTGTAACGTCTGTTGTGCAAAAGTAGAAGAGGATTTAAGCCAACCTTCCTCTTAATGTGTGAGATTTTGCGTGTAGTTGGTTTTATTAAAAATGTTGGATTTGTTTGTCTGAAGATCATGACGAGAATGATGAAGAATTTGCCATCAGTGTCTGTGTTTCTAGTCAAACTCTGTACTAAAACCCATGAAACAGTGATTGTGGAAGATGCACAAACTTGAGATGTACGCAGTGCAGAATTTGTCTCTGTGGAGAATACAGACTCTGGTGGCCCATTGTTGAGACACTGGACTGGTATTTGGGAGGGATGTGGTTCAAATTTGCTTCTGATCATCCAGATTTGGTTTCTCTGCGGTTTTCATAAATGGCTGAAAACAAATGCCTGTATGGTTCATTTGAAAAGTATACTGCCAATTCCATCACCCACTCTCGCCACCCCCATTGGAGCTTGTGCCCTACCTCTAATGACATTTTTGTTGGTGTGGCATTAAACTTTGAATTTCTTCCCCCCATCTTACAGAGAAGGATGGGTGTGTGCTTGCCACTTGGTAGAAATTAATACCTCCTCTACAGGAGTATTTGTTCATATAAGAAAGCACTCACTTGTATTGAAGCCATGAAGTCAACTAAGTGTGCCAGTCAGTCTGAAGAGAGATAAGTATTGTGTGGACAATTATTCCAGGACAGGACAGCATAGTATTGTTACATGTCCATTGTCAACCATTTGGGCAGCAGTAGGAGACTGGAAATTGCCAATAACGTATCTCCAGAGACAGAGGTGTTTCCAGTTTGTTTGTGGGGTGTAATCCAAAGAGTCTTATTTGAATATGCTAGCGTAAGTGCAGCTGGCCCTTGACTATCAATAATTGTAAATATTAGCTGTCTGTACAGCTCTTTCACCAACAGTGTGAAGCTTAGTTATCCGTCTGTTTGGAGATGGCTGCTGCTTTGTATGCCTGAAAGTCACACAGCTTGCCACAATCAGTAGTTTAATACTCTTTATATAGATTCTCACTACAAACAAAGAATTTCCCATCACTTTTCTTTACAAAAGTTGTTGCAAGTCATTTCCTACATGGAGGAAGGTTGATCCAAATCAACTTTAAAGGCCTCTACTATGCCAAAATATTTTATACTGCCACCTAAATACTTGGTAAGTATTTAAGCGAAGTGCAACCTTAACTGGTAGTTGTGCCCTAAATATGTTCCCGGTGCTTTTCTACATGAATAAGATTTTTTTTGCTGGGATGCCATTAATTACAAAGACTGACAAAAGTGGTCACTCTAGCGTGTGACTAGACTGTCCAAAATCTGTAAGTGCACGAAACATTATCGCAACTGTCTACCAGGTACATTCTTACACAATTTTTTCTAGTAGGAAGATTTGCTGTTTGTATGATTGAGTTGTATTTTTCTGAAGGATTTTCATTTTTATGTTGCAGTCAATTGCAGTACAGTAATGGCAGTGGTCAGTTGGGTGACCTGGGCAGTGGTGCCGGAAAGGGTGGTGGTGGTGGAGGTGCTATCAGGGAAGCTGGAGGAGCTTTTGGAAAGAGGGAAGCAGCCAAGGAAGAAGAATATTTCTATAGGAAGGTATGCACACACTTCTATATTGGACACTGATGTTTTTTTACATGGTAGTGTGCAGCGAGTGTTATCAGCATTTCTAACAGGGGAACCTCCCCATCACACCCCCCTCAGATTTAGTTATAAGTTGGCAGAGCGGATAGGCCTCGAAAAACTGAACACAGATCAATCGAGAACACAGGAAGTAGTTCTGTGGAACTACGAAAAAAATAAGCAAAATGTACAAACTGAGTAGTCCTTGAGCAACATAGGCAACAACATGGACGACGGAAGTTCAGGAGCGCCGTGGTCCTGTGGTTAGCGTGAGCAGCTGCGGAACCAGAGGTCCTTGGTTCAAGTCCTCCCTCGAGTGAAAAATTTCTTTATTTTCACAAAGTTATGATCTGTCCGTTCGGTCATTGACGTCTCTGTTCACTGTAATAAGTTTAGTGTCTGTGTTTTGCGACCACACTGCAAAACCGTGCGATTAGTAGACGAAAGGACGTGCCTCTCCAATGGGAACTGAAAACATTTGATCGCAAGGTCATACGTCAACCGATTCCTCCACAGGAAAACACGTCTGATATATTCTATAAGATACTGGTGACGGCATGTGCGTCATATGACAGTAATATATTGTCGACCCACCTAACTTGTACACTTGACGAATGGGTAAAAAGATTCTTCTACCTTGCCCGATTTAGGTTTTCTTGTGGATGTGGTTATCACTCCCTAAAAAGTGATCGCATCAGACGGACAGATATAATTGTCTGAAAACAAAAAATTAAAATTTTCACTCGAGGGAAGACTTGAACCAAGGACCTCTCGTTTCACAGCTGCTCACGCTAACCACAGGACCACGGCGCTCCTACGCTCACACTCTCCTTGATATTGCTTATCTCACGTGGACTACTCACTTTGTGTATTTTGCTTATTTTTTCATTATTCCACATAACTTCTTCCTGTTTTCTCGATTGATCTGTGTTCAGTTTTTCAAGGCCTATCCACTCTGCCAACTTATAACTAAATCTGAGGGGGGTGCGATGGGGAGGTTCCCTTGTAAGCCTATCCTCAAAATGTGCCTTTGATTCATTACTGAGTTGGATCTTAGAATGCTGACCAATTTGAGTATTTGTAAAAAGCTATTAAGAATTCTTAGTAGTTACTAGAATTCTAAATGTGGTTTAAGTCATTTGTGAGTAGGACATGAAATCTGCATTGGAACTGAGAGATTGCAGCAACACCACAGTAAATGCTTTGGTGATTCAGAATGTGGTCATTAGGGTGCAAAAAAGATGTAAATGGAGGTCAATAAGAAACAGCTAATACATCTTAGGGAAGTTACCGTTTTTATTAGTAATACTTTCATTACGAAAACTGAAAGAATATTTATCAGAGACAGATTTTGGGCATCCATATGCACTTGATTTCTAATGAATGGAGTGTAAGCAAAAGATCGGAATACTTTTCCATCTCGTGTGCGGTGTTTTAAATGCCAGCACTTCGGGCATTTGTCATCCTAGTGTACAGGCAAGTTGATATGTGGAGGCTGTAGCCAGCCACCTCATGAAAATTCACTAAGTGCACTACCACTTGTATTTCAGTTGCAGGAAGAGCCATGCTCTGTAATCCTCCAGCTGACTTAACCTACTCAAGGAATTCTGAATCCAGGAACTGAAAGTTGTAGACAGTGTGTTATATTTTGAAGCTGGGAAAAAATATTGTTTGTAACCAGTACCAGTGATACCCACACTTGCAATTACTGTGACCAGGTCATCAGCAAAACCTGGTGTATTTCTTCCCCTTGCATCAACGTTCAAAAGCTGCACAAATAAACTTGACTGTTTAGGTTATAGACCCTCCCATGGTTCCTGTGACACCATCTTTGGGAACAGCTCCTCGCACCCTTCTAGAGAAGCAGCTTTCTCCTCTATCTTACCAGTGACATGGCTCCATCTCAGTAACCCTGTCTCTGGAAATCTGCAGGTCAGAGGCTTGACACCAGTCATTGCTTGAGGGAGCCTGCTCTTCTTCCATTCCTACATTCACAGTGGATAAGCTCTCACTATAATTGTAAACACCAAAAGTTGTAAAAGAGGAGAAGAAATCCCAGGAGAAAGCTACTCCGGTAACCCTGGAGATGACAGATGTCCCCACACCATTGTACTCAGAACCAATGTTGATATGATCTGCCCCTACTGGTGACAGGACAGTGCTGCCCTCCTGATCCTTTCTTGTGTGACAACCCTCAATGTGGTGATCCAATGGAATTGTTTTAGATTTACTGTCATTTGCAGGAACTACAACTAATTTCCTCTTGTTCTTCAATCTGTGTTGGTTCCCAAGGAGTGCACTTCATTGGTGACAACTGCCAGCTCATTGAGGTTACTGTGCATTATGTTGGAACTGTATTGGCCCCAAAAGAGTATCAGGAGGGTCCGTACTTTGGTTTCCACAGATGTTGTCCACGAGTACATTCCCCTCCATATCACATTGAAGCAATAGCAGTGTGTGTGCAAACTCCCAGCCAGCAACATCTGTAATGTTAAGTTTCATCCAGACTATGCACTTCCTTAACTTTGAATCACCATGTTAATCAAACTACTGTTTCCCACTCCTCGTCTACTTGGAGACTTCAGTGCATACCACCTCCTGTGACAAAATTCCACTTCATATGGTAGAGGCCTTCTGATTGACCATCTTCTTCCATATCTTGACCTCTGTCTTTAAATGGCAGTACTCCTGCCCTCTCACTGTTCAAGGCACCTCTTCAGCCGTCGACTTTTCGATCTCTACAACCAGTCTTGCAGCTTCACTACAATGGTCACTACATGATGATCTTTGTGATGGTGACTACTTTCCAGTGATACTGTCAGTTCCGTGTCAGAACTTAATGAATTACCATGTTTGGCTCTCCAAAGGACAGACTGCCAGTTGGCATGCAGTTATATTGCTCCACCTCTTCCCTGTCTACAGTCAGATTCCATTGGCAAGGTTGTGGAAGATGTCAAGTGCCTCCCACACAAGCTCCTGTGCTGCTGGAACTGTTGTTTCAACAGCCCCCATCCCATGCTGCTGCCTGCTGTTGCATAGGACATTGCTACAGCTACTCACAATCGTCAAATCGGCCCCCAAAATCGCAACCTATATCCTTCACTGACCGCTGTCATCACTTTTAAGGGGCTTTGTGCTGAGGTGGTGTATTCCAAAACTGAGGTGCATTAGGTGAAAAAAAAAAAACATGTGGGGGAAAGGTTTCTGTTGACAGTAATATTTTACGACATATCTACTTTACTCCATATAATTGCCATTCATGTCTATACGTTTTCTGTAATACTTCACCAGCTTTTTTAACCCCTGTGTGGCTGCACTGTTAGAGGTGCCATGTCAGTGATTGCATGGCCACTCCTGCCAGATGTTAAGAGTCCTCCCTCCAGCATCGGTGTGAGTGTTGTTCTTAGCATAAGTTAGTTTAAGTAGTGTGTAAGTCTAGGGACCGATGACCTCAGTAGTTTGGTCCCTTAGGAATTCACACACATTTAACTCCTGCGCATAAAAGTGTACTGCTTGGGAATTGAACCAGTTGGTAACACAAGTCTAGAATTCGTTGTCGTTTTGAAAACTTTGTCCACCCAGACACTTTTTCAAATGCAAGAAAAGGAAATAGTCTCTAGGTGCAAGGTTGAGACTGTACGGAAGGTGATCAAAAAGTTCACAACAAAAATATTGAATGTTCTTGGTTTTTTCAAAGGTGTGAGGGTGTGCATTGTCATGGAGGCCAATTACTCCAGGCGACAGTTCCCTCGGCATCAATTTTGGATCGCATGTCACAGTTTGGTTAGTATTTCACAATTTCTTTCTGCTGTAATTGTTGACCCACAGTCCATGAAATCAATCAAAAGTACATTATTTTTGTCCCAAAAAACAGTAGCCATCATTTTTCAGTTAGACTGGAGACTACATAAACTTATTTGGTTTGGATGAACTGGAATTGCATCACTGCATTGACTGTTGTTTAGATTCTGTGTAGGTGTAATGGTATCCACGTCTTGTCACCAGTAACAATGTGGGAAAACAAGCCATCTCTGTCTTATCTATAGCACTGAAAAACTGGCATACACTAAGCATTCTTTGTTCATTGTGCTGATCAGTGAGTACTTTCGGAACCTGCATTGCACAAAATTTGTGGTAGTCAGCCTGTTCCATGACAAACCAGTAAATTAAGGTTTGAGCAACATTTTTGAATTCATTAGCAAGACCACTAATTGTCAGTTGTCAATCACTTTGGAGTTTCTGGTTCATTTTATAAACTATGTCATTGGTCCAAATACTGTGCCCGCCCTCTGCTGTTCATCATGGTCATTTGCAGAGCCATTTTGAAATTCTCGACACCAATTTAAAGCTTGTTTGTCACTCATTATTTCTGATTCGTATGTTAGACATAACTCAAGATGAAGTTCAGCATCTAAAGATCGTTTTGCCTCCAGAAATCTAATTGCACTGCACACCTCACAACTGGCGGGATCTAAGATTGTCTTGGCCATTGCGATCTGCTCTCACTGACTGCCAAATAACTTCTGAATCAAACCAAAACTGCAGTAGCTTCCTAAAGAGTTTGTAGAAAGCACTGCATGTGTGACACTTCACTCATGCCTATCATCAGTTAAACGTTGGTTACCAGACCTTAGTTTTGGAGCACACCATGTAAATGCAGTAAGAATGAGTGCAAGAAGCACTACTTATCCTCCTTGGGAACGTGTCCATTGTCATCCCAATTGTGGGCCAGGCTCTGTAATCTTCGGGGTTGACAAAGTGAACAATTGTTGCAGATCTCCATGTTATTTGTACCGGTGCATCTGCCCTTCCTTAAACAACTTGCAACCCACTTGTGATGACATCAGTGTCCTCTTGTTATACGTCTACCTTTATAATGCATAAAAGAGTTGGACATACTGTCCTTCACTCCCTGCTGCCAATGCCCCCTCTCTGCCGCTGCACCAATTATGTAGTGAACCTTTTGCTGACTGGAAACTGCTATAGACTTTTCATAATCGGATGAGTCAACATGTGAATGTTATGCAAAGGCTACATCCACTCAGGGTCTTCAACAATAATTGGCTTGAAAATGCCTTCCCTTCGCAACGGTGAGATATCATTGCCCCAGTCCTTAAGCCAAGTAGAAGCCCAATGTCTCTCAGCAGCTACTGACCGATTAGCCTCTGCAAACTCCTTGGAAATATTGTAGCTCGAGTATTATTCTGGGTTCTCAAATCATGGCTTCTGGGACGGACAATCCACAACTGGCCATCTGGTTAGGTAGTGTTACTTAAACATCAATGGTTGACTCTTGCGATATTATCAATAGTATTCTTAAATACTTTCAATATATTGATTAACTATTGACTGCTTTGTGCAGGTGTTTGAAATGAAAAATAGCTTTCTAAGAATTTCTATTGTTTAAAATACAATAATACCAGATATGTAAATTTTGTTTTTATAAAAGAAAGCTATTTAAATTCTTATCCTTTAGTTTATTGCATTTTTCAGTTATTATTTGTGCTGCGCTGGGGAAAGCACCCTCTACTGGAATGGAAGTCGCTGGACAGCACAAAAATTTAGTGGCTATTACACACATCATACTATTAGATTTTGCACAATATTCTAATGCACAAGCATGTTTGTCTATTACAGATTTTTCAAAGTATTGACATACGTCAATTACAGAATCACTGGCTGGTGTAATGACATCGATGTTACACTGTTGCTAATTGGGCAGAAAAAGTAGATCATATTTTGAACTGTTCGACATATCAGTAGATGTATTAGCACTACTCAAAGATGCTTCTGTTTCAGGTAATGTTCTTGGTGTTGATACAATGATAGCAGCATACTCTTCCTGAAGTACTTGTGCAGTGTCTCTGCCTCTTGAAATGATCTGAAACATGTTTCTTAAACCTGGGCTCTAATAATGTCACAAGCATATTAACAATCAGTTAAATGGTTTCACTCTTTCTTTGACTAATTTAATCAAGGAATCCAGAACATGTGGCACTTCATTAGTTATCAAGCTTTCCAAGACTGACAACTTTGCAGCAATACCTCATATCTACATCTACATCCATACTCCGCAAGCCACCTGACGGTGTGTGGCGGAGGGTACTTTGAGTACCTCTAGCAGTTCCCCATTCTATGCCAGTCTCATATTGTTCGTGGAAATTAAGGAAGCAGTGATATGGCTCCCCTGAGATTGTTGTTGCTGTTGCTGCTTCAAAAGTTTCAGAAGACCTATTATCTCTTGTATAGCTAAGTAATTTTCTGCTGTGAGAGTAGGCAGTGCTTTGGAACTTTCATTGATCGCGATCGCAAGCTCACTTCGTACTTCCATAATTCTTTTGAGCATGTAGTGTGAGCTTTCCATCAAGCCAGCGCCACTTGTATCAGTCTCGGTTCTTTTTTTTTTTTTTTTTTTTTTTTTGAACATTGCGCAGTTTGTAGCTGGTTAGTGTAGTGTTTTGAAAGTCACAATATCCTTTGTTTTCAATAAAATTTTGGAAAATATTTCTGCTTTGAAACAATGTTCTACTGTTAAGTTGATGCAGTGGGCGAAACAGGTGAATGTCAAATGCTTAGGATTTCGACAGCATTGTCATATTGTAAAGTTTTCTGTGACCACTACTACTGTCTTATGAGTATTGTATTCCATTAAGATCTGAATGATGACCTGGAAAAAATGTAATTTTAAAATCACCTGCCAGTATGTCCGAAATTTTGCACAATATTGTCAAACAAGTTTGTTTCAATCCTTGAAACCTGAAAAATTACTTTCATATTTTTAAAAAAATTCTCATAAAACTTTGGTCAACATATTACTTGTCAATGTTACATTGAGTTTCATCGTCTTAAGTGGCAAGCCAGTGCCAGTATACCTTCATTTGCATTGCTTTTCCACATGTCCATTGTAACACTAAAAAAAAACCTTTTGTAAGGGCTTCTTCTAATTTATTTTTTCTCTCTTCATATTGTTATTGAGATCAATGAACAGTGTGGTTTTATCTGGCAACTCATATCTGCTCTCTAAACAATTTTTTTAAAACCCAGATGGTCGGAAGTTCTGTATGGAATGGTATCAATAGCAATCATTTGTGGATAAAGATGAACTTGTGATCTAGATACAGTGCAAGAGGTGCAACCGAAAGAATTGAGAAGCTCTTAAAAGAGTTATTCTAACAGAAGAGCTAGAAGCTTTAGAGGCAGAATTCTTCCTCATAATGCTTGAAAAATTATTTGTCAGGTCGCACAATGATGTCAACTCAAAAACAAAAAGAAATTATGGTGAGCTAATCCACCAACTCCACAAGTTTTAAACAAGGGGCTTCAGAAACTTTACAGCAGATTAAAACTGTGTGCCAGATGAAGACTCAAAATCGGGACCTTTGCCTTTCACGGGCAAGTGCTCTACCAACCGAGCTACCCAAGCATGGCTCATGAACCGTCTCGCGAAAGGCGAAGGTCCAGAGTTAGTCTTCGTCTGACACACAGTTTTAATCAGCCAGGAAGCTTCATATCAGCACACGCTTGGCTGCAGAATGAAAATTTCATTCTGGAACGGTTTTCACCATTAATGGGCAAGAGCTCAAGATATGTGTATAGGATTAAGAGTTTTTACAAAACATTCACCATCTACTCTTGACAAAAGAGGTTAGTTTTGTCTCATATCCATTGAAATATTCGCATTTGGCGTGCATTATTTATGAATATGCCCTGAAATACTGTGAAATCAGATAGAATGTGAACACAGCTGTATATTTTAATGACTATGTCCAGCCACCATGCAAATAAAAAAAACTTGACACTTGACAGGTTGTTTTTTAACTATCTTCAGTTCTGCGGGAGCTGGTGTGTCTTTGAAGGAACAAGTGCCAAACAGAAGTGACACAGGGGTGTGTTAGGATTGTGTCAGTGTTTTTTTGTTTTCGAATCATCTTATACATTAACATGTACAACTGAAAATACTTGGATGTACAATGAGGACTCAGAAACAGAAGAGAACAGTAGCAGGTCTGTTTAATTAATACTGATAATAATTGTATTTATTTTAAAATGCTTTATGCAGTCTAATTACAAACACTTAACAAATCTTTAAAATGTCATTTTTTTCCTCTTTACTAACTGTTGTATTACACCAGTCTTTGTTACATTTTTATTCCTTGCTACAAGCAAGCAATCTCTCTCAATTGAAGATGACAATCTGTATAATGCACAATCACAAATCCATGTTATTTACATGTGTAGATTTTACCATAAGGATGAGCCCATGAATTGTAATTACTGGAAGACAAACAAGAAAATTCTCTCTCGTTCCCTCCCCCCACAGCGACCACTCTGTTAACAACATAATTTATAAACAGCATAGACTATGGATAGTTAAAGCAGGCGACCGATTGTGATGATAGTGCAGGTACTATCAATTAACTGATGTTTAAGTAACACTATGGTTAAGTTGGAAACAGCAGTCTGACAGACTTTTCTAAATGCCAATACCTCATTGCTGTCTGACCTACATAAGGCATACGACACCCCTTTGTGCCTGTTTTGCTTACCCTCTATGACTAGAGCTTTTAGGCTCCCTATACTTTTTATTCATCAGTTTTTATCTCACTGGTTTTTTCAGGTTAGAATTGGTACATTACTCAGCACCCCGCGAGGCCAAGAAAATGCCATCCCGCAGGGCACTATGTTGATTGTTACATCCCTTCGTCACCTCTCAAATTGGTTAGTGACCTCTGTCAAGCTACTGTTCCCCCCATACTGTAAGTCGATGACTTTTGTATTTGATATAGCTCTGTCTGTGGTCCTCACTGAATGCCAACTTAAAGGTACTATCCAAAAGGTCTCCATGTGACTCTTTACCATAGCTTCCAATTCTCTGTTGCAAGAACACAAATTAAACATTTATAATCATGCCTCGGTCCATCCTGACCCACAGTTCTACATGGATACCACTGCAGCACTTGGACATTATTGCAGTCCATATTTTTGGGATTTCTCTTTGGTAAAAAGCTGTCAGTGCTGCCTGATATTCATTAACTAAAGGCTAGCTGTGTGTGGAAGCTTAACACTATCTACTTCCTTGCCCTCACCTCTTGGGGTGCAAATTGGGCTGCTGACCTCCATATTTACCAGCCCATGATCTCGTGTTGACTGGACTGTGATTGAGTATACGGCTCAGTAGCACCTTCAGCTTTCAAGTTGTTGAACCTAGTCCATTATCATAGAGTAAGACAGTCCACTGACACTTTCTGGACTGATCCTGTAGACACTCTCATTCCTGAAGCAGGCATCTCCTCTCTTCTGTATTAGGGGTGCCAACTCATGCAGTCACTACCCAGCAATTTTGCTGTCAGCATTGTTAAATTCTTTTTGCACAGCTGGTGTATAGACCACTAAAACCTGCCCTCAATGAGATTACTAGTTGGTAAGCACCTCAAGGCCCTTTACTGAAGTCTCTGACTAACCACCTCAGAATGTTCTCTCTGTGTTCCCCACACCCCTTCTCCTGTGCCCCCTAGGGTAGTACCCAGACAATGAAATTGGATCAATATATTTCAAGGACCTAAAGTTTGTCATCCCTATTACCTTTCGGTGTCTGTTCCTCTTGTTCTTAAAGATCAGGGCGTTGTCATAATTTACACTGATGGCTCTAAAATCGTGAATAGGACATCTCCCACTTTTCAGGAATATTTGTTGCTGGGAACATGTAGTCTTTTTACTACAGAGCTAATAGCCATTGATGGAATCCTTAGTTATATTAAAAGTATTCCCCTCAAGTGCTTTTTAATTTATTGTGACTCAGTAAGCAGTCTCCAGGCTATTATTTACTCTTGTCACTGTGTGATACCTGCTGTTCATGACCTTCTATTTGACCTTAGTTGTGCAGTCTGTTCAGTTATTTCTTTTCTTAAGACATTTGTGTATTCAAGGAGTGAAATGGTGGACCATTTGGTCCAAGAAGCAATTATTCACCCAATATTCTCTTTGACGACCCCAGGTGTGGATTTGCAGGTTCAAATAAGACCTCACCTCTTATGACTTGGAAATGGAGCATCTGGTGGGCTGGTGCCCTCTAATCAATTCCATACTCTCAAGGCAACTACTGCTGAATGGGATGACTCCTCCTATTCCTCCCAGAAAGGAACACACAGTCCTATGTCACCTCAGCAGTGGCCTTTCTTCTTTTTCCTGTCGTCTTCTCATATCATCTTGTGATCAGAATGTTTATATGGATTTGGCAGTGTTAGTGGTAGATCATGGTCAGATGCCCTTCCTATCACCATGTCTTCCCCCTCCTACACATCAACGTGGAATTTGTGTACTCCATCTGTCTGCATCAAGTGTTCTCATGTGAAAGTGAGAGTGAGTTCTTGCGACATTTGTGAATGGTATAAGTGCATTGGAATGCAGGTACCAGCCCAGATTCATCTAGTTGGATGTGGGGAAACCACCTAAAAGCCACATCCAGGCTGGCCGGCACACATGCCCTCGTTGTTAACCTGCCAGTCAGATTTTATCCATGGCTGGCATGTCTCTAGATTCTCAGCCCCCCAGGGGGTCCACAACTCTTTTGCGGATACGTGCGTGGCGAGCACGGGGCCCCGAGCTATTGCAGCCTTCTTTCTCTCCAGGGCTGCATTTCCTTCCCCTTCCCCTCCTCTCCCCTCCTTGCTCCTTTCCCGTCGCCCTCTCCTATTCCTCTCTTGGTGTCCTTGCTTATTTTGGCCCCTGCTATCCTCCTGGTTCTGTTGGTTTTACAATCCGGCTTTGTTGCATAATCATCTCCTCCTTTTGGCATTCCTTGGTCCCCCTCTGGCGTTTGACCTCCATTACAAAATTTCTCCTCCGTAGTGTGAGCCATTTGGGGAAGAGCACCTTACCGAGTGTCTCCGACGTGCACTCTCCTAGTACATTCCATCTTTTCTTTCATGTCGTTGTCTGATGCTAGGGTGCATAGCCAGCACGGTAGCCAGCCCGTGTGGTGGGGTCGCTATGTACCCTTTCGGTTGGCCCCCTGAACACACAGGGATCACACTTCTGATACCTGAGCTGTGACCTCCTCATGCATGCCTTGGAGTGGTTGCTCGTCATCCTGGAGCATCGGAACTCCCGGCAATGGCCGCCGTGCCAGACAGCCCTTGCTGTGGCTGGGTGGCGCCCGTGAGGAGAGCCCCTGATCGTAGTGGGTGGTATCAGGGCGGACGCTATGCAAATGAAACGCATACGGGTCCAGAACTCTGGCCGTTCTTCTGCGGCCGTCTCTCTGCGTGGAACTGATTCTTCAAGTGCTTCTTCTCTTGCCCCTTCGGCCTTCCCTTCCGTGGCTACTCCCTAGGAGGAGGGTCAGGCCCGTCGGCTCGGGGCGAAACCTTTCCCCAGTTATCTAGTTTGCACCAGGACTGATGGAGATACTTTCACCAATACCAAACCTTTATTCTTTGTGGAACACATTGAAGACAAGTTTGGCGAAGTGGACTCCCTGAGCAAGATGCGGTCGGGTTCGTTGCTGATCAAAACTGCTTCAGCTGCCCAATCTACGGCCCTTTGTGCCTGTACCCATCTTGGCACAATTTGTGTGTCCATTACCCCCCACCAGTCTCTAAATATGGTACAAGGTGTGATTTTTCACAGGGATCTCATCCTTCAAACTGATGAGGAACTTTGGGACAATCTCGGACGGCGGGGTGTTCACTTTGTTCGGCGTGTCCAGAAGGGCCCTAAAGACAATCGCATTGATACTGGTGCCTTTATCCTGGCCTCTCTGAGAAAGTTAAGATTATGGTTTATCAGTGTGATGTGAAGCCGTACATCCCACCTCCTATGAGGTGTTTTAAGTGCTTGCATTTTGGACACATGTCTTCCCGCTGTTCACAGGCCTCTCTCTGTGGTGACTGTGGACGTCCACTCCATGAGGGGAGTCCCTGTGTTCCCCCTCCTGTGTGTGTAAATTGTCATGGTAGTCATTCTCCACGTTCACCAGATTGCCCAGTATATTAGAAGGAAAAGATACAGGAGTAAAAGTCTCTCGATCGTTTAACCTACACAGAGGCCTGTAAGAAATATACAAGTCTTCACCCTGTGTCCATGACATCTAGTTACGCCTCGGTTACATCTTCACCCCTTCCTTACCCCCATCCCGGACCCCACTCCTCCCCCCCTCCCCTGCGGCTCCCACACCTTCCCCTCTGGGCGCTGCTCCCCCTCCCCAGCCGGAGAAGTGTCCCACTCCTTCGGCGTCTGCCGGTCAAGGGTGCCTCTCCCGGGATGCCCCTTCCCGGCACCTTCCAGGCCAAAGGTCTGGTGCCGCGCGACGACCGCAAGAGCTGCGGTCTCCCCCAGGTCGCCCGGTCTCTTTCTGTTGCTGATCTTGCTGCAGCTGGCTCTTTTATGCCACACAGCCCTCCTCGATCTCAGCCTGAAAAGAAGAAGAAACGTAAGTCCTGGGACAAAGAGCCTCTGGTGTCACCAGAGGTCCCTTCCCCGACTTCACAACCGGATTCTGACCTGTCGTTCATAGATGTCGCCCCCTCCTTGTCGGTGACGTATGGGGATCTGGCAGTATGACTGGCTTTAGTGTGTTCAGCCCCCATTTAACTCATAATTCTGTGGTTCTGCAATGGAATTGTAATGGATACTATCGTCACCTTCCGGAATTGAAATCCCTTCTTTCGTCTTACTCTGCAGCTTGTGTGGTTCTCCAGGAATCTCATTTTACTGATTCTCACTCACTGACCCTCCGTGGATTCCGTGTTTTCTGTCGAAATCGGGTCGGACCCCTGCGGGCTTCTGGTGGTGTTTGTATGTTGGTCCGTACAGACATTGCTAGCACGTGGATTCCTCTTCAAACTACATTGGAAGCAGTTGCTGTTAGGGTCCACCTAGACTCTGCGGTCACAGTTCGCAATCTTTATCTCCCTCCTGACAGGACTCTTACACTTGCTGCCTTAACTGCTCTTCTTCAGCAACTTCCTCCTCCCTTCCTCCTCCTTGGGGATTTTAATGCTCATCATCCCTTGTGGGGCAGTGCCTTTCCATCTAGACGAGGTCTTCTTATAGACCAGTTTATTGCAGTCCACAACTTGTGCCTTTGGCTCCCCTACTCATTTCAGTGCCGGTCATGGTACCTTTCCTGCCATTGATCTTTCTCTTTCTTCTCCCTCTCTCCTCCTTTCATTACACTGGTCACCATACGACGACCTTTGTGATAGTGATCATTTCCCGTTGATTATCTCATTCCCTTCCCGCTCCCCGATGGACAGGTTACCTTGTTGGTCTTTCCAACGCGCCGATTGGCCTCTATACACTGCACAGGTCGTGTTTTCTCCCTCTTTGTCGGGTTGTATTGATGACGTCCTACGTGACATGTCTGATGTGATTGTTTGCGCTGCTAACCTTGCTGTCCCGCGCTCATCTGGACCATTTCGTCGCCGGCAAGTCCCATGGTGGAGCACGGCCATTGCCATTGCCATCTGTGATCGCCGTCGAGCTTTGCAACACTTTAAGAGGCACCCATCCGTAGCCAGCCTTACTACCTTTAAACGCCTCTGCGCTAAAGCCCGTTATTTAATCAAACAGAGCAAGCGGATATGTTGGGAATGATTCGTTTCTTCCCTTGGTTCTACTGTCCCTCTGTCACGGGTATGGGCTACACTTCGCTCTCTCCAAGGTTGCCATCGGCAGTCCACCCTCCCAGGCCTTCACCTCCCAGATGGCCTTTGTACGGACCCATTAGTTCTTGCAGAACATCTTGTGACCCATTTTGCAGTGGCCTCAGCATCAGCCTCCTTCCCAGCTGCTTTCCTTCACCTGAAACAGTGGGCTGAAGCTTCCACCTTATGTTTTACCCCTTGTGAGTCAGATTCTTACAACGAACCTTTTACTGAATGGGAATTTCTTTCTGCACTTTCTTCTTCTCATGATACAGCCCCCGGCCCAGATTCCATTCATAACCAACTGCTTCAACATCTCAGTGCTTTGGTGTTTAACCGTATCTGGCTCCAGGGTGACTTCCCTTCTCAGTGGAGGGATAGCATTGTGGTTCCTGTCCTTAAGCCTGGTAAGAACCCCCTATCTGTTGACAGCTATCGGCCAATTAGTTTGACCAATGTTGTTTGTAAGTTACTTGAACGGATGGTAGCCCGTCGGCTCAATTGGGTACTCGAATCTCGGGATCTATTGTCCCCTTACCAGTGTGGCTTTCGAGAGGGACGGTCTCCAATCGATCATTTACTTCGCTTGGAATCCGCAGTTCGGCAGGCTTTTTCCCAGCGCCGCCATTTGGTTGCAGTGTTTTTTGACCTTCGCAAGGCCTATGACACGGCCTGGCGCCATCACATCTTACTTACCCTTCATCAGTGGGGTCTTCGGGGCCCACTCCCAATTTTTATGCGCCAGTTCCTGTTCCATCGGTCATTCAGAGTTCGAGTTGGTACAGTTTTTAGTTCTCCACGGACCCAGGAGATGGGCATCCCACAGGGTTCTGTCTTGAGTGTCCTTCTTTTCCTCATCGCTATCGATGGACTTGTGGCCTCTGTCGGTCCTTTGGTCGCCCCTGCCCTGTATGTGGATGATTTCTGCATTTGGGTTAGTTCCTCTTCGATGGCATCTGCAGAGCGGCAGCTCCAGGGAGCTATACGGCGTGCCTCTGCATGGACCCTCTCACATGGGTTCCAAGTCTCTCCTCTAAAATCGCGGGTGGTCCACTTCTGTCGCCGTACTATGATCCACAGCTCTATCTCGATGCCCACCGATTGCCTGTGGTCCCACAGTTTCGTTTCCTGGGTCTTCTTTTTGACAACAAGCGCACTTGGCTGCCCCATATCAGACATCTGAAGGTAGGATGTTTCTGTAAACTCAATGTCGTTCGCTTCTTTGCCCACTCCTCTTGGGGTGCGGACCGTTCCCTCCTTCTCCGTCTTTATCGTGCTCTAGTTCTGTCTCGCTTCGACTGTGGTTGTCAAGTTTATGGTTCAGCTGCTCCTTCCACACTGCACGTGCTGGATCCAGTCCACCATCATGGTATCTGTTTGGCCACCAGTGCCTTCCCTACTAGCCCTGTTGATAGTCTCCTGGTTGAAGCTGGGATCCCCCCCCCCCCCCCTCCTTTCTGTTCAGCAGTCCCAGCTTCTGGTGTCTTATGCACTCACTATCCGTTCCTCTCCCACTCATCCTTCCTATTCTATCCTGTTCCCAGACCATGGACGTCGCCCACCTGACTCCCGCCCTCGGGCGGGTTTACCGGTTGGGGTCTGCCTTACGTCTCTTTGCCGTGATTTTCAGCTTCCTTCTTTGTCCTGCCTTCCTCGCTCCCTCCCCTCCACCCCCCCTTGGTTAGTTCCTCGGCCTCGAATTCGGATGGATCTCCGCCGAGGTCCAAAAGATTCCATCCCCCCCCCGGTGGTGTTCCGTTCCTTTTTCCACCAAATTTTATTGGAGTTTCGGGATGCTGTTGTTTTTTACACTGATGGCTCTAAATCTGCTGCTCATGTGGGGTATGCCTTCACGTCCTCTGTCGGAATGGAAAATCATCTGCTGCCACCTACATGTGGGGTGTTTACTGCGGAATTGATGGCAATTTCCCAGGCCCTTACCTTTATTAAACAGTCCCAACACAACAACGTTTTGTTATGTACGGACTCGATGAGTGGCCTTCTTGCTATTGACCGGTGTTTTTCGCACCATCCCTTGGTCTCTGCCATCCATGACCATCTCGCTGATATTCACCGTGCTGCTTGTTCCATTGACTTCCTTTGGGTCCCTGGCCGTGTGGGTATCCCGGGTAATGAGCTCGCTGATCGTTTGGCTGGGGGCGCAGTCACTTACCCCCGTTTTCTGTAACCCGTCCTGCAGCGGATTTACGGCTTCACATCAAATCCCACTTCGCACAGTCATGGGCCAATTCTTGGGAGGCTACTCGCCTGTCTAATAAACTTCGTGCGATTAAGGTGACACCAGGCCCGTGGCGTTCTTCCTTTCGCCTCTCCCGAGAGGACTCGACCGCACTGTGTCGTCTCTGCATTGGCCATACCAGGCTGACCCATGGTTTTCTTTTGCATGATGAGCCACCCCCACTTTGTGGTTGTGGAGCCTTCCAGTCGGTAGCCCACATTTTGGTTGAATGCCCCCTTCTTTTGGCTCTGCGTGCTAAGTACAGACGCCCCCACACTTTACCTTTGATGTTGGCTGACGATTCCCGGATGGTCTTTCTGGTTCTCGGTTTCCTCCGGGAAAGTGGTTTTTATTCTCAGTTTTAAGATTTTTAATCTCTGTCTGGTATTGGGGCAGGGCGGTGAGTGTTTGGGTGTCTCCCACTGTAAGTAGTGTTCGGAGATTCCCGATTCACCTCCCTGACCAAAATCCTCTTTTCTTCCCCTTTTACTCTATTTTTACCCCTTTTTTTTTTTTAAAGGCTTGGTTAGTCTCCTTTTCCCATACATACTTCTACATTCTAGCGGTTGCACCTTTTAAGTCACAGGTGGTCTTGCCTCTGCTGCTTCAGCATAGTGTTGGGTTCGTTCTCTTGCTGACTTCCCTCATTTTTTTACCATTGACAACATGACTGCCTTTTTACGTTTTTAGCTTTTTCCCTTTTATTGTTCTTACTTTCTTGAGATGTCCCATTAGCGGAATGGACCATATTTGAAACAAGGGACTGATGACCTTGCTGTTTGGTCCCTTAAACCTCAAACAACCAACCTAGATTCTCAGAAGCAGCATGTTATCATAACGCTTCTCTGTGCGTGTATTACTTCCACATTTGTCATGCTGTATTAACTCACACATTTATATTATGCAGTGAAGCTCCTTATGTTGCGGTTACAGGCAATCATTCACATCCTGCTAAAATATTCCTTCCTCCTGGTCGTCCATGCTAAGCATAACCTTCCAGATTATTTGCCTCTGATATTGGCATGCGAGTCACGCACAATTGAATTGGTTCATCATTTTCTCCTTAAGAGGTTTTCTCTCTCTGATACAATGTTTTAAACTGCTTTTGAGGTGGGTGTTGCTTCTTTGGGTTTGGGGCGTCTCCAACTGCATGCTAAGACTGGCAACCCTCAAGCATCTCTCTTTTACCAGCTGCATTGGTAGTCCCTTTTTCTTTTGCACTTTATTAGCCGTTTCAGGGGTAACACTCCAATCAATAGTGGATGCTGTACCCCTCTTTAACACTTTGCCAGTAACCTATTGGGGGTGGGACAACCCGTCACATGCAGAGCTCTGGAGGAAGCTCACATGACCCCACCCCATTGCTGACCTGCTTAGTTCTCACACATTGTTTTATTGTTGTAGGTCCAATTGATAAGTATTATGTTGTCAGCTGTATCATTTTTTATTGTTATTGCTCTCCTGTGTTGAACTGTTACTGTGTAACTGTCAGCCTTAACAGCACTAGCAAGGGGTCAGATGTGGGTGGATTTTATTCTGCCACAGATGAACCCTGGGAGAACCCTCATTTGCTCTCACCTAAGTACTTTCCCAACCCAAATACTTTTACTTCAATTATGCCTCAGTTCTGGCAAAATATTGTTTTCAGTGTCACGTATTTCCCACTACTACATACTTCTATAATGTAGTCAGAATTTCTGGTGGACGTTACTAACTCCTAATGAACTAACTCTTGACGGAGTGACAAATGACCTCTGTTTAGTAACTTAACCTCCAACGAACCAACTGAAAGATGAAACAATGAAAGGAAAATCAGTGTGGTCACATCATTTAAATACAGGGTGTACATAAAGTCCACAATCACTTTGTTATTTATTGCACGAGAACCAAACATTGTACAGATATCATACATATGTCATTTTGAAGAGAAACCCTGAGAGTTCCCCCCCTCCCCCTCCCACGTATACTGCAACAGCGCAGTTTGGTAATTTGCCAATAGTCAGCGCTAGTCGCAAACATTGCGAGTTCAGGTGCGGAGTGAGCTTTCTGTGTGTTTGAGTTTGACAAAAACAAGTTTGCTACAGCTGCTCAACAGATGTTTAGAACCAAGTATGGTAAGAAGCCACCAACAAGAAAGGCCATTTACCACTGGCATAACAAATTCGTTACAATGGCTTGCTTGTGCCTGGCAAAGAGAAGCGAACATCCCAGTGTGAGTGAAGTGAATGTGGAGTGCATACCAGAGACGTTAATAATGAGTCCAAAGAAATCAGTGTGCCATGCATCCCGTGAACTCAAAATGACTTCAGTGATGGTGTGGAAAGCCCTGCGACAGAAGCTGTCTATGAAACCATTCAAATTGGAGCTAGTGCAGAAGCTCAATGACTATGACAAAGGCAAGCATTTCAAGTTTTGTTCACAGTTGCAACAACTGAACAAGGATTGTTGATTGCTTAATTTTTTAGCTATGAAGCACGAATGCATTGAATTTGAGCATGATTCCCCAAAGGTACATGTTTTTTGTGCCTTTTCACATCAAAAACTGTATGGGCCATACTTCTTTGCTGAGAGCCATTCATCTTTCAAGAGGATGGGGCTCTACCCCATTTTCATTGTGAAGTTTGTGGGTACGTGAACACGGAGCTGCCATGTGGATGGATCAGCCATGCTACACAAGGGGCAGCCGTTACATGAAATGTCCTTCCTGATCACCAGATCTCACTCCATATGACTTTTTTCTGTGGGGACACATTAGGGATCTGTTGTATGTACTGTGTCTACCACATGATGTAGCAGAGCTCTGGGAGAGATTACAGGAAGTGACTGCCACAGTCGATGATGCCGTGCTGGGACAGGTAAAAAAAAGGTTAAGAGTTTCTCTTCAAAGTGCAATGTGTATGATATCTGTACAATGTTTAGTTCTTGTGCAATAAATAATTGAAAGTGTTCCCACACTTTATGTACACTCATCATATAGTACCAACAAGCAGGAAGAATGGTACTGTCAAAAAGCCACTAATAGGGAAAGTGAATGTAAGATTTGGATGTATTTGAAGTTCCTTGGGAAGTACAGTGCATCTGTGAAGAAATTAGTAAAACTCTATTGTGTGATCATTTCTAGAGTATTGCGCCATTGCTTGAAGGCTGCAAGGAGGCAGCACAGCAGATATCAGATGTATTCAGGGATGAGCTGATAGAATCTTTACATTTTTTGTAGACCATTTAGAATTGTAACCTGTCATTTTTCCCCTTATCAGTATGTTACTGGAACAGGACAGAAAATCTTTACTATTACTGCAAAGTACACTCTTCGATGTACTGTACATGACTTCAACAGTGTATATGTAGTTAAAGATAAAGCACATGGCATTGTGCATTTGGTGGTGGTCAGACCATGGGCACCTAATGCTTGAGACACACCATCTTCAGAATTTTTGCTTTTCAGTATTGATGGGAAACTACTACTGCCACCATGAATTTCTAGAGGATAACAACACATTTGTGTGTCACAGGAAACTATCTTGGCACTAAAACTGGCCAAGAGATAAAAGGACTTGATCTACCAACTGAGTAGCTATCCTGATGCATTCTGGAACCAGTTCCATATGTTGTAGCTAACCATTTCTCTGTAATGTCCTTTCTCCCGGAATGCTGGCCCAATGAGGTATGCAGGAGAACTTCTGTGACTGAGAGAGATGCTGGTAGAAATCAAGCTGTGAGGGGTGGGTCTTGAATAATGCTTCGGTTCCTCAGTTGATACGAGCAGTGTTTGTGAAACGCAAGATTCAGAGTTTGAGACTCGACCCAGCACACAGTTTTAACCTGCTGGGAAATTTTATGGCCTTTTTAACAATCTAATGCATAAAAATGAATATTTGTCTTTCAGTCATCTATGTGTTTCTGTGCCATTAATCAAATAACGATGAAACTACAGTGAGTTGTTGTACTCACACCTGCACATGTTCCTGTTGGTGTAAGAACCACCTACCACCTGCAGAGGTGGGGAATTACTTTTGAATACATTGTGGGAACAACCAGTGATCAGTGTTATTACTAATATTTACTATCAAAAACAGTCTTGATCACAAATTATTTATTCTGGTGACCGGTTTTGACCACAACTGGTGGTAAATCACTAGTGATTTGCCACCAGATGGAGGTTCTTGCTCATTGGTCTGAACATGACCACAGTTGTGGTTGAAACCGGTCACCGGAATAAATATCTTGTGATCAAGATTGTTTTTGATAGTAAATATTAATTTGGGAATGCCTGCAATTTCAAATGACACACTAAATGCATAAAAATACTGCTGGTGTAGGATACCCCTACTACCACTATAGATGGGGTGACAAAGAGAAGGGTTGACATGTAGAAATGTCCAAAAATGTCCTTTAACATCTTTCGTGTGATTAGTTGAATTGGAATACTACATAAGTATGAAGTACACTTGTCTCATTTGCATTGTTCAGTGCATCAATTACATCATCTTTCAGGGCCAAAGATTGTGCCACCAGACTCTATACTATAGGCACATTTAATGTCTTCTCTACGGTCGCATGATATAAAACACTGGAGAATTGGACAGTTGCCAGCGACTGTTCTTTGTCAAACAACTACCAGTTAATCTCAAAATTATAAATTTTCTCAGAATGCTGGTGAAATTACAGTGCAAAATTCAGTAAATACGGGGGAATTACTTGTACAAGTGTGTGTGTGTGTGTGTGTGTGTGTGTGTGTGTGTGTTCTGTTCTTTGTCAAACAACTACCAGTTAATCTCAAAATTATAAATTTTCTCAGAATGCTGGTGAAATTACAGTGCAAAATTCAGTAAATACGGGGGAATTACTTGTACAAGTGTGTGTAGCTATCCTGATGCATTCTGGAACCAGTTCCATATGTTGTAGCTAACCATTTCTCTGTAATGTCCTTTCTCCCGGAATGCTGGCCCAATGAGGCCAGTTTACAATAAACTGAATGTAAGATATGAGTAACTTTACCTGTGGATTTATAGTATGAAAGTTACTGAGGCACTAGCCACAGCTTATCGAAAAAGTAGCTCTGTTGAAGGTTGTGTACAATCTCATTGTTGTGTTCATGGAATTTACATGTACCATGTATTTCCTAAAATCCATAAAACAACTATTCTTAGGTCTCAGTTGAGACATGGGTTCACAGAAGTTAAACACAGTGTTCACAGTACATTTTCATAATTATAAAATATTTAGTATGTAAATTGTTTTCTTCAGCATATGGAACTGTGATCTGTTGAATGTATAATTTAGCCAGCCTGTCTTCTATTCAGAGGTTTTGCTTAGCCAAATTGCTTTTTCATACTTAGTATGTTTACCATATTAATTTTTTTTTTTCAGCAAAAAGAACAGCTCACAAAATTAAAATCAGACCTTGAGGATGAGATAAGTTTCCACGAAGAACAAATAAAGCGTCATCAGGAGGCAATTAGACGCCACAAGAAGAGGGTTGAAGGAATTGATGACAATTAGCAAACCTCGAGCAGTAAGTATTATGTAAAATGTTTTTAAATGGTATTTTATAAGCTACGCTTGCCATCTTCTAACTCAGTTAAGTCATATAATGAAAGACAAAGCTGCTGTTGGATGGAAAATAGGAAATTATTAAATGTCATCTTTGGCCAGAATGCTTTGTGCGCTCTCTCTCTCTCTCTCTCTCTCTCTCTCTCTCTCTCTCTCTCTCTCCCCCCCTCCCTCTCCCTCTCCCTCCTCCACCACCACCACCACCACCACCACCACCACCACCCCCCCCCCCCTCACTACAAAAGAGGCTATGAGCTAATGCCCGGGTTTCCACAACCTCGTTAACCACCTGTATAGTTTGCTTCAGAATTGCAAAAGAGAGAGGGAGGTGAGGGAGATAATGAATTACAGTGTCTTTAATGTTGGATATTTCATTAGAAATAAATATTTAGTGTAAGAACTGGCAGACAGCTAATCTTAGAACATTAGTTTTTGTTGAAGAGTTACTGAAAGGAATTACCGTGGCACGTGGAACAAAGAATTAAACAACTAGAAATGGTTGGTGTTTAGTGCAGCAAAGTTACCCGAGATTGAATTGGATAATATTGAGATGTTATGGGCAGAGAGAAGTGTGTACAGAGAAGATGGAGAATATGCAGTATCTGTAAAAGTGTTTTAAAGTGAAACCCCTATTTTACATTTTCGTGCAGTCCAGGCTTTAAAAAATGCAAAATTGAGGAAAATGTTACCCCCCCCCCCCTCCTCCTCCTCCTCCTCCTCCTCCCCCCCCCCCCCCCTCTGACCAAAAAAAAAATTGAGCAAAAACACATGTAATTGACATATATGATAAAAAAAATCCCAATCCTCTCCAATACTTCATATGAAATCCGTCCAAGTGAAGGAAATTAAATGTACAATACAATGTTTATACAATAACTTGTGGTTTCATCAGTTCTTAAAAAATCACAGATGGGTAACAGCAAGTAAAAACTCATCAGGGTACAAGGTAATGGAGCTATTTTCTGATGTGCTAAGACCACAGATTATATGTTCAAAACATGCTTTTTTGAGAGATCATCCTTGGCACTCATTCAGAAAAAAGCAAAAACTAATGAACACATTGAATTATATCAAAAACATCGCAGCAGCGAAATTGTTAAACCATAAGCATAAATGCAGACTTATGTTCAGTGACATACTTTGTCACCATTGCTGTTATTGTTTAATGCTTTTCTTACGAAGTGCGACATTAAAGTAATGAGACTGATGTGGAAAAAAAATGTTGCATGCCGTTTTAGTCAAGTTTAGTGTTGACTCCTTCAAAGTAGTTCCCTTCTGATTGCACACTCTTTTTCCAGCACTTCTGCCGTTGATGGTAACATTTCTGGAACTCATCTTCTGTAATATTCTCAAAGACCTCGTCACAGCATTTTGAACATCTTGTGTTGTTTGAAAATGGTGCCCCTTGACCATCATTTTGACTCTTGGAAATAGAAAAAAGTCGCACGGAGTGATATCTGGTGAATAAAGTGGCTGTGGTAGTACTAAAATCTGTTTTGAGGTTAAAAATTGCTGTACTGACAGAGCAGTATGGGGTGGCACATTATCTTAATGCAGAATCCGGTTATCAGCAATGTTGGCACGGACACGAAGAACTCTTTTACGAAGTCTTTCTAACATTTCTTTGTAGTAATATTGGTTAACTGTTTGTCCAGGAGGCACCCACTGTTTATGAAAAATTCCCTTGGAATAAATTAGCACACAAGCACTCATTTCACTTTTGACTTTGACATGCAAGCTTTTTTTGGTCTAGGTGATCGCTTTGAGAACCATTGCGAACTTTGGCTTTTTGTCTCTGGATTGTACTGAAAAAACCAACTTTCACTACCAGTGGTAGCACAGCTCAACAATTCTGAATTGATTCCCATTTGCTCTAACACATCACCTGCCACATTTTTCCGTGTTTCTCGCTGTTGTGGTGTGAGATTTTTGGGCACCATTTTTGCACCAATCTTCCTCATACCAAGATCTTCAGTTATTATTAGATGAACCATTTCTCCGATTGACGTTCAGTACTTCTGCTATCTTTTTTGCGGGTAATCTTCGATCAGATTGTAAGAGTACATGCACCCTGGTCAAGTTGACATCCGTCCGTGAGGTTGATGGTCGTCCACTGTGGTCTTCATCTTCAACATTCATTCTGCCTTCACTAAACATTTTACGTCACCGAAAAACTTGAGCTCTTGACATAACCCCCTCTCCAAAAGCCTTCTGAAGCTTACCGTAAGTTGTCGTCATGTTTTCACCCAATTTAAGGCAAAAAGAAATGGCATACCGTTGTGCAATATTATGCTGTTCCATTTCCGTGACGAGAGACACAAACACATGTTAACTTATTACAGCACAACTCACGACTGAGAAGTTGCATCGATGTGCCGCTTGGATTAGAAGCACCTTATAGATGAAGGTCAAAGATATTGTGCCTATGCAAGCCTGCAGGGTTGCCATATCTTACAAACCCCCCAGGGGGTCCACAACTCTCTTGTGGATACGTGCATAGCGAGCACGGGACCCCGAGCTAATGTGGCCTTCATTCCTTTCCGGGCTGCATACCTTCCCTTTCCTCATCCTTCCCCATCCCCCATCTTCGCCTCCCCCCGCCCCCCCCCCCCCTCACCTCTGGCTCTTTCCTTCCCTTTCTCCCCCTCTGGGAGTATGGTTTGTGCCTACGTCCGGAGACGGACGCTCGAAACAGTAACAAATTCTTTGCTTTCTCCGCTTGCAAGTCTTCGTTCTTCTTCTGTCCTTCTCTTTTCCTTACCTCTTCTCTTTGCCCTTTTCTCTGCTGTGGCATTTGAGACCCCTCTTCTTTCCTTTCCCTTTCTCTTTTTTCCTCCCTGTGCGTGCCTGAAGGCCGACCCATGCATTACCATGCGTAGCTGGTGACGGGGTAACGCGTAATTCCCCGCCCCGGGTAGACAGGTAGGACACGTACGTACCCCCTGGTAACGGCCAGGCCCAGGGAGGGGTGATTACCCGAGCTAATACCTTCCGAAAGTGCCGATTGGTCCCTCCGTCCGTTTGTCGGGAAGTGTGACCTGAGGTGTGAACAATCACCTAAGGCGGGAGTGCCCTGAGAGAGGGCCCCCACAAGGGAGGAGCGCGCCATCGGAGACGCCGGTAATCATGGGGGATTCTTCCGCAATGGTTTCCTCACATTCCACTATGTCCGCTCACAAGTGTAAGTTCACGGAGTCTCAGCCACAGACAGTTCTTCCATCGTTGCCACAGTTCCTTGTTGTTTCTCGGTCTGATGAAGGTCACGACTTCTCCACGGTCAACCCTTTCATTATTCAGAAAGGTGTCGACGCAATTGCAGGTCCTGTAAAGTCTTGTTCCAGATTACGGAATGGCACCTTGTTGTTAGAAACAGTCAGTGCCCTCCAGGCACAAAAATTGCTGCGTACTTCTCCACACCTTCCCTGTCCAGGTGGAACCGCACCGTACTTTAAATTCCTCGCGTGGAGTCGTTTATACACGCTCCCTCGATGGATTGTCTGACGACGAAATTCAGCACTACCTGTCTGACCAGGGCGTAACGGCTGTTCATAGAGTTATGAAAAGGGTTGACACGAACATCATTCCAACCCGCACTGTCTTCTTGACATTTGACAAAGTTCAACTCCCATCGAAAATCAAAGCAGGCTATGAGATAATTTCCGTTTGCCCTTACGTCCCAAACCCTACGCGTTGCTATCGGTGTTAGCGGTTCAATCACACCAGCCAGTCCTGTTCCAATCTGGCCAAATATGTTACGTGTGGCAAGGATGCCCATGTGGGTGCTTGTCCACCTCCATCCCCTCGCTGCATCAACTGTATGGGTGACCACGCTGCTTTCTCTCGAGATTGCCCCATTTTTAAAGTTGAAAAGCTCATCCAGATCAGAGTGAAGGAAAAGGTGTCGACCTTTGCTGCTTGAAAATTATTCGCCAGTCGACAGCCCACCGTGCCTCAGACAGGAAAATACAGCACTGTCCTTGCTTCTCCTCGGCCAACAAAGGAGGCGGCCACGCAGACTTAGGACCTCACCTTTAGTGCCACGATCGTGAGATCGGCCAGCGTAAAGATCGCCCGTTCAACATCACCACTATTGCCTGCCCACTCTATGGCTCACCCTTCATCGGGTTCTGCTAAATCTTGAGCCCAAAAGTCAGACACCAAGACTTCGAAAAAAGAGCATACTCATGATGATTTTTTACGCACCCCAACTTCACAACCATCGGTTCCTCCTTCATCTAAACATCATATTTCCAATAAGGCTAATAAGAAGCCCAGTTCATCTCCTTCTCCGCCAAGGCGTGTCCCATCTACAGCACCACCTGGCGGAAATCGCCCTCGGCCGTCTTCTGTGTGGCCGAGGCGCACTGCTGGCGGCCGATCAACCGGCCGATCGCTGGAGGCAGGAGCTGCTCCTGAACAACTATGGATCAGGATCTTCTGCCTTCGGCTAAATGCCATTCCATGCTGTCGGTCGCAAGCTCTGAGCAGTCGTTGAGTTGACGGCAACCTTTGTCACATTCCTCCATTTTCTGTTTACCCTATGTTCATTATCCACTGGAATATCCGCGGCATTCGAGCCAATCGGGATGAATTGTCGATCCTCTTACGATCCTACTCGCCGGTCATCTCTTGTCTTCAGGAAACAAAGCTGCGTCCCCATGACCGCTTTGTTCTCCCCTATTTTCAGTCTGTCCGATTTCATCTCCACTCTGTTGAAGGCACTCCATCCCATGGTGGACTCATGATACTCTCCATTATCACCCAATCCCCTTAACCACCTCCTTCCAAGCTCTCACTGTCCGTCTCTCCCTTTCTGGATATACCTTTTCTCTTAGTACTGTATACAGTCCATCGTCCACACCAATGGCACGAGCTGATCTCCTTCATCTTCTTGGTCAGCTTCCACCCCCCTATTAGCTGGTTGGGGACTTCAATGCCTACCACCCGCTTTGGGGATCTCCACATCCTTGTCCACGTGGCTCATTATTGCTAGACGTTTTCCACCAAGCGGATCTAGTTTGCCTCAACACTGGGGTCCCTACATTTTTGTCTGCCTCCACGACAAATTTCTCTCATTTGGACCTTTCGGTCGGTACTGTTCCGCTAGCTCGGCGCTTCGAATGGTTCGCCCTTGATGATACACACTCGAGTGACCACTTTCCATGTGTCCTTAGACTGCAGCCTCAACTGCCATATATGCGCCCGCGACGCTGGAAGTTTGCCCAAGCCGATTGAACACTTTTTTCGTGTCTAGCAACATTCGATGACCGTCACTTTCCTATCGTCGACGATGAGGTCACACATCTTACCGACGTTATTCTTACAGCTGCGGAACGTTCAATACTACGCACCTCCAAATTGCCCCGGCGCCCCCCAGTTCCTTGGTGGAACGAGGCATGCCGTGATGCAATACGTGAGCGGCGACGTGCTCTTCGCGTTTTCCGCCACCATCCTACTTTGGCCAACTGTATCCGCTATAAGCAGTTCCGTGCGCGATGCTGTTGCATCGTCTGCGATAGCAAGAAGGCGAGCTGGAAATTCTTTACTAGCTCATTTAACAACTTCACTCCCTCCTCGGAAGTTTGGAGTCGAATTCGACGGTTATCTGGCGCGCCTAGTTTCTCCCCGATCTCTGGGCCCAATGTCGGGCGTGATACGTTAGTGGACCCCGTCGCAATTTCTAACTCCTTGAGTAAACACTTTGCTGAGATTTCGAGCTCTTCAAATTACCCGCCAGCGTTTCTCCCGAAGAAACGTGCAACAGAAGTGCAACCTCTTGCTTTCTTCTCTCAAAATCGCGAAAGCTATAATACTGTTTTCTCCATGCGGGAACTCCAACATGCACTCTATTCTTCATGCTCCTCCGCCCCAGGACCGGATGGTATCCACATCCAAATGTTGCTGCATTTATCAACCCATAGTGTGCGTTACCTCCTCCACATTTATAATCGAACTTGGACCGACATTACTTTTCCCAGACGATGGTGGGAAGCTATCGTCGTTCCTGTTCCAAAACCTGGAAAGGACAAACATCTCCCCTCTAGCTATCGCCCCATTTCTCTCACAAGTAGTGTAAGTAAGGTTTTGGAGCGTATGGTGAATTTCCGTTTAGCTTGGTGGCTGGAGTCCCGCAGTCTTTTTAACACCTGCCCAATGCAGTTTCCGAAAGCATCGTTCTGCAGTTGACCATCTTGTTTCTCTCCCCACTTATATCATGAACAATTTTCTCTGGAAACGCCAAACAGTAGCAATATTTTTTGATCTGGAGAGAGCATACGATACCCGTTGGAGGACAGGCATCCTCCGCACACTGTTCTCTTGGGGCTTTTGAGGTCGGCTGCCACTTTTTCTTCACGAATTTATGGCAGAGCACACATTTAGAGTGCGGGTGAACACTACACTCTCCCGTACTTTCTCCCAAGAAAACGGGGTACCCCAGGGCTCCGTGCTAAGTGTTGTACTGTTTGCCATTGCCATAAATCCAATTATGGACTGTCTCCTTCCTGATGTCTCGGGCTCCCTCTTTGTGGACGATTTTGAGATCTACTACAGCTCTCAACGGACCAGCCTTCTTGAACGACGTCTTCAAGGCTCTCTCGATCGCCTCCACTCTTGGAGCATCGAAACAGGCTTCCCCTTTTCTCCCAGTAAGACCGTTTGTGTTAATTTTTAGCATCGTACGGAGTTTCTTCCACCCTCCTTACATCTAGGACCTGTCAACCTTCCGTTTTTGGATGTCGCTAAATTCTTGAGTCCTATGTTTGACAGAAAACTGTGCTGGTCCTCCCACGTTTCCTATCTTTCGGCTCGCTGTCTGCGATCCCTCAACACCCTCCATGTCCTGAATGGTACCGCCTGGGGAGCGGACCGAGTGGTCCTTCTCCCTCTATCGCGCCTTAGTGCACTCGAAATTGGACTGTGGAAACATAGTTTACTCCTCTGCTCGGCCGTCTATTCTTCGGCGTCTCGGCTCTATCCACCACCGTGGATTACGTTTAGTGTCAGTAGCTTTTTACACCAGCCCTGTGGAAAGCCCGTATGCTGAGGCTGCTGAACCTCCGCTGTCCAATCGCCGAGCTGTCCTTCTGAGTCGTTATGCTAGCCATCTGTCTTCCATGCCTGCTAATCCAGTCTATGACATTTTTTTCGACACCTCCTTGGATGTAGGGTATGCAGGCCGCCCCTCCTCCCTACTACCACCGGGAGTCCGCTTCCGTCAACTGCTCCATTCTCTTTCCTTCCGCTTTCCTAAAACCTTCTTGACAACTTGGGGCACAGCACCGCCTTGGCTCCGTCCCCAGATCTGCCTGCTCCGTGACCTCTGTCAATTTCCCAAGGATGGTACCCCTTCACTTGTTTATCATCGGTCGTTTGCTGCTCTATGTGCACAAATGAAGGAAGCCACATTTATTTACACTGATGGCTCGAAAACATCGTTAGGTGTAGGGAGTGCCTATATTGTTGGCGACACCCCAAATCAATTTCGGCTTCCCGGCCAGTGTTCGGTTTATACTGCAGAGCTTTATGCTGTTCTCCAGGCTGTCCACTACATCCGCCGCCATCAGCGGATACAGTACGTTATCTGCTCAGATTCTCTCAGCTCTCTCCTCAGTCTCCAAGCTCTTTATCCTGTGCACCCTGTGGTCCACCGGATTCAGGACTGTCTGCACTTGCTCCACCTGGCGGGCGTCTTGGTGGTGTTCCTCTGGCTCCCGGGACACGTTGGTATTTGTGGAAATGAGGCGGCCGATATAGCGGCCAAGGCTGCAGTCTCTCTTCTTCTGCCAGCTATTCAATCGATTCCCTTCACCGATCTACGGAGCGTTTTATGTCATCGAGTTGTTCTTTTATGGCACGCACATTGGTCGACACTTCCCCATAATAAATTGCGGGACGTGAAAGCTCTTCCTTGTGCTTGGACCTCTTCCTCCCGAACACGTCGTCGGGAGGAGGTAATTTTAACTAGACTCCGGATAGGGCACTGTCTTTTTAGCCATCGACATCTTTTAAGCGGCGATCCTCCCCCACTCTGTCCCCATTGCTCTCAGCTGTGGACGGTAAGACACCTTTTAATTGAGTGCCCCTATTTTACTCCGTTACGCGCCTGTCTACAGCCTGTCGCCTGATACATCGTCAGTTTTAGCAGATGACACGCGCTCGGCCGATCGCATTCTCAAGTTTATTAGTGCCAGTGAAATGACGTCAGTCATTTGAAGCTTTTTTTGGGGACCACCAACCCATTTCTGTAGTGAATTTTTAAGCCTTCCTTCTGCTTTTAGTTTCTCCAATTTTTTTAGTTTCATTCCCATTTCTGCTGGTTTCCATTTTCGTTTTTTACTGTTTCCTAAGTCACGGACCGGGCGCTAATGACCATAGCAGTTTTGCACCCTCAAACCAAAACGAACAAACAAACAAAAATCTTACAAAGAAAATCAGTCTCATTACTTTATAGTCGTACCTCGCATGAGCCACATTTCATATGCTCTCCACTGTCAGTGTTATTTTAGGCTTTATGGGAGAAACAGATGCGAAAAATGGAGTTTACTTAACCAGTTCATGTTACAAGCTTATTAGAAGTCAGCTCAGTGAATTTCTGTACACTGTGTAAAATGTAAATTTGAAAGCAAGCTCAGGTGCTACAATTTGGCTTCATGCCCTCTATCACTGCTGCTAATCTTTATGACCTACAGTGTGTGGTTCAAAGTATTTACATGATTAGTGTGTGCAGTTGTTGCAACTGTATCATGTCAGATTAGAATACAAAGTTCTTTAAAATGTGATGTCGCAAAATCTTTGTTCTGTTTCTGTGTGACATCTGTCATAGCACACCACCTACATGAAAATTATATTTTCAGCACTTCACAAAATGCTTTCACTTCTACCTGCACTCCCATCACTCAAGGCCTATTCCTCCTCTCCACACATCCAGTAGGTGAGCTCATTTTACATGTGTTAGTGTTGTGCGGTGGCTGCGCTGGCTATTGGGTGACTTAAAAAGTCAGCAGCCAGTAAGGGTTCACTAGGCAGAAATGGGCGACGTTTCCTTGATTATGACTGATCATATTCTTAGAGATTCAGTGTTTGAATTTAAAATGTTAACAATTGATTTTGTTGGTGAATACAGCACACCGGAAATACGTGCAAAAAGGTGAGACTGAGTTATAAGCGCCACAAGAAAAGGTGAAGGTTGGGCCCTTTCGTCTTGTACTGGCTGGGTCTGGAACACTTTGTGTCGATAGTCTTCTTCAACCATTACCACTGCAACCCAACAGTAGTTGTATCATAATTATGTGATGAAGCTAAATCTAGCAGGTTGTGTTGGCTACACCGATACTGGATTACGTCATCTTTTCCTCTCTCAAATCTCCCCTCTCCAAAACAGCCTAAAATATTCCCTTAATGTAAAAATATGGAATTTTTAGCATTTATCTTAAGAGTTTGCACAGGGGCTATGAATTTATAGTGAAGAATTGTGAAAAACGTAAAATTGAAGTTCCACAGAATTTAAAAATAAAGGGGCCATTAGTAAGCTAGTAACTCATTGTTGTCTGTAACCCTTCCTCTTTTATGGCATTGATAATTGGGTTAACTGTGTGTTACATGCTAATTCAGCATGCAGATAGTTAGCCATTGCAGTATGCATTTACTGTGCCAGTCTGATGTCCATATAGATTTTCTGTTGTCTGAACCAACCAACCAATCATTGATCCCCCTCATAAATAAGTACAGCAGTTTATCACTCATCACAATTCTACACTGGCTGAGAATTTGTTATGTAACTAAGACACCAGGAATAGGTTTTCTATAGTCGTGCTCAGATTCCCACACTACCCCCTATTCTTCCCTCTATCCTACACTGTAGAGAAGCATTTGTGTTCACGCCTTTATGGTCAATTTCATTTTATTTAAATATTTAGTTGTTTGAGTACTTCTGTAGTTAAAGGTAAGAGTATTAATCATGTGCCCTTTCCGTAAAGTATTCCAGTAGCTTGAAATATTTAATATAATGATGAAGAAAAGCATTGTGAAGGAAGTAGTACATAAGTATGTGAAACATGTTTTGTTGTGAATCGCCAAATTGGTCTTTCCTCCACCACAGGAGAAAACAAATTTTATATGGTAATATAATCAGAGGAATGCATCACAAGCTATCAGCAGTCTTGTCTAGTAGTTTAGATAATTCATGGTCTTTGTGTTTCATTCATTGCTGAAGCTGTAATCTAACAATTACTGAATATTTTTTAAATTTAGTCTGTGAAATGGGTTAGATTTCATAGTTTGTTGACCTGAATGTAACATGACTTACCTGCAATAAACATCAGATTTCACATACACTGTAGTTCTGGATATCATCTACATTGCTTTTTCTTCATTTATTGAAAGCTGCCATTATCATTTGAGTTCACTCACATAAAGTGTCTATTCTGTTGTTTTTCCTTTCATATGATAGTAATAATAGTAACATAGTGTAACAAGTGAGACCCCGTGCAGGTTTTAAAGTGATAATGGGTCTAATGAAATAATGCAAACAATTATTTATGTAATTTTTTGTGTTTACTGTAGTATCATTAAATAGTTTGTGAAAAATCTTAATTTATGAAATATTCATATTTATTATTATATTTGAAGAGGTAAGCTACTGTTTAAGTTCAGTATTATAAGTGAATTTAAAAGCATCCAAGAGTATTTCATTGTGAACGTAATATACATCAGGTGCTTTGAATACAGTTACTTTTCTTGTTTTCAGAATGCTTGGCTAGCTGGAATGGATATTTTGGAGTTTTTACTCATTAGTAAGCCTCATCAAAAGTACAGATTTTTATGTACTTATTAATTTTACTTGGCAGCAGTGTGGCGCCATAGCTATATTGTAATGTACAGTTGTGATGTTAAACTTTGAATGGTATATACTCATTACTGACTGACTACAATAACTAATTAAATGTTGAATGATACACTGTTTGAGTATTTAACTTCATTGAAAAGTCCCAATATGACCTTATTTCATTGTAGTGCCCATTCATATTTGTGCAGAAAATGATTTGAAGCTGTTGACATTTTGTGTATTGTCAAGTCAAATAGCTATTTAGAATGAATTGTTGTCCAGTAATGCCCTGATAACAGGCAATATGTTAGTCATCTCAATACCAATAGCAGTTCCTGCAAATAATAATTCTTGTTTCTCACAGCCCATTGTGAGCCAACTTGACATCTCTTCATTTGCTTGCATGTAACCTTTATAAATTTCAGCATAAGATTGAGTGAGCCATACAGCAGAAATCTTCATTCATTCATTGGTATCCAAAACACAGAATCGATATCAGTACCAGATCATGATGATGGTTGTTGTTGCAAATTGAATATTTTCAGTATTGTTGGAGCTGATATTTTTTAGAACTATTTTTTGTGATAGTTGAAATTTCCATCTTATGTGGCAGCCATCAGATTTGTCTAATTGTATTTTGTGCATTTGTACCAGTAAATGAATTTTATTAAATCTTTTAGAAAAGAAATTGAGACTCTGTTCAGTATTTGCAGCAATGAGCATTGTACATAAATTTAATAAGGCAACAGTTCAGATTTTTTGCATTCTGCACAATTGGTTTTTAGGTCAATGTACAATAATGGTAAGTGATACATGTATTTAGAGACAACTGAAGACTGAGGTATACATTCAGTAGTGCATGTAAAATGAATATCTTCCATGATTGTGCAGGTTCATGCACACGTGGACTACATACACCCCCCCCCCCCCCCCCCCCCCCCCTCCCCCCCCCCCCCCCCCACACACACACACACACACACACACACACACACACACACACTGCCAGAGTGCTCCCTCTACCACTGTACTTTTGTAGGATCACTTCTATTGAGGAAAGATGGAAACAACAGTGTGTCCTGTTGACCTTGTGTCACTGGAATAATTATGTTCAAAATGATGTTGAATAAACATCTTAATGCATTTTGCACCCAAGTTTCAAAATAATAATGCGTAGAATGATAACCGGTATTTCAGAACTCATTTGAATTGCTGCATCAAACAGTACATTGAAGAGAAGTATGGAGTATGAGTTGTTGGACATCTATTCCTCTTACTCCCATGTGTTGTGGTCTTCACTCTGAAGGCAGGTTTGACATAGCTCTGTATCCCATAGAAGCCGCTCCATCTCTGCACGACTTCTGTTACGCCGGACGAAAAAACACTCGTTTGTGCTGTGGTGGGTTCTTAGATTTACTTCTAGAGGAGGCTGAGTGGATACAACATGCACAAAATATCAGAGCACTTTATTATAACTGGACAAGATAAAATACTTAACTTTGTAATAATCCATGTCCTCAGAACAGTATGTGTGTATTTGTTACTGTCATTGTACACTAACATATCCCTTGCCACAATACGGAATAATAGTCTCTTCTCTCTATTTATAACTGACTGTAAACTCTGCTATATTGTTCTGTCCAAGATCTTAGTAAGTGATAACGAGGAAGAAAATGTCCATGGCCCAAAATAAGTTTAGATTCTCAACACGAAAATCTTATGAATTCTTTTGCTTCAGCCGATGCTTTGGAGAAGATCACTTTGATTTTCAATTAAGTGGGACACAGTGTTTTTGTGATATAAGACTATAAGGTGTTGAACAGGTATAATATGAAGCTAAATTTACAACTGCTTCTTGACAAATTAGTCATCAGTTTGATAATTGAAGAAAGGAAATCCAAACTTACTAAGATAAGACAAGAGAGAGAAAGAAGCAAATATTCATGTAGTTACGTAAGCCATTTCTTGAAATCATTACTGTTCTTGATAATGCATAATGTGGTTTTGTCTTCCTCTTTAAGAAAGAAATATGTGTAGTGCATAATGGTGCTGCAATGAAACTGTGCTATCACACAGCACTCAAAATAACAGTAGTAGTGTGTCCTTTCAATGATGGAGCATTTTTGAAGTAATGATTTGTGACTGCCACAGCAGTCTTATGTCCAGTGGAAATTTCTCTTTTTGAAATAATTCCACTTTCAATGAGAGCAGTTTCCATACATGCTGAATAAATAGTGAATGGTGGCTGCCGTGAGGTATGACGGAAATGCGAATGCTCTGTTGACAATTGATTTTAAGTGATCGATGACTGAACTGCTATGATTTTTGTAGCCCTGAAATTAATCTCATGCCCTAATGTAATCACAACCTTGTGATGTACAGTGTACCCAAGAAACCAGCAGCCTCAACCTATGCCAGAACTATTAATCACACACACTTTGTTCACAGTAATTCAAGCCAACCTCTACAAGCAAACTCAAGACAGAAAAATTTCAGTTTCAACACTAAGAGCAATCTATAATGTCCAGCTTTCACGTTCTTCACATTCACTGTCCGATCTGACACGTTACAGCTGAAAGAGCAGTCCTGATTGACACATGGTTACAGGTTATAGCAACACAGACAAGGTGTGTAGAAATAAAGCTTACTGTTTAAAAGTAACAAAACTGTTTTGTGTGTGTGTGTGTGTGTGTGTGTGTGTGTGTGTGTGTGTGTGTGTGTGTGTGTGTGTGTACATAATTGCACCAACTGCTAGCTGCAGGCAGTTGCATTTTCCTAAAGTGGGGATATCACACATTTGAGTTGCTGGAACTTCCCAAAGTGATTGAGCAACTGGAAGCAATAAGCTCCATAACACTATCTTAAAAAGACCTTCATTATTCCAAGTTTCATCAGTCACTCACTTCATATTGATCACAACAGTCCTCCAGTCCATTTATGTGATATTTTCCAGGCCCTAAATAGTTCCTTTCTCAATTTCACTCACAGTAAACTTTACTTCCACAAGCATCATGTCCTTCCATTTGAGCCCAAATAAGTTCAGAATGCTAAAGTGGCAGTGATAAGGTAGTAGTCTTATGACTGTTCTTATTTATAAGCTGCCTTGTCAATAATGTATGTCAGGAATTGTGGCTTATAAAAGGAAGAAAATTTTAATATTTCTACTTTTTTCAGTGTATTATCCGAAGTAATTTCATGTTGTCAAAACCAATGAGTAATGTCTTCCTTCAGAGACAGCATGGTTGGAGCCTTATCCTTTACAAATGGATGGTATGTTGTTGAGAATAATTACTGAAGAAATTTCTGAACTTTATAATAAAAGTATTTTTGGACCAACTTACAAAGTTTTTGTTCTACGTTTCTTCATGGTATTTTCTACTTTTCTTAAATTTGAAAAGTAGTTGAGTCAGGAAAAAAGCTATGGTAGGTACCAGCATGCAAAAGAATAATTCTACCTCCTTTACCATTGGAAATGCCATACCTTCTCCTTTGTCATCAGTCCAACGTTTTGTAACAGTTTGAAGAGCGTTCACCCATGTTTTGTTGATCCATCTGGTGTCTTTGAAATTAATGACTTCTACTTCACACAAAAATCTGCATCACAAAGCAGTTACGTCTGTTTGTTCCATCAACATTTTATGGCCTGAAATATTTCTGTATTTAAAATCAAGGCTCTGCAGAACCAGTCAAAATCATGATTTGCTGCCTTCAAAAAGTTTGGCCTTGCACAATGTCATATGAAGCTTACCTAATGTTGGCTGATCTCTGTGATAATTGAATATGTGATGCTGAATTGCGTCTTGCACAAAAGGAAATTGTCTTGGACAAAATGATTATAAGGTTTCTTAAGTGTTCCTGAATACTTCTCTTCTTGCCCAGCATATAAAGGCAAGATGGTCCTGCTTCACTTTCACCATTCCTGTATTTCTGTGTCCCAACGTGAAGTATGGTCAGTTCACTAACCTTACCAGTGGCTGCAGTTTGCACAAGTAGATAGAAAACCATCAAGAAAGATCCCCCTTTTCTTGCCTCCCTCTCAAAATATTCCTGCATGTTGCACTTGACTTGTGGTGATAATCCTTCAAACACAATTCCTTGTATGGCTTTCATTCTTGATGTTGTGGATCACAAATGCTACATCTACTCCCTTTCTCATTTCATGAGACACGATAACCATACCAAAAAACAACAAGTACAATGATGGTGATGAAAGCTGCACTTTCACACAAAGAACTAATCAAACAATGGAAGTGAACTGACCATTTATTGTGGCAAGTTTGCAATGGCAAATAGTTAGGTGTGACGTTGAGCACTCTCATCAGAGGAAACAAGCTCCAACACATGAAGTGTTGGCGAGCAAGTAATTTTAATAATGTTTAAGATTGAATGGTTTGAGGAATCAGCAGTTTACATCTTTTCTGAAGAATGTGACTGGGAATTTCGATGTGCTTCTTTCTTTGAAGTACGCTGGTTAAGTAGAGTTGTTGTTTTCGAAAGGATTTTCAACATGCATAAAGACATTAAGGAAAGTCAATAAGGATTTGAGGACTCTGCTGAGTTTTAGATATTGCATTTGTAACTGCACTGACCAAGCGCATACAACAGTAATTTTCTCTGAAAACAAAGCAGTGTCAAATATTTCATTAATTAGTAAATATGTGCACTGTAAATTTCTATTAATGACAAAGCAACTTTCAGAAAATTTTTGTGCACTTTCCAGACATTAGACTAATTATAAGTAGCAAAAATCTGGAAATGAAGGCACTGAACATTTTGACACAATTGTTCCTGTGCTACCGGCTCTGACAGAGAAGTTCGACAATGAATTTAATGACTTGTATTACTTTGCATTTGTTGTTAACATTTTTGCAACTGATTTTTCAGTAGACACAGGATTGGTGTCTCCTGAAATTCTGTTGGAGCTCAATGACTTCCTAATTGTGCTTAGATGGGGGGATATAACACGAGGAAATTTGGGAATCTTCTACGAGAATATTCTTTGTGAACAGTTCCCGCACTTGTTTAAAATGGTTGCTTAAGTCTTCTGTTGTAGTTCAGAAGCTTTTCCTGTGATATAGTCAAAGTGCACACATTCACTGCGATGGACCTGCCCATGAACTGCCAAGCGGACAGCTCTTGTGCCTAGCCCCATTATAGATCATCTCTCTTTTTATTACTTATGCAGTTGCAGTTATCTCTGAAGACTTTAGAAAACCCAATATATTTGAAAACATTTGCCTTACAGCTTCACATCGGGAAGACAGGCAGAATTGTATAGTTTTGGTTAAGAAGTATTGTAAATTTCTTTTTATTCAACAATTCAGAGTTTAAGTGACTGAAAGACAAATTTATCCTAAGAACATTTATCACTAAAACTTGGAGATTGATGATGCAATACTCCTAGAACAATTTGGCAAAGCCTTGAAAGACCTTAGCTACAACATATAACATGGGACAGATAATGTCCGAGCAGAATTATTAAAATCTGTGAAAGAACCAGCCATGACAACTTTTGCAGCTTGAAACTTTTTAAATAATCTCAAACGTCATGAACAGCATAATAAATCAAATTCCAGAATTCAGTATGAGTACTACTGAATCAGTTAAATGGTCATGATGGTGAGATACTGACAAATTATCTCCAGGAGAGTGGTAGAAGGCTATCTTGGGGAAGGTAAATTTTGGTTGCAGAGAAGTACACTAAGCAGCATTGACTGTATAACTTAGACTGCATTTATGCTGCTTGTAGATTTAGATAGAGCTTATGACAATATTGACTCGAATACAGACAATATTAGAAAAGAATAAGTTGCTACTCACCATATAGTGATGTTGAGTTGCAACAGGCACAACAAAAGACTACTAAACACACAAGCTTTTTGCCAGAAGGCCTTGTTTTGTAATAAACAACATACTTGCACACATTCACGCAAACACAACTCGCACAAACATGACTACGGTCTGTAGCTGTCGAGGCCAGATTGCGAGCATCTGCGGCGCAAGATGGGAGATGCAATCTGAGTAGTGGGGGTGAGGAGGAATCTAGGTGGGGGAAGAACAACAGGCTAGGGGTGGTAAAGTGCTGCTTGTGGGAGCATACAGTAATGAAGTGGAGAGAGGGTAGGGCAGCTAGGTGTAGTTTGCAAGGTTAGACGGAGAGTGGAGAATGGTCGGAGAAGGGGAGAAGTGGAATAGAAGTCGGTGTAGTGCTGCAGTGGGAACAAGGAGGGGATGGATGGAGGACAATGACTAATGAAGACTGAGGCCAGGAAGTTTATAATAATATAAGATATATTGCAGGGAGAGCTCCCACCTGCACAATTCAGAGAAGCTTGTGGTGGTAGGAAGGATCTGATGGCACAAGCTGTGAAGCAGTCACTAAAATAAAGTACATGGTGTTGAGCAGCATGCTCAGCAACTGGGAGGTTGAGCTGTTTCTTGGCTACAGTTTGTTGGCAGCTGTTCATGTGGACAACAGCTTGCTGGTTGTCATCCCCATATAGAATGAAGCACAGTGGTTTGAGTTCAGCTTGTAGACCACATGAATGTTTTCACAGGTAGCCACACCTTTTGATGGGATAGGTGATGCTTGCGACCAGACTGGAGTAAGTGGTTGTGGGAGGATGTATGAGATAGGTCTTGCATCAATGTCCATTACAGGGATATGGATCACGAGGGATTGGGACCAGGTGTTGTGCGGGGATGGATGAGGACGTTGTGTAGGTCTAGTGGACAGCGGAATACTACTGCGGGAGGGGTGAGGAGGATAATGGGTAGGACATTTCTGATTCCTGAGTATGACAGGAGGTATTCTAAACACTGGTGGGGAATGTGATTCAGTTGCTCTTGTCCTGGATGGTACTTCATGTGGGAATGATGTCCTGTGGCTGGACTGTGGGACTTTGTGAGATGGTGAGTGACTGGAGAGATAAGGAATGGAATCTGTCGGGCATTGGAGAAGTTAGTGTCAAGTAGCAGCTAGGCCGTGGGCATTAGGGATGATGTTGTAAAGCGAGCTGGCATCAGTAGTGATGAGCAGGGCTGTGTGCGAAAGGAACAGGAAATGTGGAGAGTTAGTGGTGTAAGTGGTTGGTATCTTTTATTTAGGAGGGTAGGTTGCACCTGTAGTGACAAGAAGTCCCTCTCGAAACAAACCAGGGATCTCACTCAGGCCTTCACAGATAGTAATTACTCTCCCAACCTTGTACAGAAACAGATCAGCCTTGGCTTTTCTCTCCAGTCACCCACCAGCTCCTGAAGTCCCCCTGTCTGGCCACAGAGGAGTGTTCCCTTCACAACTTGGTATCACATAGGACCAGAGCAACTGAATCATATTCTCTGCCACGGTTTTGATTGCCTCTCGTAGTGCCTGGAAATGAGGAATGTCCTATCCACTACCCTCCTCATCCCTCCTACAACAGTATTCTATAGCCCACCAAATTACACAATACCCTTGTCCATCCCTACACAACCTCTACTCCCAACCCCTTGCCTCATGACTCATATCCCTGCAATAGACATAGATGCAAAGTCTATCCCATACTGCACTCCAGTCCTGTCACAGGCATCTCTTATCCGATCCGATCAGAGACAGGGCTACCTGTAAAACAAGACATGTTACCTGCAAGCTAAGCTCCCACAACTGTGCTACATGGGCATGACAACCAACAAACTGTTAACATGAATGGCCACCAACAAACTGCACCCAAGAAACAGCTGAAGCACCCAGTTGCTGAGCACACTGCCCACACCATGTTCAGTTTAATGACTTCTTCTCAGTCTGTGTCATCAGATCCTTCCTACCAACATAAGCATTTCTGAACTGTGTAGGTGGGAACTCTCCCTGCAATGTATTGTACATTCCCATAATTCTCCTGGCCTCAGTCTGTCATCATCCTTTGCCTACCTACACCCTTCTCTGTTCCCTCTCCAGCACTACACAGCCTTCTATTCCATTTCTCCCCATCCCTCGCCCTCCGTCTAACCTCACAACTGCACCTATCTGCCCTACTCTCCACCTCATTGCTGAATGCTCTCACACACAGCACTTTACTATCTCCCATCCCTACCCAACTACCCCTGCCCAGCCTCCTCCTCAGCCCCACCATCCAGATTGCTTTCCCATCATGGGCTGTTGCTCACATTGTGGCCTTGGCCGCCACTGACTGTAGTAATATTTGTGAGAGCTACCTTTTGTGAATATGTGTATATTCTGGCCAAAAGCTTAAATGTTTAGTAGTCTTTTTTTTTTACCTGTCTGTGACTCTTCTCCTTTCTGGTAAGTAGCAATCCATCCTTGTCTGGTATTGTCCGTATTCCATCCTGTATTTCCCATTGTTTGCTTAAAATATATTCTGAAGAAAGTAATGCAGTGAGTAAAAGAACCCAAAGAGAAATTTGGAAAAGCTATTAGTTCAGGGAGAATAAATAAAAGCTGTAAGTTTTGAAAATGACGTTATAATTGTGCCAGAGGCAACATAGGAAGATTGCTTGAGCAGAATGTATAGCATCTTCAAAAGAAGTTATAAGATTAGCATCAATAGAACATGGCTAATGGAGCACAGGTGAATTGGGTCTGGCCATTTGAGCAGTAAAATGACAACAGCAGAAGTAAAGGTGGTATTAAATGGAAACGGAGAATAGGAAGAAAACCTTTCCATTAAAAGATAAATATTTTAACGTCAGATATGATTTTAGGTGTGAGGAAGTCGAGAATGTGCAAATGGCTGTAGGCTGCAGTAATTGAGCTTTTACAGAAGTACTTACCCAAGTTAGGCTGGTGGAAAGAGCTGCATGAAACCAGTCTATTAGCTCCTGTCTGAAACTACTACCTTAAAACTTGATGGCATTGGTCAGTGACATTGTTACTTGCAGTATTGTAATGCTCCTTGTGAATTTTTTAGAAATACCACTAATCATTAGAAAGCAAAAACAGTAATGTTATAGCATCAATGTTCCACATTTAACCATCAGCTGAAAAACTAAGAGCTTTTATATTCTAAACAGTGAATTGTGAAGGGCACCAAAAGGTGTGTACACATCAGACAGTCCTTTCAAAACCACACTAAAATTTTTTGCCCTACGTAAGAATCACATGATGTTAGTTGCAGTTCACTGTTTTCCTTACATTTGGGAAGGATTGTTAAGTGTAGAAGCTGCAGAAACAGTTGTGTACATCCATAAATTGTGTAATGTCAATCCCAATTGTGGAAGCAGGTGATAGGATGAGGGGGCAAGCATTAATGAAGTGACCAATTCTAAGAACTGCCATTTATGTTCAGTGGCATAGACAACCACAGTATCAAATACTTCAGGACCATGTAAATTGTTTCTGAATATTCTTTCAGTCTTACACAAGTTCATAAGTTCATATTTAAATTTGTTATATTTACCTTAAAATCAGATGATATCTAGCAAGTGTTTGTTACCTTTTTGTTCAGCTTATTGTTAGGTTGTGAAATTCCATTTAATTTTACACTTGTCAGAATTGTGGATGGTATGTTTCTTTGTAGCTTTTTACAATCATTTGAACACACATTAAAGATCCGTTGTTCCTTCATTTGCATAAAATGCAGTAGTCCTCTCTACAAGAGGAAAATTTGCTCAGTTTTCTCAGTAACTTGTGACTTGCTACTGGAAATATACTTAGGCTGATTCAATTACAATGGATTTTCCACTGACATATTTACTACATTGTGATGAAACTTCAACGGACACTATTTGTAAAATCACGTAATTCTATTAACATTGTCCTTTAAGTTGGTAACCACCTCTTTTTATAAAAAATGGATTTGCTAACCATAGCATAGGAATTAATTATTACTTCGCATTGTTACTGAAACTCACAAGTGCATGAGCCAGGGCTATGTAGCAAAAGATTACCAATACTTATAACAGTGTAGGAAAAGATAGATTGTTACTTACCATAATGAAGACCGTTAAGTTGCAGATAGGCACAACAAGGGGACATCACAAGATTGGAAATGTCAAAACACAACTGTTTTTGCTGTAAATTACTATTTTGGAAAAATCAGATTTTTATTTAGATGATCCAGGATTATTGTAGGTGCCTTTGAGGACACAACTGATGGCAACAGCAGTGGTGATAAGGATTGAGTAGGTAATTGTAATAAGGTGAGTGTGGTCCTTGCACTTCAGCTATCACGGTGGAACATACATCAGTGGTATCCATTTGAAATAGATTGTATTTACAGATCAAGAAAAGTAACTAAATATTGTTTTAACCTATAGATAAGAATACTTTGAAAATAAAGTTTTCAACATATTTTTTGATGAAGTAATCAATTTGAATGTGATGGAGACCATTAGGTTGCTGCACTGTTTTTAGATGACATTTGTAAATGTGTGAGGATGAAGTGTAGGAAAGAAACAAGGCATGAGGAAATTCATAGGTTTCCTGATACCATTATATGCATGTGGCTGACAATGTATCCAACAGCAGGAGATTATTTGACAAATGGCCTGCTCAAGAGTAAGAACTTGCTTAAATAATGACTAGAAGAAATCAGCTAAAGAAGGTGATCAAGCCAGGAAAATATATTTCTCAAAGAAAAAATTATACAGAATACATATGAGGGGAAACTTTTCCTATAGATAAAACTGTGGTACCATCAAGAGGATGGCTCTTGTTTTTATGGTGTATTACAGGTGAAAGGCATAAATATGCCCTTCAGATTTTCAAATTATATAACAGTATTGGATAGACTGTAAACACAGTGCCTTAAAACAGTATACATGGACATTATTTCTAAAAACTTGGCGGAGACTTATTATGCTGGAGCTTAGGAATAATTTGTTTGAATGATACTGAACAGATGTTACAGATAACTATTACACATCCATTCCTCTTGTAAAACAGTTCTTTGGAAAGAAGACAAATCTGGTGGAGACACTGAAAAAAGAAACACGGGAAAATAGTGTAAAAAAAGGTGAAGTGGTAAGTAGTGTGTCATCTTATGGCACTGTGATTTAAAATTTGAGGGACAAAAGGGAAGTGTTCTTTCAGTCAATAAAACACATTTGACTATGGTTCCACCAAGCAAAGACGTACCTAGAAATGAAAAACAAGGCATAGACATTTCATATTAATTTCTTCTCACCCTTTCAAAAACATTCATTGACACCACAAAGTTGACTCTGAATTCATCTTGAACACCTATTTTGTAAATGCATCAATCTTATGTCGGAAACTAAATGGAACACTGTCTGGAAGCATCGTTAATTTTTTTATTGATTGTTGACCTATGAGGGACGTGTATTAAACAAGAATGGAATAAAATAACTTTATTTGGTGATTTCATTTCGCAATCTGAATTAGTGTGGCCTGTAGTGAATACCATTTGTTGTCTGTCAGTAGCAAAAGTGGGATAGTTGACACAAGATCTATTTCTGTGACATGAGTGTGTTCTGCATCACAAGGTGTTAACATTAGATATTTAAATAAGGCCATTTGTTTCACTAAAAATCTTCCAGGAAGCAATGTAGAGTAGTTACTATGCAAAGCAGTAGCAGTTGTATGCGTAATTTCAAGAAATGTTTCTTCCAAGCAGAGAGCATTTTTTTTTTCTAAATTTGCGTCAGACTACTTCCCCATACCTTTCTGAGGCTGAACTACAAGGACATTATCAACCTCACTTGATGCATCAGTCAAAAGCAGTTCAGAAATTGAGTCAAATTTCTGACTGCAAATCCAGCAAAATAGTGTTATTAACTGCTGTAAGCCAGTAAAAAGTTCAAAATCGGCATAACATTCAGCTACATTTAATCGTGTACTGAATTTTATGGTATGGGGCAAGAGGACAGAATGGCTTCTGGAGCTATGTAATAAAAAAGTTCAATTCCATATAGTGGTTCAACAAGAAAAGTTGAGAAATAGTCGACAGTTTATAACTGCAAAGGTGGAAAATTCTCCTCTGTCAATGAACGAATAACAATACGTCAAATTTTCCAGCCATAATTTCTTTGAAATATTGCGGTGGATAGTTTCCGCAGTGTTCATTCCATAAGGATGCTATGTCATGTTCATTTCCAGAGAAAAAGCATGATTTTTTAGCTTAGTGAAAGGCATGTTACAATCCAATATGTTCCAGATATTAATAAATCCATGCTTTACTATGTTACAATTGATGTGCTATGGATTCAATGCCTGCCATGTTAAAAGAGAAACTACTGAATTACATAGTCTGTAGTGTGTGTGGCTAAAGGCCAAACCATAATTTGTTTCGTATGTGGTACAAGAAGGGAGAGTGTGATGAACTAAAATACTGAAATCTGAAATGTAATTTCATGCGTCTGTGACAGCAATAAGTGATAATTTTATGTTTTATGAATTGCAAAACATTGTGAGGAAAAAACTATTCAGAATCGCCATTCAAAACTAAAATAACAATTGTCATTTTCAGTGTTAAGCCATGAATTCATCATGGGAAGGAATAACAGTCACCATGTTAATGATTTAAGTTCCATGGACTACATTAAAGCTTCAGTTAATATGATAATAGGAGAGAATTTGCAAAAAGTAACAGGAAAAAAAGAATGTTTTGAGATGTAATCAGACAACAGACTGTGGTGACAGGAAGGGCATCCAGCCATCTTCCATCATTAACATTGCTGAAGAATCGTGTTCAATAATTATCCTGAGTGGATTGCTTGTTCCCACCTCTCACCATATGATGGTGAGTCCAACATTGTTAAACGTGATCTTGTGGTGGTCCAGGTGTTATGGCATGACGAGGTGTAATGTTACATGGTTACACACTACCTCCAAATCTGTAAACAATGAATTGGCCAATGTCACTGTGACACTGTACTCCTTCAAGTGTGTCTTCTCGTGGATGCATTCAGCTGTGATGTCATTTTTATGGATGACAATGCATGACCACATCAAATAGTGCAGGTGGAGCAACTCTTCATAAGTAAGTGAGAGTATTAAGCAAATGGACTGGCCTGCCCACTCTCCCAACTTAAATTCCATCGAGTACAAGTTGTATGTGGTGGGGATACATTCTGCAGCACATCTACATGCACCAACCACTATCCAATAGTAGTTAACTATGGTTGTGGAAGAATGGAATGCCTTACCACAAGAACTCGTTACCAACGTTGTGGGCAGTGTGGAAGCACATTGCAGAGCATGCATTGCCATCTGTGGTGGTCACACAAACCATTAAGAACCATGTCCAGTGTTTTGTAATGTCTGGAGGGAGGAGGCATAATAAATCAAGGTGACTACAGTGTAATTATGGTTTTTAAATCAATGTGTCACTTCTATTCGTCTCACAGTGCATTTGTTTCCATTACGTTCTGTTCTGTTCTGTTCTGTACTGTACTGTACTGTACTGTACTGTACCAGTTCTTTCTATGCGTGATTTAAGTTTCATTGAGCTATGTTACTGGGTAGTAACATCATGAGAAAGTTACTTCTATCGTTAAGTTTTGGTCACCAGTATGAGCTGTGATTTTCCTTGACCATTATTAACAAGCAAGGAATTTTGGAGCCCCTTGTGGGCTCAGAACTGGCAGAAACTTGAAATTGACGGGAGTGAATTTTTTTGGTAAATCTAAGTGTGTGCTGAAAGGTAGGCTGATGAAGAATCTTAAATCCACTGAGGGATGTGTTGAAGCTGCATGCTAGATTCTTATAACTGAATACTTCTGTCGACCATCTGACTCTCCTCCAGATGAAGCTGAATGCTTAATAGCAAACCTCAGCTCACTACTACATACGTTCCCCACTCATCCTGTCATCATTGGAGGAGACTAATCCCCTGACAGTTAGGACAGAGACAATTTTGCAAGTGGTGGACTTGACGAGACATCCTGCAAAACAATAGTAAATGCCTTTTCTGAAAACCATCTACAATGCGTAGTTCGGTAGCTGGCTCTGCTGTGGCCGCTGGTGCCCTTCTGGCAGTCTGTATGTTAAAATCAGCTCTGTGATTGCTGGAGATTTCTCAGCAAGGAATATAATGAAACCTTATGATTACTTCAATAAGAGCATAAGGAAAATGAAAAAATGCATGATGAATTATTGTACATGAGTTTTCTTTGTACTAATCAATATTTGTGAATACAAAAGGAAGAACAATTACAGTTGGAATACAGTGACTACTACTGTTGTGCGCATCATAGTGCTATGCAGTGTTTACGTCCAGATTTAATGCCAGATGTTGATACAGGTTTGTGGAGAAAAATCAATAAATATCTGGTGAAACCAATAATACCAGCTGAATGAGCTCTGTGTGTCTTTCTTTAGTACTTTATAGAGGCCACAGAAAGAGGTTACCTTTTACTAATAAACTGTGGTGATTTGCAAGACAAGCATCCTATGTAAAGGAACACACAAATGCAAGCTTGTCAAACTAATTAGACTGACATCATGAACGAAACAGCCAACATAAGCAACAGTGAAGGGAAATATGAGAATGAATCAGAATGAACCTGTGCAGAGAAATAAGTGAGACAAATTGAATTTGTATTGTAGGTGACTTCAAGGAAAAACTCCCACCTTAATAGCCGGGGTTGCCTACTTGCCTGTGATACTGTTCGACTTAGAGGTACACAGTTGAAATCTTCGTGGTGGAAGAAATTTTCAGTGCCAGTACCTGGTCAGCACATGAAAGACAGATGGTGGCAAAAAGTTCCTGTTCAGTAGATTAAGATAGTGTGCCTGGCTCAAATTTCAAACCTTTCCTCAGTGTCTCATTAAAATAGGGCATGTGAATCTGAACTGGATCTGATTGTAATCAATATAAAAGGACAGCCCAGCACATTTGCAAGTAGTGCTTGCACAGAGACCATTTCATGTATTATTGTGGCAAATCAGGCACTGGCTAATAACTTTATATTCTGGGAGATTAAACTACACATGACTACTGGCGATCAGTGTCATAATCTTCGGTATCAGAATAGTAAATTAAAACACTAGGAATAATTAATGTTGAGTACTGAACAGAGCAAATTGTAATGCACTTATTGTCAAAATAGCTTCAATATCTAAAGATATAGACCATCATGCACATGCTCTTACCAAGCTCCTTCAGTGGTTGCAGGCAGATGATATCAAGGATTCAGGGCTATTCCTAATACAGCCTGGAATAGAGAAGTGACAGAGTTGCGCAAAAAGTCTGTAATTCAAGGAGGAGTGACCAGTGCTCACTAGGGTGGGACAAAATAGATAGCAGGCTAAAAACATTGGTGTCCAAAACTTAAAGGGCAAAATTAACTTTCACATGATGCGTCAGTTCCAAGTAACATAAGTCGATCAAACGTGGACCATACATGAGAAGAACTGCTGCAGTATAGTACAGAAGGTGAGATGACAAAATATGAAACTTTTATTCAAAGATAATAATTACATTTGAGTCACCGTGATTCATAATGGTCCTCAGGATATTACAAAATGTATACTATGGTTCTTAATAGTGTATATGATCACCACAGACAACAATGCTTGCAACATGTTTGCATGTTGGCCACAACTTTGGTAAGGAGTTGTTGTGGTAGGGTGTTCCATTCTTCCACTAGTGTGGTTGTCATCTGCTGGACATATTGCAATATGTCTCCCCAGTGCATCTCATATGTGATTGTTATGAAATGGAGAGGCCAGTCCATTAGGCGAATATCTTCTCATTCCAAGACCTCCATCATCTGCACTGTTTGATGAGGTCGTGCATTGTCATCCATAAAAATTAAGCCAGGACCGAATGCACCCCTGAGGAGATGCACATGGGGAAGGAGCACAGTATCACAATAACGCTGACCAGCAAGTGTACTGTGTTCAAAGATTTGTAGGTCAAGTATGTCCATGCAACAGCATGCCTCTCCACACCAGAACACCTGCACCACCAAAATGATCATGTTCAGCAAGATTCTGGAAGTACTCTTATATGCGACAGGTGGGAAGATGTAATGAATGCAGGAACATTTTTGAACACAATCGTTTTAGTATGAGGAGACATAATGTTGCATGGGTGTACTGACCTCTAAGTCTTTGAACACATTATACTCACAGTTCAGAGGTGAATCCAGTCCTGACTTTAATTTTATGGATGACGAAGTGTGACCGCATTGGACAGTGCAAGTGGAAGAGCTCTTGGAACGAGAAGATGTTCCACGGATGTGTTGGCCTGCCTGTTCACCAGCTTAAATGTCATCAAGCACGTGTGAGATGCTTTGGGGAGATGTACTATAGCATGTCCACATGCACCAGCTACCATCCACAGTTAGCAACCGCACTGGTGGAGGAATGGATTGCCCTAATACAAGAACTGCTTACCAACATTGGGGCACATTGCAGAGCTTGTCATCCATTGTGATCGCACATCCTATTAAGAACCATTTCCTGCTTTTCGTCAAGTGGACCATCATGAATCACGGTGACGTCAGTGTATTTATTGTCTTTGAATAAAAGTGTCTCATTGAGGATTTTTTTCAGTTACCTTCTGTGCTATGCTATAGCAGTTCTTTCTATGTATATTCCAAGTTTGATCGAGCCATGTTCCTTGGTAGTAACATGATGTGAAAGTTACTTTCGTCCTCAAGTTTTGCACACCAACATACGTATCGACATCTTAAACAAATGTATAGAGACAAAATCCGGGACACTAAGGAGTACTAGGAGCGCTTTCTGAATGAAACTAGACTTGTGGAGTCACCCAGATAAGCTTCTTACTGACAAAATTAAGGCTCCGACCATCCTGTCCACGCACCGAGCGAGGTGGCGCAGTGGTTAGACACTGGACTCGCATTCAGGAGGACGACGGTTCAATCCACCGTCCGGCCATCCTGATTTAGGTTTTCCGTGATTTCCCCAAATCGCTCCAGGCAAATGCCGGGATGGTTCCTTTCAAAGGGCACGGCCGACTTCCTTTCCCGTCCTTCCCTAATCCGATGAGACCGATGACCTCGCTGTCTGGTCTCCTTCCCCGACACAACCAACCATCCTGTCCACCTTCTGCAAGATCGATGGAACATTAACAAATGGCTGGAGGAACAATGCTGAATACTTACTAAACATTCTTTTGCCAGATAACCCCGCAAGTGAAGAATAACTGTCAGTCGGTACTCTGTGACTAGGTGAGTTTGGAGTATATTAACAACTATGTCCTACTCCTGCTAAATGAGGCATTGAGACTGAGACTCGGAAATCTGCATGTGCAGTGCGTAAAGAAAGGCCTTGATAAAGCTCCTGCAAAGCCGAAGAGCTGTAGAACTATGTGTTTAATAAAGACGAGGGTCATTCAAAAATTAAAGAGACAAATTGGTCTGGGGAAAAAACTGTTAGTAAGGCAAGTTTGGCACTTTTATGGCTTTAAGTTGGCATCACTTGGATGAGCCCTGATCAGCTGATCCATCAACATTGTTATATATATATATATATATATATATATATATATATATATATATATATATATATATATATATATAACCGCGAAAATACATTTCAAGATGGCGAGTCCACCTGGAACGTCCACATTAGTTGAACAACGTTCTGTTATTCGTTTTTTACTTGCTGAAGGTGAGAAACCAGTGCATATATACTGTATAATGTCTAAAGTTTATAGTGAAGGTTGTATGAATCATGCAAATTTTTATAAGTTGGTAGAGCAGTTCAAAAATGGTCGCGACTCAGTAACTGATGAACATCGTCCTGGCCAACCAGTTGCAGTTTCAACTCTCTCACTTGAAAGTTGAATTGATGAGACTATTCGTGCCGACCACCATGTGATGATAGTTGATAAGGTTCAAGTTAGTTCTGGTACAGTTCATAACATTATCTGTAACAAGCTGAAGTACCACAAAACATGTGCAAGATGGGTCCCAAAAGAGCTAAAGGAACGTTATGAAAGAGAAGGTGATCACTTCCTCAACAAAATTTTAACTTGCGATGAAACTTGGATAAACTATTATGAGCCATAATCAAAAAGACAAAGCATGGAGTGGAAGCACAACAGCTGTCAAGAGAAGATTCAGAACCCAAGCATCAGCAGGAAAAGTTATGTTGACGGTGTTTTGGGATGCTGAAGGTACAATTTTTTGTGATTATCTCGAAGAGCAGCGTACAATAAATTTGCTTTTAAACAAGGGAAGCCAGCCATGAGAAAGAGACGTCGTGGATCTCAGAGGAGAGGTGAAATTCTCAAGCAAGACAACACACATTTCCATATTGCTCAACTTAACCCGTGACACCAACGACAAAATGGGCTGGGAAGTACTGCTTCATTCCTGTTACAGTCCTCATTTAGCACCTAGTGATTTCCATTTGTTTGGTGCACTGAAGGAGGCATTACATGGGAAGAGATTGCAGGACAACGTGGATGTGAAAAAGCTTGTGGAAAATTGGTTCAAACATCAAGATAAAGAGTTCTTTGCAGACGGAATAAAAAAAGTTTGTAGCCCGTCGGAACAAGTGCATAAATGTTCAAAGGGATTATGTTGAAAAGTAGAAAAAGTATTGTTTTGTAAAAAATAAACGCTTTTTTCTCCACACCAATTTGTCTCTTTAATTATTGAATGACCCTCGTACATTAGCAGAAGTTCAGGAGCAGCTAGTGTCTTCAAAACCACAGAGTGATCCAGCGTTTCAGCACATCTCAGGCTTCCTCAAAGGTAAATGGATAGATGATGCCATTAGTCAGGCACTCCATATTATAGACAGAGCAGACTATAAATATTGTGCTGCAGTTATAATCGACATTGCAGGCACATTCAATTCTATGGTGTCTTGCAGTGTTGAATAGCCTAAGAAGTCTTTGGTTTCCCAAATGCCTTTATTAAAGTTTTGAGGGCTGCTGTAAGAGTCGCACAGTCGAGTGGCTTGCTGAATAGCACAAATTAATAAAAAAGATTTCTAGGCATTGTCCTGCTGCAATTGCCCAAATCCGTCGGAATGCACAATGAATATGAATAGATGCATGTGATCAGACAGGATGCTTACATACGTGTCACCTGTCAGAGTCATATGTAGATGTATCAACTGTACACGCCCCATATCATTACAGAGCCTCCACCAGCTTGAACAATCTCCTGCTGACATGCAGGGTCCATGGATTCGTGTGGTTGTCTCCATACCCGTACACGTCCATCTGCTCGAGACAATTTGAAACAATACTCATCCGATCAGCAACTTGTTTCCAGTCATCAACAGTCCAATGTCGGTATTAAAGGGCCCAGGCGCGGTGAAAAGCTTTTTGCTGTGCAGCCATCAAGGGTACACGAGTGGGCCTTTGGCTCCAAAAGCCCATATCGATGATGTTTCATTGAATGTTTCACACGCTGACATTTGTTGATGGCGCAGCACTGAAATTTGCAGCAATTTGCGGAAGGGTTGCACTTCTGTCGCGATGAACGGCTCTCTTCAGTCGCTGTTGGTCCCGTTCTTGCAGGATATTTTTCCGGCCGCAGCGATGTCGCAGATTTGATGTTTCACCGGATTCCTGATATTCATGGTACACTCTTGAAATGGTCGTACGGGAAAATTCCCACTTCGTCGCTACCTCGTAGATGCTGTGTCTCGTTGCTCGTGCACCAACTATAACACCACGTTCAAACTCACTTGATAACCTATCATTGTAGCAGCAGTAACCCATCCAACAACTGCGCTAGACGCTTGTCGTCTTATATAGGCGTTGCGGCCGCAACGCCGTATTCTGCCTTTTTACATGCCTATACTTGTTTCTATGGCGCTTCGGTGTATGTACTTATCACAATTTTACATTGTGTAAATTAGTATCTTAATACTGAATCAACAGAGATAAGAGAAAATGTATAATATTATTTAGAGGATTTTCAATATACCTAATGTATTGTACGATCTGTTCTAGATACACGTTAAGAAATAATAAAAGTAAATGTTACACCTGATGGCGACCTGTCTGTCCATCGAGTGGGGACGCTATGCTCAGCAGTCCAGTTAAGTGTTATCCGGGAGGAGTAAGCTGTATGTCGGCACGTTAAACAAGACTGTGACACAAGGCACAAAGGAAAAGACATTAGCTGCCTGTGGGAACTGACTTACATCAATGTGACAAGTTGAAAATTTGCTCCATATGTGAATTCGAGCGCAGGTCTCTTGCTTACTAGGCAGGTGCGTTTACCAGTATGCCATTCAGACACAGTGGTCGCCACAACCGCACAGACCATCCCAGCATGCATCCATATTCTCAACTTGTACCACACACTGCTGCTGATATAAATTAATGCCCACAGACAGCTAATGTCTTTAATTTCTGTGTGTCTTGATTCATTGTGGAAGGTCAGACACCATATATATGAATGGCTCTAAGCACTATGGGACTCAACATCTGGAGTCATCAGTCCCTTAGACTTAGAACTACTTAAACCTAACTAACCTAAGGACATCACATACTTCTATGCCCGAGGCAGGATTCGAACCAGCGACCATAGCAGCAGTGCGGTTCCGGACTGAAGCGCCTAGAACCGCTCGGCCACAGCGGCCGGCCTATGTTGGAAATACAAATCATTCATAAAATTAACTGTCTTACTGAAAATTATCTACACTATAGGGAAACAGATGAGAAATGAAGCACTGTAGTTGAACATTTTGGATACGTCTTTCAAAATAGCGAAGCTTGCTGTAGTTGGAGTCACAAATGAAGGCGGTCGAGTTTAGTCGTGTTCTGCGCATCTACGTCACGCATTCTCTGACAGCCAATGAGAGTTCATGAGTGTTCTTAGCACCCTGCTCTGAATGCCGTAGCCAATGTGAGCATTAAACGTGATCGTAGCGAATTGTTTAGTGAATTTTTATTCCATTTGTTGTGAGTTATCATCGGTGATGGTGTTGGTAAGTGATACATTCCGCATAAACAAGGGAGAGACAAAATTTGCAAGATATACACATTCTCCAAGCGGAAAGCAAGCGCATGCGCGTACCGCAGCCTTCGCTTGGAATCGTCAACCATGCAATCCTCAATCCTCGTCTGTACCTCGACATGCGCGAACTGCCATCGTTCGTTGATCCTTACTATAGTGGCAGTATTGCCCTCTCAATTTCTACCATGCGCCTACACAACATTTGAAATGTAGCTACATAAGATTGAAAGCCCCTACAGAAGCGGAAGACTTAATAATAAAGAAGTAAAGATAAATGCTAGCATTGATGGCCTAACAGTTGTTACAGAGCAAACTCAAATACCTACAACAGTATCGCTCGGAAAAACACTTTGTAATAAATAAATAAATAAAGAATAAGTGAAATGTACACTACTGTACCATAGTCTTTTGAATATTCACATCGTTATGATGCGTCCATTACACTTGGAAAGATACACGACATTCTTCCCCAACCATTCCTCCTCTTCTGGATCTGTCATTAATACCATTTACAGTGCTCTTCTTCTTGCCACACTCCTCGAAGTTATTTATTTAGTTTTCTTTCTCTGTAACTTCTTTTAAGTTTCCCCTCATTACCTTTTCTTCCTTGCTGTTGAAGCCATAGCCAATAGACATGAAGATCATATAGAAAAACCTATCAAACCTTGTTGTGGAGCTGAAGCGTCTAAACTGCCCTATACGAACTGTTTATGCAATTTCATCGTATTTCATACTGTTTGGGTTGCAACAACTTCGTTCAGAATTTAGCTGCTACTTTCAGTTACGCTAAATGAGACTGCTTTCGGAACTGCTTGTTTTGACCCATAAATCGTGGTCGTCTTCACGATGCCCGACCATAGTTATTTTTCCTTTATCCGCTACAGAGACACTAAAGCGGCAATGGCGATTTATAATTTTTTTCAACAAATAAAGCACTTATGTGTGAGAGACCCGCTGTCCCATGACCTTTCACATTGTACAGCAGAAAAGCCGACGATACCGCCGACAGCACAGTTCTCACCTGTGCTGGTTGCTGCAGGCCGCGGACCTTACGCTCCCCTTTGCTTTGGGGCAAGAGAAAGTGACCAGATTTTACTTATGTACTGGACGAGTGACATATCTTAATTTTGATTGACAAAATTAATTTTGGAGTTGTAACTTAAAATGTATTACGCTATAGATGTTTCACTTGGATGAATGACTTTGTGAGGAAGGTTGACTGTGTCTGAAAATACAGAGGGCGGGACGGGGGGGGGGGGGGGGGGGGGGGAATAGGGGGAGGCGTTTAAAATATTCGCCCGGGGCGACAAAATCCCTGGAGCCGGCCTTGCACCTGGTTTCATCCTCTCTTTTCTCTCAATATCATAAAACACAAACATGTCATCAAACATAATCATTACAGTCACGTAGACTCAACAGATACACTTAAAATACAGCTGTCAGACATACCGATGAAAGGGGACATTGGACACGGGAGAAATAAAACCCTTTCCGATTAGACAGCTGAACGTATCTCTTGTGGTCTCCGGGGTCGGGGATTTTCCCTGCCTCGAGATGACTGGGTGTTTGTGTTGTCCTCATCATTTCATCATCATTCATGAAAGTCGCGAGACTGGACTGAGCAAAGGTTGAGACTTTGTTCGGGCGCTAATAACCGTGCAGTTGAGCGCCCCACAAACCAAACGTCATCATCATCATCATCTTGTGGTCTCCACGTCAATAGTGCTTTCTTTGTAGTGCATCTGGTACACGTGTTCAGTTGTTTCATGAGATCCGCAAGATTTCATAAAAAAGGACGTTTTTCCACACAGAAACAGGTCGTGAACTACTTGCCATTACAAGCAGTTTTCTCAAAGCAACGTACACTACACATAAAAAAATTCGTTAAATTCTAGTAAGAGACAGCATTTCTTATCATCAGTGCCGGCATTTACATTTTATTCGAATTCATCTTGCACTCGTCCACTTGAGGGACAACGTGCCAATTTCCACCTGCAAAATGGAACTTGCGTAAATGAAAGTTGTCCTGCAGGTCTCGTTTATTATAAAACTAATTAGTTTTCCGTCTCGTGAAACAGCATTCTATTGCGCTCCCCATTCGCCAGTGTTCTGTACTCTTGGCTGCGCTGAGATGCGATAATTTTAACTCCTACCTCTCTGACAATTGTACAAGATGAAGTGCCTTAATAACGGCGTCGCTTCTTAGACTAAATTTCATTTTATATAAAATTACTGGCATACTTCCTGACATTTGCTGAAAAAGTGAGTTCACAGTTTATGTCTTCAGATCTTCGCTTACATCTTATTTGTTGCAACGTCGACTAGTACTAGGCCTGTGTTATTTATTATCAGCGTAACAGGCTAATTTTAATCAATTTGTGACAGTTTTCGGAATTTTAATTCTGAGAAGCTAAATAACAAAATTTTGAAAGTAATTTTGATCATGAACGTGTTACGATTGTCACAAGCGCACTACCTTGAGCGGAAAATTGAACCGGCGCTTTTATTTTGTGCAGTAAGGGGGTTTCGCAGTTGTATAGAAATATTTCAGTTGTAGTATTTGTTCTAATGGCAGGCAATGCTGTACTTATCATCTTTAACCTAAGGTGGCTGCTAAATTAATCTCTGGTATCGATAGCTACTAATTTTTGGCGACTGCCAGTTTCCAGTACATATTAAAACAACTGAATGACACAAGACGCTATGGCGCGATCAAACGTCATAGCCCGCTGTAGGTAACCATTTCAAACAAATTTCTGGTCAAAATTTTAAGTTGATGTGAATACCAAGACTATGCGGTTTCTTCGGCTCTTCGGTGACGCCCGCCATGCGGGTGCTTCTCTTACAAAGTAAGTTGTGTGTAGAAGTATATTTATGATACTAAAGTAGTCAACGGAATTTCCAGAGCCCGCTTTAAGCGCCATATGAAACTTTTACTCTATATGGGCCTCATTACAAAAACGAAGTGCTTTGTAATGCTGTAATATAGCGTGGCACAGCGAACTGCAACCAGCTGCTTCTTCAGTGCTTATCTGATTCATCTTAAGCAGTTCGATCTAGATTCCATTACAGTTGCATGTACCAATTGTAAAGTCACAGAGTGTTCAGAGGGGTCCGTCACACCATTGTATGGACTGGGAAGGACTTATAAAATTCTCCTCCTGCAACTTCCCTTGCGTTCAAAAATTGTAGTAGTGAAGCTATAAGTGTTACCTCAGATCGTTTGGTGATAACTGAGCTGCTTATATTTCTAGAATAAAATTTCATTGTGTTCTTTCTTCTCGTCCATGTGTGCCCCCAAGTAGTCAGCTTCATGACTCACTGGTGCATGGCCGGCCGGGGTGGCCGAGCGGTTCTCGGCGCTTCAGTCTGGAACCGAGCGACCGCTACGGTCGCAGGTTCGAATCCTACCTCGGGCATGGATGTGTGTGATGTCTTTAGGTTAGTTAGGTTTAAGTAGTTCTAAGTTCTAGGGGACTGATGACCTCCGAAGTTAAGTCCCATAGTGCTCAGAGCCATTTTTTTTTTCACTGGTGCATGAATTTTGCATTGATACAGCCTTCTTCTCTTTGCTCTGAGAACATGTATTGTTCATCCTGGGTGTTAATGATGCATTCTGTGGTTCCAAAATATGTTTCTGTAATCAATTTTACTGCGTGTATTCTTATTTTTCCTTCCTTTTTAATACAAATTGTCCTTTTTCAATACAGGCAACTCGTTACAACCATTCTTTTATAGAATTTCCCAATTTTGTTCTGAGGTTCCCACTTGAAAAATTGAAATTTTCAGCTTGCAGTCAATATCCCGTAGCTTAAATTTTTTAATTGATGAACTTTTTCAACAGCATTTATTACTACAGTTTCCTTGCATAGTATCTCAGAATCTTATGATTAACATGGCTTTGGTTTTTAGATAGCCTATAGAAATTTAGAATTTATGTGTTAGAATAAAGTTATGCAACTCAACACCCTCGTTGTAAAATTACTTCCTTGTATGAGGTAGCAAACTGATCATCGGTAAACATATAAACCCCCACCAAGTGAACAATAATTGAAGTTAGTGTGTCAGGTCCGTGAGACCGGAGACATACCCTCAGACATCCGGGAGATTCTCATACTATCCCTAAGTTAGAAAGAGAATATAACTACAACCAGCTTGACAGGTCATGTATTCAAGTTACTGACCGGAATTATACAGGGTGGAGAAAAATAAGCTGATAGTAAGATTAGAGCAGTGTAGCCTGCATTTAACCGAGCAAATTTTTCCACAGAACTATAAGTCTCAAATAGAACCTTATGGAACTGTCAGACAAACAGCGATGAGCACATGGAAGTGTGTACATTTAAACTAACTTTCCCCAAATAACATTTGCTATAGTAAAGAACACTTTTCAAATTAAAGTATCTGAAGACAAATGGTTTAGCTGAACAGTCTAAGCCAGGCAAACATTAAATCCTCTCCATAGCTGATTGTGTTGGATGCTAGTTCCCTGTGATGATTACTAGGTAAAGCTTTACTGTTAAATCAGCTGTGGTACAATTACCATAATGCCATTAATTAATTAAGCTGCAGCCGTACTGCAGAAACACCTCTGTAACAAGATAGTCGACACGTGGTACTGTAAGGTGCAAAATCTTGTATCTGTCTCTCTGTCTGTCTATATCTTATTCTGTCTATACATAATACATTAAAATCTCGTATTACACTTTCTTTCTTTATGTTCGGGCTAATTTCAGGAACTACTGTAGGGATTTCGATCCGGTTTTGACTGACAGATCGACTGATTCACATGGAAGGTTTGTGCGTACAGTTTATAAAGATTTCGTGCAAATTGGCTGAACTATTATGAGCTAAGTCCTCCACTGCTGTAAAAACTATGCCATTGCCACCTACCGATACGCTGCTGCAACTCCAGGGAGCAGAGAAGCTTGACCGGATATTCATCGCGGGTCTGGAGGTCTATCGGTAAAGTGTGTGCCTGAAAGCCGAAATGTCTTGGGATCGAAATCCAAGCTAACCACGGATTTTCCAATAATCTTTTTACCTAGCATTCACCTCTCAGTGACGTGGATGTTTGCCAGAAACGAAACGTGGTTCAGATTCCACGTTAAACAGTACGTCTCTTTTGGCCACTTGGATAGCTGATTAGGGGTACACAAGTTGCCGACGTGGCGTCCAATACAAATACTTGCTCCAGGTCATGGAGTCACACGAAATTATCATTATCACAATCTATACATATATTCTCCTTCCATGCAAGTTATAATTTAATGTCTCCCATCGCCTTTTCGTGCCTGTCTGTTAAGGCTAATCTGAGGAGCTACTGTAGGTATTTTGATATCATGTTGGACTGGAAAGCTCTCAGGTGGCAAAATGTCAGCTGTTCCATGCTTAATGGCGCCAATGACGGAGCTGCGAGCTACCGCACGTCCTAACTGTGACTGGCATCTAATGGCCGGCGCTCACAGCCTTACACGTATGCCCTGAAAAAATTACTTTTATCACAAAGTGGTAAACCAGGTGCCTCACTCTTCATCCAGCCTTCTTCACCAAAACATAATCGCGCTTATTTCACACATACTTTTCTAAATCCTTTTACCTCGTCTCTGTTTATAATAAAACCTTCATACTCAGCACCGTCCTCTCACTGCCACTGTCTATTATGTCTCTCTCTCTCACTGTCTGCTTTTTCTGCCATTGATTTACAGTATATGCCATGGCCACTGCCTCCTCTCTCACTTACACTGTCGCCATTTGCCGTTCTTTCTCACTGCCACTGTCTCACCATGGCAGCTAAAAAATGCACGTTTCCCTATACCTACGTGTTAAAGTTCGCCGGTCTGGATCCAGACCCCCCCTCCCCCACCTCCGCCAAGCTTGTGTATGGTCTCCTCTCATCTCTCTTTTTCGTTTCCATTGTCTCCTCTCTCTTTTCTCCCACTGCTTCTATATCCATCTATTACTCTTTCTCTTTTACTGCCACTGTCTCTCACTGAGCATCAATATCTCCTCTATTTGGCTCTGCATACCACTGTCTTTATCCATCTCTTTCTCTTGCGATGTCACTTTCTCTCTCCCACCATCACCGTTTCCTCTCTCTTTCTCTCGCACTCTGTGCGACTGGTCCCGGCGGAGGTTCGAGTCCCGAGTCCTCCCTAGGGCATGGGTGTCTGTGTTCGTCCTTAGGATAATTTAGGTTAAGTAGTGTGTAAGCTTAGGGACTAATGACCGTAGCAGTTAAGTCCCATAAGATTTCACACACATTTGAACTTTTTTTTTCTCTCTCTCTCTCACACTGGCGCCCTCTCTCTTCCACCAAAAAGCGCGAATACGTTCGCATTCCAAAAATTTTGGTGAGGAAGGAGGAATGGGGACTGAGACAGATGGTTCCCCATCTATCTGTCAGAGTCTTTAATGTGGAACGACAGGGTGACGGACGAAAAAAATTGCTCAAATTCAGGATTTTTTTCTCCGTACTGGAAAGTAGTGGACAAATGGGGTTTGCTGCAATGAATAAAACATACAATGAAGTTTTTATTGGCATTTGTTATTGAAAAATATTAATATCTTCACTGTGTAATTGGGATTTTCCCGAGGCAGCTGTGAAAGGAGGTAGACCTACGTTTGTCACTGGAACTCCGGTTGTGGTTATCTGAAACATGAAATTATAGTTCATCGTAGGGATTTGCAAAAAAAAAAAAAAAAAAAAAAAAAAAAAAAAAAAAAAAAAAAAAAAAAAGTTTTTGGCGAAATTACAAATGTTTGAAAAACGGTCGTTTTTGGACCCCTCTTTTTGGCCGAAAAAGTACTAAGTATGAAATAAAAATATCAGCTACGATGAACTGAAGAGAATTCAGTTTGCTTTAAGGGAGACCAAAAATCATTAAAATGGGTTGAAAATCGTAGCGTGGGCGACGACAACCATGCCGGAAAACATGGTTTTGGGAAAAACGCGTTTAATGTTTGACGAGTATTTATCGTATAAATTAAAGGGACAAAGCTTGAAACTTACGGGATAACATGGATGCCTGGTCCATAATAACTATCTCCCCGCTAGTGGATGGCAGCTTTCTCCTACTTTGATCTGATAAGCCCTCATTTTCGTCCTTCGTCGCTGGGTGCATAGCCGCTGGCGTCTCTGTCTTCACGGAATCGGCGCATTTCATCGTCGATTTCGATTTCAAATGTATTTGCCACGTGCGTTAATACAGTGTGGCCTACACTGCATTAACGCACACACATACGGCCAAATTTGAAGCAATGTTGATAATTTAGCTTCGACTGGTTGTTATTTTTGGAGCGTATTTCCAAATGAGACTATTGAAATTTACGTTGACATTTTGAGTAAAACCGCCCAAACAGCGTCCAGCAAATCAGGTTTACTCAAATCGGTATAAATTGGAGTGATAGCATCGATAACGATTTGCGTCAATGGCGTTTTGTGTTTATGACTTTCCAATTCACCGTTTGCTTCAGCGCGCTGCTAAGTGCACCAGGGTTGCTCACCAGCAGGACAGAAGTGATGCCGAAGATTATCATCCGATGAACTTTTCTTAAATAATGTGGCCCAAACGGTGTTATACATATTCTCAGCTGAGTCGATGTTATCACGAATAGCTTTGTCATAATACATTGACTGAGCGTCTACCAGCGGTCCAACATGAGAAAAGTGAAAGTCTGGTGTGTGTTCGAGACATTGCTAAACATTTGCACCATTAGGACCAGCCCTAAACAGCTCACGGACGCAATAAAGGGAGCGTGAGTGCGGAACAAATACTCTAACGGCGAGGCGTGCTCTGCACGCTCGGCTTCAATCTCTCACTGAAACGTTACTTTTAGGAGATCGCGCGTAATATTTTGGGGAATAATTCTTCAATGTATATACATTCGAATTACGTAATAAAAAAATTTCGCGTTTTTTCGACCGTCACCCTGTTATTCCCCCTTAAGGAGGATGTACAGTAGTGTGTGCTGCTTCTATAAAACGAATTCTATAGGTCAGTAAAGTTTTGGCAGTTTATTTATATACTTCGACAGATTTATATACTTTGACTCACGTAAACAATAAATAAGTACGCTTATTTCAAGGTTAACACAGAATCGTTTGCTTTACATTTTTCCGGATACTTTGCTCATCGATAGCAATTCAACGAAAACGCGCGGATTGTGACTCTTATCTTAAAAGAGTAAAAATGTTATTAGACGTGTTTTACTGCATTGCAGTCTTTCCAGTTTTATGTAAGTTTTGGCAGTCATTTTAAGTTTTTTTAATCGTGTTAAGACCTTTTGAGCCCATTTTTTTTGTGACTGCAGTATCGTTTTGGACATATTTGTATAGACGTGAAGTGTCCGTTACACAGAGACAGTGCATCATAAAGTTTTATTGGTGAAAAAATGTTGACTAAAAACATTGTTTGGTGACTTCAAAATCCTTGCTACCACCGTAGATCTCTCGCCATGTGTTCACTGCACCAGTTAAAACTACACACATCAGGCCGGACATTACATGTATATCCTACGTGAACAAGTACGGTAACTTTGAACCTGTGGATCTCGGCAACGGATAATAATATCGAAAATAGTTTCGAAGTTCTCCGAGAACATTATCTTAAGAACATAAGGTAAAAATTTCGACGATCTGCCATGAGTAGAAATTATAGTAGTGGCCATCCCTACAACTCATACTTTTAATAACCAAAAATCGAAGTTTTTCGGGATTTTATAAGGAACTGCCCACGAACAAATGGTGCTTTTGTAAGCCACCTAAGGTCCACACTTAATGCAAAAGAACTAACCGATTTGCTCAATTTACCTGGGCTGGAGAATGTGTGTATTGTTTAAATTTTGGCCCTGTACTGTAGGACGGCTACGGTTGACTCGTTCTTCAGATAGGTATACAAATGGTCACCAGGCTAAGGGCTATCAAAAACACTTGACCCCGCATCTCTGTGATGAATAGAAGACGAGATATGATCCCGTGGAAAGTCACATTTGCGCGCGCGGCTTTTTGGAACATACTCGTAACTTGCAGTGTCATGCAAAAGCGACAGATGGCAGTGCCTTTGATGCCCGGCATGCTTTTTTAGGTGGGTAAGTCGTATGGAAATGGTGATATTCCGTTATCTAAGATTTCTTCTCTGAATTTTAATCATAACTACGCAGTGGGCCGTAAACGAAATTACCGCTACGCCAGACGAATTGTCCGGCCATAGATAAGTATAGATCCGTGCGAAGCCAGAGCGGATGGCTAGTTATTAATAATGAAAACTAAACGCCACATATTGTAATTGTTGCTAACGTCCTGAGAGCATGAGTGAGAAGTTATTCTACAAAGTCCAGTAGATCAGTAATTGTTAACGAAGATAATGGTAAAAAAAGAGAACAGAAATTAATTTTAAAGGGTATTTTCCATTAGAATTACATTTTGTTATAGCAAATGTTCGAAAGTCCTGCCTCCAACATCACTACGCAGTTGACAACATCTGAGAAATGATTGGCGCGCCCTCTTGAAAATTCCTGGCATTTTGTGGATGAGTGTCACGGTCAGCGATACTAATCCGAACTACGGTTATTTGGAACATTTTACTCAATTCTATCTCCTTTACTCTACTCTATCATTACTATGAGAAAAAGAGTTTTTATTTTGTTTATCGTATGATGAAAAAAAATACATTTGTACAACATTTGAGGGCAAATGTGTACAATCACAAGCTCGTAAAATCTTACATCTCCAGATCTAGTTCCCTGTGCATTTGACCACTTCATCCGACGTGTGGCGAACATTCATTATCGTTCCTGTGTACGCTTAAAGAGGACAGTCAGTAACTACGTGGTGGACTGACTGTAAGGAAGCACCACAGTTACAATTTGCAGAACTAGCCTATTCCCACTTGTGCATTAGGTAACATCTGCATTGTACGGTTCGAATCCGGTTCATGATCCTCCAGTGACGTCTGCTGATATTCAACTCCGCATCGTTGACTACAGATGACTGCTCGCACTGGATCTTCTATGAATGATTGTCGCCGATAGGGAACCCACCAAGATTGTTTGCTGTGCGCCACGACGGTTTTCGTGCTTCTGCTTGTGCAGTATCTCGGTGAATAGGTTGCTGACAATTCTTATGTATGTTTCTCCTGACCTGCAGGGGAGCTTCAGATTTTCTTAGAGCTGGAAGTGGGATATTGCTGACAACGGGAAGCCACTGGGGTTTTGTACTCCGAATTCCACGTCTGTCTTCTTAGTGCGACCACTATTGGTCCAGATCGAATAGCAGTATTCAGCAACAGAATATATTAGGGCTAAGGCTATGATTGTTCTTAAAACATGAGCATTAGCTGCCCATGAGGAACCAGAGAGAGAGAGAGAGAGAGAGAGAGAGAGAGAGAGAGAGAGAAGGCCTTCAAATGAAGTTACAGCATGGCTCAACAAGAAAAAGTATTCTGTTCGTATATTCGTATATGCTCATTAGCCACTCGTACAAAGTGTTTGATTATCCAGACTCAAGGAATGAAAATTAATGTGAGCTGTATAGCAAATGTGGCCGAGCGGTTCTAGGCGCGCTTCAGTCTGGAACCGCGTGACCGCTACGACCGCAGGTTCGAATCCTGCCTCGGGCATGGATGTGTGTGATGTCCTTAGATTAGTTAGGTTTAAGCAGTTTAAGTCTAGGGGACTGATGACCTGAGATGTTAAATCCCATAGTGCTCAGAGCCATTTGAACCATTTGTATAGCAAATAACAATGTTCTTTGTAAAGCAACATGATAAGTGTTAGTCTCTTGTAAAAGAAGCCTCTGTTGTTAGAGATCGAGTAACTACTTTATTTGAAAACTACCACTGTATTCTTGTTAATATTTAGTTACTAATAGGAAATAAACGCTATCATTTCATATAACTGACGGAGCAGCAGTTTTTTTCCCGGTAATTTACAGAGTACATTTAGCTGGCGTTAAGTACAGTAACAGTTTATTGTTAAGTACAGTAACAGTTTATTGTTAATACGGTATACAGCTTCGCTTTTGACTCGTTCTTCATCTGTAGAAGTTGTTCTTGATGCGATCCACTGAACATAATGAATGATTGAATGACGGGCAGGAAAATAAAATTACTGTTCTTTTCAAGGAGCCATCTACAGTTAAAACGACATCAAGACGATTAATCAGAAGTACATTCCTCAATCGGCTTAATTCGAAAGACTTCTAGTAAACATTGTATTGCGTCGGAAGACGTTATGTAACCGTCGCACTGCGTCGCAAACAACCTGCCGTTGCAGTCGGCCATTGCAGTACATTAGGAACCACAGCGCCGTTCATAATCGTTACTATTATTAATTTCGTATTTTTATGGAATCTGGTGACGCTGTATAATGAAGGTGGAGTTGCACCGCTCATTCCCCGCTGCAATGTGTATGCTGCATGGAGCTTCCTTTTTCTGCTTTCCACAGCCTCCATAGAATCAACCAAAAAGACTTGGCTGAATTAAATGACGAAAGCGATATCGTAGTGACGTTACTGTAACTCAAAGTACATCGTCAGTTCCCGTGGTTTCAAAAAAGGCTTGATAGATGTGTCTATTGTCATTGTGAAATAGAGTCGTTCTGAATCGGATTATCAGCAGTTGAAGACATATGATTAGTGTCGAATTTTCAGCACACACGAATCCATATGGCCGACTGATCGTGCAACTCTTCAGCTCGATCATGCAGCAACTACAGTATCTCGGGAATAGATACAATAACGGAGTAAAACTTTAAAAGAGCAAGGTGTTCGCTAATACTAAATACACGTGATCACACCTTCATCCTGCCACCGTTCTGGAACACTTCACGGAAAGAAAATCACCACATCCGTCTGCTGCATCAACAGACAGAGAAATACCGCTTCTCGTGGGGCCCTCAATACATACATGTCCTGGTCTCAACAAGAACTGCTCTTGGCCGTTTAAAGATTTCCTTTCTAGAGGTCGTCTGCAGCGTTTGGCCTTGACGTCCCGGCACGCGACAGACTTATACATGAACGTCGCGAATGGGACAACTGCTTGCGCTCTCGGATGAACTGCGCTGCAATCTCAGAGCGTGTGGTCACAGCAGTGACGGTGCCGTAAGGGAAACCGCAAGAATCGCGACCGATGTGTGAACACCATACATCGCAGTAGCTACTCATTACAATCTGCTCCAGGGTCTCTTGTGATGAGCACTGTGGCTCCACTTCATGCCATTCCTGAGTGGCACTCTCAACGCAGTTACACGGCATAAAAATGTAGGTGTCCACGTAGGTCGTCACAACAAAGAGTATCTACCAGATGTGAATACTACACTGCCATTAAAAGTTCTCGAACTGGTCACCGACTGCATACATTTGGGACTTACTGAACAGACGTTTGCTCCTCTGTCGCACTTCGATCATTGCGCTGTGCTGCCTGTCTCTTATCTTGCCTCTGAAAGTAGAAAGGGGCCGTTACACTTTTGGATTCTCACATCTTTAAATGCGAAAATTTTAGGTAAGGCTTTACCGTGACTGTTATTGGCATCGAATGAAACAACACGTTCACTGTGACGAGTCACTGTTTATTTATCTCAGCAACGCGTTTCGAAGATTTAAACCTGCATCATCAAGTAAATTGACGTTTATTGCTATGACATATGTGTGCATTGTGCTACGATGTTTGGAGGAACTTGCATCATCAGGTAAATTGACATTTATTGCTATGACATATGTGTGCATTGTGCTACGATGTTTGGAGGAACCTGCACTTCAAAAATGGTTCAAATGGCTCTGGGCACTACGAGACTTAACTTCTGAGGTCATCAGTCCCCTAGAACTTAGAACTACTTAAACCTAACTAACCTAAGGACATCACACACATCCATGCTCGAGGCAGGATTCGAACCTGCAACCGTAGCCACACCGGCCGGCGAACTTGCACTGTCTAGTGGAGAAAAAAACACTATTTCAGAACATGGTTTCTTTTGTACTAAAAGCTAAACGTATAACTGTATATCTGACGGTAAAAATAAAGCAAGTAAAATAGAATACCTCCTGTGGTCACATGTTCCTTTCACAATGTTGTGATGTGTTACGACAGTGAAAGGCACTGTGACCACTGGAGGTATTCTGTTTTACTTACTTTAATTTCACCTTTAGATACACGTTTAGTTTTTAGTCAAAAGGCCCAAAACCATGTTCTGAAATAGTGTTTTGTTTCTCCACTAGACAGTGCCACAAGTTCTTCCAAAAATCATAACGCAACACACATATGTCATACTAACAAATGTAAATCCATCTGATGACGGACGTTTAAACCTTAGAGCGTCGCGGATGTAAATACACAGTGACTGGTAACAGTACCTGTAAATTTGTTGTCTGATTCGATTCTCACATATTCCAATGTGATAATGTTAATGCGGTATCCCTCCCGCTTCTCCGTCGCTGTGATGTGTGGTACTGTCCTATATCTGCATCTGTACTCCCGGAGCCACCATGTGGAGTATGGCAGAGGGTACTTACTGTACCAGTGTTATTCCCGCCCCCCTTTTCCTAATGCACTTGCTGGTGGTACGGGGGAAGAAAGCTGTCGGCACCCCTCTGAAGAGACCGAATTTATTTAACTTTAGCGTCAAGATCATTATGTGAGACGTATGATGGAGTTAATAGTAAGTTTCTTAACTCGTTTTGAAACTTGGGCTCTAGAAATATTGTGTCTTCGCAATGCGCAACGCCACTCTTCTACGGTTCCCCCGTGCAGTTTGTTGTGCGTATCTGTGTTACTCTCATGCCGACTAAACAAACGAGTAACAACTCGTGGAGCTCTTCTCCGTATCTTTTATATTTCTTCAGTTAAATCAGCTTGGTAAGTGTCTCATAATGACAAAAAGTGCACAAGAATAGGTTGAATGACTGTTTAATAAGCGATCCCTTCCGTGCATGACTCCAACATCTGCTTCCCCACGGCTAATTTATGTGGCCTACATCTGTATCAGTACTCCGCAAGCCAACTGACGGCCTGTGGCGGAGGGTACTTTTTGTAACACTAATTGATCCCCCCTTCTCTGTTGCATTCGCGAATGGCGCTTGAGTAGAATGGTTTCGGTAACCCTTTATAGTAGCTCTAATTTCTCGAATTTCTCCGTTTGATCATTCCGCGAGGCGTATTTTGGAGGAAGTAATACACTCCTGGGAATTGAAATAAGAACACCGTGAATTCATTGTCCCAGGAAGGGGAAACTTTATTGACACATTCCTGGGGTCAGATACATCACATGATCACACTGACAGAGCCACAGGCACATAGACACAAGCAATAGAGCATGCACAATGTCGGCACTAGTACAGTGTATATCCACCTTTCGCAGCAATGCAGGCTGCTATTCTCCCATGGAGACGATCGTAGAGATGCTGGATGTAGTCCTGTGGAACGGCTTGCCATGCCATTTCCACCTGGCGCCTCAGTTGGACCAGCGTTCGTGCTGGACGTGCAGACCGCGTGAGACGACGCTTCATCCAGTCCCAAACATGCTCAATGGGGGACAGATCCGGAGATCTTGCTGGCCAGGGTAGTTGACGTACACCTTCTAGAGCACGTTGGGTGGCACGGGATACATGCGGACGTGCATTGTCCTGTTGGAACAGCAAGTTCCCTTGCCGGTCTAGGAATGGTAGAACGATGGGTTCGATGACGGTTTGGATGTACCGTGCACTATTCAGTGTCCCCTCGACGATCACCAGTGGTGTACGGCCAGTGTAGGAGATCGCTCCCCACACCATAATGCCGGGTGTTGGCCCTGTGTGCCTCGGTCGTATGCAGTCCTGATTGTGGCGCTCACCTGCACGGCGCCAAACACGCATACGACCATCATTGGCACCAAGGCAGAAGCGACTCTCATTGCTGAAGACGACACGTCTCCATTCGTCTCTCCATTCACGCCTGTCGCGACACCACTGGAGGCGGGCTGCACGATGTTGGGGCGTGAGCGGAAGACGGCCTAACGGTGTGCGGGACCGTAGCCCAGCTTCATGGAGACGGTTGCGAATGGTCCTCGCCGATACCCCAGGAGCAACAGTGTCCCTAATTTGCTGGGAAGTGGCGGTGCGGTCCCCTACGGCACTGCGTAGGATCCTACGGTCTTGGCGTGCATCCGTGCGTCGCTGCGGTCCGGTCCCAGGTCGACGGGCACGTGCACCTTCCGCCGACCACTGGCGACAACATCGATGTACTGTGGAGACCTCACGCCCCACGTGTTGAGCAATTCGGCGGTACGTCCACCCGGCCTCCCGCATGCCCACTATACGCCCTCGCTCAAAGTCCGTCAACTGCACATACGGTTCACGTCCACGCTGTCGCGGCATGCTACCAGTGTTAAAGACTGCGATGGAGCTCCGTATGCCACGGCAAACTGGCTGACACTGACGGCGGCGGTGCACAAATGCTGCGCAGCTAGCGCCATTCGACGGCCAACACCGCGGTTCCTGGTGTGTCCGCTGTGCCGTGCGTGTGATCATTGCTTGTACAGCCCTCTCGCAGTGTCCGGAGCAAGTATGGTGGGTCTGACACACCGGTGTCAATGTGTTCTTTTTTCCATTTCCAGGAGTGTATATTGTCCCACTCTTTCTGGAGAGTACTCTCTCAAAACTTCGGTAATAATCCTCTCTCTGATGCACACCGCTTCTCTTGTTAGACTCTGCTGCTGGAGTTTGTTGAGCTTCTCTGCAACTCTCTCGCGACAACTAAACGATCCCGTGAAGAAAGGCGCCGCTCTTCGTTGGATCCTCTCTGTCTCTTCCATAAGTATTACCTGGTAAGAGTCCCATATTGATGAAAATATTCAAGAATCGGTCGAACAAGCGCCCTGTAAACCACTTCTTTAGTGGTTCTTCCCGTATATCTCAGTCTGGCATCTGCTTCTCCCGCTATTTATTTTATGCGGTCACTCCGCTTGAGGTCGCTCCGGATGCATACTCCTAGATATTTTAAGGTAGTTACCGTTTTCAGCAATTTATCATTAATAGTGTAATTGTACAATAGTGGATTTCTTTGCTATGTTTGCGCAGTAGGTCAGTCCCTGGACCATTCTTCAATCATCTGTAGGTCCTGCAAACTGTTACTGTCTTCCGGTGTTACCATCTCCCTATAGGCAACCGCATGATCTGCGAACAGCTTTAAAGAGCTTCCGAGACATTCTTCTAGATCTTTTATAAACAGTGTAAACAGTAAAGGTCCTATCACACTTTCTTGGGGTTCTCCCGAAATTACATTTACATCTGTCGATTTTGTTCCGTAAGAGCGACGTGTTGAGTTCTATGTGTAAGCAAATCTTGAATCCAGTGGCAGATCTGGTCCGATACTCGGTAGCTCGTATGTTTTCCGCTAAACTACAGTGCGAGACAGTGTCAAATGCCTGCCTAAAGTCGAGGAACACGGCATCAACCTGAACACCGATATCTACAGCTCTTTGGGTCTCATGGACGAACAGAGCGAGCTGAGTTTCGCAACTTCTTTCCAACTTACATCGCTCCCTGATTGATAAGTGGGTATACGAATGTGCCTGTCAACCACTGTATATCGTTTACACTTTGGAAATGTGCCACGACAACAGTTATGAACACGTAGGATTCATCCCAGTCCCCATAAATTAGTAGTAATTAGGGAAAATTTTAAACAGTTGGCATGTAAATGTCGTCGCTACAATAAAACTGTCCTCATGAGTCATCGTTCCACAGCAGACACAGTGGGGCGGCAGCTTCTGTGGGAGTGAAAGAAAACTGCCGTGATACAAAACTTTGTCTAATGTCTTCAAAGCATTATTTACTGCACCAACAACGTTGGAGAGTCGTTGGCCATTTGACCCATTTCAAACTCGGGTAAAATATGCCAACAGGATAAAAGTTCTTCCTTCTAATGATCGTAAATGATAACAAAAAATTCTAATCCATATGACGAGTACCAATGACCAATATTTGCTGTGATACACTCCAAGAAATAGATGATGATTTTGGTACCGTGGGGCGCTCAACGGCGTGGTTATCAGCGCCCGTCAAATTCCCAATCTTTCCACTGTCTAGTCTCGCCATTTCCACGAATGACGACGCAATGATGAGACAACACAAACACTCAGTCTCCGGTCGGGATGAATCCCGGCTAGGAATCGAACGCGGGACCCTGTGGTCTAGAGGCAGCAACGCTAGACTACGAGCTGGAAAGAGTGATGCCATTGAGAACTATGTGCAGAGGTCTCTGCTGTGGCGATCTGCACTCGGCGCAACTAAATATTTGCATAAATGTCACCGCGGTCCGCACATGAGTGTGCGTTCATACTGGGAACGTCCACATGTTCATGACATAGGAAACAAAAGGATAGTGGGTCTCCTAGCTTTGACTCTGATGGGTATTGGAATCTAATAGATCTTGATGCCACCATAACACATTTCGCGTTTCTATCTTCTTTAGTTAACTCTTGAACGGTATTTGCGAAGGACGCTCCCCCAAACTCATGGCGGTCAATATGAAAGTCGAGTAGAGCAAACAAAAATTTCATTGGACTGTGTTCAGTTATTAACAGAGGTTTTGGTGGTAACGTAATTTCTCGTGTGTGTGTGTTTCAATGGCACCAAGAGAGTTTTGAAGAACAAAAGGAGGCCGAAGACTGCAACCAGCCCTGTCTACTTCCGACGGTAGAAAAAATACACACACAAACAAAAAATATCTGGAAAAACATATGCGTTGACGTTAAACGGTACTATTACTAAAAGAACCACATATGCTGCAAAGTACCGCGAAACGTAAGTATTTTAGTGTGACCTAGAATACTGCCCTGGGAGAACCCATATCGACACAAATTAAAAGAAATAATGAGTAAGTCCCATTTTCCGAAATCAAAGATGTAACGCTGATAAAATGAGTGCCTCAGAATCAAATGATTTATCAGGAAACAGAAAGAATATTATGGCTTAAGTCCCATCGACGACGCGTTTATTAGAGGCTGTGCACAATTCGGGATTAGGGAAGGAAGGGAAAGGAAATAGGCCATATCCTTTGCAAGGAATTGTTCCCGCATTTGCCGTAAGAGATTTACTTAAACGACAGAAATCTGAATCTGGATGATTGGGCGGATATTTGAATCACTGTCCTCTCAAGTGCAAGTCCAATGTCTTAACCACAGCACCATCTTGTTTGACGGTTAATCAGAAGTACTACATTGTCATTCTAATAAATTTAAGAAAACAAGAAAGAGAAGATAAACACCGAATTTGTGGTCGAAGAAATAAAGAAACATAAATGAGGACAATGCTCTTCTTTTTTGTGGGTAAGTGCATTGCAGCACTCAACCATCGTCCTTATCCACCAAATGTCGGGCCATGCGACTTAAGCCTTTCCAGAAAGTTTGGCACAAAGTCGAAGCTGCATGGAACAGCATACCCGTACCCATTACCCAAGCTCAGTTCGACTCGATGTCCAGTTGGATTGAGTCATTGTTGCTGACAGAGGTGTCAGCACTGTGTATTAACTTTTACAAGCTGTAAACATCATATGACCTACAAATTTAGTAGAGTAACTAAAATTTCGGTACTTGCTACTCCTCCTGGAGCTGCAATTTTAATGGCCTGCGGGTTAGATAACCCAATCGCTATTTCCCGTAGATATTGTCATCCTCCAAATTGCATTGGACTGTGCGAAAATAGAGGTGTGGCAAGTTCGTTACATTTGTTCAGATGATATACCTTGGTGTTTAGCTATGAGGATTCAGTCCATAACAAGTTTTTATAGCTGTCACACTTGATGTCTCTGACAGTCCACCTGATAGTCTTACTGTTGCTCGGATCTCTGTGCAAAGGCGGTGACAGAATGGTTAAACTACCGGACTTGCAAGTAAGGACGAGCGGGGTTCATATTGCAGTCCGACCTACCAGATTTATGTTTTACATGGTTTTCTTAAATCGTTTAAGGCAACTGCCAGTGGTGGTAAGTGGTAGTAAGTTCCTATGGGACCAAACTGCTGAGGTCATAGACCCCTAAGACCTCACGGTTACCCCGCGCGGCTTAAAGGCAACTGTCATGGAGGTTCCTGCCAAAAGGACTCTACCGATTTCCTTCGCTATTCTTGTCTAACAGAAGCATGGTTTCCATCTTTCAAGACATCCTCATTAATTAATCTTCCTTCCTTTTTACGGATCATCGTACATTATTATTGTCTCGCCTATAACAGTGTAACTGAGAAACACACATTAGCGCTTTCTCTCAAGCTTTCACGTTGTTTTGCTGATTTCTAAGATCCCTTAACGTAGAGATGTGACAGTATATTTGATTTCTTTTTGTGGGATCAAGGAAACTTACGTCGTCCACGTTTTATGTTTGTTTACGTAATGTCATAAACTGCTCCAAACAAGTTTTTGCACCACTACACATGCACGAACGTTTGTGGGCTTCGATCAGGCGTGAAATGGAACGGAGGAATAAGCCTTAAGGGAAAAAAAACAAAAAAACAAAAAACTAACTTTACTGCAAAATAAAAGCAAGACAGTGACCAGAATGAAATCAGCCTGATAGAAAGTGTACATCTTTCCGCACCTGTGAAATCGGAAAGTATTGCTGCCTAACATTTAATACCGTGTTACTCCAGTCCGTGCAGTATAATATGTTCCCATCCTCTTCGCCTGACCTATTCTTCGAAAGCGAGCTCGCAGAACTCGTTCACTGTGTGAACTAAGTTTCTACAACGATGCCCTGCAAGTCTAAACTGGTCCCAAGCATGCTCAGTCCAGTTCATACGAGCAGATACTACTGCCTTCTGAAAGAAGGGCTCGTCACCGAAATGTTGCTGTAGGGCTGAAAAGTAGATTGGACAATCCTGTACAAGTGTTACACAGTGCACAAACTAGCCTCGGTAACGATGAGAGGTGTGATACATTGATATGTAACACCAGCCCGAAATATGACAGTCACCTTCCAGCTGAAGGCGTGGGACTTCGTCCCTAAGACGTGCAGTGATACCTGACTGCCTCCACATTCTTCTTCCACAATTATCGAGCGTCAGACTAATTGTACACTTGACAGTGACGAGGACCAAAACGCCATTGATCCACTTTCCCCTCCTGCCATTGCCTTGTCCACCTTCTTCAGACGCAACGGTGCTGCAGTAGTGTCGTCGTTCCTAGTGAAAGCATAGAGGTCAAATCAGTCGCGTGGAGACGGTTGTGTACCGTCCGCGTCGGCACAGCACTTCCAGTTGCCTGCAAACAGGCAAAGCGCTGTTGTTTACATTCTCGTCGGGGTACCTGCGAACAGGCGCGGACCCAGAGTTCAGTTCTATGGGAGGCCACAATGTTTTCACGATTTAGGGTGATTTTGTAAATACACTGGTGTCCAAAATTAAAGAAACAAACGGAAATGTTGTAAGGTTGTGTTTATTTTGCCACAAAACAGTGTAAACAGTAATAGTAAACTCTAAACACTGTGAAGAATACACAATGTAAACAACTGCGATATACATAAAAATGTTCTTCGTTTTTTCCAACTTAAAGGATTTGCACACACTTTCTGACAACTGGTTAATTTGCTCAGTATGGGGTGGACCACCTCTGGCAGCAATACAGACCTGACAACGACGGGGCATGCTGTGAATGATGTAATCAATTTCCAATTTCTTGTTGATGCAACCCGTCTTCCTAGTGCACCTTAGACAACCCTTCCGTTTCCAAGAAAACATCAATCGCTCTTGTCATGTGAGGTCGATCATTGTTGTCCACCTCGCAATAACCGCACATGAGATCCCAAGATCTCGTCACGATAGCTGACTGCAGTAAATCTTGTCGATTCACCCATACAATTTTATGAAGTAGTGTCCATGTGGTCAACATAATCCCTGCCCATAGCATTGGGGTCCTCCTCGATATCGGTCTCTTTCCATAATGTTTGGATCGCGAAATCGTGTTCCGCGTTCCCCCCAGGTGTGAATGCGCCGAGAATCACAATCGGGACTCATCTGTGAAGAGAACATTGTCCCACTGTTCGACTACCCAAGTGGCATGTTGACGACTCTAGTCTAGACGTTCCCTTCTGTGAAGATCCATCAGAGTTACAGATATAGCAGGTCTCCGACAATAAAGGAAACTCTGCCGAAGCCCTCTGGACAAAGTTTGTTTCGATACAACACGTCAGATGCCAGATGGCGTGCAGTGCTAAGACGGTACCATCGTGCCCTTACATCCAAATAACGGTCCTCTCTTTCTGATATCACAAGTGTTCGGCCCTGCCCTGGTCTTTGGGGTACTGTTTCGGTCTCTATAAATTGTTGCGACATCCGAGAAACAACAGAACGATTCACATCAAGTCATCGAGAGTCATCATCTTGCGACTTCCTGCTTCCACTCTTCTTATGACCCTCCACTGCGGGAAGTCTGGTAGACGTCTTCTATGTGCCATACTGCACCGTCGGCGACTGTATACACAGTGATTGTGGATGTGGAACTACCCGGCAAACAGTATCCCATTCGATAGGTGGCCCAACGTCATCGTTGACGTGGTTGTCCGCTGACCTGAATACCATTTTGCGTGCAGAAGACGACCGTACGAACATCTGTTAACAGTCTGTATGATTACACGGTGAATTAGACACAAGACGGGGAAACAGTGGTTCGTTGCTTTAATTTTGGACATCAGTGTACGTTTCATCTTCGGCATCTCTGTTGCAGCGAGGAGGAGGAATGAGTATGTGAAAGTCGCCTATAACCCCTCCAGAGTTTCCTTTGTTATTCAGTATATAAGCTACTTCCACTGCTGATTAATTGTGTCTCCAGTGATTGTCCCTCCTCCCCCCTCAAAAATATTGAAATGCCTCACTTACCTAGGATTTTAATAAAAACAACAATAAATATACAGGGTGTTACAAAAAGGTACGGCCAAACTTTCAGGAAACATTCCTCATACACAAAGAAAGAAAACGCTTACTTTCCATGTTACAGCTCATTTTATTACTTCTCTTCAAATCACATTAATCATGGAATGGAAACACACAGCAAAGAACTTACCAGCGTGACGTCAAACACTTTGTTACAGGAAATGTTCAAAATGTCCTCCGTTAGCGAGGATACATGCATCCACCCTCCGTCGCATGGAATCCCTGATGCTCTGATGCAGCCCTGGAGAATGGCGTATTGTATCACAGCCGTCCACAATACGAGCACGAAGAGTCTCTACATTTGGTACCGGGGTTGCGTAGACAAGAGCTTTCAAATGCCCCCATAAATGAAAGTCAAGAGGGTTGAGGTCAGGAGAGCGTGGAGGCCATGGATTGGTCCGCCTCTACCAATCCATCGGTCACCGAATCTGTTGTTGAGAAGCGTACAAACACTTCGACTGAAATTTGCCGATCAGTTGCTTCGAACGTCTTCCTGTCGGAACACCTTCGTTCTAGAAATCTGTACCGATGCAAACGTACCGCGCCATGGCTATTGCCACGTGCTAATCCATACATCAAATGGGCATCTGCCAACTCCGCATTTGTAAACATTGCACTGACTACAAAACCACGTTCGTGATGAACATTAACCTGTTGATGCTACGTTCTGATGTGCTTGATGCTAGTACCGTAGAGCAATGAGTCGCATGTCAACACAAGCACCGAAGTCAACATTACCTTCCTTCAATTGGGCCAACTGGCGGTGAATCGAGGAAGTACAGTACATACTGACGGAATTAAAATGAGCTCTAACGTGGAAATTAAGCGTTTCCAGACACATGTCCACATAACATCTTTTCTTTATTTGTGTGTGAGGAATGTTTCCTGAAAGTTTGGCCGTACCTTTTTTATAACACCCTGTATAAATATTTTAATGTAACAATAATAATAAAAAATTAATAATGTGTTTACACCAGTGCGTAGTCCATCGCTATGGCATGACTTCAGAGACATCTTAGTTCAGAGAAATGCACTCTAAGGCAGAAAAAAAACCATGCTCAACGAAGGAATTATCTGAATGCGACGAAAATCACATGTATAGACAAACAAATCATTACGACAGAGTAACTGACAAACAAATGATTGCAACTGGGTGATTTATTCAAGAGGATGAGCTTCAGAGATTGAGCAAGTCACCAACCCTTTGGTCCATCTCTGACGCTTATGCAAGCAGTTATTGGGCTTGGTATTGATTGTCAGAGTTGTTGCATGTCCTCGTGATGGGCTTGTGTTAAATTCTGTCGAGTTGGCGTGTTAGATCTTGAAACCTCGAGCTGATTTGAGGGCCCTGCCCATATGCTCCAGTTGAAGAGAGATACGGCGACCTTGCTAGCCGAGGTAGAGTTCAGTAAGCACGGAGACCAGCAGAAGAAATTCTCGCCGTGTGAGGGCGGGCATTATCTTGCAGGATGGCTTACCATGAAGGGCAACAAAATTGAGCGTAGAGTATCGTACAGCTGTGCTGTAAGGGTGCAGCGAATAACAACCAAAGGTGTCCTGCTATGAAATGAGGATAACAAGACCATCACTCCTAACTGTTGTGCCGTACGGAGGGCGACAGTCAGGTCGGTATCCCACCACTGTGCGGGGCGTCTCCAGATACGACTTCGCTGGTCATCGGGACTCATTTCATAGCTGTCCGCCCCGATAGCTGAATGGTCAGCGTTACGGACTGCCGTCCTAAGGGGCCCGGGTTCGATTCCCGGCTGGGTCGGGGATTTTCTCCGCTCAGGGACTGGGTGTTGTGTTGCCTTCATCTTTATTCCATCCCCATCCGGCGCGCAGATCGCCCAATGTGGCGTCGAATGTAATAAGACCTGCACCAAGGCTGCGGGACCTGCCCCGTAAGGCCAATGACGCCAAACGCTCATTTCCATTTCGAAGCTTGAATTCTACTTCAGTCAATAAGATTCCAACCCTAGGACGTGTCTGGAGAGGCCATTGATAACGGTGGGATACCAACCTGAGCGTCGCCTACCATGCAGCCCATCGACCAGGAGTGATGCTCTGGATACCATTTATTTTCATAGCAGGACTCCTTTGGTTGCCATCCGCGGCACCCTTCCAGCACGGCGTTACGTCGACGATATTCTACGCCTCATTTTGTTGCCCTTCGTGGCAAGCCATCCTGGGTGTACATTTCGGCAAGATATGCCTGCCCGCACTTGATGAGAGTTTTCATGGCTGGCAAATTCTACCTTGGCCAGCCACGTCGCCGACTCTCTCCTAAATTGAGAACGTTTGGATCATTATGGCAGGGCCCTCCAACCATCTGGGGATTTTAACGATCTGATGGGCCATTTGGACATAATTTGGCACAATATTCCTCAGGAGGACATCCATCACGCTATCGATGAATGGCAAGCCAACTAACTGCTTAAATTAGTGCCAGAGGTGGACCAAAGCGTTATTGACTTGTTAAATTTGTGATACTCTTTCTCCTGACATCTTCTGATTTCCGTCCCACTCGTACAATTCCTTCGTTGTGCGTCGTTTTTTGTCTTTTGAAAATTTGAAAAATATTTCTGGCATGCAGTGATTTAAGAACCTTAATAGCAACAAAATTTCACAACTTTGTTGATGTAATAATTTACACAGTATGAGCACCCAGTGTGCACTGAACGGTGTTAATATTTCTCTTACGATCATGAATTTGACAGTTATGCTGGCTACAGGTGTTTAAGCGTTTAATTTTGGGAATGCTGTTTGTTTCTGTCGTTTTGGCCTTCCTATGTTGAATCTGTCTGATTTTTTCTCATTGAAATTTCTCCCCTTTTCTGTTCTGCTTTACTCGACTTGCTTGAACTAGTAACATGTCAGATTTGTCGCTGGCAGCAAGTATAATGTTAACTTGCTGCTCAAAGCTCGTCCACAGGGGCTAGCTCCCATGCTAGTAAGCAAGAAGTACAATTACTTCCATTTTAAAGATCTTTAAGTTTCACGCTAAAGGGTCATTCCATGTCAAGTGGCCTAGGGCTCCCTGCTCGACCATCTTTAATTTTTCTGAAATTTAGTATGTACAGTACCACATGTCTCAAACGAACTTTGGTTAAGTTTTAGATTCTCAAGTGGAATTCTTGTTGAGATACAGCCGTTTGTTGGACCACATACCTGACCACGTTCAGTACAGTATCTCTCATGCTATTTTTTTTAACATGTAACTTAGCTAGCTTACACAACTTTTTGCACTCTGTTAAGTGATAATAATAATTATTATCTCTGTAAGCATCATAAATAGATAAACTGTATCAGAGTTGGCCTAAAAATTGCTCAAAATTGGCAAGTTTTCCGCTATTGAGACATTAGTTTCTAGTGTTTCGCGGTCAGCGTGAATCCACTGTTCGAATTCAATTAATTCTTCTGCATCCCAGTCCTAGAATATTTCTCCTAATTAAATTTTAACTGCATCTGCTTTGACGGCGATGCCGTACAGAGTCTTTGGCACTCAGATCACACACTGCCTTTCCTGTTAGCATTTTGTACTCATTCTTAACATTAGCACTTTGCAGCATGAACTTAACATTCTGAACTATTGTTCACACACAGACAGAATGCTTGCCTGAAGCACCAACAGTTACACACCATTTTAGCCTGAGATCGCAGGATTTGGAGAAACTAACTCCAGCACTATATTTATTGTGATAAGCCAGTAAAGTTCTTTAAGATTAAACAGCAGGAACTGCTTCTGTTTTTGTAGTTTAATATCACCAAGCCGAACTGAAACACAGCCTTTGTTGCCAGGATACGTCCTGCTGTATTCATTGTCTTCTTAGGAATTGTTGAATCTGTCAGTGACTTCCTTTGACAATGGTTTGCCAATCTTTGCACAGGGAAATGCACCAAAATACCTTTTTCTGCCGTAACTTTCCAGGCTCTTTTGACCCTTCGTTCAGAAGTGCCAAACTTTTGCCTTCATTGACTAACTTTTTGGGGCCATAGTCAGTAATTGAACTTTCGTTGATCTATTGGATATTTCAGTTTTTGCTTTCATTTTTTTCAAAATGTCAATGTAATCATTACTCAGACTGCATTTAGCAGAGTGATTAGATTGTACAATGTCTTCTGTCATTCCAGAGACAGACTTTATTTCTTCTGCTATTTTATTTTGCACGCATTCAATGTTTTGTCTCAATTAGCCAGCTTTGTCTCTGTTGCTTATTCTTCGAATTTTCGATGGAGAAGTGCCAAAAACCGTCAAGCTTTCATTCAAAGTGTGTGAGGCATTGGGATCAAAATCGTCATGAAGCTGATGTGGCCTCAACCATTGAAATGTTTTTGCTTTGCAGGTGATGCAAATGTTCTGACGTGGCTTTAAATTGCTACTGGTCACTTTATTCATTTCCTCGGACATGACTAAAGTGACTTTTAACAAACCACATTTGACAATGCAATTCTGCTTTTTAAACGGATTGCAACATGACTTTTGGCTGATTTCGTATTTGTGGAGGTACTTTTCTTCGTGACGCAAGCAGATCTGGTCTGGTCATGTTCTGATCGTCAAATAATAAGAATTTTTTCATTTTCTGATAAGCTGCTAACAGAATTGAGCCCTATTTTGTTCGAATAAAATATGCCGTGGTGACAATTTGACGACAATTTGCGCCCAACAGTGCATTTGGCTATAGGATAATCATTATCAATTGATTCATTGACGTGCAGTTCGAATCAAGTTAATTAGCAAAATAATAGTAATGCGAATCTGAAGACATGTATACTAGGTTGCACTCGACTATGTTCCCAAAACGATGTAGACCACCACCGCAAAATGCAACAGATACAACAATAGATTTTATGGAACACTCGAGATCAAAATAACAGGTATCTGTAAACAAACATGGCGACACGGCGCCAAGAAATCTGATACTGCGCGTGCGCAACTTCTGCAAATTGTCCAGCTGTAGCCCTCTTTTTTTTTTTTTTTTTTTGCACTGTTGCCAGCGTTAGTCAATCTAGTCAAATTTTCTAGGATGTTCAAAACATTCTCTTTCTAATGAGAGTGGTTTTAAAAAGTTTCTAAAAGGTACTTTTGAGCGAAATGGTATTGAAAATACCCTATTTTTAGCGTTTTTGGAAAAATCGTCAACTTTACGCTAAATTTGTAAAGTAACAGAAAGAGCTAGCAACATAAAATTATAAATTTTAAAAGAATAACTTGTAGACATACTATACATCAAATTTGACATCTGTTACTTAATTATTTAAGGAGCTATGTAACTTTTAATTTTTTTAGAGTGCCAGTTTTTTAAGCCGACTTTGACACACCTTATCCGCAGAAGTAATATTTATTAGGGGCCTATCACCATTAAAAATAGTGTAAAAGCTGTACAAGCAAGCTAAGATTCATGTTTTAAAAATAAATACCAAGAGAGATTTTAGATGTCAAAGTTGGTGAAATCTCAGTTCCGTACTATACGTGGTCATTGTATGAGAGGCGAACAACCGGCTGTTTCTAAAATGGCTGTATTCTCCACTGGAGAATCTAAAACTTAATCAAAGTTCGTTTCAGGCTTGTGGTACTCTACATATAAAATTTAAAATTTCAGCAAAATCCAAGGTGGTCGAGGGAGGGGGGGGGGGAGGGGGGGGGGGAAGGGGGGGGCGCACTTCCAAAAAATTGGACCACTTGACGTGGAATGTCCCTTAAGTACTCTCTTGAAGTCGACTAAAACGTCTGGGAATTGAGAAATGTAAAAATTTAAATGGTTTTGTTTATAACTTAAGTTGTTGCCACAGTTGTAAAAAATTTTTGTTGTTGAAGTCTTACCGTCTTCAGGTGCAACTAAAATCAGTACAAAGTGTGCTTGTCCTAGTCAAGTTAAAAGGCAGCACATCTGCTGTACATAGCTGCCATATATCTGCTGCCTTTCAACTTAACCATGACATGTACTCTTTGTACTGATTTTAGTTGCATTTGAAGATGGAGATGAGACCCCGAAACGTCGGTAATAACATTATGTAGCTGTAGTGGAAGTTTCAGTTATGAGCAAAGGACTTAACAGCTGTGGATGTCCCACTACCAGAAATTTATGAATGGTTTTGGTAAATTGTCTGTGGAGGGGATCATGACCTCCTTGAGCCTCCGTTGGATCCGCGCCTGCCTACGAGCCATAATTTTCAGGTAGCAGTCATTTGGTGGTATCGTTGATAGTGGGCGAACGGTACAAGGTAGACCTTCAATGTCGCTGTGATGTCGTCCAATTCGATGGCTAATTTTCCGTTTTGCCAGCCCTACTTGCCGCAAAGTGATAATGTGCTCACAATCTAAACTTGAAGTGATCCTTCATGGCTTGCTGGCAGACTGAACAGTGTACACTAGCCGCACGTACCACTCACGATTGGAGACACAGGGCAGTTACTCACTTGTCAGTTGCACTGAGAACACAGGCTTACTTTAACCTCCACTACACAGCAGTGCGTAGCCGGCCGCTGTGACCGAGCGGTTCTAGGCGCTTCAGTCCGGAACCGCGCTGCTGCTACAGTCGCAGGTTCAAATCCTGCCTCGGGCATGGATGTGTGATGTCTTTAGGTTAGTTAGGTTTAAGTAGTTCTAAGTCTAGGGGACTGACCACCTCAGATGTTAAGTCCCATAGTGCTTAGAGCAATTTTTGAACAGCTGTGCGTAATCGCTTTCTACGCTCAGAAGAGTACTAAGAGAGAGTTTTCGATAAACACACACACACACACACACACACACACACAGTCAAACGCACAAGCTGTGTCAGTCATGAGTGTGGTGAAAAACTTTTTCTTGGGCAGTTTCTGTTCATCTGCATCTACATGATTACTCTGCAGTTCACATTTAAGTGCTTGGCAGAGAGTTCAAAAATGGTTCAAATGGCTCTGAGCTCTATGCGACTTAACTACTGAGGTCATTAGTCGCCTAGAACTTAGAACTAATTAAACCTAACTAACCTAAGGACATCACACACATCCATGCCCGAGGCAGGATTCGAACCTGCGACCGGAGCGGTCGCTCGGCTCCAGACTGTAGCGCCTAGAACCGCACGGCCACTCCAGGCGGGTGCAGAGGGTTCATCGAACCACAATCATACTATCTCTCTACCATTCCACTCCCGAACAGCGCGCGGGAAAAACGAACACCTAAACCTCTCTGTTCGAACTCTGATTTCTCTTATTTTATTTTGATGATCATTCCTACCTATGTAGGTTGGGCTCAACAAAATATTTTCGCATTCGGAAGAAAAAGTTGGTGACTGAAATTTCGTAAATAGATCTCGCCGCGACGAAAAACGTCTTTGCTTTAATGACTTCCATCCCAACTTGCGTATCATATCTGCCACACTGTCTCCCCTATTACGTGATAATACAAAACGAGCTGCCCTTTTTTGCACCCTTTCGATGTCCTCCGTCAATCCCATCTGGTAAGGATCCCACACCGCGCAGCAATATTCTAACAGAGGACGAACGAGTGTAGTGTAAGCTGTCTCTTTAGTGGACTTGTTGCATGTTCTAAGTGTCCTGCCAATGAAACGCAACCTTTGGCTCGCCTTCCCCACAATATTATCTATGTGGTCTTTCCAACTGAAGTTGTTCGTAATTTTAACACCCAGCTGCTTAGTTGAATTGACAGCCTTGAGAATTGTACTATTTATCGACTAATCGAATTCCAACGGATTTCTTTTGGAACTCATGTGGATCACCTCACACTTTTCGTTATTTAGCGTCACCTGCCACCTGCCACACCATACAGCAATCATTTCTAAATTGCTTTGCAACTGATACTGGTCTTCGGATGACCTTACTACATAATTTTTAGTGTTATCATTATTTGCATGATTAACGGGTATCAGTGTGGGTTGTCAGCGAGTGTAAAAAACGTGACTAGTTGTAAGGAAAGCGAGGAGTATGAGGTGCGAAGAATGACGGGAGCGGTGGGGCAGCCGGCAGCAGCGGCGCCTCGCGTCCGAGACGAGTGAGGAGGACGACGAAGGGAGCAATCGCGGCAGGAGCGCCGGCTCCATCCGGGATGCGGGCGGCCGCATCGGCGAGGTTGGTGCCGCCCGCGAGAACGTCTACTTCCGCAAGATGGTCAGTATCCGCACACGCCTACGTTACGAGACGGACGGTAATCTGCATCACATTTTCTTATTTAAGATTTTATATCACTGTTATAAGCTTACCGGAATAAATATTTGTCACTCCCTGGAAACGGCATACTGGCCGAATTGGAATGCTGTAGATGGTGTAGGCCACGTACCAGGTGGTCACATTACCCTGCACTGCGGACGGAAGTCCTGGCACTGAAGTCGTTCGTACCGGGCGGTTATAAGTGCAGCAACTTACGGAGGTCCAGCGAGCGCTGTAATTATCACGTGGCAGCGAAACTTGGTAGGTACGCTAACGCGTTAATGCGGAACAGGTTTAATCTGGGAAAAAAGCTACTTCCAGTTTTGACTTCCAGTTGCAAATCTGGCGATATACAGTATCTCGTTGACGTCTCTGACACTCATACTGAACCATTGGTGTAAGCGGTGATTAATAATAGAATCAACATTATCCCTTTCCCGCTTGTTTGATCTTTTCTGCTCATATCTCGTAACTGTCAATTACGTGTGGAATCGTTTCAACTCGTCTTTCTTGCATTCACCGGCCTCGGTGGCCGAGCGGTTCTAGTCGCTTTAGTCCGGAACCGCGCGACTGCTACGGTCGCAGGTTCGAATCCTGCTTCGGGCATGGATGTGTGTGATGTCCTTAGGTTTGTTGGGTTTAAGTAGTTCTAAGTCTAGGGGACTGATGATCTCGGATGTTAAGTCCCATAGTGCTCAGAGCCATTTGAAACAGTTTTTCTTGCATTCACAGCGCCAAAATAGAAAAAAAAAAAAAAAAAAAAAAAAAAAAAAAAAAAAAAAAAAGAATTTGTTCAAATGGCTCTGAGCACTATGGGACTTAACATCCGAGATCATCAGTCCCCTAGACTTAGAACTACTTAAACCTAACTAACCTAAGGACATCACACACATCCATGCCCAAAGCAGTATTCGAACCTGCGACCGTAGCAGTCGCGTGGTTCCGGACTGAAGCGACTAGAACCGCTCGGCCACCGAGGCCGGTGAATGCAAGAAAGACGTGTTGAAATGATTCCACACGTAATTGACATGAGCAGAAAAGATCAAACAAGCCGGAAAGGTCATCAATCCCCTAGAACTTAGAACTACTTAAACCTAACTAACCTAAGGACATCATACACATCCTTGCCCGAAGCAGGATTCGAACCTGCGACCGTAGCAGTCGCGCGGTTCCGGACTGAAGCGCCTAGAACCGCTCGGCCACTCCGGCCGGCGCCAAATTTGCACCTGGTGGCCAAAACTGGAACTTTTTTTTTTTTCAGCATAATTCGGTTCAACATTAAGACGTTCGAATATTTACCAAGTTTCGATGCCTGACGATAATTATAACCCACACTGGACCTCTGTGATACTGCACTTCAATTATAAACATCCAATATGTGCTATTCTGTTTTACAGAATCAGCACAATAAGATGGGTCAATGTGGAGTCGCAAAATAATGGCTAAAAGAAGTTATCATGTTTGGACATACCCACAATCACACCATGAGTGAAGTTGCCCATTTATTGGTATTTCATCGCTGTCTAACTTATCTACAAATAATAGTGCACCACTCGTTGCATTTAACATGGCGCCAGAAAAGTGGTTGTAGAAAGGTCCTAACTAATACGGACTGCATAGGTCACACCTCTCGACAAACAAAATCCAGACACAAAGGAATTAAAGACATTAGCTGCCAGTGGGCATTTATTTAAATCATTGGAGGAAGTTGACAATTTGTGCTCGACTGAGGTTCAAACCCGGGTCTTCTGATTACTAGGCAGATATGCTGACCACTGTGCCATCTGGACAAAGTGGTCATCGCAGCTCCACGGGCTATCCTAACACGCCTCCCGTCAGACCCAAATACTCAACTTATCCGCACACCACTGATGTAGCAATCCCTTGCACATCATGCGCATTACTCGTGGCTTTTTGCCGATTCCTTTACGCATTTGCACTGAAGAAATCATTGGCCGTCGTTGCCTTAATTACGTACGTGGTGTCTGTTCTTTTGGACATGTCGGAAAGGACTTACATGAATTTTGGTTCTGCAGCCACTATGAATCAAGACATACAGAGATTAAAGCATTAGTTGCAAGTGGGCTTTGATTTATATCAATGGGGAAAGTTTGAAATTTGTGCTGGACTGGAATTTGAACCCAGGCCTCCTGCTGACTAGGTAAATATGCTAACCCCTACACCATCTGGACAGAGGGGTTATCACAACTTCAAGGACTACTACCCAGGCAAATTAGTAAGAAAATCAGCAAATGGGGGAAAATGTACAAGGTTTTGAAACTTCGGTAAAATACTCATATGGAATGTAGTAATAAGAAACAGAGTAGTTCCCATTCGTAGGGTGGGCGCGCCCCCATTTTATCTCCCCCGGAAATCAATTCGTACCATATTTTAAATTTATACGCAAAAGGCTCATTTTTCGAACACAGCTCTTATTAGTTAATATATTCCTCGCAAAATTGTACACGAAAAAGATCTTGTGCATCTTCTTATTTATACGAGTAGTATTTGAGGTATAAGAATTGGAATAGGATTCTGTTAACGTAATAGTTTAAGTCTTTATTACTTAGCAAAGTATATAAATGAAAAGCATAATTAGGTATATGGAAATATTGAATAGCCTCTATATTCTACTTGATGGTATTTCTTTTGCGATCAGTATTGTTGAAAACAGGAGTAAGTGCCAACAATGAAAACGTCAAGTTCCCCTTCCCATTCCCTCAGCGCTCCCCTACCTCTATTGCCGCTGCCGTTTCTTCCTATCCAGGAGTCCAGTTCAGCTGAGTTAACGTTGTGAACTGTCAAAGCAGCGCCAGAGGGTTCTGTTTTTGTGATAGTAGTCATCACTTTGTGGTGATATTAAGTGCTTCTTGGTCTCATTTTTTTGCCCGAACTGAGAAAACAATGATGCTGGATTCTACTACTGGTTTTACCTGTGGTAAGTCTGTTTCGGAAGGAGAGAGATCAATAGGACTTGGAAACTCTGATATGCGTCAACAAGGAACGGAAGGATGGGGCTCATAATCTTTTACAGAACGCTGGACTGGTTTAAGTATGTCTATGTGAAGGAACGTAATAGAAGGAAACTAACTAATCAGAATGTTGCACAAGTAGATGATACAAGTTTGAGATCCTCTCCCTCTTATCCATTCAATTTCAAAAAATACTGTTTCATATGTGCAAAAGATTTGACATAAAGGTGGAAACAAAAACACCATGCCACAAACGCCGTGCAATGTTTGGAAGTTCGCTCTTTAATTTAACTGTGAAGCATACGCTGCTTGAGAAAGCAGAGAAAGCTTAATTAGTGTCGAGCTCCTCCTCCGTTCGAAAAACGAGACCGCCCTCAAAATGTCAATTTTGATGCCGCTTTTCAAGAATTACGCAAATTTGTAGATAGTTCAGAGGAATGTCTATTTTCACTGCTCGATTTGCTGCAGAAACTTAATGAATGTCTCCCAGGAAAAGAGACAATGACTATAAAAAAATCTAATAACAAACTGACTGAACACTTCGGAGACGGGGTCTTGTTCGCCACAATGCCAAAAAATCCCCCAGTATATGTTTATAAGGAGTAGCTGTATTCATTAGGATCGGCATTAGTAGCTTCTCAGGAAGTATAGACTGCTACAAAGTTTTGTCTGTTGCTGAAGGAGCGCTCGAACAATACTTACTCTCTCGCCAAAATTTGGTTCTCTGAAGCTTAAGCGATCCATCATGGTTAGGACAATGTGCATGTCACCTGTTAGGCTTGAAAAAAATATAACTGAAGTAGATACAACGCATTTCTTTCAGTGAATGCTGCGCACGTTTCATTGACCTGATGATTTAAAGGATTGCTTCATGTACAAATTATCAAGTGTACCAGTATCTCAGTTTGACAGCAGTGGATTGATGAGGAAGACAAAAAAGTCGTCGCTGTAGCTTCTTTTCAATCAAATACTTTAAATGAATATTGACAATAATGAATCGAAGTTCTTTGTTCTAGAGGGAGTGTTTCTTATCCACCACGTCGTGTGGCTTGAGAATGGAACTTTTGGTGACATTTATAAAACCTTAATAGCCTATATTCAGAGACATTATAAAGATGACGTTGCCGTTGTATTTTACGATTATTCAGAAAGTTCTTTAAACATAAAAACTATTGAACGCCAAAGGCGAACGATGAGGCGGACCTCACGAGAAATTTTCTTTAATGAAGGGACGTTATGTGTTGAATCACAGTCCGCCTTTCTTAGTAACCTCAGCAATAAGGAAATGTTTATTTCACAGCTTGTGCAAAAACTAGGCAGTTTTGGTATTGAAACCAGGATTGAGAATGACGATGCACATGAAATTGTTGCAAAAGCAATTAATGCCTCAAGATTTTACGAGCAAGCGATTATAATGGGTCAAAATGTAGATCTTCTTGTGCTACTTATCGCTCTAGCTCCAGACGACACAGACATAAACCTGACGAAGGAAGGTAACGGTAGCATCATGAATACAAGAATTCAATACTGTTTCTTCATGCAGTAAGTGGTTGCGACAGCACTTCAGCCTTGTTTGGGAAAGGAAACCTGCAAGCTTTCCAAATACTCAACCAGTATCCCCACCTTCATAATATTCCACGGATATTCAACGATCCTGTTTCCTCTCCTGATATTACTGCAAAAGCAGAAGAGGAATTTATACTTTCTCTACACAAAAACATTAGAGAGTCCTGATGACGACAACTGAAATCCCATTCGTCTTAAACGCTTTGATGTACTTGTGGGTCAGGCAAACAATGCTCTCATACTCTCTCGTTTGCCTCCCACTACTGGTGCAGGACGCCTCCACTCTTACCGAGTTTACGTAGAAGTCCAGCTATGACTGGGGAACAACTTTGATCCCAGAAACTGGGGCTGGAGGGAATCAAACTCATCCCTCTGCCCGATTCACATGAAACGACTGCTCCAGAGAAAATAATGCTACTGATTTCATGCGGCTGCACTCAAGGCCGCGGAAGAAAGCGCGGATGTGTGAAGGCTGACCTACATTGCACAACAATGTGCAAAAACTGCCGTGGCCAAAGCTGCACTTATGTGCCTCGCAGTGATGTGGCAGAAGACATGGCTCATGATTTAGTAAAAAAAAATATTTATAAAAATATATTTGTTTGATAGATATTGTGATATTTTCAATGTCTACAAAAAAAGAAATGGCTCTGAGCACTATGGGACTTAACAGCTGAGGTCATCAGTCCCCTAGACTTAGAACTACTTAAACCTAATTAACCTGAGGACATCACACATTCGAACCTGCGACCGTAGCGGTCCCGCGGTTCCAGACTGAAGCGCCTAGAACCGCTCGGCCACACTGGTCGGCCATTGTCTACATGCTGTACATGTATTGTAAATACACTCCTGGAAATTGAAATAAGAACACCGTGAATTCATTGTCCCAGGAAGGGGAAACTTTATTGACACATTCCTGGGGTCAGATACATCACATGATCACACTGACAGAACCACAGGCACATAGACACAGGCAACAGAGCATGCACAATGTCGGCACTAGTACAGTGTATATCCACCTTTCGCAGCAATGCAGGCTGCTATTCTCCCATGGAGACGATCGTAGAGATGCTGGATGTAGTCCTGTGGGACGGCTTGCCATGCCATTTCCACCTGGCGCCTCAGTTGGACCAGCGTTCGTGCTGGACGTGCAGACCGCGTGAGACGACGCTTCATCCAGTCCCAAACATGCTCAATGGGGGACAGATCCGGAGATCTTGCTGGCCAGGGTAGTTGACTTACACCTTCTAGAGCACGTTGGGTGGCACGGGATACATGCGGACGTGCATTGTCCTGTTGGAACAGCAAGTTCCCTTGCCGGTCTAGGAATGGTAGAACGATGGGTTCGATGACGGTTTGGATGTACCGTGCACTATTCAGTGTCCCCTCGATGATCACCAGTGGTGTACGGCCAGTGTAGGAGATCGCTCCCCACACCATGATGCCGGGTGTTGGCCCTGTGTGCCTCAGTCGTATGCAGTCCTGATTGTGGCGCTCACCTGCACGGCGCCAAACACGCATACGACCATCATTGGCACCAAGGCAGAAGCGACTCTCATCGCTGAAGACGACACGTCTCCATTCGTCCCTCCATTCACGCCTGTCGCGACACCACTGGAGGCGGGCTGCACGATGTTGGGGCGTGAGCGGAAGACGGCCTAACGGTGTGCGGGACCGTAGCCCAGCTTCATGGAGACGGTTGCGAATGGTCCTCGCCGATACCCCAGGAGCAACAGTGTCCCTAATTTGCTGGGAAGTGGCGGTGCGGTCCCCTACGGCACTGCGTAGGATCCTACGGTCTTGGCGTGCATCCGTGCGTCGCTGCGGTCCGGTCCCAGGTCGACGGGCACGTGCACCTTCCGCCGACCACTGGCGACAACATCGATGTACTGTGGAGACCTCACGCCCCACGTGTTGAGCAATTCGGCGGTACGTCCACCCGGCCTCCCGCATGCCCACTATACGCCCTCGCTCAAAGTCCGTCAACTGCACATACGGTTCACGTCCACGCTGTCGCGGCATGCTACCAGTGTTAAAGACTGCGATGGAGCTCCGTTGCCACGGCAAACTGTCTGACACTGACGGCGGCGGTGCACAAATGCTGCGCAGCTAGCGCCATTCGACGGCCAACACCGCGGTTCCTGGTGTGTCCGCTGTGCCGTGCGTGTGATCATTGCTTGTACAGCCCTCTCGCAGTGTCCGGAGCAAGTATGGTGGGTCTGACACACCGGTGTCAATGTGTTCTTTTTTCCATTTCCAGGAGTGTATATTACAACAAAAGTAATTGTCGATTAGCTTTACAGTAATTATTAATTTTCATGAAATTTGATTTTCATTCCAATAATTTAAGTTGTATAAATCGAAAGTAAAAGACTAAAAAGCAAAATTGTCCCATACATAAAACTCTTTTTTAAAAGAAATTTCACTTTTTTACCTTCAAATTTTAGCACTCATAAACTAATTACCTTGCTTAAACATGCATTTGACCATGTCTGAGTAGAATTATACCAGAAGTATTTTCTGTCACACAGATAACTTCGTTAAATGAAACGTTTTTCGTAAAGTTTGAAAAAAGGAATATTAATTACATTAAGGGGTGGGGGAGGGAGAAGCCCTCCCTATTGGCAAGGGAACTTTTCTGTTTTATACTTCTACATCGCCTATGAGTGGGTATTATCCAAAAATTTCAAAACTTTATAAATTTTTTCCCCCATTTTTCCTAATTCACCTGGACTTTACCTTAGCACGCCTCCCATCGGACCAAAATTCTCAATTTGTCCACACACTACTAGTGTAGAGCCTTTTCGCTATTATCTTCATTATTTGCGGCATTTTGCCGATTCCGTAAGAGTTCGAACTTGGTGTGCAGCTGCACTGAAGGGATCATTGGCCGTCCTAGCCTTAATTATACATGTGGTGTCTGTTCTTTTAGACATGTCTGACCTGCATGCTAGGTTCGGAGTCTCTGTGCGCGCCGGGCGAACGATTCGGACGAAGAAGTGTATCTCCGTTTACCTGGCAGTTGACCTGAAGGGGAGATTCATATCGCACCAAGGATTTCCGGCCTGAAGTCAACATCTGTGGCCGGTCCGTGCATTAGGAGGCGGCGAGAGAACGTCAACAGTGGCGTGCCTCGTTGGTACAGGAATTTGTGCCGTTGGATAAGGGGCTCCTTCAAGCAAAAGGAACAAGGACAATGATTGCGTTTCGGCTGGGCCAAATAATGTTTTCAGAGGACACTGCTGGGCTAGATAATGTTTCTCGAGAACGCCCTCCAGACGCAGAAAACAGGAAAGCAGCTTCCATCAAAAGTATACAGTCTTGGAGCACTAACTGGGAAAAGATTTTATACAGATAACATATTTCTATATCAGGAAATGTATTCGCACTTGCGAATATGGACAACCATCGGATGTATAATGGGATGACGACAACGAAAATTTGTGTCTGACTAGGACTCGAATCCAGATTCCTGCTTATCGCGATCAGTCGCCTTATCATTAGGCTATACGAGTAAGACTCACGCCGAGACCCAAACTTCCATAAATCGTCGACGAATTGCCTAGAGCCTGTACTCCTACATTCATTAGTAAACTACTGGCCATTAAAATTGCTACACCAAGAAGAAATGCAGATGATAAACGGGTATTCATTGGACAAATATATTATACTAGAACTGACATGAGATTACATTTTCACGCAATTTGGGTGCATAGATCCTGAGAACAACCACCTCTGGCCGTAATAACGGCCTTGATACGCCTGGGAATTGGGTCAAACAGAGGTTGGATGGCGTGTACAGGTACAGCTGCCCATGCAGCTTCAACACGATACTACAGTTCATCAAGAGTAGTGACTGGCGTATTGTGACGAGCCAGTTTCTCGGCCACCATTGACCACACGTTTTCAATTGCTGAGAGATCTGGAGAATGTGCTGGCCAGGGTAGCAGTCGAACATTTTCTGCATCCAGAAAGGCCCGTATAGGAGCTGCAACATGCGGTCATGCATTATCCTGCTGAAATGTAGGGTTTCGCAGGGATCGAATGAAGGGTGACGCCAAACACGGATGCGACCATCATGATGCTGCAAACAGAACCTAGATTCATCCGAAAAAATGACGTTTTGCCATTCGTGCACCAAGGTTCGTCGTTGAGTACACCATCGCAGGCACTCCTGTCTGTGATGCAGCGTCAAGGGTAACCGCAATCATGGTCTCCGAGCTAATAGTCCATGCTGCTGCAAACGTCGTCGAACTGTTCGTGCAGATGTTTGTTGTCCTGCAAACGTCCCCATCTGTTGACTCAGGGATCGAGACGTGGCTGCACGATCCGTTACAGCCATGCGGATAAGGTGCCTGTCATCTCGCCTGCTAGGGATACGAGGCCGTTGGGATCCAGCACGGCGTTCCGTATTACCCTCCTGAACCCACCGATTCAATATTCTGCTGACAGCTATTGGATCTGGACCAACGAGTGCAGCAATATCGCGATACGATAAACCGCAATCGCGATAGGCTACAATCCGACCTTTATCAACGTCGGAAACGTGATGGTACGCATTTCTGCTCCTTACACGAGGCATCGAAACAACGTTTCACCAGGCAACGCCGGTCAACTGCTGTTTGTGTATGAGAAATCGGTTGGAAACTTTCCTCATGTCAGCACGTTGTAGGTGTCGCCACCGGCGCCAACCTTGTGTCAATGCTCTGAAAAGCTAGTCATTTGCATATCACAGCATCTTCTTCCTGTCGGTTAAATTTCGCGTCTGTAGCACGTCATCTTCGTGGTGTAGCAATTTTAATGGCCAGTAGTGTATATCGCCATACAGGGGAGACGTTTTAATTGAAAGTCGCTTGCCCGGTGTCGGTGGATAAATGCACACAGCAAAAATGTTGCCTGGGATAGATTGAAAAGGGCTGTTTATGGACGACGTGAGCCACCATCCACTCTTAGGGATCTACGCCAAATCGCCGTTGAGGAATGGGATAATCTGGACCAACGTGCCTCGATGAACTTGTGGATAGTATGCCACGACGAATACAGGCATGCATCAATGCAAGAGGATGTGCTACTCGGTATTAGAGGTACCGCTGTGTACAGCCGTCCGGACCATCACCTCTGAAGGTTTCGCTGCATGGTGGCACAACATGCAATGTGTGGTTTTCATGAGCAATAAAAAGGGCGGAAATGATGTTTATGTTGATCTCTATTCCAATTTCTGTACAGTTTCTGGAACTCTCGGAACCGAGGTGATGCAAAACTTTTTTTGATATGTGTAGAAGTATAAAGGCAGGCGAGACCCGAAATAGTGTGCCTAGGGCACACACTTTTAGGAAATTTCTTCTGTTCCCTAAACTGAAAATGTACTTTATCATCAGTTTGGACTTCCTCAGTGACTACAGTACACTATTAGACTTGGGGTGCGCCGAAGTCATTTGGCAAAAAAGAAATAATGGTAAGCTTCGTTCTTAGGTACAAGCCATTCGTGTACACATACTGGCGAGCTGTTTGAAACTGTGTATGAACAGAGGAGACTGGAAAAGAAGGGATGCAGACTGGGAAGGCTAAGATGAAGAGGATTCAGTATACGAAGAAGAATCAATAAAAAGGGAAACTGATTACACTACCAACGAATGGCTAGAATAGATTACGGACATCAGCAGAGAAGGTTGAGAAGAGTTGAGGGAAATAATAGCCGATAATCAAGAGGTATTTTTACCAAAGACTGGGACAATCAACAGTTTTCAGTACACTTTCGGCGTGAAGGACCGCAACAAGTTCTTTGTACCTCCCTACGCATTCCCACCCGCATACAGAACGAAATTGAGCCAAGAGATAGAACATATGTTGCAAGATGGTGTCATCGAACATTCAGTATCAATTTATAACAGCCTTCTGCGAGTCGCTGAAAAGAAGGAGGGTCTATTAAATTCAAGGCAGATTGGTACTATCATCACGTGGGAGACAGATAGACAAGTGAAATTAGAAGAACTACAAAGATATCACAGGGTGAAAGCCTTCTCATAGATCATGTGAGATTAAGTTTTTGTCAGATAGCACTGCACCCTTCTTACTGCTAATACGCTGTGTTTATAGTTTTCGGTTTATGCTATCAGTTTTAACGACTACGTTTCGGTCTAAATATATCTTAGGCTCGAGTTATTTGCAGGCTAAACGAATTTCTTGACGAACCAGTGAAGCAAGACATTACATGTTTTATCGACGACTTTTTGAATGCCAAAGAAACAGGGAGTGATCACAACAGAGCCCTAAAGGTGTCGTTCACTTCTCTAAGGAACCGTTGAGTAACCGTCTGTTTAGAGAAATCCCGTTTAGCACCCAGAGGCAGTGTTTTTATGACATATTGTGTCAGCGGAAGGAGTAACACCGAACCCGGAAAAGGTAGAGCTATCGTATAGTTTCCGACGCCTTACACCGGAAAGAATTCAAGAAGATATCTCAAGGTCATAATTTTTTTTAAAAAAAAATTTGTCGGAATGGAGACGCTAACAACTCCAAGGCTCTGTGGATTAACGTGGTAGAAGACACAGTGTGTGTGGGTTGCAAATGCAGAGAGCGAATTTCAGGCATTGTAAAATTCACTGGTACTCACACTTCCCAAATTATCTGCTGATTTCTGCATGACGACTGACCGCTCGAAGACAGGGATTGGAGTCATGATATTCCAGGAGTTGAGGAAGATGGAGAGACCATGAAAAAGACAATAGCATCTGCTAGTCATGTGCTTTCAAAACGCATAATAATTTATTGAGTGACTGAACTCGAGGCTTTAGTTATTGTTTGGGGTTTTAAGAAGTTGTGCGACTTCCTCTCCAGACACAAAACGAGAGTGTATGGCAACCACCGAGCGCTAGCGTGTCTGCTGACAACCAAGTTAACCCACAATAGAATGATATCGTGGGTTCTTTATCCGCAAGAATTCGACTTCACAATCACATACGTGCCTGGCAAAACAAACATAATAGCCAGTGCACTGTCTCGTTCACCGGTGGGTCTGAAGAAAGAGATAGCCAAGGATATTCAATGTCTTCAGCTCATTGTCTTCAATTTGAAGGCAATCACTTCAATTAATCTGAGAAATGTGGCCTTCGAGAATTACATTATCATGTCATTAAAGGAGATAATAAAGAACATGACAAGGGTCCAGCACTTAAATGGCTAAAGGAGAAGTCATAATCAAACTATTTTATTTCGTTGGAAAGGGGGACCTATTCCACCTTAGGGTGTTCTTGGCTCACTGTGGGCCCTTTGCATTCCGGAAGAACCAATAAACAAAGTGATATTGTATACCTACCTCAGCTACGAGCATTTTCGGATGAAGAAATGTTTTCAGAAATGGAAAACCTTATGCAATTTCAGTAACATGGAGCAGAGGATTAATAAATTCCTTTCCGTTTGCAAGGCATGCCAAAAGGCGAAACCAAGTACTCAGACGAAGCAGAGACTGCGCTATCTAACTGTGCCCAATAAACTGCGATACTTAGCAGAAGCAGGCTTAATGGGACCACTGTCCGCAATACAGCATGGCTTTTGGTGCATATTAGTTGTCGTGGAGCTCACGTTCAAATTTGTGACTCTCACTCCATTACATAGAGTTACTTACTTACTGTATCGAATGCACTCTGCAAGAACTTTTTAGTACAAGTAGAACGAGTTGATAGAATTATCTCAGAAAATGGAGCACAGTTTAAATGAGAATGATACACAGACATCCTATGAAGACACAGGATGCAGAATTCTAACGTCACAGCATACCATCCGATTTCGAACCTTAGGTGGAACAGAACGTCCTTGTCAGATCATTTCGACTGCGAAACAAACAGAAGCGATTGTGTCAGAAGTTTTCCTTATATATAAAAAAGCCCACTAAGGATGAGACGTATTGCACATGCAAAAATGTACAAGTTAGAAATCACAAAGTCAAAGCAGTCAGTTGGTGTGCACTACATCTGCCACATAAAGCCTTTCACAGACAGATGAAAATGATAAAAATACAAGAATCAGCAAGACAGGAAAGGCAAGGGAAGATGCCAGAAAAGGATTACTGTCATACTGTGTATGGCCGTACAGATAACAAAGTCAATGCATGTTGTACAAACATGACAGAAGCATGTACAGAGGAACACCATTCAACGAGAAAGAGAGAGAACTGATATAAATCTTTATCGTACCCCGATGTACTAGTACTTAAAAATGATTGTGATATGGTCTATTCGAAATAAATTTGTAAGTGGTGAGGTGCACAGTCAATTTACTGAGTTCATGCGGACGGACGGTATATGTTTTACAGAGCAGGGGTGTGTAGCTGGAAGAGATACGTTAATATCAAGTGTTTGCCTCATGTCGGATGGCTGTTGCGAGGAATGAGATATCGGTACTGGTCGTCAATTGTCGTTTCGTATTTTTTAGTTGTTATAGCTGTCTAGCCATCAGTTGATTGTTTGGGGTTATGCGCTCTTTTATTTTGTCGGCGCCGACCAGCGTTATAGACGATGATTTTAAGTGTATTGATGTCTTCGCTAGTGATGCGAGTGGATGCGAATGTGTTGAGTTCTGTGAATTTGTTGTCGTTTGACGTCAGAGAACGTCCATAAGAGTTATGTGTTCTTTGCAAACATTTTTTGTGGTTTTTATAGCAGCATGAGTGTTATGTGTTTGGCTGCAACAAGATTGATTGTTGTGTGAAGGATGACATGGGCGAGTGATGACTGTGGGAATAAGAGTTGCCGCGCGGGATTAGCCGAGCGGTCTCAGGCGCTGCAGTCATGGACTGTGCGGCTGATCCCGGCGGAGGTTCGAGTCCTCCCTCGGGCATGGGTGTGTGTGTTTGTCCTTAGGATAATTTAGGTTAAGTAGTGTGTAAGCGTAGGGACTGATGACCTTATCAGTTAAGTCCCATAAGATTTCACACACACATTTGAACATTTTTTTGAAAAAGGGGTTTGCTGCAGAATTCTGAGATGCTCACCAGTCTTCAACAATCCAGTATCCAATAACAGCATGTAATGAGATACGGGATATAATGGTTATTAAATGCTTTTTGTTAGTGTGTGCAGGAGAGATAAAACACGATGAATAAGGGAAGGTCGAAGGTACTGAGATCGATGAAGGTATTATAACAATGAAGGAATTGTAACGGATGTCAAACCTACATAGGTGTGTAATTAATGTGAAACTGAAAATAACATCATGAGAATCTCAGCTCGGCGTTGCACACAGTAATTTAATGAGAGATAAAAATTAGATATATAAATAATTGCTGTAGGATCTAGTTAGTGTTGTGAGATTTTGTCCTGAGGAGTACAGAGCAGATAATAAAGACAACGAAACAGATGGTTGGAATGGAAGGTAATCAAAAACGAAATATGTTAGGGTGTTGTCATCCGACAGTAGGGACCACAATCTATATCCAGAATATTGGTAATTTACTCAAAATGGTTCCAATGGCTCTAAGCACTATGAGACTTAACATCTGAGGTCATCAGTCCCCTAGACTTAGAACTACTTAAACCTAACTAACCTAAGGACATCACACACATCCATGCCCGAGGCAGGATTCGAACCTGCGACTGTAGCAGCAGCGCGGTTCCGGACTGAAGCGCCTAGAACTGCTCGGCCACATCGGCCGGCTGGTAGTTTATTAATCATGATGTTTTATAGTTAACTAGGTTTACTATGCATGCAAATTAACTCATCATATTATACTTCAGTTATGACATGATGGAAATGTGAACACATTCAATACTTGGGCTGTTAACACATTCTTCTCTCATGATAGCTTCATAAGACGAAAGACATAGGTCATCTGCTATAACTAGCCAGTCACAATAAATGAGAATAAATATATAAAACAATGATTAAACTGTATAGTACACCAGCCATAATTAAATGTCATCAGATTTGTTTGCATTTTCATTCACACTTGAGGACACTTAACATTTACAGTCATTATATTTTTGTGTACTATTAGTGTCACTCCATATTTATGAGAGTATGTATTTTAGATTGTAGAAAGTCGTGTACTGAGTCTGGTCTTTAAGTACAGTGCAGAACCACACAAATTCGAGGAGTAGTGTCACAAGAGCAACCTGTGTGTGCTGCCAGCCTGACATAACGGGAGCACCGAGTGCCAGGGGCACTGTCACAGCGGGTGAATGCTAGCCACTGACAGAGATATTGCCTCAGCCAGTTTCACTGTCACCCACACTATAGACTGTTCCAAAGAAGACAAGGAGGAGGTCCACCTGCTGTCCACTGTATTGATTACATCTGGCAGATGCGACACGCATGCTATGAGTGACGACCAGATAGCTGCATCAAACTAATCTGTGTGCCAGCCATCTGTTCATTGTGCCTCAGTGCACCTCCACTACACTGATGCGACAGAAGTGAATCCCAGTGCCCGTGTGACGTTCCAGACGAGAGTAAAACTCAAAGATGAGGTTCATTTCATGTAAATCTTTATATTGATGTCAGTTTCTTGTTGAGTATTTATTATCACACATTTTTGTTATGTTATGTTATTTGATCTAGCACATATTGTCAGTGCATTTTATGATTAAGAATTAGCAATCACACAGAATATTTATTTCTGTGTCTGTCATTGCCACACTTATCTAAAACTCACACCATGTTTCCACAGATGTAATAATTTAGTACGTACGAACACTTGATCATCTTAGATTCTGCATTTCACTCAACATTCAGTTAGCTGCTTAAGTGATCTGATAGCATGGCTTTATGAAGAATCAGTTTTCCCTTGTGTCGATCACATCTTACAGTGATGATATTTATAACACATAATCAGTATTCTCATGTTCTGCTTGATAGTCTGAAAGTACTCTTAAATATTATAAACACTGTTAGGTATAGCGTGTGAGTGGATCTTCAGTCGCAATTATATTCAGCGTGTAATAAGATGAGTGGCCAAGCAGCCATACTAAAAATCAGGCACAATAAAAGATTCAAAGTGTATAACATAATATTGACCCTCACCTGAGAGGAAAGTTTGTTCTTTATACTGTTCAGCTGGTATTCTAGTCCTAATTTGCCATTGTATATTCCATAGTTTCTAAGAATCTGTATTCAGCATCGAGTGCTGTAATAAAGTAAACTTAGGTTGGTTCCTTGGGGGTGTCTGAAATTGTGTGTGTGTGCTTGACACAATATTGATGGTTAGTTGGTTTGGTGGAAGAGACCATTAGGGAAGGAAGTCGGCCGTGCCCTTTCAAAGGAACCATCCCGGCATTTACTTGAAGCAATTTCGGGAAATCACGGAAAACCTAAATCAAGATGGCCGGACGCGGGTTTGAACCGTCGTCCTCCCGAATGTTAGTCTAGTGACAATACTGATGGTCAATAATAAGGCTTGTCATTTGAGCATTTATCCAGTTTCAGATAGTAAGTGGACTGCAAAATTTTTATTGTTGCCACCCCTCAGCATGACTTAAGAGGGTCACTTATTGTACAAAATTTTCATAGACAGAAGGATGTTATGAAATGTGGCAAGCAATTTGGCATTCCTTTTCCATTCAGCTCGAGGTTGATTGGGTAATTAACGGGAGATAATGGTGCAGATGCCATGAACAATGTATTTGTTTAAAGTGTATTGAATGACAATGACTGGACATGTTGTAATCTTTCTGTATTCATTTCCATTCATTTAACATGGTGCTGGGATGACTCATTTTCTGCATGATTTTTGTGTGTGGGGAAAATCACAGCCTCTTGGGTTTGAGACACGTTGCACAGAAACTGCTTCAAAAACGCCGATCCTTTGCCATCAGGGGAATGTGGAGCCTCGTCTGTCTGCAGCGAAGTCAAGACACCATGAACGAGCCAGTAGTTTGCTGGCTATTATTTATTTACAACCTAGACCACGCCCAGTGGTGGAATTGTGTTGGTAAATCAGTCAGTGACAGCATGGAAATGGAGCTGTGGAGGCCGTTTTTTAGAAGTGAGAAGGCGTTTTGTTGTGTTATTTGCATTGTACCATGACGCATTGCCTTGGGGGGATTTTGTGTGCTGGAAGGATCCATGCTATTGGGGCGTAATGTATACATTTCTCGCTACTGGTGGGCACGCAGCGTTGATGGGAAGTGATAGCAGGGCATGGAATTAGTGAAAATTAGTGAAGTAAGTGATTACATGCACAGGAGAACAGACTGGAAGAGACATGGAGCTGTGCACATCTTGTGCATATTAGCTGTGTACATTGGAGATGGAGATCAATGCGCGTCCTGGGAGATGAGCAGGATCCGGAGTTGCCACTGCCGCGCGGGATTAGCCGAGCGGTCTCATGGCGCTGCAGTCATGGACTGTGCGGCTGGTCCCGGCGGAGGTTCGAGTCCTCCCTCGGGCATGGGTGTGTGTGTTTGTCCTTAGGATAATTTAGGTTATGTAGTGTGTAAGCTTAGGGACTGATGACCTAAGCAGTTAAGTCCCATAAGATTTCACACATATTTTGACATTTTTTTGAGTTGCGGCAGCAGCAACGCGCCCTCTGCTGCTCTACGGCAGAGTCATACGTACAGCAGTTGGATTAACCATGGTCGTCGGTGATTAATAATGGTGAGCATAAGTAGCAGCATCAGTATGATAGGGCATCTCTTGGTCCGAACTTACAGACGTCTGTATAATCGCCGGCCGAAGTGTCCGTGCGGTTCTAGGCGCTGCAGTCTGGAACCGCGAGATCGCTACGGCCGCAGGTTCGAATCTTGCCTCGGGCATGGATGTGTGTGATGTCCTTAGGTTAGTTAGGTTTAACTAGTTCTAAGTTCTAGGGGACTAATAACCTCAGAAGTTGAGTCCCATAGTGCTCAGAGCCATTTTTTCTGTACAATCGCCTGTCTCAGATCCACCCTTACAGTACTGAGTGTTCGAGTTTCTTGATTAACCAGCAGGTTTACAGTCACTGTTTTCATTTGGGATGAAGGAACTTTGAAATACATGTTCAGATAGAAACGTCCATTACGAGAGCTTACCCTTATCGTTCAGTCAAGTAACTTCGGAACCGATAGAAATCCACTAATTAGAATGTACATGGTAGAGTTTTAAGCCATTTCACGATCTTTCACAATCTGTTTGTTATGAATATGTTTATTGAATAAACGAATGTGTTAATTGAAAAATTGTTTCTGTTAGTCAGCTTCCTTTCATATTCAGATGGTCTGGGGCCTTAAAAATCGAATTACCGATTTGTGCATATTAAAATGTATAGCTTAGACCTTAAAGACGTGAACAGCTCACAATTAGTTTTCTGGGTGTGGGTAATTTCTCGCACGCAAGTAGTTTCACAGTGTATGCGTACCGTACTGATTTGCTTACGACAAATAGTCGCCCAGCAGAACGACACGGTATTATACCAAGAGCTAGTCCATGATACGACTACCAGTATCACAGTTTGTGTAATCGGTTTCCAAGTTAGACATACATCACATACTAGAGTATCGAGGTATGGTATTGTGCCCCCCCCCCCCCCCCCCCAATTACCGAATAATTCATTAAAAGTACGGTCTTCCACAACATGTGCACTACCAACAAAAAAAATGTAAGACTTATGAACCGGAATTTTAGGAACCAGGACCAGAAATGATATGATCAACAACATCTAAGCTAGCATAGCACCCCAGTAGACAAAACTGCAGAATGCTCTCGGGACTACAATTATATGAAAACTTTACTATGTAATAGTTTAAGCCTGCTCGACACACATTACCTGCTTTATACTGCATATATCTGGCAGCAAAACAGCCAGACCCTCTAGAAATACATAGTTATTCTTTGCATTCTCATATTTACAGTCACTTAAATTTTTTCATATTCTTGCCAAAGGCTAAAGAGGAATTATATCCCCTACTAGCTTGCTTACAATGAACAGACAGTCATCCAACCCAGAGATAGTGTACAGCAGAACTGTCAGCGTCACTGCTTGGTAACTCATTTAATGTATTTCCAGCCTAAACAATTAAAACTGTAGACTTATAGAACATAAATTTATAGCCACTTATCAGGCCTGATTACCTGGAGTGTATGCGCAGCCACATAACCCAACACTGTTTACTTAAATACTCAGGAAGATGCCGGTTAAGACTCCACGTCAGTCTACCTTATCGTTTCTTAAAAAAGTTAACAAACATTGGAATGTGTCTTAGCATGGAAATATGACGAACCAATGATTACTATCCACTAATTTCCAGGATTCTGGAAGGCATGACGTCACCATCTGCATGGTTTACCAAATTATGCAATAAACCGCAGAAAACCGTTCGAGTAGCAATTTTAATTTTGTTTATTATTTGATGACTGGTTTCGAGCCTAAGCTCATTATCATTCCACTTAAACACAGCTTGCAAATTAGTGCAAGGCTGAACCTCATTCACCTACCTGTGTGTCCTGCCACCCCCCTGGAGATAAGCGAGTACGATAATTAGGCTGCTCTGTGGCTGGAATCTTGAGGATCGGCGACCTGGTGCCAGTAGAACATACGGCGGCGCCTCTGGTTTGCTCCAAAATCGTGATTCAGACACTGAGACTGCTTCGGTTTGCCTAGCGTAGGGCACGAAGAGACCGGTCAACCGGAAATAACACAATTTAAGTCTGATACTAACTTCGTAAACGAAATTGTGGTGTACGCCAAACGAGCAGCCTTTTACCCGATTTCTTGAAAACATTGTGGCATTTCTCGGCCGTCACATTAGCAGTTGTATAGATTCAGCCCCTCCACCTATGATTTCGTGAGAGTTTGGGTCCTCAGCAGGTGGAAGGGGCTTAGTCGGGGAGTCGGGAATGGTGGATCGAGTGCCGCGGACGCTGACCAAGAGAGACGGAAGCTGCTGGCCATATGTGGCTGCACTCTGCTGGCTTAGAGCGCAGGCGAGTTTTCGAAATACACGGTAACGCTATCCATAATCTGAGTATTCGCTTATCACATGTTTGAATGTGCAGTCTAAGCTGATGACTTAACTCCAACTGGAATTTATTTTCGTTAATCTTGCATCAGCGAGTTGTGCAGATAAGGACATACTGGCGCTTTTACTTCTACACAGTCTTCCTCCCATTAGGGTCCTCCCACAGTGTTCATACTGCGCAGTTTGTTAAACTAATTCGAAGGTTAATTGATTTATTTCTTTCATTGTTAAAGTTTGTTTAGTATTTACTGAATTTAAGATAGGTTCAAATTACTCTAAGCACTGTGGGACTTAAAATCTGAAGTCATGAGTCCCCTAGACTTGGAACTCCTTAAACCTAACTAACCTAAGGACATCACACACATCCATGCCCGAAGCAGGATTCGAACCTGCGACCGTAACGGTCGCGCGGTTCCGGGCTGAAGCGCCTAGAACCTCTCGGCCACATCGGTCGGTCCCTTTGCTTTCTTCCACGTGACATTCCATTAGACACTTTTCAGTTCGCTATTTCCTATCATACTCCGCGGCTTTTTTCATTCTTAACTGTTCATATACTTTAGTACAGGGTCGTCATACTGCAGTCCGCATGCAGCACCAATCAAGTATTCATGCGGCCTGCGGTTCTCAGCATATTTTATAGTAATATGCATTTAGCAACCAAAAGCTGGATACTTGCAGAGACAGTAACATTTTAAGAGGTGTTTAATTTTAATTGACGTTGGTGAATTCGGCCGTGAGGTTACTTAAGGTTGGCCGCTGACCCCGTGGCAGAAGAATAACGCGGCCACCGCGGGGTTAGAGGACGTGAGAACGGGGAATGTGTCATTGTTTGTCTTCAAGCACTGACAACTCACGAGCATGCACAACTCGTACGGATCAGCTGCCACGGTATAAATTTTAACACGGAAATAACAGGTTTCGTGAATTTACAGAGACGGTTATCTTTATACGCGGTACTTATTTGCAGCAAGGAATATGAAATTAAATTAAGGCTGTTGTAATAGAATGTAATGAGTAGAACCAAGCTGACATTCAAAACATGTGATGAACATTTGTGATCGTGGTTCATATTCAAGGACGTGGCCGAAGGGGGACGGGGGAGGGTGTCCAAGGGATCCGGACTCTCCCTATCACTTAAATGAAATTACACAGGACCCAGGGACCCAGTTGTCGTCTAACGAGACTGAAAGATACATGGGGCGATCAGGAAGTTACCCTGTTAAGGCGTTGCTGCACCGTATATGCAAAGTAACGCGACTCCGATGCGGTGGTATAAGCACCGACATGTAGGCAAGGGATTAGTCTGGTATTCGTGTCTTGCCGGCGTGAGTGCGGTATATGCGGGAACGAGAACTATAGCGACGTTACTGCCAAATGCGTCTAACCAGGATCAGCGAGCTGTTGTTCTTTTATTGGCTGCTGAAGAACAGAGACCGGTAGACAACCATCGGAGAATGAAAAATATGTGTAGGGCAGCATGTCTGTCAAAAGCCACCGTTGTGGAATAGTGCGATAAGAGGTGCTACTGCTTCGTAACAACGCAAGTTCCATATTGCAAATATAACAGAAAAGTTACTCGAACTCAAGTGGGGGATACTTGAGCACCCGTCCGTAAGTCCTCATCTCTCCCCATGCGATTATCACACCTTCGGTCCTTTAAAAAAGCCTTGAAGGGTCGATGATTCCTGTCGGACGAGGATTTCCTGCAGGCAGCCGTAGACTTCTTCACGTAGCAGGACACGGTATTTTACCAAATGTGTATCTCCAGCCTGGTGCGTCGGTACAATGATTGCCTCAATGCCCACGGCGATTATACTTCAGTGGCATACCGATTCTGGACTGTACGTCCATAGAACGGAAACTTCTTGTTCACGCCTTATATTCTGATTTTCAATCCTACGACGAAAAAGGGATACGCACTATCGATAGGCAACGTAACTATCGATAGTTTTAAACTATTGATATGTCGATAGCACTATCGGCTTTCGCCTGTCCCTACTTTAGTCAAGACCAACTAGTTTACGTTGTTGCCCTTACTTAAGTTAAGCTTTTGTTTTGTTAAGCGGTTCAATTCTCACTTGCAGTTTAGTGTGATGTCAGTGTTGCAGTTTATCATTTTTGTGCGGTGTCTTGTTCTCACAGTTTCTAAAAACGTGTAAGTTTGTAACAAGAAAGAAGAAAACTGATTTTGATTCGTCCACTAGCGTTATGAAAGTTAAAAATAAAGGGTGTATCGAAAATCCCGTTAGAAACTTCTAGGACTTGGTTCAAATGGTTCAAATGGCTCTGAGCACTATGGGACTTAACTTCTGAGGTCATCAATCCCCTAGAACTTAGAACTACTTAAACCTAACTAACCTAAGGTTCAAATGGCTCTGAGCACTATGCGACTTAACTTCTGAGGTCATCAGTCGCCTAGACCTTAGAACTAATTAAACCTAGCTAACCTAAGGACATGACACACAGCCATGCCGGAGGCAGGATTCGAACCTGCGACCGGAGCGGCCGCTCGGTTCCAGACTGTAGCGCCTAGAACCGCACGGCCACTCCGGCTGGCCTAACTAACCTAAGGACATCACACACATCTATGCCCGAGGCAGGATCCTAACCTGCGACCGTAGCGGTCGCGCGGTTCCATATTGTAGCGCCTAGAACCGCTCGGCCACCTCGGCCGGCTCTAGGACTTGTAGGGAAGATTGAATAAATAATTTTTGAATAGGAAACCAAGTCCGTTCTGCGACGGTTTCATTTCAGATGTGAAACGCGTCCGCGTCTGCTACACTAGAAATTGAAGACCCCAGGTGGGATTTACCAGAACAAGCCACGCTTCTTAGCTACAGTGTGTGTAACAACGTTGGTGGTTGCCACATCGAGCCGCTGTTGTTGTGCGCCAGTACTGTTCTGTACGTACAGTTTGATGGAGTCTTTTTTGTTCTGGACTAACGTAAACAAGTAATACTAAGCTGTTAATAGAAACGCAATGTTCTCAAGTGATAAATGGATGTTTCGTTATGTTTCCTCCCGAACTGTTACCTAATAATTGTACTGCGTCACACCTAATTCATTTCCTCAAGCAGAAGTGTATGAGTTAAACATTTGAACTGAAACAGTCGAAGAACGGAAAACTACGTTCCCAGGCATGACCTTCTCTCAGATATTATGTACTCACTCCCCCCTACAAGTCCTAGAAGTTGGTAACGGGAATTTCCGAAAACTCTGTATGTACACACTGCTAAAATACCATAATTACCCATCTTTAGCAGTTCAACGTTAGCATTGTAGTCGTTATTTGGAGACTGGTAAAACTTAGGGGTTGAAATATTTCACATGGCAGCGAAGGGTAAACATCATTGCAAATAACATTAAAGTAAAATGAATGCATAAAAATACGCTTGGATTTGACTATGAAGTCCACAAATCGCGCAGATCATAAAAAATATCGCCCAAACGATGCTGGTTGCATTTATTTGACAAATTTGCTAAAATTCTATCATTATTAGCCCAAATCTGGTCATCCGGTTTTTTCTCATTTATGAAAACCGGTTCCCATACGCAACGATGGGGAGAAATTATGGAGAGCAGAAGGAGTATGTGATGAGAGCACATTTTTTAGTTCGCCCGTTTCTAAAACAGTTCTTCAACAGGCTACTTGAATTTGTCCGAGCCGAATGCGTCCTACAACTCCCCTCCCACCCTTTAGTCCAAAAACTATTTACGCTATTGCCATACTATAATAACTAAACCCATAAATTCCCTGGACAATTAAATCTTAAAACGCGTGCATTAATTCACTATCAAGTGACGAAACATGCACAATCAAAGGAAAAACGTGCAATATCAGAGTTCCATCTTTTGTTGTGATGCATTTTGTTTTATTCGAAAACAGTGAACAACATCCCTGTTTTTCACATTCTCCACCGAACGGGGTAGCCGTGCGGCTTGAGGTGCTGAGCTATCAATCTCTGGATTTGGGAGGCGATGTTGTTCGAATCCATCCGCCGGCAACTGTGGATATGGTTTTCCGTGGTTTCCTATTTTCAGTTTAGTCAGATGTCGGGGTTGGTCCCTTACTATATGTCACAGCCAATCCCTTCCGAATTGCTTTCTTTCCTGATAGATCCCAGTTGCCTTAAAGATGCAGCCTCTCTGCTTAAATTAAGAGTATTGCACCGAAGACGAGCCGAACATCTATTCGGAGATTCATGGCCATATTTACATTGGAAGGCGGCTAGCGATAGTCATTTGGTACAACATATCTTTGCATACAGATGGCTCACTTGTGGAACGGCGATATATCTTGCTTTCAAGTTTTACTACAAGAATATGTTGTGTTGTGAAAAGCATAGATATAAAAAAAGAATGGAGATGTCATTACATCATAAACTTGAAGCCGACGTCCGCCATGTTAAGAAGCCCAAAGGATTAGGTTTGCCGCAGTGACATTTCTTCGTGACGTCACTCTGACGCGCCCGTGCCCCGTTTGGACCGTGTGGGGTGCTTTGATTTTGTGGAAAGTAGTCGTTTCGTCAAGAATCCCAGCTTGCGTTGTTTTCGGGTGTGCTAACCGATCCGATCGTAATCTAAAGTTTAAAGGAATGAGATTCATTTGTTTAAACGGCAGTATTTTCTTTCGCATAGATAGATTGTGAGTGCGCTGTTCACTTTTTTATTGTAGACGTTTTATTTTTGTCATTTGACTTTAGCTTGCCTTTATATTCGTTCTCTTCTTCCCTGCGTTTCTCGTTGCCTTTCAAATCGCAAACACTTCGACATACGAGCCACGCTGTATCAACGGTCTCGTCCCCGCACAACACACGGCTACTTTACGCGCTGATTGTTGGGACAGCGTCTCATGCCCTAAATTCCCCCCGCAGATAATCATCATTGTTCACATTTCCTCCCCCTGTAAAAAAGATTCTGACTACAACATCCGGAGACAGTGGTCATGTGTATGTGTGTGTGTTTAGTGTGCGTAATTTTATGAATGTGTACGTGTGCTTCGCTTCCTTTCTGAAGAAGGCTTTGGCTGAAAACTTACGTGAACGCTCTTTTCATCGTGGTGTTTGCTGTTCTGCGGGTGAGTGACAATCTACCCGTTTCATAGTGTAGTTATTCCCTCGTGATGTTTGCTTTAAATAAACTGCATTTCATCAGGAACAATGATGTACATAATTACAGTACCAGAAGAAAAAAAAATGACATTCATTACGCTACATTAAGGTTGTCTGTGGCACAAACAGGGTTTGAGAAGTGGCATGAGCCCCCTCTCATATTTCTATCTTACGATTTTCCTCTCTAATTGCATGCGGTGAAAAGTTGCTATTCCTTCACACGCGGACTTCCCACGCAGCGTCTCTCGTCACCCAGGTGGTCCGGTGACAGGCGGGCTCCGCTGATCTCGAGAGGGTTAAGCCGACGGGTGTGAGGGAGTCGAGTGAATGCTTTCCAGACGCCGACATTGTCAAGAGACACGCCCGCAGGGGCCTGAAGTAGCGGCTGGGCTAGAGGTTCCGTTACTTCGCAGAAACTTAGCGAAAACACTTTCTGGCGGGCTACCAGCGAGGTGTGGGAATGACTTGTGTACCCAGGCAGTTGTGGCAGGAAAATTCCCGCGCTTTCTGCAAAATAGTAACTGTGATTGGCTTGCTCAGGGCATAGCTCCGTCACGTAGCAAAATCAGCGCAGAAATTGGCGCCAAGAATCTCCATTGGTAGAATGGTAGTGCTCCGGCAATAGAGTGGAATTTTCCGCCGGTTTTCGAGTTGCTGATTGGAACGTTTAACCACGGCCACTGTCGTGGAGGCGGGAATGTTCTGTGTTCGGCCTGTACGGGTGCTCTGGGTAGTCGGGTCTCGCCTTTCGGTCGGAGTAGGTTACAAGACTGAGCCCTCGCCGCTCTGGACAGCCGGCCTTCGGTTGGCTGTCTAATATACACTCCTGGAAATGGAAAAAAGAACACATTGACACCGGTGTGTCAGACCCACCATACTTGCTCCGGACACTGCGAGAGGGCTGTACAAGCAATGATCACACGCACGGCACAGCGGACACACCAGGAACCGCGGTGTTGGCCGTCGAATGGCGCTAGCTGCGCAGCGTTTGTGCACCGCCGCCGTCAGTGTCAGACAGTTTGCCGTGGCATACGGAGCTCCATCGCAGTCTTTAACACTGGTAGCATGCCGCGACAGCGTGGACGTGAACCGTATGTGCAGTTGACGGACTTTGAGCGAGGGCGTATAGTGGGCATGCGGGAGGCCGGGTGGACGTACCGCCGAATTGCTCAACACGTGGGGCGTGAGGTCTCCACAGTACATCGATGTTGTCGCCAGTGGTCGGCGGAAGGTGCACGTGCCCGTCGACCTGGGACCGGACCGCAGCGACGCACGGATGCACGCCAAGACCGTAGGATCCTACGCAGTGCCGTAGGGGACCGCACCGCCACTTCCCAGCAAATTAGGGACACTGTTGCCCCTGGGGTATCGGCGAGGACCATTCGCAACCGTCTCCATGAAGCTGGGCTACGGCCCCGCACACCGTTAGGCCGTCTTCCGCTCACGCCCCAACATCGTGCAGCCCGCCTCCAGTGGTGTCGCGACAGGCGTGAATGGAGGGACGAATGGAGACGTGTCGTCTTCAGCGATGAGAGTCGCTTCTGCCTTGGTGCCAATGATGGCCGTATGCGTGTTTGGCGCCGTGCAGGTGAGCGCCACAATCAGGACTGCATACGACCGTGGCACACAGGGCCAACACCCGGCATCATGGTGTGGGGAGCGATCTCCTACACTGGCCGTACACCACTGGTGATCATCGAGGGGACACTGAATAGTGCACGGTACATCCAAACCGTCATCGAACCCATCGTTCTACCATTCCTAGACCGGCAAGGGAACTTGCTGTTCCAACAGGACAATGCACGTCCGCATGTATCCCGTGCCACCAAACGTGCTCTAGAAGGTGTAAGTCAACTACCCTGGCCAGCAAGATCTCCGGATCTGTCCCCCATTGAGCATGTTTGGGACTGGATGAAGCGTCGTCTCACGCGGTCTGCACTTCCAGCACGAACGCTGGTCCAACTGAGGCGCCAGGTGGAAATGGCATGGCAAGCCGTTCCACAGGACTACATCCAGCATCTCTACGATCGTCTCCATGGGAGAATAGCAGCCTGCATTGCTGCGAAAGGTGGATATACACTGTACTAGTGCCGACATTGTGCATGCTCTGTTGCCTGTGTCTATGTGCCTGTGGTTCTGTCAGTGTGATCATGTGATGTATCTCACCCCAGGAATGTGTCAATAAAGTTTCCCCTTCCTGGGACAATGAATTCACGGTGTTCTTATTTCAATTTCCAGGAGTGTACTTTTATTTAATTGTAACTGTTTGACGAAGTTGCTGAAGTTTTGACTTCAACGTAACTTTCCGAGTACAGTTGGCAATTGAGCGTTCTGCGTACAAGCGGCCTATGTTGTCTGTCTAGAGCAGTTTTGGCTAAAGTTGACTGTATCGAAGTTACAGTGTGACTTCACTTGTTAAAATCAATCACTGTACCGTCAGCGATTGTGTGGCGAGCCTTCTTCGTCTCCCTCAGAGGCGCATTTGTATTGCTAGGAAGTTTTTAGTCTGGAACAACCAAACCAGGATAATTCGTTTCGGGCTATACTCGCGACATTATCATCACCACGACAGGACGTCGAAGCAACCAGCCATCGCCTCCGGTACGCCAGATCGTGTTCTGGCAGTTAAGAAGACAGTTTGGTAATGTATGTTCGCAGCACCGGCAGATAGGGATTTTCCTAGGTGGTAATCAGAGCTCAGCAGAACGCGCCTGTTCGTCTTTCTCTAACTTTGTTCTGTCTTGGGTAGCAGCAATTAATGCTGGGTTAGCTGTGTGTCTCTCTTAAGATTTGAGTGGCAAGGAATTGGCTCCACATACCACTTCGTCATAAACCTCACAATCTAGTTTAGGGACAACTTCACCTTCACAGCGTTTGTTTGAGTATCCAATTTGAGTCAATTTGATGTATTATAAATGTTTCATGTGCTTTTGTTTATTATTTTGTGTTTAGTCTTAATAAATCATATTGTTATTTTGGACAGAACTTTCATTCTGTTAATCGGTAGAGCAACCCTATCATTTCTCACTACTTATTTATGAAATTAAATTATTGCAGGTGCCAAACTCTTTTCTACTCCACTTGCAGGGTTGATTACAGTCAGTTCGCGTATATTTTTTAATCCATGTGCAACAGCAAAAGTCGGAGTTAGAATAAGTGGGGGCTTAGAGCATGATTTACATATGTAGATTCTAGAAGAATTTAGTGTTAAATACACTGCTAGCCCCGGCACCTCGCAGGTTCACAATGCTGCAACCAAATGTTTTGATCATTACCCATTGATACAGAATCCTCGATAGAAAGCAAAGTAAAACTTGAAACTAAACTGAAAACGTCTCTCTTTGACAATTCCTCCTATTCCGCATGAGATTATCTATTATTGTAATGTGTAAATGACTTCCATGGTACTAGAGGGAGCTGTAGAGGGCAAAAACTGTAGAGGAAGACAGAGATTGGAATACGTCAAGCAAATAATTGAGGACGTAGGTTGCAAGTGCTACTCCGAGATGAAGAGGTTAGCACAGGAAAGGAATTCGTGGCGGGCCGCATCAAACCAGTCAGTAGAAAAAAAAAGTGTGAATGGTGATGGGTAGGAATTACTAACATGTGTCTGTCTTAAATTAAAAAACGAAAAAACTAATAAATGATCAGCATGGAGGCATCTTTAGAAAAAAATGGTGTCGATATATAATGACTCGTTCCACATAATTACGATCTGTCGTGCAAATGAGACATGGAGCATGAAACTAACTAAATAACTAACTGGCTATTGGTATATCACAAAGCCTTAATCACATTTATAGCATTCTACAATGCTGGAAGATGTTTAAAAAATTGTATCGTTGTTTTACCGTGAAAATTGGCCACACATTGAATGACGCATCATATGCAAGACTGCAAAGTGAGAAGATGTGTAAACTACAGTGAGACTAATGCACGGACAATCTAATAAAGCAAGGACTCTATTCCGTATGGAAGTATGCTTCTGTGCAGTTCTGTTTCTTTGACATTTCAGTAATTATTCACTTACTTGGCATGCACGAGATACGATAGCCTGCATTGCTTCCTTCCTCACTGCGCACATTTATGGGATAACAAAGGACACGTAGGTAAGTTTTTTACAAACTTGAACATTAAACATGTTGTGCATACGAGTTGAAAGCTGAAAATACGACGAACAAGAAGCAGTTCCAATAAGCAAACAAGCATTGGTTTCGGAATTCCAGCTTATTTGCTATCGATCGAATATGTTAAAAGTGGAATAAAATGCATTACCAATGCATCCTTTTCACATCACATCCTTCTCTTCTTGGTTATTCGAAATACGCCAACAAAAACAAGTAACATTAACGAAGCCAAATGCGTTGCATTACAACAACAAATACGCATTCAAGAACAGAAAAACGTTTGAAAGTGGCTTCCTTACTCTATGTCATACATGTAAGCACTGTAATTTTTAGTATTAAAAACATCTGTTCCGTGCACACGACAGAAATAATGAACAAGAAGGAATCGCAAACAGTAGTTTGCTAATGTTTTGGGCTATTTAAGATGGCAGCAAGCCACGCCCACTCTGGTTTCAAAACAACGTACAGCGTACATTCATAGCGCCAAATCGCTTCTCTTTTTACCTCCATGGTGAAATGTCTTATTCGTAATATCCTTGGAACAGTGAGCCCAACCGTCACACCTCTAACGTAGTTGTAAATAAACGTCATGTGAGCGACAAGGTATGTTGTACATCGTAAAGACGTTTGCATTAGAAGTCGAGTTGAACTTGATGCGTGAATCAGTGTTAAGATCCCAAAACTGTAGTTCATAGTACCTGTGAATTCCGTTTTGTTTAGTAACTAAATTTGGTTGTTACAGTTTCAGGTTGACTGTTGAAATAATAATCTCAAAAAGTTTCTAATAACTTAAGAAAATTGAAGAATTTTAATGAAATGAAAGATGTTTTAATAAAATTTGAGACTGGATTGAGGAACGTGGAATGCTTTGATATACTGAAGAAATTCTGACTTGGTTCCACATAAGTCGTAAATTTAAATACAAAACTGTAGAAGACAGATGGCTATTGCCAAAAAAGATATGAATCCATTTAAGTTTATCCTTTATTCTACCCAACATTAACATTCTTCTTCTCTGTGATACTGAATCTTATATTAGAAGACTGAGCAATGTTTTGTAGCAAAGAGGCAATACATTACATTCGAATTTCTATTCGTTTGGCAATAGAGTGGAGTTATCATATTGCCAAATAAATGTTTTACTTAATTTTATCCATAGTCGTCAGTGTTTGTTCCATGATTGTATTACTTTCGTAAAATAAGGAACAACCACCTTGAGTCAAAATCGTGATTTTATTTCAGTACACGATGTATTTCGAGCCCTGGGGACCTATCTTTTGGTCCTTTAACAGACTTCATCAGTTTTCTTTTTCAGACGTAGGTTAATTCTGACCCTGATAAGATTACGACGGTGTATTAGAATATGGCACATTGCGAATATAAGTTTACAAAACTGAGACAAATCGAAAAACACCTCACTGTTTCTGGTAGTGGATACATGGTTTCAAAGTACAATATCAGCAAATATGTTTATGTGCATATACACACATTGTACGTAAGTATATAAATGCACATAAATATGGTTACTCACACTGTGCTTCAAAACCATGCATCCACTACTTTCCATTTGTGTTAGTTTTGTAAACTTATATTTACAAAGTGCCACTTTGTAATGTACTATTGTAATCTTACCAGGACTAGAATTAACCTAAATTGGAGAAAAAAAACTCAGAATACGCTCAAGAATTCTGCATAACAGTTGCGGAATTGCGACATACGATTTGTAACAGTTACCATAAAGTTAAACATGGAACTAGGAATACAGACACCTGGAGTCTATAGCATCAGCTGCGAGTGTAGCAAACAGTACATCGGCCAGATGCAGCGATGCATATCGCAGCACTGCTCAGAACACGTAAGTAGCGTTCACCAATGCCATAAGGAGAAATCTGCAGTGGCGGAACAGAGTCTCAAGGTAAACCATATGTTTGATTGTGCAGGGCGAACAGGTTCTGAGATTCGATCTTCTAACTGACTGTGAAGGTACTAGTCCATGATAACCTTGTCAACCGCGATAACGGTTTCCAGCTTAGAACCGCACAGGATACAGCGATATCAAAAATACGACGACACTCCGATGCGAAACCACCGAAGGCAGCGGACGGAAATGACAAGCCCCACCAGGACGCGACGCCCGCATAGGCCAGCACGCAGGAGCGCCCACCACCGGGGCGCGCGATTGGCACTCCAACGCAGAGGAGCCTGCGGTACAGCGGCTATTAACAACCAGACAGGACATGAACCTGGACACTTCGCCTAAAGATGACAAGTAGGAAACTTGTAGAAAAATTGCCGCAGAACGACGCCTTGACTCGAGTAACAACCCAAGGCTTCAGCATGAATTTTTGTTCGTGATACGAATTTATATCCGTTGTTAACCAAACAAAGCTACGTGTCTGATGAGGACTCGATTAGGCAGAAAGAGACGTAAATTATCAGTTTCTGTCTCCGGTTCTTCGGCCGACGTTCATCTAATGATTTCTCTGACGTTTCGCCAGCACGAGTGGCTGGCATTGTCAAAGCTTCACCCTCCCTTGCCCTCCATTGCCGGCAATGGAGGGTGAAGCTTTGACAATGCCAGCCACTCGTGCTGGCGAAACGTCAGAAAAATCATTAGAGGAACGTCGGGTGAAGAACCCGAGACAGAAGCCAATAGGCAGTTTGTCAACAAGTAGCCACGAAAGCCTTAACAATTTTTAAATTATCCATGTTCACCAGAATAAATTTACAAGGCCGAATGTCCGAACTTGGAAATATATGACTGTTTAGCACTGTTCCGGAAGCCCATGAAACTTATATTACCCCTGAGAAGTAAACCACGAAACGAAACGAAACAATCAATGCACAAGTGTAAAACGCCATGAAGAAAAGTTACGGTGATGCACGAGGAGTAGAACCCAGTAGCTGTATGAATTGTTAACTAAGCACAATCAGATGTCAGATATTAAACATGTCCACCAATAGCTTGATACTGGAACCTGAAAAGACGATACGAATGATTTTTGCCAGGGATTCGAACCTGGCAACTTTCGCTATTGTCTTGTAGCTACGAATAGACACGAAATATTTATTGTTTCTTCACCAGTAGCGAGATGTGCACTTGTTCAGTTAGGGGTAACTCAACGAATAGTTCCGTGCTGCGTGGGACTCCAATCCCGCACATATCGTCATTCTTGATCCCACACGATGAGGTGTTAACTATCGGATTCTCTTTCACCAGTAGTTAGGGTCGCGCCGTTCGTAGAGAACTGGAGGGTTTTGCCATCGTGAGGAAAAAACAAAATGATGGGACAGTATCATCTCGAAAGGTTGAAATTCAGAGAAAAACTGGAATTGGAGCTCGAATCCCAGTCCAGTGCCAATATTTTCAAAGTCTCAAAATCACTTAGAATAAGAAATGAAGGTCGTGTGACCTTACATAACGATTGGTTCGTGAACTAAAATAACATTACCAGCGTATGGAAGCTCAGTAGGGAAAGAGTTTCTGCAAGCAGCGACTTCCGCCTCTGACAGCCAAAACTAATCCAACTCTGTTACGCTCAGTAGCGAATGGACATGTTTAATGTTGATTTGGAACCACGGCACAGTCCTACATTCTTTACTTTGTGTTACTGGAGGTGAAGAGGGTATGTTTGTGGCTGTTAAAAACTGGTATCCCCAGCGGGAATCGAACACACACCTTACCCATTACAAGCTAGCCTCAGTCCAACCGGTCACCGAATTTCAAATCTGTTAGCATCATGTTTTTATCATGATGGGGTACGCAGCATATGGCACGAGAAATTTCGACTTCCACTTCAGCTGTTGTTGTGAAAAACCTATTCGTGGTCTAGTAGTCAATGTCATATCGTGTGAACGCAGACTGTGATGTGAAACCCATCCTTTTCCTTTCTTTTTTAGGCCATATTCCATCTGTCTGCTAGGAGCATCAGGCTGACAGAAAGTCGGAAACAGTTTCTTTCATTTTATAACCAGCTAGCAAAAACAAGTCTTGCGGAAACACATTTGTGAAAGGGTTCATGAGCATCGGTCATGGTAAGACCAATTTCAGCTACATCAGCGACCGCTTTGTACTGACTGGCGTTCGCTCAAGTGAACGTGACGCATCTGGCATAGAGCCTATAATCTCCAGAGGACTTTTCTGCACCCAAATTAGCAAGTATAACATTATGTAATGTTGTGTATGTTATAATACTATGTTTCAGCGTGCTCTGTGGCGGTTTGTAGTGTAGATCGTGGCATGACAACTTGAATGTTTCTCGTTTTCGACGTTTGAGGGCGGTCGTTTATCCATTAGAAAACGGAGTCTAAAACGGAGTAAAGTCTAGCATTTGTGACATTGTGTTCTGTTTATGTTTAATAAAAGGGTGAAAGCAATGTATGCAATTCGAAGCACCTGTGCCCTGTATGGAGTGAGTGCTATCGAAAAAGTCAAATTTTATCGTTTGAAATACGTTCGTTTTGAGATAAATTAATCACCGCATTCAGGAAGAGAAACATACATTGAAGAAGGGGGTTTCTGCAATTTACTACTATGGTCAAAGGCAGTGGATCCGATAATTGGCAAGCGTGACAACCAATTAACCTTCGTGCGACACTTGCCCTCAGTAGTCATTTTGAGGTCAAAAGAAAGGAAGGGGTATTACGGTACAACACATTCTCGAAAAGGAGATCAGATAGGAAGCAGAATCTCGAACTGGGGAGAATGGGGAAGGAAGTCATCTGTGCCCTTTCAAAGGATTGATCCTGTCATTTGGCGTAATAGGTTTAAGTAGGTTACTAGAAATCTAAATCAGTGTAGCCTGATAGACGTTTGAAGTACCGTATGGTAACTTGATAAGGATAAAATAGTGAGTAACCTATAACAAACATTATCTCAAACGATGGTCTGTATATGTCCACAAAATGTATTGTTATTGACATGCATCTGGAGGGACAGAGAAGGTGTTTTGTCTTACGAACTGCTTCACAGGGACTTGTCCTTCGCAGTTGACGTTTGTTATCAACAAATGAGATGCCTTGCAGTCGCAGAGTAGCAAATGCGACCTAGAAGACAGCACCAAGGAACTTGGTTGGCAAACGCCTACTGCACATCTTATAATCTGGCATCCGCTTAACTTTCTTGCCCCTTACGAATCAACCACAAACAACGTTGATTTTTGTTTTCTTTTGTTTGTTTTGCTTTGGCGATTGATCTTTAGACGTGGTTTAACTCAGAATCCGCAAATCGCTACATGTGTGGAACCATAAACCTACTTCGCATCATCAGACGGATATAGACAACGAGGTGGAGTATGTTGTTGACAATTTCTCTGATATTTGTGTCTGTTTTGTTCAATAACTTAACGGGAAACGCTGTCAGTATGCACTACACTAATACAACTGGTGTCTCATCATGAAACCATATGACAAATGGCTGTCTTAATTAAGCGTGAAGTCTCTTGTCATACTAAAGTAGCTATACCGGACCACAACGTAAATATGACAATATGACTGTCAGAGAACTTGCTAATAAAACGCATTTAACAGACTATTCAGAGATATGATTTTATTAAAGGATTTGTGTATTTTCAGTAGCAGTCCTAAAGTATTTCATGTTTCTTACCTCTGGATCTTTTTATGTTTTTTACCTCTGGATCTATTGAGCAAGCAGTAAAGGTAACAAAAGAAAAATTCGGAGTAGGAATTAAAATCCATGGAGAAGAAATAAAAACTTCGAGGTTTGCCGATTACATTGTAATTCTGTCAGAGCAGTTGAACGGAATGGACAATGTCTTGAAAGGAGGATATAAGATGAACATCAACAAAAGCAAAACGAGGATAATGGAATGTAGTCGAATTAAATCGGGTGATGCTGCGGGAATTAGATTAGGAAATGAGAGGCTTAAAGTAGTAAATGAGTTTTGCTATTTGGGTTCAAAAATGGTTCAAATGGCTCTGAGCACGATGGGACTCAACTGCTGTGGTCATCAGTCCCCTAGAACTTACAACTAATTAAACCTAACTAACCTAAGGACATCACACACACCCATGCCCGAGGCAGGATTCGAACCTGCGACCGTAGCAGCAGCGCGGTTCCGGACTGGAGCGCCTAGAACCGCACGGCCACCGCGGCCGGCTGCTATTTGGGGAGCAAAGTAACTCATGATGGTCGAAGTAGAGAGGATATAAAATGTAGACTGTCAATGGCAAGGAAAGCGTTTCTGAAGAAGCGAAATTTGTTTACATCGAGTATAGATAAAGTGTCAGGAAGTCGTTTCTGAAAGTCTTTGTATGGAGTGTAGCCATGTATGGAAGTGAAACGTGGACGATAAATAGTTTAGACAAGAAGAGAATAGAAGCTTTCGAAATGTGGTGCTACAGAATAATATTGAAGATCAGAAGGGTAGATCACATACCTAATGAGGAGGTATCGACTAAAATTGGGAAGAAGAGAAATTTGTGGCACAACTTGACTAGAAGAAGGGATCGGTTGGTAGGACATATTCTGAGGCGTCAAGGGATCACGAATTTAGTATTGGAGGACAGCGTGGAGGGTAAAAATCGTAGAGGGAGACCAAGAGGTGAATACAGTAAATAGATTCAGAAGGATGTAGGTTGCAGTAGGTCCTGGGAGACGAAGAAGCTTGAACAGGATAGAGTAGCATGGAGAGCTGCGTCAAACCACAACGAAAACAACCACTGGATCTACTGATTTTTGAATATAGTGAGACATCTTATGATGACAAAATTTCTGAAGACGTTCTTCTGAGTTCGATATAGCCGTTTGTAGCTCTGATACGGAGGTAAAATATTACTCTCGTGTCAGCTTGGAACTGGAAGCTACTGCCTCTTACTCTTTACAGTGCATCGACGTTTTCATGGAGCAACCGATCAACCGGAGCCTTCATCTCCCCATTGCCTTTGTGATGGTTGATACAGATAATTTGCAGTGTAAACAAGAGATTAGTTGCAGTTGCTGCGTGAAAGTAATCTTCCCTGTCTGTAAATATTGGTTTGATAAGTCGGTGACTCACCAAAGTGGAATTCATTCAGAATCTTTGATTGGTATGTCACAAATTATCAAGTGATTCTTGCAAGATAATTCTCTGTCATTCCTGGAAGTAACAAAACTATCACAGCGTCACCAGACATGTTGCAGTATATTGTCATGACTCTATCATGGTCGTAGCAGGACGTATATGTTTCTACAGGCAAAATCTTTCATGAGCGAGCTGACAATTTAGGAGTGCATCTCGTGCATCAACAGTGCAGCGGCTTAATTACTTTTCCTATGACTTCATGAGGAGTAATCTGTTATTTATTGTGAGGGAGAAGAATGGAAACTTGCACAGACCAAGCAAAGACTGCGATTTACTGGCAGAACACTTTAGAAAATGCAACATATCTACTAAAGAGACTACTTACACGATGCCTGTCCGCTCTCTTTTGAAGTGTTGCTGTGCAGCGCGGGATCCACATCAGTTACGATTGACGGAGGGCCGGCCGGAGTGGCCGAGAGGTTCTAGGCGCTTCAGTCTGGAACCGCGCGACCGCTACGGTCGCAGGTTCGAATCCTGCCTCGGGGATGGATGTGTGTGATGTCCTTAGGTTAGTTAGGTTTAAGTAATCCTAAGTTCTAGGGGACTGATGACCTCAGATGTTAAGTCCCATAGTGGTCAGAGCCATTTGAACCATTGACGGAGGACGCCGAGAAAGACCAAAGAACGAAAGAAGGCCAGCTCGTTTTGTATCATCACGAAATAGGGAAGAGAGTGCCACGAATACGACATGCGAATTGGGGTGGCAATCATTAAAACAAGACGTTTCTCATTGCGACAAGATCTACTCATGAAATCTCAATTATCAGCTTTCTCCTCAGATTGCGAACACATTTTGTTCGTGCCCATCTACAGAGAAAGAAAAGATAATTATAACAAAATAAAACAAACCAGAGCTTGCACTTTTGAATTGCGAAGCAATCATGTAAATGTAGATACATCGGTTGACAGTTCGTGCAGACCGCAGTAAAGTGGCTTTTTGTATTTCGATTTTCAGGCCCTCGTGTCTGGTAACTTTTCCCAGTTTTTTGTCGTCGATTGTGCTATCACCTGACATGCCAATGTCAGTGATCCACCCTGTCTCTTTCTCCACAGTTGTCTTGTCTAGTGCATTGTGTTCCAGCATTCGATCTGTCTGACGTCGAAGTCCCGCAGAAATTTGGCACCTTTGTTTTCGACCATTTTTATAGCTTTTGGTCCCACCAATTCTTTGCCAGCTGCAGATGATAATTTTGGCATTAATTCTAGCGCATTATCTCTGCCGCAGCATTTCGGCTCTGCATGTAACCAGTCACGGCGATCACTTGTAACAGCTCAAGATGTGGACGATTGTTTCCTCAGATTCTTTGCAGAGTGTGAACTTTGGGTCTTCTGCTGATTTCTAGATTCTAGCCTTGATGACGTTAGTTCTGAGGGTTTGTCCCTCTGCAGAAAAAATGAGTGCTTCAATTTCCATCTTTAGACTTCCGCTGGTCAGGTTTTCTTTCCTCGTCTATTTTGTTTGACATATTCTCCAAAACCTGCCCATGTATTGCTGAATTACTCAAGCTGTCAGTCTACTACTGGAGCGCACTTTTTCGGTGTTGTTTCTTGGTTTACTGTACTTTGAGAAGCATTTTATTGTTGACTTCAGTAATAGACGATTCTTAGCTATTCTTCACATAGTCCACCAATGCATGTAACTCTTTGAACAGTTCTCGGGTATCCGACCGGGTAGGGTCGTAATTTCTCCCGGTCGGACACCCGAGAACTGTTCAAATTGGATACCCGAGAACTGTTCAAATTGCAAATACGCCGGGAAAACTTCAGATCGCATGTAACTCTTGTTCCGTTGTCCGCCTAACTTGCTAGAGTCCTCCACTGCCAGTTTTTCTGGGCAAGCACAGCCTGTTGACATAACTTTGAGGGTGAAGTGCATGCCGGACTGTGATGAGTTTTCTTGTCCACATTATCCAGTTCTACTTGGGTCCAGCTATTACTATTATTATTATTATTATTATTATTATTATTATTTTCGGTCACAAGCCTCTCAAATACCAACTTGAAGCTATGCTCATTAAAATTACATAGAATCAGACAGCAATGACAATACAAATGTAGTAGTATGCTTTGCTTGAAAATTTATCTTCTGTACAGGAAATTGAGCATGGCGTTCAACTGGACCTTGTGCCCCCATAGCTTGGTTTTCCCGCTTGCTTCTTGTTCTGAAACTACCTACTCCTGATCTGAGTCTTTCTCACAGCAAGGTATTAGGCATTGGGCAACTATAATGCGCAAAACGATGTTGGCAAGATTTGCGTCTAATTATCACAGTCTTGCATTTTCAGCTGTTACAATTGTTACTGTGTTTCCCTGTATTACAGACATGGTCACTTGTATAAGTAATTCTTAACGTAACTTCGTCTGCTATAGGAGGCATCCAAGCGGATAGGAAATGACGTGAGCCTGTCAAATGAGGAGCAATTAATAGAAATGTTCTGGGAAGTCCGTCTGCTGCACTTATTCACATTTTGTTGCGAAATTTAGCTTTATTTTGAAGCCAATTTTCCTCTCGTTATTTGTCACGGAACACATATATTATTTTTAACAGTTGATCGCTTCGTACGGGAGCGACGTTCTTCGCACAACGATATACAAGGACTCTGACTAGGTTCCCATTCTCTCTGTTTAAAGTTTTCTTATGACGCGTCGTTTAGTTGTCTGAAAATAGTTTTGCATCTGAAAATAACTTTGTAAGTCTCTAGTGTACCTTTTGATGGCCTCAGATGCTACAAACACGTGTTTCGATGCTATACTGGTAGTGGCACTCAGTACTAAGATTGACGCTACTGGGAAAAAAGTCATATTACGTGTATATTGCTGATATTTTTATGAAACAACAGTGGCGCTTTTCGCAAGCGATTGTAAGCTGTTTAGTTCACTATAGTTATTTAGTTATATATTCCTGTATACAGCAGAAAGGTGTGTAGTCAGACAGTACAGGTACTGTTCGTACCACAGACGATACTGTAAACGCCGAACGGTGTACAAAACTGCCTAAAACAGTACGTATCGGAGCCAAGATGAGTCGGTATGGAACCGTTATCCATGAAACGAAGAATATCTTCAATTTATTTCAGAGCTGATCAGTAGCCAAATACCGTGAAAATTAATATTGCATATAGTGAATACTTCACTAATAAATACCTTCGTAATAGTCACACGGTGCTATTATAGTTTCATACACTTTTGGCTCGAATTGGAATGTGTACTATTTGGTCCTTTGGTTAACTGTGTTTCGAATACCTTAGCAACATAGCTCACAGCTTTTTAGTTTTATATTGTTTAAATTTTTATTCCTAAAAGTTTGTTCTTTCTGTGAAACGATTTGAAAATATTATTCTTTATCTATCATGCCAGTGCCATAAATTGGATCCTTTTGTCGTGCGAAATGTCATGGTCTGCCCTAACAGTATGCCTTGGCATTAAATTCTGTATGCACGCTTTATGATTATTTTGCTATGTTGCAGGATAGCGAACTTATCAACAAATTGAAAGAGAGGAGGCTCAAAGAAATTCAGGAACGTAAGGATGAAATAAAACAACATGAGAAGGCTATAGCTGACGCAAAACGTGAACTTGAAGAACTCGAGAAGAATTTAGAAGCTGACGAGTAATGTTGCACATACTTTAAAATACGTTTGTAGCAAGAAAAGATTTGGAAAATTCAATGTTGCAGGAAATTAGTTAAAATACACGCTACTTACAAGTGCTCTTTCAGTTTTAAGCTTCAGTGGAAAGGTAAATTATTTTTTCAGCTACGCCTTACTAATACGCAGCCCGTAGTGGGTTTAAAATTCCCTCCTCTTGCGCGAGCGTCCGTAAGTTGAAGCGTCTGCCACCAGATCGCGCTAGTGTCGCCGGTGTTGGAGACTGCAATACTTGAAACAAATTGTCTGTATCACACAAACCCCCAAGTAGGTTCACAGACCTTTGTGTAAGCAGTGTATAAAACATCGTGAATCGTTCAGTTTGACGATACGAATAATAAGTGAACATCTTTTCGTATTGTTTTGTCGGCGGCACGTTTGGCGCATGAATACACTTTGGAAGTAGATCCACAGTGAATTCATTGATCAGTATAGTGTGGTGTGAGTGGGGTCGGTGTGGTAAAAATTGGTAAATTTGTGTATCGGAACATCGTAAAGTCGAAGCGATTCGACTTTCAGTCGTGTGGTTATGCATCTAAGGATATATTTTTGGTTATTCGCCGCGATCCTGCTTGGATACACCAGCGCAGAAGACGTAAGTAAACAACTGTGGCTGTCGTAGAGAAGATAATACCTAGTCTCTGTGTGTAGTTCGTTTTGTCATACCTTAGAAATATAAATACTACAGAGTTTTAATGACCCCCATGGCTCAGTTTAATGCGTGTAGGAGCAGTGCACGTAATAATTTTATTGACGGTGCAGCACATTTGTGCTACTTTTATATTTGAAAACACAGGTGTTTACTGTGCGTGCCGCACCGGAAGCGGACCATGTGATTATCAGGTGGCCGAGTCCTGTCATTTACTTGCATTACTCTCCTAGTAAAAGTGAAACAAGACTTTGTACCGGTTATATGTGAAATATGGTACTTAGAGCCTTAAGTAATTTTAATTTTTGATACTTAAAAACTATAGTATATAACTGGCGAACTTATGTTCATGAAATCGAAAATACTGTTTGTAGAACAGGTGGCAACGGCTCGAAAATACGGACATAAGTTGCAGTTTCTTACATTATGCAAGGATGGCTATATGGTGTTAAAAATATATCAAATGCCTGATACATGAAGAAGTCTTCCCATATCATGTAGCGACACTCGTGCTTCAAACGTCTGTGGAATTAATGAATTGTTTACTCGGCATAAACATTCGCAACTTTTTAAGTTTTGGTGCAGGTTACTCTGTTCGTGCCCCTACGTCGTACTGTTTTAAAGCGATTGAACGGATACGTTAGACTTAGACTAATGGTTATGATGAAATAATACATTCCTGTTTTTTAGGTGCATGTACATCTAATCGTTTAAATATTTTGATAACAGTCAATAACTGTAAAAGGAAGTTTGATTCCTACATTTTTATAGCTAATGGATTGCGAATGCATTATTGTTCGGAAATAATCAGAAGCTAGTGTCAGTAGAACTGCTAGTTGAGGTAAGGGCAGGATAACACCACAACCAAGATTGTTTTTCCCTATCTATGAATGTCATTTCTGAGCTCCAGAAGTGTTTTAGTTGCTTTCAGCAGAGGAAACATGCCGAGAAATGGTCTACCGTAGTATCAGATATTTTCAGTTTATTGTAAGAACACAAAATAGAATTTAAATAAGTCATACAAAGCAGTTAAATAAAATATTACTTCGGTCACATAAATTGACACTTTGAACCTTGTACCTTATAAGCAGCTTACGTCCTTTACTCACGAAACCCTCGTAAAAAATTTATTTTTTTCGTTACGTTATCATACATTATACAGGGCGCCCAGGAGAAGTGTACAGTATTCAGGGATATGACAGAAGCTACAGTTGGAAGCAAAGTAGTCGAGTAAATATGAGCACTAAAATACGTACTTCAAGAGCTACTGAGCACCCTTATGATGTGCATTTTATATCCTATGTTTAGTAGAAAACTTTTTCATGTTTGGTCCATACTACCATCTTCCAAAATATGGAAAGTAAAAGAGCATGCAGCAGAAGAGATTTGAGAGTATCGAAGAAAAAACAGTAGCGCTCATAGTTCTGAAGGTATGCATTTTAAAGCTCGTGTTCCTAGACCTTTTTGCTTTGGATGATATTTCCTGTCGAGTCCCTGAATGCTGGCCGTTCCGTCGGGGACACCAAGTAATTGTGTGTATTCAAATTCAGGGAGTTCAGATTTCATTTAGTTGCTTTCTAATTATCGTGCCCCTTTTACTAGATTCTTTATTTGTGCGTTGTTATTGAGCGTTTGATAGGCATCAAAAAGAAAGGAAAAATAAGTATTCCACCCTATAATAAATTTAAAGAAGTTAGAAGTTGCGTCAGTTGCCCCAAAATGAAAATATTCCCGATATTGTATTTCTTGTATAATTCTGTGTTTAGTTGCATGCTTCAAATGAAACTTGTAGTTTTAAGTATTATCTGACGCTCAATGGAAGTTAGATATCATAAAGAGAAAATATTTTACTCCCTGGAGAAGGGAGTTTGATTAGGTTACAACAATAACTAAAATTTCGACCGCTTTTCTTCAAATGCCAGAGCTGAAGCAATGTTAAATCACTCAGTGCAACAGCAAACCATTCATCACAAAGAGTAGCTAAGAAAAGAATGTCTCATGGAATTATCGAGTGAAATATAGCATTATAAATAAGCCATAATTTGCGGAGTGATACACGTCCCCCCCCCCCCCTCCCCCCTCGCTCTTAATCTATTTTCTATTTTTCTTTCGTTCCTTCCAAAACCAACCAACTAAGCGCAATATATTCTTACTTTAAAAGAAGCTTCTACATCCGAAGACTGGTGAACCTGAAATTTAAAAAAATGAGTTCTCAAGTACTGCTAAGTTATCCCAAATACTACTCCCTATCTGAAATTTATGTAAGTGACAGGAATATGATACAATTTAGGTAGACAGATGTGCTATTCCAAAACTGAAAGACGAATTGTAAAGATTTTCTAACTTTTTTATAGTACCGCAATACATCAATTAAGTCGTTTGTGTGAGAAACATTTTCAGATATAAAATACAAGAAAACAACGATAGCGTTCTGGAGCAAATGTATTTTGCGAATCAAATGCGCTTTTAATAAATAGTATCAGTAGCCCATTCACGCGCTCTGTATTAATCGGCTCGTGTAGCAATAAAAAATAGCAAGTGTGTCGTATTTTCTGTGATTAAATAAGAACCGTAGCGAACACTAGATGCAAGGTTTTGTTAGTCAAGTAACAAGAGGATTGTCTGACAAATGTAGTTGAATGTCAGCGTAGGAGCAGATTAAGCAACAGCTTGATAACATAACGCCCTTCTTGAACAAAACTCTTTACGGATTAACCCCATTTTTATTAGTCAAGATACGTCTTAAGAGCGTAGTTCCCAGTTTGGAACAGATCTATTTAGTTCTGAATTAATATGCTGTTAACGGGTAAACAATGAATACTAAAAACAGAGTCGAATCTATTACGTTCCAGAATGCAGTTACTTTTCCATATGAAATATTGCTGTCGATCTTACCTACACATTAGTGTGAGATACCGAATGCTAACACTCAGTCTTGCAATGAACGGCCATTACAAAGAGCAAAGTATATTATTTAATATAGAGTGAACCCGAATTCAACAGACAAGTTTTCGGAGATTGCTCAGGGACATTTTGGGAGTATTTCGGTGTAAAGGACGCGTGGTCTCCTTTGCATTGTTAGAGTAATAGTTTTTGTCGTAGTACCTGTACTGCACTGAAAATATCAGTAAAACACCGCAAATGTCGTCGGTATGCTCCGTTTCCCTGTTTGGAAACAAACTTGTCACTCACTGTACTTGACGCTATGACAATAACACCAACACTGATCTTCGCCCACAAGCTTATATACGGTATTGTTTGGTTTTGGGTGGTATTTTTTTGTCTCGAAAGTGTTGGTTGTGCGTTAGCAGTGATACACATCAGTACGACAAGGTTTGCTGATGATGCGGCAGATATCCACCTCGCGTATTTGTTCACTGCATGCAGCGGGACCGAGCGAAGAGTCGCAGTGATCAGCACACTGGACACGGATTCGGGAGGATAACGGTTTAAACCCGCGTCCGGCCATCCATTTTAGGTTTTCCGTGATCCCTTAAATCACTCAAGGCAAATGCCGGGATGGTTCCTTTGTAAGGGTACGGCCGATTTTCTTCCCCATCCTTGACTCAATCCGAGCTTGTGCTTCTTAGCTAATGACCTCGATGTCGACGGGATGTTAAACCCAATCTTTCTTCCTTCCTCTCTGCTTTGAATGTAGTAGATCAGCACGACTACGCGTTGTAGAGCTGTTCCCGCAACAACGGCAACCACATCACAGTACTCGTACATTTGCGCATAAGGATTGTTACATTACACGTGAGGTGGGCAGAAGCTCAGTGGGAAGCGCTGTGTGCCATACACCTCACGTTATGAATGTATTTGCAGAATAATAAGTTTTACGTTGTTTGTTTTGATGATACCTTATTACAGGCTTACCGGTGAAGGTACTTCACTGAAGCAGAGATAATTGGCTTAACAGCATAATTCATAATTACATTATTACTCTGTAGTGATGCACCGAAGACCACGGGTCCCTGTATCTAAATACAGTAGTCAGACAATGCCCTTGAACATCAGTTTTAATTTTATCTTACTGTTACTTCTGAAGTAATTCGGTAGCTTATAAAACATAGTGCGGTTGTTAGCTTGTGTACATAATAGAAACGGAATAAAATATTGTAGAACTGGTCATAGGCTTCTACTGTACATTGATAGTGCATATAAAAATTAGGCATGGTGTGGGAAGCACACAAAAAGATTTCCAGATATTTCGTAAAATATTTTTTAGCGATTGGGTAGTAGTTTCTTTAATGTCTAGTCATTACTGGACAGGCTGGCTGCATATGAAGATAAAGACGTTAACACGGCGTACGATGATTATTTATCCAGCCCCCTCACCTCTCTCTCCTTGTGCTCTTCATTGCCCTTGTACAATTCGCCTGGGCCTGTACGCAAAAATTGCATTGAACTAGTATTTTCTGATGTTACCGCTGCTGGTTTTACTCATTAACGGACTAATAAGCGACACGGTCTTTGAGAATTGCTACTTAGCAAGGTCTCCATCTACGTCCTGAACAACCCACTTGAATGCCTGATGGTAATCGATCTGACACCAACATAGTGATAAGTTGTAATGCGCCCATAATAGCTTGTGAGAGGAATCCTGTTAGTAGTTTGTGATGGATGTGGTTAGGAATAGCAGATGATGTGCGTCGAGCACCCCTCCAAGAAGTTTCACAACGTGGGAGAGGGACCTTCGAGATAGGCTGATGGAAAATGAAGTCCACCGAAAACACGCAAGACGAAGGAACTTGCAAGCACTTCTGCAGCGGCGAAGTTGGCACGCGTAGGGTACCATTGATATAAAGACACAGTTCAGTACTAAGGTAATGAGTGCCGGGAAAACAGTACGGCTATCCTTTGTTGGTTTCATGGACAATAACCTGCTATAAACCAAATAACTGTGAATTTACTCCACGGCCTCAACGTGGCCAAAACAAAAAAATAACAGAACTCAGGAACCTGAAAATACAGTGGAAATTTCAACTAGTTTGTGGTGTGAACTCGTAGCATTGAATGCAAAAAGATTCTTTTTTCCCATCCGGAACACATTATTAGGGATTTACCGATCGCTTCGTCGCAATAATGGGGAATTTCATCCATAAAATATTAAATGACAGTGTGACAGATGTTCAATTTTTAATTTGCTGACGGTAGATGATGCATCTATTTACAATGACTATTTTCTTAGTGAATTTCAGAACCAGTTTTTAGCGAGAAACGTAGAAATATCACGAGTCTGGTAAGAAACGTTCACGCAGAAGCATGAAAATACCGCATACTAGGAAACTGGTTTGTTCTTAGAATTCGTACACTTGTCAAGTGTATTCAGCTACTGGTCAGCACCTTTAAAGCAGGTCCCATTTGAGTCAACATGCACCTACGTCCACTCCATGACTACTTAACAAAACTTGCGTTTAATTTGCCATGAGGCTGCACAGGACGAGCAGCTGCGTTTGGCCACCCGACGGAAAGTAAGAACACGCCACAGGCAAACTGCTCGCCTACTACCATTGTGTTGATTGAATTTGTGCAAAATTCTACATCTTAAAGACAGTTAAAGATAAAAATATAATCGCACCCTGTTAAGTTACACCAAATAGTTCCTTAGTAATGTAACCAATCTTTTTGAAAGATGAAAGAAAGCACCCTCTGCTGAGCATCTTACTGTGATTGTTACATTTGAGATCCAACTGATACTTTCAGAATCGGAGAGCAAGCGCATCCATTGACTAGTATAGCACGAATACCATTTTTTTAGTGTTATGTAAGGGTGTAAGTTCAGTTTTGTTCAGATAATGAGTGTACAACTGTCCAGAAAGCAATGCCACTTACTGAAAGCAATAAGAGACTTAACCTTGTCACAGAAGCTTAAACGAAGCATAGTCCACGCTTTCATTTTCGAAACGCCTGAGTAGATCCGTTCACGCTTTACCTGTGTTGTTTTCCCAACTAGTTAGTTTAATTGTTAAAGCGTCTGGACTTTAATTCGTATTATGACGGTGTGGATAATATGTTGACGTATAATGCTTATCTCCTTCCTCCACCTGTGTCATTTACATGGAAGTTTACGTACTGGCTTGCATTTCAGAGTAGCTGCTTTCACACTTGATTTTAGTCTTTCGTGCATGAATCAGGTCAGCTGATTACACGAGCAAGTCATCTATTCAGAACTTCACGTTGGTATTTCAGTACCTTCAGTTGCTTGTTGGTTTAGTTTTCTGTAACAGGAAGTGAAAAAGTACAGTCGTACGAGCGTTACAACTTAGGACTGCTCATCCGCAGAAAAAGAAAAGGTACAGACTGATGAGGGCATGTAAGCCAAGAAATTGGCTCCGAAATGAATTAATTCTGCAGAACGTCAACAAATTGTGTATTTCGTAGATAAATATGAAACTATTCTATTAAACAACGATGGAACAATCCATTACCATTAGGAAAAGTGCGTTTGTTTTCCTTAAGCGTAAGCTTGCCGTTAGTGCTTCAATAAACAAATATGTATTTAAATGCAGATTTCCTACTGCATGATAACTTTGCCCCCCCCCCCCCCCCCCCTAATCATTACCTACATTGTCTCCATTCCGTACGGTGACAAGTAAGTTGGAGTATTCTTTTTGCGACAAGCTCTGTGCTTAAAACCTGTTTCTAGAAGTATTAAACGGAATTTCGATACTCAACGTCTTGCCTAATATCGTGTAGGGGCCCCGCGAGCACGCAAAGTGCCTCTACACGACGTGGCGTGGAATGTAGTAATGTCTGAAGTAGTTCAGGAGGTCATTAATACAATGTATCCTTCAGGGCTGCAAATAAATCCGTAAAAATACGAGGGATGGAGATGTCTTCTGAACAGCATGTTGCAAGGCACCCCAGATACGCTCAATAATGTTCATATCTGGGAAGTATGGTGGCCAGCGGAAGTGTTTAAACTCAGATGAATGTTCCTGGAGCCACTCTGTAGCAATCCTGGCCGTGTGGGGTGTCACATTGTCCTGCTGGAATTTCGTGTCAGTTGTGTCTAAACGTACCAGGGGTCCCATATCCCTCCTAATGCACACGCCCCACACTATTTGGGGTTCCACCAGGTTGAACAGTCCACCGCTGACATGCAGGGTCCATGGATTCATGAGGTTGCCTCCATACTCGTACACGTCCATCCGCTCGATAGAATTTGAAATGACACTCGTCCGACCAGGCAACATGTTTCCAGTCGTGAACAGTCCAGTGTCGGTGTTGACGGGCCCAGGCGAGGCGTAAAGCTTTGTGTTCTGCAGTTATCAAGGGTATCAAAGAGTGGGCCTTCGGCTCAGAAAGCCCATATCGATTATGTTTCGTTGAATTGTTCGCACGGTGGGTGATGGTCCATCATTGAAATCTGCAGCAATTTGCGGAAGGGTTGCACTTCTGTAATGGAGAACGATTCTCTTCAATCGTCGTTGGTTCCGCTCTTGCAGGCTCTTTTCCTGGCCGCAGCGAAGCTGGTGATTTGATGTTTTAGCGGATTCCTCATATTCACGGCACACTCGTGAAATTGCCGTACGGGAAAATCCCCACTTCATCGCTACCTCACTCCTGCGCTGACTATAACACCAGGTTCAAACTCACTCTGCCATTGAGCAGCAGTAACCGATCTAACAACTACACCAGACCCTTGTCTTATAAAGGCGTTGCCGACCGCAGCGCCGTATTATGCCTGTTAACATATCTCTGTATATGAATACGCATGCCTATACCAATTCCTTTGGCGCTTCAGTGTAATAATTTTAACGTTACAGCAACTATTTCCGTACTGCTGGTTTTGCGTTCCGTTTTAATGAGCTTCAGGCTAAACCGCGTGTGTGTATCCGGAAGAGACTGAAGGCGCTATTTCCTGGCTGTAACGCCGAGTCGAGAGAGGTCTTCCAGCACTCTCCGATATTTGTGGTGGGTCGTCATAACGCCATTAATAACTTTTTTGTTCACTTCACTCGTCATATTCTACGACATTCGCTGTTCTGTGTAGCAACTTTACAGTGTATTTGTTGTGAGTCCAAACACTGTTACTCATATTAGATCAGCATGAAACCATTGACTCCCTGTTCTTGGTTTTCAGTGCCTGGTTTTGTAAATAAACATCATACAACGTTTTTCAGACTTACCTGTTTAAAATACTGACACTGTAATTTAACGCTAACAAGGGATACGTTTTGTAAGCTACTAGATTTATTATATTATTGACACAAATTTTTTTCCCATATAAACATTAAAAAAATAAGTGTGACAGTTACATCACGATTGGCGATCACCCTGGTGTTTCTAACTATTGGTGACAGGTACAGAAGTTAAGGTGCACAGTCATCAATAAGCCTTTAGGTGCAAGAAGTTTTCAGTGCTTCGGTTGGACTGAAGGATTTAAAGTAAGTCTGAAATAAAAATAAAATTTTTAATTTTTCGTTCTCCAGCACACATCACTGTTTGCACTACCAATTCGTGCTTTAGGCACGCCTCGAGACTTTATTAAACTCGTGGCATCAGATGTAGATCCTGTGGTTGAAGAGCCACTTACGCTGTTGTTGCTCCTATGCAACTTTTTTGCCTCGTATTTGGCATGAATTTTTAGAAGTCTGAATGTTTTGTTTTTCATCAATTGCGGTTCTGAGATCTTCATCGGCAGCTAGCCAGGTTTCCTTTCCAGACTGCAATCTTTGTGTATATAATTTTAGACGTGCCACAGCTCTGTCCGTAGGTGCATAGCATTTATGGAAGTCATTCTTCTCCCGTTTCACCACTTCTCAATTGCTGTACACAAATATCATAATGGCTGGCTATATATGCGAGCGCAAATTTTCAAACAAAATAGGAACAATATTGTTTTCGCTCAGACACGCGACTGCTGTGTTGTCGTTGAGATAAGTTTATAGACGCGGACAGAGGTAGACACGGCCCTGCAGTCGCACTACCGGAAGTACCGGTCAGCTGTACCACAAAATTGCCGTGTATTGCAGCCCCCCCCCCCCTCTCTCTCTCTCTCTCTCTCTCTCTCTCTCTCTCTCTCTCTCTCTCTCTCTCTCTCTCTCTCTCTCTTACTTTCGCTCACTCTGATTGGGATTTTACGTGCTCATTCAAAAGAACGCTCCCATACTAGTCTAGTGCTATACTCCTATGTCGATATGTATTAACAGGGGCGGTAAAACACGAAAAATAAACAGCAATCCAGCTCAGTAGCGTTACATGCTTGGCGGTAGCAGTCGGCGCGGGCCATGGAAGTGCTGTCGATGCTGGAGTATGATTGTTCTTCGTTTTTTACTGTACCTGTTAGTACATATCGGTTAAACGAATTTCGCACTAGACTGATCTGAGACATCTGTCAAATGGACACGCAGAATTCCGCTTTTACAGTCATTTTGTTTCCGCTGGGATCAAACCGACACTTTCCGTCGATACTAGGCATTGTACGAAAAACGTGATGAGCACTGTTACTTTGGGCTGGCTGCAACTACACAACGAAAGAAAGAAGTTACAAATATCTGCTGAAACACCAGTGAAATTGCGCTTGACGACTTTCAGGAGAGACACTATATATGAATTGGACGTGAGAGACGACCTCTACTTGTTCGTGCAATGACTCGCAACTGGCACTCCTAACTCGGTCCTCTCGCAGCCAGCTGAGACTCCCTTCTCTCGCTGGCATTGGTAGGCGGGCGCTGGCGTCCGTCTGGCTGGGGTCCGACTCAGAGCGGCACTTTGTTTGACGCCGCCTGACAAAAAACACAGCATCCGGCTCTGCGTCGGTGGGGTGGGGAGGAAGAAGCCCCGCGGATAATCCTGCCTCACCCTCCCCTCACCCCTCTCCACCCCTCCACCCCTCCACCCACAGCATCTTCCCCTGCACAGCTCCCTCGGGATTCTGGCTGGCCAGCGCCGCTACTGGGCGTCTTGTATCGACGAACCGCCAGCCGCGAAATACTCGGCGGGATTTGACGGCGTGCAGTTTATTGCCCGGAAGAGAAGCTACGTGCGTCCGAAATGATATAAGGAAGAGTGAAGTCGGAGGCGCCAGTGGCGGAAAGATTGCAGAAAAGATCTGAGGAAAGCTGGAGTCGAAAACCGTGAAATGAATTGAAAAAGGCTTGCTAGGCACGAAGGAAGCAGTTGAGATCAGCAGAAAGTCGGCAAATAGCGGTGTACGAAATGAATAGTAAATGTATCCATACTATGTGGTGTATCACTGTACAGTGGAAAGCCTAGTTTGATGCAGTTTTCCACGCTAGTCTACCCTGTGCCAATCTCGTTACAACTGCGTAACTACCACAATCTATATGCATTTCAAACAGTTTACTGCAATCCAGCCTTGGTCTTCTTCCGTAACGCCCCCCCCCCCCTCCTTCCCCCCCATCTGCCTAATTGGCAGATTTCTTGGTGCCTTAAGATATGACCTATCAATGGAACCCTTCTGGTCAGATTGTGCCAAAAATTCGATTCAGTTTATCCTCACTCGTCATTTAGTATATCCACCTGAACATCAGCAACACTTAAATTAATATCCTATGTCAGTAAATTTCTCTTTCACAAACGAGTTTCTTACTGTTGCCGGTCTACATTTTATGTCGTTTCTCCTGTGGCCATCTTCAGTTATTTTTCAACTTCTTTACGAAGTCATTTGCGTCACTGATATTTACGATGTCATTAGCAAACCTCGAAGTTTTGATTTATTCCTCCTGAACTTTAAGTCCTACTCAAAGTTTCTCCTTGGCCTTTTTTTGCCAGTTGCACAGTGCGGAGATTGCGTGACATCCGAGATGGACAACAGCCCTGTCTCCCTTCTCAGCCAACCGTAAGTTCCTTGACTCTTCAAACTACAGTTTGGTTCCTGAATGAATTTTTCACTTTGCAGCAGGGTGTGCACAGATCTGTAATTTGCTGGCATATTAAAACCGTGCGTCTAGGTTCGAGTCCTGGTCTAATGCAGTTTTAATCTTTCAGGATGCTAAACGCAGTCTGATATCTGTACAAGCTGTAGATAACATTTCGCTCCCTGTAGTCTAGTGACGCTACCTTCAGAATGTTAATTGCTCTCCCGTGGATATCAGTAGTTCCGACGGAATGTCGTTAACTCCAAGGGCCTTCTTTCTTCTTAGGTCTTTCAACGCTCCGTCAGGTTTTTCTCCCAGTGCCATACCTCGCACATCATGTATTTCCTTTTCCCTTAATATAATATGGTCTTAAAATTCATTTCCCTTGTGTAGTCTTTCTGTATACCAGTAAGTCTTCCTTCAGTTTTCTCGTAACTGTAACTTCGAGGAATGTGAAATTTTCGCTAATGATACGCCATCTTTAATCATAATATTCAATTTTTTTTATTATTTTCATACGGAGCTACACCTCCATTTCTGAAGACAACATTGATGATTTCGGGTGTTTCATCTTCAGTTTATCACCTATCTATGGCCATAAATTGTTAGTATTTAGTATTAGTGAAACCTCTTGCACTTCTTACCATTTAATCGTACAGTAATTACTTTGTTTCTTCTCTCGTGTAGTACATACGTAGTCTAGCTTCTCCATTTCTGTTCAGTCATATTGCGAGCCGCCTCCTAAGTTCCAGATAGTCCACGATAGTTTAATTTCGTTATTACCTCTTCCGAAGAAGAAGACGCCATTTTGTTAGTCAACATCTTCAATGTGTGACAATGTTCGCCATGTACCTGAAATGTAATACTGTTTTGCGAGATATTGTAACTATAGGGTAAGTAAACAGAAAGGCATTTCTACTCCGTAAGAAACAGTGATGAATAGAGGTTTGTAAGACTCTGCAGTTAGTCTGCATGGCATTTTTGAAAGTGTTGATGAAAACATGTCTACCGCACGGGCATGGTGCCAACTTCAAGGTAGCACCAGGAGTGCGGATGTGATACCGAGAAGACTGCGAGAGTTAGCACTTGTAACGGCTATCAGAATAAGGATTCACAAGTAATTAAGTTTTGAACGCAAGGTACAGATGGGTGCAAGTTAGGTTCCTCCCACTCATACTTCAGCTTCAGAGAGTGTACCAATATCCCGGTGCAGACCTCCTGATTTGGCTTTTTCTGCAGTTTCCCTAACTCCAAATAAATGTAGAAATGATTCGTTCACAAACAGTGGTCGGTTACTTCCTCTGTCCTACTCCGGGGGGACTACTTCTTGTACTAATGCCCTACCTTTCAAACATTGCGCAACAGTTCTGCTATCTGACTGGGCAGTCGTTCCGAGTCGCTGGTATCTTTTATAACGGTTGGAGGCTGCAGAGTGCTTTCTGGTGGCCATCTTTACTTTCATTGGTCAATGTTGCCAGGTAGAATAATCGATGCACAATGATAATACTGCACGAATTATGTCCCACTGTTCATGTAATTCTGTGAACATATAAGCTTCCATATTCTTGTTATTCAGTCCCGGACTTAACATTGGTTAAATAGTGAGGAAAAGAGAGACGTGCGAGAAATAAAAGGCACGAGGCAAAACCAGCTATGACATATCAAATTTGTATCATTCAATTACTCGTAAGTAATCACTACACAACAACTACAATGAATCTGTGTTCCCTCTTCACGTGAGATGGAAGGTAGATGCTACACGCTGGACGTACAGCATTTTTAGTGTGTGAAAGCTGTAAGGTGTACTGAACAGCAAAATCTGTCGGCAGAAGTTTCCTAAAGTTGTCACAACACACACAATTCGCACAGATGAGTATTTTGCTAGTCCAAGTACTCACCGTTAAATTAGTTGTTTCACTTAATCATTTAACCCTTCGTGCATATCTGTAAGAAATTTTGCCGTCTTTAGTCTGTTTCATTTCTCATTAGAATTCTTTTATTGTCCCACGTAAGCGGATGAAGTAACAGCCGTAATTTTATGTTTTCGCTGTTAACCTCGGCGTTGAGCGCCCGTAAGCACATTTTGGCAAAGGTAGAGCAGTGCACCCTTTGAGTGAGTTCTATTATGCCAGTCACAAATAAGTCTGAACCTTAATAAAAAGTGCCACTTGCAGCAAAAGCAAAGACGTTACTAACAGCGCAACATGAACTAAATATATGCCCATCATCCATCAGCCGGACTCTGTTACTTAATATAACTTAGCAAGATTTACAGCTCTATCAACATCATACCGAGGAAACCCCAAGTGGAATCCGATAAACAGAAATGGAAACGTTTGAAGATTGTCAGGGGATGCAAACACTGGATTATAAAAGCCTATAGGCCAAAAGAAATTCGGTACTTCTGAGGGCTCTGTCAAAATTTCTTCACGCCATTATTCTGCCAAATGTGCATTGCATTGCAAGAGAAGTACACAAGCGAAATGTTGCAAGCCAGCAGTGAGGTCGATCGAGGTTTGCTCATTAAGACATAATCGTCTCCTTTCTTCTGAAACCGCACACGTCGGCACCTCGTGATTCGATCCCTTAGTTAACATCACTGTATTGCGGAAAGTGTCGCGGGCTTGAATTAAATAGGTCTCTAGCAGAACTCTGGCAGCTACATACGAGGTCTGTTCAAAAAATTCCGGAACTTTCGTAATTTCGCGCCAGTCGTGTGTTGGAGCGAAATGCGGTTGACATACCTGCACATGCCTGTGTTCAGTGTGTAACTGTCGGAACTTCATTGTGGTTTGTCTGTAGCTGTTCAGAGCTGTATTGAGTAGAATGTTGTGTTGCACAGTTTGCGAACTTCGAGATGGCAGAGCTAGAGGAACAAAGCGATTGCATTAAATTTTTGGTGAAACAAGAAAATCATTGAGACACACCAAATGAAGCAGGAAGCCTACGGTGATGAGCCGTACCCGGTGTTGCGAGTGGTTCACTCGTTCTAAAAATAGCCGGACGGAAGAGAAAGATGACTATCACTAAGGACGGTCTTCGACATCTACCGACGACGCTCATGTCAGGAGCGTCAGTGAAATTGTGCGTGCCAATCGAAGACACTGTCAGAGAGATTGCAGAAGAATGTAACGTTTCAGTGGAACATGTTATGAAATCCTGTCGCAGCATCTTGAAATACACCATGTTGCCGCCAGGTCCATACCACGGCTCATGCGTCTAGACCAGAGATATCTTCGCCTCGCAGTATGTGAAGAGTTTTTGGATCGTGCGAAAGAGAACGAGAAGCTTCTTAGCAGAATCATAACAGGTGATGAGACGTTGGTCTACGGTTATGATGTTGAGACCAAGGTCTTCACAATGTGTCGGGAAAGGCTCCCTAAGACAAAAAGAAAAAAGCTCGTCAGGTCAAATGTCAAAGCCGTGCAAATAGTTTTCTTTGACGTTGAAGGATTAGTTCTTCATGAATTCGTGGAATGGTACTATCGGGACGCGTTGCGTTGTCTGCGAGAAAACATGAGAAGGAAACGGCCTGGAATGCGGCGAGACAATCCACTTCCATTCCTGTTGGTGCGTGACTTGGGGAAAAAAAAAAAAAAAAAAAACTGTGCTGCCTCATCCTCTGTTCTCTCCAGGCTTGACCTTTGCGGACTTCTTTTATTTCCAAAGTTGAAAGCCCCGTTGAAAGGACGATTTGCAACGATAGACGGTCCGGCAAGAGGCGTACGAAGAGTGCTGCCGGAAGTGGAAACGGCATTGGGAGCTATATATCAATTGTGGAGGATAGTATTTCGAACGAGACAATCCACAATAAGTAAAAGATAAGCGTAGGAAAATTTGTGGACAAGGTTCTGGAATTTTTTGAACAGCTCTCGTAGTCCGGAAAGCGCTCTGGCCTTCTTTGTGCATTCTTTTGTATTCGGAATGGAAATTACTTAATGTATATAAAACAAGCCCACTGTTAACGATCCTTCGAATTCCATGTGAAACGTCTGGTTTCTCTGTAATAGGGTGAGTTGATTCTCAGGCAGAAGAATTGTAAAGATAAACTCAAGTAGGGCCTCGCTAAGTACAGCACTGTCGCGTGCAATCCGACCTGAAGCTTGATGGCTGCTGTACTTTTTGAGCTTCCATGCCTCCTGTGCTGGCTGCATTATCTTATTCAATGGTCGGTTAGAGACAAAGGTATAATACGTAACGGATGTTAAAAGAATCTGAGTGTCTGCAGTGAGTGAAATCAGTGAGTTGAAGTACAACCAATAGTCCCAATGCATAGCAATTATTCGTGCCATTATCGGAAGCAGCAGATAAAGAAGATACGTAAGGACTTCATTATAAAATAAAGTGAAATACAAAGAGATGCAATCTTTTACTAATTAGTTACTCCCATTCATTAGTTTTCAATCCTTTTTAGGCTCATCTTCAAATAAGGGATAGATCACTCTGGAGGGGTTCGAACTCTAGGTAATGCAAAGAAGTATTTCAGAAGTGAAGCTGTTTGTATTTGTATATAATCTCCCAGGGCTCTACTACATCCATAATGAACGAGCTTAATTCGAATGCAAGGGTTTGGGTCAGATTGACGTTAGTTGATAACAAAATATTTTAGAATACAATTATGAGAGTCGATGCTGCAGATCCATAACATTTGTAAATAATAGCTGATAATTGTCAGTACACGCATGTCTAAACGGTCAGTGTAATAAATAGTGTAAATGACTTGTGTATTTCATAAGGCTCTGCGATGCTCAATGGACACTTACGCAGACTATTCCATCCCTCAACCCTCAAAAATCAGAGCTGGACACTGGGAATCGAACCCGTTACGTGGGAGTCAGTAGCTAGATGCGCAACACAAGAAAAATGCCAAATCTGTTTAAGGATCTTCTTACACGCATAAATTCGCAATGAACCATGTTCTGACATAGTTTCTTAACGTTCGGTGATCCTTTAACGACTGGCCGCTCCCGTGTCATGAAAGAGATGAGTGTGCACTGAAATAATTTGCCCTCTCTCAGGCTCAATGCTGACGTTTTACCGTGGGCTCAGTTGCGTACTATGTTATGCATTTTGTTGCTCGAAATCCATAATGACACGACAGTGTTTTCTGCGTGTCCGAAACCATCAAGGATTAAAATTGACTGTAGATAATGTTAAACTGTGCATTTTGAGATGAGAAACAGATGGTCGCTATGAATAATTAATTTTTAAAAATTTAAACAACATACACGTTACAGTATAGTGACATTTTCAGTGACGATAGCCGTAGGCGTCCTTACAACAGTTTGTAGGATGCGGGGGGAGGGGTATGGTGCGAGACGTGGGGTATGGAGTATTCTTAATATTTTGGAAGAAGAATGGCGATTTGGAAGTACTGATAAAAATGTGGGACTGGAACACTTGCACGGAGCCCGGGGGTCTTGCCGGGCTAACCGGCTTTTCACAGGTACACGCACACTAAGCAGTGTAGCACACTGAGCAGTCTAGCAGTTCAGCACAGCTACTCGTGGGAGCTGGCTCGCCTCACACCATAGCAGTGAGCAACTACGTATCGATTCAGGGTGGCTCATTAACTCATTTCGTAGCAAATTTACTTGTAAGACTGTTGTATTAATGAGAACTTGCAATGAAATTCAACGTCTCATTTAATATTTTGATGATACAAAGAAAAGGGAGGCTGCTAAGTAAGAAAAGTGATACTTCTTAAGACTATTGCCGTTTTAGGACGAAATTTAAATTGACGAACTTACATTTCATTGCCATTTTATTTAAATGTTAAACATAAAAACGTACATAATTGTAGCAGACTTTTAAAGTCGTGAAAATTTACATTGAAGAGGCAGAAATCGACGAGACTAATTTTGCTATGATAAAATCACCCAGACGTTATGGTAATTTGATCTACTGCAGATTCATTCGTCGAATGTTTCTCCGAAGAAGAAAAAACAAAATGAATTTTCGTAGTCAAAATGTTGAGAAAACTATTCAGATCTTCCTCTCCTCCTGTATATGAATACTTCCTTCATATCATTTAAAATCTTTTTTTTTTCCTCATCAGCTTCTGGTTGTTCGCCAGACTAGGCAGCCTGCACTGATACATTGATGTTGATGTGTCTGACTGCTTGGAAGTTCCTAACACGACCACTATGCTACTTTTCATCCCTTCAAAAGTAGCTACTTTCTGTTTTAAGCGGGGACTCCACCCTATAACTTAATTTTTGTTTTTTCGAAAGAAATTCACTTCTTGCTTGTTTGTATAGTCCACTATATACGATGTCCTTTGTAAGTTAGTAAAGGCTTCCGTTTGGTGGTCTCGTTGAACTCCACTATCTGAGCACTAAAACACGGAACACCACTTGCCGGACAGAAGTCAACAGCAGCACTGAATTCGGGGAGAAAACCACACACGCTACAAACTGTTGCGGGGACAGGGAACTTTGCACGGGAAATGGGCTTTGGCCTTTACCAGAAAACGTCGCAGGTAGCGGCTTACAGGATGGTGTATCCGACTTCTGGAACACCCTGTTCACTATCCACTGTGTCCTCGGCTCCGTGCAAATGTCAACACATTCCCTCTTCGTACAAGTGTCTCTTCGTGCAAGAGTCACAAACTGTAGAACAGCTCCAGTTCAGACCACGTTGAAAAACCTGCATGATACCGACTTTTAAATCACTTTCTTGAAAGAAGAACAGCTGACTACGCTATAATCTATTCTTTCCCTGAAAACTGCAATGGAGTGTCAGGGAATCGTGACCCTTCTTTCCACCGGGTGTGGACGCCTTTGACGGCAGCCAATCACAATGCTAGCAATCTGTCAAGCATTACTAGTGTCTGTTGTACAGTGAGACAGACAACAGGCAACCCTCTCTCAACCAGTGTTGATGTCTTCGTTTTTCGAAGTGTCAGTTTCATGAGCAGGTTGACCGGTGCTTCATATTGAATCTTGTGGAAGAAAATTATCATCTCCGCCGATTCTACTGTATGAACCACATTCTGCACAGAACCATGGGCAATCTTCAACTACCTTGATTCTTAAAAGTTTTTATCAACAACGATAAATTTCTTTCAGTTAATGTCTGCTGGGAAACATCTTTATGCAGTACGATGGAATGGCGATCTTCCGGAGCAGCTATTAAGTAACTAGTATTATTCGATATTTTTCAAAACAGTGTTTTTCGTAATACAGGAAGAAGACAAATACTAGTTACTTAAGTGTACTCCATGATGGACATGAAATAAGATTGTGTGTTGTTTTTCATGGTATTACCATAATCTTAAATGGGGCAGGAAGATCCTAAGAACACACACACACACACACACACACACACACACACACACACAAGCGTTGTTCATCCAATAGCTCCTACCGTCCCAAATATTGGTTTCCAGTCGCTGAGCCCTGATATCAAAATGCTGGGCTGAGGACCATCTAAATCTATAAAATTTTGGCACCAAAGGTTTGGGCCGTCGTGTGTAAAATGATTCGATGCTCTTGTTACTCACTAGTTACTTCAGCGATGGCTGTATAATAGCCATACGAATCAAGACGAGCAATGCGATCTGTACTACTAAACGGCTAACTCCGTGCAACGTTTATTGTTCCACTTGCAGCCTGCCTTGTCAAATTTTTCAGTATTTCCTACAATTACTGACCTCATTAAGAGGTATAACCGTCCGTTAAAAATTCAACAATAACACAAATCTTACAGTTTAAAAAAAATTGTATACTGACGAGAATAGTCGTAAAACTACCGTAGGCTGCTGTAGACTTCCATAAGTAAGCAAAGTCTATGGTAGTTTCCCTAGTAGCTTCGTTCAAGTAAGATCATAGCCATTTTACCTATACATTAGGTGTGTTGCTTACCTATCGGGCGTTACCTCAGAACGATCTTTCTTTACATGTGCGATCAGTGTCTTATTAGATTACCCGTGAGACCAGAAGCGGGGAACGGCCTAGAAAATGAGTGTGGATACATAAAAAGGGCTGCCAACCTATGGAACATTTTCGTTCTATGCATCTCCCTGTCTATTACTTGAAAATAAACAGTATTTATAATAAAATTAAATTTGTCAGTGTATAATTCACGTTTTATTCGAAAATTAGTTTGTAACATGAAACAGAGGGTTGTCGTTGAGTACAATGCTGCATGTAAACTGTACTTCCGTCAAAAGTAATTGATTTGGTTGCAGAAAAGCGCAGAACTTAAGCGATCAACTAATGGTTATTATTTATAAAATGCAATTGATATTCTGTAAGGATGTAAAATACGCAGTGGACTAACACTGATGTCTGAATTATGTGCAAAACACACAGCCAAATCAACTAAAAAACAAAGGGAAATCTTTGACTCCCAGTTTCTCTTATACATTTGTCCTTTCCTTCTAGTAGTGCTATCAATTCTACCAGTAAACCTACCATTTACGACGCCGTTTTTGTAGTGTACCAAAATTACCGATCCGTAGTTTCGGTAGACCGCTACTCTAGTCTAGAGGCAACGTTAATCAGGGCGTGCCAATACCTAGACTACAACCGTCCAGTATTTGTGAATGAGAACAAGTTCCAACAAACTTCACACTTAATTTCAAGCCTTCACGAAACTCTTCTCGCTGACACTCCCCACAAAATGATTAAAGAAAAAAATTCATCGCTTACTACAATTTCGCTGTTCTTGAAATGAAATGTAGCGGCAGCGTCCGGCATGATATTTTAATTTGTATCTTCTTCAGTAATTATACTGTTAGCGATACATTTTGCAGGCAGTGTCCACATAGACCTCGGAATGTCCCTAAAAAATTATCACAGTAAAACAGGAGAGATGTCATAAACATTAAGTTTTAGCGCTATGCGTCTTCAACCATAATGGTTTGACATGCTTAACGTCAGATACTTAACACATTAAGTAATCGGACGTCTGAAGGCGTTTTACACGTGGGAATTCGGATTGTCCAAAGCAGGGGTGTCAAACCTGCGGCCCGCGGGCAAGTATAAATGCAGCCCAAGAACTGAGGAGTCACACGATCTGAATCAAGAGTTTGAAAATTTTTCAGAATTTTCGATAAAATGATTTTTTGTCTTTATGGGACATCTTTTTACAAACGGCACAGATACGATGCCAGAAGACTATCAAATGGAATGCATAGTGTGTTACATCCAACTAAATGAAAAATGTGATCATGTATTTTTGTTGGACCTTGACAGATCATACCAGGTCGTAGACAAATATCCCTTGCTGCACAGTCATGCGTTGTATATAACGTCATCTTTGTTTGGAAGCACGCATATTTGTGAATAGTGATTTTCAAGAGTATGGTACACAGAGAGTAAAAATAGAACAGAATCTCATATGAATGACCTGAAAGTTGCAACCACTTTGGTCGAAACTGATATTAGTATACTAGTTTTCACACTGTGAGTCAAATGTCACATTAATTCTATGATTTGTAATTACCTATACAATAAATTATTAATGAAATCTTAGATATAAAATGTCAAATTCATTCCATCTTGCTTTTTTAGAACAAAGAATCAAATTCTAATTTTTCTTAAATGTGTTAACTACGTACCTGCAATCGCCCTTTTTTGTGCGGTTATTACTAATTTTATGTATATTATGCGCGGCTCAAAAGTACAAGTACTCTTCTAATGTGGCCCAGGTAAGATAAAACGTTGGTCGTTCCCGATCTGAAGAACCAGTGGTCTACTGATTTGCCCCCAAGTGCAATGTTCAGGTAGAGAACTACTTCAGGTCGTAAGCAAGGCGATTTGGTTGTTTATGCAGTATCGACAAATCTCTAAAGGATAAAAGATCATTGCTATCCCCGTTGGTATAAAGTACAGGCATTTACTTCCGCTCTCTCTGTTTTCAGTGAGATCATCTTTAAGGGCTCCTCCGATCTTCTTGTAAGCCGCATAAGAGTGTACGGCACCGAAGTTGTTTGGGCGGCGTTAGTTATTAATAGAATATTTACTCTGCAGAACAAGAAGTAAATGACGCACGCACCCCTCCGAAAGTGAAGTGGACAATAGGACTGCCCCTGATGAGGCAGAATGGGCGCCTCGAACAGAGGTGGCAGGTCTGGCTACTAGCTATCTGCCATCCGAGCCGAGCCCGCTTGAAGAGAAAATCCTACCCGGTACGTCCCACCCCCGCCCCCGCCCCCTCCCACCTGCTGGCCAGCGGTGTCTTCTCTTGTGTCCTTTTTCCCCAGGGAGGCCGAATGGAGGCCGACAAAGAAAATCCTGTCGATGGCCCCCGGAGCACGTGTTTGGGAGGAGCAAACAGGCGGCGTTGCGGACGCATTGTGCGCAGTTTGCGACGGCGGCACAAAGGAGCCGGCCGCCGGCCGCCGGCCGCGCCCCGGGGCACCACTTGCACGTCCGCCGCCACAAAGGACGGCTCCCAGTTCGAGCATTCCGTCGCGAGTGGATGACGGAGCGCAGGCTAGCGGCGCAAATCACTACGCCGCGGCCCTCACGTCTACAGGGTATACGAGGAGGGATGTCGATATTTAGGGATATGACAGGAACGATCATTCGAAGCAAAATTATATAGAAAATATGGGCTAGCTGAGGAGCTATGAACACTTCTTCGTCTTCCGTGTTGTTGTGGTCTTCAGTCCTGAGACTGGTTTGATGCAGCTCTCCATGCTACTCTATCCTGTGCAAGCTTCTTCATCTCCCAGTACCTACTGCAACCTACATCCTTCTGAATCTGCTTAGTGTATTCATCCCTTGGTCTCCCTCTACGATTTTTACCCTCCACGCTGCCCTCCAGTACTAAATTGGTGATCCCTTGATGCCTCAGAACATGTCCAACCAACCGATCCCTTCTTCTAGTCAAGTTGTGCCTTAAATTCTTCTTCTCCCCAATTTTAGTCAATACGTCCTCATTACGTATGTGATCTACCCATCTAATCTTCAGCATTCTTCTGTATCACCACATTTTGAAAGCTTCTATTCTCTTCTTGTCCAAACTATTTATCGTCCATGTTTCACTTCCATACAAGGCTACACTTCATACAAATACTTTCAGAAACGACTTCCTGACACTTAAATCTATACTCGATGTTACCAAATTTCTCTTCCTCAAAAACGCTTTCCTTGCCATTGCCAGTCTCCATTTTATATCCTCTCTACTTTGACCATCATCAGTTATTTTGCTCCCCAAATAGCAAAACTCATTTACTACTTTAAGCGTCTCATTTCCTAATCTAATTCCCTCAGCGTCACCCGACTTAATTCGACTACATTCCATTATCCTCGTTTTGCTTTTGTTGATGTTCATCTTATACCCTCCTTTCAAGACACTGTCTATTCCGTTCAACTGCTCTTGCAAGTCCTTTGCTGTCTCTGACATACTGTGAAACAAATCTCTTCTACTGCAGACTCTTCGCTTTCCACGTTTTGAGAGGTGATAGTAGGGACCAAAACAAGTAGTAGTCCTCCAATAAACATTGGGTCTAAAAAGCATACCTTAGGAGCTATGACCACTTACTTATCTTCACTGTTGTAAAACACATCGTCCTACTCAACACGCTCTCATCGCTCTTCAGCTATATATTTTAAAACCGGTGTGTACTACACTCTGTTGCTTCGAATGATAGTTCCTGTCGTACCAGTGGCTAATGACCCTGCCGTTTACTACCTTTGCTCTCCAAACAAACCAACCTGTCGTACCCTCAATGTTGATGATTCCTCCTGGGGTACCCTGTATACTAATAACCTGCAGGACACTATACGTTGTGTAGCGGAGTGTCCTTTCCGTACCACGTAATTCCACCCCCTACCCCGTCACTTGCAGGCGGGCATCCATGGTTTTGTTATGGAGGAAGGGGGTAAGAATTTCTTACTTTGTATTCTACTCCCCTCACCCAACTGTAATTTGCTGTTACCACCACGGATGATAACAAATAAAATATTTAAAATGTTTTAGTACACTCAGGTGCCAAGTCTTTGGACAGCAATAAGCACCTGTACAGATGGCGATAATATCGCGTATGCAAGGTATAAAGGGGCAGTGCACTGGCGGGGATGTAATTTGTACCCAAGTGATTTCTGTGAAAATGTTTCCGACGTGATTGTGGCTGCACGACGGGAATTAACCGAAATAGAACGCAGAATGGCGGTGCGAGCTAGACACATGGGGGCATTCCGTTTTGGAACTCGTTAGGGAAGCTAGTATTCAGAGATCCACAGTGTCAAGAGCGAACCGAGAGCACCAAATTCCAGGCATTACCACCCACCATAGACAACGCAGTGGCCGACAGCCTTCACTTGACGAACATTCTGGGCAGTTCGAGCGAATGATTTGGTCGCCCATATAGCCCGACATGAATCCCCTCGAACGTTTGTCAGACATAACTGAGAGTTCTGATAGTGCACAGAACTCTGCACCGGCAACTCTTTCGCAATTATGGATGGGTATAGAAGCAGCATACACGTTATTCCTGCAGGTCCTCCGAACGACTTGAGTCCATGCCTCGTAGAACTGCTGCACTACTCCGAGCAAAAGAACGTCTGACACGATATTAGGAGGTATCCCAGGACACTTTGACCTCAATGAATGTATTTGTGGACACACACATTACAATAAGTGTTACACATGGCTTACGTTGATGTGAAGGTAGGCTTCAGCACATCTTGTCGTAGTTCTGCCAGTACACTTTCAAAAACACAACGCGTGCTCAGAATGCGTTGACAACCATCCGCAATACATTCTCAGGGTTCTTCGACAGCATCAACGGCGCTGAAATAACACGAAAGATTTTAAATATCCTGACAGAAAAAATCAAAGTGGTTACGTCCGCTGACTTGGGAGGCTATGGCATTGGCTAACCATGATAGATACTTATTATTGTAATTGTTTACCGGTACTTAGGTAACGGGAATGATGATAAAATGGAAAGAGGGCAGTGTATCACTTTTCATACTTACCCTCGCATACGGTGTTTCGAAATAGACGTAGCCTTAGACATTAACAGTAACAATTAGTTTCCTCACGCTTGTTGATTTGTATTATGTACTTGTTTTATTGCCCGCTCCTCGTCGCATTTCGTTTGCACCTGTACATAGACACCCTGCTTAGCTTGGCCGATATCCTCTACTTGCATCGTGTTCTTGCATCCCATCACAATGCGCCGTTTATCCCGAAATTAAATTTTGTTGTTTTTGTCCGAGTAACGCTCCCTTCTATGCATTGCGACTTGATGCAAAGTAACGTAACCGGCAGAACTGAGATAAGCAAGCGCAACTTAAATCGCAGTTGCCGACCATTACGGGAGTTAGCTGTTATCGGTGACGAGGTAGATTCCTGTGTCCGCACAGCCCGAGTTAGCAAATCTCTAAGGTTAGCAACACTGGAGCGTTGTGAGCACCTTGGTATGTGGCGGCAGACGGACGCGGTACTGGTACATGTTGGTTGGTGGCCGGTACACGCATCAGGAAGAGGAGAGGAGATAAGGCCAGACCACCACAGGGGCAGCCTTTGTAGCGCGTGCCCGGCGGCGCCTTTGAAGTCGTCTCGCCGTTATCACCGGGTCTGCAGTCGGCCCGTTGCCGAGTCGACGACAACTCTCGCCATTTGTGAAACACGGTTTCTTCATTACCAATCATGCGCTGGTAGCTGCCAAAAATGTAATCCTCCAGTCCCCAACCTAGTGCTCAGTGGTCTGAGCAACTGATAATTCAATAATTTCAGTACAAAATTAAAACTGATTAATTCTTTACGCGTTAAGTACTCCGTCTTTTACAGACCTTCGTTTTCATAGCACGTAAAGCCATGGGACAAGGCGTTCCTGGCGTTCAAGCTATCTAGAAGGTCCTGCAGAGCTCTTTCCATTTCTATTGGGCTGGAGTGTAAGTTCCCAGCGTTTTTGTTTTGCATGTTGACATTGCGGTTGCTACGAGTTCGTTTGTCGATTGTCACTTATTATTAGTAGTTCACTGCTGCTGTTTGAGGTTATATATTTTCATTTTGTCACTGGGAGATAGTGAGAGGAGCTGTGGATGCTAGAAAATGGAGTGCCAAGTAGAAAAATCGGAATAGTTCCGACATTTTCTTCCGGTTGAGTTCAATAGAAGGGTGACAGCAGCAGAGGCAGCCAGAAACATGTGCACAGTGTACGGGGATAATGGCACTGGGCAGAGCACGGTAAGAAAACGGCTTTCTCGTTTTGAGGAGGATCGTTTTGACATCCGTGATTCTCCACGTTCAGGAAGACCTTCGGAGTTTGAAGAAGATCGTTTAAACGCAGTAATCCACAATGATCCACGTCAGGGTACTCGAGAACGGGCGAATGTGGTGAATTGTGATCATTTCACCGTCGTGCGACATGTGTATGCAATGCGGAAGATCCAGAAATCGGATGTGCGGGTGCAGTATGCTCTAAGCCAAATCACAAAAATCAGCAGGTGATCGTATGTCTTTTGGTCATCAATTGACTCGTGAACAGCACCGACCATTCCTGTCCTGTATCGTTACTGGTGACAAGAAATGGTGTCTTTACTCTAACACAAGGAAAAGAAAGAAATCATTGAGCTCAAATAAAGCAGCAGACACAAAGTTAATGGTATGCAGCTGGTGGAACAGCGGTGGTGTGGTGTACTACGAATTGCTTCCCCATGGTGTGCAACCATCACTGCTGACATTTTAAGCAACTGAGACTCCTTGCAGACGTAACCCAAGAACAACTATCACCAAGACTGTGCGAAGTGATACTATTACACGATAATGGCCGCCCACATTCTGCTAGACTGACAAAAAACGCTGTAATGGAGTTGAGTTGGGAGTTACGAGTTGGGGGTTACTCCGCACCTATCTTTTTCGGTGATGTTGCGCCCTCATATGTTTACCTTTTCTGCTCCCTATCGAACAACCTTGAAGGAATTTCTTTCCGGAAGAAAATGCGCTCCGAACACGGCTCGACGAGGTCTTCGCCTCAAAACCACGGTATCGAAAAGTGACCCAGGGTTGGCAGACTGTAGCGAAGGATAATACATGATTGTTGACTAAAGTATGTTACATGTATCTGTTGGGTTTATTAAACGTGCAAAAAAAAAAACCTCAACGAACTTAAACGCCAACCCAGTGAAATAATTTTCAGTACGTTCTTCAGTATTTAATTCGTTCGACTGAACTTGGCTTCAGTGCTGTTGAGACTGTCCATAATCAGAAAAGATAGCACGAAAACTGAAGATTCGATGGTGACCTCAGTGCTTTCCGATTAATTTTGCGTATCATACCAACCTCGCCCTAACAGACAATGTATGTTCCTAATACAACAGTACTTTTTATTACAATTACTAAGTTATAAGTACCAGCTTAATCTGAAATTTTTTGGAACGGTTCAGGTTATGTATATTTTTACACGTTACTCTCCTTTTCCCCACATCCCAGTTCTCCCTCTTCCCCGCTCCAGCGCTGCTAGAATTTATTATGCCCACAATAATTATTTTCAGGTTCTTAATTTGTATTAAGTTCATTGAAGGTATTGTAAAGCAAGTACGAGCATTATGATAACGCAAATGAAGGATGTAGCAAGGTTGGTTGAAATTTCTGCAGGCGTTCCAGGGCTGTGCTGGAATTTTTACACACACACACACACACACACACACACACACACACACACACACACACAAAACTTCTATGCATGTATAGATCAAAATGCCGCTTACAGTCGCCATATTCCGTGAGATTCACTTCTGGCTCTAAATGGACGGGAACAATCATCGCCGGCCGCGGTGGTCTAGCGGTTCAGGCGCTCAGTCCCGAACCGCGCGACTGCTACGGTCGCAGGTTCGAATCCTGCCTCGGACATGGCTGTGTGTGATGTCCTTAGGTTGGTTAGGTTTAAGTAGTTCTAAGTTCTAGGGGACTGATGACCAGAGATGTTAAGTCCCATAGTGCTCAGAGCCATTTGAACCATTTGAACAATCATCGTTAATAGGTTTAGAGATTGCTATTCAGTAGTAATAATACTTTGTTACAATGCTGCTGCTTACAAAAAATATTATAGTTGTGTGTGTGTGTGTGTGTGTGTGTGTGTGTGTGTGTGTGTGTTTTCTCTATAATGCTACACGCACATGTCAAAATACAGTCTAATATTGTATGTATATTACTTATTATCACAATTCTGACAGAGGTACTAGTAGCCGTTTCTTTGGCCTTTAGCAGGCAATAGAATACAGTTCCCTTAATGTGAAGCAGACAGATACGAATCTAATGTTGGACGCAACTGGCATAGAAAGTGTTGTTAGTGATGATCATATCTTACATGCAAATGACTTAGCAGATAAAGCCATTTCTCGTATATGAACCTTTTGCATGGAACTGCTGCAAAATAGTCGGGAAATGCAGTTGCACTTACTGATATCGCCTTAGTGGAAATACCTAGTAACTAAATCCTAAAGTAACTGATGTACAAACAAAACACAAAATCAATTGTGCTAAAAAAGTTTGTCATGGATCACCAGTCAGTCGCAAACGTAAAATATTTAGAGATTTTTCTGTAATGGGAGACGTTTACATATTTATCGTCCGCCCTAACTTGGTAGTCCTAAATAGCATCACCGAAAGACGTACAATATTGAAAGATTTTCTACACTATTCGTGACACTATTCTCAACAAATTGGAATTGAACTAGCAGAAAAATGGTTTTTCATATCGTGTACTGACTTAGGAGCTACTCGTAAAAACGTGAGAATCGTCTCTCCAGTAGAGTGAAATATGGACGACCACATGTCCCCGAGCCATCTTTCTACGGGGCTTGTCGCTGCAACTTCCCAGAGAATCGTACCCACTAATTAATAGGAACCTGCTCTGGATTTAGAGTAGCTGATCGGTGTGTGGGCTCTCAGCGCTCAGAAAGTACGCTTAGGGACAGAGGAAATTATGTAGGAATTCTAGGAAGAAAGAAGCCTACCTTCCGACCCACACGTGGTGACCATAGCGTAAGTACAATGCAAGTGTATAAAGACATTTTGTATTGATAGTGAGATGAAGTATTTGAGGTGAACAGATGTGCGAATGTTTATCTCCTTATCGACATAGTGTCGGGTTATCGCAGTTGTACTTCACGGTGCGTGTTTTTTCGCATTTACGACATGCTACTTAGGCTTTATGGCACCATTGGACAGTATATTCACAACTACCCTCAAAAATACATGTACGTTACTGATTTTGTTTCTCTCACAAACATTGCCTCGGAATCTTTAACCAGTAAAAGGTGTCTTACTCATCTGTCAAATTGAAAATTTGAGGAAGCAAGATAAAATTTGTGTCTACCGCTTTAAGAAAATGTGGCGGATGGCAGACAATGTGCCTAGTTGTAACATTATGCACTTGAAAGAAAAAAAAAAAGTTGGGCTTCAGGGCCCGTCAATGACAATGTCACTTACATCAGCGAAGCAAGTAAGTTCTTACTATTACTAACTAACCGCAGTTCTAAATAAAGGTCATCATTTGAACACGGATAATTAAATCACTTGGGATAAAATAGTTATAGCGAGCCACTAACTCAGTTCTAGGGCACAAACTGACCGAGGTGGCGATACACTGGAGTCTCATTCGGATCCCCCGTTCGGCCATCCAGACGTTGGCTTTATTCCTAATTCACTTAGGCGTTTGGAAACGACACGTCTTAATTCCTTCCCTGTCCATCCCTAAGCCGACCTTACATTGTGTCCTTAATGACCTCTTCGTCAGCATAGCTCTTAATATTGCTGTGACCTAGGAACCGTACAAAAACTCTGAGCAAATCTGTTTCATTGAGCAACACAAGTAGCAGCTAGCTCGTCATTTTACTGATGTCTCGAGGAGGCATTTAAATAGCGCTCTACCTTCTCCGTGTTGCAGATCGTTTTGACGCTCCTGTCGGCTGGTGGCGTTATCGTCATCTAAACTAATAAAGCATGGCTTCTGATAGCTTTGCTAGTATCTAAATTTTATAAATGAAAATCGGGGCTACATCGCTGTGTGTTTGTTGTAAATTATTACCGTGAACATAACAGTACTACATCTACATGGCTACTCTTCAATTAATAATTAAGTGCCTGGCAGAGGATTCATCGAACCGCCTTTAAGCTATTTCTCTACCGTTTCTGCTATCGAACAGTGCGCGGGAAAGACGGAATACTAAAATCTTTTCGTGCGAGCTCTGAACTATCGTAATTTATTGTGATGATCATTCTTTCCTATGTAGGTGCATGCGAGCAAATGTTTTCACTCCGAGGAGAAAGTCGGTGATAGAAATTTCACGATAAGATCCTGCCGCAACGAAAAACCTTTGTTTTAATGAGTGCCACCCCAAATCATGTGTCCTACGCGTGGCGCTCTCTCCCTATTTGGCGACAGTTCAAAACGAACTGCCCTTCTTCGAACTTTCTCGATGTCCTCCATGGAACATACCTGGTAAGGATACCATACCGCACAGCAGTAATCCAGAAGAGGACGTACATGCGTAATGTAGGCAGTCTACTGGAAGACCTATTGAATTATCTCAGTAGTTTGTCAATAAGCCGTAGTCTTCGGTTTGTTTTACCCACAGCATTATCTATGTGATCGTTCCAACTCGAATTGTTTGTATTTGTAATCTCTAAGTATTTATTTGAAATAAATCCGAGATTGACTAACACAACTGGAAAATGGAAAAAAAATACGCTCGTAGCCAACAAGGAGATTTCTTCTGGATAGTATTTATTCGGCGAATTACTCACCGCGTTACCACATCTAGTCGGTAATACTGTATCCTCATCGATACTCCTGGGCGACTGTCCCACCATTTGTTTATTGCATTGTAGTAATGGCCAATTACCGCCACTGACTGAGGGTCTTCGCCTGAATTTTCTCTTTCCAAACTTAATGTTGTTAATATTTATAATGAAAGTTGTGACTGTTTGCCGACCATTATCCGTGTCATCCACGAGTCTGTGTGTTAGAGAGGAAGATACTTTGTCACTTAGCGCGGCCACACACGCTAACCGCTCAAAAACTACAAACTCGCCCTCACACGGAACGTGAAAGCGCCTGTCGCCGAGCTGGTCGAGTTTTCTGACGTCACAAGGTAGAATTTTATTTTCCTGATGATTCCGAAGATGAAAGACTGAATAAGACAAACTAAATTTTTGTTTCGTGGAGAGGAACACTGCTAATGTGATAAAAGATAGTTCTACGTGCCACAAGCAGACTTTGTCAGACACCATATTGGAATGCTGCGATTATTATTGAAGCAGATATTTGGTGGATTTCATATTATAACTTATGTCCTATGAATACATCCTGCTTCGAAGCACGACCACATGAGCATCTCTGGAAAACACATCGTTTTTAGCACGACATCTTGTTTTAAAATGTCGGGAAACGTCATTCATGTTTAAAGAATGTTCGAATTACTTCGTTTTTCAAAAACAACTTGCATGTTACGAAAGTATACCGTTTCAAAACTAGGGCACATTGGAGATTTATCAAAAATGCCTGTTGTCAGTATGGTTCATTATCAGTTAATGATATTTAAGGAGATGGGACCTGGATAAACTGAAAGAAGCGGAGGTTGTTGAAAGTTTGAGGGAGGATTAGGGAACGATTGACAAGAACATGGGAAAGGAATACAGTAGGAGGAGAAAAGGGGTAGCTTTGAGAGATAGAATAGTGAAGGCAGCAGAGGATCAAGTCGGTAAAAAGACGAGAGCTGGTAGAAATCAATGGGCAACATAAGATGTATTCAGTTAAATCGATGAGAGGAGAAAATATAAAAATGCAATAAATGAAGCAGGCGTAAAACACAAACGCCTAAAAATGATACTGACTGGAAGTGCAAAATGGCTAAGCGAGAATGGCTAGAGGACAAACGTAAGGATTTAGAAGCATATATCACTAGTAGTAGTAGTAGTAGTAGTAGTAGTAGTATATAAGGTCAATACAAGGGAGAGATACTTGAGGACAGTATTGTAGAAATGGCAGAGGAAGTAGGTGAAGGTGAAATAGGAGATACGTTGCTGCCTGAAGAATTCGACAGAGCACTGAAAATCAGAAACAAAGCTCCGGGAGTACACAACGCTCCGTTAGAACTACTGATAGCCTTCGGAGAACCAGCCAAGACAAAACTCTTCCATCTAGTCAGCAAGATGTATGAAACAGGCGAAATACCCACAGACCTCAAGAACAACATAATAATTCCTATTACGAAGAATGCAGGTGCTGACAGATGTGAAAATCATCGAACTATTAGTTTAATAAGAAACTGTTGTAAAATACTAACACTAATTCTTTACAGAAGAGCGGAGAAACTTGTAGAAGCCGACCTCTGGGAACATCAATTTGTATTCCGGAGAAATGTAGGTTTACGAGAGGCAATACTGACTCTAGGATTTCCCTTAGAAGAAAGGTTAAGGAAAGGTAAACCTACGGTTGCAGCATTTGTAGGCTTAGAGACAGCTTTCAACAATGTTGACTGGTATACTGTCTTCGAAATTCTGAAGGTAGCAGGAGTAAAATACAGGAAGCGAAAGACCATTTACAGCTTATACAGAAACCAGACAGCAGCTAAAAGAAACTAGGGCCATGAAAGAGGAGGGAGTGAGACATGATTGTAGTCTATCCTCGAATTTATTCAATCTGTGTACTGAGCAAGCTGTAAAGGTAACAATAGAAAAATTTGAAGTAGAAATTAAATTTCAGGAAGAAGAAGTAGAAACGTCGAGAATTTCCGACAACATAGTAATTCATTGATAGACAGCAAAGTACTTGCAAGAGCAATTGAAAATAATGGACAGTGTCTGGAAAGAAGGATATAAGATGAACATCAATAAAAGCAAAACGAGGGTAATGGAATGTAGTCGAACTAAATCAGGTGATGCCGAGGAAATTAGAAAATGAGAACGCTAAAAGTAGTAAATGAGTTTTGCTATTCGGGGAGCAAAATAACTGACGGTGGTCGAAGTAGAGAGGATATAAGATGTTGACTGGCTGTGGCAAGGAAAGCGTTTCTGAAGAAGAGAAATTTGTTAACATCCATTATAGATTTGTCAGGAAGTCTTTTCTGTAAGTATTTGTATGGAGTGTAGCCATGTATGGAAGTGAAACGTGGACGATAAGCAGTGTAGACAAGAATAGAATAAAAGCTTTTGAAATGTGGTGCTACAGCTGAATGGTGAAGATTAGATGGGTATATCGCTTAACCAATGGGAAAGTTCTGAATAGAGTTGGGGAGAAAAGAAATTTGTGGCACAACCTGACTGGAAAAAGCGATCTGTTGGTAGGCCACATTCTCAGACATCAAGGGATCGCCAATTTAGTACTGAAGGGAAACGTGGGGGTTAAAAATCTTACAGGGAGACCAAGAGATGAGTACAGTAAGCAGATCCATAAGGATGTGGATTGCAGTAGTTTTTCGGAGTCGAAGAGACTTGTACAGGATAGAGCAGCATTGAGAGCTGCGTCTTCGGACTGAAGATAGCAACAACAACAACAACAACAACAAAATGACTAACTGGTTGCGTAATCATTCAGGACATCGCGACATGAAAGACGTCTAATATTAATTTATTCGTTCATTCATTAAAAAAAAAAAAAACTTTCCAGGTTGTGGGATATATAATGTCTTTGTACACTTCGTGTATGATTGTGTGTATAAACATGCATGTACATGCACACACCTGCTTGTGCGCCCACCTGCTACGGAAAATGTAATAGTAATATTGCAGTAAATAAATTGTTTTTAGGATTATTTATACGATAACTTGTAGTAATTTCAGTAAGAGTGTTTGGTGCTGTTTAAGGTACTGTAATTCGCATCATAAAAAAATTCTGCTAGTTAACAGAATCAGTGGTCTAGTAAAAATGATCTTAGGATTTTAATAAAAAGTAAAAATGATTTTTATTTCATGTGAAGGATATTGTAAATTTATATTGCATTATTTGGAATAGAAGTTCTAAAAGCATATGTACGTAATGACTGGAGATGGAACTTCCCTTTCTGCCGTACATCAAGTTTGTGGATATTGACGTTTTTATTTACGTTTACTACAGACAGTATGCGAGTAGCATATGGACAAGGAAATTATTTAATAGCGCTAATACAACAAGGTTAGAGACGTCCATTTTCGTAAACCACCCGCGTGATTTGCAAGCCAGATACAACCAGCAACTGCCGCTGGTAATAACCTTCCGCTGTTAACTACCTCTCGAGAACATATTGAAAAAAAAAAAACTAATTGCAAAAATAACCTAAAGGGCCCGATTATGGCAGCGTACGTCAGAGCGTGACATTTTACTTTGAAGTCTTTGCAGCAATGCGGTTATCGGCCCTTATTAAAGACTGTCGGAAGCCGTCTCGAACCACAGTTACGTCTGGCTTCAGCTGAGCGCCGCGGTGGTCCAGGAGGCCGCCTCAGCCGGCGCGGCGCGCAGATTTGTGCGAGGCGGCGAGTGCCTCGGGAAGCGCAAATTGGATTGCAGCCAGCCTGCAGCTGGGGCGTTTAGCGCGAGGCGGGGGCGCCGCCGGCTGCTGAAGCCTTCCAGACGTCGGGCAGCCCGATTACTGCCCCCACCGGAGGACGCCAGCAAAGTGTCCGCGCTGATTACTTCTCAGACTCGCTCACCGACTGAGCGAGGCTTTCTTACCGGAGAGCGCTCCTAAAACTACGTCTGCCAGGACAGTCTTACTGCAGTTGAGATGATCGTCTGCTCTACACGTCCGCTGAGGTGAAGCAGTGCCCTAAGAGCAAGGACCTGGTCAGTGCATTTCTAAGAGAAACAATGTACGGCGAATGTTCTACAAAACGTAAATAACATCGGTTGTGCGTTAAGGAAGTGTAATAGGCCCTGTAATATTATCAGTGCACAGCAGTTTATCAAACAGGATAACCAGCACTATCAGACTCTTGGCAGACGGTGCTGTTGTCTTCATGAAAGTGTCGTCGTCGGACGAGCGTGAGAGAATGCAGAAAGACTTGGACATACTCTGCTTGGTGCAATCCCGACTATTTCCTTGCTGATGAATACAATATGCCGCTTACAAGGAAGAAGAACAATCCAAAAGTATCAGATTACAAGACTAGTGATCACTATCTTGACCACTTCACCCATTTCATGTATTTAGGAATGCTGGAAAGTGATATTAAATGAGAACAGTACTTAAAATCAGTGTTACGGGAGACAATTGGGAGAAACTTGCTAGAAAGGTTCTGGCAAAGTGTAGTACACCTTTAAAAGAAATCACATGGATGACACCTACAGGGAGCTCGCCGCTCCTAGGCGGTTTCGTGATTGGCTACCACGGGGCTCCAGCCTTTGCAGCATCTTTTCCCATCCGTGTTGCATGTCTATCTTCTTGCTGTTCTTTTTCCTCTCTCTTGGGTAACACGCCTGGGAATGTTTTTGGGAATGTTTTTGCATATTTGGTCGCTGATATCAGAACAGTCTCTCTACTGTCTTTCGTTCCTTCTTTCTATTTTTATTCCTAATCTCCTACCCTTCCTCCACTTCCGTGTTTGAGGTTCCTCTTTTTCTTCTTCCTCCCTGTGTGCTGCTGAAGGTCAGCCCATGCGTCTGACGCGTAACAAATGACTGGGCGTAATTCCAAGCCCCGGATCGACAGGTAGGGTTCGCGCGTACCACCTGGAACAGGCCAGGCCCAGGGAGGGATGACTACCTGAGCTGCTACCTTCCCAAATCGCCAATTGGTCACTGTGTAAGGTGTTCGGAAGGAGTGACCTGAAATGTGGATAATCACCTAAGGCGAGTATCTCCCCTCCGATGCGCCCCCCACCCCTGCCCCAAGTTGGTAGGAGCGTACCATCGGAGATGCTGGAATCGTGGGGGATTTTCTCGCAATGAGCCAATCATCTTCTTCACAGTCAGTGTCTACTAAATGTAAAAGGAAGGAGGCTAATGATTCAAAGACCCTCCTAGCTGCACCATGGTCATTTGTCGTGGTAAATCCGTTTATTATTCAGAAAGGTGTCGATGCAGTTGCAGGCTCTTGAAATCCTGCTCTCGTTTACGCAATGGCACATTGCTTTTGGAGACTACCTACGATTCTTAAGCACAAAAACTGCTTGCAGCTTCGCTCCATCGAGGCCCATCAAACGCTGAATTCTTCGCATTGTGTTGTTCACACTAGGCTGCTCGATGGTCTGACAGAGGCAGACATCCAAACTTACCTCTCTGATCATAGCATCTTTGTAGTCCATTGGGTGATGGAGAAGGTAGGTACATCTTTAGTGCCCACATGCACTCCTTTTCTCACTTTTGACAGAGTAGTGCTTCTGTCAAAGATCAGAGCAGCTTTTGAAGTTATCATCGTCCCACCGTACATTCCGAACCTGATACGCTGCTGCTAGCGTCATCGTTACAACCACACTCGAATGCCCTGTCGTCACACGGCCAAATCTGTTAACTGTGGTATGGATGCTCATGATAGCGACTGTTCGCCTCGTACTCCCCAATATCTCAGTTGCAATGGCGGCCATGCAGTCTCTATTATCGCATATATCTCGATGAGTGGCCGAACAGGAGATGAAGGTGAAGGACAATTGCATTACCCTGTCGCTCGCAGGGTGATGGCTAGTAGGAAACGTGTGTTCAACCATACGACACCGTTCTTGATACATCTCGCTCCATCAAGGACATGCCCACGCAGACATGCAACCTCAAATTCGGTTTCGGGTCTTGAGCAAGAATGGGCTGTAATTCCTCCGCAGACATTCAGACATCCCATTGACAGTGTACCTAGCCGAGTTCAAACCGTATATAACCCATATTATTAAATGACTGTTGAAACATGTCTGGATACTTGTGATGAGATAATGCATTTGTAAATGTGTGTACAGACTTAAACAAAACTCATTGACTCTTAGCGTACGTCCCCCTGTGGCGTCGCTGGCTAGAAAAGACTCGCGGACTTTCCTTGACTGTCATAAGAGGCGATTAATAGGAGTCTTTTTTCTTGGGTTAAGATTTTTATTTTTGTCTTGTGACTACTCTTCGGACTTAGGAAGGATTTTGCTTTTTCACTTTTTAATGCTTTGCCCTTCACACTTGTTGGCTTTTTAAATTCTAGTCTCATTTTTAGGTTTCACCTCCAGGTTCCAAATTTTACGAAATTGTGGGCCATTTGGGAAAGGATGTCTTACTGCGATGGATTACCTCTCTACTGTGCACTGTTATCTTTTTCACCTGCCAGTCAAGTGGATCTACCTCTGCACCCGAAATCCAATGCAGTAGCCAGTCCGTCGTGGTGGGATTGTCATGTACCTTCTTGGTGGTAGCTCCCTGACAAGACAGAGATCTCACTGCCAGTGCCTGAGCTGTGACCTCCTGTGTCGGCCAAAGAGAAGTGCCTGTCGACTTTGGGGTACCGGTACTATGGGCAACGGCTACTGTGCCAAGTGGCATTCGCCTTGGTGGGGTTCCGTCCATGGGGACGGCCTCCAGTCAGAGTGGCATCGGAGTGGATGATCGGCAGTGAAACGGATCAAACTTAATGGTGGCCATGCCAACAAGGCCGTCTCATCAGTCAGGAATAGTGATTTTAATGCAGAAGTTTACAATTCTACAGGATTTCGGTCATCGACCCTGCCTCAAGACGAGAGCCAGGCAGGGAGGAACGGAAGCGGAAGTTTGCCAAGCTCTTGGTTTGTTCCCGGACTGACAGCACCTCTTTCACATCAACGAGGCTAATGTTCTTCGTTGAAAATATTGAAGATGGGTTAGGGAATTTCCGCCACTAGAGAAGATGGGAAATGGGTCTTTGTTGATCAAAACATCACACACTAACCAATCATGGGCACTTCAGGCCTCTGTCAAGTTAGGAGATGCATCATCACCATTTCTCCTCATATCAAGCTCAACAGAATTCACGGTCCATCTTCCATCAGGACCTAACCCCACAAACTGATGAAGAGATGAGTACTCATCTCGGATGGCGTGGAGTCCATTTCGTTCGCCGATTCCAGAAGGGATCCAAGGATAGTAGAGTGGACACTACAGTTTTTACTGTACCCTTTAGCAGCAACATTTTGCCTGAGAAGGTTGTCGTGGTTTATAGGTGTGATGTCAGGCCTTCCTATCCTTCTCTGGTGATACGTTTTAAGTGACAAAGGTTTGTAAACGTCTATTCGCTGTTCTAATAAGGCTATTTGTAGGGCATGTGGACAGATGGTCTCTGAGGGCAACCCTTATGACAACCCCCGTCAATGTGTCAGCTGTCCACACCCTTCTCGTTAACCGCAATGCTCGGTGTTCAAGAGGGAGAGGAAAATTCAAGAGTATAAAACGCTTGGCTGCCTGTCTCACCGAGACTCAAGGTAAATGTCTGAAATACTTCATCCAGCTAATATGGTCAGTTTTGCGACTGTCATGTCACAGTCCACACCTCACACAATGACACTCTTTCACGACACCTCCAGGCCCTTCTCGTATTCCAGGTTCTGCCCCACAGTTAGGATCGAGAACGTCAGCTCCATCGTCCCCTACACCTAAAACACTGTGGTTCCCACACCATCGGTGCGGCCAGAGATGGTTGGTCATCCTTTGTGTTAGGGATGAGGACATCTGACAAGGTGGCCCCTATCAGTACAAAGTCCAGCAGCCACAGGCTGTGGGCTGAGGAAAAGTACAGACCTCTTTTCTCTCAGAACATAAATTGGGGAAATCTCAGAAGGGTAAGAAGGGTAACCAGAAAGATACGCCGCTTTCTGAAGGTTCGGATGTTCCGCTCCCCAGCCGTGAAGCAATCGAGCCTGTGCACAGGGATGATGGATCACACAGTCAGGTGGACCACAACGTGGGAGCGAAGTAATCACACTCATCTTTTACATTCGCCACTTTCTCAGATTTGACTCCAACGCTCCCTCAATGGAGCTGTAACAGCTACTACCGCCATTTGACCGATCTCCGTCATTTAATGGCTACTTACTCGGTAATTGGAATAGCGCCTCAGAAAACATGATTTACGCTAACACACCTCCCTGCTCTGAAAAACTACTAACCCTACTGTACCAATGATGTTAATGCCGAGAGAGCGTCATACATGCTGATATTTTCAGTGATCAGGTGCCCCTTACCAATGCACTAAAGGTTGTGGCCGTTAGTGTCTACCTATCAGTTCGGATGACAATAAACAATGTTTATCGTTTATCAACACCCCCCCCCCCCCCCCCGACAGCGGTCTTTGTTGGTGCCTTGAAGCCCCATAGGGCATATATCATGGTTCCAAAGTGCCTTTCGGGCCGCTCCGGTCCACTACAGATAAACTGGTTCGTTTGGAATCTGCAGTGTGCAAAGCTTTTGCGCGTTGCCAACATCTGATTGCTGTGTTCTTTGACCTACAGAAGGCGTACAATACAACCTGGCGGCATCATATCCTCTCTACACGGTGTGAGTGGGGTTTCCGGGTCAGTTGACCGATTTATATCCAGAATTTCCTATCCCTCCGTTTTTTTATCCGGACAAGTTGGACTCCCAGCAGTCACTATGTACAGCAGACTGGAGTCCCTCAGGGATCGGTTCTGAGCATAACGCTGTTCGCTATCGCTATCAGTGGTATCATAAATGCAGTGCGCCCCACAGTCCCTCCGTCACTGTATTTAGATGATCTTCGTCTGTGCTACGCTTCTGCTTCACTGTGCGCTGCAGAGGTCCAATTTCAAGGGGCTGTCTGGAGAGTTTATCACTGGGCCGTGAACCATGGCTCTAAATTTTCTCCTGCAACATTGCGAGTTAAGCATTTTTGTCGACTCCAGACTGTGCACTCGCACATAGAAATTTATCTCGGTGACTGTTTACTTGAACTAGTTTGAAATTTTGCAATTCTTGTGTGTTTTACTTGACCACAAGCTGTCTTGTCTGCTACATGTCTGCCAGCTCAAGGCAGCTTGGACGAAGAAGCTGAGTGCTCTGTTTTCTTATTCACTCCTTGTGGGGCGCGGACTGCACAGTTTTTCTGATATTTTACAAAGCGGTGATTTATCCCACGTGGACTATGGATGTGTTGCCTATGGGTTGGCAGCACTGTCTGCTGTACCCTGTTCACCAGGTGCTGTTGGCAGCAGGGACCTTCCGTAAGAGCGGTGATGACACCCTCCTGGCGGAACTCTCTCACTGCGTCGTGTTAGATGACAGCGGCTTCTGGCACGTTACGCAGTCGCTATCTGTCGGATGCCTACCTTCCTATATCAGTCAACTCTCTTCCACAACCTGCAGTTCAGACTGTTCTTTCATGGCCCAAAACTGGAAGACCATCTGGGATCTGACTCGATATTCTATAGAAGGACCTCCAACAGCCTCCGTTAGTCTGTGTTCCTGGAGCTCCGTCTCGACACCCATCTTGGTCTGTACCCTGTCCTGTGGTACGGATGGACCTCTTTTGTGGCCCCCAAGAAGAATGTTGATCCTACCCTTCTACGACACCTATTTCTTTGACTCCTCCACGATTATTCTAATTCGGTATGCATCTACACAGATGGATCGAAAATAAACAGTAGGAACGCGAGGAGCACACACTACCGAGTGTATACACTGAAGAGTTGGTTGCCATCTCGCAGGCTTTGCATTGCAATCAAAACATAGACTACGACGAACTTTCTGATATATAGCGATTCCATGAATTACTTAGAGGAGTAACTATGTGCTATCCCAAAAATCTTTTGGTCGCAAGTATCCATTACCTACTGGCTGACCATTACAGCTCTGGAAAGACTGTGACCTTCATCCGGACACCGCCTCTCATAGGTATCACAAGAAATGAACACGCTGACCATGTCGCTAAAGACGCTACTACAGATGAACAATTTGACGATGGGATTTCGGACACAGATTTACGATTACAACTTGGTTGGAATATTTTGATGCTCTGGGAATTAACAATGGCAGTGTACTACGACCCAAAACAAGTTGATAGCGATTAAAAGGTTCACGAAGATGTGGCACACATCTTGCCGGGCCGCTTTTAAAGATGCCATTCTGTTCTTCCGACCACGCATCGGCCACACGACCCACCCACGAGGTGCTTCTGCCTTAGTAGGATCCTCCTCAATGCTGCTGCCGCTGTAGTCTACTGGCGACAGCGCAAGTTCTTGTTGAGTGCGCCCTGCTGGCCGTTCTGCGGCTCGCTGTCACTACCTCAGATGATTGCGGATGACGTGGCAGCCACTAGCAAAGTGTTGTATTTCCTGAGGGAGAGCAGATTTTACCCCGTGGTCTAGGGGTAGCGTCTTTGATTCATAATCAAAACGTCTTCGGTCCCGGGTTCGATCCCCGCCATTGCCTAAATTTTGATAAATAATCAGCATTGGCGGCCGAAGACTTCCGGCATAAGAAGTCAGCCTCATTCTGCCAACGGCCTTGTCAAAGAGGGCGGAGGAGCGGATAGAGGTTCAGGGCACTCTCTTGTCCTACGGGTGGGAAATTGCCCCTAAAGGCGGAAGAATCAGCAATTATCAACGACATGAGGATGCAGAAGGCAATGGAAACCACTGCATTAAAGACACGTAACGTGTATCCACAGGACATGTGGCCCGTATTTGAAGAAGTGTCATGATGATCTCTCCATTGGCAAAAGATTCCGGAATAGTCCCCCATTCGGATCTCCGGGAGGGGACTGCCAAGGGGGAGGTTACCATGAGAAAAAGATTGAATAATCAACGAAAGGATAACGTTCTAAGAGTCGGGGCGTGGAATGTCAGAAGCTTGAACGTGGTAGGGAAACTAGAAAATCTGAAAAGGGAAATGCAAAGGCTCAATCTAGATATAGTAGGGATCAGTGAAGTGAAGTGGAAGGAAGACAAGGATTTCTGGTAAGATGAGTATCGGGTAATATCAACAGCAGCAGAAAATGGTATAACAGGGCGACTGGAATGCAGTTGTAGGGGAAGGAGTAGAAGTAAAGGTTACAGGAGAATATGGGCTTGGGCAAGGAATGAAAGAGGAGAAAGACTAATTGAGTTCTGTAACAAGTTTCAGCTAGTAATAGCGAATACCCTGGTCAAGAATCACAAGAGGAGGAGGTATACTCGGAAAAGGCCGGGAGATACGGGAAGATTTCAATTAGATTACATCATGGTCAGACAGAGATTCCGAAATCAGATACTGGCTTGTAAGGCGTACCCAGGAGCAGATATAGACTCCGATCACAATATAGTAATGATGAAGAGTTGGCTGAAGTTCCTGACATTAATCAGGAAGAATCAATACGCAAAGAAGTGGGATACGGAAGTACTAAGGAATGACGAGATACGTTCGAAGTTCTCTAACGCTATAGATACAGCAATAAGGAATAGCGCAGTAGGCAGTACAGTTGAAGAGGAATGGACATCTCTAAAATGAGCCATCACAGAAGTTGGGAAGGAAAACATGGGTACAAAGAAGGTAGCTGCGAAGAAACCATGGGTAACAGAATAAATACATCAGTTGATTGATGAAGGGAGGAAGTACCAACATGTTCCGGGAAAATCAGGAATACAGAAATACAAGTCGCTGAGGAATGAAGTAAATAGGAAGTGCAGGGAAGCTAAGACGAAATGGCTGCAGGAAAAATATGAAGACATCGAAAAAGATATGATTGTCGGAAGGACAGACTAAACTTACAGGAAAGTCAAAACAACCTTTGGTGACATTAAAAGCAACGGTGGTAACATTAAGAGTGCAACGGGAATTCCACTGTTAAATGCAGAGGAGAGAGCAGATAGGTGGAAAGAATACATTGAAAGCCTCTATGAGGGTGAAGATTTGTCTGATGTGATAGAAGAAGAAACAGGAGTCGATTTAGAAGAGATAGGGGATCCAGTATTAGAATCGGAATTTAAAAGAGCTTTGGAGGACTTACGGTCAAATAATGCTGAAGGGATAGATAACATTCCATCAGAATTTCTAAAATCATTGGGGGAAGTGGCAACAAAACGATTATTCACGTTGGTGTGTAGAATATATAAGTCTGGCGAAATACCATCTGACTTTCGGAAAAGCACCATCCACACAATTCCGAAGACGGCAAGAACTGACAAGTGCGAGAATTATCGCACAATCAGCTTAACAGCTCATGCATCGAAGCTGCTTACAAGAATAATATACAGAAGAATGGAAAAGAAAATTGAGAATGCGATAGGTGACGATCAGTTTGGCTTTAGGAAAAGTAAAGGGACGAGAGAGGCAATTCTGTCGTTACGGCTAATAATGGAAGCAAGGCTAAAGAAAAATCAAGACACTTTCATCGGATTTGTCGACCTGGAAAAAGCGTTCGACAATATAAAATGGTGTAAGCTGTTAGAGATTCTGAAAAAAGTAGGGATAAGCTATAGGGAGAGACCGGTCATATACAATATGTACAACAACAAAGCGGGAATAATGAGAGTGGACGATCAAGAACGAAGTGCTCTTATTAAGAAGGGTATAAGACAAGGCTGTAGCCTTTCGCCCCTACTCTTCAATCTGTACATCGAGGAAGCAATGATGGAAATAAAAGAAAGGTTCAGGAGTGGAATTAAAATGAAAGGTGAAAGGATATCAATGATACGATTCGCTGATGACATTGCTATCCTGAGTGAAAGTGAAGAAGAATTAAATGATCTGCTGAACGGAATGAACAGTCTAATGAGTACACAGTATGGTTTGAGAGTAAATCGGAGAAAGATGAAGGTAACGAGAAGTAGTAGAAATGAGAACAGCGAGAAACTTAACATCAGGATTGATGGTCACGAAGTCAATGAAGTTAAGGAATTCTGCTACCTAGGCAGTAAAATAACCAATGACGGACGGAGCAAGAAGGACATCAAAAGCAGACTCGCTATGGCAAAAAAGGCATTTCTGGCCAAGAGAAGTCTACTAATATCAAATACCGGCCTTAATTTGAGGAAGAAATTTCTGAGGATGTACGTCTGGAGTACAGCATTGTATGGTAGTGAAACATGGACTGTGGGAAAACCGGAACAGAAGAGAATCGAAGCATTTGAGATGTGGTGCTATAGACGAATGTTGAAAATTAGGTGGACTGATAAGGTAAGGAATGAGGAGGTTCTACGCAGAGTCGGAGAGGAAAGGAATATGTGGAAAATATTGATAAGGTGAAGGGACAGGGTGATAGGACATCTGCTAAGACATGAGGGAATGACTTCCATGGTACTAGAGGGAGCTGTAGAGGGCAAAAACTGTAGAGGAAGACAGAGATTGGAATACGTTAAGCAAATAATTGAGGACGTAGGTTGCAAGTGCTACTCTGAGATGAAGAGGTTAGCACAGGAAAGGAATTCGTGGCGGGCCGCATCAAACCAGTCAGTAGACTGATGACGACAAAAAAAAAAGTAATACTCTTCCACTACCAGTGTTAGGGGTGTTCGTGGGGGCGTGGGGGGGGGGGGGGGGGGGCGAGAACCTCCACCTGTGGCGGATACCCAGCAACCGACTGCAGATTACTTTCTTCCCCTCTCACCCCGTTGTGCAAGGTGCTCCCTGGGTTATCTCCTTTCTTTTATCTGTTGTGGTAAAACTACTGGCACGCCCTTGTAATGTCTTCGATTTGTTTATTTTTTTCACTTTTTACCTCTAAACATGTTTCTCTCGTAAGGAGGGAATGATGACTCGGTTGTTTAGTCCCTTAAACACAATCATCTTCATGTTAGCATAAGTTTTCCAACACATCTTCAGTTGCCAGAGCTGTTGGTTTATTATTATTATTAGTGTATTGTATCTATTGAATCATCGTCTGTGCGTCCCTAATTTTCTGTGAGCTGGCTCATTCGATTTTCTGTGGCTGTATAGATTCTGTTACTCCCATTACTACCATCTGTCATTTCGCCACTCCCTTTCTAACAGGTTGCATCACGGTACACTCTCCAACTTTTCTCTGTATAAGATTATCTTGCGTTTGAGTATCGTTGTTAGGTCTACTTCAAAGCGTCCATAAAATTTCAATCTTCGTTTGTTGACGCCTCCTTATACTTTACCATTGTCTTCCCTGATTTACGGGAACTGAGTCGGTATCCGACCGTAGTTTTGGTGCCAAGAATTTTCCTCATAATCCTTCGTTCTTTTCGCAGGTCTTATATCACGTCGTCTCGTATGTCAAATATTAAGTATCTATCGCGTACAGGGCTTCAGGTTTCTTCGTGGTGGTGGTGGTGGTGGTACAGGTACAAGGCAATTCTGTATAGAGGAATTTATTGACAGTAATTCTAATTGTATTTTTAATCACCGCCAGTATTAAATTTATAACACGGTCGCTTCCCTTGAGGAGTGAGAAACATAATCAGACGGATAAAATGTGATTCTCATTGAGTTGCTACATCTGTCTACAAAATGTAGTCACTTCCTGGCATCGCACCGCCAGGAACCAGACGCGGAGTATCCGGCGAAATAGAGAGGAAAAGGCAGCAACCAACCTGCGGCACTTACCGTATAACCACCAATCAGTTCCAACTCGTCTTCAGAATGTTTCGTCACACGGACAGCACCGGTAGAAGGCCGATGTGATACTGCCGCATAACTTTCCCGTAGGACTCTTCGCAAAATAAAAACCTGCATTCCAGAGAGGAACTACTACAAGGACATCTACAGTGTACTACAGAGAGAGCAATGAATACACTAGGAACAGGAGTCACAAAATGCAAAGTAAACGTGGTTTAGTTCACAAGTGTGAACGCGTAGAAACAAGACGATTGAATAGTTGCTCATGTGTCCAAGGATGGATTATTCTTCTTATACTTCTTATTTTTATTTTTTATTTTTTCTTTAGAGTGGAATATCTATTTTCATGCAATGACAAGGCGATGAGAGCTACATAGTTTTGGAAGAAGAGCGTTCACTTGTTCTTACTCTGACACGAAAAGTGAGTGAGTGTATTTCCTGCCCCACGTTCACGGACATCACTATCTTGAGGATCCCACGTCTTCCGACGGTCATTACGAGGTGGATGTTGATCCTAACGTTTTCCCGGTTAACAAACGATGTAGAAGTTGTCTGTGCCCATTCAGCATAGTTCTCGCGATTGTAGGTGGACTGTTGGCAGGTACACATGTAAATTACAATGTCCTGATATAAACGACTTCTAAGTGTGTCCTTGATTTTCGTTTTTTAGAGACTAGCGTGAATGCTTCGTCTGACGAAGTACGGTGCTATTCAATTGACAAAATGTGTATTTTGTGATTACGCTCCGCCACAATGTTATGAAAGGCAAGAGCTGAAAGAACACACAACGTTCCCTGCCTTTTGTAGGGAAGCATGTTTGTGTAATTAATATTTTCTTACTACAAGCTGATGGGCCCGTTTTGTACAAATTTTCAATGGCCGAGGTCAGGACCTACAGGGCTCAGAGTGGCTGTAATTCTGCATTTCGCTATTCGCTATACACACACACACACACACACACACACACACACACACACACACACACACAATGGTTAAGGCTCTGGACTCATCCAGGACGAATACCTGATTCAATCATTGTTATTTGAATTTCCTTGCTTTCATTTAGCTCATATCGGGCTACAGTCGTTGCTTGTTGCGGTTCTTTCGATAAGATCATGTCCGCTTCTTTCACCTTTCTTTTATAAATGAGCTGTGATCATCTCCACGTTCTCTCTGATTTTTCTCCTCGCCATACTCAGTGGACCCGAGAACTCACTCTTCCCAAGGACTTAGTATCAACTGCCCTCTTTTAGGAGCCAAATAAGAGATCTGTCGCAAAATAGCGTACCGTGCATCAGTGCAGGGTCATTAAAACCGGGCACGGGTCACCCTTCTTCGGCAAGCAGGAAGCATTACACCCAAGTTCTGTTTAGTAAAAAGATTGCACGATGTCATGTCTTGGTATGCTTGTGATGCATTGTGGATGGTTAGGGCGAGGTCGAAAAATCTACCGCCTCCATTTGTATTCGTTAGCGTTCTAATGCGGGGAAGGCATTTGCATGAAATTGGCCATCACCCGTCCAGGATGGGCTGGCAGCGTCGTAAAATTCGCTTCTGCGCCCCTGGCGGCAGCCATATATTTTTTTTTTCAGCCCTCGTAAGTGGCGCATTAGTAACGGAAGCGCATTGATTACAGCCACTCCTCCACGTGTCTTCTCTTCCGTTTTTCTATCTTTTTATTACTATGCCAGGTAGCGAATGCCGCGGGCAGCGCCCGTGTAGAAGCACGCGCTGTGACAGTCGTCCGTTTGTGCACCCCTAACGCATTTGTAATTGACTCCATTGTCGCAGCGGGACCGCTTTCTTGCGTGATTCTATACGCGGCATTTACATCGTGAAGCGCCGTATACGAAATTAGCCGTGTGTTTTTCAACCGGCTCGTTTGTACAGAATGGCCGGCAGCATCTACGGCAGCGATCTCGGTGTGGGAGAAACGGCGAGATTTTTGTGGCGAGGGTGCGGCACGGAATAAAGGCACCGCCGCAGCTACAGCTGCCTATGAGGGCTTCACAAGCTCTCTGTAACAGTACCGTAGTAGAAGTAGCAGCAGTTTCCGGTACTGGAACAACTGTAGTATTTTAATGAAAATTTCAACTGGAGAAAAACACATTTCGCGATTGTATCGCGTTCACAAGCAATAAAATGGCGGGGCATTGGCGGAGATGTCATCTGTACTCGGATGAGGCATGTGAAAAAGTGTCAGACGTGATTATGGGTCGCACGACTTCTAATTAAAAGGCTTTGTACGCGGAATGTTAATGGGACCAGACACATGGGACGTTCCATTTCGGAAACCATTAGGGAATTCAGTACTCAGAGATCCACAGGGTCAAGAGTGTGCCGAGAATACCAGATTTCAGGCATTATATCTCAACACCGACAACGCAGTGGACGACGGTCTCCACTTAACGATCGAGAGCAGCGGCGTCTGCCGTTTGCCTAGAGTTGTCGGTGCTAGCAGACAAGCAACGCTGCATGGCAAAACCGCAGAAATCAGTGTGGTACGTACGACGAACGTATCCTTCAGGACAGTGCGGCGAAATGTAGCGTTAATGGGCTGTGGCCCCAGACTACCGACGCGAGTGCCTCTGCTAACAGCACATCACCTGCAACGCCTCTCCTGGACTCGTGACCAGGTTGGACCCTAGGCGACTGGAAAACCGTGCCCTGTTCAGATAAGTGCCGATTTCAGTTGGGAAGAGCTGATAGTAGGCTCTAGGTGCGGCGCAGATCCCACGAGGCCATACACTCAAGTTACCAACAAGGCACTACGCAAGTTGGTGGTGGCTCCATAATGGTGTGGGCTACGTTCACGTGGAATGGACTGGGTCCTGTGGGTCCAACTGAACCGATCATTGAATGGAAGTGGTTTCGTTCGTCTCTTGAGACACCATTTGCAGCCATTCATGGTCTTCATGTTTCCAAAAAACAATGAAATTTTTATGGGTGACAATGTGTCATGTCGCCGGGCCACTGTTGTGCGCGATTGATTTGAAGAACATTCTGGGCAATTCCAGCGAATGCTTTGGCCACAGAGATCGTCCCCACATGAATCCCATCGCATATTTAGGGACATAGTGGAGATGTCAGTTCGTGCACAAAATCCTGCACCGGCAACGATTTCGCAATTATGGACGATAATAGAGACAGCATGGCGCAATATTTCTGCAGGGGACATTCAGCAACTTGGTGATTCCATGCCGCGTAGAGCTGTTGCACTAAGCCGTGTACAAAGAGGACCGATTCGATATAAAGAGGTATCCCACCACTTCTGTTATCTCAGTGTAATTGACACATTTGCACTTCGAATAATAAGTATTGGGAGAAACAGGTAACTAAGTTGAAATATCTTGCGTATTTTCATTCAATCATGTGATACGGAATAGCGATCTGGTGTAATTCATCTTCATGAAACAAAGTATTCATCGCCCAAAGACGTGCTGTAAGAATGACGTTTGCTGTGAACAATCCACTGCAGTTCAAAAGGGACAATTATGTAAATAGCTAACGCTAGAACAAAAAATAACTTCGTCTGTGTGGCCGGATTTGCTTTACAATTCTTGAGGGTATTTTTGTTCTGTCGTTGGAACTACAAAAATGCGTTTTTTTTTTTTTTTTTTTTTTTTTTTCACCGGACACGTTTCGCTTCATTGAGGTAAAGCATCATCAATGGTGATTTTCGCTTGATTTCTCTCTTACATCGGGAAATGCAAAACAAAACAAACAGTAGACAGTGGTGTGCGAAGAAGTGTGGTGTGAGAAAACAGCATAGTGCTGCATAGTGCATAGTGCTGCAGAACAACTAAAAATTAGACCACAACTACCAGTGTCTAAAGGAAAAAAATCAACGATGTTGTAGCAGACGGCATTTCCCGATGTGAGCGAAAAATAGAGCGAGAATCACCACTACTGATGATGCTTTTCCTCAATACAGCGAAACGCGTCTGGTGAGTAGAAAACTCATTTTTAGTAGTTGCAACGACAGAACAAAAGTACCCTCAAGAAAAAATAACATTCGTTACTCAACATTAAGATGGTCTTCAGCAAAAATAGCGATGCACAATGCTGCTACCAAAGTTTATTACCTACCCAATGATACAAAATGTCTGACAGACTGAAAAGTTAAATTTGTAAACAAAACGAAAAAAATTCTAATTGACAGCTCCCTTCTTTTCCGCAGAATTTTTACTCTACTGTATAAAAGATGATGGGTACGAATTAATAATTCACATCTAAAAAAAGCAAAATAAATTAGAAAATGAAGAACTACTTGTAAAAGGTCAGCGTCTAGCCATATTTTACAAAAGAATGTGTAATGAGAGTGTAAACTGATTCGTTCCACATCATTGCGATCAATCGTACAAATAATCCGTGGAACATGAAAGTAACCGTTAATTATACGAGTCAGATTAAAAGTTGTTGCCATTTGACAGCTAACGGCCTGGACGGGCATAAGAGTACGAGAAGACTTCACACATTCCACAAAAAGACAGCTCTGGTCGTAATTGGAAAACAACAGATTTTTCGCGTGCTTAGACACACTACAGAAATCTCTAAGATATGTGAATTAGAAATTTTTTACGTGATTGCCATGAGGTATAGAAATTACGGTGTGTGGTGCAGCGTTGCCAGTAGTTGACGTGACTGCGACGCAACTTCGGACGTTACAAGGCAGGTGGCAACAAATTCACGTCAGACTATAGGCATTGAGTTAATAACAAGAACCACAGTACCGTATCATATAGGCTAAAGGCTGTTTCATAAATGCGTTTCACAAATTTCGGATAAATTCCTCACAGCAAAACAATAAGGAAAGTACCCGGCGCGGTTGTTCAGTGCGTAAATGGCAGAATACATTACGAGAGGTGGGGGTTCGATGCCCCATTCGATGTAGAGTTTTTTTTTTTTTTTTTTTTTTCTTGTAGCTTAGTCTCCCATTTTTCACCTCTAGCATGACAGGTAAATTTCTAAAACGCTAAGTAGAATCGTAATATACAGTTCAGCTTGAACTACAGGCCACTTCGTAACTACTGGATCATAACTGATACATACCCGACATCAACGGTACGGAACGGTTCACATCACCGTCGGTTGCTGGAGTGTTCACGCCTCACAGAGACGGAACGTCAACACGATGTTACTTATCTCAGCCCAGTACGGAACGGTGAAAGTGGAATTACGAGATACCATCTGTTATACAAAAGATCTGAATGAATGAAGGCACTAGAAGTTGTGAAGTTTATTAATGATAAATGCGGAATTAATGACAGATGTTGTTGATAGAGTTCATATGGTGAATTGCTGAGAGCTGAAACAACACGAAAGGGGTCTTCCAGACATTTCTAAACGTAGACATTGCCTGCTCGCGAAAATAAATACGAACACATCAAACAGTATTTATAAGGCAGTACGTTGAACCTGTGTACCTTATCCATTGTGTATTTTTGCCTCTTTCGAAACGTCTGGTATAGCATCCTGAGAGATAACACCGGTGAAGCATGCGGGGGCATGCTAGTCACCTTAAATTTCATCTTCTACTTCAAACGGCCTCCATTCCTACATACCGTTACTGGATAAATATAAATAAGGAATCGTTCTTGGAACTTGGCCTTGCTAAACTATAGTTTTTGCTTTCGGAAACTGTTACGTTGCATTCATTCCAACTTCGTTCAATCTGTTCCTTTCCGTCTTTCCGTCTCAAAGTAACGCGAAGTATAACTGCGCAGCATAAGGGAAGCTACCTACAACGGGAGGGAGGCACACGTGCGGCGGATAAGAGAACCGCTGCAGCCACACAAAAGAAGCAAACCACACCGTGGCCCTCCCAGACAGAGGGCCGCACAACATAACCGGCGGCGGGGGAACGGGCGTCACTCAGAGAAGAGCGATCGCTCCAACATGTGCTGACCAAGAGTTGCAGACTGATAAAATAGTGCTATGTAACGTCCTAGGCGACTCCTGAGAGATTTACTTGTATATTTTTAATTTTATTTGCTGCCAATTACAAATGATCTGCCACCTAGTTAGAGAGACAGGTTGCATGGCTTAAGTAACATGGAAGAAAACGTGCAGCGAGAACCAAGACGTTACGGCCATCAATCAAAAAAACGACAGCTACACCCAAAGTTGCAAATACTCTACAGAGAAATGTTAACGACAACAGTTCTGGCCGGGGAATGAACTGGTTTCCTCTGACTGTGAGTTCCAGCAGTGTTCCCAGCACCTCCGAAAAAATTCCCAATTGGGGAACATGAGCCCACCCACCATCACAGAAATAACAATAAAGGTCCGAACAGCATAATAAAACACAACGGCTGAAAAGGGCGTCAAAGCAGCTCGCGAATAGCCACCATAAGGGAATGAAAAAGCATTTAAAAAAAGAATGTTCCCGTTGTGACCCTCATGATCTCCTCCCCTGCCCTCTCACCTTATTGGATCCGCGCCGGAATCGCCCTCAGTCCTTCTCCAGCGTCATCGAAGAAGCAGGTAGTGTGTCTAACTACGAAGGGTGTAAATTTTCGTTGACCACAAAGTGAGATTTTTGTGCATCGATGAGGAGTTTTGACGCTGTTTTGACTGTGCTACCCGTATTTTCACAGTGTAATACACATTTTTCGTTTTGATTTTTTAAATTGTATGTGTGGTACTCGCAGACATGCTACCACTGCGTGGCTTGGACTTCCATGTTTTGTATGTGAAAGGGTAATTGGCGCTTTGTTAAATCGTGGGAAGAGCTGCGGGTTTCCCGAGTCATTAAGCGGTCCTGAGGATAATGGTGACTGTCAAATTATTTTCAGTGGGGCACCTCGATGATGCCCCGAGGTATCCTAATCTGACCTTTTTGGAGCGATTGATCGCATGTAGTCCAACCGGCGAGATGTCGCTCGAAGTGTGTCCATGTGGATGGTTTCCGTGTGGATCTCGATGCGTAGTTCTTGATGTAGATCACTTAACGTGTGCCCACCTAGGCGATCCTAAGATCATTCTCAGTCACCCGTTTTGTAAGGTCTTGAATAGGCATGAGGGTTGAGTTGAAGATAGTGCCCCACGAGGAGAGCGCGCGCTCGCTCGCTCGCTCGGGTACACACACACACACACACACACACACACACACACACACACACACACAGAGGATGGCCGCTAGGATCGTTGCTCGATGTAAGTGCACAGTATGGGGCGAGCGCTTACTGACGAGCAGTGGATAGAGCTAGCGCAGCTTGTTGCGAAGATGCGACTTGAAAAGATGCGTCTTGTCGATAGTCACACATAAGTACGTAAATTCGTCGGACCAAGGAAGTGCGAAGTTTCCCGTCGCTAGGCGATCTCGTACATCTGGACGACGCCTAGTAAACACTAACATAAATAGTCACAACATTCCTCGTCGTTGATACAACTGCGACAGCCTAGCTCCAAACACACAGAGAGCTACACATCCGAATACGAAACGGCATGAGTGCGAATTCCACAGTTTATATTGATTTGTAACAATCATTTTGCAATAGGAACCGTATGTAGTGTTATAAAAATGGGCAATAACTAAAAAATTACACCACATTTGTCTTCGTACCCTAAGAACCCTGCGAGATAGGGAACTGTATATTACAAGGCAGTTTATTTACTACTCTGTTGTAAACTACAGACGTTTAATGAAGAATCTCGTTTACTTTTAACAACAAAAACGGCTAGTGAAAAGCACAGGTCGTGACCTTCTGAAGAAAAATATCGTACATTTACTCAACAACGTGAAGTCTTCTTCAAAAATGGTTCAAATGACTCTGAGCACTATGGGACTTAACTTCTGAGGTCATCAGTCCCCTAGAACTTAGAACTACTTAAACCTAACCTAAGGACATCACACACATCCATGCCCGAGGCAGGATTCGAACCTGCGACCGTAGCGATCGCGCGATTCCAGACTGTAGCGCCTAGAACCGCTCGGCAAGTCTTCTTCACTACACTTCCAGTCAAATTAGTGAATATGGAACGTAAGAAAAATATATCAAATGCAATTCCTACATTATTTAACGTACCATATAAGCAATTACAACTGTAGCTGGAGAAGAAAACCACACAGAAGCGATAACAAATAGTCAAAGGCAATAAAACAATTGCCCAGCACAGAAGAAACAAATTCCGCAACTGTTGCAACAGCTGAGCCATAAGCGGCAAGAACCTTAAAGATATTAGCTTGTGAAGCAAAATTATACTTAAAGGAATATTCGTGTACTAGAAAGTCGAGTGAAATGAAAGAACGTGCGTATCATTAGGCTCCATCAAAATTATTCGGTGTCCAAAAACGTGCATATCACAATAAGGACAGGAACACAGATACGTTGGTCTCGCGCGTGAAATGCTGTTTGTATTTTCTTGCTCTCGGCGGAGTAGGCTGCAGTTTACACGCCTATTCGATGGTATTTCTTAATGGGTAAGTTGTACTGAGTTATTGAATTATTGAGATTCGGCAGCTTTGTATTTATTTGATCATCACTCATGTCTCTGGATCCCTTATTATTGCTCGGAACGCAAAAATGTGATAAAAAATTCGTTAATTAAGTACAAAATTATTATAAACAAACATTGATCTTACTGCTGTTTATGTCGCCCTTAGGGGAGCTACTTTCGTTCCAACTGTCAGACGATAACAGTTCTCACAGCAGTAAGTGTGGCGACTGAATTTACCCTCAAAGCAAAAAGATAAAATAAGTCAAACCATGAAAGAACGGAAATTGGTAGACGTGATGTATATGTACAAACAAATGACTGCAATTTGAAAAAAAAAAAATGGATGATTTATTCAGGGGGAAGAGCTTCACAAACTGAGCAAGTCAGTAACGCGTTGGCCAAATTCTGGTCCATTATGCATTAATTGATAGAATTGTTGGATGTCGCTCTTAGCGATATCATGCGAAATTGTAACTGGCCCGTTACATCGTCAAAATGCCGAGCTGGTTGGAGGGCTGTGCCCGGAATGCTCTGAACGTTCTCAGCGGGGATCAGATCTAGCGACTTTGTTGGGCATGTTAGGGTTTGGCAAGCACGAAGACAAGCTGCAGACACTCTCGCCGTGAGCAGACGAGCGTTATCTTGCTGAAATGTAGATTTAGGATGGCTTGAATGAAGGGCAACAAAACGGGTTGTAGAATATCGTCGACGTACTGCTGTACTGTAAGGGTGTCATGGATGACAACCAAACGGGCTTTGCTGTGAAAAGAAAGGACATCCCAGACCTTCACTGCTGGTTGTCGGGCCGTATGGTGGGCGACAGTCATGTCGGTATCCCAACACTGTCTGGGGCGTCTCCAGATAAGTCTTCGGCCCGGAATCTCGTTGACTGGAGAAGAATTGTCTTCAGCAATGAGTCACGCTTCCAATTGAGCCCCGATGATCAGCGAAGACGTGTTTCGAGACGCTCCGGACAGCACCGGGATACCAACCTTTCTTTCACCCAACATACGGCCCAATAACCAGAGAGTGATGGTTTGGGGCGCCATTTTATTTCACAGCAGGACACAGTCGACGATATTTTACTCTCTGTTTTGTTGTCCCTCAAGGCAAACGATCATGGGATTACATTTCAGCATGATAATGCCCGTCCGCAGACGGCGAGGGTTTCTACTGGCTGTCGTACACCACTGGCCATTAAAATTGTTACACCACGAAGATGACGTGCTACAGACGCGAAATTCAACAGTCAGGAAGAAGATGCTGTGATATGCAAATGATTAGCTTTTCAGAGCATTCACACAAGGTCGGCGCCGGTGGCGACACCTACAACGTGCTGACATGAGGAAAGTTGCCAACCTATTTCTCATACACAAACAGCAGTTGACCGGCGTTGCCTGGTGAAACGTTGTTGTGATGTCTCGTGTAAGGAGCAGAAACGTTACGTTTCCGACTGTAGCCTATCGCGATTGCGGTTTATCATATCGCGACGTTGCTGCTCGCGTTGGTCGAGGTCCAATGACTGTTAGCAGAATATGGAATCGGTGGGTTCAGGAGGGTAATAAGGAATGCAGTGCTGGATCCCAACGGCCTCGTATCACTAGCAGTCGATATGACAGGCATACTTTATCCGCATGGCTGTAACGGATCGTGCAGCCACGTCTCGAACCCTGAGTCAACAGATGGGGACGTTTGCAAGACAGCAACCATTTGGACGAACAGTTCTACGACGTTTGCAGCAGCATGGACTATCAGCTCGGAGGCCATATTTGCGGTTACCCTTGATGATGCATCACAGACAGGAGCGCCTGCGATGGTGTACTCAACGACGAACCTAGGTGCACGAATGGCAAAACGTCATTTTTTAGGATGAATCCAGGTTCTGTTTACAGCATCATGATGGTCTCATCCCTGTTTTGGCGACATCGCGGTGAACGCACATTGGAAGCGTGTATTCGTCATCGCCATACTGGCGTATCACCCGGCGTGATGGTATGGGGTGCCATTGGTTACACGCCTCGGTCACCTCTTGATCGCATTGACTGCACTTTGAACAGTGGGTGTTACATTTCAGATGTATTAGGACCCGTGGCTCTACCCTTCATTCGATCCCTGCGAAACCCTGCATTTCAGCAGGATAATGCACGACCGAATGTTGCAGGTCCTGTACGGGCCTTAGTGGATACAGAAAATGTTGGACTGCTGCCCTGGCCAGCACATTCTCCAGATCTCTCGCCAGTTGAAAACGTGTGGTCAATGGTGGCCGAGCAACTGGCTCGTCACAATACGCCAGTCACTACTCTTGATGAACTGTGGTATCTTGTTGAGGCTGCATGGACAGCTGTACCTGTACACGCCATGCAAGCTCTGTGTGACTCAATGGCCAGGCGTATCAAGGCCGTTATTACGGCCAGTGGTGGTTGTTCTGGGTACTGATTTCTCAGGATCTATGCACGCAAATTGCGTGAAAATGTGGTCACATGTCAGTTCTAGTATAATATATTTGTCCAATGAATACCCGTTTATCATCTGCATTTCTTCTTGGTGCAGCAATTTTAATGGCCAGTTGTGTAGGTTTTTTATCATACCCTACCATGGCCGATAAGTTCACCGGTCTCTCCCCAATTGAGAACGTTCGGTACATTGTGGGCAGGGCCTTCTTGCCAGCTCGGGATTTTGACGACGTAACACGCCAATTGGACAGAGTTTGGCTCGATATCTCCCAAGGGGACATACAACAATTATAAGTGGCAAGCCGAATAAAGGCTTGCATGAGGGCCAGAGGGGAGCAACGCATTATTGATTTGCTTCAGTTTCTGAAGCTCTTCCTCTTGCATGAATCATCCAATTATTCTGAAATTTTTATCGTCTGTTTGTCTGTGCATGTACTTCCGCTTTCCATCCCATTAGGATACTGCTTTCGTGGTGCGTCTCTTTTTTTTCTCATTAGAATGTATTACACTGTGCTAATATCTCGTTCAACCTGTAGTGGACGCTAATGTTGCTCCGTACGCCTGGGGAGGATTTGTGGTTTCTGGTGAGCGCCGCTAGTGTCGTGTTCAGCGGCGCAAACGGCAGCGTCTCCGCGGTCGCGTCCGGCACCGGCAGGCGGCGAGAGAGGGAGCACGCCGCCACGGCATTTAAATGGCGGCGCCCGGGCGCGGCGCATTGATTGCATTCCTGGGGCCTTTGTCGCCCCAGCACACGGAATTCGCCGGCTCGCCCTCTTCCTTCCTTCCAATATCTCGCATAATGCGCCTGGGCCCAGGGCTGACTCCCTCTTCCCCCCTTCACCCCTCTGTCCCTCTGTCCCTTCCTCTCGCTTTCCCTTTCCCGGGGGCAGCGGCGAGAAAATTACTGGCGGCCCCAGGGGGGAGGGCCGCGCTGCCTTTCTGCCAACTGGTGCCGGGCTGCAGATCATCCCATGCCATCCCATCCCGCCTGCGTCCCCTGCGAGGACCCCATCCGGGGATGTGCTGTCACGTGCCACACGTCACTGACGGCTCCGTTCTTGAGATGGAATACAATGCAAGCGTCAAATCATCTAGAAACCGGTAGTTTTTATTAAATACGGGGAAACAAGAATGCGAACAGAGAGAATGGTTTACTGTGATAGTAACATCAAAGGAAAGCGAATGGAAATAATTCATTCTTACCGAAAGGGAGAAGATGCGAAGTTAAGAACATAGACTAGCTGATGGAACTACCCTCCAGCAGCTAGACAAGCATGATGTTCTGGTCTTCAGTCACAAAGCAGTTTGTCGCAGTTCTTGAAGCAGGCCTATCCTGAGGAGATGCACAGGGTACGCGCCATGGCCCGTGAGAAAGTGCACCATGCCGCATGTTTGGGATTATTTACTTCAAATTCATTCATTCACATATGCGTAAAGAGCGTTTATAATTGAAGTGCAGCTACTTACAGAGGTTCAGTGCGGGCTATAATTACCCTATGGCAGTGAAACTTGGTATATAGTCTGATCTAATGAGTCAATGCGGAACTGATCTACGCTGAAAAAAAAAAAAAATTCTAATTTTGGCCACTACATGTAAATCTGGCACTGTGAATGGAAGAAAGACTTATATTTATTAATTTCTTAAGTAATGCCTGCTCCTTGTTACATTTTGTGATTTCACATGTTACATCATACACGTCCGCAGCTCGTGGTCGTGCGGTAGCGTTATCGCTTCCCGCGCCCGGGTTCCCAGGTTCGATTCCCGGCGGGGTCAGGGATTTTCTCTGCCTCGTGATGACTGGGTGTTGTGTGATGTCCTTAGGTTAGTTAGGTTTAAATAGTTCTAAGTTCTAGGGGACTGGTGACCATAGATGTTAAGTCCCATAGTGCTCAGAGCCATTTGAACCATCATACAAATTCAGTTTTATTACTAATAAATTTTCGAGAATTTTACAAAAGGGTAAAATGAAAAATAAAAATACATAAAAAGTACAAATGTATATATACAATTTTGTTTAAACTTGTTGCTAACTTAGATAATAATGATAAACAAGATACATAATGGGTTGTGGAATGTTTTTTAAATTAAAATTAAAAGTGTGTTTAATGGAAGAAATAAAAGATAGCAATTTGACTTACATGTGATGTAACAGCTCTTCCCCTCATACGTTCTATCTGAATGGTGACATTTGTTGTCTTGATTGTGGTAATAATTAATTGTATTAATCAATTAGGTTGCAATGTCTTTCCGAAGTTAAGGTAAGAATGGAGATTAGGCGTTGATTTAATGTCATAGTCTGTCGCATCAGTTGCGAGGGCTCGGTAAAAGTTCCAGCCAGTCGCACCTGATCCAGCGAAAGCAGGAGAAATGCCCCATCTTCATTTAGTGCTGTGAAATGGTATAACAACGAACTACACAGAGAGTTAAATTTTCAGATTGAATAAATTTAGTGTTGGAGAAGCTTAGCAAACTTCTGAGGTGTGCGTATGTGTATCTCGTCTTCACTTCCTGTGTGATGCAGCATCCGAGTCAGTGTCAGTGTTTGTGTCTGTATCGTTAACTGTGTACTGCTGATCTGTCATATGTGGAGCATGTCTCGTATTCGTACGCCGCATGTACTGCTCTCGATATTTCGTCTGCGATATTGTTCATAGAGTCTGTGTACTAACTGACCTTTGTCTTGGTTTCCTAAAGTCAGTCTTACGTGGTAGCGCATCGCAGCTGGGAGCTATGTGTTTAGGTGTGCTATTCTCATCACAAGACAACGTGTGAGTCTGTTTTAAGGTCAAAGTTAAGGAGATGCACAGGATACGGGCCGCGGCCCGCGAGAAAGTGCACCATGCCGCGTGTTGGGGATTATGTACATCAAATTCATTCGCTCTCCCTCCGATACAGGGGAAGAAAGAGTAGACCCCTATTCCCTTACCAGTTCTTCCATTCTGTCCCCTCTTCAGCCAGTAGGCAGCCGTTCTGGGACGAGTTGTAATATGTGTAGGAAAAACTCCCAGTAGCACATACAGTGCCTCAGTTGAGTTCGTGCCGAAAGCCCCCGAGATTCTAAGGACAACACTTCTCTGGCCGCACCTCACAGTGGTTTTATGCGTACCTAAACATAATAGACATGCCCAAGAACTAGCCGCAAAACAAGTTATTGACTCAGAGTGCTGTGTAATATGTCCTCATTGTCTGTAGGGTAGTCTGAATCGTAGTGTTCAGTCTTGCAAGTTAATGCAAGAGTTTCGTCGTTTTGTTAATTGTTAGTCTGGCGTGCTCGTTAAAGTGTAAATTTTCATCATTATACATGCCATGGTATTTTGTGATAGATTTCCTTTTTATATAGATGCTGTTTAACTTCATAATTGGATTTGTTTTCAGTGTGTAAACAATTTTGTTAGTCGATATTGTGAGTCTGTTGTTTGTGCACCATTTAGCGATGAACGGAAGCCTCTTGGCTTCACTCTAGTTCAGGGCCGGCCAGAAATTCTGCACGCGTGCGGTGCTCCTGCATATGTATAACTTCCGGGTCACAGCGTGCACGCCGCAGCCGTCAGCGTTCATGTAGTGCATGCTTCTACGCACAGATGTCGCTCCTCTGTTACACAAAGTGCGTTATCGACACCTCGTATGTATATCACAACCTGGGCTGTATCTGTAAGATGTGTTGCTACATCGAGCGCAACAGAGAAAGCAACAAAGTATTTAGCCTTATTTGTTAGCTGCCTGTACAGACCGCCGGCCATAGCACTGATACGTCTTGTCACTGTTTGTTTGGATAGACTGATTTCTTGAAACCTGCTAACGTTCGTGGGACACACAAGTTCTGCAGCATCAATCAGACACCCTTTCACAAACTCCCTTTCGGAAAAGGGTTTCCCAGATTGTGCAATTCTTAATGCGATTTTAAAACTTGCTCGCAGTGAAGATTTAGTGTGGTTGTCATTCTGGAAAATTGAAAACAGTACATTGTACAGCGTACAGTGAAACAGACATAAATGTAACACAAGAAACTAAGAGTTCAAGAAGTATCAGTTACTTTGACGTACAGTAAAATCGAGTTAATGTGTCTCATCCATTTTCTTAAGGACTTTTAATTTTGCTTGCCGTTCTTCACTGTTGAATACACTACACTCGTCTTTGTGATATGTATTGTAGTGTCTTTCAATTGAAAACTTACCCTGGCCGCCTATTATTCTGCGGCGCAGCAGACACTGTGAGTTTTCGCCAACGGCTACAAAAAATAATTGCAGTTCCCAGTCATTTTTAAACGACTGAGAACATAGATCTCCCGTCCTTGGCTTTGTCACAGTACTTGCCATTTTCAGTACTTCTCTGTTAAGGTTACGGTCACCAGGGGTAAAAGAGACTGGATATGTTGCGCTCTTGCTTGTACCACAGGGAAGTGGAGACGCCGTCGTTGATTTAGGACACATGTCTAATAACAGATGTCGCTGTCGCACACGAGCGCACATGTGCAGCACTACCGCACGTCTGTACACTGTGCAGCGTTTAGCCGGCCCTGCTCTAGTTGATACTTGGAGTTCGCAGATACCATGGCCATAAGGTCATCAGCGTACACAACCACCCCGTTTGCCGTGTCGTTGTCTTTTAGTGCATTGAGTTGTGGTTCTGTGGCTATGTCGCAGAAAGTAGTTCCACATGTGGACCCTTACGGACAGTCCTTGTCACCCACATTATAAGCTTTTGGTGACCAGTCTTTAAGTCCACTATACTGTCTTTATAAATATTTTCGTACATAATGGATTAGGAATGGGTTGTGGGCAGAAAATGTCAAACAATTGAAAAAGGATAGTAGCTGAAGCAATGAATTCAAATTTTTGCCATGACCGAGACTTGAACCCGGGTCTCCTGCTTACTTGGCTGACGCCCTAGCCAATTCATCACTATAGACAGCACTGTGGCTGCCACAGATGAACAGACTAACACAGTCCAGTGGTCCTCCCACAGTACTATGGTGGCGTAGTGGTTAGCACATCTGCCTAGTTATCAGGAAACACGGGTTAAAATCCTGGCTGCGGCAGACATTTTAATCCATTACTTCAGCTTGTTTCCTTATCGAAGATGAAGTTGAGTCTCATGTCTCTCCTGGAAGATAGGTCTACAATTCCATTATATCAGTTGAGAAAGGCATCATGTTTTTATTACTAACTGTTGCATACACAGTTTGTTCAGCATGAGCACCGGAGATGTAGACGAGATTCTGTATAGTGCCAGATCTGCATCTGGTGACCAAATTGCAACTAATTTTCTTCCAGCATAAATCGGTTCCGCATTAACGCATTAGCATATCTACCACGTTTCGTGTCCATACAATAATTACAACCCAGGCTGGAACTCCGTGGTAGCTGCACTTTAATTACAATCACCAAGTACATACATACGATGGATGTTCCGAAAGTATGTTCTGTCATATTTTTCGGAAGAGAATGGGTACATCAGATGATACAAACACCCGTTGCCGGTCAATGACGAAAGGGGCGCCTGCGGAAGAGGAATGACGCATGCGCAGAGCGCCGAAGAAGAGATATGAGCAGCAGACCAGCGTACCGGAGGTTATTAGAGTACAAATCACTATGGCAGATGAAAGTATACTGACAACGTGGTCGCTCAGAGCATGCTGTTACCCGGTATGACTGGGACTAGTGTGCAGCAGCGCGGTTCCGGACTGAAGCGCCTAGACCCGCTCGGCCACAGCGGCCGGCCAACTGACCTGAGGACCCGCCGTTGTGGCAGAGCGGTTCTAGGCGCTTCAGTCCGGAACCGCGCTGCTGCTACGGTCGCAGTTTCGAATCCTGCCTCGGGTATGGATGTGTGTGATGTCCTTAGGTTTGTTAGTACACTAGTAGTACACTAGTAGTTCCAAATTCTAGGGGACTGATGACCTCAGAAGTCAAGTCCCATAGTGCTCAGAGCCATTTAAATCATTTGAGTCGTGTCTGAAACGAAAGTTTTGGCATCTGCACGTCCACGAGTTGTTCTGGAGTTAAAGCTTGTTGCGTGGAATCGCTGCATAAGAAAAAAATAAGAAGCGTGTTTAGATTCGTGACTGGATGAAGAAAAGACGTCAGCTCGGTTGTTCAGCATCCTTGCTGAAATAATTTGTAACGGAAGATCCAAGAAGTTCTTTTAATTATCTTAAATCGCCAGCAGAAGTGTTCACGTTTCTTCTGAATAGAGTTAATTATGCTATAAGGAGTAAAGGTACTGTAATGCATGAAGCACTGTCGCCAGTACTGAAATTACATATATTGCGCACGGTTTTAGTTGATAATGACGCTATTTGATTAACAGTAAGAATTATTAACACAAGCAACACTAATTATTCGAAGCAGAGCGCATTAAGAAGAGATGGTTTGCAAACTACTCTCTTGAAGATAGATCTGTACAGTGGCAATATTTCAGAACATATGTGAATGGGGAGCACTGCAGCGACGTTTTAAATAGATGAAAATTGAATAAAGAATGCAGCGTCTTGAATTTGTATAGCCTTCCCTCCTGTCAATAATATTCCTTCACAAAGAGTTGGCCAACTCGAACGATGGGATTTGTCTTGTAAACGAGAGCATTGCCACAGATAGAATTACACTTGCTTGTATTTTTCTTAATTCAGTTGTATACGTGCTCCTAACTCAATAAATTGTGCCCTGCAGCTCATATATTGTCAAACAACCTATGTTATGATCATACATGATGGTCTCAGCGGCAGCAATATATCACTTATTTTTGTAATCAGCATCACTGAAATCCCGCAAACACCTATGCAAGCATAGATACCCAAAAGCGAAAATTATTCTCCGTTCCCCACTTCATGTTTCAGTTTGTCTACACTCTACGAACACACACAACCTCAAAACTCGTGCAACTAGTGTCGCCAAAGTTGGAACACGCCGGAAGTGTTTAGTTTCACCAATGAGTTGCTCAAACACGCGGCGCGCATGCGCAGTGGCCGGTAGCCTGCAGTTGCCTGCAACCTAGTGTCGTCGTGTAAACTACGCTTTATTGTGTAAGTTACTTTAATCGACGATCTGACTGCATACACATGACTGAAGATGTACTTCTGTGTCTCGAATGGTGAACTCGGCTGTCAGCTCTGTGGGTTGTTTGCTTCTTCGTTGCGAGAATTCCTAAAAAATGCAGCACCTATCAGACTCCATCTTGGGGACTTAGGGCCGTCGTTTACTTGGGTAACCGACCCAGCGCTCATTGATATTCAGCGTACTATGACATGCCATTAAATAATACTAATAAAGCAAATTATGGTAATGGATATACGATGTTAGACAACATTTAATTTTCTTGGGATACGCGCATGTAATAATTAATTGGAAGTCCATTCACTATTCTTCAATCCGCGAACGTGATTTTCCCAAGTAATTTGCTTTACACGAGATGGGCTAGAAGCGAAACCGCGCTAGTGTTACCCATAATTGCCTTCAACAGCAGCCAGGAAGAGAATATGTTACGAGAAGATTGTACTAAATCTTTACGAGACAGCTTTGAGTTTAGGTGAACTTTTTGTCTCGCGCCCAGCGATTATGACGCGTTATTTGTTCCCATCAGTCAGCGGACTTTTTCTGGCAGCAGAATTTAATGCTAATGGCCGTGATAGGATAAGTGACGGGTCGGCTGCATGACGCAGGCTCCATTAGATTCCGCTCTTGACGTTCGTTTAGATGCAGCGAGACCAATTAAAATGCCGGGGAGCAATCTAGGCGAACACTGCTGGCTCTGTGCAGCGCACTGGGTAAGGACGAACAGCCCGGCGTAACTGCTAGCCAAGCTTCGCCGCTGAAATAAAGCCCTACTGCTTGCTGTCATCATCTTAAGACTACAGATTCCTGTCTGACCTCTACAGTCCTAGAAAAATGTGTGAAAATTGTCTAACTTAATAGTATACGAATGGCTGCTTTATGGGCGACTAATTTCAGCGTCCGAATGTTCTCGACATATCAACGGAGTAAAGTTTTGTGTACGTGATGACTCTTTCCTCCTGCGCGATCGCTGACACAGGGAGCAAAGAAGGCCACCCATGCTCAGGAGGTGAATGCGAATGTGGACACGGTACATCTACATGTATACCCGGTAAGCTACTGTACCCTTTCCTGTTGAAGTCGCTAATGTTCGCGGGGAGAAAGTTTTAAGCCTCTACCTGAGCTCTAGTCTCCTTAATCGCGGTTCTTTCTCGAGGAAGAAGCAATACTCAGCGTGCTGCAGCTGCCCCTACCGATGTCGTTAAATGCGACCCGCGAGGTCATATCGGGTCTTGATAAAGCACACGAACTGTTAGTCCTACAGTAAAAATGAACGGGAACTTTTTTCAGGAAATTTAACTTACATTTTTTACTGTGATGAGATTTCGCTGGAAGCCACGGTTTTAGAGTTACTCAAGAAAAACGTCCAAAAGTGACCGAAGAGCGAACCACCACCCCCACTCTCATCTCTCGCCAGTCAGGATTTGGTGTATGCTGTTCGTGGCACAGTGTGCAACTACTGAACAAAAATTTCCAACTATACGAACTGTTCCCGATTTTATACCTCTTTAGGGCTCTGTTGACTGGGCTATTACGCTACCAGCATAATCACCTATTTCGTTAGCATTATTAATTTAGAAGTGTCCGTGAGAGCAATGAAAGAATAACGGCTTTTGTAAACATTACACTATTTTTTGTGACTATTATTCATGAAGCAATACAACAAAATAATCTCTGCTCTCTAAGTTTGGTCGAAAGACTCCATTCACAATCTCTAAACATTTGAGAAGTACAGTAGAACCGCATTACCCGAATTAGGTGAGACCGATTGGGAAAATTCCGGTAATTTAGGTGGTCAGGAAAATTTACGGCATTTAAACCATGTAATTCAAAACACAAGCAATACACATTGTCCACTGACATCGTTTACACTTTAACTTTATCGATACGGAATCGTAGATCCAGTAAAACTTTAAGATCTGTTCACACTGCTTATACAATATTTCGATAGATAAAGCTATAAATTCCGTAGACAAAAAATGTGATATGGATTTTACAGCGTATCGAAAATTATATTCATTGTACTCTTACAACCAAATTTGCAACCACACAATTATCAAGCAAACATAAATTTATGAAACAAACAAAATGCAAATTACATATAAACAAACCTCTGAGCACCGACATCATGGAAATAGCCATGTTAATTTCAAGAACAAACCAAAAGGCAAAAATTACAAATTGTGAAGTATTGTTAAATTATTAAGTCATCTGTTTTGGATCCGAAAATTTAGGAGACAGAGACACTGAAATGTTTCCTATTTTTTGTCACTTCTATCCCAAATAGAAAATAGCCAGATTTTAAGTATGAAAATTGCGTCGCAATTTTGAATTCAAAAACATAGTTGATTCTCAAAACTGTTCACACCAAAATTACTCTTACTATTTGTAAATCCTGATACGGGACGTAAAAACAGATCTTTCCTAATCATAGAAAAATGCAAAACTGCGAAATTCCTGTTCGACAGAGTGGAAAACACGGCCAAATCAAATTAAGTATGCCATTGTCAACACAATATAAACATATTTCCATAAATCATTAGTAACAGTTACCGTAAGCATTATTATCAACCTGTATGTTTCACATTTTTCTAATTTTTAAATGGTCGAATCCTATGTCAAAAATCTATAAACAAAAACCAGAACTACTACTCCAGCCTGAACCTCGAGGTTTTACGAGGGCTTTGACGTATCGATGTAGATGACGTACTTGGTTGTCAGAGATGCATGAAAGCGGATTTGTGTTAAATGGTCGCTCTGTAAACCGTTGTCATCACAATGTATGTGAACATTGTAATCAGTTGTGAAAGTGTATCAGAATCAACAATTAAACCATCTGGTGGAAAATGACATCATGGTCAAGACTATTTATTTACAGGCAAACTTCAACTTAAAGCCACTCCCAGAACCTATTTTCACAAGCTTGCACAAAAAGCAGCTGCAGCAGCCTGGGAGACATCGTCAGAACTTCCACAGCATACAATTAATTCAGCTACACCCTCTTCACTTTGACCAAATTTAGATACTCCAGGGTGGAAGAAGAGTACTAGAATCTGATCATACCCATAAAGGTATTAGGACAGATGGGTGAAGTGACGTTACACCACTCCTCAAAAGTCTGAGTAACCACCTTTTACTGCGGGGACCGATGCGAGACGTGCAGGAAGAGAGTCAATCAGTTTCTGGAAGGTACCTACAGGCATGTGGAGCCACGGCGACTTCAGTGCCGGGACCAGCTGCAATAGGTTTCTCGGTTGAGGATCCGTGGCGCGAACAGCGCGATCGAGGTGGTTCAACAGAATCTCGATAAGGTTTTAATGCGGAGAGTTCAGCTGCTAGGGGAGTAAGATAGACTAATCCTGGTGCTCTTCGAACGACGCACGTAGACTGCGAGCTGTGTGACACGTTGCATTGTCCTGCTGGCAGATGCCATCGCCCCGAGGGAAAACAAACTGCATGCAGGGGTGTGGACATGGTCCCCAATAATAGATGCATACTCATGGTCATCTGTTGTGCCTTCCAGACTGACGAGATCACCCAGGGAATGCCACGAACCCATTTCTCAGACCATAACGCTTCCTCCTGATTACAGACGTTTCACGCCACACATGCTAACGGCCATGTCTTCGATAGCTCATAAAACGTGATTCATATGAAAAGGCCACTTGTTGCCACTCAGTGGACATCCAATAGCGGTACTGGCTCGCAAATCCCAACCTTCGTCGAAAATCAACAGCAGATAACATAGGTGCATGAAGTAGGCGCGTGCTGCGGAAGACCAAACGCTGCATCGTTCGCTGCACGGTCTTTGAGGAGACACTGTTGGTAGCCCCTTAGTTCATCAGGGCGGGCTGTTACTCAACAGTTGCACATCTGTTCGGCCGCACACATCTCCGCAGCCATCATTCACCCCTGTCACCTACAGCACGTGGTGCACCACCGTTGCCTCGGCACCGGTTTTGGATAGCGCTTTTATGCCATACACGTTATTCTTTAACCACAGCAGGACGCAACCAATTTGCAAAATTTGCCACTTTGGAAATACTTCCACCTTTTGCTCAAAAGCCAGTGACTACATGTTCTGGATGTCAAAAAAGAGGCTCAGTTTCCACAGTACGACAACGACTGCACTGTTTACCGCGTCCCCTCGCCACGCTTAATACACCCTCCCCTGCTAGCGTGCCGCCTGCCGCCTGTAAGGAGTTATTGCACTTTGACGTCGAAAATGGGCTGTGATCACATTAATGTGACTGGACCGTGTATTTATTTTCAAGCACACACACACAAACTGGACATAATTTTCTCCATAAAGACTCACCCGATGCTGAAGAAAAGGAAAAGCGTCGTGCACTGAAATAATCAGTGAGCTTCCTTTGAGCCATATTCATACGCCATTTATGTTCATCGATATCACGTAGGTGTTCCACAATCAGCGGTCGATCGAAGTTGTTTCCGCCAGGTGTTAAAAATAAAGGGTCATTTGGTCCAGCTGGGTCGTTCAGTTTAAGCGCCAGCTTTCTCACCTGAGCCATCATCACCACCGTCTGTCTCTGGAGACGAAAAATTTCCGATGATTTAGTTACAAGAAATCGTACCGTAGCCAATGTCATTGTCATACCGCAGTCGGTCATTTATCTCACAGACACTTTGTCTGAGCATCCTGGAATATTAGCAAATGCTTCGACTGACACCACGTGGTTGATATTGTCCATGGACTCCTATCACATTCTCTCTTTGATTTGATTTTACACTGTCAACACTCGGGAACTGTAAAGTACTGTACAGCGCAATGTTAATTTGTTGACTGACACCCGTGCCAAAATCCTTATTTGGCGGCTGGCTGAATTGAATTTTAATGAGTATGGTCGTAGATTGTTGCTGCTATTACTTCCGGAATGTCAGTGACCGCACTAAAAGAAAGGGGAGAAAAAAGATCCGGATCAACTGGAGATGGGAATTAATGAGTACCTCAGAAACGACGTTCCGTTTTTCTAGGACTGTTGGCGCCACTTAGAATCCTCCTAGCGTTGCCTTGTTTTTCCCAAGAGAGTAATTAGTTTGCTCTGTTACCTCGGTTAAGGACGACACTGCAAGCTCAGTGCAGCAGTAAGCAATTAGACAAAAATAACTGTTACGTTTATCTGTGGGAGGGTAATTTCTCCCGCAGCAGAGTAACTCTGGTATCAGCACGATCTGGCGACGTGGTGTATTCTGCGGCCACCCTGTGCAACTTGAGTGCGCTTCTCGACAGCTGGTGTCCATAACAAACTGTGGAGAACCAGCAGCGCTGGTTCCAAATATTTGTCCGACTCGTCCGGGGAACACAGAGCTTTTATGAGAGGAAGAGAGGTGAAGCAGACTACTTTACGTACACAGACCTGCCCTTGTTCTTTCGAGGGTAGTGAAGGCGTCATCAGCTCAAGAGGCCGCCTTACATGTCAGTCCTTTTGTAAACTCGAGACAAAGACTGTTAACAGGACAACTACTACCGTACAACATACGACGTACATACAATAAGCATACGTCTAGAATCGTTGTTATGGCTTACGTTTGCTTTATAGCCCATTGGTTTCCATCAAAACTATAGTCATCAGGACGGATTACGGTACCTTACGTTAATTGAATTGATGAAAGGTATTATATTCGTCGTAAAGTTTTGGTGTTTCCTGTTCGAGCCAATCTCCTTACTGATGCTAGTTAAGAGTAAACCAGGCACGAATGGAAAATTTAGCTGTTACTGAAGTAAGTCACGCAGTAGTTAAAATCTATATTACGGTTAACTGGAATTTGTCAGAACACCGTCGCTTGTCCACTGTGCACTTCAGATGGCTACCCTGGATGCCCTACTTGTCACTGAATGACAGGCAGGACAGTACATTTCCAATCCTGTGTTCTTCAGTGTGTTATTGATCAAATAGCGCAATTTATAGGAAAAAGCACATTTATACATTTCTTTGGTTTACTCTCTGTATCTTTGTTATTAAAATAGTGGGATTTTCTTTTCACCACTCACATTAGAAAAGTATATTCATTGGAGAATTTTTGTGATCGTTTCTTCACGTCAAGCTGTTTCTTGAGAACTTGCGCCAAAGTTGCATGAATTTTAAGTCTTTTGGTCGATGATTCGATTTGGAGGAGGGGACCAAAGAGCGAGGTCATCGTCCCATCGGGTAGGATGGGGAAGGAAGTCGGACGCGACTTCCAAAGAAACCATCCCGGTATTTGCCTAACAGTCGTTTAGACGACACGTGAGTATAATAGCTGTACGATATGACAGTTCATAGGGAACTTCTGTTACAATGTTCGCTTTATCGACAGTGATGTACATTGTCGCTGTTAAGTATATATCCTCTCTACTAGATGTATCCCAAATTAAGGTTTTTAAATATTTACTGTTCCTCGCAAAAATAAAGGTAATCATACAACGAAGAAAACGCGAGACATAAATATTCTCATTCAGAAATATTTTCGTAGTTTCAAGATAGACGTTGACTGTGGATATTGTATCACAGACACAACCCGCCCAAAGATGTGTACAACCATGCATGAGCAGCGCCTATTAGACGGAGGGGGTCCGACAGCCGATCAGTTCAAGTCATTCCACCAGGAAGGAGGTAAACGGCTTGCGTTGTCTGTAGTTCAACCATGCGTAGACGGTCAATACCGCGGTTCGATCGCGTCCGCAGTGTTACTTTGTGCCAGGAAGGGCTCTCAACAAGGAAAGTGTGCAAGCGTCTCGGAGCGAACCAAAACGATGTTTTTCGGACATGAAGGAGATAGAGAGAGACAAGAACCGTCGATGACAAGTCTCGCTCAGGCCGCCCAAGGACTACTACTGCAGTGAATGACCGCTACCTACGGATTATGGCTCGGAGGAACCCTGACAGCAACGCCACCATGTTGAATAATGCTTTTTGTGCAGCCACAGGACGTCGTGTTAAGACTCAAAATGCGCGCAATAGGCTGCATAATGCGCAACTTCACTCCCGTCGTCCATGCTGAGGTCCATCCTTGCAACCACACCATGCAGTGCGGTACAGATGGGCCCAACAACATGCCGAATGGACAGCTCAGGACTGGTATCACGTTCTGTTCACCGATGAGTGTCGCATATGCCTTCACCCAGACAATTCTCGGAGACGTGTTTGGAGGCAACCCGGTCAGGCTGAAAGCCTTAGACACACTGTGCAGCGAGTTAGCATGATGGAGGTTTCCTGCTTTTTTGGGGTGGCATTATGTGGGGCCGACATACGCCGCTGGTGGTCATGGAGGACGCCGTAACGGCTGTACGATACAAGAATGACATCATCCGAAAGATAGTGCAACCATATCGCCAACATACTGGCGAGGGATTCGTCTACATGGAGGACAAATCACGTCCCCATCGTGCTCATCTTGTGAATGACTTCCTTCAGAATAAGCACATCGCTCGACTAGTGGCCAGCATGTTCTCCAAACACGAACCCTATCGAACATGCCTGGGATAGATTGAAAAGGGCTGTTTATGGACGACGTGGCCCACCAACTACTCTGAGCGATCTACGCCGAATCGCCTTTGAGGAAGGGACAATCTGGACCAACAGCGACTTGATGAACTTACGGATAGTATGCCACGACGAATACAGGCATGCATAAATGCAAGAGGAGGTGCTATTGGGTATTAGAGGTATCGGTGTTTACAGCAACCTGGACCACCACCTTTGAAAGTCTCGCTGTATGGTGGTACAACATGTAATGTGTGGTTTTTATGAGCAATAAAAAGGGCGGAAATGATTATGTTGATCTCTATTCCAATGTTCTGTACAGGTTCCTGAACTCTCGGAACAGAGGTGATGCAAAACTTTTTTTTGATGTTTTTAAATGCATTATAGAGTACGAGACACGATAACAAAGGTGCGAGGTTTTGAATGTCACTTTTATTCTGTTTATTACGTTGTTTGACAACAGTCATAATTGAAATTTATATTCATTTGCTACAAACACAGGGCGATTCCATGATATTACAAACTCGCAAGGATGATGGAGAGGAGCAAACGTGTCAGTTTGAGGTAAGGGACCCTGGCCTGGAAACAAGCGATTGGAAATTTATAAGCTAATCTCGCTCTGATGCCTCTGACAGTGGAATACATGTACCGATATTGTTGTTGCTAGGATTGTAGGATAGAAAAACTTTGAGGTCGTAGTATGGACCGAAACAAGGGAGTGTCTGTAGTCGAGACGCTATAAGAAGATCGCTGACAGCTCTCAGCGCTGTTGCCGGCTTTCAACTGCAGATCACTAACGGCTACAGGCCAGAACGCCGCCTACGGAGAGCTGTGACGTCACTGGAGCGTCGCTCCGCGACTTTCACAAAACGGCGTTGTGGTAGGTCCGCGAAGCTGCCGCGCCCAGCGCCCAGTGACTGTCAGGGATCAAGTTGCGTCGACTCAGCTATATAGTAAATAGTGTCTCTAAAATGCTTACCTTGAGGGCTACGAGTACTTGTTCATTTTCGATACTGTGCAACAAGGTCTTCCACGAAAGACATGCTCATAGCTCTTAAAGTAAGCATTTTTGAGCCCATGTTCACTAGACAATTTTTTTCCTGTTTTGGTTCGTACAACACGCTCTGGAAGTTGCCTACGCAACAAGTCTTAGTACAGGTACACACATTCCACTCCAAGGGTGATCAGAGCGATATTCAGTTACAAACCTTCTAATCGCAGCCAGCGTCCCTTATCCCAAATTTATACGTTTACCATTCTTCATTATCCCTGACAGTTTCATCATCACGGAATCGCCCTGTACATACCGCATTTGAAGATGACGCTCTCTATAATGTGCATTCATGGTAAATGTTGTTTCATTCGAAATTTATACCACAGCAGCTGTCCGGTTCGAGACGCACATGCCCGTGAGGTTTCAGTATTGGAAAACCAACAATAAAACGTTCCCCCCGTCACACCGTCTAACCCCACATTAGCCGCCCGCCCGCGCTACCTTACTCTTACGGTCCTGAGCTGAGCGGCTGTATTCACCAATGTCAATTAAAATTAAATACATTTTAAAGTAGTACTGCCTCTGGAAGTATTTTTGTTTCCTACTGAGTAGGAAAACTAATCTCTTAAAGAGGCTCTTAAGGTTAGTTGCATTTTTGGGGTCGGATGTTTGTTGCTACTGTAGCCTAATATACAGCTGAAAGCTGCGAGCGCGGCGCAAATACTTGATTCGGGGTGCATGCGGCCCGCGGGGCACGGTGTGAAGACCACTGAAGCAACAGATAGTGCTCAGCTATCGGTTTTGCAGCGCGGCACCGATTAGCCCAGCATTCGAAGCAGAACCGCCCGCGCTTATCCATGTGGCCGTGGCCGCCGTGACGGCGCACCTGCGGACGTGTCGAGCATTGGGAGGCTGAAATTGCGGGCGCTGTGGCAGGTGGAGCGCGCGCGAGACCGGTCGTTTGTCCCGCGCTCTGCAGAGCCCCGCAGGAAAATATGCTAGACGCAACAGCCGCATTGCAAACAGTCGATTTACATTCCGCGTAAAAAAGCGCGAGGAAGGGTGTGAGGGCGAGTGGGCACGCCAATTGGGTCTGTCCTGCTACCGGCAGGTTTACGTATTCCATTCTCTCTCTCTCTCTCTCTCCCTGTGTGTGTGTGTGTGTGTGTGTGTGTGTGTGTGTGTGTGTGTGTGTGTCAGTGCCTCCTATTTCGCCTGTTTTTGTAAAACGCTGCCCGTTTCTCTACGGCCCGCTGACAATCGCCCTGTCGTTCACCGGTATTTGAGGCATCCTCTGAACATTTTTTTCGGTCCTACTCTGACTGCGTATCGGGTTTGTGCGATTTCTTTCTCGTTGAACTGGTGTCGTTTGTTGAATTTTTTCACTGTTCACACAAAAGAAATGTTTCTCTTCAACGCGTAGTGACTTAGCTTGGGATAAAGCATCGCGTCAGTGCGTTGCTTCAACAACCGCTGGTCTAAATGCATCGGTCGTCAGACTGCGGGCCGTATGCAGCACGGATCAAGCGTTGGTATGGTCCGCGGCAGTCAGCCGTATTTTATAATAATATGCTTCTAGCATTTAACAGCCGAATCCAAAAACATCAACTAACGTTAACAACTTGTTAACACTGTAGTTTCCTTGCTGAGTAACAAACAAAAATTCTTCGAGAGACAGTACTGTTTTAAGATGGACCTGATTTTAATTTACGTTGGTAACTTCTGCCGTGAGCGAAGTCAAGGTGGCAGTTTACCTTAGGGATGGATAGATAAGGAACGCAGCCAATGCGTAGTTGAAGGATGTGAGTGGAGAAAATGTTTAAGTGATGGTCTTCCAGTACTGACACCGACGTCGGTGACTCGAAGCGTTCAGCTGTTACGGTACAAATTTCGGCACGTATCACGGATTCATGGATGCGCATTACAGAGTGTCATATTCAAACGCGGTACGAACACGGAAGCGCCAAAGAAACTGGTATGGCCATTGCGTATTTAAATACAGAGATATGTAAACGGGCAGGAAGCGGCCCTGCGGTCGGCAACACCTACACAAACCCACAAGTGTTTGACACAGTTGTCAGATCAGTTACTGCTGCTACTATGGCTCGTTATCAAGATTTGAGTGAGTTCGAACGTGGTGTTAGAGTCGGCGCGCGAGCAGTGGGACACAGCATGTTCAAGGTAGCGGTGTACCGGGGATTTTCCCGTGCGACCATTTCACGAGTGTACCGTGAATATCAGGAATCCGTTAAAACATCAAATCGACATCGCCGCGGCCGGAAAAAATCATGCAAAAACGGGACCAACGACGGCTCAAGAGAATCGTTTAGCATCACAGAACTGCAACTCTTCCGCATATTACTGCACATTTCAATGCTTGGCCATTAACAAGAGTCAGCGTGCGAACAATTCAACAAAACATCATCTATGTGGGCTTTCGGAGCCGAAGGCCCATTCACGTACCCTTGCTGACTGCACGACACAAAGCTTCACGCCTCGCCTGGGCCTTTTAACACCGATATTGGACTGTTAATGAGTCGTGGTCGGATGAGTCTCGTTTCAAATTATATCGAGCGGATGGACGTGTACGGACATGGAATCTATGGACCCTGCGTGTCAGCAGGTGACTGATAAAGCTGGTGGAGGCTCCGTAATGGTGTCGGGCGTGGTAGGTAGTGATATGGTACCCCTGATACGTCTAGATACTACTGACAGGTGACACGTGCGTAAGCATCCTGTCTGATCACCTGCATTTGTCTACTGTGCACTCAGACTAACTTCGGCAATTCGAGCAGGACTATGAGACATCCCACACGTCCAGAATTGCTGTAGAGTGGCTCCGGGAACACTCTTCTGAGTTTAAACGCTTCTTTTTGCCACCATACTCCCCACACATGAACATTGTTGAGCATATCTGGGATGCCTTGCAACGTGCTGTTCAGCAGAGATGTCCACCCCCTCGTACTCTTACGGATTTATGTACATCCCTGCAGAATACATGGTGTCAATTCCCTCCAGCTCTACTTCAGACGTTAATAGAGGCCATGCTACGTCATGTTGCGGCGCTTCTGCGTGCTCTCTGGGGCCCTACCCGATATTAGGCAGGAGTACCAGTTTGTTTGGCTCTTGATTGTATTTTTATGAAGGAATATGATATTATATTAACGCTGCTGTAACACAACACATTGACTAGAAGAAAAATGACATTCGAAACTTGCAATAAACATTGATAGTGCCTAGTTTTGCAGAATGAATTTAGATAAAATTACAGTCAACAACAGTATTCAGTCAGTAATCCGCTCACACAGATAAGACACCACCACTTCGTGAGGCAGTTGCAGTGTCACAAATTTGTGGTCGCTGAGGGCGGGAGCAATATGGAGCACACAACAGTAGACACGAAGTATTCCGAATGGTGGTGACTTTTAACGACCACTGCCTCGGTGCCGGTGGCCGGCTTAATCGCACCTTTACTGTGGCTAGTCTACAGAGGGCTCGTTACACAGATTTACGTACGTTACCATATTGACAACAGGATCTGCACATACGCGGCGCGTGGTATCGCCGTAAGATATCAGTATTGGCTCATATCCAAAAAAGTTGCATCGCTATTGATCTAATGCATACGCCGGCCTTAAGTAGTTCGAAGGTTGAAACTTCCTGGCAGATTAAAACTGTGTGGCGTACCGAGACTCGAACTCGGGACCTTTGACTTTCGCGGGCAAGTGCTGTACCAACTGAGCTACCCAAGCACGACTCACGCCCCGTCACGTTTCATATCAGCGCACACTCCGCTGTAGAGTGAAAATTTCTTTTTAGTTCGAAGGTTGTTTTCGCACTACTGCCTAGAGAAATTATGGGTTTATTGCCCGTCTCCTCGATAGAAACAGAAGACCCATATTCAAGCATTATCGTGCAGGAACTTTCTCTTAGCGCCAAACCCAAACAAAGAGAACATACTGTTCATCCGTGGTTTTTAAAGATTTTTTCTTGTATTTCTTTAATCTGTGGTCATCTCCAATAACCGTGAACGTATTTTCCATCTGGGGAAGTACACAATTCTGGAGCTTCTAGTTTGGGACGATGTATCGAGAGAATACTTCTGTTCCGATAGAGCATAACTCGTGTACCTTTATTGCCTAATCTGCAACATACAGGTATCATATTTTACTGAGTTTTCACTAGGACAGTTACAAAAACTCCCTCTCTCCTAACACGAGCATTTACTTATTCATAAACATTTCAGGACGACGGAACAAGACTGTCTAGAAGTAATCAACTCTAGAGCGAATAAAACGGCAGAACATGTTTACCTAATTCATACGGGTACTGACCCTGCTTTTTTTTTTCAATGAACCTCTAATCCACAAGAAAGGTTTTGGTTTTTAGTGGACACGCATTCGGGAGGGCTGAAGTTGAAATCACGGAGATACAGATTTTCCGTGGTTTCCCTAAATGGATACAGGAAGACATTGAGATTCTTACATTGGGAAGGACATAGCTAATTTCCTTCCATCTTGATGCAGTGCTACTGTAGCTACATATCTAATGATCTCTTCATAATGTTCCGGCATCGTTAAAACAGCTTTCTTCTGGATTCCTGTTGTCTCAGAGATTAGCAAACTAAAGTTATAATCAATCTAAAGATTTGTTTTCAGAGTTTAGTGTTTTACTGGGTATGGTCCTGTTGGAGTACGCCTTTCCCTTCCACCGACCTTCGAACTGACTTACCCAAGGAGACAGTTTAACGTGGATCCCAAACAACACTATTTCTCACATCAACAAACATTGTCAGGGATGTAAAAAGTGACCAGTATCCTAGGACTCATGGGGTCGAACCAGAGACCTTCGGATACGAGTTTGACACTTGACACTCACCCCCGAGCGACACTTCGTAGAGATGATTGAAAGAAAAAAGTCGAGTTAATTGTTAAAGGTGGCGTGATACGATTACAAAAAACGTACTAACACGCATGTAGAAGGCTCTCGTAGCCTACACAGTTAGGGTATTCTTAATGTCACGGCGACCACGACGGCGCTGTAAGGGGAATAATGTACTTGTAATCGGGCGAAACGGTAACACACTAAGAGTTTCCGAGAGAAAGGTGTGGGTGAAGGGAGGAGGAACAGTAGTAGTGTTGAGAGGGGGGGGGAGAGAGAGAGAGAGAGAGAGAGAGAGAGAGAGAGAGAGAGAGAGAGAGAGAGAGGAGAAGAGAGGAGAGGAGAGGAGGGGGGCGGCTGTTTGTGCTCGCTAGAGGGTCGGAGACCCGAGACAGCGCGCCGGTGGCCGCATGAATGTTTCAGACAGGCCGGCCTCACAGCTTCTCAACACTGCTGGCTGCAGCGGCCGCTAGCACGCCGGCCGAAAGAAACAGCCAAGGTCGGAGACGTAGCAGAGCACACACTAAACGACACAGTGTGTCAGCACCGTCCCGGCTGGACATGCTAACGTGAATGTACTCCCTAGTGCGGTATTTTAGCAGGGAATAGAATACTATACAACATTGTCTGATGTTTCCATAACCGTGTCTCCTCCACATATTGTTAGGTCTTTCAGCAGTGTTTATTTTCAAACACGTACGACCTATTCAGTAACCACCGTAAAATACGTAGGAGCAACCATCGGGCGCGACCTGAAGTTCAGTGCGCCCATAAAACTAATTATAGGAGCAGCAGATGTCACGCTGAGACACACTGGAAGACTCTCAAGGAAATGTAGTTCATCCACGAAAGAAGTGGTGTGCAAAGCATTCGACCGAGTCTGCGTGTTGCTCATCAGCCTGGGACACACACCAGATTGCATTAATAAAAACTATAGAGAACAACAGTTGAAGTGCAGCGTGTTTCGTCACCGGAACTTTTAGTCGGCCCGAGAGCGTTACGTAAGTGCTGTATCAGACTCCAATAGCAGACGCTCCAAGAGAGGCATAGTGCAACACGGAGTGCATTTTGAAATTTCGGGAAAATGCGTTCTAAGTAGAGTCGGGTAACATACTATTTTGTCCCACATAATTCTCGCGAAACGACGACAAAATCCGAGAATTTAGAGCTAATACGCAGCTCTAGTGACAATCATCTTTCCCACACGCCATTCCCACTGAAAGATGGTAGTGACGAACAGCAGCTAGCTTTAAATGTAGAAAAATGTAAGTTAATTCATGTGAGTGGGAAAAACGAACCCATAATGTTCTAGTACAGCATTAGTTGTGTGTTGCTTGACACATTCACTTCGATTAAATTTCTAGGCGCAACGCTGGAAAGCAATATGAAATGGAATAAGCATGTAAGGATTGTAGTAGGGAATGCGAATGGTCTACTTTTATTGGGAAAATGTTAGTAAAGTGTGGTTCATCTATAAAGGAGACGGCATATATGAGGCCGGTGCGACTTGTTCTTAAATACTGCCAGTGTATCTGGGATCCACAACAGGTCGGAGTAAAGTAATTCAGAAGCGAGCTGCTGGATTTGTTACCTGTAAGTTCGAACAAAACGCAGTTATTACGGAGATGCTTCTGGAACTCAAATGGGAATCACTGGGGGGGGGGGGGGGGGGGGGGATGGGGGGGGGGTGGCAGACGACGTTCTTTTCGTGGAGCACTAAAGAGAAAATATAGAGAACCGGCATTTGAGGATGACTGCAGAATGACTCTGGTACCGCCAACGTACATATCGCGTAAGGACGTCGAAGATACCATTAGAGAGATTAGGGCGGGCTCGTTCGGAGGCACATGGACGGTAGTGTTTTCCTAGCTCCATTTGCGAGTGGAACAGGAAAGGAAATTACTCAAAGTAAGCATATAGATGGAGATGGCCGGCGAATTATTGATACAGAGGAAGAAATACATGAGCGCGGTGTTTTCGTGAAATATCGTCTTGAAAGACGAATCCACCGCCGAAATGTTCACGCTTCGAGGCACACTGACACAGTGAGCTATGTAGACGAGCCATGTCTTACGCTCACGATTGGAGAGAGAGCGTGCTCTATTGCATTGCATTGGGAATGCAGTTTACACTAACTTTGTAAGCCTTCATGGTGTTAACAAACATTTTCTTACGTATTTCGATGGTACGTCCATCACTGCTGCGTGTTCGGAAACTTGGACAATAAGAAAGCAAGCCTAGGAATTAGAAAAAAACCATTTGACAAAAAGTATGCGGACACTTACAGTGGTCATTAGTATGGAGCGTGTCTACATCTGTGGGGGAATGGAAGTCCAGTCTTCCTCCAGAACCGAAACCAAAGAAGGTAGCGATTTTGGACGCTGGGGTCTGGAATGAAGTCGACGTACTAACTCACCTCAAAGGCGTTCCATTGGCCTTCTGTCGGGACTCTGGGAGGGCTAGTTCTTTTCAGGAATGTATTGTCCAGAAAACCATTGCCTCAAATACGCTGTTGTACGACAGGGTGCATTGTCAGGCTAATAAAAGCATTCATAGTGTGAACTGTTCCCCTACCTAACATGGTACTTATTGCTGTACAGTGTCTTCATATCCTTCCGTATTTAGCATTTTTAAAGAGCAAAAAGGGGATGACACCCTAATCACAGAAATACCACCTCTCCGTGCTTTACTATTGGTATTAAATTATGGCAGTTAACGTTCTCGAGGCGTTCGACAAACTCAGTCTCTTCAATCGGATCGCCAAGGGGCATAGCGTGATTCAGTACTCCAAATCACTCGGTTCCCGTCATCCACTGTCCAGTGACATCGCTTTTTACCTCAGCTCAAGCGTCGCTTAGCACTGACACACAAAAATGTCTCGCGTATGTGGAGTTGCTAGAACATTGTTCCTGATCCTTTTTAACTCCCTGCGCCCAGTCATCGTGATAGCTCCTCTGTTGAAAGCATTTTCGAACTCACGATTCGTTCCCCTGATTTCATGCGGCTTTTTACAACCACCCTCAGCAGTACTCCACGATCCCCCCCCCCCCCCCCCCCCATCAATACATAAGTCGTGCCTGCTCATCTGTGGTTGTTCCTTGGCGTTTTCACTTTAGTCGTATCACCAACGGCAGCTTTAGAAGGGTTGAAGTGTCCATGATGGGTCTGTTACTCGAGTGACATCCAGTGACAAGTCCATGTTTGAAGTGATTGACCTCTACTGACAGATTCACTCTACTGTTACGGGTTCCCTGCTGGCAGCACAACCCTCCTTGCCTCTTTTTTTAATAGCAGGTTCGCATCTAGTAACACCTGGGTATCAATTCCGGAGCGTATGCTGGTTTCCGGGTATCTGATACTGTAGGCACGGAGTGAATGGAATGTCAACCTCAAATTTCTTCCGCTTGCATGTATGAGACGTAACCGCATCAAAAACTAAGAGTCTATCTCCGCATCAGCTAACTATAAGCTTTTTGAAGTTTTGTGATGGTTGTTCTGTTTAAAGAAAAAGTAGGTAGGTAGGCATGTCCGTAGACCGTGTATTGCACTTCTCGAAGAATTAAATCGTACTTGTTCTCATACTATCTAAATAAAGAAACGCTGCCGACTGGAATGAAATGATCACGTTCCCCCTAAGAACGTAACAGAAATTAGTAGAAATAAAGTCGTATTCTGAAGCAAGTTGTCGACAATCTCCAAGTCAGTCTTGCCTGTGGCTCCACGTCAATTCATTTTGGCGGGTGTGAAAGTTCTCTTCCTAGGGAATCCTTAAGCTACCACAAGAGCAGAGCCCAGCTGCAGCCACCGTTAGTGTGGAGGGGGGCTAGGGATAGGGAGATGGGCCCGAGGCCCGAGATACGACCTCAGTAAACATCTTGCCCCGTCGTTGAAACTAATCGCCAAACTTTAGGGTTCACAAAATCTTTTACGACAGTATTTATGACTTAATGGGCCTGTCGCTCACATCGGCGTTAGGCTGATCGTCTGCATTTATGGCGCAAGACACTCGTGACGCAGTTTTGTTTATTTTTGTTGCAACTCGTAAAATCAGATGTGTGCACTCAAGCTAATACGTAGAGGGACTCACATTGAAGTTCTTCTGTTCTTTACTGCAGCAAAATCAGAGTAACACATGCTAGCACTCCACTGAAAGGTAGGACTGAAAGAAGGGGCATTAATGTCACATTTATATCCAAACCATTGCTCGATACGACAAGCTCAGATGGAGCTGACCGCATACTGATCTGAAATAACTTTTCACCTTTGAAAGAACAGTGTTAAACCACGTTACCATTTCGTTCAGTGTGTCATAAAGTACAAATTCATTGGTATCTTACATCTTTCACGAATATGAAATTGCCTTATGCGTGCTGGGCGTAAATGTTTATTCTTTACCACAATGCAAGAAAATAGTGTCTTCTTGGAGAGCGAGCTAACAAGTAATTCAAAAATATTATGTTCTCCTTCTCTTTACGGACCGGAGTAATTGCCAACATCAAATGCATGTAATGTGGTGCTCCCTGTTCTTCAAATATTCTTTGATCTTTTCACAATGTTTCTTTCATAATATTGCTTCGGACATATTCCTTACAGGTCTGCCCTAGAACTCTACTAATTTAACACTTCCGCTCTGTAAGTATACATATCTCATTTAACTTCTTGGGTCCAGTTTGCCGTTAATTCACTGTCGCAGAGCTATTTGACCGGTTTTTTTTCTAACCAATTCTCGTTCACTCTATACAGACATTCGAAAAATGTTTTGTTTGCCTTGTTTCTGGGTTTTTTCTATGTTTTCATGTCTTTGATTACTGCTTATTAATTTCCAGGTCTCCGCCCTTGTTATTGGTCCTACAATTATCCCCATAATTCTGCTCTCCAATGCTTTTAAGTTCTATAATTCAGTTCTAGGCATTTGTTTGCGTAGACACATTATACAATCGCTCGGCTATTATAATATATTTTTGCGTTTTTCATTATATTCCGTTGTAAATATTCCTTCCTCTTTCATGTGCTATTTTCATTTCGTGTGAGCTTCCATCCGTCTCCGTATATTTCTCATCTCGTGTATCTTACTGTTACTGATACCTGTTACTCCTCTCTACCAAATATAAACCACTTGTTCACTTAGAAGGCTTGTTGGTAAGTGTTTCTTTTCTATGACAGTGGTCCAAGTTATATCTCTAATCCAGAATATCGTATTACTCTATCAGTTTAATGTCATTCAGTCTCGTATGTCTTTATGTATCACGTCATTTTCTTCTGTCCTTCATGAGGTAGCTGAGTTACTGAACAGTAATCTATTTTTTTTTTTTTTTTTTTTTTTTTTTTTTTTTTTTTTTTTTTTTTTTTTTTTTTTTAGTTTGCGTGGCTTACTTCGTATACCGGCGATCATTTATGCTGGTTTGATAAGACATTTTTTAAATCAGCAACACCTTTAAGCTGCATGTAAATTGTTATTCGACCTTACTCTGAACTATCCCACTATTGGGAATTATAAACTTTTAATAATGATATCCAAGTTGGGATCATATGTACTGCACAGGAAATGCCAGCGTTAGTTTTGTCATTTTCTAAGCACTATATAGAGCTAACTTAGCGTGCAAGCCTAGGTTTCTGCCAAATGGTAGTCGCATAATGGTAATGGGCTAATTCCGAACACCGCTCGAATAATTAGTTCGTAAGCAGCTGAAATATATTGTTAAAACGAATGTATATGGATAATATGGAGCAAAGTACATCACAAATGTTCGTCATATTGTCTCAGAATTGTGAACGTCACTCAACATCTCCATGAAAAGATTCTTTTGTGTAAGTATTGCCACACCGTTGGACAGCGACTCAAGCTGATGGCAAAGTAGTGTCTCATGAAGTTGGCAGTTACTGGGTGCGATAGTACAAAATATCCTAAAAAGCTTAATGATCTGTTGTAGATAATATATTGAAGGCTGAAGCATAATTACTGCAGTTTTCCCTTCATTTTTTACCTTCCTTCGGTTTTTACCTTCCTTCGGTTTTTACCTTCCTTCGGTTTTTACCTTCCTTCGGTTTTTACCTTCCTTCGGTTTTTACCTTCCTTCGGTTTTTACCTTCCTTCGGTTTTTACCTTCCTTCGGTTTTTACCTTCCTTCGGTTTTTACCTTCCTTCGGTTTTTACCTTCCTTCGGTTTTTACCTTCCTTCGGTTTTTACCTTCCTTCGGTTTTTACCTTCCTTCGGTTTTTACCTTCCTTCGGTTTTTACCTTCCTTCGGTTTTTACCTTCCTTCGGTTTTTACCTTCCTTCGGTTTTTACCTTCCTTCGGTTTTTACCTTCCTTCGGTTTTTACCTTCCTTCGGTTTTTTACCTGCACTCTTTGGACTGGTTTGATGTAATCGTCTTTAATTTTATTCCTTATTTTTATATCCGGAACTATTGCCCTCAACTTCCATTATAGTCCTTACAATTTGTTTCCTTACATCAAGCATTTGTCTCCGGTGCGGTTTTCCACTCTACTGCTCATTGTGACGGATAGTAACTACTCATCAAAGCCAGTATCTAATGTGTCCACTCAGTATTCTTAGATAGAAATCCTTATTTAAGTCAGAGGCCGCGTCGAGAGCTTTGCCGCCTTCCTTCTTAAAGACTCTAGAATCTTATGCTACGTGGGCACTTCGCGAAATAAACATTCTCTGTAGTAAAAACGGTCCCCTCATTCCTTCTCCGTCCTTAATGGATCTCCGAAAACAGCGCCTCGCTTTTCAGGCTCCAGTTGCCGTGAGACAAAACACGAATGGAAGTTGGCATTGGAAGAATGAAAAGTTTCCGAAACGTTTTCTCCGTCCCGCTGCGCACCAGAGCGTTCCTCGAAAGCAGCACAGGAGCCACGGTGGCCGAAATGTCGCGCCGCCGAGAGAAACTCGATTTAACTTCCCTCAGACTTCGAGCGGAACGAGTGAGTCACAGGGTAGGCTCCGTAACAGCAATTATGAACTGGTTGAGACAATATTAGTTTCGTGGTAAGTAGAAAGTACATTGATAAGCACGGTCAACTTCTCACAAATTACTTCCACCGCTCTGTTTTACGTAATGAAATATTGCATTTCCGGTTGTACAAACGGCTGCCGTGTCAAAAATGTCGCCGTATATCGACTTCATTCCGTTGATAAAACAACTTAAGCATCACTGAAGCTGCGTAAGTGTTACAGTACTAGTTATACAAGAGACTAACGGGGTTAAAAACTACGAACGGCTGACACGCTTTAGATTCCCTAAATCACTTCATGGCAACTCCGTCATGGTTGTTTTGACAAGACCACTAGGTTGTAGTGAACGTGACGAATTGGCAACGGTGAATTTCAACCGCCGTACCTGCACTGTCTGGCAAAGAAAGTGAACCACCTCAGTGTAATCGCGTGCTTGTACCCACGGTAAATGATTAGAGATGCAGTTCTCTGTGAAAAGTGCAACGGCCGCCGCAGAACAACGGTGATGTTAGTGTTCAGTGTTGTTACCAGGCATAGAGCGGTATATAAGGGGGCGTGAACATCATCAGATGTTGAGTATCACTGTGAACAACAAGGAAATGCCGCGTGGTCATGTAAGCATGAGCATCAACAGTTCAGAAGGGGCATCATAGTGGCAGTCCATGTGGTCGTCGGTTGGAGTCGAGCAGTATCCAGATTTGTACGGTATTCGGAAGTCACAGTGGCCTGATGTTGGACTACATAATGAGAGCTCTAGAAGAGCGTACCGTTCCAAAAGATTGGAAAAGGGCACAGGTCATCCCCGTTTTCAAGAAGGGACGTCAAACAGATGCGCTGAACTATAGACCTATATCTCTAACGTCGATCAGTTGTAGAATTTTGGAACACGTATTATGTTTGAGTATAATGACTTTTCTGGAGACTAAAAATCTACTCTGTAGGAAACAGCATGGGTTTCGAAAGAGACGATCGTGGGAAACCCACCTCGAGCTATTCGTCCACGAGACTCGGAGGGCCATAGACACGGGTTCCCAGGTAGATGCCGTGTTTCTTGACTTCCGCAAGGCGTTCTGTACAGTTCCCCATAGTCGTTTAATGAACAAAATAAGAGCATATGGACTATCAGACCAATTGTGTGATTGGATTGAAGAGTTCCTAGATAACAGAACGCAGCATGTCATTCTCAATGGAGAGAAGTCTTCCGAAATATGATTTCAAGTGTGCCGCAGGGGAGTGTCATAGGACCATTGCTAGTCACAATATACATAAATGACCTTGTGGATGACATTGGAAGTTCACTGAGGCTTTTTGCGGATGATGCTGTGGTATATCGAGAAGTTGTAACACTGGAAAATTGTACTGAAATGCAGGAGGATCTGCAACGAATTGACGCATGGTGCAGCGAATGACAATTAAATCTCAGTGTAGACAAGTGTAATGTGCTGTGAATACATAGAAAGAAAGATCCTTTATCATTTAGCTACAATATAGCAGGTCAGCAAGTGGAAGCAGTTAATTCCATAAATCATCCGGGAGTAGGCATTAGGAGTGATTTAAAATGGAATGAGCATATAAAATTAATCGTCGATAAAGCAGATGCCAGACAGATTCATTGGAAGAATCCTAAGGAAATGCAGCCCGAAAACAAAGGAAGCAGGTTACAGTACACTTGTTCGCCCACTGCTTGAATATTGCTCACCGGTGTGGGAACCGTACCAGATAGGGTTGATAGGGAGGGAGGGGGAGAGAGAGATAGAGAGAGAGAGAGAGAGAGAGAGAGAGAGAGAGAGAGAGAGAGATATCCAACGGAGAGGAGCGCGCTTCGTTACAGGATCATTTAGTAATCGCGAAAGCGTCACGGAAATGATAGATAAATTCCAGTGGAAAACTCTGAAAGAGAGACGCTCAGTAGCTCGGTACGGGCTTTTGTTTAAGTTTCGAGAACATACCTTCACCGAGGAGTCAAGCAGTATATTCCTCCCTCTTACGCATATCTCGCGAAGAGACCATGAGGATAAAAGCAGAGAGATTAGAGCCCACACAGAGGCATACCGACAATCTTTCTTTCTACGAACAATACGAGACTGGAATAGAAGGGAGAACCGATAGAGGTACTCAAGGTACCCTCCGCCACACACCGTCAGGTGGCTTGCGGAGTATGGATGTAGATTCGTCATCAAGGTTCCGATCGACCGCATCTGATAACGAGCAGTTCCGCAGTACCCCGGACGACCATCTTCGCCGAGCATCACGGCGAGCTGGGTTGAGGCTCCATTCTTACAATGCTTTAGAGAGGCTGTGGTGTTGGTCCAGGCGTCACGATGTGGAGCGGCACCGGGTACGACTTCAGGTCACGGCTGATAGTGCTGGAGGGGACTCTGAACGGCAGAACGGCACAGCACGGACATCCTGAGGCCTCATGTGTTCTCTCAAGCGGTAGTATGGTGCTGCCACTTGCCAACAGGACAAAGTTCGTTCACACATGGCAAGTGTCTCCATGTACTGTGTTTGACGATGAGGTACTCCATGACCAGCAAGGTCCCCAGATCGGTGCCCAGTAGAACGTGTGTGCCAGTATCCAGGATATCAAGGACCAGCTACAACAGTTGTGAGTCATCTTCCCACAGAAGAGGATATAACGGCTTTGACACGCTCCGCAACCGCCGGGAGGAGGTCATTTTAACTAGGCTGCGTATTGGGCACTGCCTTTTTAGCTATCGTCATTTGACAAGTGGCGCTACCCCACCATTTTTGTATACATTGCCCCCAAGTTTTAACGGTCCGCCACTTCCTGACGGAATGCCCATTTTTTAACCGTTCACGTTCCCGATTAGGTTTGCCGTCTAAGTTATCGGCCCTTTTAGTAAATGAGGCGCGGGCTGTTGCCGCATTTTACATTTTATCCTCCAAAGCAATATGGCGAAGGACATGTATACTTTTTTACTTTTGGACGTCGGATTCTGTACGGTGCCTTTTTTTTAGCACTTTCTCCACGTGCCTGTTTTTAGCTGTCTTACGTCAATTGGTACTGACGTATAGTCGCTTTTTAACTCCTGTCTTCGTGTTCTGTAGTTTTGACTTGGGCGCGTATGACCCCAGTTGTTTTTGCGCCCTAAAGCAAAACAAAACCAAAACCAACGCTCAGCGACTGGTGTAGTACATGAATACTGGCCAGAGGGGTTGCAAAGTCACGGCGATAAGGGACTCGTGCAGACAAGTTCTTCGTAAATTTGACTAGATTTCGTAATCTCTGAAGTAACATCGCACACCTTCCCAACCAGTGAAGTTTCGTATCGTTTCCACTTCCCCTTTTGCGCCCTTTTTTTTTGGGGGGGGGGGGGGGGAGGGTGGTCATAGTTACCTGTCATTGTTCTTTGATCTTATCAAATGCTACATTGTGAATCGTGGGCTGTGGAAACAAGTTGTAAATAAAGAACCTCGCAAGAAATGTGCCTATTTCAAAGAAATCAATAGTTTGTATTTTTAGTTATCAATGATGGTGCTGCGTAAACAGTACATAGAAAAAGAAGTTCCGAACCACCGGTCACCTCATTTGGCACAACAGCTTTTTAAAGAAAAACTTTCATAAGCACTGGTAGTGAAAAAGTCAAGTATCAAAATTACCGAGTTTAATAAATACTGAGTTGTGTTTCCGTCTTGAAGTTTTTATATGCCGAATTGTGAAGAGCGTTAACGAAGTGTTTCAGAAAGATGCGTTAACACCAGTCTTTGAGAGAAAAAAAAATTGTGATCCATAAGTCGCTGATAACAACGTAATAAATACTCAATACTGAAGTAGGTCGCGCTATGGGCAACATTATATTTCTTGTATTGAAACGCATTTTGGTAGTGATATGTGATTGGAAGTAAAGTTGTCCTGAATGCAACGTGCATTGTAACAACAGACTACTTAATCATACATTCCGTTCCCAGTAAACTACTATCAACGATAGCGCATTCAAGTTGACAAACGCAATGCTCAATTCCTAAAACTGTTCATCCACGCTAGACAGGAATTAAGTGGCCAGACGTTTTTTAAACGTCATTTCGCTTTCATCGGAGGACCTCCAAGTGAAAAGTCGTCCTCATCGGTTATCTGGTTATGTAGCCTTAATCAGGCTTCCGATCATCGTAATCTACTGGGAGGAGATAAGACAGACTGCTTTTCCCACTTAGTGTCGTTATTTTACATCACTGCGGTCAACTCGTGGTTGGAACCAACATCGAGGCTTGACCTTGAGAGAGAGAGAGAGAGAGAGAGAGAGAGAGAGAGAGAGAGAGAGGGGGGGGGGGGGGTGTTAGCCGTGCAGGGAAGGTTGACCAATACCCAGCATGGCAGCCAGTTCATTTGAAGTGGTTGTCTGATATCTGTACTGTGACAGCCCCTGAACACGCCCCGCACATACCAAGGAACAGATGCCTGTCCACATGGAGGAATCTATTGCTCCCGTGAATTACGGTATGATTCCGAGTTTATTAAAACAGCGAATATTACCCAGTCCCAAGCGTTATTTTCTTGCAAGAAACTGGGAGACATACCAGTTACTGTAACATCCTGTAAGAGCCTGATCATGGTTTAACGTTCCACTATAAGTGACGGATGAGGAATTACGCAAACAATTTGAAGAAACGAGGGATCCACTTCGTACATGGCGTACGTAGAGGCGCAACAGACAACAAGGTTTACACGGAAACATTCAATTTAATTTTTGAGACGGATTCGCTTGCTGAGTAACTCAGTACCATGACCTACGATTGTGATGTGAAGCCATATTCCTAAAGCCCCGCATTCCCTCAACGTCGAACTCAGGTAGTCCCACAAGTATTCTAGCCCCCGGGGAACATCGGCCCAGTCCTCTTGTGGATTCTGCAACACCGCCTTTGGCGACCCGAAAGAGCCGGATCCCAGAGCTGCCCAGTCCTCTCCAGTTGAGACCCTAGCACAGCGGATAAGTCCTAACGAGCCTCGACCCATTTTAATAAGTAAAGGATTCCATCCACTCGGGCTCTTAAATCGTATTTAGCTAGAAGGTGTTCTCCTTCCGCAGTGAAGGGAACGTATCACCCCAGTTCTTAAATGAGACAAAAACCCAACATCCATCGACTAGTACTACAGACAAACGTACTCTGCAAGCTACCTGAAAGGATGGCAACTCGACATTTATTTTGTTCTGCAATAACAGGTCCCTGTGGCCTCCTACATTTATGGTTTTCCGGAAAGGACGATCCACAACCGACCATCTGGTAATGCTGAAAACAGGAATCCGATAGGTTCTGTCTAAATGACATCTCTTTGCAGCCTTCTGTGACGAACATAAGAATTACGACCCCACTTAGTACCATCTCATTTTACTTACGCTCTGTGATTCGGGCTTTCTAGGCGCTCTACTTTTTTCATTCGTCAATTTTTTTCTCTCGTCAGTCGTTTCAGGGGGCAGTTAGTGTGTCGCTCAGTTCCCTACAGGTCCAAGAGACCGGCGTCCGTCAGGGCTACGTGGGGAGAGCGTATGCCATCAATATGCTAGTGACCAGCCTTTTACCTAGGGGTTACATGTCAACGACAATTCCTGAACACTCTTTATCTTTTAGGCCCCTTCATGTTGTAGGGAACAGGAAAAAGTAAAGCTGGAAGAGGAGGCAAATGCATTGGGTAGGATTGGTCCGAAATTATTTTTCACTGGAAATTGCAATACTCGCAGTGCTGTTTGACAGGGCGCGTGGTTGTTGAAGGTTGCGGGTTAGACGATCCTTCACTGAAAATAAGCACTGGACAACACTAATGCTGATTAACTGTTGTGCCATGGGGAACAAGTACGAGTGAATGAGTGACTGGGGGAAGGAAGGGAGAATTAAAGAACTATGTTCGTTGTGTCACTTTCCTCAGTCGTTATGATGCTTTCTTCCAATGATCAGTTCTTGTTTAGTCTATGGATCATACCTATTATAAGCAGTACTTGTTCCTTGTAATGCATAATTTTTGGCAAAATCATTTTGCTATCAAATGTACATCTTCTAAACTGACCAAAGCTTGGAACAAAGCTAACGAAAAGAAACACTCGAACCATTAGTTCTTTTTACCAGAGCAGAGAATCTATCGAAATAAAGATGTTGGAAAATCTAATAAACCAGGACGGAAGTTTCTATTCCAGCAAGGCTTGGGATCAGGCACCCAATTTACTAACATCTCGCTGACCATCCAGTTCGTTAGAGTTTAAAACTGTGAGAGGGTCTGCGAATCACGGAATAACACTGCAGGTTCCGAAAAACAGACCAGCGTTACAGGGCGAAGCAGGCACCTGAGGTCAAACTCCGTTGTAAATAGCAGCGCGGCACCAACAATACTTCGCAGTCGGGTTGCGATCCAGGGAGGCGAGTGATTACGCTTAACACAGCTCGCAGTGCCTGTAAAAGATGATCTGGCCGGTCGTAGGAATAACATTAAGAAATAAAAAATAGAATGAAATCGTTATCTCGGCTGATGAAGCCATTAAACTATGTGATATTTCATATATCACCCTTGTTTTTTGATGTTTGACCAACATAAGCCTTGTTCAGAAAGTAAGTGTACTGTCACCATAACGGACCGTGGTTTATTGGTTATTGCCAACAGCGAGTGGTAGATGGGGATCCCCTGATCGGAGCGAACATCGTAGGAACTCGGTAGTACGTAAACTCGTGTTGTACTGTCCATTTGCGTGAGAGATGTGGGTAATAAATGCCGCCTAGTGCGAGACAAGTACTCTGATCCGCTCCCTACTCGTGGAAGGAATAACTCCTACCGAAATCGTTTCGCGAATCAAAACTATTAATGGCTAAGCTGGTATGAGGAGAAAGAGTGTGTTTAAGTTGTGCGGAGTGTTTAATGGTCGCAGAACAAACTTTCGTGATGAATGGAAGACCTTTCATTGTTACTGACGAGTTTGTGCAAAAAATCGAGAAAAGTGTTGGCGAAGACTGCCAGTTGACAGTCGGTGGAAGTTCCGTGATATTTCCACAACTCTCTTACACGAGACACTTACAGAAACGCGTAGATACCGGAATCTGCATGCAAGATGGGGCCCTAAACAGCTGCCAGAGAAGCACAAGACAAATCGAGTCAGCATCACTCGCGATTTGCGTGGACGACTTGGGTTGGAAGGTGAAGATTTTCTGAGCTGAATTGTGACTGGAGGTGAAGGGTGGGTGGCTCATGACACGCGTGAGATAAGAAGGCAGTTGTCACATTGGCACTACACCAATTCCACCATCTGCCAAAAAATTTAAAATCACAATTTCGAGCAAAAAAATCGTGGCATCATTGTTCTGGAACTGAAAAGGTATCATCGAATTTCTGGCTCAGGGAGCTGTGAGATGTTGGAAAAAATTCAGGAGGAGGATTCACATTCAGAACAGACGGGAAATGCCGACGAGAGGAGCGCACTTACTGGACGTTATCCGTCCTCACACAACCTTAGCCACCAAGGCACTGTTAGACTCATTTGGTTGGAATGTTTTGAACCACCCCCGCATTGCCCTGACTTGGCGCCTTCACGTTATCATCTTTTCGTCTCACTAAAGGCACGCGTGAGTGGAATTAAATTTTGAACGTTCTGAGTGGGGGAACGAGCTGTCGAGAGAGTTCTTCGAGGACGGCATAAAGCAACTTGTCCAACGGTTCACCATATGCATTGAATGGGGCGGCGATTTTGTGGAAAAATACTCAACAAGTGTATCATTAATACACTGTGTCTTTTAAATATATTTTTTAAAGTGATCTAGTACACACAATTCCGGGACATGCCTCTTAGGTAGCGACACTGGAGCCCACAACATTATCTCCACGCAGTTTGTAATAGTTGGGATACCAATGAGTGGTGCACATATCAAGCAGGGTTAGGAAAGTGGTTTGGTTGGACAGTTTGGAGCAGCAGGTGAATTGGCAGGCGACTCGGCGATCGCGGGCGCCGCGGCCTATCTTCTCCTAGCCGGGCCACGCCGGGGTCGATATGCGGCGTCACGCGACTCATTGTGCCAGGCGACGCCCCATTGTCTGGCCGGCCGCTGCGACACCGATACTCGCCTCGCTCGGAGCTGCGCCGCGCTCGTTGCCGGGCAACGGCTGCATTCCGCAAACAGCGCTTGCGCTAAACGCGACTCTCAATCTCCGAAATGCGTTGCTCAACGTTAATACGAGGACTCTACCGTAACTGAAGCATTAATACCGCGGGAGAAATTGCAATTTCACAGTATTTATACAGTTTGAATTGCCTTGGTGCGATCTTGCATTTTAAGGTTGAATTCCTGTACGTGCACATGCTTTGATAACACTAGTGTACGGTAGGTTGGACTTAAACGTGTGGTTGATGATCAGGGTAGCAGATAGGGAGCAGTAGTAGTAGTAGTAGTAGCAGCAGCCGCGAGGCGTCGCCACCGTCGTTCCCTCCCTTCTGGGCGGTAACAGACGAGATTAGGGCGCTAACTCCCCACGCCACCGAGGGTGTGGCCCTTGATGCTCACGTCCTACTTGAAAGGTTTCCCAAGGGGAAACGGGGCTCTGAGCTAGGCCCTCGTGGTACAGGGGAGTATACTCGCAGTCCTGAGACGCGACTGCCTGTTCGATTGGTGACCGTATTTTCATTTTTGGTACAAAGTTCTTGCGAGCATCTTTAACATTGTCAGTCCTCAGCAGTCATGAATTTTTAGGCGAGGATCATGTCTGTGTGAATGAATAAAGGCAATATTTTTTGAGTAACTCACTCTGTGTTGACCATAGTCCGTAACACGAAATGCATTCGCAGTTGCGAATAGGGACAACCATCAACTGCATAACGGAATGACATGAAAATTAGTGCTGGACCGAAACTCGAACCCGGATTTCACGCTTGTCGCGAGCTGTCATCTTACCACAAGGCTATTAGAGCACGACTCATGGTCAAACCAAAACTTCCGTGTGTCGTCAACCATGTGTCTACAACCTGTACACGCACATCTATTTGTATATTTCCTTACAGGGGAGACATTAAACTTAAAAGTTGCTTGCCCGATGTCGGCAAATAAACACGACATTCCAGTGCATGCGTTATTCCGAATTATGACGCAACGTCTTACGATCCGTAACTGTTGCCAACACTTCAAACTAGTCAAAGCGGTGGCAGTGCGTGTTTGTGTGTGCCCGCGCGTGCGCGTTTAGTCTACAGGCAGAGCAACAGCTTCACCTGCAATTCAGCAAGAATACATTTAGAAAAATATCAACATATATTGATTAAAAGGTTCTATTTCAGATATGTTGATAACCTGCATGTACAATTGCGGAACATCAAAATTGAAAGTGCTGCATACAAATGAAAATGCGTGTGTATTTCAGGCCTTTGATGATGCCATTATAAATTAAGGCGAAACCCCGTCTCACAAAATTTTCCTTTATTTTTTAGTTGCAAATCGACAGTCTCAAAGTGAAAGCACTATGGGTTCGAGGACCCTATTTGATGGAAATAGTTTGCTATCCCCAAAATTGGTTTCCGCGCGGACTCACTGCCACCAGTGTTTTTTGCCCTAAAACACGTTTGGACAATGAGGAGAGGATGGTTTAAAGAAGGTTGTGAAGTTGCATACACAGTTCCTAATTCGATGGCTGCCTTACGGAATTCGTTTCCAGGATAAATTATCTCCAGATATGGCAATCTTCATTGGCTTCTTCGCTTCCATAATCTAAGCATACTTGACTCTTTTGTGGGGAGGGGGAAGATGATGCCACAAGTCCTCAGTATGTGTTAACTAGCCATACTGCCTTAAAGATCTGAAAATGACACTCGAGGAGGAATTAGTTCGCCAGACTTCAATTGATGGTAGTCTTGAGTTTCCAGGACAGCAGGACAGGCTAGTGTTAAGCATAAACGTAAATACTGAATATTTGAGCGACGTACTCTTCAAAACATAAACAATGAAATTCCCAACATAAACTGTGCAGTGTCATAAATTAAAAAAAAAAAAAGCAAAACTACGAACATTGGCGAAAACCGTGCCGTTTCTGTGACGGACCCTGTGTACTCTACATCGTTAGTTCTTTCCCTACCCAAGCAATAAAACTCACTTGCTACATTTAGCGTCTCATTTCCAAATATAATTCTTCAGCTCACAAGATTTCATTCGGTTACGTTCCATTTTGTGTACATAGTTCCGCGTAGTCAGCGCGCTCACAACTTTCCCAACAGAACGCGCTCCTCTAAGCACAACAGCGCAGGCGCAGCGCTCGTCCGTCTCTGCACTAAGAGATGGCGCTGCCATAGAGACGGACCATATTCTGCTTCCGCCGATCCGCCTATTAATATGTAACGCAGCCAATGAGATTGCTACTAACGTAGAACCTTTTCTGCTCGCGGATCAAACTCGCGCAGTGTTACGTGAACGCGCGAGGTATTATAATGAGTGTACAGACCTCCGATTAGTCAGTCAGCATTTGTCTGTACCAGTCAGCATTTGTCTGTACCAGTCAGCATTTGTCTGTACCAGTCAGCATTTGTCTGTACCAGTCAGCATTTGTCTGTACCAGTCTATAGTCAAGTTTCAGTCTGCGCCTAATAAGATTACCATATTCCTGTACATAGCCATGAAGATGAAAGTTACACACACTTTTTTCAAGTATGAGAGATATATGTGAGAATAAGATTAACGCACCAATACCAAAGGAACATCAGATTGTCAATTGTAAATAGCATCCAGAACCAAGTTAAGTAATTTTTATGCTTGTTATTATTTTAATAAATGTGTGTGAAAATTAATCAAGTTCTGTTTAAAATTGGTCACCGTCAATCTGCTACTCTAAGGGTGCAAGTGGCATTTGTATCGTCTGACCTAAAGGCAGAAGATGAACACGCCACTTAAGACCACGAGACATATTGCTGACACTCGCCTACTTCGTTAGAGCGACAAGTCAAATAATCTGACGGTGTGTGTACCGAAGGTCTTACAGAACGCACACCACATTCCATTATCTTTGTTTTACCTTCATTGGGGTTCTTTTATCTTACAACCTCTCTTCAAGTCACTACCCATTCAACTGGTGTTGCAAGTCCTTTGCCGTCTCCGACAGAATTATGATGCCGTCGGCAAACAGCGAAGTTTTTGTTTCTTCCCTCTGAAGTGTAATACCGTTTCCATATATCTCGTAAGTTCAGTATGATGATGAAATGGTGCAGAAAGATTCAATCACATGAACAGACTAACGGTACACGCATTTAACCAAAACTAGCAAGTGTAAATACGAGAGATTTTCCGCTGTTGGAAGATCGGCACAGAGGTAGCATTTCACGTGTGTGGACACTGCGCAGTAATGAAGTCGCAGCTGCAGCGTAACGGCCGGCGCCGGCTCTGGCATCGCATCCCGGCCGGGCAGTCGGCAGTTTCCCGCAATGCACAAATGGCGTGACGGCTGCTTAAAAGCCGTTCGCAGGTGGGGCACGGCTTAAGAGATCGGGCGCGCTTAGACCGGCGAATTTATACGCGTAATTAACAGCGCCAGATAGGGACCGAGGCGCGCTAATAACGCCGTAATCCCGGCGCGATCGGCCGCCGCCGCCGTGCGCATCGCCCGGCCGCGATATCGCCGCTTAAACGGCCGCGCCCGCGCTGCCGCCACTGTGCGCTCCCGAAGCGTAGGCGGCGGCGGCCAACCTGTGACCTGCTGCGGCATTATTCCTGCGTTTGCGGCAGTATCCGGCGATAGACCTCAGCACGGCGGTTGGAGCAGCTGCCTCTTCGGCGCGTACAGTAGTCCTTCTATCCAACAGTTACTCTTCATGAACCCGAACTTCTCTGACAGAATTTCGGACGTTGCGTAACCCCCCTTCCTCCCCCCCCCCCCCCCCCCCCGTTTTTATTTGTGTAGGAAATTTAGTCCAGTTTTCAAACTGACAAGAAAGAAAGAAAGAAAGGAAGATGTATGATACTTATTGCGAAATAGAGATGTACTTTGACGATTAATATATCCAGAATGAGATTTTCACTCTGCAGCGGAGTGTGCGCTGATATGAAACTTCCTGGCAGATTAAAACTGTGTGCCGGACCGAGATTCGAACTCAGGACCTTTGCCTTTCGCGGAAAAGTGCTCTACCAACTGAGCTACCCAAGCACGTCTCACTCCCCGTCCTCACAGCTTTACTTCTGCCAATACCTCGTCTCCTACCATCCAAACTTTACAGAAGCTCTCCTGCGAACAGAAGTAAGGCTGTGATGACGGGGAGTGAGTCGTGCTTGGGTAACTCAGATGGTAGAGCACTTGTCCGCGAACGGCGAAGGTCTCGAGTTCGAGTCCCGGTCCCGCACACAGTTGTAATCTGCCAGGAAGTTTCATAGTCCAGTTTTATCTTCCACTATATGAAAAGTCTACGTATTACGAAAAATGTGTCCCCACAAACTTCTACCAGCTTAAACTCGTATGCTAACATATGACTAGGCAGAACCGAATCTGAACTGCACTGTAACTCATCTGAATGCAGCTTGTTTTTATATTAAATGTGCAACTGAAGTAAAATAATTATCTGGTCTCAACAAAATTTCCTGTTACCTCGCGTCTTGACAGCATTGTTGCAGATTTATCAGAAGCACAACAGCAAACACCAAACAGCAAGGAGGCAGCGGCTAAGCTAAACTTTTATTTCTGAATACAATTTTCAGACTATATTCAAAGTGTTGCGAACCACATAGTTCAATGTTGTAATACGTAATGATGGTTATTATCATCATCATCGTATGCATCAATTACAGTAATACACATTTAGCAAAACAAATATATATATATATATATATATATATATATATATATATATATATAAATGAACATGTGAAATCATATACAGTACACAAGTTTTGAACGGCTCAGACTACACTCGGATGTTGATGGACTTGATCCAGCTGAGTGCCTCGTGGGATGCTCAATGCCACCATGGAAGCGTCTGATTGGACATTCATTCACAGTGTGGCTCATTGTTTGGGTGTCACCACAGTCACACACACTGTCACTTGAAAAGTCCCACTTGTGCTTGTTGTATTTGCACCTACCCTCTTCAGTCCGATATCGGTTTAACTACACCCACACCTCCCTTGGTGAAAGCCTGGAACTGTTGGATTGTCTAAAAGTTCGTGGTTTCGGGTTCTTGTAGCTTGCCACTCACGTTTCCACTCTTGCGTCCTGCTCGAATCCTATGGATAGCATTTGGACTCCCATTTCATATGCTGGTCTTCTAGATTTGAGGCATTTCCTGGGCAGTGATAGCAAATTGTCAGGAAGGGGGATCGAGTTGTTTTCGGAAACTTGCTGGCAGAGGTTGTAAAGAGTGGCCTTTCGACGGAGGTCTGGTGGACAGGACAGATGTTTGAAAGCTCTGGTAGCCAGCAAGTAGGTGTAGACCGGGCTGTACACTCTCATAACTGAGTTCAGTTGGACGTCTACTTTCACTACGTGGGCGCTTCGGAGCCAAACTGGTGCACAGTATTCTGCTGCAGGGCATGCACTATAATGATAAACAGGGGGATGAGGAGAGCAACTATTCCTATGACATGATAGCCTAAGACAACGATTTCAGAATAAATTATACAGGGTGATGCAAAAAGAATACCACAACTTTAGGAATTTAAAACTCTGCAACGACAAAAGGCAGAGCTAAGCACTATCTGTCGGCGAATTATGGGAGCTATAAAGTTTCATTTAGTTGTACATTTGTTCGCTTGAGGCGCTGTTGACTAGGCGTCAGCGTCAGTTGATGCTAAGATGGCGACCGCTCAACAGAAAGCTTTTTGTGTTATTGAGTACGGCAGAAGTGAATCGACGACAGTTGTTCAGCGTGCATTTCGAACGAAGTATGGTGTTAAACCTCCTGATAGGTGGTGTATTAAACGTTGGTATAAACAGTTTACAGAGAATGGGTGTTTGTGCAAAGGGAAAAGTTCTGGACGGCCAAGAACGAGTGATGAAAATGTAGCACGCATCCAGCAAGCATTTGTTCGCAGCCCAGGAAAATCGACTCGCAGAGCTAGCAGAGAGCTGCAAATTCCACAATCAACTGTATGGAGAGTCCTACGAAAAAGGTTAGTTATGAAACCTGAACGTCAACTACCCGAGGCGATGGATCGGCCGCCAGGCAGCCCGTGACAGAGCACTTCATCACTGGCCTCCAAGAAGCCCTGATCTTAACCCCTGCGATTTTTTCTTATGGGGGTATGTTAAGGATATGGTGTTTCGGCCACCTCTCCCAGCCACCATTGATGATTTGAAACGAGAAATAACAGCAGCTATCCAAACTGTTACGCCTGATATGCTACAGAGAGTGTGGAACGAGTTGGAGTATCGGGTTGATATTGCTCGTGTGTCTGGAGGGGGCCATATTGAACATCTCTGAACTTGTTTTTGAGTGAAAAAAAACCTTTTTAAATACTCTTTGTAATGATGTATAACAGAAGGTTATATTATGTTTTTTTCATTAAAAACACATTTCTAAAGTTGTGGTATTCCTTTTGAATTACCCTGTATATTCAAAAAGACAGAGTAAAAATTCGCGTGATCTTTACACACAACATCGGTCTAAAGATTAATATGCTTAACAAAGTGGACTGTGATTTAAAAAGCGTACAATGTTAACAGAGAATTTCTATAAAATCAAACAGCTTAATCAGTCGAAATCTTAATGCACGATTCAGGGAAGTGTGGCGATCTTTCTCTCAGCTCGAACAAGTGAACAAAGTTGATAAGCTGTCAGTCATTTCTACAAATCAAGTGCGCATTGCTGCAGTCTTACCTCAGACTTATCTTCAAAAAAAGAACGTTATTCAAAATGTGTATTCCTTTCACCTTTCAATGTTTTCGTCATACTCATCCTTGCTGTCCATTACAGTAAATGTTTCTTCATCTAACAGATACCATCACAAGCCAGCACAGCACTACTGGATACGTCCACTACCTACCACACTCCAGCTAAAAATGCATAAGACTGCGCATGGGCAAAGACTGCGCCACAAAACCAAAATTGTTTAACAGTAACGTAACTTGATCTCCCTCTGACATGCACGTCAGTAACGTACAAAAACCAAAATCACATGACCACCTGACAGTTGTTCAGGCGTAATTTGGTATAAGGAGCCATTGGTCTACAGTGGCTCATATAAAGTAATTATGCTTAGTTTGATTGCTTACCCCCCCGTTCGTCGTTGTGCAGCACCCAAAACGTCCGCAAAGCAGTACAAGTGGTTACAGTATGTACTGCGTGTCTTGCTGAGAAACTGACTTGGTCCACTTAACCAAGAGTACTTGCTGCTGACAACAGTAATGATCTCTTTAAAAAAATGGCTCTGAGCACTATGCAACTTAACTTCTGAGGCCATCTGTCGCCTAGAACTTGGAACTAATTAAACCTAACTAACCTAAGGACATCACACACATCCATGCCCGAGGCAGGATTCGAACCTGCGACTGTAGTGGTCGCTCGGTTCCAGACTGTAGCGCCTAGAACCGCATGGCCATCCGGCCGGCAATGACTCTTCATTTCTAGCCTTAAAGCTGGCGAACAGTACTGTTCGGTTATAACTTGGGTTCGTTTTCACCAGTGTTAGTTGTACGTGAACATCCATACACAGCGGTATGGATAGGTGTAAGACTTTTCGTGAAATGTTAAGCATTTCGTGCTGCCTACGGGCTCACTGGATGCAATGGGAAAGCTGCACAACGACCCAATGATGAGCTATTCTCACAGGGACGGCTATCACATCAATGTAAATTTGTGGACTGTGGTTGTTGCGTTTGTCGTGTTGGTCATTTTATAATTCGTCGTTGTGGATTATAAACTTTTTCACTTTTGTGAAGGTATTCTCAAAGAAGCGAAGATACGAGGGTTATTCCAAAAGTAAGGTCCGATTCGCCGTAACTATTGAAATTTGGCGCCAATGACAAAACACGCATGCGCGCCGACTCCCGGCAAGCCTTGCGCGTCAAACACCGCCATTCGCTTTGTTACTGTTGCTGAGTGTAGTTCACAGTGTCACTTTACAATGTTTAAGACAATTGATCAGCCCGCCGATTGTGAAGTAAGGGCAGTGATACGGTTTTTGTCTGCAAGAAACAATTCAGCGGCGGAAATCCATCGGCAGATTACTGAAGTGTACGGTCCTAACATAATGAGCGACAGTAAAGTGCGCAAGTGGGTGCGAGCTTTTAATGAAGGACGGGATAATGTGCACGATGAACCACGGTGTGGCCGACCATCAGTGATTTCAGACGATTTGGTCAATGCGGTTGACAAAAAAATTCGTGAAGATCGCCGATTCACTATTACAGACGTAGACATGCATTTTCCGAATGTGAGTAGAACAACTTTGTACAGAATTGTGTCTGAACATTTGAAGTTTCACAAATTGTGTGCCCGTTGGGTTCCCAGGCTGCTTACTGAGCCCCAACGAATGAAAAGAATGGCTTTTGCTCTTGATTTTTTGGAGCGATATCATAAGGAAGGTGACAGTCTTTTAGACAATGTTGTCACAGGGGATGAGACATGGGTTTCTCACATCACTCCAGAGTCTAAACGTCAGTCAATGCAATGGCGTCACACGTCATCGCCAGTCAAGGTCAAGGCAAAGCAGACAATCTCAACACGTAAGGTTATGGCGACTGTGTTCTGGGATAGATGTGGAGTATTGTTAGTCGACTTTATGGAGAGAGGAACAACGATTAATAAAGCCGCCTACTGCGCTACCCTGACTAAACTTCTACGTGCAATCCAGATTAAGCGACGTGGTCTTTTGTCGTCTGGAATCTTGTTGTTGCATGACAATGCCAGACCCCACACTGCAAATGAACGCAAGCTCTGATCAAGAAATTTGAATGGGAACAGATGGACCATCCTCCTTACAGTCCGGACCTGGCGCCAAGTGATTTCCACCTGTTCCGTTACTTAAATGAGTTTCTCGGCGGCAAGCGCTTCGACACAGATGATGAAGTGAAAGAAGCAGTTAAGGACTGGTTATCGTCACAGGCGGCCGATTTCTATAACATGGGCATTCAAAAGCTTGTTGAACGATGTGACAAATGTTTAAATAAGTATGGAAGTTATGTAGAAAAATAGATAAAGATGTAAGGAATGTAAATAAAACAATTGTTTTGAAAAAACATTTTAGTTTTGATTTTTTTTTTATAACCGGACCTTACTTTTGGAATAACCTTCGTAATTAGAGCGACAAATACGAGATGTGATCAAAAATACGGTGAACAATTTTATTAGAAACATAGTAATAAGCTTTCATGGAATTTGATTACATCTTCTTCAAAGTACTGTCATTGACTACCAATGCCCTTTTCCCAACGTTGAATCCTTGTCTGAGATCATTTCTGGAAGGCTTATTTTCGAAGGGCGTTGAGCTGCTCTGTTGGGGCGCGCGCTGAGTGTTATCAGTACTATTAAAAGGTTGTCCTGTAAGCACGGCTTTAATTTTTGGGAAGATCTAGAAGTCTGATGCTAAATCTGATGAGTAACGCGGATTTGGCATGTCAGGAACACTTTTTCCGGCCAGAAACTCGCGAAGCAACAGCGAGTTGTGGCACGGTACGTTGTCATAATGAAGAAGGAACCTATTGGCCAATTTTTCTGTTCTTTCTTCATATATCATTTCTCAAACGCTGCAGTACGACCATTCAAGATGTGGCATTTACATTGTTCCCCATGGGACGAACACTGATCGCACTATGTTCTCAATATCGGAAAAAATCAGCATTATTTTGACTAACGTCTTTTTCTTTAAAAAAAAAAAAAAAAAAAAAAAAAAAGGCGAGGAGATACTCTGGTCTTCCACTGGGAACTCGTAAAGTTTCCTCTCAGAGCCATACTCATAGACACAAGTTTCATCGCCAGTTTCAACTTTAGACATGGAAATCCGTATCTGGATGTAGACGACTCTCGTACTCCATGCAAACTGACAGGATTTTCCTTCTCATCATAACCCAAAAGTCTGGGAACAAATTTTGCACTCACACGTCTCATTTGGAAATTATCGGTTAAAATGCTTAGCACCGACGCTTACGAGATCCTGAGTGTGGTGTCACCGCCAGACACCACACTTGCTAGGTGGTAGCTTTAAATCGGCCGCGGTCCATTAGTACATGTCGGACCCGCGTGTCGCCACTGTCAGTGATCGCAGACCGAGCGCCACCACACGGCAGGTCTCGAGAGACTTACTAGCACTCGCCCCAGTTGTACGGACGACTTAGCTAGCGATGCAACACTGACGAAGCCTCGTTTATTTGCAGAGAAGATAGTTAGAATAGCCTTCAGCTAAGTCAATGGCTACGACCTAGCAAGGCGCCATAGCAATTGATAGTTATCGTATGAAGCATGCCTCATCAAGAACGATGTATACAAATGATGGATTAAAGTTAAGTATTCCAGCAGCTACGTACTTTTCTTTATAGCATTCATTACGTATCCTGTTTCAGACCTCACGCCATCCTGCGTGAGCTTATAGCGTGCATTTCGGCTTCCTCTCATTGTGTCTAGGCTGTCTTGTCTAGACACAACACTGAGTTATTAGATAAACTCTCGAACAGTCATTCGCGTGTTCAAACGAACAATTTTGGCACGTTTTTCTTTTCTTTTTAGACATCCCGAACGTTGCTTGTCGTCTAACAACTCACTTCCGCTTTTAGATCGCTCATACCACGTGTAAGAAGTATTCAGTTACAGCATTATCGCCACATACCTATTGCAGCATTTCACGAGTTTCTTTGTCAATTTTTGTAACTTGAAACAAAACGTAATGATCACGCTTTGTTCGAAATCCATAATGCCCCACAGACTCTATGAACACAACCTCACTCTGCCGTCTCTGGACTCTGGCTGACGAGTCAGAACGTTTTCCAGCTTGTCACTGTCTGTCTTAGCCGATCACGCTACCTGACAAATAACATAAAATGTTTGTTGTCAGCTGTTGCTGCTAAAATAATTTCATTCACCGTATTTTTTGACCACACCTCGTAGAGTAAATCTCACTTGCATTATTACTCTGTAAGGAGCCAACAGAAACCTCGGATCCCCCATACCATAATACTCCATGAACAACCACGGAAATGTTGTCGGTGGGGTTGCGGTTCATCCTGTATACCCAGCATGGCGAGGGTAGCGGCGTCTATCATTCTCCTCTTCTCTCTTCCATTCGCAACTGGCCGTGCGAAGAATGACTGTCGGTAAAACTGCATCGTTACGAAAAATCGCAGCTGATGCCTGACAGCAATACTGTTACGAACTTTTTTCTGTATTCTACATTTAAAATATAAGCAAAAAAATAGTATGTTGTGTAGAATGATTGTTCACACTATTGTAATTACTTTAACTATTGTTCTAACTTCAGTTTCTTTTTTTGTTTCAGGTAAGTGTCGGCAGGTGCCGTGTCTGTGTTGCTAGATAAATGCGCAGCCTTGGTACGTATCTGTTAGCGCGAATGGCACGAGTGGGAGTCCGGTCTAGCACTCGGAAGGACGACATTTAAGAGCCCCGTCAGGCCACCCAGATTTATGCTTTCCGTGCTTGCTGTAGATCACTTGACTCAAAATCCGGGATCATTCCTTCCGTTCCCCTGTCTCTTGGTGCTCAGTCTGTAATGACCTCGCATCTACGACTTGTAGTTCGTTTACTTTTTACAGAATGAAGCAGGTTCGGTCCAGACGGCATTACGTAAAAAATCGAATGTCCATAGTATTGGTTGTCACAGAGAAGCGGCATCCGAATTCGAAGGTCGTTGAATTTCAGTCTACGTTGTCTTACACTTAACACGAATATCTCACTCTAGACAGTACCATTGCGAGCTTCGCAGTGCACCCCAAAGACCACTCAACGACTGTGACCATTGACGATTTCCATGCGTTGTCAAAGCTCGATATTTAAATGCAACTTTAAAGTGTAATCCAGGTACCCCATATTGGTTCCATTTCCAAAACTTGAAATCTTAACCGAAGTTATTTTACTTCCCCACGCGCCCCACACTAGTTTGCGGAGTATAATAATAATAATAATAATAATGTCGTGTCACGAGGGCCTCCCTTCGGGTAGACCGCTCGCCTGATGCAAGTCTTTCAATTTGACGCCACTTCGGCGACCTGCGCGTCCTTGGGGATGAAATGTTGATGATTAGGACAACACAACGCCTAGTCCCTGTGTAGGGAAAATCTTCGACCCAGCCGGGGATCGAACCCGGGCCCTTAAGATTGACAGTCTGTCGCGCTAACCTCTTTTTTTTTCCCCCCGCTTTAGTTAGTTGTATCTGCTCGGAGCGGACGTCGTAAGACATCCATTTAAGTTCGTTGTTGATCTGTTAACTCAGTTTTTTTTTATTACAGAGGGCACGTTACCCTCTGGCCGAACACGCTGAGCTACCATGCCGGCTGCCATTCAGCTACCGGGGGCGGACTGCGGAGTGTCAGTGTACACTAATATGCACCATCAGTGCAACGTTGTGAAGTTGACCACGGTTTCGGTGACTTGTGTGTGGCCTTCATCAGGGTGGTGTAGATACAGTAGGCACCGAGAAGAATGTTTGCGTGGCGTGACGCCGGAAATGGGAAAACGACCTTCACTCCCTTCCACCATGAGGTTGCTCTTGGCCTGTATTGTTGGACGTGCGAAAAATGTTGCCTTACTGCTACTATCCTTCATTGTCTGACACCTTTTCTTTTTGTCCTCCTTAATGTTCTCTCATTCCCCATAGTTTTATGAACAGCACAAGTATCAGAGAGGAAGAAATCTAGTGAAACGTACATGCAGATACCACATCCCTACCGTAAGGAAGAAACCGACGATACAGCCTACCATATGCAATGTTGTAACTAAATAAATTGAAACGTGTATTGCGACGATAAACGACGTTTAAACAGGGTGGTCAGAGAGTCTGAAAAGCTTGTAAGGATGTCGCAGCGTAGGTTGTGCGCAGACATAATTGTTAAGGAAAAAATTCGATACGTTACTCCGTTTCAGAATTAATGAGCATTGAAGTTAGCCAATAGGGCCGTTCCGCACGCAAATTCAAACGGCCAGCCACAGGCTGTGTGCTAGGTTTGCTTTCCTAAAACCGAACAAGAGAGCGGTGCAAAAAATTGGACGTGCGACGGTAGTAAGGATGGAACGCGAGTCAAAGGCTGAGAAGTCTCGTGCGCTATCATCAACGCTATGAGAAAACTGACGCTACTTGTATCTACAAGGCCGCTTGAATTTGCGCGCTCAACCGCCTGAGTGGCTAACTGCAGTACTAATTAACTTGCAAACGTTGGAGTGTATCGAATTTTTTTCTTAAGTTATTTCCTAGCACAACCTACCCTGCAACAACCGTACAAGTTTTTCAGACTCTTTGTGACCACCCGTATAATGAAATTACCAGTATTAATAAACATCAGCTACAAATACGATGTACACACAAATTAAGACTGTGACCGTTATTATTCTGCAAGTATCAATACGCCAAAGATATAACTGTTTAATATAATTACGTTTTTCAAACCCCATCAGTCACAGCTGCAGTGTTGATACAGTTCCATTCATACATCGTCTTAAAGAGTGTTCGGCACTGTTCCGCTGTAGATTACGTTGCAGCGCACAACCGATTGTTTGCAACATTCCTCACGCGCGCATCTTCTCGGCAACGGAGAGCACAGACCAGAGGAAGCAGCCATGTCTCTACGGTCGGTATGGCGCAGTTACAGCTCTGACGGCTGAAATGGGCTGCTTCGCGTCTCTACCACTACCAGTCATGCAAAGGTGTGTTCACTCCCGTGTGCATTGCGCCGAGTCGTCGTGTGCCTGTTTGCCCGATGCGTAAAAACACACATGCGCTTAAGTCTCACGTCTCTTCCTCGACATATGCGCATGCGCGATTCTTTCATACTCTAGATACAACCATGTACTCCGTTCCAGTGGTTAAGATGTACAGTTTTCTTACAGCAACAGTCGCCGCAGCGGGTACATTTTGGGACAAATATGAAATCGTCGAAAGACGTACTGGATAATTGAGACTTTTCCTTAAAGCACATGTGAGCGCCGTGGAGACGATAAAGATAACACGGAATACTGTGTTTAACTACTGGACCAGTGATTCCTGACTAATACTATCTGTTGAGCGAAGGAAGATACAAAATACAGAGATGCTTTACCAGTGGCCATAACGTCAGCTCTGACACCTGGGATTCCTTTTACCGGGGACATTTACAGTAGTCGGAATTTCTAGTTCCACTGCAACGAAATCTAACATCATTCCAGAAGTTCTCGAAGCTGTGGTGAAATCATCGGAAAACTGTCAAAATTATACTGTGATCAGTTGACGTTTCTTTCTGTGGAAAACGAAACGCTCAGTTCATGGTTAACGTTTACATTCAGTAGTCCAAAAATTTGAGAATGTGTGTTTGTGAACATGCAACGCTGTAGCTACACGGGGGTGGACAAAAATAACGAAGCCACAAAACACAACACATTACCATGCCTAATACTGGTAGTAAAACCGTTGGCATTCGAAACAGCTTCTTGTCGTCTTTGATTGGACACATACAGGTCCTGTACGGTTGTCAAGGAAATATTACAACATTCTTTGTGCAAAGTAGTGGCAAGCTCAGGTAACGATGATGGATCGCGATCATGCGCCCTTCTCTCAGTAGTACATCTCAGAAGATCAATAATCGTGAGACCGGGTTAACTGTGGTGGCCAGGGCAGACGAGACAATTCATCCTCGTGCTACAAAACCAGTCCTGGACGATGAGAGCTATGTGAACAGAGGCGTCTTGCAACACAGCATCACCCTTCGGAACAAACATTCTACCATAGGATAGAGCTGATAAGCCAAAATGATCGCATAATTCTAGACAGTAAAGCGATATTGCAGAGCAGTTGTGTGTGTGTGTGTGTGTGTGTGTGTGTGTGTGTGTGTGTGTGTGTGTGTGTGTGCGCGCGCGCGCCGGGGAAAGTTATTTGTCAAAAGCGCTTAGTTAAATTTTTTCGTTCCTTTTTTTTGTTTACCTTCAGATTTCAAATTCTAGTCAAGAGTGGTTGGATATTGCGCAAGAATTTCAAGTGGGATGGAATTTCGGCAGTGTTTGGGGACTTCTGACCCAATTACGTGGTTCTGCAGTACTTATGATAGCAGAAGCAGCTGTTTAAATAATAAGCAGGTTTCTAGCGTTATTTTGATATCCTCTCCGCGTCGTAAACTATGTAACAATCAAAGCGGCTCGTTAACGAACCACGTCAGCTTCGGTTCATCAATCCCTCCTACATGTAATCGTCGGAAGTACGGATGAAGGCATTTTATCTGTTTGTCGTTGTGGTTTCCAGGTTATTCTTATTTGTGAGGAACAGTAGACTACCATTTTGTTTCATCACGTCTTTTTAGCTCTCAGAATTAACCAACCACAAACAGGATAGTGTACAACAAGATTCTTCAAATTCCGTTTGTTTTCCATTAGACCACTCGATCAAAGATCTAAATTAAAGGAAAATTATAAAGCGTGCATATAACCGAATATTTTAATAGTGACACGTAGTAAAACAAATCACCAAACAAAAGAACGTCGGAATGGCGCATTGTCATCCGCACTCCCAGCCCCCCACCCCTCTCGCCACCGCCCCACCCACCGTTTCGGATGGCCGCGGCGGCGGGGGGGAGACGAGACTCTCCTGTCGCCAGGCACTTCATAACTTTGCACGGGGTCGCACGCGCCTCACTTACTGCTTCGTACAACGGCGCACGAAAAACTGCACAGGTGTAAACGCACTTACCTCGATTACGTATGCGTGTCTGACGCAACGCCTCATTATGGTCGCAGCAGTCATATAGCTTTAGCTTAGGTACTGCCAACAGCCTTCTGCGTTTCCTACTTGAAAGATGGCAAATGTACTGGCATATGTCAAGCCTCTTCTTTCGCCGTACGGAATGCAGTAAAGGATTCAAACCAACTTAGTGCTCGTAATTTTAGTTTCATAATTTAGGAAAAGGCATCATTAATGCCATTAAACATGTCCCCGGAGGCGCAAGGAACCCACTCTTAGAGCGTGATCCTTTCGCGATGCGCCATACGTAGCTCGTGCCACACTGTGCAGAAGTGGACTTCGTTCAGCGCTCCATTGCGGGCGTGTTTTGCGGCACTCGAGTTGCTGTCCCGTACAGTGGAAGTGGACCGCCCTGCGGTCTGTCCCCATTTGCGGCGGAGACGTTGCGTCACGGGCTGTCACAGTCGTGCGCCGGAGGTTTGCCGGCATATTATCGCTCTCCATTAGCGGCCTCGCGGGGCACCAGTGTGCGGCCTGAGGTGTTCTCCCAGAAGCGTGACGTCAGCGCCGCCTTCAGCCTCCCCGTCACACGCCGGCGCTCGTTTCTTTGCACGTCTGCGGACGGCTCATTACCGAGAAACCTTCTGCGTCTGAGGTTAGCTTCCTGCCTTCACTCCCCACACGCCTTTGATGCGCTTCCCCTTCCTCATTTTCTTTGCCTATCTGGAGCCGTATTATGTCAATAGCGCGGGAGCATCGTTAAGACACAGAATGTCTGTTCCTGTGCACGACCGATTTATATTGTAGCTTCTCTGTCGTAACTTTTCTGATCGAACGTAAATTAGTATCCAGAAGTTGTAGCATTTGTATTCAGCTGATTTTCTAGTTCCATCAAATAGCAACTCAATTCAGAATCACTACATCTCTATTCAAATACTGTACCACGACGCCATTGTGACAGGAGATACTCTCTCACGAAATATTTCCGATACACTCTATTTTCATGCGAAGACAAACAACTTTATAAGCCTTCTGACTATATGAACTGCAGTAACTTAGCTCTCAGTTTCTCGCCATTAGATTAAAGAAAGTTTATTATAGTGTCACTGGGAATTCGTCGCAGCCATTTAACTCGCGAGAACAGGCATAAAGACGCTGATCGTTACCAATATTGACCTATTCATTTGGAGTAGTGAAATGGAGTAACACAGAACTGGAAGCACTCAATACACTTACACGATCACAATGCCACATATATAGAATACATCACATACATTCAGCAACAGAAAGATTCACATTAAGCAGAAAGGAAGGAGGAAGGGGATTTATAGACATAAAAAACCTACATTATGGACAGGTAGACAATTTAAGAAAATTCTTTCTAGAACGAGCAGAAACTAGCAAAATACATAAGGCAATCACTCATATAAATACATCGGCTACACCACCGCAATTTCATAACCACTTCTACAACCCTTTAGATCACATAACATCAACAGACATGAAGAAAGTAAATTGGAAAATGCAAACACTACATGGCAAGCACCCGTATCATCTAACACAGCCACACATCGATCAAGACGCATCCAACACATGGCTAAGAAAAGGCAATATATACAGTGAGACAGAAGGATTCATGATTGCAATACAGGATCAAACAATAAACACCAGGTATTACAGCAAGCATATTATTAAAGATCCCAATACCACAACGGATAAATGCAGACTTTGTAAACAACAAATAGAAACAGTAGATCACATCACAAGCGGATGTACAATACTAGCAAATACAGAATACCCCAGAAGACATGACAATGTCGCAAAAATAATACATCAACAGCTTGCCTTACAACATAAACTTTTAAAACAACACATTCCTACATACAAGTATACACCACAAAATGTACTGGAGAATGATGAATACAAATTATACTGGAACAGAACCATTATAACAGATAAAACAACGCCACATAACAAACCTGACATCATACTCACCAATAAAAAGAAGAAATTAACACAACTAATCGAAATATCCATACCCAATACAACAAATATACAAAAGAAAACAGGAGAAAAAATTGAAAAATACATCCAACTGGCTGAGGAAGTCGAGGACATGTGGCATCAGGATAAAGTTGACATTATACCAATTATACTATCAACTACAGGAGTCGTACCACACAATATCCACCAGTACATCAATGCAATACAGCTACATCCAAACATATATATACAGCTACAGAAATCCGTAATTATTGATACATGTTCAATTACCCGAAAGTTCCTAAATGCAATATAACACATACCGTACAGTTAAAAGTAAGTGACGCTTGATCAAGGTCCGCGTCACTCCATTTTTAACCGGACTTAATGTCTGAGAAAGTGAAGATAGTAATAATAATAATAATAATAATAATAATGATGATAATAATAATAATAATAATAAATATTTCATACGATTGTTGACTGTGGGCTGCAAGGAACCTTCCTGACAGAATGAAACTGCGCACCAGGCCGGAACTCCAACGCGGATCCTTGTCTTCTCTGGCAGTGCTCTGACAGCCCGGGCTATTCAGTCACTCCTCACCGCCCGACTCTTTACTTCAGTCTGCCAGTACCTTCCACCTGCACAGTGAAAGATTTCTGGTCGTAAACCGCCCATAAGCCACCCCTAAGGCATCAACCCGCCGTATCCTTGTCCAGGGATGCTAGTCATACCAAACTCTGCGAGAGCGCCCCCGTCCAGTTAGGTAAGTACAATGCGAGCTTGTACGAAGTTCAAGCTAAATGTGTAAATGTGACCTCCTAAAGGGTTCGCGTCCAACAGAGAGTTGAAAATGTTTGCAGGCGTTCTAAAGTTAAAATGTATTTTCAAATCCTTGAAATATAAGGACTACCATCAGCTACAGAAAGGAATGACAGTGAAAATGTGTGCCGGACCTGGGCTCGAACCCGGATTTCCCGCGTATCGCGAGCCATCGCCTTACTACTTCGCTATCCGTGGACAATTCACGGCCAGACCCGAAGTTCCATATGTCGTCAACCATGCGTCCACGACCTGTACGCGTACATCCATTATGTATATTCCTATACAGGTCACATTTTGTACTTGAAAGTCGCTTGCCTGGTATCGGCGAGGAATATGATATTGCACTGCCGGTGTTATTCTGATTACGATGCAAAGTTCCTTTGGACATACATGCATCAGTTCTGAAGATATTGGTAAAACACGCACAGGATAAAGAGTAGGTTAGTGTTACATTACTTCCCGGCAGCTGTCGTTACAAGCAGGTAACTAGCTCAGATGATGGAGAGGTATGAGTCGCGACCTTATTGAAAGATTCATCATGAACTTTAAGAAAAGATGAGCGTAGGAGAACAAATTAATCTCTGCTCCCTTTCTATACTAGTTCAGTATCTTGAGCAGTGCGCGACGGTTCCGTTTGATGATACATGCCATGACCATGTGCAGAAAGAGCGATGTGGAGCCACGTTTAGCTCACCGTCCTCGGATTCGGGAGGACCGATGTTCAGATCTTCGCCGTTCATCTACGTTAGAATTTCTGCGGTTTCATTTAAGTCCCTTGCAACAAATCCCACGGTATTCGTTAAAAAAGAACACGGGCATTTTTCTTCTTTTTCCTTCCCAATCCAAGCTTCCGCTTAGTCTCAAACGACATGACATTCACCTCTAATCTGCCTTAGTTTTTGACAAAACCTTCAGAGTACCCTTGTACTGCGATGATGGCGACGCTCATATTGTTCCACGTATCTGCAAGTACTGCGAAAATGGAGACCGTTGGCCCAAACAGTTTTGGCCCATTCCTGGTCCGAATACTCGCTACTATTCGTGTGAAATCAGTTAAGCTCCAAGAATTTCGGATCGTAAGTAGCTATTCTGGGCAATACGGCAACACTTGGCACGATACGTGTAAAGAAATGCGTTGGAGCACGTGTAACAGTGGGAGATTGTTCAGTGGTTGGTCACTGGAGATTCTAACACAAGGACGGTTGTTCGAATACCAGTGTAGCTCATCAGATGCTGGTTTGCCGCGGTTACCCTTACTCAGGGCAATACGTGATTTGTTTGAAATCTGCCGCAGTGAGAGCTCGTGCCCTGTGTCATATGATCTCGTCATCTAGGGTTCGTTAGACCCTCATTTTCCTTCTATCTTCAAACACGTGTTGCAGTGCTGTTAGTGCACGGGCTGGGTAAGTTAGACCCGAGCCATATTCAGAAACTTGTTGAATTGTAATTGAAATAAACGCAGCAAGCCTTTCCCCGCATTGCGTAGCCTCCGTATTAAGCACAAGTCCTTTCGGGATGGATTCGTTTTCTTGGTGAAATTGTCGCATTAATTCTCCACGAAAATCATAGCTTCCGACAAGTATCAACCACTGTCTTCACCTGCAAAGAATCAGACATACGAACAAATAACGGAATCTCACTGACGATGATGGTAGCTGACAATGAAATGGAAAACTATATTTTTCCATTTACTTTTTCGCTACTGCACCTTGTCGCTCCCAAAACTCTGAAAGAATGTTGCCACGCATATCGAATTCTAGCATGTCTTCGTTTCTCAGCGTACACAACTTAGGCACAGGTCTATGATATTTTATTCTTTACACCAAAAAGAGAGATTTTATTAACTGCTCTCAGTGCATTTGTCGCGATAATTCCCAATGGGCACATGATATTGTGACAAAATCCAATATGATCTGTCGAAATAGTAAAGGAATCACATTTAACTAATTTAGTGGTCGAACGGTAAAATGCGTGCATGGAAACAGAGGTCGCGAGACCGATCCTGGTTTGGATATTGGAACTCATTTAGGCTGCAGCTAACCTAGCATTCACCTCTCACTGATCAGAAGTTTCGCGAGGAACGACGACACACGGTGAGAATTCCATGCACGTCCCTTTTCCCCGCTAGAATTACTTGGGTAGGTTAGCGACACGCAAGTCGTCGAAGCGGCGTCCAGTTGAAAAACTTAGACCAGGCCGTTGATCCACACGAAATTTTTAATTGTTGTTGTAGTGTCCAGTGCGATCACAGATTACGTTGGTACCAAGTATGAAAGATCTTTCGCAGCGTCATTTTTCCATCTGGGACTGCTGAATGAATTACAATTTGTGTAAATAACTTTTAATAGGGATACGGGATGCGCACTCAGTAGAGCGTGGACGTGACCACTAGAATCAAAGAAACTACTGAGTTTAATGTTTTATTACTTCCCATTCCCTGCTCCTATAGGTAGAGGGGGCTGTTTGAATAATGGACCTATTCAAGTGTCAGGGTCTCCTCAGCCAAATACCAGGCGAGCTGGTACTAGGGCAGAAGGAACCTTAGTTGGAAATATTTGTGGAAGTAAGAGTTCTGCAATTTGCCTTACAGCCAAGGAAAATCTTGTTCTGAACTGGGACAGTGAAAATAGTGTGTTCTGGGACGATACGACCGGGTAACAAAGAATGAAACATTTATTTACTTCTGTAGAGGTATAATATGGGGAAATAGCACTACAGATTTCACTGTACGTCACTCTGAAGCTGGCGCCGCCATGTTGGATGTCCCAAAACATAAGCAGATTACCGTTTACAACGCCTTCTTAATTTGTCGTGTAACGCCGAAGTTCTTTTAAATAGTAGATACTCCTATGAACAGTGCTTTCGTGAATAAAACAGTGTCAGGAAAGTATTTTCTGACCTTTTTTTCTGGTCTGAAATGCGTATTTGATCCAGTAATATAACGTATTCCTCGTTAAAGTAACTTTGTTATACATTTCGAATCACCAAGAAGGGAAGCATTGGATGTTAAAAAAGGTTTCGTGATCCAGTATTTGTCTTAATACGAACTGACGAAAATGTTTCGTCGATGTCCCTTTGCCGAAAATGGTGAAAACATATTTTACTACGTTCAGTAGATTCTGAATCTTTTCTTCTCATAGCGTTCACGCAGAGAGCTTACACAGCTGGTTTGGAAAGAAATCTAAAGTCAGTGGCAGAAATACTACCACCACAGTAGTAGTAGTAGTAGTAGTAGTAAAGAGTGCAACCAAATTCACGTACACGAAAGAAAATACCGCTTGCGCAAGTCCCGATACGAATGAAACGGGATTCCTTTACATTGTAGTCTACAATGAGAACGATTAGCACACCCATAAATGACGCAAGATGGGATTTTTTATAAAACACTTCCACCAGAAGGCAACGCCTAGGGCAACTGACTTGGCGAGCGTCGGCTTCACGTACGTGATGTCATTAAAACTACCCTTATTATATCTTCATGATTACTTCCGTGTAATGTCTCTACTGCTTCGACAGTCAGTTACTTCCATGACAAACACAATGGTGCTATTCGTCTAAACTTCGGATTTTCCTAGAGGATTCACGCAACAAGTTCGCTCGGAATAGTTAACGTACCTACTGTATTGGTTAAAAAAAATGTAGCGAAGAAACAAAATACCATAGAACTGTGCTTCAGATGTGTAAACCGAGAACCAAAGAAACGCGAAAACTCGATATTGTGTGGCAACTTTCTTACAGCGATTTGCCATCGGCAATGTGCAGTGACGAAAAAAGTAAATGGAAAAATATAGTTGCTTCACTTCACTGTCGGCTATTTTTGATAATGTCAGCAATTGCTTGTGCAGAAAGTCTGCTAAAATACTAGAGGAAATTATTTCGTTGACGTTCGTTTACAGCACTTTCTGTGTCAGGGCAGTGTCAGAGGTTTCACCTGCAGCTGAGCCGTGTTGTTTCCGCGTCCGCTGCGAGTGGCGCTGTCACTTGCTGATACCGACACCTGTCATCAGTGACAAACGTCCGCGAGCGGCAAGGACAGCCTCTTCTGGCAAAACAAACGCTGACAAGCCAACGAAACAGTACACGATTGAACTCGGGGCACCATACAAAAAAGAAGGTAGTGTAGTAGCTGTGGCAGTCACACTAGTGCCTCCATAGCGGGCAGTGAAGGTAGCGTCCCCAGCTGATCAATTCCGAAACGTGTTCGCATTACATAGAGGGTGGGTGCCTACCCTTGTCGAATCTGTTGGGAAGAACTAAAAAGTGTGTAGAAATGAAAGATGTAAACATATCAGCAAGATTTTGTGGAGTCTTTTTGCTTCGACTCTTTTTGTAAGTGAATTCAGAACTACCCTTTATTTTCCGTGCTTTTGTAACGAGGTGGTTATACCTAATTAAATTGCCGTTATTCACGGACGTCCAGTGTGGACTGTAATTATCGTTTGGAAGCGAAACTTGGCACATATGCTAATTAGTTAATGTGAAACTGGTTTAGGATAGAAAAAAAAATTATTTCCAGTTTCGGCTACAAGGTGCAAATCAGGCACTGTACAGCATTTCGTCGTCTCCAGTGCTCATATTGAACAAACTATTAATAACAAAATTAGTATTACGCCTTCGTTACTTGTTGGATGTTTTCTGCCTATCTCCATTAATCCATTACGTATGAAACCATTTCTATACGTCTTGCATGCACAGCGCCAGATTTGCGCCTGGTGGCCAAGTAGGAACTATTTTTTTTTTTTTCCCAGCGTAAATAGGTTCCGCGTTAACGCATGTAAATATGTACAAAGTTTCGCTTTCATACGATAATTGCAGCCCACACTGAACCTTTCTGAATATCCGCAATTGAATTATGACCACCCGGTATTTTATTCTGTCCGTGTCCAAAGAACTTTACTTCAGTCGGTGCGACAGTGTGTGTCCGATTGTAGCAGACTTCCTACGAATTCGCTTCTCCAGACTTCGGCGTCTGCCCATCGGTGAGTAGGAAAGAAACGAGGCCACTAGTGTAAATTTTCTGTGACAACTGCTGGACTTAATGGCTCCGGAGCACGCCACGATGATGGCAAACAGGCGGGCAGCAACGGTAGACAGGGCTCGGCGCCAGCTGCATTTTTGCAAACCCTGTTTCCACAGAAAATTAGCTTTATGCACGTTTGTACGCCTGTGTCGTAAGATTGCAATAATGGTGATAAATTACAGTTTAATTCCTCAGTCGTGTTGTTGCCAGTTGCGAGCGATGTCCGATAAATCTTTCGTCGTGTAGTGCTCCTTAAACCACGTTTTGTGGCAAAAGACTCGTGTCACAGTGCCCTAGTCAACCGTTGTATCTCATTAAAAGATCGTGCATCAGAAAGACAGTTTATCGTAAGTTCCTCAGTTTCTCTGACTTTACCATAGTGGTTATTAAGCTCTGAATCTCAAGAGAGGACAAGTTACTAGTTTCAGTCGCAGTTGGGGATGAAGCATTTTGCAACTATGGTATTAATTATCAATTGTAAGCTACTAACAGTTGCTGTATCCCTCAGAGACGGTCAGTCTAACCTTACGTACACTATATGATTCGTAATAAACGGGACTTGCCTCCCGTCGGAAGACGGGTTCATGGAACTCGTATAACACAATGACTTAGTCAATCACGGAGTTAGTGTCTCCACCGTAGTTCAGGAATGTCTTCGGTACTCTCGTACAGACAAAATAAATGGTGAAGCTCATCTTGAAAAGTTTTCTCTGCTCCATTAGCCTTGTTCAGTACAGAACTGAAAAAAAGGATCGACACTAATGAGTCTAACCGGAGCTCTGTAACGTACTACCTTCGTAAAATGTTTACCATTTGACTATGAATTCTTCCAATGGAGCTCAGCCTACCATCTGTCTTCCTTACTACTAAATTTATGTGGTCGCTGTAACCAAAACAGCTTGGAAGAAAAGTCAGTGAATATAAGCTTCACCTGATTCGTCGCCAGTTTTTTCTTGAACCATGTAAGATTTTTACTCCAATTGCTCACATTTAGCTCCGCCTTCCCCTAGTTAAATCCCGAGATTGTTGGCAGGCTCCGCCTCAAAGAGCACGACGCCCATGATTAAAAATAAGATACCAAGCAGAGCAAAGTGTGCACGATTTACAGCCAAATGGGTGCCATATCGTGGAATAGAGGACCCTTACACAACAAGTGAACACCATGTCCACGAGACAACGATAGGAACAAGAAAAAAAATATGGGTCATGTTGCAGGTCGCATTCTATTTGAAAAAATACGCAGTGTGACAATCTGGTGATGTTTGATAGAAAGCTGTTTAAACATTTCAGCATACAACTCGGAACAGTAGTATCGCAAATAAATAAAAATTACTGCAAGTCTCTCTGTACACTATCTGATTGTAAGTATCCGGATATATATTCTTTTAGTGGACATTAATATGGTGTGTGACCAGCCTTCACCATAATGGCGGCATCAACTCTGCCGTGGGCAGCTTCCATTGACGTAGTTCTTTTAAGGAATCGCAGCCTATTCTTACATTGGGTTCAGGTCGGAAATCTGGGACAGCCAGTGCGTCTGCAGACCACTGCCTCATAGATGTCATGCTGATTCAAACACTCGATGTGCCCAAAATTGTCTTCTACTGCACACATCAAAAAAAGTTTTGCATCACCACGGTTTCCAGAACTCCTGAAGACTGACGATCATTGTGGATATTGTATCACCGACACAGTCCCTTTGACTGTTCATAGTGTCACTAAAGCCACCCAAAGATGTAAACAACCATGCATGAGCAAGACGGAGGGAGTCTGACAGCCAGTCAGATCCAGTCATTCCGCCAGGAAGGAGGTACACGGCTCGTGTTGTCTGTAGTTCAAACATGCCAAAGCGGTCAATACCGCGGTTCAATCGCGTCCGCATTGTCACCTTGTGGCAGGAAGGGCTCTCAACGAGGAAAGTGTCCAGGCGTCTCGGAGTTTACCAAAACGATGTTGTTCGGACATGGAGGAGATATAGAGAGACAGGAACTGTCGATAACAAGCCTCGCCCAGGCCGCCGAAGACGACTACTGCAGTGGATGACCAACCTACAGATTATGGCTCTGAGGAACCCTGACAGCAACGCCACTATGTTGAATAATGCTTTTCGTGCAGCCACAGGACATCGTGTTGGATCTCAAACTGTGCGCAATAGGCTGCATGATGTGCAACTTCACTCCCGACGTCCATGGCGAGGTCCATCTTTGCAACCACAACACCATGCAGCGCGGTACAGATGGGCCCAACAACATGCCGAATGGACCGCTCAGAATTGGCACACGTTCTCTTCACCGATGAGTGTTGCATATGCCTTCAACCAGACAATCGTCGGAGGCGTGTTTGGAGGCAACCAGGTCAGGCTGAACGCCTTAGACGCACTGTCCAGCGAGTGCAGCAAGGTGCAGGTTTCCTGCTGTTTTGGGGTGGCATTATGTGGGGCCGACGTACGCCGTTGGGAGACGCCGTAACTGATGTACGATACGTGAATGCCATCCCCCGACCGATAGTGCAACCATATCGGCAGGATATTGGCGAGGCATTCTTCTTCATTGACGACAATTCGCGCCCCCATGGTGCACATCTTGTGAATGACTTCCTTCAGGATAACGATATCTCTCGACTAGAGTGGCCAGCATGTTCTCCAGGCGTGAACCCCATCGAACATGCCCGGGATAGATTGAAAAGGGCTGTTTATGGACGACGTGACCTACCAACCACTCTGAGGGATCTACGCTGAATCGCCGTTGAGGAGTGGGACAATCTGGATCAAAAGTGCCTTGTTGAACTTGCTGATAGTATGCCACGACGAATACAGACATGCATCAATGCAAGAGGGCGTGCTACTGGGTATTAGAGGTATCGGTGTGGACAGCAATCTGGACCACAACCTCTGAAGGTCTCGCTGTATGGTGGTACAACATGCAATGTGTGGTTCTCATGTGAAATAAAAAGGGCGGAAATGGTGTTTATATTGATCTCCATTCCAATTTTCTGTACAGGTTCCGGAACTCTCGAAAGAGAGGTGGTGCAAAAATTTTTGATAAGTGTATATGCAGTACATAGTGCTGTGAAATACGTCCATATTCTTAGAGTTTAGCGTTTCCTTCAGTGGAATAAGGAAAGACACCCCGATACCATACGACCACCCCATCTGTACTTCATAACTCATTGTGACAAGTAATACTGCCCAGGCATTCGCCAAACGCCATCGCATTGCCACAAGTCACAGCATGATTGAGGATTCCAAATCATTAGTTTACAGATACAGTGTCGAGCGGAGTCGCTCGTGACACCACCTGAAGCGTCGCTTAGCACTGACTGCAGAAATGTGCTGCTTAAAAACAAGTAGCTGCTCGACCATTGTATTCCATACTTTTAAGCTCCGTACATACTGTACTTTCTGGGCCGCTGGTAGCTCTTTGTAACTAACGAGTGGTTGCTTGCGCTGATTTCAACCTACCTTTTGCACCCGCCCTCCGCTATGCCCGACCGTCCCTGTCCGTCAGTGCGTGGGGTCTTCCAAAAAAATGGTTCAGATGGCTCTGAGCACTATCAGACTTAACATCTGAGGTCATCAGTCCCCTAGAACTTAAACCTAACTAACCTAAGGACATCACACACATCCATGCCCGAGGCAGGATTCGAACCTGCGACCGTAGCAACAGCACGGCTCCAGAATGAAGCGCCTAGATCCGCTCGCCCACAGCGGCCGTCCAGGAGATCTTCCAGGTCTTGGTTTATCTGCTGCTGATGTGTGTTGTTTTTTCCGTGTTACAGTAACATCAGCAACATTCGACCTGGGTAGCTGTAGAGGGGCTGAAACGTCCGCGATTAATTTGTTACTGACGTGACCTCAATGACTAGGTCACGTTTTATGTACGTGTGTCCTGACATAGCCGGTCTGCTGTTAATGGTCCTCTAATGGCAGCGCAATACTCACGTCTCCTTTTGTACTGACAGGTCCGGCTCTCATTACATCCAGTGGCCAATTCCGCGTTGGGTATGGGTGTTGGTACAAGTTTGATCGGACAGTCTATATCAAAACTTGTTTTGCAATTAAAAGCCCAGTAGGCTTTAATCTAAAGAACCTGTGAAAGTAGTCCAGGTGTAACAGCCTCTTCCAGCGTGACAGATACCCAAATTCTATATTGTTTTATCTCCTGACGGACCGGTGGAAAAAAACACTGTAGAACACTTCCGTAGTCCCAAGTATGATATTCTGGCACCGAGGCTCAGCATGAGTGCGTTGTGAGTGAGCATGTAAATTACCTGATGGCGAGGCGCACTGACAGAAGGAAAAAATATTTTTATTTTAAGAGAACACAGTAACATCGGTAATAATAAAAAACTTATTGATATCATTTTAAAAAATACGGGCACACAAAACAACCCCTTGCTAGCCGTTGTGTCCCTAAAGCATGTCATGTTCTTAGAGCTGGAATAGAGCTAAAGTTACTACAATGTAGACTTTCACGGCCGGAAATATCATGTCCATTATAATTATCCGGGCTGTTATGCCGTGGTCGGTTGATGAGTTGTGTGGTGATTCCCAACGTTTCGTCTCCGACTGCGGGAGACATCTTCAAGGGGGTCGACCCCCTTGAAGATGTCTCCCGCAGTCGGAGACGAAACGTTGGGAATCACCACAGAATTCATCAACCGACCACGGCATAACAACCCGGATAATTATAATGGACAGAGCTAAAGTTGTTGTTAGATGAGCTTCCAAATGAAGCCTTCTCTGAAGTACTTTCTGGCTTCATATGATGTCTCTCTCTCTCTCTCTCTCTCTCTCTCTCTCTCTCTCTCTCTCTCTCTCTCTCTCTCTCTCTCTCTCTCTCCCCTCTTTCTTTCGGCTCCTACTTGTCTGTTAGTTGGCTGTTTATTGTACACGTCCGACTGCCCTCTACTGCGAACGCATGCTGAAAAGTGAAACGTTATCAACTTTCTACATCTTTATTCTGCATGTCTACATAGTTATTTATCAACATAGTCACACTGGCGACGAACACATTTCTACGAGAGACAGAGGCAATTTCATCGATACAATCTCTGTAGAATGTTCGACTTCATTGACGTAGCCAGAACCTCACCTCTGCTTGCAGCACTTCATCTCAACCAATGTGAAGTCATCGAAGGTGATCTTTCGTGTTTTGGAAACTGATGAAAATCGGATGGGGCCAAGTCGGGACTGTACGGAGGACGATCTGCGACAGTGATTCAAAGATGTCGCATTGTTGCAGATGTCGCAGCGCGCGTGTATAGTCTGGCATTGCCATGCTGAAGGGGAGAGGCTCCATGTGTGGACAAACTCTTAGAATTTGTCAGACTCAATTACAGCACGCTGTTTCTCACGTACGGGAATAGTTACGTTAAACACCGCCATGTTACTAGCTACAATTCAGAGCGCTCTAGCGGCAGAGGGTTGCAATTTGCGTCAGCGAAGCGGGAATGTCGACGAAGTAATAGGCGTGACGTGTAATGCCTCAGCCGATAGTGAGAACAGAACAAAAAATTGAGAGGCATCAATTTTCAGGACGATTTCCGAGTTTGCTACTCACGGGTCGCGTGTAGAAGCAGCCGCCAAGTATCCTGCTTCTAGTGCGCGTCTTCTGTATAACCGACACTAGGAGTTAAGTGACCATCTCTTTTTTTTTTTCTAGTGTTCATTTTGAGAAGGCTTTCTCCCATAATCGGCTTCAAATTGTGAGTAGTCTTAATCTTTTATTTGCGATTTAAGAGTTACCAGTTTAAAACATCTTTCAAACATTTATATTATTACACAGTCAACTGAGGCCTTCAGTTCGTACAGTGAGAGCGCAGATACGTTTAGACAGTGAGCGCCTCTCAGTTCCCCATCACTCGAGGAGTTGCTGTATAACGTATTCAGGTACGTATGATAGTGAGTGGAAGCTGAGTCTGAATTGTAATTTAGTTCCCTTATTTTTTTACTACCGCTTTTTTTCATATTAAACCGTCAGATGACGACTTGATAATAAGTCGAAATCGGTGCTGTCACTTTTGTTCCCTGAGTTTGAAATACATAATAAAGTAAGTTACACAAAGACTCTAATGGTTTTGATGCTACTGGCAAGTACGAAGCTCCCCGTGTGACGAGACGACGAGGCGTGTGCCCAACTGCTGAGCGTGTCGACATGCGCCACGTTGACTCACCGCAAAAGCGAGACGGGCTGTAGGCGGCGCGGCAGCGTTGCCTTTACCGACAGCACCGCTCACCGCCGGTGCCAGCGTCGCCTCCTGTTTGGACTGCTGACGCCTCTGGTTGGCTCAGCAGCTCTGCACAGCCAGGCGCTTGCACACAGCTGCTGTCCGTCTACTTGTTGACTCTGTCCGAGGGCCTGCACTAACCTTGGTCACGCGGGACTTACCGAAGACTTGTTGCTAGGCGTCTCAACGTAAATAGCGGGATAGTTTGCGCGCCATTATCTGTTCATTTTATTTGTTACGGGCATGACTGAATTCCTTTACTCCTTGTGTGTCAAGTATATATTAGCGCGGTATGAAACGACTTCAGATTTTGTCTTCGTTTTGTTCGTGTTTTTATTTCGAATGGCGTACTCCGTCCCTAATGACCCACGTGTAGACTTGACGGTATACTAAGTTGTAAGACATTTCATGTCCATTTACATTTCTGCCCTGGGAAAGTCTGTTTACGATAGTACTGGCATATATTAAAAAATGAGCGCGTATTTAGAAAATTTTAATTGAGAATCGTGAAGCGAGGCGTGCCAGACGGGAAGATTGCCATTACGAAACCCATAAAAGAACCGTATTTTATTTCCCTTAACGTTTCATTTCTTTCACTTTTCTTTTTATCTTCTGTGTAAATAAAGTCGTTATAGCAAGGAGAATCCAAGCAGTTCTTTGTGTTACCTTAGTTAATGGGTTCAAGAAAATACTACTAGAGGAGACTCCCTCCACACTCTCTCTAATGTACTGAAATAATGCAGATAATATCTTCTCACAATAAGAAGCATCACTAGCTGCTGCTGATTATTCGAATTCTTGAAAATAAAACTATAATAAGTTTCAGAGGTTTACAGCTCTGTATTGGTACAATTTTGACGCCTTCTGCATTGCGCTGACACTGAAATATTGGCTGTTTCCTGGTGCGGTGATTATGGTTCGATGCGAGGGTTTCGTACACCATAAACAGACCTTAGGAGAAGGCTATTTTTTTAACGGCGTAATGGCGAATAATAGCTGCTTATCGCTCTTTTCGAGGACGTAAACCAGTTCCCTCGCGCGCTAATTAAGTCAAAAGTCCTGTGTCGTCTTCGAAAGACTGAGCTCTCGTCTCAAAATTCTGCGTGTTATACGCGATTATACGAGAAAATGAAAAATAAACTAAAAGTCCCACTGTTCTGTTCCTAAAATCTACTCTTGCTGTAGCATTCCACTATTGCAAGGAACTTCGACCGTTGTTGTTGTTGTGGTCTTCAGTCCTGAGACTGGTTTGATGCAGCTCTCCATGCTACTCTATCCTGTGCAAGCTTTTTCATCTCCCAGTACCTACTGCAACCTACATCCTTCTGAATCTGCTTAGTGTATTCATCTCTTGGTCTCCCTCTACGATTTTTACCCTCCACGCTGCCCTCCAATACTAAATTGGTGATCCCTTGATGCCTCAGAACATGTCCTACCAACCGATCCCTTCTTCTGGTCAAGTTGTGCCACAAACTTCTCTTCTCCCCAATCCTATTCAATACTTCCTCATTAGTTATGTGATCTACCCATCTAATCTTCAGCATTCTTCTGTAGCACCACATTTCGAAAGCTTCTATTCTCTTCTTGTCCAAACTATTTATCGTCCATGTTTCACTTCCATACATGGCTACACTCCATACGAATACTTTCAGAAATGACTTCCTGACACTTAAATCAATACTGGATGTTAACAAATTTCTCTTCTTCAGAAACGCTTTCCTTGCCATTGCCAGCCTACATTTTATATCCTCTCTACTTCGACCATTATCAGTTATTTTGCTCCCCAAATAGCAAAACTCCTTTACTACTTTAAGTGCCTCATTTCCTAATCTAATTCCCTCAGCATCACCCGACTTAATTAGGCTACATTCCATTATCCTTGTTTTGCTTTTGTTGATGTTCATCTTATATCCTCCTTTCAAGACACTGTCCATTCCATTCAACTGCTCTTCCAAGTCCTTTGCTGTCTCGGACAGAATTACAATGTCATCGGCGAACCTCAAAGTTTTTATTTCTTCTCCATGAATTTTAATACCTACTCCGAATTTTTCTTTTGTTTCCTTTACTGCTTGCTCAATATACAGATTGAACAACATCGGGGAGAGGCTACAACCCTGTCTTACTCCCTTCCCAACCACTGCTTCCCTTTCATGTCCCTCGACTCTTATAACTGCCATCTGGTTTCTGTACAAATTGTAAATAGCCTTTCGCTCCCTGTATTTTACCCCTGCCACCTTTAGAATTTGAAAGAGAGTATTCCAGTCAACATTGTCAAAAGCTTTCTCTAAGTCTACAAATGCTAGAAACGTAGGTTTGCCTTTCCTTAATCTTTCTTCTAAGATAAGTCGTAAGGTCAGTACTGCCTCACGTGTTCCAGTGTTTCTACGGAATCCAAACTGATCTTCCCCGAGGTTGGCTTCTACTAGTTTTTCCATTCGTCTGTAAAGAATTCGTGTTAGTATTTTGCAGCTGTGACTTATTAAGCTGATAGTTCGGTAATTTTCACATCTGTCAACACCTGCTTTCTTTGGGATTGGAATTATTATATTCTTCTTGAAGTCTGAGGGTATTTCGCCTGTCTCATAAATCTTCCTCACCAGATGGTAGAGTTTTGTCAGGACTGGCTCTCCCACGGCCGTCAGTAGTTCCAATGGAATATTGTCTACTCCGGGGGCTTTGTTTCGACTCAGGTCTTTCAGTGCTCTGTCAAACTCTTCACGCAGTATCGTATCTCCCATTTCATCTTCATCTACATCCTCTTCCATTTCCATAATATTGTCCTCAAGTACATCGCCCTTGTATAGACCCTCTATATACTCCTTCCACCTTTCTGCTTTCCCTTCTTTGCTTAGAACTGGGTTTCCATCTGAGCTCTTGATATTCATACAAGTCGTTCTCTTATCTCCAAAGGTCTCTTTAATTTTCCTGTAGGCGGTATCTATCTTACCCCTAGTGAGATAGGCCTCTACATCCTTACATTTGTCCTCTAGCCATCCCTGCTTAGCCATTTTGCACTTCCTGTCGATCTCATTTTTGAGACGTTTGTATTCCTTTTTGCCTGTTTCACTTACTGCATTTTTATATTTTCTCCTTTCATCAATTAAATTCAATATTTCTTCTGTTACCCAAGGATTTCTACTAGCCCTCGTCTTTTTACCTACTTGATCCGCTGCTGCCTTCACTACTTCATCCCTCAAAGCTACCCATTCTTCTTCTACTGTATTTATTTCCCCCATTTCTGTCAATTGCTCCCTTATGCTCTGCCTGAATCTCTGTACCACCTCTGGTTCTTTCAGTTTATCCAGGTCCCATCTCCTTAAATTCCCACCTTTTTGCAGTTTCTTCAGTTTTAATGTACAGGTCATAACCAATAGATTGTGGTCAGAGTCCACATCTGCCCCTGGAAATGTCTTACAATTTAAAACCTGGTTCCTAAATCTCTGTCTTACCATTATATAATCTATCTGATACCTTTTAGTATCTCCAGGGTTCTTCCATGTATACAACCTTCTTTCATGATTCTTAAACCAAGTGTTAGTTATGATTATGTTGTGCTCTGTGCAAAATTCTACCAGGCGGCTTCCTCTTTCATTTCTGTCCCCCAATCCATATTCACCTACTATGTTTCCTTCTCTCCCTTTTCCTACACTCGAATTCCAGTCACCCATGACTATTAAATTTTCGTCTCCCTTCACAATCTGAATAATTTCTTTTATTTCATCATACATTTCTTCAATGTCTTCGTCATCTGCAGAGCTAGTTGGCATATAAACTTGTACTACTGTAGTAGGTGTGGGCTTCGTATCTATCTTGGCCACAATAATGCGTTCACTATGCTGTTTGTAGTAGCTTACCCGCATTCCTATTTTCCTATTCATTATTAAACCTACTCCTGCATTACCCCTATTTGATTTTGTGTTTATAACCCTGTAGTCACCTGACCAGAAGTCTTGTTCCTCCTGCCACCGAACTTCACTAATTCCCACAATATCTAACTTCAACCTATCCATTTCCCTTTTTAAATTTTCTAACCTACCTGCCCGATTAAGGGATCTGACATTCCACGCTCCGATCCGTAGAACGCCAGTTTTCTTTCTCCTGATAACGACATCTTCTTGAGTAGTCCCCGCCCGGAGATCCGAATGGGGGACTATTTTACCTCCGGAATATTTTACCCAAGAGGACGCCATCATCATGTAATCATACAGTAAAGCTGCATGCCCTCGGGAAAAATTACGGCTGTAGTTTCCCCTTGCTTTCAGCCGTTCGCAGTACCGGCACGGCAAGGCCGTTTCGGTTATTGTTACAAGGCCAGATCAGTCAATCATCCAGACTGTTGCCCTTGCAACTACTGAAAAGGCTGCTGCCCCTCTTCAGGAACCACACGTTTGTCTGGCCTCTCAACAGATACCCCTCCGTTGTGGTTGCACCTACGGTACGGCTATCTGTATCGCTGAGGCACGCAAGCCTCCCCACCAACGGCAAGGTCCATGGTTCATGGGGGGGTACTTCGACCGTAATTGCCAATATTTCAGTCCCAGCACAAAGATTTAAAGATACAGTGTGTACTGCCGTTTGAAGGTCACTATGTGGATTCGAAAACACTAACGGTTCTATTCTGAAGAAATAGTTACTGACAGTTGGTGACGGGTGTTTCCATTTTCAGTGAAAGGTCACCCCCTATGTACCCACAACCACATTTCAGATCCATATTTCTGACGCAGTAGCCGAGCGGAACAGACGTACAGTCGCGAACGTTGTGGATGGTAATTTGAATTAGTAATATTTTTAATTATTTTTGATTTCTTCGTTGTTGCAGGTGTACGCTGTTATTACACGATATTGTACGTCCTGCGAGGGACCTTAGATGATATGCGAATGTCTTAAAGACTTTGATTTGTGTGAACTGTGTGTGTAGGGGGTTCAAGTATTTGGAACATTTTGCCACTTTATCTACAGAAACTACGACAGTACTTTGCGCTACAAGAGATGAAACGACAGATAACAATAATTACCAATTGTGGCTATGGTCATACGCCGCTATCTGCTCTAAAAGGAAGTTATGGCCATGACAACATGCCTCGTGTGACCAGTGAGACATTGCTCTACCTGTGCTCGTAATGGGAAAAAATCTATAAAAGGATAAAAAATCGCAGGTTAGTTGCTACAGTCTCTATTAACATAGCAGTTATGTTTAAATAACTCGAATGTTGTTTCCGAGTAAACGTAGACAGCATTTTATCTCCAGAAGCACGTGCAAATTGTGACACGCTCTGCATCCCCTCGTTGCAACTGTATAACTATTTTAGTGAAAACAATATTGACATCAAAAGTGAAGCAGGAAAATGAGATTATGGGCTTGTTGTTTCCGTCCATTAAAATCATGCGATACCTAAAAATTCGCGATCAAGTTGTTGAAGAAAAAAATCAAAAGCTAGTAGAGGCCATTAATCTTGAGACTTTCCGCGCCGCAAAATCCTGGAAGCTACCTCTATACTTCAGTGTCTGCTGAACACACCGCTGTTCATTAACACCACATAAAAACGTAAGTCCTATAGTCTTGTGAACAGGAAGAGAACTCTACATTACTCTGTATGCCACGGTTCTAGTGGGTACTATTTTTCGTTGCCTTTATCTAGCATTTTACGAAGGAGCCAGTCGTTTGGGTGGCAACTGAGTGACTGTGCAGTTTCTAAAATGCTAAGTTTGAGACAGCAGGGAGGTAAAAATTAAACTCTGACCCAGCACATAGTCTTCTCTCGAATAGCAGCAACGGCCGATGGTCCTAACGTTCCCATACGACATGCAGGTCGTCAGCAACAATCTGACACCTCTTGGCTTCAGTAAGGATATGCGATTTCAAAAACACTTTCCCAGCCTTCGCTCCCAGTACTAGCGACAAATATTTCTTCTAGCATGAGGATTAGAACACCATTTCTGCCGCACTAACTTAGATTAACGTACGTTTCCTGAGCCTGAGACTTGCTTCGCGAAACGGTTACGCCAGGTTCTTAAGCGAGACGGCTGTCTCGGCCTCTGATTTACGCATAGCGGAAAGTTGCGCGAAACACGGCGAGCTGTCAGTTTGGGCGAGACAATCACGTAGGCGAGCTCTGTTTTACGTTCGGCTGCTGTCGCTGTGTCCGCCCTCTTGGCGAAGCTTAATTTGAAAATGGTGACGAAAGGTTGTTGACGCTGCTGGGGCAAGGAATTATTCTGTCGGCAGTGTCAATGTGGGACCCAGATTTTGAGGAAAATTACAGTGGGACTAAGCTAACCGGACAAGAGCTCCCTCTAGGTGGGACCCTGCGCTACTCACGGTAAGTCATGGCAGTATAGTAGATTGTACGTACAGATCGGTTGTATGCAATCAGCATCGTAAGATGACTGGGCCTTGAGACGTGGCGGAATGGCAGAAAAGAGCTCTAGTGTTCGGCCGTGACCACAACCACACCGTAATGGAAGTTGCTCTGTTCATTGGTACAACAACATGGACTGTCCAACGTGTTTACAAGATATTACGTACCACTCGCAGTCATGTAACACGGCGTAAGAACAGCGGTCCCAAAAACATCCCCACAGACACGGACCGGAGACGAGTGTCACGTGTAGTCAACGACTGTCTGTTTTAAACCCGAAGGGCAATGCCGCTTTCAGTGAATGAATGCACGTCCGTCCCAACCAGCTCCCGGGTGAAAACTTGGAAAAATAATTACATAGAATGGACATTAGTAGTGGGGTGCCTGCCAAAAAGTCAGTTTTCATGGTGGCACATACTGCTGTAAGTCTTCAGTGGCCCAAATAACACACGGACTGAGACAGTAGCTGACTGGAGACATATAGCGCGGTTCAGTGAGCCGCGCTTCTCTTTCTTTCAACTGCTGCAAGCCGCCAAGTGCATCGACAGCCCAGTAAAGTATTTAGTGTGCAGTGCGTTGACGGTGTAAATCAGGCCGGAGGTTATGTGATGTGAAAGTTGCTTTCCGTACAATGACTTGACCCCATTCTTTAGACTACCGTCAACGTGAACTGTGATGTTTATTTCAACATCATCGGTGACACCGCGTTCCCCTACCCTCTGCATCTTCATGATGAGTGTGCTGTGGACACTCCAGTCATCTGCGATCAGAGCCTGGCTCACGGGGCTCCACTCATAGGTACTTCCATAATTTGAGAAACGCTAAGTCACCCTGTGACACCTCGAACAGCCTAGTGAATCACTCGATTTTGATCCCATAGGAAATGAGTGGGTCTGTTTGGAACAGTGTGTGAAACGTAGCAGTCAAAATTAAGGCTGAACTGTAAGCTTAATCATACAACGTAAAACTACTTTTGTAACATGCCTTCATCATCAGAAATATCTCCAGACGAGAATCTTCATTGCACTGATGAAAGTTTGTAAATGCTTTCCGTGAATACTTGTGTGAAGATATTTCTGATGAAGGCATGATCATTGAAGACGCGTTAAATTAGTGCTCTCAACTGTATGCCGTTGAGCCTACAATCTAGCTTTTAAGTTCAGAACAGCAGCGACCGTCCGTTGGATGATGAATGAATTTTGAAATCCTATTGGATCTAACCATCACCGAATAGCTTCAGGTGCATATGCCATAACTGAAGAAACGTGAGCACTCATCCTCGCCGAATTGACGCAGTTGCATGATTAGCGTGGTATCTCCTGAGGGTGACTAATCTTTTTGTCCGGTATGCTTAGTTAAGATGCCGTCAGTAACTTCATCAGCGTGACTTCAGAAGGTATTGCGGGCAGTGTCTTCTATGAACCGTCCAAAATACGGAGAAATGGGGACGAAGCTGAAATTGAGACAAATTTAATCTGTTCAGTAAACGCTGGCTGTACACTGCAATTACTCAGTACAGGTGATGTTGATACAAGTTTACCTTAACTGTTTAAAATATCAAGAGGGAGGACAAATGTGCTTTGTCGCCGTCTACGACTGTAAAATTTGACGTGACTATTCGGTTCCCTAAGAAGATGCTTGGAGTATATGCAGCCGAAGCATCGTTGCATATAGTGGCCTACTGTAGGTGACGTAACAGCTGTGTCATCGAAGAACGTTGTATTTACAAGTCTGCATACAAGTATAACTGACACATCGCCTGACAGAAAAGTGTCAAGCACCCAGAAGACATTGTCGGATATCATTGTAACTTCGTACACTTCACGCCATCGGCAGGTATATTTAGGATGAGAGACTAAATTCTCTGAGACCGGTCTAATAGCCACCAGAGTGCATTCGTGTTCGTGTTGTTATCGGAGGTGGTAAAGTTCATAGGAGGCGTGAACGGCGTCAGATGGTGTGTGAGCACTGTAAAAGATAAGGGAGATGCAGCGGACGAAGGTGAGACAGCGTTATCAACAGCTGGCAGTGTGAAGGGGCCATCACTCTCAATGTCCATTTGACTGGCTGGTCGAATAATGCAATATCCAAGTTCATGGGGCATTGGAATATGCCTTTGGCCCGATATTGAATTGCATGGAAACGTGAGGGCAAGCTTACTAGTTTTCAAGGTTCCGATTGATCATGTCTGGCCACCACAGGGAAGGGTCGGCCTATTGTGCACAAAGTACATCGAACCCCGTCACATTTGCGCCTGCCGTCCGAGAATAAGTAATGGAACCAATGCAACATTCCGTGTCATCCTGCACCGCTGGCCGGAGAGCGTCAGCAACTGGACTAGGAATTGTCCCATGCGTTGGCTGGTGTTAGCAGCGCAACACAAACGGCTGCGATCGGAGTGGTGCCGTGATATGGAAGCATCGAGTGCTGATGAATGGCGTCGCACTGTGTCCAGAGATTAATCCTGGTTTTGCACTAGCCAGGATGACCATCGTAGGCGAGAGTATTAACGACCTGGGCACACGTCTCATTATACCAGGGTTTTGGAGAGGTACAACAGTGTTATTATTGAGTTCAGATCCCGGCTGATAGTGATAGTGCCAGCGGTACATCACAGAAATCCAGTCTCCTCATGCGTAGAGTTGAAAAAGTACCATAGGCTATCACACAAGTAAGTGTAGACTGCGGCAGTGTAGACTGCGGCAGTGTAGACTGCGGCAGTGTAGACTGCGGCAGTGTAGACTGCGGCAGTGTAGACTGCGGCAGTGTAGACTGCGGCAGTGTAGACTGCGGCAGTGTAGACTGCGGCAGTGTAGACTGCGGCAGTGTAGACTGCGGCAGTGTAGACTGCGGCAGTGTAGACTGCGGCAGTGTAGACTGCGGCAGTGTAGACTGCGGCAGTGTAGACTGCGGCAGTGTAGACTGCGGCAGTGTAGACTGCGGCAGTGTAGACTGCGGCAGTGTAGACTGCGGCAGTGTAGACTGCGGCAGTGTAGACTGCGGCAGTGTAGACTGCGGCAGTGTAGACTGCGGCAGTGTAGACTGCGGCAGTGTAGACTGCGGCAGTGTAGACTGCGGCAGTGTAGACTGCGGCAGTGTAGACTGCGGCAGTGTAGACTGCGGCAGTGTAGACTGCGGCAGTGTAGACTGCGGCAGTGTAGACTGCGGCAGTGTAGACTGCGGCAGTGTAGACTGCGGCAGTGTAGACTGCGGCAGTGTAGACTGCGGCAGGTTTCTAAGTAGTTTTGATCAGTTAAGGTCGTCCCTTCATTCTCTGTATGTCAGGTATATTGCATGCTTGTTGGGTATTAACAACGAATGTTCAGTGTTTCATTAGATACCTCTAGAAACTGAGTGTGGATATACTCGTATAAACGGCTGCTTAACCTATGGAACATTTTTGTTCCGTGTAGTTATGTTCCTGACTGTTAGTTAACAATAAACAGTACTGATATAAAAATTGCAATTGCCAGTGTTTCATTCACATTTTATTCGAAATTGTTGATTTCTAATGCGAAACATAGGGTTTTTGTTGTAAAAATAAAGAAAATGATATATATAGATTTATGATATTGCTCTAGAAAAGGCAGTTTCTTCAAAAGAAAGGTAAAATTAAAAAAGACGCAAAAGAAAAATACGTCAGAAATCGCTTCAGTACTCCGTCGAAGTTACTTAAAACATGGTTCTGCTACTCATAAAAAAAACTTCTGCATTTATCAGTAATAACAGAAAAATCTTGCCTTTGATCATGATGAACGTTCTATTGAGTGCAAAAGAACAATGTTTTATATTTGTGTATGTAAACTGTATTTTCAATATAAGTCACTGCTGTGGTTACACAAAAGTGCAGAAGTTATGTGGTCAGCTAATTTTTATTACTTATAAAATTCAATTTATTTTCTATAAGGACACAAAATACAGAATGGACTAACACTGAATAATGTGATTTTCTAATTACGCGCAAAGCAAAGAAACAGACAAACAAAATACAGACAAGTTGTCGGCTCTGTGTTTGTCTGTTAAACAGTCAATTACGTAAGGTTCGCAGGAGAACTTGTGTGAAGTTTGGAAGGTAGGGGACGAGGTACTGGCAGAACTAAAGCTGTGAGGACGGGGCGTAAGTCGTGCTTGGGTAGCTCAGTTGGTAGAGCACTTGCCCGCGAAAGGCGAAGGTCCCGAGTTCGAGTCTCGGTCCGGCTCAGAGTTTTAATCTGCCAGGAAGTTTGTCAATTATGTTTCTTCCCCTACCAGTACTACCGGTAAAATACCTTTAGCTACGTCAATTATGTGTTTATCGATACTACCGTATCTTTGGTAAAGCGCAACTGAAGCAATGAGATAGTTTCGTGATGCAGATTCTGTAAAAAGGCGGTATGTTCGTCCCCTTGTGGCACTTGAGTATGAACTGCCTGTATGATGTCGAGTTACTCTCGTCGTCAGCAATATACCTAGATCTATCCCGAATGGAATGTGTGTCGGATCAACTCTGATGTAGATTCCTTGCCTATGCGAATATCCAGGATATCGAGGACCAATGACAACTGTTGCGGGCCAACTTGGATAGCAGAGGACAACCGGCTTTTTGACATCCCGCCAACGGCCTTGTCACGTTGGTAAAACCGGTTCACGCTCCATCACCGAAGTTAAAGCCACGTCGAACGCGCTTAGTAATTAAATGGGTGACCGTCCGAAGAAATCTGGATGCCTTTGGCTGAAGGACAGGCAAGTCGCCAAACTGGCGTCCAGTTGAAAGACTTGCACCAGGCTGGGGTGCCACAGCACATTATTACATGTGACAGCCTTCCCAAAAGAATGAGTCCAAGCGTCCAGGCCGGGCGGGGTGCAACCTCATACTGGTAAGTCGGCTCGAACGGCCAAGTTATTTGTAAATTTGCCGGGAATCCCTGAAATGACATCGCGTTTCCTCCGACCACACGAATTTCCTATTTCGTTTCTGGATGCTTCAGTTCTTTTGCCAGGCGGTGTAATTATTGAAGTGACTTCCTGCCAGTGAAGTCACCTGGACGATTAGAAAAGAAAACGGTGGGATGTAATTAGAATACATTGTGGAAGCCCTTGAGACTTACAATTACCGAGCCACGGAGCACGCGACCAGAATCTGGAAGCGGCCGCCCCGGCCTTTAATTGGAACCGCGGCTTTGGCGGGGCGACTAGGTGGGCCAGCGCAGCGCAGCAGGCAGAATCGGAGAGCGCGTAATGAGTGTGGGAGCTGGGCTGGCTGGATACTGCTGGCTGCAGTGTAATTGCGTCGCGGGCCGCCCGCCTCACAATGCATGCGAATGTGGGCCGAGGCGCGGCCTAGAGGGCCCAGAGCTGTGCGGTCCCAGCGGGCTCGCTCACCGCAGTGCCCACCCCCGCAGCCAAGGCGGGCGCAATGAGCTGTGTGTCGGCGTCTGCCGCATTACGGGCCAGGCTACTCAGCTTACTGCCCCAACTCAAGCAGAAATTAAAGCGCTACTCACGAGAAAACTCGTTATAATTTACCTGCTCTATTTTAGAAAGAACATCACACTCCTAGTAAAAGTATTTACTCACAACGCATGTTATTCAGGCTTATTGTGACATTTTCTAGTAATAGTTCACTATCAAGTGCGTCGGAGTCCTCCTGTCAACCATCTTTAAATATTCCATATGTATAATAAGACAGCGGTAGCGTTCTCGCCTCCCGAGCAGGGGGTCCCGGGTTCGATTCCCGGCGGGGTCAGGTCTTTTTGCTGCCTCGAGATGACTGGGTGTTGTTGTATCGTCTTCATCATAATCATTCATCCCCATCACGGTCGGAGGAAGGCGAACCACCTCCACTAGGACCTTGCTTAGTAAAGCGGTGCGGGTCTCCCGCATTGTTCCCCTACGCTCTCTAAAGAAGCATGGGACTTCATTTCATTTCATAATAAGACAGCAATCTCATTTATACAAATGGCGTTAATGGTGAGTAAATAAATTAAGCAACAGTACAAGTAGAAAGTGTTGACCTTCCAAAAATATAGCGACACTGTAGACTTAAATAAAAAGGAAAAATATCTATTCTACATTTCATGTCGTTCATTTTCTTCATCGATTGATCAAAGGCTACTGGTGTAAATGTGGCTCCCGCATACTTGTACGCTGACGCTTTGGAACAGTGGGAAATTTTCAGGTCTTGATTTGCCCTTCGATCGAAAAAAGTCTCACTGTCCATTCAGAAATTGAACGAAACTGGCCTATGATTGATTTGCGAACGTGCATAACGTCCTGATCTAAATAGAAACGTCTGGACATAAAGTTCATTTAAAAGTTGTGGTTGTTGTAGTCGAATACTGGCTTGATCCAGCTGACCACGCGAGTATATCCTGTGTGAGCCTCAGAGTTAACTACTGCAATCTACATACATCCATTCGTACCTGCTTACTGTATTCATTTGTTGGTCTCCCTCTAGGTGTCCGGACATTTGCCACGCCAGACATTTGCTACGGTTTTACCTGCTCCGAAGGGTTCGGTCCCTTGTCTCCCCCCCCCCCCCCTCCTCCTCCTCCCCCGCCCGCCCAGTTTGCTTTCGAAGTTCCTAACGTGACCATCAGTATGGAAGTTATTTCAACGAACAAGGGCAGGCCTCCTGCTCATTACAAAGGTTACGCGTATCTTAAACAGAGGGAATCTAAAGAAGGTGTTGTTAAATGGATGCGCTTACGCCGAAAAACGGATCATAGCAAGGGAAAGCTGCTTTCGAGGAACGGATAAGAGTTGAGCGTATTAGAACATATCTGTCGACCACCTGACGATGCAGCTCTGAAAGTCAGAAAGCAAGTGGAAAGAGCGAAGATAAGGTCTCGAGAAGAAACTACACAGTTATCGGAGATATTCGCGGATGAAATGGGAAATCTACATAATAAAGTTTATGACTTTGTTACAGTGATGCCTAATTCAGAATCTATAAAGAGAACCATGCGTCGTCGATGGAGTCAAGAGTGGGGGAACCAACAAGAGCCTAAGAGCTCTTATGAAATTGATCTTCATGAAGATCTATTAAAAATGGGAGATGGCAGTAGTTTTCTTGTGAAGACGATAGATTAGAGGTGAGAATAATGATTTTTAGTGGAAACAAAGGAAAAGAAAGTTTAAAAACATGTTCCCATTTTTTTATGGATGGAACATCTAAGAGATGCACCAAACAGTTTGCACAGAACCACACCATACACGTAGACTTAGGAGGCCCGATCAAAGAAACAAACATTCTTCCTACTGTATTTGCACTGCTCCCTAATAAGAAGAAAGACACACATGTTCGTCTGTTTCGTCTGATAAAACAGGCAGTCTCTGAGTGGTGTCCTAAACAAGTAAAAGTGGACTTTGAGGAAGCTGCGATATCGGCCATTCGTCAAGTTTTTCCCACAACTGAAATAAATGGATTCTCTTTCCATATGAAGTAGAGTTTATGGAGAAGAATTAGAGTTCTCGGTCTAACTGAGGAGTACCGCTAGAACGAGGATTTAAGACTTCACGTCAGCATGTGTGGAGCGCTGGCAGTTGTAAAACAGGAGGAAGTAAGCAATGGATGGATTGAGATTCATGCAGAAGCTCCTAATAACGGAATGTTCTCTCAATTTTTTGACTACTTTGTGGATAACAGGCTAGAGAATGGGGATATCGCAATAGAAATGTGAGGCTGTTACGGAAAAAGGCACCGAACGACGAATGCTGTTGAAGGGTGGCACAACAAAATAAACAGTATTATTGGAAACCATCACCCTAAAATCAACTATTTGGTGGAGTGCTTGAAAAAGGAAGCAGAGCTCACAAATTGCATGTACATGAAATTGGAAATAAATCTTGAAGGTAAGAAGAGGAAGAAGTAGTACTTGAACCTTGACGACAGGATAGAGAGAATCGTAAAGAATTATGAAGAGACTGGCAACATTAGGCATTGCTTGAAAACCATTGCCCATATTCAGAAACTGGACTAAAATACGTTAAAAATAATGTATTAAAAACTATGAAGACCACTAAGTCCTCGCAGGTTACTGAGATAAAATTATTAAAACATTCAAGCAGCATTATCGGAGCTGATATTAAGTTGTAATTGTAAATAGAGTGTACATTAGTTCAGCGTGTTTAGGCTGATTTTACACACGCCAGAATGGTAGATGGTCATTTCATTTTCACGGTCCAAAGCCTGTGCAAAGTGTGATGCGAATCAGCCTTTAATGTAAAATTTAAAAAGTGTTTCAAGCCTCACAAAAGTATCCCTATTGTTGTCACGTTAAGATAACTTTTTTCTACCTTCCAATATTACGACCATACTATTAAATAATTGTGAGTTCTAAAATAATTTTCTGAAGCTTCAGAATCGCAACTATCACCTAAAATATCATGGTTTGTTAAACTGTATGCGCTTTCGTAAAAGAAAATGGGAACTGAACCTTTGAATTGCACCTAAAATTGACATCCCAAAACTGATCTAATGCTAAGGTTGACAATTTCGGCACCTAAAATATTTTTATTTAAGTTTATCTGCAAACACTTATAGTAGATGTAAATCTACTTAAGTACATTTAGATATAGTCCTTTAAAAATTAAAATTTCTTACTAAATTGTTGATTATCTTTAAACAGGTCAGTAAAAGCAAGAAGCTTACTACTGAAAATTGTTACTAAAGAACATCAGAAACAAATGTATTAGACCTACTTTTCTTATACATTAGAGACTTTTTAAAAAGATATTTCATCATTTCCTCCGTCACTGACAGTGTAATTTCAGTTGCTTTGCAACACCAGGGATATCTACTTCTAAATTATGTTTGCAGCTGTTCTCATTTCGAATTATGGAATATTTACTTCGTCTTCTTTGGTGAAGTAATTTCGGAAAATGCATTTACTAACTCCACTTTAGTGGTACTGTCATCAGTAACATTACCGTCGCTGTCGCGCAGTAAAGGTACTTACTGAGCCTTTCCGCTGGGTTTACTTAACATGAGACCAGTATTTCTTTGGATTTTCCGCCACATTTCTAGAGCTAGTTTCGTTGTGGAAACTATTAAATGCATCTCGCATTGAAATCCACACCAAATTTCGAGCCTCAGTAAAACTTCACCAATCTTGGAGATTTTGCGTTCGTCTAAATTATGCGTGCCTTTTGCGGTGCTCCTGCAACAGTTTTCTGCCGTGTTTTGTGTACCATGGGGGGTCAGTTCTGTCTCTTATTAATTTATTTGGTATGAATATCTCGAGTGCTGTTCATACTATTTCTTTGAACTTAAGCTACATATGGTCTTCATTTACATAGTTTGGAAGGATTGGTGACTATCTCTTAGAAAGGCGTCACCGAATCTTTAGCTGCTTTTATAAATAGATATATTTCGCGTTTAGTTTTGGTGAATTTCTTTGTTACGGAAGTGAGCCGCTCTACGACTGCGTGTTCACTAATGCCTGTATCCGTCGTGATGCTCAGGGTTATTTACGGCTAAGAGGTCAAGTGTGTTTTCGTAACCATTTACAATTTGAATGGCCTCGTCAACTAATTGTTAAAAATAATTTTTAAAAAAAGCATTTAGAACAATTACGGAAGTTGTTTTCTATTTACAATAGGGTATGAAAATGTATTTTTGTCAACATGTGGAAGGTAGATTGAAGTAACTGCCAACTATAATTGTATGAGTAGGGTACCTATTTGTGATGAGACTCAAGTTTTCTTTTCTTTGAACTTTTCAGCAACTGTTTCGTCTGAGATAGGAGGTCGGTAAAATGAGCCAGTTATTAATTTGTTCCGGTTGTCGAATATAACCTCTGCCCATGCTAAATCACAGGAACTATCTGCTTCAAAGTCGATTGTGAGCTTACATTATTTTTCCTTAAGTTGTCCTCCTTCTTTCTGTTGTAGTGCAGATAATTACAATTACGGCTTTTCCCTCCTGAACCTAAGATGCTTTCTCTGTGACCCTGTAAATACCAGAACTAAACAACGTAGAACAACGTACGTTACAAGCGTAGCATTCTGTATTACTTCATTTCCTTATTTCTAACATTTTAAAATTGTAAGTCGACTTTAGATGACATGTCAGTCATAGATGTTCTTATCTCTATTTAGTGAACGTGTTTTCAGTTATATTTTAAATATTGTCCAGCTACACTTTATTAACTAATGTTTTTAGAGAGTAAATTAATATGGAGTATATCGTTCTTCTTTTCAAACGTTCGCAAACCCATTTATTCTTTCCCTATTGTCTTTTGGGTATGCAGTTGTAGTAATTAAAGTAGGCACAAATGCAGTGATAAAAAAGAAATGATCAGCGTACATTTGCATTCCCGTTTCATCGTTCCTTTCTTGTTGCTCCCAAGCCGATGGACTGTTCCTATCGCAATCAGTAAGCGTGAAAGGAAGCTACCGTACAGACAGAGGAATCTATATTTATACTTGGCAGAACTAATTTTTTTTTTTTTTTCGTCATCAGTCTGCTGACTGGTTTGATGCGGCCCGCCACGAATTCCTTTCCTGTGCTAACCTCTTCATCTCAGAGCAGCACTTGCAACCTACGTCCTCAATTATTTGCTTCACGTATTCCAATCTCTGTCTTCCTCTACAGTTTTTGCCCTCTACAGCTCCCTCTAGTACCATGGAAGTCATTCCCTCATGTCTTAGCAGACGTCCTATCATCCTGTCTCTTCTCCTTATCAGTGTTTTCCACATACTCCTTTCCTCTCCGATTCTGCGTAGAACCTCCTCATTCCTTACCTTATCAGTCCACCTAATTTTCAACATTCGTCTATAGCACCACATCTCAAATGCTTCGATTCTCTTCTGTTCCGGTTTTCCCACAGTCCATGTTTCACTACCATACAATGCTGTACTCCAGACGAACATACTCAGAAATTTCTTCCTCAAAGTAAGGCCGGTATTTGATATTAATAGACTTCTCTTGGCCAGAAATGCCTTTTTTGCCATAGCGAGTGTGCTTTTGACGTCCTCCTTGCTCCGTCCGTCATTGGTTATTTTACTGCCTAGGTAGCAGAATTCCTTAACTTCATTGACTTCGTGACCATCAATCCTGATGTTAAGTTTCTCGCTGTTCTCATTTCTACTACTTCTCATTACCTTCGTCTTTCTCCGATTTACTCTCAAACCATACTGTGTACTCATTAGACTGTTCATTCCGTTCAGCAGATCATTTAATTCTTCTTCACTTTCACTCAGGATAGCAATGTCATCAGCGAATCGTATCATTGATATCTAGTATTAAATTGGCGATTTGGCGATCCCTTAATGTCTCAGAATGTGTCCTACCCTCTTCCAGTGAAGTTGCGCAACAAATTCCTTGTCGCCTCAATTCTATTGTGTCGTTGCCTAATCTTATTCCCTCAACATTACCTGATTTGATTTCCTGCATTCCAGAACTTGTTTTTCTTTCGTTTATGTTCATCTTAGATCCTCCTTTCAAGACACCGTGCCTTCCGTTCAGCTGCTGTTCCAAGTCATTTCCTGTCTCTGACGGAATTACAAGGTCATCGGCAGACCTTAAGGTTTTTATTTCTTCTCCCTGGACTTTAATTCCTAGTCCAAATTTTTCTTTGGTTTCCCTTTCTGCTTGCCCAATGTACAGACTGAATAACATCAGTGATATGCTACGACCCTGACTCACTCCCTTCTCAACCATTGCTTCCCTTCCATGTTCCTCGACCCTTAGGTGTGCCATCTGTTTTCTATAGAAGTTTTATTTTACACGTGCTACTTTCAGAATTTTGAAGAGTGCTCCAGTCAACATTGTTAAAAGCTTTCTCTAAACCTACAAATGCTTTAAACATAATTCGCCTTTCTTTCACCTAACAGCTAAAAGAAGTAGCAGGGTCAGTATTGCCTCGCATGTTCCTACATGTCTGCAGAATCCAAATAGATCGTTCCAGAGGTTGGCTTCTACCAGTTTTTCCATTCTTCTGTAAAGAGTTCGTTGTAGTATTTCGCAGCCATCATTTATTTAAACTCATAGTTCAGTAATACTGGCAATTGTCAGCAACTGCTTTCTTTTGCAATTGCAGTTATTACGTTTTTAAGTGTGAGGGATATTTCGCCTGTCCCATACATCTTGCACACCAGATCGAAGAATTTTGTCATGACTGACTCTCCCAAGGCTATCAGTAGTTTTGACTGAATGTCGTCTACTCCAGGGCCTTAGTTTCCACTTAAGTCTTTCACTGCTATGTCATATTCTTCTCGTACTGTCGAATCTCCCATCTCATCTTCATCTACGTCCTCTTCCGTTTCTATAATATTGCCTTAAAGTTCATCTCCCTTCCATAGACCCTGTGTATACGCCTTCTACCATCCAGCTTTCCCTTCTCTGCTGAAGACTGGTTTTCACCTGAGCTCTATCTGTACAGTTACTTCCCTCTCTTTTCGAAAATCCACTTTAATTTTCCTGTAGGCGGTATCTATCTTTCCCGTAGTGAAATACACTTCGATATCTTTTCATTTGTCCTCTTGCCATTCCTACTTCACTTCTACAGTTTGCACTTCCTGTGAGTCTCATTTTCTAGACTTTTCTATTTCTTTTCCTGCATTTTTATATTCTCTCCTTTCATCAGTTAAATTATCTATTAGCTGTGATATCCATAGATTTCAACGAAGCATCGTCTTTTTACATATTTGATCGTCTGCTGTCTTCACTACCCTACCTTTCTACAATTTCTGCCGTTTTAATCTACAGTTCAGAACCAATACGTTGTGCTCAGAGTCCATATCTGCCTCTGTGAATGGCTTACAATTTAAAATATGGTTCCGAAATCTGTATTATCATATACAAGATGTAATGGGTATAAGTGCATTTATATATGCAGTTCCTTAATAAGTACCTACGTCAGTATGTTGCTCGTATTTTTCCTCCCCACGTCGAACTGTCTACCCTTAAACACGTCACATAATTCACTACATGACGTTTTCTGCACGGTCGTAACTGCACGACTAACTGTCAGCATAGGCAATATAGCATCTGTGCGGTCACACTTCGACACGTGACCTGCCGCTAGGGGGGAAATAAACATTAATGGCTTTCTCGTTACGTGTACTTGGAGGTAATAACTAACATATAAAGATACTACTCCTGATAGGTGAAGTTATTAGTCCGAAAACGAAGTAATTACTGATTTCATATTACTCAATAAATTGTTCCCAGTCACCAGCAAAAATATCGGCACTCCTACCCGATACACTGTCTGTAATCGAATGAAACCTTCCAGTGTCTCCGGGTTTCTTCCACATACACAACCTTTTACAACCTTTTTTCGTGATGCTTACACGAAGTTGTAGCGGTGATTAAATTACGCTCTGTGCAACATACTACCAGGCGGCTTCCTGTTTCATTCCTTTCCCACAGTTTAAAAGTTATAAGCACCAAAAATAAAAATAAAGATTCCATCAGAAAAGCATCGAACAGTGTTACTTGACGGATTGGTAGCTGCACAAAGTCTGCGTACTAGCGGGCAATGACTAAATCAGCAACAACCGGGACGGCGATGTAATGATCCGCACTCGTCCATAATGCATCCGAATGACACAATTAGCGGAGGATGACAGGGCGGGCGGGCGGTAGTTCCCGACTGGCCCGTCTGTGGCCGTAACGGCGGTGCTTGGGTTCAAATGGCTCTGAGCACTATGGGACTTAACATCTATGGTCATCAGTCCCCTAGAACTTAGGACTACTTAAACCTAACTAACCTGAGGACATCACACACATCCATGCCCGGGGCAGGATTCGAACCTGCGACCGTAGCGGTCACGCGGTTCCAGACTGAAGCGCCTAGAACCGCACGGCCACACCGGCCGGTACGGCGGTGCTTACACTATTCATGTGTTATACAGGGTGTTACAAAAAGATACGGCCGAACTTTCAGGAAACATTCCTCACACACAAATAAAGAAAATACATTGTGTGGACATGTGTCCGGAAACGCTTACTTTCCATGTTAGAGCTCATTTTATTACTTCTCTTCAAATCACATTAATCATGGAATGTAAACACACAGCAACAGAACGTACCAGCGTGACTTCAAACACTTTGTTACAGGAAATGTTCAAAATGTCCTCCGTTATCGAGGATACATGCATCCATGCACCCACGTTGGAATGAAGCCTCATCCGTAAAGAGAACATTTGCACTGAAATGAGGATTGACACATTGTTGGATGAACCATTCGCAGAAGTGTACCCGTGGAGGCCAGTCAGCTGCTGATAGTGCCTGCACACGTTGTACATGGTACGGAAACAACTGGTTCTCCCGTAGCACTCTCCATACAGTGACGTGGTCAACGTTACCTTGTACAGCAGCAACTTCTCTGACGCTGACATCAGGGTTATCGTCAACTGCACGAAGAATTGTCTCGTCCATTGCAGGTGTCCTCGTCGTTCTAGGTCTTCCCCAGTCGCGCGTCATAGGCTGGAATGTTCCGTGCTCCCTAAGACGCCGATCAATTGCTTCGAACGTCTTCCTGTCGGGACACCTTCGTTCTGGAAATCTGTCTCGATACAAACGTACCGCGCCACGGCTATTGCCCCGTGCTAATCCATACATCAAATGGGCATCTGCCAACTCCGCATTTGTAAACATTGCACTGACTCCAAAACCACGTTCGTGATGAACACTAACCCTGTTGATGCTACGTACTGATGTGCTTGATGCTAGTACTGTAGAGCAATGAGTCGCATGTCAACACAAGCACCGGAGGCAACTTACCTTCCTTCAATTGGGCCAACTGGCGGTGAATCGAGGAAGTACAGTAGATACTGACGAAACTAAAATGAGCTCTAACATGGAAATTAAGCGATTCCGGACACATGTCCACATAACGTCTTTTCTTTATTTGTGTGTGAGGAATGTTTCCTGAAAGTTTGGCCGTATCTTTTTGTAACACCCTATATAAAGTATATGAGCGGTATACGGCAGAACCAACGAGGGAGTTCCAGTGAATAAAGCAGTCGAAATAATCGAAACTAAAGATTTCACTAGTTGGACGAATGGTAGAGTTACGGGGAGTGTTAGAAGATTTGAGACATTGGTGTATCAAACCAGGAATCTCGTCCGTTAGTTGTGTAACATAGGTGCGCCCAGCGGAAAGTAAATGCAAGATGGACGATACCTGGGGCGTACAGTTACGAAGAACTTAAATTGGAACCATCTCATAGTAAATTTTGTGGGGAAGGCAAACCAAAGACTGCGTTCTGTTGGCAATACAGTTACGGGATACCGTCTCGACTAGGTTTGTCCATCCCTTGAGTATTGCTGCGCGGTATAAGATCCTTACCAGATAGGATTGACGAAGGATGCGACCAAGGTAAAATTAGCAGCTCTTTTTGTATTATGCCAAAACGTTTCTTTTATAGAGAGAAATGACCATCGTGATAAAATAGAAGAAATCAGTGCTCGCACAGAAATACTTACATGTTCATTTTTTCCCTCGTGCTATTCGATGTTGGTACGGTCGAGAAACAGTTTGAAATAGGTTCCATGCACCATCCGACAAACACTTAAGTGTTAATTGCACAGTAACAATGTAGATATTTGGTAGAGGTTAATTTATCGTAGACACACAGGTCATGATTGATGGATTGAAAGTTCAGTCGCAGAAACGTACATATAAAACCTAAATGGACTATTTCTAGATCAAGCATTCAATCTACGATATGACGAAGAGTTGCTGACTGCGATTCTGGACGGTTTCGTGAAGAAGGAAGTGGGTGCGGTAACTATGACATTGGTCTCGTGTACTGTAGAGGCTTAGGGTACGCATCCACTTAGAGCCATCTAGATTTAGATTTTTCAAGCAACTCACTCGAAGCAAATAAGGGAACGACTTCTCTGAATAGACTGACGGCGATTTACTTTCCCCCCGTTGATCATTCTGACATAAAGTCCACCTCCAGTGACCTCTATGGGGACAGAATCTGGAATCCTAATTTTCCTTCCTTCCTTAGCGAATTTAAAAAACTCTTTTTCTGTTATCAATGTCCAATGTTAGCTGTTCAAACCTTGACTGGTGAAAAAAAAAAGTTTGTGCAAGTCTTACAGTGAGGAGAATATGTAACATGAATCAAATAAGATTCTAAAAGATTATTATTGCGCGATGAGATAACCATTAGATTAATTCGAAAAACACAACGGTTTTGTGTATGTCGGACTATCTGCGTAGATTGTGTATCGGGGTGCCCATTTTCTGCCAGTAAATATCGAGATGGCTCTTCGATGAGGTAGGACAAAGTATCACAGCATTTTATTTTATCCATACATACTTTCAAAGGACGAATTATGTAGCCATCGATCTTTAAGGCATCCAGTGGTGTACTGATTTAGATCAACAAATCGAAATGTACCCTGAAACAAAATGTTTTCTTACCCGACACACCAGTTACGTTTTGATGTGGTTTGACGAACGTGCTTATAAATAAGAGTACTTCCGTGGTTCGATCTATCGTTCGACTAGGGCTGTAAAATTATCTGTAGTTGGTTTTGGAAAACACTATCAGCACATCCACCACTACTGATAAAACTGAGTGCTGTACTGCGTGATGATGGAAATTCCCATGGGAAACATTGGAATTCTGTGCTTCCATTCTGTGACGAATCACAGTAGTACCAAAGAGGCGCAGCTCACATATATTCAGCATCAGGGAGGAAAGCTGTTTTTGTGCTGTGTAGTTTAGCTTGAACTGCAAGGACGTGTTAATAGGACTATGCGCATTTTTAATAAGATTTGCTGAGAATAATCCAACAGTATTTCCGCCTAAGGAGTGAGTGAAAATTTGGTTATAATTTGTTTGTGCCACCCCCACTTATTTTGCTTTATTAATTTTAGTTTTGACTTTATAATCATTCCCGTATTTAATGAAGCTTTAGGATTCTGTCTCTCTGAGTTTAATTTATTTGCAAATAAGGCATCCACGACTGAATGTTCCTTATTAGAACTAAGTAACGCAATCATCTTTTTCTAGTACACAGTTATTTTTGCATTTAGATGATTCGTATATCGTTGTTGCCCGTCATACTCTTGTGATCGACCTGTTAAAACATTGTGGTGACAACCGATGCGCTTCGTGTGCAAGACAGGCATTTCTTGACAGTCGTCCGAAAGCGGCTTTCAGCGTCATTCCTACACACTTCAAAGTGCATCTCTGTTACAGAGTAATGTGGAGGAAGCATAGAGTTTAAACTTAACCAAAGATTAGATTCATAATGAATTAACGGTCTTGTTGTTTGGACTAATATTGTTTTACTCTAAATTGCTTCAGACTTCAGATGATTTAATGCCTATACTTATATATATGCCCAATACAGTAGCACAATCGATAGGTTTCGGCAGTTAGATGAATAAGTTGAAGCCTTAGAACAGTATCTGAACATGCAATGCGTATACTGCATAGAAAGGACGACACGTGCTGACTGAACAACTTTTAGACCTACTACTTACTGCCATCGAATATCCAGGTGACTTAGAGGAAACTTATTCTGTCTCTAAAATTTTCTCTCTGATGGCCAGTCCTTTGTATAGCTTCGTGTATTGTGGCACGTTTGACGTAACAAATATTGTACGTCAAGGGCGACAGAAAAGCGCCCAGTGGGACAGCAACTCCTACATATAGTGTGTCTGGCATGTTGTGCAGGACGTTAGACGATAGGCGATTCGGATTTGTAGGTACATGGTTTGTAGTTCAGTTTAAAACCTCTGTGTCGAGGCATTGGGATATGGAGTTCGCTTGATACACCCCCAGAGTGACTTCGAAACAGACAAGTTATAATAAGGTCCATGATCGAGTGATGATCATTTCGAAAGCTTGCAGGTGTCTCGAGTGTAATGTTGGTGTTTCCGGCGCAGATGGACAGTTCACTCCCATTGTTAATCATCGCATTAAAACAGTGTGATCAGGCATTGTAATTAACGGCTTTAGAGAGCTCTCAACGCAATTTTTGTGGTATTTATTGCAGTAATCTTGTGCGACAGGGGAATGTTTTGTAGCGTTGGCATATAGTAGGTACGGACAGGAATGTGTTCGCCGGTACCAAGGACGCGGTTCATTGCTTAAGAAAAACTGGTGTGCTGCCTATGGATATTAAGCGATTGATTTATTTTTTTCCGACTGTCTTACGACCATTTGACGAAGTCGTAACAAGTTATGGCCGGCCGGTAACGGACGACACGTGGTGTAAGCTGTTCCTGTTACAACGCAAGCTGGTCGAAACGAAATGGTGGTTTATAATACGAAAAATAATCCAACCAAACAAAGCAGATAACATAAATAGCCAGAAAAATGGAAATCGCATTCCACTTACTAAACAACGCGTACAATAAGATATGGTTATCTGTTAATACAGAACTGAGGGATTACGATGTGACCCGGCCGCAGTGGCCGAGCGGTTCTAGGCGCTACAATGTGGAACCGCGCGACCGCTACGGTCGCAGGTTCGAATCCTGCGTCGGGCATGGATGTGTGTGATGTCCTTAGATTAGTTAGGTTTAAGTAGTTCTAAGTTCTAGGGGACTGATGACCTCGGAAGTTAAGTCCCATAGTGGTCAGAGCCTTTGAACCTTTATTTTATTTTTTTTATTACGGCGTGGCGATTAAAACAGGTTGTCTTTATATCTCAGAATGCCTCGTCACAAGCACAGAAAAGCAAATAATTTGAATGAGAAAGAAAGAGTAATGATTGGAAAAATTTTGGCTCAAAAAAATATGGAAATGGAATTTTGAAAGCAACAAAGAGATGTATGGAAAAACTGTAAATAAAATGTTTAAAGTGTGAAAGCGGAGAATTAAATTTTATGGCTACTTAAAAACTATGGATAACAAGAGGATAACAAAAAATATGCGACTTCTTTGACAGAAATCCAAAAACCCAAATTACATGGTTGGTGGAGGTTGGGAAATATCTGCTGTTGTTGGTAATAACAGGCAAAGACTTGGAAATTGGTCATGAATTCAGGGATAAAGTGCGAAAAACCAAAGTTTCCAGAAGGAAAGACAAGAGAAGGAACATCGACAGAAGAACGAAAAGAGAAACGGAGCAAGAACAGAGAGAATTTGAAAGCCAAGAAACAGAAAAATAGTATGATGTAAATCAGCTGTTTCGTGTGGTCCTGAGTTGGCAAATTTCTAATGATAACAGTACATGCCGCTTGTTACTGTTCAAAGGGTACGTCTCATGCGATGTTGCAGACTTAAATAATTATTTTCAACGTTTTTTCTAATGCATTCAGTTGCATATTTAGGCGCTTCAAATAAAATTTTTTGTGTTCACCCTGATTAACCTACTCGGCTACTGTGGGAACTTATCGCCATGTTGCTAGTGCAAGAAACATTACTTGATTCGTCGAATGATCTAAAGAGAGAAATAATGTTGCATATGAATCAACGAGAAAAATGTGACAGAGCATAAAGTGTTGAGGAAGTGGCGGTATGTAACTTCGCAGCCGTGGGCAGAAAACGCCGGCTGCGGAGACGGCTGTTGCGCACATAAATGGGCAATAGGCGTCACCGTCAGTCACGGATAAATATAGGCCCAAGGGCTGTGTGGCCAGACGCCGGCTGAGATAGAATGCCGAATCGGGAGTGGGAGCGCCGTAAACAGCGATAGGGCTGCCCGGGTTGCGCCCTGTGGTCTGTGACGACACCGCCGGCAGAGATAGGCGCGGGAAGCCGGCGCGTCCAGCCTGCAGCGCGGCGTGCGCGGCACGCATCCGCTTTTGGCGGTGCTGACAGCTGCAGTAGGCGACCACAATACTGTTGCACCCGGGAGTGATGGAGCTTCGGTCAGCTTATCGTGAATTTCTGTCGTGATATTTCACGAGGACACGCCGAACCACTTGATACAGTACACGGATAACTGACCTTGAACTATTTACAGTGCGACGCGTTTCCATCAATCACCACTGTACTGTTTCCGATAACGGCGGCGGAAGGCCAAGTACAATAATATCGTGATCGAGTAGTACACAAACTTGTGCTTTTACATCATCAAAGCCGGCCGGTGTGGCCGAGAGGTTCTAGGCGCTTCAGTCTGAAACCGCGCGACCGCTACGGTCGCAGGTTCGAATCCTGCCTCGGGCATGGATGTGTGTGATGTCCTTAGGTTAGTTAGGTTTAAGTACTTCTAAGTTCTAGGGGACTCATGACCTCCGATGTCAAGTCGCATAGTGCTCAGAGCCATTTGAACCATTTACATCATCAGAAGCGACAGCAGCAACTGTTCTGACCCTTTGCGTTAACTAGTAAAACTGTCTGCGTGGTACTTTATTAGCTACTTCGAGAGAACTTAAATTTTTTCCCGTGTTGCGGTTCCTTTCTCCACTGCCTAATTGATTATCTAATCAGGATACATACGAAATTCTCCTGTCATTCATGCTAAAAGCACAAGTTGTCCTTTGCGAATTTTTGCACATGGAGGCCCACGCCAATAAATTTCCAGTGAAAATGTGAAGCAAGTTTCCTTCTTCTCTGGCTGGACAGGAGGAGAGATTAGCTTATCTCGTGTCTTCTAAAGCTGCCTCGATGTCCCCTGTGGTTTTCTTCTCCACCGGCCGCAGATCCTGATAAGCTAGCAACGAACAGTGAACAATAGAATGATTAATCGGAATATCTCAACGCCAGTAAAACGAAAGTCTCCAAGTGAAGGAATGCCACCTGACTTTTACTGCTCTCAATCAGAAATCAGGAAATGTTATTAGAATAAATTACTTGAGAACTAGTCCAAAAGTAATGCCCCGATCAGAGATATCAGATACTAACTATCGCTCATTGATCACCATAAAAGTTCACAAAAATACCTCCACACTATTTTTATGATAGTACGTGATCGTTCACGAATGTTTCCCGAGGCTGGTTTCAATTTTATTTCACTACGTACTACGAAATAGTCACTCGTAACAACATGGTGACTGCCTGAAAGTTCCATCTAAGCCTAAATGTTTCGCGCCTGCCTGCTGAAGGCGCGCTGCATTATGATTGGTCAGTTGAGTCAGCCAATGATTTGCAACGTTAAATAAAATCTTTGATCGAGCTGTGGGCTTTAATTTGGAGTCACTAAAATGGTAATTCGAAAGCCGCCAGTGCTGGTAATGTCGTCAGCATAGCTGGAACGATTCACAAATATTTAGACAGTAAATGGAAGCAATCGGTTATACGTTCGGCGCCAATCAACGTAGGTCAATCATCTCTCTCTCTCTCTCTCTCTCTCTCTCTCTCTCATATATGACAAACTGTAGGTCGAAATCGAGGGAAAATATCCTTTTAACATGTGTTCGGAAATGGACGGTGCGTGCAACGACCACAAATCGTCCCGGAACACAGTACAGAGCTGCGCCGAATCCACGTCGCAAATAAAGTTCAAAGTGGCCGCCATGGGATTGTAGGTGATAAGGATAACAACAGCTGTCGTGCAGGATACACACAATCGTAATTTGGATCCGTCAGGTTGGAGGGGCCACTTGCATGGAGCTTGTAATAGGGTTAGTCACAATATCCTGTAGAACCCGGCCGTCCATATCTGGTGTACGCATAGTCCGCCACCTCCCAGCACCTTCGTCTGTTTAAAAGAACCCATGATTACACAGGCCCCAAAAAAGGACTTGAAATGTTGTGTTACGTGGTTCGTGTCTTTGAGGGTACTTGCCTTGATGTAGGCTTGCTGCCTCTCGACTGTTTCCATCTGAGTGGCCGTACACATACACCATCTCGGCTTATTCCCGACATGAATACAGGACTATTCTGCTGCTTACAGTACACTGAAACAATGATGTCTTGTCCAGCACACAAGGAGCACGTGGGACATGGGAAGAGGAACTGTCATTCGTCGGCGCCATCTACCGTGGCAACGATGCATATCAGGATGCATGTTCACAGGACTTTTTTCGTCCATTCCACATTAGGAATCCGTCCCTGCACTTACTTTGCGTCCCTGCACTTTGCGTCCCTGCACTTTGCGTCCCTGCACTTTGCGTCCCTGCACTTTGCGTCCCTGCACTTTGCGTCCCTGCACTTTGCGTCCCTGCACTTTGCGTCCCTGCACTTTGCGTCCCTGCACTTTGCGTCCCTGCACTTTGCGTCCCTGCACTTTGCGTCCCTGCACTTTGCGTCCCTGCACTTTGCGTCCCTGCACTTTGCGTCCCTGCACTTTGCGTCCCTGCACTTTGCGTCCCTGCACTTTGCGTCCCTGCACTTTGCGTCCCTGCACTTTGCGTCCCTGCACTTTGCGTCCCTGCACTTTGCGTCCCTGCACTTTGCGTCCCTGCACTTTGCGTCCCTGCACTTTGCGTCCCTGCACTTTGCGTGTCCCTGCACTTTGCGTGTCCCTGCACTTTGCGTGTCCCTGCACTTTGCGTGTCCCTGCACTTTGCGTGTCCCTGCACTTTGCGCGTCCCTGCACTTTGCGCGTCCCTGCACTTTGCGCGTCCCTGCACTTTGCGCGTCCCTGCACTTTGCGCGTCCCTGCACTTTGCGCGTCCCTGCACTTTGCGCGTCCCTGCACTTTGCGCGTCCCTGCACTTTGCGCGTCCCTGCACTTTGCGCGTCCCTGCACTTTGCGCGTCCCTGCACTTTGCGCGTCCCTGCACTTTGCGCGTCCCTGCACTTTGTGCGTCCCTGCACTTTGTGCGTCCCTGCACTTTGTGCGTCCCTGCACTTTGTGCGTCCCTGCACTTTGTGCGTCCCTGCACTTTGTGCGTCCCTGCACTTTGTGCGTCCCTGCACTTTGTGCGTCCCTGCACTTTGTGCGTCCCTGCACTTTGTGCGTCCCTGCACTTTGTGCGTCCCTGCACTTTGTGCGTCCCTGCACTTTGTGCGTCCCTGCACTTTGTGCGTCCCTGCACTTTGTGCGTCCCTGCACTTTGTGCGTCCCTGCACTTTGTGCGTCCCTGCACTTTGTGCGTCCCTGCACTTTGTGCGTCCCTGCACTTTGTGCGTCCCTGCACTTTGTGCGTCCCTGCACTTTGTGCGTCCCTGCACTTTGTGCGTCCCTGCACTTTGTGCGTCCCTGCACTTTGTGCGTCCCTGCACTTTGTGCGTCCCTGCACTTTGTGCGTCCCTGCACTTTGTGCGTCCCTGCACTTTGTGCGTCCCTGCACTTTGTGCGTCCCTGCACTTTGTGCGTCCCTGCACTTTGTGCGTCCCTGCACTTTGTGCGTCCCTGCACTTTGTGCGTCCCTGCACTTTGTGCGTCCCTGCACTTTGTGCGTCCCTGCACTTTGTGCGTCCCTGCACTTTGTGCGTCCCTGCACTTTGTGCGTCCCTGCACTTTGTGCGTCCCTGCACTTTGTGCGTCCCTGCACTTTGTGCGTCCCTGCACTTTGTGCGTCCCTGCACTTTGTGCGTCCCTGCACTTTGTGCGTCCCTGCACTTTGTGCGTCCCTGCACTTTGTGCGTCCCTGCACTTTGTGCGTCCCTGCACTTTGTGCGTCCCTGCACTTTGTGCGTCCCTGCACTTTGTGCGTCCCTGCACTTTGTGCGTCCCTGCACTTTGTGCGTCCCTGCACTTTGTGCGTCCCTGCACTTTGTGCGTCCCTGCACTTTGTGCGTCCCTGCACTTTGTGCGTCCCTGCACTTTGTGCGTCCCTGCACTTTGTGCGTCCCTGCACTTTGTGCGTCCCTGCACTTTGTGCGTCCCTGCACTTTGTGCGTCCCTGCACTTTGTGCGTCCCCGCACTTTGTGCGTCCCCGCACTTTGTGCGTCCCCGCACTTTGTGCGTCCCCGCACTTTGTGCGTCCCCGCACTTTGTGCGTCCCCGCACTTTGTGCGTCCCCGCACTTTGCGTCCCTGCACTTTGCCGGTTTTATTAATGTTTACCCTGTATTTTAGACGCTCCATCACGATATGCTTATACTCGCACGACTCTTCACGACCATCTGCCGCTTTGCGGGATGGCCATGTCTGCAGATCTTGACTGCTTGCTAATTTAAAGCAGGTGAGCTTATAGCTACACTATATTTTGAAACATGCTGAAACGTGCTCTGAAATGTGGCGTATATGCCACACACGACTGCCAGTGACAGTGAAGCAGGTGGGAGAGTTCGGTTCGTTGGTAGTATACTGGGAAAATGTTACCACTCTGCAAACGATATTGCATGTAGGGTATTCGCGCGATTCTTCCTAGAATATTACTCAAGTGTGTGACCAGTATCAGATAGCAATAACAAGAAATATTGTTCGGGATCGTTTACCCGGAGCGAGAACATTGCAGAGGTGCTCAACGAATGCTAGTGACACACTACACGACAGGCTTTCTGCATCACGGAGAGCTTTACTGTTGACATTACGTGAACGTACTTTCCTAGAAGAGGCGGGCTGCGCATTACTTGTTTCCACACGCGAAATCATTGCGACGATAAAAAAGCAGAAATTAGAGATCAAATTGAGCTTCGTCGACATTCATTCTTCGCGAGAGCTTTCTGTGAATGGAACACGAAAAGGGATGGGGAAGGGGGGGGGGGAAGGAAAGCTAGTGGTGTCAGAAGTATCCTCCGGCACACACAGAAAGGAGGTTGCGGAGTCGTGATGAAGATGCAGATGTTTAAAGAAGGACCGTCCGGATGGTTACTGGTTTGTATCACCCAGTGGAGAGCGTCGAGGCGGTACTGAAAAAACTATGGTGGCGCAAGCTTGAAGGGAGACGCCAGTTATCACGTGATGGCCAACTGAAGAAATCTGGGAAACGAGCTTTGCGGAATCCAGGAGTATACGCGGCCGCTACACCTGAGTCCCATAAGGACCGCGGAAACAAGGTTACATTAGTTACAGCGCGCACAGTGGTGTTTAAGCAGTCACTTCCCGAGTGCTGTACGCGGAAGGATGGGGAAGAAGCCCCAATAATTGGTGTAGAGGGAAGTGCCGACTTCTGTGTACACCACTGTGGTTGTAGAATATAGATTCAGACGTGTACTTGGACCCTAGTGTGCCACTGAGGGAGAGATCAAATTGGTCCGCGACTGAGAGTCATGCCTGTTGGCAGTTCCTCCACTAAACACGTCATCTCAGTTCTCCTGTGTAGCGAACGGATTGGTTTCTTATTTTGTAGGCACGGTGTTATGATCACTGTCAGGCCATCCTCGTTTTGGTTCTCTGCTCTAAATCGCGTACGTCAGACACATGGCTACGACGCCTCCGTCTTTACTCAGTTCGCTAATCTTCGTTCATTCCCTCGCGCTGAGGGAGGGAGGGAGGGAGGGAGATTAGTGTTTAACGTCCCGTCGACAACGAGTTCATTAGAGACGGAGCGCAAGCCCGGGTGAGGGAAGGATGGGGAAAGAAATCGGCCGTGCCCTTTCAAAGGAACCATCCCGGCATTTGCATGAAGCGATTTAGGGAAATCACGGAAAACCTAAATCAGGATGCCCGGAGACGGGATTGAACCGTCGTCCTCCTGAATGCGAGTCCAGTGTGCTAACCACTGCGCCACCTCGCTCGGTCATCGCGCTAAAATGTGAGGTGCTTCCATATCGGTGCGCCCCAATAGAACTTTGTAAGTTCACAAACCCTTGAGTTCTGTGCAGAGGAACGTAAACGGAGTGCTTTCAGATTAGGAACCAGTAGTCGGAAATTAATATTACACGCGTGTCACAGACGTGTTTGCTAATGAGGAACATTTGTCTTGCATCGACGAACTACATTGAAAATCAATACAAAGTCGTCTTCGGTGTGTCAATGGTGCAGTTCGCCAGTGTTAACAGATTGTGACTGGTTGTCATCTATTAAACATTATTCCTTTTAGGAACGTCAGGTAATGTATTATGGAGCACGAGTAGAACCTGGGAGGTCGCCGGCCGCTGTGGCGGAGCGGTTCTAGGCGCTTCAGTCCGGAACCACGCTGCTGCTACGGTCGCAGTTTCGAATCCTGTATCGGGCATAGATGTGTGTGATGTCCTTAGGTTAGTTAGGTTTACGTAGTTCTAAAGTCTAGGGGACTGATGACCTGATACGTTAAGTCCCATAGTGCTTAGAGCCATTTGAACCATTTTGAACGTGGATAGTCGAACGTGTACATGGAGGAAAATTCCACAACAGAAGTTACTCTAATTGGGAAAAAAAATCTATCCAGTGGATAGAAGCTAAAGGAAAACTGGAGTAGTTCAGACAACAAATAGCCGGCCAACGTTCTTGAGAAAGAAATGATCGTGTAGTAGAATTTCAGAACATGATGTTGGTTCCTACGGGAGAAGATGACTCGCCGACTTTCTGTTGAAACGCACGCTTCAAAGAGTTCAGCGTTGATGGTATTGGAGAGCAGCAATTGTGCCGCTACCGTGAAAAAATGTAGACAGTGGATGAGTGAGACCAAACCACTTTAAACCTATAGTTCAGATCGGTCAGTGGATTATGCTGTGCTGCATGCGTTGACACGGACAGCTTGTATGTCTCTGACGAGCTTAAATTGTTGCTGCAAGATTTCAGGTGCATAGGTCAGTAAAGAAATAAATATTAATTACGAACAGTAATCTACAGGATACTTGGACTGGGACTTCATAGACATTAAATGACTCGTTTTATTCGAATCACACAGGTAGACAAACTATCTAATCAGTCAGTAATTTTTTCGTATATAAATTAAATGCCATGTCCTTGGGGTAACATGTCTATTTAATTTTCCAGAAGCGTTTCGTCGCCTTTTGGGTGAGAGGCATGCCCGGTGGATTTTTCTGAAATAAAGTTTTGTTTTTCATATATTAACTACAGATTTAAAACCGGTCACGGATTTTTTTTATATAAGGGGAAAAAGCCCGTGTTTTAATCTGTAGCCAACATACATAAAAGACTACATTTTTCCAAAAGTAATCGAGTGGAAGTAGCAAAATGCTTTTAGGGAAATTAAATACTAACACTGCAGCAACGAAAAGGTGTTTAATTCATGAACAAAAGTTATTGTGGTTGCCTGGCTGCACCGACAAACTTATCCAATAACTACTTTGATGCAGCTCTCCACTCAGCGTAACTATTAGAGCTTACTTACTGTATCCAAACTTGGTCTCGCTCCAAAAACATTTTTCTCACACATACTTCCCTACGTTGCCAAATCAACAATACGTTCGTGCCTCAGTACGTCATATTAATCTAGATCATGCTTTAGTATAGTCAGGCTATAATGCTCTTTGTCGTTCCAGTTCCACTCAGCACCCATTCATTAGTTACTTCAGCGACCCATTTAACCTAGAGCATTTTTCTGTGACACGCTTCCGAAACTTCTTCGTTTGAACTGCTTATCGTCATCTTTTTCATTTTCAGACAATGCTACACTTTCTGGAAGGACGGCCTATCATTTACATTTATATTCGATATTAACAAATTTCTCTTAATGTACAGGAAGTCAAATATATTCTCAACAAATAAGCTCGTATAATATCGATTAAATAATTAAGGTTGATGAAGCAGAAAAAGAATGTCTTCAGATTCCATTACGATGCTGAGAAACCATTCACCGTGATTGAATTTTGTAGAGAAAGAAAATCAAGCTAGCAGTAGTAATTTTATTCTTTTTTGAACTTCATTCGCGAACCCTTTTCTGGCGCATGCATCTGGTGTGGGTTCATTATGGCGCATCATACAACCCTGATGTTTCGAAACCGGCCAGCGAATAAAATCCAAAGAAAGCAGTTAGTTGGAGCTACTTCCTCAAGTACATGAATTATACAGCCACAGGCTCAATATAAGCAGGCAAAATGCAAGAACAACAGAGATTGCCTTCGTCGTGGCGTATCGGATACCTGGTTGTGTGAACTGTTCGGTTGCGACAGCAGGCTGTGTGTTAAGCTTGGCCTATCAGGCATGAAGCGAGTACTTTGCGCTGTCCTGTTATGTTTAGGAAGGTCAGTTCCGCCATCCACGGCGGCACGTGGCCGGCAGCTTGCGCAACCGTATTGTAGCCGTGTGCGGGCTCCGCAAGGTGACGTGAGCTAGCTAGTAGCATCAGTACTGACGACTCTGCTAAAGGAACAGCTGTTTCCACGCTGCTGTGAACAGTATAAAATAGTCTAGACGCTGGCAAATAAAATTGAACGCAGGTTTCAAGTTTTGAGAGTAGTTAGTTAGCATTACTTTCCTTCATTACGGGTATTCTCTTGAACGCTTGCAATATAAAACAAATTGTTCCGTATACTCGTGCTGTTTAACTACCTAGAAACAAGGTTCGAGGGCTCAGGAACTGTCTGTCTTGACGTATTGGTGGTGGTAGTGGTGGTGGTGGGGGGCTGTTTTCCGACCCTGTGGACGACTAGTTTTCTGCTGACATGTTAATTGAGCTCCGTAGGGGAATTTCGTGTCTGAGGTTGGCTGACATAGAAGAAAAGACAACGATGCTGAAAAGGACCCGGTTCGCTTCGGCCTTTTTTCCGTTTCTTTCGAAATGTGCAATTCATCGTCTCATTTGTGTAGCATGTAACTTATTCAAAGTGCATTGTTATACATTACAGGGTGGCGCAGGGGAACGGGAAATTTTGAACGTTACAGTTGGCAGCACTGTAGCGCCGGCAGATGTTCGAAACTTTGCACAATTGATGTGAACGCATTGCCATTTAGTAATCATGGAGAATTGGACTGGTGCGGAACGTGCAGTAGCTGTGAGAGCGTTTTACAAAAATGGTGATAGTGCGACTGCCGCGCAGAGAACATTTCGACAGCATTACCAGCTTGGACGTCATGGACGTGTCCCATCTGCGCATGCGATTACAACGTGGGTGCGTAATTTTGAAGAAACAGGATCTGCCTTGAAAAAGAAACCTCCAGGTGGCATTCCAACGGTACGTACCCCAGAGCACATTGCAGCTGCTAGAGCTGCAATCGAGAAAAGTCCTCGCCGCTCCGTTCGACAGCACGAATCTTCGCTACGGATTAAGCGACGAAGCTTACAATGAATACTGCATGAATTAGACTTCCATCCTTATAAGTTGCAGATTGTGCAACACTTACATGAACGAGACCCAGCGTCACGTATGGAGTTTGGTAGCCAGATATTGGCTAAAATGATCGAGGACGTGAATTTCCTTGGTAACTTACGGATATCAGATGAAGCCCATTTCCACCTGAACGGATTCGTGAACAAACAGAATTTTCGTTATTGGGCACAGGACAATCCTTGTGAGTTTCACCAGCGACCACCACTTAGCGCCAAGGTCACAATATGGTGTGCTGTATCATGTCATGGTGTTATCGGCCCTTATTTTTTTGAACGTGAGGATGATAGTGCAGAGACAGTAACATCCGCTCGATATGTTGAAATGCTTCAAACATTCTTTATACCGAGACTGTACGAGCTTAATCTTAACGTCGAAAACATGTGGTTTCTGCAGGACAGAGCCACGTCACACACTGCTCGACAATCGATGGCAGCAGTTCGTCAATTGTTTGGAAGACGCATTATTTCACGTAACGGTGACATTGCATGACCTGCGAGATCCCCTGATCTTAGTGTTTGCGACTTCTTCCTGTGGGATATCTTAAAGGCAAGGTGTACCGTACACGTCCTGCAACAATCCATGAACTGAAGGAGAACATTGAAAACAAAATCACTGCCATTCCCCAAGCTTTGCTACACCGCGCATTCCAGAGTTTTCATAACAGGCTGTTAAGAGTGTGAACGCCGAATAGAAGCACATCTTTCCGATGTCATCTTTAAAAATTAGAGAGACACTTTTGGACATTTTGATTGTAAAGACATACTGAATAATGGCATACTGAATACATCAACTTTCGTTAGAAATTACTAGTTTTATGAATTTATTCATGGAAATGACGTTATTTCGAAATTTCCCGTTTCCCTGCGCCACCCTGCACATTTGTTTTACTTTCGTGTACAAAGATGAATAGATTCATTGTTTCTCCAACACGCGAACACGCTACGTACTTGTCCGTGGAAGAAACAAGATAACTTTAAATTCACTCCTCTATTGATACCCGTACTGTACGCTTACCGTAGTGGAAACTGGAACCTTTTAAAGCAGAATGAGTTCGCTGAAGTCGATGGAATTCGTGGTACGAATACTGACATGATATTTTTCTGTGTCGGTTGATGTTTCCGCTTCTTTGGTACTTAGAAGCCAGTTTGCGAGTGCAAGCCGGGAAAATCGATCGAATTTAGGAGTTCTGTTAGGAAGCTAACGCTTTCGTCTTGGTTCATCATTGTATCAGTCAATGAATTTAATGTTTTTTTTTTATTCCCCTCGTTGTTAGATTCTGGCTGTTTTGTTTGTTTAACGAAGTCTTTTTCATTGCTAAAATTGTTCGCTCACACACCCATTCTTGTTTACGTAGTTTCTCTCTCTCTCTCTCTCTCTCTCTCTCTCTCTCTCTCTCTAATTTACTCCGTCTTTACAATGTTGCACGACCTATCGGTTGACGAGATTTTTCTGAAGTATGGATAAGACATTACTGGACACCCTCGAATTTTTCCGTTTAATAATACCCCCTGGATGCGAAAGCGACAGACTATATAACCTGGTGACGATGTGATGGCAACCATTTCAAACACTCGTATCCCCACAGTCACAACTGCGACGACCGCGAAACAACCATAGTGCACAACAGGGAACCGTGGGTAGCACCAAACACGGAAACCAGTGATTGATGATGGTTGGTTTTGGAGGTATCGTCAACGTCGCCCACAAATATTTTAATAAGTTGTATAGTAATTTGATGTCCCGAACTTCCACATTCATCAGTCCACGGCTTATAACGTTTGTAGTTGTTTTTCGTGAGGCTGTGCAGGAGCTCTGCCGTCTTAGCTTGCCTGAAAGGCGGCGTGAGAATACTGGTCCACTCTCACTTTGATCGATCATCATCTCAGTGATCGAGCTTAGCGATACCATTTAGTGTCTTAAGAACGATAGCTCACAAATACGCTACGACAAGTAGCTCCAAAATCTTTCCCTTGGTTTTTACAAGTTCTTTGTGTTACGCTTACTTTTGATTTAGTGGCTGAGACGATAAATATCACAAAACAAATTTCCTGTCGAAGTTGTTAAGCTTTTTCTATCACGTTTTGTTCACAGTTTCAGTTCTGAGTTACGCAGTTCGATGTTGCAGTTACACGTCTTCAAATTTCTTCTGATCGTATTAAATAACTTTTCCTATAATTCGCCAGTTTCAACAACGCGTGAGATATCTAATTTTTCTCGTCAAGCTTATCTTTCGATCCGTTAACAATTTTTGTATGCACCAGTAACCACAAAGCGGTTCATAAAATAAGAGCTAACAATTCTTGCAACTTTATTGACCGCCAATATAAAGATGCCAACGGTTGTAAAATGAAACTGTTTTCTGTCCAGAAAAGTTGTTCTGGGTGAAACACGTAAGGTTAGAGAAGAATGTATGGAATCAATTCACTGGAGACAATGCGGCTGATTGAAGGACATCGAGATTAACTGTTCCGAGGGGAAAAAAAACCTGCTTGACGAGGCTACGGAAATCCGGGTATTAGCTCATGAGCGTCTTGTGGAATTAACAGTTTAGGTGAAAGCAGACCACCAGTGTGGACACATGCGGTACATTTTAGCGAGTTAAAATTATTCTACCTCGTCTCAAAAGTTTCTTCTTAGCACTTCTGCCTTCACGTTTGTGGTCACGCAGACGATAGTATTGTTTCAGCGGTACCCTTTATTCCAGCTCTTCGTAGAGTATCTGAGCTAGTTCGTCGGCGCTGGCAAATGTAAAAAAAGTCTGATTTCGTTTATTTATTGGTTCCTGAAGTGTCATTCTCCCACACATCATAAGGTGTCTTGGAAAAAATAGACGTATGCGGAGAATAAACATATCCCTGCGCTGTCTAAGTTAAGATTGCGTCACTCAAATCTAGGAACAGAAATGTTTGTCATCCGTCCATGGATTGATGGAAGACTACCACACAACTGAACATCCCGGACGCAGCCTCAGGAGAAACGTAGGGATCTAGTGCAGTATCAGTAGATCCACACTTACGAGCAAATTAAGACATTTTATTACGTTTAAAGGCACACCATTGGTTTCTGCCTTTGATGGTGTGGTTTTGTGGTCTCTGGAAAGCTGGAAGTGACTACATGCGATCAGTATGTCCGAAACTGGCACTTCCATTCTTCTTCTTCTTCTTCTTCTTCTTCTTCTTCAGTCACTGAGGAAAGTAAGGTTGTACACATACTACGGTCAGTATTGCTGCCAGAGTATTTGTATACTAATGGTTACTAACACTGCCGTGGTCGTCACTCAGTGCTCGCATTCGCACCTCTCCACTCACAACTTATAACTGACTAAGAATACGCTTTCTTTATAAATAATGTGCTACTTTCGGAAATCCGGAGGCTCCTCATGGGCGAGACAGCACTCGGGAGAGGCGTTTGCTCCCGACGCAGTGCTGCAGGTTTCGCGTGCAGCCTTATCGTCGGGCTGTGCTGATTACTCAGCGGGGAACGGTCGGCCGTGTTCTCCTTTCTTCCTAACAAGACGGACGGCTCCGCTTTTGTTCCAACTTCGCCGACCGTAAAGTTGCGGGGCTTAGCCGCACTCATTGCTAATGTGGAGCAAGCCTGTTCTCCGGTAGCAAAGTTGCTTGTCCCAACTTTGCTCGAGTTGTTCTTTTGATACGTGGAGGGAAGTTGAGAGACCGGTCCCCAGCTTGTAGCAGCGCCCGGGTCGTCACTCAGTCTCGGAGGCTTTCGACGAGGTCTGTTATTAAAGCTGTTGGCAACTACTGTGTAGTTAATTCGCCATCGACGGTACATTCGGCGGCAGTGCGACTGCAGGTACGATTGTCATAATCAGGATGGCCAATTGTGACGCCAATTTTGCACACAAACTGTACAAATCACTGAAAACGTAATTACAAAGATAATGTTCGCAAGAAATATATATTTTAGTTCCCTAACCAATGGGACAGAACAAAACGAAAGCAAAGCGGAACTCGGAAACAAAATACGGAGCAGTTAACAGCATACGTAAACGTCAATATCTATGACACCGGTAAACTCCTACCACGTTAAGTGGGACTGAGTTACAGAAAATGGCATGTAATGTGAAAACATCAGTCACGTAGAAAACTGTATATCAATAAATCGATCTGGATTAAAGCCGAATTCAGGCCTTACAATATTTTTGCAAAGTCAGTAAGTAATATATCACACTGAGCACGTAGCTGTTCATAAGTCAGTCAGAAGAAAAACAGAAGGCCCGACTGAAATTGTTGCCCACTACTGAATTCTCGTCACGTCGAGCTGATTACAGTTACCATCGTGCAGTTATTGCAGTTGAGGCGAATATGTGGATTTGTAACGTTCTTTTTATAATGAAAACTTAACGAATACGTTGAATGATTGTTTGAACCGTGAATCTATACAAAAACTCGAATTATCGTGTAGCGTGTTTTAACTCCAAGTGGTGTGTTTACTCTGTGTTATTGTTAGCATAACTTTACACGACTTAGTTGGGCAATGCAACTCCCAACACTAATACAGAAATACAGTCACTGCGAAATACGTTCAGTCCCTTAGGCAGTGAATCCTCTGGCCCTGTTCAAAACTGATAACTTTAGTCCCTGTGCATATAACAAATAAATTAAATTGTCTTATCTCTAAAGCAGCAATGGAGTAACGCGATATATTCTGTTCTCTCATTTAAAAAAAATACAAATGCTAGCTACAGGCTCAGCAGTGTGCAATGCTGGCCATAATATTTGAAATGCACATGAACTCTTTTGGCTGATAACCGAGAACATTTTAAAAAATCCAACTTATTTTAAAAATATATGACCTGGGCTGGGAGGCGGTACTGATTATGATGAATTACAAATAGTGAGTTTTTTAGCAAAATAATATTTCAAGTTAAGTTTGGCTTTTCAAAAAACATGTGACAATTGAAGTTACATTACTCACAATTGATTCACAAACAATGCTATTCAAACAGCAAGTATTATCTAATTAAACTAATCCAACAAATTACATATAGCTCCCTCAACAAATCAGAGAAGCATTACAAAAGTGAAATATCTAACTAGCCTTTTTATCAAAACAGATTACGTACATTCTGCGGTTACTCAACAATTACAAATTATCAGCCAACTCATCTGTACTAACGCGCTGGCAAAAACAAAAACCGAAATTATTTAACATCTTTACCTTATTTGCATGAAGACTTCTGCTTCCACGTTCAACAATATCGAGATGCCTAAATTAATCCAACACTTGGTGGCTTCACACAGCACACCACAAAATCTGCCTACTCCATCGTCTTTCCCTCACAGACAGCTACCTACCACTGTGCGCCAAGCGCTCTCTTACTCCCACTGTAATAATCTCAGACCAGAAGCAGCATCTCTGGATCTGCTGTCTTACACAGTCAGCGATATAAAGCCTATGAAAGACATAAATTGTTTATAATATCATAATCGGATGCCACATACAAAAGTGCTCCAGTAGACTCCTTTCAGATTTTTCGTGTTAAAATGACCCCGGATATTCAAAGATCCATCCCCCCTCTAAATGGAACCAGCGTGCCATCTCCGTTATCGCGATGTCAGTAGTCGCTAAGATACAAAAGTGGTACTACACTACGAACACGCGGCTAAAGCTGTCAGATCTGCCAGTGGAGAGTTTCTAGGAAAAAAACGCACTTTTATGTGTCCTTTTTTTCCAAAGCACTTCTCCAACTTTTTCCAGTGTATAGATTCCATTCTTGAAGTGTCATTGAAGAAAACACTTTGACTGTTGCTGTGATCTGTTTGTCAGACGCAATAAGTTTTCCAAGCACAAATTTCTTTAGATGTGGAAGGTAATGGGAGTCAGAGCATGTGCAACTGTATAGTGGGAAGGGTGCGCCCGTCTTCTTGGACTGCCGTGTTAAGACATTCTGCTTTGCCTCACTGGTCACCTTTGTGCGGACGTGCTCTCATGATGGAGGACGATGCCTCGTGCAGTCTTATCTTTGACCGCTGTTCTCGGAGTGTCTATGTAGACATACTCTGGTGTACCGCTCAGTCCATGTTCATCGAAAGGTACAATGGCAGCAGGAGCACGTTTCAACAAAGGGGAAAAAAAATTCCTTCTCACTTTAGTGCTGTTTCATCGCGAAATCGCTAGTATTGGAACTAAGTACCCTCTTCTATGCTCTGAACAGTGGTTTTAGGTGTACAGATGTAGAAGTAGGTCCATACCGCCAATTTCCACGTAGTTCCGGGATGGAAAAGAGAAATACAGGTTTAATCACCAGCAAGAATTTCATTAATTACAGTTGCCTTTTGGAATCGGCATCTGGCTCCCTTCCACTATTCGCTATTGATATACGCTGTAGCAAACTGAACTACCAACAATCAGCAACACGCAATGATTCGCTCATGAGGCTCTGCATGTGAATCAACTTGGAGAATCGTGTATGTGATGATACCGATTAGTCGGAATGTATTACATTTTCGTCACCAGATACTGTCGATCTGTTTAAACGTAAAAAGCTGAAGAGGGAGAATTAATGAATGAAAGAACGAGAGTGAGTGTGAAGATTTAAAAATAAATAAACCAATCAGGAAAGAAAGTAACCGTGTAGGTGTGGCGTACTGTTGGAGCCTGTCTCCTTCCTTGACAGCGAGATTAAGTCGGACTTTGCTGTGCAGACAGGCGGATGCTCTTTCACTGGTGCTGCTGCAAAATAAGCGCAGCTGCCCGTTCTTTGTTTAGCTGGCGAGCTCTGATAACGCGATGAATGCACGCTGCTAGCAAACGCTCTGACGTGTTTGAAAATACGCAGTTGTGGAAGAGTTGGCCGCCAAGGTGGAAAACAGTCCACAGCTTTAGTCTCAGATAGTAGTCACTGTGACGAACCCTGCCTTCGGTCTTCTAGTCCTTCGTATTACATTTCAGGCGATTTTTCCAGGAGATTTGTTAGCGTGCTTCTCACATTCAGTGCCTGACAGAAAAGGCAGGCGGGTGTTGTCCCACTCCTCCGTCAAGGCGGGTTTCAGTTGTTGCACGGTTTGGGGAGGAGATGTTCGTTGAGGAAAACGTCTGCCAAGAGCATGCTAGGTAGACTCAATAGTGTTCAGGTCCAGGGAGTATGCAGGCCATTCCATACACTCACTATCTTAACTTTCCAGTATGTTACACAGCTCAGCAGACCGGAATGGTCTGGCATTGTCGTCCATAAACAGAAAGTCGCGACGTACCGCACCCGTAACAGACGGACATGACCCAGAATAATGTCACTGCAATACCACTGTGCTGTAACTGTCACCAGCGCAAAGATATGCGGCGGTTTTCGGGCATTGTGCGCAATGCCTGCGCACAGCGTAATCGGTAACTTAGTGAGCATTCTGTGTTGCTTGCTCTCTCTTTCTGGGCTAACATGCGGCGAGAATCACTTGCCAAGTGAGATTCATCGGAGAACATCACTTAGGACCACTGCTGTTGACCCCAACCAACATGATTCCCACGCCATATCTCTCGACGGTGTAGTGGTTCAAGTAGACAGCTTGCAACAGGCTTCAGAGCAGACGGATTTAATCGGTACGAAACGGTTCTGCCAGAGACCCGCCTACCGATAGAGGCTGCAAGGTCTCCATTGATTTGCCTAGGAGTGAAATGCCTGTTGTAAAGGTTTTAGTTTAATTTTTTTAAATTACCACTACCAGTCACAAACTTTGTGAACCATTGTATTACTTATTTATTTAGCGACATGTTTCGAGGGAATACCTCATCTTCAGGCTAAATGGCATTACAAAAACAACTTTACAATAAGGTCATACTGATATTACATAGTATTTTCGTAAATGCTGTTGTCATCCTGTGGAAGAAGAGAAAACTTAGTAAGAGGCGATCTTCCACAGGATAACCAAAGCATTTACGAAAAGACTTAGGTAACATCAATCAGTATGACCTTATTGTAAAGTTGTTTTTGTAATGCCAATTAGCCTGAATATGAGGTATTCCCTCGTAAGATGTCGCTAGATAAATCAGTAATACAATACTTTGTGTGTGGTAGCTGTTTTTTTTTTTTTTTTTTTTTTTAACCTGTAAACATTCCTTGACAGTCACGGTTGAAAAATCGTCAATATGGCTTGAAATGTCCGTTCCTTTCAGCCGCTAGGACTACGTGTCCATCATCCGACGGTGCGGTGGCCTGTCTACGACCTCCAGCGTGCTTCCACATAGCATTTCTATCTTCAGCAGGCCTTTTTGATCGTGAGAAGACACTTTTGGAACATTCAAAACTGCGACATTTTGACCGGATTCGAACCGTCCAACTGCTCGTCCACGATCGTTAGCACCCATATGATACCTTGGAGACGTGTTGCATTAATCAGACGCAGTACTGGACTGTCCAATGCATGAAGAGCGTTCGTACTCAGGCTCCGCTGCAATTAAAACGTCCGGTCCTCTCCATTTCTGTTCGGTCAGGTAAGCAGAAGCAGTTGGCTGCAGCTCCGTAGCAGTTGTGAAGCAGTGTAGACGGACGATGCTCTGGAATGGCGTGTCGCGTCTCGACTGGATCTGTCTTCCAGGCAGTACTAAGGTTCCGAAGCCATGCCGCCATAGAGGCTGCACGGACGTCCCTGAAGCGAGGTGAGCTGGGTTGACCAGCCCAGCCTGCTGCCGGGAGACGGTGGCGCCGCGGCGCGCAGACGGCTCGCATTCCGATCCGGCGGCGGCCGCTGGCGCCGGGGACCAGTTTGCCGCCGCGGCGGCGTCGCGTCGCATCGCGGCGACAGATTTATGTCCTCGAACGTCCTCATTATTTCGAAACTCGCCGTTTCCTGCCGGCAGTGCGCGGCTGAGGCTGCGGCTGCGCGCGGCGCTCCGCCGTTCCCCTGGCGCTGCGCTGAAGCCTCGAGTCTGCAGGTCGCCGGGCGGCCATTGTTTCCTGCGGAGGTCTGGGCGCGTGTCGGGCATCCCGATGTCCGGCGGCGGATGTCCCTCCAGCGCGGCGCGGCTCCGCGTGCGTTGGCACCACTTGCGCAACGCGACACAGCCGGTCGCCGCCGCACGGCGTGCGTCTTAACGCGCCGCCCAGCAGCTGGTGATGATATCGCACCCGCTCGCCTCTCGAATATGTGCTGGCCAGGCTGCCTGCGCCCTCACCTACAGACCACAAACTGGAACTAAACTGAGTCCGAGCAGGCCTTGAAGGCCGAACTGTACCGATAGACCGCCTTGTCATCCTCAGCCCACTGGCACCGCTGGACTGTGGTATGCACGGGCATGTAGTCAGGCCACTGCACTCCCGGACGTCGTCATTGTACGAGACTGGAGCCGCTAATTACCAATCAAGTAGCTCCTCAACTGGCTTCACAAGGGCTGAGCGCGTCCCGCTTGCCAACAGCGCTCGGTAGACCCATCAAAGTGCTAGCCAAGCCCGACAGCGCTTAAGAGCTGACGGCAACCGGTGTAAAATGGCTCTGAGCACTATGGGACTCAACATCTATGGTCATCAGTCCCCTAGAACTTAGAACTACTTAAACGTAACTAACCTAAGGACATCACACACATCCATGCCTCAGGCAGGATTCGAACCTGCGACCGTAGCGGTCGCGCGGTTCCAGATTGAAGCGCCTAGAACCGCTCGGCCACACAGGCCGGCAGCAACCGATCTAAGCGCTACAGAAATGCCTTTGACTACCTATACAAGCCCGACAAAAATAGAGAGGAGGGAATGAATGGAACTTACTGGGTTAAGACTGCACGTGACACTGGCGCAGTGATCAAAAACTTACGAAGAAATTTGGAGCGTGAGTCGTCCTACCAGTATGACGTTCCATCCCTGTGCCTTGGATGCCTGCACTGGTTTGCTTGGAAGGGCGGTATTATAAAGCTATTGCATGCTGTCATCAGGCAAGCTGGTCGTCGTTATCCTGGATACTGCCACTGGGATGCTCTATCGGGTCAGATCTAGGTATCTTGCCGGCCACTGCAGTACATAGCAACATGCGCTGTATGTGGACAAGGATTGTTGACCTGAAAAACAGCACCCCGAAACTTTCACATTAGAGGTAACACATGAGGACTTACGTCCATGACCTACCGTTGTCGTCAGAGTTCCTTCGATCACTACCATCCGTGACCCGATGGGTCCCCCTCGTACATTAATCTTGTTCCATAGATCATGAATACGACATTTCGTAATGATGTGGAACGTGTCGCTTTAACATAAGTTTTCTTTACACTATATATAATATAGTTACTACTTCGTATCTCAGAATTCATCTGTTGAGTAGGAGGAGTTGTCACTCAGAAATTATTTTCATTTGCTTTTAAATGTTGGTTGGCTTTCAGACTTTTAATACTATTTCGCAAATGACAAAAGATTTTTGTGGCGGCATAATTTACCCCTTTCTATGCCAAAGTAAGATTTAATCCAGAATAGTGAATATCATCCTTTCTTCTAGTGTAGTAGCTACACACTTCGCTGTTGTTTTTGAATTCGGATGGGTTATTAATGACAAATTTCGTTAGGAGAGGTACTGAATATCCCGAGTTCCTTAAATAAATGTCTGAAAGGTGATCTTTGGTGGGCTCCAGCTATTATTCTAATTACAAGCTTCTGAGCAATGAATACTTTCCCTCTTAACGATGAATTGCCCCAAAATATGATGCCATATGAAAGCAGTGAATGAAAATAGGCATAGTAGGCTAATTTACTGATACGCTTACCACCAAAATTTGCAGTAACCCTAATAGCATAAATAGCTGAACCTAACCGTTTCAGCAGATGATCAATGTTTTGGAGAGGGACGCTGCTATTACTCCTGACGTTATGGTATTGGGTGGCGATTCTTCTGTAAAATCTAGCCTTTTCATGAAATTGCATTTTATCTGAAAAATCTGTGAAATCTTAGGAAATCTGTGAAATCTTAGGAAATTTCAGGAATTTCATAAAATCTCAGTGAATCTGTGTTTTTTAACTCGGCAAAGAAATTTTTGCTTGAGTTTTATAAATCCAAATTTAGAAATATTTAATGTATCCAAGTGGGTTAATTATACGAATGATGCTCCAGATAAATTGTAGAAAATATCGATGTTTAGAAAGTGCGGTTAAACTACTGCTTACGCTTAGCGTATCGCAGCTGAGAGGAAAGGAAAATTGTTGTTTCCTCCCTCGCTCAGCGTTAATTTATCGGGAGCTCCTTGTGACACCATCTTCTTCCCAATACCTGAAGTTATAGGGGACTACTTCTTCTTCTTCGAAGTTAGATTAGCTATCCTGATATGGCATAGTGTCCTCTCACAGTATTAGCCACTCCCTACGCCATTCACTTCGCTCGCTGGATAAGTCGAGAAATTACTCTTCACGCGTGTACGACTAATTACTAAGCGTGGTCGTAAAGTTTTAACTATCAGTTCGAAAAAATACAGTTCTTTAATTTTTCAACGTTGGGTACGTGTCGGCAGTGTTGGCACACTCTGGAATCCCTGGTGCGCCACAGTACCGTTGCATGCAGCTACATGAGCCAAAACGAAGCTACATGAGCGCAGCCCCACTAATAGTGCAGTATCGACCGTTGATTGGTTTCTGTCAGCAGCGGAAAGGTAGCGGCTGTGTCAGGACAATCCAGACGTCTAAAGAAGTCATCTGGCTTGGCCTGACGCAGCCGTTACGCTTCCGCTGCTGCCCCAAAACAATTAACGCGTAACACTACACTCCATTAGTGGGCTGCACCATAGTGTTCTGGCTCACGCAGCTGCGTGTTACGGCACTTTGGTTCATCAGGGATACCAGTGTCTCCCAAGACTGCCGACACGTACCTAACATTGAAAAATTAAGGAACAATATTTTTCCGAGCTGGTAATTAAAACTCTGAGTACAACTCTTTCATCAGCCGTCAGTCTATGTTCAGACTTAAACTACCAACCAAGACATACAAGGAGCATGATCGCTATTATGTTACTGGCTCTATGAATATTTGACTGGTAGAACCCATCGTGTCAAACTTACTGCGTATGTTCCGCGGGAATGAAAGAGACATAGTGTGCCTTCAGGAAGCGTAATAGAACTGCTTACGTTCTTAGTATAATGAAGAGAAATTGACACTTACGGATCATTTTGTTTGCATTACTAATTTTTACTTTCGTTACAAACGTCTTCAGATTCATATCTAAATACTGCGATTCGCAGTTCGTTAGCAGGAAGAAGATTGTCGTAACTGGGTAGTCTGTTAAAGACTCCTGTTGCAACTAGTCATTTTTCGATTTTCCTGAAGTGCACAACAAAAGAAAATCCACGAAGTAGGTGTATATAGTGTACAGATGGGAAGAATTCGTGGACTTCAAAGAGACTTGAAAATGGCAACTTTTATGTACTCTTCGTTTTGAAAGATTCCGTACAGATAGCAAACTATAAATGTCACAGAGGGATATTTATAACATCCTCAAATAGATTCACCTCTGGTCTACTATTATTTCGATTAACAATCAGAAAACTTAAGAAAGCACTTCTGGTGTGAGTGAACACTCTGATGTGTCCAAGGATCACACAAATTAACAATGGGGCAACGAATTCCGCACGCAGTTTGAAGTTTTGAGACCGTGCTGAGTCCGATGTTGGCAGAACATTACGTTTATCAATGGAACCAAATACGCTCTTCTTAGGACGACGTGCACCACGTACAAGCCGCAAAGTAGAAGCTGGAGCACACGGCTGCGGTAGGCACGTACGCATTGTTAGCAGCTCGCTAGTAGCAGATCGCCTCAAGGCAGTTGGCAAGAGCGCTGGATTCGCGTTCCGCAAGAAGCAGCGAGCACGGAACTTGGAGAACACGCAGGAGGCTGCCTGCTCATATCTCGTGTCCGTGCTGCTGCCGCGTCTGCAGTTTCTGGCAAACTTTCTCTTCGCCTTGAGTTTGGATTCTGTTGTGCACTGGGAACAGCGAGAGAGGGCGCACTGCGAAGGAGCGAGAACACCGCAATACTTCCATAGTTTCCATTTTCTATCTGTATTTATTCTCCTAGTAACTCGGAAATTTCCACTTTTTTCTTTATTTGTAAAAATAAAGTTAACTTGGAAATGACAGGAGACTTAAATCTGTGACTGTATCAAACTGATCGAGCAAGGAACCTCGGTGGTTAAATTGTTGCTCTTGTTTTCGTGAGAAGCAGAAGCAGACCCTACATTTCGGTAGATTAATACTGGGATAATCTCCTGAAGAAAGAAAGAAATAAAGAAAAAAAACTAGTCCTTATCCCAGTTGTCTCCAACTTAGAGTGCTTCATCTCCTATGACCCCGCCGTCAAAGAACCGATAATCTACCGTCGGATGGAAGTCGTAGACTCTACCCTGAGTCAGCCCGTTCGAGTAAGTTAAATTGTACGTCTGTGTCTGTACTGAGCAAGCCGCCTTATTCTGTGTGGCGAAGAGTACTTCCGCTATCACAGTTCCTCATGAAAGACGTTTCTGAAACACAGTACATGCACTGGGGTGAAATGACTGGAGCGTCAGTGCAAACGATACAGATATGCTGAATCAGGAGTCTAAAGAATAAGCAGTGTCAATTGAAAACTTGTAATTTTGTCCAACGTTTTCCTTTGCACACACGGCATCCGCAACCCCCCCAGAGGGTTCACAACTCTTTTGTGGATACGTGCATAGCGAGCACGGGACCCCGAGCTAATGTGGCCCTTCTTCCTTTCCGGACTGCATACCTTCCTTTTCCGCATCCTTCCCTATCCCCCATCTTCGCCCCCCCCCCCCCCCACCCCTCACCACTGGCTCTTTCCTTCCTTTTCTCCCCCTCTGGGAGTATGGTTTGTGCCTACGTCCGGAGACGGACGCTCGTAAATTTAACGCATTCTTCGCCTTCTCTGCTTGTATGTCTTCATCCTTCCTTTGTCCTTCTCTTTCCCTTACCTCTTCTCTTTACCCTTTCCTCCGCTGCGGCGTTTGAGACCTCTCTTCTTTCCTTTCCCTTTTTTTTGTTTTTTCCCTTTCTCTTTCTTCCTCGCTGTGCGTGTCTGAAGGCCGACCCACGCCTTTTCGTGCGTAGCCGGTGACGGGGTAACGCGTAATTCCCCGCCCCGGGTAGACAGGTAGGACACGTACGTACCCCCTGGTAATGGCCAGGCCCAGGGAGGGGTGATTACCCGAGCTGATACCTTCCGAAAGTGCCGATTGGTCCATCCGTCCGTTTGTCGGGAGGTGTGACCTGAGGTGTGAACAATCACCTAAGGCGGGAGTGCCCTCAGAGAGGGCCCCCAAAAGGGAGGAGCGCGCCATCGGAGACGCCAGTAATCATGGGGGATTCTTCCGCAATGGTTTCCTCACCTTCCACTATGTCCGCTCACAAGCGTAAGTTCACTGAGTCTCAGCCACAGACAGTTCTTCCATCGTTGCCACAGTTCCTTGTTGTTTCTCGGTCTGACGAAGGTCACGACTTCTCCACGGTCAACCCTTTCATTATTCAGAAAGGTGTCGACGCAATTGCAGGTCCTGTAAAGCCTTGTTCCAGATTACGGAATGGCACCTTGTTGTTAGAAACAGTCAGTGCCCTCCAGGCACAAAAATTGCTGCGTACTTCACTTCTCCACACCTTCCCTGTCCGGGTGGAACCGCACCGTACTTTAAATTCCTCACGTGGAGTCGTTTATACACGCTCCCTCGATGGATTGTCTAACGACGAAATTCAGCACTACCTGTCTGACCAGGGTGTAACGGCTGTTCATAGAGTTATGAAAAGGGTTGACACGAACATCATTCCAACCCGCATTGTCTTCTTGACATTTGACAAAGTTCAACTCCCATCCAAAATCAAAGCAGGCTATGAGATAATTTCCATTCGCCTTTATGTCCCAAACCCTACGCATTGCTATCGGTGTCAGCGGTTCAATCACACCAGCCAGTCCTGTTCCAATCCGGCCAAATGTGTTGTGTGTGGCAAGGATGCCCATGAGGGTGCTTGTCCACCTCCATCCCCTCGCTGCATCAACTGTATGGGTGACCACGCTGCTTCCTCTCGAGATTGCCCCATTTTTAAAGACGAAAAGCTCATCCAGGAAATCAGACTGAAGGAAAAGGTGTCGACCTTTGCTGCTCGAAAATTATTCGCCAGTCGACAGCCCACCGTGCCTCAGACAGGAAAATACAGCACTGTGCTTGCTTCTCCTCGGCCAACAAAGGAGGCGGCCACGCAGACTTGTGACCTCACCTTTAGTGCCACGGTCGTCAGATCGGCCAGCGCAAAGATCGCCCGTTCAACCTCACCACTATCGCCTGCCCACTCTACGGCTCACCCTTCATTGGGTTCTGCTAAATCTCGACCCCAAAAGTCAGACACCAAGACTTCGAAAAAAGAGGATACTCGTGAAGATTTTTTTACGTACCCCAACTTCACAACCATCGGTTCCTCCTTCATCTAAGCATCATATTTCCAAGAAGGCTAATAAGAAACCCAGTTCATCTCCTTCTCCGCCAAAGCGTCTCTCATCTACAGCACCACCTGGCGGAAATCGCCCTCGGCCGTCTTCTGTGTCGCCGAAGCGCACTGCTGGCGGCCGATCAACCGGCCGATCGCTGGAGGCAGGAGCTGCTCCTGAACAACCTATGGATCAGGATCTTCTGCCTTCGGCTGAATGCAATTCCATGCTGTCGGTCGCAAGCTCTGAGCAATCGTTGAGTTGACGGCGACCTTTGTCACATTCCTCCATTTTCTGTTTACCCTATGTCCATTATCCACTGGAATATCCGCGGCATTCGAGCCAATCGGGATGAATTATCGATCGTCTTACGATCCTACTCGCCGGTCATCTTCTGTCTTCAGGAAACAAAGCTGCGTCCCCATGACCGCTTTGTTCTCCCCCATTTTCAGTCTGTCCGATTTGATCTCCCCTCTGTTGAAGGCACTCCAGCCCATGGTGGACTCATGATTCTTCTCCATGATACTCTCCATTATCACCCAATCCCCTTAACCACCTCCTTCCAAGCTGTCGCTGTCCATCTTTCCCTTTCTGGATATACCTTTTCTCTTTGTACTGTATACATTCCATCGTCCACACCAATGGCACGAGCTGATCTCCTTCATCTTCTTGGTCAGCTTCCACCCCCCTATTTGCTGGTTGGGGACTTCAATGCCCACCACCCGCTTTGGGGATCTCCACATCCTTGACCACGTGGCTCGCTATTGCTAGACGTCTTCCACCAAGCGGATCTAGTTTGCCTCAACACTGGGGTCCCTACATTTTTGTCTGCCTCCACGACAAATTTCTCTCATTTGGACCTTTCGGTCGGTACTGTTCCGCTAGCTCGGCGCTTCGAATGGTTCGCCCTTGATGATACACACCCGAGTGATTACTTTCCATGTGTCGTTAGACTGCAGCCTCAACTGCCCTATATGCGCCCGCGACGCTGGAAGTTTGCCCAAGCCGATTGGACACTTTTTTCGTCTCTAGCGACATTCGATGACCGTCACTTTCCTAGCGTCGACGATGAGGTCACACACATTACCGACGTTATTCTTACAGCTGCGGAACGTTCAGTACCACGCACCTCCGAATTGCCCCGGCGCCCCCCAGTTCCTTGGTGGAACGAGGCATGCCGTGACGCAATACGTGAGCGGCGACGTGCTCTTGGCGTTTTCAGCCACCATCCTACTTTGGCCAACTGTATCCGCTATAAGTAGTTCCGTGCGCTATGCCGTCGCGTCATCCGCGATAGCAAGGAGGCAAGCTGGAAATTCTTTATTAGCTCATTTAACACCTTCACTCCCTCCTCGGAAGTTTGGAGTCGGATTCGACGGTTATCAGGCGCGCCTAGTTTCTCCCCGGTCTCTGGGCTCACTGTCGCGCGTAATACGTTAGTGGACCCCGTCGCAATTTCTAACTCCTTGGGTAAACACTTTGCTGAGATTTCGAGTTCTTCAAATTACCCGCCAGCGTTTCTCCCGAAGAAACGTGCAACAGAAGTGCAACCTCTTGCTTTCTTCTCTCAAAATCGCGAAAGCTATAATACTGTTTTCTCCATGCGGGAACTCCAACATGCACTCTATTCTTCTCGCTCCTCCGCCCCAGGACCGGATGGTATCCACATCCAAATGTTGCTGCATCTATCAACCCATAGTCTGCGTTACCTCCTTCGCATTTATAATCGAATTTGGACCGACAGTACTTTTCCCAGACGATGGCGGGTAGCTATCGTCGTTCCTGTTCCAAAACCTGGAAAGGACAAACATCTCCCCTCTAGCTATCGCCCAATTTCTCTCACGAGTAGTGTATGTAAGGTTTTGGAGCGTATGGTGAATTGCCGTTTAGCTTGGTGGCTGGAGTCCCGCAGTCTTTTAACACCTGCCCAATGCGGTTTCCGAAAGCATCGTTCTGCAGTTGACCATCTTGTTGCTCTCTCCACTTACATCATGAACAATTTTCTCCGGAAACGCCAAACAGTAGCAATATTTTTTGATCTGGAGAGAGCATACGATACCTGTTGGAGGACAGGCATCCTCCGCACACTGTTCTCTTGGGGCTTTCGAGGTCGGCTGCCCCTTTTTCTTCGCGAATTTATGGCAGAGCGCACATTACGAGTGCGGATGAACACTACTTTCTCCCAAGAAAACGGGATACCCCAGGGCTCCGTGCTAAGTGTTGTACTGTCTGCTATTGCCATAAATCCAGTTCCTGAGGTCTCGGGCTCCCTCTTTGTGGACGATTTTGCGATCTACTACAGCTCTCAACGGACCAGCCTTCTTGAACGACGTATTCAAGGATATCTCGATCGCCTCTACTTTTGGAGCATCGAAACCGGCTTCCGTTTTTCTCCCAGTAAGACCGTTTGTGTTAATTTTTGGCGACGTAAGGAGTTTCTTCCACCCTCCTTACATCTAGGACCTGTCAACCTTCCGTTTTTGGATGTCGCTAAATTCTTGAGTCCTATGTTTGACAGAAAACTGTGCTGGTCCTCCCACGTTTCCTATCTTTCGGCTCGCTGTCTGCGATCGCTCAACACCCTCCGTGTCCTGAATGGTACCTCCTGGGGAGCGGACCGAGTGGTCCTTCTCCGCCTTTATCGCGCCTTAGTGCGCTCGAAATTGGACTATGGAAGCATAGTCTACTCCTCTGCTCGGCCGTCTGTTCTTCGTCGTCTCGACTCTATCCACCACCGTGGATTACGTTTAGTGTCTGGAGCTTTTTACACCAGCCCTGTGGAAAGCCCTGAGACTGCTGAACCTCCGTTGTCCAATCTGCGAGCAGTCCTTCTGAGTCGTTATGCTAGCCATCTGTCTTCCATGCCTGCTAATCCAGCCCATGACATTTTTTTCGACGCCTCCTTTGATGTAGGGTATGCAGGCCGCCCCTCCTCCCTACTACCATCGGGAGTCCGCTTCCGTCAACTGCTCCATTCTCTTTCCTTCCGCTTTCCTAAAACCTTCTTGACAACTTGGGGTACAGCACCGCCTTGGCTCTGTCCCCGGATCTGCCTGCTCCGTGACCTTTGTCATTTTCCCAAGGATGGTACCCCTTCACTTGTTTATCGTCGGGCATTTGCTGCTCTATGTGCACAAATGAAAGAAGCCACATTTATTTACATTGATGGCTCGAAAACATCGTTAGTTGTAGGGAGTGCCTATATTGTTGGCGACACCCCAAATCAATTTCGGCTTCCCGACCAGTGTTCGGTTTATACTGCGGAGCTTTACGCTGTTCTCCAGGCTGTCCACTTCATCCGCCGCCATCAGCGGATACAGTATGTTATCTGCTCAGATTCTCTCGGCTCTCTCCTCAGTCTCCAAGCTCTTTACCCTGTGTACCCTGTGCACCCTGTGGTCTACCGGATTCAGGACTGTCTGCGCTTGCTCCACCTGGGGGCGTCTCGGTGGCGTTCCTCTGGCTCCCGGGACACGTTGGTATCGGTGGAAATGAGGCGGCCGATATTGCGGCCAAGGCTGCAGTCTCTCTTCTTCGGCCAGCTATTCAATCGATTCCCTTCGCCGATCTACGGGCGTTTTATGTCGTCGTGTTGTTCATTTATGGCACGCGCATTGGTCGACACTTCCCCATAATAAATTGCGGGACGTGAAAGCACTTCCTTGTGCTTGGACTTCTTCCTCCCGAACGCGTCGTCGGAAGGAGGTAATTTTAACTCGACTCCGGATAGGGCACTGTCTTTTTAGCCATCGATATCTTTTAAGCGGCGATCCTCCCCCACTCTGTCCCCACTGCTCTCAGCTGTGGACGGTAAGACACCTTTTAATTGAGTGCCCCTATTTTAATCCGTTACGCTCCCGTCTACAGCTATCACCTGATACATCGTCGATTTTAGCAGATGACACGCGCTCAGCCGACCGCGTTCTCAAGTTTATTAGTGCCGGTGAAATGACGTCAATCATTTGAAGCTTTTTTTTGGGACAACCAACCCCTTTATGTAGTGGATATTTAAGCCTTCCTTCTGCTTTTAGTTTCTCCAATTTTATGACTTTCGTTCCCATTTCTGCTGGTTTCCATTTTCGGTTTTTACTGTTTCCTAAGTCACGGACCGGGCGCTAATGACGATAGCAGTTTCGCGCCCTAAAACAAAAAAAAACCAAAAAAAACGGCATCCGCAACTGTCAGTAATGGACCAGTTGAACCAAAATTTCTCCACGGCCGGATACAGCCCGGACATTCCCATATGCTCGCACCTGAACAACACAAGCCCCTCTGTCAGTTGGAAAGCACGAGGCAGTCTCAAATTTTTTGCAACTGGTGTTTTGATTCAATAAAAATGGAAAATTTATGCTTGATCCAGACTGGAATCCAGGTTTCCAGGTTATCGCCAGCAATCGCCTTCAGTCGACTTAACCATTAGGCGTAGTACGCTTGCAGGTCTGATCGAAGCTTCCTTAGTCACTTGTTTCCACCTGTGATTTTCGAAGACTGCTGTCAGTCACTTCCACGGGAAGCAGGGAATAAGAGGCGTTGTAGGACGAAATCGTTTTTATTTTCCACGAATTCCATTACTTTGCAAGGATATTACTGAGAAAGATTGAACGAAATGAAAATGTGTGTTCAGTCATCCGTAAAATTTCGCATATAAAGCCTGGACTAATAGCCAGTATAGAGCTACATATCCGATCAAAAGCATGCTTCCACCTGTTAGTGGATGTTAATTCGGGGTGTGTCCTCTCTTCGCCTTTATAACGGCTTTAACTCTGCTGAGAACAGCTTCCGTGAAGTGTCTCAAAGCCTGTGGAAGAATGGCAACCGTTATACCTCATGAGCCGAAATCAGAAAAGCTACGCTGGGTCTGGACGCTGCGGTGTAGAACGAAATCGACGTTCCAACTCATACCAAAGATTTTCCACCTGGTTCAGGTCGATACTCTGGGCAGGACAGTCCATTTCAGGAATATTATCCTCCACGAAACATGTCCACAAAGGTGGTGCTTTACGATGTAATCATCGTTGTCTCCGCACTGTTCCTCTAATGCAAGCAGAACAGCTTTAAAAACGTTGAAATGTCTCTGATTTGGTAGGCAGGTGACACCCAATGACTAGACCACTCAGTTCGCCTGACCGACTTATTATGCTTCTTTACTGATTGCACAATACTCCAGCCTTCTTCTGTACTGACGGCTCTGTCTCTCGTGACATCTAGTGGTGAATTGGCTTTGCATGGGGGGTGCTCTAATGGTTTTGGTCACATTGTATTTTCTTAATTCCATAGAACTCTTAATAATATGTTTCTTTTGCTCATTTTCCCCCTTTTAACTTTTTTGAATTTCAACTAAAAGATTCAATACCTTCATTTGCCATATATTTTTATGATTGTGCTTCAGATCTCTACAGTAGACTCGAGCCTTAAAAACAATAACTATAAGATAAAAACTCGGGCTCCGACCCAGAATCTTTCGCAGGCAGTGCTGTAAGCGGCTATCCTGGCACGATTCGCCCTCCTGCATGCCTGCCTCCTACCGTCCAAACTTCTCAAAAGCTCTTCTGGATGCTTTGCTGGCCAATCACTAGTGGAAGAAAAGATGTTGTGGTGAACAGACGATGTTCTGGATTAGAGTCCCGGTCCAGTACACAGTGTTATTCCTCCACGAAGTTACAAATGGACACACAGCTGTAGAGGGAAATACTCATTCTAGAATCAATCCCTTAGGGCCTGTGCTGTGGCTAAGTCATTTGTCCGCAATATCTTGCCTTCCAGGAGTGATGCCGATCGGCTTGTGTCAATTGTGGAAGGTCGGAGGGAGGTACTGGCAGAAGTAGAGCGCTGTGGCCAGACTGTGAGTAGTGACTGAACACCTCAGTCGGTAAGGGCCTCACCCACAAAATGTAAGATTCTAGATTAGAGTCCCTGTCAGCCAGAAAGTTTCGTATCACCACGCACTCGGCTGCAGAGTGAAAGATTCTTTCTGGGAACAGGATATTCGCATACACATCATGTGAATGGACGAGAGGATTCATCAAACAACTGCCACATGGCTCTGATGATAACTGGATATCCCCCCCCCCTCCTCCGCCAACCCTCACCGGTACTGACCCCTCCATTGTACATGTTTCGGCACTAGATGTACGTTAATAGTTACACGGTTTTGACAGATACTGATGCATTCCGTGAGGAGCGTCGATTATTCACCCGTGGCGGACGCGCCACGCCTGTAGCGCGGCGCCTGTGAAGACATTGACAGTGATACATTCGAAACAGGTTGTGCGCCAGCGGGCGGTGTGGTCTCATTACGGAGGGCGAGCCGGCCTGCCGGCCTAGCGGCCAGACGTCGCCGACAAGAAAACGTCGGGCTGGTTCTCCGCGTCTCCTCTGTCCGGCCGGTGCCGCTGCAGGGACGCTGGATTCTCGACCCGCAGTAATGGCCGCCGCGCCGCATTCTTCCAATAATTACCGCCGGCCGCGTAATGGCCGCACAAAGGACCCGCTGGCTGCCACGCCGAGTTCCCACACACGCCTACCTCGCCCTCTCCCGTTCCTGTGCGGCACCGTTCTCGGCAGCTGCGACAGACTCGCCATATCATTTGTTTCGATATCGACACATCTTTCAGCAGTTTGACGCATTCTTCATGGTTGTCTGTCGTGTGCATTCTGTAACTTGGATCCATTTGAGCGGCTGTGGTAGTCTAGTGCTTAGAGTGCTGGCTCCGACCGTTGTGGTCCTGGGGAGGAGCAGGGATTTTTCCTCGTTCCATTCCCTCCTGGATGTTGTAGCTGAGTTTCTCACCCATTGCCTCAACGTAGTGTTACGACCACAAATATTTTAGCCGTCGGTTTTCTGAGCGTCGAAGGAAGCCACAACAGTGGAGGATACGCTGCCGACAGTTGTGTAATAAAAACATATCTCGACACTTAATCCAGTCTTAGGACTGGTTATGCACATAGTGCATAGGCATGCCTAATTTTTGTATTTTTACATTTTTTCTTTATACCGGGTGATGATAATTAGAATGCAACTACTAATAGGGCTTCAGTGTGGCAGCGAAACTTGGAATATATGCTAATGTGTTTATGCGGAACGTATTTATTCAGGAAAAAAATTGTTCCAGTTTTGGCCACGAGGTGCAAATTTGACATGGTACACTGTTTCTACACTACTGGCCATTAAAATTGCTACACCAAGAAGAAATGCAGATGATAAACGGGTATTCATTGGACAAATATATTATACTAGAACTGACATGTGATTACATTTTCACGCAATTTGGGTGCATAGGTCCTGAGCAAAAAGTACCCAGAACAACCACCTCTCGCCGTAATAACAGCCTTGATACGCCTGGGCATAGAGTGAAACAGAGCTTGGATGGCTGCAAAGGCTGGGGCTCCATGGTGGCCATGCACGTCCTCAAAAGAGAGTTTTGAGTCCGCTCTGGGGGTAAAATGTGTCTCTTCACTCCACAGAATATTGCCCAGCCACATGTTATCAACTTCGATCTGTGCCAGATAACGAAGAGCAAATTCAGAATGTTGCTGCAAATCATCAGGCTTCAGTTGTTGCACCGTGTTGCTCTTGTACAGGTACCAGTGTAAAATATACTGCAAAACTTTCCACACTGATGACCAAGGGACGGACAATTCTCGTGGCACTGCATCAGCGCTAGCACTACCCGGGGCAATTGCTGCATGGTCAGTTGCAGCAATAGCAACCTCGTCAATAGCTTCAGTCAGGGTACGACGCCTTCCCCTTCCAGAAGCCACAGCAAGCTCACCTTTGACGCCGAATTTCACCACCACCACCACCACCACCACCACCTTTAAACCATTTAATAACGACGGGCCTCTCCTCAGACCTTTCAGTCGGCGATACTCTCTTAATGCAGCACTTCAATTGCTGCTGGTCACATAGAACAGTTCCACTAACAGCGCACGGTCTTTTTCTCGATATCCATACAGTTCAATTACAATACGGCTACACAAATGACAGCGTGTATGTCAAATTGTCATACACTACTGGCCATTACAATTGCTACACCACGAAGATGACGTGCTACAGACGCGAAATCTAACCAACAGGAAGAAGATGCTGTGATATGCAAATGATTAGCTTTTCAGAGCATTCACACAAGGTTGGCGCCGGTGGAGACACCTACAACGTGCTGACAAGGGAAAAATTTCCAACCGATTTCTCATACACAAACAGCAGTTGACCGGCGTTTCCTGGTGAAGCCTTGTTGTGATGCCTCGTGTAAGGAGGAGAAATGCTTACCATTACGTTTCCGACTTTGATAAAGGTCGGATTGTAGCGTATCGAGACTGCGGTTTATCGTATCGAGACATTGCTGCTCGCGTTGGTCGAGATCCAATGACTGTTAGCAGAATATGGAATCGGTGGGTTCAGGAAGGTAATACGGAACGCCGTGCTGGATCCCAACGGCCTCGTATCAGTAGCAGTTAAGATGACAGGCATCTTATCTGTATGGCTGTAACGGACCGTGGAGCCACGTCTCGATCCCTGAGTCAACAGATGGGTACGTTTGCAAGACGACAACCGTCTGCGCGAACAGTTCGACGACGTTTGCAGCAGCATGGACTATCAGCTCGGAGACCATGGCTGCGGTTATCTTTGACGCTGCATCACAGACAGGAGCGCCTGCGATGGTGTATTCAACGACGAACCTGGCTGCACGAATGGCAAAACGTCATGTTTTCGGATGAATCCAGGTTCTGTTTTACAGCATCATGATGGTCGCATCCGTGTTTTGGCAACATCGCGGTGAACGCACATTGGAAGCGTGTATTCGTAATCGCCATACTGGCGTATCACCCGGCGTGATGGTATGGGGTGCCATTGGTTACACGTCTCGGTCACCACTTGTTCGCATTGACGGCACTTTGTACAGTGGACGTTACATTTGAGATGTGTTGCGACCTGTTGCTCTACCTTTCATTCGATCCCTGCAAAACCCTACATTTCAGCAGGATAATGTACGACCGCATGTTGCAGGTCCTGTACGTGCCTTTCTGGATACAGAAAATGTTCGACTGCTGCCCTGGCCAGCACATTCTCCAGATCTCACCAATTGAAAACGTCTGGTCAATGGTGGTCGAGCAACTGGCTCGACACAATACGCAGTCACTACTGTTGATTAACTGTGGTACCGTGTTGAAGCTGCATGGGCAGCTGTACCTGTACACACCATCCAAGCTCTGTTTGACTCAATGCCCAGGCGTATGAAGGGCGAGAGGTGGTTGTTCTGGGTACTGATTTCTCAGGATCTATGCATCCAAATTGCGTGAAAATATAATCACGTGTCAATTCTAATATATTTGTCCAATGAATACCCGTTTATCATCTGCATTTCTTCGTGGTGTAGCAATTGTAATGGCCAGTAGTGTAGAAAAAGATAAAAAATAGTTAGTTGCATTTATGTTCGTTACTACAATTGAGTGTGAGGTGGGCATTGATGGCAATGTGGCGGTGCGTTTTTGGAGTTATGTAGCTTAGGGGGATCATTTCTTCGTAGCGTGATGGGCTGGAGTGACCCTAAACCCTCGTGCAACGCGTGAGAGATTGTGTCGAATGATATAAAAGTGAAAAAACGTATGTTTGTATTGTGGGGACGACACTTACTTGTAGGTCTCATGTTCTACTAAATAATTCTGTTACGAGAGGTGAACAATTCTTTGTACCCTCTGAAGTGTATAGTGATAATAACCCGGTATCGACATGATCATCTGATACCGTAGATGGGCCTTATCGTGTATTATAACATCAAAGTCGACTGCAAATAAGATAATACCCATAAATACACGGAAGGTGTCACCCCTACTACATACAGATACAGCAGCATCGGCTGCCGTGCAATTACCTATCGGAAGACGAATGTACTGCGTAGGTCAGTTACGTCATCTCCAACCCAAGTTACGTTTTCCTTCATCCCTGTGTTTCTCTACGTCGGTAACACGCAAACGCTGAATTTTAATACTTAGTAAATCAAACGGTATTTTGTAACTTTAAGTATCTTTCACAGGCCGCCTGAATACAGATGTAGAATCAAACACAGTGACATGAAACTTCCTGGCAGATTAACACTGTGTGCCGGACCGAGACTCGAACTCGGGACCTTTGCCTTTAGCGGGCAAGTGCTCTACCAACTGAGCTACCCAAGCACGACTCACGCTCCGTCCTCACAGCTTTACTTCCGCCAGTACCTCGTCTCCTACCTTCCAAACTTTACAGAAGCTCTCCTACGAACCTTGCAGGATTAGCACTCCTGAAAGAAAGGATATTGCGGAGACATGGCTTAGCCACAGCCTGGGGGATGTTTCCAGAATGAGAGTATCAGCGCACACTCCGCTGCAGAGTGAAAATCTCATTCTGGAAACACACTGATGGTCAGAAAATAACTTGTTCCAGCGTGATTAATTCGGTTTCTGTGTTGCCATGGCCCCTTAGTATGTAGCATAACAACCAGTATTGTTAATTATTGCTGTAGCCTATTTTCGGTCATTTGGAATGCCCCCGAACAAGGTGCCGGCTGATTTCTCGTGTGTCGCCGCGGGCGAGACCGCGGAGTGTCGGTATACGTGTGGCGCTGCGGTGGTCGCGCCGTGCCGGCAGGACGGACCGTAATGGCGCGCTTCCTGAGCTGGACGTCTGCCATGCACTCCCTTCTCCACCCTGTCCACTCGTCTACACCCGTTCTTCATTCACACGAGGGCCGTCCGTGTCCACTTCTTACAGACCGTCGCGTCGCGTGGCAGTACTCCCAGCATTCTTTTATACGTGATACTCCAAGCATTCTGTTACGGCCGAATGTCAGATATGCAGAAATAATTACCTGCAGCAAAAAATGTGAGCTTGTAGGAAATCAAATTTGAAACAGATTTTCTTTTTCATGAAACTCAATCCAAGAGCCGAACGTGACCAAAAAAATTTACGGAGTTGCAAAAAAACAGTTTTCTCTTAAGTAAAAAAACTATTCCTCCGATCGAAAAATGTTAAAGGAGAAAATTGTGGAGCTCCAAAAGATCTACCGATAGCATTTTCGTAAGTATCGATTGCAGTCTTGCGTTTCGAGAAAAATCCGCTGTAAATGGGTTCACAACATCTCGTTAACATTTCCAAGCTTGTTATTTAGTGTAAGTATAGCCCGCGGTAAGTCAAATAAAATGGCTCTGAGCACTATGGGACTTAACATCTGTGGTCATCAGTCCCCTAGAACTTAGAACTACGTAAACCTAACTAACCTAAGGACATCACACACATCCATGCCCTAGGCAGGATTCGAACCTGTCACCGTAGCGGTAAGTCAAATAAGTGCTAATGATTTTCACGGGTTTGCAGCCGGGTTCCATCGTCCTGACGACAACACGATGTTTCGGCGGACCATCTGGCCGCCATCTTCAGGCGAGATTGAGTGCACAATCACGCCGGAACTGAAGAGACCTAAGATTCGGCGGCTCCTTTATACCGCGGGTACTGGCCGTTACGCTTGCGCGAGCAACGGAAGAGCTGCCCTCTGTGAGGCGAACAATTGCAGCGGCGCCAGCGGTGAAAATTGTCAAAAGCGAGGAATCGCAAAATTAAAATGCAGCCGGACGGAAACGAGACCGTTGTTGTTTTATCTGTGATAAAATAGGGTTCCACGTCTTACTTAAAGGAAAACCTTCATCCCTGTTAATGATATCATCAGACAGACGTATTTCAATCGATTCTTTCAGTACACAATCCCAGTAACTGGATGCCGAAGCAATAATTTCCGTCTCTTTAAACGCCATATTGTGGCCTTCATTAAGACAGTGTTGAGCAACGGCTGAATTTTTTTTTTTTTTTTTTTTTTTTTTTTTTTTTTTTTTTTTTTTTTTTTTTTTTTTTTCGGCTGGAGCAGACGTGTAAGCCGTTGATGTTCCACACATCGATCTTGGACTGTAAGAATAGTCTGTCCAATGTAGGCCTTTCCGCAGTGACAGGGAATCTTGTATACCCCAGGCTTCCTCAGTCCCAAATCATCTTTAACCGATTCAAGAAGGGATCTAGTTTTGGTCAAAGGCATAAGGACGCTTTTAATATCATATTTCCTGAGGATTCTCGAAATTTTCGAAGAAATACTTCCCACGAAGGGTAAAAACGCAACTGATTTGAAAGTGTCCACCGTTGGTTTTCGTGGGGCTCCAAATTGAAAAGCACGAGTAATTTGGTGATCAGAATACCCATTCTGCCTGAAAACAACCTTAACGTGTTCCAACTCCTGTTTCAAGTTATCGGAATCCGAAACAGCATAAGCCCTCTTGACCAGTGTGCGTAAAACTCCCAAGCGTTGATGTTGTGGATGACAACTTGTGGCATGGAGGTAGCGGTCCGTACGCGTAGATTTTCGGTATACACCGTGTCCCAAAGTCCCATTTTCTTTCTTATGTACTAAGACATCCAAAAAAGGTAATATGCCATCTTTTTCAATTTCCATCGTAAATTTGATTCGTTGATGAAGGCAGTTAAAATGATCTAAAATTGATGAAGAGATTCCATTCCATGTGGCCAAACGATGAAAATATCATCCACGTATCTCAAAAAACTTGTTGGTTTAAGAGAAGATTTCCTAAGTGCCATATGCTCAAAATCTTCCATCTGAGGTCTCTTCAGTTCCGGCGTGATTGCACACTCAATCTCACCTGAAGATGGCGGCCAGATGGTCCGCCGAAATATCGTGTTGTCTTCAGGACGATGGAACCCGGCTGCAAACCCGTGAAAATCATCAGTATTTGATACGCCGGGGCAATCTACGTTATCACAAATAAGTACTAGTTTGAAAAATTAAAAAATACTAATTATTGTTCAAGATATTGGGCGTATCAAAAAGGATTATCCGATTTTTAAAGGCTCATAACTATTATGTTATTTGAGACATGTGCGTGAACATCGGACATCAGCACTCTGTGATCGTTTATTGAAATTATGGAAAACAGTAAAAGACCATTTGATTTGATAGTGTTACCGGAAGTTAAGACCAACGGTTTGTTCCCCCCTAGATGTCCAGTGGCAACGTTAGAGTAGATATATGCCTGTTGCCCCGTCTTTTCCTCTTGTGAAAATGGTGTGGAATGGATTGCTTTAGCCAGAGTTCATGGAAGTACTGTCCAAAAGAAGGCAGGCCTGCTTTCTAGTAATACCAGCTTTCGGAGTTGGTGGACGGGTTCCTGCCCGGGGCGAGCTATCTTCGGAAGCCAGTGTAGATGATCCTTTTTTACTATCCCTGACCGTGGAATTGTTTTGCGACAGATATGGCAGTAGGCTATAAAACCTCATACGAGCACCTCGGAGAGAGGAGTGGGGAAGAGGAAGGTTCGGTCTGTGAAGCATCACCCAAAGCTAGCAGGGACGGCCGACCGGAAGCTGACGACGCAGGAAACCATTGCGGTCTGCCTCACGCGCCACCCCCCCCCCCCCTTTACCTCATCGCCCCCCCCCCCCCCACCCTACGACAAATACTGTGTGTGGTTTCTTCTCTTCCTTGGCCCACTGCTGTCGCACAGGAGAGTACCTGCGCTTTCAGCCGAACCGGTGCCATCCAGTTCATCTTGCCCGAAAAGTAGGTAGATTAGGATATGATATTCAGTCACGAAGAAGTCATTGGAGACAGCGCGCAAACTGAAATAACCAAAGAAAATATCGATTTTTGATTGATATGTCTCTCTTCCTGCTCACAAAATAGTGAAGATTCAATGTGCGTTAGCTCACATTTGTTATACCGCAACTGTCTTGACGATTGAATACAGTAGCAGCATTAAACTGTAAAAATATTCACCTTTTATTTGATTCAGTTTTTTAATAATATTTATTTTAATTTATACTTTTTACGTGTCAAAATGAACAGCTTTTTTTTATATGGCACGCCCATTTTTCCTGCAATAAAACAATTACTGGGCTCATAACTTTTTCTTTTTCAGAAATTTCAATCGCTCACCACGGCAAAAATTAACCTATATCTTTTTTCTGTCCTTAAGCTGTACGTGTGTAAACTAGAAAGTTTTTTAATATCAAAACTCTGATACTCCTTCAAATCGCTAAAATACGAGGGCCTGCTGAAAAATTAACCCCACCGAAATTTTTATGTGAAAACTATTGAAGTTTTTTGTATAAAAGGAATATTGTTAACATTCTACATGTTTATTCTTCGTATCTACATATTTATTTCTCAACACAGTCACCCTGGCGAGGAAGTCATTTCCCCTAGCGAGAGACCAGGTAGTTGTTACCGTCGCTGAAGAATCTTTGATTTTCTTGACGGAGCCACTACCGCACCTCATCTTGCACCGATTCGTCTCTATCAGAGTGAAGTCGTCGAAGGTAGTCTTTAAGTTGCGGAAACTGATGAAACTCGGGCGGAGCCAAGTCTGGACTGTGTGAAAGATAAACAATGGCAGAGAACCCCAGGCGTCGGACTGTTGCAGATGTCGCAACCCTAGTGTGTGGTCCGTCAGTGTCACGCTGCAGGAGAGGGTGCTTCGTGTATTGGAGACGTCTTCGAAATCTAGTATCGATTTCAGCACGCTGTTTCTCGCTCACAGACATAGTTAATGTTACAAACCAGCATATTACGCGCTACAATATGGGGCCGTGTAGCGGCAGAGGGCTCTAGACACGAAGAACAAAGATGGGCAAGGGACGATCAGTTTCCGTTTGAGAACGTTGCTACAGAGCACAGGCAACGTATCGCGACTCTGATGCGGGTATATAAACACCGACATGTAGGCAAGAGATGTGTGTATATTCGTGTCTTCACGATGTACCTGCGGTACATGTTGAAACGTGAACTATTGCGACTTCCTACCAGATAGGTCCAAACACGATCAGTAGACATGCATCAGAGAATGAAGAATGTATATGGGGCTGCATGTTTGTCGAAAATCACAGCTGCGGAATGGTACGTCAGTTCCGTGCTGGTCGCGATTCGACACAAGAACCCAGTCGATGTCGCAGGCTACCCACATCCAATACGCCAGCTCAATTGGGAGACTTGCGAAGCACTCGTTCTATAGTCCTGGTCCCTCCCCTTGCGATTATCACGCATTCGGCCCCTAAATAAAGGCCTTTAAGGATCGAAATTTCCTGTCGGACGGGATGGGCTGCAGGTACTTACGGACTTCAAGCAGCAGCACACGGTGTTCCACCAAACGTGTATCTTCAACATGGTGCGCTCGATGCGATGATTACCACATGCCCATGTCGATTCTGCCTGATTCGTAACCCGTTTCTGAACTGTACGTTCTTCGAAAGAAAACTTTCTCATCTCCCCTTATAAACTACTGGCCATTAAAATTGCTACACCACGACAGGAAGAAGATGCTGTGATATGCAAATGATTAGCTTTTCAGAGCATTCACACAAGGTTCAAGGTTGGCACCGGTGGAGACACCTACAACGTGCTGACATAGGAAAAGTTTCCAACCGATTTCTCACACACAAACAGCAGTTGATCGGCGTTGCCTGGTGAAACGTTGTTGTGATGCCTCGTGTAAGGAGGAGAAATGCGTACCATCACGTTTCCGACTTTGATAAAGGTCGGATTGTACCCTATTGCAATTGCGGTTTATCGCATCGCGACATTGCTGCTCGCGTTGGTCGATATCCAGTGACTGTTAGCAGAATATGAAATCGGTGGGTTCGGGAGGGTAATACGGAACGCCGTGCTGAATCCCAACGGCCTCGTATCACTAGCAGTCGAGATGACAGGCATCTTATCCGCATGGCTGTAACAGATCGTTCAGCCACATCTCGATTCCTGAGTCAACAGATGGGGACGTTTCCAAGACAACAACCATCTGCACGAACAGTTCGACGACGTTTGCAGCGGCATGGACTATCAACTCGGAGGCCATGGCTGCGGTTATCCTTGACGCTGCATCACAGACAGGAGCCCCTGCGATGGTGTACTCAACGACGAACTTGGGTGTACGAATGGCAAAACGTCATTTTTTTCGGATGAATCCAGGTTCTATTTACAGCATCATGGTGGTTGCATCCGTGTTTGGCGACATCGCGGTGAACGCACATTGGAAGCGTGTATTCGTCATCGCCATACTGGCGTATCACCCGGCGTGATGGTATGGGGTGCCATTGGTTACACGTCTCCGTCATCTCTTGTCCGCATTGAGGGCACTTTGAACAGTGGACGCTACATTTCAGATGTGTTACGACCCGTGGCTCTACCCTTCATTCGGTCCCTGCGAAACCCAACATTTCAGCAGGATAATGCACGACCGCATGTTGCAGGCCGTCTACGGGCCTTTCTGAATACAGAAAATGTTCGACTGCTGCTCTGACCAGCATATTATCCAATCTATCACCAATTGAAAACGTCTGATCAATGGTGGCCTAGCAACTGGCTCGTCACAATACGCCAGTCACTACTCCTGATGAACTGTGGTATCGTGTTGAAGCTGCATGGGCAACTGTACATGTACACGCCATCCAAGCTCTGTTTGACTGAATGCCCACGCGTATCAAGGCTGTTATTACGGCGAGAGGTGGTTGTTCTGGGTACTGATTTCTCAGGATCTATGCACCCAAACTGCGTGAAAATGTGATCAGATGTCAGTTCTAGTATAATATATTTGTCCAATGAATACCCGTTTATCATCTGCATTTCTTCTTGGTGTAGCAATTTAAATGGCCAGTAGTGTAGAAAGTTAATAGTTTTTTTATTTTATTTTAATCTGTAACGGTTTTCACGTAAAGTCGGAGGAATGACTTTCCAGCTCGCCCAAGCATTATGTACAACATCGTTGTGGAACAGTAGCGCTGCCAAAACATGGAGGAATTAATAAACAGCATTATGTCACTTCTAACTAAACGTCCTTACGATTGTACATTGGTACGCGGTGGAGTTGAAACGTCATCTACAGTTCGCCCGCGTTGGTGCAGTGTGTGTCATCGTATTTTCTAACTTTGTTTTCCAACAAGGTCTTCCGGAAGGTTAGTGTTGTCGTCGTCAGTACAGGGACGCGATGCTTGGGAACGGACGCGCCCTGGACCACCGTGAGAACGGCTACGTGCTGTTTGTCGCGCTTATCGGCGGCTGATAACCATATTGGTGCTCCGTCCTGTGAGGAGGGCTCCCTGCTGTGGTGGCGGCAGCGGCCGTCGACGGGTGCGTCACCGCCGTTCCCACGCCCCACATGGCTGTGCGCGGTCAGTCCGCGTTCCAGGCGGCTTTCCACCATCTTGACATTCTGTGCACTCGTTAGCAGAAAGCTGCGAGCTCTACTCCTCGCAGTCTGCGCTTCAAGGATATCGGAAGCATTAGAGCCGTTTCACAAGGTCACACCGCCGGTGAGTCGTTCCCGTAAGCTGTAGTCGTGTTAAAGGAAACTCCGCTCATCCATCTTCTAGTGCGTGTTGGAATAAAAGGTGTTTTGCTGCTACGGTCGCAGGTTCGAGTCCTGCCTCGGGCATGGATGTGTGTGACGTCCTAAGGTTGGTTAGGGTTCAGTACTAAGTCTATGGGACTCATGACCTCAGTTGTTAAGTCCCATAGTGCTTACGGCCATTTGAACCATTTTAAAAGGCGTTGTTGTATGTTATCTGCAGTAAGGATAACACTGTCATCTATGTTTACTGGCTCCGTTCATATGCAGTCGGTTTCCATCTTACTGTGCACCATCTTCATTACTGGGTGAGAACGTTGATAGCGGGAAATCATTATTATATACTTGTAGAAGATCCAAAACCTGGGCTTCCGCTCAACTAAAGCTTCTTATCGCCCTTGAGTCCCATCATGTATTAGATTGCAAAAATGTAAGCCTAGTCAAAATTGACTCAGTGACCGAGAACAGACGTCTCTCAGTCCCATTCTAATCCCAGACGTGAAAACTTCATAATCGTTTCCCAGTTTCATCGTGATAATCCAGAATCGTAAGGGGGCCTGAAAACGGTGTCCTGCGACACTGGAACCAGCTGCATAGGAATAAAACTAGTAATTATAGCTGAGAATGATCGGTAACTGTATGTGTGCTTTACTCGAATGCTTTAATTTGCGCGTGAGCGTGAACGTCAGCCAGAGAAAAGGCCTCAAAACACCTTAAAATGTATGAACTGCAGTTTTTTAATCGTTAGTATGGCCGTGGTATGCGTTGTTGCTGTATAAATACTTTATTAAAATTGATAAGGTCTATGCATTTTTTCGTTAACATACGCGTTTCGTATCATTAAGTTAAAAGGTCGTCAGCGGCTGTAATTTGCGGACTTCAGGCCATGCTCTTACCGAATAAAATAACAGGCGTTTTCAGTATTCGCGTAAGCTTTTCAGTATTTAAAAAGATGAATATTTTTATATGAAGTCAGTATATGCGGAGACTATACCTTTTGATATTGTTCCCATAATAACCATAGAGTATCAGGAGGTTCATTATTACAGTACATGTAAAATCTGACGTTGGCGATGGAGACAGCATCAGTCTGAAAACTGGTTTGATGCAGCTGTCCACGCTAGACTATTCTGAGCAAGCTCTGTCTCTGCATACCACTGCAACCCAGAGCCGTCGGAACTGCACTGCTGTATGCAAGCCTTGGACTCTATCTACAATTACTACCGTCCTCACGCGCTTCCCTACTTTTTTTTTCCAAGGCTGTTTCCCACGGCAAGATCACACTGTAGCACATCCTTTAAATTGTCTCACTAACGACAGAATGGCTGATACCGAAACAAGTGACCATGAGATACAAAAGCAACAGAAGTCGCTCAACAGGGGAAGGCCACTGGACCTGGCGGGATACCAACACGACTATACATAGAGTATGCGAAAGAACTTCCCCCTCTTCCAGTAGTGGTGTATCGTAGGTGCATAGAGGAGGGAAGTGTTCCTGATGATTGGAAGAAAAAAAGCGCAGGTCATTCCCAGTTTCGAAGAAGGGTCGTCGAACACACACACACACACACACACACACACACACACACACACACACACACACACACACACACACACACACAATACTATTGGCCTATATCTCTTTCGCCGATCAGTTGTAGAATTTTGTAACATTTTTCATGATCACGTATTACGACATTTCTGAAGACCGAAAATTTGCTTTGTGGGAATGAACATTGTTCCGTAAACAACGGTCGAGTGAAACCCAGCGCTCTCAGCTCGTCCACTAGCTCCAGAATGCTGCATATACCGGCACCCAGCTAGATGCTGCGCGTCTTGACTTTCTCGCATGTCATTCGATACAGTTCCGCACTGCCGCATAATGAACAAAAATATGACCATACGGAATATCACACTGTGTGACTCGAGTTTCTAACGAACAGAACCCAACATGCCATCATCAATGGAGAGAAGTGCTCAGACGTAAAAGTGGCTTCGGGCCTACCCCAAGACAGTGTTAAGTGACTATTACTTTCCACAGTATGTATGAATGACGCAGTAGACAACATCGATAGTTCCTTGAGGTTTTTCGCGGATGATGGTGTTGTACACAGCGAAGTCACAACGTTGGAGGAAAGTATAGCGAAATGCAGCAAGACTAGCAGAGGTTCGGCGCTTGGTGCAGGAAGTGGCAGTTGACCCTCAACATAAACTTAACGTACATTCCATTATCCTTGTTTCGCTTCTGTTGATATTCGTCTTATATCTTCCTTTCAAGACGGTGTCTACGCCGTTCGAGTGCTCTTCAAAGTCCTTTGTTGTCCATTAGAGAATTACCATGTATTAGCAACCCTTAAAATTACTTCTTGTCCATCAACTTTAATTCACTTTCAAAATTTTACCTTTATTTGCTGCACATCTTGCTCAGTGTTCAGGTTGAATGAGATAGGGGATAGGATACAATCCTGTCTCACGCCCTTGTCAACCACGGCTTCCCTTTCATGTTTTTCGAGTTTACAATTGCAGTGTGGTTTCTATACAAGTTTTACAGAACCCTTCTTTCCGTGTATTTTGCCCCTGTTACGTTGTCAAGGGCTTTCTATAAGTCTCAATCGCCATAAAGGTAGATTTGCATTTTCTTTACCTCTCTACTAAGTAACATGTGGGATCAGTATTGGCTCGCGTGTTCCTGCATTTCTCCAGAATCCAAAGTTATCCAGGAGGTAAACTTCCACCAGTTTTCCAATCTTCTGCAAGTACTTGAGAATAATTCGTGGCAGTATGTACAGTACTGACCTTTAACGTGTATTATTATTATTATTATTATTATTATTGTTGTTATTATTATTATTCTTTTCTCAGACGTTATGTCTGGTTAAAAATGGAAAGTGACACGGACCTTGATCAAGTGTGACTTCCTTTTAACTGTACGGTATATGTTACATTGCATTTAGGAACTTTCGGGTATTTGAACATGTATCAATAATTACATATTTCTGTAGTTGTATATACAAGTTTGGATGTAGCTGTATTGCGTTGATGTACTGGTGAATATTGCGTGGTATGACTCCTGTAGTTGAAAGTATAATTGGTATAATGTTATTACACGAATCTGATCAGCTAGTCGTTGTTCTGTTAAAAATTTTAATTCTGGGTATCCGGTAAACAAATGTTGTGTATACTTGTGTTCTGTATCCAGTTGTGTTTGTTCCTAACTTTGTTGCTTGGTAATAACAGAACATCAGGTGTCGGTTAACTTCATCTGACCATCTCATTCTCTGTCTTTGTTTTCCTTCTAGAGTGATTGCAGGAACTATATCCTGCAAAACATCTCTATTTGGGTTTAAATCATTTGCCATGTGGCTAGCAGTGTCGTTACCATTGTGGACGGGCATATAGTTCAAGCGTCGTCCCCGACCATGACAGCGCTTGTCTGAGGCTTCATTAGTTCTGTCCTGAACCAACTACTCACACTAAGAGGGGGGGTTAGCCCTATTAGTGGTGTGTTCTTTTCGTCGCCTTTTACTACTGGCAGAACATACCGGAGGCCTATTCTTTTCCCGGGCCTCATTATTATTATTATTATTATTATTATTATTAGTAGTAGTAGTTGTGGTGGTGGTGGTGGTGGTGGTGGTGGTGGTGGTGGTGGTGGTGTATTAAAACAGTTTTATAATTTATTATTACTATTACTATTGCTGTTGAAGTCCTAGGCATTAGTCGTAAATTAATGGTAACGATGAGAGCAAATTATAAGGGGCGATAAGAGTTCCCGTTCAGAGACTACGCAGTCCAAAGTCGATATGCCAATCAGCCAGAACAGCCATGAGCATTGAGTACCAGGTTGAAGGTACCCGTTTGGTAAAATACTGTGTCTTTTGCCTGAAGAAGTCCGTAACCGTCTGCTGCACGTACTTGTCCGACAGGAATCATCAGCCCTTCATCGCCTTTTTAAGGGACGGAAGGCATGTCAGTCACATGGTGAGAAATTGGACTATGCCATTGTCCTTGCCGCAGTGGTAACACTGGATCCCGTCAGATCACCGAAGTTAAGCGCCGTCCGTATTCGCTCGCTCTTGCGTGGATGAACGGTAGGGTCTGCCGAGCGCTGTTAGCGGGGTGCACTCAGCCCTTGAGAGGCTAATTGACAAGTTGCAGGAGTGAAAACTAACCAGACGCCCCTCCATATAGGCTTATGGGCTGTGGAATACTCGGCGGCGGTCAGTACCTTTGAGCCTTCAGAGGATTGTTGGAAAAGCGTATCAATTCTTTAGTTTAATTGAGGACTACATTAGCGATATGGGGCTGTGCGTAATCATGAACTTGCAGGACTTGCTGTCGCGCACTATTCTGCAGTGGTGTTCTTCAACATACGTAATGTCCAATACATACTCTACATTCTCCGATGGATGTCTCTTGAAACTTTCCCTTTGACAGCTGGGTAAAACTGAACGTACTCAGACAGTTCTCTCTTTACTTATTCTGATCATCACTAAACTGACACACAGTATTTTTTTAGCGCGACGCAATCTGACTTTCAATAATCCCTATAAAAGAATGGCCCTGACTAACAATAAGCTACACCTTTCATGAATAACTTACTTCTCAAAAATCTTCGTTACTCGAACTACTGCAATCAGCGAGCGCCAATACTGCCAGCTAAATAAAATATTCTAACTACTGAAGGCACTAACTACTGATAGGCATAGTTAGCAAATGAAAGATTTCCATTGACACAGTGTATTTACCTTACTAGTGTTCAAAAGTGATAATATAAAACATATATATATATATATATATATATATATATCAGTTCATGACATCCAGTCTTACAAATTTACTGTCTCTGATGGACACACGTCCAGATCATCCGCTCTCAAAACTCCGCCATCTCTCTCCCCACATCCACCACTGCTGGCGGCTCACCTCCAACTGCACAACGCTACTCGGTGTTCACATCCAGCTGCCCAACGCAATAGCGAATATTCCAACAATGAGTCCAACCAACCACAGACTGCACACAGCACAGTCAGTGATTTTCATGCAGAGCGCTGCGTGGCGTTACCAACATAAACACCTAAACAGCCTACTTACGCTCTGTGTTAGTCTTTCGGCAGCTAAGAAGAAAAGTAATAGCGCATTCGTCCTGTGTGGGCGCATTTGGTAATAACGTCGCCATAGTTCACGTTCAAGATAGGAGGAAGGGCAGCAAAAATTTACGACCGATGCTGCCCTGCCTCCGGTGTGGCCGAGCGGCTCTAGGCGCTTGAGTTTGGAACCGCGCGACTGCTACGGTCGCAGGTTCGAATCCTGCCTCGAGCATGGATGTGTATGATGTCCTTAGGTTAGTTAGGTTTAAGTAGTTCCTAGTCTAGTGGACTGGTGACCTCAGATGTTAAGTCCCATAGTGCTCAGAGCCATTTAAACCATTTTCTGCCCTTCCTCCTATCTTGCATCTCGTTAATACTGTCGTGGAACATGTTGTTTCTGACAGAGAGGAACCTGCAGTATAATTCACGTTAACCACATTTACCGTACACATGTTGAAAAACACGAACGCCACACTGATTCATTGCCATCATGTCGGTGCTTAAGTACCCGCATCGGAGTCGCGCAACGTTGCACGTACGCTGCAGCAACGCCCTCGAACGGAAAATTTTTGATCGCCCTCTTTCAAATTTTGGCGGATGGGTGCTTGGTAAGGGAGAGAGGAGGAGGGAGGGAAGAGGAGGAAAGTAAAAAACTGTGGCCTCCCCAATCCTCCAGAGAATGCAACCTTGGATCCGCGCTTGGCTGGATGACGTTAGAAATAATGCAGGGACAGCTGAAAGAGTACAGCCCGTAACACTGAAGTCTGGAGGAGGCCTTCATCAAAGTGGACGGCGATGACCGCGAAGTTATGCGGAATAGAGACGTACAGTGAGTGGAGTAGGGCGGATACGTTGTGGACGGCCACGGCGAGCCGCAGCCAGACTCCGGTGGACGAGAGTTCGTGGGTGCTGTGCGGTGCGTGGAAGCGAGCTCCAGGCGCTGCCTATTTATAGTGCGGCGCCGTCTCGTTGTGTAACTGGGCGCCGCACGACCCGCCACGTCTCGGCGCTCACCTGCTCCTGCTCCTGCTACAGCTACAGCTCTGGCCGGCTGTGGACTGTATCGATCCGACCAGCAGTCAATCACCGGCCCGCTCGCCCTCCCCTAAATAATAGAGGCGCGCTGCGGGCTGCAGCCGGTCCAGGGGTCACGGCGGGGCCTCCAGCAGCGGTAGCTGGCCGGCTGCCGTGCTGCTGCTGCTGCTGCACCTGGAGCTGCCCCACTGGCCGCGCCAGCAGCATGGGCGCACAGCTGTGAGAGGACGCGGTCAGCCACCTAGTAATACAGCGACAATTAATTCTCTCGCTGCACCGTCACACCTCGTCCTTTGGACTGTTCTACATTTCGGCCCCGATTTCGGGACGACTTTCGACAAGCAGTCCTTTTTGACACTGCATTACCGATTTCGGGAAGATAAAATCAGATTTTCTATATCCATATCAACATCCATAGTCCAAAAAAGGCAGTGGAGTGGCACGATTTTCTACTTACCAGGGTAACACGGGAAGTGCCATTACCCTGTTTTCCAGAAAAATTCGCTCTTTGGGAGATGGGTCAAATTAAGTGAACACTTGCCTCGCCTTATCCGTAGATATTCCACCGTTTCTACTGAAACGACGGCCAAAATTTAATTTAGATGCCTCTTATGCGCGATAAACTCGACCGAAGTGGTGGTACTGGGGGTAGCGTCGCGGCTTCACACTTTGGCGCTACGTGTTTGAAGCCTGATAGTTGTTTTTAATTTGTTTCATCTTTGTCTCGTGCCGTCACATGTTCGTAGAAGGCTGCTACCCGAATGTTTTTATTAACTTAGCGGATATTATATTAAACTTCCTGGCAGATTAAAACTGTGTGCCAGACCGAGACTCGAACTCGGGACCTTTGCCGCGAGGCTCCCAGGAGAGCTTCTGTACAGTTTGGAAAGGCATAGGTCCCTAGTTCGAGTCTCGGTCTGGCACACAGTTTTAATATGCCAGGAAGTTTCATATCAACGCACACTCCGCTGCAGAGTGAAAATCTCATTCTGGATATTATATTAATCGTCAAAGTACATCTCTATTTCGCAATAAGTATCATACATCTTTCTTTCTTTCTCGGGCCTTTGTCCCGCTCCAACGCGGGGTCGGCTTTGTTATGACGGATTTGGCAGGGTTAATTTCAGAGGGTCGCCGGATGCCCCTCCTGCCGCCACCCCGAACCCCCCGGGACAGAAGTAGTGTACCCCAGCTGTCTGCGACTAGTTTAAGTCATGAAATAGTGCGAACGTTTTCAAATGGATGTCAGTCGTGTGAGGAGGAGCTTGGGGGCCAGCTCGGTAGTCACCTAGCGGGATGTGGAAAACAGCCTAAAAACCACATCCAGGCTGGCCGGCATACTGGCCTTCGTCGTTATTCCGCCGGGCGGAGTCGATCCGGGGCCGGCGCGCCTACCAGAGTCCAGGAAGCAGCGCGTTAGCGCTCTCGGCTAACCTGGCGGAGCAATAAGTGTCATACATGTATTATCTAATAAATGTGTGTACAGTATTTTCAGGGGTCTAAATTCTCTTATTCTTGTATATCATTCTTATATCAGTGCTTATATTTCATTCTTATTTTATTCTTCATGAATTCTGTCGCATTCCCATCAGTGATACCAATCGTAGAAACATACGAAAAAGAAATTCCACGAGCATCGCGCGAAGGCATGTCTGCCACGATCACATATCTTCGTGTGAATCTCACTCAGAAAAGAAACTTCGTTAATGTTGCTGAAAATTTCACGCTTTGGCAATAATTTCGCGGCAAACCACGCATAACGGTCCATTTTTTCCAAAAACTGGCGCTTGCAATTGATAATGAATCTTTTTTTTTTGCGCAGCGTCTACTTGTAATACCCTTTTGCTGGGCTGTGCTAATCTGCAGTTTTCGAATAAAGTGTTTCAAAAAATGGTGCAAATGGCTCTGAGCACTATGGGACTTAACAGCTGTGGTCATCAGTCCCCTAGAACTTAGAACTACTTAAACCTAACTAACCTAAGGACATCACACACATCCATGCCCGAGGCAGGATTCGAACCTGCGACCGTAGCAGAAGTGTTTCATTTGCTGGTAAACTTATACTCTGAGGTTCGACAGCGGCGTACACTTCTGAGAAATTACTTTCAACTAACAGGTTCGTATTCCATCTTCATCCATGAATTTCTAGTCGTGCAGCGAAGGATTGCTGTCATACATAAATGAAAAAATAAATAATATAAGGAAATACTGCTGTCTCGAACACGCAGAAGGGTTAAACAGCGACGTAAGACGCTGTACCGCCGTTTCAGTTTAACTTGTTAGACCCTAAGAGTCACATAAACTACCTCGGAAACTTCAACCGCTGTTAGCTTATTTTGACCTCTGTCCAACAGGTCGAAGTTTCTGGGGAATCGGGTTATGGCATTTGTCTTGCTCTGCTTATGAGGATGGTACAACATGTTAGGACTTCTTACCTTTCCAATCCCGTGCTGAACGCGACAAGAATCACTGTTTAAATGCCACTGTGCATGGTGCAGATAGCCTAATCGTGTCTTCACGCTCTGTTAGGAGGGATACATTGGAGGCTTGAGGTTCTGCATTTGAAATTATTTGTTGAAACTTTGTAAGTAAGTTTTCGAGAAATAATTCGCGTCTACCGTTTCAGGTTTTTCAGTGTTTCGTTGACGCTTTCCCGAGAGTCAAACCTATGGCAATTCGTGCTGCTCTTTATGTACGTTCCTACCCCGTGTTAGTTCTATTTGTTACGCGTCCTGCACACTTTAAGTAATATTCAAGGATGAGACGCCCAAGTAACACATAAGCACCCCCCTTTGCACACTGCATTTTCAGAGTATTTTTTCACTCCTGTCTTCACGACTGATCCTTTATCGTCATATAATTGTCGTGGTTCCTCATATTCGACGGACACCATCCAACTGAAAATTACATTCGTAGATGTGACTAATCCGTTAATACTGAAATTTCTATAACCGTCATCAGATAATAGCCAGCTGAATGGAAATTTACCCAGTTAACAAAACATACCTCAATGCCTCACAAGACTGATGTTCAAAGATGCGAGACTACACACTACAACAATGCAGCTCTTCCGTACAGCTTCTGCAGTTCTCACGTCGTCCTATGCAATTCCTTAATGGAAGGCGACGGGCATCCAAGAACAAGTGAAACTTCCTAGACTCGATACGTGCGCAGCTGGTGCCACATATTTCAGAACGATCAACTGCTGTTGATGAAATGAACCTTTATTTACTACCGGTTCCTATCAAGCTGTGATCGAGTGCCCTCTATAGGAACAGACACAACACATGATTACATTTCACTAGATACCTGTTCATCCTACGGTGTATGCTGTACGTGCTAACGACAACTCGTAACACAATAGAGCATACTTCAGTAAAACTATAAACATCAGCGTTTAAAGGCAATGTTCATATTGTATTGTAAGTAGCTCGGCGGTTGTCACCAACTCCAGTCATTGGCTACAGCGCAATAAAACCGTATCCTATTTCTTCGTCTGTTTTTCTGGTTTTCATAATATTTCATGGTCGCCTGCCAGCCTTCGTAGTAAGGGTCGCTTATCAGCAGCTGTGTATAGATTTCGCAACAAATTTTTACTGTTACCACCATGTGGTATACAACTCCTCAGACAACTACTGACATTCACAGAAAGAACGCATCACTCTTCCTCCTGGTGTTTACGTTGTATGTTTCTTCCGTTTATCTTTTCTGGCATGATCCCTCCGCCGTCGAGACAGAGAAAGCTTTTGTAGACGAACGTGTGTCGCCAAGTAGACGCCGAGAGAAGCATATGTGCTTACCTTTCTGTCGCAACAATCGAAGTTCGGGATTTATGACATCGTGCAGTTTAGTGAATTTAATTCAGTCAGGCATCCATACCGCTTGTCTTGTACCAAGGGGAACAGTTTCCGTAACAGATTAGGACTTTTTTCAGACCAAGCTGTCTCATTCATTCATTCATTCATTCATTCATTCATTCCTTTCGAGGCCACGTTTAACATAAGCAGCGAGGGCTCAGAGTCGCCGGTGTACTGTCTGCTCTTGAAGGAGTCCCTATGGGGCCACGAGGACCAGAAGAAGGGTGGAATGGGGGAGGGCGACAGCCTCCGCGGAGGGCTGCGGCGACGGAGGCAGCCGCCGAGCGATACTTGGCCGAATTGCGGGGGAGTTACGACCCGGCACCCGGCGCGCCGCGATGTTTTTTTAAAGGCGTTGGGCGTGGTCGCGGCCCAGTAATGGCCGTCTGGCGCGCGCGCGGCCTCCAGGGAACACGGCGGCCATCGATTTCCGGGGTCGACGCCGCGTCTCTAGCGGAGCTGCCGCGTGACGACACGAAAATACTGCCTACGGTCGCAGGTACCAGAAGTTTTATGAGTCACTCCGGCATTATCATCGAAAAGTAAGGTACAGGGGGAAACAAGAGTCACGCAGCCGTGAGATGTTCGCCTTGCACTGCGATCAGATACTCGATTTGAAAGTTTCGTCACGCCTTTAATTTCCCGAAAAAAGCTGTAAGTGCTGATATTATGTAATTTAAAAAAAGATGTGGACTTGCACTGTAAATATTAGGTGGGGAGGAACACAATTTGACGATAATTTCAGAGCAGGGTTGTGATACTACGGCCAACCAGCGACGAATGCTCGAAGTGCGTGTACTTAAACTAACTTTGCGCAGCTAATACACTATATAATCAAAAGTATCCGGACACCTTCAGAAACATACGTTTTTCGCATTAGGTGCATTGTGCTGCCACCTACTGCCAGGTATTCTATATCACCGACCTGACTAGTCATTAGACGACGTGAGGGAGCAGAATGGGGCGCTCCGCGGAACTCGTGGACTTTGAACGTGGTTAGGTGATTACGTGTCACTTGCGTCATGCGTCTGTACCAGAGATTTCCACACTCCTAACATCCCTAAGTCCACTGTTTCCGGTGTGATAGTGAAATGGAAACGTCAAGGGGCACGTAAAGCACAAAAGCGAACAGGCCGACCTCGTCTCTTGACTCACAGAGACCGCCGATAGTCGAAGAAATTCGTAATGTGTAATAGGCAGACACCTACCCACACCATCACACAGGAATTCTGAACTGCATCAGGATCCACTGCAAGTACTATACAGTTACGCGGGAAGTTAGCAAACTTGGATTTTATGGTCCAGCGGCTGCTCGTAAGCCACACATCACGCCGATAAATGCCAAACGACGCCTCGCTTGGTGTAAGGAGCGTAAACATTGGACGACTAAACCGTGGAAAAAGTTGTGTGGAGTGTCGCATCGCGGTACACAATGTGGCGATCCGATGGGATGGTGTGGGTGTGGCGAATGCCCGGTGAACGTCATCTGCCAGCGTGCGTTGTGCCAACAGTAAAATCCGGAGGCCGTCATGTTATGGTGTGGTCGTGTTTTTTGGAGGGGGCTTCTTGCTTTTTTGTGTGGAGTTTTCACAGAACAGGCCTACATTGATATTTCAAGCACCTTCTTGCTTCCGACTGTTGAACAGCAATTCGGGGATGGCGATTGCATCTTTCAACACGATCGATCACCTGTTCATAATACACGGCCTGTGGCGGAGTGGTTACATGGCAATAACATCCCTGTAATGGACTGACCTGCACAGAGTCCTGACCTGAATCCTATAGAACACCTTTGGGATGTTTCGGAACGCCGGCTTCGTGCCAGGGCTCACCAACCGACATCGATACCTCCTCAGTACAGCAATCCGTGAAGAATGGGCTGCCATTCCCCAAGAAACCATCCAGCATCTGACTGAACGCATGCCTGCGAGGGTGGAAACTGTCATCAAGGCTAAGGGTGGGCGAACACCATATTGAATTCCAGCATTACCGATGGAGGGCGCCACGAACGTGTAAGTCATTTTCAGCCAGGTGTCCGGATACTTCTGATCACATATCGTGTGTGTTATACTGAAGATCTCAGTTACTGATTACATTCCTTGACGATAAGTTTCGGCTGAGTCAAATACAGGCAAGCATTAAATGCCCGGTTAGGTTAGACGTGATTTTTCTGCGATGTTCACTGATTAAAACCTTACTGTTAACCAAACTACGCTAAACGTACCCTAACGCCATTAATTTGTTCAAATGACTAAGTGTACTGCATAGGAAGCCCACAATGATACAGTCGACATGTGGGACTCAGTAACACTTAAAGGACACCTGTTATGATTTTTACTCTTCTACACAGAGCATGAATGAACTTTTATTCTAACAATCACAGTAGGTCAGTAAGTGTGCAGCTAAACAATGGTGGAAAAATAAACAGAAATTAAATTTGAAACACCCCTTTAAATCTCGTGTTTTACTCCAGCGCTATACAGCAGTCAGAAAAAAGTGCGGTGGAGCTTAACCAGCACAGCTTAACACATCAGCAGCTCAGTCGATAAAGCTGCAACCTACTGCTCTACACACACACACACACACACACACACACACACACACACACACACACACACACACACACCAGTATCTAAAGCGTAGATCTGTTGTAGGATTTTGGATTATGTTTTGTGCTCGCGTGTTACTACTTTCCCACAGACTGAGAGTCTCGTTTGTGGGAATCCATGTGGACACCGAAGACAACGATCTTGTGAAACCTATCTCGCTCTGTACGTCAACGGGACAACGGGACGCATAAAGCAGTTGATAGCGGTACTCAGGTTGTCGCAGTTGCCGGGACATTGATGTGAAATTCGGGACTGTCCCGGAAAAACTGGGGACGTCTGGTCAGCCTCGTGCAAGGGTCTATGATCTCTTTCTTTCAGTTTGTTACCCCAGTGCCATTGTTTCTGTTAGAGTATCTCCCTAATAGTTAAATCTTATGTGCAGTGACCAGATCGTACCAATCAGAACACAGAATAATCCAGCAACTTTTATTTGCGAAAGTTCTGCGGTGTGGCCGCGGGAGCAGCTCGGCATAGCGCCTTTGCCCCCCCCCCCTCCCCCCTAGCACTGCATTGAGTGAACCTACCTACATGTGAGGTGCATACCGGCAAACTCATCAGCAGTAAATCTATCTGTATTCCTGCGTATCACTGTTGACATACAGCTAATTCCGGAATAGACAAAGCCGAGCGATGCTGAATACAAGTTAGAGGGCAAAGTGTAAAGTGCGCATTACTGTTGTCGACAGCAAGGACCGTGAGTGTATGGAACAACTTTACCAATCAAGACACACGATGCATATCATTGCCATTTGCAGTGCAGTGTGAATATATTCAGTGCATTAGAGATAGAAAGATAGATTAGTTTAAAAAATCATACGGAATGCAATTACTCTGTAACGAGCCACCGGAGACCACAGCTCGCTTAAAGCAAAATACTCCTGGAATGTCCTTGAACAACCTCCGAAATGTCGGTGGTATTGGGGTTCACCATCTGTACTTACCGTGGCAACTTAGGGTATGCGGCCAAGGACAGCTGTTGGAGAACCGGTTTGTCACTCCCCTCTTCAATTCTCGAATGGTACTTGGGAAGAATGACAGTCGCTTAAACTACGTCATTGTGAAGGATCACAGCTAACTCCTTGCAGGAGCAGTGTGTCGAACATCGACTGTGTGTTGCGTCCATAAGCTAAAACGGTAAAAAAATTCGTTGTAATGTCTTGTGTGTAGAGTGATTATTTCTCCCTTTATCTGACTCCAGCTTCTCTTTTTGTTTCAGGTAAGTATCGGCAGGCGCTGTGGCGGAGCTGCTAGATAAATGCGCAGAGTGGTATGTATTTGCAAACCGCGTGTGGCAGCTAAGACACACTGGAGTCGCATTCGGAAGAATGCCGGGTCGAATTCCCGTCCGGCCATCCAAATTATGGCTTTCCTTGGTTTTTGTACATTGATTAGGCCTTTGAGCCCTAACATTGTGAAAAGAAATGCAATTTTAAAATTTTTCACGAAAGTAACATTTAGTATCACATTAAGCGACGAATACAAGAAGAAATCAGCAAAAACTAAACAGACGATTATTTTAGGCTAGTGGTCTGATTATGGAACCACCAACGCATTCAGTTTTCATCTATCCATTTTATGTAATATATGTAAAATCATTCGCATTTTTCCTAGACACTATCGCACATTTCGAAACGTCCACAAACTCTTAGTCTGAAACAAATTTTAGTTGTAAATAACAAGAAAAAATGGGTCTAAAATTAAATAAATCTGTGTCAGAGGTACATACTGCTCCAGGACTATTATTTCGTAACCGCCTCCAACAACAATAGTACAAACTCAAATTTACGTTATAATAATTTAATATGTACGTACTTTCACTGTCAGTGATCTCCTCTATACGGCCACCGGAAAAGAAACAGCATGTCACAATCTCGTACAGTCACGTAGCACAACCTCCGCGCCGACTGTTGCTTTGAACGCTGTGACAGTCACAGTGTATGAACTGCATTCGTAGAACTACCTCAGTGTAGTACTAGGTGTCTGTCTCGCTACAGCATCTGTGGTTTCATGCTAAAGGCACTGGTACGTAGAGGGTAAAAAAATAATAAAATGGTGGCCTCAGACAGAAAGCCCTGAAACTCAAAAGGTTAGGACATAATCGGAGGTGGTTACTTAGAAAAGGACCCCACGGCCTCCGATTTCCTGCCCCAGTCAGAACTTGCGTTCGTGTATGTAACTGTTTATATCTAAACGGAGCATCCACATCCAAATCATCAGGTCGCTGAACTTCATTCTATCCATGTTTTCTCATACTTAATGTGAATATTACAGTGTAGGATTTACTATGATCCATGAACATGGCAGTGCACCTCCACGATCATTTAGTAGTGGTGAACAGCTGCTGTTCAGGCTTTTTCAAACCATTTGGCAAGCTACACTGCCTAGCTTCACTGCAAACGTCAGCAGATACTTAAAACTAACCCTGTCATCAACCGGAAGGTTGGATTTAACGCTGGACTCCTTCACTAGGCTGGAGGTGACACGACCTTTCGATATTCCAACAGTCTTACCAAGACACAGAGAGCTTTACATGCTGGTCAGCTGATCCGTTTCCTCCGTATGATGATGGTCGTTGAGCTTGTATGTAAAGCAACTAGAAACTTGTTATCGACTATCGCAAATGCACAAACCCTTTCATGCTGTCTAAAGAGGAGATTTCTCAGTGTGGTGTGGCATATCTGTAGTTGCAGACACAGACGTCCACGTGGAACCGCCACTGTACGGGTTTTTAGACATGACTTCGCTGGTCCTGGCGTGCGTTTCCATGCAACAGGTGATGTTTTCGTTCTTAAAGGTGTCAACACACCAGCATATAATTATAGGTCCCACCTCGTAGAATCCAACATCGATTGGAGGCAGGAGCTCTATTCATGATGGACCCTCCTGTTGGTACGGCGAACCAGATAATTTTACCTGATACGCGACAGTTGTCATCAGACGTTGTACCTGCCGTCGGATACACAGGCGAAAGCAGTGGATACGAATGCCACATCTCAATTGATCGCGGGTGTCCGACATACGGGCACACTCCGCCTTCAAGGCCGTGCAGGTTCTGGGATTTTCAGGAGTCTTGGGGACAAGCGTGTATCGCCAGCACATCCATTAGGGGAGAAACCACCACCACCAGCGTAGCGAATCCCTGTGGGAAACAAGATTTTGACGAATGGTGTCTCCGGACACGATTCGGTATTATCATTGCGGACAGTCTGATCCCCAGTGCTGCAGATGGCTCACCGGTTTACCGTTTGGCAACAACTGTTGGACAGGAATCATGCCATGAAGAAACTCCGCCTTGCTATGGCGTACAGAGACGGTCGGCTTAGTTTTGTGAAACTCATTTCCCACTTGTATGGCCTTGTATGGCAGCTGTCTATACGACACAGCGGTGGTCTCAGATTTATCCTGCTGCTGTCGTGCACGGCACGGTAGCTCCCCTCATTTTCTTCCTTGCCAGTCTCTCTGCAGTCCCAGCGAAATGGAAGAGGAACAAATGCTAGCATGGGTTCTAGTTTATAGCCTCTTAAAGATATTCGTCCACTGAATTAAAAAAAAAAAACCGAATGCGGGCGTTACAGGACATGTTTCAAAAGCTCGTTAACGATGCTGCCAAGTTCTTCCGGTACGTGCAAATGAGTAACTGCAGGAAGGATTGAAGGATCCGTTACAGCGCAACAAAACGTTCTTCAGGCAATTTAGTCAGCCTATACAAATGTTCATTGTTGTAGTAGCCAACTGAAATAAATATTATTTAATCAAACGGCAAGGTATTTTGAATGATTTATTAGAGAGAGAGAGAGAGAGAGAGAGAGAGAGAGAGAGAGAGCTAGCTTCGCACATTGAGCAAGTCAAAAATCCGTTGGTCCACCTATGGTCCTTATGCGAGCAATTACTGGGCTTAGAATTGATTGACACAGTCGTTGGATGTGCTTCTGAAGTATATCGTGCCAAATTCTGTCGTCGAAATCCCAAGCTGGTTAGAGGGCCCTGCCCGTAATGCTCCAAATGGTTTCAATTGGGGAGAGATCCGGCGATCTTGCTGGCCGAGGCAGGGTTTCGGAAGCGTGAAGACTGGCTGCAGAGACTCGGGCTGGCATTGTCTTGCTGAAATGTAAGCCCAGAATGGCCTTCCATGAAGGGCAACAAAATGGGGCGTAGAATATCCTCGACGTATCGCTGTGATGTAAGACTGCCGCGAATGACAACGAAGTATGTCCTGCTGTGAAATGAAATGGCACCCCTCACCGTCACTGGGGGTTGTTGGACAGTATGCGGGCACTGTTACGTTGGCATTCCACCACTGTCAGAGATATCTCCAGACCAGACTGGTGCTCATCAAGGCTCAGTTCTAAGCGGGACTCATCGTTAAAGACAATACTACCACAGTCTGTAGGATTCCATGCCGAATGTGCCCGACACCACTGCAAACTGCCTTGCTTGTGCACAGAGGTCAGTGATGATCGGCGCAAGGGGTGCCGTGAGCTCACACAACCCCCCCCCCCCCCCCCCCCACTCTTTCCTATAAGCCGCCTATCAATGGTTCTTGTGAACACGAAAGCACCAGTTGCACGTCGGATCGATGATAATGACGAATCCAGGGCTCTGAGTGCCTCTTCAACGTCTTCTCGTTCTGTCATCTCTCTACGTCGACTGCTTCCTTCTTGACGCTGCGTTCGGCCATGGTTCACACGTTCCTGCCAGCATATTCGAATGCAAGGTTCACAGGAGAGCTTCTGTGAAGTTTGGAAAGTAGGAGACGAGGCACTGGCGGAAGTGCAGCTGTGAGGACGGGGCGTGAGTCGTGCTTGGGTAGCTCAGATGGTAGGGCACTTGGTCACGAAAGGCACACAGTTTTCTTCTGCCAGGAAGTTTCATATTCGAATAGTATTATCGCTCCTATCAAATGTCGAGCTATTTGCCCGTCACTCCAACTGGCTTCTTTCAGTCGAACTACACGTCCTGTCTCAAATGCAGACATCTGCGAATATTGTTCGTGCGCCTGTCTGCGAGGCCATCTGACTACAAGAAATGAAATTAGCAGAGACTTTATGCTTTAGTATCGACATGTCCCCTGTTTACTAGTCTTGCCAGCTGCGCGCCGAAATTTCGCTGTAGCGTGACACATTCGTCCATCGACTGCCAGATTTTGCATTTTCCATTGATACCTGTGTGAATATCAATTAATGACGAGTTTGCATAACTCCGCCGTGGTGCGTCCTATCGTTTTTTCGTAGAGTGTGTATTATTTAAAAGTTTCAAAAGCAATCCGTTCGTTTATTTATATTTAATATTGAGCAACAAATCGGGAATTGTTCAAACAGTTTCGAACTTGGGCCCCCATTTTCTGTAAATGCTTTAAAAACCCGTGTCGTTCATTTATAACGTTACGCTTGACACGAGTACTGGCAATTCCAGGTATGTGGCGGAATTTCAGCAAATAATGTGGGGAACGTTATGATGGATTGGTTTTTGATTTCAACTGGTTATATAAACCAGCAATTTTGTAAACATAATTTTTGGCAACTTATTCTTATAAAGTAAATTGAAGGTGCGGGGGGGGGGGGGGGGGGGAGGGAGGAGGAGGAGGGAGGAAAGAAAGGGAAGGAATTATTGATGTTAGCTGCATCGGCATGGCCGGCCGGTGTGACCGAGCGGTTCTAGGCGCTTCAGTGTGGAACCGCGCGACCGCTACGGTTGCAGGTTCGAATCCTGCCTCGGGCATGGCTGTGTGTGATGTCCTTAGGTTAGTTAGGTTTAAGTAGTTCTAAGTTCTAAGGGACTGATGACCTCAGAAGTTAAGTCCCATAGTGCTCAGAGCCATTTGAACCATTTTTTTTTTGCATCGGGATTTCTTGCAGAATCAGCGGCGACGAGTGAAAATGTGTGCTGGACGCGGAATCGAGCCCGGGATCTCCTGCTTACTAGACACTTGGGTTAACCACTGCGCCATCCTGACACACTGTTCATTGCGGCTGTTCGGACTATCTCAGCACGCCTCTCACTCCACCCACACTACCGGTTAGCGCCATCTAACCGCAGTTCCCTTCCATATCGTCCATGCTCGGAGAGGTCGAACTTAATCGTGCATCTGCCCTGAAGGTAGTGGATTCACTGCCCACCGAGGGGAATAAGTTACTTGAACTGCCTAGTAAGCAGGAGATACAGGGTTCGAATCCCAGCCTTGGATACATTTTCACTCGTCTTCGCTGATTCCACCTGCTGTTTCGATGTAACTGTCATCAATAGATCATTCACTTTATATTACAGCTGGTGTCAGTTCTTTCGGACATACAAAATTGTTGTTACTCCATACAACATAGTTCATAATTTGAAATGATCCACTCATTTCCTCGAATACATAAATCACGCACTTTTCATATGAATCCTGTCCTCCTCATTTTCTAAAGTTTTGTCGCATAGAAGAGGTCATTCATTCACTACACGAGTTAATCTAAGGTTGTCTGTTTCTCAAGCCATGTGTAAGCCAACGAGATGTTAGGAAACCAAAAAGAAAGGCAAATAACGTTAGAACGAATTAACTGATGTAAACGCTATTGTCGCTCCGAAGACTGACTGCCGCGTCGCACCGTGCCTGAGGGATGTGAAGGCGCCAATGGGACTGAGGCCCAACTCATCCCTTCCACACTGCCACGCCCGTCTCCGTGCCAACGCCACGGCAGCAAACGGTCCACTGTAGTATGGGTGCCCGGCACCTCCATGGCTGTAGAGTGCCTTTCAGAAGGCAACGGCCCGCGTCGTGTAGATGTCAAAGCAGCCGATACTGTACCGCGGCGGCTTGTACGTGGTCATGTATACACGGCTGCCTGACAAGTGTGAAATGGGCCAACCTCTGCCCTCTGCACGCACTCTGATTACAGACATCGGCGTGGCCAAAGACCGCCTGCCACCTAGACGCCCGATCAAGGTCACCTAGACTGATAGGGAAGCGCCGTGTCACACTGCTACGCCCGGGTGGCACAGTACGATTACATTAAGAACCACATGACACGATTTATCTAACTTAGCGGCACATTAGGCGGACTGCTCATAAAACTTCAGTTATCGCCTCGGAGAAACAATTACCCCGTAAATCTTGGTACACGAAGACAGCCATGGGCCACAGTATCGTAGCACCTATCTGGAGGGATCAAGCCGAAACGACGCAGCTGATGAAAAAAGTAGACTATCGCGAAGTATTGATTTTCAGCAGCAGCGGAAATGTTGTAGCTGTACCAAGCCAACCCAGACGGCTACAAAAATCAAATAGATTAGCCTGACAGTGCTGCCGATACGAATTACCGCACCGTATGTCACTTCAGCAATGAGCTACCCCACTATAGGCGTGTTGCGGCTCTGTGGTGCGGGTATACCAGTATATACCTAGGCTGCAGGCGTCTACCTGGAAACAAAACAAGTAATTATGTTACTTGTTTTTTTTTTTGTTTTTTTTTATTTGTCCTTTGAGTGTGTACTCAGTTTAGCCATCGGCAACACAGTGACAATGTACACATAATTGAATAAACAAATACAGAAATGCATATTTACAAGAATAAAAAGCTTAACTGTTACAGTTTTGTACTTAATTTTTTAAAAATTTGAATTGAATTGAAAAATAATTAAAAGTGTCTTGGCTTACAATTCACACCAATTCTGAAATATCTTCATCAGCAAGACATATTTATAATTGACGTACACCATTAAAACCTACAGATTGTGACCAGTACTCTTGATGAAGTTAACGATCACTTTATATAGTCGAACGTCTTTAGTACACAAAAGAGAACAAGGTGATTGAGGAAGATGGTAGCCCATACTCTGCAATATCTTCAAAAAGACCAACCGTTCACGGTCAAAGTTGGGGCACATAAATAAGATGTGGTTGACATCAGCTTCCGACTCAGGATCACTCTCACATGCTGGTGAACTGTAAACGTTGATCCGATGTAGATGCTGTGGGAAAGAGGCATGATTGAAGCGGAGTCTTACGATGGTAGAAATCGTGGATCGGTCCAGATGTGTCCTCATGAACCACGGCTGTGGAGGAATCCGAGGTTGTAGCACTGCGTAATAACAGCCTTTTGTCTGTTGAGAAACGTTCCACGTTTCCTGCCATTGTTGTCTTGCGTGATCCTTGACTGCACGTAAATAGTCTGTATAAGGAAGCTGCAGATCCAGGACGGTGCCTGACGTTGCCGCTTGTTTGGCTAATGCATCAACTTCATCATTATAAATGATACCAGAGTGGGAAGGTACCCACAACAAATGGATCGTCCGGCCCGTGCGTGCGCTGCGAATATATTCAGATATCACATCCAAGATATAACTGTTGGTCGTTTTGTTCCATCGACTGTACTGAATGTTTTTAAGAACGCTTTGCGAGTCAGATACTATCAATATCTTGGGGAAGGAAGTGCTAGAGACAAACTTAAGTGCTTCCAAAACTGCCACTGTCTCCGCCGTAAAAATAGAAGTGCTCGTAGGCAGTTTGAAAGTTTTGCGGATCTGGATCTGAGGGCAGAAAAAAGCGCATCCTGTACACTCTTCTTGCGGAATTTTGGAGCCATCAATATACACACAGAGAAAACCCAGCCATTGTGCTTGAACGAGACGACTGAAGCCAACGTTGACATTAGTACTGTCCAGCCAGGTCGTACTTAAATAATGGACTGGGATCTGAGAGCAGAGCGTTTGAAGATCATATTCAAAAACGGGTAGATGCGCTGAACGCCGTATAGAATGTGTGACAGATGACCAAGTGTCAAAGCTGGCACAAACGGCTGGCACTTCATTCCTTCTGTGGGATGCAATCCACAGTCGATAAATGCAGTCTCTACTTTGATAGACGGAACTGTCCATAATGGCCATGTCTTGAATGTAGAATTTGTCTGATAACATTTGGCGCCTAATGCTCAAGGGCATCTCCCCTGCTTCTATTAAAAGGGCGTTGGTGGGCGTCGATCGCATGGCTCCAAGACAGGTACGAATGGCTCTATATTGAAGAGTATCTAATTTGGAGAGATGAATCTTTGACGCAGTGTGGTAGAATTGACAGCCATAGTCTAATCGAGATCGAATTATCCCTTGGTACATGGTGAGTAAAACACTCTGGTGCGCTCCCCATCAGACACGAGTGAGTGATCTGATTACATTTAAACCTTCTTCACACTTGGTAACGGTGGATCGGATGTGGGGCGCCCAGCTTAACCGAGAGTCAAAAATCATCCCCACAAATTGAACGTGAGATTTTATTTGGAAGGTGTACTTGCCACAGGTAATGTGATCTTCAGTGCGAGCTGTCGTCGACTTGGAGAAGGGAACGACTGCTGATTTCTCAGCCGAGATCTCCAGCCCATTGATAGCCACTCATCAATGTGTGCGATGGTTGTGGTTAATGCCGTTTTGGCCTGAAGATATGAAGCAGCAGTAGAATAAACACATATATCATCAGCATATTGTAGGATATTTGTGGGGGGAGTAAGTATGCGTTCTAGGTCGTGCGTATATAGAGTATACAGGAGAGGACTTAAAATTGCACCTTGCGGCAAGCCCGGGGAGACATAAAAAGGTCCGATCCCGGTACCTTTGAAACGGACGTAGATCGTTCTTTGAGTAATCAGGGTACTGATACCGTAGATCAACCGTGAAGGAATTCCGAATCCTGCCAGCTTGTCCAAGAGTATCGGTATTTGTACGTGATCATATGCACCCTTAACGTCAAGAAAAGCTGCCACTACTGTCTCTTTCGTTTGAAAGGCCGACGTGATATCCATTTTAAGCAAAAACAGGTTATCCATGGTCCCTTTGCCTTTTCTGAAGCCATATTGACTCCGAGGCAACAAATTACTTTTTTCAAGCCACCATTCTAGTCTCCTTTTTACCATTCGTTCCAGTGTTTTTGCAACGCACGACGACAAGGCAATAGGTCTATAATTAGTACCGACATTTGGATCTTCACCACGTTTGAGAATTGGAATTATTACTTGCATCGTCCATGTTGATATGAGGTCTTTCTTCATCCAGTACTGATTAAAAATGTTCAAGAGAAAGTCTTTCGCTTCTATAGGCAGGTGTGCAAGCATAGAGTAATGTATGTGATCAGTGCCAGGGCAACTGTCGCTCGATACTTTAATAGCTTCGTTGAGTTCTTCTATAGAGAAAGGACGAAGGAGAACATGGTAGCGGTGTTCTTCAGCAGGGAACCGATGGTTTAAAAATGGCACCGTGGGAGGAGCGATTGTATCTATGAATTCCTCTAACCAGGCCGTGGTAGCAGGAGGGGAGGAAGACAGTCTTCTTGTTCTAAAAGCTTTTATTTTATGCCAGATGCTTGCCATACTGGTTTCATTATTTAGGGACAGGCAAAATTGTTTCCAACTGTCCTTCTTGGTTTTCTTCAGGAATTTGGTAACTCGCGTATTCACTTTTTGTACAGCCAAGAAGTTGTCCAATGAAGGATTCTGACGATAGGTTTTCAAGGCGAGTCGTCGCTTCGCAACTTCCCGAGAGCATTCCGAATTCTACCAAGGAGGAGAACGGTGCTTCATTACTGTAAATTCTTTTTTCTTAGGGATGCTGATGCCAGCTGCGACGTTCATAGCATTGAGTAAAACTGGGTATGCATCATCGTCCCGTAAGTCACGTCTCGTATTTGCGAGTGCCCGGCGAACCGTTTCCTTATAAGAGGCCCAATTGGCTTCCTTGATTTTCCACGTACTAGTAGCGTAACAGATGTGCGTAGTATCGACGTTGATGTTAATGTGAAACACTATTGGGAGATGATCGGATCCCATTGAATCCTTTTTAACGCACCAATTAGATATTTCAGTAAAGCAGGGGGTGCAAAGAGTTACATCAACTGCGGAGGGTCTACGGAGAGGTGAAGTTACCATAGTAGGAGAGCCATCGTTGAGTATCACTAGGTTACTATCTTCGATAACGCTTGTCAAGGTCCTGCCGTTCCCGTCTGTCACGTCTCCTCCCCACGCTACATGGTGGGCATTCATGTCTCCAGCTATGATAAAGGGAGGACGAAGCTGACTTATTAATTGTCTCCAGTCATCTTCCACGATACTGTGGTGGGGAGCGTTATACAACGAGACAACTGTAAAGGTTTTGTGGGCAGTTCGTATCTCCACAGCAACTAATTGAAGGTTGGTGACAGGTACGTGTAACGGGTGTGGTCGATGCGGCAGCGAAGTTTTTACCAGTATAGCTACGCCGCCCCACCCATCGAGACGGTCTTCCCTTACTATAGCATAATTTTGAAAGCGAATAGTTCGTTCGAATTTGAACCAAGTTTCACATAACAGAACGATATCAGGCTGACTTACGAACAGTTCTCGTTGCAAGCTTTCTCTATTAGAATTAGCCGATCTCGCATTCCACTGCAATACTTTTAAAGCTGCCATAATTTAGGGAGAGAGAGATTGAAATATGCCAGTAATGAGGTGCCGGATATCGGAATTGTTCATAGCACTATTTTGTCTCGTGTTTTGCATGACAATATCAATCACATTTATTATGTTATCTATAAGTTCAGCATGACCTTGAGGCTGTCGTTGATTCGGCGCTTGTGGGGTTGCTAATCTGTGAGCAGCAGGCTGGTATGGATTTTGGCTGATAGGAGTGAATGAATGTTGCATGGGATATAACAGGCTGCGGTACTGAGACCACTCACGAACGTTACTTGGGTTGTTTACTTGCGCCTGCCGCCGGGAAGGCCGGTAAGCGACGTGTGTCTGATGGGGCACAGTTGCACACTGAGTTGCATCCCCACTTCCGCGTTGTTGACTCTGCATGCTTGCGGCGGGCAGCGGCGGGAAGAGTTGTGGGTTTTGAAAGTCCGGAGAGCACAAATTTGTTGGAGCAGGAATGATCGGAGCCGGCAAGTGATGTTGTTGAACCCCGGTGACGGATGCATAGGTTGGCATACGAGCAATAGACAGCGCATCCCTGAAGTCAATGTTATTGAACGTAGCTAATTCTTGAGCTCGTCGCCGTATATGGTATTCCGGGCAGGAATGGTCCGTGGATGCGTGTTGTCCCCCGCAATGAGCGCAAACACAGGATTCAACATTATGTGGATCACTACATTTAATGCATCTCATCTGAGATCGACATTGTTTGATGATGTGCCCATAACGAAGACAATTAAAGCACTGCCTGACAGTTGGTACATAAAGGTCTACGGGACATCTTGTTCCGTGAATAGACACGGCTTCCGGTAAGGTTTGAGAGTCGAAGGTTAACAAACAGGTCTGCAATTTAACGATTTGGTCTTTACCATATCTCTTCGTAAACCTCCGAACGCCTACAACAGGGAAGGGAGAGTGTACGACTTCCAAAATCTCCGCTTCTTCGAAGTTGGTGTCTACTTTCCTGATTACTCCCAGCTTATGGACAACAAAGGAAGGAATGTAAACTTCTATATTTTTTGACTTTAATACCTCACTGGTAACTAGGAAATTAGCCTTGTCTGGGGGTTTCCAGTTCCACCTTAACTTTTGTTTTTCCTGCTGAAGAGATGTTAAGGATAGAATTCTTCACTTCTGGCAAGGAAATATGCAATAATTTCCCTAGTGCCATAGGGTGCAAGCGGCCTAAGTTTTTGTCCAAACATTCCATATAAACTACGAATGGTCCCCTATCTGTACGTTTGTAAGAGTTGAGAGACCTCGGAGTAGGTGCAGGTCCCACAGGAGGGGTGTTAGTTGCAGCATGTTGGTTAGGAGTGAGCCCAGAAGCAGTTGCTACGGGGGGTCAGCTACATTTGAAACGTCAGTTACAGGTAAGAGCTGATTAGCGTCTGCTATGAAGGTTTTGGAATTTCTTAAATCCAGACTGACCTCACTTTGTGGCCCTCTTTCTCGTAGCGAATCCTGTCCCGATAAATCCATATGCTCTTCTGCCGGCTGTATTCCAGATTCTCCCCGAACAACTGCTAACGAGTGGCTGATCACAGCCGTCATGTTGTCCAATGTAGTTCCTGAAGGAGCTGGTAAGGGTGCTACATCTGGATGTAGCCGCTGGACAGGTGGTTGTTGTTGATGTTGTCCCATAGGGGCGTCGAAGTCACCACCCCCATCTCCATACACCCCACCATACATGGCGGGGCTTGCCGTCACCGATAGTAATGTCAGGTGTTAATGTGCCTAACAGAAAACCGTACCAAACGAAAGCTGTTACGCGCGTGCACTAGTAGGTAAACACAAGCGTCACACGGAAGAGCGACCGCGTAGCACGTCTTAACACTTCCGCTTCTGCAAGCGAACTGATGTTACTTTGTTCTTTGAGCTAATAATTAAAAGTTTGACTGTCCTTCACACAGAGAGACTGATCTGGCGAAGGGGGGTCACATTGTAAATTGCAGTCACCCTTACTTCTAATGAACCCAGTCTGCTAATGATTTTAACAGTAATAATGTATTACTGTTACTCTAATGTAACGTTTCATATAATTTGTTTACGTAAGTTCGTCGATTCAACAAAACTTCCACGAAACTGTTAAGTGGATAAATACATTAGCTGAAAAGCGTTTGTCGAAAAATTTCAGAAGTATCTGTGTCATGCAGTTCTTTTGAGAACTACAATAGCATCCAATTTTCACAACTTTGGAACTGCGTAATTTGTATTATGTGAAATCAGTGTCCGCTCATCATCACCAGTATTTCACTTAGCTCTACAATTATGAATACAGGTCTGCAGACTACTGCTATATGTAACTGGGAGGAATGCTGCATATTCCTGTTGTTCCCAGCTCCATTCGCTATATATCCTTCCCCATTCGGGCCTCTCCACTCAAGGATTGCTTCCACCTTCCTCTGTTCACCCCCTTCCCCCTTCTCTCTCTCTCTCTCTCTCTCTCTCTCTCTCTCTCTCTCTCTCTCTCTCTCTCTCTCTCTCTCCCCCCCCCTCTGTCCACCTCAACCTGTCTCTTCTCTGACTACGCACCCCCCCCCCCTCCCCGATCTCAGCTCAGACATACCCATCCACATATGTAGTCCCTGGAACGCATGCCGATAGTTCCGGTATAGCCTCCTCCGCGATTTGTCCATCTATTCCCTTCTCTCTCTCTGTCCATCGTCACCTCTCCTAATCTATCGTCTCCTCCCTCACTTTTTGTCCACCTCCCCGCCCCTTTCTCCGCTGTGGGGAATAGTGAGAGAGTAGTGTAGGTACTGGACTGCAATGGCGGACCCAGAATGCGTAAGTAATCCGTTTGTTATTACCGTGCATATATTCGTGGTCTCGCGACAACGTGAGAAGAGTGTGAAGCGATGCAGCATACAGCAGCGCACAGCCTCGCACACGAGACGCACGGATTCGGATGTGACGGACTTGTGAATGTCTCCACAGAAAGGCCTTAGCGTTGGTGGCCGCTAAAACGAGTGCGCCTACACAGCATGAGCTGGAAACCCATTTCACTTCTTTGAAGCACATCATCTTCACGCCATTGACTGTTAAGTTTTTATTACAGTATTGCAATTTCGGCCTTAGGCCATTATCAAGTGCTGATATTGTGGCTTTAATCCATGTCAATGTAATGTAAGCTGACACATTTGTATGTCGTTGTCAACACTGTTAAATACATTCGTGACTTTGTTACACAGTGCGAGCACACGTATTCAAACACCGTAAAACAACATAATATGTAAGTGCACATGTTCGTTAACCCATCACAAATGCATTAGACCACAGCTGCAGCAGTATTGACACGACATACAAACGTCAGCACTTGATAATGGCCTAAGGCCGAAATTGCAATAGTCCAATAAAAACTTTCAACAGTCACTGGCGTGAAGATGATGTCCTTCAAAAACATTTTAATGACTGTTAATCCCAGCTGCAACAAGTTTAAGCATTTAACACTCATTTGTCCGTTCCTTTAGGAGCTAGGACGTTCTAGCCTCCACCGAGGACCGGGGGTGGGGGGTGGGGGGTGGGGGGGTGGGGAGAGAAGTATGCATACGAAATTTGATTGAAATTGATCCATTGGTTTGAGAGGAGATGCTGGACATAGATACATACATCCTATTCATGAGTGTATATATTCCAGGCTGTTATGCTGTGATCAAACGAATTTCTTGTTGAAACCCAACGCTTCGTCCCCTTCTGCGGGGGACGTACTCAAGGCGGGGCTTGTAGCTTTTTCGAAAGTCCGATGCACACCCTTGCTCGCTACTGACTGACGGAAAAATTCCATTTGCGCGTGCTTCCGCGTAGACGTGGCGTCACGTGTTCTGAAAATTAGAGTGCTGTTCGCTGTTGGCGGTTGGTGTCGTCAGCTACTTCTGTCACCCACTGTTAAACGACTGGTAAACATGTTCTTCAGCACTGGACGTAGCAATAGCACACGACTGCAACCGACAAAGGCCAGTTGTGTTCGATTTTTCAGAACGTGTACCGTCATGCTTCTTCGCGGCAGCACGGAGAAAAGGAATTTACTAAGTTAGTACCGACCCAGGACGTGCGTCGAACCATCGAAAAGCTACAAATTCCACAAATTCGACCCAGCCCCCTCTTGAAAATGTCCTCCACGGAAGGGGACTAGACGTTGGGTTTCAACAACTACTTCAGTCGACTACGGCATAATAGCCCAGGGTATTTTAATAAATCTAACATTTCCGCCCGTGGAAGTTTACATTTTGCTATTAGTCGTACATGTAGTTTCATAAACTAATATGGCCATCGCGAATGTTCCTCGTGGAATCACTTTTCTGTCTGACGCTGTCTTGTGGTACCTGACTGCCGCAGCGTAAGGTGCGGGCCTTTATTAGGTAGGCCCGCTGAGCTGCCGACGCGTGTTTTTCTGCTCAGCGTGGCGCGGAGTGACGGCGGTGGTCCGTCTCCTTTCCTCTTTTTTTTTTTTTTTTCTTGTGCTGGCGTGCGGTAATTGAAGAGCTGTGTGCGGCGACCACGGTGCTGCGCGCGCCGCGGTGTCTACTACGTGTGCGGCAGCTGCCGCCGGGATGGTCGCCGCCACGCATTCCTCGTCACAGCCAGTGAGCACTTTCAGGGATGCCCGTGTAGAAAGATATTAGATGTATCACTAGGCGGGGATCCCCGGCTAATGAGCATTATGGGAAAAAATGATGCATATAGAGACGTGGCGCAGAAACACCATTATGGCTACTCAGCGGATGTGGTTAACTGACGAGTGAGTCGCAGCTTCCGATGAGTGCGCACATTCCGGTTATCTCCGGTATTGCCGTAGTAGCCGACCACCAAGTAGGAAGCTGGTCTGAGAACGTTTGCGGTCACCTGACGCAAGAAAAGTTACCCATTACATTACGCAACACAATCGAAGGCTCACTTTTCGAAACTCCGTGATTGTCTCTCATTGCAACGCAAAAGTGTGAAATTCGGCTCAAAGATGCCCACAACTTCCCTCTGCAATTACGCAAAAGGCGATTTCACCCTCGCTCTCGACGATGGTTGAGACAGCAAGGTGTTGACGCATGGAAAAAAAATACCTCAGCTCACATGCCAGATGAGTTACTGATATCACATTAGCACCAAATCTCACCACAGTTCCGCCCATTGCCACGGGTCACTCAATGAGAAAGTCGTCACAGCTCCCCATACACACCTGTCGCCCACTACTTTAGAGTCTCTGCTATGGAGGTCATAACCGCGGTGCCCAGCGGTGAAATCAGGAGATTTCCTTATGGATGACCGAGAAAAACATTTAAGGGGCTCCGGAAAGGTTTAAAATCACGAAAAGTTCATTTTTTACTTATCTGAAGTTTAAAAATCTATAGTGTTTCCCCCTTTCAATTGACAGGTAATTAATTCAGTTCAGAAGACAACTATTTTAACATATTTTAGAAATATGTTCTGCATGGGCGTGACCCACTATGGCGCTCTTAAACTGCTGTAGAATGTTGTGCTCACCGAATTTACATGCCGCTCATGTACATTTTTAGTGATGTGAGAGAAAATGTTACAAAATAATTGTTGTAACGAAACTGTGATAGTTCGATATACAGGGTTGTCCATTGATCGTGACCGGGCCAAATATCTCACGAAATAAGCGTCAAACGAAAAAACTACAAAGAACGAAACTTGTCGAGCTTGAAGGGGCGCTATGGTTGGCCCGCTAGATGGCGCTGCCATAGGTCAAACGGATATCAACTGAGTTTTTTTTAAATAGGAACCCCCATTTTTATTACAAATTCGTGCAGTACGTAAAGAAATATGAATGTTTCAATTGGACCACTTTTTTCGCTTTGTGATAGATGGCGCTGTAATAGTTGCAAACGTGTAAGTACGTGGTATGACGTAACATTCCGCTTTGCTTCGTGATACATTACCCGTGTTAAAATGGACCGTTTACCAATTGCGGAAAAGGTCGATATCGTGTTGATGTATGGCTATTGTCATCAAAATGCCCAACGGGCGTGTGCTATGTATGCTGCTCGGTATACTGGAAGACATCATCTAAGTGTCCGGACCGTTCGCCGGATAGTTACGTTATTTAAGGAAACAGGAAGTGTTCAGCCACATGTGAAACGTCAACCACGACCTGCAACAAATGATGATGCCCAAGTAGGTGTTTTAGCTGTTGTCGCGGCTAATCCGCACATCAGTAGCAGACAAATTGCGCGAGAATCGGGATCTCAAAAACGTCGGTGTTGAGAGTGCTACATCAACATCGATTGCACCCGTACCAAACTTCTATGCATTAGGAATTGCATGGCGACGACTTTGGACGTCGTGTACAGTTCTGCTACTGGGCACAAGAGAAATTACGGGACGTAGACAGATTTTTGCACGCGTTGTATTTAGCGACGAAGCGTCATTCACCAACAGCGGTAACGTAAACCGGCATAATATGCACTATTGGGCAACTGAAAATCCACGATGGCTGCGACAAGTGGAACATCAGCGACCTTGGCGGGTTAATGTATTGTGCGGCATTATGGGAGGAAGGATAATTGGCCCCCATTTTATCGATGGAAATCTAAATGGTGCAATGTATGCTGATTTCCTACGTAATGTTCTACCGATGTTACTACAAGATGTTTCACTGCATGACAGAATGGCGATATACTTCCAACATGATGGATGTCCGGCACATAGCTCGTGTGCGGTTGAAGCGGTATTGAATAGCATATTTCATGACAGGTGGATTGGTCGTCGAAGCACCATACCATGGCCCGCACGTTCACCGTATCTGACGCCCCCGGATTTCTTTATGTGGGGAAAGTTGAAGGATATTTGCTTTCGTGATCCACCGACAACGCCTGACAACATGCGTCAGCGCATTGTCAATGCATGTGCCTGACGACAGCTGACCCTAGTCAGAAGCGCATTTGAGCTGTTCCTGAACTCCAGCCATCTACTCCTGCGTCCTTACACAGCACGCACACATCCTACACATACTAACAGCGCTAACTGAAAGAGTTAACTATAAAAGCGCGAACAGAAACCTAGATACGGAACTTGCTGCCCTTCTGACGTTTCACCAATGGAGACTGATATCTTAATGAGCTTTGTTGCTAGTTGTTGAGAAGAAACGACAGCTGTGCTACGGACTGCCTGACTCCACACGTTATAGCTACAAATACGTGAAGTTACACAGATTAAATAGAAAAACTATCATGGCATTCAAGAAATATACTACGTAGGTAATAAGGAGAAAACTAAATACGCAATTTTCCGCTCTCCAGGTGCATCCCAGGCGACAGCTCGGTAAGGGGGGCTTGACGATTTTTTCATCTAGTGACACATTTATGCTGGTGCTGGGCAGAACTGTCTTGAAATTTGGTGCCTACATGAACGAAATGGTTTTCTGTAAGTCTCAGTGATCTCTATACAACATGGATGTTGAACTTCAGCTGTCTGATCATGCCAGCCGCAGATACTCGTATTCCGTTTCTTGCCAAACTAAAACATGGCTGCTAGGAAAGATAACTAGAACACGAAAAGAAAATACTTTTCGATTCCGCTCCCATATCAGCCTGTTACATGACATGCTGACATAAAGTTCAAAAGAAGAAATCAGTCTGAAATTCTTTGTCACATGCAGACTGATGGAAATTGTTTTTGCCAAACTGCAATATGGCTGACGATGCAAAGCACATGAATCTACAGACACGCTGCAGTTCTATACTCAGAGACCAGACTTCCACATCCAGGTTGTGTAGAGATCACTGGTAAGTCCCAACCTTTGGAAACTAATGAAAGACGAAGCATTTGAAAACAAAACTAACTGAATGTAAAGGCCGCCTTGGATGTCCTTTAAATAAGTTTTCAACAAGTTTCTTGACAACTGTAAAGACCTTGATTACGAGAATTACTATGAAACATGTGTCCGCAGCTCGTGGTCGTGCGGTAGCGTTCTCGCTTTCCACGCCCGGGTTCCCGGGTTCGATTCCCGGCGGGGTCAGGGATTTTCTCTGCCTCGTGATGACTGGGTGTTGTGTGCTGGCCTTAGGTTAGTTAAGTTTAAGTAGTTCTAAGTTCTAGGGGACTGATGACCATAGATGTTAAGTCCTATAGTGCTTTGAACCATACGAAACATGTGAAACATGCTGGGTAGCTTGGAGGTATTGCCTGCCTCAATGAGTTCGGAGCTGTATTTTCTAGACACCTACGTCAGCTATCTTCTAGAAAATCTAGGCGCTATGAGTGAAGAAAAAGGAGAAAGTTCCATGAAAAACTTAAGAAAATGGAACGATGATAGACAGATAGGGTGTCAGCGTGATAGGTACACAGGGAGTGTCCTCTTTAAGTGCAACTGGACCTAAGAACATAATACTTCAGTAGATAATGCTAGGAGTGCCGTATTTTTCTCATTTTTTAAAAATTATTTCGAGTGTACGTGTTTCGCACCTAGTTCCCGGGTCTGCTTCATTTCTTTGTGAAAACACCTCATGTGACAGAGGAAAGCTCTTGGCATTTTCCGAACGTGGTATTCCAAAAACCTTTACAATCGATTAAACTGATGATGAAAGAAGTTACTGAGTAATAACTCCTAGGCTTGTAAAACAGCCATAGCTTTTTTTCCATCTATACCGAATTCGTATGGAACACTGCAGAGCGTCTGTCGGTCGATCAGTTCATACGCTTTTTTCTGAACTCACCGAACCCATCTAAGAAGTGTGTGAGAAAACTGAGGTCGATTTTTTGTGTACCGAAGTTTTATTTAGCCTATTTATTTTTCATACAATATTGTGCCCTTCAAAATAGTTCCTTCGGTAGCTATACGCCTGCGAAATAGTCGTTCCTAGTCCTGGTAGCGGCGCTGAAATGCCTTAATTGGCAAGTTCATGTCGGTCACATTCTTTTGAATGTCCTCCAGAGTCGCAAATTGACGTCATTTTAAGACATTTATCAATTTCGGAGAAAGAAGAGTCACAAGGACTCAGATCAGGAGAATAGGGGTGCTGTGGGACAACAGGAATGCCTTTGCGGTCAAAAATTCTGCTAATTAATTGAAACCCTTAGCTGCCGATAGGTGTTGTTGATGTATCTCGATGGGGACAGCTGAAAATGTGTGCCCCGAACGGGACTCGAACCCGGGATCTCCTGCTTACATGGCAGACGCTGTAACCATCTGAACAACCGAGGACACAGATGAATAGCGCGACTGCAGGTACTTATCCCTTGCATCTCTTGCACGCTTCCCGTGAGACCCACATTCCCAACTGTCCACAATCTACATACGTAATGTACCTAATAGATACAGGTTGCCAGAAGTCTTACGGGAATCGTCACCTTAGTGTGCACGAATAATGAGTGGATGGGCAAATATCTATTAGGTACATTACGTATGTAGATTGTGGACAGTTGGGAATGTGGGTCTCACGGGAAGCACGCAAGGGATAAGTCCCTGTAGTCGCGCTGTTCATCCGTGTCCTCGGTGGCTCAGATGGATAGAGCGTCTGCCATGTAAGCAGCAGATCCCGGGTTCGAATCCCGGTCGGGACACACATTTTCAGTAGTCCCAATTGAGGTATAACAACAACACGTGCCGGCAGCTGAGGGGTTTCAATTAATTATCATTTATTCTAGAGAAGCTGCACGGTCATGAATGGTATCTGTTCTTTCGAGAACAGTTACTATCTTGAAAAATTCCGTATTGGAAGTGACTGTGTGAAACTGGGAGTTGTTATGATGCAGCATCCAATTGTCTCCATTGTCCGGTCTCACTCGATTCACCCTTTCCATGAGCGTTTCAAGAACATCTTTGTGAAGTACTTGGTTGACAGTTTGTCCTGGAAGAACAAATTCTGCCTACACGATACCCTTACTGTAAAAAAGCAAATCAGCGTTGTTCTGATCTTTCTGATCCCTGAGATATTCGTTCGAGATTTTTTCGCCCCCTCCTCACTTGCCGTTCTGTCTCAGGGTCGTACTCTATTATCTGAAGAAGACGAAGCGAGCCAAGACGATACAATTTGTTTCATGTGAGCTCGAAAAATACAATTTAAGAAAACTACATAGAAGACCGTCACTTTGTACACATAAGACGCTTCGCGTAGCATGAGCAAATTCTGAAATAATGATATTTGAGCCAAAAATGGTCGCGTGTCTCAGCAACGAGTTTGTGCCTAATTTTTTAAAAAAATTGTCTAACCACTGCTGCACATGTTGAGTTCTCCTTACAAAAAAGTATCATGCAACTACCAACAGTTGCTGTAGTGTATGGTAATTCACAGAAATACATTTTCGGTCAAACAGCCATCTTCAAATCACTGATAACTGACCAGTTGTGTGGTACGATTGTGACGAAATAGTATGCTTAGAAACGAAATGGAATGTCAGTTTCTAAACTTCCATATTCATGAGAATTTATACTAGACTCATGCATACGTGACACATGCTGCGACCAAAAACAATTATTTGACGCCAAGAGACCTTCTTTAAAACTGAGGTAGTGTTAAGGCGTGGCATGAAACTGTATGTCTGCGAATAAATACACATTGCAGCAGTTCTTGGTGGCGACATGGTGCCGTTCTATACTTCATCAAGACAATGCGTGCAGTAAATATGGGCTCTAAAATGTGGACTATAGGAGCTATGAGCGCCTCTCCATCTTCGTCACTGTGAAACACCTCTCTTCTACTAAACATGTGCTCGTAGCTCTTAAGGTAGCTACACTTTCAGTAAGAGTGCTTTGAATGATCGTTCCTGTCATATCCCTAAATACTGACGAGTCCTAGTGGGTCATCGTGTATACACAAACCCTCCTCGTGAATCGGTCTGTATATTACTGCTTGAAAATCGTTCCAAGTAGATACCCAGATAAGCCAGCACAAACAGACAGAAATTGCAGCGGGGGGGACTGAATTTATTTGTGTGTATAGAAGATCGTAATACAAATGTGTTTCTGGGGGAAAAGAACAACAAATGTTTGTTTCGTAAACAACTCATCTTATTTCTCGACATAGTCTGCTTTCAGAGCGATAAAGTTTGTCCAGCGATCCTGCAGTGTCTTCATCCCATAGCAAACACAGTTTCTGTCAATCTCTGCAAAACATGCATCGACTGCAACAATCAGTTACTCATTTGATGAAAATTTCTTCCCAAGAAGCCAAAGTTTCAAATTAGGGAACAGGAAGAAGTCACTCGGGGTCTAAATGGTTCAAATGGGTCTGAGCACTATGGGACCTAACATCTGAGGTCATCAGTCACTTAGAACTGCTTGAAAAGTAACTAACCTAAGGACAGCACACACATCCGTGCCCGAGACAGGATTCGCACCTACGACCGTAGCGGTAGCGCGGTTCCAGACTGAAGCGCCTAGAACCGCTCGGCCACACAGGCCGGCACTCGGGGTCTAAGTTTGGTGAGTTTGGTAGATGAGGAACCAGTTCAAAGCCCAGTTGCTGCTCTTTCGCCAGTTGTTATCGCTGTCGTGTCGGATGGTGCAGTATCCTGGTGAATGGGCGTTTTTTTGCTTGTCAACCTTGGTCTTTTTACAGCCAACGCCAGTTTAAAGCGATCCAACAATGAAGCATAAGAGGGTCTAGTTATGGCTATGCCCTTTTTCAAGAAATGTATGAAGATTATTCCTTGGGTACCCCAAAAGCAGTGGCTGTCACCTTACCAGCTGACAAAATGGTCTTTGCCAGATTTTGCCCATTGTTCTGACTGCTGTATCAACCCCGGTGGGTAATTATGGATCCAGGTTTGATCTACAGGCACAAATCGGCGCAGAAAGTCTTGCAGATTGCGATGAAACGTCGCCATACATTGTGTTAAAATGTGCCGGATGCGCTTTTCAGCTATTGTGTGCGGTCGCGGCACATACCTCGCACACAGCTTCTTCATAGCCAATTTTCCTTGCGGGGTATTATGCACTCGTTCATTTGAGATGGCTACTGTCAAAGCAGTCCCACGAATTTTTATTCGCCGTCTTGCATTGCCTTACCATAAGTTTTTGTCAGTTGTTTCGTTTATGGTAACCACAACTGGACTGGCGGAGCGCGCTTCGTCTTCGGTGCTTGTTCGACCACGTTTATGTTCATTAATCGGGAAGTAAATGGTCTTCACTGATGATGCAGACTTCGAGCGTTTATTATCCAATTCTGTTTCGATTTGTAACTAAGTCGAAACCTTAAAATGAAAATGTTGAATAACAGCGCGAAGCTAGATTTTTGTTCCATTTTCGGTTGCAGTCGGCACACCTACCATTTCAGATGGCTGTCAACAATGAACTGTACGCTGTACGTTGTTCAAATTCTTTATACTATCGTTGGAATAAACAAGCTTGCCACCACGAAGGCGGAACAAAGATGTTCCATTCTTTCATGGAAATTTACCAGCCTTGTTTGTTTTTATAGGGGTAAGTGGGATATTAAAAGTGGTGGTGACAGAAAGTTCAATTCGGCAGTGGGAGGGGAGGGGGGTGGACTGTGAACTGTGACAACCACCCTACCCCCCCACCCCCACCCCCACCCTCACCCTCACCCTCACCATTGCTCACCTCCAGCACGATGCGAGCCCTGGAACCACGCCCGGTATACAAGAACATTGTGCCGCAGCGGTGTCTCGCGCCCAAATACAGAGGGCATGGCACATGGCACGTAGCGGGAGTCAGGGAGGTGACTAGGCGGCGGGACACGGCGTGGTCCCGTGCGGTCCGCTGCGACAGCGCCGCGCCGGTATAAATTGGCGAGCGGGATCACCGCTCAGCACCGCATCGCGTTCCCCTCGCAATTAATTCGGCCACTGCGGCGAACAATGGCTGTCGAACTAGGAGCACGCTGCGATAATCTCCGCCGGCTGGCGAGCACAATGGCCGGCGCTCGGCCGCGCCGCACTTATCAGCGATAACGCCTAATGAAATTATCCGTCCGCTACCGGCGTGCGGGGCGCGCCATTCCCTCCTGTCCTCTTCCGCGCTCGCCAAGGGGAAGCCACGAACGCAGTGAATGGCATGCCGTGGAGGAAAAGCTGATGCGATCAAGATAACACTCGCCAATTCATTCGGTATCACAGCGTTTACTTTCACAGTGAAGCATATGTGCACACTTATACTGCACTACTTTCTAAAACACTGTTCTTTCGTGGGCTTCTCATCACTGACGTCTTGTCGCACGCGTTAGTTTCCCTTCTTTCAGATTGCTTGGTGTGGTAGCTTGGTGTGGTAGCTTGGTGTGGTAGCTTGGTGTGGTAGCTTGGTGTGGTAGCTTGGTGTGGTAGCTTGGTGTGGTAGCTTGGTGTGGTAGCTTGGTGTGGTAGCTTGGTGCCCTTCCTCACGATAAATCTTCTTTCCTTCATGATACAATACATATGTGTCAGACGCGAAATCGAACGAATTTCCATCTGTTCAAAATGGCTCTGAGCACTATGCGACTTAACTTCTGAGGTGATCAGTCGCCTAGAACTTAGAACTAATTAAACCTAACTAACCTAAGGACATCACACACATCCACGCCCGAGGCAGGATTCGAACCTGCGACCGTAGCGGTCGCTCGGCTCCAGACTGTAGCGCCTAGAACCGCACGGCCACTCCGGCCGGCTTTTCCATCTGTTACAACCAACTTCTTTCTCAGAGCAACTTATTTCCTCCGTTTTCAGTGTGATAGACTTGGTCATGTCACACTGCATCTTCAAACGTACGTATCAGTTATAATGACGCATTCCGTAGAATATGTGCTGGTGCCCATCCTGTTTGACAATTCCACTTTCATTCACAGTATTTCGAACACCTAGTCCTCTTCATAGTTGCTACGAGTCGTAATCTTCTGTCTCCAACTAAGCAGCTGGGTCGTCATGCCAGTAAAATTCACGCTGGCAGAATTTCAGAAATTACGTAGACTTTTCATTTATGCGAAAAAAAGTGTAAACGCCGTCAAAGAACGCACCGTCGCAGTTTCTTTCTTTCTCTCTCTCTCTCTCTCTCTCTCTCTCTCTCTCTCTCTCTCTCTCTCTCTCTCTCTCTATCACACACACACACACACACACACACACACACACACACACACACACACACACAAAATATTTGACGGAGGGAATTCCTATGTTACAAGAATATGTCATTCAGTGGCGCATTTTCCTCATTAGTATCTCCTCCATGAGGTCTCTCAGTCTGTGGTGCGATGACTAAAATAACGGAGTCACACTTTTTTTAGAGAAGCAAATTACGAGGGCTCCCAGCAACAACTGCAGTCTTTCCTTCATGTCTCATTCATGAAAGTGGCGAGATTGGGCTGAGAGAAGGTTGGGAATTTGTACGGGTGCTGATAACCGCGCAGTTGAGCGCCCCTCATTATTTTCTTCATGTCCATCTCTGACTATGTGGAATAAACGCATCAGCGGTTCAGCAGTCACTCCACTCTACGACATTACTATCCAGACGTTAACGCTGACTTGGCTTCATACCGAAAACTGCGTGTACCACCCGTTCACCAGTCGATGTAGTCTAATTTACTCGTCACACTTTCGCCTGCAAAGAGCCAAATACACTTAATGTGACGTTGTGAAAATTTCGTGTTAGCTTCTTTTGGAAACCTGTGATTAGTTGCACAAAACTACAAAATTACCATTCCCGCCTTTCGCCGTGTAAATGACTATTCGTACAACCAAATGCAAATAATAAGAGTTACGTTTATTGGGGTGTAAGAGATTGATGGTTCTAGGTGAACGCATTTCCATGGCTTGCTACTTCTATGCTCATACGAGTGAGTGAAACTACAGAGTTGTCTCCGATTATATCGTAAGGTTCGTCTCTTGTAACGTTTTATTTTAAACTACAGTTACGTCCGTAAAGAAGAGTTCGGCAGCTACCGCATAACACTCCTGCAGTGCATCAGGAAGAGTCGTAGACTAATAATGTGAAGCGTGGCGCAACAGCAACGCGGTGGACGATAAACGCTTTACACTGAACTGCGTTGGACCTAAACAGATGCTGTCAGTGAAGATAAAGCGAATGTATCTGGAACTGATGGATGCCAGTGTGTAGATACAAAATACGTCAAACAGTAGGCAGAAAGGTTACAAACTGGAAGAAACCCCGTGCAAAAGCCTGCTTTCGAATGTCCATACGACTACAGGCCGTAAGTAAAGGCAAAAGAAATTCACACGCGATATTGGTTTTGTTTTCAAACTCCAGCAAAGATAAGGACTCCTTTTTTGGATTCATCATTTCTCCACAGCTTTTTTTTCCTCTTTTTAATATCTCAGTGGTAAAACTCATTTTTACAATCTGAGGTTAAATGTTTGTGTGTGTTTGGAAGGTGTATGGGAATCCCCAGCCTGAACAGGGTAATTCAGTAAGAAAAAAGGGAACACACATCAGTTGCATATTACAGGCAGACAATGAAAGCTAGCACATTGCGCATGTAACTGGACAGAGGAAGGTGTAGATCTGCGCGCGCTCCCCCTCCCCCCCTGCGCGCGCGCGCACACGCGCACGCGCGCACACGCGCACGCACGCACACGCACTCTCTATACCAGTCTCTCTACGTGAGCACCATCCGCCATGCGTTACTCGTGCAACATCGCTGCATTAGTCCATTTCACTCCACGCACGAATCAACAGGTCCCTGTTCATTGAATCGACAGCTTCAACCATTCGATTTCCCAGGTCTTGAAGAGGACCTCCCATATGTGGCACAAGGATTTTTATGTACCTCCACAGAAAGAAAATCTCAAGGTGTGAGGTCTGGTGACCAGGCAGACCAAAAGCACTGAATAAGATGTGCAAATTCCTGTACACAAAATGATTTCTCTTGTGTTGCAGTCGCCATGTTGGTACAGACAAACAACACCGCAGTTATCAAGACTTTGAACCTTGCTCTAACCAGTGGCGTGCGCAATGTGTTCGGCTATAATAAACAATTGAAATGTATTCTTTCTTTTTGGATCACCCTGTATTTCTGGAAGAGTATATACAGATACTCATCTGAACTCCTGAAATAGTTCAGGGATCCTTGGTTAAGGAGAGATTACAGCGTTGCATTTTACGTGTTCCGCTTTTAATTATTTGCAGATTAGCGATTCTCGTCGGTGGATATCGTGTGGTAATGTGCTCACGGTCAGTGTTCAAATACGGCGACGAATTTTTGAGTACGCAACCTCTTCGTTGCTCCTTAACTTACCTGTATCTTTTTTTTTCTCTCATTTCATTTTCATACCGTTATGTATGTACGTAGGCTCGTAAAAGTTGTTGGCTTGGTATGCGGCACACGGGGCCATTTTCGAGCAAGAGTTTCTGCGGAAGTTGCTCATTTACGCGGAATCCCCTCAAGTTTTCGCGTAGCTGCAGTCATTATTTTTCCTCTTTTTTTTCTGGTGCGCCCTGCAGTCTCATCTGGAAGGGAGAGTCTTGTTAACGAGATTTGTCCGCGCTGTTTGTTGGCCAGCAGGCCGGCCGGCGGGCGCTGTGCGGACAGCAATCTTGGCGAGCGTCGCCGCTCATTGGAACAATTAGGAGGCCCCATTAGGGCAACAGCCTGCCCCTCAACTCCCTCCCTCCCTCCCGCCCTCCCTCCCCCGCCGGAGATCTGCTTGTGCTGAGCGAGAGCCCCGGCCGCGACGCGAGTTAGCTGGCAAACTTTTCTGCCGCCGCGACAGAATACTTCGCACCCTGCTAGTCCAACGTGGGGAGGGCTGAACTCCAGCAACTGCTAACCGCTTCCGCCCTATTTCTCATTTTCCGCTTTAGTACCGTCGTTGATCTTGAGGGATAACCCGAACGACGTCGTCGTACATCGTATGCTGAGGATGGAAGTATTCTGCCGGGTTTACACGGATCATCACAGAGACCCGTGGCAGGTTTCTGGGAATTAGGCAGACTGCGTCCCTGTATCACTACTTCCGGAACTCGAAATATTTGGTTTTATCGTGCTATGACCGTGTGTGAAACATCAGCTTAGTGGAACCTCTCCGTCTACATACATTCATCTTTTGTTTGAACAATTTAGTTTACTATCCGTTTGTATAATGTTTGAAAGCTTCTGTAGCGTTGCTTCGGATGGTATCAACCAAACGGCACATTATTTTTTAGAGGTAGCTCCTAGTCATCTTCAGGTGCAACGAACAGCTGCCTGGTATGACTAATTGTGTAGCATAGACAATATCACCCAACATAACGCCAAAGAACCACCCTAGTAGTCATTGCGTCGAGAAAGCCTCAAAAAGCATATTCGCAGGTTCTTTGACTATTGTAATAAGAATAAAGAGAACCCGTTTATCTGTCGAATACCTGCCTAAGTTATTACAAAAAGCATTGAGCATGTGTTGCCTCCATACCAATTTACATCTTGAATAAATTATTTTAAGTCTTCAAATATTATCCAACGTTGTTTTCATGTAAATATACTCAATGCAGCATCGTTTCTTAACTTAAAATATACAAAGATGTGTTGCACGTGACATATCACTGTACCCGTTCTTGACAAAGACTGACAGGAAAGTGAGAAAGTTAAATAAGACATACAGCGGGACATACATTAATTGTTCAGTTATTTCTTTTTGTTGCAGTTGACATTAAATCAGCAGAATGAAATTGAACGTCTGCATCACTAAACGGTGATGGGATGGTAGCGTCAGTTAGGCCAAGTGCAGCCAAGATAATGCCGTCGGATTATTACGTCTGTCGCGCGCATGTAATGAAAGAGAAACGAAATGCTTTTAGCAAGTATATGTTAAACTTAATAACATAGCATGAAAATTAATTTATTAAACGCACATTAACATATATCATACTTCTATTAAGCCTTCTCGCTTGCAACCAGGCTAGAAGTAGAGCACTGCGAAAGCTCAGATATCTGTTGATGAAACATCATATGCTCATCGTTTCCTCATATACAGAGTGCAGTTGATCGTCATTATCTTTTTAAATAACTGTCAACTAATGCGGAGTCGGAGATGAAATATAGTAATTTATCAAATTCCGTTCACTCTTCAGCCAAAAGTGAGATGCTTTAGGTGAGGCATACAGCTGTATCATCTATCAGTGGACTTGAATAGTTCGCCAATATTTCTGATCACGGATCAGAATGTTGTTGCTGATGGAATAGTATGCTTCGATTTATATACATTCTTAATGCCACTGTACATACTCGTGGTATTAGAATGGCTAGCTTCGCTCTTGTGTGAATGTCCCATTTGAGAAATAGGTCACTTAAACAAGACATTCTGTAAACTAGAACAACACATGAGACTGACATATGTTATACACAAACAAAACTGAACGACTGTCAGTGTGTGCTCTAAGCAATTGCAAAATATTACGATCTAAACACAAGAAGTAGTTGAAACGTAACAAGTTCAGAAACTTTCAAATGTACAGACGATGATAAAACTCTAATTACACATTTTGTAAAAATTATATTAATCTGCACGATTTGTATAGCATGCATCATTTGTTCAAAGTATCATTCTCCCAGCTTCTATGCAGGTATTACTTGCAAATTTAAAATCATAAAATTTCACCAGTTTGGTGTTCAAATATGAGCCGAGAAACTTGCAAGAAAATGATAGTTTGTATCTGCGGTTTCACTGGACATGTCGCAGCCAACGGTTTAGAGTATCGAAGAACAGTTGAAGCTGAGTTCTTTCAGTAATTTCTTTGCAATAAGACATCGATGAAATCGGGGAAACACCCGAAAACAACGTGTCATTCTTCATCATGACAACGGGAGCTGTCATACAGTACGCGAAACAGGTGTTTCAAACAGCTCAGTATTAGATGGAGAAAAACATGTGATTAATGTCGCATTGAACATATTGATCTGATTTGTCGCCCTGGCTTATTTTTGTTACCTTACATCAGCCAAAACATTACATGGACAGTGTGCATCCTAGGGTTTAGGCCATCCCGCGGTACAGCCAGGTCTACCAGCTTGCCTGCGCAGCAGACGTCACAACGTAGAAGGCGCCATCTCGGACAGGTGGCGTCAGTATCGCCGCACTACTTGCTGACGCCACGCCGCTCCGCACGCCCCTGAGCCAACAGTTGTAGTTGGGAGCCACTGAATTGTGACTCGGTGAGGCGAAGCGACCAGCAGTCACTTCAGAGCTGTACGAGGGAGTTGGCCAGCGGTGATCATAGAGTAACCTTCGAGTGACCAGCCAGACCTCTTTTGTGTCCACGAATATGTACAGACTAGACTACGTCCAGCAAGCCGGCTAGCGTGGATTGGACTTTGAATGAGGAACGTATAACTTAACCAGTTTGGACTTTCTTTCTAAGCGATACTTACTTAGCGTGCGTATTTCATTGAGTCTCCTCATATGAATTGAACGGTATATATTGTGCGGACAGCTAATTTTATCACCTTGAGAAGTGGTTGTGTCTTCCAAAACTGTGTTTACGAGATACCGACATAAGAATGGAAAATTTTTGTAGAATGAATCGAACGCTTGCGGAAGTGTATAAATTGTAAATAGGAATATTTTGAGAAACACGAAAGCGATTTGTACCACAACAGTGTTAGTTTTCCTTGTTTTTCTAAAACTGGAAAGATGGCCCTCGCGTCATCCACTCGAGAAGTGCTTGCCAAAGTACACACATCGTTTCCGTTCATTTATCACTGTAACTCTCCCTTTACTCTCATATACTCGTATTTCCTTACGGTATCACTGCACTTCCTACCATCACCACCACCACCACCACCACCACTATCACTACTGAAGCCCGTTGACATAACGAGTAATCTTTATAGTTCCCTCTTGTCCAGACTGCAAGACTGTCCCCTAACTGCCGGCCGCTGTGGCCGAGCGGTTCTAGGCGCTTCAGTCCGGAACCGCGCTGCTGTTACGGTCGCAGGTTAGAATCTTGCCTCGGGCATGGATGTGTGTGATGTCCTTAGTTTAAGATAGGTTTAAGTAGTTCTAAGTCTAGAGGACTGATGACCTCAGATGTTAAGTCCCATAGTGCTTAGACCCATTTGAACCCTTTGTCCCCTGACTCTTGTACTCTCCACAGTTATATACGAGGGCTTGCTGAAAAGAAATTGCTTCATATTTTTAATATGAAAATTGTAAAATTTTTTAAACTAAAACCATGTTAACATTCTACATCTTAAGTCTTTATATCTACATATTTGCGAACATAGTCACGCTGTCGACGAAAACATCGTTCTTAACGAGAGACCAGCTAGTTGTTTTATTTCGTTGACAGAGCCACAACCTCACCTCTGCTTCCACCGCTTCATCACTATCGAAGTGAACTGGTCGAAGGTGTTTTTTAAGTGTTGGGAGCAGATGATAATAGGATGGGACCAAGTCGGGACTGTATTGAGGGTGATGGATGACGTTGAACCCAAGGTGTTGGATTGTTGCAGAGCGGGTGTGCGGTCTGGCAGCAGGAGATGGTGCTCCATGTATGGACATATTCTCTGAACTCGGAACTCTGTTACAACGCGCTGTTTCTCAGGCACTGAAATAGCTCTGTTACACACCGCTATGACGTTAATAACGTTTGTTTAATTTAAAAGAAATTTGGAATCGAATCGCTATTTTAAGCACTCCCTTAATTTTTCTTGTTAGATCTTTGTTGCTCATTACAGACTTATGTTGATGTAATCCACACATGAATCAGTGCTAATGTTTACAGTGTTCATAATGTTTATTAGAAGAATATGTTGCAATATATTTATTGTCAGTGTCGTGCGAGGAAGATTCGGAGACGAAGTACACTATCTCATTCAAATCTGGACGTTACTACAGCATAGCGAGAAGCGCACTTGCCAGTAGGAAAGGAAGCGAGGGGAATAATTCCGTCTGTAGAGAAGTAGCCACAGCAGAATGGATCAGTTAGGAGAGGTCATTGACGTCGAACGCCGTGTAGGCACTGGGCGTCACTTAAGTACAAAATTGGGTTAACGAAAGGAATATGGATGAACATCATCAAAAGCAAAACGAGGATAATGGAATGTAATCGAATTAAATCAGGTGATGCTGAGGGAATTAGATTAAAAAATGAGACACTTGAAGTAGTAGAGGAGTTTTGCTATTTAGGGAGCAAAATAACTAATGATGGTCGAAGTAGAGAGGATATCTAATGTGGACTGGCAATGGCAAGAAAAGCGTTTCTGAAGAAGAGAAATTTATTAACATCGAATATAGATTTAAGTGTCAAAAAGACTTGTATGAAAGTAGTTGCCTGGAGAGTGTAGCTATGTATGCAAGTGAAACATGGACGATAAATTGTGTAGACAAGAAGGGAACAGAAGCTTATGTGGTGCTACAGTAAAACGCTGAAGATTAGATGGATAGATTGCGTAACTAATGAGGTGGTACTGAATAGAATTGGGGAGAAGAGGAATTCGTGGCGCAACTTGACTAGAAGAAGGGATCGGTTGGTAGGGCATATTCTGAGGCATCAATGGATCACCAATTTAGTATTGGAGGGCAGCATGGAGGGTAAGAATCGTAGAGGGAGACCAAGAGATGAATACACTAAGCAGATTCAGAAGGATGTAAGCTGCAGTAGGTACTGGGAGATGAAGAAGCTTGCACAGGATAGAGTAGAATGGAGAGCTGCATCAAACCAGTCTCTAGACTGAAGACCACAACAACCACAACACGTGCATACGGCTAAATTTGACATAGAAGTTGCGCAGGATAAATTCGTAGCGAAGTAAGTCGTGAAATTCGCAACGTCTTCGAGAAGTAGCAAGCTATGTCTAACGCAGGTGGGCTTACGTCCTGCGGCTGCAGCTGTAACATTCCAGCAAAGAGTCCCTCAGCAGCGTCTAGACTTTCCTATCTCTTTCGTGATCCTCGGTGTTTCTGCTCCACACACCGCATTATAATTCCGGCTCATCGTGGTTTACACCCGTTTACCATCACCGGTGACAATAATGGTCACAAATGAGTCGCCTTCCCTGCTGAAACAGTTGACTAAGCGTTAGGCGCTGTCGACACGTTCGACTCTGTCTTCTCCAGTACGCTGCCTTGGTATCCATCGCGAAAAGACTTCGTGCAAACAGAGTTGATTACAGAGTGTTTGGTAGAGGGACCAAAAGTCATACCGATAGAAGACGCTGCGATATCAGTGGTAAGTCGTCCATCCACTAAAGCCCTCTCTTGAGTCTGCTGAATATTCTGGATCGTGGTGGACGCTGATGAGCGTCTTGCTGCCGTTTCATGTTTCTCACTCGACGGGTGGTTTCCAACCATCTCGCTCCACGAATAAGAACTTCACGTGACACAAAATTGTTCCCGTATTACGCTGAAAGTTTGCGATGAACTCCGGCCAAAGAAATCGAATCGCCGCTTTTTGTTAGTCTTGGCTGCAAACTGCTAGGAGAGCGGACACTATTACGAAGTCACTGACACAATGCAACTGGAGTGGCTGTCGATTAATGGTGCGTATACTGCTCCATTCTTACTAACGGTAAGCGTGCTTGCACAGAAATCCGTGTGAGAATTTTAAAAATGCGTTGTTACGAAAGAGAAGATAATTTTTTACTTTTCCTGTAGATTGAAATACGAGGATGAAGCAGTAATTAATGCCCGACATTTTTAAAAAAGCCATTAATATAGATACACAAACGTCCTTGTTTGTGCTTCACATTTGATGTTTGCTCCCAGCGCCAGTGAAGTTTCGAACTATCTTGGCAGATGGCAGAGCCGTAGTACAGCGTCAAAATAGCGTCTACGTACGACTGACGCTACAAACAGCGTGCTGTTATTGAGTTAGTGTGTGCAGAAAAAGAAACCGTGGTAACATCCATAAATGTTTGTGTGTAGTGTATAGTGATGCTGCAGTTGATAGTAGTACAGTTAGGCGACGGGTAAAGAAAGTTACAGCCTCAGGAAATGCAGAAACAGAGCTGCATGATCAGCCACGCTCGGGACCTCCTGTCACAGCCACTGCTGTCGACATGCTGAATCGTGCGTATACCATTATTCGTGCCGGTTAAAGATTTTCTACGGGGAACACTCTCTGCAGATAAGAAGAGCGTCAGACATGCAGTGAAAACATGACAACTCCTTCAGGACAAGAGCTTTTACCAGCAGGGAATACATTCTCTTCCACAATTGTGTCGTATGGCCATAACACGTGATGGAAACTACGTAGAAAAGTATGTTATGGACATTTTGATGTATATTGTCACCAAATTCTGACTATTAACAATAAATATGTTATGGGGGAAAATGTACTCTGTGTAGTTTCTTGCTTAATTGTGCGCTGCGGTTTGTTCCGGTGCGTTCTTGTTTCCATTTTGTGTACAATATTTCGACAGCCGAGCAAGCATTCTTTCTCAGATGGTGTGTGTTTTGTTGTTATGTGAACCCGCTGGCTGGAATCCAACCATATGGTGACTGTTGTAGGTCTCGTGCTGCTGTTTATAGCTCTGTTAGATTCCCGACTACCACTTCGCCCTTGCATGTTGTTTTGTTTTAGCGAACTCACACTCGAATTAGTTCACAACTTCTTAGGTAGGTCAGCATTCTTAGATGTCGACCTCTCATATGGATAAACTCTGCCAAATTAAAGCTCGCTGAACTACCTAAAAAGGTGCCGAACATGTAGCGGGCGACGCGAATCGAACGCAGTTATGAACAGCGGCGCGAGACGCACAATAATTCTCTTTGAAGTCCAAGCAGCGAGTGCACGAGACAGCAAAACTCGCAGCACCTGGAGAAGACGGCTGGCTCTTTCGTCGAAACTTGGTGCATAAACTGGAAACAACAACTCGACAGAACGATTTGAAACACACCATTAATCAATTAGACCGAGAAAACCTGAGAAATCACATAATTTATTATTGTTATAATTTTAGGCACCTGTGGCGCGTTGAAAGCAGAGATGAGAACAAACGTTGATCGGGGTAGACGGAGAGACAGTAGTTGACTGTAATCCTCTCCCCCCATCAGGACTCTGGATTCGCGTCTGAGTACAACCATGTGATATGCGTCAGTTTAATTTAAATCATAAAAACGGCGACACGAGGAGCAGCACACTTGGCTGTGGAATGGAGGGCCCAGCGAGGTAAACATAAAAGGGCAGTAGCATTGACACACACACACACACACACACACACACACACACACACACACACACAGTGCTTTATTATACAAACTGAGTAGTGTTTGTAAGGTCAGCCGGCCGGTGTGGCCGTGCGGTTCTAGGCGCTACAGTCTGGAACCGCGTGACTGCTACGGTCGCAGGTTCGAATCCTGCCTCGGGCATGGATGTGTGTGATGTCCTTAGGTTAGTTTGGTTTAAGTAGTTCTAAGTTCTAGGGGAGTTATGACCTCAGAAGTTAAGTCCCATAGTGCTCCGCGCCATTTGAACCATTGTAAGGTCGAGAATTACGCCCGCAGGCCGTTAAATTTTTGACAGTTAAATTTTTCAAAACAGTTAAATCATCTACAGGGATTCAAATTCTAAATGACTTCTGGGCTGTAATACAAACATTATTTAATTGCATAAGTCAGTCTTGTTCGTCCAAAATGACAATGATCACAACTAGACTTGAACTCTCACACTAGTTCAGAATTCTTAAGCGAGCCATTAACTCAGATTGCACTAATAGTGCTCTGACAGTAGTAAACATTATATGCGGAAATCGGGTTAATAGCACGACAAGAAAATGTCGTTTAAAGCAGTAAATAATCAAACCGAAGAGCACAGATGTTGCATAACTCTATTACTAGAAATCAGAGCTGTAAAATGTTAGGTCCTAATGGCGATAAAACTAAGACCAAAAACCTCTCATTTTAAGCAGCAATAATTAATCACAGAAGTTTCTGGACATTCATATAAGCAAGCGATTTAAGGTATATTAAAATCATAACTCCATAAAATTGATCTTGAGAATCAGCCAATAAGACAATAAGGCATTACAATAATCAAGTGTTTGAACAGACGAACACCAACGAGGAGCCATTACTTCCTCTACGGTTGGGAAAGCAAGACAGATGCAGAGGTACTTCAAGAACAGGCCGCACGCAGCTGACAGAACCAGCGTTCAGCAGTTCCTTGGGAGCCGAAACTGTCTCTCTCCAGCAGATCCCTGTAACCGCCCCGCTGGAAACACAGAGACGCGCCACGCCTGCTCCTCATGCGGCTTTGCGCACTGAGGAAGTACCAAAGCGCTACTCGCGCTACAGTCGTCCCCTCGCATAGCAACAGGAAAGGTAAACAACTTGCGGCACCCAGAAGAAGGCAAGGTCTACTCTCGAGCGCTGTTCGTTTCCAGTCTCTCTCCGAGCCACCTCTCTGCTGCGCGCAAAGGCCGGAAAAAGGCGCTACAGCCCCTGGTAAGCGCGGAGCTGAGAGAGAGCACGAAGCCGAATCCATACATTGTGGGCGCGCCATGCGGTTCGCCGTGTTTACCGTGTTGATGGTGTATCAAACGATTTAATTTAGAAATCGTCAGCTGTCGACTCTGTGCAGCGCTGACGCTGTTACACTACTGGTCATTAAAATTGCTACACCATGAAGAAGTGCAGATTATAAATGGGTATTCATTGGACGAATATATTATACTAGAACTGACGTGTGATTACATTTTCACACAATTTGGGTGGATAGACGGTGAGAAATCAGTAGCCAGAACAACCACCTCTGGCCGTAATAACGGCCTTGATACGCCTGGCCATTGAGTCAAACAGAGCTTGGATGAGGTGTACAGGTACAGCTGTCCATGCAGCTTCAACACGATACCACAGTTCATCAAGAGTAGTGACTGGCGTATTGTGACGAGCCAGTTGCTCGGCCACCATTGACCAGACGTTTTCAGTTGGTGAGAGATCTGGAGAATGTGCTGGCCAGGGCAGCAGTCGAACATTTTCTGTATGCAGAAAGATCCGTACAGGACCTGTAATATGCGGTCGCGAATTATCCTGCTGGAATGTAGGGTTTCGCAGGGATCGAATGAAGGGTAGAGCTACGGGTCGTAATACATCTGAAATGTAACGTCCACTGTTCAAAGTGCCGTCAATGCGAGCAAGAGGTGACCGAGACGTTAACCAATGGCACCCCATACCATCACGCCAGGTGATACGCCACTATGGCGATGACGAATACACGGGTGCGACCATCATGCTGCTGTAAACAGAACCTGGATTCATCCGAAAACATGACGTTTTGCCATTCGTGCACCCAGGTTCGTCGTTGAGTACACCATCGCAGGCGTTCCTGTCTGTGATGCAGCGTCAAGGGTAACTGCAGCCACGGTCTCCGAGCTGATAGTCCATGCTGCTGCAAACGTCGTCGAACTGTTCGTGGAGATGCTTGTTGTCTTGCAAACGTCTCCATCTGTTGACTCAGAGATCGAGACGTGGCTGTACGATCTGTTACAGCCATGCGGATAAGATGGCTGTCATCTCGACTGCTAGTGATATGAGACCGTTGGGATCCAGCACGGCGTTCCGTATTACCCTCCTGAACCCACCGATTCCATATTCTGCTAACAGTCATTGGATCTCGACCAAGGCGAGCAGAAATGTCGCGATACGATAAACCGCAGTCGCGATATGCTACAATCCGACCTTTATCAAAGTCGGAAACGTGATGGTACGCATTTCTCCTACTTACACGTGGCATCACAACAACGTTTCACCAGGCAACGCCGGTCAACTGCTGTTTGTGTATGAGAAATCGGTTGGAAACTTTCCTCATGTCAGCACGTTGTAGGTGTCGCCAGTGGCGCCAATCTTGTGTGAATGCTATGAAAAGCTAATCATTTGCATATCACAGCATCTTCTTCCTCTCGGTTAAATTTCGCGTGTGTTGCACGTCATCTTCGCGGTGTAGCAATTTTAATGGCCAGTAGTGTAGATACTATGGACCCTAGATTTTGCTTCTTGAGTAACATTTCTCGGTGAACGAGTGATGGGTCAAATGGCTCTGAGCACTATGGGACTTGACAGCTTTGGTCATCAGTCCCCTAGAACTTAGAACTACTTAAACCTAACTAACCTAAGGACATCACACAACACCCAGTCATCACGAGGCAGAGAAAATCCCTGACCCCGCCGGGAATCGAACCCGGGAACCCGGGCGTGGGAAGCGAGCGCGCTACCGCACGACCACGAGCTGCGGACGGTGAACGAGTGAGTTAAGACAGAGTGGATGAAATTTAATAACTGGGCGAACACCTGCGACGGCACCGCGAGCTGTCGTTCACGGCAGACCGCTGGTGGGATGTAATTGGCGCCGGCACATCTGCGGCCCTGCGTCCTCCTCGTGAAACAAGGAGCCCGACGGCAGTGCGCGGCGACTTCTTTGTGAGCCCGCCGGCGCGGCAGAGCGCGGTCATTAAGGAGCGGCTGGAGGGCCCTCGCTGCCGGCGTAATTCCAGTGGCCGCTTGTCGCAACATGGCGCAGCCGCCCCCTGTCGCCTCGCCTGGCTTCCATTTCTTTGCCGATCTTCCCGAGGTCAGTACGCCATCCCTCCCTTATTTCCATTTTCATATCTCCGTCCGCGTAGAAGACCAGAGATGTACTGATTATTCTCCAACAGCTATTATTAAAACTGCGGCCAAGCTGTGCTCGAAAAGTATGCCGCTGGTTGGGACACCACGTTGACGGAGACTTTGGTTGGTGGGGGGGGGGGGGGGGCGGCAAGAGGAGGAGGAGGAGGAGGAGGAGCAGAAGAATAAGACGACCGACGAGGTGAACACAGGAACTCGTTCCGGTGGACAAACAAGTCTTAACGACTGCCTCGTTTCCATGTAAATGCGCCGTCAGACAGGCAAAAGCTGTCGTCTCGCAGCGGCTACAAACGGCTGTGGTACGCATTGCTTCGCTTCGGCGTCGGTTCATACTTGAGGCGTAGTTGCTGTCATGGTTTTCTGCGATTCGGACCATTAGCCGAACAGGTTGTATGCGTGACTTATTTCGTATTAATTTCTCCAACTTTTTGGTAAATTAGGCTAAATTTCATTTGTATTATCTCTGCAAGTTGAGCGCGTGTATTTGTCGAGTTGCCATGACTAATGACTTCAGATAGATGTGCTTGTGTTTCAGAATAGCGCCCCTACAATTAGCGGTGTGTAAGTTTCTTTGTTCGTTTAAACTTGAGGAACGCTGGATATGCTGAGTGTGCCTGACCGCCGTGGTAAACCTGTTACAAACTATTCTTCGCTCATTTTCCTACAAGCAATAGGACATTTTACCTCATTTCATTTATTTAAGGCAATCTTCCGTGCCTAGTGCTTTTCGGCGGAAAGGAAAGGCAAGACTAAAACATAATCACCACAACGTGATGAAAGACGAAATGATTGGAATTAACTGCGTTTTGTGCGGCACAATGAAATAAAATATCGTGGATGCAGGGGTTCACTGCGCGTGATCTTCCCATGGTAAGAAACATTCCTGCCCTTGCATTGACCAACAAATAATGTGCTCACAATGCATAGGACCATTATTTGTAGTAGATTTTCTTGGAGGGAAATACAGCGGATTTTATTTTTCGTTGTCATTGTGCTATTCTTTCTTAAAGCTCAGAAAGAAGTGCTGTGCACATTCAGTCATTGAAAAATTAAAGCATGGAATTTACACCTTTAGATAATCTTTCATTTGTTCTAAATTTATTGCTTTTTCTCTGTCTGATGTTGAAAATGATGTGAAACTAACATTTACATTCCTTCGAAGAAAATGAAATGTAATGTATCTGTCGTGCTTTTTCCTGTTTTCTTACATTTTGACATTTCACACTTCCGGCGTTTCCCATGAAGTCCACAGTTCTTGATTGAAAATGTATATCTTAATTTTGCGCGGAAATTTAGAGATAATTAAGTTGCTTTTGATTGCTTGGTTCTAAAAACATTCAAATGTGTCTGAATTCCTAAGGGACCAAACTGCTGAGGTCAACGGTCCCTAGATTTGCACACAAACTAACTTATGCTAAGAACACACACACACACACACACACACACACACACACACACACACACACGGCTGAGATAGCACTCAAACCTCCGGCGGGAGTGGCCGCGCAAACCGTGGCACGGCGCCTCGAACCACGCGGCCACTAAGCGTGGGTGCTTGGTTCTGTTATCTTATTTACACCGTTGTTTCTCTGTAGTTTGCCATTATTCTGAGTACACTGGTAATATAATAATAATAATAATAATAATAATAATAATAATAATAATACTCTTCCGTTATCCTGTCGTTCTCAGTTGCAGAAATCGGTGGCCCACTGGAGTGTTTACTAAGCAATGCAACACACTTTTTTTTGTCAGCTAATTTCGGTTAAAATAGGTCCTGAATTTGTTGTGGGACATCTTGGAATACTCCCGCTTCAGCCTGTGTAGTTCCGTAAAGTTCCGATAGGTGACAGCGCTATACGCAGCCTTCAAAATGTCGTCTGAAACGGAGATGCGTTAAGAGCAAAGAGGTGTCATTGAGTTAATTTTGGAGGGAAACCAGTGCACCGTAGATACTCATAGGCGATTGTAGAAAGTCTACGGACACCTGGCAGTGAACATAAGCTCGGTAGGTTTCTGGGCGAGGCATCTGCCACAATCGCAACAACGTCGCGCAAACCTGTCCGATCCCCCGCGTGCCGGCTGGCAGCATGCAGCCTCAGGAAATTTAATTTGTATTGTAAACGATAATTTTCGTTCATATAACAGACTGCTTCAGGCAGACATTTAAAAAAAAAATCGCCTGCTATAAACTGAAAATACACACACCCTGATAAGCTGCATCCAGAAAATTTGCTGTATCTCTTTGCGTCGAAAGAAGCGTAGTCGATCCACCATGCGTTTAAATATTCTTTCCTTAGCGCACTCGTTGGAACTCTGAATTTTTTTTTGTTAAAATTCTTTATTCTTCAATATATGATACATAAGCAACCCACCACATAATACATTAGTGGGTCACAATTGATACTAACACACTTACTACTATTGCAGCTTTTTATTCTAAGAATGCTAGTCCTATTACTGTTCCACTATGGGCACTACTGCTATCTCCTAAAGTTACCAATATGTGACGTCTACTACTTACGCTAGTCTACCTGCAGCGTAACAGGTGTGCCAGCGTATATATAAACCTATATTAGTTGGCCGTGCTCACCGAGCTAATCCCGGTGAGCATTCCCCTGTCACCGGGCTGGCCCAGAGTGGTTGATCGCTGCGGTACTACACCAATGTTGCTATCCTAGCTTATCCTACATCTAACCTTATATTTAGTCCTGTGTCAAATCCGATGAGTGTCAGAATCGGGTAAAAGCTGCACTCGCCCCCTAATCCCAGACGCACATCTTGAGCTGGGCCTCATGTCATGTACCTGCGTCGTCCAGCGTCGAGAACAGCGAGTGTTTCTCACAGGAGGGAGACGTCGCAGGGTTACCGCCTGGGGGCGCCGGCTCTTTCCTTGTTCCGGACGGCGCGTGTTTTTCTGTCACGCTGTGAGTGGCGGTCGTGGTTTCGATTACAGGCTGACGCAGAGGGGCGCGCGGCCAGCTGTTTGCGCGCTGTTGTTGGCGGGGAGATAGAATGGCGTGCTGGCGACCGAAGACGCCGCGTCTTGCCTGCACGCGGCGTCAACGCAGTGCTCCACGGAGCGAGGTGCCGCTGACCTAAACCCCGTCCCGCCATCCAGATTTAGGTTTTCCGTGGCTCCATAAATCAATTAATGCAAATGGTGGGGTGGTTCGTTCAAACTGGAAACCAACACATTCTTTCCCGAATTCGAGCTTGGGTTCCGTCCTCTTGGAATCGTCGTCAACGAGGCATTGAGACACACATCTTTCTTCCTATCAGCGTGCTACTTAGCCACATACTACATTGATTTCTGTAAACCAACAGATACACTCACCTCAGTTACCATTATTTTTATGTTCGCAACTTAAAGCTACTAGGGATGGACCCTCTCGTTCACCTTTCGAAACTGCACACATCAAAAAATGTTTTGCCATCACCCCGGTTCCCAGAACTCCTGAAGATAGACGTAGACTGTATATATTGTATCACAGACAGTCTCTTTGACTGTTCAGAGATGTCTCTAAAACCGCCCGAAGATATAAACAACCATGCATGAGCAGCTCCTATTAGACGGAGGGGGTACTACAGCCGATCAGTTCCAGTCATTCCGCCAGGAAGAAGGTACACGGCTGGTGTTGCCTGTTGTTCAACATGCCTAGATGGTCAATACCGCGGTTCCATCGGGTCCGTATTGTTACTTCGTGACAGAAAGGGCTCTCAACAGGGGAAATGTCCCGGAGTGAACCAAAGCTATGTTCCGACGTGGAGGAGATACAGAGACAGGAACTGTCGATAACAAGCCTCGCTCAGGCCGCCCAAGGCTACTACTGCAGTGGATGACCGCTAGCTACAGATTATGGCTCGGAGGAACCCTGACAGCAACGCCACCATGTTAAATAATGATTTTCGTCCCGCCACAGGACATAGTGTTATATCCCAAACTGTGCGCAATATGCTGCATGATGCGCAACTTCACTCCAGACGTCCATGACGAGGTCCATCTTTGCAACCACGACATAGCGCAGTGCGGTAGAGATGGGCGCAACAACATGCCAAATGGACCACTCAGGATTTGCATCACGTTCTCTTCACCGATGAGTGTCGCATATGCCTTCAACCAGACAATTGTCGGAGACGTGTTTGGGGGCAACCCGGTCAGGCTGAACGCCTCAGACACTCTGTCCAACGAGTGCAGTAAGGTGGGGGTTCCCTGCTGTTTTGGGGTGGCATTATGTGGGGCCGACGTACGCCTCTGGTGGTCATGGAAGGCGCCGTGATGTCTGTACGATACGAGAATGCTTTCCTCCGACCGATAGTGCAACCATATCGGCAGCATATTGGCGAGGCATTCGTCTTCATGGACGACACTTTGCGCCCCTATCGTGCACATCTTATGACTTCCTTCAGGATAACGACATAGCTCGACTAGAGTGGCCAGCATGTTCTCCAGACGTGAACCCTATCGAACATGCCTGGGATAGATTGAAAAGGGCTGTTTGTGGACGACGTGGCCCACCAACCACTCTGAGAATCTACGCCGAATCGTCGTTGAGGAGTGGGACAATCTGGATCAACAGTGCCGTGATGAACTGATGGCTAGTATGCCACGACGAATACAGTAATGCATCAAATGCAAGAGAACGTGCTACTGGGTATTGGAGGTACCGGTGTGTACAGCAATCTGGACCACAACCTCTGAAGGTCTCACAGTACGGTGGTACAACATTAAATGTGTGATATTCATGAGCAGTAAAAGGCCGGAAATGATGTTTATGGCCGGCCGCGGTGGCCGAGCGGTTCTAGACGCTTCAGTCCGGAACCGCGCTGCTGCAACGGCCGCAGGTTCGAATCCTGCCTCGGGCATGGATGTGTGTGATGTCCTTAGGTTAGTTAGGTTTTAAGTAGTTCTCAGTTCTAAGGAACTGATGACCTCAGGTGCTAAGTCCCATCGTGCTTAGAGCCATTTGAGCCATTTTGATGTTTGTGTTGATCTCTCCTCCAATTTTCTGTGCAGTTTCCGGTACTCTCGGAACCGAGGTGGTGCAAAACTTTTTTTGACGTGTGTAGTTGACCGGTGACGGTTGCACGTTTTCCGTGTATTTTTGTAACTAGACTGAAAAATGTTCCTGTCGCAGCACAGAAAGGCGAATATGTTCTGGGCAGATTTAAAAATGTAAAAGAAGAGAACTATCTTTGACTTACCTGGCAGCCTCAAAGAGATTTAAGACAAAACATCTTGACATATTCACGCTTTTTTAACTTGTTAGTATTAGTACCTATGTCATATAATATAAATCATCGTGTCAAGTAAAGTAACATGATATGTGATGGCATAACATATGTGCCATCATGTCATCCAAAATAGCATAATTTGTCGTATCGTGCAGTATGGCACAACGTGTCATTAAAGTTTAGGATGCGTGTTTCCCCACTATGGGATACTTTCTATTGTAGATGCATCCCACTCTCTATATGCACATAAATTTGTGTCTATTTGTTCTTACACCCCTCACTATACTTGCAAAAGGGGGGTGGGTCTAAGAGAGCTCACTACGCTAGAGAAGTAGGGTTAAACTGTAAAGAAAGAAAAAGAGGGGCGAATATGTAAAGATGTTCCGATTTAAGTGTCTCTGAAGCTGCCAGGCAAGTCGAAAAGCTAGTTCCCTGTTTTGAATACGTAACTCCGCCCAAGATATATTCACCTTTTTTGTGCTACGATAGCAGAATTTTTCATTCTGGTTCCCAACTTTTACTCTACCTTTATTTTGATTTGTGTTGACTCGGGCGACGACTGATCCCGTATAGATTTTTTTAATGCCTCATATCGTGGCAAAGGATAAAGCTTCCACAAAATAGGACGACCATTAATTACATAAATGTGCCTACCTTCTTACAAAATTTGAATTTATTGGCAGTGGTAAGCGCGAAAAAAAGTTAACAAACGTGTTCTTTGCAGTTTAAATCCAAACAGTACATACACCAGTGCTCCCAATAGATAAGCTTTAATTTTAGTCCAATTCAAATCCTTTGCGAAATGAATTAATCGATTTACACAGTTGTTTAACATACTGTAACATAGCTACAGTAAGACAGATGTTCGAAGGGCTACACAAATGGCCCCTGGTCTGGAATAAACTAAAAACTTATTACCCCATATTCCTAGATCAAGGACGTGTAAAACATTTTACGTAACTCGCTCGAGTACTTCAGATTTTTGATAACTATTATGTATATTAAAAATCAACAGCCTATGTCTGTCCGAATCAGGGTATTGCTAAAACATTTGAAGTATATCGATCAAGAAGAGATTTTAGGTATTTAAATTTCCCCTGCATGTATTACATATTTATTTATGTGTAATATACGTTTTAAAACGATAGGTATATAAAAACACGCACTTATTCTAATGCAACGTTGTTTCAAAGTATCTAAGCAATTGGTGAAGAGCTTTTGGAGATAAACTATTTTTTTATATAGCTATCCACAAATTTTCCATCCATGGAATAGCCGGTGTCAGTCTATCAGTTGTCTTAATTCTCACCGGCGGTCAGTCATGGTGTAATTACGTGCGGCACAAAAAAGAAGACACGTCAGGCAGACAGCTGACGTAATCTGTTCGGAGGCTGTGGTAAAGCCGATTATAGCCTATTTAAATGCACAGATTATGTTTTCGTAAAGCTGACAAGCTCCTCATTAAGTGGCCCTATCGCACGTGCTTCATAATACTCTAAGTGAGAAGGTTTCCATTGTTTTTTTGTTTTTCTCATCTATGCTTATCGGTTCTGTAACAAGCGCTGCTAAGTGCTTATTGTAAAACTTTAAGAGCGTGATTATGAATCTGAAACACTGAATGTTTCCTTAAATAGCTTCTTATTAGAGTATTTTTCTTCCCCACTTTTACATCTTTCGAAAGACTGTTTTCACAGGCAGAGTATCGACAGCTCTGTAAGAGATCACGTTTACGTCACTTCTTGCTAGAACTATTTCGTATATGAGAGTGAATTGCATTTCATTCGATTACTGTTCGTTTACAAGAAATTATTTGGCCATAGTCATTCAACAACTGACTGGCGTCCACAAAAGACAATGCCGTGCAAGTAACAAAACTTCGAAAACAAAAGATACTACCAGCACCCAGATAATCTCCGGTCGCGACGTTAGGTGGAAAATGCGAATTGAGTGTTCATCAAACGTGTTACTTAGCATCTATGTTAAAGGAGCTAGTGACTTTTAATTTGTACCATGGGTCACAACTATAAAGGCGAGAAGTTGAGTAAATAGTGTCCACTGTAAGAGGCAAATTTCAGTTCAGACATCACATAGGCTGTTACTGCTAATTCAATAAACACGCTGACACTTAATGATTCCTTTTAACTTTCGCATAATGTATAGTAACCTGTGTCTCCCTAGTAGAAATCCAGCACTGCTGATAGGCAGTCGATTGAACATTTTCTGCCGAATGTCGTGACAAGAAATTCCTTGCCTGGGTAATATATTTAATGAAGAAACACAAACACGGGCTGCCTCACTTTCTTTGTGTATCCGGATTATCGCTCCCGACTCTTGCTACAGGTCGTCTACAGATCCAAATCTAGTTACTACGAATCGTAGTTGGTTAAGGTTAATTACTTTAAAAGTGGTCTCGGTGCCTTCAGGTATTACGATGGCTTCAATTATCTAAGGTAATACCATTTAGTTTTCGAGGTTTGATCTCTTGCACGAAAGTTTCTTTGGACGTTAGTCAGTTATTTGATGATGGCCTAATAAGCCGAGAACCGGATTCTAATAAGCAAAATATTAGTGGAGCACGATGCATTGTTCACTTTTCACCTTTTAAGATGTAAGAGAGCTTACTCAAAAAGACTTCAAGAAGCTTTTTATCTTTTATTTATTTATCCATTTCATTGTCCTAGAACATGTAGTTGGGAACATGAATCAGACAACTAGAAAGGACAAAATCAGTCCAAAATGGTCCAAATGGCTCTGAGCACTATGGGACTTAACATCTATGGTCATCAGTCCCCTAGAACTTAGAACTACTTAAACCTAACTAACCTAAGGACAGCACACAACACCCAGCCATCACGAGGCAGAGAAAATCCCTGACCCCGCCGGGAATCGAACCCGGGAACCCGGGCGTGGGAAGCGAGAACGCTACCGCACGACCACGAGATGCGGGCGACAAAATCAGTAGTGAGGTGAATAGAAAAGTAGTTGGTATTTCGGTTTCCGTTACCAGTGTCATAAAGGAACGCAGGCTTCAGTGGTATGAGCACATAATGAGAATGAACAGCGAAAGACTTGCCAACAAGAATTTCAGCCTGTAAGATCATATGTGGTGGAGAAAGAACACAAATGGGTAGTTGTCCTGGAACAGATGATGTATGAAGACAAAAGGAGATGGCAAGCGCTTGAACACCACACACTGAGTGGTGGTGGTGGTGGTGGTGGTGGTGGTGGTGGTGGTGGTCTCAACGTATTTGGACCTTTCGGTAGCCATCAAACTTCTGGAAGTAGTAAGACATTTTAAAATCTCCTTATGTGTGACTTGAATTTAATAGCGGGGATAGAAAAATTGTTCACTGGTTAGTGAGAGAGAAATAATTTAATAATTTCGAAAATAAGATACGACCGCAATTTGAGGATGATTCTCGTTGGAATCGTTAGTCGCAGCACATAAAAAGGATTTACATTAGCAAGAGAGGTACGAATGGGTTATTTCCTAGGGCCATATTTCATGATTAGGTTAGTGTTACGATCTAGAAAAAAAGCTGTTTCGCTCTACATCGGTATGCCGAAGGCAGAGGGCTTCTCTGATGAGCTGACCTGGACAAAATATTATTCCTTTTATGTTTCGACCGAGAGATCGGGAAGTTAAAGACTGTAAGCTCTTGTAAAGTGTGAGAATTATACTCCCTTAATTTTTACGTAGCGCGCAGGAGGCTATTTTGACACACCCCAAGCCAACCAGGAATTAATCAGTTTTCTCTTAACTTTTCTTACAGCCTCCAAGAACCGCTAAACTCCTTCGCCTTCTATACAGTAAAAGGAGCCATAGGACTAAAATAATATTGTAGATCGGTTTCTTCACTTCAATGGTTACTATTAAATAATTAACGGACATACACCTATCTGACCAAGCTCTCTTCAACGCTAAAAAGTAAAGATACCAGAATGTGACAAAACAAGATCAGGAGGAGGTCCAACTGGCGTACAACTTCAATACAATTTCGCGGCGTTAATAAACTTAAATTCGTGGAATAGCTTTGGTACACCTTGACGAGAGGTTCTGCGGCTTGTCGGTATTGTAACGGGAGACTCAGTGAACTGGTGTGCGGTGTCGTTACGGTAGCACCGTTACGTCAGGCAGCTCTACTTAGGCACACGATGCTAATGAGCGTACGGGGAGCCTCAGCTGAAGGCCGCGGGACTTGGACACGTGCTGCTTACTGAACGCTTCCAGCAGCCGGGGCCTCCATCTCATCAGCGCCACACACACACACACACACACACACACACACACACACACACACACACACTAGTTCAGCATCTTCAGTTTCTCCCAGTCATGGCTCTCTCATCGCCCGTTTTAACTGCAGTACTGGGGAATAAGGGAGCTACGGATTGATGAATATTTTATTATAAAAAAAATTTTGTGTACAAAAATATTTGTAACTATAGCATTACCACACATTTTCCTTGGGCTATGGGTAAAGTAAAAAAACTTCAACCGTGCTCTGTGATGTCTAATCGTGCGGCTTATAATTTTTGCTTCTGCGGAGTATCTTCTTGAATAACGCAAAGTTTTTGCATTCATATCAATTTCGCGGATAATTAAAATTCACGATCGTCTGAAATGTTCAAAACATCCATAGTCTTCGATACAATTCGATGCATTGTCGAATCACCCTTGCAATACACACACACTTCATGCGTGCCACACTATTTTGTATGTGTATGTGTTTTGCAATAGTTGGTGCGAACCTGTAACTAACAGCGACACGAGAAAGCAATTGTAGCCATCTGCAGCTCGAAATAAGTCGATGGAACGTAAATAGAACAAAAAATCGGAGATCCCTCTTCCCGGATAAGATACAATCAGCAATAAATTAAAAGATGGATAAAAAAATACAAAACCAGCTTTCCCCTTGTTACCAGGCGAAGTGTAAGCATTTCTCCGGATGTCTACGCATTGTTTGCGTGCAGTACACTGTATTCACTAATGGCCCAATGGGCGTCCGACGGTCCTACAGTGAACACACAGTAGTTCCTTTAATATATCTGTTCTACGACAGGTATCGAATAGACGCTCTCCACTTCCTCAGTCCTGTCCCTCGTCCGTAATCTGCTACTAACTTCGTCCGTTTTTAATGTCATCCAGTATTAAGTCGTCTTTTTCTTCTGCCTCCCTTCCTCACTATCTTCTCAGCAATCTTTCCTTTTGTCGTTTCGTTGTATCCAGTTTCTGCTTAACATATCTCCGAACCAAAATGTTTTCCCCAGTCCTATCATTCAACTCGCTCCCTTTCCTTTGCCATGCGTAGAATTACGTACTTCTGCATTCGTCACCCTGTCAGTCCATTTAAGTTTTAGAGTTTTTCTCCGCAATCTCGTTTCAAAACTATCCAAATATCCTTTCTCTTTGTTTTAACTGACTTTGCCGTGTAGCCTAACACTACACAAGGAACACTTGACGAAACGGCTTTTTAATTATAACGGAGTTCCTTCTTTTTCTTTTTTATCCATAGAGACTCTTGTTATTTCCTCCACACACTTCAGTTTTCTCTCACTAAACTTCATAAAAAAATAAAACGTGTTACTTATCCCAATGTGTTTCCTTCCAATAATACTTTGCTGTTTGCCACTCCTTTCGTGTTCCCTACATTTATCTTCATTTCCTGCATTTTTCACAATTATACGACAGTTTGTCATAAATTGCAGTATTTCCTCTGACTCAGTCAACCCTGTCTGCCCGCGGTAGCTGAGTGGTCAGCGCGACAGAATGTGAATCGTAAGGACCCGGGTTCGATTTCCGGCTGGGTCGGAGATTTTCTCTGCTCATGGACTGGTGTTGTCGTAATCATCATCATTTCAACCCCATCGACGCGCAAGTCGCCGAAGTGGCGTCAAATCGAAAGACTTGCACCCGGCGAACGGTCTTCCCGACGGGATGCCCTAGTCACACGACATTTATTTAGTCAATACTGTTCGTCTGTTAGATTCTCAGCCTAAATATTGAAAAGCGTTGGAGACAAACAACACCGTTTTCTAATGCCTCTTCCAATACCCGTCTCATGCCTAAACGTAAAGCAGATTTACTCATTAAAACGAGTACGTTATCTCCGGCGCATCCGGTTATATGGTTCAAATGGCTCTGAGCACTATGGGATTTAACATCTAAGGTCATCAGTCGCCTAGAACTTAGAACTACTTAAACCTAACTAACCTAAGGACATCACACACATCCATGCCAGAGGCAGGATTCGAACCTGCGACCGTAGCAGTCGAGCGGTTCCGGACTGAAGCGCCTAGAACCGCTCCGCCACCGTGACCAGCCCGGTTATAGGGCATCACTTTAAGGTCGATCCAGAGGCGTAGCTAGCAATATGCTTGTGTTGCGGTCCGCAACGGCTACCATCGCTGTGAGGGTGACAAAATTTAGTGGTTTCTGCGGCATTAGCTGTAAATATTTTTTCTTTCGTTGTCTCATTTCTGACACTTAAGGGAGCGGGAGGGTAGCAAGATCGCATGTGGACTACGCTTCTACTTCTTTGCATGTATTTGGCGGTAAAACAGCGTGGAAAAAAATTCTCACATGGTACTTGAGACAATGATGTCAATGGACTCAGTTCGATGCATGCATTTTTTTGTACGAAGACCAATGTCAACATAGCTCCTCGGCCACTAAACTGTTTTATGATTTGGTTGTGCTGTGGTTTTCGTGCTGTTACTATTTTGTGGTAAGTAGAGATTTGAGATTGTAAAATAGAGAAAACCGATCATTCTTACCGAAAGCACTGTGGTCATAAAAGAATAATGGTTGGATGTCAAATGGAAGTCCGGTTTGTCTCGTGAATTCAGAGAAGTGTTTCTCCGCATAATGTGTAGCTGTGTATGTACGTATATTGAATTAAAATTTCTTCAAACATCAGGTTCTCTATTCGGTTCTATGTCGTTAAAAAAAAGACTTATTTTTGTTAAATCCTATAACTGAGATAGCACGTTCTTCAATGCGGCACTCTTTTCAGAACCATTTTACATTGTTTAAATATTTAATACAATTTGATAAATTCTTGTGTCGAGTGTCTTCAAAATTCTTGAAGTGCGCGACTGAATGTGCAATTTCTGAATCTCTTCCTTACCTCATTTTGACGTTAAGATTTTTCTTAACTTTGTGCTTTTCTGTAGTGTACGTGAGAGATTTTCGAAATTTGAACTAATTAAGAATTATGCAGAGAATTGGTAGACAGTACGTTGCTTGATATTTTATTTTCGTATATACGCTTATTTCGGCTTTATTGCCTCCATCAGTACATCTGCAAACAATTACATTTATTTATAATTTACATATAAGATATAAATTTTTTTTTGTACATTCGATGTTGTGCTCACGTTGTCGATGGACATACGTCTACTTTCAGTAAACTGCATTTGTTGTCAGTAGTTGGTGAATGCAATATTATTTTAAGTGACTTTTAAAAGTTGGTTGATAATTTGCTGTTGCACGTATATTATACGTGTATTATTATGTGATAGTCGTAGTAATTAAAGTTTGATAGCTAATTGTTTACTCAGAGATACTTAAGTTATTGAATCGTGTATCTGCGGAGCTGTTACTGATATGTTTGTAATTTCTTGTACTTGGTTATCCATTAATTTCAATAATGTTTTTAACTGTGTGCAATTAAAATCCGTTTGTTCATTTACTATGTCGTACGGATAATCCTTGGTATGTGTGTGCATTTCAAATCCCCTCAAAACGTTCATGATTGGACATTTCGGGATTTTGTGCAGAATATGTAGAGCGTTTTCAATGTTGTCAACTTCGTGTTTTTAATTTTTGAGGTGTGTAAAGAAGGTGGATTGATTGTTAAATGTTCCTCTCGTGTGTCCCTCAACCTAACGTTGAAATTTCTTACAGTCTGTCCTATATAAAATTTTGTGCAGATATTGCAATTAGTTTTGTAGATACCAGGTATTGTGTGTTTCAGGTGTATGATTTTTCCTGAAAATGGTTTTTTGCTAATATTGTTTCCTGAAAGCTAATTTCCCATTTGTTTTTCGTAGTACGGCCATTATTTTGAGATATTTTTACCATATAGTTTGTTGGTATGTAGATTGCCGTTTTTTAAATGCAGTTTCTCTCGTTAGTGTTATTTTGCGATTTATGGGGTCTTTTGATTTTGTTAATCATGAAATGAAAGAGTGCATATTTGTGAGATTTTGCGCGAGAAGATGTATGGTTTTTTATTCCATCTGTAGTGGTTTGTGTCCCGTTGACTTCAAAAGGGCGTTTGTAGTTTTTGTTGGTTATCATGAGATCCAGAAAATTTATAGATTTGTTTTTTTTTTTTTTTTTTTTTGTCAAGTTCTAAAGTGAATTTCATTTTAGGATGTAAATTATTGAATTCCAAGTTTGAATGTCTTGATAATTTCCTTGTATGACTAAAACTGTGTCATCGACATAGCGTTAGTACTAAATTATGTTTTTTGGACTGGTTTTCCCGAGCTGAAGAATTTTGTTCAGAGTTTATTAATGAATATATTTGCTATGGTTCCAGCAATATTACTCCCCCTAGCGACACCATCGGGCTGTGTGTTAGTTGTTCCGTTAAACAGGAAATACTTTTGTGAAACGCTTAATTTGAGAAGTTGTATGATTTCACGTATGTCTTCATTTGATAATGTTTTACAAGTCATAAGATTATTTTCTATAACATCTAATCTTCATTGTACAGGTATGTTAGTGTAGACGTTTGTTATTTACAGTGAAACGAGTTGGGCATTGTGTGCGATTTGTATGTTCTTCGTTGTATTTGCAAGTATGCTGGAAGTTTTTATTGTGTACTGTTTTCCATATGGAAATATTTCATCAGCAGTTTGTTGAGTGTTTCATTAATTCGATATGTTGGACTGTTAATACAATTACCAATGGAATGTCTAGGAGCTAAAGGTTTATGTATTTTCATTTGATCATAAAATGTCGGGTTTCTTGGGTTCATTAAAATATTTTTCTCTTTGTACTCCAATAATATCGAGGTAGAATTTTTATTTGTTTTCTGATTTTGCTGCAAATGTGTTGGATTGATGCGTAGTTCAGTAATGTTACTAGTTTCAAAGAAGTTTTTACTCTAAGTAATCATTATGGTTAACGAAAATGTTGTTACCCTTGTCGGATTTAACTGTTGTGACGTAGTTATGTCAACTTTAAGTTTATTTTTGTAAGAGTATTATTTTGAATGTTGGTTGTATGTGTGGCTTTCTATTTCTTGTTCTGTGGAATTAGCAGTCTGAACTGTGAGTTCATTTGTTCTTTAGTTGATAGTTTTGTAATGTGTGTAGCTATTTTTGTTGTTGTTTTATCGACGTATTATGTATTTGCGAAGTAAGAGTGTACTTAAGCCCTTTGTTTAATATATTTTCTTCTTTTTTTAAAAGATACATTTGTAAGATTTTTAATGCGTGGGTTGAACTGGAATGGGAAGTTCTTGTGTGGGTTGTAGTGAGCGGTGTTATGCAAATTTTAGGTTATGTACTCTCGTATTTTGCAATTTTTGTATCTGCGTGCTAACCTGAGACATAGGTGTAATTAAAATTAAATGTCCCGTAAAATGTTAGGAGAGTGACACTGTCGCTTATGTGCAGATGCGTCAAATATATTTATTTGTACAAATCTTCTTCGTGTCGTAGTTAAGTCTTGATTTCGCGTTGTATTGAAGTCTTACTCGAAATTTTTGTACTTGCGCTGCTGCGTTACATTTTTTTGCTACCGTAAAATGCACACGAACAGTGACGATACTGAGTTGGAGACATCGCTTATTTAATTTTGTGCTTGTAATGGGTTTACTAAGTTTTATTTTTAAGCGAAATAATAGTAGGTACATCCTTTTTTCTTCGTATGGGAATAGTGCCGTAAGTAACTGCAGCATATATTTGTAATTAAGAACCATACTACGTGCGTTGTTGGTGAAGGACGACTTTCTAGTTTGGTTTGTTGATTTGGGAGAGGGGACCAAACAGCGAGGTCATCGATCCCATCGGATTAGGAAAGAGTGGGGAAGGAAGTCGGCTGTGCTGTTTCAACGGAACCATTCCGATATTTGACTGAAGCAATTTAGGGAAAGCACGGAAAACCTAAATCAGGATGGCTGGTCGTGCGTTTTGAAGCGTCGTCCTCCCGAATCAGTGTCTAGTGTGCTAATCACTGCTCCACCTCACTCGGTCCTCTAATATGCCATTTTTGCGGTAGCTGAGTGGTCAGCGTGACACTGTCAATCCTAAGGGCCCGGGTTCGATTCCCGGCTGGGTCGGAGATTTTCTCCGCTCAGGGACTGGGTGTTGTGTTGTCCTAATCATCATCATTTCATCCTCATCGACGCGCAGGTCGCCGAAGTGGCGTCAAATCGAAAGACCTGCACCAGGCGAACGGTCTACCCGACGGGAGGCCCTAGCCACACGACACTTCCAATTTTTATTGCCAGTCGAAAATAGTGTAGCTAAACGCAACGATATTGATGGCACGGTTTCGAAATGTGCAGCATAAATAGTGATACGATCATGTTATCACTTACTAGTAAAAATACCTTTTGTTATTTGTACTGGTTGCGGGATGGGGGAAGAGAGTGGGTGACATACAAGTTCTGCACTGGCTGCCAATCTACAAATTACCTAGGTACGCCACTGGGTCAAGTCACACTTGACGAAAACGTCAACAGACCTCACAAGGCGTTCGAAATGGCGGCATTCAAACAGGTTGTCAAGAGAGCTGCGCAGAACGGGACGTAAAACGTCAAGGTGTCCCGGAAAAAAAAAAAAATGTTTGACGTTGGTGGGGAGAGAGGAGGAAGCGGGGAGAGGGAGGCTGTGGCGTTGCCTGCCAGAATAAGCAGTTAACCTTTGGAAAATTGTGATAAGTACTATGGGACCAGATTGCTGAGATCATCGGTCCCTAAGCTTCCACACACTACTTAAACTAACGTACCGTAAGGACCCCCCCCCCCCCCCCCCACACACACACACACACACACACACACACACACACACACACACACACACACACACACACACGTCCGAGGGAGGACTCAAACCTCCGACGGGGGGAGCCGCGCGAACCGTGATAAGGCGCGGTATGGACTGCGCGGCTAACCCGCGTGGCAGTTAACCTTCCCTCGCCATCCTCACTCACGTGGCAATACTGGTGTTAGTTCTTATGTATCGCCTGAGTCCCTGTTTTATGGGTTACCTTGTTCCTGAAACATGTATTTTATGTAAGAGTGTTGTTCCTCATGAGAAACCATATGTCTAAAAGTGAAAAATGATTTAGGTATTAAAATAGCTGGTCGGAGAATAAGTGCGTTCATAAAACATAAATTAATGAAACAGTTTTCTGTAAGTAACTCTGTTTTAACTGAAAAAGTCAGCTTTATCGAGTGAGAAATTTTTTTTTTCCTTGTTCGTGTCGCTTACGGTTTATCCTGTCTAGGTCGGGCTCCGCTGTATTAAATTTTGGGAAATTTGTTTTTATTTAACGTTGCGACCGAATAAATTTCCTGTGGCCGCAGTCATCAGTTACCTCACGCAGCAAAGCCGTGTACGATCCAGGTTAGTGTAAACATTGTTTTTTTTTTTTTACTGTGTCTCTCGCATTGTCTGATGCGAGGCGGAAATTGAGCAGCAGTCCGGCATTTGCTTAAACGAGCGTGGGAAGCCACCTAATGACCACATTCGGGCTGGGCTGGGAAAAGGCAATAGTTGTTGACCCCCTCTCTCTCTCTCTCTCTCTCTCTCTCTCTCTCTCTCTTTGTTTTACAATGCTCTGAAATATTCGGACGACATTTTCCAGTTTTTTCACTACTTAACCTACAACGTAAAAATAATTGAGTTTTGGCCATTAATGAATCTTATAATAACCAGTTCCTTCGCTCATTCTAACCTTTTGTATGACTGATGTTCCATCATGACACGCCCTATACTCAGCTAAGTCCAAGTGACGTTATGCCGCATTTGTCTAGTGTGAAGGCACCATTTTGCGCTGACATCCCGTTCCGTTCGTTGATGTGCACTGTGGATATCGACCTTTACTCCGTGGGAACAAGTGCGTCCGCACCGAGTAGTTTTTAAGGTGGCCGTAGAGAGCTTCGGGGAATCCCCAGCGCGCATGCGCGCCATCGTAGCTCAGACCGGGGTGGCGCTTCTGCAGCCAGCTGACATGCCGCCAGCCCTGCACCAGCCGCCTAATTTTCGCCCTTGCCTGGTTGGCGCGTCGCATTTGCCTGCATAAATCCCCGGGCAACTAACAAATTGGATTCCGCGGTGCGTGCCGGCGCCACAGGCACCTCGCGGCCTCTACCTCGGCCACGGCCAGCCGTGGGGCCAATTAACTTGTCCGGCCGGCTTAAGGATGAATGATGTACGAGCGTCCGGCGCGTCCGCTTCGATTTGTGCCGGCCGATGGCTCTGCTCAGCCGAGGTCTGGCCTGGCCCACCCCTCCCGGCGCGCCTGCTTGCGGGGGCGTTTCTTTTGTTCTGGCGCGCCTCCTCACTCTGTTCTCTGCGCCCTCCCGAAATGGGGAAACCGTGGCCGGCGCCGCCGAGATGCATTGCTCACTCTCTTGCAGAGATCAGTCGCTACTGTAAATCTGTCGCGTTTAAAAATCACGACAGCCGTGGGTACTAAAACCGTCGGCAAATACCAGAAGCCGTTCAGTACAGCTTGTTGAAAGGTTTGACGTAAGGAAGCCGGGGTGTCATGTATCTCTTCACAGAGTGATTCTGATTATCTTTTACAAGAAGATTAAGGCCATCTCTTACATCTAACAAGGCTTTCTACATATGTTACACTCCCCTGATGACACAAATGAGGTAAGAGGTTCTACATCTAAATTGGAATCAAACAGTTAGAAAATAGCTATGACATTAATAGTGGAAACAGTAATGTCTATAGCAGGCAGAAATGCAATTTGCATGCGTTCGCGATTAGTAGAAAAACAAAGATAAATTGCTGGTCGCTAAATTTAAAATGAAGCACCTTCACGTGTATTGCTTCGGTTACCCATTTTATAACAACAAATATCCGTCTTATAGCTATAATTCTTCTCCACATTTGTCCGCCGCTCGTGGTCTCGCGGTAGCGTTCTCGCTTCCCGAGCACGGGGTCCCGGGTTCGATTCCCGGCGGGGTCAGGGATTTTCACCTGCCTCGAGATGACTGGGTGTTTGTGTTGTCCTCATCATTTCATCATCATCCAGGAAAGTGGCGACATTGGACTGAGCAAAGATTGGATAATTGTACGGGCGCTGATAACCACGCAGTTGAGCGCCCCCACAAACCAAACATCATCATCATCATCATCATCATCATCTTCTCCACATTTAGTTTCCGAGAGGCATAGAACCAGTGTCAACTTGGAAAAAAAAAGCGATTCATGGCACATATTGTTTGGAACCACATCTACATCTAAATACTTACTCTGCAATTCACACTTACGTGCCTGGCAGAGGGCTGATCGAACAAGTTTCATACTACTTCTCTATCATTCCATTCTCGAGTGGCCCGTGGGAAAAAGGAACACCTAAATCTTTCCGTTAGAGCTGTGATTTCTCATATTTTAGTATTATGATCCTTTCTCCCGACGTAGGTGGGAGTCAACAAAATATTTTTGCATTCGGAAGGGAAAGTTGGTGGTTGAAATTTCGTAAATGGATCTCGCCGCGGAAAAAACCACCTTTGTTTCAGTAACTGCCACCCCAACTCGCGTATCATATCAGTGACACTCTCACCCCTATTGCGCGATAACACGAAACGAGCTGCCCTTTGGACTTTTTCGATGTCCTCAGTCAGTCTTACCTGGTAAGGATCCCATACCGCGCAGCGATATTCCTGCAGAGGACGGACAAGTGTACTGTAGGCTGTCTCTTTAGTGGATTTGTCCCATCTTCTAAGTGTTCTGCCAACAAAGCGCAGTCTTTGTTTCGCCTTCCTCACAATATTATCTATGCGGTCTTTCAATTTACGTTGCTCGTTATTGTAATTCCTATGTATTTAGTCGACTTGATTTGTGCGATTTATCGTATACCCAAAATTTATCGAATTTCTTTTAGTACCCACGTGGATGACGTCGCACTTTTCTTTGTTTAGTGCACATGAGAGTTCATCAAGTATTATTTTATAATTATCAGCGTTTCCCTAAGTATTATTTTATAATTATCAACCTTTCCATTCATATTTATTTACACTAAGCAAGAGTTTGACTAGCGTTAGCTTGTTGTATATATACGACAGTAAGAATTCTCGGTTTACTACATAAATATGTTCCTCCTTGTGTCATTTGTGTGCGAAGTTATCCTAACTTGTTGTTCCTTCTGTTGCAGGTGAGTACATGCTAACTACCGTTTTGAGCTGCAAAGTGCTGTAGAAAGTTGGTATGTACAAGTGTGTGTGTGTGTGTGTGTGTGTGTGTGTGTGTGTGTGTTGAAGCAGTGATGTCTCGAGAAAACCTCGCTGTCCGCATTTTCTGTCCGCATCATAGTGGAAAGAAAAAAAATGTTTCACTTAGTGGAATTAGATAAGTAAACATCGCTGCCTTATAGCTGAGAAAAGAGCTCCTCGAATTCTGTACGACACTCTTGAAAGCCACCGGGGGAAACTTCCAACCTGCCGTCCCCTCTTCCCTGATGTTCCAACTTCCAAAGATGCTCTCCACATACACACCAGCAGCCCTGCGCGAATTATATGGCGTGTGATACCACGGAAAAGTTCCAGTTCTTCGTAACGCACTTAAATTTGTCGCGCAGGCGAAGAAAAACAGTAAGGCACGGTTCACCCTGGGCGATATGATACGCGATACTATCGGCTGTAATAAAGGTGGTACGGCGCGACACGACACCTCACCTCTTATTGGTGCGGCACTCGCGTTCCCACCGGGGCGACACGATATGCAACGCGATACGTGATGCGATCTGGGCTACGACGAACAACTACGCAGCGCAAGCTACGTTTCTGGCTCAGCTGCAATAATGAGCTCTTTGAAGACGACGTTACTCTGGCTTAACAATACTTAAAGCTCAGACAGCTGAAAAAGAAAAAGTACTGAGTGCACGTGGGCAATGCTATTAATACCAAAAAGAGGTCGGCTGTAGTTTCCCCATGAACTCTCAACACGAGCACAAAATCCACGAATTCTGCATAAGGAATCCACGCAGTTTCCACTTTTTGGGGAAAACTGTACTACGTAGTTGCTACTCTCGCAAAGCAGGACACAAATTTTCGACTTGTTATTTCTCATTCTGAGAAGCTACTTACCATAATAAAGAAAGTAGCTGGAAGAGCGTGAATTACTTTAAAAATACCACCATGGATAATTTATTATTAATAAGACCACACAGTGTCGTATTGTATTCAGTGAAATACATACATTAATAACGAATACAATTTGAAAAGCTACAACTGTTGTTTACGGTACGGTAGATTATGATCCAGATCCACACATATTTAAAAGGGACGTTGCCGGAACTAAAGTCAGATGAGTCACCATCGATGTTGTAGCATTAGATCGTGAGTTCTATGTGCTTGCTTGCTTAATTCCTGTCGTTCCCTCTGGAACATAGGGCCGTCAAGAAATTCCTCCACCTGGTACGATTTCTAGCAAGTCTCTTCACTTACTCCAGGTTTTCCCATTCTCTGCAGCTTCTCTCTCGATCGTCCTTTTCCAACGCTGTTTGGGACGACCACGTTTTCTAGCTCCTTGAGGGTTCCAATCCAAAGCCACCCTTTCGATTCCGCCATCTGGTTTCCTCAATGTATGCCCAATCCAGTTCCATTTTCTTTCTTTGATTTGTATATTGATTGGTTGCTGATTTGTCTCCCTCCAAAGATCTACATTTGTCATTATATTTGGCCATCGCACATTTAAAATACGCCGGAGACAGCGGTTGATAAAAACTTGGAGCTGGTTTTTGATGTGGTTAGTCACCTTCCAAGTTTCGCAACCGTGCAACAGAACAGCCTTCACATTGCTGTTCAAAAGCCGGAGTTTCATCTTCTTTGAGATGTTCCTATATCTCCAGACAGGGTACAGCTGTACAAATGCATCGTTTGCTTTGCGGATGCGACTACGGACGTTCTATGTAGTTATACACAATGTGGTGTTAGAAACGGCAGATGATGAGGAAACTTGATACCTTCTTGTCGGTTTCGTCCAGCTGCCAGTACAGCTGCAACAGGAATTTTGTCTTTAGAGAGTTCTTCTGTACCTGTCATTAAATTTCTTGAAGCCCGGGAGCATGGACTGAGAAAACATCCCGTCAGCGTCATCAGCCGATGACCGCCGGTTGCTTTCCAGCTTGAAAGCACACGTGTGAGTGAATGCTTCGGCTTGTATCGGCAGCAACACGAGGCAGCTCCGCATAGGGCGGCGCGTGGTCAGTGTGTCGAGTGCGGCGTGACGTAGTTCGTCGCGGCCAAATGCCAGGATGTATCTTTTGCTTACTAGAGACTGAAAAGAGGTACGACTTTCCTTCGAGCGCTAAAACGATTTTGATGATGTAGCTACATCCTAAAAGAGTCTTATTGTTGTGTCGACTACTGTGGGAGTCAACACCGACACAAACGAGGAAAGAGAGAAGTACGATGGCCGGTGGCATGAGTCCAAAAGGACCTGCACATAGTGCTTGCGGATTAGTAGAACACTTTAGTTGGCCGGCCGAAGTGGCCGAGCGGTTCTAGGCGCTTCAGTCTGGAACCGCGCGACCGCTACGGTCGCAGGTTCGAATCCTGCCTCGGGCATGGATGTGTGTGATGGCCTTAGGTTAGTTAGGTTTAATTAGTTCTAAGTTCTAGGGGACTGATGACCTCAGATGTTAAGTCCCATAGTGCTCAGAGCCATTTTAACCATTTGAACACTTTAGTTCTAAAAAGGAAAGAAACATAACATCTCGTTGTGAGGCGGCTTGATGTCCTTCCTGTGCCGCCTACATGCAATTACTTCTCCACACTCTTACTACTCGCAGAACGCAACTCAGTACTGATACTCTAGAACAGGGCCGCACAAGGTGCATCGCACAGTGCAGAGTACAGAAGACGGCTGCGCTATGTTGACGACGGTGCAGACACCCCCCCCCCCCCCCCCTCACTCATCGGCTTTGCGCAACAGCGATGCCTCTCACTTCCTTAACTTGTGTCGCTCGCGCCGGCTGTCTCGACCTGTTTCAAAGCTTTTGCCCTGTTGTCTTCGTCGTTGCCAAATACTAATGTACACTAGGTGGAGAGCTTAATATGGTATACCGGTACAAAAGAGATTAATATAACAACTGTAATGGTAACAATTTTAAATTTGGTTTCGACACAAATGTATCTTCCTATGTGCTCTTTTTTTTATCTTTCCAATTATGCTACTAAGATCTGGAACAAGAGATTGGCTGACAGCAATTCTGTGAGAATTTTTTAAATTACAATTAGAAATACTCACACCCAATCTAGTTATTGTACAAGACGAAACAGAAAAAAACCTTTCACATACACAAGTGGAACCAAACATAGAAATAATCTTCGCTGCTTCTCCGTGTAACTTGTGAAATTCTTCCTTCGGCAAATTCTGGTAGAATTGGAGCAAATCTTTTGTATTTTAAAACACATCCTTTCGGTGAACATCGCTTTGCAAATCAATTAGTTCGAATTGTAAATCTGAAGGCGCACTTTCAATATCCATCGAAAAAGGTTTCACAAAAACATCGAGAATTGGCTGCAGGTAGGTAGTTTCCTTAAAAAATAACAAAGCCAATGTTAATAAATGAAAGTAATGCAAGCCGTTGTTTCGAAGCACTAAAATGCGATAGATTTTAATAAACATGTAATGTGTACTATTGGTTTTAATGTAATGTTACACTTGCATATGTAACCCAATCTCCTTTATTTAGCTGTATGTCATATACTGGCACATTACCTGGAATCGGTCGTTAAACGCATTTTCAAGGGATTGTAGCACCTCGACGTATTTATCAAAGCGCGCTCCTTCCTGCACAGATGCTGTCAAACAAAAACGTAGTACCGTTTTGATTAGAGCGGTTATAAAAATCAGGCTGTTTTAATAAAGGTACAATTTATATCTTGCTTACCTAGTTCTGGGAAGTGTTGCGTATTTTTCTCTGAAAGGTTGTTTTTGAGGAGCTTCAATTAATACTGGAAAGCGTTTACTTGGCTGATCATATCGTTGATGAGATTGCTTTCTTTTTGAAGTTTCAGACTTAAATCATTTGGGAGAGCCATAATGTCTGCTAAAAATCCTAAATCAGCTACCCATTCAGGGTCATGAAAAAGTGGCTCCGGACGTTCTTTGCTCTACAAAAACTGAGCCACAGTGTGGCGTAGTCGAAAAATCCGGAAATCACTTTCCCTTTGCTCAGCCAGCGCACCTCAGCATGGTAGGGAATATCTGGATACTCCTCTTCAAAGGAAATCAAAAATTCTTTGAATTGACGATGAGTGAGTCCATGAGAATGAATGTAGTTCACGATAAGCACCACTACCTTCATCACATCTTGAAGACCGATAACTTTCGCACAAAGAGCCTCTTGGTGTGCAGAACAATGAACGGAAGGTAAATTCGGCGTGTTAAGTTTTTTACGCAGTAGGCCAATAAACCATTTTGCTTTACCGCAATTGCCGGTGCCCCGTCTGTGGTTACGGAAAACAGCTTTTCCCAAGGGAGTCCTATTCCTTCAGCTGCCATTTCAACAGCTGCTAAAATATCCGCCCCTGTAACAGTGTCCTTCAACGAAATCATATCCAGGAGCTCTTCCGTTACATGTAGGTCGTCGTCCATGCCACGCAAAAATATTGCTAACTGAGCCGTGTCGTTAATATCCGTGGACTCATCAAGTGTGATGGAGTACGCTAGGAAATTTTCAATTTTGGCTGCCAGTTGTTCATGGAAATGCTCAGCAATGTCGTTGATTCTCCGATGTATTGTCATTCTGGAAAGTGGTATTCTGCTGTAAGCGGGGGCTAATGTGGGATTCATTGTCTCTACTACGTCCAACATAATGTTTTTTATTAATGGCCCGTCCATAAATGGCCTCCCAGCTCTTGCTAAACGTAGAGCAACTTTGTAACTAGCTCTGAGAGTCCTTTCGCAACACCCCTCATCTTCTTCACCCTAAAGTAGAGAAAAAAAGATGTGTTAGAAATAATTTATGCGAAAACGAAAACTAAGGAATCTAAACAAATGTTATTTCGTTTCGTATGACCTTTAACCAAAATATACATGCTAAAGTACTTGCAACAAACCTCGCTTGTAGATACAGAATTCTCTTCTGCAAGAGTTTGCAAGTTCCGTAATTCTTCCTCTTTGGCATCCCTTGTTATATCACAATAGTTTTCTGAATGCTGTTTGCTGTAGTGCCTTTCAATAGACGATTTTCTGACACGCGTAATTAGTGTACCGCAGATTAGACATTTGGCTTTATCGTCACAACGCACAAAAAAAGTAGGAGAGTTCCCATTCCGGTTTAAATTAACTTTCGGCAATTTTCCCTTTTTTTGGAGCAGATGGTTCCATTATTCCGGTAATTGTCTTGCGCTTACGTATTCCAAAGTTGACTAAGCCGTCTGGCAGCGCATTCGGCAGCGCACAGCGTCGGCCTCACCTAGCAAGCCGAGTTGAGGCGAAGTATGCCGAGTTGAACCGATGCACTGTGCAGGCACTCGCTGCACCTCGCTTTGCACGCGTGCGGTTTTCCGTGTTTGTGCGGCCCTGCTCTAGAAGTCTGCGACCGAACTGTGGCCCAACCAGCGGAGGGAGGCCGGTTAAGTCAACGTTGACAGGAGGCGCTGAACTCCGTCTTCCTGGAGCTGTGCCGCTGCCCGCTCTTTCCATTGGCGCGCGGGTCTGCGCCTTCTTGATGACGTTTCGAGCGCTGCGCTGGTTGGTATGCAGTCGGTGGTTTAGGACTGCACAGGTTTTTATTTATTTCGCGAAAAGTAAAAACTTTACTGAGAAACTAACTACAGAGGCTGATGTAGCTTTGCTTCATGTGCGTAAAACAATTTTTTAAAGGCAAATCGAATGGCCTGAAATTTCACTCCTCGGTTGTCATACGACACGAGTTACGTGGAGCGACCAGAACTCCGTAGAGCGGGACATGCGTATTGGTGTCGTATCGCTGTCGTCCCGGTGGGAACCAGTTTATTCCCTTCAACTACGTTTTTGTGCGCACTGCCGATGGGGGCTGCGTGGTATCGCATGGCCTCAGTGTGAAAGGAGAGTAACGTTTTGGGCGGCACTTACACTAGCGAATCCAATGAGCAACTTTAGCGAGGACGGGAAACCGGTGCGGGCTTATCGTTGATTAGAACAGATCTGTTACAGCTTCTTAGTTTTCGCTGTCCAAGCGGTGGGAACGTATGACGCACCATCTTCAACACAGGTCCTGCCTCGAACGTTATCCACTTCGCTAAGGCAGCAAAAGACACGTCACAGTAGCTCAAAACTGTGCACTGTATTTTGCGTGACATACAGTCGTACTGTTGGGTGCAGCTAATGCTGTCGCATATAGCACGTCTTGACTTGGAGTGGCAATCCATGATGACATCGGAGTTGCGTACACCACAGTACCTCAGACTTAGTAATTCGCTCTGTATTTAAGACCGTAGCCTATTGTCACCATGCAGCAGTATAATGTGAAAGTCGGTCGAATGAGGAAAGCTTGGAAACAGCTTTAGTGACTTGAATCGAAGGCAGCACCCACGCGGACATATGGTAAGCACTGTAATCATTCTGCTCCTCCTCCTCCACCACCACCACCACCACCACCACCACCACCACCACCACCACTTCTTACTAGGGTCATATCGTTTTGTGGCTGTGTAAGCATGTGAAGAGCCTTCGCCTATGATCGGTATGTGACCAGGCACCCTAAACACCGCAACGCCGCCATGTCGCCTTAACCGACGACTGTTGGTAAACTGTTTTCTTGTGCTTCAGTATAGCACATGTTAGAATAGTGATGGAAAAATAAGTTTGAACTGTGTCGGACCGGGACTCAAACCCAGACACCGGTCATCCGCAGGTAGTGCGCTACCAGAGCATTTCATTGTTCAAGCTGTCACAGGTCTGCCTCTCCCCTCCTCCGCATTCGCCAATTACTTATTGTAAATTTTGATCCTGCGTCGCGGACAAGTAGCGTTCCATTCAAGAGTAAAACACAAGTGACATCTGGCGTTCCCCAAGGAAGTGTTACATGCGTTCTACCGTCGCTAATCTATGTAAATGATTCAGGAGACAATATGAGCAACCCTCTTAGAGTTTTTGCAGGTGATGCTGGCATTTACCGTATAGTTAAGTCATCAGAAGACCAAAACCAATTCCAGAATGATTTCGACAGAATACCTGTATGCTGCGAAAAACGGCAACTGATCGTAAACGATGAAAAACCTGAAGTCCTCCACATGTGTACTAAAAGGAATCCCTTAAATTTCGATTAGACGATAAATCTCACACTGCAAAAACTGTCAGTTCAACTAAATATCTAGGGTTTACAATTACGGGCAACTTAAAGTGGAACGATAATGTTGTGGAGAAGGCGAACCAAAGATTTCGTTTTATTGGTAGAAAACTTTGAAGCTGCAAGAAATACACTGAAAAAGGGGCCTACACTATGCTCGTCTATCCTCTTCTGGAATATTGCTGCGCGGTATGGGATCCGTGTCAGACAAGTTCAAAGGATGCCAGGTCATTTTGTACTTTCGCGAAATAGGAGAGTGTGTCACGGAAACAATACATGAGTTGAGATTACAGTCATTTACAAAACCGTTTTCCATTGCGGCGAGATCTTTTCACTAAATTTCAATCACCATCTTTCTGCTCCGAACTCTGTTCAGTCCACCTACACAGCGAGCAATGATAGTAGTAATAAAATAAGAAAATTCAGAGCTCGCACCGGAATATTTAGGTGTTCGTTTTTTCCGTGCGCTGTTCGAGAATTGAACGGTAGAGAAATAGTGAAAGTGTTCGATGAACCTTCTGTCAGGGCCTCAAGTGTAATTGCAGAGTAGTCATGAAGACGTAGGTGAAGTGCTGTCCTTGAACCACAACCATATTACCAGCGCACCGAGACTAAAAGTCAGTGACAAAGAAATATTTCTATCTGTGTCTGAGGCCCCGCACCAGTGCTCAGTCGACAACGATCAAAATGCGGGCGACGCATGGTACTGGTATTACTGTACACTGAGTGTTCTGACACAGGCAATACTGTAGCTCACGAAACTGACACGTAGGTACACTGTACCGGGTGATCAAAAAGTCAGTATAAATTTGAAAACTTAATAAACCTACAGAATAATGTAGATAGAGAGGTAAAAATTGACACACATGCTTGGAATGGCATGGGGTTTTATTAGAACAAAAAAAAGCCGCGTGAAAGTTCTCTTGCGCGCGTCGTTTGGTGATGATCGTGTGCTCAGCCGCCCCTTTCGTCACGCTTGGCCTCCCAGGTCCCCAGACCTCAGTCCGTGCGATTATTGGCTTTGGGGTTACCTGAAGTCGCAAGTGTATCGTGATCGACCGACATCTCTAGGGGTGTTGAAAGACAACATCCGACGCCAATGCCTCACCATAACTCCGGACATGCTTTACAGTGCTGTTCACAACATTATTCCTCGACTAGAGCTATTGTTGAGGAATGTTGGTGGACATATTGAGCATTTCCTGCAAAGAACGTCATCTTTGCTTTGTCTTACTTTGTTAAGCTAAATATTGCTATTTTGATCAGATGAAGCGCCATCTGTCGGACATTTTTTAACTTTTGTAGTTTTTTGGTTCTAATAAAACCCCATGTCATTCCAAGCATGTGTGTCAATTTGTACCTCTCTATCTACATTATTCCGCGATTTATTCAGTTTTCAAATTTATACTGACTTTTTGATCACCTGGTATATTCAATCAATGTAGGGTGATACTTGCGGGAGGATTACTCTTAGCGGATAAAATTATATATGATGAGATTGTTCCACTGGCAGGAGTGAAACATTACTAGTAACACTAGAAACATTTTACCGAATGCACCTCGTATGTCGGAACTGTGACAGCTCTCTTGTGTGACGTTGTGAAACGAGTGCGTGCGAATTTTAGATGGTAAATTAGACGAGGGCACCATTAAATCTGCTAGAAAGGGATACCTAATTCGAGTGTAACTCTATATTGGACGTATAATTTCAGAACGGAATTGGGCCTCTCCGGTTTCTCTGGGTGGTGTTCAGCTATTGGAGTATTTAATTATTTCTTGTGTAGTGTTGCATTACATTTAAAGCGCTCTTGTTTACGAAAGCAAATTGCCCTGGCGTTTCTGTACTGTAATAGGATTAATTTTCTGGGATATTGCTCGTGATATTGCACCTGCTGTATTCGTGCGAATTACACCGCTCGGCGACCTGTTTTGTTTGAGTGCACTTAGAACTGTGGACTCTACACCGTTGTCGACGACGCCGTAGTGAGCTCAGAGCGCCGACGCGACAGTTACGAGCACTTTGTATCTGATTACTTCCAGGTTTCTTTCTGTATGACCGGCGTCGAAATATCAGTGCTCAGCAGTGTACGAAAAAACGAAACGCGTTCGGACATACGTTAAAAAACCAGCGTGTTCTTCACCCAAGCTTTTAATGTCCCGTTCCTGTCACCAGTCTTCAGTCGCGGATTCCATACACATGTCTGAAAATGGGTCCTAAATCACATCGATCATATGTAGAAATTATTTTATCCGTTGTGTTTAGAGAACACCTCAGTTGTTTTAGTAACTTGCACTGTACGAAATAACACAACCAGTCACAAATTTTTAGAAATTATTTTATTGCACCGTTTCTAGTTTCGATTCTGAGCCCATCGTCAACCGGTAGAGTTGATTTCTTGACAAGATTTACATTTATGTCCTAAAATAGAACGAAGATTTTGTGATTACGGAGTTTTACAGAAGGTTTTACATTGTATGTAAGCTCCATACATTGTACGTACCTCATGAAAAGCTCTCCTTTATATATTATGAGAGCGATTTGATCTACGAGAGAAACGAAATAAAAGCTGGCGGATACATTTGTGTACATCGGCTGCTGTTTTGATGTGCCAAAGAACATGATTTGTGTATGGATAAGGCATACTTCTGGAGTTACTTCAAAAGGTACTTTTCATAGTAAAGATCATTTTATAAGGCTATACATTTATTTAGGTTTGAAAGCTGTAAGCAGTGAAGAATATTCATTTTGTCAGTTAATTATTAGTTCTATCCTTTAAAATTACAAAAATTTTATGAGATATTGTAAGTTTGTTTAGTTTTTTAAATTTTAGTTGATCATTCAGAATGCAGTCAGGTTTACTGTGAATGAGGCTGTGGTTATTCACAATAAACCTCAGTGTTATAATAGCTTTTGTAAAACAATCACAAAAATTTTGTTGTATTTTAGAAAACAAATGTAAAACTCTCAGAGAAATCAACGCTATCGTCTGACGATGTGCCCAGGCACGAAACTAGTTACGGTACAACAAAATCATTTCTAAAGAAACTTACGGTTGGTTACTGTATTTCCTACAGTGTAATTTAGATCGCAGTTTGTTCTGTACGCTGTATCCACCCGTTGAGCTTTATGCCTACATTTGTACTCAGAAGGGAGCGTTTGGTGTGTGGCAGGGTCATACGTAATATAACATCCTCCCCTTCCTATCCCCAGTTGCGAATGATAGGTGGGATAGAGATTGCCGGTACCCATCGCTATAAATCAGGGTATCTCCAGTATTACCTTTGGAGTCATTCCATTGACCTAGGTGCCGTAGTGGTTAGCGCATACCGGACTCGCATTCGGGAAGACGACGCTTCAAATTCCCTTCGAGACATCCGGATTTAAGTTTTCCGGGTTTAGCGATAACGCTTGAGGCAAATAAGTGTATGATTCCTTCGAAAAGGAAACGATCGATTTCCTTCCTCGTCCTTCGGTACATCAGAGCTTGTGCTCCGTATCTATTGATCGCGCTGTCGACAGATTGTTAAACTCTAATTTTCCTACCGAGCGAGGTGGCGCAGTGGTTAGCACACTGGACTCGCATTCGGGAGGGCGACGGTTCAATCCCGTCTCCGGCCATCCTGATTTAGGTTTTCCGTGATTTCCCTAAATCGTTTCAGGCGAATGCCGAGATGGTTCCTTTGAAAGAGCACGGCCGATTTCCTCCCCAATCCTTCCCTAACCCGAGCTTGCGCTCCGTCTCTAATGACCTCGTTGTCGACGGGACGTTAAACACTAACCACCACCACCACCACCACCACCACCTCTAATTTTCCTTGCTTGTTCGTAGTAAATTATAAGTTTGTGGTAAGGTATTATGGGACCAAACTATTTAACCTAACTTACACTAACTTACTCTAAGGACGACACAGTCACGCACACACGGTCGGGGGGAGGACTCAAACCTCCGACGGGGGGAGCCACGCGGACCGTGACGCGACTCCGAAGACCACGCGCCTACCCCGCGCGGCTCTTGTTCGTAGTCATCACCTCAGTTACTGAGATTTTATGGAGGACCAGCCCTTAAAAAAACTGTTTCGGGACGCCAGCCCTTAAAAAACTATTCAACCTGGTGAACAAGATATGAAACAGGCCAAATACCCTAAGACTTCAGCAAGGATGTAATAATTCCAATTCCAAAGAAATCAGTAGTTGACAAATGTGCGTATGACTGAACTATTATTTTACTGGTTCAAAGTTGCCAAATACCGACGGTAATTCGTTACGGAAGAATGGAAAACTGGAATACACCGACTTCGAGAAAGATAATTTGGGGTTCGGGAGAAATGTTGACCCTACTACTTGTCTTAGAAGATTGGCTGAAGGATGGCAAACCTACGTTTATAGGATTTCTATACTCGGAGAAAGCTTTCGATAATGTTGATTGGGATGTATTCTTTCACATACTAAAGGTAATACATGCAAAGGAAGCAGTAGTTCAGAAGGGAGTGAGACAGGATTGTAGCTTATCCACAATTTCATTAGATCTGTACGTTGAGCAGATGGTAAAGAAAACCAAGGAGAAATTTAGGGTAGATGGTTAAAGCTAAAGAACGATAAATAAAAACTCCCAAGTTTGCCGACGACATTGTAAATAAGTCAGACAGCAAAGGACTTGGAAGAGCTGTCGAGAGGATTGTCCAGTTTATTGAAAATACGTTATAGGACGAGCAGCAACAAAAGTAAAACAGTGGTAATCGAATGTAGCCGAATTAAATCAGGAAATGGTGAGGTAATTAGATCAGGAAATGAGACATTTAAAGTGGTAAAAGAGATTCTTACTTGAGAAGCATAACAGATGATGGCCGAAGTAGGGGGGGGGGGGTGTAAATTGCAGACGGGCTCTAAAATTGCACTGAAAAGAGGCACTTCTTAACAGCGAATATTAAAGTGTTACGATGTCTTTCCTGAAGGTATTTGTTTGGAATGGAGTCTTCTACGGAAGTGAAAAGTGGCCGATAAAGAGGCCAGACTAGAAGAGAATAGAAGTTCTTAAAATGCGTTGGTACAGAAGAATGCTAAAAATTGGATGGGTAGAGCGCATAATTAATGAGGTGGTCGTCAATCGAGTTGAGGAGAAAAGAAATTTATGGCTCAACTAGACTAAAGGAACGGATCGATTGATTGGACATATTCTGAGGCATCAAGGAATTGTCAAGTTGGTCTTCCATGGAAGTGTGTGGATGGTAAAAATTGTAGAGGGAGACGAAGGGATGAAGACAGAAGGTAGGTTCCAATGGATGTAGTTTGCCGTAGCTGTTAGGAGATGGTTAGAATAGCGTGAAGAGCTACATCGAACAGAAGACCATATCATCAGCCATTGGAAGATTTGTATGCTGGAGGAAGTAAGAGGACGTGCTGAAAAGCAAAGCCTCCGAATTTTTTATGTAAAAACTGTTAAAGCTTATTAAATAAGACGACTTCATTAACGTTAAACATCGTTGTTATTTATGTCTACATATTTACACTGATCAGCCAGAACACGATGACCATCAACCTACTATCGATGTAAATCCGTGGAGCCGACAGCAGCGTCACCTGGCGAGGAATGACTGTCAGACACACGCGCTGTGCATTTAGTATCAGTGAGGGTGCTGTCCGTGTGTTCAAGGGGGAAGGCGCGCCATCTATCACAGATTGTGATGGCCCGAAGGGTCGGCACGACTTGTCGGCTGTTCGAGGAGACGTGGCTCGTCAGCTCTACTGCGAGACGGAGACAAGCTGGCGGCGGCTCAATTATGCTCCGGGAACATTCACGTGGCCATATGTGGGTCCAGTGGAGCTCGTGAAAGGCACCATGACGGCTAAAGGAGTATCGTACACTGGTTGCAAGCAACGTACACCCCTTCATGATGGTCATGTACCTCGACGGCAATGGCATTTTCTAACCAAGATAATGCGCCGTGTCATAAGGTCAGGAGGGTCATGGAGTGGTTCGAGTAAAACAGTTCCAATTGATGTGCTGGGCCCCAACTCGCCAGATCTGAACCTGATCGAACAGGTATGGAATTTAGTTGAACGCAGAATCAGAGCTCATCCCCCCCCCCCCCCCCCCCGGAATATACGGGAATAGGTGACGCGCGCGCGCGCGCGTGTGTGTGTGTGTGTGTGTGTGTGTGTGTGTGTGTGTGTGTGTGGTGTCAGCGTCCTCCAGCGACCTACCAGTGCCTCATTGCTTCCATGCCACAACGCTTCGCCACTGTTATCCGTGCCAAAGGTGAACATACTGGCTATTACGTTCGTGGTCATAATGAATGTCCTTCCTGATCAGTATATTACTGTAGCATTTTTGACTTTGTTGACGGAGCATCAACAGCACCTTTGGGTGCACCGCTTCATCAACCCAAGGCGGCGTATTGTTGCAGCGATCGCAGCGCTCGTGTGTGGTCTGGCATTATCATACTGAAAGTGAGGGTACTCGGTGTGTGGAAGAGCTATTCGAATTCGAAACTCGATTACAGCACGCTGTTTCCCACGCACCTACGTAGTTACGTCACACAGCGCCATGTTGCAAGCTACAATTTGGAGCCCTCCAGTGGCAGAGGGCTGCAAACATATAGACGTGAAGAATAAAGATGTGGAATGTTAATAACATTTGTTGAAATAAATAGCTTTATCAATCTTCACATGAAAAATTCGGAGGCACGATTCAGCACGCCCTCGTAATATGTTTGTTGACTCGTACTGAAGCCTTCTGGAATTTTAATGGTACGATTCTCAATTATGCACTATACATTTCTTGTTGGTTCTCGTATTGGAGTTCGGTGAAATTTTAGTAACGCTGTCGTACTAGCTAAACAAACAAGTGACGAATGACGCAACTATTCTTAAAATCTGCTTCTCAAATTTCGTTAAGAGTCGCTGACCGTCGAAACACACACACAAAAATTGGTCGAACAAGGGTTCGGTAAACCACCTCATTTTTGAATGTATTATTCATTATGATTTTTACGCTAAATCTCTTTTTGGGATTTTCGTTCCCCACCATTTGATTTTGCGTCGCTCCGGATAGATATTCGCCTGGATAAACAGTGGGTGATTGCCGATTGCTTGCGTATTTATTGTTCAGATCGGGTTAGGGCTTTCAGAACACTCTTACATCTTACCAGACATCGTACTTTTATAGCGTTGACATACATATTTTTATGTGACAGTTAAAAATAGTACGTAACAGTATATTAACCATTTATGATAAATGTCTTGCTGACAGTAGCTGCGGTACATAAGCAAAAGTTACAAAGTGAAGCAGTTCAATCAGCGCAAGAACATGTCCTGTGGGGCTTGGAGAGCGTCAACGTAATTAATAATGTAAGGGCTGGATGTCGGTGTAATATTGTTTGTGTGACAAGGCTGTATTTATGACTCATATTTGGGTTTATGATTATCGAGGGGCTCAAAAGCGTACTAAACGTACGATAATCACACCTTCAGACTATTGTAGAGCCAAGACAGTCATCATCAGGAATGGGTAATGTAATCAGACGCCATTGAGTTCCTTGCCATCATTAAGATTGCCTTCTTTATGCCCTGTCGGCATGTTGGAAACCAGCTACCAGTTTTCGCGCCACGCGCCAATCTTCTGCAAGGTTTTCTGCGTTTCGTAACGGTTTTTATCGACGTAGCCTCCTTTACCACAACTGCGTCGCCCGGGAACAGTCTCAGAGAACAGTTATGACAGGCCATTTAATAGATAGTGAAAAGTGACGGTTCTTTCGCCTCTCGTGGTTTTTTTAAATGGCGACGCAATGTATTCCTTTACCATGGAGTCTCCAATCCAGCCGCATAAATGCATGGAAGTTCCGTAAGGATTTATTTTATTTACTGGGAACAACACACAACTGTATGGAAGACTTTCCAGAAGTCAGAAAATGACACTTTTTTCCCTCTAACCACAAGGTTGATGTGATGGAGCTATATTCCGATTGTTTACTAACCAGCCTGTGCAGTACAGGAATTCTGCAGCATCTAGGTTCTTACCGTCTACAATCCCTTTAACTACTGTTTCCAGTCCGAGCTAGTCGGTTAGCACACTGGACTCGCATTCGGGATGATGACTGTTCAAATACGCGTCCAGCCGACCTGATTTAGGTTTCCCGCGATTTCCCTAAATCACTCCTGGCAAATGCTGGAATGGTTCCATTGAAAGGGCGCGGCCTAATTCCTTCCCAATCCTTGAAACATTCCGAGCTTGTACTCCACCTCGAATGGTCTTGCTGTCTATGGGACGTTAAACCCTAATGTTCCTCCCTCCCTCTCTCCATCCCTTTTCTACTGTTTCCAGCAATGAGCCGCATCGTCATTTTTCTTCTCGTTGAGTCGTTGCAGCTTTTTCGTCATTCCTTACTCCACGAATCCATCTTAAAACAATCTCCTATGACCGCGGTTCGAAGGTTCCTAATCGTTTCATTTCTGTCTTCCCCAATGTGCATATTCCGCAGCCAGACAAAGCTGTTCTCATAATACAACAGCATGGTCGACGTAAATTTAAATATTGTATATGACTGTATAATCAAGCGGTGACCTACTGTTGTTATATTATTCTGAACGAACCTCATCGCGTTAGTCAAGAGTAAGTAATTCCAAGAGTGGGTTTCTGAAGTAAAAAGTATCATTTTAAATTCACTGTCCAACTCAAAACCTATAAAGCTGAACTCGTATACTTGGCTTGCACCCTTACTCAAGCATGCCAAAAGCAGGATCAAGAACACTAAACAAAGACTATTCTCTCACATTAAATATACATCCCACAAGTATACAGTGTGTGTGTGTGTGTGTGTGTGTGTGTGTGTGTGTGTATTTCTAAGGGACCAAACTGCTTGGTTCATCGGTCTCTAGACTTACACACTACTTCAACTAACTTACGCTAAAGACAGCACACAACCATGCCCGTGGGAGGACTCGAACCTCCGGCGAGAGGGCCGCGCAATTAGTGACATGGCGGCTATAACCCCGCGGCCACTCAGCGCGGCAAGTATACAATAAGTACCAACGTTGTTACATAATAAGTTGTTACATAATAAGTTGTTACATAATAAGTTGTTACATAATAAGTTGTTACATAATAAGTTGTTACATAATAAGTTGTTACATAATAAGTTGTTACATAATAAGTTGTTATATAATAAGTTGTTATATAATAAGTTGTTACATAATAAGTTGTTACATAATAAGTTGTTACATAATAAGTTGTTACATAATAAGTTGTTCCTCGTGATGACTGGGTGTTGTGTGCTGTCCTTAGGTTAGTTAGGTATAAGTAGTTCTAAGTTCTAGGGGACTGATGACCATAGATGTTAAGTCCCATAGTGCTCAGAACCATTTGAACCATTTTACATAATAAGTTGTTACATAATAAGTTGTTACATAATAAGCATGCACTCTGTCACTCGAAATACACAGCGGAGCCAAACACGTGCAACTCATCAGATTGTAAACAAACCAGCCCCTGACACGCGTACTCCAGCTTTGAGCTTTGAATGCAGTGCTTGGATATTTGCGATAGGTTTCGCGAGCACGCCGTATAGTTGGAGTTTCCAAATATGTCCACCTCGCAATGTAAGTTATTTATTACGTAAGAGATCAGAATCTGCGGAGCGAGGCAAATACAGTGAATGAACGGTAACATTTGCGACTACTGTTTCACAAATAAACAGGAAAATTGTAGGGTGGGTGCGGAGGAAACACTACATTTACATATTCGGACTGTTTGTGGCAGTTCGTGACAAAACTACCGACCTGACATAGTGTTACAAATGGAACAATATTTTATTACATACCACACAATTCGTAGAGTCGGCGACTGAGACCGTTGTCGTTTTTAGCAGTCTTTTTTTCGAAAATCTCTGCTCTGTCAGCACCTTAGCGCACAATCCGAGATAATGTGGCGACTATGACAGTTCTGCGTTGGAAATGCCATGTAACCTTTTGCTGTCGTCGTGACTTTGATGCCGTGTCATTGCTGTTCCAAAGGGAGTATCATTTGAAACACGGGGCACTAAAGCATGTATGGAGTACTTTCTCTATACGATGTCCTCTTCCGCAGCATCGGCGAAACAATTTGCTTATTGAGTGACGCGGCACTGTTCAAAGCTGATTAAAATCATACGACAGTCCTCGTAATATTGAAATCTGATACCGTGCACAAGCGTTGTTTCACCAGCGACCAACAAATTTTCATCCCTTCAAGACACGAAAGCTGTCTCAGTCCATCCAGAAATGAAAGCATAGCGCACATTTTAGTTCACACAGTACTAATCACACTCTTTCGCAGTTAACACATCAATTTGTATGTTCTGTTCCTTTAATCAAACACTAAAAGCAGCCCACCAGCCATACCGCTACTTGAACAGTTCGCCTCTTCTCGCACCCGACCCTTTCACTCGGGTGTTCAATTTGAATTATGAAAACAAGGTCTTACAGCAAAGATACATTAAGATACATTGAAACATACAGGGTGTTACAAAACGATACGGCCAAACTTTCAGGAAACATTCCTCATAAACAAAGAAAGAATATATGTTATGTGGACATGTGTCCGGAAACGCTTACTTTCCATGTTAGAGCTTATTTTATTGCTTCTCTTCAAATCACATTAATCATGGAATGGAAACACACAGCAACAGAACGTACCAGCGTGACTTCAAGCACTTTGTTACAGGAAATGTTCAAAATGTCCTCCTTTAGCGAGGATACATGCATCCACCCTCCGTCGCATGGAATCCCTGATGCGCTGATGCAGCCCTGGAGAATGGCGTATTTTATCACAGCCGTCCACAATACGAGCACGAAGAGTCTCTACACTTGGTACCGGGGTTGCGTAGACAAGAGCTTTCAAATGCCCCCATAAATGAAAGTCAAGAGCGTTGAGGTCAGGAGAGCGTGGAGGCCATGGAATTGGTCAGCCTCTACCAATCCATCGGTCACCGAATCTGTTGTTGAGAAGCATACGAACACTTCGACTGAAATGTGCAGGAGCTCCATCGTTCATGAACCACATGTTGTGTCGTACTAGTAAATGCACATGTTCTAGCAGGACACGTAATCCCGTATGAAATTATGATAACGTGCTCCACTGAGCGTAGGTGGAAGAACATGGGGCCCAATCAAGACATCACCAACAATGCCTGCCCAAACGTTCACAGAAAATCCGTGTTGATGATGTGATTGCACAATTGCGTGCAGATTCTCGTCAGCCCACACATGTTGGTTGTGAAAATTTACAATTTGATCACGTTGGAATGAAGCCTCATCCGTAAAGAGAACATTTGCACTGAAATGAGGATTGACACATTGTTGGATGAACCATTCGCAGAAGTGTACCCGTGGAGGCCAGTCAGCTGCTGATAGTGCCTGCACACGTTGTACATGGTACGGAAACAACTGGTTCTCCCGTAGCACTCCATACAGTGATGTGGTCAACATTACCTTGTACAGCAGCAACGTCTCTGACGCTGACATTAGGGTTATCGTCAACTGCACGAAGAATTGCCTCGTCCATTGCAGGTGTCCTCGTCGTTCTATGTCTTCCCCAGTCGCGAGTCATAGGCTGGAATGTTCCGTGCTCCCTAAGACGCCGATCAATTGCTTCGGACGTCTTCCTGTCGGGACACCTTCGTTCTGGAAATCTGTCTCGATACAAACGTACCGCGCCACGGCTATTGCCCCGTGCTAATCCATACATCAAACGGGCATCTGCCAACTCCGCATTTGTAAACATTGCACTGACTGCAAAACCATGTTCGTGATGAACACTAACCTGTTGATGCTACGTACTGATGTGCTTGATGCTAGTACCGTAAAGCAATGAGTCACATGTCAACACAAGCACCGTAATCAACGTTACCTTCCTTCAAGTGGGCCAACTGGCGGTGAATCGAGGAAGTACAGTACATACTGACGAAACTAAAATGAGCTCTAACATGGAAGTTAAGCGTTTCGGGACGCATGTCCACCTAACATCTTTTCTTTATTTGTGTGTGAGAAATGTTTCCTGAAAGTTTGGCCGTACCTTTTTGTAACACCCTGTATATGTTCAACCAGGTATGTGGATTACAGCTGTATGTGATGACATCTGTTACTAAATATAACGAATACGACAATTGTAAAAGTAGAAAAATATTTATAGACGGTAGTCAGAAACAGTCTGAAAAGCTTACAAGGGAGTTGCAGGAGAGGTTGTACCGAGAAATAATACTTAAGGAAAAAAATTGGCAAGTTGCTCCGTTTTTGAGTTTTTTAGCATTGAAGTTAGCCAACAAGGTCGTCCCGCGCCCAAATTCAAGCACAAGAGCTAAAAATGCACAAATGCACGTACGTCTATGGGTCCGTGAGTTAACGCTTGAGATGCTCATTACCAGTTGAAATGTCCCTTTTTGAGAAATGGTAAATTTAAGCTAGGTGATCAAAAGCTACGTTTGTTTGAGGAAATCAAAACAGCAACACATCCACACTCTCTCTGACTCTCTGCTTGAATTTGCCTTTGCGACGACCTGATTGGCTAACTTGAATGCTAAATAACTCTGAAACGGAGCAACGCATTGAATTTCTTCCTTAACACCACCCTTACAAGCTTGTCAGACTATTTCCGAGCTCCCTGTGTAGTCTGCCTAGTGCTTTACTTCATCGAAACTATGCTCTTCATGGAACTTTTTGCTGGTCTCAATATTTATATATTGGGATTTTAGTAGCCTTTTCTTTTAATAAAAAGACCTTCATATGGTGGGCTGGGATGTTGTTCCTGCATCTTCCTACTTTACTTGTTTTACTTACGAGAGACCAAAATTAAACGTTCATCTGTTCAGAATGTCCGCCTACTAAGCCCAATATTACCTTAACGTTCTTTTCTGATATGTATCATAATATCATCAGCGAGCGAAACGTCATTTCATTAAGCACATTACTCAGTCCCTGTTCAGTTTCGGAATTACTGTCATGTCACGAACGAAGTGTGTCATGCTGATTTTTCTGTCCATAACAAAAAAAACTCCGAAATAATATCATTTATTTCCCTCAATGTCTCCTCTATACACATGTTGTTGTTGTTGTTGTTGTTGTTGTTGTTGTTGTCTTCAGTCCTGAGGCTGGTTTGATGCAGCTCTCCATGCCAATCTATCCTGTGCAAGCTACTTCATCTCCCAGTACCTACTGCAACCTACATCTTTCTGAATCTGTTCGGTGTATTCATCTCTTGGTCTCCCTCTACGACTTTCACCCTCCACGCTGCCCTCCAGTACTAAACTGGTGATCCCTTGATGCCTCAGAACATGTCCTACCAACCGATCCCTTCTTCTTGTCAAGTTGTGCCACAAACTTCTCTTCTCCCCAATCCTATTCAATACTTCCTCATTAGTTATGTGATCTACCCATCTAATCTTCAGCATTCTTCTGTAGCACCACATTTAGAAAGCTTCTATTCTCTTCTGGTCCAAACTAGTTATCGTCCATGTTCCACTTCCATACATGGCTACAATCCATACAAATACTTTCAGAAACGACTTCCTGACGCTTAAATCTATACTCGATATTAACAAATTTCTCTTCTTCAGAAACGCTTTCCTTGCCATTGCGAGTCTACATTTTATATCCTCTCTACTTCGACCATCATCAGTTATTTTGCTCCCCAAATAGCAAAACTCCTTCACTAATTTAAGTGTCACATTTCCTAATCTAATTCCCTCAGCATCACCCGACTTAATTCGACTACATTCCATTATCCTCGTTTTGATTTTGTTGATGTGCATCTTATACCCTCCTTTCAAGACACTGTCCATTCCGTTCAACTGCTGTTCCAAGTCTATACACATATAAAAAGTAAAACTTTCTCAAGCTGAAGGCTGATTTAACAACGTTGCGCCTTACTAGGCGTGGGCCAGTTGCCTTTCCCCAACATCTTGATCTGAATCCATATAGTTTAAGGTTACCTGCAGTTAAACATAGTTGGAATGAAATGGTGGTGTCTACAAATAACCCACCCTCCATCCTGCAGCGAGCAGAGACTTTCTCAGAAGACGCACACTCCTGCGCGAGTAGTTAGGAACTGCATACTCGCAGCATGACTTCTTGTCTCCTGTTTCGCCTTTTCCTCGCCGCCGTCTTCGGTTTTGGTGTGTTTGTGGAAGACGCTCAGCCTTGCATGGAGCGCAGCCACCGGTGACTGCTAGTAGCTAGTAACGTGTTGCCGGCCGGAGTGCGGAGGATGTGGCGGGGAGTGGCGGCGCTGGCCGCTCGCTGAGTCAGGCTGTTGGTGCGGCACAGGCAAACCGCAAGTGCCGGCGCACCTTACCTTCCAGCTCGGTGCGACGCAGCTGGCTGCACCCTGTTACCATACAAGGCTCATGTAGGACACAGCGGCCGCCACACCTCATGTGTCTCCATACGTAACGTACAAGCCACTTGCGATTCGTAATTTCTGCAACTCGCAGAACAGGAATATCTGTGCAGTGAGCAGTTCAGTGGACAGTAAAGGTGTGGACAAAAGCTACTGGCATTCAAAACAGCTTCCAGTCGTCTCTGAATGAATAAATGCGGGTCCTGTATCGTTTGCCGGCCGCTGTGACCGAGCGGTTCTAGGCGCTTCAGTGCGGAACCGCGCTGCTGCTATGGTCGCAGCTTCGAATCCTACCTCGGGCATGGATGTGTGTGATGCCCTTAGTTAGGTTTAAGTAGTTCTAAGTGTAGGGGACTGATGACCTCAGATGTCAAGTCCCGTAGTGCATAGAGCCATCTGTGCCATTTGTATGGTTTTCAAGGAAATCTTATCTGCAAAATAGTGGCACGGTAAAGTAACGAAGACGGAGGTGGACACTGACCTCGCACCCTTCTCTCCAAAGTATATCACAAAGGCTCAATAATGCGACGATTCATCACTGTGCTCGCAAAACCAGCCCTGAATGAATGTTGCGAGCCGTGTCAACAAGGGACACCGTCGTCCTGGAACGCAGCATCACCAAACACCGTGCCATGGGATGGGTCTGATCAGACAAAATAACACAACCTTTGACAGTAGTGCTACCTTACAGAGTAATCATGGGGACGCAAGGAATACCACGATATGGCTGTCAGAATCATCACCGATGCCCCGCATGTTTGACTCTCGGGACGTAAACTCGGCCGTAAGTTGTAAACAGTGTGAAACAAGGCTAAACTGCACTGCTCCATAGTGCAGATTTTATGGCTACCGCATCATGTTTTCCTAGTGCTGTATTTGTGAATAGTTTCGAAATTCCAGCTCGCGCCGCAATCTCTTGCTCTTCGTGTTGTTTAGATGCTGACGGAGTTCGTGAATGCGACATACAGCTCTGCACTGACTTTCGCAGCTGCTGTCCCATTGTTTTTTGTCACAATCCTCTTCGGTTACCGTCTGTCACTCATTTTCTTTGCGTTGTGACTTAGCGGATGTTTTTCTGTTTTCCCTGTACGCGGTATTACTCTTAGATACGGGACCTCTTGAAACGCCAAACATTTCGCCTGCCTGGGTTACGGAAGCACCCATCATGCGAACACCAACAATCTGTCCACGTTCGAAGTCACTGAGCTCCGATATAAAGCAATCGCAAATACGGGAGCTTTTAGAACGAGTCCGGTGACCAGTGTCCTGGTGGAGACCGGAGTCCCTCCATTGCGGATCCGACGTGCACGGCTGCTCCCCAAGTTATGTTGCACACATTCGTAGTTGTCCTGAGCATCCGAATTACAGTCTCTTTTTCCCACCCGCGGCAGTTCATCTCCCGCACCGGCGGCCCGGGTCAGGGCTCAGGACTGCGGTTCGCGTGCGATCCCTTCTGTCTGAACTGGAGTCCTTCCCTTTACCACCTCTACTTGCGGTCCGTTCACGTACGCCTCCATGGCGTACGCCTCAGCTGCAGCTTCGTCTGGACCTTTTGCATGGCCCTAAGGACTCGGTTGTCACTTCCTCTCGATTCTTGACGTGTTCCGGGGCTCTCAAGTTGTTTACACCGACGGCTCGATGGCTGATGGTAATGTTGGCTTCGCCTATGTCCACAGAGGCCATATTGAACAGCATTCCTTGCCCGCTGGCTGCTGTGTATTCACTGCAGTGCTTGCGGCCACATCTCGTGCACTTCAGTACATCCGTTCCTGTTCTGGTGAAACGTTACTTCTCTGTTCTGACTCCCTGAGCAGCTCACAAGCTATCTACCAGTGCTACCCTCGCCATTCTTTGGTAGCGAACATCCAGGAGTCCGTCTCTGCCGTGGAACGGTCTAGTCGTTCAGTGGTGGTTATGTGGACCCCAGGACACGTCGGTATCTCGGGCAACGAACTTGCCGACAAGCTGGCCAAACAGGCTACGCGGAAACCGCTCTTGGAGATGGCCATATCTGAAACTAACCTGCATTCTTTCTTACGCCGCTAGGTTTTTCGGCTTTGGGAGACGGAGTGACAATACAGTATACACAACAAACGGTTTGTTGTTAAGGAGACTGTGAATGTGTGGAAGTCTTCCATGCGGGCTTCTCGCATGGAATCAGTATTGGCCATACGCGGCTCACACATTGTTATCTCCTCCGTCACGAGGACCCACATCAGTGTCGCTGTGGCTCCCAAATGACAGTCGTCCACCCCCTGCCGTACTGTCCAGTTTTAGCCGCTCTGCGGCGGACGTTTAATTTTCCCAGCACCCTACCTTCTGTGTTGGGCGACAATGCCTCGACAGCAGCTTTAGTGTTACGTTTTATTTGTGAGGGTGTGTTTTATCATTTGATCTAAGTTCCAGCGCATGTCCTGTGTCCCTATGTGTCCTCCACCCTAGGGCTTTTTGGGGATATCACACAAACCCCCAAGTAGGTTCACAGACCTTTGTGTAAGCAGTGTATAAAACATCGTGAATCGTTCAGTTTGACGATACGAATAATAAGTGAACATCTTTTCGTATTGTTTTGTCGGCGGCACGTTTGGCGCATGAATACACTTTGGAAGTAGATCCACAGTGAATTCATTGATCAGTATAGTGTGGTGTGAGTGGGGTCGGTGTGGTAAAAATTGGCTTTTTGGGTGGAGGTTTTAATGTGTTGTAGAGTGGCTCGTTCAAAATGGTTCAAATGGCTCTGAGCACTATGGGACTTAATTTCTATGGTCATCAACCCCCTAGAACTTAGCACTACTTAAACCTAACTAACCTAAGGACGTCACACACATCCATGCCCGAGGCAGGATTCGAACCTGCGACCGTAGCAGTCGCGCGGTTCCGGACTGAGCGCCTAGAACCGCTCGGCCACCGCTGAGTGGCTGGCTTCTCCTTTTTTATTCTCATGGTCAGCGAGCCATGGTAATCTGCTTTCTTGATTTTAATCTCCTCTCGCTGTTTCTTGCATCTGTGGTTTTCTTGTCCTGTTTTGTCCATTGTAGTGTTTGTTGTCCTCCTGTCGTTCTTCTGGTTCTTCTTTTTCCTGATATCTTCTTGCCCTTGGGTAATTGTTCTACAGGGAATAAGGGACCGATGACCTCGCAGTTTGGTCCCTTTCCTTCCCTTTTAAACTAACCAACTAACCAACCAACCAATCAGATCCATCAAATATCTAGGAGTCAGGGCAAGGAACGATTTAAAGTGCAACGACCACATACAGTTGATCGCAGATGTGACAGATGTGTCGCTGAGATTCATTGGAATAAACCTCAGGAAAAGCAGTTCACCCGCAAAGGAGGCAGTTAACAAAAGCCTCGTTCGATCGAAAGTTGAATATAGCTCTTCAGTGTCGGATCCTTAGAATTAATACAGGAAATACAGATCTCTAGAAGAGCAACATGTTCCGCTTCATTTAGTATGCCTGAAAGCGTCAAGATGATCAGCCCAGCTGCATTGGCAAAAATTACAAGGTATGCGCTGTAGGTGACTAAGAGCTATGCTGTTAAAATTCAGAGAGCATAAGTTCCTAAAAGTGTCAGCCAAGATATTGCTTCCTCCTACATATACACTCGCGAAAAGGCCATGAAGGTAAAACTAGTATGTTGGGAGCTCTCAAGGCTTACCAGCAATCATTCTTCCCTCATGCCTTTCCAGACTGGAATAGGAATGGTAATAGCGACATTATTACAGTACACGAAGTACCCTCCGCCACACACCATAAGGAGGCTTACGGATAATAAATGTAAAATCAAAACTAGATTCTCGACACCTCATATTACACGCGCGGGTGACAGTTCGTCAGTATAAGAAATCTGAGGATGATTTTTATGCTTGTTCGACAGTCTGTTGTTGTTGCTGCTGCTGAGTCATATACCCTGAGACTGGTTTGATGCAGCTGTTCACTAAAGTCTTTCCAGTCATGCACAAACTGTGCACAGCACAGTCTCATGACCCTGCTCGCTGTATTTGAGTATTCAGTCTCCCTCCACCATTTTTAGTCCACATACTTCCCTCCATTACCAACCTGACTGTCTCACTTTGTCGCAAGATGTGTCCTGTCAACGTATGCCTCATTTTAGTAAAGTTTTGGCGTAAAAAAATTTTCTTCCCTATTTCTTTCAGTATCTCTTCATTAGTTATTCGAACCAGTGACAAGTTCTGGAAAAACTTCTTGTCTGTAGCTGTGACCAGTTTCGAACACATGCAGCTGATCGATTCGTGATGTACATTGAGTGTAAATATTTCATCCAAATGGTGCAAAATTTCATTGCACAGCATGCTCAGATGACCTGCTCACTGCCGATATACACGGAATACTTACGAACGATACGAAAGACATCAGCATTACTGGTAAATAAATATAGTGAAATGTTTACCGAGTAGGCGTCACATTGGCATAAAACGCAAAAAGTGTGCGCTGACGTCGGTTAAAAGGAAGTTTTTTTCCAGCACACCTAACCAGATGCTGTTATTGATGACTATGTTCTTTCTTCATCACAGCAAAAAATATTTTTGGAAGCAATGCTAGAGGAAAGGCAGCTATTAAAATGGAATATTTGAAATTATTTACAAAACAGTCTGGATCGCAAAGACACCTTTATTAAAAGGTGATCGGTTTCGATCATCACATGATCGATCGTCTTCCGTCCTTCGAAACCATATTGACGGAAAATGGCTGCACAGCGAGCGGGATCCGTTGAATGAGGATAGTCAGCCTCTCTTGCGGCTTTGTCTGGTGTTGAGCTGCAACTGTAACGGCGGTATGCATTTATTACGCTTATATAATTTTGTAACTTTCTAAGAAGAGCAGTTAAGACAAGACGCTATCTTATCTGAACATGTTTGCTAGGCTCAAGATACACAAATGAAGCTGTTATCGGGACGCCGCCATCTGCTCTCTCGTTATCTTGATAGTGACCCTCAAAATGTCAACTCCGTCTGCCTCAGGCTTGCCCCTGCCGAGGACACCGTTCGTTGGCTGCAGCAACGACTCGAAGAAAAAATAAAACTTACAACTAAGGACCATCGCGATAAGTAATAAGTTACTATAGAGAGATACAATCCGTGTAATGTAAAACGACTATACATATAAAAAAATATTATTTTGAGAACATAATAACAGTGAAAGACTGTAAGCTGAAGCAGTTCGACGATCAGTTGATGGTTTGAGGAAGCCTGAAACGTACGAATCAGAAGTCTGACGATTGTTGTGGCATGGGTGTAAGATGATAATACAAGAATGAGAAGCAAGTCATACAAGCGCTAACCTTACAGATGTAACAGCACTTCCTTGGAATTACTGTAAATACGAAACTAAGGCGTTATCTCGAGTGCATGTAAAACCCTTCGTAGCCACGAAAACTTAATTTTGAAATCTTGTAGGTGAAGGAAAAACAATGTTACGACGCTTTTGGTTGTGCTTGACTATTTGATCCACTGATGTAAGTATACATCTGGAATGAAATCCTGATCTGTCGCACGCTTCATTCGTATATCCGCAGTACTAAGACCATATTGCAGAGATATGTGACAAACGTCGAAGCCGCAGACCAGGTATTACCCTAGTTTCAAAGGCGCACAGTCCGTCTCTCACACATAAATCGAACTTCATCTGTAGTCAGGTAGCCGCATGCACGTCTTACGCTTCCATGATTTTAATGGCATTTTCCTCGTCATTATATGAAAAATTCCGACACTTCTAACAGTCGTCCTTCTTGTGTAACACTACCTTTCTGACGTTTTAAATTCGGAGTCCAGACAACACACAATCGAGATGAATGTAGTAGCATGTGAAGGATATTGGTAATGTGCCAGACTGACCACCGAAATGAATTAACTTGTTTCAGTGTGGAACCGGAGGTATGGGCGTAGGAAATAACTATGCGAAGCAAACGTATAATGCCAGAATGAGATTTTCGCTCTGCAGCACAATGTGCGCTGATATGAAACTTCCAGACAGATTAAAACTATGTGCCGGACCGAGACTCGAACTCGGGATCTTTGCCTTTCGCGGGCAAGTGCTCTATCAAAAAATGAGCTTCCCAAGCACGACTCACGACCCGTTCTCACAGCTTCAATTCTGCCAGTACATCGCCTCCTACCTTCCAAACTTCACAGAGGCTCTTCTGCGAACCTTGGTAGAGCACTAGCCCGCGAAAGGCAAAGGTCCCGAGTTTGAGTCTCGGTCCAGCACACAGTTTTAATCTGTCAGGAAGTTTCAAACATATAATGCTTCCCCCTTCGCGTCCTTTGTGCTTTTCGTAATACCAATATTATCACTATGAAAGATAAATTTCTCTCTATGTAGCCAGGATGTCGTTTCAGTTTTTTAGTACAGCGTCTCTACTGATGATCTGATTTTGAACTGCAACAAACACTGTTTTGACGCGTCCCCCTTTATGTACTCCAGTAAACTTGAAAATTCTTACGTCTTTTATTAGTTTCCTAGAATTGGCCCTTGCCACCCAGTCTTTTACACAACGCTGTCGCATGTACAAATTCACTGAAATGATTTTTCTTGAAAGCAGGTCCATAGAAATCGCAGAGAGATTGCACTTGTAGCACCGACGGGAAATTAAGCTAATGCTGTTGACAGAATATATCAATAGTAATAAATAGGAAACACTTCCCTGATGTACAGCAAAATATTATTTATATGATATCAAACAGGCTATCGTCTTCATAACCCATTGTCAGGTGGCACCTGGATGTCGTAACCACAGATAAAATGAGGTGCGACTTACACAGATATTACGCAACACTTACAAAAGATACAAGTGATACATTATGTTTACTAAGGAAAGTCTTACTCTTTTATATTACATTTAACGAAAGTTTGTTATTCAAATGTTCGATTTCTTTTGTTAAATCTAACGATTTCAACATCATCATCGTCGTCTTCGTCATAAAACCTGTTGCATGGTTGCGATATTAATTTATCAACTGAAGATGGTGTAAGAAGCACAAAAAGTCGGTTCTTTGCCAAATAAATAGTATTCTGAATAAATCCAGAGAAGTGTTTCATACTTAACAAAATTTTACTTTCTTTAGTTAAAGAAATTTGTAACTGCTGCTAGCAGAACGGTGCTCGAATCCGTTTTGCTTTCGCTAAGAGTGGTTACCAGCCATAAATTTGCTGTCGAAGATATGTGGCGGGAAATTAGTGTCTCAACAGAAAGGCAGAATGGCGGTTACGGTCCGTGGAACAAGCGAGAGAGCGGTCGTGGCAATAGCTGTGGGAATTGCCGAAAGACGGAACGAAAAGGACTTTGGAAGCAGAAGCCATATCGCGCAAACCGTAATCGATAGCTATTCCTGTAGAGATGTCGTTATCCCGGCTTTTCTCGAGCGTTCCGGGGAATCGTCTCCAGATTACCTCTTACCAGCGCCAGTATTTTGAAATTGGGCAGACGCAAGCAATATCGTAGGAGGTTCTTCCGCTTCTCCATCGTTTCGCATCCGCCGCGAGGACTATTTGCACTCTTCCTTTCATACACGGAAGACAGCTGTGTGTTCGTGTGCGTGTGTGTAGAACGCTGACAATGTCCTCACGAGAAAGCAAGTTCTTTCCGAACATTATAGGACGACAGTTGTAGATCTCTGGACAAAACAATTCTCTCCTTGTTTTTGCGTGATTACTGTTTGCCGCCAAGCGTTAGCGTAGAATGTAATATCATGGCCACGCGGGATTAGCCGAGCGGTCTGGGGCGCTGCAGTCATACACTGTGCGGCTGGTCCCGGCGGAGGTTCGAGTCCTCCCTCGGGCGTGGGTGTGTGTGTGTTTTCCTTAGGATAATTTAGGTTAATTAGTGTGTAAGCTTAGGGACTGATGACCTTCGCAGTTAAGTCCCATAAGATTTCACACACATTTGAACATTTTTTTTTAATATCATGAGCAACAGCAGAGTCTATAAGCGTTAATATGAGAGTTTTGGCTCAAATTACACTTCATCTTCTAAGGACTGAATCACAACTGTGCGTTACGTACGAAAAATTGGACTTTAACTTGCGCCACTCGAATATAATTACTATTTGAAGTAACAATTGTGATAGTGCCATACTGCATACCATTGTATGTACGTAGGAGTCTAATTTTCGGTGTAGAAACTATGAGATTGGTGTAGTCTGTATTGAAATGCAGAGCAGAGCGTCGTCAGAATACCAAAAGCTCACGCGGTACTCGCTTATTAGTGTGTTAAAATTTCATTCCGGAGGACGCAAGTGTCTTTAAGCGAATTCGATGGAATGTTGGTTGTCAGAGATGATCATTCCGGGCGCAAAGTCTGTTTAGTTCGCTTGAACACGGTCATGATCATTCAGTTTTGTTAATAAATGAAGCTTTTTGAACTTTCAACTTCATTTGTGAGCCTTGTGAGAACGTGCATACCAAGTAGCGTGTCCTCCAGACCAGTTGGTTAACACGGAAGTTGTTTCACGTATGACAGGGGCGACGCACAGAGTCAGAGTTCGGGTAGATCCCTGGTATTACTGCGACGAGCTCAGGCATCTACTGGAGTTTCAATGTCCTGACCGGACACGGTCTGGCTGGGAGATTTTTTGTTTTGGCCAGTAGTTCACAGGTAGTTTAACAGAGGTCAGACCCTAATAACCGCGTCGTGGACCGGTCATTTGATCATAGTTATGATTCCTTCCCAGTGATCAGTGTGTGATTCTGCGGAGGCTGTTACGGTGGCCTGTTGTAGGATTTTCCCTTCGTGAAGGAGGAAACAATTTTAAACAATAGATTCGTAAATATTTGTGCGAGGTTGCAGCCAGGAGATACTCACTTCTGAGAATTGCAGTTAGCGGAAGGGATAGCAGAAATAGTGAGAACGTTTTTAACTGAGGCAAAACCCAAACAAACATTGCTACAGTGTTGACTGATGAGAAGCTCAAAATTATCAACAGTGTCTTAAAGTGTCTCTGCTTCTGGATTTTGTAGGGAGTCCAAAGCGGATATTCACAGAATTATCAGTATTTCGTCGCCCAGATGGTCGAAGAACAAAGACGATATTATATCAGCAGTCCTGTTATTACTTCCAGAGGAATGATCCTGGTGCGCTTAGGTTGCGTGAATTTTGGCTATGATTGTTTCTGTGGCGCCTAATGCAGAAACGGCATCTTAAAATCTACGTTTGTGTCTATTCTTACGGTGTAGGCTCTTTGGCGGCGGATCAGTCGGAGATGAGATTATTAACGCCCAGACTGGAAAAGACTGAAGTCGAAAAGAACGGGCTTCGCAAAGGTGGGTTAAATTGAATAAACTCTGTTGTTTCTGGGATAAACGTAGTGATTAGATAAGAGTGTTTCACTCTCGAACTTATCTGCTATTATTTAGTCTTTCCTCCCTACATGTTCAAGCCATTGTGACGAATTTAAGAAGGCAGCTACGCGGAGAGAAGTGGCTTTTCTTCTCCTGGTTTCACGAGTTTAAGAATGTACGAAATTTATCCGGGTTCGCCGATTAATATTTCCTTCGCCGACAGCTGCATTTTTACGCCTTAAAGCGAATTCTCAAACGACTTGTTATGTTCTACGCGGATGGAGAAAAGTAACATTTCAAACTTCCTGATTCGTGAGCTTTAATATCGTTAGCATACAAACTCCATCACCCGACATAAGGAAGCCTAGTAATCAAATGAACTACGCATAAAGGCGGAGGGTGGGGAGGGGGAGGGAGGGAGGGAAGTATGTAAACTGCTTGTTATTTCAAAAGTAATCTCCGAAAAGACAGTCAGTACCTTAATGGAATTTTTTGCGGTTGCTTACGGATCCGTGACTGTACCCAGGCCCCCCCTGCGGGTCCGGGGTAAGAATAGGCCCGAGGTATTCCTGCCTGTCGTAAGAGGCGACTAAAAGGAGTTTCAGCCGTTTCGGCATTCCATGTGATGGTCCCCTTTGGGGTTTGACCTCCTTTTTTCATAACTCTACAGAAGTACGAGCCTTTTGGGGAAGGACGCCTTACGTGGTGTACCACTGGTCTCAGTGCACTAAGACCTTGGCACTCAGCATTGTAACGGCGTTGTAACCACACCCACTATTCCTCCAATTGGGCCTAAACGCCTGATGGGTTGCACACGTTCCACCTATAGTGCGTCCCCATCTGCACCTACGATCATGATGGACTTTCCATGGCACCCGAAATCCAGCACGGTAGCCAGCCCGTTGTGGTGGGGTCGTCATGTACCCTCTAGGTTGTAGCCCCCTGACAACACAGGGATCGTACTGCCGATACCTGAGCTGCACCCTCCCCACGTCGGCCAAGGAGTAGATGCCCGTCTCCTTGGGGCATCAGGACTCCCGGCAACGGTCATCCTGCCAGGTGGCCCTTGCTGAGGCTGGGTGGCGCCCGTGGGGAGAGCCCCTGGTCGGAGTGGGTGGTATCGGGGCGGACGTTTCGCAGATGAAACGTCAACACGTATCAGGTCGCTCTGCGGCCGAGTCTTTCAAAAGAAAAGGTACCGTTTCTAGTCCTGGTTCTCCTGCCCTTTCCCCCTTGGCCACTCCCTGGGAGGAAGGACGGGCCCGCCGGCTTGGGGCGAAGTACGTCCCCCGCTATTTAGTCTGTACTCGGACCGATGGGGGGACGTTCGCCACCTCCAAGCCCATGTTCTTTATCCAGCACATCGAGGACATCTTCGGGGAAATCGAGGCTCTCAGTAAAATGCGTTCGGGGTTCGTTCTTATAAAGACCGCCTCCGACACACAGTCGGCGGCGCTCCAGGCGTGCGACCGACTAGGGGACATCCCAGTGTCCATTGTCCCGCATCTGGCACTGAATACGACGCAGGGGGTTATTTTTCATCGGGACCTCCTGCTACAATCTGATGAGGAGCTCAGGGCCAACCTGGAGCGCCGAGGCATGCATTTCGTCCGGCGAGTTCAGCGCGGCCCCAAAGACCGTCGCATCGACACCGGAGCCTTTATCCTCGCCTTCGAGGGGGACGTTCTCCCGGAGAAGGTAAAGGTGATGTGCTACAGATGCGACGTGCGACCTTACGTCCCGCCTCCTATGCACTGCTTTGCGCTTGGGGCACATGTCGTCACGGTGTGAGGCTGAGCCCCTTTGTGGCGATTGTGGACGTCCTCTTCGTGAGGAACATACATGCACCCCACCACCTCGGTGCGTCAATTGTCTTGGCATCCACTCGCCTAGATCTTTAGACTGCCCCGCGTATCAGAAGGAGAAGAAGATTCAAGAATTAAAAACTTTGGATCGTCTCTCTTGTTCTGAGGCCAGGAAGAAGTATGACCGCCTCCATCCCGTGACGTTGACAACTTCGTTTGCCTCAGTCGTGTCCACTCCTTCCACAGTATCCTCACCCCTATCCTGTCCCCCCTCCACCTCCTCACCCCATCCGGGGTCTATGCCTCCGCCTCCCAAAATCCCTCCCCTCCAAATCCTCCTCCCTCGCGGCCCCCGCCCCCTCTGCCCCAGGGGCCACCCTTCCCCCTCCTCCTCCTCCCCCTCCTCCTCCCCCTCCTCATCCCCCTCCTCCTCCCCCTCCGCCGCCTGAGAAGCGATCCTCTTCTCAGGCGTCCATCGGGGAAATGTTCCGGACCCCGGCTTCCGAGGTCCGGCGTTCCAAAACGGACCCCGCGCGTGAGGACCTTCATCGGGTCCAGCCCACCATCCCCATGCCCGGCGCGTTTCGTCTGACGCTCCATCCGCGAGTCGCTGCTCCCGGCCGTCCTCTGTTTCGCCGGGACGCTCTGCTGCCAGGCGCTCAGCTGTCCTCTCGTTGGCGAATGATGCTGCCCCTCCTACGCAACCCGGGAAAGCGGCCGCAGATGGCGACGACTCGATGGAACAGGATCCGCCTCCCGCCGGTTGTAGCGTTGTTCCCTCGAAACCTGGCCCTCCGAGGTGACCAGCTCTTCACCCGTTTCGTTCCCCCCTTCTTTCTGACTAGCGATGGCTTTCTTACATTGGAACATCAGAGGTATATCAGAGGTATTTGATCTAATCGGGAGGAATTACAACTGCTCCTCCGCCTGCACTGTCCGCTCGTCCTTGGTCTCCAGGAAACCAAATTGCGCCCAACTGACCGTATTGCTTTTACCCACTATACCTCGGAGCGGTCTGACCTCACCCCTGCGGATGGTATTCCAGCTCATGGTGGGGTCATGGTGCTTGTTCAGGACAATGTCTGTTACGATCCCATCCCATTGACCACTCCACTCCAAGCAATAGCTGTCCGTATTACTCTTTCTGCCTTTACTTTTTCTGTTTGTGACGTCTACACTCCATTGTCATCCGCAGTTAGTCGGGCTGACATGATGCACCTGGTTGTTCAGCTTCCTCCGCCGTTTTTATTGTTTGGCGACTTCAATGCCCATCATCCCCTTTGGGGCTCTCCTGCATCCTGTCAGAGAGGCTCCCTCTTGGCGGATGTCTTCAACCATCTCAATCTTGTCTGCCTCAATACTGGCGCCCCGACTTTCCTCTCGGACTCCACTCATACCTACTCCCACTTGGACCTCTCGATCTGTTCTACCACTCTTGCCCGTCGGTTCGAGTGGTATGTCCTTTCTGACACCTATTCGAGCGACCACTTCTCCTGTGTCGTTCGTCTCCTACACCACACCCCATCCCCACGTCCTTCGAGCTGGAACATACCGAAAGCTGACTGGGGACTTTACTCCTCCCTGGCGACATTTCCGGACCACGATTTTCTCAGTTGTGACAGTCAGGTCGAATACCTCACGGCTGTTGTCATCAATGCTGCCGTACGTTCCATTCCTCGTACTACCTCTTCTTCATGTCGCGTTTCCGTCCCCTGGTGGAATGAGGCTTGTAGAGACGCTATCCGTACTCGACGACGTGCTTTACGCACCTTTCGCCGCCATCCTACGTTGGCGAATTGTATTGGATACAAAAGACTCCGAGCGCAATGCCATAGAGTCATCAAAGACAGCAAAAAAGCTTGTTGGGCCTCTTTCACCAGCTCCTTTAACAGTTTTACTCCCTCTTCTGTCGTCTGGGGTGGCCTGCGCCGGCTGTCGGGCATTAAGGCCCACTCCTCGGTACCTGGCCTGACTTCCGGTAATGAGGTCCTTGTTGATCCTGTCGATGTCTCCAACGCCTTCGGCCGCTTTTTCGCGGAGGTTTCAAGCTCCGTCCATTACCACCCTGCCTTCCTGCCCAGGAAAGAGGCAGAAGAGGCTCGGCGACCTTCCTTCCACTCGCTGAATCTGGAACATTATAACGCCCCCTTTACTATGCGGGAACTCGAACGTGCACTTGCACTGTCCCGGTTGTCTGCTCCGGGGCCAGATGCCATTCACGTTCAGATGCTGGCACACCTTTCTCCGGCAGGCAAAAGCTTCCTTCTTCGTACCTACAATCGCGTCTGGACCGAAGGTCAAGTCCCCATGCGTTGGCGTCACGCAGTCGTTGTTCCTATACCCAAACCCGGGAAGGATAGACACCTTCCTTCTAGTTACCGCCCCATTTCTCTTACAAGCTGTGTATGTAAGGTGATGGAGCGCATGGTTAACACTCGGTTAGTTTGGATTCTTGAATCTCGACGGCTACTTACCAATGTTCAATGCGGCTTTCGTCGCCGCCGCTCCGCTGTTGACCACCTTGTGACCTTGTCGACATTCATCATGAACAACTTTTTGCGAAAGCGCCAAACGGTAGCCGTGTTCTTCGATTTGGAGAAGGCTTATGATACCTGTTGGAGAGGAGGTATCCTCCACACAATGCACAGGTGGGGTCTACGCGGTCGCCTGCCCCTTTTTATTGATTCCTTTTTAACAGACCGAAAGTTAAGGGTACGTGTGGGTTCCGCCTTGTCCGACGTCTTCCTCCAGGAGAACGGAGTGCCTCAGGGCTCCGTCTTGAGCGTAGCCCTTTTTGCCATCGCAATCAATCCAATTATGGATTCCATTCCACCTAATGTCTCAGGCTCTTTTTGTCGATGACTTCGCGATCTACTGCAGTCCCCAGAGAACATGCCTCCTGGAGCACTGCCTTCAGCGTTGTCTAGACAGCCTATACTCATGGAGTGTGGCAAATGGCTTCCGGTTCTCTGAAGAGAAGACGGTTTGCATCAACTTTTGGCGATATAAAGCGTTCCTTCCGCCATCCTTACATCTCGGTCCCGTTGTTCTCCCATTCGTGGAAACAACTAAGTTTCTAGGGCTCACACTGGACAGGAAACTTTGTTGGTCTCCGCACGTCTCTTATTTGGCGGCCCGTTGTACACGTTCCCTTAATGTCCTCAGAGTTCTTAGTGGTTCATCTTGGGGAGCGGATCGCAGTGTCCTGCTTCGCTTGTATCGGTCCATAGTCCGATCGAAGCTGGATTATGGGAGCCTCCTCTATTCGTCTGCTCGGCCATCCCTCTTACGCCGTCTCACCTCCATCCACCATAGGGGGTTACGTCTTGCGACCGGAGCCTTCTACACTAGTCCCGTCGAGAGTCTTTATGCTGAAGCTGCCGAATTACCATTGACCTACCGGCGCGACGTACTGCTTTGTCGGTATGCCTGCCGGCTGTTGTCAATGCCCGACCACCCTTCTTATCAGTCCTTCTTCGCCGATTCTCTCGACTGTCAGTATGGGTTATATGTGTCTGCCCTGCTGCCCCCTGGAGTCCGCTTTCGTCGCCTGCTTCGACAATTGGATTTTGCCCTCCTTACCACCTTCAGAGAGGGTGAGAGCCCGACTCCACCTTGGCTCCAGGCTCCGGTTCATATTTATCTCGACCTCGGCTCGCTCCCGAAGGAGGGTACTCCGGCTGCAGTGTATTGCTCACGGTTTGTCGAACTTGGTGCGCGACTTGCCAGTCACACCTTTATTTACACTGATGGCTCCAAAACTGACGATGGTGTCGGCTGTGCCTTTGTCGTCGGGACCGCCACCTTTAAATACCGGCTCCTCGACCAATGTTCGAGCTTTACGGCCGAGCTTTTTGCTCTCCATCAGGCCGTTCAGTATGCCCGCCGCCACCGTCATTCATCGTATGTACTCTGCTCTGATTCACTCAGTGCCCTTCAGAGCCTTGGAGCTCCTTATCCGGTCCGTCCCTTGGTGCAAAGGATCCAGCAGTCCCTCCATTCTTTTGCTGATGGTGGCTCTCCTGTCAGCTTTCTGTGGGTTCCCGGCCATGTAGGAGTGCCTGGGAATGAGGCTGCTGATGCTGCACCCAAGGCTGCAGTCCTCCTGCCTCGGCCCACCTCCCATTGTGTCTCGTCATCTGATGTTAGTGGGGTTGTTTGTAAGAGGCTTGTGTCGTTGTGGTGGGATGCTTGGTCCTCACTTCAAGGAAACAAGCTCCGGGAAGTAAAACCGTTCCCAACTGCTAGGACAACCTCCTCCCGACCATCTCGGCGAGAAGAGGTCCTTCTGACCAGGTTGCGGATTGGGCATTGCCGGTTTAGCCACCGCTACCTGCTCTCCGGTGACCCAGCCCAGCAGTACCCTTGTGGTCATGTATTAACAGTGCGCCATGTTTTATTGTCGTGTCCCCGTTTTAGTCAATCTCGTGTTGTCCTGTCTCTGCCATCTACTTTACAGGATATTTTAGTTGATGACGCTCGAGCCGCTGCTCGTGTTCTTCGTTTTATTACTTTGACTGGCTTATCCAAAGACATCTAACTCTTTCACTTATTTTATCTGCATCTTTGTAAGAACTTTCTGGTGTCCCCCCCCCCTTGTGTTTTACTAGATTCTATGTGCTCTACCAATTGTGACTGGGCGCTGATGACCTCAGTAGTTGAGCGCCCTTAAACCCCACAAAAAAAAAAAATGTACCCAGGCATGCACGTCTTCGTCCGAAGCAAACCGACGCCCACTAGTGTCCCTCTCCAGGGCCCCAAAAAGTAGGAAATAGCGTGGGGAGGCAGCGGAACTGGACGGATGATGTTTAAGGACTTCCCAGCGAAACTTCAGCACTGCAGTCTCAACAACCTTGGCAACCTTGCACGCGGACGGAGAACCGGAACTTTTCAAACTTTCACGCTGCAGAACTTTGCCTGGGAAACCCATTCACATCCTTTGTACGTTCCCGATGTATCCTCATGCGATTTCCATGTTTTCGGAGCCCTAAAGAAAGACATTCGTGGCCGTTGATTCGCTTCAGACGAAGAGGTGCACTCCTAGGAACAATTATGGTTCCGTAAGTAGCTGCAGCCATTTTTCCTGGAGGGCACTGACCGCCTTGTCTCCCAGTGGGGTAACTGTACTAACAGTTTTGGCGATTACTTTTCAAATAATAACCAGTTTACTGACTTTGTTTCTCTTGGTCGCGTTTTATTTTGACTTCACCTTAAAGTACACAAAGCTACTAAAGATATGATTTTTTATTTATTTTCTCCGTTGTGGTTCATGGCATATCTTCGGATCTCCAACGGATTCTATCTCTGATCTCGATGTCGACGAGACGTTTAACTGTAATCCTCTTTCCTTCTAGCGGAACTGACAATTCCATTTGTATTCACAATACGACTAACCTAATATTTATTGGAATTCTCAGGTGATAGGTTTGCTTGTGCTAGCAGCTTGAAATTAAATCAGAAAGAATAATTATTGTTCAGAATGAAGCAGGGCATTTGGAATGCATAATAAACCGTTTTCTTCAGCCAAATACGAGAAAGATCAAACTGGAGTTGCTTCTAACGAGGAAGCAAACTCATTCAAGTTGCTCCTGTTTCTCCTAAGCTCTTTACCAGCCTGGGTAAAGTAGTGTTCAGAGAGACTTAATAGAATGAGAGAGACGGTGGCAATAATAATTGTAAAACTATCTAGCTTGAGATTAAATGCTAGACTTTTTCATACACAGAGCTTCCCCAGATTTTGCTTAATTTTGTTTTTAAACTTTGCCGTGAAGGCCTTAGATGCTACAATCATTTCTGTTTTCATATGAAAAGGTGATCATCGATGGATAACTTCCCAGAGTAAGTATCTAATTCTTTTGAATGGTGAACAATAGAAGAAAGTCCAAGATAATGAACGATAGTCCCATAGAGCACATTTAAACTGGAAAATATGTTTTATATGTATTGAAAATTACTCCTGTTCATTCAGAAAATTATTTTCCAAAGTAGTCCGGACTACGGGGAAAAAAACTCTGAAAAGAACAGCAAATGAGAGAACTTCGCCAAAATCAGTTTTTACGTGCCATTAAAGCGCCATGGAGGCACCCGTATTTGTTTAAAAGTTTGTGTCAGCTGAAAATTAATACGGTAAAACAAAGCGTTAAATGGAAATACAAATGGTTCATAATTTCGCGCTGGACCCCGTATAACCGATAGAAATACTTTATAAATAAAATTGTGCAGGACTGGGAGAAGTAATTAACCGTGACACTGTTTGAAGGTTTATAAGAGCAAAACTCGTTAATTTTAATGCTTCGAACTTTATTTACAATGTTCGCGCTTTATAATACACAGCATTATTGTAATCGTTAATTAATCTCTGTCGACCTCCTTTATTTTCGCCATGTCCACTAACATTCCGACGATATTTATCACAATAAATAAAACGCTGATGCAAGGGTCATTACAAAAAACGACGTGGCGCAGGATCGGCCGCAAACCTACTGTGCAGTCGCAACTGTGTATGTTTCCAGCTCAACACGAGGAGTGGGTAGATTGGCAGTCAAGACGAAAAAGTAAGCGTCACTACAGATTGCCTCAACTTACGAACTAAGACAAACAAAATTTGTCTTTGGTTACGGTCGTTGATTTATAGAAGTATACTTTAAGAGTGTTACAATCCGTGAACGATACACACTGTGCGGGGTTCAGCACTGCAGTACTGCGCTGTCGTCATAGTTCAGCACCATCCCTCTAAGTCCACGTCCGACCTTCCTAAGCTCCTTTCAACCTTACCATTACTTTGCCATTGTAAGTTTCGAAGCACAGCTTCATCATCGGGGCCTTTAGTCCGGTCAGTGAAGAAAAATTAAGTGGAGAAATTCGTGTAGTCCCAAATTTTTGTACAGTGGTAAGTGGGAGTGCCATGCAGAACATACTAAAAAACCTGGCCGTCGTGTGTGTGTGTGTGTGTGGGGGGGGGGGGGGTGACATTTGAAGGTTACTCTTTTATATTTCTCTTCAATAACTTGAAGACCGCTACTTCCAGAGATAATGTTTCTCGAATGCAAAATTAAACTTACTCATTTTTTTTCTCGAGGACCAACAATTTCCGTGGTCCAGACTGTTTAAAGTAGTGTTTTAATGGCATTAAGTTAATATCTATTGTAAAATGAAATTAGTTAAGAACAAATATTAAATGTTTGTGCCACATCTAAGCGCAGTGGAACCGCGTTGAGGGATTAACTGTCTTCCGGGTGGTGTGACCGGCTGGAAGGAAGGAAGGAAGGAAAGAAAGAAAGAAAAAGAGAAAGGTAGACGGACGAGCGAACGGACGGGTGGGAGTGAGGGAGGGTGTGGGGTCTGGCGGGCGGATGGTCATGAGAAAAGGCGAATCACCGGATTGTGCTCGCGCACCCCCGTCCTTCGTTGATCTGCTAACTGAAGAGCACGTAGGTGGTTCACCACTCTGTCTACCACACTGCGTCACAAGAAGCAGAGCAACCACATCGCGCCTTATAAATCACTGGTGACGCAGTGCCCATACAAGCCCCGGTGAGGCGTGGTATTTACTTTCCACAATATGGGTTGACATTTCATGCGACACCGATGGAAGTTACTAATAATGTTAACGCACATAAAGCATAAATACAGGATCTAGATAAATCTCTCCACACTATTCTACACTGCTAGCTAGCGTGGAAACAGATTGCTGCGTGCTATGACCGCGTGGTTTGAGGCCCTTTGTCAGGGACTGTGCGGCTCCTTCCGCCGGAGGTACGAGTCCTCCATCGGGCGTGTGTGTGTGTGTGTGTGTGTGTGTGTGTGTGTGTGTGTGTGTGTGTGTGTGTGTGTGTGTGTGTGTGTTTTTTTTGTTCTTAGCATAAGTTAGGTTATGTTAGTTTAAGTACTGTGTAAGTATAGGGACCGATGACCTCAGCAGTTTGGTCCCTTAGGAATTCACACACATTTGAATATTTTTGAAACTGATTCTTGGTCGTCTTGCACGGTCGATGTAGTGTTCTTCCGCCACGAGCGCTGCTTAGTTTTCACCTTACGGATGTATTGTATCCCCAGCATTTCCTGTCCAGTGTTTTCACGTGAGTAGACAAAACGTCATCACTCAGCAGGTGTTCATATAGTATTCTTATTCTCGGCTCATTAAATGAGTATTTATTTGCAGTTAAGTGAGCTTTTACATAAAACGTGTTTCTATAAATAGTGGCTAAGGAGTTGGCGAAGTCAGTGACTTGTGGTGTTCCTGTGAAAGGGGTGGGATTAGTAAATGTGGTATCTTGCTGCTGTCTGCCATTTAAAGCATTTTGTAAAGCTGTGTAACTGTGTTTTGAGTACTTGGTAGTGAATTAATAATTGACTAGAAAGGTACTGCCACTTCTCTCATTATTAATTGTTTTTCTGGTACGCTGCATAAATGTTTCCCATTCAGGAATTGCTAAAACTTACAGAATGGGTTGCACGGCTGCACTGAGTGGAGCCACGTACCACCCTCCCACAGTATATCTTTCAAGCTGGGTGTGAATATGTGTGATGGAATGCGAGTGATTCTATTTAAGTCTAGAACTGTAATGTGCTTCAATGCATTGCTTGACTTACGTTGAAATATCTGAAGTTCTGTTAGACCCAGGTGACACGCTTCTCTTGCAGAGGGAGACTGTTGAAGCCCCTGGGCCTCTACACTTGTTGGGAGAGCTAAGGCTTGGGCGATTCGTTTGATACTCCTCATCGAATAGCTATTCACAGAACGTTTCACTTGCGACAGGCTCTTCAGTGTGGTGGACAGTTGACAGCTGCAGCCGTTGAACTTTTTTTTTACATAAAACATACTTAACAGCAGTAAAAAGTTTCTCAGTAAACTGAAAATAATTCCACTGTATAAATACCAGCTCAATGAATTTATTTTTCCAACTTACATGAGGGAACTGGACAGAAAATACTTGAGAGACCTAGTCTGTCTGTAAACTGAAAAGAGTGGTGCGGGAGGTTGGCTTTCGCCAAAGAATGATACAGCTGCCGTACAGGACGAATAAGAACTAATTTCCTTCTAGCCTTGTAGTACAGTGTGCAGATATTTACGCAGATTATGTCCACATGCGTTTGTTGTAGAAGTACTATTAGTAATTCCTTTCTGTACTCCATATGTATGTAGCATTAACGCACTTCGTGGAAAATAAACACTTCCAGGCATGTCTGCGCACTGCGTCACGAATGTTTCGTGAGGCGTGTGGAGAGTCTCAGTAATCTCGTGAACTATCCTGCAGTTGCTACTTGTGACGTAGGAGGATAGATAGAGCAGTTACCTGCTCGATCTTCAGTTCCGTAGAGCTGTGATGGAGGGATGTGGATGTGGATGAACAATATCCAGTAAGCTACCTTCCCTCGCACCTCATCTGCCACCGCCCCTCCATCTTGTTACACGCTCAGAATACAGCTCATCCCGTCGTATGGCCGTACTGGACGTTGACGTAGCACATACACTACTGGGATTAAAATTGCTACACCAAGAAGACATGCAGATGATAAACGGGTATTCGTTGGACAAGTATATTATACTAGAACTGACATGTGATTACATTTTCACGCAATTTGGGTGCATACATCCTGAGAAATCAGTACCCAGAACAACCACCTCTGGCCGTAATAACAGCCTTGATACGCCTGGGCATTCAGTCAAACAGAGCTTGGATGGCGTGTACAGGTATAGCTGCCCATGCAGCTTCAACACGATACCACAGCTCGTCAAGAGTAGTGACTGGCGTGTTGTGACGAGCCAGTTGCTCGGCCACCATTGAGCAGACGTTTTCAAAAGATGAGAGATCTGGAGAATGTGCTGGCCAGGGCAGCAGTCCAACAATTTCTGTATCCAGAAAGGCCCGTACAGGACCTGCAACATGCGGTCGTGCATTATCCTGCTGAAATGTAGGGTTTCGCAGCGATCGAATGAAGGGTAGAGCCACGGGTCGTAACACATCTGAAATGTAACGTCCACTGTTAAAAGTGCTGTCAATGCGAACAAGAGATGACCGAGACAAATTTACAAATATGAAAGGTTGTAAAAAAACTGTTTTAGACGAGGCTCTCAGTGATATTAGTTCCTTATTGTTAAGATCATGGTAATCGGTCCTCTGTAATTGTCAAGTAGATTGTTGGTTGTATCTGCGTGAACGGCATTTCCGCCTACATAAAATTATAAGAGCATATCAATAGAAATATAATATTTAGTTATAAAAAGCGTTTCTAGAAGTGTTTATCAGTAGTAACTGTCTTTTCGGGGGGACAGGAGTTCTAAGAGTGCGACTGCTCTTGGTAGTTGCGCTAGCCAGCGCACAGGCTTTTTTTTTAAATCCAGGAGGCGTTAGTTTGTCCCACCAAGAGCCGCTGACTCCACAGTGATGCCACTCCGCACAAAGTCCACGAATTTGTTATTCAGCTTTAAGGAACAGCACAGTAACATGAAACGATCCAAATTACCTTCTACGGAAGTTACACGCTGGCAGCATAGGTAATCTTCAGAAAATATTGCCGATTCGTGATGATTTGTTTGAGTACGGTGCAAACAGTAATTGCTCATTAGTGAATAATAGGGTAGGAATTGGATTGCTTGGATGGCACTACTTGGCGGGATAACATTGTACTCTACGACAATTTATTTAGGAAACTAGATACATAGAGGAAGTCGTTACATGTATTAACTTCTCAAAACTTTCTCGGGCCAGCATTTAGATTTTTGCTTCAAAATTTACAAGGCATTTTGCTTGAATTACTCGTGAATGTGGTACCCGTGTTCACACAAAATTAAACAGCAACGAGGAAAATGTCGACAGACCTAAAAAGCAACGGCGAAATTATGTAAACGAAGCGCACAGCGTGGCGACAAGATACAGAATGAGTTGTTGAAAGATGGAAACACACACCGTGGCGTCTATAAACACGGTGGAAGGTCGCGTGATGTGGATCTCAAGTGTGCGTTCGCCCGGCGTTACGGCAGCAGCAGCTGCAGCAGCAGGAGCGGCGGCGGCTGGCGACGTCGACGGCGCCTTGGACAGCCCTGGCAGTCCTTCCAAGGCGACGCTGGGCGCCCCCCTGTCCCGTCCCACCGGTCTGCCCGCTGACCGCAGCCAGCCAGCCTCGCCTCACTGCGGGTCACCATCCCATCACTCCGGGCAGCGGCGGCGAGCTGCAGAGCGCTCATCCACGCCGTCGGCATACAGCACGGCATTTAGCCCCAGTCACGGCCAGCGTCTGCATACTGTATCTCTCATCTGGGGAAAGGAGGAAAGTCATAGTCCAACGCCCCTTCGGCGTTGCCATATTTTGTTGTTGTGGTCTTCAGTCCTGAGACTGGTTTGATGCAGCTCTCCATGTGCTACTCTATCCTGTACAAGCTGCTCAATGTCCCAGTACGTACTGCTGCCTACATCCATCTGAATCTGCTTAGTGTATTCATCTCTTGGTCTCCCTCTACGATTTTTACCCTCCACGTTGCCCTCCAATACTAAATTGGTGACCCCTTCATGCCTCAGAACATATTCTACCAACCGATCCCTTCTTCTAGCCAAGTTGTGCCACAAACTCCTCCCCAATTCTTTTCAGTACCTTCTCATTAGTTATGTGATCTACCCATCTAATCTTCAGCATTCTTCTGTAGCACCACATTTCGAAAGCTTCTATTCTCTTCTTGTCTAAGCTATTTATCGTCCACGTTTCACTTCCATACATGGCTACACTCCATACAAATACTTTCAGAAACGACTTCCTGACACTTAAATCTATACTCGATGTTAACAAATTTCTCTTCATAAACGCTTTCCTTGCCATTGCCAGTCTACATTTTATATCCTCTCTACTTCGACCATCATCAGTTATTTTGCTCCCCAAATAGCAAAACTCCTTTACTATTTTAAGTGTCTCATTTCCTAATCTAATTCCCTCGGCATCATCCAATTTAATTCGACTACATTCCATTATCCTCGTTTTGCTTTTGTTCATGTTCATCTTATACCTTCCTTTCAAGACACTGTCCATTCCGTTCACCTGCTCTTCCAAGTCCTTTGCTGTCTCTGACAGAATTACAATGTCATCGCCAAACCTCAAAGTTTTTATTTCTTCTCCATGAATTTTAATTCCTACTCCGAATTTTTCTTTTGTTTCCTTCACTGCTTGCTCAATATACGGATTGAATAACATCGGAGAGAGACTACAACCCTGTCTCACTCCCTTCCCAACCACTGCTTCCCTTTCATGCCCCTCGACTCTTATAACTGCCATCTGGTTTCTGTACAAATTGTAAATAGCCTTTCGCTCCCTGTATTTGACCATTGCCACCTTCAGAATTTGAAAGAGAGTATTCCAGTCAACATTGTCAAAAGCTTTCTCTAAGTCTACAAATGCTAGAAACGTAGGGTTGCCTTTCCTTAATCTTTCTTCTAAGATAAGTCGTAGGGTCAGTACTGCCTCACGTGTTCCAATATTTCTACGGAATCCAAACTGATCTTCCGCGAGGTTGGCTTCTACCAGTGTTTCCATTCGTCTGTAAAGAATTCGCGTTAGTACTTTGCAGCTGTGACTTATTAAACTGATAGTTCGGTCATTTTCACATCTAAATAAAACAGCAAGAATAGTAAACGACACAATTCTACCTACTGCGCGAGTACACTATAGTACGAAGAATTCATTATTTTTGCAGGTAGCCTATACTAGGGGCGTTTGAAAAGTTCGTGCAAAGTCCGAGGGATGGCACCACCGAGGTCATGTTTAGTTAGTAGTATCTTTGGAAAGAACGCACACAAAGATTCAGCCATATTGGTCTATTTCTTTGTGTTCGGCATTCGTGTGAATCAAGGAAGTCGAGTGAATTTCAAAAAAATGGACGAAGAAGAATTTCGTGTGGTGATTAAACATTACTTTCTGAAAGGAAAAACGCCTCAGGAGACCGAAGAGAAGCTTGATAAACATTACGGTGACTCTGCGCGTTAGATTAGAACAGTTTCTAAGTGGTTTCAAAATTTTCGGAGTGGTCATATGGGCACAAGTGATTCTGAACGTACTGGACGCCCTGTGGAGGTTACGACTCCAGAAATCATTGATGAAATCCATGATATGGTGATGGATGACAGAAGACTTAACGTGCGTTAGATTTGCTGCTGCTGTGGGCGTCTCGAGTGAATGGGTACCTAATATTTTGCATAAACATTTGGACATGAGAAAGCTATCCGCAAGATGGGTTCCGCGACTGCTCACGCTTGACCAAAAACGGAATCGTGTGAAGTGTTGCAAGAATGGTTTGCAGCTGTTCAGGAAGAATTAGCAGGACTTTAAGCGTCGTTTCGTCTCTGTGTATCAAACATGGCTACATTACTGTACTCCTGAGACCAAACAACAATCTAAACAATGGGTTACCAAGGCAGAAACTGCACCAAAAAAGGCGAAGACCATTCCTTCGGCCAGAAAGGTTATGGCGACTGTCTTTGGGATTCGCAAGGGATAGTGCTCATCGACTAACTGAAGAAGGGTAAAACTATTACAGGTGAATATTATTCATCGTTATTGGACCGTTTGAAAACTGAGCTGCAAGAAAAACGCCGGCGATTGGACCGCAGAAAGAGTCCTTTTCCATCACGACAATCCACCAGCACACACCTCAGCAGTTAATGGAAATAGGATTCCAGTTCGTTTCACATCACCCCTATTCTCCAGACTTGGCTCCCTCTGACTACTATTTGTTCTCCAATTTGAAGAAATTATTGGCGATAGAAAGATTTTATTCAAACGGGGAGGTGATTACAGCAACTAATAACGATTTTTCCGACTTGGACAATTCCTGTTATTCGGAAGTGACCAACAAATTAGAACATCGTTGGACGAAGTCTAAAAGGAGACCATGTCGAAGAATAAAAAAAGGTTTACTCCAAACACGTAAGTAGTTTTTATTTTTGCACGGATTTTCCAAACGCCCCTCGTACAAAGTGCGAAATTTACATCACGGAGCTGCCACGTCTGGCAGCGAAAATGGCTGTAACGCGTCTGGGCACAGGAGCGAACTGAGCGTGGGTCAAGGGTGCGGGTACGTCACTCCACAACTACTCTGCGCTGGAGTTCATCAATTGTGGTGGCATTCCAGACACTCGGCAGCCTATGACCAGATGATTTCGGTGTGTTTGAGACAGGAAGATCGTGCTGATCAAGGATAATGATCGAACGCTCTATGTATCGAGGTAAGTCAAGGCAGCAAAGCGCCACATGCGGTCTTGGGTGATCGTATAGACAGACGAGGTCACAGAGATCTCGAAAATACAGTAAGGTGACAAACGTCCTGCGGCACCGACATGCACTTACACAGATGGAGGTTGTATCGTGTACATAAGGTACAAAAGGACAGTGCATTGGCGGAGCTGTCATTTGTACCCAGGTCATTAATCTGAGAAGATGTTCCACGAGATTATGTCCGCACGACGAGAATTAAGGCTTTAAACGCGAAATGGTAGTTGGATGCTACACGAATTGAGGCATTCCGTTTCGGAAATCGTTAGAGAGTTGAATAATCAGAGATTCAGTGGTCACACTATGCCGAGAATACCAAATTTCGGGCATTGGCTCTCCCTACGAACAGTGCAGTGGCCGACGGCCTTGGCTTAACGATCAAGAGCAGCGGCATTTGCGTAGAGTTGTCAGTGTTAACAGACAAGACGTTTTGCGTGAAATAACAGCAAACAGATTTAAGTGTCAGGAAGTCGTTTCTGAAAGTATTTGTTTGGAGCGTAGCCATGTATGGAAGTGAAACATGGACGACAACTAGTTTGGACAAGAAGAGAATAGAAGCTTTCGAAATGTGGTGCTACAGAAGAATGCTGAAGATTAGATGGGTAGATCACATAACTGATGAGGAGGTACTGAGTAGGATTGGGGAGAAGAGAAATTTGTGGCACAACTTGACTAGAAGAAGGGATCGGTTGGTAGGACATGGTCTGAGGCATCAAGGGATCACCAATTGAGTATTGGAGGGCAGCGTGGAGGGTAAAGGGAGACAAGAGATTAATACACCAAACAGATTCAGAAGGATGTAGGTTGCAGTAGGTACTGGGAGTTGAAGAAGCTTGCACAGGATAGAGTAGCATGGACAGCTGCATCAAACCAGTCTCAGGACTGAAGACAACAACAACAACAGCAACAACAACAACAACAACAACAACAGCAGCAGCAGATGTCAAAGTGGACCTACGATGAACGTATCGGTTTGCAGAATGCGACGAAATTTGACGTTAATTGGCTGTGACACCAGATTGTGAATAACTTTGCGAACAACACACACAGCCTGCAGCACTTCTCCTGGACTCGTGGCCATGTCGGCTGGACACTAGTCAGGAATACCGTAGAATGGTTAGATGACTCCCAATTTCAGTTGGTAAGAGCTGGTGGTAGGGTTCGAGCGTGGCGCACACCCCACCTAGCATGGACCCAGGTTTTCAACAAGCCACTGTGCAAGCTGGTGGTGGCTCCACTATGGTTTGGGCTGTGCTTACGTGGAATGGAGTGGTCCTCTGGTCCAACTCGGGCGCTGATAACCGTGCAGTTGAGCGCCCCACACCAATCATCATCTTCTGGTCCAACTGAACGGACCATTGACAGGAAAAGATTATGTTCGGCTACTTGAACACCATTTGCAGCCGAACAACAATGGAATTTTGTGGGCATGAATGCACTATGTCAGCGGACTACAATTCTTCACCATTGGTCTGAAGAACATCCGCTACAATTCGAATGATTGACCTGGTCACCCAAATTACCCGACTTGAATCCATCGAATATTTATCGGACATAATCGATATGTCAGTTCGTGCACAAAATCCTTAACAGACGACGCTTTCGCACTTGTGGACGACTATAGAGGCGGCATGGAGTACCTCCAAAGATTTGTATTGATTCCATGCCAAGTCCAGTTGCTGCACTGCGCCGCGCAAAAGAGGTCCGACAGAATATAGGAGGTAGCCCAAGACTCCTCACTTCATTGTAAGCATAGCAACTCACTCTAAGACGTCGGAGATGTAAGGCCTGCTGTACAAATTACCGGCTGCGGGAACCAAAGGTCATCACATTGTGGACCGAAAAGCACCACACACCTTCAAGCCAGGTTCTGCACGCTGCTGCTGCTGCTGCTGCTGCTGCTGCTGATGATGATGATGATGAATGCAATCTACCAACGTTCGTTCGCTTCACACATGGATTCGTCGATGGTGAATGCTGTACACATAAGTACTACATATGCCACTTTAGAGTTCTGTTCTGTGCGCATCACCGTCCCCGCTTCTCCCCCTGCTGCCGCGTCGAGGGGAAACCGCAACAGTGTTCACCATACTGACAATCTGTGGTGCCGCAACAGTGTTCACCATACTGACAATCTGTGGTGCCACAGCATGGTCGCCATACTGACTATCTGTGGTGCTCCAAACGTTGTTATTCTGCCCATGTGGGTACTTGTCGTGCTGCAAAGACGTGAAGTTCACGATTCAAGGCATGCGACATACCTGCTCTATCCTACACGGCCGAGCGAATACCTTCTGTCGGGTGCTAGTCTCGTGGGGACCATTGAGGTCCTCCATGGCGTTGATAATGGTCCTCCTGAACTCAAGGATTCCACATTCGGATGGGAATTGTTGGAGAGCAGCAACGTCGCGGAATGATAAAATGTAGTTTGTCCCCATTACGCGAGGCATAACACGGTCTCCCCGCAAACAGTAACATTCAAATGCCATTTCCGAATGCGAAACCCGCTGCATAACCTTCGCTTATATATGGAATGTACATGGCGTTACCGCTGCTTACTCTGTGCGGATGCACTCAAATGCTAATCGTTTGCACATCCATGCACGTTGTACACACATCATCCCAATTTCACTTTTGTTTCCATCCGTCTTCATGCTGATGATGTTTTTTTGATAGCTATCATCGTACGTACTCAACTCCCATCATTATAGGGTAGAACACAGGCCTCAATCGGAATGGAAAATCAATATAGCCATATGTAACATGTTAATTAGATTAAACCACACAGCGATTTAAAATCCCGTCTTTCTTGAAAACGAATCCAATCTGATAATCACTGTATACGTCGCCATGTTAAAAAAAAAAGTTATTTTTTACGCCGTCCCACATTTTTGCCTTTGCATACTGGAGATACTTTTTTGATGGCATATTTTGTGCTACGTATGTTCTGTGGCCATTTATTTCGATCACAGAATCAAGCAGTGACTCGACAAAGCGCTGTCCTAACAGTACCTACAAAGAACGTTCTGACTACATACTCCATCACACTTGCCAGTGTACATGCACGAAGTGGAATATGTGCATTAGACTACAATGAAAATGAAATGGAGATGCTAGGGACTTGACTAAACTTATTATCGCTACAAACGGGGTGTCTGTGAGAAGCTCATAAATTTCTTCTTCTGTAACACCTGACTTTGGGGTACGATTAAACAATAAATTGTTGATGTTCTATGCTTTTCTATTACCCCGTATTGTTCCATTCATTTTGGTATTGCTTTCCTTTTTGTACTTAGTTTGATTTTCATTCTCACTTGGAACCCCTCTTTCTTCTCATTTCATTTTCTGTGATTAGGAAATTCTCTTAAGTCCTTTTCCGCTTCCTTAAACCAATTTTTTTTTTTTCGGAAGTTGACGATTTTTTTTATGTCTCTATTTGGGTGCAGTCCGACAATGTGTACATAAAAATCAGTTCTTTTCCTCATTGCGTATTATGTTTAATTTATGTTCTGTATTAGTTTGTTGTTGGGGAATCTGGGCTCAAGAATTTCCCTTAGTATCTTCCTTTCATTGATCTCCAGCGGTTCAACTGGGCCACGGTTTGTGATGGACAACGTTTCGGCTACATAAACGTTTGCCGGTTTGATTACTGTTTTGTAATGTCGTATCTTTCATCTACATCATACTCCGAAAGTCACCTAATGGTGTGTGGTGGAGGTACTTTCTGTACCACCAGTTGAATCCACCAACCTTGTTCTACTCGCGAATAGAGCGTGGGAAGAATGATTGTCGTTAAGCCCCGGTATTGGCTCTAATTTCCCGATTTTTCTCCTCGTGGTCATTATGCGATACGTATGTGGGAGTGAAGTAGTATACTTTGTCCGACTCTTCCCGGAAAGTGCTCCCTCGAAATTTGAATAGTAAATCTCTCCGTGATGCACATAGCTTCTCTTATAACGTCTGCCAATGGAGTTTGTTGGGCATCTCTGTAAGCCTCTTGGGCCGGCTAACGATCCAGTAACAAAATGTGCCGCTCTTCGTTGGATCTGCTCTATCTCTTCTTTTAGTCCTACCTGGTAGGCATCACAGATACATGAACAAAACTCAAGATTCGGCCGAACAAGCGCCTTGTAAGCCACTTTCTTCGTAAATGAGTTGCATTTCCTTGAGATCCTTCCAATGAATCTGAATCTGGCATCTGCTTTTCCCATTATTTGTTTTATGTGCTCATTCCACTGAAGGTCGCTCTGGATAGCTGCTCCTAGATATTTTACGGTAGTACTGTTTCAGGCGGTTTGTCATCAGTAATGTAACTGTGTAGAAGTGGATTTCTTTTCCTATCTATGCCCAATTTGTTACATTCATTTACATTCAGGGTCAAATGCCAAAGCCTGCACCGTTCATCAATTCTCTGTAGGTAATTCTGGCGTTGCTACTTTGTTATAGACGACCTCATCATCTGCGAACAGCCTTAGAGACCATCCGACGCTTTCTACTGGATCATTTTATAGATACAGGATGGTCCATTGATAGTGACCGGGCCAAATATCTCACGAAATAAGCGTCAAACGAAAAAACTACAAAGACCGTAAATCGTCTAGCTTGAAGTTTCAAAAATGGCTCTGAGCACTATGGGACTTAACATCTGTGGTCATCAGTCCCCTAGAACTTTGAACTAGCACTCCTGGAAGAGTGCTAGTTCTGCGAGGTTCGCAGGAGAGCTTCTGTGAAGTTTGGAAGGTAGACGACGAGGTACTGGCGGAATTAAAGCTGTGAGGACGGGTCGTGAGTCGTGCTTTGGTAGCTCAGTTGGTAGAGTACTTGCCCGCGAAAGGCAAAGGTCCCGAGTTCGAGTCTCGGTCCGGCACACAGTTTTAATCTGCCAGGAAGTTCCATATCAGCGCACAGTCCGCTGTAGAGTGAAAATTTCATTCTAGAAACATATAATTCGTTGGCCGCTTGCCTCCGTTACCTAGCCAAGAAAGTTACTGCGGAAGTATTTGAAAACATTGGCTTGACTGCTGCACTTAAGAAATACGTCTTTTATGTTAAATCTCTTGTATAGTTGTATGTCAGGTGCAGCTGTCGGTCCGAGAAAACATAACGAACTGTGAACGATTGATACAGGGAGCAGGTTTTTTGGGATCGGTAGTTAATTTTGGTAAGCTGCTTAGTGCTTGTGCTTTAACTGATGAGAAACTTGCTAGTGAAGATACATGTGAAATCGCGTGTGAACTAAGAACATTTATCAACTTCAACTTGGAATCGCGTTCCACAGACCCCGAAGGCTATGTGACAACTCATCTGGTTGACACGGAAGTGCTGAGCCCAAAACCTGTTACGTGGGCATCCCTCTCTTGAGACACTGAGGCTGATGTGTGAGTAGCGGAAAACCGTCGCACGCTGTCGCAAAGGCGCGGCCTGGCGAGTCTATCGGTTAGATCACAGCGTCGTGCATTCCACGCTTGGGAAATGGCGTGTCTGCCCTCCACAGTATCTTCCTCTTCCGTAGTACAGTCTAACATAAAATTCTGTATCAGAAGACAGAGGCAGACCTGTAACACATCCTCCTCCGATGCAGGGACATTTTTGTTCCTGATTATTGTTCTATGAACAATTCTCTGACAACTGTACACTCTTCTGGTCCGGCATTATCGCTGACATTGCTCGCGACAGGAACAAAAAAAGGAAAAGCAACTTTCGGTATAGCGTTTTTTCTGTTACGCAGCCTCAATTATGCAGCATATGATAAAACACGTTACAATACATTATTCATGGTGTTCCATGGATCCCACAGTGTCTGGTCTCTGGAATGTGAAAAAAGTCAAATATATACATTTAAGTGCATAACAATCTAATGACATGACTTTACTATATTACGGTGCGATTTCAATTACACGTTGATTTGGAACAATAAACTTAAGTTTCTTTGAACATACCCTTCAGCGAAATATAAGAAGTTTCCCAATAGAAATTTCTTCAAATTAATCTTTAAATCCACTGCATTATACAGGTGATTCTCTCTCTCCCTCTCTGTCCCTCCCTCTCTGTCCCTCCCTCTCTGGTCCCTCCCTCTCTGTCCCTCCCTCTCTGTCCCTCCCTCTCTGTCCCTCCCTCTCTGTCCCTCCCTCTCTGTCCCTCCCTCTCTCTGTCCCTCCCTCCCTCTCTCTGTCCCTCCCTCCCTCTCTCTGTCCCTCCCTCCCTCCCTCTCTCTGTCCCTCCCTCCCTCCCTCTCTCTGTCCCTCCCTCCCTCCCTCTCTCTGTCCCTCCCCTCCCTCCCTCTCTCTGTCCCTCCCTCCCTCCCTCTCTCTGTCCCTCCCTCCCTCCCTCTCTCTGTCCCTCCCTCCCTCCCTCTCTCTGTCCCTCCCTCCCTCCCTCTCTCTGTCCCTCCCTCCCTCCCTCTCTCTGTCCCTCCCTCCCTCCCTCTCTCTGTCCCTCCCTCCCTCCCTCTCTCTGTCCCTCCCTCCCTCCCTCTCTCTGTCCCTCCCTCCCTCCCTCTCTCTGTCCCTCCCTCCCTCCCTCTCTCTGTCCCTCCCTCCCTCCCTCTCTCTGTCCCTCCCTCCCTCCCTCTCTCTGTCCCTCCCTCCCTCCCTCTCTCTGTCCCTCCCTCCCTCCCTCTCTCTGTCCCTCCCTCCCTCCCTCTCTCTGTCCCTCCCTCCCTCCCTCTCTCTGTCCCTCCCTCCCTCCCTCTCTCTGTCCCTCCCTCCCTCCCTCTCTCTGTCCCTCCCTCCCTCCCTCTCTCTGTCCCTCCCTCCCTCCCTCTCTCTGTCCCTCCCTCCCTCCCTCTCTCTGTCCCTCCCTCCCTCCCTCTCTCTGTCCCTCCCTCCCTCCCTCTCTCTGTCCCTCCCTCCCTCCCTCTCTCTGTCCCTCCCTCCCTCCCTCTCTCTGTCCCTCCCTCCCTCTCTCTGTCCCTCCCTCCCTCTCTCTGTCCCTCCCTCCCTCTCTCTGTCCCTCCCTCCCTCTCTCTGTCCCTCCCTCCCTCTCTCTGTCCCTCCCTCCCTCTCTCTGTCCCTCCCTCCCTCTCTCTGTCCCTCCCTCCCTCTCTCTGTCCCTCCCTCCCTCTCTCTGTCCCTCCCTCCCTCTCTCTGTCCCTCCCTCCCTCTCTCTGTCCCTTCTCTCTCTCTCTGTCCCTTCTCTCTCTCTCTGTCCCTTCTCTCTCTCTCTGTCCCTTCTCTCTCTCACTGTCCCTTCTCTCTCTCTCTGTCCCTTCTCTCTCTCTCTGTCCCTTCTCTCTCTCTCTGTCCCTTCTCTCTCTCTCTGTCCCTTCTCTCTCTCTCTGTCCCTTCTCTCTCTCTCTGTCCCTTCTCTCTCTCTCTGTCCCTTCTCTCTCTCTGTCCCTCCCTTCTTCTCTCTCTCTGTCCCTCCCTTCTTCTCTCTCTCTGCCCCTCCCTTCTTCTCTCTCTCTGCCCCTCCCTTCTTCTCTCTCTCTGCCCCTCCCTTCTTCTCTCTCTCTGCCCCTCCCTTCTTCTCTCTCTCTGCCCCTCCCTTCTTCTCTCTCTCTGCCCCTCCCTTCTTCTCTCTCTCTGCCCCTCCCTTCTTCTCTCTCTCTGCCCCTCCCTTCTTCTCTCTCTCTGCCCCTCCCTTCTTCTCTCTCTCTGCCCCTCCCTTCTTCTCTCTCTCTGCCCCTCCCTTCTTCTCTCTCTCTGCCCCTCCCTTCTTCTCTCTCTCTGCCCCTCCCTTCTTCTCTCTCTCTGCCCCTCCCTTCTTCTCTCTCTCTGCCCCTCCCTTCTTCTCTCTCTCTGCCTCTCCCTTCTCTCTCTCTTTCTCTCTCTCCTCTCTTCTCTCTCTCTCTCTCTCTCTCTCTCTTTCTC